>NC_143049.1:13005000-15797500 GCF_057628025.1 Oncorhynchus mykiss
GTAGTATAGCAGTATAATATGAGGCTGTGTTTCAGGATGGTATGGTACGATGCGAGACACAGCTGTGTTTTATAAATACTGTAGTATAGCAGTATAATATGAGGCTGTGTTTCAGGATGGTATGGTACGATGCGAGACACAGCTGTGTTTTATAAATACTGTAGTATAGCAGTATAATATGAGGCTGTGTTTCAGGATGGTATGGTACGATGCGAGACACAGCTGTGTTTTATAAATACTGTAGTATAGCAGTATAATATGAGGTTGTGTTTCAGGATGGTATGGTACGATGAGACACAGCTGTGTTTTATAAATACTGTAGTATAGCAGTATAATATGAGGCTGTGTTTCAGGATGGTATGGTACGATGCGAGACACAGCTGTGTTTTATAAATACTGTAGTATAGCAGTATAATATGAGGCTGTGTTTCAGGATGGTATGGTACGATGAGACACAGCTGTGTTTTATAAATACTGTAGTATAGCAGTATAATATGAGGCTGTGTTTCAGGATGGTATGGTACGATGCGACACAGCTGTGTTTTATAAATACTGTAGTATAGCAGTATAATATGAGGCTGTGTTTCAGGATGGTATGGTACGATGAGACACAGCTGTGTTTTATAAATACTGTAGTATAGCAGTATAATATGAGGCTGTGTTTCAGGATGGTATGGTACGATGCGAGACACAGCTGTGTTTTATAAATACTGTAGTATAGCAGTATAATATGAGGCTGTGTTTCAGGATGGTATGGTACGATGCGAGACACAGCTGTGTTTTATAAATACTGTAGTATAGCAGTATAATATGAGGCTGTGTTTCAGGATGGTATGGTACGATGAGACACAGCTGTGTTTTATAAATACTGTAGTATAGCAGTATAATATGAGGCTGTGTTTCAGGATGGTATGGTACGATGCGACACAGCTGTGTTTTATAAATACTGTAGTATAGCAGTATAATATGAGGCTGTGTTTCAGGATGGTATGGTACGATGAGACACAGCTGTGTTTTATAAATACTGTAGTATAGCAGTATAATATGAGGCTGTGTTTCAGGATGGTATGGTACGATGCGAGACACAGCTGTGTTTTATAAATACTGTAGTATAGCAGTATAATATGAGGTTGTGTTTCAGGATGGTATGGTACGATGCGACACAGCTGTGTTTTATAAATACTGTAGTATAGCAGTATAATATGAGGCTGTGTTTCAGGATGGTATGGTACGATGAGACACAGCTGTGTTTTATAAATACTGTAGTATAGCAGTATAATATGAGGCTGTGTTTCAGGATGGTATGGTACGATGCGAGACACAGCTGTGTTTTATAAATACTGTAGTATAGCAGTATAATATGAGGCTGTGTTTCAGGATGGTATGGTACGATGCGAGACACAGCTGTGTTTTATAAATACTGTAGTATAGCAGTATAATATGAGGCTGTGTTTCAGGATGGTATGGTACGATGCGAGACACAGCTGTGTTTTATAAATACTGTAGTATAGCAGTATAATATGAGGTTGTGTTTCAGGATGGTATGGTACGATGCGAGACACAGCTGTGTTTTATAAATACTGTAGTATAGCAGTATAATATGAGGTTGTGTTTCAGGATGGTATGGTACGATGCGACACAGCTGTGTTTTATAAATACTGTAGTATAGCAGTATAATATGAGGCTGTGTTTCAGGATGGTATGGTACGATGCGAGACACAGCTGTGTTTTATAAATACTGTAGTATAGCAGTATAATATGAGGCTGTGTTTCAGGATGGTATGGTACGATGCGACACAGCAGTGGGAACACCAGACTACATTTCGCCAGAGGTACTAAAATCCCAGGGAGGAGATGGATATTACGGCCGGGAGTGTGACTGGTGGTCCGTGGGAGTCTTCCTGTACGAAATGCTCGTTGGTGAGTCGCAATTACGTGCCTTTTTCTCACACTGTTACGATGGGAAAGAAACTGATCATATGAACTTGTTGTAGTTCTGGAGCAGAGTATTCCCATTAACTCGCAGACGGGACATAACAAAATTCTCCTGGTTAGTACTTCACATCTTTCCCTTGTTTTGTCATGTTGCGTAACCCTGCACTAAAGGAACCATGAATCCATACTATACAATGATGAAGTTGAAAATAATACTATCATGTGTTTTCACATTGGCCACTGGTTGCATATCACATGCCTGATTTATTTTATTAGGATCCCCATTAGCTGTTGCAAAAGCAGCGCTACTTTTCCTGAGGTCCACACAAAACATGACAATACAGAACATCAATAGACAAGAATAGCTCAAGGACATATATACACACATACACATACACATACACATACACATATACACACACACACACACACACACACACACGTAGCATAGATATCAATGCATACACACAAACTATCTAGGTCAAGAAAACAACATTTCACACACTGAACCTGGGTGGATGTGACCTCTGGAATGACCCTGGGCTTCCAGTGTTGTTGTTTATTTGTCGCGTGTGCTTTTCCAGTATGTTTATTTGTGATGGTTTTGTCGGAACTTATTGTGGATAGGATGTTTAACCAGCAGATCCAAAGATTATGGTTCGGCATATGGATCAAAATTGGTTAAGGTGAAAGGTCGAAGTAAAGTTAAGGAGGTAGCAAACCACCTTTGTGAACCATTGAAAATCTGGCTGTATATACAGTGCATTCGTGAAGTATTCAGACCTCTTGACATTTTCCACATTTTGTTACGTTAATGTCTTCTTCTAAAATTGATTAAATATTTTTTCCCCTCCCTCAATCTACAAACAATACCCGATAATGACAGAGTAAATACAGGTTTTTAGATTTTTTTTGCAAATGTATTAATAATAAACAACTGAAAATACATTTACCTAAGTATTTAGTTCCTTTAGTCAGTACTTTGTTGATGCACCTATGGCAGCGATTACAGCATTGAGTCTTCTTGGGTATGACGCTACAAGCTTGCCACACCTCTATTTGGGAGTTTTCCCCCCATTATTCTCTGCCGATCCACTCAAGCTCTGTCAGGTTGAATGGGGAGTGTTACTGCACAGCTATTTTCAGGTCTCCTTATATGTTCGATCGGGTTCGGGACAAGAGACATGTTCCAAAGCCACTCCTGACCTTGTGCTTAGGGTCATTGTCCTGTTGGAAGGTGAACTTTGGCCCCCAGTCAAAGGTTCTGAGCTCTCTGGAGCAGGTTTTCATCAAGGATCTCTCTGTTCTTTGCTCCGTTCATCTTTCCCTCGATCCTGGCTAGTCTCCCAGTCCCTGCCGCTGAGAAACATCCCCACAGCATGATGCTGTCACCATAGGGATGGTGCCAGGTTTCCTCCAGATGTGACATCTAGCATCCAGAGAATCTTGTTTCTCATGGTCCGAGAGTACTTTAGGTGCCTTTTGGCAAACTCCAAGCGGGCTGTCATGTGCCTTTTTACTGAGGAGTAGCTTCTGTCTAGCACTCTACCATAAAGCCCTGATTGGTGGAGTCCTGCAGAGATGGTTGTCCTTCTGGAAGGTTCTCCCATCTCCACAGAGGAATTCTGGAGCTCTGTCAGCTTGGCCATCGGGTTCTTGGTCACCTCCCTGACCAAGGCCCTTATCCTATAATTCCTCAGTTTGGCCGAGCGGCCTGCTCTTGATGGTTACAAACTTCTTCCATTTAAGAATGATGGAGGCCACTGTGATCTTGGGGACCTTCAATACTGCAGACGTTTTTTGATACCCTTCCTCGACACAATCCTGTCTCGGAGCTCTACGGTCAATTCCTTCGACCTCATGGCTTGGTTTTTGCTCTGACAGGCACTGTCATCCGTGAGACCTTATATTGACAAGTGTGTGCCTTTGCAAATCATGTCCAATCAATTGAGTTTATCACAGGTGGACAATCAAGTTGTAGAAACATCTCAAGGATGATCAATGGAAACAGGATGCACCTGAGCTCAATTTCGAGTCTCGTAGCAAAAGGGTCTGAATACTTAGGTAAATCAGGTATTTGTTTTTTATTTGTAATAAATGTGCAACATTTTCAAAACTTGTTCCCGTTTGTCATTATGGGGTATTGTGTGTAGATTGATGAGGAAAAACAATTTGATCAATTTTCGAATAAGTTTGTAACAACATGTGGGAACGAAAAGGGGTCTGAATACTTTCCGAATGCACTGCACTAGCTAACCCCAATGCCTTTTGGTTTTGTGTGCCTATAGGTGACACACCGTTCTATGCTGACTCGTTGGTGGGGACGTACAGTAAGATCATGAACCACAAGAACGCCCTGACTTTCCCTGATGACAGCGACATCTCCAAGGATGCCAAGAACCTTATCTGTGCCTTCCTGACTGACAGGTGTGGATGATGATGGTGGTTCAGAGGGGCCTGACTTAGAAAGAGAGAGTGCGAGATTTATCTACTTGTCCAGTCAGCTTAACTCATTGAAGGAAGTTAACGGTAGTTTTGCATGCAATTGCTAACTAGTTAGCGCAATGACTGGAAGTTTATGGGATCAGCTATTATTGCGCCGACACATCAAACTGCACACAGACAACACAATTGTCTCCAGAAGTTCATCTGACTGTCAATTAAGCCCTTTGTCTATTTACCCAATCTCACACTATCCAATCTCGCACTATCCCTCTCCCTCTCTGATTTTTCCAGGTGAACACATAGCTAGAAAGGGAATAGTGTTATGAACTCATTGATTGGATTCGACTTAAGTCGTTGAGAAATGACTTAAACATCGAGCAGTGATCTTTTGAAGAGCTGTCAATCATATCTAAATGCTTTCACTGGGTTGTGCCCAGAGACTGTTAGATGCAAAGCCAAAGACTTTGATTAATAATGGACGTTATCGGTGGATGGCAGAATCGCTAAACTGTACGTCCTCTGTTCCTGTGTTTTTTAATTTGTCACCAGGGAGGTAAGACTGGGTCGCAACGGGGTGGATGAGATCAAGAGACATCCTTTCTTCAAGAACGACCAGTGGACATGGGAGAACATCCGAGACAGTGAGTTCCGTTCAGGTTTCATGCTTCCTTTGAAGGGGAGGGGCGTTACACTCTGTATTGTTCTGTTGACAAATGTTACAGATAGCCAGACATGCTATAATACCATGTTTTCCAATTGACCTACTAAAGACAGTCACAGGAAATTTCAGAATAAGAACCATTCATTTCATTCAGTATCACAACCACTGAATTCCACGATTTCATTGTGTGAACCTAGATGGTTGATTTTGAGGGTGAGAATGGGGAGGAAAGCTTTCCTCGGTCATGTCCAGTAGGTAGAAGAAAAAAAAAACGTTTTGAAACTGGGAGGTACTACCTAAACTTGTCCAATAAGAATGGCTCATTTTGGTTTTCTGTTGCAAATTATTTTTTGCTGCGGTGTACCCTACTGAACAGGAGCCTGGCATTTAGTATTCATGTGGTCTCCGGCTACAACAGAGAGATTAGAGGCGGGAGGCTAAATGTAAATCGAGTGGCTGTAGCAGCTCTCAGGATCGCTTGAGCTTTCAAAAGTCTGCATTTTCAAAACGCAGACCAACCAAAAAGCTGTGTTTTTTTAATAGATTTCATATACATGGGTCCTCTCAGTGTTCTAGAAGGAAGGAAAATGGGCCTCCCGGCTGGCGCAGTAGTCTAAGGCACTGCATCGCAGTGCTAGCTGTCACCAGAGACTCTGGGTTCGCGCCCCTCCAAAAGGAAAAATGTGAAAATAGGCTAATCAAACACTGGTTCGAACTCAAGCAAACAAACTAGTGTGAAAACAGCAACATAGTAAACGTTGTCGATGTGCACACGCATCCTATCTTACTTCCTCATTTCCACTTTTCTCGATTTTCTCCTTTCGGCAGCCTGGTCAAAAATGGTCTGTGCCTTTATCAAAGTAAAGAATTCGGGACTACGGTGCCCCCATTTGAAATTTTAATTTGTGTCTGTGGGTTCTGGGAGCTGCATCCCCTTTCAGCGGGAACACTGGACTTGGGGAGGACCACAGAAAGCTCCCCGAGCTGAGCGTGTGCTGGGAACACGTTGCAAAGGCCATTGACAGAGCGACCAGCCGGGCACACCCTCCCTGCAGAGAGAGTGGTTGTCAGCGAGAGGTTGGGGAGGATGGATGAGACTTCTCAGATCATTGCAGCGGGTCTATTTAAATATAAAAAGTTGGAATTCTGCGTGAATGCGACCCCTGGCTCTTTACCGGGTTTATATGAAGTAATCTGAAGCACTGTGGTCAGCGCTTTGGCTGGGACCCACTGGCCCTGCTCCGGCCTACTCTGCCATGGCACCAGCTGTCCTAGCTAATACGTCGTACTGTGTCAACTGTCAGACTGAATGCTGGTATTTTATAGTTGATGCATTTGATCTCCAAGCAACCTAGCCTGCATCCAAATGTAGGCTAGATTGACAAGATGCTGTTTTATATAATATAATGGGGGAGATAGACTGACCTATTTGACAGTAGAGGTGCTTCTTGCCTCAGTTTAGGACGGACATTTCCGCTACAACATGCTCTGAAACTCAGTGTGGCTCTGCACCAACTCATAGAAAACTAGTAGAATACCTCTCCATCTGCAGTGAGTCACGTTTCTCTCTTCTCTCCTCCACCTTCTGTCCATCCGTGTTTCCAGCGGCGGCCCCGGTGGTGCCTGAGCTGAGCAGCGACATCGACACCAGTAACTTTGACGACATCGAGGCGGACCGGGGAGACGAGGAGACCTTCCCCATACCAAAGGCTTTCGTGGGCAACCAGCTGCCCTTTGTGGGCTTCACCTACTATAGCAGTCATCAGTAAGTCTTACTCCGCATTGCCAGGCTTCAAACTACTACAGCAGTCATCAGTAAGTCTTACTCCGCATAGCCAGGCTTCAAACTACTACAGCAGTCATCAGTAAGTCTTACTCCGCATAGCCAGGCTTCAAACTACTACAGCAATCGTCAGTGATGCTCTTAAGGCCCTTTTTTCCTGGAGAATTTCCATCGATTTTTAGTCCAAAACGGTGTCCAGTGTATGTATTGGCACTGTCTGCTTAGCCAGGCTTCATCAACTACTGTCACTGTTAGTCTTTACCTAGGCTTTTCCTGGTCAGCTCAGTTGGTCAGGAAAAACATCAAGGCCCCTAACCACAGTCGAAATAGTCAGGCTGCACCTACTGGAGCAATCATCAGTTAGTCTAATGTCAACTACAGTCATCACATTCTAGGCTGCACCTATTAGAACAGGCGTGTTTGCGGGCCGGTTCCGGGCCGTAAACACATTCAAACCGCGTGCGGGCGGTTTGAGTAAAACAAGTTTTGGGGATTTATAATGGACCTACTTTTATAGTCTCTTCACTCTGCCCAGCTTGCTAACGGTCATCGAAACGAATGGTAGACTGTCAAGAAGTGTCGGAAATTCTAAAAGCCATGGATTTGGGATTATTTATTGCTAATTTAGAGAGGCGAGGAAATATAACCAATTTTAAGTGCGGCCATCCGGACCTCGGTGAACGAATGCGGTCAGCGGGACCAAATTAGTTTGACACCCCTGTACTAGAGCCATTAAGCAATTTTTTAAAATTACCGCCACAGAAATATCACGCAACCTGTTTAAATCACCCAGAGCTTGTTAGACCTGCACATGTCTCAAACCGCAGACTAGGTAACCTGACCTAGATAACAACCACAACATGTGTTTGCGGTGTGGTCAGGTCATCCGTGGCTCAGGTCAGGGAAGTGTGGTCCTACTGTTGCCTCTGACGAGATCTGATCCTCCTGTTGTGGTCTATTCTCCAGGTTTTCCCGGAGCTCCAGCACCAAGAGTGTTGACAAACGCAGCAGCTCCACCAAGGAAGACAAGAGCCATGTGAGTACTCACTTGGATATTAAAACGAAGACACTGTTGCGTTACTACTTTCTGCATAGGCAAAAAAAGACGGCAAGTTTATTGGGATGGGCACGGTTAATCTGTTAATTGAATATCCGAACGGATGTTAGTATTAGATTACTTGAGTGGGTTCAGGAATAAATAAATACAAATAAGTGTAGGCTTATTTTAGCAATGGGAAAAGCTTTGTCTAAGTTATCCTCGAGACATTGTTACCTACAAGGGTATACAATCGCATTGAAAAGTGTTAATTCAATAAAATGTGAATGTTGTAATGGTGCATTGAGCTACTGCTGCTATTTCCGACCTTGCAATAGCTATTAAAAGGCACGCACCTAGCAGTTTCCACAGGACCTGACACAGATCAAGACAAAACACTCACCAGAAAACCTTTTCGGTATCAGAATCAGTTCCATAGATGGTGAAAATAGGACTTCTTTCTCACTGTTGCCATTACTCCAAACCACCGGGTTAAAGCAGTCTACTTCTGCCACGTGCATTTGCATCATTACCCTAGTTTTATTGACGTTTTTGTCATTTTAGAAGACAGAGTATCTGTTTAACGTGTTATACGTTGTTTGTCGTTCAGCTGGAGAACCTGCAGAAGAGGATCTACCAGCTAGAAGAACAACTCCACTGTGAGATGCAGCTGAAGGACGAAATGGAGCAGAAGTGCAGGTACACAACCTGCCAATCAGTTCCGATAACTTCCATCTCCAGCTAGACAAATACACACTGCTGGTTTTGAGAGAGAAAACAACCCGTCTGTCTTTTTCAAAGAACAATGCGCTTGATCTCAAGTCGTCCCTGTTTTAGAAGGCCAAGCAAAGCAATTTTAGAAGTGCAAATCTGTGTCTGTCTTTTTAGGGCCTCGAACACAAAGCTTGACAAGATCATGAAAGAGCTGGACGAGGAGGTGAGTGAATATCTCAGATTCTGCGACACAATTGAAGTCGAATGGATAATAACGATCTACGGTAGTCTACAAAATGTGTTTTTAAAAAAACAACACATAATATAGGGCCGAAATGCTCTGTACTTTGAGGACTTACTCCTGTCCTCCCTTCCCTCCCAGGGCAACGTGAGGAAGGGTGTGGAGGCCAGCATGTCCCTGCTGGAGAAAGACAAGATGATGATCCAGCACCGAGCCACCGAGTACCAAAGAAAGGCCGACCAGGAGGCCGAGAAGAGACGCAACTTGGAGAACGAGGGTAAGGATTGTTTTTGTCCTCCTCATTCCTCCTCATTCACCCGATCATTTCATCTCTTTTCAATCTGCCCCCGTTTAAGTCCAAACCTCTGTTTATAATCATGTCTATAACATGTGTTTTTAACACTGATTATGAACAAATATGATCATAGGTGTGTATAGAATGTATTACAGAATGTATACAAGTGGTTTGGCCATTATATTGACAGGGTTTGTACAGGGTTAATGCTACAGTATAATCCATGATAAGCTCTCCCCCCGGGGCTGTACTGTAGTTCAAATACCCGAGCTGGCAAGATTAAAAATCTGATAAGGTGCTCTTGAGCAAGGCACTTAACCCTCATTTTCTTCAGGGGTGCTGTACTACTATGGCTGACCCTGTAAAATGACACAATTCACTGCACCTGTCCGGTGTATGTGACAATGCATATATACCTTTGTAGCATCCCTCTCCTCCCTGAAGTTGGAGAGCGTCCCAAAA
Source organism: Oncorhynchus mykiss (assembly GCF_057628025.1). Classification (NCBI taxonomy): domain Eukaryota; kingdom Metazoa; phylum Chordata; class Actinopteri; order Salmoniformes; family Salmonidae; genus Oncorhynchus; species Oncorhynchus mykiss. Next base: position 13,014,573 of record NC_143049.1, read on the forward strand.
TGGCACCCTGTTCCATATAAAGTGGACAAAGTTTGACCGGGGCCTGTAGGGAATAGGGCGCTATTTAGTGCGTAGCCTTGATCTGGCCCGAACAGATGTTTGTCCCAACTGGATTACTACTCACCCTGGCAGAGCAAGACTAGAGCTGCTTGACCCGCTAGTCTGGTTGTCTGCTAGTCTCTGTCCCTCTGATGAGCGGTCTTAACCCAGACACACATCATCTGAGACCCTCCCATTGACTGGGACCAGTGGCTCGCTGTGAATTCAAGCACAACCAGATCTGGTACCATACACGGAGCACTTTTAAATGCAACGCGTGAGCAAGTCCCATGCACAAAAAAACAGGTTCTTGATACGGTTAGTTTAGTGTAGCGTCATGTTTTGAAAGGGACGTGTGTGTGTGTGTGTGGGTGTGTGAAGATTTACTTAATCTTTGATTGACTCCTCTTACTCTCTCTCGTCTCAGTGTCCACTCTGAAGGAGCAGCTTGAGGACATGAGGAAAATCTGCCAAAACTCTCAGGCCTCGAATGACAAGATCCTACAGTTGCAAAATCAGGTACAGTATCTCACACACCCACACACACACACTGCTCTCTTTGATTACCATCCACACAGCACAGGGGTCAGTGTAGTTGTGAGGGGGTTGTTTGAGGTCTGTGTCAATGTAGTAGTCGGCTCATCCAATCAAAGAGTCAGAATGTCTGTCAAAGTTCAGAATCTGGGGTCAACGGTACAGACGGTGAAGGCGATGTGTGAGGGATGTTAGTTTTGAGGGTTGTGTGAGACGGGTCAAGGAGAGGGCAGGCCAGGTTTTAACCACAGATCAAGGATCAGATTACTCCACTCTAAATTGGAACCTTAACCATGACAAGGATGAACAATATCTGACCCGGTGTCATCACCCTATGGCTTTGTTGCATTACATGCATGGATGTTTATCAGCAAATTGAAGTCACTTTTTATTTTTATAGAGCAAAATGAAGGACACTGAGGTAACAAGGCCTCAGACTGGACTGGTATAGACCTTTCAGAGAGCAGAAGTAGTCTTTGCCTATTAGGTATTATTAGAAGCTTATGATTGGATATCATTCTGTTCAGAACATTAGACGTCCTCCCACATGTCGGTTAAGAAACCCACCTGTCTCAATCAAACGTTCTGCAGCAACTGAGCGGATTGTCTGTGTCCGGAAGTAATATTGAGTCCAAGCTTTCCCTAATGGCCGTTTCCTTGACTGGCAGCTGGAGGAGGCCAATGACCTGCTGCGGGCAGAGTCGGACACGGCGGCGCGGCTGAGGAAGAGCCACACGGAGATGGCCAAGTCCATGAGCCAGCTGGAGGGGCTGAACCGCGAGCTGCAGGAGAAGTGCCGTTCATCTGACGGGGGGAGGGCCCAGCTGGAGAAGGAGCTGCTGCAGCTGCAAAGCACGCTGGACTCTGAAAGGAGGTGCTACAGCCAGGGATCAGAGGAGATCCACGAGCTGCAAGGTACCATTTGGCTACATCCTAATTCTCCACACTTCTCCCTAAAGTGTGCACTTTTTAATCTTTATTCTGATCCCCATTAGCCGACAGCTACTCTTCCTGCGGTCTATACAAAATCAAATCAAATGTATTTAAATAGCCCTTCGTACATCAGCTGATATCTCAAAGTGCTGTAACAGAAACCCAGCCTAAAACCCCAAACAGCAAGCAATGCAGGTGTAGAAGCACGGTTATACATACAACAACAAATACATATCTAAGCACTCAGCTAAGCATGGTCTCTTACACCAATCAAAGGCTCTTAAATCTATATAGGGGAGTGCACGAGACAAGGAAAAGGGTGGCGATTTTGGACACACGGGCTCAAAGACTGCACTCATTGTTCTATGAGTAAATGTGACTACGACATGACTCTGTGTTTGAGTAAATACGAGGTGTCTGACTGCATGTGTTAGAACTAGAATGGATTCATGTGGTCGCCTACACCCATTTTAGTTTGCTTTACATTAATACCTCAGTCACTCTTACTTCGCTGTTCAACGAACTTCAAATGATCTGAAGTGAAGTCACTCGCTGTTTAAGAGACAGCTGGGGATTATTAGCTACAGTTCTAACCATTCTCATTCATCACATGAGACATGCCCAGGCACTGTCCAATGCCTACAGAACTCTTTGTACAGTAGGAGAGGCTCGGGGGTGAATATATCTGAGTGATTGTGTTGAAATATTGCTCTTAATTCCGACTGAATTTGAAGTGGTACAGAAGTCCACATTGACTAGAAAAAAATAATACTTTATTGTCCAGTGTCCTTACAGTCCAGACTTTTGTAGATGTACAGATATAGTTTTCCAAGTCTTAAAGCTATGCATTCTGGTGCGTTGAGCACGTTGCACAAACCCCTGTTTTGTGTGTGTGTGTGTGTGTGTGTAGTGCGGACGGCTGGTCTTCAGGAGGACAATAAGAACTTGAAACTCGGCCTGTCCAAAGTGGAGGCGGAACGCAAGCAGGCCCAGGAGAGGAGAAACAACCTGGAGAAGGTTTGTGCCCTCCCAAGTCTCTCCACACGTCACATACAAACCCATACTATGCGTTCTCCTGCTAACACAAAACCTGCCGTTGATATCCAGTTACTTGTGAAGTCCACCTACTGTCAGTAGGGGTCCAAATGGAAGTATAAAAATAAATAGAATATCAAATTAAACAGCTGTGCTCCTTTATTAGCTTATTTTCTTTTCAATCTTGAGAAAGTAAATCAAACATTTTAGACGAATAAAAACATCTTACGGTGGGATAACCAAATGTTCATCTAACTGGTATTTTAGTCCCCTTATTCGCAGTGTCTCTCCCATAAAGATCAGCAGAATGACTGTTTTTCCGGATCAAGATGGACACGCTGCTCGTATGCAAATGTCCATTCTTGGGATTCTTTATGCAATTCAGTGTTGTCTCCCAACAGGAGAAGAACAACCTGGAGATTGACCTGAACTACAAGCTGAAGACTCTGCAGCAGCGTTTGGACCAGGAGCACACAGAACACAGAGTGACGCGGGCCCAGCTCACTGACAAATACGAGTCCATTGAAGAGGCCAAGTCAGCTGCCATGCATGGTATTTCTGAGCCTGTGTTGGAGCATACCCTATCTGTCTCCTTTTTCTGTTTGTCACCCCCCCCCCCCCCCCCCCCCCCCACCTGCACCACTCTTACCCAGGGGGCACTGGATGGCAAGGGGCGGATTTCAGGGAATGTACTCCGCTCCCCTCCACGTGGCATGTCGAGACTTTACCCCCCCCCCTACGTATTAAAAAGCTGGACCACATCCCACCTTCCAAAAACAGAAATGACTGAGACTGTCTAGCACTGAAGCAACATTTACTTGTCTTCTAGCAGTTGTTGCAGTCCTGACCTTTTTCGATGTAGTTTATTTGAAATGACTGAGCACGAATGTCCTATTAAATCTGTCGGTAAGATCCTCCATAGAATGACGGATGGACAGTTGCAACTGAGTGACACGTCTTCCTTTCTTCCCTCCAGCGGTGCAGCAGAAGGTGTCGGAGGAGAGCGGGGCGAGGATGCGAGCGGAGAGCAGGGTGGTGGAGGTGGAGAAGCAGTGCTCCATGCTGGAGTTTGACCTCAAGCAGTCAGTGCAGAAGATGGAGCAGCTGATGAAGCAGAAGGAGAGGCTGGAGGACGAGGTGAGCGCCACCGGATGTTAACTCGTACTGTCGGGGGTGGATGCCCACGGTCACGTGCTGAAAACCTTCAACTTTCTCCTGGTATAACCTGTGTAGTTAGGACATACTGTTTGTCTCCTAACACATGGGGTTCCCTCCCTCTTTCCTCTCAGGTGAAAGGTCTACGGGTGCAGCTGGAGCAGGAGTCCAGTAAGAGGCTGCTGGCCCAGAACGAGCTGAAGAGCCGCTCGCAGGAGGCCGACCGGCTGAAGGGCTCGGAGAAGCAGCTGAAGCAGGAGATCAACGCGGCACTAGAGAGCAAACGGTCGCTCGAGTTCCAGCTCGCACAGCTCACCAAGTGAGAATACCCTCCAAAACTAGTCGCATGTTGTCACAGCCCACCACAGTTTGACTTAACCCAAATTATAGAGTATGTCGAGTTTACCACTAGTCACTCATACAAGGGTCAGAGATCTTTCCATCCCCCTAATGTTTATTATAGTTGGGATGGGGGTTGGGTGATCTTATCCTAGATCTGTGGGTAACTTCTAGCTTGGATTCTCAACCTGCCCATAATGAGCATCGTCTCAATGCATGTTACCTCCCTTCCAAATGTGTGCAATACCTTTCAGCCACACTTATCCGTCTTCATTAGCTCAACTCTATTCTGAAAGTCTAACATTCTGTAAGAGTCTTTTAGTTTGACGTTTTTCCTTCCTGCAGCTAGCTAATACCGCTTTGGGAGTCAAGACGTTAAATGGCCCTACAATTGGTTGATATTCCAGTAAAAAGGCTCTTATTCCAGTTTAGGGGGTAATTGTGGCAAAGCTGCCCTCTGACAATGTTTACACCACAGGATTAAGGATTAGCCTGCAGTCTAGCTCCTCCCACCAGACCAGACTGACTGGACTGTTAATCCGGCTGCAGAGCGTTCTGTAGGTTTCCGCCTACGGAGCTCTGCAAGCAGTGGTGCTGGTGGTGGTATTCCCCAGATAATTACAGCCCTGGCACATATTGGATAGTACAGTGTCAATAGGTTCATAATCTATACACACATTTTGGGGCTGACAAGTTTGTCTTCTTGATGATTTTATCTGAATTTCCCTTTCAACACTGATTTGGTTGTTTTGAAACTCCAATATGTTAAATCGTGTGGGTTGTGTGTCTGTCTTCCAGGCAGTACAGGGGCAACGAGGGACAGATGAGGGAACTTCAGGACCAGCTTGAGGCCGAACAGTATTTCTCAGTGAGTAGGACCCATCTACCCCACTCTCCGATAACCTGGCTCAGTGGCTAACTTAATTGCCATATCTCCTCTCTCTACCCCTCCCAGACTCTTTATAAAACTCAGGTGAAGGAACTGAAAGAGGATATTGAGGAGAGGAACCGGCAGGTCCAGGAAGTTCAAAAGAAGGTGCAGGAGCTGCACAGCGAAAGGTAACAAATCACAAAATGGAAACCGTTATAAATCAGGCATTTGTCAATGTAGCAAGAATATGTATTGCAATCATACGTACTTCAAATATGACGTGCATCTTTTTTTCCACCACTCTACTTTCAAATCTCCACGCAGAGTGATTTATTATTCCATTTTAAACCGTGTGTCCCTCCTTCCTCCCACCAGGGACACCCTGTTGGCCCAGCTGGATCTGACAGTGACCAAAGCGGAGTCGGAGCAGCTGGCCAGGGCGCTCCAGGAGGAGCAATACTTTGAGCTGAGCCAGGAGAACAAGAAGACCACGGCCAGACACAAGCAGGAGGGCACCGAGAAGGATGCCACCATCGCACGGGTCAGTTACAGCGTGCCTCAATACACACTGCTCTCCTGCATTGTAAATGAATGTCAGGGAAAATGCATACCTACCCAGGAATAGGGACACAGAGGAAACAACAGATTGGTATACTTTCAATATTGGAATATTTAATTATTGTTTTTGTGTGTCTCAGGCAGCTGTAGAACACCTACATTTTAAACCTCTGAATGCATCTCTCCCCAGCTTGAGGATTCCAACAAAACTCTGACCAAAGATGTGGAGAACCTCAGCAAGGAGAAGGCCGAGCTGAACAACAAGCTTCGCATTCAGGAGGAAGGTAGCGCCAAGACTCAATTGTCATAATTTGGTGTAATTACTATATTCTAGGTCTATGGGTAAGGTCAACATAGACCCTTGTATGTCCCCGATAGGTCAGTTAGATCCCTGTAAGACTGCCTAGTTTCCTCAGGCTGTACCCTTCTTTCCTGCAGAGTATGCGTCCCAGAAAGAGGAGATTACAAACGCAATCAAGGCCAACTACGAGAAGGTTCTCAGCACAGAGCGCACGCTCAAGACTCAGGTGAAGACACTTCATCCTAACACCACAATTTACATTACATAATTCTACATCAATAGTTATCCTTATTTACATCCAAACACCTCAACCAGTTGCCCCAATTTGTTATACCTTAACTTTACCTCAACTGGTTACCCTATTTGATCCCAACCCTCAACTGTGTCTCCAGGCGGTGAACAAGCTGGCAGAGATCATGAACAGGAAGGATATGAAGCTGGACACCAAGAAGAAGGGCAACACGACCGACCTGAGGAAGAAGGAGAAGGAGAACCGCAAGCTGCAGCTTGAGCTCAAACAGGAGAAGGACAAGTTCAACCACATGGCCATTAAGTACCAGAAGGAGCTCAGTGAGATGCAGGCGGTCAGTAATACATTGTCAGTCAATTGAACAGTGGTGTCAAATTGGTCTGAACATCATCTGACGATGATCATGGGAACATTTAACTAGTAGTATGCTTTAAAATAGTACAAAAAAAGCACCCTTTTAGGTATAAGAGTGAGGTAATAGGACAGTTAGTAAGATTTAGTCAAATACATTCCTAATTTAGAACAGAGCTGATTCCTCCTCGACGGTGCTTCTGATCTTCCCTAAAGTGACTGCATATTCACTGTTTGCCTCTCCTCTTCTACAACAGCAACTGTCCGAGGAGTGCACGTACCGCAACGAGCTGCAGATGCAGCTGGACAGCAAGGAGAGTGACATCGAGCAGCTGAGGGAGAGGCTCAACGACCTGCAGCTGCGCATGGACAACTCCAGCGTCACCAGCCTGCAGATGGACGAGACGGACAGCAACATCGCCGGTAAGTTCACCGTGCGGGTCAACTGACCCGAGGGCAGCTGTGTCAAAGGACGGGCTAGGCCAAACACCCTCAAACCCTGTTTGTGATGAGCCACAGCACACATGATTCAGCGAAGGGGGGATGATGCTAAGCTGGGACAAAAATCTACAGTACTACAGCATGATTTAAATCTTATCAATCCTAGCCATTCCAAGTTATTAAACCATTCCATGACTGGTTGAGCTATGACTGTATTGTTCTGAAGCAGTGAAGTACCTAGAGTGCATTCGGAAAGTATTCAGACCCCACATTGTAAGTATCACATATACAGTTGAAGTCGGAAGTTTACATACACTTAGGTTTGAGTCATTAAAACTAGTTTTTCAACTACTCCACAAATGTCTCGTTAACAAACTATAGTTTTGGCAATTCGGTTAAGACATCTACTTTGTGCATAATTTTTCCAACAATTGTTTACAGACAGATTATTTCCCTTATAATTCACTGTATCACAATTCCAGTGGGTCAGAAGTTTACATACACTATGTTGACTGTGCCTTTAAACAGCTTGGAAAATTCCAGAAAATGATGTCATGGCTTTAGAAGCTTCTGATAGGCTAATTGACATCATTTGAGTCAATTGGAGGTGTACCTGTGGATGTATTTCAAGGCCTACCTTCAAACTCAGTGCCTCTTTGCTTGACATCATAGGGAAAAAAATAAAAAGACCTAAGAAAAAAAAAAATTTGTAGACCTCCACAAGTCTGGTTCAGGCTTGGGAGCAATTTCCAAACGCCTGAAGGTACCACGTTCATCTGAACAAACAATAGTATGCAAGTATAAACACCAGAGTTGAACGTACTTTGGTGCAACAGGTGCAAATCAACCCCAGAACAACAGCAAAAGGACCTTGTGAAGATGGTCAAAGGTATCTCTATCCACATAACCTGAAAGGCCGATCAGCAAAGAAGAAGCCACTGCTCCAAAGCCGCAGTAAAAAAAGCCAGACTACGGTTTCCAACTGCATATGGGGACAAAGATCGTACATTTTGGAGAAATGTCCTCTGGTCTGATGAAAGGTCTGATGAAACAAAAATAGAACTGTTTGGCCATAATTACCATTATGTTTGGAGGAAAAGGGGAGGCTTGCAAGCCGAAGAACACCATCCCAACTGTGAAGCACTGCTGTGGCAGTATCATGTTGTGGGCGTGCTTTGCTGCAAGAGGGACTGGTGCACTTCATAAAATAGATGTCATCATGAGCAAGAGAAAATATGTGGATATATTGAAGCAACATCTCAAGACATCAGTCAGGAAGTTAAAGCTTGGTCGCAAATGGGTCTTCCAAATGGACAATGACCCCAAGCATACTTCTGAAGTTGTGGCAAAATGGCTTAAGGACAACAAAGTCAAGGTATTTGAGTGGCCATCACAAAGCCCTGACCTCAATCCTATAGAAAATTTGTGGGTAGAACTGAAAAAACGTGTGCGAGCAAGGAGGCCTACAAACCTGACTCAGTTACACCAGCTCTGTCAGGAGGAATGGGCCAAAATTCACTCAATTTATTGTGGGAGGCTTGTGGAAGGCTACACAAAACGTTTGACCCAAGTTAAACAATTGAAAGGCAATGCTACCAAATACACTCAATTTGTATGTGAACTTCTGACCCACTGGGAATGTGATGAAGGAAATTAAAGCTGAAATAAATAATTCCCTCTATTTTTCTGACATGTCACATTCTTAAAATAGTGGTGATCCTAACTGACCTAAGACTGGGGATTTTTACTAGGATTAAATGTATTTGGCTAAGGTGTATGTAAACTTCCGACTTCAACTGTACATAAGTATTCAGACCCTCTACTCAGTACTTTGTTGAAGCACCTTTGGCAGTGATTACTGCCTCGAGTGTTCTTGGATATGACGCTACAAGCTTGACACACCTGTATTTGGGAAGTTTCTTCCATTCTTTTCTGCAGATGCTCTCAAGCTCTGTCATGTTGGATGGGGAGCATCGCTGCACAGCTATTTTCAGGTCTGTCATGAGATGTTTGACCGTGGTTTAAGTCCGGGATCTGGTTTGGCCATTCAAGGACATTCAGAGACTTGTCCCGAAGCTACTCCTGTGTTGCCTTGGCTGTGTGCTTAGGGTTGTTGTCCTGTTGGAAAGTGAACCTCCACCCCAGTCTGAGGTCCTGAGCGCTCTGGAGCAGGTTTTCATCAAGGATCTATCTGTACTTTGCTCCGTTCATCTTTCCCTCAATCTTGACTAGTCTCCCAGTCCTTGCCCCTGAAAAACATCCCCAAAGAGTTCAATCTTGGTTTCATCAGACAAGATAATCTTGTTTCTCATGGTCGGAGAGTCCTTTAGGTCCTTTTGGCAAACTCCCAAGTGGGTTGTCATGTGCCTTTTACTGGTCACTACCATAAAGGCCTAATTGGTGGAGTGCTGCAGAGATGGTTGACCTTCTGCAAGGTTCTCCCATGTCCACAGAGGAACTCTGCAGCTCTGTCAGAGTGACCATTGGGTTCTTGGTCACCTCCCTGACCAAGGCCCTTCTCTCTTGATTGCTCGGTTTGGCCGAGTGGCCAACTCTTGGTGGTTACAAACTTCTTCCATTTAAGAATGATGGAGGCGACTTTGTTCTTGGGTACCTTCAGTACTGCAGACATTTTTTTGGTACCCTTCCCCAGATCTGTGCCTCGACACAATACTGTCTCGGAGCTCTACGGTCAATTCCTTCGACATTATGGCTTGTTTTCTTTTCTCTGACATGCACTGTCAACCGTGAGACCTTATATAGACAGCTGTGTGCCTTTCCAATTTATGTCCAATCAATTGAATATTCCACTGGTGGACAATCAAGTTGTAGAAACATCTCAAGGGTGAATGGAAACAAGATGCACCTGACCTTAATTTTGAGTCTCTTAGCAAAGTGTCTGAATAGTTATGTAAATGAAAGTATTTCTGTTTTTAATTTTTAAATGTGGAAAAAAAATCTAAAAACCTATTTTCGCTTTGTTGTTTTGGGGGTATTGTGTGTAGTTTGAGAAAAAATATTTAATCAAATTTAGAACAAGGCTGTAATGTAACCAAGTGGTAAAAGTTTAGGGGTCTAGAGTACTTTCCGAATGCACTGTATAGGAGATTGCTGATTTTTCATATTTCCTAACCCACCTGGTTCAAGTGTCAACTTGAATAGTCCATTTTAAAATGACAGTTTTTCTTTGGAGACCTACCAACAATGTTTGCTGTACATTGAATGCCTGATGTGCCTGTGGTTAAAGTCCTCTCTCATCTCTTATTCCCCCATCTCCAGTTGGTTCTCCTTGCTCTCCCCCCCTATCTTTGTATCTTCTGTTCTTTTCCTTCTGTGAGTAACTCGGAGTTGTGGACCCCAATTGTGCCTGGCCTAGGCTGTACTACTGTATGTCTTTCGCATCCCTTGTGTTTTTGTTTTTTGGGGCGAGAAAGGTGTCCATCCTTCCTGTATGCTCTCGCCAACACTTTTGAAAGGCCATTCCGAGTGACAGCAGTTATAGCCCCCTTTTAGGGTATTTTAAGCAAGTTGGCTTTTGTTGAACCAAGTTGTGCCATGCTGGGGGGCATTTTCATGTACTAACCGTGAATCATAATTCACATAAGCCATTTGTAGGGTGCAAATGAACCATTTACAGTATAGAACTTCATTTAACATTTATTTCAGTACAAATTCTAACTGTACCCTATGAATGAGTCTTCTGTAGGTAATCCGTTTCAATGTTGTCAGCTGTACATTTAATTTTGCGGCAGGGCAAGCGATCCTAAAATCTGAGTGACTCCTAAAGTGACTACATGAGAGGTTAGCTACTGTAACACTAGACTACAACAGCACTGTGTGGTTTAACCCATCACTCTGAGCACCTTTCAAAACGTGTCTGGAAACCACAATCCACACCCTTCCTTTTGAGCCTCTGTCCCTTGTGCTTCAAACAAACACTCCTTTTTTTATTTTTTATTTAAGTTTTGTTTTGGCATGTTCACCTCAGAACAGAAGCGGCTCCTTTTCAGAGTCAAGGAACTCTCCACACACTTGTAGTTGAGCTTTTGATCAATTCACTGTTCTTTTGTAGCTTGCGTTGCGCCAAAGCATGCTCTTTTGTGTCGAGTCGGTAAAACTTGTAACACAATGGAAGGATATTCCCAACCATATACAGTTCCCTGCTATGTGACGGTAGACTGAGGCATCAGAAGCCCCATCAGAAGCCCCATGTTGGATGGCCAGATCCATTGAATGAGAATTTGATAAGTGGTTCATAATTCTATGGCTGGAACGGCCATGCTTGGTCAGCCGTTGAATGAGTAGAAAATAGTTTAAGCTAGTCCATGTTATCTAACTGGCTGGGAAAAAATAACGTGGATGTGACTTGCTTTTAGTGAAGACATTTTATACTGTCCTATATATCCCTTTTGAATGAATGCTCCTTTATGCATGAGATCTAAAACTACTGAGCTTGAAGTAACCGTATGGGATATTCTAACTGTCGGTCACATGCTATTGTATAACTACAGTTATTTTGACGTGTAACCCGGGCAGAGAAATTGAACTTGAGTTGAACTTGAAATGACTTATTATGGCCCGGCCTTGTCACATTACTTTTTGTTCTTCCCCTCCAGCTGAGTTTGAATTGAATCACTGCATGGTGTTTTGGGGACAGTGTGGCGGCCTGTACCCACAGGCTTGGTTTTCATTTGTCTATCTTGTGTCTGTGTAGAATCCAGACTGGAAGGGTGGCTGTCCATTCCTAATAAACCTAATATCAAACGATATGGCTGGAAGAAGCAGGTATGTCACCTGGACGCTTTTGAATCGATTTCCTGACATTACTGATTCAGATTTAATGGCACAGTACGGGTCGTACTGATGGTGCTGCCTAGGTGCCTACTCCTTTGGGCCAACATTATTCTTCCTAACATTATTTCTCCTCAGTATGTGGTGGTGAGCAGCAAGAAGATTCTGTTCTACAACGATGAACAGGACAAAGAACAGTCCAACCCCTCCATGGTACTAGATATTGAGTAAGTACCCTTGTTCTGTGGATTTCGTTAAAAAAAAAAAAACACTCGCCATCTGTTTTAACACTGACAGAATATTCACCATCTTAGATGAGTTTGTTTTCTGTGAAGATTATTACTTGTGTTGTAAGAGCTCTGAGGCAGTGTATTATGATCCCCCAATACTCACACATGGCTTGTTGTTCTGTGCAGCAAACTGTTCCACGTGCGTCCAGTCACCCAGGGTGATGTGTACCGTGCAGAGACCGAGGAGATCCCCAGGATATTCCAGGTAGGAAGGAAACTTCTGACCTGACCAATCGACCTTCTTGACCCATTGTCTTGCGTCAGAAAGCATGGAGGCCGTCTGCACTACTGGTTCGTGGCAACGCGTTCGCGTTAGAATGCCCCCATCGGTCGGAGGACGATGCCTTCTGACCTAAACCAATCAAGTTAACCAGCTCAGTATTTTTTTTTAGGTCTACAATCACCTTACTTGCCCATTCTCAAACAAGTTTTCACAGTCTGTCAGAATTAGACGTTGTTTTGAAGTGTTTGGGTACTTCTCTGTATCGTTCCAAGGTTACGTTTAGGCATGAATTCAGAATGGTTAAGGTTTGGGATAGGCTTAAAACACAAATATGAAAAAAAAACCTTCCTATCGCTGGGTTCGAACATGCAACCTTTGGAACCATAGGCAGATGCTTACACCGTCCACCATCCCTGTCCACAACATCCGAGCAAAACCAAAACCGATTTAAAGGTATCACTCACCGTTGACCCCTAGTGGGCAGACGTCGAATACTGGGTGACCTGCCTGCTCAAACAGATGATTACAATCCCATTGTAGATTTTGACACCTGTCTTGAGTGCACTTCAGTCTACATTCACAATTAGTTAAGTAGACTCCTTTTTTACCCCAGAGAGACTTTCAATTAGATTTTCTCATTCAGTAGTATACAACCCTGAAAGCCCCGCTTCAAACTATCCCTTTTATAAAAACGCAGAAATGTTTGGAACAGACTCTTACTCTCTCTCGTCTCCCGCCTTTAGATCCTGTATGCCAATGAGGGGGAGTGCAGGAAGGAGGCGGACATGGAGACGGTCTCGCAGGGCGACAAGACCAACTGCCTGCCCCACAAAGGTCATGAGTTCATCCCCACGCTTTACCACTTCCCCACAAACTGCGAGGCCTGCGCCAAGCCCCTGTGGAACGTCTTCAAGCCCCCACCTGCCCTGGAGTGCCGCCGCTGCCACGTCAAGTGCCACCAGGACCACCTCGACAAGAAGGAGGACGTCATTGCCCCCTGCAAAGGTACTGTCGCAGAGTTTAGGTTAGACTGACGAAACATAAATCAGTGGGGGAAAATATACTTAAAAAATTACAAGACCAACTGCTTGATCCTGGTTTTCAGCACCAAAATAAAGGCGAGAAAGAAAAACCGGTTAAATTGAATATAATATAACTTGATTTGGCTTTCGTTAAGGGGTAAGTGGGGACTTCCTGAGTTTGTGTTCTCAGTGTTCTGCCTGCTTTTGTCTTCTCTAACAGTGAATTACGACGTGACCTCTGCCCGGGACATGCTCCTGCTAGCTCTGACCCAAGACGAGCAGAAGAAATGGATCGGCCACCTGGGCAAGAAGATCCCCAAAACACCGCCCTCCTCCTTCCTGAGGGCGTCGCCTCGCACCATGTCCACCCGCCCCGCACCCAACCAGTCCTTCCGCAAGAACCCCAAAAGCATCACAGGCAAGCCAAGGTAACCTTACATACACTCTCTGGGCCTGAAATGGCATCCTTTTCCTTCTATAAAGTAGTACACTACAGTTGTCCAGAGCATCTTATTCTCCATATAGTGCACTACTTTTGGTCAAAAGTAGTGCACTATATAGGTAATGGGGTGTAATTTTGGACACAACCTCTGATGGTCCCACAAGGCAGCCCTTTCCAACCTCCTTGTACTGCCTTAGCAGCCACACTCGTTCTCCATAGCTTGAGGCTTGTTTTGGCCTATACAGAACATTGAGGCTAAGAGACGATAAGGGAGGTTGTGCTCCGGTCCAGAAGTCCTCTGTTCATCCCTGCTGCTGCTGGTGGACTGTCTGTGACAGTTGTCGTCCGGTCAGCCACGTGACTTGCTATTTTGTTTTCTCCTGCCCTGTGTAACAAGCAGGTCGCAGTCTCATTCTGCTACCACAGCCTCCAGCCTCCAAGCAGCAGATGCAACATCCAGTACTTGTTGACATTGACAACAACAACTCCTCCTCACCAAATTTACAGAAGAAGTCTTAACTCTTTACACTATTGTCTCCTTACTGTTTTGGCTTGATTATTTATTATTAACAGACTGTGTTGATGGTGTATCTAACAGCAGTGGTACTGTCCTTTTGTGGTTCTTTCCCGTTTGACTTGGAACTCTTTCAATCTAATCTGACTCTAAAGTGTTTGTTTTTTTCCATTGACTAACTCTTAGGCCTCTATGCAACCTTTCCTGAAGCGTTTCCCTCGACCAAGTATGACGCCAGAGACCATGGAATGCATAATGGAGATGTAGTTGCTATGTCAAACCTGTTTTTCTATGTAATGTATTAACATCTACCGGGGGGGTACTAACCAAGTGTCAAATGTCTTACTCTTTCACTGGACACCTGTTTTCTCTTTCTTCCAGCTAACCATCTGAACCATTGGATTCTATTGGGACTTTGTGTTTTTTTTCTTTCCCACCTCACAAAAACAGGAGGGTCCCTATTTGATATCAAAGTCAATTAAAGCAATCTGACCAGCGCTGGAAATTTGGGATAGTTATCTGACATAAGGCATCAGGGACATTGAAAAGGCCTGCTATTCCCCCCTCACCCCCTCTTCTCCTACCCTCACCCTCACCCTGGAACCTCAACTAAGACTCCCTCATCCAGCCACCACATACTTGCAACTCTTTGTTTCTTCCAGAAGATGGCGTGGCTCGTCGTTCCAAAACGTGGGACTTGGGACCTGAATGGGAGATGGAAAGACAGAGCGAGGGGCTCGTGACATGCTGTGGGTAGTACATCTTCCATGTCAGGAATAGGAAGGGTTTATGGTTGAATAAATGACTGAAGGTTTTGCTGGGACTCTTGCATGTAAACATGGTCAACGTTGAGGTACTGTAGTACAGGGATTGGCTTAACTCTGTGGAGAATGGGTACATCTCGGGGGGAAAGTAAATGTGTGTGTGTGTGTCCCGCCCCCCGCCCCCGTCTGAGGAAAAAGATACTCTGTTTCCATCTAAATTGACTTCAATGCCTTTGACTGATGGACTCTGGTGGCCTTTGCTTCGATCCCTCATTACTTGGCACTCCAACTATATCAGGGGTCAGTTGAGACAGAGTATGTATTGGGAACTGAGTATTAGATGTTTTTCAGTATTGAGTGAGGAGCGTGCAGGATCATTTAAATCTATGCATTATTTTTATGAATTATTGTAATTGCTCCAAGCCATAAGCAAATTCCATTGTAATGGCGGATAGGAGACCTAAAAAAGTATTTTCTTTTTCTTTGTGTATTCATTGGGTACATTGTTTTCTGTAATATTGTATTTTTTTTGTATGTATTGCCTTACATTGACTCATAGATAAATGGTTCAAAAGGAAAACATTAAGTTAACAAATGTAAAACTGCACTGTTTGAATTGTAAATTATTTGTAGAAGACTTAACCAGGTGTAGCATTTGGCCCACCTAGTGCCTTAATGTTTGGATAATGAATTTACTGCCATATCTGTTTTGTGTTTATCTCCAAAAACAAGACAAATCCAAACTCTTCCATTTTTTTTTGTTGTTTTTTTTAATCTACTACATTGTGGTTTTATCAGAACGTTTCCTGTCTGGTTGGGGTATATTTTGAAATGCCTCTTTATAGACTCATTGCAATCTTGTAATGTGTCAACACAAAGTACCCAGAGTCCAGTATCTAGTTCACAACAGTTTCTGGATGGTGTACCTTGACGGAGGCTTGTTAAAAATGCAGTTATAATTATATTCATATGGTAACGTCCCATTCACGCAAATCCAGCTGTGTACATCATTTGAAGATGAAAAAAAAAAAATATCATGAATAAACCGCTAATTCAAAATGTTTTTTTTTTTTTTTGTTTAAGTAAAAAGAGGGTGAGGGGGAAGCACTGGAACTATGACCTACTTACTCTATTTTGTCTTGGATGAATCGCATGTTTAATTGCATTGGAGGCCGCACTGATGGATATGTGTCAATAAACATATCTTTATCTATAATCTACAGACTTCTCTTTTGTTATGTATTTAGGCAATGAGAGTGATTTTGATATACAGTGGGGCAAAAAAGTTTTTAGTCAGCCACCAATTGTGCAAGTTCTCCCACTTAAGATGAGAGGCCTGTAATTGTCATCATAGGTCATCTTCAACTATGACAGGCAAAATGAGAAAAATCCAGAAAATCACATTGTAGGATTTTTAATGAATTTATTTGCAAATTATCTGATTTTGCTGGGGGGGGGTGGGGGGTGGAAACGAGTTTCCCAGGCTTGGAATTTAACAAATGGGTAGATTTAGGCTAGGGATTTGGTCAGTTTTCTAGCGATCATGATTCATCAGGAGAGTCAACCTTGGAGACGGAAACTGGTTAAATTATTTTGTGCGCGTTTTTAAAAATTTATATATTTTTTTACAATTAAATCGGCTGTGTCTGATGTGTGAATTTGATGAGATTACAAAAATACTATTTGAACCAGGCTGGATAGCTGCAGGCAGAGCGCATCGATAATGTTTCAGCGTGCACACTGGCATGCAGTTGCAGCGTCATTGTGCGAGCTGCTTAAATGAAGTTCGGTGACGGTGTAGCTAGCTGACTAGCTAGTCCGAAACCTAACGTAGCCACCTGCACCAGACAGCGAATTCGCGTCCCGGCGACTGGAATTGGTCATTAACAAACAAAACTGCCTAAAATATGCCCGTGTTTTCAGGTATGTTAACCCTATAACGTGACCACTTCCCTTGATAATACTTTTCCCGGAACTATTTATACACGTGTTTTAGTGATCATTATTGGAACGCTAGCAATTTAGCATCATAGGCCGACAAAAATAAACGATTCGGGAGTGTTCTCCGATTTTAAGAAAATACTAAATTAAAAACTAACCAACTATTTACAAGCTAACTAGCTAAACCAGATCCGTGTTGGTTTTGTGGACATAACTACCAAACGAAATAACTCATTTAGCCTACGGTATCTAGCTATTAACGTACTTATATTATGCTAACAAATTCCTCAGCATCACTAACTTCCTGCACTCACGTCAATATTTAGCTAACTACGTTAGCCTACTAACTGCTAAAACAGCCAGATAGACTCTGTGACAGTTCATATCTAGCTATGAAAACTCTGCTGCAACGTTTGCACGTTTTGGGGGGGGGGGCAGATGTAGCTAAACAAGTACCTAGTCAAACGTTAGCCAATTGGTTACAGCTAAATGTATGTTTTTTTGTGTGATTCTTTTGCTAGCCAGGTAACTAATTAGCAAGACAGTTATGGTACTTAGTAAGAGAGTTTAGCTAGCTACAGGTTAGCTAGTATGCTAACGCTTTATCAGCACAGTAACGTTAGCCGCAGTGGTTCACTTGCTTATGTTCGACTAACGTTAACATTATGGATGTACTTAATGTTAAAACAGTGTAACTGAAAAAGGTTACATCACGTCAAGGAAGCTTGCCAGCCTTCATTATCCCTAAAATCTAGATAGCTAACGTTAGCATATAAGGTGAGGGTGGACATGTCTATTTAGCAGGTGATCAAGACTAACATAACCAAAACATTCGACTCCTATTTCAAACCATTCTCTGCATCACAAAGGTTATCACTATAACATATGATTGTGCTGTATCATTCATGACTTGACAAGACATGATGCATCAGAGATGCCCTCCACTCCCAGATGCCGGCTTGGTTTTCACACATACCTGTGTTTTTGTTTCTCTTTTATTTCCTCAGTGAATGTGAAATGGGGAAAAGAGAAGTTTGATGCAATAGAGCTGAACACAGAAGAACCTCCAATGGTCTTCAAGGCTCAGCTCTTTGCCTTGTCAGGGGTACAACCAGAGAGACAGAAGGTTATGGTCAAGGGAGGCACACTCAAGGTAAAGTTGCTGTCACGTTTTAGTTTACAATCAATGAATTTGGACCACAGGTAATCAATACATGAATTATTTCCAATAATACTTAATCATTTGTGTATATATTTTTAGGATGATGACTGGGGAAACATCAAATTGAAGAATGTAAGTATAGTCTGAGTTTGTTATGAAATAATAAAAAAATAAAAAGATGTCACACACTGGATAGCTTCAGTAAAATGTGTTGTTTTACAGGGTTAGCCATAATAGTATTGTAATGAAACAGCAGGGAGCAGGTCTCGAACCCTCGACGTTCTAGCCCGAGGTCCGGCGCGCTATCGACTGCCGCAAAAGCATGCTCGTGCGGCAGGGTCGATATCCGCGCTCATAAACCCAGGGTCGTTACACTACTCCCTCCTTTCAAAGAGCCAAGCACACGCACTGTCGTGGATGCAAGCTCCGATCCCACTTCTGACGCCAATGTAATGAAACAGCAGGGACCCTCGACTTTCTAGCCCGAGGTCCGGCGCACTATCGACTGTGCCGCAAAAGCATGCTCGTGCGGCATGATCGATTTCTGCGCTTATAAACCCAGGGTCGTTACAGTATGGAGCAAATGAAATGTTATTGGTCACATACAGATTTAGCAGGTGTTATTGCAGGTGTAGAGAAATGTTTGTGTTCCTAGCTCTAACAGTGCAATTATATCAAACAATACACACACAGTAATAGACTGGAATGAGGAAATATTAGGGCGAGCCATATCAGATGGGTCAATAACAAATAAGGATTTCAAAATGCGCGGGGGGGTGGTGTGTTAAATGCTAGTTAAGTTCTTTCTACTTTCATTAGTTGTTGAAATATACAGTACCAGTCAAAGTTTGGACACCTACTCATTCAATTTAAAAAAAAAACAAACTATTTTCTACATTGTAGATTAAATAACACATTGAATCATGTAGTAACCAAAAAAGTGTTAAACAAATCCAAAAATATTTGAGATTCTTCAAAGTAGCCACCCTTTGCCTTGATGACAGCTTTGCACACTCTTGGCATTCTCTCAACCAGCTTCACCTAGAATGCTTTTCCAACAGTGTTGAAGGAGTTCCCACATATGCTGAGCACTTGTTAGCTGCTTTTCCTTCACTCTGCTGTCCAACTCATCCTAACCCATCTCAATTGGGTTAAGGTCAGGTGATTGTGGAGGCCAGGTCATCTGATGCAGAATGCTGTGGTAGCCATGCTGGTTAAGTGTGTTTTTGAATTCTAAATAAATCAGACAGTGTCACCAGCAAAGTACTCCATCACACCACCTCCTCCTTGCTTCACGGTGGGAACCACACATGCAGAGATCATCCGTTCACCTACTCTGCGTCTCACGGTTGGAAACAAAAGTCTCAAATTTGGACTCATCAGACCAAAATAAGTTTTCCACCGGTCTAGTGTCCATTACTCATGTTTTCTAGCCCAAGCAAGTCTCTTCTTCTTATTGGTGTCCTTTAGTGGAGGTTTCTTTGTAGCAATTCAAACATGAAGTCCTGGTTCATGCAGTGTCCTCTGAACAGTTGATGTTGAGATGTGTCTATTCCTTGAACTATGAAGCATTTATTTGGGCTACATTCTGAGGTGCAGTGAACTCCAATGTACTTATCCTCTGCAGCAGAGGTAACTCTGGGTCTTCCTTTCCTGTGGCGGTCCTCATGAGAGCCAGTTTCATCATAGCGCTTGATGTTTTTTGCGACTGCACTTGAAGAAAATGTCAAAGTTCTTGAAATGTTCCGTATTGACTGACCTTGATGTCTAAAGTAATGGACTGTCGTTTCTCTTTGCTTATTTGAGCTGTCTTTGCCATAATATGGACTTGGTCTTTTACCAAATAGGGCGATCTTCTGTATACCCACCCCTACCTTGTCACAACACAACTGATTGGCTCAAACGCTTTACGAAGGAAAGAACTTCCATATATTAACTTTTAACAAGGCACACCTGTTAGTTGAAATGCATTCCAGGTGACTACCCCATGAAGCTGGTTGGGAGTGCCTAGAGTTAGCAAAGCTGTCATCAAGGCAAAGGGTTCTTACTTTGAAAAAATCTAAAATATTTTTGGATGTAACACTTCTTTGGTTACTACATAATTCCATATGGGTTATTTCATAGTTTTGTCTTCACTACAGAAAATAGTAAAAATAAAGAAACATTGAATGAGTAGGTGTGTCCAAACCTTTGACTGGTAGTGTACATACACAAGATTTAGTCACCGAAAATAAAAATCCATGCATTTGAATTTTGAATCATATTATTTCTCCATGAATGTCATTCGGTGTAACAATAATTGATTTTCTAATTATTTAGCAGTATTAGCATTCAGCTGTTTATAGATAGTAATTGTATCTCAACAAACATGTACTGCTTCGAAAATCAAAATTGCATCATAATTAATATCATACATTTTGGCCTTTCTGAACATTTTAGCACCCAAAATGTCATACTCAAAAGTGAAAAAAGCTGAACAATTTCAAAAAATGATTTTCTGTAATGGGCTAAAGATTGTTATTGTTTCCTCTGCTTGATTAAACAAAATTATGTAAATGACGTAGAGAAACTGCTTTACACTGTCTGACTGTGGCATCGTTATATCGAATGACATACTGTGAGATTCCACATGGGATGATCCTTAGACTGGCTCAGCAACAAAAATGTACTTCTAAAATGAGAGGCACTGGCAGTCAGTTTTAATCTGGTTTGTAAGGTAAATTGAGAAAAGTCATATGAGAACTCCTAATTAATATATGACATGAAGGGAAAGGGGATACCTAAGTCAGTTGTACAACTGAATGCATTCAACTGAAATGTGTCTTCCGCATTTAACCCAACCTCTGAATCAGAGAGGTGCGGGGCGGCTGCCTTATAGCATTTTGATTGAATAACATTCTCTGCAAAATGTGATGAACTTGGATTGAAAATCGAATGAATAAAATCCTGGTTGACATTTTATCCTACTGACAAGACTGAGGATGATATGAAATAATGACACTCCATGTTTATCATTTGAAATGTTGGTTTAAAACTTAAATGCATAACTATTTTTTTAAATAACTTTATATTTTCTCTTCACATTTGACTTTTATATGGCCTTGTAACCATCACTTTAAGTCAAGATACAAAATACCCAGTCTGGTGAACTCTCCCCGTTTTAGGTGGAGCCTTTGAGTTATCACCTCTTTGAATTGTTTCCAGTCAGGGCTGCGTAGTTTTGAACTTCGATTGGTGGATGGCTCTGGCTCTGAGGTGACTGCTTTCACGTCAGATAACTAGTAAAAGATCACATCGCTTCTGGCCACATGTCTGAGTTCTTCCCAACGTTTGTCTCCTGCAGCTCACCTCAATTTCATTCCCCACTGGATCAAGGACTTGTCCAATGAAAGGTTGGTCATCATACATCATGGTGTTCTACGGCTTGCAAGCGTCCCCCTTTGTCCTCCAAACACAACGATGGTCGTTATGGCCAATCGTTTTGTTTCATCTGACCAGAGGGCACTTCTCCAAAAAGTATGATCTTTGTCCCCATGTGCAGTTGCAAACCGTAGTATGGCGGTTTTGGAGCCGTGGCTTCTTCCTTGCTGAGCGACCTTTCAGGTTATGTCGATTATAGGACTCGTTTTATTGTGGATATAGATCATGTTGTATCTGTTTCCTCCAGCATCTTCACAAGGTCCTTTGCTGTTCTGGGATTGATTTGCAATTTTTGCACCAAAGTACGTTCATCTCTAGGAGACAGAACACGTCTCCTTCCTGAGCGGTATGACAGCTGCGTGGTCCCATGGTGTTTATACTTGTGTACTATTGTTTGTACAGATGAACGTGGTACCTTCAGGCGTTTGGAAATTGTTCACAAGGATGAACCAGACTTGTGGAGGTCTACAATTTCTTTTTCTGAAGTCTTAGCTGATTTCTTTTGATTTTCCCATGATGTCAAGCAAAGAGGCACTGAGTTTGAAGGTAGGACTTGAAATACATCCACCAATACGCCTCCAATTGACTCAAATGATGTCAATTAGCCTATCAGAAGATTCTAAAGCCATGACATCATTTTCTGGAATTTTCCATGCTGTTTAAAGGCACAGTCAACTTAGTGAATGTAAAATTCTGACCCACTGTAATTGTGATACAGTGTATTATAAGTGAAATAATCTGTCTGTAAACAATTGTTGGAAAAATGACTTGTGCCATGCACAAAGTAGATGACCTAACCGACTTGCCAAAACTATAGTGTATGTAAACTTCCAACTTCAACTGTATGGTGGCCTGCTTTCTGCTCCCACCAAAATGGAAAGCCTGAACCTCTGTTTGCAATTTACATGCATAGTTTTCTGAAGTCCACGTGAACAACTACGTCATTGTCACCGATGATTTCCTTAAGATTTGGGCACTCAACTTGATGAAGCGGTGCTTGGCGAGCATGTCAAGTTTTTGATTCAGGCTTTTGTTCAGATCCTGCCATGTTCCTGACTTTTGTTGTTTCCACAAAGGTTGTGAATGTCTTCTTCATTGCTGGTATTCTCTTTCATATTACTGCCATGTTGTATTTACCTAACTGTAAGGGCTTGTTGCTCAGGGTGCTCTTCAAGATTTTCACCATCCATGGAGTGAGGTTCATCACAGCATGCATCTGCCAAATTTTTTCCCAGTCACTTAACTGCATCACCACTAATACCTTGCTTTCCTGCTCAGATGCCACTCTACCCTAACTTGTGGATCTGTGTTCTTCCCGGGCCCTGAACTTGCAGTCGTCTCTTTGTTGGATAGAGGCATCTATAAGGACAGATATTTCCTCGACATCATCAAAACTGTAGTGATAGAGCATGAATAAAATATGATGATAATTAAGTGCTTAGGACTTGAATAGGTCACTTCACTAAAAAATGTTTTTACCATGTCATTACTTTTGTCTTTCACAATGTAATACATAGACAATATATATCTTAACACATAAAGATACATGTTACTAATGAAACATACAAATATATACACTACATTCCCTAAAAGCTTAAGAATAGAAAAACTATGTCAGGCGGAGTAACGAATGACGTGGTATAACAGTTATACAGAATGACATAATCGTTACTCTGTATGAAAAACAGTTAACTTATTCTACAGGAAATTGCTTGGCCACATATGGAAAATATATCATTATGAAACTGTAGATCAAGGTAATTGTATCTCTCACATCAAATATGCCATTTTAAAATAAAACAACATTCTACATGTTTTTTTTATAGGTATTTTACCGTATGCCACAGGATTTTGTATCAGTGCACCAGTGACCGAAAATGTGAAATTATAATTTTTAGGGGAGACTTTACTGACCTTTCTGCGCTGTGTGGGGTCCTTCTGGCTCTTCTTTCTTATGCAATATACGGTCGTGACTATCGCAAAGCATTATGGTCTGAAATGGCTCATGGATATCTGTTATATTGAATGAAATCCCAAAGTAGGGACCAAAGTCTTCAAGCATAAAAATGTAATGAAGTTTAGGATCCTCACCATTTTTTTTTTCTTCTATACAAGTGTTTCCCAAACTTTTTATAGTCCCGTACCCCTTCAAACATTCAACCTCCAGCTGCATACAGGGTTAGTGCACTTTCAAATGTTGTTTTTTGCCATCATTGTCGGCCTACCACACACACATATGATACAAAAATTTAAACATATGAGTGAGTTTTTGTCACAAACCTGCTCATGGGAAGTGACAAAGAGCTCTTATAGGACCAGGGCACCAATAATAATAATAATTTTGCTCTTTATTTAGCCATCTTACAGGCTACTCAGGCAAGGAAAAAAAAACTCACCCAAATGTGTAGTCCTGTTGGAAAATATAAATGTACTGTTTGAAAATGTGAAGAGTTTAATTTAAAAAAATGTTTTTTTTTATGTGAATAATTTTATTTTGCATTGCGTACGAGTACCCCAGTTTGGGAATACCTGATCCATACAGATGCCCTCACAATTATGCCAGAGGAGTTTATTAGCTCTTTTGCTCCCTAAGTTCCTATTATTCGTAATGAGTACTCTTATAAGCTGATATATAGAGGAAGGTTACATCTTATAGTGCAGTGTTTATAAAAGTATTTTTACAATACCGAAGATATGTTTCGGACACCAAAATGGACACGTCACAACTTTGATGAGATGTATAGACAATATGGATAGAATATGTGGTATATCTGAAAAATATGTAGGATAGAATAGTAAAATAGGATAGGTCTTGACTAGAATATAGTATAGGCATATATGAATGCGGTAAAACGATATGTAAACATTAAAGTGACAAAAGTGTTCCATGTTTATGTACAGAGGTCAGCAGCCTCTAGGGTGCAGGGTTGACTAAAGGTCAAGGTAAGGTACTGGGGAGAGGCTGGCTAGTGGTGACTATTTAACAGTCTGATGGCCTTGCGGTAGAATCTTTTTTTCAGCCTGTCGGTCACAGCTTTGATGCACCTGTACTGACCTCGACTTCTGAATGGTAGCGGGGTGGCGGAGGTCCTTGATGATCTTCTTGGCCAGTTGTGCAGACCGCACCACCCTCTGGAGAGCCCTGCGGTTGCGGACGGTGATACAGCCTGACAGGATGCTCTCAATGTTGCATCTGTAAAAGTTTGTGGGTATTAGGGGCCAAGTCAAAATTTTCACCCTGCTGAGGTTGAAAAGGTGCTGTTGCACTGCCTTCACCATACTGTCTGTGTGGACCATTTCAGATTGTCAGGGATGTGTATGCCGAGGAACTTGAAGCTTTTCACCTTCTCACTGTGGCCTCGTCGATGTGGTTCGGGGCGTGCTCCTTCCGCTGTCTCCTGAAGTCCACTATCAGCTCCTTCATTTTGTTGGGAACACAGGAGGGGGCTGTGCACAGCACCCTGTGTTGAGGATCAGTGTAGTGGAGGGGTTATTGCCTATCTTCACCACCTGGGGGCGGCCCGTCAAGAAGTCCAGGACCCAGTTGTACAGGGCGAGGTTCAGACGCAGGGCCCTGAGCTCAATGATGAGGTTCGAGGGTACGATGGTGTTTAAGGCTGAGCTGTAGTCAATGAACAGCATTCTTACATAGGTATTCCTCTTGTCCAAATGGGATAGGGCAGTGTGCCTTGCTCAAGGGCACATTGACTGATTCAAGAAAAATTATTATATTTTTTTCAGATTTGTTATCTGTAATTGCTATGACGATACAAATATCACTATTTTTTTCAATGGCAATCATGGAAACACGAAGCAGTCATAACTCTTTGGTCATTTAAACATCTGCTGTATGTAAAATATTGTGTGTTATTGCTTGAAAAAATAAATATGTGACACTGGATGACAGCTGTTTGTTTCCAACATTATGGCTATTGTCCTAAAGAAGTCAAATCCGCTTCGCGTTTTGTTTCCTTGCCACGAGATTAGCGAGTATCGCGGTACAGGTGTCGCCCCGGCCCTACTATCGACGTCAGTATTGTGCAAAGTAGGCTATGATGTATTGGCTGATTTCATTGTCATTTTAGTGGGATGGATTTAGGATGCATGTTATCCAACCTAATGCTGCTGGTGATTACCATCTCCAGTTATCCGATGGAATGCAATGTGACACTTTTTCTCCTCTCCCCTCTCCTCCCCAGGGGATGACTCTGTTGATGATGGGCTCAGCCGAGGCCCTGCCCGAGGAGCCTGCAGTCAGGCCCATGTTTGTTGAGGACATGACTGAAGACCAGCTGGCCTCAGCTGTGAGTTCATGTTCACTAGCTGGCTCTTTAATAGCTATGTCGAGTACTGTTTTCAGGGCCAGTGTCTAGTCCGTCTGGAACTGTATGATATGTTCAGGCTAATGCCTTCCACAGTAGTGCTATGAACGGCCACAGATATCTGTCATTTCTACTAGCCCTGATGGAAATTGAGACTGTACAACGTATGACTTAGTCGTTGGATGTGTTTGTTTTAACGGAATCGATGCTGCCTGGGTTTGCCAGCGCAGGCAGTCATAGAGAAACTAACCCAATTTTGCTTGTTGTCTGATCCGATGTGTAGATGGAGATGCCTTGTGGACTGACCAACCTGGGCAACACCTGCTATATGAACGCCACAGTGCAGTGTCTTCGCTCCGTGCCAGAGCTCAAAGGAGCCCTCGGAAGGTGGGCCCTTGATATTGCATTAACGCCAATCTGTTAAGATGCAATCAACGTTTGTTGGATCTATAGCGTTGATGATAAAATAGGTTTCTTATTCATTTGATATCTATGCAGTGATACAACTGAGAATTAGATCACACAGGCTTCGTTAGAGTTGGGACGATAAACTGAAAATTACAGACAACCACATTGCCTTCTTACCGATGGTCAGTGATTTTGTTACTCAACGTTCCTGCAGATTTTCGGGTTGTTCTAAAACCATTATTTGGTCAACAGTAATAGCCTATTCATTATGTTGATTCCTGTTATGAAAGTATCTGCCCTCTGTCTCCCTCTACAGGTATACAGGTGCTCTGCGGTCCCCTGGGGCCAGTGTACCAGCCCAGTACATCACAGCAGGTCTGTCATTTCCCTTTTGTCTCTGTATGTTTAAAAAAATATATATATCATTGTGCCACTGCCTTTTTTGTTATCTGCTAGTGTAGATGGTAATAGTAGGACTCGGTGAGTCAGGGCATGGTGCAGGCTACACCAGCGTTGTGGGCTACATACTATGAACTGCTTTGTATAAAAGAGGCGCCTGTTAAATGGCCATGTTAGAACTGCTAAATTACCATTGTATTCCCCCCAGCCCTCCGTGACCTCTACAAGATCATGGACAAGACCTCCTCCACCATACACCCCATCATCCTGCTGCAGTTTCTGCACTTGGCCTTCCCCCAGTTTGCTGAGAAGGGAGATCAGGGACAGTACCTCCAGCAGGTGAGACCATGGCCTCTGACTGGCACCAGTCACTCACTCACCATCAGAAGATGCCGCTTTGCGATCACTGCTTGGTACTGCACATCCTATACTCCAATGAACCACATTGATTGCTACGTTTTTAGTCGTTTTTTGTTGATACTAAAAGTGGTCTGAAGAGTAGAAATGAGCTTCATTTGTCAATTTCTGCCCCTCTCTAGGATGCCAACGAGTGCTGGTTGCAGATGATGAGGGTCCTTCAGCAGAAGTTGGAGCCACAAGACACAGATTCTCCCATGGAAGTATGTGTAAATGGAAGTATGTAAGCTATCAAGCTAGTTACAGATGTGAGTGTTGTCCTAACTTTCTCCTCCACCTCCAGACTGAGAGTGGAGCTGCCAAGAAGAACTTCATTGACCAGTATTTTGGAGTGGAGTTCGAAACCACGTATCCTGGCAGTCTGAACATCTGATACATTGAAGTTCAGATGAGTGCATGACCTATTAGGGAATGGAGAATGGCTTCCAAATTGTTATATTATTTCAACAAACCTTTGCTCTCTCCTCCCAAGAATAAGTCTCCTGTCTCTCTCTCAGTTCCTTCCTTAACCCCTCTCCACAGTGTGAAATGTACAGAGTCTGAGGACGAGGAGCCAGCCAAAGGTAAAGAGAGCCAGCTCCAACTCAGCTGTT
Source organism: Oncorhynchus mykiss (assembly GCF_057628025.1). NCBI lineage: Eukaryota > Metazoa > Chordata > Actinopteri > Salmoniformes > Salmonidae > Oncorhynchus > Oncorhynchus mykiss. Next base: position 13,042,088 of record NC_143049.1, read on the forward strand.
TCATCAACCAGGAGGTCAAGTACCTGGCCACTGGCCTCAGGCTGGTGAGTAGTACCACTGCAACTCACAATCACATGCACATGCACAGGAACACAGACACATGCACAGCCCGCACGCACACCGTGAGGTCTCCAATGTGGTCGGTCACCATGGCAACACTGATCTAATCCCCATCACGTGTCTCTTGTTTCTTTCTCTTCAGAGACTGCAGGAAGAAATCACCAAGCTGTCTCCGTCTTTGCAAAGAAATGCCCTGTACATAAAATCTGTAAGTTTGGCATGGGCCCCTAAAGGTTTTTATAAACCACTGAGAGGGTGTGGCATTTGTTTTATTGTTATGTACTTTTTTAGTTGGTTGGTTCACTTGGTCTCCCTTTCTTCGTCTAGTCTAAAGTCAGCCGCCTCCCTGCCTACCTAACCATTCAGATGGTTCGATTTTTCTACAAAGAGAAGGAGTCTGTCAATGCAAAAGTCCTTAAGGTATGTAATCTGATGTTATAGGAATGTCCTCCTAATCGATGGGATTATCATCAGAATACTGTTGCAAGTGGAAGGAAGAATATTGTCTTGATGCTTTTCTTCCCCCCCCATTGACTTAATGTTCCAGGATGTAAAGTTCCCACTGATGCTGGATGTGTATGAGCTGTGTACCTCGGGACTGCAGGAGAAGATGGTGGCCGTTAGGTCAAAGTTCAAGGAGATTGAGGACAAGAAGCTGGAGAAACAGTCGCAGAAGGTAGAAATGAATTGAATCGCTTGTCTACTTTGTCCGTTGCGAATCAGCTTTGAACTGCAAATGTATACTCTACGAAGTGGACCTAAACCTCCAAGAAATACGTTGCTCAGTGTTGTTCCCTGACCAAACAAAGTAATTCAGTGTGAACGAACATTAGTGTAGTCCGTTTAGCTTACATTGTTCCCTTTGTGCATCAAACAGGTGGAGAGGAAAGTGGGAGACGAGCCGAAAGAAGTGAAATACGAGCCCTTTTCATTCGCCGACGGTTGGTTTACTTTACATCATATGGATTTGTGGCCTGCCCCTACAAACAAGGCATCAGTCAGTCATTCACACACACACACGTGTAAGGGATAGGTTGTTACACACGGTAACTTAAGGAATATGTTTCTAAGCGTGTGCCTGTCTATTGCCTGCAGACCTGGGCTCTAACAACAGTGGCTACTACGACCTGCAGGGAGTGCTGACACACCAGGGCAGATCGAGCTCCTCCGGACACTACGTCGCCTGGGTCAAGAGGAAAGAAGGTGACCTCGATAGCATTAAGAAAAGAGTCTCTGCACACAAGTCGTTTAATGTGAAACGTTTTCAGTCACAGTAGACCTTCATCAAAGCATACAGCCAGACAATGAGTAGCTGTGTAAGAGGCCAGTCAGTCAGTGCAATCGACATGATTCATAGATGTCAGTCTGTTCCTTAAAGGGATAGTTTATCCAAATTACAAAATGGTATGTTGGTTTCCTTACCCTGTAAGCAGTCTATGGATAAGATGTGACAGCAATCCATGCTTTGTTTTAGTTTCTCTAGCGACGTTTTGGGGTTTTGCACTGTTACCAAATGCTAACATTTTTGAATTTGTGGCACAAATTCCATTCACAGGGTGTCCGCGAGTCCTTAAAGTCTAAAAAAGTTAATTTATCTGATTTAAAGGCCTTAAGTCTTAATGTATTACATTCTGTTTTCACAGGTCTTAAAAAATGTGACGTAGATGACTACAGTGTTACCGTTATTGTGCCGCTGCTTAATTGTTGCCTCCATGGCAACAAAAAAGATTTGAACATGAAATAATAATCTAGGCCACTTTCAAGATCTTAGAGCAATCCCTATGCACGTTGTGTGTGTGTGTGTGCACGTCGTGTGTGTGTGTGCACGTCGTGTGTGTGTGTGCACGTCGTGTGTGTGTGTGTGCACGTCGTGTGTGTGTGTGTGCACGTCGTGTGTGTGTGCACGTCGTGTGCGCGCACGTCGTGTGTGCGCACGTCGTGTGTGCGCACGTCGTGTGTGCGCACGTCGTGTGTGTGTGCGCACGTCGTGTGTGTGTGCGCACGTCGTGTGTGTGTGCACGTCGTGTGTGCACGTGTGTGTGTGAACGTTGTGTGTGTGCACGTCGTGTGTGTGTGTGCGTGCATGTCGAGTGCTAGACAGGCCGTTGCCAGGGGAGAGAGCAAAGTAACCTATACAATTTGATAGACATCAACACTCACTAGAGCCCGGACGATAACTTGAAAATTATCGACACCTGACATTGCCCTCTTAAGCAATTTTGCTTATGTGAGTAATTTCGGTGGTTAGTCTACACAATATTCCTGCAGCTTTTTTGGGTCCTAAAACCATTCTTTTGTCAGGTTAATGTCCATATTTCGCTGATGGCTCTGACCCCCTTTCCCCCCTTTGCACACGGAGTGAAGGGAGAGATGCATTCTGATAAGAGCTAGCATAGCCTACTGACTAGGGATGTGAGAAATGTAAAACATTTCTTCATGTTTAAACTGCAATTTTTTTTAAATTGTTAAAACGATCATAGAAATGAAATCATAAAATGACGAACTCACAATTCCGAGATTATCCTGCGTATGACCGATTGAACTGCATTGCTCCCTATCACAGTCCTGGCTACCTACCAGATTGTGCTCGCCTTACTGCTGTCCACCACCGACTCAGCAACAATGGTAGTTAATGCCTTTGCGTTTTGAGTTCCCACTTCCTCAAGTGGTAAATAGTGCTACATAGAGCCATGGCTACATGGAACTCTATTCCACATCGGGTAACTGATGCAGCAGTAGAATCAGATTAAAAAAAAACAGATACAAATACACCTTACGGAACAGCGGGGACTGTGAAGAGACACACACAGAAGTATAGTCGTGGCCTGAGGGGGCACACTTAATGTTTTGTGAAAAGTGTTATCAAATGTAATGTCATTTTTATTGTATATAACTGCTTTAATGTTGCTGGAACCCAGGATCCTTAATAAATACAAAAAGGCCCCTTAGTTCCAGTGAAGGGATATTTTAATCCTACAGCTTCCAAGTCATTCTAGACGATTATGTGCTTCCAACTTTGTGGCAGCAGTTTGGGGAAGGCCCTTTCCTGTTTCAGCATAACAGTGCCCCATGCACATAGTGAGGTCCATACAGAAATGGTTTGTCAAGATTGGTGTGGATGAACTTGACTAGCCTGCACAGAGCCCTGCCCTCAACCCCATCGAACACCTTTGGGATGAATTGGAACACCAACTGAGAGCCAGGCCTAAATTACCCCACATCAGTGCCCGACTTCACTGCAAGTCCCTGCAGCTGTGTTCCAACATCTTGTGGAAAGCCTTCTCAGAAGAGTGGAGGCTGTTATAGCAGCAAAGGGGGGACCAACTCCATGTTAATGCCCATGATTTTAGAATGTGATGTTCGATGAGCAGGTACCCACATACTTTAGGTCATGTAGTGTATGTGACTTTGTTGAGCTTAATCTATTTGAGATACTTTTGGATGATTTGGGCATGATGCAGTGAAAACTGCTAATATCGGTCCCATGACTTGAATGGGATTCATACCACAAAGGCTAAAACGTTAGCATGTAGAAAGTGCCAGGGAAACTAAATCAAAGCATGGATTTCTGTGTTATACCTTGTCTATAGACTGCTTACAGGGTAAGTAAACCAACATGTAATTTGGGTGAACTATACCTATAAAGGAATAGTTAATCTCAGTCAGTTCAACACAACCAGAGGGTGTGGGATATGGACCCAGATACGTGTAGACCACTTGAGGTCTGAACAGATTGATTTTGGGGATCTATCCCTTAAACTAAGGCTTGGGGATATGACGTAGCCACATAGCAGCCGGACGAACGGCCGATATTGCAGATGAGCGCAATACAACATGATGCACTGAGTATATGCGTATGTACACTTTCTGCTGCAACGTGGTAGCTGCGGGACCAAAACATCAAAAGTTTAGCCTCGCGTTTCATGCTCTTATTTGTCGTGGAAGTCTGCCCGATATTGCTGTTTACCTTGTGCATTGCAGACTACATGATACAAACGACTGTATTAATTAACATACATTTTTATCGAGGTTCAGGTGAATAATATAATACATGTTTTTCCCATCATAGATGAGTGGGTGAAGTTTGACGACGACAAGGTAAGCGTGGTATCTCCAGAAGATATACTGAGGCTGTCCGGTGGAGGAGACTGGCATATAGCCTACGTTCTACTATACGGACCAAGACGACTGGAAATACTTGAAGAGCAACAGTAACCAACCTTAACACAAATAAAATCTAGCCAACCTACACACACATGCCATTTCCAAGCACTGTCTACTCTGTGTGGATGTGCAATAAATTCTGGGTGTCTACAAAAATGGATTACCTTTATTTTTTACTCTTTGACACATGCTTGTAAACCCATCCAGCATCAACATGAGGTAGTTTATCTATCAAAGCCAGGCCATCTCTGGACTGGATCCTTGAGAGGTTTTGCTAGATTTAGTTCTGCAGTTTCATTAATTAAATGTTTTATAAACATTGTGTATTTTTTTTAAAGCCTTGAACAAGGTGCTTATGTCATAACTAATCCGCTTGTACAGAAGTCTTTGGCCAAGCAACATTGTTTTAAGATACATTTTATTTGAAGGGAAGGTTCAGGGTATTGGAGAACCCCCCCCCCCCGCATACGAGCAGTTCAACATCTCTGCTGTGAAACTGACTATAACGCTTCACTGTACATGCCAACTACGATGTGTAAGAATATGACGGTCTCTCTGTAATAAGTTGACATTGCTTTTCATAAATGGTCAAAGTAAACCGTTTTGATTCATTTAAAGGGGGAAATGTGTGATTGCTACATCAATTTTTTTTACTTTTATTGATATGCCATGAGCTCAACTTTATCAGAACCCAAATGATAATTTTACTCCATTGTGAACATGCTTAAATGATCATGGATGGGGTGTCAAGTGCTAGTTAAAATACATTGGGGGGGGGGGGGGTTGAGGTGCCCCATTTGTGTTATGAATCTAAATGCCCTTCCTGTATGGCTAGAAGACATTACAATTAAGTATACCGTGTATTGAGGGGTCAAAGTAGAGCATTTATTTAGAAAAAAGATTTATTGACGATTCTAGAGGACAAAATTACAGTTCATGTCCCTTGAGCATAACTACAGACCAACATAAGGAAAGCCTTGACAAGTCAGGGAGGGGGGGGTACATTAAAAGAGGAATAGATGGGTGGAATGATCTATGTCTCATTGAGGATGTCTGCGATCTTGGGGAAGCCAGCAGCGTTGAGGGCTGTAACCAGGCTCTCAACGGTGGCTTGTGTCCCCTCGCGGTCCTGCCAGGCCACCAGCAGCAGCTTGGCCTGCATGTCCACATCCTCGCTGTCTGTCTCAATCTCCCGGATCTCTGCGGCCTTTATCTCCAGCTGGCCAGCCAGGGTCTTCCACTGGGCACCCAGCTTGGCTGCTATCTCATCCATCTGCTGGTTGGACACCAGCTTGTTCTGCATGCTCGGACCTGGGGGCACACAAAATGAAGGAATTAATCAGGTGATGATATTAGAAAATATTCCATATAAAATAACTCATATTTAGATGATATAGACTTCAGTCTTATGAAGTTAGAACGCACTGTCGTTGCTCTCCTTGAGTAGGGTGTCACTGTTGTCTTCATCGTCTTCCTCCCCGGTCTTTATCTCCTCAGACGGAAGGTCCTTCTGTGAAGACGGGGGAAAAGGGATCAATCAAGAGTGAGGTGGAGACATGGACGCCAAGATGACAACTTAAGTCGTCATGAAATTTTTGAGTAGCCATGGTTCCAGACAAGACTTCTCACCGGCAGCTCCTTGGCCAGTTTGATGACCATGCTCTCTAGGTAGTCGGCCAGGCTCTTGAACTGCTGGTTGGTAGGCTGGAAGAAGTGAGGACTCCTCCTGGACAGCAGACGCAGGGCTCGCCATCCATAGTTAGAGTTATGAACCACCCTACATGACACGGAGGGTGGAGGTTAGTTGAAGAATATCGCACCAGAACACTTTTCTCATGGCAGGATCTTTCTTTACACCATTGGTTAGGTCTTTAGGCAATCATCAGTTCCAAATCATTTGCATACTTGTATTCATTTTCCACCATGTTGGCTGGGTCTGCCTGCTCAATGGCCTCTTCAAAGAAATCCTCCAGAGAAGGCATAAACTCCCTGTCGAAAAGACATTTACATTATGTAGGGTCAACAAACAGTTGACTGAAAAAAAATAATAATTTTGAACCGGGTGAACAACAAGCAAGTTATACACAAAAACCTTCCATGTAGGTATGTGATCTTTGTAAATTTGACCAGCTGCACAGTGACGCATGATCATTCACCTGCTCTCGGACTGACAAGCCGCCATATTGTCGTGGTTCAGATTCCAAAGTCTCGTGAGTTCATCACTGCAAGAAAAGAAACGCGTGTGTTTTGGCAAAGCCAAGTGCAAGAGAAGCTGAGTCACTCGTTAAGACTTTTCATTAAGACTCCCAAATGTGAGGGCTAGACATTGTCAATCATCCTACTGGGCATATAAACCGTCCTAAACCAATTATGGTTTTGGAGAACACATGACTAGGCTGTCCCAGTTATCACTGCCATACAGAGGACAGGTTAGAATTGCTACTTACTTCCCCATGAAGACCTTCCTGTCAGGGCCTTTACCCAGGAAATCTTCTGGAGCTTGTCTTTTCCTTGTGGGTCTCTTGGGTTTGTCATCTACTGGTCTGGGGGGGGGGGTACATTTGTATCGTCATGAGGTTAACGCTGTATATATTCCTCATTTGAATGTATGATATGAGTTTTCAATTTGTACTTTGTCTTGACAAAGAATATTTTTTACAACATAGGATTCCATACCGGTCCTTCACAAAGCTCGGACATCCCTCATTTTTCCACGAGTTCCAGTTCTCCTCTGTGTTTAAGACATGCTGTCAAAATATAAGAGAGGACTTTAAAACGGTCATCGTCATCAATAACCCTTTACCGGTCTCACCTTGGCTTGTCAAACAGTTGGCCACGTGTTGTGATGTTACTCAGAAAACGTTTGAACGAGCAGGAATTACAAAAATGTCCGGAACACCCGAATATTCAGACTAGTCTTACCTCGACCATGGTGGCAAACTTGTCTCCATCAGGTGGGATCTCTTTGAGAAGCTACATGGAAACAAGTTAGACAGGATAGTACAACATGCCCAACAATGTGCCATCTCCGGACTAGAGAGAAAGAGGAAAAAAAAACACACAGACCTGGTACACCAGTTTGGTGGTCTCCTCCATCCACAAACACTGGTCATCATTCAGGATACAACTGGAGCTGTGGCAACAGACAAATAGTTAGGCAAACCAGCAGTCAAAGCGTATTATGGATTCTGCCAGACAAACTGCCATAGGGTATGACGGAGTGGCACGGGGGTCATCTTTTTGGGCCATCTCACCTTTTGAACTTGACCTGTCCCTTGAGGTACTGGAACAGGACAAGGTACTGCAGGAGGATGTGTCGTCGGAAGTTACTGTCACTGAGCTGCAGGTCCATTAGCTAGATGGTCAAAAGGAGACTCAGTGTATGAGGGGATCCGTTTAAACAAGTCGAGGCACAGAATTGCACATAATGACGACTTATTTGGGACGCAAGGTGATTTTGTCGACCAAGTGACTCTGCACTCTCACTGCAATGTAGTCAATCTCAAACACCCATGCATAGATCTATTATTTTATGATTAGGAGGGTGAGATATGCAACCTTCTCGCTGGTGAGGAACTTGGCGAAGTAGACGTGGTCTCCTCCCGCTGTCCTCAGCTCCTCCAGCTTCCTCTTCGAAGCCTGCATGTCGTCCAGCTTGAAGCTCTTAAACACCGCCAACGTCTCATCTGAATACTACAGACAGAACATTTCCATGAACTCAAACATATTTTCACGGTCTTCTCGAAAGGAACAAACCTGGTCAGTGTGTTTTGAACGAGAAACATTTTAAAGCAAAGTGTCATACTTTTAGTCAGATAAAAAAACTTTTTTTTTTCTACAATTATTTTAGAAGGAAAGGTTAGATGGCAGAAGAGTCACCTTGAGGAAAGTAATCCAGGAGAACTTTTCGTAACACTGAACAGGGTTTCTAAAGTAGTCCTGCAGGGTCCAGAACTTCCTGTATAGGTTGTAGTCGATGGGGATGGAACTACGAACAAAGGGAGCAATGTCATAGGTGGAAACCTGTTTAAGCAAGCTGCTGTTCAACAAAAGTTGCCGGCATAGGGCTCTGTGTAATAGCTATGTTCATGATGATTCCAAGCATTGTGATAGATAGAACAAGGACTCATGTTGCTAACCAAGGTGCAGGTGCACCAGGTTCCTCATCTCCCATCTCCCCCTCCTCTACCTCCATCCCATCCTCTTTTTCCTCTGTGGGCTGTAGAATACAACACAGAGTTAGTGTTGAGGGTTAATTCATCGTTAACACATTCAACAGCTCACACGCTATACAGTATCTGTAATCCTTAGAACGAGGCCTTACCCTTTGACCGAGAGTGCTTTCCTGCTCGTTTTTGTTGAACACTGTGATGTTGTCGAGATTAAACTGGCTCTGCAAGTTCAGACCTGAAACACACAGAGGAACACATAAAAGAACACAAGGGTGTCCACATCCACGATTAAACGCAAATTAGCTTCGTTCCTGTAGTGATCTGAGATCCATGTAATCCTCTCACCTGATTTCTCCGACAGGGGGAAGAGACGAGCCAGGAACAGCTGGATCCGCCCACAGAAGACGGTGTTCTGAGACTTGGACAACCTCCTCAAAAGATCTGCAGGTTCAGAAGGTGTTTCATGATGGAATATCTGCACATATCAAGGGAACAACAACAAACAAACAAACAAACTTTGTGACTTTATCCTCACCATTACACATCCTTAACAGGTAGTTCTTCCCAGCAGTGTAGAAGGAGTTCTGGAAGTGAGAGGAGAAAGTATTATTGGCGTTACTTCCTCAATACCCAAAGGAAAGATCTTCTGGAGTTACATTGAAGGTACTTTTAAAAACGGCGCAGAGAAACACAGACTAAGCTACTCACAGACTTCCAGGTGGAGACATTCTCTTCAACAAAGGAGAAGATCTTATCACACTGGTCAAGAGGTAGACAGTCCAGAATATCCCCCAAAAGTAGGAAAGGAGTAGTGGCGGAGCAGATACCTGCATGGACAAGGGACTTTACTACACAATTACTACATCATTTCTGGTCCGACATGTATATCAATTAAATACTAAGGAGGTAGAACAGAGGTAGATGTAACGATGCTATGAAGTGACGCTCAGCCTCACTGAGCCTGCTGCTTACCTTCAGTGACTCCATCAATGCTGAGATAGATGAGAGACAAGAAGTCATCGACAAGTGCTTTCTTTTCCACCTGTAGAAGAAAAGGAGAGAAAGGGAGAATGTTACTCGACTCCAGCTATAGCTTACTAATTATTCGTAAAGCAAATTGAGCATAAACATGACCACGTACTAGCAGTATACCTATATTAACTGTAGAAACCAAGCAAGATACAAAATGGATAAGGCCAAATCCCAACATTATATAGACACCGTTAATGACAACTTACATCAGCCTCAGAAACTGTGGAAATTTTTTAAAAGGACATTGGCCCAAAAACTCTCCATAAAGTAAAATCCTGCAGTATTGGCCTGGATATTGATGTTTTATGTTATGACCAGGCAAAGGTTGCAAATTATTTTACCACTTTTTTTTTGTTTTACCACCATAGCCTCATCTCTGGTTAAGAAGTCACCCACCTGATCTGGACACTATGGCCAGCATTTCATTAACAACTTTTACCATAGCAACGGTATCAGAAATGGTTTGTTTGAGCTTTGCATGGTAACAGAGGACAAAGTTTCCAATCGACAATGCTTAATGAGCACAAACAAATCAACTGGGCTGGATCACCTTCCTGCAAGATTCATAAAGGATAGTGCTTGTGTCACTGCTAAAATGATAACACATATTGTGAACCTTTCTATTAGTAGTGGTACATTTCCCAAGGATCTCAAAACAGCCCGGGTGGTTCCACTCCACAAGAAGAGCAGTAGAACAAATGTAGGAAACTACAGGCCGGTGTCTATCCTCAGCACCTTATCCAAAGATGTTGAGAGATTAGTTTTTAATCAACTTGAGGGATACCTTCTTGAGCAAAAACTTCTTTATGAACTACAATCTGGCTTTAGAACAGCTCATTCCACTGATACTTGCATTTTCCACCTTTTTGACCACATTAAGCAGGAAAGTGAGAAGGGGAACTATACAGGTAGGGTCATGTTAGACTTGCAGAAAGCTTTTGACACTGTAGACCGTGATATTCTCCTGATGAAACTGAAATGCATGAGTCTAAACTATGTAGCAGGGAATTGGTTTAGGTCTTATCTAACCAACAGAACACAAGTATGTAATGTTGGTGATGTTCTGTCAGAGGCCAAAGAAATATCCTGTGGAGTACTGCAATGATCCATTTTAGGGCCTCTCTTATTTCTTATATACATTAATGATATGCCAGATACAGTAAAGTGCAAACTATTGCTTTATGCTGATGATTCAGCCATACTGGTATCAGGGAAGGATGTAAACTCAGCAACAACAAAAAAGTCCCCTTTTCAGGACCCTGTCTTTCAAAGATAATTTGTAAAATTCCAAATAACTTCAGATCTTCATTGTAAAGGTTTTAAACACTGTTTCCCATGCTTGTTCAATGAACCATAAACAATTAATGAACATGCACCTGTGGAATGGTCGTTAAGACACTAACAGCTTACAGACGGTAAACAATTAAGGTCACAGTTATGAAAACTTAGGACACTAAAAAAGGCCTTTCTACTGACTCTGAAAAACGCCCAAAAGAAAGATGCCCATGGTCATCTGCGTGAACTTGCCTTAGGCATGCTGCAAGGAGGCATGAGGACTGCAGATGTGGCCAGGGCAATAAATTGCAATGTCCGTACTGTGAGACGCCTAAGACAGTGCTACAGGACGACAGCTGATCGTCCTCAGTGGCAGACAACGTGTAACAACACCTGCACAGGATTGGTACATCCGAACATCACACCTGCGGGACAGGTACAGGATGGCAACAACAACAGCCCAAGTTACACCAGGAACGCACAATCCCTCCATCAGTGCTCAGACTGTCCGCAATAGGCTGAGAGGTGCTGGACTGAGGGCTTGCAGGCCTGTTGTAAGGCAAGTCTTCAGCAGACATCACCGGCAACAACGTCACCTATGGGCACAAACCGACCGTCGCTGGACCAGACAGGACTGGCAAAAAGTTATCTTCACTGACGAGTCGCGGTTTTGTCTCATCAGGGGTGATGGTCGGATTCACGTTTATCGTTGAAGGAATGAGCGTTACACCGAGGCCTGTACTCTGGAGCGGGATCGATTTGGAGGTGGAGGGTCCGTCATGGCGGTGTGTCACAGCATCATCGGACTGAGCTTGTTGTCATCGCAGGCAATCTCAACACTGTGCGTTATAGGGAAGACATCCTCCTCCCTCATGTGGTACCCTTCCTGCAGGCTCATCCTGACATGACCCTCCAGCATGACAATGCCACCAGCCATACTGCTCGTTCTGTGCGTGATTTCCTGCAAGACAGGAATGTCAGTGTTCTGCCATGGCCAGCGAAGAGCCCAGATCTCAATCCCATTGAGTACATCTGGGACCTGTTGGATCAAAGGGTGAGTGCTAGGGCCATTCCCCCCCAAAATGTCCAGGAACTTGCAGGTGCCTCGGTGGAAGATTGGGGTAACATCTCACAGCAAGAACTGGTAAATCTGGCGCAGTCCATGAGGAGGAGATGCACTGCAGTACTTAATGCAGCTGGTGGCCACACCAGATACAGACTGTTACTTTTTATTTGGACCCCCCTTTGTTAAGGGACATATTATTCCATTTCTGTTAGTCACATGACTGTGGAACTTGTTCAGTTTGTGTCTCAGTTGTTGAATCTTATGTTCATACAAATATTTACACGTTAAGTTTGCTGAAAATAAACGCAGTTGACAGTGAGAGGACGTATGTTTTTTTGCTGAGTTTAGTTTACATAGAGGAGACCCTGAGTAAGGAATTGCATTTTGTTAGAGATGGTTTGTCTGACAACGAATTGTCACTACATTTGGGATAAACATAGATTTCCTAGGACTGACAGGGTAACGGTAAACTGTGCAGGCAAGGAGATCTTGGTGTCCCTAGATCAATCCCTTTCTGGAGACCTGATTGCTGCTAAAATTGTTTCTAAAATAGAAAACATATTGAAATGTTTATATCGTAACACTAGATACTTTAACATTAACGTTAAGAAACTGCTTGTCTCAACCTCTATTCCGTGTCATTTTGATTATGCCTTCTCTGCTTGGTCTAGTGGGCTATCAAAAAAGCTGAAAAAGAGAATGCAGGTCATGCAAAATAATGTTATCAGGTATATGCTGAATGTCCCCCCTAGGACCCACATAGGGGTACAGGAGTTCTGGAAGATGGGCGTGTTGTCTTTGGTGTCCAGAGTGGACCAACTTAAACTTAAGCATATGTTTGACATCTTAAAATGATCGCGCCCCAGGTTATATGAAAAACCACATTGATATGGTCTATTTTGACCAAATAATATTTACTCTTTTATTTTATACAGTTTTGCTGCAGTTACAATACCAGATCTAGTGTTATGTCTTGTAAAATCCCAATAGTAAACAGTACCGCGAGGAGCACGTTTTTCCATACAGGCATTTGTCTATGGAATAGCCTTCCCTTGGAGATCAATAGTAAAAGGTAACATTTTTCATTTGGACAAGGTTGTTTAAGTAAGGGAAATCACTCCACTGCCGGTCAGGTGTATTTATTTGAAGGATAGGTATGATGGGCAATTAATAGATTGTTTTAATGTGAAATGAATATGGTTTATTTTCAAGGTTAGGGAGAAGTGCAGTGAATAGTGACACTTTTTTGGATGTCTATATACATGTATGTAATTTTTTTTTGTCTCGTCTTTTAAATCATTATGTTTTATTGATTTCACCATCGAGGACCACTTTGGAAGAAAACATTTTAATTAATACTTTCAAGTCATATCCTCTAGGTCCACATTGTGCATTTTGTTGTATATGTCTGTTGACCCAAATAAATTCAATATACTATAGATAAAATACACTTTCAACTTACAATCTGCTCCTCCAGGACCTGCCTTAGAGCTTGGTCAAGGGTGGTCTTCTTCTCTGTCTCACTGTGGAGAGACAAGTAGGCAGGCACGGTCATGAGGTGGGCAGAAGAGGCATAGCCTAGAGATAATTTAATTAATATAGTCCGTTAGCTAGCTAACGTTTGTATTTACTTGACGTACTTTCCAGTGATCTGGTTGAATGCGTTTATCAAAGGTTTGCTGGTTTTGTTGTCCAACGCACTTCTGGTTGCGGCCTAGGTGAGATATATAACAAATCAACAAAGAATACTAGTTTAGTTTTCTTGAGACTACACATAATCTGCCAACGTTATCTAGCTAGCTAGCTAACGCGTGGTTAATGTAATGAATCATGCTCGGCTTGCAAAGTTATTGTAAGCGTTTCTAAAAAAAGATGTGATAAACAACTTCATTTAAGCATAGAAGAGATCCTGAAATACACCATATTGAAGACAAGTTCTTACAGTAAATGTATCTTTTGCATCGTTGAAGTTGAATAAGATCGGAGGAGACATAGCTATTTCCTCACAATAAGCGTGACCCCGACGGGAGTTTTAGATCCGGTTCAAATGGGGTGCATTCAGGATGGCAACATTGAAACGCATGGTTCAAAAAGTAATGTTACAGTTATGTAACAGAAATACAATTTACTTCTTGAGTCTTCTGCTCTGACGGTATTTAGATTTTGTGACGTATGCTTGTCAAAGTTTACTAGGAAGATCATCATAAACACAGGTATAAATTGAAAACCATCGTCAACTCACTATTAAAAACGAGGCATAGGCATTGCAAAATCCAATACATTGCTGGCCTTTAGATATTGTGCAAAAACGTTGTTTTATAACCAGTTCAACATGGATGATTTATCGTGTATTCCCTGGATGTTAATTGTAATTAATAGCCTACTTATTGATGGATGTGTAGTTTTACATGAGGCCAGATGATGGCACTAATACACCTCTAAAATGTATCAACCATTACATGCGCGTGCTCTCCGTGAGTGCAGTCTCATTGTCTGAATGACTGCATGTTCCGCATGTTCTGCCCTCAGTCGGGCTGTAGTCTATGACAGGATGACGTCAAATGATTCAACCCTAGGAACATTGTCCCCATCTCCCAGTTCTCAGACCGCACATTTCCTGACATTTAAAATAATCTCAAGTCTTTTGAAAGCTTTTAGTCCCCTGTATTGCCCCTGCTATTGTGTGAAGAAAAAGATAACCCCATAATAATCTGTCCAATGGTCAAGCCAGGCTGACGTGTGATGTTAGATACTCCGAGGCCTGTTCCCATGCCTCCAGAAGGAGGTGGACAGAAACCAAATAGATAAGGAGAAATTGTACATTGCATTGCCACACTGGACTACTGGTTAGTGTGTAGCTGGTAAAGTGTTTGTTTGAGTGTGTGTGTGCATGCTCACGTGTGTCTCTTAGATGAATGATGTGTTCTCTGAAGTAAAGACAACTGCTTCTGTGTGCAACTTTTAGTCGTCTCCGGTATGCAGCTGGCAGGGCCTTCTGAAGAGAATGGGCTAAGTGGACATTAACATTAATCAGCTGTTATAAAAGTAACACTTCAGTGGAATTTCTAGCTTTTTTTTACCACCATCTTCAGTGCTGTGTTTTATGCAAGAAAGGTTTGTGTCGTTTCAAAACGAGCCAGTGCTTTTGTCAGATTGATCCTCTCTATGGAATGTACTTAGGTTCAGTGACATTTGTCAATGCCATGATTTTATTGTCGGGGGGGGGGGCAACAAGTAAGGGGGGAGGCCGATGACATCAGAGTAAACCCATCAGACCAAATCCTTGAATGGCCAACTCCTGAAGTTTGCAGTTGTGTCTACAAAACACCCTTAAGTGTGTGAACATTACTGTATATATACAAAATAGCTGGAGTGCGTCTTTAATCATTAACTTCTGATATGATCAATATGAACATTTTGCTGTGTGTGACATTGTGTGGTGTGTGACATTTGACAATTGTTGTTGCATAGCTAATTTGTAGTTTGGTCTGGTACTTTGTATAACCTGACCAACGTTCTACAGTTGGATGTGTTCATATTTTAGCCTCCATATTTGCTCTCAGCACAAGAGGCATGTTTGAAGCAAGAGTCCAGTATGCTGATGTGTTTAACAGACTAGGAACACTTTGTTGAGTTTCTGCAGTGCAGCACATTTCGAAAATGAGAGACACTTATAACTAAACTTTGGGGTGTTATGGGTGCTTCTGTTTGAGCAACAAGACTGTAAATGGTGGACCAGGAGGTGTTGATATCTCACCGAGGAGACAAGGCTAAGAGACAAATCACTCTGTTTGTGTGGCTGGAAAAGAGGGCACATTTAGGGGGCCTCCAAAGAGGCTGAAAATATGAGTCCCAACTACAAAAGACTATTCCTTTTTTCCCCCTCAAAGTAAGAAAAGCTATTCAAGAATTGACTCCATTTTTCTGGATTCAAAAATTCCTGATATAGAGATATCGAATCATCCTCCGTTTAATTACACCAATACACTTAGCGACAGTTTTGAGAATGAACGGAGCACATTTTCTGGAACCAAAACGTATTAAATACAGAAACTAAACATTTTAAACCTTTACCATTACACATGTAGGCAGAGGACAGAGAAAAGCCAACCCCCGATATAATTTGGGATGCCTTTAATGCGATATATAACTTTTGAAGAGAGCCAACAACTACAGGTTTAACTCAGATAAAGCATATTACTTCATGGAAAATAAACCTGGTAAACATCTCGCAGCTCTCACAAAATGAATACATGCTAAAGCAATTATCATCTTTGAAGATAAAGGTACAAAAGCAGTAAGGAAAAACAATGCAATTAATGACAACTTTAAAATCTTCTATGAAAATCGATATCAATCCAATTTGAACAGTTGAGTGGTTCCTATAGCCTTCTTAGACTCAACAACTCTGAAGCAATTATCAGCAGACAAAAAAATCATCACTAAAAAAAGAGAATCACCTAAGAATAAATATTAGATACTGTTAAAAATATTCACACAGAGAATAGCAACAGGAGTGGATTGCTTTCCCATAGAATTCTATTCAACATTTTGGGACAAAGTAGCCCCACTATTAATTACAATTTAGCATTAATACTGATTATAGTGATAGATAATAGTGATAGATGTGCAGATGATGATGTGCAAGTAGAGATACTGCGACGCAAAAGAGCAAGAGGGTAAGTAATAATATGGGGATGAGGTAGTTGGGTGTGCTATTTACAGATTGGCTGTGTACAGGTACAGTGATCAGTAAGCTGCTCTGACAGCTGATGCTTAAAGTTAGAGAGGGAGATATAAGACTCCAGCTTCATAGATTTTTGTAAACCGTTCCAGTCATTGTCAGCAGAGAACTGGACGGAAAGGCGGCCAAAGTACGTGTTGGCTTTGGGGATTGACATTGCAACATACCTGCTGGAGCGTGTGCTACGAGTGGGTGTTGCTATGGTGACCAGTGAGCTGAGATAAGGCGGATAGTTAAGATAGTTAAGAACACTGTAAGAATATGGAAGAAAATGAAACGTATTCTACAAGAAGCAATATCACTCCCTAAAAACACAACCTTATCAAACAATCCTTGGATAGCTTTTCAGAATTTACCTATAAATTGATCCACATGGAAAACTAAAGGCATAGAAACCATAAATGACGTGGTAACAGGAAATACATTTATTGCCATGACAGAATTAAAAATATATTTTGGACTGACCAATGTAGAGTTTCAAAAACATGCAACTTAAAAGTTACACATCACAAAATTTAGATTGGAAATCTTTTAGCAACCTTGAGGGAATTTTATTTGAGTCAGAAAAGGATGTTCATATGATAGGTAAGCAATACAAAACCTTGCGGAGAGCATATGCAACTGACAATCTCTTAGAAAAAAATCTACTTTTGGAACCAAGACTTAAAAATAACTGATGTTGGCACAAGATGGAGGGAAAGTTGGAGCATAACTAAAGCAATTACAGTTAACGAAAATATACGCTTAATCCGGTATAAACCAATGTATAGAATGTATTATACAAGTGACAAAATTCACAAATTCTACAGCACAACAGCAGAGTCATGTCTTAAGTGTAAAACTAACAGTGATTCAATAATCCATGCTTTCTGGGAATGCAATGAAGTCCAAAAGTTATGGGCGGAGCTAGAAAGACAGATGTCAGAAGTGTTACAATGTAAACGTACTTTTAATCTGCCTGTCTGCACATTTCAAGACACGGCATACTGTGTGGGGGTGTTGTGAGATACACAATGGGCTGGACCATTCTCTTATCACTCATTTAAAAAAAAAAAACATATATTAAAAACTTGGAAATCAATTAACCTGCCATCATTAACACAATGGATAAATCAAATTATTTATTATTGAAATAGCTTGGGTGACTGAGAAAAACAAATTTAAGCCCATGCGGCTATTTATAATGCAGACACCAGGGATGGGGGTGTGAGCATGTGGGTCTGGGCAGAGGAGATGTAGTCATATGTGTATGTTTCTATTTGGTGTGAAATGTCTGAAAGAAAACATACAAATAAAAATATAGTAAGTCGTGACTGCTTGACCGAGCAGTTGAGTGGCACCTCGTTCCTCCTAGATTTGACTGTACACAGTTCTCTTCTTTCGCCCCCTTCTTCACAGATGATGATAACCATGGCCAAATGAACTTCACCTCCAACTTCAAAACAATTACTAGGTTACATACCTCAGCAGTGTCGCTCCCCCATCTGCCACAGCGGGTTCTGACCGTTTACCAGTAGCTGATGAGAAGCAGAGAGGGAGGGAATGCATCAAGTCTCTCTGGGGTCACAGATAAGGGCTCGACATTGCTCAACACCGTTAATGTGGACATCAGGTGGTGGGGCATGTGTCTGCTGGAGGACACAGATTAGAAATAAACAGTTGGGATATTATGGAGAGGGTATGACGAGGCCGAGGCTAAGCACTACTAATGAACACTGTTGTTTGAACCAGGTAATGTCTCAATGCACAGGGTCAAAGATAGAGGGAATGTCCTATACGGATGTGTTTCTATATGCATTTATATACAATTCAATATGGTAGGAACAAGTTGACAAATCATTTATGCAAGTTAGCAGACACTTTTATTGAAAGCAACTTACAGAAGTGGTATGGGTTATCCCAGCAGGAATCGAACCCATGACCCATGGCGTCGCAAGCTCCATGTTCTACTGACTGAGCCACACAGACCTACAAAAGGGAATATGGAAGGATCTAGGCCACAGTGGCGATTCGTCATTCAGTGCAACATTTACATGCTTAAATCGCCACTGCACTGATTCTTTGAGACAGATGATAGGGAGCAGTGATACTACTAGGTAAGGGTTCTCTGCTCCCTTCGCAGTAGTGGTTGATATTCCATGCGCTAGTTGGCCTCAGTGAGCACATTTACTGCAATCACAAGAACCGAGACAAAGGAGCAGCAGGAACTCGCTTGAACCTTTTTTTTGTGATCTACATTTGGTTGATTTAGCAAATACAGAATAACCAAGGCTTTTCAACTTCACTGGCTTACAAACAATTGTGTACAAAACATGCTTTACAGTTAACCTTATCTAATACAAACATTTTACCTTGTTTGTTTGCAGATCACTGTCTGATATTAACTTGATTATTGCCACATTTTCTGGTATCAAAGATGGTAAGCTGTGAATGTGACTTTTTGAGAACCAGGTAATGCATGTATCAAGCGTGTCGAGGAGAAGAACACAATACACCTTCTACTGGAAGCATCTGTCGCTATGGGCCACCCTGACCACTTCAGGGATAGATTTAGCTGGAACACTTCAAATCAACCTCTCCAACCTTCAACCTGTGTGTGTTTGTGTGTCTTTCGGAGGGGTTAGGATCAAAGCTGTACATGAATTTGAGTCTATTTGTGGTTGCCATGTATGATAACTAAACATGACCAAATGGTTCTTTGTCCCTTGCAGTAACACAGAAGTAATACATACATAGACAAAAGTATGTGGACACCCCTTCAAATTAGTGGATTTGGCTATTTCTGCCACAACCGTTGCTGACAGGTGTATAAAATTGAGCATGCGGCCATGCAATCTCCATAGACAAACATTGGCAGTAAAATGGCCTTACTGAAGAGCTCAGTGACTTTCAATGTGGCACTGTCGCAGGATGCCACCTTTCCAACAAGTCAGTTCGTAACATTTCTGCCCTGCTAGAGCTCCCCGGGTCAACTATAATTGCTGTTATTGTGAAGTGGAAACGTCTACAAGCAACAACGGCTCAGCCGCGAAATGTTAGGACACACAAGCGCACAGAACGAGACTGCTGAGTGCTGAAGCGCATAGCATGTAAAATTTGTCTGTCCTTGGTTGCAACACTCACTACCGAGTTCAAAATTGCCTTTGGAAGCAACATCACCACAAGAAGTGATCGTCGGGAGCTTCATGAAATAGGTCTCCATGGCCGAGCAGCCGCACACAAGCCTAAGATCCCCATGCGCAATGCCAAGCGTCGACTGGAGTGGTGTAAAGCTCTCTGCCATTGGACTCTGGAGCAGTGGAAACGAGTTCTTTGGAGTGATGAATCCTGCTTCATCATCTGGCAGCCCGGAGGACTAATCTGGGTTTGGTGGAAGCCAGGAGAATGCTACCTGCTCCAATGCATAGTGCTAACTGTAAACTTTGGTGGTGGGGGGGTTGTTTTTCATGGTTCGGGCTAGGCCTCTTAGTTCCAGTGAAGGGAAATCTTAACATTACAGCATGCAATGACATTCTAGACAATTTTGTGCTTCCAACTTTGTGGCAACAGTTTGGGGAAGGCCCTTTCCTGATTCAGCATGACAATGCCCCCATGCACAAAACGAGGTCCATACATAAATGGTTTGTCGAGATCGGTGTGGAATAACTTGACTGGCCTGCACAGATCCCTGATCTCAACCCCTTCGAAAACCTTTGGGATGAATTGGAACGGCGACTGTGAGCCAGGTTTAAATCGCCCAACATCAGTGCCCGACTTTGGCTGAATGGAAG
Organism: Oncorhynchus mykiss; assembly: GCF_057628025.1. NCBI lineage: Eukaryota > Metazoa > Chordata > Actinopteri > Salmoniformes > Salmonidae > Oncorhynchus > Oncorhynchus mykiss. Next base: position 13,062,371 of record NC_143049.1, read on the forward strand.
CAAGTCACTGCAGCAACGTTCTAACATCTAGTGGAAAGCTGTTATAGCAGCAAAGGGGGGACCAATTCCATATTAATGCCCATGATTTTGGAATGATGTTCGATGAGCAGGTGTCCACATAGTTCTGGTCATGTAGTGTAAGTTATATATCTTGCATTCTTACACCAAGTAGCCTACTTTCTGTTGTTATGTAATTCGACTGATATCTGACTGCTGCAGGAAATTGTTCATTGTCCCCCATGATGAAATCGGGGAGGGGACTGTGGATCTGTCTCTGTCCGTTAGTCACGTGATATCTCAGACAGCACTGGCCCCATTTTGACGAAACTTCGGTCAATGGTGCGTACACTGATTGGCCAAATGTGGGAGCTACAGTGCATTTGGAAAGTATTCAGACCTCTTTACTTTTTCCACATTTTGTTACGTCACAGCATTATTCTAAAATTGATTCAATATATATGTTCTCATCAATCGACACACAATACCCCATAATGACAAAGCGAAAACAGGTTTTTAGAAATTTTATGAAAAATAAGAAACAGAAATACCTTACTGTACCAATCAAAAGTTTGGACACACCTCATTCAACTCATTCAAGGGTTTTTCTTTATTTTTTTAAATGTTCTACATTGTAGAATAATAGCGAAAACATCAACACTATGAAATAACACATATTGAATCATGTAGTAACCAAAAAAGTGTTAAACAAATCCCCAAATATTTTAGATTCTTCAAAGTAGCCACCCTTTGCCTTAATGACAGCTTTGCACACTCTTGGCATTCTCTCAACCAGCTTCACCTGGAATGCTTTTCCAACAGTCTTGAAGGAGTTCCCACATATGCTGAGCACTTGTTGCCTGCTTTTCCTTCACTCTGTGGTCCAACTCATCCCAAACCATCTCAATTGGGTTGAGATTGTGTGTTTGTGGAGGCCAGGTCATCTGATGCAGCACTCCATCGCTCTCCTTCTTGATCAAATAGCACTCACAGAGCCTGGTGGTGTGTTGGGTCATTGTCCTGTTGAAAAACAAATGATAGTGGGACTAAGCGCAAACCAGATGGGATGGCGCATCGCTGCTAAATGCTGTGATAGTGATGCTGGTTAAATGTGCCTTGAATTGGAAATAAATCACTGACAGTGTCTTCAGCAAAGCACCCCCACACCATTACACCTTCTCCTCCATGCTTCACGGTGGGAACCACACATGTGGAGATCGTTCACCTACTCTGCGTTTCACAAAGACATGGCGGTTGGAATCAAAAATCTCAAATTTGGACTCATCAGACCAAAGGACAAATTTCCACTGGTCTAATTGCTTGTTTTTCTTGGAGCAAGCAAGTTTCTTATTGGGGTCCTTTAGTAGTGGTTTCTTTGCAGCAACTCGACCATGAAGGCCTGATTCACGCAGTCTCCTCTGATTCACGCAGTCTCCTCCTCAGTTGATGTTGAGATGTGTCTGTTACTTGAACTCTGTAAAGCATTTAGTTTGGCTGCAATCTGAGTTGCATTTAACTCTAATGAATTTATCCTCTGTAGCAGAGGTAACTCTTGGTCATCCTTTCTTGTGGTGGTCCTCATGAGAGCCAGTTTCATCGTAGGGCTTGATTGTTTTTGCGACTGCACTTGAAGAAACTTTCAAAGTTCTTAACATTTTACAGATTGACTGACCTTGTCTTGAAGCAATGATGGACTGTCGTTTCTCTTTGCTTATTTGAGCTGTTCTTGCCTTAATATGGACTTGGACTTTTACCAAATAGGGCTATCTTCTGTATACCACCCCTACCTTGTCACAACACAACTGATTATCTCAAATGCATTAAGAAGGAAAGAAATTCCACAAATTAGCTTAACAAGGCACACCTGTTATTTGAAACACATTCCAGGTGACTACCTCATGAAGCTAGTTGAGAGAATGCCAAGAGTGTGCAAAGCTGTCATCAAGGCAAAGGGTGGCTACTTTGAAGAATCTCAAATATAAAATATTTTTGGATTTGTTTCAACTTTTTTGGTTACTGCATGTTATTTCATAGTGTTGATGTCTTCACTATTATTCTACAATCTAGAAAATAGTAAAAATAAAGAAAAACCGTTGAATGAGTAGGTGTGTCCAAACTTTTGACTGGTACTGAATACACATAATTATTCAGACCCTTTGCTAGGAGACTTGAAATTAAGCTCAGGCGCATCCTGTTTCCATTGATCATCCTTTTACTGTGTCTACAACTTGATTGGAGTCCACCTGTGGTAAATTCATTTCATTGGACAATATTTGGAAAGGCACACACCTGTCTATTTAAGGTCCCACAGTTGACAGTGTATGTCAGAGCAAAAAAAATAAACCATGAAGTCGAAGGAATTGTCCGTAGTTCTCTGAGACAGGAATGTGAGGCACAAATCTGGGAAGGGTATGCAAACATTTCTGCAGCATTGAAGGTCCCCACGAACACAGTGGCCTCCATCATTCTTAAATGGAAGAGATTTGGAACCATCAAGACTCTTCCTAGAGCTGTCCGCCTGGCAAAACTGAGCAATCGGGAGAGATTTGGGCCTTGGTCAGGGAGGTGACCAATAACACGATGGTCACGCTGACAGAGCTCCAGAATTCCTCTGTGGAGATGGGAGAAACTTCCAGAAAGACAACCATCTCTGCAGCACTCCACCAATCAGGCCTTTATGTTAGAGTGGGCAGACGGAAGCCATTCCTCAGTAAAATGCACATGACAGCCCGCTTGGAGTTTGACAAAAGGCATGTAAAGGACTCTCAGACCATAAGAAACAAGATTCTCTGGTCTGATGACACCAAGATTGAACTCTTTGGCCTGACACAGGGGGAGCGGGGGGAGCTGGTAGCTGCCTAGTGGTGGGTATTCAGCAGTCTGATGGTCCGCAGGTAGAAGTGATTGGCCAGTCTGACAGTTTTTGCCACGATACTCCAGTAATGAAAGCGGAAAGAACAGGTCGTGGCTCGGGTGGCTGAGTTCACTGATGATGTTATTGGCCTTCCTGCGACACCTGCTGATGTAGGTGTCCTGGAGGGCAGGCAGTGTGGGCACCCAATGGTGCGTTCGGCTGAGCGTGCCACCCTCCGTACAGCCTTGCGGTCAGCGGCGTTGCCGTAACAGACTGCGATGTCTTGTTTCCAATTGAGATGTAGAACAAACAGACACATCCAGTACATGCTAGATTGTACACCTTATTCCATTTGACTATCCTCCAGGGGACTCCAATAGTAATTGGGTTGAAAACATTAGAGGTTAATGATCCCCCGCACACAGAGTAAAATAATAGGAGCAGTCAACGAGAGGATGTTCATTCAAGCACAGAGCTTTTCCTGCCTCTGATTGGGGCTTCTGCCAAGAATAACTTACTAGTTAGTATTCACTGGGGCCACTGGCTGGATATGGATGTATTTACTTCCAGTCCAACGTCCCTATCTGTTCAGATTGACTCCACAGGCAAAGCCAAAGTAATTTGGTCGTAACTCAATGATTAGCGCAGGCCCAGGGTGTGGGCTAGGGACCATTAAATACCCATAACAAAAATGCAACCTCCCTACCCACTGGGCAAAGACGTCAGTTCAACGTCAAGTTTTGATTTACATTTGGGTTGAGTTGTCCAGTAATTCTGAATTCAACGTGAAATGACACCATGTCATTGGATTTAGGTTAAAAGTTTGGTGAAAAAAAACGTACAGAATGCCCTTACGTTTGACTTTTTGCAACTCCAAATGAGTTTTCCACATGGATTCAACTTCATCACATATTTTTTTTTGGGGGGGGGGGGGGTGGGGGGGTGGGGTTGAAATGTGGAAACAATGTTAATTCAACCAGTTTTTGCCAATTGGATTTCCTCTCCACAGTGGGTATCCTCTCCACAGTGGGTATCCTCTCCATGCTGGAATCATCTTTCATTTTCTGGTGCAAAATGTATAGCCTTTTAATGTCCCATTATCAGATCCCCATCCTCATGTTGTTACTGTAGACACCTTGGAATGACTCCAGGGGACATCCAGCTAATTCTTCAAATAGTAAAATGACCTGTGCCATACTTCTGATGACCTTGAAGTCAAGGTTAATTGATGCCAACTACTGTTTGGTGGTGTTTCCTGGATGATGGACATCTGATGTAATGAGGTCAATGAGGTACTCTATTGAACATTACACTGAGTTGAGTACATTCAGATTTGTGGCTGACATTCGGCCTTTCAGTCCAGGAGAGTTCAAATAAATAATTACAAGTGTTGAAATATATTACTTAATAACAAAACATACTGTATTTATATGTGGGAAAAAATACTAAAATATTATTAGGAGAAAATGTAAGTACCCTAGGTGTGAAATATATCCAAAACAAAACCATCAACATACTGTAGGACAAACTGTAGGACAAACCCAGACTATGGGGCCAAACCCAGATTCGTCCATCGGACTGCCAGATGGTGAAGTGCAATTCATCACTCCAGAGAACGCGTTTCCGCTTCTCCAGAATCCAATGGCGGCGTGCTTTACACCACTCCAGCCGACGCTTGGCATTGCGCCTGGTGATCTTAGGCTTGTGTGCGGCTGCTCTGCCGTTGAAACCCATTTCATTAAGCTCCTGACGAACAGTTCTTGTGCAGTTTGGAACTCGGTAGTGAGTGTTCCAGCCGAGGACAGACGATTTTTACGCACTACACACTGCAGCACCAGGCGGTCCCGTTCTGTGAGCTTGTGTGGCCTATCACTTCACAGCTGAACCGTTGTTGCTCCTAGATGTTTCCACTTCACAATAACAGCACTTACAGTTGACCGGTGCAGCTCTAGCAGGGCAGAAATCCTACGACTGTGCTCATTTAAAGTCACTGGGCTCTTCAGTAAGGCCATTCTACTGCCAATGTTTGTCTATGGAGATTGCATGGCGGTGTGCTCGATACACGTCAGCAATGGTGTGTCAGAAATAGCCGAATCCACTCATTTGAAGGGGTGTCCACATACACTATATATACAACAGTATGTTTTTAAATTGCTGACATTTGAAGGTTTGTAAGTAACTCTACGTCTAGAGCATAGGGTCTGTTTCAAATGACCACTTCATATGCTCACTTGCTCCAGAATGGGAAAAATATGCTTTCTATTTTTATTCAGCTCAATTATATTCGTCTTACTATAAAATCATAGTATATAATAAAGGCACAGGACCTGAACATATCTTGTCTGCTAAAGGAACTAGCCTACAGCCTATGGAATGGAGCATAGCCAGATAACAGACAGTAGGCCAACTCTTATTCTGTTATGTCTTTACACCGACCTAAAATAGATCTATTGTGGTGTATTTTAAATGGATTTATTCAGCTTTTTTAAATACAGCAACACGTTCAGCGTCTCCAGACCTGGGAGTGCTACATGTGTTTATGTTAATTAACTGCCAATTACCGTGAGACTGGCAGTCTTTTGCTTGGAAATAACCTAGCTGGGGCCGTAGCTGTTTTGACTTGTGCAAAACTACACATTTTTTAGAGTGGCCTTTTATTGTCCCCAGCACAAGGAGCAGCTGTGTAATGATCATGCTGTTTAATCAGCTTCTTGATATGCCACACCTGTCAGGTGGATGGATTATCTTTGCAATGGAGAAGTGCTCACTAACAGGGATGTAAACATTTCTCTGATATTTTTCAGCTCAAAACATGGGACCAACACTTTACATGTTGTGTTTTATATTTTTTATCCGTATATTTGGTCTCGGAATGACATGTGGCACATTTTTCACCTTGTCATCAATTACATGGCTCACGACAATTTTGGGTGTTTCAAAGAGCTGTCAGTCAAGGCGAGCTCATGAATATAAGCTCCCCGCCCACCCAGCCTGTTCTTTCAGGCTTCCTGATATTTAGAGATGAGAGAAAAGGTAGCGTTTCTTTCATTCTGAGCATTTTAATAGTGTACCAATATTATGGGTAATGTTTTGGTCATTCAAAGGCTCTTTTGATATGGGAAATAGGGTGGCTGTGCAGGACCTGTAAGCTACTCCATCTAAAACGTGAATCGATTCTGTATCAATTTACCTTTTTTGAAAATAATTTCTCACTGTCATATGAAAGATAAGGTCCTTATGCTTCCAAAACCGCACCACAATCAATCCACGTTAATGTTCAAACTGAGCGTCTGTGCTCTTAAAACTCCCCCCTTACAGAAGATTTCATCCAATGACTTATGTCGAATGTAATGGAACAGAGTCACGATCAAGGGCTAACACACAGCTAACATCATGAAGGAAATTAGAAATCTAAATCTTGTCAACATATTGGAACTCCTGTACTGAGGCCTGAGCGATTGTTCCATAAGAAAACAAACATGTCATTTCAAATAACTTGGCTATTGTACAATGTAATTGATCTTATGAGAAACATTGCAGAGGATGTCCCTCGTTAGAATTGCATAACATTTTTAATTTGAAGCAGCAATTCCCCAAAAGACACTCAATTTTCAAATGTGTGGCGCATACATCACACGCCACCCTTTCAATTACAAATCATTAATCCCATAGACTGGAATCACGTGCAGCACACTTAACTTATTAACACCAAGTGAATCTTCTACAGATGCACCATCGAGAGCATCCTGTCGGGCTGTATCACCGCCTGGTACGGCAACTGCTCCGCCCACAACCGTAAGGCTCTCCAGAGGGTAGTGAGGTCTGCACAACGCATCACGGGGGCAAACTACCTGTCCCTCCAGGTCACCTACACCACCCGATGTCACAGGAAGGCCATAAAGATCATCAAGGACAACAACCACACGAGCCACTGCCTGTTCACCCCGCTATCATCCAGAAGGCGAGGTCAGTACAGGTGCATCAAAGCTGGGGCCGAGAGACTGAAAAACAGCTTCTACCTCAAGGCCATCAGGCTGTTAAACAGCGACCACTAACATTGAGTGGCTGCTGCCAACATACTGACTCGACTTCAGCCACTTTAATAATGGAAAAGGATGTAATACATGTATCATTAGCCACTTTAAACAATGCCACTTTTATGTTTACATACCCTACATTACTCATCTCATATGTATATACTGTACTCGATACCATCTACTGTATCTTGCCTATGCTGCTCTGTACCATCACTCATCCATATATCTTTATGTACATATTCTTTATCCCCTTACACTGTGTATAAGACAGTAGTTTTGGAATTGTTAGTTAGTTTACTTGTTGGTTATTACTGCATTGTCGGAACTAGAAGCACAAGCATTTCGCTACACTCGCATTAACATCTGCTAACCATGTGTATGTGACAAATACAATTTGATTTGATTTGATTTGATTTGACTTGAAAACTATTACGGACTACAAAGGGAAACCCAGCCGTGAGCTGCTCAGTGACGCGAGCCTACCAGACGACCTAAATGCCTTTTATGCTAGCATTGAGGCAAGCAACACTGAAGCATGCATGAGAGGACCAGCTGTTCCGGACAACTTTAAACAGGTCGACATTCACAAAGCTGCGGGCCAGACGGATTACCAGGACATGTACTCAAAGCATGCACGGACCAACTGGCTTGTGTCTTCACTGAAATTTTCAACCTCTCCCTGACCGAGTCTGTAATACCAACATGTTTCAAGCAGACCACCATAGTCTCTTTGCCCAAGGAAGCGAAGGTAACGTGCCGAAACGATTAACGCCCCGTAGCACTCACATCGGTAGCCATGAAGTGCTTTGAATGGCTGGTCATGGCTCACATCAACAGCATCATCCCGGAAACCCTAGACCCACTCCAATTCACATACCGCCTCAACAGATCCACAGATGACGCAATCTCTACTGCACTCCACACTGTCCTTTCCCACCTGGACAAAAGGAACACCTATGTGAGAATGATGTTAATTGACTACAGCTCACCGTTCAACACCATAGTGCCCACAAAGCTCATTACTAAGCTAAGGACCCTGGGACTAAACACCTCCCTCTGCAACTGGATCCTGGACATCCTGACAGGCCACCCCCAGGTGGTAAGGGTAGGCAACTACACGTCTGTCATGCTGATCTTCAACACTGGGGCCCCTCAAGGATGTGTGCTTAGTCCCCTCCTGTACTTCCCGCTCACGCACAACTATGTGGCCAAGCATGACTCCAATGCAAACGCACCAAGACAGTCATGAAGAGAGCACGACAACTCCCCCCCCCCCCCCCCCCCCCAGGAGACTGAAAAGATTTGGCATGGGTCCCCAGATCCTCAAAAAGTTCTAGAGCTGCACCATCGAGAGCATCCTGGCCAGTTGCATCACTGCCTGGTATGGCAACTGCTCGGCATCTGACCGTAAGCCGCTACAGAGGGTAGTGTGTGTGGCCCAGTACATCACTGGGGCCAAGCTTCCTACCACACCATCCTACCTTTATACTAGGCGGTGTCTGAGGAAAGCCCTAAAGATTCCAGCCACCCTAGTTATAGACTGTTCTCTCTGCTACCGCACGGCAAGTGGTACCAGAGCGCCAAGTCTAGGACCAAAAGACTCCTTAACATCTTCTACCCCCAAGCCATAAGACTGCTGAACAATTAATCAAATGGCCACCAGGACTATTTACATTGACCCCCCCCCCCCATTTGTTTTTACACTGCTGTTTATTATCTAAGCATAGTCACTTTACTCCTACTTACATGTACAAATTACCATGCCTAACCTGTAACCCCGCACATTGACTCGGTACCGGTACCCCATGGATTTAGCCTCGTTATTGTTATTGTGTTGCCTTTTATAATTTTTTGGTTTAGTTTATTTGGTAAATATTTTCTTAACTCTTGAACTGCATTGTTGGTTAAGGGCTTGTAAGTAAGCATTTCACGGTAAGGTCTACTACACCTCTTGTATTCGGCGCATGTGACAAAGTTTGATTTGAGTTAAGGAAATGGACTGATGATGACAAGGCTCCTGTTCCTTAACCTGATCACAGGTGTTGCTGTCGTCTTATGTTTTGATAGTGAAAATATCTTTATCTGTATCTCTCCACGGCCCTCACCCTCTGAGAAACACCTAAATTGTTTATGTGTTTGCCAAATTAATGGTCTTGGCTCAGACGTTCTATGGAGATAAAATGAAAATAAACAGGGCACTGTTATAGACCGGATACAGTTTATGAAGAGAAAAATGCAAGGAGGGGTACATCTGGTGTTTTATTTACTTACAAAAGTGAAAGACAATTCAAGATTGCAAACAGAAATATAAACTTTATACATCAAGAAATAAAATGTTTATACATAAAACAGTAATATAGAAAATATACAAAAACAAATGACTCTGTACAGTATATAGAATACTGATAGGGGAAATATTTTAACAAAGAGCAAGATGTTCCAACAATTCTTGTATAAAGAAATATGTTTAATAAATGTTAGTGAATAGGCTACCTAAGTTCATTTTGGATACTAATCGGTAGTTCAGTAATGAATTCTTTCAAATTCATGATCAGTATTTTGAAATAACAAATGAACTGCTCCCATTCTAAAGGAAATGTAAATGTTTTCTTTACAGGAGTATAGTTAGATATCCAAGGTACTATACACTCTATGGTGTTTCTCTCACAATACTACTTTGATGACATTTCTACTGCTGCGGTCTCTTCTCCATTGACATCATAGTCTCCCACAGGGCCACTGACCAGGACCCTCATGCGTTCAGGGAAGTCATCAAACTTGGGGTACAGCAGGAAGTCATAGACCAGAGCAGCTGCCACACCTCCGCACATTGGCCCCACCCAGTACACCTGCCAAGGTGCAAATAAGTCAATCGATTAATCAATGGAAGAACAGATTAAAGACAAATATTTCAGGGTTAACTTTAACTTTGTTCTCAATAGTTTTATCTTAACTTGGACCGTACAATGAAACAATAGAGATGCTGTCACTCAGTAACTACTTTATTGAAAGTAGCTGAGCTTTGGCAATCATTTTCGAGGTTTATTGAATTCACTGGTCATGACATTGATGTCACACTAAATACACCGCTCCACTCCAATTTACCCAGTGGTTTGTGTAATCATTCATGATCAAAGCAGGTCCAAAGGATCGGGCAGGGTTGATACCGCAGCCAGTGTAGCTGATCTGCGCAAAACAACAACAAAGAACAGAGACATGTATTAAGTCAATATGAGGGATGAGAAGATCGGATGTGAAATCAGTGGAAATGATCATTTCTGACATGGTTGTAGGGTTAGGCCTACGGTTTAAGGGGCAAATTAAACGGAGTCAACATTTCCACTGAGTAAAATGCAGCTTTTTAATTCAGTGGCGATTCATCATAATAATACTGTTGCTAAATCTATCGTTGTGAATCAGATGCGTGTTTTAGAGGAGTTCCCTCGTTTACAAACTGCTGTAAGTTACTTACGGCTGCCAAGTGTCCCAGAGCGACAGAGAGCCCAATGGCCAGGGGGGCAGAGCCGGTGACGTCGTGCCGCCTTTTATCAGTGACAGCTATGACACACAGGACCAGCTGGAAGGTAGCCAGGAGCTCGATGCCAACGCCTTGGCTGGCAGAGACACCATTTAGCTACGAGAGGGAATCAGGAGGGCAAAAGGGGGAGCCGAACAAAAGCAATTTGTCAGTGTGGATCAACGTTATGTTTTCCTCAACTGCCACGTCCTATTGTAAATATCTGGCAAGGCAAAAGCTTCTCTATTGAAGTGGAGGATGAGGAGGAAACATTTTAATTTAAACTTCTAACGGGCTGATTATAGTCTAACTCAAATTTGGCAAAGTCTGAACAAGTCTGAGTATTCTCACTCAATGAAATTTTACACGGTTAAAATAAATGTCGATCACTGATAATATATTCTCACAGACTTTGCTAATGCCCAATTTAAATACTTCTGAATTACTTTAATGCAAATAAATATGATGATCCTCTATATGAATAGCTCAATAAATCACATATAATATGCATTTGTGTCTATAGGTGTGGAGGTTTTGCATGCATGGGAAAGTAATTACCATTCAACAGTACACCCTATATTCGCTAGAGGACAGCAGAAGCACCTACGCTGAGTACGCGTTAGTGTGATCATAAACAACATCACATGATTCTGTTTGTCAACTATTTGCAGCCGGTGCATCAAAGCACACTCTAATCAACCATGAATGGCACCCCATTTGAGTCCCTTTAAAAAGAATTAAACTAAGTTCAATCAACTCTTTTATCAATGCAGTGCACACAGGTTCATGTGCATTACTCTTGGCCGACTACTATGAGATGCAATATTAATTGATCAAGAAATTAAATTGTTCAAACACTTCCCATAAAATGGAATTGAAAGCCAACATTTCTACTGAAACACCAGTAAATTGTTCAATTGAAAAGGACACACATAAACCACATACATCCAAATTTGCATTATATAAAACATGAACCAAAAAGTGCCACTCACAGCGTTGACCCCCAGTGCAGCATTTCCCTCTGGCCGGGTTCCATAGACAATACCACTGGCCAGTGCAGAGCCTAGCATCTGAGCCACGATGTACATCACCCCCTTGAACACACTGATCTGGCAGCTGGCGAGCATGCCCAGTGTCACTGCTGGGTTCAGGTGGGCTCCACTGATGTGGCCCAAACTCTGGGCCAGCGTGGCGATGGCCAGACCAAAAGTCAGAGAAACCTTCACCTCCTGGTCAGGAGAAGTGTTGTTTGAGTTCCCAATGGCAGCCGAGATGCTGAGGAATATGAACATGGTCATCCCCACGAGCTCGGCCAGTACGGCCCTCCAGAAAGCCTTGCTCTTGAATTCTCTCATCTTGGCTGCAACCTGGGCCTATGATGTTCCTCTCAGAGATGGGATGTAGTGTGGTGTGTCAGTGGAACTCAAAAACATCATCAACAAGCTGCATTTATATGGCCTCTGCTGATAATGACAGGGGGGCAGGCTCTGAAAAAGTCAAAGGGAATGGCTTGCTGAATTAATGAGAAAACCCTCCCTCTTTTACTAGTCTCCCTCTCTCTTTTTTTCTATCCCCTCCTCCCATCCGTCTCTCGTTTCTCTTCCTTCTATCACTCTCTCATTTCCCCCCCTCCCTCGGCTGCACTTACCTCCTTTTTTTTCTTTGGACTTTTGGCTGTAGTGGTGTAACTGCTTTAGAGCTGGCAAATCAGAGCGGCTGCTCGTGTGGTCATTGTCACGAAGCAACACCCGTCCCACTCGTGTTAGAAGTTCAGAACGAAAAAGTCAATTTAATCATTAAACTAAATAATGAGGATTTCTATCAGCTCAGTCAAGGTGTAGATTAGATCTCACATTCCAGTGTGCGCACTTAATAACACCGGGCAAAGATGTCAACTCAATGTCTATTCCACGTTGGTCAGGGGATAAAGACATAAATTAATTGGTGGGTGGGGTGTCCACCCAGGCCTACCCATGCCTCGTTCCCTGACGTTGGTTCATTTTATTGAAATGTTGTGGAAACAAGGTTGATTCAACCAATGTGTGCCCAGTGGGTTGTAAAACAAGGCTGCAAGAGATTTCTCATAATGTGACTCTGTGCAGCCAATGGCAATGTCCGCTTTTGTGGATTTGACAGCTCTAAAGCAGTTCCACCTGAGATACCGCCAAAACAACCACTATGCGGGTGTCGGCTAGCGGGGATCTAGCCGGGATCTAGCTCAGTGGTGTAAAGTAAAGTACTTAAGTAAAAGTACTACTTAAGTAGTTCATTTGGGTATCTCTACTTTACTTTGCTATTTATATTTTTGATTTACTTTTTCTAGACTACATTTTAAGAAAAAAAATGTATTTTTTACTTTTTCCTTGACACCCAAAAGTGCTTGTTACATTTTGAATGCTTAGCAGGACAGGAAAATAGTCAAATTCACACACTTATCAACCATCCCTGGTCATCCCTACTGCCTCTGCTATCTGTCGGACTCACTAAACACAAATGCTTTGTTAGCAAGTTTTGTCTGATTGTTGGAGTGTGCCCCTGGCTTTCCGTAAATAAATCAAAAACAAGAAAATGGTGCCATCTGGTTTGCTTAATATAAGGAATTTGATACGTAAGTATATTTTGATACGTAAGTATATTTTAAACCAAATACTTTTAGACTTTTACTTTAACTTAATTTTTTTTTTTACAAATCTTTTACTTGAGTCATTTTCTATTGAGGTATCATTTCTTTTACTCAAGTATGACAGTTGGGTACTTTTTCCACCACTGATCTAGCCCAAGGTTCAAATGGGAATACAGTGTCAGATATTTAACTTAATGTATTGTCACTTTACTTCATCTAATAGCACAACAAATTCATCGAATAGCGTTGTGCCAGTAAGCGAAAGGTTGCTAGATCGAATCCCCAAACTGACAAGGTAAAAATCTGTCGTTCTGTCCTCTGAACAAGGCAGTTAACCCACTGTTCCGAGGCCGTCATTGTAAATAAGAATTTGTTCTTAACTGACTTGCCTAGTTAAATAAAGGTTAAATAAAACATTTTAAAAGGCAAAATGGCCTGGATTACAGTTGAGATTACATTAAAAGGACATTATACAAGTGATCAATGCGTTTGAGATTATGAGCATATATTTAGAACAATTGAGAAGATTTCCACAGAGCTACGACCTTGGAATGCTATCTTGAACATGCAGGCTTTCCATGATTACACAATAATACATTTACAGTTACATTTAACTTCAAAATGTGGCCACGGATGTGGTAATTCTTTTAAGGTTGAATAAATACTGTTACTTTAGTTTGCAAGATAACCTTGGGCTATTTACTGTCTTACAGAAGTCAGAATTGTGTTTGGTTGAGAACACAACCAAATATCAACATTTAAAGAATAGGATTAAATAAAATCAAGTGCATTTAAAGTGGTTTAACTCAAATTTTTGATTTGAGATGGAGACGTGAATCCAACATATCAATTCTTAATTTGAGGACAAACGGAAATGAAAGCCAGTCTAAGTCAGTGGGACAGATGGAACTATCCAAAATGACTAGCCTTAGTTAAAACCCTGGATGGGAGACCAAATAGGTAACTGTAGATAGATCAACTCTCCAGTAAGAGTTGCTACCAAGCGCAATGTTTCTTCTGAAAATAGTGTAACGACCCTGGGTTTATAAGCGCGGAAATCGACTCTGCCGCACGAGCATGCTTTTGCGGCACAGTCGATAATGCGCCGGACCTCGGGCTAGAAGGTTGAGGGTTCGAGACCTGCTCCCTGCCTGTTTCATTACAGTAGATACAAAGTTGAAAATGTGACATGGTTTCAAGTAAAAATTCTATATATGCTACGTCCAAAAGTATGTGGAGACTTGCTCTTCGAGTTGATCCACCCTTTGTTGCTCCACTCTTCTGGGAAGGCTTTCTACTAGATTTTGGAACATTGCTGTGGGGACTTCCTTTCATTCAGCAACAACAGCATTAGTGAGGTCGGCACTGATGTTGAGCGATTAGGCCTGGCTCGCAGTCAGCGTTCCAATTCATCCTAAAGGTGTTCGATGGGGTTGAGATCAGGGCTCTGTGCAGGCCAGTCAAGTTCTTCCACACCGATCTCTTCCACAGAAACCATTTCTGTATGGACCTCGCTTTGTGCATGGGGGCATTGACATGCTGAAACAGGAAAGTGCCTCCCCCAAACTGTTGCCACAAAGTTGGAAACACAGAATCATCTAGAATGTCAGAAATCTTATGCTGTAGCATGTATACCATTATTCCTCCTTCACCAAACTTTATAGTTGGCACTATGCATTTGGGCAGGTCGCATTCTCCTGACATCCGCCAAACCCAGATTTGTCCGTTGGACTGCCAGATGGTGAAATGTGATTCATCACTCGAGAATGTGTTTCCACTGTTCCGGAGTCCAATGGCGGCAAGCTTTACACCACTACAACCGATGCTTGGCATTGTGCATGGTGATCTTTGGCTTGTGTGCGGCTGCTCGGCCATGAAAACCCAGCTCCCGACGAACAGTTCTTGTGCTGACATTGCTTCCAGAGACAGTTTGGAACTCGGTAGTGAGTGATGCAACCGAGGATAGGCCATTTTTTTACGTACTATTCGCTTCAGCACTCGGCGGTCCCGTTCTGTAAGCTTGTGTGTCCTACCACTTTGCAGCAGAGCCGTTGTTGCTTCTAGACGTTTCCACTTCACAATAACAGCACTGACAGCTGACCTGGGTAACTCTAGCAAGGCAGAAATTTGACGAACTGACTTGCCGGAAAGGTGGCATCTTATGACGGTGCCACGTTGAAAATCACTGAGCTCTTCAGTAAGGCCATTCTACTGCCAATGTTTGTGTATGGAGATTGCATGGCTGTGTGCTCGATTTTATCTGTCGGGAACGGGTGTGGCTGAAATAGCCAAATCCACTAATTTAAAGGGGTGTCCATATACTTTTGTCTATATAGTGTAAGTTGTACAAGGTTTTTCCTATAATTAAAATGTGTTACAATAATGACATATTCCTGTGAAATAAAATGTATTTTCCACAGATTCCATGTCACAATACGTTAACAAATGACATTGAAACAATCAATCCACTAGGCCACCTGCCGCCCCAAGGACTGAGAATACAGGACTGGGAAAAGGTAGGGGCGTGGATCAGAAAACCATTAAGTATCTGGTGCGACCACCATTTTCCTCATGCAGCATGACACATCTCCTTCACGTAGAGTTGATCAGGTTGCTGATTGTGGCCTGTGGAATGTTGTCCCACTTCTCTTCAATGGCTGTGCAAAGCTTTGATAGCGGGAACTGGAACACGCACTCGTACACATCCATCCAGAGCATCCCAAACCTGCTCAATGGGTGACAAGTCTAGTGTGGTAGAACAGGCCATAGAAGAACTGGGCCATGTTCAGCCTCCAGGAATTGTGTACAGATCCTTGCGACATGGGGCCGTGCATTATCATGCTATAACATGAGGTGATGGCGGCGGATGAATGGCACGTCAATGGGCCACAGGATCTCGTCACGGTATCTCTGTGCATTCAAATTG
The DNA here is from genome assembly GCF_057628025.1 of Oncorhynchus mykiss. NCBI lineage: Eukaryota > Metazoa > Chordata > Actinopteri > Salmoniformes > Salmonidae > Oncorhynchus > Oncorhynchus mykiss. The sequence goes on from NC_143049.1 coordinate 13,078,325, forward strand.
CCATCTATAAAATGAAATTCTGTGTTCGGTAGCTTATGCCTGCCCATACCATAACCCCACCGCCACCATGGGGAACTCAGTTCACAATGTTGACCTTTTTAAACTGCTCACCCACACGACACCATACACGTTGCCTGCCATCTGCCTGATACCCTTCGGAGAACTGGACACATGGACTGATCGTGGACTACAGTAAAAGACGTGCTGAACAGGCCCCCATTAACATCGACGGGGCTGTAGTGGAGCGGGTCGAGAGTTTTAAGTTCCTTTACTCCAGTCACCCAAGTCATAGACTGTTCTCTCTGCTACTGCATGGAAAGCGGTACAGCTTCTACCCCCAAGCCATAAGACTGCAGAACAATTAATCAAATGGCCACCCGGACTATTTACATTGACATGGCCCACCTTGCCTGACGAGGGTTCAGTCTCCTCGCTGCCCGAATGTACTCTAGATTACGGTGAGAAAAGATGAGAAAAGGGTGTTGAGCCCCCTCAAGCCAATGTCTCCACACCTTCAGGGCCCTGACAACAGCCAGCAGCTCCCGATCCCCCACGTCATAGTTTCGCTCCGCCGGGCTGAGCTTCTGAGAAAAGAAAGCACAGGGGCGGAGCTTCGGTGGCGTACCCGAGCGCTGGGAGATCCCCGGCTCCAACCCCAGCCTCGGACACGCCACCTCCACTATGAATGCCAAAGAGGGGTTTGGATTCGCCAGCACGGGAGCCGAGGTAAAAAGAGCCTTCAGGCGACCAAAAGCCCTGTCTGCCTCAGCCGACCATCCCAGACGCATCGCCCCCCCCTTCAGCAGTGACATAACGGGAGCAGCCACCTGCCCAAAATCCCGGATAAACCTCCGGTAGTAATTGGCAAACCCCAAGAACTGCAGCACCTCCTTTACCGTGGTTGGAGTCGGCCAATTACGCACGGCTGCAATGCGGTCACACTCCATCACCAACTCCGATGTGGAAATGTGATACCCAAGGAAGGAGACGGCCTGTTGGAAGAACAAAAATTTCACAAGTCCAATCCCGCACGAACAATCCCGCACGAACTAAGGCAGGCAACACATACCCTATATACACACAGAAATAAACGCAAATGAAACCAGGTGTGAATAGAATCACAGACAAAACAAACAGAAAAGGAAAAAGGGATCGCCTGAACAGGGAGAGGAGTTACTTTCGGTAGAAGTCATGACATCCGAGCATGTGACAAATACCATTTGATTTGATAGGAATGTTCTTGCAACGTCCAATAAAACTTGTCTAGAACATTAATGCTGTATATATTCTGAGAACATGGCAACCACATTCTAGACAAGTTCTGGTTGACATTAAGGGAATGTTCTCCTACCTTTAACACTAAAACAAACAAAAAAGTTTGGTTTTTGCTAATATAGATAGAATGTTCCCCTAACTAACGGAAAACTGGACACTCAAACATTAGGAGAACTTTACGTGTAACATTACAAAAATGTTATCTCTTGCTAGAATTACTAGCTGGGCCAGTGTCCATTCATTTAGATTAGATGTAACTACACCACACAAGTGCAAGAAAGCCAGTAAAGTCTGTGGCACACAGCTCTTCTCAATGTTGTCAGCACGTGATGTTAAATTAGAATGCATTAAAATACTTTGTATCGAGATGAAGAAATGCCAACAAACAGAGCTTTTCCAGCACATAAAAATAAACCTTTATTTTTGCATCTGGCCTCTGAAAGTAAACCACAATAGAATACAAAGGTGTCTGCTAAGAACAGACATGGACACAACACGTGTCAGTGAAATATAATTAAGAGATGGTTAAAAATGCACAGAATGATTACCTGGGAGAAAATGGGGGAGGGTCGTGCTTTTTCAGTTTCAGTCAAAGGGAGGGTTTAGTCGTTTTTATGTCTAGTCCGGGGGAGTGTCATTTGCAATTTATGAAATGTCTATATTTCTCAGTGTTTTAGAATTTGTTGCCGCCCCTCATCTCTGATTCTCAGCATATCAAGTGCGCCTATAGGCTATTTCATGTGGTCTCAATCAAATGGTCCATAGGCAATAGGCTACGAAGTGCATGCTCGGAGAGGCACAGGGCAACGTTATCTTTCTGAGATAGCTGCAGGGATGGTGTAAATACAACTAGGCTGCGCTACACACTGCAATGGACATTCCAACCCTGAGCCCCGGCCTGCTCTGCTCTTGCAGTTCCAAAAATGTTGTGTGCTGTCTAACCAATGGCTGTGCTGTGTAGGTCTACGGTGGCAGTTCAGCAGGAGAGTCAAAGGCGTCTTCTGAAGGTTTGTTGACCAGGCCTAATCTTGCGAGCGGACTAGTCTATAGTCTATCTTCTGTTCAGTTTGAGAAGGACAGAGTGAATATGAGAAGGAGGTTAGCTTTGATAGCTTGCTACTACTGTAATAGATTTTATTAAACGTAATATGTTTCTTGCCCATGATGAATATTTATCAGAGTAATTGACCTCACAATAAAACAGATTCGTCTAACTTATATTGTGGTACTGAAACTTGAAGCAGCAGCCGTGGCACAATCAATCGGGAAATGGACAGCTCATGGTGCTGAAAGTAGACAATTTCTGGTAGGCATAATTCATTTCAAGGTATTCATTTAAATGTAAATCCAGGATACTGAAATTAGTATGATGTGTTACGTTTGGTATGGACAATAGGTTACTTAAGGTAAAGCCGAAAGGAGGGAATAACGCGATTGTCTAGCAACCCAAATATTGCATGTTCGAATCTCATCACGGACAACTTTAGCATTTTAGCTAATTGACAACTTACTACTTTTTAGTTCCTTTGCAACTACTAAACATGTTAACTAACCCTTCCCCTAACCCTTTAACACAACCGCTAATCCTAACCTTAACCCCAACCTAACAAAGCATATCAGGTCAACAGGTCAAATGACGTAGCACACTATACATCCTACAATTTGTATTATAGTGTATGAGGCTAATGTGATGTAACCTAATGTAAAGTAATATATCATATCACCCTGAACAAAAATATAAACGCAACATGTAAAGTGTTGGTCCCATGTTTCATGAGCTGAAATTCAAATCCCAGAAATGTTCTATAAGCACAAAAATCTTGTTTCTCTCAAATGTTGTGCACAAGTGTGTTTACATCCTGTTAGTGAGCATTCCTCCTTTGCCAAGGTAATTCATCCACCTAACAGGTGTGGCATATCAAGAAGCTGATTAAACAGCATGAGCATTACACAGGTGCACCTTGTGCTGGGGAAAATAAAAGGCCAATCTACAATGTGCAGTTTTGTCATGCAACATAATGCCACAGATGTCTCAAGTTTTGAGGGAGTGCAAGAATGACTGCAGGAATGTCCACCAGATCTGTTGCTAGTGAATTGTATGTTAATTCTCTACCATAAGCCACCTCCAACATTGTTTTAGAGAATTTGTTGGGCCTTCCTCTGACACCGCCTAGTATATAGGTCCTGGATGGTAGGAAGCTTGGCCCCAGTAATGTACTGGGCCATATGCACTACCCTCAGATGAGCAGTTGCCATACCAGGCGGTGATGCAACCAGTCAGGATGCTCTCAATGGTGAAAGCTGTAGAACTTTTGAGGATCTGGGGACCCATGCCAGATCTTTTCATTCTCCTGGGAGGGGGGTCTTGTCGTACTCTCTTCACGACTGTCTTGGTGTGTTTGGATCATGATAGTTTGTTGGTGATGTGGACACCAGGAAACTTGAAACTCTCGACCCGCTCCACTACAGCCCCGCCGATGTTAATGGGGGCCTGTTCGGCTCACCTTTTCCTGTAGTCCACGATCAGTCCATGCGTCCAGTTTACTGAGGGGTTATCAGGATATTCCATCAACATTCCACCAAACAAACACAAAACATGGTTGCCATGTTCTCAGAACACACACTATTAATGTTTTACACACATTTCATGGGGCGTTGCAAGAACATTCATGTGTTCAGTTTTCAGAAGGTTAGAAGAACATTCCATTCCAAAAAAAGGTGTTTTATTACACATTGTTACTGTGTTTTCACACAGTATTTAACATACGTGATTACATTGTGCATGTTTATTTATATTGTAATTATTGTTCAATGTCCTCACCTGGGTTTCGAACTCACCGGCTCTTGGTTCATGACATTCAGAACTTCCTGCTATGCCACCATATCTGTGGTCATTTAATTAGACGATTCCCTCATCATTGATTGAATTACTTATTTATACAATTTAAGGGCTTTCTGTGTAGTTGTCTAATGTTGGTGGGGCATATCAACCTGTTTTAATGATACTCCTGAATCACCATGATCACAGATCATCCATTATATTGATCAGATACTTAAGTGGCCGCTCTAACAATTTAAAAAGATTCTTAAGGAATGGAAGACTGTGGGGAGAAGGCAATATCAGGTGGGACCATTCTAGCCAATGAGTGGGCAGATATGTGTGGGAACAACAGGCACAAATCTGATATAAAGTGTTTTTTCTCAACGTTGCCGGGATGTCACGTGTCCTACTTATATCAGTACACACGTAACAATCTAAGTATTACAAAACGTCTATTTGATCAAATAAGCCACACATAGCAAATTCATAAATGTTTTTGTTAACCAAATTCGACACTCTCTCATTGACCACCTGCTGGAGAAGAGAAAAAAAACATTTATTGGAATCCAGGTTTCTCCTGAGACATAATATTAGGTTATACATGTCCTCAGAGTTGGAGTGATCTTATGGTCTATGGTTATAACTGGTTTTATTTGATTTTATTTTCAAGTTTTATTTTCAAGTATAACTGGTTATAACCAGGTATGACCATATACAAAATAAAAATGACCTTAGATACAGTGGCAAGAAAAAGTATGTGAACCCTTTGGAATTACCTGGATTTCTGCATAAATTTGACATACAATTAGATCTGGTCTTCATCACAACAATAGACAAACACAGTGTGCTCAAAGTAATAACACACAAATTATTGTATTTGACTTGTCTATATTGAATACATAATTTAAACATTCACAGTGTAGGTTGGAGAAAGTATGTGAACCCCTAGGCTAATGACATCGCCGAAGTCAAGGATCGGTAGGATAGCCAGTTTTACGAGGGTATGTTTGGCAGCATGAGTGAAGGAGGCTTTGTTGCGAAATAGGAAGCCGATTCTAGATTTAATTTTGGATTGGAGATGCTTATTGTGATTCTGGAAGAAGAGTAAATAGAACACTAGTCACTTTAATAATGTTTACATATCTCTCATTACTTATCTCATATGTATATGCTGTATACTGTATCCTACACTATCTATGGCATCTTAGCCGCTCTGTTACTGATCATCCATATATTTATATATTCTTATCCCATTCCTTTACTAGATTGTGTGTATTAGGTTTTGTTGTGGAATTTGTTAGATATTAGGTTTTGTTGTGGAATTTGTTAGATATTAGGGTTTGTTGTGGAATTGTTAGATATTACCTGTTAGATACTGCTGCACTGTCGGATCTAGAAGCATAGGCATTTCCCAACACTCCCAGTAACATCTGCTAACCATGTGTATGTGACCACCAATTTTTTTTTGAAAGTAAATAAAGAAAACTAAGCCTTATTTTTGGTCATTTTCTCTCAGGATCAATGGATGAATCACTTTTTTGTCAATACATTTGCTATATTCAAATGTTTTGGTGTACTGCCCCTTTAAATGGCAATTGTTTTTCCACATAAATATGACAAATTAATATTTACTTCAACATGAAATAAATCAGCTTTTTAGTACTAATGTCGATTGAAAATCTGCACATTATATAAGGGAAACATGTAGGCCTATATTTTCATTTGCAGAATATATAAATGAACAGTTTGCATTGAAAAATGGTGCATTATTTACGTGAAGTTATGATTGTTGCTTTTTCCAATAGTATAGGGTCAAAATGGACCCAGTTGGTAATCCATGGATGTAAAATATGTTGGTAGTTTGAGGGTTAAAAACATTGAATAAAGAGTCCACTTTCATTTGTTTTAGGGTGTAAACATGGACTAATTGTGAGTGTTAAGCATACATGAATGATCGGTGCACAAAACAACATTACCTTGGCTATAACTCATGAATTTCATCATTTTAAGCAATTTGATGACATTGGCCAAGTGCCATTGACGTGCAGCAGTTAATTACTTTTCCTGATATTGAACATAAAAATATGGAATGGAAAACACAGAGGGGACTTCTGAAAAGATGATCCTTTTTTTCCTCTGAACGTACGTTTTTCCTAGGCCAAAGAGCTACGGGTAGCAGACATTATGCCGTCTACTATTTTGAACAGGCACTATTCCCAAGTCAAGCTGGTGCAAACAGTAGGCCTACTACTATTTTGAAGGAACAATGAACAAGATTCCCAAGTAAAGTTGTGTTTGCTACTCTGGGTTTTATGTCTGGATAGGGAGGGAGTCCAATCTTCTGGTTCATCGCAACCAATCAGCCACCTTGTCAAATCTGGCATCACCAATGACACCCTATGTACAGTATGTATGATGACAGATATCGTACCAGCGGCTCCAATGCACTGTGCAAAGTAATCAGCATTTGGTCAGAACCACTTCACAATATAGAGTCCTTTTAGTTGATCAAATGCCATAATAAACTTTACGATTAAGAACGATAAGTTAAACAGTTGCACAAGGTATGGCATATTAAATTGTGAGGAGTCAAAGAATTTGGGTAAGAATGTGCAGAATGCTCCGAAAAACATACATTTAGCATATAGCCACGTACAGCAAACATACGGAACATTTAGGAGTGATTGATTTCAACTGAGATATTTTTTGAAGGCTTTTTCTTCACAGCAAATCCAAACAATTGGGTCTTGGTAGCACTTTACTGACCAGGATGGTCCTTTTGAACCTTTATGTTGTTCGTAGCAAAACTAAGATGGTGTCAAACCATGATCTGACTACAGTTTCTTTTTTTTTTTGATGGCTGAACTAACATATTGAAGGGTTAGGGGTTGTGGGATAGGAAACAACACAGTGACACTCACTGACCCGTTAAACATATTGGGACAGTGGAGGAACTCATTTTGCTAATTGCTCAAACCTATTTAATTGGTTCATAGAAATTTGGTTGGGAGGAATTTTGTGCTCAAAGAGAAATTCCTGCAACACCCAACAGTTTTTGTGTCAGAGCAAACAAAATGATCTACTGAGAGTCCAGTCATGGGTAACCTTTTCTTTTAAAGGACAATATAGGCTCATTTAAGAATAAGTTTGACAAATAAACTATTTGAATAATGAAGTATAGAAAAAAAAATCAAATCTAAATACTGATTTACTTTGAAAAGTGGCATTTTGAGAGTCCAATTTAAGGGTAAGTTTGGCCATTCTTCACGGTGGTTACGCGCTGACAGGACAGGAATTTAGCTCCAAGCGTGTGAAACAGACGGAGACAAAAGACCTGAATGAATGGAGTGGATCCTCTTGATCATAAAAGCAGAAAGAACCTTTCTAAAAAATACCTCACGTCAGATCATTCAGAATCTCAGGAGCTTTGCTGAATGTGATGCCCAGTCGTGACGTTTCACAGTGTCCAGAACTTTCAGATACAGAGACCACAGCTGTGTCTGAAATGGCACCCTCTTTCCTATTTTGTGCACTACTTTTTGACCAGAGCCCCTAAAAGTAGTGCACTATATAAACAGGATGCTATTTGCGATGCACCCCACATCAATAAGATGGCTGGAACCCAGAAGTCTCCCTCAAAGGCTTCCATAGTTCCATTCAACTCATGGCGACAGTAACATTAGGTTCCAAATCACATTCACAGGCTAGCGCTTAATGAGGGTTCATCTCAGTGCACTGCGGACTGCGCTGACCCAGACTCAGACAGTACTGAAACTGTTATGTAATTGAGACCGCATAGACTGGACCAGGGGTGGAAATGGAAAAAAGTCACTATGGGAACTCACCAATGTAAAATCCTTGAATTTGCCCTAAAAGGCAAATTATTACATCCCAAAATGATTTCATTTCCAGAGCCTGGTTCACCCCATTCCCTCCTCTGGGTGGACCAAAACAAACTAACCAAAAATATTAATGGAAGTGACGAGTGAGTGCTATTCACTGCACTCTTACTATTGTCCGTTTTTGGGACATCCAAAATATATAGAAACGAGAGACACTATCAAGATGCTGTTGTATTTATTTGTAGCAACTTATCCACCATGTGTCATTCAGATGGGCACTTTCATTCAAATATCAACCTTCAAATATGACTTTTTTTCACCTCTTGCTGTGGCAAGATTTCCTTCTGGCGCTCCTCTTACCATTTGTTTACAAAACATCCTCCTCATGCGTTTGCGAAAAGGGAGTTCGGTGTGCCTGCTCAGGACAGGAAGGTATTAACAATCCTAATGTTTTTTTAATGGTGTTTTGCTTATCGGACTTCCACGAAGGGAACGTAATCAGGGAGGGAATTGTGTATTTTCTTTTAGACATAACCTCAAAAGGATTTCCTCTGATGTTGGGAGGTTGCTCAGGTATTATAAAGACTGAATGGTATACAGTTGGGTCCATTATTGGCACACTTAATAAAAGATGAGCAAAAACTTTTATACAAATATTGAGCTTTATTGTAAAAAAAAAAAGAAGAGGGAAATTATATTATTTTATACTAATAAAATTGTTGGGTTCTTTTATGCTTATGCATTCTCATTTCGACGCCAAACTCACAACTGGTGTGTGCGTGGCCAAAGAGGTCTATCTTCACTGGTGTACGTGGCCAAAGAGGTCTATCTTCACTGGTGTACGTGGCCAAAGAGGTCTATCTTCACTGGTGTACGTGGCCAAAGAGGTCTATCTTCACTGGTGTGCTTGGCCAAAGAGGTCTATCTTCACTGGTGTACGTGGCCAAAGAGGTCTATCTTCACTGGTGTGCATGGCCAAAGAGGTCTATCTTCACTGGTGTGCATGGCCAAAGAGGTCTATCTTCACTGGTGTACGTGGCCAAAGAGGTCTATCTTCACTGGTGTACGTGGCCAAAGAGGTCTATCTTCATATCTTCATGGCACCATTTCCTATCCAAGTGACAAAGCTGTTTAGCAAATTCTAAACGTTTACATTTGTTGGATGACATGAAAATAGAGCTCTTTGACGACGCACACCAGTGGTGGGTTTGGCATCGAAAAAATGATGCATGAGCAGAAGATATCCCACTACCTACTGTAAAATATGGTGAATATTTGATGCTAAGGGGATATTTTGCTTCCATTGGTCCTGGGGCCATTATTAACCAACAGCTTCATAAACTTTACCCAATACCAGGACATTTTAGTCAAAAGCTTGGATGCCTCTGTCAGGAGGCTGAAACTTATAATAACCCCAAGCACACATCAAAACCAAATCAATGATTAATTGACCATAAAAATCAACATTTTGCAACGGCCATCTCAGTCCCTGGACTTGAAAACCTGTGGTTTTAAGAGGGTAGTCCATGAGAGCAGACGAAGGATATCAAGGATGTGGAAAGAATCTGTTTGCAAGAATGGTCTAAGATCCCTCCCAATGTGTTCTCCAATCCCATAAAACATGTTAGAAAAAGTCTCGGTGCCGTTATCCTATTGAAAACAGGGGGGGTCAATAATTTTGACCCCTATCTTTTTGAGAATTGTTTTTATTACTTATTAATTTAAACAAAATGTCTTTCTCTGAACAATTTGAGCATACAATAGCTCAAATATATACAGTGGGGCAAAAAAGTATTTAGTCAGCCACCAATTGTGCAAGTTCTCCCACTTAAAAAGATGAGAGAGGCCTGTAATTTTCATCATAGGTACACTTCAACTATGAGAAAAAAAATTCCAGAAAATCACATTGTAGGATTTCTAATGAATTTTTTTGCAAATTGTGGTGGAAAATAAGTATTTGGTCCCCTACAAACAAGCAAGATTTCTGGCTCTCACAGACCTGTAACTTCTTCTTTAAGGGGCTCCTCTGTCCTCCACTCGTTACCTGTATTAATGGCACCTGTTTGAACTTGTTATCAGTATAAAAGACACCTGTCCACAACCTCAAACAGTCACACTCCAAACTCCACTATGGCCAAGACCAAAGAGCTGTCAAAGGACACCAGAAACAAAATTGTAGACCTGCACCAGGCTGGGAAGACTGAATCTGCAATAGGTAAGCAGCTTGGTTTGAAGAAATCAACTGTGGGAGCAATTATTAGGAAATGGAAGACATACAAGACCACTGATAATCTCCCTCGATCTGGGGCTCCATGCAATATCTCACCCCGTGGGGTCAAAATGATCACAAGAACGGTGAGCAAAAATCCCAGAACCACACGGCGGGACCTAGTGAATGACCTGCAGAGAGCTGGGACCAAAGTAACAAAGCCTACCATCAGTAACACACTATGCCGCCAGGGACTCAAATCCTGCAGTGCCAGACGTGTCCCCCTGCTTAAGCCAGTACATGTCCAGGCCCGTCTGAAGTTTGCTAGAGAGCATTTGGATGATCCAGAAGAAGATTGGGAGAATGTCATATGGTCAGATGAAACCAAAATATAACTTTTTGGTAAAAACTCAACTCATCGTGTTTGGAGGACAAAGAATGCTGAGTTGCATCCAAAGAACACCATACCTACTGTGAAGCATGGGGTGGAAACATCATGCTTTGGGGCTGTTTTTCTGCAAAGGGACCAGGACGACTGATCCGTGTAAAGGAAAGAATGAATGGAGCCATGTATCGTAAGATTTTGAGTGAAAACCTCCTTCCATCAGCAAGGGCATTGAAGATGAAACGTGGCTGGGTCTTTCAGAATGACAATGATCCCAAACACACTGCCCGGGCAACGAAGGAGTGGCTTCGTAAGAAGCATTTCAAGGTCCTGGAGTGGCCTAGCCAGTCTCCAGATCTCAACCCCATAGAAAATCTTTGGAGGGAGTTGAAAGTCTGTGTTGCCCAGCAACAGCCCCAAAACATCACTGCTCTAGAGGAGATCTGCATGGAGGAATGGGCCAAAATACCAGCAATCAGTGTGTGAAAACCTTGTGAAGACTTACAGAAAACGTTTGACCTTTGTCATTGCCAACAAAGAGTATATAACAAAGTATTGAGATAAACTTTTGTTATTGACCAAATACTTATTTTCCACCATAATTTGCAAATTAATTAATTAAAAATCCTACAATGTGATCTTCTGGATTTTTTTTCTCATTTTGTCTGTCATCGTTGAAGTGTACCTATGTACCTACGATGAAAATTACAGGCCTCTCACATCTTTTTAAGTGGGAGAACTTGCACTTGAATATCTACATAGGCGTACATATGCCCATTATCAGCAACCATCACTCCTGTGTTCCAATGGCACGTTGTGTTAGCTAATCCAAGTTTATAATTTTAAAAGGCTAATTGGTCATTAGAAAACCCTTTCGCAATTATGTTAGCACAGCTAAAAACTGTTGTTCTGATAAAAGAAGCAATAAAACTGGCCTTCTTTAGACTAGTTGAGTATCTGGAGCATCAGTATTTGTGGGTTCGATTACAGGCTCAAAATGGCCAGAAAAAATGTTTCTTTCTTCTGAAACTCATCAGTCTATTCTTGTTCTGAGAAATGAAGGCAATTCCATGTGAGAAATTGCCAATAAACTGAAGATCTCGTACAACGCTGTGTACTACTCCCTTCATAGTACAGGGCAGACTGTCTCTAACCAGAATAGAAAGAGGAGCGGGATGCCCCGGTGCACAACTGAGCGAGAGGACAAGTACATTTGAGTGTCTAGTTTGAGAAACAGTCACATCGCAAGCCCACAACTGGGAGCTCTTAAGGATTGGTCCCTTTAAAAAAATGTTTTGGCCTAAAATTATATACCCAAATCTAACTGCCTGTAGCTCAGCCCTGAAGCAAGGATATGCATATTCTTGGTACTAAACACTTTGAAGTTTGTGGAAATGTGAAAGGAATGCAGGAGAATATAACATATTAGATCTGGTAAAAGATAATACAAAGAAAAAAACAACTGTTTTTTAAAAAAAAATTGTACCATCATGTTTTAAATGTAAGAGAAAGGCCTTAATGTATTATTCCAGTCCAGGTGCAATTTGTATTTAGCAGTGTATGTGCAAAGTTTTAGACTGATCCAATGAACCTTTGCATTTCTGTTGAAAATGTTGTATCAAGACTGCCCAAATGTGCCTAATTTGTTTATTAATACCTTTTCATTTTCAAATCTGTGCACTCTCCTCAAACAATAGCATGGTATTATTTCACTGTAATAGCTACTGTAAATTGGACAGTGCAGTTAGATTAACAAGAATTTAAGCTTTCTGCCAATATCAGATATCAGACATTTTCTTGTTACTTACAACTTCATGCTAATCACATTAGCCTACGCTAGCTCAACCGTCCTGCAGGGGACCCAATCCTGAAGACCCGCAAAACACCAGCTTCAATGTCAACAGTGAAGAGGCGGACTCCGGGATGCTGGCCTTCTAGGCATAGTTCCTCTATCCAGTGTCTGTGTTCTTTTGCCCATCTTAATCTTTTCTTTTTATTGGCCAGTCTGAGATATGTCTTTTTCTTTGCAACTCTGCCTAGATGGCCAGCATCCTGGATTGGCCTCTTCACTGTTAACGTTGAGACTGGTGTTGTGTGGGTACTATTTAATGAAGATCTCATACAAGAATCTCAAATCTAAAATGTATTTTGATTTATCTAACACTCTTTGGTTAATACATGATTCCATATGTGTTATTTTATAGTTTTGATGTCTTCACTATTATTATACATTGTAGAACATAGTAAAACATTAAGAAAAATCCTTGAATGAGTAGGTGTTCTAAAACTAAATATATATATATAAATATACAGATATACAGTGGGGACTGAAATGATTGACACCCTTGATAAAGAGGAGCAAATATGACTGTATAAAATGTTAAGGTCAACGTCATCATGAACTTTACCCAGTACCAGAACATTTTAGCAAAAAAACTGGTTCTCTCTGCCAGGAGGTTGAAATTTGTCCGCATGTGGATGTTCGAGCAAGACAATAACACCAAGCTCCTGAACATCTAATCAAATGGCTACCCAGACTATTTGCATTACCCCCCCCCCCCCTTTTACGCTGCTGCTACTCTCTGTTTTTATCTATGCATAGTCACTTTAATAACTCTACCTTCATGTACATATTACCTCAATTACCTCGACTAACCGGTGCCCCCGCACATTGACTCTGCACCGGTACCCCCAGTATATAGCCTCGCTATTGTTATTTTACTGCTGCTCTTAATTATTTGTTACTTTTATTTATTTATTTATGTAAAAATAAAAAAATTGCCGTTATCCTCGCAAGGTGAGGTATTAAAAGGTATTGAAAACCGGGATGTCAATCATTTTGACCTCTACCTTTTTGAGAGAAACGATATTACTTGTTAACCACACTCTCTTTCTCTGAGCAATTGTAGTAGTATAAAATAATATAATTTCCCCATTTCTTGGAGCATAGAATATACAGTGAGCTCCAAAAGTATTGGGATGGTGATACCATTTAGTTGTTTTGGCTCTGTACTCCAGCACTTTGGATTTGAAATGATACAATGACAATGAGGTTAAAGTGCAGACTGTTATGTCTAATTTGAGGGTATTTTCATTCATATCAGGTGAACCATTGGAAATCACAGCACTTTTTGTACATAGTCCCCCCATTATAGGGGACCAAAAGCATTGGGACAAATTCCCTTAAATGTGTATTAAAGTAGTAAAGGTTTAGTATTTGGTCCCATATTCCAATAGAAATTAATGTTAAATAATGTATTTTTTCATTTTGGAGTAACTATATTATAAATAAGAATATAATATGTTTCTAAAAATGTCTACATTCTACATGGCTGCTACAATGACTACGGAGAGTCCTACATTAATTGTGAATAATGATAATAATAATGATAATATGATAATGATAATAATTAATTGTGAATAATGATGAGTGAGAAAGTTACAGACACACAAATATCATATCCTCAATATCTCACCATTACAATAACAGGGGAGGTTAGCATTTTTGGGGGGTATGATAATTGTGCATCTGTAACTTTCTCACCATTTCCTCTTTTACTGCTTGGTAGCCCGTGTAGCAGGCCTACAATTCCACAATCAAACAATGAGGGTTGGGATACGTATCTTTCCATTTCATAAAGAAGATGCAGCAGGCAGCTGAGCCAGCACTTGTTCAAAGATGCTGAGGGGTTGGGTAGACAGAGTTAGAGAGGAACTGATCAGTCTGCAGCATAAACGATGAGGCAGATGCTGGCTGACCAAGGAAGCAATCCAAAAGTAATCATTACATTACTCATTTCGAGTAATCCATTGGACTATGTTACTAATTCCTTTTATTGTCATGTACTCTGTAGTCAGTAACTGATTACATTTCTCCAAGTAATCCATCCAACCCTGCAAATATAAATATATTTGTGAATTCATGTAGTCTGCCTTTGATGTTATAGTTGATTTTTTTCAGTGGGATGTTGCTAGATATTTAATTTAGCGAATGAAATAAAGTAGAAGGATTGTCGGATTTCTAGAATAGTGTTATACATGACCTTGCTGCTAGCACAGTGCATTCGGAAAGTATTCAACCTTGAGATGTTTCTACAACTTGTGGTAAATTAAATTGATTGGACATGATTTGGAAAGGCACACACCTGTCTATATAAGGTCCCACAGTTGAAAGTGCATGTCAGAGCAAAAACCAAGCCAGGAGGTCGAAGGAATTGTCTGTAGAGCTCCAAGACAGAATCGTGTCGAGGCACAGATCTGGGGAATTGAAGGTTCCCAAGAACACAGTGGCCTCCATCATTCCTAAATGGAAGAAATTTGGACCCACCAAGACTCTTCCTAGATCTGGCCTCCTGGCCAAACTGAGCAATTTGGAGAGAAGGGCCTTGGTCAGGGAGATGACCAAGAACCATATGGTCACTCTGATAGAGCACCAGAGTTCCTCTTCGGAGATGGGAGAGCCTTCCAGAAGGACAACCATCTCTGCAGCACTTCACCAATCAGGCCATTCTGATAGAGTGACCAGACGGAAGCCACTCCTCAGTAAAAGGCACATACATGACAGCTTGCTTGGAATTTGCCAAAAGGCACCTAAAGACTCTCAGTCCATGAGAAACAAGATTCTCTGATCTGATGAAATCAAGATCAAACTCTTTGGCCTGAATGCCAAGCGACATGTCTGGAGGAAACCTGTCACCATCCCTACGGTGAGGTATGGACTATGAGACTAATCAGGATTGAGGGAAAGAAGAACCGAGCAAAGCACAGAGAGATCCTTGATGAAAACCTGCTCCAGAGTGCTCAGAACCTCAGACTGGGCTGAAGGTTCACCTTCCAACAGGACAATGACCCTAAGCACACAGCCAAGACAACGCAGGAGTGGCTTCGGGACAAGTCTCTGAATTTCCTTGAGTGGCCCAGCTAGAGCCCGGACTTGAACCCGATCGAAGATCTCTGGAGAGACCTGAAATTAGCTGTGCTGCAACGCTCTCCATCCAACCTGACAGAGCTTTAGAGGATCTGCAGAGAAGAATGGAAGAAACTCCCCAACTACAGGTGTGCTGTGGGCATCCCGAGTGGTGCAGTGGTCTAAGGCACTGCATCGCAGTGCTAGCTGTGCCACTGGAGATTCTGGGTTTGACTCCAGGCTGTCGTGACCGGGAGACCCATGGGGCGGCGCACTAAGGTGCTTCAACAAAGTAAAGGGTCTGAATACTTATGTAAATGTGATATCTGTTTTTTATATTTAATATATTTGCAAAATGTTCTAAAAACTTGTTGTTCCTTTTTCATTATTGAGTATTGTGTGTAGATTGATGAGGAATTAAAACAATTTAATCAATTTTAGAATAAGGCTGTAATGTAACAAAATGTGGAAAAAGTGAAGGGGTCTGAATACTTTCCAATGCACTATATTATTTATTTATCTTTGTATTATATAATCTTTAAACTGCATGTACAATGATACAGTATACTGATGTTAATTGTTGATTTAGTCAAGCCTGTTTCATACAGGTTACACAGCCATATACAGTACCAGTCAAATGTTTGGACACACCTACTCATTCAAGGGTTTTTCTTTATTTCTACTATTTTCTACATTGTAGAATAATAGTGAAGACATCACAACTATGAAATAACACGTATGCAATCATGTAGTAACCAAAAAGTGTTAAACAAATCCAAATATATTTTAGATTCTTCATTGTAGCCACCGGTTGCCTTGATGACAGCTTTGCACACTCTTGGCATTCTCTCAACCAGCTTCATGAGACAGTCACCTGGAATGCATTTCAATTAACAGGTGTCTTCACTATTATTCAGCAATGTAGAAAATAGTAAAGTAAAGAAAAACCGTGGAATGAGTAGCTGTGTCCAAACTTGTGACTGGTACTCTTCAACCAGGATTGCCATTACAAAAATTACATTTTTGGCAAGCAATTATTATTTTAGCAAAAAATTATTGTGATTCATCCTATATTGTCCCTAATATCATTACCCCGTAGCAACAGATGTGGGATACACGCACACACACACTCAACACCCCCCCCCCCCCCCCCCCGCCACAAACAACCATAAGCTCAGATGCTCAACAGTTGTTCCATCCCTGGGCCCAACTCAAGAAAGAATTTGATTTACGAATGCATATCCAGTTGCAACTGTTTGAGAAGTTATGCAAAATTGAGCAAAAATTTGCTAAAATGTTGAGATTTGATTAACCATTGTCAAGTCCTAGGTGATTGAGATCAGATACACCCCTTCCCCTGAAACACACCCAAGCTGGTCCCCCGCTGTGACTATTATCACAAGAAACTCTGCTGTCAGACCTTTGATTATTTTGTGCAACCAGGGCCACAATAATATGCCCCCCCCCCCCCCCCTCTGATTGTCTGAGTGTGACTCCCTCCCCATGGGTTACTTCAGTTAGAGTTGCCAGCGCTGCCACTATCTGGATGGGGGCACCCCACCGGATTCCCCACCAGCTAGGCACAAGGTTGTCAAGTTTCTCATTAGCAGCTTTGATCATTTCCTTGTACTGTATATTATGCTCTCCCATATGGGTTGTTTGGCACTGTAGGAGCAACCCTGCCAGGCAGGCTCAGAATCTTGAGGGGGCGGTGCTGCTTTGGTAGGTCTATGACAACATTCATCTTTCTGATTTGGCTGCGTATTGGCTACTTACAGTAGGCCCATAAAACAGATAAGGACTTATCCTTAGTGCATGGGTCTCTCAGGTGGGTGTTTAGGGTATAGTGTTGGGGACCGTTCCATCATGATAGGACAACAAATAAATAAACTATATTTATAATGTATTTTAAAATGTATATCCCATATCTGCACAAAATTGAAAGCTCTCTCTCACAACCCCTGCTAACAAGCACACATATGGGCTCCTGGTTTTGCAACCGTTTTCCATTTTCAGTCACTTAACTCCACACTTTTCTAGACACCAAAACATACACCCCACCTTCCATCACAATACATCCGCACCCACCCACATTACGGTGTCTTCTATGTCCTCTGTTTGCTGCGTTTAATCTCCACCATGTTGATTGAGTACTTTTGTGTTCCAGTTATATATATTTGAATATGTATTATTTCTCTAATTATCCTTTCTTCTAATGCTGTTTTATCAATTTATAAAATACTATAAATGGAAAGTCTAACGCTAATTATTTTCCCAGCAATCTATCTTGAATGGTACAGTGTAATTGTAGTTTATTTCTTCAACAATTGTTGCATTTAATTGCTTTTCTACCCTGGCTAGTATTGGGGTTTTCCATTATTTGACCCCTCTATGGGAACGGTGTAATATTTAGAATAGCCATGGAGTAGTCTTTGTGTCTCGGAACATTTGACTGTCAATGTACAGTTTATCGACTACGAGAGCTACAAGTTTCCCTTTTAAATTATTCTCCTTGAAGACTGCTTACAGAACTTTGCTCCGTTTTGTCATTTCCGTCGGGAACTGATCATTCATGCCTATTTTCGTGCCAGCGAGTCTTTCAACCATTATCTTTAAAGAAAGTGAATTTGGCAACAATTGGCCACTCATATCTCTGTCTTCTTGGTCTGAAGCGGTGTACAAATTCGCGTGGATTTTGTTGACAGCTTCGCGTGGGATCTGAAGCGCTGTAAGAAAGAATCCCTTCACCACATTTTTAGGAACTGCCTTATTTTTCTTGGTTACCAGTAGTCTGTAAGTCAAGTAAGGCTTCTCTCAGAAATATATTCTCCTTTTTAACATCCGTTTGAATCTCATTGAGTGTCACTTTTAGCTTGTTTTGTCATCAGCAATTATTGGACTCACCTGGATTCAATCACCTGTGTCATTACCTCCCCTATATCTGTCTTTTCCCAAGCGCTGTTCCCTGTTTCAGGATTACTGTTTGTTTGTCTTTGTATACCCGGTTCTGACGCTGTCTCTGTCCTGTTTGATGTGTGTTCCACATTAAATGTTCAACATGTTTGGGGTTTCCTGTTTTCGTCATATTTGTCGATGCATTTCTCTTGCCTTATGATTTGCTTTGTGGTGTTAGCCAGATTGAAGGTTATTACTCACAAGTTTGTAAAGTGCAAGTATTTAGTCTAACTTACAGATATTGAAGATAACGTTTTTTGTCTTGAGGCAATCTGCACAGCTGTGTTCAGTTTGCCGCCTTCTGATTTATTTTATCTCTCTTCTCTCATTCCTCCTGGCCAGAGAAATTCCTGGAGTAACTACAATGTTGTTGATCCATCCTCAGTATTCTCATATCACAGGTATTCAACTCTGTAACTGTTTTAAAGTCACCATTGGCCTCATGGTAAAATTCCTGAGTGGTTAGGAAGGACAAATGTATCTTTGTACTGACTGGGTGTATTGATACACCGTCCAAAGTGTAATGAATAACTTCACCATGCTCAAAGGGATATTCAATGTTTTTTTTTTTAATACCAATCTACCAATAGGTGCCCTTCTATGCAACGACATTGGAAAACCTCGCTGTTTGTTGTGGTTGAATCCGTGTTTGGAATTCACTGCTTTACAGAGAGGAAGCAGTCATTCAAAATCATGTTAAACACTATTATTGCACACAGAGGGTGTCCATGCAACTTATGTGACTTGTTAAGCACATGTTTACTCCTGTACTTATTTAGACTTTCCATAAAGGGGCCATAAAGGCGTTGAATAGTTATTGACTCAAAATATTTCAAATGTCCATTTTTATTCATTCATAAACATTTTTAGAAACAAAATTCCACTTTGACATCATGGAGTATTGTGCCAGTAACACAAAATCCCAAATGATATATATTTTTTTAACTCAGGCTGTAACAAAATGTGGAGTCAAGGGGTGTGAATACTTTCTGAAGGCACTGTACAACTTAGGTCAGTGTAAAACCCTGATCTGTTTCACCTGTCCTTGTGCTTTTCTCCACACCCTCCAGGTGTCACCCATCTTCCCCATTATCCCCTGGGTATTTATACCTGTGTTTTCTGTCTGTCTGTGCCAGTTCGGCTTGTATGTTCCAAGTCAACCAGTGTGCTTTTCCCGTGCACCTGCCTTGTCTATTCTCTTTTGCTAATCCTCCTGGTTTTGACCCTAGCCTGTTTTCTGGACTCTGTACCCGCCTGCCTGACCGTTCTGCCTGTCCTGACCTTGAGCCTGTCTACCACATTGCACCTCCTGGACTCTGAACCGGTTTTGACCTTTTGCCTGTCCACGACCATTCCCTTGCCTACCCCTTTTGGATTATCAATAAATATCAAAGATTCAAACCATCTGCCTCCCGTGTCTGCATCTGGGCCTCGCCTTGTGTCCTTATAGTCAGCTATGTAAAGCTCTTGATGAATGTCTTCTGCTAATGCCATAAAGAGGAGCAATTTAATACATGCTAACTTCCAAACCACTGTTGTTACTCATCTTACTGACACTGTGTACATCAATGCGCAACATACTATAGATCTATAAATCACCAGTGAAAGGGTTTCATGCGCAAGGTGGAATGCTTTTAAACCCTCAATGCCAACAAGCTGTATGCCGTGAGGCCCACTAACTCCCCCTCACCAGCAAAACACCAGTCTCAACGTCAACAGTGAAGTGGCGACTCCGGGATGCTAGCCTTCTAGGCAAAGTTGCAAAGAAAAAGCCATCTCAGACTGGCCAATAAAAATAGAAGATTAACATGGTCTAAAGAACACAGACACTGGACAGAGGAACTCTGCCTAGAAGGCCAGCATCCTGGAGTCGCCTCTTCACTGACGTTGAGACTGGTGTTTTGTGGGTACTATTTAATGAAGCTGCCAGTTGAGGACTTGTGAGGCGTCTGTCTCAAACTAGACATACTAATGTGCTTGTCCTCTTGCTCAGTTGTGCACCGGGGCCTCCCACTCCTCTCTCTATTCTGGTTAGAGACAGTTTGCACTGTTCTGTAAAGGGAGTAGTACACAGCATTGTACGAGGTCTTCAGTTTCTTGGCAATTTCTCGCAATGAATAGCCTTCATTTCTCAGAACAAGAAGAAAGTTATTTGTTTCTGGCCATCTTGAGCCTGTAATCAAACCCACAAATGCTGATACTCCAGATACTCAACTAGTCTAAAGAAGGCCAGTTTTATTGCTTCTTTTATCAGAACAGTTTTCAGCTGTGCTAACATAATTGCATAATTGGGTTTTCTAATGATCAATTAGCCTTCTAAAATGATAAACTTGGAATACCTAACACAACATGCAATTGGAACACAGGAGTGATGGTTGCTGACAATGAGCCTCTGTACACCTATTCCATAAAAATATCAGCCTTTTCCAGCTACAATAGTCATTTACAACATCAACAATGTCTACACTGTATTTCTGGTCAATTTGATGTTATTTTAATGGACCAGAAATGTGCTTTTCCTTAAAAAACAAGGAAATTTCTAACTTTTGAACGTTCAAACTTTTGAACGTTAGTGTATATGTATATGTATTAATATGTATGTATGTGTATACATGTATAAGTATGTACAGTTGAAATCGGAAGTTTACATACACCTTAGCCAAACACATTTAAACTTAAAAAGCGTGTGCGAGCAAGGAGGGGGGAATGGGCCAAAATTCACTCAATTTATTGTGGGAAGCTACCCGAAATGTTTGACCCAAGTTAAACAATTTAACGGCAATGCAACTAAATACTAATTGAGTGTATGTAAACTTCTGACCTACTGGGAATGTGACGAAATAAATAAAAGCTGAAATAAGTCATTCTCTCTACTATTATTCTGACATTTCACATTCTTAAAATAAAGCGGTGACCCTAATTGACCTAAGACAGGGAATTGTTACTAGGATTAAATGTCAAGAATTGTGAAAAACTGAGTTTCATTGTATTTGGCTAATGTGTATGTAAACTTCCGACTTCATCTGTATCCGTAGGCCGCACATTGTATGTCTTACTCAGCCACTTTCGCCCACACGCAAAAGTTCATGCTTCAATCAAGAAGGAATGACTGACCCCCGGTAGTCCCAACGTTGGCCTCCTCTTGTGCATGCTCCTCTGACACTCGGTTTGATTTCCTCAGAGTAAATAGAGAGACAATGGCTGGAAAGGCAGGGAAGACAACAATAGTCGAGTACACATGTTCTCTATTTTTTTCTCCTTCTGATTACACAAATAATGTCTGGATTTTAGCTCGGAAGCACACCCAGGGCCAAGGGGCTATAAAATAAATCGGAGATAGTTCCCAGGGTAAAAATAACTTTTCACACTGTCTGACAAAGATGCTTTTTGTATGGAACCCTTTTGAATGATTAATTATCAGTCCCATCCCAATTTACAACCCATTCTACCAGATCTTTCAGTAGGAATGAGCTTCCACAAGTGTTTCTATGTAATTACATAATTTCTGGACAATATTTTCCTGAATATTTATTCAACATATGGCATTGTCACTCCAGTTGAATTTCTCTCTTTAACTCCCTGTTGTACAACTGTAGGCCTATAGACTATTGGTGATTGCAAAGATGATCCACACGTGTTTCTATAATGTGGTTAGATAACTTATATTAACTTATAAAAACAATATTTTTCCTGAATGTCCATCCTGTGATTTCGTATGGTTTTCTCACTCTTTCATGTGTTGTCAAAAACCCAGATCAACGCATGCACAAAGCATTATTCCGTTCTTTAGAAAGATTTTAAGTGACAGTATAAGAAGTCAAACTAATCGATCTAGGTAACAATATCAACACGACTGAATAAATTACATAACTCAATTGTCTTGCTCCAGAGAAGATTGGAAAAGGCTGTTCTTGTAACCAGTCTTCTCTTATGTGATGTTCCAACTGACATTTAAATAAGCCAGGCTCACAGACAGATTTGTTAATGCAATATGTACGACTTTAGGAACGCCTTAACTCACAGAACAGCTAAAACACACAATTATATGGAATTTGTTTTATTCATTTATTTAAATTTTGACATGTGCAGTTTGATCTTATCATATGTTGCTTTACATGTTCCAACGTTATCACATTAACTTCACATAAGATCACGTGATCACATAAAACATGTTTTCCCTTTCAGTCAGGCAACTTCTGCACAACATACCATGGTGAGTCGCACTCTCGTGACTTTGGTTGAAGGATCTACACTCCCGCTTGACAAGGCCAATGAAATCTGCACCTTGCTAGAAGCCCCGCTTTCCACATGTGATAAGCGGTATTCATTCTTTCAATTAGTTCGCTCTTTACCTAGGGGGGTAACAGGAACAATTCGTGCTACTAAAGCAAACATTTGGAAAATGAGACTGTTCCATAGTGGTAGAGAGTGCTCAGCCCTTGGATGTTGTGTGCTGAAGTTTGTATTTGTTCTCAGGAAGTTTTCTAATCACAAACACTAAGCTATTCTTCAATATGCTGGTGCAATGAGTAAGATGGCTAACAAAACGACCAAGACGATGATGGCTAAGCCGGGTTCGGCGTTGGGATTGTGCACACAGTCATGCGGTTATAGCTTTTCTCTGAAAGATTCCCACTATCAATGTGTAGTTAGTTTCGGCTTGGAACAAGCTCACCCTCACTCGAGCCAGTCCATGTGCGCATTTATACATACTGCATACAAACTCCTTGGAAAGACATGTAGTATTCTTGAGAAAGCTTGGAGTAACCGATGGTGACTTTCCTTTCCCGAATGCCGGTACATTGGCTGAGACCAAGGTGCAGGAAGTGGAGATGGATTGGGTGGTCGGTGCAAATGTCTTGTCTGCCTGTGCATGGCGTTTGCTGTGGCTGGCCCTGCCCAACCCGGCTACTGTGCGAGCTGATGATGGTTACGGGGTGCTACTTGTAGAGAGAGGGCGGCCAGGTTTGGTGGGTACCCCCCGCCGCCTGTGTCTACCTCGGTAACGCATCGCTTGTCTCTCTTCCCAGACTTGTTGATGAAGGGTCCCACCTCGGTGTTCCGGACTTACGTGTACTTTCAAGACCGGGCTAGCTTAATAAGCACTGCAATGCGTGCAAGCCAGGTTGGCTAACTCGCTGAGGTGAGATAGCTTATTCTAGATATTCCTGCCTCCCCATGGTGGATTCGCTTGGTTGTTCTAAATGGACTATGCTGCGGTCAAAGAGGTTAGCTACCCTAGCTTAGGCTTAAAAACCTCCTGGCTAGCGTTGGCTAGCATGCTTAACTTCCGGAGAGTGAAACTTACTAGCTTCCCCCGGCCTTATGGGAACCCCATTCCTATTTTCAATTCCTAGAGTGGAAGCGGGGCTCTGGGTAACCCCCAGAGTGAGGCGCCTTGGTATGGGTCTGAATGACCAATTCACCCCTCTGCAAAAACATTACTGTGACAACAGTGACTCCACGTTTGGCAAATGGGATACTACGTCAGCCATTGCCAGAGACCCCTGTGCCTGTAAAGGGCCCAGTCTTCATGCAGGCTATACAGTCTCACGGAAGCACAACGTATGCTGGAAGCTTGTCCATGTTTAATGCTGCCCCCCTATGTTACCCCACGTTCCACGGTGTTCATAGGGTTCAAGGGGTGTATCAATCTCCCCAGGGTGAGTGATAAGTTGGGTTACTGTCCACAAGGGGTGCCCCTCCCCCACAGGTGTGTCATTACTGGGATTCATTGCTGATTCCTGCCTGAAGGTCACTAGTCCCTATGAGGTGTCTTGGGATACAGGTTATGGGCTCTTTAGGCGATTAGTTGTTGGGAGTCGAGGGAACAAACAAAGTTGGACACGACCACGTTATTATCCCACATGCAGTCGCTGTGGTTCATATAAGCCCCGAAATGGGGCTGTCTGTTTCCAGCTTAACGCTTCTCATTCCTGCAAACATAGGAATGAGAAGCATCCTGCCCCTTCAGATCGCACTTGATGTTAAGATACAGGCTACAATTTTTTGTGCCTCCCCCATGCTTCTGCAGCATCATCACATAGACTGTTTCCGAGGCCTCAGTGCCCATTTTGTGGTAGGAAATATCTTCCCGTCTCCAGAAGCAGGCAAACCCTGTGTATCTTATATTGAAAGATCTGTGACGGCTGGTATAGCTGGTATTCATGGTTACGAAAAGGGATGGGACTTTCCTTCCCAGAAATCACCTCAGAGTTTACAAATGCAGAATGCTCACGAGCCGCTGGCTATTACAGCGATTGGCTGTAAGTTGAGTGGGCAAGCAGTGTTACACACATCCATGTTATTGTCCTATATTCAGTCTTTAGGCTTCATAAGAAACAAGAAAAATAGCTGTCTGACGCCATCTCAGTGCATTCCATTTCTCGGTCTCGAGCCAGACTCACTCGCTTATCACGTTTTTTCTATCCCCACGGATGGTATCTGGGTTCTGGTTCTGCTTAGCCAAATTTCGTCTCAGTCACTCAGTGGGTTTTTGCCAGTGCCTGTGACTACTGGAGATGATGGCTTCTGTGATGGAAGTCGTTCCCGTGGGGCTATTGTTGATGCAGCCCTTCCAGTGCTGAGTGCTAGCCACTCACCTGGATGCATCTCGCAGCCTAAGCTGGTCGCTTCGGGTGTCCCTGTTAAGCCTACGGTCCAGGGCCCAGTCAATGGACCCTCTGCTGTTGTCATGGGGGCTCCCATGGGCTGAGTTATATCCTGCAAATTTGGGGGTTATGGACAGTGGTGTGATGCACACTGCATGTCAATTTCCCAGAGTATCTGGCACTCAGGCGCTTCCCCCTGTTTTTGTCAGGACGGTTTGTGCTGGTCAGCACCAGCAAAATGTCGGTGGTGGCATGCATAAATGATGGGGAGAGACTCTGTCTTTCTGGGGAGCAGTGCGCACATGCTTTCACTTTGGGCGACCCATGTCCCCTTTTGCCTCAACTAAGATGAAGATCTTTCATCAAGGTCTCAGGAGTGGAGCCTCTCCCAGGTATGGGGAATGTTATGCAGGGCTGATGTAGATCTTTACGCATTACTTTTATCTCTTACTCTTATCTGTATTTTTTTTAAACTGCATTGTTGGTTAGGGGCTCGTAAGTAAGCATTTCACTGTAAGGTCTACACCTGTTGTATTCGGCGCATGTGACTAATACCACTTGATTTGATCTCAAGAAAATGTGCAGTGTCGTCAAATTTTTTCTAAGAGAGACACGAGTTCCCCGTTGGGAATGGATGCTCTGGCACACCAGTGGTCTCGGACCCTCGCGTTTCCACCGGTGGTTCTGATCCAGCCCACATTGGAGAAGTTGCGCCGGGTGGGCTTACCATTGATTCTTGTGGCTCCCCGTTGTCCCAGGCAGCCTTAGTTTGCAGGGACAGGTTGGCAAGTAAGGCTGGAGATTTGGTTCCCATGGGCCTGGCCCCTAAGAGATTCAATCTGATGGCTAGATGTTTAATGCTAAATGTTATTTCTACCATTCTGTCTGCAACGGCACCCTCCACGAGAAGGCTGTATGTGTATAAAAAGCAAGCTTTTGAGCTCTGGTTCCAAGATAAAGGATTTGTTCATTTTCAGTGCTCTGTGAGGCACATCCTTATGGTTCCTGAAAGTTGTATGTCATCTCAGACAAGTCTCTAAACCTATTGCTCCCACATAGGACTTGGCGCTGATTTTGGAGGCACTGTGTGCAGCCCCCTTTGAGCCTCTGGAGTCGGTGGATCTGAAGATCCTCTCCTAAAAACCCTGCCTGCTCATGGTATTGGCCTTGTCTAAACAAGTTGGGGACCTCCGTGCGTTATCAGTACACCCTTCCTGTACTCAGTTCGCCACTGGCAACTCTAACGTCAACGTCACGTTGAGTCCAAATGCGGCCTTCGCCCCGAAAGTCATGGCTATGTCCTACAGGTCCTTAGCCTTTGAGCGATTTCCCTTTTTGCCTCCTCCTTTTGCTTTAGAAGAGCAATAGTGATTTACAAGCCATGAACGGACCCATTGATACCCGGTTATGTGACCAACTTTTTGCCTGTTTTGCTAATCAAGCTATCACAGGGCACTCTCTAAGCAGCGTCTCTCCCACTGAATTGTGGAGGCTATCTCCCTGGCATACAGCAGCATGGGGCAAGGATTACCTACAGCAGTGTATGGACCCACTCCACAAGGGGTCTGGCAACATCTTGGGCGTTATTTAAAGGTTTGACTATAGGAGATATTTCTGCTGCGTTGAGTTGGGCATCACCACACACTTTTGTGAAGTTTTATCACTTGGATGACACTGCTTCCAGTATAGCACACAGTGTGCTTATGACAGGGACAGGGGAAAATCACTAGGCAGCGCTCCATGTGCGTAATACCCAGACTGGAGCATCTCGTAGGGTCAGGTCTAGGTGGTTTGCCATGGGCTGTTTCATTAAGTATCTGTTGGGGTCAGCTTGGGGCGTGAATATATTTCCCCATGGTATTTTGTACCGATGTTGACTGACCGAAAGGGAATGTAACATTATGACTATAACGATTGTTCCCAAGAAAGAGGGAAACGAGGTACAAAATCAGTTTGGCCCAGCACAGCCCATTCCTGGGCTCGATGAAGACGGGTATTAAATTGAAGGAATGAATCTGAACCTCCAGTGGAATGCGGGCCTCCAGCGAGGCACGGATTTCATTGGCGCGATTGTAGATCCTTCAACTGAAGTCGCGAGAGTGTGACTCCAAATAGTATGTTATAACTCATTTCCTTCCTCCATGGAACAGAAGTTATAGTAATGACATTGGAACACTTCATATTTTTTTCTTTCCCCTTACAGGACATACCTGGTCATTTCTGTTCTGTACAATAGTGTGCAACCAATAAAATATTGTGTAATTTGGTCAGATGCTCGACTACGTAGCATGTCCATGAGAGATTATGCAACCAACAACTTTGTGTCCATGATGTCATCACATAACAGGGTTTAAGGCTATCGTGTGTACTCTATATCTGTTACTGTTGGTTTGTGTGATAGCATGCAAACCATAACATTTTGAGGACTTTGGGTGGAAGTGGGAGGCATTGCACAATCTTGCCAATTCATTGTTGGGATGTTTTTTTTTTAAACCAAATGTTGGTGTGATTGTGTACTGTGAACTGATAAAAGACAATAGTAGGAATAGGGATGCAGAGGCAGGATTTGACACAACAGGCAGTGTGGTAGCATAGCATCAGATGGATTCTAAAATAGAATGGATTCTCAGAGAGTCAAGAGAATGCTCTTTGACGGTCCCACAACAATCTGACACAATAGAATCTGACCACACCAAATCACACAATGTTAGGATTCTTATCTGCAAACAAAAGGAAATAGATTGACACACGTGGAGAAGCTTGTCAGACAAGCAAAGAGACGTTTGAGACTCCTTATAGTAGATACAAACTCCCCACTGGTTTGGTTTAAAACAGGGGTTCACAAACCTCGAGTGAGATACATAATATTATTTAGGGATTTGTTATGACTTCTGCGGTGCATGGCCGGACGAACCAAGTCTCGGCCCTAGGAGGGAATATATTAAAGGGATTCTTCGGGATTTTGATAACAAAGCCCTTTATCTACTTCACCAGAGTCTGATGGATACCATTTTTATGCCTCTGCATCCAGTATGATGGAAGTTAGAGGTAGTTTTGTGAGCCAGTGCTAACTAGCGTTAGTGTAATGCAGTGTGAGTGTCGTAGTGCTAGAAACTGAGGTCCTGTCTCAAGGATTGTACTCGGGTCTTAACTTGGTCTCGGAAGAAATTACGAGTCTTCATTGTCCGAGACCAAGTTAAGACCCGAGTACAATCCTTGAGACAGGACCTCAGTTTCTAGCACTATGACACTCACACTGCATTACACTAACGCTAGTTAGCACAGAATAAAGCCAGGACTTCCTACCTTACCCATAAAATGATTGTCCTTTACTTTAATAATAAAATATTATTGATTCGCTGGTAAGGATGAGTGGGGGAAGTTGTAACCTATTTTGTATTTGTATCTATTACATACCTGTACCTGTTTGGGCTAGTGATCATTTGTTTGGCTCTCTATTTGCCCCCAGCATGCATTATTTAACTATTCTCAATATCTAAAGAATCCACATGTTCTTCTGAAATATGAACACAGAAATACTGGACATTTTGAACTTTTATTATGGTGGTGATTTGACACAATTACAACCATGTTATTGATTTGGACTAACATTTTTCTGGCCTCGGTCTTGACTTGACTTGACTTTTTTGGCAATACAAGAAGTATTGAGTTGAACAAAATGTATGGTGGAGTACTGTGGATACCAATATCTTTTTGAGCTTCCCAGGCCTATGTTGCCCAGGGTTAAGAACATACATTTTACATTAATAATATTACAATGTATTGTTTACACCCTCTAAACTTATTCCACGGATCCCTTGGCCAACATTAGTTTAGTTTAATCTAAAAAATACACAAATGTAAGAATTTATATATATATACAGTATATATGTATATATGCATATACAGTTTAAGTCAGAAGTTTACATACACCTTACCCAAATACATTTAAACTCAGTTTTTCACAATTCCTGACATTTAATCCTAGTAAAAATTCCCTGTCTTAGGTCAGCATGATGTTGCCATCCCCGTGCTTCAAGGTTGGGATGGTGTTTTTCGGGCTTGCAAGCCTCCCCCTAATTCCTCCAAACATAACGATGGTCATTATGACCAAACAGTTCTATTTTTGTTTCATCAGACCTGAGGACATTTCTCCAATAAGTACAATATTTGTCCCATGTGCAGTTGCAAACCGTAGTCTGCCTTTTTTATGGCGGTTTTGGAGCAGTGGCTTCTTCCTTGCTGAGCGGCCTTTCAGGTTATAGGACTTGAAAGGTAGGTCTTGAAATACATCCACAGGTACACCTCCAATTGACTCAAATGATGTCAATTAGCCTACCAGAAGCTTCTAAAGCCATGACATATTTTTCTGGAATTTTCCAAGCTGTTAAAGGCACAGTCAACTTAGTGTATGTAAACTTCTGATCCACTGGAATTGTGATACAGTGAAATTTGAGTGAAATAATCTGTCTGTAAACAATTGTTGGAAAAATGACTTGTGTCATGCACAAAGCAGATGTCCTAACCGACTTGCCAAAACTATAATTTGTGAACAAGACATTTGTGGAGTGGTTGAAAAACAATTTTTAATGACTCCAACCTAAGTGTATGTTAACCTCTGACTTCAACTGTATACACACACTGCATTTGGAAAGTATTCAGACCCATTGACATTTTCCACATTTTGTTATGTTACGGCCTTTAAATTGATTAAAAAGTTTTTTTTTCATCCTCATCAATCTACATACAGTACCCCAAAATGACAAAACAAAAACTGGTTTTCGCAAATTTCAAATAAAATAAAAATTGAAATATCACAGTTACATAAGTTTTCAGAACATTTACTCAGTTCTTTATTGAAGTACCCTTGTCAGTGACTACAGCCTCAATTCCTCTTGGATATGACGCTACAAGCTTGGCACACCTGTATTTGGGGAGTTTCTCCCATTCTTCTCTACAGATCCTCTCAAGCTCTGTCAGGTTGGATGGCGACCAAGCATCATATCTGGAGGAAACCTGACACCATCCCTACGGTGAAGCTTGGTGGTGGCAGCATCACACTTTGGGCATGTACTTCAGCGGCAGGGACTGGGAGACTGGTCAGCATCAAGAGAAAGATGAACGGAGAAAAGTATAGAGAGATACTTGATGAAAACCTGCTCCAGAGCACTCAGGACCTCAGACTGAGGCGGAGGTTCACCTTCCAACAGGACAATGACCCTAAGCACACAGCCAAGACAATGCAGGAGTTGCTTACGGGACAAGTCTCTGAATGTCCTTTAGTGGCCCAGCTAGAGTTCGGACTTGAACCCGATCGAAAAACTTTGGAGAGACCTGAAAATAGCTGTGCAGCGGCGCTCGCCATCCAACATGGCTTGAGAGGATCTGCAGAGAGGAATGGGAGAAACTCCCAAAATACAGGTGTGCCAAGTTTGTAGCGTCATACCCAAGAAAACTGCTGTAATCGCCGCCAAAGGTGCTTCAACAAAGTACTGAGTAAAGGGTCTGAATACTTATGTAACTGTGGTATTTCAGTTTTTAATTTGTAATAAATGTACAAAAATTCTAAAACCCTTTTCTTGTTTTGTCCTTATGTGGTATTGTGTGTGGATTGATGAGGAAAACATTTTTTGTAAATCAATTTTAGAATTAGTCTGTAACGTAACAAAATGTGGAAAAAGTCAAAGGGTCTGAATACTTCCCGAAGACACTGTAGATTTTATTTTTATTTTTATTTAACCTTTATTTAACCAGGTAGGCTAGTTGAGAACAAGTTCTCATTTGCAACTGCGACCTGGCCAAGATAAAGCATAGCAGTGTGAACAGACAACACAGAGTTACACATGGAGTAAACATACTAGATACAGTACGTATTTGGCTATCCAAATCATGTCTAATCAATTTAATTTACCACAGGTGGACTCCAATCAAGTTGTAGAAACATCTCAAGGATGATCAATGGAAACAAGATGCACCTGAGCTAAATTTTTTAAATTTTAGCAAAGGGTAAATAAGGTATTTCTGTTTTTTAATTTTTTATGCATTTGCCAAAATGTATTAAAAAAAACTTTTTGCTTTGTCATTATGGGGTTTTATGTGTAGACTTGAGGATTTTTTTTCCGATAAATTTTTCAATAAGGCTGTAACGTAACAAAATGTGGAAAAGGTCAAGGACCCTGAATACTTTTCGAATGCACTGTTTATTTCGATTTGGCCGCAGGACCCCCTGCAGTACCTCCAGACCCCACTTTGAGAACAAAATTTACAAAATTAGTGACGTGGTTCTTTTGGACACGTGTGAACACATCACATTTGAAAAAAAAATTTGGGGACACGTGTGAAGTTTCACACATTTTTCCCTAGTAAAAAAAAAATCCCCACATGTGACATTTCACATGAATAATGCACTACTTCCACCTACATATGGTCTCCCATCCAGGGACCAACCAGGACGGTCCCTGATCAGCTTCAGAGGCAAACCAGCAGTGGGATGCAGGTGCTACGTTGCTGGAATGGATGTTCGAAAACATGCAACTAGATAAAGGGCAGCAAAAGCAAAGGCCAGGGTAACAACCGAAGATAATTAAAATTGCAGGAAAGAGGGAGGGGTTTCCTTTAATTGCGTTATCATAAAAGCATTTTTACTGAAAACTACACATTTTTGAATCCATTTACATTACGTTATTCGAGAAATTTAAATAGTATTTCCTTGAAATACTTTGTTTAGCTATCAATCATTTTGTGCACATATTTTGCTTTCAATACCATTATTTTTGTTTGCAATACTAAGAATGCTGTTCTCGGCTTCAGTTTTGCTTGAGATTGATGGTACAAAGGTAACTTACTCACTAGAGGATTGAACCATAAGAACACTACTACTCTGTTAAAGGTGTTTGAAGTGGCTATCCCTAATAGCCTCTTGAAAAAAAAAAACATTGCAACCACTCTCAAATCCACAGACTATGCTAATCCATTATATCAAAATTATAATTTGAACCATGTTTTTAGGCTTTACAGTGTTTGGTTACATGTATTTTCTTTACAAACATTGGAGTAAATGTTTTCTTACATGTAAAACTGCCAATTTGATTTTCACTTTCACATGTGGAGTTTTCTTACATGTGAATCTGCAAATCAGTTTTTTTTTCACAGGTTTTTACATGGGAAACAGCAAATGTGATTTTCAAGTGAATGTTTTTCCCATGTGAAAATGCAATTCCAAATGAAAGTGAAATGTAAAACTGTACATGGGAAAATATGGTTTCACACGTGAAAATAAAGCTCAATGTGAAAACAGCTATTCCACATGTAAAGCAATATATGATTTTCACATGGGAAACTGCTGCTTCTTCCATGTTTTTTTTGTAAGGGTTGTGGTTTCTGGTCACACCGAC
This sequence comes from Oncorhynchus mykiss, assembly GCF_057628025.1. Taxonomy (NCBI): domain Eukaryota; kingdom Metazoa; phylum Chordata; class Actinopteri; order Salmoniformes; family Salmonidae; genus Oncorhynchus; species Oncorhynchus mykiss. The sequence continues at coordinate 13,110,723 of NC_143049.1, forward strand.
CTTGTCTCGACCTATTAACTTTTACAGCTCAGCAACGACCTGCAGAAATGGTTGGGTCGAAAGACATTGACTACATAGCAACTTAGACTGCTCAAAATGTTTTAAAAAAGAGACTTAGCCGCTAGCTACAAAATGTCAATGTTCTTGAATTGTTATGTTTATAGAGATAGCCTGCTGTCACTGTGTGTGAAAGGCAATTTGGAACGCTGACATCATATCTTCCACAGTCTCACGTGCTCTACAGCCTTCAAACTCAACTCTGGACCTCAAAGCCAGTTCCACTGCATTTTTTTCCATTGTTCCCCTCCTTATTAATAAGGTAGAACATAAAACCAGCAGGCTTGGGCCTCGTAGGGTAAGAGTTGAGGACCCTTTCTCTACAATATCTCATAAAGAAGGCTAATAATAATTTGGTGTTCTAAATCAATTTACTCGCATGCACTTTACAGTTGATGGTTAGCTATGCTTCAAATACTAAAATTGAACACTGTGTAACTACAAAAAAAAATCTATTTATCTATTATATATACTCTTGACAGTATCTCTGTTGTGGTTTGCCTGCTGTCAATATCATATCTTAGAACATACACAAACTGTTGAGAGATACAGATTTGTTGCCTTGTAACATTTTCTTGGATTTACTCTCAAAGATCAGAGCTATTGAATTACATTTTAATGATGGTGCTTATGTCACCAATACAAATATCAACAACTACCAACAGTTATCAACATCCGGTCAGCATCCATCACCCTTAATTGACTAAGTAACAAGACCTCATCTAGACACTTGCTCTGGCTCCACCCATATCATGGCTGCTGGTCACATCAATATAGTTAACCTAACCGATGCAAATATCAACTCATAAATCTCATGTACAAAGAACTTCAATGTTTTACATTTGAGTAATTTAGCAGATGCTCTTATCCAGAGCGACTTACAGTTAGTGCATTCAAGCAGAGCACACAGACACAGCACACAGAGCGCGTACCCATCCTGAGTGTTGGAAAGGCTACTGAGTAATCAGCAGGGGGGTGGATTGGTGGAAATAGTAAGAGGCGACGTGATGTGGTCAACTGTACCGCCGGTGGTGTCGGTTGAGAAAGTAAAGGATCTTCTTACAGGGACCATACCCGTGGGGAAACAGAGTCTCTTATGTCTGTTTCCCATTCTCTGGTGATCACTGCCTTTCCTTTTGTTGTGAAGGAAGCATTCTGGGACCTGCTTCCCTTCATTGTGTGTATTTTTTCCAAAGTGAGAGCAGGTACTTATGACTCACGAGTACTGGGACATGAGAATACTCCAAGGAGGTTAGCTCAAGCTTAAGGCTGTGTCAGTGCCCAAGGGGGATATCATCTGTAGTATGACATCTGAAGTTCTGGATATGTCCTTATGGATAAGTAGAGTAACAATTCATATGGATACGTTGATATGGAAAGTGAGAATAAAATTGTATAAAAAAAAAATTGCATTTAAAAGCCTTCTTGCTGTACCTTAGAGAACTGCTTTATATCGACCCATATTATAGCTGGACCAAGTGATCAAAATTAACTTTCAGAATTAAAATCTCGAAATTCCTAACATACTGTACCCAATTCCTCCATAGTGAATTTTTTTTACAGTGGCTTGCGAAAGTATTCACCCCCCTTGGCATTTTTCCTATTTTGTAGCCTTACAACCTGGAATTTAAATACATTTTTTGGGGTTTGTATCATTTGATTTACACAAAATGCCTACTACTTTGAAGACGCAAAATATATTTTATTGTGAAACAAACAAGAAATAAGACAAAAAAAAACGGAAAACTTGAGCGTGCATAACTATTCACCCCCCCCCCCCAAGTCAATACTTTGTTAGAGCCACATTTAGCAGAAAATACAGCTGCAAGTCTCTTGGGGTATGTCTCTATAAGCTTGGCACATCTAGCCACTGGGATTTTTGCCCATTCTTAAAGTTGGATGGGTTCTGCTTGTGTACAGCAATCTTTAAGTCATACCACAGATTCTCAATTGGATTGAGGTCTGGACTTTGACTAGGCCATTCCAAGGCATTGACATGTTTCCCCTTAAACCACTCAAGTGTTGCTTTAGCAGTATGCTTAGGGTCATTGTCTTGTTGGAACGTGAACCTCCGTCCCAGTCTCAAATCTCTGGAAGACTGAAACAGTTTTCCCTCAAGAATTTCCCTGTATATAGCACGTTGGAGTGGGGGCTATCCTGTCCCAGCGATCCGTCCAGGACCAAAAGCTCCATCTCTGAGCCTTCCTGTCCCATTGTCTCAACTCTGCAGAAAGAAACTACGACGTGGGTAACCAAGAAGTCCTGGCAGTCAAGGTGGCACTGGAGGAGTGGAGACACTGGCTGGAGGGAGCACACATTTTTGGTTTGGACCAACCACCACAATTTGGAACATCTGCGCTCAGCCAAGCACCTTAACTCCAGGCAGGCCCAGTGGGCTCTGTTATTCATCAGGTTCAACATCACCATTTCCTTTCGCCCAGGGACCAAGAATGTTAAACCTGATTCCCTCTCTCGCCTGCACAGTCCCACTGCCACATCCTCTGACTCTGAGACCATCCTCCCCACCTCATGCCTTGTGGCTGTTGTGGGCTGGGGTATTGAGACCCTGGTCTGCAAGGCACAACGTTCCCAGCCCTAATTCAGTCCGGTCCAGGGTCCTGGAATGGGCTCATTCCTCCAGGCTTACCTGTCATCCGGGTTCCCGACGAATCCTTACGTTCCTCCGACAACGTTTCTGGTAGCCAACAATGGTTCCTGATGCCTTTTCATTCATCGCTGCATGCACCATTTGTGCTCAGAATAAGACTCCGCGGCAAGCCCCTTCCGGCCTCCTTCAGCCACTACCTGTCCCTCATCGTCCCTGGTCCCATATCTCCCTGGACTTCGTCACTGGGCTCCCTCCGTCTGATGGCAACACCATCATTATAACGGTAGTGGATGGGTTTTCCAAGGCCGCCCATTTCATCCCTCTCCCTAAACTACCCTCTGCCAAAGAGAAGGCCCAGCTCATGGTGCAGCACATCTTCAGGATGCACAGACTCCCGGTGGACATGGTCTCCGACCGGGGTCCTCAGTTCTCGTCACAGTTCTGGAAGGTGTTCTGCATCCTTATTGGGTCGTCAGCCAGTCTGTCCTCCGGATTCCATCCCCAATCCAACGGCCAGTCGGAACGAGCAAACCAAGACCTGGAAACAACCTTAAGATGCCTCGTCTCGACCAACCCCACTACCTGGAGCTGAAAACTGGTCTGGGTGGAGTATGCCCGGAACATACTTCCCTGTTCGGCCACGGGACTCTCCCCTTTCGAGTGCCCCATGGGGTATCAGCCTCCACTTTTTCCAGAACAAGAGCAGGAAGTCAACATACCCTCGGCCTAGATGTTCGTCTGCCGCTGTCGGCATAGCTGGAGAAGAGCCCGGGCGGCGCTTCTCAAGACCAACTCCAGGTATCGTCGACAAGCGGACCACCGCTGGACTCCAGCTCCTCGCTATCGCATTGGGCAGAGGGTATGGCTATCCACACGGGACCTGCCCCTTCGGGTGGAGTCCCATTTCCCCCCCATTTCATTGGCCCTTTCCCCATTTCTAGAGTCCTTAGTTCCACTGCTGTTCGTCTATTGTTACCCCGTGCCCTCCGTATTCACCCTATGTTCCATGTGTCTAGGATTAAGCCCGTGTCTCACAGCCCTTTGTCTTCTGTTTCCAGGCCCACCCCTCGGCCCGTGTCATCGATGGCCATCCGGTGTACACGGTGAGAAGCCTCCTGAGTATTCGACCGCGCGGTAGGGGTTTCCAGTACCTGTTTGACTGGGAGGGTTATGGCCCGGAGGAGAGATGCTGGGTCCCCACTAGAGACATCCTGGACCTAGCCCACATCGCCATCTTCCACCGCCGGCACCCCGGTCAACCAGGTATGCGCCCAGGTAGGACGCCAGGTGTCACCCCTAGAGGGGGGCGGGGGGTACTTTCACACCCTAATCTGTTTCACCTGTCCTTGTGCTTATCTCCACCCCCCCCAGGTGTCACCCATCTTCCCCATTATCCCCTGGGTATTTATACCTGTGTTTTCTGTCTGTCCGTGTCAGTTCGTCTTGTTTTGTCAACTCAACCAGCATGTTACTCCATTCTCCTGCTTTTTCCTTTTCTCTGTTTGTTTTGCTAGTCCTCCCGGGTTTTGACCCTTGCCTGCCTTGACTCTGATTCCGCCTGCCACTCTGTACCTCCTGGCCTCTGACCTTGTTATGAACTTTTGCCTGTCCACGACCATTCTCTTGCCTGCTGCTTGAATACTAATAAATATCAGAGACTCTAACCATCTGCCTCCTGTGTCTGCATCTGGGCCTCGCCCTGTGCCCTTATACTTTCGTTTTTTGGGGCATCTGACCTTTATGTTAATATTTATATTTTAGGCTACTTTTACTTTTGATTCACTACATTCCCAAATACAATATTGTACTTTTTACTCCATAAATTTTCTCTGACAACCAAAAGTACCCTTTACAATTGCAATGCTTACTTGAACACACTGTCCAAACATTCACAGATAGCCTTACATTCTCCTGAAAAAGTCTTAAAAAACTTTTTAGAGATACTTTTGTAACCCTTTCCAGCTTTATGCAAGGCAACAATTCTTAATGTTAGGTCTTCTGAGATCTCTTTTGTTTGAGGCATGGTTCACATCAGGCAATGCTTCTTGTGAATAGCAAACTCAAATTTTGTTAGTGTTTTTTATATGGCACGGCAGCTCTAATCAACATCTCCAATCTCGTCTCATTGATTGGACTCCATGTTAGCTGACTCCTGACTCCAATGAGCTTTTGGAGAAGTCAATAGCCTAGGAGTTCACAAACTTTTTCCAACATACACTGTGAATGTTTAAATTATGTACTTAATATAGACAGGAAAAATACAACAATTTCTGTGTTAGTAGTTTAAGCACACTTTTGGTCTATTGTTGTGACTTAGATAAAGACTAGATCAAATGTTATGACTAATTTATACAGAAATCCGGGTAATTCCAAAGGGTTCACATACTTTTTCTTGCCACTGTATATGGATGAGCAATGACCAAGCGGTATAGGCAAGATGCAATAGATTGTATTTAATACAGTATATACATATGGGATGAGTAATGCAAGATATGTAAACATCATTTTTAAAGTGGAATTAATGAAGTGACTAGTGATCCATTTGTTAGTGGCCAATGATTTCAAGTGTTTATGTAGGCAGCAGCCTCTCTGTGTTAGTGATGGCTGTTTAACAGTGTGATGGCCTTGAGATAGAAGCTGTTTTTCAGTCTCTCGGTCCCAGCTTTGATGCACCTGTACTGACCTCGCATTCTGGATGGTAGTGGGGTGAACAGGCAGTGTCTCGGGTGGTTGTTGTCCTCTATTATCTTTTTGGTCTTCTTGTGACATCGGGTGCTGTAGGTGTCCTGGAGGGCAGGTAGATTGCGCCTGGTGATGGGTTGTGCAGACCGCACCACCATCTGGAGTGCCCTGCGGTTGTGGGCGGTGCAGTTGATACACCCCGACATTATGCTCTCAATTGTGCTTCTGTAAAAGTTTGACAGTTGCGCATTCTTCACCACACTGTCTGTGTGGGTGCATTCCAGGTGACTATTTCATGAAGCTGGTTGAGAGAATGGCAAGCGTGTGCAAAGCTGTCATCAAGGCAAAGGGTGCCTACTTTGAAGAATCTCAAATATAAAATATATTTTGATTTGTTTAACACTTTTTTGGTTACTGCATGATTCCATATGTGTTTTTTCATAGTTTTGATGTCTTCACTATTATTCTACAATGTTGAAAATAGTCAAAAAAATACATAATAATGAGTAGGTGTGTCCAAAAGTTCGACTGGTGCTGTACTGTACATACAGTATTAGCTCCATTACCTCAACTAACCTGTAGCCCCGCACATTGACTCAGTACCGGTACCCCCTCTATATAGCCTCATTATTGTTATTTTACGTTTTTCTTAACTCCCTTGTTGGTTAAGGGCTTGTAAGTAGGCATTTCACAATTAGGTCTGTACCTGTTGTATTCTGCGCATGAGACAAATACAATTTGATTTTATTAATATACGGGACTTTAAACGAATTATACTTTTACTTTCGATAATTAAGTGTCTTTTAGCAATTACATTTACTTTTGATGCTTAATTCTATTCAAAACCAAATACTTTTAGACTTCGACTTAAGTGGTATTTTACCGGCTGACTTTCATTTTTACTTTAATAACTATCTTTAAGGCATCAATACTTTTATGCAAGTTTGACAATTGGGGTACTTTTTTCCATCACTGTAAGTTAGATACACTGGACCAGTGACCGCATCTCTCAAGCCATGCATGGTTGGCAACCAGGCACCGCACAATCTTTGTACAGGGCAGACAGGGGAAAATGCACAACCGGCACTTGTGAGCAGATCAACAGGCAAATCAACAGGTACAACAACTAGCCGGGGTGGGGGATGGCAAACTTGACCACGACTTGCTGGTAGTGCAAAAACATTTACACGCAAAATATTTTTGGGGAATTATACCACCACCCAAAAGGGCACTTTGGAGACCGGAAGGGCAAAAGGGCCATGTGCTCTGCAACAGACTGGTCTCATAGACTAAAAGTGACATAGTAAACGTAAATCCGGGACACTCAATTTAATATGATATGTTACGCTTGGTGTGGTTACATAAGATAGATGGTTACTTAAGGCAAAAACAAAGGGAGGGTGGATGGGTAAGTGTATAATATGAATGTCTAGCAACCCAAAGGTTTTGTGTTTGACGCTCATCAAGGACAACTTTAGCATTTTAGATAATTAGGAACTTTGCATTTACTTACTAGCTAACTCTTCCCCTAACCTTCACCCTTTTATCAAACCCTTGCTCTAACCCTGACCTTAACCTTAATTAACCCTTTAACCTAACTCCTAATCCTAACCCCTAGAGTTAGCTAATGTTAGCATTATCCACCTAGCTAACGTTAGCCACAACAAATTGGAATTTTTACCATATCATACGTTTAGCAAATTTGTTACACATTGCATGAATTGCAAGTCGTAACATATTTTACGAGTTGTAATTCGTAAAATATCATACAAAATGGATGATGGACATCCACAAATGAATTACATACCATACGAAATGTGACATATCCCACTAGATGGAGCGTCTCGAATTTACGGACAAAACAATATGAAATGCTCTGAGACCACATTGTCTGCACAGGTGGAGCCATGTCTGTGCAGGTGACTGAACTGGACTGCCACAGCAAATCCACAACGACAGCAAAAAGACAGCTTCGATGCGTTTTGTTCTATAGTTGCCACAGTTGATCCCAAGGTAATTCTCTGGGTGGCCACAGCAAGCTTTAGTACCAGATTTGTGTCCTTTTAACTGAAATCCAGTGAATACTTGAGTTGTTCATCTGCGTACAGTGGTACGAGTTCTGTCCATTCACTCGACTTTGCAATCAATGGTGCCAATGCCACAAACCGTCAACTTGGCAGTAGAACAGAGAATAAAGCCTTTTGGAGAACCATAGCCTGTTTCAACCCGTCAATTGAAACAGGGAATACAGTATACATGATACATTACATTGTCTAGCTAAATGAAATAATATTGGCCAATTTACATCAATATTATTATCCTATACATATCATCCATATCATGATATTATCCACAGCTATGTGGATTAACAGATCATTACGTAATGGTTAGCAATGAGGTATTGAGGTGGTTAGTATGCTTGCAGCATAACGTCTCCATATGGCGGCCGCTATGGCATTTTTTGTATAGTGGCCCCCTAATGACAGCCTGAGACACTGTTCTGTTTGGCTGCCTTGCCCTGGACTGAGGCCTAGCTACTTTCTCACAAAACAGGCCTGGAATGGTTCCAAGCCAACCCTCACTCCACAAAAACATCCCTTGTAAAGCAGTGCTACAACATTACTCAGCCTCCCTCTGTCTGTCTGTCTGTCTGTCGGTCTGGTCGGAGGGTCTGGATTTTGTCAGTCAGTCGCTGGGCTAGGTGTTCATCATCCTGCTGTGCGATAGAGGCAGACTTTGCGCTCCTCTCACAAGCTCTTTGGCCAAGAAGACAAAGTATCTAAACAGTGGTATCCACACAGAGAGCTCGACATGGTCAAAGATGGTACATAGTCTAAGATATCCGCATTAGCAGTGTCGTTTTAAACCATCCTCGGGTGATTGTTGACACATTTGGTCTACCTTTTTCAGCCAATCTGTCACCCGAGATAATCTGTCTTTATTCAGTCACAGCTCATAAAGCGCCTCTATTAGAGACCAACTCTCAGTTCAGAATCGTTATCATTGGCAGATACAATGGTAGCGTTAATGTCATTTGGAGTTCAGAGGAAGAATCTCAAAATACTACTAAATACAGGTTATGCTTAGTGTGTAGAGGATCTATAGCCACATGAGACTAGCTATTTATTTTTCTACTGGTGGGGACAGGACAGTGAAACGATAAAACCTAGTCAATAATATAATTTAATTATCTTTATGTTTTGATCTTAATTCTGTAGTTTAAAGTAAACGTTTTATTGGTAAAACACTAATGCTTACACATGAAGCATTACGCTTGCAAACAGAAACTTGGCCTACTTGAATAATAAGACAAGAGCACTACTGTAAATATGTCCAACATGTGCAACATAACATAAAGACAGAAAGATTGATGAACTGACAAACCTATTAAAAGCCATTTAAAAATACTCACTTTTTTCCAAGTAGAACCTAAGTAGACATTTCTTATTAATTCCTCAACCTAGCCACATATGTTCCTATACTGTACTAGATAACATCTATCATCCAGGCATCATGTCTCGAGCTGGCCCTACCTAACCCCAACGTATCGCTGAGCCACAGAACAGCAGAAAAACGGCTTTGCAGGTGCTGTTTGAAAAGGTCATATGTTATTTTAATTTAAGACACGGATGTGGGGTTGGGGGCCATTTTCACTCCATCTAACAGACCTGCTAATGTTTTTAATCTACTTTCCTGAGGGCCACTGTAACCGTGCCGACCCCCAACTGAGACACATAATGCCTATTGAGTAGAGTTTGGGTGCAATCCCCATGATGGAGAAGGATCAAGAGAGAAAGTGTGTGTGTGTGTGTGTGTGTGTGTGTGTGTGTGTGTGTGTGCCGTAAGAGGCCATTTCAAACATCCAGAGTGATGGGAGACCTCAGCCAAGATGCTTCCTTCCGCAGTGGTTCTGAATGTGAACAAGAGATGCTGTCTAAAACCTTGAAATAAACACCTTTTCAGCTGGAATTGAATGTCCTAGTTTTTGTTTGTGTCTTATTTCATACCCTGGACTCAATTTCACAGCCCGATGAAGCCCGAGACAAACTGCAATGAATAGGAGAGTGGTGACATTCATTTATTTTGCGAGTTCAGGTTTATTCTGTGTTAGTCAGCACCACATTCAAAACAGAGAGTTCTTTCCCAGTTATTTTGCTCATAACTTCAGATAGAACATGATTGAATGTCACATGTATGTGGTCCAGTTGAGTCAACACATATGCTCTGCAACATCTAGTACTGAACATATAACCTCTTATGTCTCATCCAGTTGTTCCGATAAGTGTCACTGTGTGGGTAACGAGGGTTTGAATTGCACACAGTATGCCAACTAAGACCTTAAAACCTTCTCAGTAAAAATGCATGCATTTAAAAAAAAAAAAAGGGGTTCTTCGGCTGTCCACATAGGATAACCATTTTTGGTTCCAGGTTGAACCCTTTTGGGTTACATGTAGAAGCCTCTGTGGAAAGGGTTTTACCTGGAACAAAAAAGGAATATTCAAATGGTTCTCCTATTGGGACACCCTTTTATGTTCTAGATATCACTTTTTTTTCCCTAAGAGAGTACCTATACATTTCCATGATCTACTGTACATGTTGCATTGTACATGCTACACTGTTCTCAATATTTTCTCCAAAACATGTCATGCCTGTAGCTAGCATTCCTTGGTTGATCATCCATACACATCACACATGACTCAAATAGGGCAACTCATTGGTCTATGTGATAAAAAGGGAATAAATTCACTGAGTTACAGAAATGAGTCACAGACAGTCCATTTCAAGTAGAGTGTTGTGGACAAGCCCATACGTGGACAATAGCAGCGTAGATAATAGCAACGCAGCATATTTATACCACAAATCAGTAGTAGCATAGAGGCACCAGGCCAGTCATTGTGACAGCATGTCTCTATATTATAATCATGTTTCCAGAATGGACTGGTTGGGTTGGTTTGCTTGGCTAGCCTGGAGTTTCAAAGCATCCTGTCTTGAAGGTTGTAAGCTGGTGACATAATTCACACAGATTTATAGATGTAATCGAGGAATGCAGAAACAATCCACATGGTCTTTCCACCTTGTACTGACCAGGGGAGAGTCATGCTTCGGGGAGAGTCATGCTTTTTCAATTTCAGTCCAGAGGAGGGTCATGTGATTTGTAATTTATTACATTTCAATATTTCTTAGTCTTTTAGAGTCAGTTGCTTATTTGGCTATATGTCGATGTGTGCCCGATGCCGCCTCTCATCTCTGATTCTCCGCTGCGGGCACAATATCAATTGCGCCTATAGGCTAGTTATTGTGGTCTCAATCAAATGATCCATAGGCTGTAGGTTACTAAGTGTAAAGGCATATTTTCAATACAGCTGCTGGGATGGTGTAAATAAAACGAGGCTGCATTATACACGGCAATGGACATTCCAACCCTGAGCCACGGTCTGCTGTGCTCTTGCTGATCTAAAACATTTTTTGTTGTTGTTGTTGTACTGCTTAAACAATGGCCCTGCTGGGTAGGGCTATGGTGGTAGTTCAGGAGTGAAGTCAAAGGTTTCTTCAGAATTTGTTTTATTTATTCGGCCTAGTCCTATAGCCTATATGCTCTGTTCAGTTTGAGACTGAGATCGAAGATGAGAAGCAGGACCGAAAGTCAACTTTGATAGCTTGGTTTTATTAAAAACAATATGTTTCTTGCCCATGATCTATTTAGCAGAGTTATTGACCTCACCATAAGCCAGATTCAAGTAACTTACATTGTTGTTCTGAAACTTGAAGCAGCAGTGGCTGCACAATCAATCGGATGTGGACAGCTCATGGTGCTGAATGTAGGCAAATTCAAGTTGGCATAATTAATTTCAACCGTCTTCATTTTAATTAGACATTACTAATAACAAGAGGGCTTTGTGTTGGAGCCTATTTATTACTATTTAAGAAAAAGTAGGTAGGCTTACCTGTTTGACACACAGAATTAGGCTACAGGCGCCTATATCCGTAGATTTGTTGGTCACTTCCTTGACACACCATGCACTCTATAAATATCCTACCTCCGCGTCAGTGAACGGCTGTTAAGTTAAAAGCAAGACTCAAATTGAGGGGGTATGAGAGGGTATGCCGTAGGGATACCTTTTATTAAAGAAAATGGCAAAAAGCATTAGCTTATCCCTTGTTACATTGTAGAATAATAGTGAAGACATCAAAACTATGAAATAACACATATGGAAACACGTAGTAACCAAAAAATCGTTAAACAAATCAAAACATATTTTAGATTTTAGATTCCCCTTGACTTGATGACAGCTTTGCACACTCTGCATTCTCTCAATGAGCTTCATAAGGAATGCTTTTCCAACAGTCTTGAAGGAGTTCCCACATATGCTGAGCACTTGTTGGCTGCTTTTCCTTCCCTCTGCGGTCCAACTCATCCCAAACCATCTCAATTGGGTTGAGTTCGGGTGATTGTGGAGGCCAGGTCATCTGATGCAGCACTCCATCACTCTCCTTCTTGGTCAAATATCCCTTACACAACCTGGAGGTGTGTTTTGGGTCATTGTCCTCTTGAAAAACAAATGATAGTCCAACTAAGCGCAAACCAGATGGGATGTTGTATTGCTGCAGAATGCTGTGGTAACCATGCTGGTTAAATGTGCCTTGAATTGTAAATAAATCACTGACAGTGTCACCAGCAAAGCACCGCCACACCATCACACCTCCTCCTCCATGTTTCACGGTGGGAACCACACTTGCAGAGATCATCCGTTCACCTACTATGCATCTCACAAAGACACAGCGGTTGGAACCAAAAATCGCAAATTTGGACTCATCAGACCAAATGACAGATTTCCACTGGTCTCATGTCCAAGCACATCTCTTCTTCTTATTGGTGTCCTTTAGTAGTGGTTTCTTTGCAGAAATTCGACCATGAAGGCCTGATTCACACAGTCTTTTCTGAACAGTTGATGTTGAGATGTGTCTGTTACTTGAACTGTGAAGCAGTTATTTGGGCTGCAATTTCTGAGGTGCAGCTAACTCTAAGGAACTTATGCTCTACAGCAGTGGTAACTTTGGGTCTTCCTTTCCGTGGCGGTCCTCATGAGAGCCAGTTTCATCATAGTGCTTGACAGTTTTTGCGACTGCACTTGAAGAAACTTTCAAAGGTCTTGAAATTTTCCACATCTACTGACCTTCATGTATTAAAGTAATGATGGACTGCAATTTCTCTGTGCTTATTTGAGCAGTTCATGCCATAATATGGACTTGGTCTTTTACCAAAAAGGGCCATCTTCTGTATAGCACCCATACCTTGTAAAAAAAACTGATTGACCCAAACGCAATAAGAAGGAAAGAAATTCCACAAAGAAGACAACCTGTTAATTGCAATGCATTTCAGGTGACTACCTCGTGAAGCTGGTTGAGAGAATGCCAAGAGTGTGCAAAGCTGTTTTCAAGGCGAAGGGTGGCTACTACAAGCATTTCGCTACACTCGCATTAACATCTGCTAACCATGTGTATGTGACAAATAAAATTTGATTTGATTTGATTTGACTTTGAAGAATCTCCAGTAAACAATTGTTTGGTTACTACATGTGTTATTTAATGTAAAAATTTGTAAAAAATAAAGAAAAACCGTTGAATGAGTGCGTGTCCAAACTTTTGACTGGTACTATATATATATATATATATATAATGCATTCGGAAGTATTCAGACTCCTTGACTTTATCCACATTTTGTTACAATACAGCCTTATTCTAAAATGGACTAAGATGTCTTTCCCCCTCATCTGTCTAGACACAGTACCCCATAATGAGAAAGCAAAAACAAGTTCTTAGAAATGTTTGCTAATTAAATTTCAATATTAGATTTACATAAGTATTCAGACCATTTACTCATTACTTCGTTGACGCACCTTTGACAGCGATTACAGCCTCGGGTCTTCTCGGATACGACGCTACAAGCTTGGCACACCTGTATTTGGGGAGTTTCTCCCATTGTTCACTGCAGGTCCTCTCAAGCTCTGTCAGGTTGGATGGGGAGTGGCGCTGTACAGCTATTTTCAGGTCTCTCCAGAGATGTTAGATCGAGATCAAGTCTGGGCTCTGGCTGGGCCACTCAAGGACATTCACTGGACCTTCACTCCAGTCTGAGGTCCTGAGCGCTCTGGAGCAGGTTTTCATCAAAGATCTCTCTGTACTTAGCTCTGTTCATCTTTCCCTCGATCCTGACTAGTCTCCCTGTCCCTGCCACTTAAAAACATATCCACAGCATGATGCTGCCATCACCATGCTTCACCGTGTGGATGGTACCAGGTTTCCTCCAGACGTGACGCTTGGCATTCAGGCCAAAGAGTTCAATCTTATTTTCATCAAACAAGAGAATCTTGTTTCTCATGGTCCGAGAGTCCTTTAGGTGCCTTTTGGCAAACTCCTAGCGGCCTGTCATGTGACTTTAATGAGGAGTGGCATCAGTCTGGCCACTCTACCATGAAGGCCTGATTGGTGGAGTGCTGCATAGATGGTTGTCCTTCTGGAAGGCTCTCCCATCTCCACAGAGGAACTCTATAGCTCTGTCCAAGTGACCATTGGGTTCTTGGTCACCTCCCTGACCAAGGCTCTTGTCCCCCGATTGCTCAGCTTGGCCGGGCGGCCAGCTCTAGCAAGAGTCTTGGTGGTTCCAAACGGTTATAGGCTGTTATAGCAGCAAAAGGGACGACCAACTCCATTTTAATGCTCATGATATGTTCGATGAGCAGGTGTACACATACTTTTGGCCATTTAGTTTATCTTTATATATATATTTTCCTTTAGATAAGACTAGTACAGATTTTCTCAGGGCCTATGACCCCAAGGCAGGCTGCATGCATTGTAGCCTGCCTCACCACTGAGCACCACATCACTGTCTGTCTCAGTAGCCTCTCTGTAAAGCAGTTATTTTGAGAACTTAGTAGCTTTTGTTTCTCTCCTCCTGATTAGGTAGTTTAATGTTCGCTTCTTACTTCATCCTTCTAGCTGGCTAAGTAGTACTAGCCAGAGCCCTTCAATGTTAGTGCAATATAAGTCTCTGCCGGCAGCTAACCACCGACTGGCTATTTCCTACCAGTTGTGCACTCATTCTCAGAGTTGTTTTTTGGGGGCGAGGGGATGGCTGTAGGCACAGCAGGAGTCACGGGAGGGTTTTAAAATTACCTTTTGCCTACTTGAGTCGACTGCAAGTTAAATCTCTACTACCTTATCCGAGCCCAACCGGCCCAACGTTATACATGGGGTTAGGGCCGGGTAGCGCTCAGGTATCAATAACTAAGATAAGTGCAGGGCTCGGGTATCACTAAATTGATCACTAACATTTTGAAGCGGAGCCATTTGCGCGTGCGCTGCTGCGCAGTACAGACATATCTGACTAAGATCATAACACGGTGTCAGAAATGCTTCAACCTCTTCAAATATAAGTCAGGAGTTTTGTTTGTTGTCTCATGTCTCATAACTGCTGTCTCATGCCTCTTCATTGAGCAGAGTAGCAGAGGCGGAGCTGTTGCTATGGATACTCAGACTCAGAACCGCCATGAGTAGAGCGCATTTACAATATTCGAGCTGGAGTAGTTAATTTCAAGTCTTAAGTCCTCTGTCTGTGCCTAGAGAGTGCTGCGTTAGCAGTTTGAGAGTGTGGTGAATGTGCTGCTAATAAGGCAAATATGGGATGCAAATCAGGGGGACACAGGTGAACAAAACGAACAAACCACTGTTCATGATTCCACTTGTTCGCAAAGAAGCAGGTGCGTTTAGAACTCAGTCAGATCAAGAATATCAGCTTTGATCAACGCTGTGAGCAATATTTAGATTTGGACCCGTAATTGATTTTCTTTGTTGTTTA
The DNA here is from genome assembly GCF_057628025.1 of Oncorhynchus mykiss. Lineage (NCBI taxonomy): Eukaryota > Metazoa > Chordata > Actinopteri > Salmoniformes > Salmonidae > Oncorhynchus > Oncorhynchus mykiss. Next base: position 13,125,926 of record NC_143049.1, read on the forward strand.
CAAAATATATATTCGTATTATTATTACATTTTTTTTCAACTGAGAAAAAAACGAGAGAGATAGTTAAGGCCATTCTGGAAAACCGTGATGGCAGTAGTAAATCTGCTTGACCAGGCTATATTTTCCAATTGTCAATGTGAAAGTCATGGAAATCACAAACTGGTGTCACATTAAGAATGTACACTTCTACCTATGTTATTACCATGTAAATGTAATGTAATTGCCATGTAAATTCACTGTTTTATTTCAGGGTTGAAGGGCGTGACTCCAAGTTGAATGAAGAGAAAACAATACCTTAAAAAAATCCAGAAATGTATCATTCTTGTTCAATTTATATCTATATTGAGGTTTTTATTTAATTATTTTAGCCTATTTGGCATTAGTGCCTAAACCTAAACTATGGGGCCTAACTGTACGGGCACCAAATAGCCTACATGCCAAATTAGACAATCACAAGATGTGTACTTCAAATTGGCCTATTGCACGTCAACGGAACAGTAGCCTACTGTTCAGATGGGTTCAATGGAAAATGAAATCCCATAGCCTTAATATTAACTCATGCATAATTAAGCATTACTTGCAGTAAATACACCAAATGTAGGCTAAATTTGGATTTGGGAACAGGAGTGAAGAAATATGTTTGTTTTTTCAGCGATTTGAGGGTATGCGATTGCACAGTTAAATTCAATCTGTAGAGGTGCTATCTTTATCAGCATCTTAAAAGCTGATAGTATTTGAACCACATAAAATATGCATCCAAGCTGAACTGAAATTTTATCGGAAACATGTTGGGTCGTTTTCACAGCTTTCTATTTCCTTACAACCGATCAAACTGATGTCATTTGGACATCTTGCGCAGAAACTCTTTCCCGTTATTTTAGAATTATTGTATTTTCTCCCCGGTCCCTAAACATCTTTGCTCAGTGAAAGCAACAGAGATGACAGGGAAAATGTTACCAATCTACATTGACGCATTCGGGTGCAGGTGAACAAATTGTGGTGAACTACAGTAGATGGTTCTGTAATGTGTTTAAGACATATAAGGGCTTTTAAGTTTTCTTTCCAGCTCTATGGGAAGTTATTTGACTAACTTACAGTCTGAGAAAGCATCAATTCACCACAACAAACCAGGCAAAAGTGAATTAATGAATTGAAAAAAGTGAAATATTGGTGGCAGATTTATTTTGCCAATGACTGAAAGAGTTAATAGGGCAATCTCCATTTTTGGACTTCTCAATTAATTATACTATATATACCCAATGATTCTTGAAGAATAAGTTATAGATGCCTCATGAGCTTAGTTATACCCCACCAGAACCCAAAATATAAGCTTGTTTTACTTCTTTGTTTGTAACCAATGTAAATGTAAACAAACACTTTATAGCCTCAATTTTTTTTCTGCAAAACTATACTTTTGATATCATGGATGGCCAGTCCTAGTATCTGTAACGTTGTTCATGAGTTTAAGAGTGGTTACATTTCTCCATCCCTCAATGGTGGTCCGCTTTGTAACTGTTTGAACTGCAGATTACCCCTTTAAGTAGTGAACATGTCAAATAAAACTGATTTGAGACGGTTAAGATGACAAAAGTCATGGGTGGAAGTAGCCTAATGCATCTGTATGTTTATGAGATATGTGTGTAATCATTTTTAAAAGGGCTGGATTTCTCATTCTGTGGTGGTTAGATGGCCAAATAGTAAATCGATGGACTAAGCTGTGCATAGCTTTGGCTAAAAATATTTAAATATATGGGGTCAGCACTTCTTGTAACTGTCATCTCATAACTTCCTGTGAGGACTTCTGCAATACAATAATCCATCACGCCACATGTCCCTGTTATTTTCAATAGCTAGGTTTCCATCCAATTGGTGCAGATTTTCATACTAATATTCTAAAATCCACTTAAAGAAAATATTTCCCCACCAGTGGTGTGTACTTCTTGCAGATACAAATCAGTGCGTGATAAAGTACACAAAATGTTTTCATGTACCTAATAAACATCTAAAGTTCAATGTGTTTCCATCCCAATACCAATAGTATTGTCAAAAAATAAAACGGCTGTGTTAAATAGTGAATGTGCCTACTCTGGTTTTGGCACGTGTACTCTAGCTAACAGTTCGCAGATACAGTGCTGGTAGACTGCTGGTAGGCTTGTCTACGTGGTGAGATTATTATGGATATTTTTATTTGTCAAATGGTAGTCAATTATCGATCATCATGCCACCAGAATAAGATCAGCCTTCACTTTCACCACCCTGTGAAGTTTATCATATCTTATTTCACCTGTAGCCTAATAAACTGCATGGTTTCCCGAGTCGTAGCGAGATGACCACACACCATGTCATCGCGTCACTCCAAGTTTACTTCGATGTGATGGTTGTTATGTCAATATTTGGCAATAAAGGCTTTTTCACTGTAATTTCTCACAAAATTCATTTTTAGAGACACAAAAAGATCCCACCATGTCCAACGAACAAATTAACAAACAAAAGGTTGTGTGTGATAACGTAATGCACATAAAAATACATTTTGCTGTTCAATTCCCACCAAATAAAAAATGTAAGTTAAATGGGTTTCAATCGAATTTTCAACTCTGCCGATGGTTTTCTCACAAAAAAACATTGCCTTATATAGCGAGTGTGCCCACTCTGATATTGGCAAGTTTGCTCTAGCCGTGTGCTGTTGGCTGGAGTGCATGTATAGTTTACATGATGAGATTATTATGGACAAAAGTGCAAGATTATTTTTATTTGTCAAACGGCTGCCAAGCATCAATGATCATGTCACCAGAATAAGACCCTAGATAGAGTGGGGCAAAAAAGTATTTAGTCAGCCACCAATCGTGCAAGTTCTCCCACTTAAAAAGATGAGAGAGGTCTGTAATTTCCATCATAGGTACACTTCAACTATGACAGACAAAATGAGAAAAAAAATCCAGAAGATCACATTGTAGGATTTTTAATGAATTTTTTTGCAAATTATGGTGGAAAAGAAGTATTTGGTCAATAACAAAAGTTTATCTCAATACTTTGTTATATACCCTTTGTTGGCAATGACAGAGGTCAAATGTTTTCTGTAAGTCTTCACAAGGTTTTCACACACTGTTGCTGGTATTTTGGCCCATTCCTCCATGCAGATCTCCTCTAGAGCAGTGATGTTTTAGGGCTGTTGCTGGGCAACACAGACTTTCAACTCCCTCCAAAGATTTTCTATGGGGTTGAAATCTGGAGACTGGCTAGGCCACTCCAGGACCTTGAAATGCTTCTTACAAAGCCACTCCTTCATTGCCCGGGCAGTGTGTTTGGGATCATTGTCATGCTGAAAGACCCAGCCATGTTTCATCTTCAATGCCCTTGCTGATGGAAGGAGGTTTTCACTCAAAATCTCATGATACATGGCCCGATTCATTCTTTCCTTTACACGGATCAGTCGTCCTGGTCCCTTTGCAGAAAAACAGCCCCAAAGCATGATATTTCCACCCCCATGCTTCACAGTAGGTATGGTGTTCTTTGGATGCAACTCAGCATTCTTTGTCCTCCAAACACAACGAGTTGAGTTTTTACCAAATTGTTATATTCTGGTTTCATCTGACCATATGACATTCTCCCAATCTTCTTCTGGATCATCCACATGCTCTCTAGCAAACTTCAGACGGGCCTGGACATGTACTGGCTTAATCAGGGGGACACGTCTGGCACTGCAGGATTTGAGTCCCTGGCGGCGTAGTGTGTTACTGATGGTAGGCTTTGTTACTTTGGTCCCAGCTCTCTGCAGCTCATTCACAAGGTCCCCCCGTGTGGTTCTGGGATTTTTGCTCACTGTTCTTGTGATCATTTTGACCCCACGGGGTGAGATCTTGCATGGAGCCCCAGATCGAGGGAGATTATCAGTGGTCTTGTATGTCTTCCATTTCCTAATAATTGCTCCCACAGTTGATTTCTTCAAACCAAGCTGCTTACCTATTGCAGATTCAGTCTTCCCAGCCTGGTGCAGGTCTACAATTTTGTTTCTGGTGTCCTTTGACAGCTCTTTGGTCTTGGCCATAGTGGAGTTTGGAGTGTGACTGTTTGAGGTTGTGGACAGGTGTCTTTTATACTGATAACAAGTTCAGACAGATGCCATTAATACAGGTAACGAGTGGAGGACAGAGGAGCCTGTTAAAGAAGAAGTTACAGGTCTGTGAGAGCCAGAAATCTTGCTTGTTTGTAAGTGACCAAATACTTATTTTCCACAATAATTTGCAAAAAAATTCATTAAAATTCCTACAATGTGATTTTCTGGATTTTTTTCATAATTTTGTCTGTCATAGTTGAAGTGTACCTACGATGACAATTACAGGCCTCTCTCATCATTTTAAGTGGAAGAACTTGCACAATTGGTGGCTGACTAAATACTTTTTTGCCCCACTGTATTTATTGGAAAGGAGCATTAAGCTCATCACCTTGCACTTCCACCACCTTGTTTTTAAAAAAATGTAATAAATGATTTAACCTTTATTTAACTATTTATTTAACTTAAACTTCTTATTGCTGGGGGCAGTATTGAGTAGCTTGGATGAATAAGGTGCCCAGAGTAAACTGCCTGCTACTCAATCCCAGTTGCTAATATATGCATAGTATATTTGGATAGAAAACACTCTGAAGTTTCTAAAACTGTTAGAGTGATGTCTGTGAGTATCACAGAACTCATATGGCAGGCAAAGACCTGAGAAAAACTCCAACCAGGAAGTGGGAAATCTGAGGTTTGTCATTTTTCAAGTCATTGCCCATCCAATATACAGTGTCTAAGGGGTCATATTGCACTCCCAAAGGTTTCCACTAGATGTCAACAGTCTCTAGAACCTTGTTTGATGCTTCTACTGTGAAGGAGGGGGGAATGAGAGCTGATTGAGTCAGGGCTCTGCCAGAGTGCCATGAGCTAATCGCGCGTGCTCACGTGAGAGTTAGCTTGCGTTCCATAGCATTTCTACAGACAAAGGAATTCTTTGGTTGAACATTATTGAAGATTTATAATTAAAACATCCTAAAGATTGATTCTATACTTCGTTTGACATGCTTCTATGAACTGTAATATGACTTTTCGTCTGAACTTTCGCCTGGACTTGCCCGCGTCTAGTGAGTTTGGATTGTGTACTAAATGCGTGAACAAAAAGGAGGTATTTGAACATAAATGATTGACTATATCGAACAAATCAAACATTTATTGTGGAACTGGGATTTCTTGGAGTGGATTCTGATGAAGATCATCAAAGGTAAGTGAATATTTATAATGCTATTTCTGACTTCTGTTGACCCCACAACATGGCGGATATGGCTTGTTTTGTTGTCTGAGCGCTGTACACACCATTGCGTGGTGTGCTTTTTCAGTAAAGCTTTTTTGAAATCTGATACAGCGGTAGCATTAAGGAGTTTATCTAAAGTTCCATGCATAACACTTGTATTTTCATCAACATTTATGATGAGTATTTCTGTAAATTGATGTGGCTCTCTGCAAAATCACCGGATGTTTTGGAAGCAAAACATTACTGAATGTAACTCGCCAATGTAAACTGAGATTTTAGGATATAACTTTATCTAACAAAACATACATGTATTGTGCAAAATTAAGTCTTATGAGTGTCATCTGATGAAGATCATCAAAGGTTAGTGATTCATTTTATTTATTTATGGGATTAACAACAAGTTTATCTTTAAAATGGTGTAAAATACTTCTATGTTTGAGGAGTTTTAATGATGAGATTTCTGTTGTTTTGAATTTGGCACCCTGCACTTTCACTGGCCGTTGTCATATTGATCCCGTTAGCGGGATCTAAGTCATAAGAAGTCAGTAAAGAACAAATTCTTATTTACAATGATGGCCTACCAAAAGGCCTCCTGCGGGGGCGGGGCCTGTGATTAAAATAAATATATACAAATATAAATACAGGACAAAACAAACATCACAACAAAAGAGACAACACAACTCTATATAAAGAGAGACCTAAGACAACAACATAGCAAGGCAGCAACACATGACAAGACAGCATGGTAGCAACACAACATAACAACAACATGGTAGCAGCACAAAACATGGTACAAACATTATTGGGCACAGACAACAGCACAAGGGTCAAGAAGGTAGAGACAAATATACATCACACATTGAGTCTTTGAATGAAGAGATTGAGATAAAACTTTTTGTTAAGTCCATCATCTTGTTTCATCTGTAGCCTAATAAATTGCATGCTTTCCTGATGAGTCGGAGTAGGAGGACCACACATGGCATCGCGTGACTCCAAGTTTACTTGATATGCACATAAAAGCGTTTCAACCGACATATCTCGCATAATTAATGAATCTTACCGATACAAAAAGATCCCACTTTATCTACCAGATTTTGTTCTGTCGACATTTGAAAAGTTTACCAAAAACTTTTCTGTCAGGCAGCAGGTAGGCTAGTGGTCAGAGCCTTGGTCCAGTAAACAAAAGGTTGCTAGATCAAATCCCCATGCTGATCAAGGTAAAAATCAGTTGTTCTTCTCCTGAACAAGGCAGTTAAACCCACTGTTCCTAGGCTGTCATTGTGGAAGGAGTTTGTTCTTTAACTGACTTGCCTAATGAAAAAAAGGCCTGTCATATTTTTTTTATCCGACATGTACTTTACTCGCATAAAAAGGTTGGATGGAAGCCTGGTTACTGTCGCAAAAATTGTTCCATCTCATAATTCAAACTGGGGCATGTAAAATATTTTTAAGCTGCTGCTCCTTTAGACAAGGTCAAGGTGCCACTTGTGTGGTGACATTGTGATGAAAACAAATAACACCGGAAACACTGTGTAAAGGAAACATGACTATTGACAAAAGCATTCGCATAGACCTTAAATAACACTGAGTTTGAACTCAAAATACGGAAGAAGTGTTGTTTCAAAATGGCATCCTGTCATTGTGACCTGACTCGATGGGAGAAAAGCGCATGGGCTATCCAAATCAAGCTCTTGTTTGACAGCTGTTGCTTAGCAAAGCTTTGTTGTCAAATGTTGTTGAATGTTGAATAAATGTTCCCCTTTAGTCAGTCTAGTAATGAATGACCTTGAACTTTTCATGCTCATTTAGGTAATTAGACAGCTCAAATCAAATTGTATTTGTCACATGCTTTCTTAACTAACAGTGACATGCTTACTTATGTGTAATTTTTAAACAATGCAGGGTTAAGAATTAAAATGAAAAAAATAGTGGCAGGAGGAATAAATACACAGTGAATAATGAATAACAACGACAAGTAAAAGTAACATGGCTATATACAGCAAGTACCAGTACTGAGTCCAAGTGCAGGGGTTCAAGGTATTTGATGTAGCTACAATATGTACATATACGCAGGATTAAAGTGATTAGGCAACAGGATAGACAGCAGCAGCAGCGGGAAGCCATTAGCTATTTGGCCGTCTTGTTTAGCAGTCTTATGGCTTGGGGGTTAAAAGCAGTTCAGGGCCATGCTGGTTTCAGACTTGGAGCACTGGTATCGTTGGGAGCCTGGATTCTTTAACAATTATTTGAGCCTTCCTCTGACACTGCCTGGTATAGAGGTCCGGGATGGCAGGGAGCTTCGACCCAGTGATGAACTGGGCCGTACTCATCACAAATGTTCCCTCAAAAATGTTTCATCACTGATCAAATTTCAGGTCTGCTGAGCGCAAACTTGAGCATTGTATAAATTCAGTGCAACTTCCTGCGTGCTTTTTCAGTGAACACTGAGGGTATATCCGCTTGAAGTTTTAACAGCGATCAAGTAGGCTACTGTGGCTATTTCATCATAATGTAGGCCTACCAGAATGGCCTAGCATCAAAAACGATGGAGAAAATACATCCCATAACATTTTAACATGGAACTAGGAGTTCTATCATTAGGAAAACAGTAGCAACCAATGTGTGGTGTTCACTGTAGGCCTACATTCCACCAGACTTTTGAAAAAAACATGCAGGACTTGACATTAACCTGTTTATCCACTTATCATTCAGACAAGGAGGTGACACTGTTGTTTGATGCAAGAAACCACTTTACAAAATAAATGCATTATTATTCCCATACCATTATTACAGAGAATCAAAGAAATTATGCTACTCTTTGCCTATTGGCGTATTCAAGCATGTCTCAAAACAACACTACCACTTTAAAGCAAAAAAAAAGCTCTTTACCTGACTCGCTTTTCAGAATGATCTATAACTAGGTTAATAACTCACTAACTAGCAAAGGATATTAACAAATGTACAATGTATAGCTCTCGCTTTGATCTCAAAACAAGCGCATCTACTCACGACCACTCATGCTGTAAAAAAAGTCCAGTTCAAAGTGGATGGCACACATCCATACAGTATATGGCAATGGTCTATTTGTATATAGGCCTACTGCAACTCTGATTGGTTATGGTGCACCGGTCTGTAGAGTATGTGCCTGAGTCGTGCCTGTCATCTCAATAAAATTGAATCATACTCCGATGCTTTCTGCCTACAACAAAATCTCTTGCATATTTAGTTTTGCAAACTATGTCTTACATAGTTTGTTTTGTTTCTGTATGTTGCATTGAATGTGACTAATATTGTGTTGATTCGATCACAATTCCCACAGTAAAGGGAACTGTTGATAGTTAACTAACAGTGAAAACTTCAGGAAGTTCAGTGAGGTTCATTTTCTTGCTTCTCCGTGCGTGCTGATATTTATTCTGCACCTGCAGTCCTGAGGGAGTTGTGTTCCCCCTTGCAGCTTAAAAGGAACATTGCTCACCACCCTCTGTAGCGCCTTGCGTTCAGGTGCCTTTCAGTTGCCGTACCAAGCGGTGATGCTGCCAGCCAAGATGCTCTCAATGGTGCAGCTGTATAACTTTTTGAGGATCTGAGGGCTCATGTCAAATCTTTTTAGCCTCCCGAGGGGGGAGAGGCGCTGTCGTGCCCTCTTCAAAACTGCGTGGGTGTGTGAGGACCATGTTAATTCCTTAGGGATGTGAACACTGAGGAACATGAAGCTTTCGACCGGCTCCACTGCAGCCCCATCGATGTGGATGGGGGCGTGCTCACCCCTCCATTTCCTGTAGTCCACGATCAGCTCCTTTCTTGTTGACGTTGAGGGAAAGGTTGAGGAAGGGAGAGATTTTAATGGATTTAAAATGTTCCATTCTGGGAACAATACAATGAATGTTCCCCTTTATTCAGTCTTGAAATGAACAACCTCCTTGAACTTACCATGTTCATATTAGCAATCAGACATACAGTACAGTGCCTTCAGAAAGTATTCATACCAATTTACTTATTCCACATTTTGTTGTGTTACAGCCTGAATTCAAAATGGATTAAACAAACCAAAAAATCCCACCCATCTACACACAATACCCATAATGACAAACTGAAAACATGTTATTAGAAATGTTTGCAAATGTATTGAAAATCAAACATAAATATCTACATAGGTATTCACACCCCTGAGTCAATACTTTATAGAAGCACCTTCGGCAGTGATTACAGCTGTGAGTCTTTCTGGGTACGTCTCCGAGAGCTTTCCACACCTGGAAAACAATAACGTGCAATATTTGCCCATTATTATTTTCAGAATTCTTCCAGCTCTGTCAAATTGGTTGTTGGTCATTGCTAGATAATCATTTTCAGGTCTTGCCATAGATTGTTTTAAGTAGATTTAAGTCAAAACTGTCACTTGGTCACTCATTCTCTGTCTTGGTAAGTAACTCCAGTGTAGATTTGGCCTTGTGTTTCAGGTTATTGTCCTGCTGAAAGGCGAATCCATCTCCCAGTGTCTGGTGGAAAGCAGACTGAACCAGGGCCCTCATTTATCAATGTTGCATAGAAAAGCTTCTAAATGAACTCGTACGAAGAAAATGTAGAATGTTCGCAAGTACAAAAAAGTTGGTACTTATCAATTGCTCGTACGCTTGATTTACACACACCTGTAAGTATTTTGCCTTGATAAATCAGACACATTCTAAAACACTGTGCTGGTGCACATGAAGTCACATTTGCATAAAGAACCGCCCTAAATGACAATTTATGGTCACAAATATTCCTTTTGAAGTTGCAAGAAATGTCACTAATTTCTGTCCGCCAACATGGAGAAATCAAAGAAGACAAAGAAGAAAAAAAAACATTTCGGATGCAGAAATATAACTTTTGATCACCGAAGTGGAAGTAAAACAGGCCATACTTTTTGGAGCCCTCAGCAAATGCTTGACAAATAAGATAAAAATATTGCTTGGGAGCAGGTTAGAGCTGTGGTGAATTCTGCCTCATCTGAGTGGAGAACAGTTAAAAATTAAAAAGGAATTGTTTTTATTAGAAAACATATGCAAAAAATACAAATATATGATCCACAAAAGGGATATAAGTGCAACAGGAGGAGGACAGAGTGACTGTCTGCTATGGACCAGCGCATTGGCAGCATAATTGGAGAGACCTCAGTGTCTGGCATCATTTGTGATGGTGATACTGAGGACCCTCGCCCAGGCCCTGAAGGAATACCAGACACACCAACTGATGATAAGTCAAGCTTTATTTTCGCAAACCATATTCAGACACATCTAAAAAAAAAGATCTTGACAATAAATATAACAAATATATATAACAAAATAAATGTAACAAAATGAACATAACAAAAATAACAAAAATATGAAATCTTGACAGATGTGGGTGATTTGCCTGACCCCTCACCCCCAGGCCTACCAGAAGGGTGTCCTCTTTGGTCAAGCGCTTCAGCTGCACCACATGTTTTGACTGACGCAGTCTTGAAACAACAAGAAGAGATTATCAACGCACCAATTATTGGACTCAAACAGCAGCTGGAGGCAACGGCCTGAGAGAGAAATCAATCCTTGAAAGAACTTGTTGATTGTGTCAAACATGTGAGACAATCATTTCTGGTGCAATGTGAATGTGTTTTCCTTGTCGATTTGATTACAATAACAGATACCTTAAAACCGTTGTATGATATTGACTCTTGTCCTCAGTGCCAGAGCTATGGGTGGTGGGAAACACTCACTGTCAGGCATGGGCTCATCGGATCTGGGTGGATCATTCAGTGGAATGCCATTTTTGATTGCAATGCTGTGGAGCACACTGCAAGCCTTGACGATGTAGCAAACCTAAAAAGGAATTTGCACATTGTATTACATTCACCTAATGGCATTTGAAGGAATGTAATTTCAGAAGCAAACCTTGCTAGGCTGGTATTACAGTGTGCCTCCTGTCCCAGACAAGCACAGCCAACGCCCTTTCAGCAGGCCGATGGTGCGCTCCGCTGTTGTTCTTGTGCGTGCGTGGGCTTGGTTGTACCTTGCCTCTTGTTGGTTTGAGGGGTGTGTGAGTGGAGTCATCAGCCAAGTTTTTAATGGGAAGCCCCGGTCTCCTGCAGTTATGAACACAACATTCAGATATTATTTCCCAGTATAGATCTAACATTGCAAATAAAACCTTGCAAATAAAACATAAGTCACTTACTAATACGCCATCCATCCTCAACAGCTCCTTCCTGGAGGTTAAGGCCGACTGAACTGTTCTGCACAATGACTGAATCGTGTGTCCCAGCTGGCCATTTGGCGACTACATTCAACAAAGCCAAATGTGAATTACAGATGACCTGCACATTGACAGAATGGAAACCTTTTCTGTTGACGAAGTTGAATTCGTTCAATGATGGTGCTTTTATTGCGATGTGGGTGCAGTCAACTGCTCCAATGACATTGTGAAATCCAGCTATATTATGGAAATCCCTTTTCCCTCTGGCCTGTTGCACAGCAGTGTACGGAAACTGTTTGTATTGTGGTGGTCAATGAAATAGTGCCATGAAGGACTGCAGGCAATATTCGGCTCATGGTTGGTTGTGAAATGCCAGACCGAGCCGCAATCTTCCGTTGGAATGTTCCAGTGGCCAAAAATCCCTGGGTGGAGAGGACTTGGGTATGTACTGGGATGGCTTTGGTGCGTTTCGTCTCCCTTTTTAATACTGGAGAGAGTTGGTTGCAGAGATAAAATAAAATACGCCTTGGAAAACGAAATTATTCTAATAAGCCAAGCGTCGCTCTCAGCAAAGAAATCTGCACGCTGATTGAAAACACGCTCCCTGCGTATTGCAGCTTGAGCCAGATCCTCCATGAATGCTAGATTTGCCATGTTGGACGAGTCACAATGCCTCAGTGTTGCCTTTTATATTATTTAACTGGTTTAACTAAATTGCCTCCAACCTTACATTCCACTCTCTTTCTAATTGATCTTTATTATTCAATTAGGTTTAAATGGTTTCATATTCCATAGCACCCTGAGAAAACTATTAGTAGTTTAAGTGGATAAACTATTTAATGTGTTATCTTTTTTCTTCATAGGTGATGATTTGGTCCAGTATGCCAATCTTTTCTCCATTTGGTGGATGGTATTTCATTTAGCAGTTTGACTTTTCTACCAGAAGGTGCTGTGTGTACACATTGTCAGAGGTGTACTTAAATGTACACACATTCTCAAGTATAAGTACAAATGGATAAATCCCACAATTTGCTTAGAAATGATCGCACGCATGGTTTACGAACGTCTCTGTTCGTACGCAACATTGATAAATGAGGGCCCAGGTTTTACTCTAGGATTTTGCCTGCGTTTAGCACCATTCCGTTTCTTTTTTACGCTGAAAAACTCCCCAGTCCTTAACAATTACAAGCATACCCATAACATGATGCAACCACCACTATGCTGAAAATATGGGGAAAAAGTGGTACAACACTTTATACTCAGGACAAAAAGTACATTTCAGCTTTTCATTTTTTTAATACATTTAAAAAAAAATAAACTTGAAAAACATAATTCCACTTTGACATTATGTGGTATTGAGTGTAAGACCAGTGAAACAAAATTTGTTTAATACATTTTAGATTCAGGCTGTAACACAACAAACTGTGGAAAAAGTGAAGGTGTGTGAATAGTTTCTGAAGGCACTGTATAAAATATATATGTCTTTTTTTTTCTTTATGGAATTAAAATGTCACATCCTGGAAACAGTACAATGGTGAAGAAACACTGAGCAAAGCTTTGTTGAATGTTGTTGAATTAGGCAGTCTAGTCAGTTGAATCTCGGCCTCCATGTTTTTCGGGACCACATACTGTACAATGAAGAAACAACTGTTGCTTAGCGGAGCTTTGATAAATGTTCCCCTCTAGTCTGTATCGTAAAGAATGACGTCCTTGTACTCATCATGCTCAGAGCAGGTAATCAGACAGACAGCTTCATGTGGTTCCAGCTACGGCCTCCCAAACCTTAACCATATTGGCCTCCGGAGCAATTAGGTGTAAATATGTGCCGTTCCATATCAACTGTGATATTCAGTTTATCTCTCTGGTACCAGGGCATACTTCACATTCATAAGAGGCCACCCACAAGGACCTTTATTTCTGGAAGTTTTGGTATACATGGGTGAACTTAATAAATCCAGTGGACAGTATTTATATTATTTTATACATTTTACAGAGGAAAGCCCAGTGATCACCCTTTGGTCACATTTGGGCCTAAATTGTAGAAACTATACAAACTAAACATTTAAAGGTTACACTAAGGTGGGATTAAGTCATGGGAAGGGGACAGTAAGAAAATACCGTACATGCTATATTTCCATTCTTTTAATAGTGGACCAGAAAGAAATTTGTAAAACATGTCTGTGATGATGGACTGGTTTATGCCCATGATACCTGACATGAAAACAAACGGCACTAAAACCAATAAAATTACCTTGAACCAACGTGGAATAGACGTTGAATTGACGTCTGTGCCCAGTGGGAGATAATAATGTATTTATCTAAAAAAGCCCTAAAACCTAAACCTAAGAAAGCCCTAAACCAAGAGGTAGCAGCTTACTTTTCTCTAACGTCAAAGAAGGTTCACAAAAAGTGTCAATCCAAGGGTGGATTCTTTTTACAGTAATTGAGTAGAAGAGATCACAATTACTGTAAACAAATGATGCCTGGCCAATGTTGCATGCACATAGTTTGAAAATGTTTATTGTGGTTTGTGTGATCCTCCTTAAGTCCTAACAAAGTTTACTGTAGCTGGGCCTCATCAAATTCCTTGCATTCCTTCAACTCAGTGCAATCTGGGGGAGTTTCACTTGACCAACGAATGAACAATTTAAAGTATTCTCAGTGCAGGTTTTTGTTTACCTCTGCAGTTTTATGGATGTGGTCAGGTACAGGTCATTTTGGCAAGCCAGTATGGCGTAAGAACCTTTCCCAGCACAAAACAGGGTTGGTTAACGGTAGAAGCTCCCATTTCTCTTCGGTAGTTTGTGGAAACCCCTGGCATGAAATTGTTCAACTTGACACTTTGATTATTTCAACAAGAACACAGCTTGTACAGGATGAACTCCCATCACCATCCTCTGCCAGAGTCATCAGAGAGTTGATAAGGATGGGACACACTCCAAGAGAAATGTCTGTATAGTCTTTCTTTTCATCAATAAAAATCATAATGACAGAAACAGCAGCCAGTGCCCAACGTGTCAGCTAGATGCCTTTGTCAAGAGCACAGATTAGGAATCACCGGTCCATTAAAGAGCCAGAGAGATTTGGAGTGTCCGATAGCTATCTGACTGACGGGATAGGAAGATGCTGTGGGGTATGTCGCCCTCACAGGCCACCGACTCTCAACTCCCTCTCGCCTCACAAATGGGGGCGCATACATGACAAACAGGCAAACTGTCAAGAAATGTCCCATTCTGGATACAGTACAATGGTGACGAAACACTTAGCAGAGCTTTGTTAAATGTTGTTGTATGTTGAATCAATGTTCCCCTTTATGCAGTCTAGTGATGGACAACCTCCTTATCGTGCTCACACTGTATCAGCAGTCAGACAGATATTATATTTATGGATGTATTTTCAGGGAATGTTCAAGCCCTCAAGAACTGTTGTCTGCTAAAGATGATCACCTGTTTGCGTCTGCCAATTTATTGGCTGTCCAGTATCCAGACGACCTGTCCCCAGAGCTTCATAGACAGTTCATCTCCTTCTGTTGTGGCTGGCGATTAAGGAGAGTGAGAGGCTCAATTAAAGATGCTGCATAACGGCTGTATCTGAAGCACCACTCCCTTCTGCCCAGTTTCCCAGATGTTGCTATGGCAACCAGGCTCTTTTTTACCATCCCGGTAACTGTGCTTCTACGAGAGATTGTTTTCAAAAGTCAAACGAACAAAGAAGTAGCTACCTAAGAAGCATTAGGCTCTCGGTCTGACATGCGCTTTTGAACATCTGAGTATTGCTCCGTCGTAACTTTAACCACGACACTTGTTCACCAATATCCCCTTATACTTCAGTTACTTTTTTTTTTTTTAAGCCTGGGGCACTTTTTCAGTCACATTCCTGAAGCCCAAGAAACAAACACTTAGCTTCCTAGTACATATAGAAATGAAATGAATGACATTTTGGAGGGTTGCTGTGAAAACGATTTATTGCATTTAAAATAATAGACATCAATGACAGACGCATGGGCCCCCAGATCTCGTGTGCCCCCCCGGGTCAATGTTAGATGCACATAATGTATTTTGAAAATGATTATCGTGGTTTGTCAGGTCCTCCTTATTTCCTGACATTGTTTACTGTGGCTGGGTCTCATCGAACTCATCATACTCTTTCAACCCAGTGCATCCGGGGGTAGTTTCACCTGCAGTTTTATGGATGTGGTCAGGTACAGGTCCTTTTGGCAAGCCAGTATGATGTAAAAACTTTTTTCCAGCACAAAACAAGGTTGGTTAACGGTAGAAGCTCCGATTTCTCTCCGGTAGTTTGTGGAAACCCCTGGCATGAATTGTTCAACTTGACACTTTGATTATTTCAACAAGAACACAGCTTGTACAGGATGAACTCCCATCACCATCCTCTGCCAGAGTCATCAGAGAGTTGATAAGGATGGGACACATTCCAGGAAAAATGTCTGTATAGTCTTTGTTTTCATCAATAAAAATCATAATGACAGAAACAGCAGCCAGTGCCCAACGTGTCGACTAGATGCCTTTGTCAACAGCACATCAGAAAGAGCAGGAATCACTGGTCACTTTTACTCCTCTTCCCTCCTCGAGGAAACAAACACAACCTTAACCTTTTAAGAATAGTACTTTGGGGAATAAGCCGAGGGGACTTGTTCTCCTTTCCACCTGGATCACAACAGATGGTTCAACTATTTGGGTCCTAGGGGACATTTATAGCAACATGGGTGGGTCGTCTAACGTGTGACCGAGGTGGGAGATGTCGGGTTCAGACACAATGGGTACTACCGTAAGGAATGGAGTCACATGTCTGCTCCACGTGAAACGACACTGGTCATTCTGACCATATCGTACTCTATCTTAACAATGCCAAGCAATCGCCAATCATCACAATTTTATTTCCAAGTAATTACCCATTATGCCCTTCAAAACTTGTATAACAATTACCAGAGATGACAAATGATCAGTGAACACAGGTTGTTTTTCTTCCGTTCGATGTTCCACAGCCAAGACATTAACAAAGAAAGAGATATATAGTATAAGTATATTTAGTAGTATATTAAGTATATTTTTGCAAGCATATGAGCAGCATTTGACATCAATGTGGGTGAACATCCAAAGTTTTTCTTTTCACTATTCATTCTAAATGTTGAGTAGACCAACTAAAAACAACTAGGATATCTTCAAAATAAGATAAACATTCTGTTATTGATTAAGATAAGATACACGGAACTCTGTTCCACATCAGGTAACTGATGCAAGCAGTAAAATTCGATAAAAAAAAAAAAACAGATAAAAATATACCTTATGGAAAAGCGTGAACTGTGAAGCAAAACACAAACATAGGCACGGATACATGCACGCACGCACACGATAACATACGCACTATACACACACGTACAAATTGATTTTGCACTGTGGATATGTGGTAGTGGTGGAGTAGGGGCCCGAGGAAACACATTATATGTTACAAGATCTGTGAATGTATTGTCTTTTTTTAATTTTATTGTATAAGGCAGCAGGTAATGGGGATCCATAATAAATACAAAAACACAAATAGCCTGTCTAACAAAAATAAGTAGTATGTTCTAACAACATAGTTAGACTCAACAGATCTTCACTTGATCTGAGTCAGCTTCCCAAACTTTAGACATCTCGCTCGTGCCCCCTAGTGATGCAATGTGGACAAAATCTATATTCCAAAAAGGATGCTCTCGTTTGTACCGTCGTAGCCCGAAGTAGACTGTTTTATGCTTTATGAAGGAGCAGTCTATTGGTAATCGACATCATCATTCTTTCTTTCTCCTTTTTTCTGCTGAGATGGAGACTCCTGTATAGTTAGTTCCCTTGTATTCTCAATCTAGCATGAAGCGCTAGAGACGCGCTGGCAGGCCGAGTAAGGGCTCTAATTTGAATAGGAAGTGAAGGGTTCTGCTTTTGTCTTGCAAGTTGTTCTCTACAGTATCAGATCCAGCTGAGCTTTCAAAGGAACTGAAAAGAAAGACAGCACGGAAGAGAAAATGTATAATCTCTCCAGGTATCTTTTTTCCCACTCTCAATGCATGCATTTCAATTTGAGCACTTTTCTTCACAAACATAAACAGGAATCCAATCATTCGAACGGTGTCTTTTGTAGTGCACCAGTGCTTAATTAAATTCCTTTCACAACGGACTTTCTGGATACAATTGGAATAATTATTCAGACTTGACATCAATGAGAATTGTAATATAGTTAACATGTGTTGCTGAGTGGAAATCACTGTCTCAGATTTCATTCTTCCCTTTCAGCTATGCGCCAAGCGCTCTGCCGAGAAAAAGCATGAGAAAACAAAGGCAACAAATAAGATGGCAACATCTGAGGAACAATACGGTTTGATACGGATTAAGGACTACTGTTTGCTTTGAGCAGTCATGCAGCACCATGGGATTATGCTCCCCCGTTCTCTGTCTGAGAAGGTCTTAATAAAATGCCATCACAAACTCTTCACAGTGAGTCTGGTTTGTTCCTTCACTTTGCAGGTGTATTGACAAGGGACTGTGTTCATTGAACACAACAACATCCCAAATTAAAACAATTCAGAACATTACAGCAACATAGATTTTTAGATTTTACTTTACCATACGAAAGTCATAAAAAACTACGTTTGAACAAAAACATAAATGCAACATGTAACAATTCCAATGTTTTTACTGAGTTACAGTTCATAGAAGGAAGTCAGTCAATTGAAGTAAATTCATTAGGCCCTAATCTATAGATTTCACATGACGGAATCATTTAAAAAAATCTAATGCTATTGGTCGCATACACATATTTAGAAGATGTTATTGTGGGTGTAGCGAAATGCTTGTAATAAACTCCGAAGTGATGGATGGTATGCACACCTCCTGAGTCGGACTAAAAGTCCACTCCGAAAAAGTCCACCCCGAAAATCTCTTCTCCGCAGGCAGCATCTTGAAGCAGTCTCTGGCATAAGTGGAATTCCCTTGTGGGTACTAACAAAGGGTCCAACTGAGGAAAGTCGTAAACTCTTCTTCAATGGCTGTGCGAGGTTGCTGGATATTGTCAATCCAGAGCATCCCAAACATGTTTAATGGGTGACATATTTGGTGAGTATACAGGCCATCGAAGAATTGGGACATTTTCAGCTTCCAGGAATTGCTTCCTGCCGTGCAATATCATGCTGAAACATGAGGTGATGGCGGAAGATGAACGGTAGTACAATGGGCCTCAGGATCTAGTCACATTCAAATGACCATTGATAAAATGCAATTTTGTTCATTGTCCGTAGTTTATGCCTACCCATACCAGAACCTCACCACCACCATGGGGCACTCTGTTCATAACGTTGACATCAGCAAACCACTCGCCAACACGACACCATCTGCCCAGTACAGTCATGGATTCATCCATGAAGAGCACACTTATCCAGTGTACCAGTGGCCATCGAAGATGAACATTTGCCCACTGAAGTCGGTTACGATGCCGAACTGCAGTCAGTTCAAGACCCTTTTGAGGACGACGAGGACGCAGAAATTCTTTGGTTGTGCAAACCCCAGTGCTCACTAACAGGGATGTAAACAAATTTGTGCACACAATTTGAGAGAACTAAGCTTTTTGTGGGCATGGAACATTTCGGGGGTCTTTTATTTCAGCTCATGAAACATGGGACCAACACTTTACATGTTGTGTTCATATTTTTATTCAGTATGTTTTCCCCCTGTAACTGTGACTGGTAGTTTCATCTGTCACTGATTTTGAAGCCAGTCTTCAGTCCATTTTATGGAACAGATCATTATTTTGCTTCCACCGGTAATAGTCAACTGCATGCCAATCATCAATCCAACGTTTGTACTTGGGGAGTCAGCCCCAATACAATATTCCCACCTAATCTACTGTGCTGATTCTGACCCAGCAATAGGGAATGTTTTGAAGCACTGCTACAGTAGCATGTGTCTTACTCGGAGAACACTTCTACATCTAGGGCTGTTCACAGAGTCGGCCAGCAGAAGGCAATGACGGACTGAATGTGGCCTGGCTAATGGAAGACCTGAGCCATCCGTACCAATTTATTATTGATAGATTCACAGTAGTAGTACACTGTTGTTTGGCATACAGTTGCTGTCATGTTACTGAGTCATTTGTGTTACTAATTTCATGAATGATACTCTGTGGATTCCAAAACAGTTCATGCCTAGGCTACACGTCCTTAGCTGGGAAGTCCAAGGAAACAAAAATACATAGGCCTATTCTGTCACACGTTCACCAACTAGCATCGCAACAAGAATCCATTTGCACATAAATAAGGAGATTTGTCTATGTAGAGGAAGTCTCAAGGGTGTCCTTATACCGACTGAAGATGTTGATGCATTGCCGAGTTGCATTCAAAACGTTGACCTCTGTGTGTTTTGTTGCTCATGCCTCCCCTACCTCTTCTACACCTGTAATCCAACCACTTTACAGCCCACCAAGCTGCCTGCCTGCCGCACAGATATCAGACATAAGTCAACACAATGGAAGTAATGCAGGACAGAGGTGAAAACAATTCTAGCCTAACTAGTTGCTCTGGTGGTGTCAGGTCTCAGCTTTTCATCAAAGTGTTAAGAGATCATAAGAAAGGAAGTAGCCGATAGACTGCCTACATCTCCTTCCTTTCAAAACGCAGAAGCAGCAGCTTCCCCCAACAGGCCAGGGGATGGGATGGGATGGGAAGGAGAGAGAGAGAGAGAGAGAGAGAGAGAGAGAGAGAGAGAGAGAGAGAGAGAGAGAGAGAGAGAGAGAGAGAGAGAGAGAGAGAGAGAGAGAGAGAGAGAGAGAGAGAGAGAGAGAGAGAGAGAGAGAGAGAGAGAGAGAGAGAGAGAGAGAGAGAGAGAGAGAGAGAGAGAGATCTTTTAAGTGCAGCTTTTCTCCAACCTCTGGAAATTGAGATGATGTAAAACATGTCACAGGTTGTGATGCTTTTTTCTGTTACATTCAATGCTGGTCCGACGATTCCGACCTCACAATGCTGGTGTTAAATGTAGAATGTGGAATATTGGTGAGGAAAGGTTCTATAATGAAGTTCTTTTGAACAATCTTTTTCATCGTGGTTAGATTCGCAGGGTGTGTAAAATACTAATTCTAGAATATTAACATTGATTCAGCTCACTTAGAGGGAACCCCCAAAACTCTTAAATTCATCTGGGACCTTGATTAGTATAATCATTATTTTGAAGCAGGAATATTCTAGCCTTTGAGCACATATTTGAGTCTTTCTGTGGTCCTGTGGGGAACAGTTGGTTGATAGAACATGGCTCTTGCAACACTAAGGGTGATGGGTTCAATTCCCGCTGGGGCCACGCATATGAAAATGAATGCACGCATGGTGGAATAAAAGTCACTTGGGATAAAAGATGTGTGCTAAAATGGCATATATAGTATAGATAATGCCATATCTTACATTTAGCAGACTCTTATCCAGAGCAACTTACAGTAGTGCATACATTTCCATACTGGTCCCCCATGGGAATCAAACCCAAAACCCTGGTGATGCAAGCACCATGCTCTACCAACTGAGCCAAAGCTGTACAGTCTGGCTGTCTTCTGTTGTTGTGTAAAAAGGAAAGAGACAGAGTGTCTCCTGATGTCTTTGTTTACTCTCTAAAATCCCACCAGGGGAAACAGATAGCTCCTTGATGTGCCTCTGTGGTGCAAATCCGTATCTCATTGTACCCTGCATTCCCACCGTCTGCCGTTTGTTGATGGCGGTTCAACTTTAAATAGGTTATTACTGATACTGAGAGAATGCCTTGGAACAGTAATTAAGGTTGAGAATAATAGGGGTTGTTAGGTTAATAATATCTGAAAAGGCCTCGGATGGGCATGGATATTCTAACATGCTTGATAGTGGGGTGACTATTTTGCGATCATATCAACAAAGCTTTTTAATTGCTGTGGTCTGATGTGTTTCAGGCAAAACACAGGCTAATCCTTAGACCTCCGCGTGTGCCTCTAGGACAGTCAGAGATGGAGAACAGTTAGACCCTAGGTTACCGCTCAATCTCAGAGCAACAATTGTTCATCAACCTCAACAGTTGTCAAATCTAGGCTAATTAGCTTAAAATAGGATTTTATCCCTGCAGCGCTCGTAGCCCACAGCGGGGTTTCGTACAGTCCCTTTAACATGCTTACAGTTGACATGCACTCTGTTCACTGTGTTGTTAAACCACTACTTAGCAGGTGAGTCACTAAGGGGCTCGACAGAGTAATGCAGATTATATATAGTGATCGATGACGATAGGGACGAGTTCTATGACGCTGCACAAGGACGTTCTCTGGGGAATGAGAGTGTGGAGGCTGAGCACAACTGAAATATTTTGTAGGTTTTTGAAACAAAACTACAGAGGCTCACCCACATTCGTTCCTATTCTTTGTATATGGAACTCCCGACCTTGAACAGCCCTGCCAAATACAAAAACGGACCGTTTTGTCGTCAGAGGCATCTGCTTACGTTAGTATCACAGAGGTAGTACCGGGGTTGTTCTTGAATTGTATGTCATTTTAGAGAAAAAACGAACTTATTTTTTCCAGGTACATTTTTATTTAAATGCATTTTGGGTACATCTTCCCATTCTAAATAAACTAATATGGCAGCGTAATGACTTTAAATAGTCTTACCATTAGGATAACATGATGTCACCAGTAGGAGTAATACATTTTTCTTTATTCAGGGGAGCCCAATTGAGACCAGGGTCTCGTTCTCAATGGTTACCGGAGATCAAACAGGTCACAAATCAACATGAGAAATCATTAAAACAGCAAAAAGGAAACGACCGGATACAGAATTTAAAGATGCACTACATTTCTACAACACAAATAAATGGTCACAATCAACCAAAACACAACCTCAGTGTATCCATCTCTCAACTGTGTTCTAAACTGCCCCATTCACACCAGAGATTCCAGATGGGGGGGGGGGGGGGGGGGGGGGGGGGGGGGGGGGGGGGGGGGGGGGGGGGGGGGGGGGGGTTAAACTAAAGGCTGATTTACATAGGTTGGTAGAAAAATGAGGGACCTCAAGAGTTAACCAACCCTGGGTTTGTTGCCCCATATGTTTAGACTTTAACAGAGAAGTGAGATATGTTAGAAGCGTGTGCTGCAGAGCTTATGTAAACATAGAGGGAGAAATTATGTGACCTACGGGAATTCAGAAAGGTTCAGCTGACCTTCTGATAAAGGATGCAGTGATGAGCATTAAACCTGTCACCTGTGATAAATCCAAGCACGCTACGGAACACTGCATCCAGGAGCTTAGAGTACTGGCTGCTGCATTCTGATAAGTGGTGTCACCAAAAATCAAGAGCTGGCAGAAAAGTTGCCTGTACAGCCTGATTTCCTGCTGTTTTAGGGAGAGACATGATCTGTTTCTATAAAAATAAGCTTACTTTAAATCTCATCTCCTTAAACTAGCTCATCCAGCCCAATAAGCCCAGATATTTACAAGCGGGAACCTGGTTGGTGAAAGAACCATCCAATGCATAAATGCGTAAACCATCGGAGATCTTTCTACCAGAATTAGGAAAACAACATACATTTAATTTTTCCCCGCATGAAGTACCATGCGGTAATATTGTAATATTGAGGTAACTTGACTTGACAACATCAGAGAGAACACATTGTGTGCAGTATGCAGATAGTTCCAAAAACACTTGCAAGACGCCTGGTCAAGGCCCTTTCGGACAAACTTTTAAATGAGTAGGGGATGGTTGACAGTAAAGGCCTTGGATAGGTCTATAAATATGGGTCAAAGGTTCTACAATGAGGGGGCAGAAAGCTGCAGTGGAAAGGGACCAAGGTAACACCAGTGAGAAATGTTTTGGTTATTGAGGATGTTCTTCAATGAAGGCTGCAGATGCTCAAATCTAAGGTCATTAACCCTTTAGAAAATGATTTACTAAAGTGATATGATTAATAATTAAATGTTGCTTCATTTAAATTGAGTAATCCCAAGTGACACTTTGGATTTAGACAAACCAAATTATCAATGGAATCATCAAATGTATGACAAACTAAACGGGTGCAATTAGTATTTTGGTATTTTGTTAGGATCCCCAATTTGCCTCTGGCAAGGCAAATACTACTTTCCCTGGGGTCCAAACAGGAAACAAAACAACTAAAATACATAATATACATAACACTACATACTACAATACAAAATATATAAATATGTCTGTGTCTCTTCACAGTCCCTGTCGTGCCTTAAAGCTCTTTTTTCATCAGTTTGTATTGCTAGCTTGAATTACCTGGGGTGGCAGAGAGTTTCATGTAGTCGTGGCTATTTTTAGTACTGTGCATTTCCCAGCCTCTGTTCTGAACATGGAGACTGAACAAATTTGTGTGATTATCTCCTGATAACTGTTTGCCACTGGAGGGAACTTGGATAATTGGGTCATATTTGATTGAGACGTTGACCAATGAATTTACAACCTATATTCACCCACTCAAAAACACATTCAAAAGTTAGTTGAATTTCCAATGTGTTATCACTATGCTTTCAACTATCTAAAAGCACAACCAAATATCAACAGAAATGTTGATTTAGTTGTCACCCAAATGTCTATCACTGTGCTTTTTACCATTTTAAAGTACAGCAAAGATCAAATGGGAAAATACAATGTCAGATATTTAGTTTATTTATAAAACAGATTGTGTCATTACTGTGCTTCATCTAATAGTAGAACCAAATGAGCTTGAATGGGATTGAACATGATTACTTTAATGTACAGTGTATAGCTACAGTAACCTCATAGTGTGGTCATGGACATGTTATTAACTTTAAGGATGAATGTTACGTTAACTTATTGAGAAAGCCTTAGGCTATTTACTGTATTAGAAAAGTAATATTGAAATGTGTTTGGTTGACAAAGGAGATGTATTTCCTGCTTGGAATGTTCCATCTGAGCCACTGTATTAAATACATTCTTTAACCTTTATTTTTGGTTGAGTTAGAGATGTGGATTCAACATATCATTTCTTAACATGTTGACGTGTTAACTAGAGTCGATTTCCACAGCCCCACATAAATCGAATTAGTAAAATAAAAGAATAGCAGTTTTGTCAATGTTTCATCAAATAATTGTTTTATATATATTGTTGATACTTCATGGCGTCTTAAAATTCCAAATCAAATCGCTAAATGATCCTTGGTATCATCAAATTCAAATCAAATGTATTTCTATAGCCCTTCGTACATCAGCTGATATCTCAAAGTGCTGTACAGAAACCCAGCCTAAAACCCCAAACAGCAAGCAATGCAGGTGTAGAAGCACGGTGGCTAGGAAAAACTCCCTAGAAAGGCCAAAACCTAGGAAGAAACCTAGAGAGGAACCAGGCTATGTGGGGTGGCCAGTCCTCTTCTGGCTGTGCCGGGTGGAGATTATAACAGAACATGGCCAAGATGTTCAAATGTTCATAAATGACCAGCATGGTCCAATAATAATAAGGCAGAACAGTTGAAACTGGAGCAGCAGCACGGCCAGGTGGACTGGGGACAGCAAGGACTCATCATGTCAGGTAGTCCTGAGGAATGGTCCTAGGGCTCAGGTCCTCCGAGAGAGAGAAAGAAAGAGAGAAAGAGAGAATTAGAGAGAGCACACTTAAATTCACACAGGACACCGAATAGGACAGGAGAAGTACTCCAGATATAACAAACTGACCCTAGCCCTCCGACACATAAACTACTGCAGGATAAATACTGGAGGCTGAGACAGGAGGGTCAGGAGACACTGTGGCCCCATCCGAGGACACCCCCGGACAGGGCCAAACAGGAAGGATATAACCCCACCCACTTTGCCAGAGATCAGCCCCCACACCACTAGAGGGATATCTTCTACCACCAACTTACCATCCTGAGACAAGGGGGGGGGGGCGCCAACCCAGACAAGAAGATCACATCAGTGACTCAGTTGTGCAAGTTCTCCCACTTAAAAAGATGACAGAGGCCTGTAATTTTCATCATAGGTACACTTCAACTATGACAGACAAAATGAGGAAAAAAATCCAGAAAATCACATTGTAGGATTTTTTATTAATTTATTTGCAAATTATGGTGGAAAATAAGTATTTGGTCACCTACAAACAAGCAAGATTTCTGGCTCTCACAGACCTGTAACTTCTGCTTTAACAGGCTCCTCTGTCCTCCACTCGCTACCTGTATTAATGGCACCTGTTTGAACTTGTTATCAGTATAAAAGACACCTGTCCACAACCTCAAACAGTCACACTCCAAACTCCACTATGGCCAAGACCAAAGAGCTGTCAAAGGACACCAGAAACAAAATTGTAGACCTGCACCAGGCTGGGAAGACTGAATCTGCAATAGGTAAGCAGCTTGGTTTGAAGAAATCAACTGTGGGAGCAATTATTAGGAAATGGAAGACATACAAGACCACTGATAATCTCCCTCGATCTGGGGCTCCACGCAAGATCTCACCCCGTAGGGTCAAAATGATCACAAGAACGGTGAGCAAAAATCCCAGAACCACACGGGGGGACCTAGTGAATGACCTGCAGAGAGCTGGGACCAAAGTAACAAAGCCTACCATAAGTAACACACTACGCTGCCAGGGACTCAAATCCTTCAGTGCCAGACGTGTCCCCCTGCTTAAGCCAGTACATGTCCAGGCCCGTCTGAAGTTTGCTAGAGAGCATTTGGATGATCCAGAAGAAGATTGGGAGAATTTCAAATGGTCAGATGAAACCAAAATATAACGTTTTGGTAAAAACTCAACTCGTCGTGTTTGGAGGACAAAGAATGCTGAGTTGCATCCAAAGAACACCATACCTACTGTGAAGCATGGGGGTGGAAACATCATGCTTTGGGGTTGTTTTTCTGTAAAGGGACTGATCCGTGTAAAGGAAAGAATGAATGGGGCCATGTATCGTGTGATTTTGAGTGAAAACCTCCTTCCATCAGCAAGGGCATTGAAGATGAAACGTGGCTGGGTCTTTCAGCATGACAATGATCCCAAACACACCGCCCGGGCAACGAAGGAGTGTTTTCTTTAGAAGCATTTCAAGGTCCTGGAGTGGCCTAGCCAGTCTCCAGCTCTCAACCCCATAGAACATCTTTGGAGGGAGTTGAACGTCTGTGTTGCGCAGCAACAGCCCCAAAACATCACTGCTCTAGAGGAGATCTGCATGGAGGAATGGGCCAAAATACCAGCAACAGTGTGTGAAAACCTTGTGAAGACTTACAGAAAACATTTGACCTCTGTCATTGCCAACAAAGGGTATATAACAAAGTATTGCGATAAACTTTTGTTATTGACCAAATACTTATTTTCCACCATAATTTGCAAATAAATTCATTAAAAATCCTACAATGTGATTTTCTGGATTTTTTTTCTCATTTTGTCTGTCATAGTTGAAGTGTACCTACGATGAAAATTACAGGCCTCTCTCATCTTTTTAAGTGGGAGAACTTGCACAATTGGTGGCTGACTAAATACTCTTTTGCCCCACTGTACCTCAGTATATACCTCAGCCCTATATACCTCAGTATATCACAAACCCCTGAGCTGCCTTATTGCTATTATAAACTGGTTACCAACATAATTAGACCAGTAAAAATAAATGTTATACCTCAGTGGATCATAGTAATGAATGCATGACAGATATCTTGCATGTCTTCATCACAAACCAGACATTTTTAAAGGGACATGCCGCGTTCACAACAACTGGGAACTCTGACATTTCTGACTTCCAACTTCAGTGCGTTCAAGACAACTGGGAACTCTGAAAAAAATTAGCTGCGACTGGGAAAAATAGTTTTGAAAGGGCATCCAACTTAGATTTCCAAGTTGGAAACTCTGGCATATTTCTAGACCGACTTTCCAACCTGAAGATCACTGATGTCATGATTTGACCTCTTTTTAATTGTTTGACCTTGTTTTAAGTTCCCAGTTGTAATGAAAGCACCAAGAGTGTAATGTATCTCACAAGAAAATTTACACAATGTAGAAACCTAATATTCCACAAATGACTTTGTTGTTTCAATGACAGGTATTTGCATGAACATTTTAGCTTTTAAAAATAAACTCATGTTTTACAGTGTTACATAATAGATTCTATGGCACAACATTGGCTTCAAAAGAAGCTAGAATTCATGTATGCCCAACATAATGGTGCCGGAGGGGATGGCTGCCATCATTCGCGTGAAGAAAAGATGGAAATACAGGGGGCGTGGGTCTGGGTGCCTTGTGAGAATTCGTCGGCGAGTGAGTAAACCATCACTACCCTCGGTATTATTGGCCAATGTGCAATCATTGGAAAACAAACTGGACAATCTACAATTAAGACTATCCTACCAATGGGACATTAAAACCAGTAATAACCTACAGTATGTTTCACCGGGAATTGGCTGAACGACGACATGGATAATATAGAGCTGGCTGGCTTCTCCGTGTTTCGGCGGGACAGAGCAGCTACGTCTGGTAAAATGAGGGGCATTGACTCAGTACCGGTACCCCCTGTATATAGCCTCGTTATTGTTATCTTCAGTTCTTGTGTTACTTTTTGAGTGATTTATTTTAATTTTATTTAATAAATCTTTTATTAACTCTATTTCTTGAAATATATTGTTGGTGATTAAGAGCTTGTAAGTAAGCATTTCACGTTAAGGTGTCAGCGAATGCGACGAAAAAATAATCATTTGATTTGATCTCAATAATAAATCAATTCTGGTGCCCCTAAATTTCCTTCTTTAAGTTGAGAGCACCATACAAATTAATAATTAACATGTCGGAATCATGTCTCCATCTCAACCAAAAATCAAAGTTAACCCATAAGAGTCTAAGCCCTGCCCCTTTTTGTAAATGTATTAAAAATAAAAACCTGAAATGTCACATTTACGTAAGTATTCAGACCCTTTACTCAGTACTTTGTTGAAGCAGCTTTGGCAGCGATTACACCATTGAGTCTTCTTGGGTATGACGCTACAAGCTTGGCACACCTGTAATTGGGGAGTATCTCCCATTCTCCTCTGCAGATCCTCTCAATCTCTTTCAGGTTGGATGGGAAGAATCGCTGCACAGCTATTTTCAGGTCTCTCCAGAGATGTTTATCTCCAGAGATGTTTTGTTCATCTTTGCCTCGATCCTGACTTCCTGCCACTGAAAAACAGCATGATGTTGCCACCTCCATGCGTCACCGTAGGGATGGTGCCAGGTTTCCTTCAGGCGTGACGCTTGAAATTCAGCCCAAAGAGTTCAATCTTGGTTTCATCAGACCAGAGAATCTTGCTTCTCATGATCCAAGAGTCCTTTAGGTGTCTTTTCGCAAACTCCAAGCGGGCTGTCATGTGCCTTTTACTGAGGAGTGGCTTCCATCTGTCCCCTCTACCATAAAGGCCTGATTGGTGGAGTGCTGCAGTGATAGTAGTCCTTCTGGAAGATTCTCCCATCTTCACAGAAGAACTCTGGAGCTCTGTCAGAGTGACCATCAGGTTCTTGGTCACCTCCCCGACCAAGGCCCTTCTCCCCTGATTTCTCAGTTTGGCCTAGGAAGAGTCCTGCTGGTTCCAAACTGCTTCCATTTCAGAATGATGGAGGTCACTGTGTTCTTGGGGACCTTCAATGCTTCTTGGGGACCTTCAATGCTACAGACATTTTTTGGTACCCCTTCCCCAAATCTGTGCCTCGACACAATCCTGTCTCGGAGTTCTATGGACAATTCCTTTGACCTCATGGCTTGGTTTTTGCTCTGACATGCACTGTCAACTGTGGGACCTTCATAGACAAGTGTGTGCCTATCCAAATCATGTCCAATCAATTGAATTTACCACACTGATGGACTCCAATCAAGTTGTAGAAACATTTCAAGGATGATCAATGGAAACAGGATGCACCTGAGCTCAATTTCGAGTCTCATAGAAAGGGTCTGAATACTTATGTAAATAAGGTGTTTCTGTTTTTGTAAATAAATTCGCAGACATTTCTAAAAACTTGTTTTCACTTTGTCATTATGGGGTATTGTGTGTAAATTGATGAGGGAAAAAAAAAAAATAGAATAAGGATGTAACGTAACAAAATGTGGAAAAGGTCAAGGTGTCTGAATTCTTTCCGAATGCGCTGTACTTCCATTAATATTTTCAAATGGCATCGGAGATCTTCATACGAGTCTTGTGAGGCCTGTGGGCATCCTAGAACAAAACATCCAACATGTTCGTGAGAGTCTCACTTTTCCACATATTAGTGTGTAGCCCGAACTGTTCGGACGCTACAGACAGAAGTTGTCAGATTGGCTGTACCGACTTCAGACAAGTCCCAAGACGCTTGTGGGGATCGTATGGCAAAATGTTTGGATGCTATGAACAATTTTGTGAGAAGACCAATTTTCTGATGCCTCATGGTTTGACCAACACCACTTTAGCTCTGGTTTAAACTGACACATTTTTATGGGGATTTTTTTTCTGCAGGGGCGACGACATCGACTTTAGAATAGGATTAAGTTTAATTTTGATTTAGTCTTTTGTTTAACTTTGAAATTTGGTTGAGATGGAGACATGAATCCAACATATCAAATATATATTTTTAGACAAACTGTAATTAAAGCCAAACTAAGTCAGCGGCACAGATCGGACTATCCAAACAGAAGATAAATATCCTTCAAATGTTGATATTTGGTTGTGTTGACAACCAAAAACAATTTAACATCACTAAATATATTTCAATTCGAAATCAACCAAGGCTTGAAAGCCTAGGCCTGTTATATTGTTTATTTTTTTTATTGAATTCCAAGTTCGATTGAAACAATAGCTGTTGATGACTTTGTGAATGCTATATGGGCCTAAACGATATCATTGATGATATATGAGTGATAAAGTATGGTTAAACCTGTTAAATCTATACTATTTGGACTGACTTGAATAGCAACAGAGACTCTATCTGATTATTCTCATGATAGCACATTGGTAATAGTCCGTGACAAATATCGTAACTATGCAGGGCTGGGCTTGGATAAAATCCTGAATGGGAGACTAAAGGGTAACTGTAGATGGATCAATTCTCCATTAGGAGGTGCTGTCCAGCCAACATTTTTTTTTCTGACAATGGCTATACAGTAAGGTTGAAAATCGGACATTGTTTTAAAGATACAAATGCAATATATTTTAACAAGGTTTTTCTATGCTGGAATGTGGTTACCATTTTGACATAATTCCGTTGTTGAAATTTCCCCTTCAAAACAACTGTTGATGGCTTTTTTCAAATCCAGTGTATTTTCCACGTAGATTCCACATAACAATACGTTATGTTATTATAATAATAATTATATATAATTATGTTGAAACAATGTTGATTCAACTAGTTTGTGGCCAGTGGGAATGCTCAAGGTCCTTGTACTGTCTAACTTTGTAATACGTGATTTTCAAGGCGGTAACACCAAAGACATAAAACTGAGGGACAGACATTATTACAGACTATATATTATATTTTTTGTTGTTGCTCTATAGAATATATTAAATCATGTTGTTCACTTTCTAGCATTCAAAGTAATAGATTAATATCCAAACCATGTCATTACAACGCTACGCATCACTACTGGGACAAGCCAATATGCTTTCCCTAAGTACTTAAAACAATGTATAAACATAAAGTTTTGCAGTATAAAGGATTTGCATTATGTTTTAGCATTGATAAACAGTTCAATACAAACAAAAACATGTGTGAGGTGTAACTCCTTGTCATTTAAATGTGTTTTTCATAGTGGCGAAGGCAAGGGGTGTAAATGCCACCACAATTCAAGAACGACTCATCCGACGACGCGATATTTGCAGCTTCGATCACTTTTTGTTGTTGTAGCGCTCCAGGGTTTTAGTGGGAGAGAACCCCGGAGTGCTGCTAATAAAGTCATCGAACACAGTCAATAAAGCTTCTGATACATTTACCACCAGAATGAAATACACTGAGACGAACACAAAGCACGACAGCCTGACGGCGCTTTCACATTTTTATGAGTACATAAATAGCCCATCAAGTACACATACAAATATTAATCATACTATCATGTGCTAATAGGGCTGTCATATTTATTTCTTTAACATTTGTAAAATTACAGAAAGTGGTTTCTTTCAACCATGTTTTGGAGCAGTATCAGAGCTTGACCCACATGTTTAAAAAGAAAAGCATGCTTCATGATGATTCAAGCACCACTCTGTTGTCCAGAAGAGGTGGCAGTGGCACTCTAATGATGTAGAGGTGATGATAGGCCTACTGAATGGTGCTTCAGCTTCACAGAGTGTAAGGGTAAAAAAAATAGCCATTTGATCCATCAAGTGGTTGCTGCAGTATGGTGGTGATGGGTCGTGTTCAATCGGTGGAAAATGTTTTGAAACAGAGTGAACAGAGAAGGTTCTACAGTCTGTCCAATTTAATTTTCAGTTGCAAAATGTTTTGCTATGGTGTGCCCACTGAACATGTTTGTGATATCATATTGATTCTGGTGGGCGTAAATTACACATTTGTGGAATGGTTAATGATATGTTATGCTTCTACATGCTGACTGAGTTTATAACAAGTCACAACAGAACATACACGAAAACACAAATACCAGAATGACAAAATCTCAGGGAAATCTTGTCAATTACATGTCTAACTGATGGAAACTCAACTAAAACGGTGGGATGAAACAGGAGACAAAGGGCTGTGAGACATTGGTTTGATTTTAGACACATGAAAATCAAATCAAATCAAGGTTTATTTGTCACTTGCATCGAATACAACAACCTTACAGTTTGATTTTCCGAGATGGCGTAGCAGTTCAGACGTCTTTGTCTTCGTCTTGTCGTGTCCCGTGTATGTATCTTTTTTTTTCCCTTCGCATATATTTCGTATATATTTTTAACATTTTTAACCTCAGTTTCAACATCCTCTCCTGCAATCCGCCTCACCCAATGTGGTATGGATCTGCTATTTTCTATGCTTTAGAACCGGAACCCCCAACAGAAGCTAGCCAGCTAACTAGCTAATAGCAAATAGTCAGTTCGCCACTGCTAGCAGTCATCAGAGATCCAAGATCGCATAGCAGTTCAGACGTCTTTTGTCCTCGTCTTGTCGTGTCCTGTATATATATATATTTACAACTTTTTTCACATACATTTTATTTTTATTTTCCATCAACTCATCTTCTAAACACTCTCCTGCAACCAGCCTCACCAATTTATATTTATAAAAAAGTATTATTTACCTCAGATCTGCAATCCTTCAGGAAGCTAGCCAGAAACTCCAGGAGGCTGGCCAGAAACTAGCCAGAAGCTAGCCAGGAGCTAGCCCAGAAGCTAATCAGAAGCTAACCACGGTTTGTGGTCATCGGCTGTCCTTTAGCTCGAAAATCTATCGAAAATCTATCGCCAGTTTTGTACGGCGCAGCGCGGCTCGGAACGGAACATACCGGACCAATTTTTCTCTCCATGTCCCTGGATTTCAACTGCTCTCTGGACATTCATACCCGGATCTCACAGCTAGCTAGCTGCTATCCGTGTGACAGTCGGCTTTCGTCGATTCCGGAGCAAACATCGATTGTTCCGGTGCTAGCCAGCTCCGTCAATCACGCCTGAGTTCCATCATTCACTCCTGGGCTGCAGTCACCTATCCGGACCCGTTTCACTGCCTACGCGGAGCCCCACCGGGCCTTCACAACCGGACTGCCGACGTTATCTACCTGAAGGAGATCCGGCTGGCTCCTCTGTCGCGACGTTACCGGAACGCCCATCTGCGGCCCGCTAACCGTTAGCTGTCTTTCCGGCTGCTATCTGAATAGACAATCGGACAATTTATTTATTTGAATTATTATGTTTTCTTCTCGGGCCTCTATAACTATATCTATTGTTCTTATTTTTGTTGTTGTTGTGTGATTTGGATTAATCCCCTCTACCACACGGAACCCCACTAATCTACTGACCGAACGCAAGAGGTGGCTAACAACAGACTCCATCCTATGCTAGCTTGCTACCGGTTGGCTTGGCTAGCTGTCTAAATCGCCGTGACCCTAAACCAACCTCTCCACTCACTGGACCCTTTTGATCATTCGACTAAGCATGCCTCTCCTTAATGTCAATATGTCTTGTCCATTGCTGTTCTGGTTAGTGTTTATTGGCTTATTTCACTGTAGAGCCTCTAGTCCTGCTCACTATACCTTATCCAACCTATTAGTTCCACCACCCACACATGCAATGACATCTCCTGGTTTCAATGATGTTTCTAGAGACAATATCTCTCTCTTCATCACTCAATACCTAGGTTTACCTCCACTGTATTCACATCCTACCTTACCTTTGTCTGTACATTATACCTTGATGCTATTTTATCGCCCCCAGAAACCTCCTTTTACTCTCTGTTCCAGACGTTCTAGACGACCAATTCTTATTGCTTTTAGTCGCACCCTTATTCTACTCCTCCTATGTTCCTCTGGCGATGTAGAGGTGAATCCAGGCCCTGCAGTGCCTAGCTCCACTCCTATTCCCCAGGCGCTCTCTTTTGACGACTTCTGTAACCGTAATAGCCTTGGTTTCATGCATGTTAACATTAGAAGCCTCCTCCCTAAGTTTGTTCTATTCACTGCTTTAGCACACTCTGCCAACCCGGATGTTCTAGCTGTGTCTGAATCCTGGCTTAGGAAGACCACCAAAAATTCAGACATTTTAATTCCAAACTACAACATTTTCAGACAAGATAGAACTGCCAAAGGGGGCGGTGTTGCAATCTACTGCAAAGATAGCCTGCAGAGTTCTGTCCTACTATCCAGGTCTGTACCCAAACAATTTGAACATCTACTTTTAAAAATCCACCTTTCTAAAAACAAGTCTCTCACCGTTGCCGCCTGCTATAGACCACCCTCTGCCCCCAGCTGTGCTCTGGACACCATATGTGAACTGATTGCCCCCCATCTATCTTCAGAGCTCGTGCTGCTAGGCGACCTAAACTGGAACATGCTTAACACCCCAGCCATCCTACAATCTAAACTTGATGCCCTCAATCTCACACAAATTATCAATGAACCTACCAGGTACCTCCCCAAAGCCTTAAACACGGGCACCCTCATAGATATCATCCTAACCAACTTCCCCTCTAAATACACCTCTGCTGTCTTCAACCAAGATCTCAGCGATCACTGCCTCATTGCCTGCATCCGTAATGGGTCAGCGGTCAAACGACCTCCTCTCATCACTGTAAAACGCTCCCTGAAACACTTCAGCGAGCAGGCCTTTCTAATCGACCTGGCCGGGGTATCCTGGAAGGATATTGACCTCATCCCGTCAGTAGAGGATGCCTGGATATTTTTTTAAAATGCCTTCCTAACCATCTTAAATAAACATGCCCCATTCAAGAAATTTAGAACCAGGAACAGATATAGCCCTTGGTTCTCCCCAGACCTGACTGCCCTTAATCAACACAAAAACGTCCTATGGCGTTCTGCATTAGCATCGAACAGCCCCCGTGATATGCAGCTGTTCAGGGAAGCTAGAAACCATTATACACAGGCAGTTAGAAAAGCCAAGGCTAGCTTTTTCAAGCAGAAATTTGCTTCTTGCAACACTAACTCAAAAAAGTTCTGGGACACTGTACAGTCCATGGAGAATAAGAACACCTCCTCCCAGCTGCCCACTGCACTGAAGATAGGAAACACTGTCACCACTGATAAATCCACCATAATTGAAAATTTCAATAAGCATTTTTCTACTGCTGGCCATGCTTTCCACCTGGCTACTCCTACCCCTGTCAACAGCAATGCACCCCCAACAGCAACTCGCCCAAGCCTTCCCCATTTCTCCTTCTCCCAAATCCATTCAGCTGATGTTCTGAAAGAGCTGCAAAATCTGGACCCCTACAAATCAGCCGGGCTAGACAATCTGGACCCTTTCTTTCTAAAATTATCTGCCGAAATTGTTGCCACCCCTATTACTAGCCTGTTCAACCTCTCTTTCGTGTCGTCTGAGATTCCCAAAGATTGGAAAGCAGCTGCGGTCATCCCCCTCTTCAAAGGGGGGGACACTCTTGACCCAAACTGCTACAGACCTATATCTATCCTACCATGCCTTTCTAAGGTCTTCGAAAGCCAAGTCAACAAACAGATTACCGACCATTTTGAATCTCACCATACCTTCTCTGCTATGCAATCTGGTTTCAGAGCTGGTCATGGGTGCACCTCAGCCACGCTCAAGGTCCTAAACGATATCTTAACCGCCATCGATAAGAAACATTACTGTGCAGCCGTATTCATTGATCTGGCCAAGGCTTTCGACTCTGTCAATCACCACATCCTCATCGGCAGACTCAACAGCCTTGGTTTCTCAAATGATTGCCTCGCCTGGTTCACCAACTACTTCTCTGATAGAGTTCAGTGTGTCAAATCTGAGGGTCTGTTGTCCGGACCTCTGGCAGTCTCTATGGGGGTGCCACAGGGTTCAATTCTTGGACCGACTCTCTTCTCTGTATACATCAATGAGGTCGCTCTTGCTGCTGGTGAGTCTCTGATCCACCTCTACGCAGACGACACCATTCTGTATACTTCCGGCCCTTCTTTGGACACTGTGTTAACAACCCTCCAGGCAAGCTTCAATGCCATACAACTCTCCTTCCGTGGCCTCCAACTGCTCTTAAATACAAGTAAAACTAAATGCATGCTCTTCAACCGATCACTACCTGCACCTACCCGCCTGTCCAACATCACTACTCTGGACGGCTCTGACTTAGAATACGTGGACAACTACAAATACTTAGGTGTCTGGTTAGACTGTAAACTCTCCTTCCAGACCCATATCAAACATCTCCAATCCAAAGTTAAATCTAGAATTGGCTTCCTATTTCGCAACAAAGCATCCTTCACTCATGCTGCCAAACATACCCTTGTAAAACTGACCATCCTACCAATCCTCGACTTTGGCGATGTAATTTACAAAATAGCCTCCAATACCCTACTCAACAAACTGGATGCAGTCTATCACAGTGCAATCCGTTTTGTCACCAAAGCCCCATATACTACCCACCATTGCGACCTGTACGCTCTCGTTGGCTGGCCCTCGCTTCATACTCGTCGCCAAACCCACTGGCTCCATGTCATCTACAAGACCCTGCTAGGTAAAGTCCCCCCTTATCTCAGCTCGCTGGTCACCATAGCATCTCCCACCTGTAGCACACGCTCCAGCAGGTATATCTCTCTAGTCACCCCCAAAACCAATTCTTTCTTTGGCCGTCTCTCTTTCCAGTTCTCTGCTGCCAATGACTGGAACGAACTACAAAAATCTCTGAAACTGGAAACACTTATCTCCCTCACTAGCTTTAAGCACCAACTGTCAGAGCAGCTCACAGATTACTGCACCTGTACATAGCCCACATATAATTTAGCCCTATCAACTACTTCTTTCCCAACTGTATTTAATTTATTTATTTATTTTGCTCCTTTGCACCCCATTATTTTTATTTCTACTTTGCACATTCTTCCATTGCAAAACTACCATTCCAGTGTTTTACTTGCTATATTGTATTTACCTTGCCACCAAGGCCTTTTTTTGCCTTTACCTCCCTTCTCACCTCATTTGCTCACATTGTATATAGACTTGTTTATACTTTATTATTGACTGTATGTTTGTTTTACTCCATGTGTAACTCTGTGTTGTTGTATCTGTCGAACTGCTTTGCTTTATCTTGGCCAGGTCGCAATTGTAAATGAGAACTTGTTCTCAACTTGCCTACCTGGTTAAATAAAGGTAAAATAAATAAATAAAAAAAATCAGCTAACCTTAGCCTGGAAACTCCTGCCAGTCTGTACAGCACTTTTCAACCCAGAGCATACCGGACTGCTCTTTCTCCACATCTCCGGTTTCCTACCGCAAGCTCTGAACCTTTTCACCTGGATCATCGCAGCTAGCTAGCTGCTATCCAAGTGGCTACCCCCTGGCTAACGTCTTTGTCAGCACCAGCACCAGTGTGCATGGAATTAGCCTCGTGCTAGGCCCATCTCCCGGCTAGCTGAAGAGGTCCTTCAGCCACTCCTTAGGCTACAATACATATTTTGCCAATTGGCCTGGACCCCTTTTACTGCCGACACGGAGCCCCGCCGATTCCACCACGACTGGTCTACCGACGTAATCCGCCCGAGGGGTTTCAACAGGCTTGTCCTTCGCGACGTCCCCTGAAGGCCCATCCACTAGCCTGCTAGCTGTGGCCCATTAGCTGTCGAGAGCATATCAGACTGTTAGCTGAAGAGGACCATCAGCCAATTTCTTGGGCTACAATACCTCTTTTGCCAATTGGCCTGTGGCCTGGACCCTTTTACTGCCTACGAAGCCCTGCCAATCCAACACGACTGGTCTGCCGACATAACCGTCCGAGGGGGCTACAACAGACTTCTTCTATCGCAGCGTCCCCCCTAAGGCCCTTCTGCTAGTTTGCTAGCTGTCTGAATCGTCGTGTCTCCAGCTCTCCTAACCTCCCACTGGTCCAAATGGTCACTCGGCTATGCATGCCTCTCCCTAATGTCAATATGTCTTGTCCATTGCTGTTTTGGTTGGTGATTATTGTCTTATTTCACTGTAGAGACTCCAGCCCTGCTCAATATGCCTTAGCTAGCCCTATTGTTTCACCTCCCACACCTTACCTACCATACCCTTGTCTGTACATTATGCCTTAAATCTATTCTTCTCCGCCCAGAAACCTGTTCCTTTTACTCTCTGTTCCGAACGTACTAGACAACCAGTTCTTATAGCCTTTAGCCTTACCCTTATCCTACTCCTCCTCAGTTCCTCTGGTGATGTAGAGGTTAATCCAGGCCCTGCAGCACCTAGCTCCACTCCCATTCCCCAGGAACTCTCATTTGTTGACTTCTGTAACCACAAAAGCCTTGGTTTCATGCATGTTAACGTTAGAAGCCTCCTCCCTAAGTTTGTTTTACTCACTGCTTTAGCACACTCTGCCAACCCGGATGTCCTAGCCGTGTCTGAATCCTGGCTTACTGAAATTTACATCCCTAACTATAACATTTAACGACAAGATAGGACTGCCAAAAGGGGGGCGGAGTTGCAATCTACTGCAGAGACAGCATGCAGAGCTCTGTCATACTATCCAGGTCTGTGCCCAAACAATTTGAGCTTCTACTTCTAAGTAGTCTCTCACCATTGCCGCTCGTTCAAATCAAATCAAATCAATTTTTTTTATATAGCCCTTCGTACATCAGCTGATATCTCAAAGTGCTGTACAGAAACCCAGCCTAAAACCCCAAACAGCAAGCAATGCAGGTGTAGAAGCACGGAAGCTTCTACACCTAGAAGCTTGTTATAGACACCCTTATGCCCCCAGGTGTGCCCTGGACACCATATGTGAATTGATTGCCCCCCATCTATCTTCAGAGCTCGTACTGTTAGGTGACCTAAACTGGGAAATGCTTAACACCCCGGCCGTCCTACAATCTAAGCTAGATGCCCTCAATCTCACACAAGTTATGTTATGAACCTACCAGGTACAACCCCAAATCTGTAAACAAGGGCACCCTCATAGATATCCTCCTAACCAACCTGCCCTCTAAATACACCTCTGCTGTCTTCAACCAGGATCTCAGCGATCTCTGCCTCATTGCCCACATCCGTAATGGGTCTGCGATCAAACGACCACCCCTCATCACTATCAAATGCTCCCTAAAACACTTCAGAGAGGAGGCCTTTCTAATCGACCTGGCCCGGGTATCCTGGAAGGATATTGACCTCATTCCTTCAATAGAGAATGCCTGGTTATTCTTTAAAAGTGCTTTCCTCACCATCTTAAATAAACATGCCCCATTCAAAAAACTTAGAACCAGGAACAGATATAGCCCTTGGTTCACTCCAGACCTGACTGCCCTTGACCAGCACAAAAACATCCTGTGGCGTACTGCAATAGCATCAATAGCTCCCGCGATATGCAACTTTTCAGGGAAGTTAGGAACGAATATACACAGGCAGGTAGGAAAGCAAAGGCTATCTCTTTCAAACAGAAATGTGCATCCTGTAGCACAAACTCCAAAAAGTTCTGGGACACTGTAAAGTCCATGGAGAATAAGAGCACCTCCTCCTAGCTGCCCACTGCACTGAGGCTAGGAAATATTGTCACCACCGATAAAATTTCAATAAGCATTTCTCTATGGCTTGCCATGCTTTCCACCTGGCTACCCCTACCCCGGTCAACAGCCCTGCACCCCCCCACAGCAACATGCCCAAACCTCCCTGTTTCTCCTTCACACAAATCCAGATAGCTGATGTTCTGAAAGAGTTGCAAAATCTGGACCCCTATAAATCACATGGGCTAGACAATCTGGACCAACTCTTTATAAAATTATCCGCCGCAATTGTTGCAACCCCAATTACTAGCCTGTTCAACCTCTCTTTCGTATCATCTGAGATCCCCAAAGATTGGAAAAATGCCGCAGTCATCCACCTCTTCAAAGGTGGAGACACTCTAGACCCAAACAGCTACTGTAACGACGTTCGTCTGTACGAGAGGCGGACCAAAGCGCAGCGTGGTTGTTTTGATTCATGTTTTAATAAATAACTTCACATGAACAAACTAACAAAAACAAGAAATGTGAAAACGCAAAACAGTCCTATCCTGTGACAACAAACACAGTGACAGGAACAATCACCCACAAACACACAGTGACACCCAGGCTACCTAAGTATGATTCTCAATCAGAGACAACTAATGACACCTGCCTCTGATTGAGAACCATACTAGGCCGAAACATAGAAATACCCAAATCATAGAAAAACAAACATGGACTGCCCACCCAACTCACGCCCTGACCATACTAACTACATACAAAACAAAGGAAATAGAGGTCAGAACGTGACAGCTACAGACCTATATCTATCCTACCCTGCCTTTCTAAGGTCTTCGAAAGCCAAGATCACCGACCATTTCAAATCCCACTGTACCTTCTCTGCTATGTAATCTGGTTTCCGAGCTGGTCATGGGTGCACCTCAGCCACGCTCAAGGCCCTAAACGACATCATAACTGCCATTGATAAAATACTTTACTGTGCAGCCGTATACATTGATCTGGCCAAGGCTTTCGACTTTGTCAATCAACACATTCTTATCGGCAGACTCAACTGCCTTGGTTTCTCAAATGACTGCCTCGCCTGGTTCATTAACTACTTCTCAGACAGTGTGTCAAAAGTTCAGTGTGTCAAATCGGAGGGCCTGTTGTCCGGACCTCTCGCAGTCTCTATGAAGGTGCCACAGGGTTCAATTCTCGGGCCGACTCTTTTCTCTGTATACATCAATGATGTCGCTCTTGCTGCTGGTGATTCTCTGATCCACCTCTATGCAGACGCCACCATTCTGTATACTTCTGGCCCTTCTTTGGACACTGTGTTAACTAACCTCCAGACAAGCTTCCATGCCATACAACTCTCCTTCCGTAGCCTCCAACTGCTCTTAAATGCAAGTAAAACTAAATGCATGCTCTTCAACCGATTGCTGCCAGAACCTGCCCGCCCGTCCAGCATCACTACTCTGGACGGTTCTGACTTAGAATATGTGGACAATTACAAATACCTAGGTGTCTGGTTAGACTGTAAACTCTCCTTCCAGACTCACATTAAGCATCTCCAATCCAAAATTAAATCTAGAATCTGCTTCCTATTTCGCAACAAAGCATCATTCACTCATGCTAACAAACATACCCTCGTAAAACTGACTATCCTACCGATCCTTGACTTCGGCGATGTCACTTATAAAATAGCTTCCAGCACTCTACTCAGCAAATTGGATGCAGTCTATCACAGTGCCATCCGTTTTGTCACCAAAGCCCCATATACTATCCACCACTGCGACCTGTATGCTCTCATTGGCTGGCCCTCGCTTCATATTTTTCGCCAAACCCACTGGCTCCAGGTCATCTATTAGTCTTTGCTCAGTAAAGTCCCGCCATATCTCAGCTCACTGGTAACCATAGCAGCACCCACCCGTAGCACGCGCTCCAGCAGGTATATTTCACTGGTCACCCCCGAAGCCTATTCATCCTTTGGCCACCTTTCCTTGCATTTCTCTGCTGCCAATGACTGGAATAAATTGCAAAAATCACTGAAGCTGGATACTCATATCTCCCTCACTAACTTTAAGCATCAGCTGTCAGAGCAGCTCACAGATCACTGCTGTACATAGCCCATCTGTAAATAGCCCATCCAACTACCTCATCCCCATATAGTTTTTTTTGTTTTTTCTTTTGCTCCTTTGCACACCTGTATCTCTACTTGTACATTCATCTTCTGCACATCTATCACTCCAGTGTTTAATTGCTCAATTGTAATTACTTTGCCACTATGGCCTATTTATTGCCTTACCTCCCTAATCTTACCTCATTTGCACACACTGTATATAGATTTTTTTCTATTGTGTTATGGACTGTACGTTTGTTTATTCCATGTGTAACTCTGTGTTATTATTTGTGTCGTACTGCTTGCTTTATCTTGGCCAGGTCGGCCTACCTTGGTGAAATAAAAAAAAATTTTAAACTCTGAAATGCTTACTTACAGGCCCTAACCAACAGTGCGATTTTTAAGTAAAACATAGGTATTAGGTGAACAATAGATAAGTAAATAAATGAATACAACAGTAAAAAGACAGTGAACAATAACGATAACGAGGCTATATACAGTAGCAAGGCTATATACAGGCACCGGTTAGTCGGGCTAATTGAGGTAGTATGTACATGTAGGTATGGTTAAAGTGACTATGCATATATGACAAACAGAGTAGCAGTAGCGTAAAAGGGTGGGTGGGGGGGGGGCAATGCAAATAGTTCGGGTAGCCATTTGATTACTTGTTCAGGAGTCTTATGGCTTGGTGGTAAAAAATGTTGAGAAGCCTTTTGGTCCTAGACTTGGCACTCCGGTACCATGCATTAGTAGAGAGAACATTCTATGACTGAGGTGGCTGGGGTCTTTGACAATTTTTAGGGCCTTCCTCTGACACCGCCTGGTGTAGAGGTCCTGGATGGCAGGCAGCTTAGCCCCAGTGATGTACTGGGCCATGCGCACTACCCTCTGTAGTGCCTTGCGGCACCAGCCGGCCTGGTTTTGGTCCTCATCCCTATAGGCTGTCTCGTCGTTGTCGGTGATCAGGCCTACCACTGCTGTGTCATCTGCAAACTTAATGATGGTGTTGGAGTCTTGCCTGGCCACACAGTTGTGAGTGAACAGGGAGTACAGGAGGGTACTGAGCACACACCCCTGAGGGGCCCCTGTGTTGAAGATCAGCATGGCGGATGTGTTGCTACCTACCCTCACCACCTGGGGGTGGCGAGTCAGGAAGTCCAGGATCCAGTTGCAGAGAGAGGTGTTTCGTCCCAGGATCCTTAGCTTAGTGATGAGCTTTGAGGGCACTATGGTGTTGAACGCTGAGCTGTAGTCAATGAATAGCATTCTCACGTAGGTGTTCCTTTTGTCCAGATGTGAAAGGGCAGTGTGGAGTGCAATAGAGATTGCATAATCTGTGTATCTGTTTGGGCGGTATGCAAATTGGAGTTTGTCTAGGGTTTCTGGGATAATGGTGTTAATGTGAGCCATTACCAGCCTTTCAGAGAACTCCATGGTTACGGATGTGAACGCTTCGGGTCTGTATTAATTTAGGCAGGTTGCCTTAGTGTTCTTGGGCACAGGGAATATGGTGGTCTGCTTGAACCATGTTGGTATTACAGACTCAATCAGGGACATGTTGAAAATGTCAGTGAATACACCTGTCAGTTGGTCTGCACATGCCCAAGCACATGCCCTGAGCACACATCCTTGTAATTTGTCTGGCCCCGCGGCCTTGTGAATGTTGACCTGTTGAAAGGTCTTACTCACGTCAGCTACGGAGAGCGTGATCACACAGTTGTCCGGAAGAGCTGATGCTCTCATGCATGCCTCAGTGTTCCTTGCCTCAAAGCGAGCATAGAAGTGATTTAGCTCATCTGGTAGGCTTGTGCCACTGGGCAGCTCGTGGCTGTGCTTCCCTTTGTAGTCTGTAATAGTTTGCAAGCCCTGCCACATAAGGCGAGCGTCGGAGCCGATGTAGTACGATTCAATCTTAGCCCTCTATTGACACTTTGCCTGTTTGATGGTTTGTCGGAGGGCATAGCAGGATTTCTTATAAGCTTCCAGGTTAGAGTCCCACACCTTGAAAGTGGTAGCTATACCCTTTAGCTCAGTGCGAATTTTGCCTGTAGTCCATAGCTTTTGGTTGGGGTATGTACGTACAGTCACTGTGGGGATGACGTCCTCGATGCACTTATTGATAAAGCCAGTGACTGATGTAATGTACTCCTCAATGCCATCAGAAGAATTCCGGAACATGTTCCAGTCTGTGCTAGCAAAACAGTCCTGTAGTTTAGCATCTGCTTCATCTGACCACTATTTTATAGACCGATTTACTGGTGCTTCCTGCTGTAATCTTTGCTTGTAAGCAGGAATCAGGAGGATAAGATTGTGGTCAGATTTACCAAATGGAGGGCGAGGGAGAGCTTTGTATGCAGCTCTGTGTGTGGAGTACAGGTGTTCTAGAATGTTTTTCCCTCTGGTTGCGCATTTAAAATGTTGATAGAAATTAGGTGAAACTGATTTG
This sequence comes from Oncorhynchus mykiss, assembly GCF_057628025.1. Taxonomy (NCBI): domain Eukaryota; kingdom Metazoa; phylum Chordata; class Actinopteri; order Salmoniformes; family Salmonidae; genus Oncorhynchus; species Oncorhynchus mykiss. Next base: position 13,170,021 of record NC_143049.1, read on the forward strand.
AGTTTCCCTGCATTAAAATCCCCGGCCACCAGGAGCGTCGCCTCTGGGTGAGCGGTTTCCTGTTTGCTTATTTCCTTAAACAGCTGACTGAGTGCAGTCTTAGTGCCAGACCGCCTGTGGTGGTAAATAAACAGCCACGAAATGTATGGATGAAAATGCCCTTGGCAAATAGTGTGGTCTGCAGCATATCTACCTCAGGCGAGCAAAATCTAGAAACTTCCTTTGATTTTGTGCACCAGCTGTTGTTTACAAATATTCACAGATTGCGCCCCCCCCCCCTTCCCCCCCCCTCTCGCACAGTTTCTGATGTGCTGTTCTATTTAGCCGGTGCAGCATATATCCCGCTAGCTGAAAATCTTTGTCATCCTTCAGCCATGATTCCGTGAAACATAAAATGTTACAGTTTCTGATGTCCCATTGGTAGCATATTCGTTATCGTACCTCATCTAATTTATTCTCCAATGATTGCACATTGGCAAGTAACATTGACGATAACGGCAGCTTTCCCACTCGCCTTCTGCAGATCCTTACGAGGCACCCCGCCCTGTGTCCTCTGTACCTGCGTCTCTTTCTCTTGCCAGTGACGGGATGTTGGCCTTGTTGTGTGTTCGAAGTACGTCCTGTGCGTCCTGCTTGTTGAAGAAAAAATCTTTGGCTAATTCGAGGTGAGTGATCGCTGTCCAGATATGCAGAAGCTCTTTTTTGCCGTAAGATACGGTGGCAGAAACATTATGTACAAAATAAGTTACAAATAACGTGAAAAAAACACATAATTACACAATTGGTTAGGCGCCCATAAAACTGCTGCCATTACTTCCGGCGCCATTATCTTTGGTGGGATTCTAGACACACGAAAAGTGAAATGTAAATAGAGGGTACAGGGCAACATAAGACGAAGGGGTCAATGACCTTGGAGGGGCTAATGAGGGGCTAATGACCTTGAAGATGGGGAAAGGGCCGATAAACCGGGGGGAAGTTCTTGGGACTCCACCTGGAGAGGCAGAGCCTGGGTGAACAGCCATAACTTCTTCCCGAGACTATATCGTGGAGCCCGGGGTCCGGTGGCGGTCCGCTTGTCGTTAATACCTGGAGGTGGTCTTGAGAATGGCCAACAGAGCTCTCTTCCAGCTACAACGACAGCAGTTGACAAACATCTGGGCTGAAGGTATGCCAACCTCTTCCTCTTGCTCAGGGAAGAGCAGGGGCTGATAGCCCAGGGAACACTCAAAGGGTGAGAGACCTGTGGCAGAGGAAAAAAGGTCTCCAGGTGGTGGGCTGGTTGGCGGAGACCTGGCAGCAAAGAGTCGTTTCCAAGTCTTGGTTGGCTTGCTCCAACTGACCGTTGGACTGGGGGTGGAACCCGGAGGACAGTCTGGCCGCTGACCAAATGAGTGTGCAGAACGCCTTCCAGAACCGGGACGAGAACTGAGGACCCCAGTCAGAGACCATGTTTACTGGGAGTCCATGGATCTGGAGGACGTGCTGCACCATGAGCTGGGCCGTCTCTTTGGCAGAGGGTAGTTTGGGGAGAGGAATGATGTGAGCGGCTTTGGAAAACCGATCCACTACTGTCAGGATGGCAGTGTTCCATCAGATTGAGGGAGACCCGTGACAAAGTCCAGGGCTATGTGAGACCTGGGATGGTGAGGGACAGGCAGAGGTGGAAGGAGAACAGCCGGAGCTTGCCAAGGAGTCTTGTTCTGCGCACAGACTGTGCATGTGGCGACGAACACGGAGAGTCAGGAATCATGGTAGGCCACCAAAAGCGTTGTTGCACAAAGGCCAAGGTGCGACGGGAGCCTGGGTGGCAGGCAAGCCTGAAGGATTGGACTCACTCCAGGACTGAGGAGCGGACTGAGTCAGGAATGGTTACTTGCCCCCCCCCCGCCCCCGCGTTCGGCTGGGAGCGCTGCGCCTCATGAACGTGCTTCCCTATCCCCCAGCTGAGTGCCGTCGCCAGGCACGAAGTATGAAGTATGGTCTTGGTTCTGGTGTTGGTTCTGGTGTTGTAGCATTGGGGCTATAGTGGCATGACAGCGCATCCGGCTTAATATTATTGGATCCCAGTCGGTATGAGAGGGAGTAGTTGAACCGGGTGAATAGCAGGGCCCATCTAGCTTGTCTGGAAAACATATTCCTAATATATTCCAGGTTCTTGTGGTCGGTCCACACATTGAATGGATGTTCCGCCCCCTCCAGCCAGTGCCTCCGCTCCTCCAACACCATCTTCACCCACATCATAGTTCCTCTCCGTGGCATTGAGGTGATGGGAGAAGAAGGCGCAGAGATGTAACTTGAAGGCCAGGGCAGAACTCTGGGACAGGACAGCCCCCACTCCGACATCTGAAACAACAGCCTCTACCACGAACTGGCGGGACGTGTCAGGATGAACCAAGATGGTGGCCCCCTGAAGCGGCTCGAAGGCTGAGGAGATGAGTGGTAGCGGGTAACGGTTCTTCACCGTGATGTTGTTGAGATCTACGTGTGCAAGGTTTTGTCCTTCTCCACAAAGAAGTACCCTGCGCCAGCGGGGGAGGCAGAAGGACAAATTAACTCTACAGCTAGACCTCAATGTAGGTATCCATAGCCTTGGTCTCCGGACCCGACAGAGAGTACAGTCATCTGCAGGGCGGAGTGGTGACTGGGTGAAGGTCAATCCCGCAGTCATAGGGTCGGTGCAGCAGAAGCGAAGTGGCCCGGGCCTTACTGAACACCTCCCGGAGGTCCTGGTACTCCGCGGGAATGGCGGAGAGGTCCGGGGCAACTTCCAAGCCCCCAGGAAGATGCCTCGAGGCAGCCTGCGCTGACTTCAGGCAGAGAGCATGGCAGAACGGGCTCCAACTCATGATGGCACCAGCAGACTAGTCAATAAGGGGATTGTGTCGCTGGAGCCAAGAGAATCCCAATACCATGGGAACTTGAGGAGACTTAACGAGCAGGAATTGGGTCATCTCGCTGTGGTTCCCTGACACCCGTAGGTTGATGGGGCTAGTATTATGGGTGACCCGGGCTATAGAGCGCTCATCCACAGCAGTGGGGATGCCTAGCTCTGACGCTAGGGTAGCGTCCATAAAGCTCTCATTGGCCTCAGAGTCGATGAGTACCCGGAGAGATTTCAACTGGTTTCCCTACAGCAAAATGGCATGAAAGGGGTGCGAAAAAGGGGAGAGGAAAAGTTATCCGTATGATCCACCAGAGTACTCGCTCCTCCTACCTGTGAGCCTGGTCTTTTAGTGGACAGGTGGAGACGAAATTACCAGTAGTCCCGCAATACAGGCAACTCTTAGTGTGAATCATGTATAGCCATTCGGCTGGAGACAGTCTAGCTCTGCCTAGTTGCATTGACTCGGGAAGAGGTGAAACGGCAGCCTTCGGAGACTCTCTGGGGAACTCGGGTAGCATCGGGTTCTCTCGACAATGGAGCCATCGGGGACTTCTGGAATGCCTTGAAGGCGAGGTTGAATCCTTGGGCAGGCAGGTGAAATCAAATCTCCTGTCCTTCATTTGTTCCCGTAGTCGCCCATCAATCCGAATGGTCAAGGCAATGAGTGAGTCGAGATCTGTTGGTAGTTCCCGGGTCTGCAAGCTTGTCCTTTACTTCCTCTGATACTCCGTGCAGGAACATGTCGAACAATGCTTCCAGGTTCCAGGCACTCTCAGCTGCCAACATGCGGAAATCCACCGCATAGCCTGCCACACTGCGAGAGTCTTGTCAAATCTGGAGTAACTTCTGGGCAGCCTCTCTCCCAGACAATGGAGCACCGAAAACTTTCTTTACCTCTGCCACAAACTCCTCCAGACTTAAGCATACGGCCGACTGCTGTTCCCATACTGCCATAGCCCAGGCGAGAGCCCTCCCGGTCATCAGCGTGATGAGATACACTATCTTAGAGCAGACTGAGGGGAAGGAGGAGGGCTGCAGCTAGATGATGACACTGAGCGAGAAATGCCTAACATGTGTCCGACTCTTCATCGAAGCGTCCCGGGGGAGGTCAGCGGGGTTCCCGGAAAACCGGGGTGGCAGCGCTGCTAAGAGCCGGGTTACTGAGGGGCTGGAAGGTTAGCGTCATGGTAGGCTGCCTAACAGGCAACCCACGGAATTGCTCTAGCACTGTGTTCAACGCTCGGTCATGGCGTTCGGCTAAGGTCTGGAACCCTTCCACAAGATCATGAAGCAACTCCTCGTGCCTTCCGATGCTGGCTCCTTGGGAGGAGCATGTCCGAATCTGCTAGGTCAGTCATGGCCAGTTCATACTATCACGTTTTAGGGAAGACCCAGATGCAGACAATGTCGAAGTAACAAAAGTTTATACTAGAACAGGGGCAGGGAAAACGACAGGTCAAGGGCAGGCAGAGATCAGTAATCCAGATCAGAGTCAAAAGGTTCAAAAGGTGTGGCACCTATAGAATAATATGAGAAGTTGGCAACTGCTGAATTGACGTAGATATTCTAAACTAAGTGATTTGATAACTTTCAAATGTAGGAACAGATCCATGTAGAATACGCAGCCATTTACATAATACCAGGAAGCAGTGTTCTGCCAATATAACAACGTGCACCTTTCATCTTTCATTTTTATTCCCAGCCTACAAAGATACTGTTCCTATCTGCATTTTGCCTGGTGGTAATGGGCTACATCGGCAAACATGTCAGAGTGGTCATACCTTCCTGTGTGGTGTTCCACATAGAACAGGATTTCCCTGATCCTGGTGCAGGATACACATGGTTTCTCCCTTCTCATGTTGACTGATACCATTCAATTCAATAATACAAAAAGACAATACAAGTAAAAGTTGTGTCTAGTAAAAATGTTATGGCAAGTGCCAGGTCTCTCTCCATCCAGACTGTCAGTCTTAACTTCATCACATCATCTAGCAAGTCTCCATATGCTGGCTCCATACATGCTTCTGTGAACACATACACACATATTCACTGTTCTATTACCCATGGTACTTAACATAGGTAATATCTGACACACAAACATATACTATGTTGAAGTTTGAACAACTCAGACTAAACCTACCTAATTCTGTTATCCCCATCGATGACCGTTGGTGAGCAGGCAAGAGGTGATGTCTTTGATAGAGTCCCAGAGAAGATCTGCTCCTTGCCCCTTATTAAAGCTGCGGTCATCCCCCTGTTCAAAGGGGGGGACACTCTTGATCCAAACTGCTACAGACCTATATCTATCCTACCCTGCCTTTCTAAGGTCTTCGAAAGCCAAGTCAACAAACAGATTACCGACCATTTCGAATCTCACCATACCTTCTCTGCTATGCAATCTGGTTTCAAAGCTGGTCATGGGTGCACCTCAGCCACGCTCAAGGTCTTAAACGATATCTTAACCGCCATCGATAAGAAACATTACTGTGCAGCCATATTCATTGATCTGGCCAAGGCTTTTGACTCTGTCAATCACCACATCCTCATCGGCAGACTTGACAGCCTTGGTTTCTCAAATGATTGCCTCGCCTGGTTCACCAACTACTTCTCTGATAGAGTTCAGTCAAATCGGAGGGCCTGCTGTCCGGACCTCTGGCAGTCTCTATGGGGGTGCAACGGGGTTCAATTCTTGGACCGACTCTCTTCTCTGTATACATCAATGATGTCGCTCTTGCTGCTGGTGAGTCTCTGATCCACCTCTACGCAGACGACACCATTCTGTATACTTCTGGCCCTTCTTTGGACACTGTGTTAACAACCCTCCAGGCAAGCTTCAATGCCATACAACTCTCCTTCCGTGGCCTCCAATTGCTCTTAAATACAAGTAAAACTAAATGCATGCTCTTCAACCGATCGCTGCCTGCACCTACCCGCCTGTCCAACATCACTACTCTGGACGGCTCTTACTTAGAATACGTGGACAACTACAAATACCTAGGTGTCTGGTTAGACTGTAAACTCTCCTTCCAGACCCACATCAAACATCTCCAATCCAAAGTTAAATCTAGAATTGGCTTCCTATTTCGCAACAAAGCATCCTTCACTCATGCTGCCAAACGTACCCTTGTAAAACTGACCATCCTACCAATCCTCGACCTCGGCGATGTCATTTACAAAATAGCCTCCAATACCCTACTCAACAAATTGGATGCAATCTATCATAATGCAATCCGTTTTGTCACCAAAGCCCCATATACTACCCACCATTGCGACCTGTACGCTCTCGTTGGCTGGCCCTCGCTTCATACTCGTCGCCAAACCCACTGGCTCCATGTCATCTACAAGACCCTGCTAGGTAAAGTCCCCACTTATCTCAGCTCGCTGGTCACCATAGCATCACCCACCTGTAGCACGCGCTCCAGCAGGTATATCTCTCTGGTCACCCCCAAAACCAATTCTTTCTTTGGCCACCTCTCCTTCCAGTTCTCTGCTGCCAATGACTGGAACGAACTACAAAAATCTCTGAAACTGGAAACACTTATCTCCCTCACTAGCTTTAAGCACCAACTGTCGGAGCAGCTCACAAATTACTGCACCTGTACATAGCCCACCTATAATTTAGCCCAAACAACTACCTCTTTCCCTACTGTATTTATTTTATTTATTTATTTTGCTCCTTTGCACCCTATTATTTTTATTTCTACTTTGCACATTCTTCCACTGCAAATCGACCATTCCAGTGTATTACTTGCTATATTGTATTTACTTTGCCACCATGGCCTTTTTTTGCCTTTACCTCCCTTATCTCACCTCATTTGCTCACATCGTATATAGACTTGTTTATACTGTATTATTGACTGTATGTTTGTTTTACTCCATGTGTAACTCTGTGTTGTTATATATGTCGAACTGCTTTGCTTTATCTTGGCCAGGTCGCAATTGTAAATGAGAACTTGTTCTCAACCTGCCTACCTGGTTAAATAAAGGTGAAATAAATTAAATAAGTAAAAAGATAGCAGTCGGTAACACACACACACACACATACACACACACACACACACACACACACACACACACACACACACACACACAATGGTAGTTATGATTAACCTAGTGGAACCAACCTGATTACTCTGTTGATCTTTTTATTTGACTTAAGATATCATAAAATGTGAAGTGAAGTAGAATGGTGAACACTGGCTGGTATCAAATGTATGAAAGTAATGAAGTGATGATCTGTATTTATACAAATGATGAGCCTGTGAAAGCTGTCACTGTTAACAGGTGAAGGTTGCTGGCCGGATACAAGTGGCTGACTGTTCCATTCATAGGAACGCTCACAGCAAGGGCATGTATGCACGATGCTGATCTTGTCTATGCTGCATGTTTGGCTGCAAACTGGACATCTCTCGAACAACTGCAGCAAGCAATCTTATGTGGTGTTGACTGGGAGGGCATGTGACAGGGTGATATAATAGACAGCCAAGTGGTAAATTACATTTTGTACTAAAGAAAGGACAAAGCTTTTTGCTAATGCACTTCAAAACCTAAATGAATGTACTAGTTGTATCGACTTAGATAGGGAAATAGACAGTTTTCTTTTTTACTTTTCACATAACACACATTACCTGTTGTTGTTGAGGAAGCCGTCTGTGTCATCAGGGCAGTAACTTGGGTCAAAATCAACGGCCTCATGATGGGAGACTCTGACAACAACGGCCAATGTGTCAAAAGAGTACTTGTGTCACATAACATACTTTTATTCTGAGGTCTTGCCTGACAAGTTGTAAAATAGCAAGTGAACAGTGAATTAAGTGATTTTGGAGGTTACTAAACCATTGCAATCACATTGCTGGACATGTTGTGATATCCAACTTTGCTCCTTCTGGTAGGTCCCGGCATTTGTTCATGACCAGGGGATAAGTCTGGCACCCAACTGTACACTTTGTCAAACAGAAAAAAAGGGTCAATGATTGTCATCATGCCTCAATTATCAGCATAGTTCGAGAAATAACGTAATCTCATTTGGAAGCTAATTCTAATGCTTTACAGATGTGGACTGACTGGCTCAAGATTGGATTAGATTCAGGCGGGTGACACCGTTACCCTTTTCAACCAACTGTGATGTTTTGCTATGGTCCTGGGTTGGTTTGAGTTTTTGCTGATAGCTATTACACTGTTTTTGTCAGATATGAGTTAGCTAGTACCACCATAGCTGCATCCAATATTTATTTGTGCCCTTGACATGGATTGCACCTCGGAGGCTAATGGTTCTGTTTTGTCTAAATTACACAACCTAGTGTCATGGAAATACGATGACATTGCTAAAGTAGGCAAATAATTAGTAGGAAACAACTTTGCCATATTATGATGTCGTCAACTTTACTTTAGAGAAATGGAAATGTTACCATTAATGTAACTAGCAAAGTTAGTCAAAAAGAACTAGCGATGCTGGCAAAGGTTGTACTGCATCTCTAGTCAATCTGGCAAGATCACAATCATGACAAATGGTTCTCCTACTAATTATTTGTCTTCTTTTGAAATGTTATTGTGTTTACAAGCTAATTCTGAGTTGTATTGAGGTAGGCTAACGTTAGCCAGCTAGATGGCTAGGTAGCTAATGCCAGCTATGCTAGCGATGATAGTGATAATAATTATCAAAATATACATAAACAGATACATAACCAGCAGTCTATAGTCTAGCTACCGGTATACTCACCACCAATGGAGACCAACGAACTCTAACCACCTATTTCAAATTATATGGTTCTTTATCAGGGCATGCAAACCATAGTTGTTGTCTGTGCATCCTGCTGGAAGCATGCATTGCATGGTCAACCCTTATAGCTAGGGCTTTTCAGTCTCAAATGGCTGTGATCCTTTGAACTCATTGGTTGGGGGGCGATGAAACAACGGAGCCCAATTCAGTGAAGGAAAGTGAGGAGCGATTTGCATGTGGAGTTTGGCAAAAGGTGCCAAAAAATTATCCAAAAAAGGATCCTATTTACACTTTGTAGTCAATTGTGACACTAGATTAAATGTTTCTGACTCATATTGATGCCACATAGGCCGCTTTCAAAGGGATTAATTGTTTTTAGGGGCAGTCGCTCTTTAAAAACATACAACAGTGGTTATAAGAGTTCCACTGTCATGTGCCAGATATTGTCATCCAGTCCTTGCCTTGGTTAGTTGTATTTGATCGTATTTAAATTGTTAGTGTATTCATCAGGTTTTTAGTGAACCTGAAACCTTGTTTGTGCAGAAGGAACTCTATCCATTCTATAATGAAATAATAGCTCCTACTCATCAACAGCATCCATCAATCCATTCAGGGAACATCAATGAGCACAACATGACATTTGTATCTGGACGGAACACAAATAACAACCATTAGCTTTCAACTATACTCAACTTGAGCTGCTTCATAAAAACAAAAAACAAAGGTACTTTGTTGTGTGCCACTAATCATTCCCCTTCCTTACAAAATGACAACAACAGTATTCACATCCCTGTAATAAAAACATACATTTTTAAAAATATGTGGTTGGCTAGAAATGCCCCACTATTGTGATCAAAATCTAGGCTTATTGGCTATGAATTTAACTTCTGTGACTTCACACTCCAGGAGCTCTTTCGTGATGATTATGAATACCTTCTTCATACAAATGGCAGAAAGAAGAGTTCTGTTTACTCTGCCAGTGAATAATTAAACCGACTTACTCTCTCATGTTTCGCTTTGGAAGTGGGGTGGCAGTGCTACAACACTAGGCATTGGAGTAGATTGAAGCTCACACACTGTCTCTGTGTTTCTCTCTGGCTATGCCACTGATTGCTCCCATAAAAGAAAGAGACGTTTCAGAGCCGAAGGTAAAATAAATCACTATCTGACTGACATGATGAGGGAGGAAGGTGGTTTCTTTCAGATGAGTGCATGGCGAACTGCAGGCAGTGTATCAGCCGGTGTAGAGAGTCAGAGTAATTGTACAGAAAACCACTATCTGGTAGGCGTACATGCCCCTTGTGGCTCAGTTGGTAGAGCATGGCGCTTGCAACAACAGGGTTGTGGGCTGGATTCCTATGGGGGACACGTATGAAAAAGTATGCACTACTGTAAGTAGACTGGATAAGAGTGTCTGCAAAATGACTCATGTGTGGACAAAAGACAATGAATAGTGATATTAAATAATGTAATATAGAATAATGTGGTCAGATCAGTACATTCTGGGTAGTTTAAATTTAGGATAGGCATATGGATAGTTTATTGGTATGTTGGACAAGATGGAAACTTTTAATGAATAACACAGCAGGGTTGAGAGAGAAGGAGCTTGGAGAGTGATGATAGCAGTCATGGTTGGTTGACGGTGGCCCGTTTGGCAGGAGAGATAATTGGATCGTAAAACAGGCCTAACATCTTCCTGCCAGAGATGCTAAAGACACTGGGCAAATACAGAGATGCTAAAGACACTGGACAAATACAGAGATGTGCAAATGGCTCTAGACCAACAAATCTGTGACCTGTGGTAAAGCAACTGCTAGTACTCCTTTCCATAGACACAGCAGTTACAAATTGACACAGTAGTTACAAATTATCAAATGAATTACGTATTTTGATTGCAGACTCTATTTAATTCATATCGCACCTCCACACAGCAAAATGTTAATACATACTGTAACCGAAGAATCTATGTTGAACATTTTACAACTTTGAACCAATACTACCCAGTCCCCATACAGATAAGGACAGTTCTATTTCCAATGTCTGTTATTTCACCTGGTTTGCCGGTATTGGTATTTCACTTAGGTATACTGGATCAAACACTGATAAGAACAATCACTCTGAGTAGACTAAAGTTGAAGCTTCTTAAAGTTTAAGTAGCTGTTACATGGCCTGTTAAAACATCCTGATATGGTTAAACTCAGCTTGCATAAAATAGATACAAATGATGAGTGCATCTTTGCCCTGGCATTTGACTTAATACAGTACCTCCACTGCCAGCCAGGCTAGGCATAGACGGGTCTGACGTTTACAAATAATTGGGTAATTATCAGGATGAGAGCTTTGCTAAGCTTATCTCAAAATAAATCATTAGCATGTCATTATAGTCTCCAGAGCAAGAGGAGAAAATTGAGATCATTAGAAATAAAGTGTAAGAGAAAGTGAGATGCAGAAAAGAGAACCTGGAAAAATAATTTGTACAGTAGCCTAACTTTCACGCAATGCTCCTGATCCCCCTCTGGCGCTCGAGGGCGCCACGCTGCCCATCATTAAGCACACCTGTCACCATTGTTACGCGCCTCAGAGCTTCATTGGACTCACCTGGACTCGATCACTTTATTGATTTCCTCCTCTTTATCTGTCTATTCCTCAGTTTGATCCCCATGTCAGCATTAACGTCGTTATGTTTCCCTTGTCCAGACGTTGTCCGTGTTTTATTTCATGTCTGTTATTTATTAAATATTCACTCCCTGTACTTGCTTCTCGTCTCCCAGTGCCAAATTCATAATTTATGAGTGGCTGTTTATTGTCCCCAGCACAAGGTGCACCTGTGTAATGATCATGCTGTTTAATCAGCTTCTTGTTATGCCACACCTGTCAGGTGGATGGATTAAAATGCTAATTGACAAGGATGTAAACAAATTTGTGCACAATATTTGAGAGAAATAACCTTTTTGTGGGTATGGAACTTTTCCCGGGATCTATAATTTCAGTTCATGAAACTTGTGACCAGCACTTTGCATGTTGTGTTAATATTTTTGTTCAGTGTACATAAGACCTACATGTTATTAGAAGGGATATCCAACCCTTATTTTAAATAATTTAAGACAGTCTTGTTGATAGTTCAGTCCAAATGTCTAACCTTGCTTTTGTTTTCTATTCAACTTACATAAAGAATGTGATTGACACAATGATTCCCTGGGGACAGGAAATCTGCTTAGTGAGTCACTAGCTGTTGTTGGATGCCTCAATTAGGGATTTAGCATAGTTGGGGATAAGCTTTTAATTAGATTGCCTATCTGGAGCAATTGCTATGCATACCAGATGTTGTCTTGAGATTTCAAGGGCATCGATGATAAAAGGATCAGTTGGTGACAAAGGATCTGCAATACTATTGATTTGGTCATGTATTCCATTATTTACATACGCTGAGTATACAAAACACTAGGAATACCTACCTAATATTGAGTTGCAAACCCTTTTGCCCTCAAAACAGCCTCAATGCGTTGGGGCATGGACTCACAATGTGTTGAAAGTGTTCCACATCGATGCTGGTCAATGTTGACTCCAGTGCTTGCCACAGTTGTGTCAAATTATCTAGATGCCCTTAGGGTGGTGGATCTTTCTTGATACACACAGGAAATTGTTGAGCGTGAAAACCCCAGAAACGTTGCAGTCCTTGGTACATTCAAACCTGTGCGCCTGGCACATACTACCATACCCTGTTCAAAGGCACATTAATCTTTTGTCTTGTCCATCCACACTCTGAATGGCACACATACACAATCCATGTCTCAATTGTCTCAAGGCTTAAACATCCTCACCTAATGTTTTGTACACTCAGTGTAAACAGTATAAAGATCTTATTCATTGAAATGTACAAAGCATGGAACTCTACTGACATAAATGGCCTTATCAGGATTCCAGACATCCTCTTCTCCTCTCCTCCATCAGACAACTCTCTCGTTCTTCTTTATTGTGTTCTGTTGCCTCTATGATCAGTTGCTGACACATGGGACCGCAGAGGGGAATATTATTACGTGTGTCCAATGACATAAAACAGGTTGGAACACACTTTTTACAACAACAAAAAAATTACTACTAGCCAAAGAAGAGCAGAGTGACAGATATCCCATCGAAGTGTGCAAAAATTGGTAATGATGACCAAATGGCCAAATTGTTTTGATGATTTTATAATTTGTTGAATAATTTTTGCAAATGATGTAATGTAATATAATAAGAGTCAAGCTAGCATCTGCTATTCTATATCTTTTCAGATTTAAATTGTAGTGTTTTGTTTTTTTGGGGACTAATACTAATATAGGGTTTTTCGAGATATAGTATACATCAGCCATCTCCCACACATCACACCTCCTCCTCCATGCTTCACAGATCATCCGTTCACCTACTCTCTTTCTCACAAAGACACGGTGGTTGGAAGAAAAAATCTCAAATTTGGACTCATCAGACCAAAGGACAGATTTCCACCGGTCCACCACCCATTGCTCATCTTTCTTGGCACAAGCAAGTCTCTTCTTGTTATTGGTGTCCTTCAGTAGTGGTTTCTTTGCAGAAATTTGACCATGAAGGCCTGATTCACGCAGTCTCCTCGGAACAGTTGATGTTGAGATGTGTCTGTTACTTTGTGAAGTAACAGACATATCTGTGAAGCATTTATTTGGGTTGCAATTTCTGTGGGGCAGTTAACTCTAATTAACTTATCCTCTGCAGCAGAGGTACTGTAACTCTGGGTCTTCCTTTCCTGTGGCGGTCCTCATGAGAGCCAGTTTCATTATAGCGCTTGATGGTTTTTGCGACTGCAGTTGAAGAAATGTTTAAAGATCTTGACAATTTCCTGATTGACTGAACTTCATGTCTTAAAGTAATGATGAACTGTCATTTCTCTTTGCTTATTTTAGTTGTTCTTGCATAATATGGACTTGGTATTTGACCAAATAGGGCTATTTTCAATATACCTCCCCTACCTTGTCACAACACAACTGATTGGCTCAAATGCATTAAGAAGGAAAGAAATTCCACAAATTAACTTTTAACAAGGCACACCTATTAATTGAAAAACATTCCATGTGACTACCTCATGAAGCTGGTTGAGAGAATGCCAAGAGTGTGCAAAGCTGTCATCAAGACAAAGGGTGGCTACGTTGAAGAACCTCAAATATAAAATATTGTAATTTGTTTAATACTTTTTTGGTTACTACATGATTCCATATGTGGTATTTTATAGTTTTGATGTATTCACTATTATTCTACAATGTAGGTGTGTCCAAAATTTTGACTGGTACTGTACATGTGGTGTCACATGGAGATTTGCTCTTTAATTTCCTGTCCCTCTGCTTCCTTAGTCCCAGGATGCAGCACAGAGCTGTTTTCCAAATCATCCCCACAGATGAAACCTCTTACTGCTTTTCCTCTGGTGGACCCAGTCACTCAGACGCTTCCTATCTCAGAATACAACATAGCTAAAATTGTAGTTGATAAACTTTTACATAATCAGAATTGCTTATGTCATAGTAAACTAATGTCAACAAATAGTGATTTCTGGGGAAATTTGGTGACATTTTTTTAATAATGTCACCACTATATGTACAACATAATATGGCTGTACCAATAGCAAAACACTTTTATGAAGGCACGCTTGAAATTGGAGATACAGATGTGTTCATTTTTATTATTTTTAAGATATTGATCTCCAAATCGAGCGCTGCACCTGTACACAGCCCATCTGTAAATAGCCCACCCAACTACCTAATCCGCATATTGTTTTAATTTTTTTGTTCTTTTAGCACTCCAGTATCTCTACTTGTACATCATCATCTGCACATCCATCACTCCAGTGTTAATGCTAAATTTGTATTATTTTGCCACTATGTCGTATGTATTGCCTTACCTCCCTAATCTTACTACATTTGCACACACTGTACATAGATTTTTCTATTGTGTTATTGACTGTACGTTTGTCTATCCCATGTGTAACTCTGTGTTGTTGTTTTTGTCGCACTGCTTTGCTTTATCTTGGCCAGGTCTCAGTTGTAAATGAGAACTTTTCTCAACTAGCCTATCTGGTTAAATAAAGGTGAAATATATAAAATTTTTTATAAAAAAATTATAGATGGTTTTGTAATATATTTCAGCTTCGATATTCATAGTGTTAGCTAACAGTATAACATATCAAATGTATTTACTCTATTATTCTACCTGTTGTACAATTATGTCAAGTGAAGAGATTTACTTTGTTAGTAGTTTGATGTAATAGAGTATTATAGCATTAACAGTGTGAGCCAACAAACACAGTCCCCATTTAATGACTCAGTCCTGGCAGGCCTACCAGTTATCAGTGTAGTGGGAGATCTCTCCAGCAACTTCCATGCTTCTACCTGACCTCTAACCTTTCACTGTTCATGGATATTTGTGTCAAATCCCCTGTTACCCTACACACTTGATTTCTACAGCTTGAGCTAGATTTTCATGTATCTGGCCATGCTCTTAACCCATTGAAATCTGACTCTACCTTCAATACTACAGAAAACCATTTATAAAAGCTCCCAATATTTGATAGGTGAATTGCATACAGGGTTGGAAAGTAATTGATTATGTAACCAGCAAAAGATTGTAATCAGATTACAGATACTTTTGAAAAACTAGATGTTTGCAGAAGAAAATACATAATGACACCTTTCTGTTTTCTCAATAACATTCAAATCAGCATTGAAAAAAAGGTGCAAGTTTAAGTTTGTTCCACCTGTGCGAGTCTTGCCACAAGTCAGATACCACTATGATGTCACACCAAATGTGTTTAAAATATTACAATTATTTATTTGAATTGCGCGCCCTCCAATTTCACCGTACGTGTTCGGCTGGTGTCCCGCTAGCTGGATGCCTATCCCTAAGTTCCCTAAGTTAAGGGGAAAGTAATCCAAAAGTAACTGAAAGAACATTACAATCCAAAAATCAACTGGTCACATTCAGGACATAATATTGTAAGGACTGCTTGTGCAAAATGATTCAGTGAAAAAACAGTGTGGCCAGCTCGAATGCTGACTGTTGCGTCAATCATAACTGTTCCAGTCACACAGGTTTGAGTGTGCATTGCAGGGACAACTGCAACGATCACACCTGTGTGTTGTTACGTGTCAAAGATTTTTTATAATAAAATAATTTTTTTAACCTTTATTTAACTAGGCAAGTCAGTTAAAAACAACATCTTATTTACAATGACGGCCTACACCGGCCAAACCCAGGCCAATTGTGCACCATCCTATTGGACCCAATCATAGCCGGTTGTGATACAGCCTGGATTTGAATCAGGGTGTCTGCAATGACACGTTTAGCACTGAGATGCAGTGCCTAAGACCACTGCACCGCTCGGGAGCCCTAGTTAAAGTTAATCTGACTATTCTGTTAACATTGATTTAATTGACTTATTTCAGCAATTTGGGGGGTTTTCTGTATATTTGTCCAATGTAGGTGGGGCATATTATTCTGTTTTACTATTTCTCCTGAATCACTATGAGAAATACACTAGTTTTTCTTGAGTGCATATCTAACAAAGCCAAAGTTTAGGAATACAGGTGAAATCAGTTATAGACATGTTGGTGTAGCAGGAATATCAGAATGCTGTGAACCAATAGGTTGTAAGATCAAATTCCAGGTGAGGACATGTTCAATAATAATTCATGTATAAATAAACACAGGCAATGTAGTCATGTGTGTCAAATACACTGAACAAAAATATAAATGCAACAATTTCAAAGATTTGATTGAGTTCAGTTCATATAAGGAAACCAGTCAATTGAAATACATGTAAATGTGTTAGGCCCTAATCTATGGATTTCACATGCCTGGGAATACAGATATGCATCTTCTGGTTACAGAAACCTTAAAATAGAAATCTTAAAATAGAAGATAGGGGCGTGGATCAGAGAACCAGTCAAAACTATCTTTTGTGACACCATTTGCCTCATACAGCGTGACACATCTCCTTCGCATAGAGTTGATCCGGCTGTTGATTGTGGCCTGTGGAATGTTGTCCCACTCCTCTTCAATGGCTGTGCGAAGTTGCTGGATTTTGGAGGGAACTGGAACACACTGTTGTACACATCGATCCGCAGCATCCCAAACATGCTCAATGGGTGACATGTCTGGTGATTATGCAGGCCATGGAAGAACATTTTCAGCTTCCAGAAATTGTGTACAGATCCTTACGACATGGGGCTGTGCAGTATCATACTGAATCATGAGGTGATGGCGGCAGATGAATGTCATGACAATGGGCCTCATGATCTTTTCACGGTATCTCTGTGCATTCAAATTTCCATCGATAAAATGCAATCATGTTCATTGTCTCCGTAGCTTACGCCTGCCCATACCATAACCCCACCACCACCATGGGTCACTCTGTTCACAAAGTTGACATCCGCAAACTGCTCGCCCACATGATGCCATACATGCTGTCTGCCATCTGCCCGGTACAGTTGAAACCGGGATTCATCTGTGAATGGCACACTACTTCAATGTGCCAGTGACCATCAAAGGTGAGCATTCCATTGAAATTGGTTACGACGCCGAGCTGCAGTAAGGTCAAAACCCTGGTGAGGATGACGAGCACGCCGATGAGCTTACCTGATATGGTTTCTGACAGTTTGTGCCGAAATTCTTCGGTTGTGCATACCCACAGTTTCAACACCTGTCAGGGTGGCTGGTCTCAGATGATACTGCAAGTTAAGAAGCCGGATGTGGAGGGCTGGAGTGGTTACACAAGGTCTGAGGTTGTGAGGCCAGTTCTATCTATTGCCAAATTTTGGAGGTGGCTTATGGTAGAGAAATTAACATTAAATTCTCTGGAAACAGCTCTGTTGGACATTCCAGCAGTCAGCATGCCAATTGCACGCTCCCTCAAAACTTGAGACGTGTGGCATTGTGTTGTGTGGCCTTTTATTTTCCCATCACAAGGTGCACCTGTGTAATGACCATGCTTTTTAATCAGCTTCTTGATATGCCACACCTGTCAAGTGGATGGATTATTTTGCCAAAGAAATCGTCACTTACAGCGATGTAAACAAATTTGTGAACCAAAATTTAGAGAAATAAGCTTTTTGTGTGTATGGAACATTTATGGGATCTTCTATTTCAGGTGAGGAAACATGGGACTAACACTATACATGTTGCATTTATACAGTATGTTTGTTCAGTATATGTATTTTGTTCCTGTCATGACTCTTCTTCTTATTGCCCTCTCATTTGTCAGTGCTCTATCTATCTCTAAGTTGTGTGGTTGGTTCACTAGATAGAGCTCTCTTTTTCTACCATCATCTTTCCCTCTCACACCCCCTCTCCCCTCCCCTCTCTCTCTTCAGCCAGGCCACCACTTCTCCTAATACCCAGTATTAATCCCCTCCCTGTAGCCTTGGCAACAGATTCCTCTGAGGTGTTGACATTAATATGGATATTCCTCTGTTTCGCGAAACCACTCTGCCCTCACCGCGTCTTACTCCACCCTCAACCCCCCCCCCTCCCCAAAACCCTGTTTAGACTGACAATTTACAGTATATTTCGTATTCTCTCTTGTCCTCTCTGCCAGATTGTGCCTTCTCTTTGTAAAGTGTTGTCTCGATTTTGTTGTTTTGCCGAAGCAATTTGGTGTTCCTCCCTCTGCTACATTTTGGGTTTTGGTCAAGCACAGCATAAGTAATGTAGAGCCCAATGACATCTGACGTCAGAATCACCTTTATTTGCTAAATACATTTGCATGTACAGGAATTTGACTCAGTGAAATGGTGCTGCTACAGAGTTACAGACAATAAACAGACAGACAATAGACAGAAAATGATTATAAAATATATAGTCGCAGAATTTACACAATCCACTACAGACTATACTAGAAAAACTATAAGCTACACCAGTGGTCACAAACCTTTTCTGATTTTAAATATTTTTTACATTAACCTAATTAAAACTGTTCCGTAGGAATGAGGTTTGTGCAGTAGGCCTAATACATTATCACGGCATATTGGTTTTATGCCTGGCCTGCCAATATTGCTATTCTCAGACCATATTATATTTCAATACTCGAGCTTTGATAACAGTTGGTGTAGCACTCCGCTGAGCATAAATTGAAATAATATTCAAATAGTTCACCTTTTTTTTGTTTTACTGGACTGATGCTACATGCATTTGATGGTCATAGTGCTTTTAAGACAACTGTGGACTCAAAAAGACATAGTGATCTCAGTGATCTTCAGGTCAGATATTGAGAGCTCTGGAAAGTTGCCAAAATTTCCGGATTGGAATTCCGTGTTGGGTGACCATAAAAAAACAAATCTTGTTTTTTTTCCAGAGTTGTCCGAGTTCCCAGTTGTTTTGAAAATGTTGTGGAAATTACCACCAGGGACTCAACGTCAAGTTTAAATTAAATCATTGTTTATTATCAGCAAGCTGGAGAGCTTACAAACAAACTTAATGCACCATAGTACACGTCGGTTGGGAACTCTGCCGGGACAGTCCCATTAGTTCTGTTATATGCGGCTATACAAAAAAGATACATACTGCAGGCATGGTTCATAGGGTTGGTTCCTGCATGTGAGTGGCACCGTCTCCTATCTTAACTTATAGAACATATTCTGGGCGTTATGCCAAAAGGTCTGAGGAAGGGGTCATGACCTCTTTGATGGGGCCCATGCCCACCTCTCTGATGGGCAATTTGTCCACAAGCTCTTTGATTTCTTCCTCTCCCTTGCTGTCTATCCTGAACCATGTTGAAAGAAATTACAGGTTTTCACAGACACCCTTTGACCAATTGTGGTTACCACTATGTGAAATCAATTAGCAATGACAAGTAGTCATTATGTATGGCTATAATTTAGATGTTTATACTTTACAAACTTGTGCTTTTTCTGTAGTTCTGTGATTAACCATTAAGCGCAGTTGGATTAGGTGACTATCTATTGTGAGCATTGTATTGTGAAAGGCAATTATTTTATATGAAAGGTATTTCTAGATGAAACACTGATTATGTTTGGTGAAAAAGATACTATGTGATTTTGTGTGTTGTATTTAGTCAATTCAAAAAGTGCTTAAAGTTTTGGAAAAAAATGCCTTTTTGATTATATATTTTCTGCTAACGATGCCTGCAGTACCACGGTCGGCTTTGAACTTCCACGGCTTCAATGAGAGGGGGCAGTAGTTCTCCCCTGGTTGGTGGGCAGGATGGGGGGTGTGGGGGGTAGTTTGTAATTTGTGATCTTCTAAAGACCCCTCCAGACAGAAGAGCAGTCGTTAGTGGAAAATTGTGACCCGTTTCAGGAATCTAGGCATATGTCGCAGGTCACTACGTCACACAAGAACATAACGTGTTATTTGGCAGAATGCCTTCTGGAACATGTGAACTTTCATGTGCCTTAATAACAAACTTGTATGCAATCTGTAAATATGAATAAAATTGTTAAATACGAGCCTAGTAGGTTTAGCCACAGAAAAAGCGATCAACCTTCCCGCTAGCCATGATTGGCTGATATAACGAGTTGGCTGGACATGCAGAGAGATTAGTTCAGATTGGTCTGCCATATAGCATGCTTCTGTCTATTTGAGTTGGTTAGTATGTGTAGGTAATCCTGTCTAATGCGGCTTTTTTAAATGTATTGCTTAGTAGAACTGCATAAGTGTTGATCTCCACTTTCTGGAGGACCGAGTTTTGAAATAAGTGGAATTAGAGTATGATAGCTAAAGAGATGGAGAAAACACCTGTCTCCGGATTACATCTTCAAACTAAGGGCAACCATGGCATCCGTGACAGGGAGAAGCATCCAACCATGATGTATACAGGTAAGATAGCTAGCTACATTTTAAGATATTACACGTTTCTAACTTGAAAGTTGTTTTAATTTCAAGTTAAAGTGTACTGTTAGCTAGCTAGCTAACGTTGGCTGGCTCGCTAGCTAATGTCAAATGTATGATCTTATTATTCGTATCTCAGAGCCATTTGCTTGGCTAGTTATAGCCTAATGTTAGCTAGCTAACATTGAACCTGGTTTGTTAGCTACCCGCAGATTAATGCGGGGTAGTAACATCATGAGTTGGGATTATGGTTCATTGTTTAGCTAGCTAGCTAGCTACATGTCTTAACAAAAGACTCCACTATGCAAGTATCGATTTCAATAGAATGTCACTGCGACAACTGTTCATAGACATAGCTGGTAAATTAGCTCTGGCTATTTAGTCCGATTTCAGACCACCGGTAATATAGTCTAGATAGCGACATTTTCACATATTACACGTTTAACATTTTGACAAAGTATTTTCATTTCAAGTTAAATTGTACCTTTAGCTAGCTAGCTAACGTTAGCTGGCTAGCTCGGTAGCTAATGTTACGTGTATGATCTTATTATTTGTATCTCGGAGCCATTTGCTTTGCTTGTTATAGCCTGATGTCAGCTAGCTAACATTGAACCTGGTTGGTTAGCTACCTGCAGATTCATGTAGCTAGATAGCTAGCTACATGTCTTAACAAAAGACTCCACTATGCAAGTGTCCATTTCAATAGAATGTCACTGCGACAACCTTTAGCCAGTTTGCTTGGGTGCTTGACTGCTGTTGTTAGGACAGAACGCTGGAATCAATTCTTAAAGATATTGGTGGAGCTAAAGCATAAGAGTGCGAGAACGATGCTGAATGGGTGTAGATGAAGAAAAGCTCTCTACTAGGTACCAAAACGTTCAAAGGACATTTTCTCAAAAGCGAGGTTACAAGTTTATCAACTTTCAAAGCAGAATTTGTTCCTCAAATGCAGTGCATGATATACCACTTTGCAGCTCTGTTTCTCTGCGTTTATCCAATGTAAAAAACACCATTTCAAATTTTGTGCAGGCATAGATGTAATCAAAATAATTAACGACCAAACAAAACCTTCCTACCAAGGATTCAACACTGCAACCTCCTGAAGTGTAGAGCTTTTTGTTACACAGAGCAATGAGAAAATGACTTTGAAATTAAATCTATTGAGATGTTTGAGACTCTGTAAAGGGTTTACGTCATTATAGTGACATAAAACAAGGAGTGATTTAGTATCAAAAGTGACATATAACTAATATTTATGTTTATGTAACTACAATGACACTATACTGTCATATTCTAATGAGACCGTTTTTCAGTATTATGTATAACTGTACCTACGTAGCATAGATAAGGAATAAATAAGAAATGTAAAGGTTAGCTTTGTACTCTTTACAGAGACCTCAGGCTCTCTAAGGCATCAGGGTCTGCCCTTTGTCCTACACTGCATCCTTATAGGGTTTAAACACGAACATGGAAAGAGTGGAAATGTGGAAAAGGAAATAAAACACTTTTGTAATTTTCCTTCTGCCTTGATGGTAAAGGTGAAGTGTGGTTTGTTTTTAAGTGCTGTTTTTTGATTAGTCGTTATCTTATTTGACAGATGGCAGTCTTTTCATTTACAGAGGCCTCCGATCAATGTTTTTTTTCCCAGAAGTCCTCTATCCTCCATTCCCAAAGTCAGTCAACACTTCAATTCGATAGAGAGGTTTTGGATTCGAGATTATATGTTGTTCAGTTTTAATGCCATCCAGACAGACAGCACACATGACTACAGTACCAGGTGAGTCTTGGTGAAATGATGCAGACAAGCGCATCACAGTTTCAAGTCAAGAGTCTTGTGAAAGGCAAAACTCACTTTGATCTTTGAATACACACTGGATTCCTCTATACTTGATGCACTAGAAAATGTAATACTAATCCAGATGGAGACTTGATGTAAGAGACAACACAGTTTTAATTGGTAACTAAATTGGCTGCACAGAAGTTTTTTTTTTTTAGAAAAGCTATCGACCTTGAACATGAAAAAGTTTAATAAAATAAAAGTATTACTTCTACAAAAATCATAAACTTTTCTTGTGGTGCACTGCTCTCTGAACCACTCTTCAGAACCCACACAGTGATGTACCCTTGATTGAGACAAGTGTTTCTATGTTTAATAAGCGCTGTCGTTATAGTGGACCCAGACTGCTGGAACACACGCACATGTGCACGCGCTCACACACACACACGCGCACACACGCACACACCACACACCCCAGTCTGTCTGATGATGCTACTCTGATGAAAATGCCCTCTAACTCAAAGGACTGTGCCTGGTCCGGAAAATGAGCTATCGATTTCAGGCTTGAAAAATAAAACATTGAATGAACTTCCACATCAATGGTTGCTGTAATGTAAGGAGTCGCAAGAAAAAATTGTTAAGGACATTAGATGTTAGCTGCCTCCCTGATCTTACGTTAAGGGTTTGCTTCCACCTTTCTAGGGACTATCACTTTCTTATAAGTACATACAAATGGTTGCACTTGTTGTAGGTGAGCTGTATTGTATTATCTTCAACCTGCTCTCCAACCCCATTTCTCTAGCTCTACAACCTGCCTCCACTGTGGTGGAACCTGCCCCTCCAGTTTTGGGCTCCTCAGTCACCTCCAAAATAACCCACCTGACTGACGCCATATTTGACTGCATGCGACCACCGCTGATTATCTACGTAGGAACAACAGAGATGATCCCATCAAAGAGGCCAGAGATAAGGTACCACCACTCAATCACAGCAATACCCCCAGCCTTTAAAATGTTATACCCCCCGTCTTCCAACCTGACATCACACTCTTACACGCTGCCCAAACCGGAATTGCCGCGTGTGCGAGCGTTGCAAAATCAATGTACACATACAGGTTATTCAATCATTGCACCCACACTGCTCGCACGCGCCAACAAGCGTCCGCGTTGCCGGGCGCTAAATAGAAGTTGCTTCTATTTGTGACGCAGAACGCGATGCAAGTCCTACCTCTTCCATCTCTTCATTGGCTTTTAGAAGCATATACCCACGTGCCATCTCCTCATTGGTTATACCCACGTGGGTGATTAAAAGATGAACTGAGGTCAGTTGTGGTAATTCATTTTATTATCAAAGTTAGTTGCCAATCGCCATGTAAAGTCAAAAGAACAAGAAAGCCTGGAAGGTGGAGAGATGGACTAGAAACGATTTGGTTGACCGTTTTATGTGTGGATTAAATGTCGGAGTAGAGGATCTTGTGCATTTCGGGTAAAATAACAACTCAATATTTATATCCCAGGACAAATTAGCTAGCAACAGCAAGCTAGCTAGCTAAATAGGACAAATTAGCTAGCAACTGCAAGCCCCAAATTAATATAATTGGTTCAGTTTGTTTTGATATTTCAACCTGTGTGTCGTGATCGCGTTTGGTTTTGGGGGACAAAATCAATTTGTGCACAATGGCTCACACGCCCGTCCAGTTTGGGCATGGTGTTAGAGTTAAATCCTCAGCCAAATCTGATGTGCTAGGAGTCATAATGATTTTTTGTTGAGTCTTGAGTTTTTAGAATATACAGCAAAAATAAATATACCACATTGGAGAATTCTGCTCAGAAAAAAACATTGGGCCATTGCTTTGTGTTGGGCCAGTAACCAAAAGGTCATTATGTATCCCCGAGCTGACTAGGTAAAATATCTGTTGATGTGCCCTTGAATAAGGCACTTAACCCTAATTGCTCTTATAAGTTGCTCTGGATAAGAGTGTCTGCTAAATGACTAAATTGTCAATTTAATAAATAGACAAGAGAACATGCAAGTTAAAAACACAACAACATTTCCATTTACGTTTCGGGATACTTAAAGAGTTGTGCTAATTAAGTGGCAAAAAGTAAGGTATGAGGAACTGTTTGTATCGTTCAGACCTGGCCTGTGAAATAGAGAGCAGGTTTGCATTTTGTACAACGCCACTGCCACAACCACACAAATGGCTTGCAGGTGCATGAAATTCCAAGATGTTTGCGAGCGAAAACAACTTTTAAGTTCATAATCATAAACTGACTGGAAAGCAGCAAAGCCTTGAAACTTTTAAGACTCGGCATCTGTTCACGTGTCAAAGTCCTTGGATAAGATAGAAGAAAGTTGTCAAAACTGTGGGAAATGCCATTTGCATCTTGAAAATAACTTTTTGAGGATTTATGAAATAGTAATTTAATCTGACTGGGGAAATGATTTAGCAGAGTCTACAAATCAAATCAAATGTTATTTGTCACATAAACATGGTTAGCAGATGTTAATGTGAGTGTAGTGAAATGCTTGTGCTTCTAGTTCCAACAATGCAGTAATAACCAATGAGTAATCTAACAATTACACAACAACTACCTTATACACCCCCACGTGTAAAGGGATAAAGAATATGTACATAAAAATATATGAATGAGTGATGGTACAGAACGGCATAGGCAAGATGCAGTATATGGTATAGAGTACAGTATATACATATGAGATGAGTAATGTAGGGTATGTAAACATATAAAAGTGGCATTGTTTAAAGTGGCTAGTGATACATGTATTACATAAAGGTGGCAAGATACAGTAGATGGTATAGAGGACAGTATATACATATGAGATGAGTAATGTAGGGTATGTAAACATTATATTAAGTGGCATTGTTTAAAGTGGCTAGTGATACATTTTACATACATTTTTCCATTATTAAAGTGGCTGGAGTTGAGTCAGTATGTTGGCAGCAGCCACTCAATGTTAGTGGAGGCTGTTTAACAGTCTGATGGCCTTGGGATAGAAGCTGTTTTTCAGTCTCTTGGTCCCTGCTTTGATGCACCTGTACTGACCTCGCCTTCTGGATGATAGCGGGATGAGCAGGCAGTGGCTCGGGTGGTTGTTGTCCTTGATGATCTTTATGGCCTTCCTGTGACATCGGGTGGTGTAAGTGTCCTGGAGGGCAGGTAGTTTGCCCCTGGTGATGCGTTGTGCAGACCTCACTACCCTCTGGAGAGCATTAAGGTTGTGGGCGGAGCAGTTGCCATACCAGGCGGTGTTACAGCCCGACAGGATGCTCTCGATTGTGCATCTGAAAAAATGTGAGTGCTTTTGGTGACAAGCCAAATTTCTTCAGCCTCCTGAGGTTAAAGAGGTGCTGCTGCGCCTTCTTCACCATGCTGTCTGTGTGGGTGGACCAATTCAGTTAAACCGTGATGTGTACGCTGAGGAACTTACTACCCTCTCCACTGCTGTCCCGTCGATGTGGATAGGGGGGTGCTCCCTCTGCTGTTTCCTGAAGTCCACTATCATTTCCTGTGTTTTGTTGACGTTGAGTGTGAGGTTATTTTCCTGACACCACACTCCGAGGGCCCTCACCTCCTCCCTGTAGGCCGTCTCGTAGTTGTTGGTAATCAAGCCTACCACTGTTGTGTCGTCCGCAAACTTGATGATTGAGTTGGAGGCGTGTGAACAGGGAGTACAGGAGAGGGCTCAGAACGCACCCTTGAGGGGCCCCAATGTTGAGGATCAACAGGGTAGAGATGTTGTTACTTACGTTCACCACCTGGGGGTGGCCCATCAGGAAGTCCAGGACCCAGTTGCACAGGGCGGGGTCGAGACCCAGGGTCTCGAGTTTGAGTTTGGAGGGTGAGTTTGGAGGGTACTATGGTGTTAAATGCTGGGCTGTAGTTGATGAACAGCATTCTCATGTCCATATTCCTCTTGTCCAGTATTCCTCTTGCGTCGTCTGTGGACCTATTGGGGCGGTAAGCAAATTGGAGTGGATCTAGGGTGTCAGGTAGGGTGGAGGTGATATGGTCCTTGACTAGTCTCTAAAGCACTTCATAATAACGGAAGTGAGTGCTACGTGGCGGTAGTCGTTTAGCTCAGTTACCTTAGCTTTCTTGGGAACAGGGACAATGGTGGCCCTCTTGAAGAATGTGGGAACAGCAGACTGGGATAAGGATTGATTGAATTTGTCCGTAAACACACCAGCCAGCTGGTCTGCGCATACTCTGAGGACGCGGCTGGGGATGCCGTCTGGGCCTGCAGCCCTGCAAGGGTTTGAAGGAGAGTCCACAGGTTTTGGTAGCGGGCCATGTCAGTGGCACTGTATTGTCCTCAAAGCGAGCAAAGAAGTTGTTTAGTCTGTCTGGGAGCAAGACATCCTGGTCCGCGACAGGACTGGTTTTGTTTTTGTAATCCGTGATTGACTGTAGACCCTGCCACATACCTCTTGTGTCTGAGCCGTTGAATTGCGACTCTACTTTGTCTCTATACTGACGCTTAGCTTTTTTGATTGCCTTGCGGAGGGAATAGCTACACTGTTTTTATTCGGTCATGTTTCCGGTCACCTTGCCCTGATTAAAAGCAGTGGTTTGCGCTTTCAGTTTTGCGGAAATGCTGCCATTAATCCATGGTTTCTGCCTTGGGAATGGTTTAATAGTTGCTGTGGGTACGACATTGCTGATGCACTTGCTAATAAACTCGCTCACCGAATCAGCGTATTCGTCAATGTTGTTGTTTGACGCAATGCGGAACATATCCCAATCCACGTGATTGAAGTAATCTTGAAGCATGGAATCAGATTGGTCGGACCAGCGTTGAACAGACCCGAGCGCGGGAGCTTCCTGTTTTAGTCTCTGTTTATAGGCAGGGAGCAACAAAATTGAGTCTTGGTCAGCTTTTCCAAAAGGAGGGCGGGGGAGGGCCTTATATACGTTGCGGAAGTTAGAATAACAATGATCCAGGGTTTTGGTAGCACAATCGATATGCTGATAGAATTTAGGGTTTCAGATTTAGGTTTTCAGATTTAGGTTTTCAGATTAGCCCCAGCTGTGTAGCACCCACTTGGGTGATGCTTCAGCAGCTCTGGGCACCAGAAGGTTCACCAGACCAAGTTCAGAAAAGTAGCCAGTGTTCCTCACTATGAGCGCTCTGCTTCAGCACTGCTGTATTCCTCCATCTCACATTCCTCTCACTTTTCAGATGACTTTTGGAATTGGCAGCCAAGTGAAACAAAAAGCTAGCTCGCTAGCTAGCCAGCCAAGCCAAAAAGTGATACCCTGTCAGTCAATCTGCAAATCCATGGCTCAAAAACACCAAAGGTAATAAAACGTTATACATGTAATCTGCACTGACATTTGCAACACAGTAACACAACAAATGTCATTCTACATTTCAAAGGAAAACTCTATATCACACCTGGGATTCGAACTTTCCGCAAAGAGCAACATTTTGTTAGATATTTTGGGAATTTTCTTTCTTATTGGTCTATTAACTAATTTACCGCCTGGTGACAAGTTTTTGACTGCACTGGAACTTTAATTAAACGCTTTCATTAAAAAAGTGTGCTATGACTTAAACTACATATACATTTATTTCAATTTTTTTAATTTAACCTTTAATGACGTCCTACCGGGGAACAATGGGTTAACTGCATTCTTCAGGTGCAGAACAACATATTTTTAATTGGCTGATGCGGAATTTGTTACAGGGAATAATCATGTACAGCTGGTGTAGTTAGCATAGGGCAAAGTGTGGCAGGTTATCTGATGGGAAAAGCTAACATTTAACTTTTTATCACGTTTTTAATTGGCTTAATTGGATTTTGAGACAGAGAAAAACTTTTTCTAATGTTTGCAAGTATGGACCCCAGGTGACAGGTGTCATGTGAGCAGCTGAATTTGATGGCTGTTGTGGATTATGGAGTATGTTGGACATTGGTGAATGGACCCAAAGAGGAAGACAGTGCACAGCAGCTGTTGCCTAGCCTATCCAAAGGAATTGATGAATGCCCTGCCAACTTCATATTCCAACTTAATCTTCTGCTTCATGGTTCAGTTAGCACACTGATACTTCTTTTATTAACAGTATTTATGTTTTCATCCGAATTAAATTTTGTGGCTTATGATGACGTTTGATATTCTTCAACTGGGCGGCACATTGGAAATCTTAGACTGATTTTGTTGTTGATGTAAAGCTGACATCCAATTTCCCACAAAGCTGTCATGAAGCATGTTGCATCACTTCTTAATAAATTAGCTACACTGTAAAACTTTTCTGTAATTTCAACAATAAAACACTGTAGAACTAACAGTAAAATACCTTAAATGTGTTTTAAAGAATTAATGCTGAATATTGTGATATGATATGGGGCGGGTAGTTAGGCAACACACTACCAGGTTAACCTTCCACACTCAACACTCCATCCCCAGGTGGCTTGAATAACCGGGTCAAGGGCGGTGCTCTGCCAGGAATCCTTGATATATGCTGTTGCAGTGTGGCTATGTATTCAAGGCAGAATCCAAAATGGCAGCATGACAAGTCATTTGTCTGTGACTAGCACTTTTTAACCTACTAATACTACTAATAACCTATTAATTTATGGTGAAGCAAATCTCCAATTTTCTTGTTGCAAACTATTTAGTTTTGCTGGTGTAAAGATCGCGGGTCTCCCTCAACTCTGATATTTTTTATCACTATTTGCACTTCCTTACTTGAAGTTTACCAAAGTAACCCTCTCTCTGGCTGGCCTGGGTTCTATTCTCAGCTTTCCCTCGGCGGAATGTCTCGTCCAAGCTGCTCCTCTTCGCTCTCCGCCTGGCTGTCAGCTCAACAATCCCCAACCTGTTCTCTCAATCGACCCCTACCCCCAATCTACTCACTACTCATCCACTCACACACTCACATACAGACCCATACATACACACAGTCCTTTTGTACCCTTATCTTCCTTTGCCTCTATTTCTTACATCTCTCAGAGAAAATGACACATTTCATGGTATTGCTTTGTGCACTGACTTTACTGAACTCTGGAGAAAACGAACATTGTCGCTGGGTGAGTACATCTGACAATGTGCTCTCCCGTCCATTAGACATGTTGTCTGCGGGAAATCGCTCTTTTTCACTCGGGTCCACTCTTCCAAGTGCCGATGCATTTCTGGCATGATGTGAACAGTACGAACTTGTGTCACTACCAAAGTCTATTGGTTTTAAATGTTTTGTATTGTCTGGAAACTCACTTGTAGAATTTGTTTGCAGTAGGTCTCTTAAAAAAGAAAAGCAGTGCAAGGTTATTAAACAGAGGTGCCTAGTTATTCTTCTTTTGTTGATATCAGGTAACGTGCAACCTAACCCTGGACCTGATATGCAATGTCTCCAAACCCCCTCTGATTTTAAATCTAGATCTGGTTTTGGTATTTTTCATTTAAATGTACGCAGCCTGTTGTCTAAAATTTATGGGGTTAGGATTTGGGCTAAATCCACTGATGCTGATGTAATTGTGTTTTCTGAAACCTGGCTCAGCAAGTCTGTTCTTGATAGGGGTAATGTATAAATGGTTACTGACCGAGTTAAGAAAGGTGGGGGTGTGGCTATGTATGTACAGACTAAATTCCTTATAAGTGTGGCAAAGTCTGGAACTATTTATAAACATGTTTTATTTCTTGCTTTGAATCTTGGGGTTTCAAAGGGTCTTTCTATAACTGTGATTGGCTGTTATAGACCCCCCCCCCCTCTGCTCTCTATAACTGCGATTGGCTGTTATAGACCCCCCCCTCTGCTCTCTATAACTGTGATTGGCTGTTATAGACCCCCCCTGCTCTCGGTGATGTATTTTCTTCTCTGATGCACCTTATGTCTAAACTTCTTTACAGTGAAATTATATTGATTGGTAATCTCAACTGGTGTTGGTTTAAGCTGGTGTCTGATGATTTTAAAATGTATTGTAATTCTATGTATCTTACCCAGTTGATTAACTCACCCACCCGCCTAAATCTCATATGTCCAGAGAAATCTACCCTGATTGATTTGATATTGACAAATGTGCCACATAAATATTCTGCAGTTGGTGTTTTCTGTAATGATTTAAGTGACCATTGTGCTGTTCTTGCTGTTAGAAACACCAAGGTTCCGAAAACAAGCCCACACTTTATTCGTAAGATACATTTTAAGAGTTTTAATGAGCAGGCTTTCTTTCATGATTTGTTTCATTTTGACTGGAGCAAGATTGAGTTTATTCCTGATGTGGAAACTGCCTGGAAATTCTTTCATTGTGTATTTTTTTCCCAAATAGTAAACAAACATGCCCCATTCCACAGGTTCAGAGTTAAAGGGAGGGATAATCCATTGTTCTCTTCTGAGCTGTCTTGTATTATTCACAAACATAATCTAGTCTGGGCTAAAGCAAGGAAATCATGTTCTGATGCTGAGTGGCTTCTTTTTAGGAAACAAGTGTTCTTCTCTTCTCAGGAAGGCCAAACTGAAATGCTAAATTGTTTCAATGAGCCCATTGTATCATCTGGAAGACTGTTTTGATTAAGTGTCCTCTGTTTCTGTACAGTCCTGTGTGGATGAACCAGTGAGAGCTGGTCAAACTTTTAGCATTTTGCCATTCTCAGTGCAGGAGGTACATCAAGCCATGAAATTCTTAGATCAGAGAAAGCCTACACGTCCTGATTTTCTTGATCCCTGCTTTTTTTTTTTAACTGGCAGCTGATTTCATAGCTGAACCACTTACATATCTGTTCAGTTTAAACATGGAATGTAATGAAATTCCAAAGATCTGTAAATCAGCATTTGTCCTACCACTTTTAAAAGGGTTAGATCCAACTCTTTTAAACAATTATAAGCTGTTCTCAAAGCTATCACCCCTGGCAAAAATACTTGAAACCCTTGTTAGTGAACAGCTAAAATAGTTTTTATATACTAACTCGATTTTATCAATGTACCAATCGGGCTTCAGGAAGAAGCATAGCAGAATTACAGCAGCCATGAATGTTTTAAATGATATAATTTCATAGAAAGTTAGCAAAAAGAAGATAAGATCTTGCTACCATGGAAAGGAAATACATGTTTATTTGTGGAAAAATCACACTGTTTAACTCTTTAGTCATATCCCTGTATCCCAGTTTACCTTGACAGGAAGTATAAAATATTAAAGCATTAGACCTCTCATTAAAGGCTTCAGTCTTATAAAAGTTATACTTAAATCTGAACGGGTTTCTAGCAGAATAGTAAGAATGTCTCACCCCATCTTCAAGAATGCCCTTTTCCCCTTTATTCAGACTACAACCTCTCACTTTTGGAAATTAAATAATCTCCTAAATATCGCTATTTTTAAAACAAGCCAAAGAAAGTTAGTTGCATTTTCAGTTTAATCCACCAGACAAGACAGAACAAATAATAAAACAAATATTATGGTTAAGCTCGAATAGACTAATTCATAAAAAAATATGTTGTTTTTGAAGATGTCACGATCGTCGAAATAACATTCGGACCAAGGCGCAGCATGATATGGGTTCCACATCTTTTATTTGTGAAACGCACAAAAACAATAAAGTGCAAACGACACATGAAGCTATGGAGTGCTCACAGGCAAATACACACAAACAAGATCCCACAAAAAAACAGTAGGGAAATGGCTGCCTAAATATGATCCCCAATCGGAGACAACGCTAAACAGCTACCTCTGATTGGGAACCATACCAGGCCAACATAGAAATAAAACAACCTAGATTACCCACCCTAGTCACACCCCGACCTAACCAAAATAGAGAATGAAAAGGCTCTCTATGGTCAGGGCGTGACAGAAGAAGAAAAAAACGGAATAATCTTTGTAGATGGTATTATAACTTGGACTGGGGGAGTTATGTCAGACATGCAGCTAACTAAAATAAAATATATTGAAATTGCAAGTGGAAGGGGGAGAAAGTAAGGATCTTGTCTGTCGGAACTGCAATAATGACCAAAATTGATTATTTAAGCCTAGGGGTTCCATTCGCTGAAAAGGCAGAGCGTGAAATTCAAAAATATTTTAAAGAAATATTTAACTGTCATACATTCACAAGTGAATTCAGAACACGAATGTAAGAGCGCTTGATTGGCCCAGCCAAAACCCAGACTTGAATCACATTGAAAACATGTTTTCAATTTGTCATTATCGGGTTGATTGAATTTATTCGACTTAATAAAAAAAATACATACATAAGGGTGCTCCAGCTGGTGAGGCCTCCACATACAATTTAAGAAAATCATCAAGGACAACACAATTGACTTTACAAGCTTATTTCCATTGTGGTCCTTTATTGTGGCTAGATGGGTGGGAATTAAAACAAATATTTAATCAATTTTGAATTCAGGCTCTAATGCAACAAAATGTTGAATGAGTCAAAGGGGTATGAGTACTTTCAGAAGGCACTGTATGTATGTGTGTATGCCCACACGTCAGCCTCTACTACACCGCCTTTTTCTTTTCCGAATCTAGGGCCGGGTCCTGTGCCTCCGACTCATTGAAGATCTTTTCAGTCATAGGAAGCGATGGAGGAAACATTATATACAAAAGAAGTGGAAGATCAGGACATAAAAACACACAAATACGTCAGGCGGCTGCGGCCACTGTTGATGAAGATGAGGAGAAGGAAATGTCAACATGTCGAAGCCGGCTGGTGACAACTCAGAGGTTACCAGTTTCCTTGATCAGACTTTTGTAAAGTCAGTTAAAGTTTTTTTTTTAAATGAAGATACATTTGTGAGGTCAGCTGCAGTTTTGCAGAAGACTGTGGGGGTTAGACAAGTTGAGTGAGAATAAGCGTTTCCGCTCGATTAAACATGTTGCGGCAGTTACAACAATCAAAAAAAGATTGGAAAACACGGTTAAATGAAGAGGGAAACAAAATGGTCCTGCTTTGAAAGACGTGCAGGTTGTAAAGGCTTCGTAAAGCCTTCATAAAGCCATAATCACAAAATAAATGTGTTACAAATCATCTATAACCTTATGTTTTGCTTTATAAAAAGTTCATAAATGTGTCATAGTGGGGGTTACATAACCACCAATGTCAAATATGACATAAACCTGTGCTTTATACTGGGTGGTATAAGCACCGCTTAATAAAGGCCTTATGGGTCATATTAAACAAAGCATTCAGAACCCTGCCATGCATCTTGGTAGAGCATTGCAATGCCAGGATATTGGGTTCGATTCCCGGGACCACCCATACGTAAAAAGGTATTCACGCATGACTGTAGGACATTTTGGATTAAAGCGTCTGTTATTTGTATATATTACATTTCACTCAAAATAATTCTAGCACGGCTGAATCGCTTTCCCTTATTGGACCTGACCTCAACTTCCCCCAAAATGCTATGCTGCAGGATGACACACACTCCAAAGTGCAGCACAGCAAAAAACTTTGTTAGGGCATTTGTCAAATGCATTTGTATTTTTTGCCTAATTGTTCTTTTCCCAAATTCCATTTTATTGGTTTTGTTTTTCCAGGTTTCGGATTTCCCGACATTGTTTCTGTTTTCCAACAGTTTTTTCATAGTTTTTACTAGAAAAACAACATTGGATTTTCTGTGTTCACAACAATGCTTAAACCACACCAGGGGATGAACTTTGAGGTCTGGAAAAAATCAAATAAACTTATATTTTTTGTGTAGTTTCCCTTTAATTCAGTGAGAATGCCCTGCACTTTTATTTGGTTAGCTGGTTTTCTTTAGTGCAATAGGCGCACATGATTCGACCACCAATGAAATGGGTGGAGTAAAAGACCAGCAACACCCCATATTATTCAGAGCCCCAAAAAATGAATCATTATGTACATTCTACAGACCCTAATGATATACTTTTAATGCGGCACCCAGAATAGTTCTTGCTCTAAGGCAATATACATGTATACCCTATTCCATATACAGTGATTCGAATAACTGGCATTTACAGTGCCTTGCGAAAGTATTCGGCCCCCTTGAACTTTGCGACCTTTTGCCACATTTCAGGCTTCAAACATAAAGATATAAAACTGTATTTTTTTGTGAAGAATCAACAACAAGTGGGACACAATCATGAAGTGGAACGACATTTATTGGATATTTCAAACTTTTTTAACAAATCAAAAACTGAAAAATTGGGCGTGCAAAATTATTCAGCCCCTTTACTTTCAGTGCAGAAAACTCTCCCCAGAAGTTCAGTGAGGATCTCTGAATGATCCAATGTTGACCTAAATGACTAATGATGATAAATACAATCCACCTGTGTGTAATCAAGTCTCCGTATAAATGCACCTGCACTGTGATAGTCTCAGAGGTCCGTAAAAAGCGCAAAGAGCATCATGAAGAACAAGGAACACACCAGGCAGGTCCGACATACTGTTGTGAAGAAGTTTAAAGCCGGATTTGGATACAAAAAGATTTCCCAAGCTTTAAACATCCCAAGGAGCACTGTGCAAGCGATAATATTGAAATGGAAGGAGTATCAGACCACTGCAAATCTACCAAGACCTGGCCGTCCCTCTAAACTTTCAGCTCATACAAGGAGAAGACTGATCAGAGATGCAGCCAAGAGGCCCATGATCACTCTGGATGAACTGCAGAGATCTACAGCTGAGGTGGGAGACTCTGTCCATAGGACAACAATCAGTCGTATATTGCACAAATCTGGCCTTTATGGAAGAGTGGCAAGAAGAAAGCCATTTCTTAAAGATATCCATAAAAAGTGTCGTTTAAAGTTTGCCACAAGCCACCTGGGAGACACACCAAACATGTGGAAGAAGGTGCTCTGGTCAGATGAAACCAAAATGGAACTTTTTGGCAACAATGCAAAACGTTATGTTTGGCATAAAAGCAACACAGCTGAACACACCATCCCCACTGTCAAGCATGGTGGTGGCAGCATCATGGTTTGGGCCTGCTTTTCTTCAGCAGGGACAGGGAAGATGGTTAAAATTGATGGGAAGATGGATGGAGCCAAATACAGGACCATTCTGGAAGAAAACCTGATGGAGTCTGCAAAAGACCTGAGACTGGGACAGAGATTTGTCTTCCAACAAGACAATGATCCAAAACATAAAAATTGCACGCCCAATTTTTCAGTTTTTGATTTGTTAAAAAAGTTTGAAATATCCAATAAATGTCCTTCCACTTCATGATTGTGTCCCACTTGTTGTTGATTCTTCACAAAAAAATACAGTTTTATATCTTTATGTTTGAAGCCTGAAATGTGGCAAAAGGTCGCAAAGTTCAAGGGGGCCGAATACTTTCGCAAGGCACTGTATATTAACACCCAAATTTACTGCGAATGTCACTTAAATATAAACAAATATGAATCACTGTTAATGTTAGATTACATACTGCAGCTACAGTTGAAGTCGGAAGTTTACATACACTTAGGTTGGAGTCATTAAAACTCGTTTTTCAACCACTCCACAAATGTATTGTTAACAAACTATAGTTTTGGCAAGTCGGTTAGGACATCTACTTTGTGCATGACTTAAGTAATTTTCCCAACAATTGTTTACAGACAGATTATTTCACTTATAATTCACTGTATCACAATTCCAATGGGTCAGAAATGTACATACACTAAGTTGACTGTGCCTTTAAACAGCTTGGAAAATTCCAGAAAATTATGTCATGGCTTTAGAAGCTTCTGATAGGCTAATTGACATAATTTGAGTCAATTGGAGGTGTACCTTTGGATGTATTTCAAGAACTACCTTCAAACTAAGTGCCTTTTTGCTTGACATCATGGGAAAATCCCCAAAAATCAGCCAAGACCTCAAAATATATTGTAGACTTCCACACGTCTGGTTCATCCTTGGGAGCAATTTCCAAACACCTGAAGGTACCACGTTCATCTGTACAAACAATAGTACGGAAGTATAAACACCATGGGACCACTCAGCCGTCATACCGCTCAGGAAGGAGATACGTTCTGTCTCCTAGAGATGAAAGTACTTTGGTGCGAAAAGTGCAAAACAATCCCAGTCAATGTGTGGAGATACATGTTAATCGAGGTCATTTGTAAGTGGCTATGCATAGATAATAAACAGCGAGTAGCAGCAGTGTAAAAACAAAGGGGGAGGTTCACGTTGTCCGTGATCAGGCCTACCACTGTTGCGTCATCAGCAAACTTAATTAAGGTGATGGAGTCGTGCCTGGCCACACAGTCGTGGGTGAACAGGGAGTACAGGAGGGGACTAAGCATGCACCCCTGAGGGGCCCCCGTGTTGAGGATCAGCATGGCAGATGTGTTGTTTTCTACCCTTACCACCTGTGGTTGGCCCGTCAGGAAGTCCTGTATTCAGTTGCAAAGTGAGGTGTTTAGTCCCAGGGTCCTTAGCTTAGTGATGAGCTTTGTGGGAACTATGGTGTTGAATGCTGAGCTGCAGTCAATGAACAGGTGTTCCTTTTGTCCAGGTGGGAAAGGGCAGTGTAAATCTGTTTTGGTGGTATGTGGTATGCGAATTGGAGTGGGTCCAGAGTTTCTGTCCTGATGGTGTTGATGTGAGCCATGACCAGCCTTTCAAAGCACTTCATGGCTAACAAAGTGAGTGCTACGGGATGGTAATCATTTAGGCAGGTTACCTTGGGCAAAGGGACTATGATGGTCTTTTTGAAACATGTAGGTATTACAGACTCGGCCAGGGACAGGTTGAAAATGTCAGTGAAGACACTTGCCAGTTGGTCCGCCATGCTTTTAGTACATGTCCTGATAATCCAACTGGCCCCTCGGCTTTGTGAATGTTTCCCTGTTTAAAGGTCTTGCTCACATCGGCTACGGAGAGGGTGATCACACAGTCGTCCAGAACAGCTGGTGCTCTCATGCATGCTTCAGTGTTTCTTGCCTCAAAAGGAGCATAAAAGGCATTTAGCTCGTCTGGTAGATTCGCATCACTGGGCAGCTCGCGGCTGGATTTCCTTTGTAGTCGGTAATAGTTTTCAAGCCCTGCCACATACGACGAGCGTCAGAGCCGATGTAGTAGGATTCAATCTTAGTCCTGTATTGACACTTTGCCTGTTTGATCGTTTGTCTCAGTGCATAGCGGGATTTCTTTTAAGCTTCCTGGTTAGTGTTCTGCTCCTTGAAAGCGGCAGCTCTAGCCTTTAGCTCGGTGCGGATGTTGCCTGTAATCCATGGCTTCTAGTTTGGAAATGTACGTACCGTCACTGTGGAGACGATGTCGTAGATGCACTTATTGATGAA
Source organism: Oncorhynchus mykiss (assembly GCF_057628025.1). Classification (NCBI taxonomy): domain Eukaryota; kingdom Metazoa; phylum Chordata; class Actinopteri; order Salmoniformes; family Salmonidae; genus Oncorhynchus; species Oncorhynchus mykiss. Next base: position 13,207,444 of record NC_143049.1, read on the forward strand.
GCCGGTGACTGAGGTTGTATACTCCCCAATGACATTGAATGAATTCCAGAACATATTCCAGTCTGTGCTAGCAAAGCAGTCCTGTAGCGTAGCATCCACGTCATCTGACCAATTCTGCATTAAGCGAATCACTGGTACTTCCTGCTTTAGTTTTTGCTTGTAAGCAGGAATCAGGATAAAATAATGGTCAGATTTGCCAAATGGAGGATGAGGGAAAGCTTTGTATGTGTCTCTGTGTGTGGAGTAAAGGTGGTCGAGATATTGTTTTTACCTCTGGTTGCACATGTGACATGCCGGTAGAAATTAGGTAAACGGATTTAAGTTTGCCTGCATTAAAGTCCCCGGTCACTAAGAGCGCTGCTTCTGGATGAGCATTTTCTTATTTGCGTATGGCCTTATACAGCTGGTTGAGCGCGGTCTTAGTGCCAGTATCGGTTTGTGGTGGTAAGTAGACGGCTATGAATAATATTGATGTGAACTCTCTTGGTAGATAGTGGTTTACAGCTTATCATGAGGCATTCTACCTCAGGCGAGTAATACCACGAGACTTCTTTAATATTAGACATCCCACAACTGCAGTTATTTGCAAATAGAGACACACCCCCGCCCCTCATCTTACCAGATGTAGCTGCTCTGTCCTGCTGAAAAACGGACAAGCCAGCCAGCTCTGTATAATCCATGTCGTCGTTCAGCCAAGTCTCGTTGAAACATAAGATATTACCATTTTTTATGTCCCGTTGGTAGGATATTCTTAATCGTAGATCGTCCAGTTTGTTGTCCAGTGATTACACGTTGGCCAAAGTACCGAGGGTACTCACTCAATGATGAATTCTCATGAGGAACCCAGACCTCCACCCCCTGTATTTCCGTCTTTTCTTCACGAGAATGATGGGGATGAGGGCCTGGTCTCCGTGAGGTAGTATATCCTTTGCGTCGGACTCATTAAAGAAAAAATCTTCCTCCACTTTGAGGTGAGTAATCACTTTTCTGATGTCCAGAATCTCTTTTCGGTTATAAGAGGTTGTAGCAGCAATATTATGTACAAAAAATGAGTTACAAAAAAATGAACTAATTAGCTAAGTTGGTTAGGAGACAGTAAAACGACGTGAGGACAATTTTCGGGGACGCATTTTGGCTCATAAGCGCTACTTTCCAGTGGTGGAAAAGGTACCCAATATCATACTTGAGTAAAAGTAAAGATACCTTAATAGAACATTACTTGAGTAAAATACTACTTAAGTAAATGTCTAAAAGTATTTGGTTTTAAATATACTTAAGTATCAAAAGTAAATGTAATTGCTAATATATAATTAAGTATCAAAAGTAAAAGTATACATTTCAAATTCCTTATATTAAGAAAACCAGACGTCTCCATAAAAGCTTCAACACTCAGCGTTGAGCATCTGTTTAGTGAGTCTGCCAGATCAGGCAGTAGGGATGACCAATGATGTTCCCTTGATAAGTGTGTGAATTAGATAATTTTCCTTTCCTGCTAAGCCTTCCAAATGTAACAAGTACTTTTGGGTGTCAGGGAAAATGTATGGAGTAAAACATACATTATTATCTTCAGGAATATAGTGAAGTAAAGGTAAAAAGTGTCGAAAATATAAAGAGTAAAGTAGAGATACTAAAAAAACTACTTAAGTAGTACTTTCAAGTATTTTTTACTTAGGTTCTTTACACAACTGCTCCTTTCAAAAGTACTGGCTTACATTATACAAAACTTCCAGAAAATATTTTTAACTGTGTGTTCTTTGGTCAACAGATGGCTGAGACAAGGACTGCCAGACCATCAGACAAACGAGCACAGTCAGTGAAATTTAAGTCAGCACACACAAATCTTTTGATGGAAAACTACAGGTGGGAATCTTCCACCCACACAGACAGTGTGGTGAAGAAGGGGCAACAGTGCCTCTTCAACCCCAGGAGGCTGAAGAAATGTGGCTTGGCACCAAAAACCCTCACAAACCTTTACAGATGCACAATTGAGAGCATCCTGTCGGGCTGCATCACTGCCTAGTATGGCAACTGCACCACTTGCAACCACAGGACCCTCCAGAGGGTGGTGTGGTCTGCCCAACGCATCACAGGGGGCAAACTATCCTGCTCTCCAGGACACCTACAGCACCCAATGTCACAGGAAAGCCAAAAAGATCATCAAGGACAACAACCACCCGAGCCCATGCCTATTCACCCCGTTATCATTCAGATGGCGAGGTCAGTACAGGTGCGTCACATCTGGGACCGAGAGATTGAAAAACCGCTTCTATCTCAAGGTCATCAGACTGTTAAACAGCCATCACTAGCACCTTAGAGGCTGCTGCCCTATATACTGTATATAGACTTGGAATCACTGGCCACTTTAATAATGGAACACTAGTCACTTTAATCATGTTTACATATTTTGCATTACTCACCTCATCTGCACATACCTTATTATATTCTATTCTATTGTATTTTAGTCTATGCTGCTCCCATATTGCTCGTCCAAATAGTTGTATATTCTTAATTCCATTCCTTTACTTTAGATTTGTGTGTATTGTGTGTGGTGTTGTGAAATTGTTAAATATTACTTGTTAGATATTGCTGCACTGTTGGAGCAGAAACACAAGCATTTCGCTATACCCGCAATGACATCTGCTAAACATGTGTATGTTTAATACAATTTGATTTGATTTCGGCAGGATCATTGAACAGCTATCTACACATTTATGGTGAAATGAAGTCACAGCGGTTTAGCTAACTATCCCCTCAGGTGCTAAAGATCACATCACGTTACAGCTCTTCATCATGCACTGTACTGTATTTGCCCAAAAGTGCCAACAATTGGAAAAGATCCACTCAATTAATATTTTATATCAATCTTAGTCGCTAATAGCAAATGGTAATGATGGCACTCCATCCCTGTGGTTTGGTAGATTTTACTTAAAAAAATATTAGTATTCAGATTCCTGGTAATTGCCTGGTCTTGCATGGGCAGGTTTAATTATACTGATAGAGGAACCAGCAGCCTAGTTAGTTGGATTTGGAGTAGCAACATTTGAGATGGAGTATTTGTTCAGGTACAAATATGGTGGAATTTTTTATAAAACATTTACACATTTCCTAGAGAAACTTAATAGTACAATAATAAACTTGGCCAATAGCAAAATATTAGGCCTAACAATAGCAATAGATAGACCGCCAATATATAACTCACTCATCTGAGTGCCTTCAGAAAGTATTCATACTCCTTGACTTATTCCATATTTTGCTGTGTATCAGCCTGAATTCAGAATTTTTTGCAAATGTATTGAAAAATAAATACAGAATTATCTCATTTACATAAATATTCACGGGGCAACAGGTAGCCTAGTGGTTAGAGTGTTGGCCCAGCAACCAAAAGGTTGCTAGATTGAATCCCCGAGCTGACAAGGTAAAAATATGTTGTTCTGCCCCTGAACAAGGCAGTTAACCCACTGTTCCTAGGCTGTCATTGTAAATAAGAATTTGTTCTTAACTGACTTGCCTAATTAAAATAAAGGTAAAATAAATGCACACCCCTGAGTCAATACATGTTAGAATCATCTTTGGCAGTGATTACGGCTGTGACTTTTTCTGGGTAAGAATATTTGTATTCTGTATTATGTTCCCTCTTTTCACTCTGTCATTTAGGTTTGTATTGTGGAGTAACTACAATGTCGCTGATCCATCCTCAGTTTTCTATCACAACCATTGGTGAAAATTCCTGATTGGTTTCCTTTATCTCCGGCAACTGAGTTAGGAAGGACGCCTGTGTCTTTGTAGTGACTGGGTGTATTGATACATCATCCAAAGTGTAAGTAACTTCACCATGCTCAAAGGGGTATTCAATGTCTGCTTCTTTTCAAGGCATTGTGAAAACCTCCCTGGTCTTTGTGGTTGAATCTTTTTGGAATTCACTGCTCAACTGAACGACCTTACAGATAATTGTATGCCTGGGGTAGAGAGATGAGGTAGTCATTTGAAAATCATATTAAACACTATTATTGCACACATGGTGAGTCAATGCAACTGATGATGTGACTTGTTAAGCACCTTTTTACTCCTGAACTTGGTTAGGCTTGCCATAACAAAGGGGTTGAATACTTATTGACTTATACACTAAAACATAATTCCACTTTGAAAATATGGTGTATTGTGTAGGCCTGTGACACAAAATTACAATTTATTCAATTTTGAATTCAGACTGTAACACAACAACATGTTGAAAAAGTCAAGGGGTGTGGATACTTTCTGAAGGCACTGTATCTGGCAGAACTAGTATAAATGTTACCTGAACGAGCAGCCCTCCCTGAACGATGAAAATGGGAATCTTGAAAATGTACAAAAATGTATGCACTCACTACTGTAAGTTGCTCTGGATAAGAGTGTCTGTTAAATTACTAAAATTTAAATAAAAATATGTGCCATAACCTGGCAGAATCCATTAACACCTTTAAAGAGGCAAATTCTCATTTAACTTTTATATCACACTTTACAGGCAATAGGGTCGATCGGGGTTGGTTGTGTCACAGTGCAAATTACTCCCAATCTAAATGGTGCTGTATAATCAGTTTAAGGTTAAAATGTGTGAACTATTTGAAAGAACTCATCCACCTGGTCAATTCATGTCACCATGACAAAATGACATTGAGGTGAGGGGAATTTGTGGTTTTCATAGGTGAATGCGGAAAATATATATATTGGTATTTTCTTTGTAAATGTTTGAATTATGTGAGTATCCATGTACAATGATGTGTGTTGAAAATAGGAAATGGAGAGCTATATTTCAAACCATTTGGTCAGGGAGGTGACCAAGAACCCAATGGTCACTCTGACAGAGCTCGAGAGTTCCTTATCGCTGCAGCACTCCACCAATCAGGCCTTCATAGTAGAATGGCCAGGCGGAGGCCACTCCTCAGTAAAACGCACATGACAGCCCAAATGGAGTTTGCCAAAAGGCACCTAAAGGACTCTCAGACCATGAGAAACTAGATTTTCTGGTCGGATGAATCCAAGACTGAACTCTTTGGCCTGAATGTCAAGCGTCACGTCTGGAGGAAACCTGGCACAATCCCTACGGTGAAGCATAGTGGTGGCAGCATCATGATGTGGGGATGTTTTTCAGTGGCAGGGACTGGGAGAATAGTCAGGATCAACAGAAAGAAGAACAGAGCAAAGTACCGAGAGATTCTTGATGATCATCTGCTCCAGAGCTCCCAGAACCTCAAACTGGGGCGAAGGTTGACCTTCCAACAGGACAACATCCCCCTAAGCACACAGCCAAGACAACACAGGAGTGACTTTGGGTCAATGTCTAAATGTCCTTGAGTGGTCCAGCAAGAGCCCGGTCTTGAACCCGATCTAACATCTCTGGAGAGACCTGAAAATAGCTGTGCAGTGATGCTCCCCATCCAACCTGACAGAGCTTGACAGGATCTGCAGAGAAGAATGGGAGAAACTCCCCAAATACAGCTGTGCCAAGCTTGTATCGTCATACGCAAGAAGACTCGAGGCTGTAATCGCTGCTGAAGGTGTAAGTACTGAGTAAAGGGCCTGAAAGCTTATGTAAATGTAATATTTCAGGCATTTACATTTTTCAGACATTTGCAGAAATTTCTAAAAACCTGTTTTTGCTTTGTCATCATGGTCATCATTGTGTGTAGCTGGATTAAGGGTAAAACGATTTAATCCATTTTAGAATAAGGCTGTAACGTAACAAAGTGTGGAAAAAGTCAAGAGGTCTGAATACTTTCCGAATGCTCTGTATCCGTTGATTCTTGAAGAATATACCTTAGAAATGCCTCATGAGCTTAGTTCAACTGTCCAACCCTATCAGAACCCAATACATGTTGTTGTACTCCACTGTTTGTTAACAATGCAATTGTAAACAAACACTGAAAAGCCTCAAAACATGGTTAAAGGGGTACTGAACTTCATTATTTAGCCTCTGTTTCAATTCTCTGCATTAGGAAATTTGACTGAAAATGAGATTTGGGTCTTGATGGAATACTTCGATGTGTGTGCCTCTTGTGTGTGTGTTCGAACCTTTGTACTTTCACTCTGCCAAAACAGTACACAGTTACAGGCACTCACCTTTCTAGATAACTTGAAACAATCTAACCAGGTCTTGTGTCTGGAAGTAGTCTAACAAGCTAGCCAACTTATTTTGCCATTTAGCTTCTGCTGGCCGGTGTGCATCAGTAGCAAAATTGGTTTGACTTTGGATAGCCTATCTCAGGGTCTAGTTAAGAACTGTCAATAAATTACACAATGTAAATGGGACATTTTCATGTTTCACATATTTTAGTTCTCATTAGATGCTTTCAATATTCATATATGAATTTCTACAATTTATAGTTGGTTTGAGGTTTTTAAGTCATTGAAATTTAGAGTTATTGGCATTTTAAAATATTGTCCCATGTACAGTACGTTGTGTAATTTGATCCCTAATTGGTCCAATAGGGATATCGGGTCGCATGCAGCTGTGTTCCTGAATTGATGATTACTTGGGTGCTGTGATGGGCATGTGGGCAGGATTGAAATAAACCCAACCCAAAGAAAACTGTTACGTACCCCTCATTCCGTCACAAACCATTTTTTCCTAATTCTCACAAATCTCCGTTTTGGACGAGACAAAATTATCTTATTTACACTTTCTAGTACATTTTTGACAATACAATAAATGTTTCTGACTAATATCAAATAGGTGGGTTTCCATCAGAGAAGTTGTCTATTGACTTCCTTTGCTCTTTAAACATGATGTCATTCACAATTTGCTTAATGTGATTACAACATTTAGGTGGGTCTCTTGAGTCTCTAATTATGATTTGTTCGTTTGTATGTTGTTACAAGACAAGATATGTAGCTCTACAATGTGATCTATTGAAACAGCTTCTAGCGAGATTCTTCCACTGGTTTAGTAGTAATGCATTGTATTACAAAATCAAACCCAAATCCTTAAACCCAGATTAGTTTATCCACTTCAGCTGCTCACCGCACAGCAAGAGAAACCCCTGGAGTTATTAATCACTCTGAAACAAACACACACACACACTCACACACACACACACACACACACACACACACACACACACACACACACATACATACACACACACACACACACACACACACACACACACACACACACACACACACACACACACACACACACACACACACACACACACACACACACACACCGAGAAAGCAAGCAAGCAGACAAACACTGGAGGCTAACAAATTGTGTGCTGGACTTTGGAATGTCGTCTTTGGCAGAATGTCCCAAGACCAGCTGATCACTGAGTGGTAGGTGAAAGCTGGGAGAAATGGGAGAGAACTATTTGGCCTCACCAGTTGATCTGATGGACTCATTACATTAGAGCTTATTTTTTTCCCAAGGATTTACTGTCTCTGCTATTACTTTCTGTTAGCTTTGCTCTGCTCCATGTCTGAGATAACAATCTTTATTTACGTTTTTTAGAAGCCAGTTAGATCAGATTCTGATCCCTGACAAGAGAGTACATGGCGGCATGAGGACATTCATTTTTCAACAGTTAATATCTCAGTCTTTTGGTTGATCTTTTCTCATCTTTTATTTGTCCCTTTCTGTCTATGATACAATTGAGATTTCTTTCAATCAGAAGTAAGTGATTCAGATTTGAGGTGTGACATAGACCATGGAAGATCTGCCTCTCTTTTTTGGATTATGACATCTCCTAACATGATTTCAGCATCAACATGAATGCTGCACATATTTTGTTACTTCTGATACTGTTGTATGTGAGTATTTCAACACTTTCTTAACTTAATTTTCCTGGGAGTTTCCTGCATTTCAATAGTTACACTTTATTTGAAATTAAGCTTTTACATTGACTGAAGGCAGTACAAAAATGCCTTGGAATTATTTGACTCTTCTTCATTTGTATTCCATTCCTCCTACCTTAAGCTTCTAAATTGCTATACACACATTCAGTACTTGAAAACAAACCAGGTACATGTTGAGGGACCACATGGATCACTATCTGATAATCCACTGCCTGACCCTCTACTTCAGAGTGAGATCTTCTACTTCAGAATGTGACTTTAATTTCCATGTCCATGGTTTATCTATTCTACCTGCATGGCATGCAATTCTGTTTGAGTTTGTAGAAGTATACTTTTGTGAGACAGCATGCTGTCCAGATATTATTCAACAAAACTCAACTTCATGTTTGAATCAGATCGGAATTGAATATACGTTATAGGCCTACATACATGTATGGGGTTCATTCTTACTAATTATGAATGGTTTTAAAGAACTGTAACTTACAGTAACTATAACATACAGTAACGTATTCAAACCTCACAATGATTGCGCTATACACGGACACGTGCAGATACACACACACATACACACAAACACACGCACGTCATGGAAAATAAAATGAAAGTGTTCCCTAAGGAACTGTGTGGGAAGGTTTTCTAGAATTTATGGGGCATATCGTGGACATTTCCTACATCATTTTGCAGGTGGAGTAGAATCATTTTAAAAAGGGGACAGTTTCCCAATGCACTTTTAAAGTACAGGTCAATTAGTTTTTGGGGGCTTCAGATGAAAAGGTAAATATTAATTATATAACGTAAGTGAAACCTGTGCATGGCTAATTAGTGTTTAACAGTGTGTTCCAGATCCAGGTAATGATTTAAAATGCAGTGAAACCATTATGAAACACGAGTGCAAAGCGTATCTAAAAATACAACACTGGAGTTTCTTTTCTTGACACTTTTGACAGGAGCAGCAGAGTCAATTGAGCATTCTAATTGGGATTGCTGTGCTGTTTATTGCAATCCCTTAAAACCTCTTAAAGGATCCACCCCTTTTTTAAAATGTCTGTCTAAAATGACATACCCAAATCTAACTGCCTGAAGCAAGGATATGCATATTCTTGATCAAATTTGAAAGGAAACACTTTGAAGTTTGCGAAATGTGAAGAATGTGAAATGAATGTAGGAGAATATAGCACATTAGATCTGGTAAAAGCGAATACAAAGAAAAAATAAACTGTTTTTTGTATGTTTTTTGTACCATTATCTTTCAAATGCAAGAGAAAGGCCATAATATATTATTCTAGCCTAGATGCAATTTAGATTTTGGCCACTAGATGGCAGCAGTGTATGTGCAAAGTTTAAGACTGATCCAATGAACCATTGTATTTCTTTTCAAAAGTTTGTATCAAGACTGCCCATATGTGCCTAACTGGTTTATTAATAACTTTTCAAGTTCATAAATGTACACTCTCCTGAAACAGTAGCATGGTATTATTTCACTGTAATAGCTACTGTAAATTGGACAGTGCAGTTAGATTAACAAGAATTGAAGCTTTCTGCCAATATCCGATATGTCTATGTCCTGGGAAATGTTCTTGTTACTTACAACTTCATGCCAATCGGATTGGCCTACGTTAGCTAAACTGTCCCGTGTGGGACCCACCGATCCTGAAGAAGTGTTAATGTGACAAAGAAAGACTGTAAATTATGATGACTCCACTACGTGTGAAACAGCCCTGGCCTGCACTGTAGTAGACCCTGTAGACAGAGTCTTTAGAATGGCTTCCTCCTCCACAACCCCCCAGAGGTCTCAATCTAACCCCAGAGGAACTCTGCAGCTTCCCTCCTACCATCAGCTTCCTCTGTGCCCCAGCATGTCCTGTCCCCCGCTCCCTCCAAAAAGGCCATTCATTGTACAGAACACAGCTGGCCCTCCAGCTATAACATTAGGGCTTCCCTTGCCCACTGTCTTATCTGAGCATTAGGTTAGTGCCTGTCAAAGAGGGATGGATAGAAGAGAGGTTGATGTTGCTTTGGCACAAACACAAATGCAACCATCTGTAACCTCTTGCTGCCACAGTTGCCACACTGTCATATCTGACCACCAGTCGTCACATGTAAGCGATTACAAAAAAACAGTAACTGTAATACGTTACGTTACCAGCAAAAATATAGTAATCAGATTAGATACTTTGAAACAGTAGATGATTACTTTGAGGACTACTTTTAAATTCAGAAAGGATGCTTGCGTAAAAAAATATTTGACACTTCTCTGTTTTCTCAATGACATTCAAATCAGCAGTGAAAAAGGTGCAAGTTTAAGTTTGTTCCACCTGAGCGAGTCTGACCACAAGTCAGAGACCACTATGATGACACACCAACATTGGTTTGATGGATCGCAGGAACAGAGCAGGAGTAAGCTACAGTCCAAGCTATGTCTTCCAAATTGTGCGACTGATGTTGGCATCCAAAGATTACCCAACTTGAATAAACGCTTGGAGGTAAGGATGACAGCAGTGGTGTAGAGTACGGCGATATGGATATCGCTTATTATTAATATCTACACAGGGCATTGATGTGAATCACACTGCTGCTCTCTCATTTAGCTATTTGCACCTTACGGATTGTGGTTGTTGTGGATGGCTGTTCACAAATCTAAATGTGTATTTGAACCCAATAATGGTTGAATTCAAGAAGTTTAACCCTTGTGTCATGTTGTCTTGTCTCTGTCCTTTCCCTTCACCCTGTCTCCCTCTGCTGGTCGTGTTAGGTTACCTTTTCTCCCCCGCTTTCCCCCAGCTGTCCCTTGTCTCCTCTAACTACCCATTCACCCCGTTCCCCACCTGTTCCCTTTTTCCCTCTGATTAGGTCCCTATATCTCTCTCTGTTTCTGCTCCTGTCCTTGTCGGATTCTTGTTTGTTTGTGTCATTCATGCCTGAACCAGACTGCCGTCATGTTTGCTGTAACCTTGTCCTGTCCTGTCGGAATCTGCCGGTCCATCTGAGCCTACCTATGTTTGGTAATTAAAGAAGCTCTGTTTAAGTTGATTCGCTTTTGGGTCCTCATTCACGCACCGTAACAGAAGAATCCGACCAAGAATGGACCCAGCGACTTCGGATCCTCTCCACTCAGCCGTCGAGATCCAGGGAGCGATGCTAGGCAGACACAAGCAGGAATTGTCTGCTGCTCGACATGCCGTTGAGACCCTGGCCACCCAAGTCTCCAACCTCACAGAACAGGTTCACCATCTCCGCCTCGATCCACCGGCCACTTCCAGGGCTTTCGAATCTCCGGAGCCCAGAATCAATAACCCGCCGTGTTACTCTGGGGAGCCCACTGAATGCCGCTCGTTCCTCACCCAGTGTGATATTGTGTTTTCTCTCCAGCCCAACACTTACTCCAGGAGCACTGCTCGTGTCGCCTACGTCATATCTCTCCTTATTGGACGGGCTCGTGAGTGGGGCACGGCAATCTGGGAGGCAAGGGCTGAGTGTACTAACCAGTATCAAGACTTTAAGGAGGAGATGATACGGGTTTTTGATCGATCTGTTTTTGGGGAGGAGGCTTCCAGGGCCCTGTCTTCCCTATGTCAAGGCAATCGATCCATAACAGACTACTCTATTGAGTTTCGCACTCTTGCTGTCTCCAGTGGCTGGAACGAGCCGGCCTTGCTCGCTCGTCTTCTGGAGGGTTTCCGCGCAGAGGTAAAGGATGAGATTCTCTCCCGGGAGGTTCCTTCCAGCGTGGATTCCTTGATTGAACTCGCTATTCGCATTGAGCGACGGGTTGATCTTCGTCACCGAGCTCGTGGAAAGGAGCTCACGCTCTCCGTCGCCTCCCTCTCCGCATCACTATCATCTTCCTCTGCCGGCTCGGGTGCTGAGCCCATGCAGCTGGGAGGTATCCGCATCTCGACTAAGGAGAGGGAACGGAGAATCACCAACCGCCTCTGTCTCTATTGCGGTTCCGCTGGTCATTTTGTCACTTCATGTCCAGTAAAAGGCCAGAGCTCGTCAGTAAGCGGAGGGCTACTGGTGAGCGCTACTACTCCTGTCTCTCCTTCAAGATCCTGCACTACCTTGTCGGTCCATCTACGCTGGACCGGTTCGTCAGCTTCCTGCAGTGCCTTAATAGACTCTGGGGCGGAGGGCTGTTTTATGGACGAGACCTGGGCTCGGGAACATGACATTCCTCTCAGACAGTTAAAGGAGCCCACGGCCTTGTTCGCCCTGGATGGTAGTCCTCTCCCCAGGATTCAGCGTGAGACGCTACCTTTAACCCTCACTGTTTCTGGTAATCATAGTGAAACCATTTCTTTTTTAATTTTTCGTTCACCTTTTACACCTGTTGTTTTGGGCCATCCCTGGCTAGTTTGTCATAATCCTTCCATTAATTGGTCTAGTAATTCTATCCTCTCCTGGAACGTCTCTTGTCATGTGAAATGTTTAATGTCTGCTATCCCTCCTGTTTCCTCTGTCTCTTCTTCACAGGAGGAGCCTGGTGATTTGACAGGGGTGCCGGAGGAATATCACGATCTGCGCACGGTGTTCAGTCGGTCCAGGGCCACCTCTCTTCCTCCACACCGGTCGTATGATTGTAGTATTGATCTCCTTCCGGGAACCACCCCCCCCCGGGGTAGACTATACTCTCTGTCGGCTCCCGAACGTAAGGCTCTCGAAGATTATTTGTCTGTAGCTCTTGACGCCGGTACCATAGTCCCCTCCTCCTCTCCCGCCGGAGCGGGGTTTTTTTTTGTCAAGAAGAAGGACGGGTCTCTGCGCCCCTGCATAGATTATCGAGGGCTGAATGACATAACAGTGAAGAATCGTTATCCGCTTCCTCTTATGTCTTCAGCCTTCGAGATCCTGCAGGGAGCCAGGTTTTTCACTAAGTTGGACCTTCGTAACGCTTACCATCTCGTGCGCATCAGGGAGGGGGACGAGTGGAAGACGGCGTTTAACACTCCGTTAGGGCACTTTGAATACCGGGTTCTTCCTTTCGGCCTCGCTAACGCTCCAGCTGTCTTTCAGGCATTAGTCAATGATGTCCTGAGAGACATGCTGAACATCTTTGTTTTCGTTTACCTTGACGATATCCTGATTTTTTCACCGTCACTCCAGATTCATGTTCAGCACGTTCGACGTGTCCTCCAGCGCCTTTTAGAGAATTGTCTTTTTGTGAAGGCTGAGAAGTGCACTTTTCATGCCTCCTCCGTCACATTTCTCGGTTCTGTTATTTCCGCTGAAGGCATTAAGATGGATCCCGCTAAGGTCCAAGCTGTCATTGATTGGCCCGTCCCTAAGTCACGCGTCGAGCTGCAGCGCTTTCTCGGCTTCGCGAACTTCTATCGTCGTTTCATCCGTAATTTCGGTCAGGTGGCAGCTCCTCTCACAGCCCTTACTTCTGTCAAGACGTGCTTTAAGTGGTCCGTTTCCGCCCAGGGAGCTTTTGATCTCCTCAAGAATCGTTTTACATCCGCTCCTATCCTTGTTACACCTGACGTCTCTAGACAGTTCGTTGTCGAGGTTGACGCGTCAGAGGTGGGAGTGGGAGCCATCCTTTCTCAGCGCTCCCTCTCTGACGACAAGGTCCACCCATGCGCGTATTTTTCTCATCGCCTGTCGCCGTCGGAACGTAACTATGATGTGGGTAACCGCGAACTGCTCGCCATCCGGTTAGCCCTAGGCGAATGGCGACAGTGGTTGGAGGGGGCGACCGTTCCTTTTGTCGTTTGGACTGACCATAGGAACCTTGAGTACATCCGTTCTGCCAAACGACTTAATGCGCGTCAGGCGCGTTGGGCGCTGTTTTTCGCTCGTTTCGAGTTCGTGATTTCTTATCGTCCGGGCTCTAAGAACACCAAGCCTGATGCTTTGTCTCGTCTCTTCAGTTCTTCAGTAGCCTCCACTGACCCCGAGGGGATTCTCCCTGAGGGGCGTGTTGTCGGGTTGACTGTCTGGGGAATTGAGAGGCAGGTAAAGCAAGCACTCACTCAAACTCCGTCGCCGCGCGCTTGTCCTAGGAACCTTCTTTTCGTTCCCGTTCCTACTCGTCTGGCCGTTCTTCAGTGGGCTCACTCTGCCAAGTTAGCCGGCCACCCTGGCGTTCGGGGTACGCTTGCTTCCATTCGCCAGCGTTTCTGGTGGCCCACCCGGGAGCATGACACGCGTCGTTTCGTGGCTGCTTGTTCGGTCTGCGCGCAGACTAAGTCCGGTAACTCTCCTCCTGCCGGCCGTCTCAGGCCGCTTCCTATTCCCTCTCGACCGTGGTCTCACATCGCCTTAGATTTTGTCACCGGACTGCCTTCGTCAGCGGGGAAGACTGTTATTCTTACGGTTGTCGATAGGTTCTCTAAGGCGGCTCATTTCATTCCCCTTGCTAAGCTTCCTTCTGCTAAAGAGACGGCACAAATCATCATCGAGAATGTTTTCAGAATTCATGGCCTTCCGTCAGACGTCGTTTCGGACAGAGGTCCGCAATTCACGTCTCAATTTTGGAGGGAGTTTTGCCGTTTGATTGGGGCTTCCGTCAGTCTCTCTTCCGGCTTTCACCCCCAGTCTAACGGTCAAGCAGAACGGGCCAATCAGACTATTGGTCGCATCTTACGCAGTCTTTCTTTTCGCAACCCTGCGTCTTGGTCAGAACAGCTCCCCTGGGCAGAATACGCCCACAACTCGCTTCCTTCGTCTGCGACCGGGCTATCTCCTTTTCAGAGTAGCCTCGGGTACCAGCCTCCGTTGTTCTCATCTCAGTTCGCCGAGTCCAGCGTCCCCTCCGCTCAGGCTTTTGTCCAACGTTGCGAGCGCACCTGGAAGAGGGTCAGGTCTGCACTTTGCCGTTATAGGGCGCAGACTGTGAGAGCTGCTAATAAGCGTAGAACGAAGAGCCCTAGATATTGTCGCGGTCAGAGAGTTTGGCTCTCCACTCAGAACCTTCCCCTTAAGACGGCTTCTCGCAAGTTGACCCCGCGGTTCATTGGTCCATTCCGTATCTCTCAGGTCATTAATCCTGTCGCAGTGCGACTTCTTCTTCCGCGATATCTTCGTCGCGTCCACCCGGTCTTCCATGTCTCCTGTGTTAAGCCCGTTCTTCGCGCCCCCGCTCGTCTTCCCCCCCCCCCCCCCCATCCTTGTCGAGGGCGCACCTATCTACAGGGTCCGTAAAATCTTGGACATGCGTCCTCGGGGCCGTGGTCATCAGTACCTAGTTGACTGGGAGGGGTACGGTCCTGAGGAGAGGAGTTGGGTTCCCTCTCGGGACGTGCTGGACCGTGCGCTGATTGATGATTTCCTCCGTTGCCGCCAGGTTTCCTCCTCGAGTGCGCCAGGAGGCGCTCGGTGAGTGGGGGGGTACTGTCATGTTGTCTTGTCTCTGTCCTTTCCCTTCACCCTGTCTCCCTCTGCTGGTCGTGTTAGGTTACCTTTTCTCCCCCGCTTTCCCCCAGCTGTCCCTTGTCTCCTCTAACTACCCATTCACCCCGTTCCCCACCTGTTCCCTTTTTCCCTCTGATTAGGTCCCTATATCTCTCTCTGTTTCTGCTCCTGTCCTTGTCGGATTCTTGTTTGTTTGTGTCATTCATGCCTGAACCAGACTGCCGTCATGTTTGCTGTAACCTTGTCCTGTCCTGTCGGAATCTGCCGGTCCATCTGAGCCTACCTATGTTTGGTAATTAAAGAAGCTCTGTTTAAGTTGATTCGCTTTTGGGTCCTCATTCACGCACCGTAACACCTTGTGTTGTGTTCATCTTTTTGTTATTCACCCAATGTTTGCGGGCCATAACAATTTATATAAAAATACTTAACACTTAGATGTTGACTTATATTAATTACAAGCAATATAGACAGCATACATGGTTAATATTTGCCATTTACCTCTGCGAGATCACATTTATCAATAAATCAAATCAAGACATGGGTGGAATAAATCATGTTTATCTTGAACAAATATAAATGAAACAAGGTTTTCATCACTATTGATGTTAATTTCTTTGCATTGAACAAATTGGACAAATTTTACATACAGTATTTTATGGAAATTATAAATGAGCCCCATGTAACATAAATTAAGGCTGGTTTTACACACCACATGAGCGACAGTGTTTCACTGTGTGTGTTACAAATGTATTTCTTCCACTTGATGCATGAGGTACTGTGTCTTCCTGTCCTTCTTGGGTCCACATTTTACTAACATCTCACTCACTCAGTCACATACATAAACTCAGCAAAAAAAGGAACGTCCCTTTTTCAGGACCCTGTCTTTCAAAGATAATTTGTAAAAATCCAAAGAACTTCACAGATCTTCATTGTAAAGGGTTTAAACAATGTTTTCCATGCATGTTCAATGAACCATAAACAATGAATCAACATGCACCTGTGGAACGGTCGTTAAGACACTAACAGCTTACAGACGGTAGGACACTAAAGAGGCCTTTCTACTGACTCTGAAAAACACCAAAATAAAGATGCCCAGGGTCCCTGCACATCTGAGTGAACGTGCCTTAAGCATGCTGCAAGGAGGCATGTGGACTGCCAGGGCAATAAACTCCAATGTCCATACTGTGAGACACCTAAGACAGTGCTACAGGGAGACAGGATACACAGTTGATCATCCTCGCAGTGGCAGACGACGTGTAACAACACCTGCACAGGATCGGTACATCCGAACATCACACAACATCATACCATTATGGTCAAATCGAAGGGCCTGTTATGCGGACCTCTGGCAGATTCTATGGGGGTGCCACAGGGTTCAATCCTCGGGCCAACTCTCTTCTCTGTATACATCAATGATGTTGCTCTTGCTGCTGGTGATTCTCTGGTACACCTCTACGCAGACGACACCATTCCGTATACTTCTGGCCCCTCTTTGGACACTGTGTTAGCTAACCTCCAGATGAGCTTCAATGCCATACAACTCTCCTTCCGTGGTCTCCAACTGCTCTTAAATACAAGTAAAACTAAATGCATGCTATTCAACCAATCACTGCCTGCACCTGCTCGCCCGTCCAGCTTCACTACTCTGGACGGCTCTGACTTAGAATCAGTGGAAAACTACAAATACCTAGGTGTCTGGTTAGACTGTAAACTCTCCTTCCAGACTCACATTAAGCATCTCCAATCCAAAATTAAATCTAGAATTGGCTTCCTATATCACAACAAAGCATCCTTCACTCATGCTGCCAAACATACCCTCGTAAAACTGACCATCCTACCGATCCTCGACTTCGGTGATGTCATCTATAAAATAGCCTCCAACATTCTACACAACAAACTGGATGCAGTCTATCACAGTGCCATCCGTTTTGTCACCAAAGCCCCATACACTACCCACCATTGTGACCTGTACGCTCTCGTTGGTTGGCCCTCGCTTCATACTCGTCACCAAACCCACTGGCTACAGTCACCATAGCAGCACCCACTCGTAGCACACGCTCCAGCAGGTATATTTCATTGGTCACCCCCAAAGCCAATTCCTCCTTTGGTCGTCTTTCCTTCCAGTTCTCTGCTACCAATGACTGGAACGGACTGCAAAAATCTCTGAAGCTGGAGACTCATATCTCCCTCACTAGCTTTAAGCACCAGCTGTCAGAGCAGCTCACAGATTACTGCACCTGTACATTGCCCACCTGTAAACAGCCCATCTATCTACGTACCTCATCCCCACACAGTATTTATTTATTTATCTTGCTCCTTTGCACCCCAGTATCTCTACTTGCACATTCATCTTCTGCACGTCTACCATTCCAGTGTTTAATTGCTATATTGTAATTACTTCGCAACCGTGGCCTATTTATTGCCTTAACTCCCTTATATTACCTAATTTGCACTCACTGTGTATAGACTTTTTGTTTTATTTTGTTCTACTGTATTATTGACTATGTTTAGTTTATTCCATGTGTTGTTGTATGTGTCGAATTGCTATGCTTTATCTTGGCCAGGTCGCAGTTGCAAATGAGAACTTGTTCTCAACTAGCCTACCTGGTTAAATAAAGGTGTAAAAACCTGCGGGACAGGTACAGGATGGCAACAACAATTGCACGAGTTACACCAGGAACGCACAATCCCTCCATCAGTGCTCAGACTGTCCGCAATAAGCTGAGAGAGGCTAGACTTAGGACTTGTAGGCCTGTTGTAAGGCAGGTACTCACCAGACATCACCGGAAACAACGCCGCCTATGGGCACCGTAGCTGGACCAGACAGGACTGGCAAAAGGTGCTCTTCACTGATGAGTCTCGGTTTTGTCTCACCAGGGGTGATGGTCGGATTGGTGTTAATCGTCAAAGGAATGAGCGTTACACTGAGGCCTGTACTCTGGAGCGGGATCAATTTGGAGGTGGAGGGTCCATCATGGTCTGGGGCGGTGTGTCACAGCATCATCGGACAGAGCTTGTTGTCATTGCAGGCAATCTCAATGCTGTGCGTTACAGGGAAGACATCCTCCTCCCTCATGTGGTACCCTTCCTGCAGGCTCATCCTGACATGACCCTCCAGCATGACAATGCCACCAGCCATACTGCTCGTTCTGTGCGTGATTTCCTGCAAGACAGGAATGTCAGTGCTCTGCCATGGCCAGAGAAGAGCCCGGATCTTCTTTGTGTCTCAGTTGTTGAATCTTGTTGTGTTCATACAAATATATATGCTGAAAATAAATGCAGTTGACAGTGAAAGGACATTTCTTTTGTTGCCGAGTTTAGTTACTTACAGCAGTCCAAGGTGCCCGAGTCAGACACACACACACATGCGACAACATCACTCACACTTATTTCCGGTATTGGAGTTGTTGGTTCTGTGGGTCGGGCGGATGGGGCACCAGCATCCTCCTCCTGAATACAACTCACGACGGATGCAGAAGCTGGGGTTCTTGGGATTTGTTGCCTCCTCTGGATTTGAGGTCTTACCAATTCCTTGCCCAGCTCCTCGAGAAAGAGACGTCTTCTCTGGAGCTTCCCTCTGTTCAAATCTGTGTTCCACACCATCCAGATGACAATTGTGATGTACGCCGAGATGTCCAAGATGAGATGTCACCAGCTTGTCTAAATTGTCCACCCCTCATTTTGTGAAATTGTAATCCATTATGATTTCTGTTTTTTGTGTTCCTGGCCACAGATTCTCCCATCTCTATGCACATACTCATGAGTACCACATTTTTGACGTTCTTTGGCACGTAGGACACTAGGGACATGTCGGGCGTGAACACAAACTTAGAGGAATTGATAGGCCTGATCCGCGTATTCAACAGCTGAGGTGGGAGCTCTGGCTTGTTTTTTGGTACTGTTCGTACCATCGACAGCTTACTCTTGAGGAGCTCCTGTCCCAGCTTGTGCGAAGTTAAAAAGTGTTTGCATGTGATGTTGTAACCCCGGAGTCCCTGTGTCACGTCCAGGACAACCCGCATCCCTTGGTTCTCTCAGTGGCTCCTTCATCTGGCTTTCCCATATACACTTGCAAGTTCCACTCATATGATGAAGCAGCATCACAGGTAGCCCAGATCTTTATTCCATATTTTGCGGGTTTAGACGGTATGTAGTGCCTGAAGGGGCAGCATCCCCTAAGTGGCATAATCTGCGCATCAAAAGAAACGTTGGGCCCAGGGTTGTAAAACAGGGGAAGGCGGTCCACCCACTCCCATACTGACCTGATTGCAGCTACTGTAGCTTGTATCTCTGCTGCCAAGCTGGTCTAGTGTCTCGGTTATCGAAGCGGATAATCCTGGAAATAATGTGGAAGTTTTCAAGAGACATTGTTGCACGAAAAAGTTATCTGCCAGTTTCCGCATCTCACAGGGATTCATTCCTTGGGCAAGAAGACCATTCAATTTCACAATTTTTTGACATCCATATTTCTCCTCCTGAGGCTGTTGATGAGCTGGTTGCTGATGGGTTGGTCCTGAGACTGGCTGCTGATGGGCTGGTCCTTGGGCTGGCTTAGGGTGAATCTCATCCAGAGACATGATCCTCATATTGATCCTCATATTTTGAAAATTCTTAATCTTCCCCACTAGCCTCTCTCTCTAATGCCCTCTGAGCAGAGATTATTTTTGACATACTGATTGATTGTGGTAAGGAGCCACACATGTAAAGCTATTTATTTGTTGCGTCCATCTCACAATTTGCACCAGCCTGGGGTAGAGTGTGGGAAAAGTAGGGAAACACTGTTGACCGCCTCTGATTAGAACCACTGTTTAATTAACCTTCAGGCCTAACTACCCTTACAGAAAAACCACATGATTTCATATGTGGAAAATCACATTACTTCACATGTGACACGATAACATTGCGTATGTTCAAAACAAAAATCAAATGTAATTTGTCACAAAAAACAACTGGTGTAGAATGTACAGTGAAATGATTGCTTATGAGCCCTTCCCAACAATATAGATTAAAAATAAAATATATATTAACACAAGAGAAATAAAATAAAATACACAAGAATAGAGCTACAGTATATACAGGGAATACCAGTACCATATCAATGTGCAGAGGTTTCGAGGTATTTGAGGTGGATATGTACAAGAAAGCAAGGTAAAGTGAGTAGGCATCAGGATAGATAATAATAAGAGTCAAATAAAGAACAGAGCAGCAAATGATGAGGGTAAAAGTGTGTCGGTCTGCATTGTGTGAGTTCAAATGGGTTAATGTGGTATGTATTTACAGTTGAATGAGTGTTGCATGTATGTTTATTTATACAATATTTATTATTCAACATGTCTTCACCTGGGATTTGAACTAACAACCTATTGGTTCACTGCATTCTGATCTTCCTGCTATGCCACCACGTCCGTGACATTGACTGATTTCACCTGTTTTCTACACTGGACTTCAAAGTAAATGCCAGCCAACTATTATATTTATCATAGTGATTCTGGAGTAACATTAAAACAGAATAATATCCCCCACCAACATTAGACATCTATACAGAAAACCTTCAATTCGCTGAAATAACTAAATTAAATCACTGATGAGAGAATAGTGAGATTAACTGATGACTAAAATAGCAGTGCAGATATCAGTCTTTTGTTAATTGCAAATCAAATCAAATCCAATTTTGTTGGTCACATACACATGGTTAGCAGATGTTAATGCGAGTGTAGCAAGTAATCTAACAATTTCACAGCAACTACCTTATACACACAAGTGTAAAGGAATGATTAAGAATATGTACATATAAATATATGGATGAGCGATGGCCGAACGACATAGGCAAGATGCAGTAGATGGTATAGAGTACATGAGATGAGTAATGTAGGGTATGTGAAAATTATATAAAGTGGCTTTGTTTAAGTGACTAGTGATACATTTATTACATCGAAATGTTAATTATAAAAGTGCCTAGAGATTGAATCTGTATGTTGGCAGAAGCCACTCAATGTTATTTATGGCTGTTTAACAGTCTGATGGCTTTGAGATAGAAGCTGTTTTTCAGTTTCTCGGTCCCAGCTTTGATGTACCTGTACTGACCACGCTTTCTGGACGCTTTTCTTTTCAGGGTTTTCTTTTCAGTTTCTCGGGTGGTTGTTGTCCTTGATGATCTTTTTGGCCTTCCTGTGACATCGGGTGGTATAGGTGTCCTGGAGGGCAGGTAGTTTTCCCCCAGTGATGAGTTGTGCAGACCTCAATACCCTCTGGAGAGTCTTACGGTTGTGGGCGGAGCAGTTGCCGTACCAGGCGGTGATACAGGATGCTCTCGATTGTGCATCTGTAAAGGTTTGTGAGTGTTATTGGTGACAAGCCAAATTTCTTCAGCCTCCTGAGGTAGAACAGGTGCTGTTGCACCTTATTCACCATGCTGTCTGTGTGGGTGGACCATTTCAGTTTGTCCGTGATGTGTACACAGAGGAACTTCAAACTTTCCACCTTCTCCACCACTGTCCCGTCGATGTGGATAGGGGGGTGCTCCCTTTGCTGTTTCCTGAAGTCCACGATCATCTCCTTTGTTTCGTTGATGTTGAGTGTGAGGTTATTTTCCTGACACTACACTCTGAGGGCCCTCACCTCCTCCCTGTAGGCCGTCTCGTCGTTGTTGGTAATCAAGCCTACCACTGTAGTGTCGTCTGCAAACTTTATGATTGAGTTGGAGGCGTGAATGGCCACGCAGTCATGAGTGAACAGGGAGTACAGGAGAGGGCTGAGAACACACCCTTGTGGGGCCCTAGTGTTGAGGATCAGCGGGGAGGTGATGTTGTTTCCTACCCTCACCACCTAGGGGCGGCCCGTCAGAAAGTCCAGGACCCAGTTGCACAGGGCGGGGTCGAGACCCAGGGTCTCGAGCTTAATGACGAGTTTGGAGGGTACTATGGTGTTAAATGCTGAGCTGTAATCGATGAACAGCATTCTTACATAGGTATTCCTCTTGTCCAGATGGGATAGGGCAGTGTGCAGCGTGGTTGCGATACCGTCGTCAGTGGACCTATTGGGGCGGTAAGCAAATTGGAGTTGGTCTAGGGTGTCAGGTAGGGTGGAGGTGGTATGATCCTTGACTAGTCTCTCAAGCACTTCATGATGACGGAAGTGAGTGCTACGGGACAATAGTCGTTTAGCTCAGTTACCTTAGCTTACTTGAGAACAGGAACAATGGTGGCCCTCTTGAAACATGTGGGGACAGCAAACTGGGATAGGGAATGATTGAATATGTTTGTAAACACACCAGCCAGCTGGTCTGAGCATGCTCTGAGGATGCGGCTAGGGATGCCGTCTGGGCTGGCAGCCTTGCGAGGGTTAACATGTTTAAATGTTTCACTGACGTTGGCTGCGGTGAAGGAGAGCCCACAGGTTTTGGTAGCAGGCCGTGTCAGTGGAACTGTATTGTCCTTAAAGTGAGCAAAGAAGTTGTTTCGTTTGTCTGGGAGCAATACATCCGTGTCTGCGATGGGGCTGGTTTTCTTTTTGTAGTCCGTGATTGACTGTAGACCCTGCCACATACGTCTCGTGTCTGAGCCGTTGAATTGTGACTCTACTTTGTCTCTATACTGACGCTAAGCTTGTTTGATTGTCTTGCGGAGGGAATAGCTACACTGTTTGTATTTGCTCATGTTTCCGGTCGCCTTACCATGATTAAAAGCAGTGGTTCGCGCTTTCAGTTTAGCAAGAATGCTGCCATCAATCCACGGTTTCTGGTTGGGGAAGGATTTAATAGTGGGTACCACATCACCGATGCACTTGCTAATAAACTCACTCACCGAATCAGTGTATACATCAATGTTATTGTCCGATGCTATCCGGAGCATATTCCAGTACAAGTGATCGAAGCAATCTTGAAGCGTGGAATCAGATTGGTCGGACCAGCGTTGAACAGACCTGAGCACAGGCGTTTCCTTGTTTAGTTTCTGTCAATAGGCTGGGAGCAACAAAATGGAGTCATGGCCAGATATGCCGAAAGGAGGGCGAGGGAGGGCTTTGTATGCGTCGTGGAAATTAGTAGCAATGATCCAGAGTGATGCTGAGATGTATTATAGGTAATGAATGTGTAGGGGACTTCTGAGAAAACTACAGACTTCGTGGTTTAGCAGAAAGATCAGTGCGCTCAAAATCCAGAGAATGTAAATTCAAATCGCATTTGGGGTTATATTGAATGGTCAGAACTAAGTGATCAAGATTTTAACACTATTTTAGGTGAACAGCGTACCACTTACCTTAATTCCCCCATACCATATCAATACTTCCCTTACAAAAACACATGTGAAATCACATTATCACATGTAAAATAGTTGTTTTCACATGTTGAACTGACATTTTCACATGTGAAAACAAGAGACGTGAAGTTCGTTGTTCACATGTTAAATCACTTTTTCACATGTGAGGAGAATAACATGTTTTCACCTCACATGTGAATCCCCATGTTGTCACATTTATTTCACGTGCTCAAATGTTTTCATGTGTAGTTTCATGTTGCTATTACATGTTGCTACTACATGTTGCCACATGTTAATCACATAAACTTCACATAAGATCACGTGAAATTCATGTGCTTTTTTCCGTAAGGTTATTTACCATGGCTAGGTATCTATCACAACTCAGGATATGACCCAGATGCAGACACAGGAGGCGGATAGTGCGATTCTCTGAATATTTATTATAACAAAGGGCAGGTTGAGGGCATGCAGAGTTTCGTAATCCAAGGCAGAGTCAATTAGGGACAGAACGGCAGGTGGGCTCAGGGTCAGGACAGGCAGAAAATTCCAAACCGTGAAGACTAGAAAACAAAACATGAAAACAGGAGAAACGGGGAAAACGCTGGTAACCTGACATAACCTGACATAACAAGACGAACGAGAAACAGGAGACAAAGGGCTGTGAGACAGAGGTTTAATCCTAGACTCATGGAAAGTGGGATGTATATGGCGGGTGCTGGGCAACAGAAGATGAACAGCAGTGGGTACAACACCGAGGGTATGTTAACCTCTTCCTCTTGCTTATGGAAAGGCGGGGGCTGATAACCCACGAAGCACTCAAAAGGCGAGAGACCAGTGGCCGAGCAGGGAAATGTGTTCCGGGTGTACACCACCCACACAAGTTGCTGGCTCCAGGTGGTGGGTTTGGCCGAGGCGAGGCACTGAAGAGTTGACTCCAGGTTGAGATTGGCACACTCCGACAGGCCGTTAGATTGAGGATGAAACCCGGAGAACAGGCTGGCAGCCAACCCAATGAGTGTGCAGAACACCTTCCAGAATCGGGACAGGAACTGGAAGGTGTTGGAAGATGTGCTGTACCATGAGTTGGGCCGTCTCCTTGACTGAAGGTAACTTGGGAAGGGGGATGAAATGGGCAGCTTTGGAAAACCTAACACCGTAATGATGGTGGTGTTGCCATCAAATGGAGAGAGACCAGTGACAAAGTCCAGGGATATATGGGACCAGGGGCAATGAGGAACAGGGAGTGGTTGAAGGAAGCCGGCCGGAGCTTGCGGCGGAGTCTTATTCTGAGCACACACAGTGTGTGCAGCGACGAATGCAGATACATCAGAAACCATAGTGGGCCAAAAAAAAAAATATTCGAGGAAGGCCAGGGTCCGGCATGAGCCAAGATGATAGGTTAGCTTAGCGGAATGAGCCTATTCCAGGACCGGGAACCGGGAAGAATCTGGGACACTCCCCGGGGTCCGGCTAGGAACGCTGTGCTTTGCGGGCCAGGCCCTCAATACAACAGATGAGTGTCGCTGCTAGACTGGAGGCAGGGAGTATTGTCTCTGGGTCAGACGTAATAACAGAGGAGCTATGCAAGCGAGAGATTCTTGCACCCAGGGCAGTAGGAGACGGTGAAATTGAAATGAGTGAACAACAGAGCCCAGCGAGCCTGCCTTGAGTTGAGGCGCTTGGTGGTGCGGAGATATTGCAGATTCTTGTGGTCGGTCCACACTAGGAATGGATATTCCGCCCCTTCTAGCCAGTGTCTCCATTCCTCCAATGCCATCTTGATTGCAAGAAGTTCCCGGGTACAAATGTCATAGTTCCTCTCTGCGGGATTAAGTCGATGGGAAAGGAAAGCCAAGGGATGCAGCTTTTGGTTCTGGGTAGAACGCTGGGACAGGACAGCCCCAACTCCAACGTTCGAGGCATCAACCTCCACCACAAACTGACGGGACGGGTCCAGATGGGTTAAGATGGGGGCTGTAGGGAACCGATGCTTAAGATTCGAAAACACCCGGTCAGCAGCTGGGGACCACGTGAACACAACGTTGGATGAGGTGAGTGCAGAGAAGGAGGAAAGCCAGGGTGCTGTAGCCCCGGATGAAGCGGCGGTAGAAATGAGCAAATCCCAGGAAACGTTGCAGCTGCACTCTGGATATGGGTTGGGGACACTCCACCACCGCTTTCACCATGTCTGGATCCATCTGAATGTTCCCGGCAGCGATGACGTATCCCAGAAAGGAGATAGCGGAGCAATGAAATTCCAACTTCTCCGCCTTGACAAACAACTGGTTCTCCAGTAGGCACTGGAGGACTTGTCGGAAGTGGAGCACATGCTCCTAAACCAAATGGGAAAAGACAAGGATGTCGTCAAGGTAGACAAACACGAACCGGTTCAAAATGTCATGGAGCACATCTTTGACCCAAGCCTGGAACACCACGGGAGCGTTGGTCAGTCTGAATGGCATAACCAGATACAGCTAACATAGCTAGCAGGTACTATGTTTTTCTTCCATTTGCTTCCTTCCCGTATCCGAACCAGATGGTAGGCATTCCGACGGTCCAACTCTGAGAATATAGTCGCACCTTAGAGAAGCTTGAAAGCCTAGGAGTGGTAGTGGGTAACGGTTCTTTACCGTGATGTCATTAAGGCCCTGGTAGTCCATACACGGGCGCAGGGTCTTGTCCTTCTTCTTAACAAAGAAGAACCCTGCACCAGCAGTGGACAAAAAAGGACGAATGAACCCTGCCCCCAGAGAGTCCTCAATGTACCCTTCCATGGTCCTGGTCTCCGGACCAGACAGGGAATAAAACCACCCCTGATGCGGTGTAGTGCCAGGGAGGAGGTCAATGGTGCATTCATAGGGTCGATGTGGAGGAAGAGATGTGGTGCGGAGGTCCTGCTACTCCGCAGGAACAGTGGAGAGATCAAAGGCTTTACCCAAGTCCGCAGGAGGAGAGTCCAGGGGCTACGCCACCTTGAGGCAATGCACATGGCAGAACGGGCTCCAAACCAGGATAGAACCCCTAGCCCAGTTGGTCAGGGGATTGTGCCTCTGAAGTCACTACAATCCCAAGACAACAGGTGCATGAGGAGATTCAACGAACAGGAACCGCACTGTGATTCCTTGACACTCGCAAGTTGATAGGAATCGTACTGCAAGTGACCCTGACAATAGAGCATCTGTCCAATGCTCTGGCGCCCATGGGAACGGAGAGGAGTTGTGTGGAGATACTACCCTGGTGTCGGAGCTGGGTATCCATAAAGCTCTCGCCAGCCCCAGAGTCCATGAGCACCCGAAGAGATTTAAACCGGTCACCCCACAACAGTATGGGATGGAGAGAAGTATGAGTAATAGGAGCTAGGAGACTCCCTGTATGGCCCTCCAGCGTACTCGTACCTACTGATGAGCCGGGGCTTTTTACTGGACAGGTGGAAATGTAATGTCCTGAAGTTCTACAACACAGACAGCTTTTAGAGCTCAGTCTGCGTAAAGGATCCTCAGGGGACAATCTAGCCCTGCCCAGCTGCATGTGCGCTGGAGGCAAGTCGACAGTCGACAGACAGGGAAAACCGTGGACAGGCACATCCCTCCCTACTGCGTTCCCATAGTTGCCCATCAATCCTTATGGTCAAGGCTATGAGAAAGTCAAGGTCCAAAGGCAGCTCCCGGGCTGCGAGCTTGTCCTTAATTCCCTCCGATTATGCATGAAGGAACGTGCTGAGATTCCGGGTTCCAGGCACTCTCGGTGACTAAAGTGCGAAAGTCTACTGCGTAGTATGCCACACTATGGGAGTCTTGACGCAGTTGAAGTATCTTCTCTCCCAGACAATGGAAAGTCGGACATCTTCCTTACATCCCCAACAAAATCCTCCAGACTAAGGCAAACGGTGGATTGTTGTTTCCACAGCGCCGTAGTCCAGGCGAATGCCCGACCTGGACATCAGCATTACAAGATACGCTGTCGGTCCGAAGGAAACGAAGAGGGCTGCA
Source organism: Oncorhynchus mykiss (assembly GCF_057628025.1). Taxonomy (NCBI): domain Eukaryota; kingdom Metazoa; phylum Chordata; class Actinopteri; order Salmoniformes; family Salmonidae; genus Oncorhynchus; species Oncorhynchus mykiss. The sequence goes on from NC_143049.1 coordinate 13,234,874, forward strand.
GCTGGAAAATGAGGGAGCACTGGGAGAGAAACGGCAGGCAGTTTCCCGTGCTCCCCAGCGTAGCACTACGGAGGAGGTAAGCGGGGTTCTCGGGAAGCAGGGGTAGGTTGGAGACAAGCACCGTTGGTAGCTGGGTTACTGAGAGTCTGGGAGGTTTCCATTGTGGCTTGCTGCCTAATAGATAGTCCGCGGAATTGTTCCAACAATGCACTGACGGCATGGTCATGGTGTTCCCGCAAGGTGTGGAATCCTTCCATAAGGTTACGTAGTAACTCCGCATGTCTTCCAATGGTTGCTCCTTGTGAGGAGACAGCGTTGCAGAGTTGGTCCGAGTCTGCTGGGTCAGTCATGGCCAGTTCGTACTATCACGACTCAGGATATGACCCAGATGCAAACACAGGAGGCGGATAGTACGATTCACAGAATATTTATTATAACAAATGGACAGGCAAAGGGCAGGTCGAGGGCAGGCAGAGGGTCGTAACGCAAGGCAGAGTCAATCAGGGACAGAACGGCAGACGGGCTCAGGGTCAAGACAGGCAGAAAGGTCAAAACCAGGAAGACTGGAAAACAAAACTTAAGAACAGGTGAAATGGGGAAAATGGCAACAAACAAACAGAAAATGCAGGTATAAGTACACACCTGGTGGGGGGTGGAGACAAGCACAAGGCAGGTGAAACAGATCAGTGTGTGACAGTATCACTTTGTTAACATTGTTCATGTAATAGCAGATTTGATGCCAGATTTTAAATATTTATCAAAATAATTCTGCATTTAGCTGATTAAAAAAGCCTATTTGCATCATTATTCAAATTGCTAACATTGCACTCTAAAATACTTTTTTCTTCTTCTATCCAGCCCAGTACATTGTCTGAGCAGCTCTCCCAGCTCTCTCTGCTTGCACTTCTACAGAAATACTGTGAGGCTCTCTCCACTCTCTACAATGTCACAGGTAATGTAAAATATTAATGAAACTGAGGAACACAATGAGTGTTTGTTCTTTCCAGCCTGTTAATTACTTTACTTCATTTATTTACTGAAGAATTAGAGTGCTGCTCAGTCAGAGTGCATACCAAAATGTAGCTTCATCATGCAACCAGCCAAAAGTAACACTCATTTGTGTGCACAATGGGCTGATTTTGAATGACAAGCACTGCTTAAGCCAAAGCAGATAACTGAACTCGAGGATGTGTATTGGCATAATTAGCTAGTATAAATAATCACATCCACTTTCTCAGTCATACCCATTAAGATACTTGAGCAGCACTTACTCCAAAGCATTGGATGTGTGAGGTTTTACGTACACTTGGTGTTCATTTGCGAGCATGAAATTCGACAAGCTCCATAATGATGTGAGGAGACCCCAACAATTATTTTGTGCGATAAACACATTTTCTTTGAACAGCGGAAATAATAGGTGCAGCTGCAGCATTCTTTTAGGGAATACGGGAATAGTCTGGCCTCCTTGCACAACATGCAAGGGATAATCAACGAGGGGCTATGCGTTCTATAGAAAATAACGAACGATGTGGAAGGTGTGTTCTAAAGCGACAGTAGTTGTCATGGTATCCGAACTAACAGACTTGTTGGTTTAGCTAACCAAACCATCAGTCCTAGCTTGCTATTATGAAAAGCGAACCCAACAACACCAACACTGTTTTCAATTTGACTTTTGCTTTCACAAGCACCTCAAAACAAAACATGTAAAAATGAACTATAGCCATTGAATTCTACTGTGCAAAATAACCATGCGTTATAGGGAAATAATGTACACTAGAATACCCTTCAAGCCAATCAGAAAGGAATATTCAACAATGTAATGTGCCTTTGGAAAGTATTCAGACCCCTCAACTTTTTCCACATTTTGTTACGTTACAGCCTTCTAAAATGGATTAAATAAATAAAATCCTCAGCAATCTACACACAATACCTAATAATGAAAAAGCGCAAAAGGGTTTTTAGACATTTTTGCACATGACAGCCCGCTTGGAGTTTGCCAAAAGGCAGCTAAAGATTCTCAGACCATGAGAAACAAGATTCTCTGCTCTGATGAAAGCAAGATTGAACTCTTTGGCCTTAATACCAAGCGTCACATCTGAAAGAAACCTAGCACCATCCCTACGGTGAAGCATGGTGGTGGCATCCTTTTCTCAGCGGCAGGGACTGGGAGACTAGTAAGGATTGAGGGAAAGATTAATGGAGAAAAGTATAGAGAGATCCTTGATGAAAACCTGGTGCAGAGTGCTCAGGACCTTAGACTGGGGTGAAGGTTCACCTTCAACAAAGGGCAGCAGTCTCTAAGGTTCAGGGCAGGGTGCTGGGCAAAAGCCGACTAGTGATGAGTGTTTAACAGTCCGATTGCCTGGAGATCGAAGCTTTTATCAGTCTCCCGGTCTCAGCTTTGATAGTCATTTAGTTCAGTCACCTTCGCTTTCTTGGGTACAGGAAATGGTGGACATTTTGAAACAAGAGGAGACAACAGCCAGCTGGTCTGCACATACTCTTCGGACGTGGCTTGGGATGCTGTCTGGGTCGGCATTCTTGCGAGGGTTAACACGCTTAAATGTCTTACTCACGTCGGCCATGGAGATCGAGAACACACAGTCCACGTGAACGGCGGGGGCCCACGTCTGCAGCTTGGTGTTGTTTTCCTTGCAGCAGGTGAAGAAGGTGTTTAGCTTGTCCGGGAGCGAGAAGTCAGTGTCCGCAGCATGGCTGGCTTTCCCTTTATAATCCATTATTGTCTGTAGTCCCTGCCACATGCGTCTTGTGTCTGAGCTGTTGAATCATGACTCCACTTTGTCTCTGCACTATCGTTATGCCTCTGATTGCCTTTCGGAGGTCATAGCTGGTCTTAGTGTACATGTTCATGTTCCCAGTTACCTTGCCGTGGTTAAATGCAGTGGTTTGCATTTTCAGTTTTACACTAATGCTGACATTTATCCACTGTGTTTGGTTTGGAAAAGTTCAAATTGTACTATTCCCAGAGGCGACATGGAACATTTCCCAATCCGCGTGATCAAAACAATCTTGACGCATAGATTCCGATTGGTCAGACCAATTGTAACGGCCGTTGGTGGAAGAAGGTGAGGACCAAAGCGCAGCATGGTACGTGTTCATAATTTTTATTCGAAACTGAACACTAAAAAACAAAACAACAAAGAGACAACCGAAACAGCTCCGTCAGGTGCAACACATACTAAACAGAAATGAACTACCCACAAAACCCAGTGGGAAAAAGCTACCTAAGTGTGGTTCTCAATCAGAGACAACGATAGACAGCTACCTCTGATTGAGAACCACACCCGGCCAAACAACAAAGAAATCCAAAAGTATCGAAAAATGAACATGGAATGCCCACCCTAGTCACACCCTGGCCTAACCAAAATAGAGAATAAAAGCCTCTCTATGGCCAGGGCGTGACACCAATGTTGATCAGTCCTTACCGCGGGTGCTTCCTGCTTAAATTTCTTCCTATAGGCGGGGAGAAGCAGGATGGAGGCATGATTTAATTTGCCCATAGGAGTGTCTTGTAGCTGTCCTGGAAGGGATAGTAGCAACGGTCAAGCTTGTTTTCTCTGCATATAACACAGGAGATGTGTTGCTAGATTTCGGGAGCATTATCTTCAGATTTCCTTTGTCCCAGTTACAATAAATGCTTTCTTGGGATATGTGGTTTCCAGTTTGCACAAAGTCCAGTGTAGTTCCTTGAGAGCGCTGTCGGCTTGGGGGGGAATATACACGGCAGTGACAATAATCTCAGGTGGTAATCATCGGTACATTTTATTGCAGTTACTTTTTGTTGTTCTAAATAGAGACAGCTAGAAGGGCCATGGGTCGTATTGGATTGTGTAGAAATGTAGGAAATTAGCTTTAGATGCCCCCCAAAAATCTGGGGGAGGACCCTCAGACCCCCTGGGGTTTAGAAGTGTCCCCCCCACTTTATGAAAGTTGCCCAGTATACCCTTAATCTTGTAATAAGTCAAATCTAGTGATACATAACTTGACATTTCTGCCATCCATTGTGACGTTGTGTGAGGATATTATTTGTATTTATTTTTTTACCTTTATTTAACTAGGCAAGTCAGTAAAGAACAAATTCTTATTTACAATGACGGCTTACCAACCTTCCAATTAATAGCAATGTTTTTCTTAGATGCTTGGTTACACAGTTTTGTTTGATAACAGTCTCCAGTATCAACATTTAGAAGCAAGCAAAAACAAGGAGAAGGGAGAATCTGTAGACATGCTGAGATAAAATACATATTCTACCAGAATTCAGCCAGCCTTCACAAGACCATAACATATGCAAATATGTCCCCTTTTGTGATTTACACCTCAAGCCGAGGAATGACGTTGTCACACCCTGGCCATAGAGAGGTTTTTATTGGTTAGACCAGGGTGGCTGAATTCTATTTTGGTTAGGTCAGGGTGTGACTAAGGTGGGCATTCTAGTTTCTTTATTTCTATGTTTTCTATTTCTTTGTGTTTGACCGGTGTGGTTCTCAATCAGAGGCAGCTGTCTATCGTTGTCTCTGATTGGGAATCATACTTAGGCAGCCTTTTTTCCTTTCGCATTTGTGGGTAGTTGACTTTGTTAGTGGCATGACTGCCCAAGTTAAGCTTTACGGTCGTTTCCTTGTTTTGTTGGCGACATTCTTTTCAAATAAAAAGAAATGTACGCTCATCACGCTGCGCTTTGGTCCAGTCATTTCCAGGAAGACGGTCATGACAGAACTACCCACCACAAACGGCCCAAGTGGCGTGGCCGGGAGGAGCAGAGAGAGGCAGCTCTCCCCCATAAATTGGGGGAGGCACACGGGGAGAGTGGCAGAGTCAGGGTATAGACCTGAGCCAACTCCCCGTGCTTACCGTAAGGAGCGTGGTACTGGTCAGGCACCGTGTTATGCGGTAAATCGCACAGTGTCTCCAGTGCACTCTCATAGCCTGGTGCGCTATATGCCAGCTTTCCGCAAGTGCCATGTTAGAGTGGGCATCCAGCCAGGGCAGATTGTGGTGGCTCAGCGTGCTTGGTCTCCAGTGCGCCGTTTCTGCCCAGGGTATCCTGCGCCGGCTCTGCGCACTGTGTCTCCGGTGCGCTGTGACTGCTCAGTGCGTCCTATGCCTGCGCTCCGCCCGTGCCGGGATAAAGTGGACATTCAGCCAAGAAGAGAGGTGTAAGTGTTAAGGACCAGATCTCCAGTGCTCCCCCACAGCCCGGTTCGACCTGTGCCTGCGCTGGGGAGGTGACGTGCTAAGGTGGGCATTCAGCCTGGGATACGCAACAGGTCTCCAGCGCTCCCCCACGGCCCGGTTCATCCTGTGCCTCCTCCAAGGACTAGGCCTCCAGTAGGTCTCCCCAGCCTGGTTCATCCTGTGCCTCCTCCAAGGACCATACCTACAGTAGGTCTCCCCAGCCTGGTTCATCCTGTGCCTGCTCCACGGGCCAGTTGGGGGCCTCCAGCGACGGTCCCCAGTCCTGGGCCCGCAACGAGGGTTCCCAGTCCGGGGCCCGCAGCGAGGCTCCCCAGTCCGGGGCCCGCAACGAGGGTTCCCAGTCCAGGGTTGGCGGCGAGTGTCCCCGCACCAGAAGCACCACCAAAGTGGGGGGGAGCCAGAAGCGGAGGGGGTCTACGTCCTGCACCAGAGGCACCGCCGTAAGGGATGCCCACCCGGACCCTCCCCTTTAGAGTCAGGTTTTGCTGCCGGAGTCCGCACCTTTGGGGGGGGGGGGGGGGGGGGGGGTGTACTGTCATGCCCTGGCCATAGAGAGGTTTTTATTCTCTATTTTAGTTAGGCCAGGGTGTGACTAGGGTGGGCATTCTAGTTTCTTTATTTCTATGTTTTCTTTATTTCTTTGTGTTTGGCCGGGTGGTTCTCAATCAGAGTCTTTCATTGTCTCTGATTGGGAATCATACTTAGGCAGCCTTTTTTCCTTTCGCATTTGTGGGTAGTTGACTTTGTTAGTAGCATGATTGCCCAAGTTAAGCTTCACGGTCGTTTCCTTGTTTTATTGGCGACATTCTTTTCAAATAAAAAGAAATGTACGCTCATTACGCTGCGCTTTGGTCCAGTCATTTCCAGGAAGACGGTCGTGACAGACATTTCTGAGTGCATGATATTCAGTTTCACTGGCATATAGTAAGTTCTATGGATGGTCTTAAACTGCAGTAATTTATGCCTGAGATTATATGAACATGACTGGACATTCAAACACATCTGTATCCATTCATCATCATCAATAGCTTCTACCAGGTCTTCCTCCTCAACTATGAAGGTTTGTCAGACTACCTTAAAATAGTTTCAATCTTTGAAGCATCTGGCTTGTCCAGTGTTTGCTGCAATGAGAGAATAAAGTGCTGGATCTGCAAAAAATGTACCTATGCTCCGTCACAGACTAGCCTTCCCTGGCTGGCTGACCCTGCTGAGAACCGTCAACATCTGATCCTCCGAAGTAAGATGAGGCATGACAAATAATTACAGTGCCTTGCGAAAGTATTCGGCCCCATTGAACTTTGCGACCTTTTGCCACATTTCAGGCTTCAAACATAAAGATATAAAACTGTATTTTTTTGTGAAGAATCAACAACAAGTGGGACAAAATCATGAAGTGGAACGACATTTATTGGATATTTCAAACTTTTTTAACAAATCAAAAACTGAAAAATTGGGCGTGCAAAATTATTCAGCCCCCTTAAGTTAATACTTTGTAGCGCCACCTTTTGCTGCGATTACAGCTGTAAGTCGCTTGGGGGTATGTCTCTATCAGTTTTGCACATCGAGAGACTGAATTTTTTTCCCATTCCTCCTTGCAAAACAGCTCGAGCTCAGTGAGGTTGGATGGAGAGCATTTGTGAACAGCAGTTTTCAGTTCTTTCCACAGATTCTCGATTGGATTCAGGTCTGGACTTTGACTTGGCCATTCTAACACCTGGATATGTTTATTTTTGAACCATTCCATTGTAGATTTTGCTTTATGTTTTGGATCATTGTCTTGTTGGAAGACAAATCTACGTCCCAGTCTCAGGTCTTTTGCAGACTCCATCAGGTTTTCTTCCAGAATGGTCCTGTATTTGGCTCCATCCATCTTCCCATCAATTTTAACCATCTTCCCTGTCCCTGCTGAAGAAAAGCAGGCCCAAACCATGATGCTGCCACCACCATGTTTGACAGTGGGGATGGTGTGTTCAGCTGTGTTGCTTTTACGCCAAACATAACGTTTTGCATTGTTGCCAAAAAGTTCAACTTTGGTTTCATCTGACCAGAGCACCTTCTTCCACATGTTTGGTGTGTCTCCCAGATGGCTTGTGGCAAACTTTAAACAACACTTTTTATGGATATCTTTAAGAAATGGCTTTCTTCTTGCCACTCTTCCATAAAGGCCAGATTTGTCCAATACACGACTGATTGTTGTCCTATGGACAGAGTCTCCCACCTCAGCTGTAGATCTCTGCAGTTCATCCAGAGTGATCATGGGCCTCTTGGCTGCATCTCTGATCAGTCTTCTCCTTGTATGAGCTGAAAGTTTAGAGGGGCGGCCAGGTCTTGGTAGATTTGCAGTGGTCTGATACTCCTTCCATTTCAGTATTATCGCTTGCACAGTGCTCCTTGGAATGTTTAAAGCTTGGGAAATCTTTTTGTATCCAAATCTGGCTAGCTCTCTCTTTAACGGTACATCAACTGGCGAAAGCTAGCTACGTTCATTTATATGTACTTCTGTGAAACAGTTAAAAAAGGCTACAAAACATTTCCATACAAACAACAGCTGTTAGATAGTGATTTGACGTGGCTCCTATTATTACTATCTGAGCTAGAGCTGAACTGGCTGTTATAGCTACTAGCTAGCTAATTAATTCACCTTAATTCAAGAGGGGATGAAACATTAGCTAACATTACATGTCAGTTATACACTAGCTCAGCACTGGGAATAAACATTAGTCTACATTTTTTTTGTTAAATTAAACAGCAGTTACCTTGCCAGCTACATCAGTCAACAAAAGAGTAGCCGGTTTCTGCTCTGCTTGCTTTACACACTGACAGCAGCTGCCTCTGTTCAATGCTCCCATGCTGGTTCAGCCAGTCTTTCAGAAGCTTTGCATTTACACAGCATGTCCGCCCGCTCTGTGGTGTCCGCATATTCCTAAAGCACACAGATGCCATTTTTGGTATCACAGCGCAATGATAAAACTGGAGGGGGGAAGGGGGAATGCAATTTATGAATGTGGGGTATCATGACCCCGTCTCCAGTGAAAGTAGCACCCCTGAAGATAAGGTAATTTTATCGGACTTGTGAGCAAACTCATTCATGAGTTGCTCATTCAACATATTCACTGCTACTTCATTCAATCCTATTTTAAGTCTCCCTAACTAACGATTTTACATTCCCTGAGACCCACAAGAAATGTTTACTTGGCCACATACTCCCAGATTTATATAGCAGCCCCACATGTCATGGTATCTCATTTCTTCAACAGAAAATATTGTGCAAGGTAAAAGAATAGGCTAGGTACGCTAGGTACGCTAGGTACGCTTCAAATAGCTCCTTCGGTGGAGCAGGAGCAGTGCTGCCTGAGCCACCAGATCGTCACACCACCACTTCTCACAACTGTGCCTGTTTAGTAAAGTTACATCAAAGGCTAATGAATGTCTTGGAAGAACTCATAATGATTCATTCGTATTCTACATAACAGAACCAAATATAGTAGTATGGTATAACATTACTGTTAGACAACAACAACAAAAATCACCTAACTACCATTTTACAATGGTTAGTTGAATAGTAAAAAACAAAAAAGAGAATGTAACGACGGCGTGCGCCACTAGGCAGAATGTGTTTGGATTGAAACTAAATACAGGATTTAGTTTGTTTACACCATCTGTTCTGCCCAGGAAACAGTAATTCAAGAAGATCTGAATCCATATTCCCATGAAATCCATTGAGATCAAATGATTGGCATGCAGATGCAGTTTGGAAGTTTCACCGGTAAAATGTGTTTAATTATCATTTACGACTGACAGTGGCCTATTTTGAAATTACGTTTGCCTAACTTGACGTTTGAGGGTATTAAAAATATAACCTTTTCGAGACAATATGTGTGGGCATAGACAAACATTGCAATTGGAGGATTAATATCAATAGGCTACACTTGTGGGCAAAAACCACTGGTACAAATTTTGAGAAATGATGACATTGTTTCAATTTGTATTGCGCTCCAGTACCTGGGGGTATTTTAAATGTGGTCACCCTAGCTACAGAACATTTCATCATCACTCCTGCCTCGTCGTGATTATTTGAAACAGGCAGCTTCTGCTCCTGTATTCTCACTATCATTGCAAACTAACAGCTCCCTCTCCCTGCTTATTTCAGATTAAGTCTAAAACGTGAGACCAGATGCATCATGATAAAACAAAATCTTGCTTTCAGAGAGATTCTACCAGTAGATGTCCATTACAAAAGAGATTAAGGACTGTGAAGCGAACAATAAACTAACATACGGCAGGAAAAAAATTGAGCATTTTCCAATTATAGTATCTGACATTAAGCCAAGTGATACCAAACAATGACAATAACTCCTTCAGCTGCTTCTTCTTACATCCTGCACGCTCCCACTCTTTTTTCCCGCAATCTGTTTTTCCAGCTCCTTGTGCCATTGCTCTGAGCAACACCTCACTGAGGGAGAGTCTGCAGCTTTTTCCCTGTCTGCCGGGCCTGGCAGACTCTGTCTTTGTCATTCAGACAATTAAAGCAAACTTGTCTCTTTGAACCAGCACAAACATGGTTGAACTGGGCTTGCAGAAATGATAGTCAGTGTTTAAAATTAGGTCAGACAAGTTGACTTCAGAAGGAAGAATATATTATTATATTGCTAATATATTTGGTTGTCCTCACTTTTATGATGACATATAAAGAGTAAGGAGTGAGGATACAAAAGCTACCAGAAAGTCAACACATTCAAGTAACCTGTTGTAGATTGTCCATGGCTGTGTAGTGGGTTAATGGGTAAATGCAGTCTGCATCTGAAAATATGATGCTATGAACAAAAAAGACATCATAACATGATGTGCTACAATCTCTCAGATCACAAACCAGATCGAACTGCACTTATTCACATGCAGTCAATACTTATCAGCAAAAATACTGCATCAATAAGCAATTCTAGAAGCTTCCAGCTTCAGTACATGAGAGGTGAAAGCCTTACAGGCCTTGTTGAGAGCCTTGGGGTCTCAAGACAACTCTGGCATCCATTGTTCTCCTATTTGCTAGTCTTTTGATCCACGTTGCAACCCTGATGTGATGTCCCTCATCTTCACTTCAAGACTTCTGAAACAGAAAGCCCAGGACGGGTTTACCTTTAACGTACTTCAGTAGGAACAAAAATGTGTAGAACAAGGTAGGCTTCTAAAGTTACTGCTGTAAACTATGCCACCAAACTCCATTAGAGCACAGATAATTCATATTTTATTGGACCTGCACAGCCTACATGAAAGGATGCAAAGATGTGATGACTGCAGGTCTAGCCTATGGTCCCAAAGTTTACAGACCAAAATCCTTTTGAGGAGACAGAAGTTCAAAACGAATTATTTTTACTCCAACATGCTCTTGAAAAAGCAATCAAATGCATTGGTATTAGGCCCATTAAAACGGAAAGATAATTGTCTTACGCCACAGCCACTTTATTTTCTGTAAAGCCATATCAGTCAATATGCATAAAGCCTTCTTGATTCACTGTTTTGCATTCAGGGAATAACGCTGTCGAACTCAAATTAGCGTTCACTTGGCAGTTAAATAACTCTCAAGGAAATGCCTAGGAAATAGCAGGCCATTATTAAGTCTCGCATGTAGTTAACTGATATGTGATGCCCCTGCTGCGCAAACAATTGAGAGTGGAGTGTAAAGATTAAGCCAAAGTTCAGCATCTTAAAGACGGTCTTCTTTCTGAATTTTGAAGACTTCCTTTAAAACCAGTCTGAACCTTCCACAGCAGAAGCACATGATATAGTATCACAGCCAATACGTGATTACTGTCCCATAGGTTCATAAATTGAATGTGCAGTCAGCACGATTCTGTTATTTACCGATTTGTTTACTTATCTGCTTCCTTCATCAGCCAGATGCAATATGGAGCATAAACATGTAAATGAATAATAATCATTATCATCATCGCGGTGATAATGATACGCCAGTCTAATTCCATAGCTGGTAGGCTTTAAAAGCTTAGCACAGAGTCCTGCTCTAGGGTAGTAGATTAAACTTTAGCCTCGCCCCGCTGCGTACAGAACGTCAGCATTTATCCCTTACTAAATCCCCTTTCTAGAATGATTCTGATTCTAGCCAATCAGGAATGAGTATTCAACAACGCTGTGGGATAGATTTTTGATAAAGGTCAGGAGTCTAATTGAACACATAAACAGATCACTAGTCTGTGATGACACAATAGGGATACACACGTGGGTATCACAGAAAGCATTGGGAAAAGTGTGGCTTTACAGGACATTTATCAAAAGCTATCAAAAACGATATCAAAGTATGTTTGAGGTACATTTTCCATACAACTTCATAACCGTTTTTTAAATTCATGTTATAGCCTGGGAATAGGCTATACCATTTACTTTATCAATTAAACAGCTTCTTCATCCACCAAAAAATAGATAGGCCAACTTTCCCCTTTTCCATCTGGATGGATAATATTATATTAGGGAATTCCTGCCTTAACTCAGGGGTATGGAAAAGCTATTGTGACAGATGTCTGACCAACTACTGTTGGAAAAAGTATCTAATTTGTAAAGGAATACAAGATTAGACATAGTCCCTTTGAGGGGGTGCAGAGAGGAAACCTGACTGTGGTTACTTTAAAACCATTGTCCTCAATTTCCATTTGTAAAACACATTAGAAATGTTAAATCGTCTGTGTTTTGGATGTACCCTACATACAGTGGGTATTTATATACTGTATTATCTAGGCTACATGCCACTGAAGGCTATTTAAAGCCACATTTTAGTCACTCACAGCAAGTCTCAGACGTATGGCGCGTTCACGTGCAAGTCAGAACTAGGAAATGTTCAATTTGCTAACTGGTTGAACTTGGCACGTGTATAACTACAAACAGTTAGCACGTAGGACATTTCAAAGTTTCCTAGTTCCTGACTAGCACGCAAACGCAGCAGTAGGCTATCTATAACCCGTTTTAATCTTCATCTCTGTAGCTCTCTCCCTACCTACCTACAGAAAATAACTAATATTTTTACTTCAACATTTATGAGGGAAAAAAAATGAAAATATTGTTTCCAGCCCCCATTCGTCTCAACAGTACATTGGATCAGTAGTTTGCTTACCAGATTGTTATTCACAAAATTAGATAACGGCTGCAAGATACAGAACTCACACAACGGCTGCAAGAGACAGAACAGATGGACAATGGTTAAATTAAAGTATTTTTGGTATTAATTTAACTTACTTTCATAATTGTTGCATAATTCCATAGAGGGATGATGAATGTGTATAAATAGGCTGAGGCTCGGTGTGTCAATCTGATTGTACAGGGAGCAGTGCGAGTAGGAGAGAGATAGAAGCGCTCGAGCACTTGGAGTCACTTCTGAGTGCACTAGTTGGACGAGACGTTTTCCATGGGTTTGAAAGGGCACACTCTTTCTTTCCGTTATAGCTTGGATGAAACACATGCACATACTGTAGTGGGCTTCGTGTAGGGAACCTCTTGGACTTCAATCCCAGTTTAAAATTATTTGATTTAACGTATCAATTAACCATGGATGCTACCATTTACCAAATCATCTTTGGGGAGTTTGGAGACCCAAACTGCAGTGTGATGGATTCATTTCAAGACAGTTTCTATGAAAACGCATCGTTCTCTTTGATGGATTTTGACGGTACGATTTGGGGTGATTTTGACACGGTCATCAATGGTTAGGCTAATGCTCTTTCTTGACAACTTTGACGAATAATTATCATTATTTAAACGTCTTATTATTTATTTAAAGGTTTGTATTGCAATGCCACAACGGATGAGATTGGAACATGTTGGCCAAAGAGCAACACCGGACGGATGGTGGAGAGACCCTGTCCGGAGTACATCAATGGGGTGAAGTACAACACAACAAGTAAGACATTAAACCATTTAATTCTGTTAACGTTTTTTTCCCACCGTTTATGTTTATGGGGGTTGTCGCTGTCCATGTGTAATTGGTTGGCGATACTTTTCTGGTGGTAATGTTGCAGATCATATATTGGGCAGTAACTCTAAACTGCAATCGAAACCAATCGTCTAATTCTAGGTAGAGTAATAATATCATATTTAGTTTTCACGTGGGTTGCTGGAATAGAGTCAGAAGACTCAAGCACCATTTTTGCAAATGCGAATACATTTATTTATGCAGTTTTCTCCAATTGCTCTACCAAGATGTGTGATGATATAGTAACACATTATTTAACAGGAAACACTGTATTGAAATGAATTGTCATATTCTAATAATTTTGTAATACACCCAGTATAAATTTGATCGGAAATCTGAAATCAAATCCAGTGTGATTTGATCCAATTTATGTTATTTTTATATTGAATACTGAGTCCAGTTATGTCTACCAGAACCATCCTGTTATGACACATGATCAACAATGTCAAAATAAGCAACACTATCTTTCCTCTCTGTTTTGGCTCTCTGACCTGCCCTGTGCTTTTGGTAGACTCGGTTTTCATCACCGTACCTGACCTGCAAACATCCATTCATTCATCTTTCATTCATTTCTCAAGATGGATTATTACACATGGGTGAACAGCAGACTGATTGATAATGTAGAGAAACACCTGTGTCACTCGATGCGTCATTGTTCACATCCCGAAGTGTAGTTATTGATGAGAGTCGCTAATTAAATAATAGTGGCAGATGTCATAATGAAAATAATAGATCACAGATGATGGTGGAGCTGTCAACTCCAGAGCTGGGGATAGTGATAGACATATTGCTTATTTATGAAGTCTGACGGGGTGATTTGAGCTAACGAATGCAAAAAACAACATATTTGAACTGTACTTGTGCACTTGACAATAAAACTTCAAACTTGGATCTTATCTGTCATATGGTAAGCATTGGTAATATACAGTGCATTCGGAAAGTTTTCAGACTCCACATTTTGTTACGTTACAGCCTTACTCTAAAATGGATAAAATCAAATAAATCCCTCATCAATCTACACACAATACCCCATAATGACAAAGCAAAAACAGTTTTTTAGAAATGTTAATAAATGTATAAAATAAAAACAGAAATACCTTATTTACAAAGGTATTCAGAACCTTTGCTATGAGACTCGAAATTGAGCTCAGATGCATCCTGCTTCCATTTATCATCCTTGAGATGTTTCTACAGCTTGATTGGAATACACCTGTGGAAAATTCAATTGATTGGACATGATTTGGAAAGGCACACCTGTCAATATAAGGTCCCACAGTTGAAAGTGCATGTCTTTCAAAACCCAAGCCATAAGGTCGAAGGAATCGTCCTTAGAAGTCCAAGACAGGATTGTGTCAAGACACAGATCTGGGGAAGGTTACCAAAAAATGTCTGCAGCATTGAAGGTCCCCAAAAACACAGGGGCCTCCATCATTCTTAAATGGAAAAAGTTTGTAACTACCATTACTCTTCCTAGAGCTGGCCGCCCAGCCAAACTGAGCAATCGATGGAGAAGGGCCTTGGTCAGGGAGGTGACCAAGAACCCGATGGTCACTCTGACAGAGCTCCAGTGTTCCTCTGTGGAGATGGGAGAACCTGCTAAATGGACAACCATCTCTGCAGCACTCCACCAATCAGGACTTTATGGTAGAGCGGACAGTCGGAAGCCACTCCTCAGTAAAAGGCACATGACAGCCCACTTGGTGTTTACCAAAAGTCACCTAAAGTCTCTCAGACCATGAGAACTAAGATTCTTTGGTCTGATGAAACCAAGGTTGAACTCGTTGGCCTGAATGCCAAGTGTCATGTCTGGACGAAACCTGGCACGATCCCTTCGGTGAAGCATGGTGGCGTTAGCATCCTGTTGTGGGAATGTTTTTCAGCAGCACGGACTGGGAGACTGGTCAGGATCAAGGGAAAGATGAACGGTGCAAAGTACAGTGAGATCCTTGATGCTCCAGAGCACTCAAGACCTCATACTGAGGTGAACACTCACCTTCCAACAGGACAACAACCTAAGCATACAGCCAAGACAACACAGGAGTGGTTTCGGGACAAGTCTCTGAACTTCCTTGAGTGGCCCAGCCAGAGCCCAGCAATGCTCCCCATCAAACCTGACAGAGCTTGAGAGGATCTGCAGAGAAGAATGGGAGAAACTAGTGTGCCAAAGAGAAGAATTGGAGAAACTCATGTGCCAAACTTGTAGTGTCATACCCATGAGGACTTGAGGCTGTAATCGGTGCCAAAGGTGCTTCAACAAAGTACTGAGTAAAGGGTCTGAATGCTTGTGTAATTGTGATACTTAAGTTTTTTATTTTTCATATGTTTGCAAAAATGTTTAGAAACCTGTTTTACTTTTGTCATTATGGGGTATTGTCTATTGATGAGGTAAAATACTATTTGATCCATTTTAGAATGGGACTGTAACACAACAAAATGTGGAAAAGGTCAAAGGGTCTGAAAACTTTCTGAATGCACTGTATCTCTTCACCATCCGGTAGTCCGACTGACGAAACTGGGTTTGGCGATTTCCAGAACGCTACCTGCCCGAATGCATTGTATGCGCTGTAAAGTTTGGTGGATGAGGAATAGTGGTCTGAGGCGGTTTTTCATTGTTCAGGCTCCTGAGTTCCAGTGAAGGGAAATCTTAACGCTACAGCATACGATGACAATCTAGACGATTTTGTGCTTCCAACTTTGTGGCAACAGTTGGGGAAGGCCCTTTCCTGTTTCAGAATGACAATGCCCCGTGCACAAAGTGAGGTTTATAAAGAAATGGTTTGTTGAGATCGGTGTGGAAGAACTTGACTGGCCTGCACAGAGCCCTGATCTGAACCACATCGAACACCTTTAAGATGAATTTGAACACTTACTGTGAGCCAGGTCTAATCGCCCAACATCTCTGAGAGACCTCACTAATGCTCTTGTGGTTGAATGGAAGCAGGTCCCTGCATCAATGTTCCAGCATCTAGTGGAAAGCATTCCCAGAAGAGTGGAGGCTGTTACAGCAGTAAAGGGGGACCAACTCCATATTAATGCCCATCATTTTGGAATGAGATGTTCAACGAGCAGATGTCCACATACTTTTTGTCATGTTTTTTAAATAGTCTACAGTATAGGCTATATACTGTAGGTCTATATCATTCAATACTACTTAAATCAATTTGACATTCATTCAATTGATTAAACATTTTGCTTTTGTAAGCTAATGTCTGTAATTTTACCTCAATATCCACCGGGGAAAAAATATACATGCAACATACAAAATGTTAGTCCCACATTTCATGAGCTGAAATAAAAGATCCCAGAAATGTCCATAAGCACAAGCTTCTTATTTCTCTCAAATCCCTGTCCGTGAGCATTTCTCTGCTGCCAAGATAATCCATTCACCTGACAGGTGTGGCATATCAAGAAGCTGATTAAACAGCATGATCATTACACAGGTGCACCTTGTGCTGGGGGCAATAAAAGGCCACTCTAAAATGTGCAGTTTTGTCACAAAACACAATGGCACAGATGTCTCAAGTTTTGAGGGAGCGTGCAGTTGACATGCTGACTGCAGGAATGTCCACCAGAGCTGTTGCCAGATCATTTAATGTTAATTTCTCTACTATAAGCCGCTTCCAATGTCGTTTTAGAGAAATAGGCAGTACGACCAACTGGCCTCACAACCGCAGACCACGTGTAACCACTCCAGCCCAGGACCTCCATATCTGGCTTTTTCACCTGTGGGATCGTCTCAGACCAGCCACCCCGATAGCTGATAAAACTGTGGCTTTGCACAACCGAAGAATTTCTGAACAAACTGCCAAAAACTGTCTCACGGAAGCTCATCTGCTTGCCCGTCGTCCTCACCAAGGCTGTACCGGGCAGATGGCAGACTGCGTGTATGGCGTCGTGTGGGCGAGCGATTTACTGATGTCAACATTATGAACAGAGGTGGTGGTGGGGTTATGGTATGGGCAGACATAAGCTACGGACAATGAACACAGTTGCATCAATGGCAATTTGAATGCACAGAGAAACCATGACGAGATCCTGAGGCCCATTGTTGTGCCATTTATCCGCCTCTATCACCCCATGTTTCCTCATGATAATGCATAGCCCCATGTTGCAAGGATCTGTAAACATTTCCTGGAAGCTGAAAATGTCCCGGTTCTTCCATGGCCTGCATACTCACCAGATATGTCACCCATTGAGCATGGTTTGGACTGAGTAAAACCTTTGAGATTGTTGCATGTTACATTCATATTTTTGTTCAGAGTATTTCATGATGTGTTACAACATGTGCTCAGTAATGTGCCAAATCTTGATTTAGTGCATTATTATAGAGTAAGCATTATAATAACCACCCCCAATATTTGCAGCCGTAGATGAGGATATCTTTTTAGGAGCTGATCCGTCATCTGTATTGTGGAATAATTCTAATGTTAAGGTAAGATTTGAATGGAGAAAGCTGTTCTGAGAGCAGTGCTGTCTTTCTTTCGATCCTATCAGTATCAACACATGCCTCAACGACGCACGTGGCCAACGTCCTCTCTGCGTGGTGTTTTGGAAAACGCATGTTACGTCTTCGGCCATTGTAGGAAAGATGCATCTTTGAAACCCTCATAAGCCTAAATTCCATCGCTATCGGGAAACCGGGCCCAGGAGATCTTGTGCAGGCTCTGCAAGCTAATGCCTAAGTTTTGGATCTGCAGGTTAAACATCTTTGTGGTGTGCAGGAAACCAAGATTTGAATCCAGTCTGTCACATTAGGCCCTCTATTGAAATGAACACGATGGTGTGTATGCCGAGGAACTTCAAATGTTCCACTGTCTCCACTACTGTCCTGTCGATGTGGAGGTGCTGCCTTTGCTGTTTCCTGAAGTCCACAATCATCTCCTTTGTTTTGTTGACATTGAGTGAGAGGTTATTTTCCTGACACCACACTCCGAGGGCCCTCACCTCCTCCATGTAGGCCGTCTCATAGTTTTTTTCTTTCTTCATTTAACCTTTTATTTAACTAGGCAAGTCAGTTAAGAACAAATTATTATTTACAATGACGGCATAGGAACAGTGGGTTAACGGCCTTGTTCAGGGGCAGAACGACAGATTTTTACCTTGTCAGCTCAGGGATTCGATCTAGCAACCTTTTGGTTACTGGCCAACGCTCTAACCACTAGGATACCTGCCGTTGTTGTTGGTAATCAAGCCCACCACTGTAGTGTCCTCTGGAAACTTGATGATTGAGTTGGAAGCGTGCATGCCCACGCAGTCAGGGGTGAACAGGTAGTACAGGAGAGGGCTGAGAACGCACCATTGTGGGGCCCCAGTGTTGAGGATCAGCGGGGTGGAGATGCTGTTTCCTACCTTCACCACCTGGGGGCGGCTCGTCAGAAAGTCCAGGACCCAGTTGCACAGGGCGGAGTCGAGACCGAGGGTCTCAAGCTTAATGACGAGTTTGGAGGGTACTATGGTGTTAAATGCTGAGCTGTAGTCAATGAACAGCATTTTTACATAGGTAATCCTCTTGTCCAGATGGGATAGGGCAGTGTGCAGTGTGATGGCGATTGCATCGTCAGTGGACCTATTGGGGCGGTAAGCAAATTGGAGTGGGTCTAGAGCATCAGGTAGGGTGGAGTTAATATGATCCTTGACTTGTCTCTCAAGCACTTCATGATGACAGAAGTGAGTGCAACGGGGCGATAGTCATTTAGCTCAGTTACCTTAGCTTTCCTGGGATAGGGATTGATTGAATATATCCGTAAACACACCAGCCAGCTGGTCTGCGCATGCTCTGAGGACGTGGCTAGGGATGCCGTCTGGGCCGGTAGCCTTGCGAGGCTTAACAAATTTAAATGTTTTACTCACGTTGGCCACGGAGAAGGAGAACCCACAGGCTTTGGTAGCGGGCCATGTCGGTGGCACTGTATTGTCCTCAAAGCGAGCAAAGAAGTTTTTTAATTTGTCTGGGAGCAAGACATCAATGTCAGAGACTGTGCTGGTTTTCTTTTTGTAATCCGTGATTGACTGTAGACCCTGCCACATACGTGTCGTGTTTGAGCCGTTGAATTATTACTCTACTTTCTCTCTATACTGACGCTTTGCCTGTTTGATTGCTTTGCGTTGTGAAGCTGCACTGTTTGTATTCGGCCATGATTAAAAGAGGTGTTTCGCGCTTTGAGTTTTGGGCGAAAGCTGCCATCAATCAACAGTTTCTGGTTAGGAAAGGTTTGAATAGTCACAGTAGGTACCACATCTCCGATGCGCTTGCTAATAAACTCGCTCACCGAGTCAGCGTATACATCAATGTTATTGTCTGAGGCTATCCAGAACATATCCCAGTCCACGTGATCGAAGCAATCTTGAAGCGAGGAATCCGATTTGTCAGACCAGCGTTGGATAGACCTGAGCACGGGCATTTCCTGTTTTAGTTTCTGTCAATAGGCTGGGAGCAACAAAATGGAGCAACAAGAAGGATTTTATCTAACAAAACTACACTACATGTTATAGCTGGGACCCTTTGGATGACAAATCAGAGGAAGATTTTCAAAAGGTAAGTGAATATTTAATCGTTATATGTGAATTTATGAAACCTGTGCCGGTGGAAAAATATTTTGCATGGCATGTTTTCGCTGTAATAGGTACTGTAAATCAGTAGTTTGATTAACAATAATTTAAGCTTTCAGCCAATATAAGACACTTATATGTATGTAAGTGTTTAAAATCCATAATATTTATGATTATTTGTTTGAATTGCGCGCCTCCAGTTTCACCGGAAGTTTTCCCGCTTGCGGAACTCCTATCACTAAGAAGGTTTACAATTCCCAGCTATGATAAATGCAGCCTCAGGATGTTTGGTTTCCAGTTTACATAGATTCCAGTGACTATCTGCTTGGGGGGCGGGGATATACACGGCCGTGACTGTAATCGAGGAGAATTCTCTTGGAAGATAATTTGATTGTAAGGAATTCTAGGTCAGGTGAACAAAAGGACTTGAGTTCCTGTATGTTGTTGATTACACAATGAGTCGTTAAATCGTAAGGCATACACCCCGCCCTTCTTCTTACCAGAGAGATGTCTGTTTCTGTCGGCGCGATGCATGACGAAACCAGGTGGCTGTACCGATACCCCGAGTGAGCCATGTTTCCGTGAAACGGAGACGGTTACAATCTCTGATGTCTCTCTGGAAGGCAACTCGTGCCCTAATTTCGGCCACCTTGTTATCTAGAAATTGGACATTGGCGAGTAATATGCTCGGAAGTGGTGGATGGTATGCTCGCCCTCTGAGTCTGACCAGTAGGCCGCTCCGTCTGCCTCTCCTGCTGCGACCGCATTGTTTTGGGTCGGCCTCTGGAGTAAGATCCCATGTCCAGGGTGGAGGTCCGAACAAAGGATCCGCTTCGGGAAAGACGTATTCCTGGTCCTTAATGTTGGTTAGTTGACATCACTTTTATATCCAATAGTTCTTCCCGGCTATATAAAATAACACTTGAGATTTTCTGGGCTAACAATGTAAGAAATAATACATTAAAAACAAAAACTGCATAGCTTCCTAAGGACCATCATTTCCTAAGGACCTGAAGCGAGGCGACCATCTCTGTCGGCGTTAGGCTGTTAAAAGCTTTTGGGTATGGAGAGATGCTGCGTGTGTGGTTTCTTTGTCTCAATACTGTACCTTTTTACATTTATTCCCTAAAATGCTCTTGTCACAAAGTTACTAAATAATGCTTTTAATAGAAAAGAAAAAGCCAGCCATTACAGCCTTTAAAGACAAGAAACTAAAAGACAAGAAATTCAGTGTGCTCAAATGGCGAGTAATAATCTTTGCAATATCTGGGTGATATTACAGTCCCATTCTTTCACCATCTTGAGAGTCCTAGCAATACAGATATTCAAGCTCAGAGACTGTAGGGAACAAAATCAGTGCGTGTGGATTAATGTATTTCATAGATTCATGTTAAACATGCTAGAGATATCGTTGAAAATATGGGGAGGGTTACTTTACTCACCGCAAATGGCGATCAGTGTTTACCCACCTTTTTTTTTTACCACTACATCATTGCTTACAACAGTACTCCTAATATGTTTTGTCCAAAGACACAACATGGGCCATTAATATCACTATCCACAGCCAAAATAAAGAAAACACCAACATAAAGTGCCTTAATAGGGCGTTAGGCCACCACAATGCGCTAGAACAGTTTCAATGCGCCTTGGAATAGATTCTACATATGTCTGGAACTCTATTGGAGGGACGCTGCCCCATTCAGTGTTCAAATGGGTTGAGATCTGCTGACTGAGACAACACACACACACACACACACACACACACACACACACACACACACACACACACACACACACACACACACACACACACACACACACACACACACACCTCTCTTTCAAAGTCACTGAAATCTTTTCTTCTTGCCATGGTAGCCAAAATAATGGGCAACCGGACATTTTTATACATGACCTTAAGCATGATGGAATTTTAATTGCTTAATTAGCACCTGCTTTCAATATACTTTGTATCCTCATTAACTCAAGTGTTTCCTTTATTTTAGCATTTACCTGTATATTTAAATCACGATAGAGACTTGCATTATATTTATTTTGATATGCCTTGCCTAAAGACACAACTTTAAAATCAGGAACTGTACAGTTCTACTTTAAAAATAACTTTAATGACTGCTAATTTATGCCTAACTATTTCTGTTAGACGCGTTGTGCAGACCAATAACAACTTCGACACTCCTAGGTGTTAACTTTTTGTGATTACACCACGTTAACACACTTCTTAACTGTATCTGGCTTTAAATAGGTCAAGATTAAGCAAAAAATGCCTTGATATAAACGATACATATTCTGTCACTGTAGATGCTCCATACACACATACGGCATATGGAAGTCATAATGATTTCTATTCACTGAGAGATTGTCTCCTTGAGATAACAGTACTTTGAACAATATCAGACATGGAGTTACTGTAGGCCTGCAAAGTAGAATTTGGGTTCAAATTCAGGTCATTGAATTGTTACTGTGAAGATGGAATCAAATCAAGTTTATTTGTCACATTCTTCTAAACAACAGGTTTAGACTAAACAGTGAAATGCTTACTTGAATATACTGTATGCCTGGCCTCACATAATCTTTTCCAGTTCTAAAGATACTACTGTGACTGTCAAGTCTTGAGTTTGACCTTATTGCACTCAAGTGAACAGTTTAGTGGGCCCAATGCCTGGGTTACGTGAGTTGGTTATGGCAACAATTGAACTCAAATCAGATGTTTCCCTTGGCACTGCTGTACAGTAAATGGCTTCCTTCCTTTACTTTTAGAATGTATAAATATTAATGTCAACTCTTTAAGAGGTTTATAAATTCTTAAAATTCCTCTGTCCCTTCTTTTCTGTGAGTATTCATACAATTCCATGGCTTATTTAAAACATGCTTCACCAGGCTGTTTGGAAGGAGTTGTTGAGTGTGCTCAAAGGTCCTTCATTGTCTGTCCCTTGCGTGTCACAACCGTGTGTCACGTTCTGACCTTTATTTCCTTTGTTTTGTCGTTATTTAGTATGGTCAGGGCGTGAGTTGGGGTGGGCAGTCTATGTTTGTTTTTCTGTGATTTCGGGATTTCTATGTTTCGGCCTAGTATGGTTCTCAATCAGAGGCAGGTGTCATTAGTTGTCTCTGATTGAGAATCATACTTAGGTAGCCTGGGTTTCACTGTTTGTTTGTGGGTGTTTGTTTCCGTGTCTGTGTTTGTTCACCACACGTTACTGTTTTCGGTTATTCACGTTACGTTTATTGTTTTTGTATTTTAGTGTTCAGTTTGTCTTTAAAATAAACATCATGAACACTTACCACGCCGCATCTTGGGCCCATCCATACTACACCTCGTCTTCAGACGAAGAGGAGGAAAACCATTACACCGTGTCATTCAGTAGCTGTCCAGCCTCTAGGGCACTGGTTGTTCCCGTGACCTCTAGAGAGACAAATATATGAACACTTTGGTGTCACAATCGTGTGACCTCCCCCAGGAGCCCCATTTACTTTCAGGCCACTCCTTTGTTGCCTCATGTGCTTTGTCAAATTCAGTGAAATCAAAACTGGAATGTGTGTAACTGGTTAGTTAGAGTGAATCATCTTTCCTCTCCCCTGCCAAACCCATCGTTCCACC
Organism: Oncorhynchus mykiss; assembly: GCF_057628025.1. Classification (NCBI taxonomy): domain Eukaryota; kingdom Metazoa; phylum Chordata; class Actinopteri; order Salmoniformes; family Salmonidae; genus Oncorhynchus; species Oncorhynchus mykiss. The sequence goes on from NC_143049.1 coordinate 13,258,228, forward strand.
CAACGCTTTGTCCCTTTTATGTGTGTCCAGTGAGGCAAAGAATCTGCGGTGTCTTATAGGGTTCATAACCTTTTAAAGAGCAAACCCAAACTCTCAAGATTGTACCAATGAAGTGCTGCTGATTACTTCAGCTGCTAGCAATTAAGAGTCAGCGTGAACAAAATGAGTTTTGATCATGGAAGTAAAAGTTCAGAAAACAAGTTTGCTCGCCATTTAAAAATAAATAGGAGAACAGGCTAAAGTATGAGAAATAACAGCATTTTGGCTCAGATACTGTCGTCTAGCTAGCTAACATTAACTACATATTTTTTTGTATGAATCTATACTTGGAGTCAGAATATCGATATAAAAATCGGCAACAATAATATTGTGATACTCTACTGTTGTGATTTTTCCTCCTTCACTATTAATAACCTGGTATGCTAAAGATTCAAGTCAATTACGATAATAATTTTTAGCATTTGGTATATCGCAAATGTGATGGAGACTTGTGTCCTCAAAAAACTGACTGGAATCTATAGTTTGCCGTGTATTACATTTGAATGAATGTGAATTGATGTAAACCTACATCGGACCATTCTACCTCGTAGGTACCAACAAGGCACGTCTCACTTGTGTGGCTGTTTAATTTTTTGCCACTTAAGCAAATTAGTTGCTATAATTTGACACTTATTGTGACTGTACTCAGCAAACACAGAGATCTCCCAAAGAATAGTATTACTCCTGGAGGAAGAGACTGTCATATTCTAAATTAATATTTTTTTTCTCCCCAATAATGAATGAAGAGTTGCTAGTCTCAAATTAAAGGATTTTCTGCGTTTGTTTTTTATTTTTATCCCCAAATGTAATGGAGAAATCCTATTGTGTTGCAAACAGAAATGAATGCATCTTTTATTAATGTCATTATAGCAGATTCTGGACATAGGGGGGCAGGCCCGAGTTTGGGAAACCCCATGATAAGACTATGCAATTCATTTGACAAGGTCTATTAAGAAGTACATCTGATAAGATAAAGGGTGAATACGAATATGCAAGAGACTACAGTTGAGTTACAGTAATAGGTTGTCAAGAAATGTTTGTGAATGGAATTCTAAATGCAAGTGTTATTTAATGACTTTTGAACATGAATGGATTCACATACAAGGCATACAACTTTAGTTACAAACCATTAACAAGCATTACAAGGAATCATTCTGAGCATGATCAGAGAGGGAGAGAGAGAGAGAGAGAGAGAGAAAGAAACCGTGGCTTGAGCCAAGGTTCATAGCTCATTGGAAAGGGAGAAACAAAGAAGGAAAGAGAGTGAGTATCTGACCACAGCCGTTCAGGAATAAAAGAGAGACAATGAAATGAACATAAGACCCGTTTACAAAATCTGAGTTGTTTGGATTCAAAATCTGAATTGTTGAAAAAAAGCATTGTAAAGTTATCCTCCAGTCAGATATCAGACCTGCAGGCCTGTAAAGACAACAGAACCTCTGCTTCTCAGAGGTGTGACAATGGGGGTTGGAGAGATAATGAGACATTCCTAAAACAACACAGAGGAATCTTTGCATACAGTTGATAAGAGTCGCTTCGGGGGCTGGGTCCTTGTTGCCAGCTGAATAAAAAGTATTGTAAGCAACATGCACAGTATTAACTCTATCAATAAACAATTTATAATTTCCTCGACATAGACACAGTTTTTTGTTTTCTGAACTTTTTGTTACTTTCTTGGAACAACATGTCTGAAACTGAATCTCTCTGAACAATGCTAACAATGACCCCAAACCTCTGCCTAATACTAATCAAGCTGGATCTTTGGACAATGCAAATGACTCTGTAGTCCCAAATCTCTTCTCAGGGTGCCTGAAAATTGACCTACCACCAGCTTTTCAGGGAGATGGCACTGAGTCGTTTGCTTACTGGTCTCGTCGCTTTGAAGTGACTGTGCAGGCTATGTGAAATCTGCCATATATGGAGTTGGACCCTGTGCTAGCCTCCGTTTTTCCCACATGTCTAGCTGATGCAACATTTATCTACTGGGACAGCCTTTCACCAATGTTTCAGAAGACCTACTCCATTGTAAAGACCAAACTATCTTCCATTCTTTCAGACACATGTAGATGCTTGCCCTAGGATCCGGGTAAGGGCTTAGACATCACTTCTGACATCACTTCTGTATTTCTGGAGGTCTTCCCAAACTGCAACCACAAAACACAGGAGGGGGAGAGGTTTTTGACACATATCAGACATACAGTGCCTCTCCCCAGCTTCCCCAGCTCAACAACTTTGTAAATATGACTTGACCATGATAACCGAACCATTCAATGTTACTCCTAGGAGTTCAGCTTCTTCAATTTGTTCAATGGTCACACCCTTTATGCAGAACTCTAGTTGAGGTTTAGGTCAAGAGAACGCTTGGAACCGAATACAATGCTTTTGGTTTTGATATGTATTTAAGACCAGTTCATTGTTAGACCCATTCTGACACCGACTGTAACTCCTTGCTAAGAGTCTCAGTGAGCGCACTGACTGTAAGTGATGATGTGTAGAGTATGCAATCATCAGCATACATAGTCCTTTTAGCTTCTTTTAAGACAAGTAGCAAATCATTTGTAAAAATAGAGAAGAGTAACGGCCCAATGCAACTGGCCTAAGAGATACCGCACTGTACATATCCGATGTGAGAGAAGCTACTTTTGAAGAGTACCATGTGATGGCAGGTGATTTAAAGCCATAACAAGTGAGTTTTTTCAATAACAAATCATGAACAATAACATTAGTCTGCACTGAAATCTAACAATACAGCTGTAACTATCATCTTGTTTTTCATTTATTTTAGCCAATCATCAGTCATCTGAGTCAGTGCATTACAAGTTGAGTGTCCTTCCTATATGCATGCTGAAAATCAGCAGTTAATGTGTTCTTTGAAAAATTGTATTTGTTTAACACAATTTTCTCCATCGGTTTACTAGGAACAGGCAGAAAACAGATTGGGTGGCTGTTAGATTCGGCAAAGGGTGCTTCACTGTTTTTAAGTAGTGGAATTACTTTAGCTTCCATCCACTCCTGTGGGGACACACTCCTTTAGGCATTGGTTAAAAACATAGCAAATAGGGGTGGCAATACAGTCTGCTACCATTCTCAATAGTTTCTCATCTAGGTTGTAGCCATCTGGTGGCTTATCATTATTGATGGATAACAATTGTTTTCCCACTTCTTCCACGCAAATTGACCAAATTCAAAACAGCATTTTTTTTTCATTATTAGATCTTCAATATGCAAATATGATGTTTCACTGTTCAATGTTGTCATTTCACTTTTCAGTTTCTTAAAGACTCGCTGTCTTTAAGGAGCAAACTTCAGCTAGTGCTCCCCTGTTGACACCCAACAATAAACAAAAACAAAAAGTTAGGTGACAAGATGGCTTCCACAGAAGGTGTTTCAGCTAACATTATTGGCATGCTTGAGGGAATGGAAGTGTCTGCACTTCTTGACACAGGATCGACCATTTCCATCATCAGTGAGGAATGCAGAACTTTACATCCAGCTGAAAAAGTGCCCCATGGAGACATCCTTTGTGCTCGCTCGCTCTGTCAATGGAAAATGTTTGGACATTCTTAGGACTTTGTCAGTAGTCATTCGCAAAGGGAAAGAACTACACCAGTATGAGTTTTAAGTTGTCACAGGGGCCCACCATCCAGTGATACTGGGTTGAAATTTACTGCGACAGCACCATGCCCTATTGGATATCGGCAATGACTGCACCACTCGGTGCTCCTGGGTGGTGCAGTGGTCTAAGGCACTGCATCTCAGTGCAAGAGGAATCACTGCAGTCCCTGGTTCGAATCCAGGCTGCATCACATCTGGCTGTGATTGGGAGTCCTTCTGTGGAAGCCATCAATTGTGCGCTGCCCCATAGGGCAGCGCACAATTGGCCTGGCCCAGCATCGTTGTAAATAAGAATTTGTTCTTAAATGACTAGTTCAATTTATTATTATTTTTTTTTTTTAAGGACAGCTGTTATTGTGGAAGATGGAGCTACCTTTACTCTAGAGGTCGACCAATTAATCAGAATGGCCAATTAATGAGGGTCGATTTCAAGTTTTCATAACAATCGGTAATCAGCATTTTTGGACACCGATCATGGCCGAGTACATTGCACTCCACGAGGAGACTGAGTGGCAGGCTGACTACCTGTTATGCATGCGGGTGCAACAAGGAGCCAAGGTAAGGTGCTAGCTAGCATTAAATGTATCTTATAAAAAACAATCAATCTTAACATAATCACTAGTTATCTACACATGGTTGATGATATTACTAGTTTATTTAGCTTGTCCTGCGTTGCTTATAATCAATGCGGTGCCTGTTAATTTATCATTGAATCATAGCCTACTTCGCCAAACGGGTGATTTAACTAGCGCATTCGTGAAAAAATCCCTGTCGTTGCACCAATGTGTACCTAACCATAAACATCAACACCTTTCTTAAAATCAATACACAAGTACATATTTTTAAACCAGCATATTTAGTTAATATTGCTTGCTAACATGAATTTATTTTAACTAGGGAAATTCTGTCACTTCTCTACGCTCTGTGCAACAGAGTCAGGGTATATGCAGCAGTTTGGCCCGCCTGGCTCGTTGCGAACTGTAAAGACAATTTCTTCCTAACAAAGACAGCCAACTTCGCCAAATGGGGGATGATTTAACAAAAGTGCATTTGCGAAAAAAGCATAATCGTTGCACGAATGTACCTAACCATAAACATCAATGCCTTTCTTAAAATCAATACACAGTATATATTTTTAAACCTGCATATTTAATTAAAAGAAATTCATGATAGCAGGCAATATTAAACTAGGGAAATTGTGTCACTTCTCTTGCGTTCATTGCACGCAGAGTCAGGGTATATGCAACAGTTTGGGCCGCCTGGCTCGTTGCGAACTAATTTTCCAGAATTTTACGTAATTATGACAACATTGAAGGCTGTGCAATGTAACAGGAATATTTAGACTTATGGATGCCACCCATTAGATAAAATACGGAACGTTTCTGTATTTCACTGAAAGAATAAACTTTTTATTTTCAAAATTATAGTTTCCGGATTTGACCATATTAACAACCTAAGGCTCGTATTTCTCTGTGTTATTATGTTATAATTAAGTCTATGATTTGATATTTGATAGAGCAGTCTGACTGAGCGGTGGTAGACAGCAGCAGGCACGTAAGCATTCATTCAAACAGCACTTTTGTGCGTTTGCCAGCAACTCTTCGCTGTGCTTCAAGCATTGCGCTGTTTATGACTTCAAGCCTATCAACTACCGAGAGTAGGCTGGTGTAACAGATGTGAAATGGCTAGCTGTGGGGTGCGCGCTAATAGCGTTTCAAACATCACTCGCTCTGAGACTTGAAGTAGTTGTTCCACTTGCTCTGCAAGGACCGCTGCTTTTGTGTAGCGATGGGTAACGATGCTTCGAGGGTGGCTGTGGTCGATGTGTTCCTGGTTCGAGCCCAGGTAGGGGTGAGGAGCGGGACGGAAGCAATACTGTTACACTGGCAATACTAAAGTGCCTATAAGAACATCCAATAGTCAAAGGTATATGAAATACAAACGGTATAGAGAGAAATAGTCCTATAATTCCTATAATAACCTCAACCTAAAACTTATTACCTGGGAATATTGAAGACTCATGTTAAAAGGAATCGCCAGCTTTGATATTTTCTCATGTTCTGAGCAAGGAACTTAAACGTTAGCTTTTTTACATGGCACATATTGCACTTTTACTTTCTTCTCCAACACTTTGTTTTTTCATTATTTAAACCCATTATTTATTTGAGGCTAAATTGATTTGATTGATGTATTATATTAAGTTAAAATAAAAGTGTTAATTCAGTATTGTTGTAGTTGTCATTATTACAAATAAATACATTAAAAAAAATCGGCTGATAAATCGGTAGCGACTTTTTTGGTCCTCCAATAATCGGTATTGGTATCGGTGTTGAAAAATAATAAATCGGTCGACCTCTATTCTACTCCCAAAAGAACATTAAGTTGCTGCTTGCTGCAATGTCTCAGTGCTGACTTCAATACGTATTTCTGCTAGTAGTAAGAACATCATCACGGCTATATATGGCTGCATCTCCTGTGCCATCTCATGCCCAACACAAACCGTGATGGTGTTGTGGCCCACACACTAAGCCAAGTTCAAAATGGCAGGACTGTGGTGCGTGTGGTGAACTCAACGGAGGACAACATTGAGCTACATACTGGCCAACACCTGGGGGAGTATCATGCCGTCTCATCTCTTGAAACCTCAGTTGTGGAAGACATACTGTACCACATCACCTTCCCTGGATGTTGCTGCACCTCCTGTGAAGATAGATATGACTAGCCTGTCTTCTGCTCAAGCGTAGTCACCGAAATTGCTTCTCACAAGTACACAGGCCAGGGTCAAACAGGCATAATCAAACATCGTATTTGCACAGGCGCTGCAATGCCATCAAACAGCGTGCCTAGTGTGTGTCAACAAACTAAAGGCAGGAATTACAAAATCAAGTTGAAGGCAGACGTGATCGAAGAAAGTTACAGTCCTTGTGCATTCTCACTTTCAACAAAAATCCAACTATGACATCAATGTCAGGCACATTCCCTGCAACCCAGGAGATCTTGTGTGGCTTAACGACCCTACGGCAGCACGTCAGAAGCTTTCACCACACTTGAAGGGTTCCTTTGAGGTAATGGAGTGCCTTGGATCTACAGAAGAGGACCCTGGTGTAAAATACAGGATCAGGTACCTACTGGACCAATCTAAGTGATCCACTACAACCTTTTTAGGCCGTACACATCACCTGTACCCTGACATGGAATGAAATAGCCTGTGGAAAACTTCCTTGACCTCCAACCCTGACAGCCTTATCAGGTTCCTTACCCTTTAAGCCCTCAAGGCCCTCTGAGACACGGGAACGCTACTTACATGAGCCGCCCCTGGAGCCGCCTGTGCCTCACAAAGCCCCTCATCAGGCCCCTCGCCAGGACCCATCTGCCCGGCTCTGGCCATTGGACATTGACCCACCTGACCCTTAAGTAGGCCGGATGTTTTCACCCCCAACCAGCAGTACTGGAGAAGTATTTTGTTTAAATGTTCTTATTTAGTAGTTCTAAAATATGGTGAATCAGTTGTTTGAAATGATAGTTGATGATCTACCGAGCAACTACTTTGCTCTATTCTGATCGGTCAGATGTTTGTTAATGTTGGAAGAGAACAGGAAGTAGGGCTGTTCATGTATGGTTGTATCAGTGGTCAGTTGAAGATGAAATCTACAAAAATAATAAATCAGTCTCCAACCAGTTTGTATCCACATAGAAAGTCACTCATCCACCATTGAATGAATCCTCACCCTACACGATTGTAGTTTTAGGATGACTTTGTCATAATCTTGATCATGTAGCCGATTGGTATCTTAAAACAAAAAATATGTGTATGTCGGCTTGTTTCCTTGAATTCGAGGTTGTAACAAATCAGCTATTGATTTCTTTGGTTTAACAGACAAATGATCCCTAGTGCCTGGACTCACAAAGATCTGAAAGGATCTGATATAGGTTCAAGCAATATGGTAATAGCTCCACCTTTCCCCCTGATAGGCTAGGGGTTGTTTTTGGACAGGGCCCTCGGTGTTGTCAGAACCAGTTGGTATCAATAATTTTCCCTTCTAAATCTACTCAGTGACTGAATTAAGAAATCACAACATAATCATTGTTTAAAGGGACATGTGCCACACACATTCTTCATATTGATCTGCTAGTTTAAAAAAAAGATGACAGGGTTTTATCTTAATAAGCTCGACAGTACAGTACATTCAAGACAATTAAATGACCTTGTCTAAGTTTAGAATTTGTCTATGAGGATTTGATCTATTTTTTCTGCATTTTTCCCAAAGGTAATTTCAATCTGATTAATTGAATTAAATATACTCTAAAATAAATTAAATTATCAAACAATAGTGCTGTTCAAGACCCCTAAGATAACATACATTACATTTTCACCTTCCATATTTCCACATCTTTGACTTTGTCTTAGTTTCATGTGAAAGTATGGAGGCTTCTCTGAGAATGCTGCTCTCCAACTTTGAGGCTTCAATGGATTCTGGTGGTACTTTGAGGCCATGATTTATTCACGTAAATAACAGCTTGTTCATAATAAAATAATCCACCATATTTAAATTGCTCCCGGTGGAATGGTTAAATGAAAGTATTCCGACAGACGCTACACAAATAATGTGTGAATTATTTACAAAGGAGGAAAAGGCAAGCAGTTATTTCTCAAGTGAATGCGTTGATAGAATAGATGGAACAGAAGCCTAGCAACGGAACATGTACTGTAGGTGTAAGACAAAGAAAGCGATTTGAATAGAGTAGAATTTTGACAATTATGGTAGAGGCTGTTTCTATTGAAACTACTGATGACTTAGCTCATTTCAGCTTTTGAATGGTCACCCATGGTGCTTGAGGCCTGGTAAACCGTCTAAAAAAGTTTGTCCCAGATACGGACATCATCTCAGCTGTGGCCAACCCTGGCCCTGTGTTTGTTTGAAGCCCGAGGTGGGAGCTTTAGACAACACACATGAGGATATTTGAATCCTTGCCCAAGTGTAATCGTGTTTCTTAATGTGCTTTGGGAACATGAAGGGGAATGGGAAGCTTATAAGACACAGCTGTGAAACAGCTTAGTGTTGCCCAACACTTCTCCAGGCTCCCAAGGTTTGTCCCTTTTTTAGTGGCCATCACAAGGCAGCAATTTCGTAAAGATATGCTCCAGTACTTTCGTGACTAAGGAATTATGTTTTTTTAAACCTCTCGCTTTGGGCTGGATGTGTCAATGTGTAGTTCATATATGCATCATTTATGAGCAGAATGATTGTATTATCTCAATTAGCCACAACATCCCTAGTTTGAAAGTGACTGTTATCTTGAAGCTCTGTTGCTCCATTTCCCCTCCATTTCCTCCCCACGTGGGCCAGCCTCTAAGAATTTAAATTCTAACCAATGAGCTTCAGCCCCTTGCATTTGAGTGACACCTAACAAGAGTCCTGCCAGCGTTATCCAATTAGGTTGCAGGGCCCAACGGTTCAGTGGACACACCAGAGAGCGAGAGCAATGACGTGGTGAACACAGTATCTGCACATACAGTACCAGTCAAAAGTTTGGACACACTTACTCATTCAAGGGTTTTTGTTATTTTTTACTATATTCTACATTGGAGAAAAATAGTGAAGACATCAAAACTATGAAATAATACATTCATCAGTTATTCTGCACCCTGGTACACTAAGATGAGAGTGCTCTGAAACAGTTGTTGCAGTGACATTCTATTGAAATGGATACTTGCATAGTGGAGCCTTGTTAGTTATACTACGCAACACTGACCAACTCAAATAGACAGAAGCGTGCTATATGGCAGACCAATCCAAACTTATATCTCAACCAAGCATGGCTAGGGGGAAGGTTGCTTACCTTTTCTGTGGCTTAACCAACTAGGCTCTTAATTTTACAATTTAATTTGTATTTACAGATGGCATACAAGTTTGTTGTTAAGGCACATGGAAGTTCACATGTTGGAGAAGGCATTTCTGCCCAAAAGACCGAATTTAGATTTGTTTTTAAAGTTTACGTTCAAACAGATCTCCTGTGAAGTATGCCTAGTTGAAACGGGTCACATATGTGGTAACACCTTCAAGACTGTTGGAATAGCATTCCAGGTGAAGCTGGTTGAGAAAATGCCCAGAGTGTGCAAAGCTGTCATCAAAGGAATCTAAAATATCATATGTATTGTTTTTGTTTAACACTTTTTTTGGTTAATACTTGATTCCATATGTGTTATTTCATAGTTTTGATGTCTTCACTATTATTCTACAATGTAGAAAATAGTACAAATAAAGAAAAACCCTTGAATGAGTAGGTTTGTCCAAACTTTTGACTGGTACTGTATGTGACGTAGTATGCAATTTACAGGGAACACTTTTGGCTCATGATGGCTACTTTTATAACTACTGTCTAAAAAGTATACAAAAGTACCGGGTGGCTCTGGTGTGAAGTTGTTTTTTGAAGACTTGAAATTGGGGCTTTGTATATCGACTGTGTGGTTCACAGCATGCCTATTGTGGTGTTGTTTGCTGGACTTTGTGTTTCAAATAGCTAATCACATGCAGTGAGATTCCCAACACCTTCCCAGAAATGCTCCAAGTAATTCTGCTGAAATGTAATCTCTTTGCCATTGATATCACAAATACAAACATCCCAGAATTACAAGGACCGAGAACATTTCTATTTCTCAAGACTGAAACTAATTGTGTTGATGTCACTGGATATCTTACAGAGCCTTTGTGTTACGGTGCGTGAATGAGGACCCAAAAGCGAATCAACTTAAACAGAGCTTCTTTAATTACCAAACATAGGTAGGCTCAGATGGACCGGCAGATTCCGACAGGACAGGACAAGGTTACAGCAAACATGACGACAGTCTGGTTCAGGCATGAATGACACAAACAAACAAGAATCCGACAAGGACAGGAGCAGAAACAGAGAGAGATATAGGGACCTAATCAGAGGGAAAAAAGGGAACAGGTGGGGAACGGGGTGAATGGGTAGTTAGAGGAGACAAGGGACAGCTGGGGGAAAGCGGGGGAGAAAAGGTAACCTAACACGACCAGCAGAGGGAGACAGGGTGAAGGGAAAGGACAGAGACAAGACAACATGACAGTACATGACAGTACCCCCCCACTCACCGAGCGCCTCCTGGCGCACTCGAGGAGGAAACCTGGCGGCAACGGAGGAAATCATCAATCAGCGCACGGTCCAGCACGTCCCGAGAGGGAACCTAACTCCTCTCCTCAGGACCGTACCCCTCCCAGTCAACTAGGTACTGATGACCACGGCCCCGAGGACGCATGTCCAAGATCTTACGGACCCTGTAGATAGGTGCGCCCTCGACAAGGATGGGGGGGGGGGGGGGAAGACGAGCGGGGGCGCGAAGAACGGGCTTAACACAGGAGACATGGAAGACCGGGTGGACGCGACGAAGATATCGCGGAAGAAGAAGTCGCACTGCGACAGGATTAATGACCTGAGAGATACGGAATGGACCAATGAACCGCGGGGTCAACTTGCGAGAAGCCGTCTTAAGGGGAAGGTTCTGAGTGGAGAGCCAAACTCTCTGACCGCGACAATACCTAGGGCTCTTAGTTCTACGCTTATTGGCAGCTCTCACAGTCTGCGCCCTATAACGGCAAAGTGCAGACCTGACCCTCTTCCAGGTGCGCTCGCAACGTTGGACAAAAGCCTGAGCGGAGGGGACGCTGGACTCGGCGAACTGAGATGAGAACAACGGAGGCTGGTACCCGAGGCTACTCTGAAAAGGAGATAGCCCGGTCGCAGACGAAGGAAGCGAGTTGTGGGCGTATTCTGCCCAGGGGAGCTGTTCTGACCAAGACGCAGGGTTGCGAAAAGAAAGACTGCGTAAGATGCGACCAATAGTCTGATTGGCCCGTTCTGCTTGACCGTTAGACTGGGGGTGAAAGCCGGAAGAGAGACTGACGGAAGCCCCAATCAAACGGCAAAACTCCCTCCAAAATTGAGACGTGAATTGCGGACCTCTGTCCGAAACGACGTCTGACGGAAGGCCATGAATTCTGAAAACATTCTCGATGATGATTTGTGCCGTCTCTTTAGCAGAAGGAAGCTTAGCAAGGGGAATGAAATGAGCCGCCTTAGAGAACCTATCGACAACCGTAAGAATAACAGTCTTCCCCGCTGACGAAGGCAGTCCGGTGACAAAATCTAAGGCGATGTGAGACCACGGTCGAGAGGGAATAGGAAGCGGCCTGAGACGGCCGGCAGGAGGAGAGTTACCGGACTTAGTCTGCGCGCAGACCGAACAAGCAGCCACGAAACGACGCGTGTCATGCTCCCGGGTGGGCCACCAGAAACGCTGGCGAATGGAAGCAAGCGTACCCCGAACGCCAGGGTGGCCGGCTAACTTGGCAGAGTGAGCCCACTGAAGAACGGCCAGACGAGTAGGAACGGGAACGAAAAGAAGGTTCCTAGGACAAGCGCGCGGCGACGGAGTTTGAGTGAGTGCTTGCTTTACCTGCCTCTCAATTCCCCAGACAGTCAACCCGACAACACGCCCCTCAGGGAGAATCCCCTCGGGGTCAGTGGAGGCTACTGAAGAACTGAAGAGACGAGACAAAGCATCAGGCTTGGTGTTCTTAGAGCCCGGACGATAAGAAATCACGAACTCGAAACGAGCGAAAAACAGCGCCCAACGCGCCTGACGCGCATTAAGTCGTTTGGCAGAACGGATGTACTCAAGGTTCCTATGGTCAGTCCAAACGACAAAAGGAACGGTCGCCCCCTCCAACCACTGTCGCCATTCGCCTAGGGCTAACCGGATGGCGAGCAGTTCGCGGTTACCCACATCATAGTTACGTTCCGACGGCGACAGGCGATGAGAAAAATACGCGCATGGGTGGACCTTGTCGTCAGAGAGGGAGCGCTGAGAAAGGATGGCTCCCACTCCCACCTCTGACGCGTCAACCTCGACAACGAACTGTCTAGAGACGTCAGGTGTAACAAGGATAGGAGCGGATGTAAAACGATTCTTGAGGAGATCAAAAGCTCCCTGGGCGGAAACGGACCACTTAAAGCACGTCTTGACAGAAGTAAGGGCTGTGAGAGGAGCTGCCACCTGACCGAAATTACGGATGAAACGACGATAGAAGTTCGCGAAGCCGAGAAAGCGCTGCAGCTCGACGCGTGACTTAGGGACGGGCCAATCAATGACAGCTTGGACCTTAGCGGGATCCATCTTAATGCCTTCAGCGGAAATAACAGAACCGAGAAATGTGACGGAGGAGGCATGAAAAGTGCACTTCTCAGCCTTCACAAAAAGACAATTCTCTAAAAGGCGCTGGAGGACACGTCGAACGTGCTGAACATGAATCTGGAGTGACGGTGAAAAAATCAGGATATCGTCAAGGTAAACGAAAACAAAGATGTTCAGCATGTCTCTCAGGACATCATTGACTAATGCCTGAAAGACAGCTGGAGCGTTAGCGAGGCCGAAAGGAAGAACCCGGTATTCAAAGTGCCCTAACGGAGTGTTAAACGCCGTCTTCCACTCGTCCCCCTCCCTGATGCGCACGAGATGGTAAGCGTTACGAAGGTCCAACTTAGTGAAAAACCTGGCTCCCTGCAGGATCTCGAAGGCTGAAGACATAAGAGGAAGCGGATAACGATTCTTCACTGTTATGTCATTCAGCCCTCGATAATCTATGCAGGGGCGCAGAGACCCGTCCTTCTTCTTGACAAAAAAAAACCCCGCTCCGGCGGGAGAGGAGGAGGGGACTATGGTACCGGCGTCAAGAGCTACAGACAAATAATCTTCGAGAGCCTTACGTTCGGGAGCCGACAGAGAGTATAGTCTACCCCGGGGGGGGGGTGGTTCCCGGAAGGAGATCAATACTACAATCATACGACCGGTGTGGAGGAAGAGAGGTGGCCCTGGACCGACTGAACACCGTGCGCAGATCGTGATATTCCTCCAGCACCCCTGTCAAATCACCAGGCTCCTCCTGTGAAGAAGAGACAGAGGAAACAGGAGGGATAGCAGACATTAAACATTTCACATGACAAGAGACGTTCCAGGAGAGGATAGAATTACTAGACCAATTAATGGAAGGATTATGACAAACTAGCCAGGGATGGCCCAAAACAACAGGTGTAAAAGGTGAACGAAAAATTAAAAAAGAAATGGTTTCACTATGATTACCAGAAACAGTGAGGGTTAAAGGTAGCGTCTCACGCTGAATCCTGGGGAGAGGACTACCATCCAGGGCGAACAAGGCCGTGGGCTCCTTTAACTGTCTGAGAGGAATGTCATGTTCCCGAGCCCAGGTCTCGTCCATAAAACAGCCCTCCGCCCCAGAGTCTATTAAGGCACTGCAGGAAGCTGACGAACCGGTCCAGCGTAGATGGACCGACAAGGTAGTGCAGGATCTTGAAGGAGAGACAGGAGTAGTAGCGCTCACCAGTAGCCCTCCGCTTACTGACGAGCTCTGGCCTTTTACTGGACATGAAGTGACAAAATGACCAGCGGAACCGCAATAGAGACAGAGGCGGTTGGTGATTCTCCGTTCCCTCTCCTCAGTCGAGATGCGGATACCTCCCAGCTGCATGGACTCAGCACCCGAGCCGGCAGAGGAAGATGGTAGTGATGCGGAGAGGGAGGCGACGGAGAGCGCGAGCTCCTTTCCACGAGCTCGGTGACGAAGATCAACCCGTCGCTCAATGCGAATAGCGAGTTCAATCAAGGAATCCACGCTGGAAGGAACCTCCCGGGAGAGAATCTCATCCTTTACCTCTGCGCGGAAACCCTCCAGAAGACGAGCGAGCAAGGCCGGCTCGTTCCAGTCACTGGAGACAGCAAGAGTGCGAAACTCAATAGAGTAGTCTGTTATGGATCGATTGCCTTGACATAGGGAAGACAGGGCCCTGGAAGCCTCCTCCCCAAAAACAGATCGATCAAAAACCCGTATCATCTCCTCCTTAAAGTCTTGATACTGGTTAGTACACTCAGCCCTTGCCTCCCAGATTGCCGTGCCCCACTCACGAGCCCGTCCAATAAGGAGAGATATGACGTAGGCGACACGAGCAGTGCTCCTGGAGTAAGTGTTGGGCTGGAGAGAAAACACAATATCACACTGGGTGAGGAACGAGCGGCATTCAGTGGGCTCCCCAGAGTAACACGGCGGGTTATTGATTCTGGGCTCCGGAGATTCGAAAGCCCTGGAAGTGGCCGGTGGATCGAGGCGGAGATGGTGAACCTGTTCTGTGAGGTTGGAGACTTGGGTGGCCAGGGTCTCAACGGCATGTCGAGCAGCAGACAATTCCTGCTTGTGTCTGCCTAGCATCGCTCCCTGGATCTCGACGGCTGAGTGGAGAGGATCCGAAGTCGCTGGGTCCATTCTTGGTCGGATTCTTCTGTTACGGTGCGTGAATGAGGACCCAAAAGCGAATCAACTTAAACAGAGCTTCTTTAATTACCAAACATAGGTAGGCTCAGATGGACCGGCAGATTCCGACAGGACAGGACAAGGTTACAGCAAACATGACGACAGTCTGGTTCAGGCATGAATGACACAAACAAACAAGAATCCGACAAGGACAGGAGCAGAAACAGAGAGAGATATAGGGACCTAATCAGAGGGAAAAAAGGGAACAGGTGGGGAACGGGGTGAATGGGTAGTTAGAGGAGACAAGGGACAGCTGGGGGAAAGCGGGGGAGAAAAGGTAACCTAACACGACCAGCAGAGGGAGACAGGGTGAAGGGAAAGGACAGAGACAAGACAACATGACAGTACATGACACTTTGACTTTATTGTCTGCCTTTTAGGAACTACACTGAACAAAAATATAAATGCAACAATTTCAAAGATTTTACTGAGTTAGTGTTCATAAGGAAATCAGTCATTTGAAATAAATGCATTAGGCCCTAATCTATGGATTTCACATGACTATGAATGCAGATATGCAGATACCTTAAACAATAAAAAAAATAGGGGTGTGGATCAGATTTTTTTGTTTTTAATCTGGTGTGACCAACGTTTGCCTGATGCAGCATGACGCATCTCCTTCGCATAGAGTTGATCAGGCTGTTGATTGTGACCTGTGGATTGTTGTCCCACTCTTATTCAATGGCTGTGCAAAGTTGCTGGATATTGGTGTTAACTGGAACACGCTGTCATACAAGTCAATCCAGAGCATCTCAAACAGCTCAATGGGTGACATGTCTGGTGAGTATGCAGGCCATGGAAGAACTGGGAAATGTTCAGCTTCCAGGAATTGTGTACTGATGTACAGATGTACAGTGCATTACAATGCAGAAACATTATCATGCTGGACGTACTGACAAATTCTATAAAACGATGGCGGTGGCTTTTGGTGGATAAATTAACATTCTATTCTCTGGAAACAGCTCTAGTGGACATTCTTGCAGTCAGCATGCCAATTGCACACTCCCTCAAAACGTATTGTATGTGGCATTGTGTTGTGTGACACAACTCCACAGTTTAGACTGGTCTTTATTTGTCCCCAGTACAAGGTGCACCTGTGTAATGACCATGCTGTTTAATCAGCTTCTTGATATGCCAAACCTGTCATTTGGATGGATCATCTTGGTAAAGGAGAAATGCTCACTTACAGGGATGTAAACAAATGTATGTACACCATTTGAGTGAGTAAGCTTTTTGTGTATGGAACATTTCTGGGATATTTTAATTCAACTCATGAAACATGGGACCAACACTTTACATGTTGCAATTATATTTTTGTTCAGTATAACATAGCCCATCTCTGAATGAGTTGGGGAGAGTTTGGTAATTGAAACATCGTTTGAGATAATGACTCAACGCTAGCTCTTACTCGAAAATAAATGCATTTTTCTGTATTGGATATAGGCTTGGGGCAAGTCTGACTCATTACTTTATAGCCCTCCATGATGTGGTATTTCCTTTATTACATTGTGCAATAGCTCATTTAATTAGGCTGTGTTTTCATGCACGAAAGTATTTAATTATTTTAAAATCTCCACAACAACGGAAAACTTTATGTTGTGTGTTTGGGTTCTGGTTGAATGCACACGATCTCTACAAACCAGCAGTTTTTGGGTGGCATCAATTGGACCCGACACATGCTGATGTTTTTTAAACAGTGCTTTCTTGTTGCACTGAGAGGAATGCCTTGGGGAATTGGAAGTGGAGCGATCACACTGAATACGTACATCTGTGTTTTCATGACAGTGCATTCTCCAAAGACCAATTTGTAGGGTCAGTGGACACACGATAGAAAGAACTTAAAAACATTTTATTTCATTATCTCTCCGGACGCCTAGACACTATATTCTTGTGTCCCATTGTGACATAGCTACGCTGCTTTGAGACCACAGTCTGCTGGGTACGCACCTCCCGACAACGCACCTCCCCAAAATTCCTAACCAATGTGGCTCCGCATATATGTCTACTGATTTGAATGTGTTGACAGTTGGAGAAATTGGTTGAGCCAAGCTGAGAATTCGAAAAATATGAAAGCCACTATTCTAGACCACTGCTGTCCGTACACATTTTGGACTCTAATAGGCGTCTGAGGGATCTATATTTGAATCTTATTGCATCACCAAGTCAAGCCAATACGTAACCTGTGAAGGTATACAGTTTGTCCCTTACTATCAGATTGTTTTTCTTTATCTAAATAAAATAAAAGTTAAACAGACTTTTAAGGGTGGGTGTTCACAAAATATTGTGTGTATGTACAGTGACTTATTGCAGTGATTCTAGACTATGTTGATCATGCTGTGAGCTCATTGTCCTCACAACTGTATGAATATCAGCATGTTGTCTGTGCAAATTTATACATGACATACTCATCTTGACCTCAATAATGGAAGGAGCATTCATGTGTGCTACACTACAAATAAAGAAACTACAAAATACAGGTTAGTGAGGGCTCGGTATAACCAGAGGTTCTACGGGTGGACCTACAGGGATGACGAATCACCTAGAGGACAAGCGTTCCAGTTAGTCCGCCTAGTGAAAGGCTAGCTGGGGTCTGCTCGGTCCATAGCCGAACTACTGGAGACAATCAAGTTCGACAAGTGCTTGAGAGAGCTGCCTCTGACCTTACTAAGAACAGTAAGCCAGTGCAACCCCCAGACAATGGATGCCCTAGTCAGGGCTATTGAGACCTGTAAGGCTACAGAGTCCCTTGTAGAGGCCGGTAGGTGTGGGAAGCCGGCACAAGAAGCCCTACTACGAGTGGAGAGGAAGAGAGAGAAGCTGCCACCAGAGAGGGAGAGAATGAGACATGAACCTGTAGCCCGCATGGTCCGGTGTTTTCAATGTCAAACCCTAGGAGACATCTCACGACACTGCCCGAAAACGGATGAGCCCATGCCCACCAAGTCCCCTAACCCGAGCCCCGGTTCCACTCAGGCAAGGGACATTCCTCGTCAAGCGCCCTGCTGGCAGGCAGAGACGGCCCCCGCCCAGCGTGTTCTGGTGAGAATAGGCGGACCTGAAACATTTCCTGGACTCCGGCAGCATGATCTCCCTCAGCCAAATGGATATATAGGACGACTGGACAGTGCTCAAAGGGGAAGTGAAGGTATCATGCATACACGGAGACGTCCAGGAGTACCCCCGGGCCCAAGTAAAGATGACCACATCTGTGGGAAAGGTCACTATGGTGATGAGACTGTCACCGAACTTGTCAGTTCCCATCCTCCTCGGTCGTGACTGCCCACTCTTCCACTGGTTTTGGGCCAATGCGGAGAAGCATGAGAGGGGCCGACAAGAGAAGAGGAGCTCACAGCACCGCATGGGCCTGGCACATAACCTGGTTGCCCGCCATAAACTCTGGGGAAAGAAAGTAAACCACACGGGGTGATTAGACGGTCTACTAGGAACAGGAGAAGCTGGAGGAGGAAGAGGCCAAGGCGAAGAGGGATCCAGCCAGGCAGACGAGGATAGGAAGGCAAGAGGAAAGAGAACGGCTTCGACAGATCTTCGCCGAGTCCACACCAGAGAAGTCCTGGCCATGGTTTGAAATGAAGACCAACGACGGCGCATAGATCGCCCCCCCCCCACCCCGTCCGATGGCTACAGCAGTGTCCCTTTCCGAAGACCTTATGGGTCTGTTTGGCACGGCCCAACAGTGAGATCCGGAGGTGCTAAGGCTTATGGCCAAAGTGGCAGTTATTGATGGGAAGAGGCTACATGATGAGGGTGAGTTACGTTTCCCATATTTTGCAATATGTAACGGCCTATCATATTGGGTATGTAGGAGAAGGGGTGGGGAGTTTGAACTATTGGTAGTACAGAAGTCATGTCAAGACACTGCGCTGCACTTTGCCCAGTCCCATGTCTTGGGCGCACATTTAGGATGGGAGAAAACGGCTGAGAGGGTACTCACCCGGTTCTACTGGCCGGGGCTGACGAGAGATGTAGCCAAATATTGCAGGTCATGCGACAGGTGTCAATGTACGGCCCCCAAGTCCCATTTTTGCAATCCCCTGATACCTCTTCCCATTATAGAAACGGCATTTGAACGGATTGCCATGGACCTAGTGGGGCCGCTGCCATGGTCTGCCCGAGGACACCAATGCATCCTCGTAGTAGTGGACTACGCGACCAAATATCCCGAGGCTATTCCATTACGCACCATGGCGATGAAAGGCATAGCCAAGGAGCTGGTCATGTTGTTTTTGCGAGTAGGATTACCCTCAACTATTTTAACAGATCAAGGCACTCCCTTTATGTCGTGGCTCATGAAAGACCTATCTAAGCTATACAGTGTAGAGCAGATTAGAACGAGTGTTTATCACCCCCAGACGGACGGACTGTGTGAGAGGCTGAATAAAACCATCAAGACCATGTTAAAACGTGTAGTGGATAAGTACGGGAAAAATAGGGACACACCTTATTTTTGCCCTGCGCGAAGTTCCTCAAGCCTCTACCGGGTTGTCCCCCCTTCGAGTTGTTGTGCGGGTGACCATGCAGAGGCATTTTGGATTTAGCAAAAGAAGCCTGAGAGAACCAACCATGTCCCTACCGCTCGTTCATTGATCACGTAGTCCTGATGCAGGATAGGATGGCTGCTATATGGCCGGTGGTTAACGAGCACATGGGGTGAGCCCAGGCTGCGCAGTCACTGTCCTATAACTAGACAACCCAACACCACACTTTCAAAACAGGAGACAAGGTCCTCTTGTTAGTGACAACTCCGCAACACAAACTCCTAGCACAATGGCAGGGTCCCAATAAGGTGTTAGATCAGGTGTCCCTGGTGACCCACCCGGTTAGGCAGCCCGGGCGGTGCCGAGCCGCGAAGATTTACCATGTCAACTGTTGAAGTTGTACCACAAGAGGGAGGCGCAGGTATTATATGGCGACGCCAGTGGAAGTCCCCATGGGAACCAAGTTAACGGCACAACAGGAACAGGACCTAACGGTGTTGGTCAGACAAAGCAGGTGAGTTTTCCCGCCCATTCCAGGTAGCACTAACCTGATCCAGCACCATATCAGGACAGACCCCAGGGCCAAAGTATGTTTAAGGCCGTATAGAATCCCCAAAGCTAGGAGCAAGATGGCACATGCCGCAGTGGGAGAAATGGTACGACTAGGTGTGGTGGAGCCGTCCACAAGTGCCTGGTCTACCCCAATCGTGCTGGTGCCCAAATCTGATGCATCAACGCGGTGTTGTAAGGACTTCAGGGCCCTAAATGCTATCTCCCGATTCGATGCCTACACCATACCACGCATCAACGAGCCAATAGAGAGGTTAGGGAAAGCCAAGTACATTTCCACCTTAGACCTAACAAAGGGCTAAGTCCCATTAGCCCCGGAGGATTGTCACAAGACCGCCTTTGCCATGCCGGAGGAGCTCTGCCAATACGTCCGGATGCCGTTTGGTCTACATAGAGCCGCAGCAAAGGTCCAACGACTGATGGATACCGTGCTTAGACACCATTAAGCTTACGCAACCGCCTAAATTGACGATGTCATCACACACACGGAGGACTGGGACAACCACCTAAACAAGGTACGAGCTGTGTTGGCGAGCCTGGAGGCTTAGGGCCAATCCTAAAAAGTGCCACATAGGCTTAAACAAAGCCGAATACTTGTGGTACACTATCGGCAGTGGCCTCATCTAACCCCAAAAGGAGAAAACACAGGCGGTGCGGGAGTGGCCCAGGCCCGCTAACAAGAAGGTGGTGCGTGCCTTCCTGGGACTGACAGGATACTATCGGCACTTCATACCAAACTATTCCACCATAGCAGCGCCACTGACCGACCTGACCCGAATATCCAGAACCAGTGTGGGTGGTATGGACCGACAGGGCCGAAAAAGCTTTTGATGAACTTAAGACTGTGTTATTCATGAACCCTGTTTTGAGGATGCCAGACTTTAACATGCCTTTTACTGTATTCACAGACGCATCAGACACATGGATAGGGGCCGTATTGTTGCAGGGGGAGGTGGAGGAGGAACACCCCCTTGTGTATATCAGCCGTAAGCTGTCCCCAAGGGAGTGAAACTATGCTACTGTGGAGGGAGAGGTGCTGGAGATTAAATGGGCGCTAGGGTATCTGAGGTACTACCTCCTGGGGAGAAGTTTCCACCTGGTCACCAACCACGCCCCTTTCAAGTGGATGGCGGGACAGCGGGACAACAATAGCAGGATAACCAGGTTGTTCCTAGCACTGCAGCCGTTGAAATTCGAGGTTGTTCACAAGCTCGGAAAACGACACGGTAACGCGGATGCGCTTTCTTTCTCCTGGTATGTCTGGCTGGCGCGAGCCCCCCTGGGTCTGGCTTGGGGGGGGGGGGGGGGGGGTATAGCCACAGTATAGCCACTACTGATGAGCTCAGCTGAGGCCAATTGACTGATTATTGACTGATTATTGATGGTGCTATCTTAAGGACCTGACTGAAGAGTGATTATGAGCAGGAGACTATGGTGAATTCAAGGACATTAGGATGCCTGGTTTGGCTCAAGCTGTTGGATTGGCGTGTGGTACCAACTATTCGTTTTTTGGGGGGGGTTTTGTTTGATAGCCATTACCCTGGCCTTTGTTTGTACGGTCCCTTGGAGAGTTGAAAGAAGAACTCCCAATACAGTTTCCTTCTTTTTGTTGAAGTTACATCTCTGCGTCTCATTTCGTTCTGTCCCGCCCAGGATTTCGTCAGTGAATAGGTACGGCCTTTCACAGTACTTAAGAAGTACAGTCTGGATTGGCCAGTTTTGTAGACACTGATAATTCTCCTTCCAGTTGAGTTTGTTGTCCACAATTACACCCAAGTACTTATAAGAGTCAACACTGCTAATTTCACAATTAATAGAAGTGGGATTAAAAACATCTTTATTTTTCCTAAAAACTACCACTAGCTCCTTGGTCTACAGTGCATACAGTTCTAAGTAATTGGCTTCACACCATTTCACAAGGGACTCTGTTAAATGCCTGTGATGAGCATCTCATGACACAGGTAGTGAGCAAGGTACAATGTACCAATCCCCCTGCAGGAAGGAAACACAGAACCAACAGGTGGAGGCTTAGGGTGGTGGTTGGATGCAAGAAAAAAATGCAACCCCTTACTGTCGAGTAACCAACAGCAGTAGAGGCAGCAGAGAATGAGTGAGTAAAACTGATCAGCTAAAAAGACCACCTTATTAAGATAGGAAGTGTTTGTAGAATATGGTTGGTGTGACGTCAGCTGAGGCATCGCTGAAGCCAATACTAGGGATACCTGTATGAACTAGCGCTGCACCTGATTGTTTTCTGTGTTAACTAAGTAATTGGATGCTAGTTAGTAGTTAGTTATCCTGACTGATCAATTAATATGAGAAATAACAAACAAAAAATGACGTGCTGTTCATGTCTACTATTGTTCCCATTTTGCATTTTACACCCGTAGGATGTGTGAGTGAATTTGCTGTAGAATATGCTTTTTCATCCCTACGGTGAAATCCACAGTCCCTGTCCTCTTTTGTTTAACCAAAGAGAGATTTTTGGTATTTTGTCAGCGGAACAATCTCTTCACACCATTTTTGTACACTCTAAAATGATTTCCTGTCGACTTCCACACAGAGGAATTGCATTTTTATTTTTTACGATAACCCCCAGTAGCCTTAGTGTGTTCACAAGAGAGAAGTAGGTCAGTTCTGATTCTCCTTTCTTCTCAAAATGGCATCCTGCCTGCTCAAATTGTCACTTTTCATTTAGATTGCACCTGACAGAGAAACAATGTCTCCAAATGCCATATTCATCCACCAACTGTTCCTGAAACCCAAATTACTAGGGGTTCAGGCTTTATTTATTTGTGCTAATCTCTAAACAGATGAGTTCCTTATCCTTTGCAATATAATGTCAACATGACAGTGGTTACTTTGAAATCTTGGCTTAGCCTGGAGTTCAATTGCAATTCACAGTTCCATCTGGGAGATGTTTTGTTGCTTTTTAAAGATCACCCTTATCCCGTCCACAAAATTACAAACTGTCAGAGATGACTGATATATTGATGTAGAAGGGATGTGCAATGTTCACTCAAAATAACCTTTTTTCAATAACCTTTTTTTAGGGGGTCAGCCAGCCAGCCTAGCCTGAGTGGCAGTGTGATTGTCCCCCAGCCATCTCTCTACAGGAGTTGGACTGTACTAAGCACCTCAAATGAACCTGTCATTTATTACAATTATGTTCATGAAAGAGGCAGTCAGCAGTTGAAATATTCATTTTTCGACTTATAAATGAATGATATGTACCCATTGATTCTTGAAGAATATAATTTCAATGCCTTATGAATTTAGTCCAACTGCCGTACCCATCAGAACCCAAAATATAAGCTTGCTTTACTCCGATGTTTGCAAACAAAATATATATAAACAAACACTATATAGCCTCATAACATGGTTACAACAAATCTTTATATCATGGATGCTCAGTCCTTGCATCATCGCTCTGTCTATCAATTTAAGAGTGGTTCTCATTTCTCCAGCCCCATACTTCCGTTTTTTACCGAAATAAGGGTGGGGAGTATGCTTTGTTATTGTTTCTACTGCCGATTGCCACATTAACTCTAAATCAACAACTGCAAGACTAGATTCAATATAACTAGATGTATGTGGCATAGTCAGTAGTCTTATCAATTTATGTCCATACAGACATGCAACCTTTACTTAATGCAGCGGTTTAACAGTGTTTGCAATTCATTCATTCCTCCACATGCTCCGGTTTTGCATGTGGAGCAACATGAAGTGATTTGATGTGTCATCTTACAGAGACAGATGTTGAGACAGATTGACAGTCAGCTCTCCCCCAAGTAAAATTATATTTACTGTTCATTTGGTGGTGTTAATGTACAGATTGTGTTCAACTGCATACCTTATTGTGTTTGTCATTGTACAGTATGGCTCACATACTGTACCTTTTTCACACTTACAAGACGTATTTCTTTTTTTACTTCCAGGTACAGTCTGAAATAGCAGAGTTTTATCCATCCTTTATGTATTCATGCTTTCCTTACTTCTTTATTCTCATGCAAATATCAAATCAAATTGTATTAGTCACATGCGCCGAATACAACAGGTGTAGAACTTACAGTGAAATGCTTACCTACAAGCCCTTAACCAACAGTTCAGTTAAAAAATATATAATAATAATATGGATAAGAATAAGAGATAAAAGTAACAAGTAATTAAAGAGCAGAACTAAAAAATAACAATATATACAAGGGGGTGCCGGTAAGGAGTCAATGTGCAGGGGCACTGGTTAGTTGAGGTAGAATGTACTGTACATGTAGGTAGAGTTATTCATGATTAAGATGACAAAAGAGAGTGGCAGTGATGTGGACGAGGGGGGCAATGCAAAGATCTTGGGGAGGCATTTTACTAGATGTTCAGGAGTCTTATGGCTTGGGGGTAGAAGCTGTTTAGAAGCCTCTTGGACATTGGCCCCAGTGATGTACTGGGCCGTTCTGTCGTGCCTTGCGGTCGGATGCCGAACAGTTGCCATACCAGGCAGTGATGCAACCAATCAGGATGCTCTCGATGGTGCAGCTGTAGAATCTTTTGAGGATTGGAGGACCATGCCAAATCTCTTGAGGGGAATAGGTTTTGTCGTGCCTGCTTCATGACTGTTTTGGTGTGCTTGGACCATGTTAGTTTGTTGGTGATGTGGACACCAAGGAACTTGAAGCTTTCAACCTGCTCCACTGCAGCCCCGTCGATGAGAATGGGGGCATGCTCAGTCCTTTTTTTCCTGTAGTCCACAATCATCTCCTTAGTCTTGGTTACGTTGTTGTCCTGGCACCACACGGCCAGGTCTCTGACCTATTCATTATAGGCTGTCTCGTTGTTGTCGGTGATCAGGCCTAGCACTGTTGTGTCATCTGCAAATTTAATGATGGTGTTGGAGTCATGCCTGGCCGTGCAGTCATGAGTGAACAGGGAGTACAGGAGGGGACTGACCACACATCCCTGAGAGGCCCCAGCGTTGAGGATCAGAGTGGCAGACGTGTAGCTGCCTACCCTTACCACCTGGGGGTGGCCCGTCAGGATGTCCAGGATCCAGTTGCAGCGGGAGGTGTTTAGCCCCGGGGTCCTTAGCTTATTGATGAGCTTTGAGGGCACAATGATGTTGAACGCTGAGCAGTATGTGTAAATAGTCTTAACCTAGTTGTGCTAATATCCAGGACAAGGCAGGAATCACATATGCACCAATGGCGAATAGTACAGTCACATTCACAGTCACATTCAATGTGCCTGTCTAGCAGTGGTTCTTGACTGATCGGGCAATGCTCTCATTTAGTAGAGTAGAATATAATCTCATGGGAGATCATATCTGGTCAAATAAGAAGATAATATACATGGGAATTATTTAATACACTCACTCACAAACGACCAACTGCACTAGATAGATAGGTACAGTGGGAAGAAAAAGTATGTGAACCCTTTGGAATGTTCTGGACTTCTGCATAAATTGGTCACAGTCTGCTTAAACTAATAACACACAAACAATGATATGTTTTCATGTCTTTATTGAACACACTGTGTAAATATTCACAGTGCAGGATGGGAAAAGTATGTGAACCTTTGGTTATAATAACTGGTTGACCCTACTTTGTCAGCAATAACCTCAACCAAAGTTTTCTGTAGTTGCGGATCAGACTTGCACAATTGTTTCAGTTCAGCAACATTCTTGGGATGTCTGGTGTGAACCGCTCTCTTGAGATCATGCCACAGCATCCCAAGGTCAGGTTGAGTTTAGGACTCTAACTGGGCCACTCCAGAAGGCGTATTTTCTTCTGTTGAAGCCATTCTGTTGTTGATTTACTTCCGTGTTCTGGGTCGTTGTCCTGTTGCATCACCCAACTTCTGTTGAGCTTCAATTGGCGGACAGATAGCCTTACATTCTCCTGCAAAATGTCTTGATAATCTTGATGATGATAGAAAACTGTCCAGGCCCTGAGGCAGCAAAGCAGCTCCAAACCATGATGCTTCCTTCACCATACTTTACAGCTGGGATGAGGTTTTGATATTGGTGTGCTGTGCCTTTTTCCCCCCACACATAGTGTTGTGTGGTCCTTCCAAACAACTCAACTTTAGTTTCATCTGTCCACAGTATATTTTGCCAGTAGCGCTGTGGAACATCCAGATGCTATTTTGCGGACTTCAGACTGGCATCAATGTATTTTTTTGGACAGCAGTGACTTCTTCCGTGGTGTCCTCCCATGAAAACCATTATTGTTCGGTGTTTTACGTATCGTAGACTCGTCAACAGAGATGTTAGCATGTTCCAGGGAAGTCTTTGACGCTCTAAGATTTTTCTTGACCTCATTGAGCATTCTGCGCTGTGCTATTGCAGTCGTCTTTGCAGGACGGCCACTCCTAGGGAGAGTAGCAACAGTGCTGAACTTTCTCCATTTATAGACAATTTGTCTTACCGTGGACTGATGAACATCAAGGCTTTTCAAGTTACTTTTGTAACCCTTTCCAGCATGATACAAGTCAACAATTCTTAATCTTAGGTCTTCTGAGATCTCTTTTGTTCGAGGCATGGTTCACAATGCTTCTTGTGAATAGCAAACTCAAATTTTGTGAGGTTTTTTTATATGGCACGGCAGCTCTAACCAATCTCCAATCATTTCTCAATGATTGTACTCCAGGTGAGCCGACTCCTGACTCCAATTAGCTTTTGTAGAAGTCATTAGCCTAGGAGTTCACATACTTTTCCCAACCTACACTGAATGTTTAAATTATGTATTCAATATAGACAAGAAAAATACAATAATTTGTGTGTTTATTAGTTTAAAAGCAGTCTGTGTTTGTCTGTCTTTGTGACTGAGATGAAGATCAGATCTAATTTTATGAACAATTTATGCAGTAATGCAGATAATTCCAAAGGGTTCAAATACTTTTTTCTTGCCACTGTACATATACCGATACAATTTACTTTGCATTTAGTAGTCCAACAGCACAAGGAACGATTGAATGTTTGAACACATTCTTCTTGGCCATGGGCATTCTAAAGTGCCGGCCAGAGGGAAGCCTCTCAAACTGAGGGTGTAGAGGGTGGGAGGGGGTGGCCAACGACAGCCAGTGTCTTCTTCTTGGTTGCCTTGTGGAACAGAATGCTCAAAGGTGCCTGTGGTCGACCAATTATTTTGCTGGCTGTGTTTACTATTCCGGACAGTTTGCTTTTGCTCCTCATGCTCAGATTACCATACCAGACTGTCATATTGAATGTGAGGATGCTCTCCACCAAGCTGCTGTACACAGCAGCGTCTGTCGTTTTGGAGGAACTTTTAGATGAGATATAATGCAGAAATTACTAGCCTTTAAAGTAACTTTCCAGATTTCTATGGAATATTACCTATAATAATTACAATAAGAGTGAAATAATGCATACATTTGCTCATTTATGAGTGTATTGAATTGTGTAAATATCTAAATACTGTATATACACACAAGTGCTGTATTTCTCCAGAATTGTACAGCTACCCCTTTAAGAATCTCACTCGTCATGTCATCACGGTGAAGATTCTGGGTCAGAGGATAAAGAAGTCAATTTCATTTGATCACCAAATGCACTCACTCTGGGCACTTTTCCAAAGAGACAAATGCTTTTTGTGTGTTGCTCAGTGGCCCGAAGATGAAAAGGGCCTACCATATTACGTTGTGGCCTCAAATATACTCTTGTCTTGCTATAAGCCTCACTTTAACTATACATTCATGCACATACTACCTCAATTGGCCCGACCAACCAGTGCCCCCGCACATTGGGGACCTGTTCCCCGGACGTGCTACCTGTCCCAGACCTGCTGTTTTCAACTCTCCAGAGACAGCAGGAGCGGTAGAGATACTCTGAATGATCGGCTATGAAAAGCCAACTGCCATTTACTCCTGAGGTGCTGACCTGTTGCACCCTCGACAACCATTGTGATTATTATTATTTGACCCTGCTGGTCATCTATGAACATTTGAACATCTTGGCCATGTTCTGTTATCGCCACCCGGCACAGCCAGAAGAGGACTAGCCACCCCTCATAGCCTGGTTCCACTCTAAGTTTCTTCCTAGGTTCTGGCCTTTCTAAGGAGTTTTTCCTAGCCACCGTGCTTCTACACCTGCATTGCTTGCTGTTTTGGGGATTTAGGCTGGGTTTCTGTAAATCACTTTGAGATCAGCTGATGTAAGAAGGGCTTTATAAATAAATATAATTTGATTGGCTAACTGGGCTATCTGCAATGTGTCCCGCCACCCACCACCCACCAAACCCTCTTTCACGCCACTGCTACTCTCTGTTTATCATATATGCATAGTCACTTTACCATATCTACATGTACATACTACCTCAATCAGCCTGACTAACCGGTGCCTGTTTATAGCCTCGCTACTGTTATAGCCTCGCTACTGTTATAGCATCGCTACTGTTATAGCCTCGCTACTGTTATAGCCTCGCTACTGTATATAGCCTCGCTACTGTATATAGCCTCGCTACTGTTATAGCCTCGCTACTGTTATAGTCTCGCTACTGTTATAGTCTCGCTACTGTTATAGCATCGCTACTGTTATAGCATCGCTACTGTTTATAGCCTCGCTACTGTTATAGCATCGCTACTGTAATAGCATCGCTACTGTTATAGCCTCGCTACTGTATATAGCCTCGCTACTGTTATAGTCTCGCTACTGTTATAGCCTCGCTACTGTTATAGCCTCGCTACTGTATATAGCCTCGCTACTGTTATAGCCTCGCTACTGTTATAGCCTCGCTACTGTTATAGCCTCGCTACTGTTATAGCCTCGCTACTGTATATAGCCTCGCTACTGTTATAGCCTCGCTACTGTTATAGTCTCGCTACTGTATATAGCCTCGCTACTGTTATAGCCTCGCTACTGTTATAGCATCGCTACTGTTATAGCCTCGCTACTGTTATAGCCTCGCTACTGTATATAGCCTCGCTACTGTTATAGCCTCGCTACTGTATATAGCCTCGCTACTGTATATAGCCTCGCTACTGTTATAGCCTCGCTACTGTTATAGCCTCGCTACTGTTATAGCCTCGCTACTGTATATAGCCTCGCTACTGTTTATAGCCTCGCTACTGTTTATAGCCTCGCTACTGTATATAGCCTCGCTACTGTATATAGCCTCGCTACTGTTATAGCATCGCTACTGTTATAGCATCGCTACTGTTATAGCATCGCTACTGTTATAGCCTCGCTACTGTTATAGCATCGCTACTGTTATAGCATCGCTACTGTTATAGCATCGCTACTGTTATAGCCTCGCTACTGTTATTTTTAAGTCTTTTTTACTGTTTTTATTTCTTTACTTATCTATTGTTCACCTAATACCGTTTCTGCATTGTTGGTTAGAGCCTGTAAGTAAGCACGTGACAAATAAATGTTGATGTTCTATTTGTGTATGTATTTTTAGAGTTTCTTCAATCAGCTGAAATCAGTGACTCCTGCATTTCAGCAGATGCCTACTGAAATTAAACCAATAAAATATAATGCTGAGAAGATAAACAGTGCTCTGCCAAGTGTGTCCTTAGGCTGTTCCTTTTTTAGAACTCATGAGTCAATGTCAACGATACTATTGCGTTAGACAATGGCCAAAGTACTGCCTACTGTCATGCGAAGGACTGATACAAATGTGATAAAAACACTCTCTTGCTATTGTATTAACAGTGCACATATTTTATAGTTTAATCCCAAAATGGTAAAACATTTTGGGATTAAACAAAATATACTTTCACGTTGTATTGAATACACTATTTGTACTATTGTAAACAAATAACATCTGCCCTGTCCTGTGTATCAAACACAAAATTCTTTGATAGCCATCAGTCATCGGCTGTGGGGCAGGAATTGAGAACTGTTTGACGTTGAATCTGCACACTGATCATACTGAGGTACTTGCTAAATACCTTTTTATTAGAGATTATTATGTTTTCATTCGTTTTTGATCACTAGCAGTTAAAAGGGGGTATGGAATTCTACAACCTGCTGGAGTCTCTTCAAACTTTGTGTAACCTCCTCCAACACTGTAAGCAACACACACTATATATACAAAAGTATGTGGACACCCCTTCAAATTAGTGGATTCGGCTATTTCAGCCACACCCGATGCTGACAAGTGTATAAATTCGAGCACACAACCATGGAATCTCCATAGTCAAACATTGGCAGTAGAATGGCCTTACTGTAGAGCTCAGTGACTTTTAACGTAGCACCAAGTCAGTTTGCCAAATTTCTGCCCTGTCAACTGTAAGTGCAGAGCAACAACGGCTCTGCTACGAAGTAGGCCACACAAGCTCACAGAACAGGACCGCCGAGTACTGAAGCGTGTAAAAATCGTCTTTCCTCGTTTGCAACACTTTCCTCGTTTCCAAACTGCCTCTGGAAGCCACGTCAGCATAAGAACTGTTAGTCGGGAGCTTCATGAAATGGGTTTCAGGGGACGAGTAGCCGCACACAAGTGTAAGATCACCATGCGCAATGCCAAGTGTAGGCTGGAGTGATAGAAAGCTTGCCGCCATTGGACTCCGGAGCAGTGGAAACGCGTTCTCTGGAGTGATTATTCATGCTTCACAATCTGGCAGTCTGACGGACAAATATGGGTTTTGGCGGATGCCAGGAGAACACTACCTGCCCAAATCTATAGTGCCAACTTAAAATTTTGGTGGGAGTAGGAATAATGGTCTGGGGCTGTTTTTTATGGTTTGGATTAGGCCTGTTAGTTCCAGTGTAGGGAAATCTTAACGCTACAGCGTACAATGACATTCTAGATGATTCTGTGCTTCCAACTTTGTGGCAACAGTTTGGGGAAGGCCCTTTCCTGTTACAGCATGACAATGCCCCCGTGCACAAAGCGAGTTCCATACAGAAATGCTTTGTCGAGATCGGTGTGGAAGAACTTGACTGGCCTGTACAGAGCCCTGACCTTAACCCCATCGAACGCCTTTGAGATGAATTGGAACGCTGACTGCGAGCCAGGCCTAATCACTCATCATTGCTCGACCTCACAAAAGCTTGTGGCTGAATGGAAACAAGTCCCCGCATCAATGCTCCAACATCTAGTGGAAAGCATTCCCAGATGAGTGGAAGCTGTTAGAGCAGCAAAGGGGAGACCAACTCCATATTAATGCCCATGATTTTGGAAGTAGTTGTTCGACAAGCAGGTGTCCACATACACTACATGATTAAAAGTATACACAGACATCTTAGTTCCCCCTTACCAAGCTGAAATGAAGCACTGAAACTACCTCTAATACCATGCTTTGGAAAGAGAAACAGATATCTGATTAACTTAGCTTCATCATGTGTAATGTACAGATGGTTAGTCAGAGATCTGTACTCTTTCCCTGCACCAATGCTTCCAATTACTGCTGACTCAGTGGAATAGCTCACAGGCACAAGCATCTGAACCTACTCCCAATCCCTCATTTGTTCACTGAAAGAGTATACTTTACAAAGACAGTTACTATTTCTCTGTGTTAATATCATACTATCTGGGAAAATTCTCATTGTCTTACAAGTGTAGGACTGAGGGTGTTTGAGCTACCGTACGAGGCTGCCTGTATTGCTGGGAAAGTATTAGACTATTCCCAGAGTGCCACCCAATTAATTTGGATGTACTTTGTCAACTCTCGAGTTTCTAAGTACAGAGGGGGATGAATCTTTAGGGAGAGTCAATGTCCTGAAATTATACTCAAAATGTATTCAGTCAAGCTGTCATCTGTGAAACAAGGTATTTGCCGTCCCCTACAGTACTATGCATTACTTGGCCTTAGATGTGAGTAGCAGCATCAGAAGCTGCTGTATAAAATGTCTCTGTCAGTGGAGCAATGAACATGTCCAGTTAGTTTTGTTGAAAAAGGTCAAATGAACAGGCTTAATGTGTTTGGTTTGGTCATGTCAGTGATTGTTTTGCCCTTTCTCATGGGACTCATGTTGTCTGTTTGTTCCAAATGATTTAACTGAAGGTGTCCTCTGCATTCAAACAAACCATGTTTCTTGTTGATTCTTTATTGTTAAATATACATTCACTGCTAAATACACTTTGGGATTTTGAGTGGAGGTCTTACTGTTGATTAGGAAATGCCATTGAACTCAGACCAATTTGATTTAACCTGGGCTAACTAATAGTGTGATACCTGGTTTTGCATACATGTTAGCTGTAACATGAAGCGCCGGAAAGGTAATAAACCAGATTGCACGGTACTTCTGATTGTCCCTATTCATCCCCACTGTCACTCTTGTCCACTTACTCATCTAACCCTGCTCCTCTATTCTATCATCTTGCCAATAATTGTATAAAAAGGTCAGTGAATATTCCCAATTTTTGCATTTTTCATTCATTACCATATGAATATGGTAGTTGTATACATCATGATTTTGTATAACTTGTTATACAAAAGAGAGACAATCATACAGCAGCAAACTGTTGAAAAGAAAATAATGTGCCAGTACTGTATACAAGAGCAACTGATACCTGGTTCATTTGAAATTTACGGATATATTTTAATTAAATGGACATGCAAATCATTAAAGATGCACTATGCAGAAATCGCTAAGCCATTTCATGGTTGCTAATATTCTAATAGTTTGCCCTAATTTATTTTTATGTGACAAAACAAACAAGTATAGTGTAGAGAATAATTGTACCATCTAAACCGCTGTGAAAATATAGTACTTTCAGCTGTTTGAAGCTGGTGTACAAAACCGAAAGTGAAAGACTAAAAACAAAACTTAAGAACGGGAAGCATAGAAATAGTGCACATAGAACATATCTACCGCTTTTTAAGACTTGCTTTCAATGATCTATACCACACATTTCTATGTGAATTTGGTCCAGTTACCAAAAAGGTTACATATTGCAGCTTTAAGAGGATTATAAAAATAAATCAAATTCATGAAGTATCAAGGATATAAAAAAAGTACATTGAAATGTAGAAAATGTGGAAATGCAGAAGGAAAACAGTTCAAAGTCAATTAGCTACAGTAAGAGGTTTTAAAGATATGCTAATGTATTAACTGGAGGATTAAGAGGCTTTGCAAATCCAGTTTCATGAATGAACATTGTTATTCCTAAAGTGTCAAGAGTGGCAGAATTGTTTTTCAAGTGGTAAACTTTGAACTGAGGGATGAGGTAACAATCTTTTCTCGGCTCACAGGAGAGCACTAAGTGAAAGACTGTTGTGTAACTATTATCAACTTACATGGCGTTATGTCACTTGTAGTAATTATTATCTATTATTTACCTAATAAATGAAGTATTATTGTTGTATCACTATTATGAACTAAATAACTGCTACTACACATTAATGATAGTTGTGTTACTATTATCTACTTAACTTAAATACAGCACATTAATGATTATTATGTAATATTGAACTCAACACAGATGGCAAGACTAAATTCAAAGAATCAAATCAAATCAAATTGTATTTCTCACATGCTTCGTACACAACCGGTGTCGACTAACAGTGAAATGCTCACTTACGGGCCCTTCCCAACAATGTAGTAGTCCCGTGTAGGTCAGTTGGTAGAGCATGGTGCTTGCAATGCCAGGGTTGAGCGTTTGATTCCCATGGGGACCCGTATGAAAATGTATGCACTCACTACTGTAAATTGCTCTGGATGAGAGTGTCTGCTAAAATAATACAAGGATAACAGTGTGAGGAATCAATGAGTCATGATGGCTATATAGATGGGTACAAGGTAATTGAGGTAGATATGTACATATAGGTAGGGGTAAAGTGACTAGGCAACAGGATAGATAATAAACAGCAAGTCAAAGTAGTTTTTAGGGCCTTCCTCTGACACTGCCTGGTATTGAGGTCCTGGATGGCAGGAAACTCAGCCCCAGTGATTTACTGGGACATACGCACTACCCTTTGTAGCGCCTTGAGGTCGGATGCCAAGCAGTCAAGAAGCTCTCAATGATGCAGCTGTGGAACCTTTTGAGGATCTGAGGGCCCAAAAAAATAAATCCCCATAAAAATCCATCAGTGTAAGTTAGAGATATCTGTTTTTTTTTTGCATTGGATGCATCTCAATCCACTTCATCCGCCAGTGTCGCACTTCCGCATCCGCTGTGAAAGGTGGCAGAGCTAGAGCAGTGTTTGACAGACCATGAGACATCCCGAAAATCTTGTCACGGAAACGACTGTAGTGTCCGAACGGTTTGACCTACAAACTCTCAGAAACACGAGGGTGTTCTCCGTTTTGCTCTCCGTCCTCCACAAGTGTCAAAAGACTCATCTGAAGTCAGTACCGTCGGTGTGCCAACTTCTGTTTGATAGCGTCCAAACCATTTGGGCCAGAAACTAATGTTGGAAAGGGGAGATTTTCAGACATGACGGTGTTCTCAGTTTTTCTCTACAACACCCCTCAAGTGTCACGGGACTCATCTGAAGGTAACCAGTACCGGTTTAAAAAACAAATAAAAGTATGAAGGTAGTTTTGTGTCTACCGAAGAAAATGGGTTAGATGTGTACAAATATTATATATACAGTGGGGAGAACAAGTATTTGGTACACTGCCAATTTAGCAGGTTTTCCTACTTACAAAGTCTGTCATTTTTTATCATAGGTACACTTCAACTGTGAGAGACGGAATCTAAAACAAAAATCCAGAAAATTACGTTGTATGATTTTTAAGTAATTAAATTAGCATTTTATTGCATGACATAAGTATTTGATCACCTACCAACCAGTAAGAATTCTGGCTCTCACAGACCTGTTCGTTTTTCTTTAAGAAGCCCTCATGTTCTCCACTCATTACCTGAATTAACTGCACCTGTTTGAATTCGTTACCTGTATAAAAGACACCTGTCCACACACTCAATCAAACAGACTCCAACCTCCCCACAATGGCCAAGACCAGAGAGCTGTGTAAGGACATCAGGGATACAATTGTAGACCTGCACAAGGCTGGGATGGGCTACAAGACAATAGGCAAGCAGCTTGGTGAGAAGGCAACAACTGTTGGCGCAATTAATTGAAAATGGAAGAAGTTCAAGATGACGGTCAATCATTCTCGGTCTGGGGCTCCATGCAAGATCTCACCTCGTGGGGCATCAATGATCATGAGGAAGGTGAGGGATCAGCCCAGAACTACACGGCAGGACCTGGTCAATTACCTGAAGAGAGCTGGGACCACAGTCTCAAAGAAAACCATTAGTAACACACTATGCCGTCATGGATTAAAATCCTGCAGCGCACGCAAGGTCCCCCTGCTCAAGCCAGCGCATGTCCAGGCCCGTCTAAAGTTTGCCAATGACCATCTGGATGATCCAGAGGAGGAATGGGAGGTCATGTGGTCTGAGACAAAAATAGAGCTTCCCAACCGTGAAGCATGGAGGTGGAAACATCATTCCTTGGGGATGCTTTTCTGCAAAGGGGACAGGACGACTGCACCATATTGAGGGGAGGATGGTTGGGGCCATGTATCGCGAGATCTTGGCCAACAACCTCCTTCCCTCAGTAAGAGCATTGAAGATGGGTTGTGGGTGGGTCTTCCAGAATGACAACGACCCAAAACACACAGCCAGGACAACTAAGGAGTGGCTCCGTAAGAAGCATCTCAAGGTCCTGGAGTGGCCTAGCCAGTCTCCAGACCTGAACCCAATAGAAAATCTTTGGAGGGAGCTGAAAGTCCGTATTGCCCAGTGACAGCCCCGAAACCTGAAGGATCTGGAGAAGGTCTGTATGGAGGAGTGGGCCAAAATCCCTGCTGCAGTGTGTGCAAACCTGGTCAAGAACTACAGGAAACGTATGATCTCTGTAATTGAAAACAAAGGTTTCTGTACCAAATATTAAGTTCTGCTTTTCTGATGTATCAAATACTTATGTCATGCAATAAAATGCAAATTCATTACTTAAAATCATACAATGAGATTTTCTGGATTTTTGTTTTAGATTCCATCTCTCACAGTTGAAGTGTACCTATGATAAAAATGACAGACATGCTTTGTAAGTAGGAAACACTGCCGATTTTGCAGGTCATCAAATACTTGTTCTCCCCACTGTATATACAGTATATTTTCCCTGAGTTTTTTTTTTTTTATATCTCCTAGATATAGGACATCAACTTCAAAACATTGTTTCTTATTATTTATTTTTTAACTGTCCTTTTTTGACATTTATGACTTTTATTGATTGTGTTTCTGTGGACTTTAGTAGTAAATAACCAAATCAATGTCACGTTCTGACCTTTATTTCCTTTGTTTTGTATTTATTTAGTATGGTCAGGGCGTGAGTTGGGTGGGCAGTCTGTTTGTTTTTCTAGGTTTGGGGTATTTCTATGTTTAGGCCTAGTATGGTTCTCAATCAGAGGCAGGTGTCATTAGTTGTCTCTGATTGAGAATCATACTTAGGTAGCCTGGGTTTCACTGTGTGTTTGTGGGTGATTGTTCCTGTCTCTGTGTTTTGCACTAGACAGTGCTGTTTTTGGTTTTCCACGTTTATTGTTTTGTAGTGTTCATGTTTATCTTTGTTTATTAAACATGAATCAATATAATCACGCTGCGTTTTGGTCCGCCTCTACTTCACCCCAAGAGAACCGTTACAATCAATACTTTTTTCTATACCTAAAGGGGTCCTAAAAATCAAACAACTAAATGATCCATAGTATGACCATCTTAAAACAATTCCATATGTTATCTTAAGGTTCTTCCTAGAATCGTCTATGAACGGTTCTACTTCCTAGAACCCTATATGAACGGGTAGAACCCACCTTTTTAACCTTACTAACCTTTAAAATGTAATTATTTATGACAATTCATTACATATATCATAAGGCCTTTCTTTGAGGGCCTAGTTACTATATACCCTAACACAGTGGTGTTAGGAGTCTCCTAGTTTATAGGCAACATCAGGCCTGCAAGTCACATTATTCTGGCTTGCAAAGTGATGTGTAATTCCTGTTGGAATCCAGCCAGCATATACTGAGACTACCTCGGTCATCTAAACTGGAACAACCATCTCAGTAACGGGGGCAGTAAATCCAATTACAAACAGATTGGATTAGTTTTTAATCAACTAATCAATGTACATGCAAAAATACAGATATCCCCAGAAAAATGGAGCATGCTGGGAAATATTATCTATGGTTCTATGTAGATGCCTTTTTTGCCTTGCAATGAATCATCAAAGAACCCTTTCTTCCAAAATGTTTATTCTGATCAAAACTGTTCTTGGTGAAACCCTATTCCTCCGCAAATAACCCTTTTTTGTAAGAGTGAACTGTACCACTGTCGTCAACAAACTTAATGATGGTGTTGGAGTTGTGCACGGCCACACAGTTGTGGGTGAACAGGCAGTACAGGAGGGGATTAAAACACACAACCCTGAGGGGCCCCTGTGTTGAGGGTCAGCGTGGCGGATTTGTTGTCTACTTTCACCACCTAGGGGCGACCCATCAGGAAGTCTTGGTTCTAGTTGCAGAGGGAGGTGTTCAGTCCCAGGGTCTTGAGTTTAATGATGAGGGCAATATGGTGTTGAAAGCTGAACTGTAGTCAATGAACAAAATACTCACATAGGTGTTTCTCTTATCCAGGTGAGAGAGGGCAGTGTGGGCGCAATAGAGATTGCGTGATCTGTTGAGGTGGTATGCAAATTGGAGTGGGTCCAGGGTGTCTGGGATGATGCTGTTAATGTGAGCCATGACCAGCCTTTCAACGCATTTCATGGCTACAGATGTGAGTGCTACGGGGCGATTTGAAAAACGCATACTTAACTGGAAATCAACCAATCCTTTATCGTTAACGCAATGGAAAGGGCAAGCACTTTATCTAAATGTTGAAAGTGCATGGGCGATTGAGAGAAACAAAATGGTACAGTTTGAGCAATTTGATGGACAGTGATGAGGGTGCTGGAGATGGGGGTGTGAGCAGGTGGATCTGGGCAGGGTGATGATGTTTGTGTGTGTTTATATGCTTTCGTTTGTATGTGTATATTTTGCATGGTTTTACAATACACATGTTTTACAAAAAAATACAGTGAGATTAGTTCAGCACCCTTCATACAGTCCAGGTGGATGACGCCACATATCCTGCAAATGTCAATAAACAATCATAGCACGCTATGTCAACGATAAGAGTGTTATATGTGAGAAATTCCTGTTTCTTTTTGTTTGCGAGTGCAGAGAGAAACGCAGAGTCGACCACTGATGTTGTGGTACAAACTGGCTGCAGGGTTGTATTTGCCAACAAACTCATCTGTCAGACTTACGACGCGGCAAGCCGCATAGGCTCCCGAGTGGTGCAGCGTTCTAAGGCTCTGCATCTCAGTGTCAGAAGTCATCGCTACAGACCCTGGTTCAATAAAAAAAGTGGTCAGATGAAGCAGATGCTAAGCTACAGGACTATTTTGCTAGCACAGACTGGAAAATGTTCCGGGATTCCTCCGATGGCATTGAGGAGAACACTACATCAGTCACTGGCTTCATCAATAAGTGCATCAATGATGTTGTCCCCACAGTGACCGTACGTACATACCCCAACCAGAAACCATGGATTACAGGCAGCATTCTTACTGAGCTAAAGGCTAGAGCTGCCAATTTCAAGGTGTGGGACTCTAACCCGGAAGCTTATAAGAAATACCGCTATGCCCTCCGATGAACCATCAAACAGTCAAAGCGTCAATACAGGATTAAGACCGAATCGTACTACAACGGCTCTGACGCTCGTCGGATGTGGTAGGGATTGCAAACCATTACAGACTACAAAGGGAAGCCCAGCTGAGAGCTGCCTAGTGACACGAGCCTTCCAGACGAGCTAAACTACTTCTATGCTCGCTTCGAGGCAATAACACTGAAACATGCATGAGAGCACCAGCTGTTCCAGAAGACTGTCGCTCTCCGCAGCCGATGTGAAGACCTTTTCAAACAGGTCAACATTCACGGATTACCAGGACGTGTACTGTGAGCATGCGCTGACCATCTGGCAAGTGTCTTCACTGATATTTTCAACCTCTCCCTGTCCGAGTCTGTAATACCAACATGTTTTAAGCAGACCACCATAGTTCCTGTGCCCAGGAACACTAAGGTAACCTGCTTAAATGACTACCGACCCGTTGCACTCACATCTGTAGCCATGAAGTGCTTTGAATGGCTGGTCATGGCTCACATCAACACAATCATTCCAGAAAACCTAGACCCACTCCAATGTGCATGCCACCCCAACATATCCACAGATGATGCAATCTCTATTACACTCCACACAGCCCTTTCCCACCTGGACAAAAGGAACACCTATGTGAGAATACTATTCATTGCCTACAGCTCAGAGTTCAACACCGTAGTGCCCTCAAAGCTCGTCAATAAGCTAAGGACCCTGGGACTAAACACCTCCCTCTGCAACTGGATCCTGGACTTCCTGACGGGCCACCCCCAGGTGGTAAGGGTAGATAACAACACATCCTCCATGGTGATCCTCAACACAGGGGCCACCCAGGGGTGCGTGCTCAGTCCCCTCCTGTAGTCCCTGTGCACTTATGACTGCACGGCCAGACACGCTCCATCACCATCATTAAATTTGACATTGACACAACAGTGATCCTGATCACCGACAACGACGAGACGGCCTATAGTGAGTAGGTCAGAGACCAACCTCTCCCTGAACGTGATCAAGACAAAGGAGATGATTGTGGACTACAGGGGGGGAAAAAAGGACTGAGCACGCCCCCATTCTCATCGACGGGGTTGCAGTGGAGCAGGTTGAGAGCTTCATGTTCCTTGGGTTCCACATCACCAACAAACTAAAATGGTCCAAGCACACCAAGACATTTGTGAAGAGGGCACGACAAAACCTACTCCCCCTCAGTAGATTGAAAAGATATGGCATGGGTCCTCAGATCCTCAAAAGGTTCAACAGCTGCACCATCAAGAGCATCCTGACCGGTTACATAACTGCCTGGTATGACAACTAATTGGCCTCCGACCTCAAGGCATTACAGAGGGTAGTGCGAACGGCCCAGTACATCACTGGGGCCAAGCTTCCTGCAATAAAATGGTCAGACTCCAGCCACCCTAGTCCTAGACTGTGCTCTCTGCTACCGCACGGCAAGCGGTAACAGCGCTCCACGTCTAGGTCCAAGAGGCTTCTAAACCGCTTCTATCCCCAAGCCACAATACTCCTGAACGTGTAGTCAAATGGCTGCCCAGACTACTTGCATTGCTCCCCCCTCCCCTTTACACCACTGCTACTCTCTGTTGTCATCTATGCATAGTCACTTTAATAATTCTACCTACATGTACATAGTACCTCAACTAACCGCTGCCAACGCACATTGATTCTGTATCGGTATACAGTATATAGTCTCGCTATTGGTATTTTACTGCTGCTCTTTAAATGACTTGTTACTTTTCTCTTATTCTTATCCATCTTTTTTTGAAAGTGCACTGTTGGTTAGGGGCTCATAAGTAAGCATTTCACTAAGGTCTGTTGTATGCGGTGCATGTGACTAATACGATTTGATTTGGTTCGATTCCAGGCTGTATCACAACCGGCCGTGATTGTGAGTCCCATAAGGCAGCGGACAATTGGCCCAGTTCTGTCCGGGATAGGGTTTGGCCGGGGTAGGCAAATCATATTTTTATCTTAACTGACTTGCCTAGTTCAATAAAAAATACAAATGTATAGTGGGCAGCAAGGTGGGGTTCTGTTGCTCGTGAAAACCCACTGACAATATGCCCTATTCATTCAGTGTTATGCTCACAAACTAAACCTGGTTTAAGCGCTGGGGACAACCAGTATTCAAGACTAAATGTTTTTTTTTTTTATATTTATTGACAGTTTTCATAACTTTTTTACCCGGTCATGCAAAAAGACATCCATGATTACTGAGGTTGACAATACCATTTGGGAACCAGGATTAGAGCAGTGCATGCTGTGAACGAAGGCCAGAGATCATTGAACATTGTTTTTGATCGGATCATACAGTAACTGAGCCCTTCTGGGATAAAGATTCAATTGCCCAGAGCAGTGCTCTGAAACATGTATTTAAAAAAAATTGGACTCACAGAACCACTGTTTCAGACCCTACAGACCAAATCTCTTGATGTAAGGCATTCATGTGTACGGGTTGATAGTACACTGAATCCATCAAAAGCCATCAGAAGTGATGTGAAGTTCCAAGGGATATACAGTATGACAAATGGGATGACTGAGCAGGGACAACGCGGACAACGACCCAGGCCTCCTGAACAGATACTGATGACTGTACTTGGAAATACTTGATGGAATCATACTACACATGACCTAGAGGTTTGCTGATATGACGAGCCTCAACTTCTTTTGTTTTCTTGATCATGAGTAAATTCCTGTGTACTCACAGCAAGAGGGGTTTCCTGACAGAGATTTCACACAGCTGATCCAAACGTACCCTGTCCTTGACCACCGGAGGTTTAAAAATTAGCTGCAGGTAGTCTACGCTGATACCTCCTTCCACAAACCACCCGGTGAGCAGCTGCAATTATTAGTGAAATATTACCTGACCACCACTTTACCTGAGGTATGCAAGCGCCTGAAACAGGTGCTCACCATCC
The DNA here is from genome assembly GCF_057628025.1 of Oncorhynchus mykiss. Lineage (NCBI taxonomy): Eukaryota > Metazoa > Chordata > Actinopteri > Salmoniformes > Salmonidae > Oncorhynchus > Oncorhynchus mykiss. The sequence continues at coordinate 13,299,873 of NC_143049.1, forward strand.
ATGTTACAAGTGCATCAGCTGAAAGGTCATTTTCCATTCTGAAAAGCATTCAAACCTACCTTCGCAGAGAGGCACTGTCCAGCTGGTGGTGCTGACAAATAGCAGAGGTGGGAGGCTACGCTCTGCAGTAACTCTCCGTGGTCCTGAATCAATAGTTAGTGTGCGTTGTTTTAATGAACATCTTGGGGTTACCACAGGTTAACATCAAATTAAATCAAGCTTTATTTACACAGCACATTTCAGACATGGAATGCAACAGTGTGCTTCACAAGAAAAAAAAAGAAAAAAACAATGAAAACAAAAGTGTAATATTTACTATGCAACAAACAAGAGGATAAAAAGCTCCATTTTTTTTTTAAATAAAAAAATGACAAAAAAGGCACCCTAAGGAAAAATAGTGTTTTTAAGATTTATTTTGAAAATGTCCACTGTGTAGCCCCCCCCCCAGGTTCTCTGGCATAAATTAAAAGCATGTCTGACATGTATTGGGGTGCACAATGTGGATTGATTTAAAAACCAATAGAATAATCTTAAACTAAATTCTAAAACTCACAGGCAGCCAGTGCAGAGACCTTAAAACCAGTGCAATGTGTGCTCTCCGTCTGGTCTTGGTCAGTACCCATGCTGCAGCATTATGTATGTTTTGCAGTTGACCAAAGGCTTTCTTAATATCACTTTCCCGAGCACATCTGTGTCAACCAAGAAGAGTAAGGCACATATCAAACTTCTCATCTGGTCTTGCTTGACTGATACCCAGCATCACGTTTGTTACCTTATCTCTGAAATATGCCGCAAACTCATCACATTATAGATGTGGAGGAAATGTGGAGGAAAGTTCACATAGGCTTGTGGGGCCATAAATGGTCGAGAAGAGCACTCTCTAATTCTTCTGATTATTAGTGATCAAGTGAGAAAAATGAGCATATATGGCATTTCAAATTACCTTGTTATATATGGCAAGATGCTCTCTCAGAATATCAAAATGGACCTGCAACTTTGACTTTCTCCACTTCCTCTCTGCCTTTCTGCAATTTCTGTTTAATTTATTAGTTTCCTCACTCATCTAAGGGGCTCCCTGTTTGGATTTGGCCTTTAAAAAAAAACTTTACTGGAGCTATAGCATCAATGTTTGCCCTCCATTTGCTATTAAAGTTATCAACTAAATCATTACAAGAGGAATGCAGAATAGGTGATGGGGCATTGTTCATACACTCAATAAAATATGTAGCAACATCAGAGGTAAGATAGTGTTTCTTAATAATGCGTTCAGTATTACCCTCTGCTATGGGCAACAAGGTAGTAAGAATTACACAGTGGTGATCAAATAAAGCAACATCAACAATAGTGGATATTTCAATAGAAAGTGCTTTTGGGCCCAGTAACATGTTGGATAAAATCCATAGAGCTCAAAATATTCAGAAAATAAATTGCTTCGGAGTCCGTCTCTTTGTCAACAGGAATATTAAAATCGCCCAACACAATGTTTTTATCATAGTTTTCAAAGACAATAGTTCAGATAAATCAGTATAGAAAGTGGGGCAGTGCTTTGGAGGCCTATACATGGCTATGGCCAGCACTGGTGGCTGACATTTAAACAGTATACCATGATGCTTAAAAGACCCAAAGTTGCCAAATTAAATAATGTCCTTATAGTTGAGAGCATTAGGAAAAATACAGGCTGTCCCCACACCCTTTTCCCATTTTCTGATAGAGTATGAAACGGTGTAGTCCAGGGTGAGGGTTCAATAAGAGCGGTACTATAGTCAGAAGGCAGCCATGCTTCTTTAAGAGGCTCCTCTGTCCTCCACTCGTTACCTGTATTAATGGCATCTGTTTGAACTTGTTTTCTGTATAAAAGACACCTGTCCACAACCTCAAACAGTCACACAGTGAATGTCCTGCAGAGAGCTTGGACCAAAGTAACAAAGCCTACCATCAGCAAGGGCATTGAAGATGAAACATGGCTGGATCTTTCAGCATGACAATGATCCCAAACACACCGCCCGGGCAACGAAGGAGTGGCTTCGTAAGAAGCATTTCAAGGTCCTGGAGTGGCCTAGCCAGTCTCCAGATCTCAACCCCATAGAAAATCTTTGGAGGGAGATGAAAGCCCCAAAACATCACTGCTCTAGAGGAGATCTGCATGGAGGAATGGGCCAAAATACCAGCAACAGTGTGTGAAAACCTTGTGAAGACTTACAGAAAACATTTGACCTCTTGTCATTGCCAACAAAGGGTATATAACAAAGTATTGAGAAACTTTTCTTATTGACCAAATAGTTATTTTCCACCATAATTTGCAAATAAATGCATAAAAAAATCCTACAATGTGATTTTCGTGATTTTTTTTTCTCATTTTGTCTGTCATAGTTGAAGTGTACCTATGATGAAAATTACAGGCCTCTCATCTTTTTAAGTGGGAGAACTTGCACAATTGGTGGCTGCCTAAATACTATTTTGCCCCACTGTAAATTAGGTTACTCACGATAACCATAGTGTCATTTGTATAGAAGTTGATATGGTTTCCAAGTCCCCTGTTGCTTATTTTTACAGGGAGAACTGGAACACTACCATATCCTGTCTATCAGTCTCTAAAACAGTTTGCAATATTGCTGGAAATAATTCTGGAACCCCGGTAGTTAGGGTGAATCCGTCTCTTTTAAAAAGTGCTGGTTGCTCCCACAGCAAATCAAAGTTGTCACTAAAATCATTGCAAAGTTTCTTCAGGCACTCATTTTGGGCAAATAGTAAGGCTGAAACGTACTGAGTCCCTTGGAGTAGTTGGCCAGAACCGTGGGCAGGAGAGAGTTGACATCATTGACACTGCTTCTGGGTGACAGTGGACCTCGGTCGGTCCACAGACCATAGGCAGGCCAAAATCTCTCACCATCGAGCTGCCCACAGTGATGGATTCTGATAGGGAAATTACCTGTTAAACTGTGGTAGCCACCAGCTGTTGGTATACATCCAGGATCTGTGCTGATTATTGGGGTTGGTAGGTCCGTCTCAAGCGGGGCAAAGCTGTTTGATAGCCGGATCGGATCTTCTCGGACAGATGGGTGGCCAGACTGCCTCCCCGATGTTCTGAGCCGAGCTAACAGCCGGAGGAGCTCTTCCCTAAGATACTAGATGGTGGTGCATTTAGGGCAGACAATTCCCCGTCCAATTTCCAGTTCCACCTTATCTCTAACTTGTGATTGTGTGAAAATCATCTCACACCTGAAGCATTTGTGCCCAGCTGTGGATAAAAACACCAGTGGGCTAGCACTGGTAGTGTTAGCCTGCTCCATTCCCTTGATGTCTAGCAGCTAACTACTACTTAACAGGAAACCGGGACAAAAACTTGCAGTCCAAGCAGTAAAGGCTGACCATGTCACTGAATCAGTAGCAATACAAACTTTAGCTACGATTAAAAACAATTTAATGAGCGTTGCGCACTCTTCCGGGGGCTTCTACCTGTAGTTAGCCTACAAATTTCGCATTTGGCAATTTTAATCTTGCTGCTCCGGAAAAGTATTTTAGGAAGTTATGACATCTTGAGGATACCGATGGTGATATGGACTTTGCCAACTAACTTTAACTTACATTGGACCATGCTGTGTTGGTCATTTTAAGTGTTTGTTACATTTTTATTTGTGTACTTAAACAGGACATACACTACATGACCGAAAGTATGTGGACACCTGCTTGTCTAACATCTAATTCCAAAATCATGGGCATTAATATGGATTTGGTCCCCCCTTTGCTGCTATAACAGCCTCCACTCAGGCTTTCCACTATATTTGGAACATTGCTGCGGGGACTTCCATTTAGCCACAAGAGCAATAGTGAGGTCGGGCACTGATGTTGGGCGATTAGGCCTGGCTCGCAGTCAGCATTCCAATTCATCCCACAGGTGTTCGATGGGGTTGAGATAAGGGCTCTGTCAAGTTCTTCCACACCGATCTCGACAAAGCATTTCTGTACGGACCTCACATTGTGCATGGGGGCACTGTCATGCTGAAACAGGAAAGGGCCTTCCCCAAACTGTTGCCACAAAGTTGGAAGCACGGAATCGTCTAGAATGCTGTATGCCGTAGCATTAAGATTTCCCTTGACTGGAACTAAGGGACCAAGCCCGAACTATGAAAAACAGCCTCAGACAATTATTCCTCCTTTCTGCATGCTACGCGCTTCAGGATTCTTGTATGGCCTACCACTTCGCAGCTGAGCGGTTGTTGCTCATAGATGTTTCCACTTCACAATAACAGCACTTACAGTAGACCGGGGCAGCTCTAGCAGAGCAGAAATGTTATGAACTGACTTGTTGAAAAGGTGGCATCCAATGATATTGCCATGTTGAATGTCCCTGAGCTCTTCAGTAAGACCATTCTATTGGCAATTTTTGTCTATGGAGATTGCATGGCAGTGTGCTGGATTTTATACACCTGTCAGCAATGGGTTGTGGCTGAAATAACCAAATCCACTCATGTGAAGGGTGTCCACATACTTTTGTGTATATATAGTGTATGTCCAGTTTTAAATTTGATAATTTGACAAACGTCTATGGTTGAATTTATTCTGGCGCTGTGTGACACTTGTCTTTTGGAACTGTGTCTGTGAAACGATGTAGGCTATGGCTTATCGGTCTTATATTGGCTATTACGATGCCCTATAAAAGCATTTCTAATGGCTTATAGAGCAAACAATGCAATTACGACAACAGAGGTTGTGATAATTGGGGAAGCGGTCCCGTGGCTTCCCCATCGATTTTAACCACACACCCACACTCTTTCTGTTAACTCCGTTGAATGTACTTTTACTTACATTGTATCCCATAAGTAATGTGACCATAAGTTTACAATCCTCTCGCTCCTCTTTTCGCAGGGAGCGCATACAGAGAATGCATCGATAATGGAACGTGGGCTCTGAAGAGCAACTACTCCAGTTGTGAACCTATTTTGGAGGAGAAGGTTGGTAGGACTTTTGCATGCAGATCAAGGTCTCCAATTTTTTCCTGAGGTTTAAGCTGATTTCTTTTGGTTTTCCAACAATGTCAAGCAAAGAGGCAGTGAGTTTGAAAGTAGGCCATGAAATACATCCACAGGTACACCTCCTCCAATTGACTCAAATGATGTCAATTAGAAGCTTCTAAAGCCATGACATCATTTTCTGGAATTTTCCATGCTGTTTAAAGGCACAGTCAACTGGAATTGTGATACAGTGAATTATAAGTGAAATATATGTCTGTAAAGAAGAAATTTGTGGAGTGGTTGAAAAACGAGTTTTAATGACTCCAACCTAAGTGTTTGCAAACGTCAACCGTGTATGTATGTATGCAGTACCAGTCAAAAGTTTATTTTTTTACTATTTTCTACATTGTATAATAATAGTGAAGACATTGAAACTATGAAGTAACACATATGGATTCATGTCATACCAAAAAAGTGTTAAACAAATCAAAATATATTCTTCAAAGTTGCCACCCTTTGCCTTGATGACAGGTTTTCAAACTCTTGGTGTTCTCTTGGCATTTTCTCAACCAGCTTCACCTGGAATGCTTTTCCAACAGTATTGAAGGAGTTCCCACATATGCTGAGCACATCTTGGCCTCTTTTCCTTCACTCTGTGGTCAAACTCCAATCATATCATTGGGTTGAGGTCAGGTGATTATGGAGGCTTGGTAATCTGATGCAGCTTTCCATCACTCTCCATCTTGGTAAAATAGCCCTTACACAGCCTGAAGGTGTGTTGGGTCATTGTCCTGTGGGACACAGTGGGACACATGACTGTCCCACTATCGCAAACCAGATGGGATGGCGTATTGCTGCAGAATGCTGTGGTAGCCATGCTGATTAAGTGTGCCTTGAATTCTAAATAAATCACACACAGTGTCACCAGCAAAGCACCCCGACACCATCACACCTCCGCCTTCATGCTTCACGGTGGGAACCACACATGCAGAGATCATCCATTCCCCTACTCTGCATCTCAAAAAGACCTCATCAGACCAAAGGACAGATTTCCACCGGTCTAATACCCATTGCTCATGTTTCTTGGCCCAAGCAAGTCTCTTCTTATTATTGGTGTCCTTTAGTAGTGGTTTCTTGAATCAGGCCTTCATTTGACCATGAAGGCCTGATTCCCACAGTCTCCTCTGACCAGTTGATGTTGAGATGTGTCTCTTACTTGAACTCTGTGAAGCATTTATTTGGGCTGCAATTTCTGTGGTGCCGTCAACTCTAATGAACCTATTCTCTGCAGCAGAGGTAACTCTGGGTCTTCCTTTCCTGTGGCGGTCCTCATGAGAGCCTGTTTTGTTGCGACTGCACTTGAAGAAACTTTCAAAGTTCTTGACATTTTCCGCATTGACTGACCTTAAACCATGCCTTAAAGTAATGATGGACTGTTGTTTCTCTTTGCTTATTTGAACTGTTCTTGCCATAAAATGGACTTGAGCTTTTACCCAAAAGGGCTGTCTTCTGTATACCACCCCTTACCTTGTCATAACACAACTGATTGGCTCAAACGCATTAAGAAGGAAAGAAATTCCACAAATTAACTTTTACGAATGCACACCTGTTATTTGAAATGCGTTCCAGGTGACAACCTCATGAAGCTGGTTGAGAGAATGCCAAGAGTGTGTAAAGCTGTCATCAAGGCAAAGGGTAGCTATTTGAAGAATCTCAAATATACAATATATTTTGATTTGGTTGTCACTTTTTTGGTTACTACATGATTCCATGTGTGTTATTTCACAGTTTTGATGTCTTCACTATTATTCTACAATGTAGAAAATAGTAAAAATAAAGAACATCCCTTGAAGGTGTGTCCAAACTTTTGACTGGTACTGTACACTACCATTCAAAAGTTTGGGGTAATTTAGAAATGTCCTTGTTTTTGTGTCCGTTAAAATAACATCAAATTGATCAGAAATACAGTATAGACATTGTTAATGTTGTAAATTACTATTGTAGCTGGAAACGGCAGATTTTTTATTTTTATGGAATATCTACATAGGAGTACAGAGGCCCATTATCAGCAACCATCACTCCTGTGTTCCAATTGCACATTGTGTTAGTTAATCCAAGTTTATCATTTTAAAAGGCTAATTGATCATTAGAAAACCCTTTTGCAATTATGTTAGCACAGCTGAAAACTGTTGTCCTGATTAAAGAAGCAATAAACCTGGCTTTCTTTAGACTAGTTGAGTATCTGGAGCATCAGCATTTGTGGGTTTGATTACAGGCTCAAAATGGCCAGAAACAAATAACTTTCTTCTGAAACTCATCAGTCTATTCTTGTTCTGAGTAATGAAGGCTATTCCATGCGAGAAATTGCCAAGAAACTGAAGATCTCGTACAACGCTGTGTACTACTCCCTTCACAGAACAGCGCAAACGGGCTCTAACCAGAATAGAAAGAGGAGTGGAAGGCCCTGGTGCACAACTGAGCAAGAGCACAAGTACATTAGAGTGTCTAGTTTGAGAAACAGATGCCTCACAAGTCCACAACTGGCAGCTTCATTAAATAGTACCCGGAAAACACCAGTCTCAATGTCAACAGTGAGGAGGCGACTCCGGGATGCTGGCCGCCTAGGCAGAGTTGCAAAGAAAAAGCCATATCTCTGATTGGCCAATAAAAAGAAAAGATTAAGCTGGGCAAAATAACACGGACACTGGACAGAGGAAGATTTGAGAAAAGTGTTATAGACAGACACATCTTTGTTTGAGGTGTTCGGATCACAAAGATGAACATTCGTCAGACGCAGAAAAAATTAAGATGCTGGAGGAAGGAGTGCTTGATGCCATCTGTCAAGCATGGTGGAGGTCTGGGGGTGCTTTGGTAGTGTTAAAGTGTGAGATTTGTATATGGTAAAAGGGATCTTGAAGAAGGATGGCTATCACTCCATTTTGCAACGCCATGCCATACCCTGTGGACTACGCTTAACAGGACAATGGCCCAAAGCACAGCTCCAAACTATGCAAGAACTATTTAGGCAAGCAGTCAACTGGTATTCTGTCTATAAGGGAGTGTCCAGCACAGTCACCGGATCTCAACTCTATTGAGCTGTGTGGGAGCAGCTTGACCGTATGGTACGTAAGAAGTGCCCATCAAGCCAATCCAACTTGTGGAAGGTGCTTCAGGAAGCATGGGGTGAAATCTCTTCAGATTACCTCAACAAATTGACAACTAGAATGCCAAAGATCTGCAAGGCTGTACTTGCTGCAAATGGAGGATTCTTTGAAGAAAGCAAAGTTTGAAGGACGCAATTATTATTTATAACCTCGTCAACGCCTTGACTATATTTCCTATTCTTTTTGCAACTCATTTCATGTATGTGGCTGAAGGTAGCCTAGTGGTTAGAGTGTTGGGCCAGTAACCGAAAGGTTAATGGATTGAATCCCCGAGCAGACAAGGTAATCTGTCGTTCTGCCTCTGAACAAGGCAGTTAAAACCCACTGTTCCCCGGGAGGCTGTCATTGTAAATAAGAATTCTCAACTGACTTTTCTAGTTAAAACCAGGTTAAGTAAGTGTTTTTTTAAATTAAGGACATTAAGGACATCAAGGACATTTTTAAGTGACCCCAAAATTTTGAATGGTAGTGTGTATATAGTCTAATTAAGTTACAGCTATAAACTTTTTGTATATACTGTAGATACACCATCAGGGGAGCCTAAAGATAAATAATCCACTTGTTTAGAGACAAATTTCCATCCGTTTTTAAGAATACAGTCAAACTTAAGGTGAGTGTGTACAGGGCAACTGGCTCTAGACTGCCCCCCCCCCTCTCCTCCAATTGGTTAATGACATTAGTGCTTCTACACCTGCATTGCTTGCTGTTTGGGGTTTGAGGCTGGGTTTCTGTACAGCACTTTGATATATCAACTGATGTAAGAAGGGCTTTATAAATACTTAAAATGCCTTTATTAGTATGGCATGCTCAATAGAAACAAAGCTTTCAAAAAAACAATGCGTTTCGGCTGAATGGCCTTCGTCAGGGAGTACAAAAAAAAGGAATACAATGTCCTCTTTTGAACAGCTTTTCAATTAGCCCTAATTGGAAGAGGGAGTGGTTACACAATTGATTAGACACACCTAGTAGGCAATACTATGCACATTAAAAGGTGAAATACTGTAGCTATGTTATCATAAAAATACAACTCCAAACTAGAAGTATCAGAACACTTAGAAAGGTAGTTCTAACCTTAAATATGACTGGGAGAAGTGTCAAGAATAAGTAAGCAATATATTCCATAGTACACTAAAACACAGCAAAACATGAACAACAACAGTCTAAACATAGCTGAGGGCAATTGAGCAAAATGTCCACTAGATGACAGCAAATGGACACATCAAGACCCTACAGGAAGGGTGAGAAATCCATATCTTCATTTAAACCAGGGTATTTAGTGGCCTGTAGTTTGTAAATCCATATCTTCATTTAAACCAGGGTATTTAGTGGCCTGTAGTTTGTAAATCCATATCTTCATTTAAACCAGGGTATTTAGTGGCCTGTAGTTTGTAAATCCATATCTTCATTTAAACCAGGATATTTAGTGGCCTGTAGTTTGTAAATCCAAAAACTTTCCCTTTGGTTTAACTGTTTAAGACGGTCTCCTTTTCTAATAGAGGCCGGGATATGATCAATACCCATAGCTTGTAGGGAGGCAGGGTTGCCATGGTGTAGGGACTTGTAGTGCCTTGCCATGGTGTAGGGACTTGTAGTGCCTTGCCATGGTGTAGGGACTTGTAGTGCTTAGCCATGGGGTAGTCTTCATTACCTACCCGTGTGGCATACTTGTGTTCCGCTAAGCGGTCTTGAAGGTGTCTCTTTGTCCGTCCAATGTAGAACACCTTGCACTGTGGACATTCCAATCTATAGATGACATGAGTGGTTTTACAGTTAATGAAATGCTTGACGTAATACTCCATTTCGGAAGCTGTGTCAACAAAATACTTCTTCTGTGCAATATTTCTGCAATGGTTGCAATGGTTACATTTAAAAGAGCCCTTGGGTTTGTGGTCCTGTATCACGAGACACTCCCCTTCGCAACAAGTTCTCTCTGTCAAGTAATCCAGCCCTTATACCTGCAAATTCTGCAGACTCTTTGGAATTGGCCATATGGAATGTTTTCTTTAAGCCTTTTGGGGTGAAACCTGTCTGCCCTCAGAATGGTATTCCCATCTGTAGGCTTCCTAAAGATTGATGTGTGCAAACAACCTTTAGTAAAAATGACAATGTCGAGGTCCAAAAAATGAATGTTATCCTTGCTGTACTCCATAGTTAGTTTGATGTTAGGGTTGATGCTGTTAAGGTATTGGTGGAAGGAAATAAGTTCATCTTCAGAGCCGGACCAAAACAGGCAAACATCATCAATATAGCGTCCCCACCATATAATCTGGTCAAAGAAATGGTTATTAGAAGGATCCAAAATGAAGTCATTTACCCATTTACCCTAGTACAAACCAGCGTAGGAAGGGCTGTAGCTCCCATGGCACACCCTTTGACCTGTTTAAAAATACGGTCCTGAAACCAAGAAGTATTTTGTTGACACAGCTTACAAAATGGAGTATTACGTCAAGCATTTCATAAACTGTAAAACCACTCATGTCATCTATAGATTGGAATGTCCACAGTGCAAGGTGTTCTACATTGGACGGACAAAGAGACGCCTTCAAGACCGCTTAGCGGAACACAAGTATGCCACACGGGTAGGCAATGAAGACTACCCCATGGCAAGGCACTACAAGTCCCTACACCATGGCAAGGCACTACAAGTCCCTACACCATGGCAAGGCACTACAAGTCCCTACCCCATGGCAAGGCACTACAAGTCCCTACACCATGGCAAGGCACTACAAGTCCCTACACCATGGCAAGGCACTACAAGTCCCTACACCATGGCAAGGCACTACAAGTCCCTACACCATGGCAAGGCACTACAAGTCCCTACACCATGGCAAGGCACTACAAGTCCCTACCCCATGGCAAGGCACTACAAGTCCCTACACCATGGCAAGGCACTACAAGTCCTTACACCATGGCAACCCTGCCTCCCTACAAGCTATGGGTATTGATCATATCCCGGCCTCTATTAGAAAAGTGGACCGTCTTAAACAGTTAAACCAAAGGGAAAGTTTTTGGATTTACAAACTACAGGCCACTAAATACCCTGGTTTAAATGAAGATATGGATTTAGAAACTACAGGCCACTAATTACCCTGGTTTAAATGAAGATATGGATTTACAAACTACAGGCCACTAAATACGCTGGTTTAGATGAAGATATGGATTTACAAACTACAGGCCACTAAATACCCTGGTTTAAATGAAGATATGGATTTACAAACTACAGGCCACTAAATACGCTGGTTTAGATGAAGATATGGATTTACAAACTACAGGCCACTAAATACCCTGGTTTAAATGAAGATATGGATTTACAAACTACAGGCCACTAAATACCCTGGTTTAAATGAAGATATGGATTTACAAACTACAGGCCACTAAATACCCTGGTTTAAATGAAGATATGGATTTACAAACTACAGGCCACTAAATACGCTGGTTTAGATGAAGATATGGATTTACAAACTACAGGCCACTAAATACCCTGGTTTAAATGAAGATATGGATTTCTCACCCTTCCTGTAGGGTCGTGATGGGTCCATTTGCTGTCTTCTAGTGGACATTTTGCTCAATTGCCCTCAGCTATGTTTAGACTGTTGTTGTTCATGTTTTGCTGTGTTTTAGTGTACTATGGAATATATTGCTTACTTATTCTTGACACTTCTCCCAGTCATATTTAAGGTTAGAACTACCTTTCTAAGTGTTCTGATACTTCTAGCTTGGAGTTGTATTTTTATGATAACATAGCTACAGTATTTCACCTTTTAATGTGCATAGTATTGCCTACTAGGTGTGTCCAATCAATTGTGTAACCACTCCCTCTTCCAATTAGGGCTAATTGAAAAGCTGTTAAAAAGAGGACATTGTATTCCTTTTTTTTGTACTCCCTGACGAAGGCCATTCAGCCGAAAACACGTCGGTTTTTTGAAAGCTTTGTTTCTATTGAGCATGCCATACTAATAAAGGCATGTTACTTAATTATATGAAGAGTGCCTTGGTCCTCCTTTCTTTTTAATGACCAATTTACCCATTTTACCAAAGAGCACCTTCTATCTACCAAAATGTACTATTGTGTACCTTAGTAGCGCTTTGATTTGATTTAGCTACTCTCTTTTTATGTTTCTAAAGCAGCTACTTCAAATATTAGCTCAACATACAAAGCTCTGATTTATGAAATTCACAAAAAAAATTGGAAACAAATCAAATCCTATCTTTTTGGAATGTTTGTTCATTGTTACTCATCCAGTCAGCTGAAGTAGGTAATTTATCAGAATGTTCCACATTTCCATATTTAGTTTTATTGATATCTTTTGAAGGTGAATTGTGCATTGCAAATGCATGTCTCTGTCAACGTGTATGTACAGGTAACTGCCAAAATAATGGAAACACAAGTAAATGAGGTACTCTGAAAGCTGGTGCTTCCATACCGGTTCCTAAATTAATTACGCAATTAATATCCCATCATGCTTTGGGTCATGTATAAAAATGCTGGGCAGGCAATTACTTTGGGCATTATTTTGGCTACCATAGCAATGCCCCCATAGGATGACAATGCCCCCATCCACAGGGCACGAGTGGTCACTGAATGGTTTGATGAGCATAAAAACAACGTAAACCATCTGCCATGGCCGTCTCGGTCACCAGATCTCAACCCGGCGCCTGAGACAGGCGTTTTCCACCACCATCAACAAAACACAGAATTATGGAATTTCTCGTGGAAGTATGGTGTTGCAATCCCTCCAACAGAGTCTCAGACACTTGTAGAATCTATACCAAGGTGCAGTTACCTGTATAATTTTGTATTAATAATTTTTTGCCTTTCGCAATTTTGAAGCAGAACTTGTGATATTCTCTCCTCAGAGGAAATACCCAATGCACTATAAGATTGCTCTGATCATCAACTACCTAGGCCACTGTATTTCTGTGGGAGCTCTTGTCGTGGCCTTCGTTCTCTTCTTATGCTTAAGGCAAGTACAGAAATGGTACCCTTCTAAGTGAATTTGCGGTACATGTGACCTCTTACAAAACAACGAGCAACATTTATTTGAACTGCAGGATTGCCCTCCATTAACACATTCAATGTAAAATGAAGAGGTGAAAACGCAAGTATGTTGAAAACACAAGTATGTTGAGTACATCTCAAAATCTTCACTAATCATATATTTAATCCAGATTATTGATTTTTGTTGTTGTTGTTGTTGTGTGTCTTTGTATGTAAACTGTGTTTTGATGCTTGTTAATCTAAAAAAGGTCTAATATATATCATCGATCAAGTAAATTGTACTCAAGAATAACAGGAGGAATATGTTTTTGATTAGAATATTGTAACTTCAAGCATTGTTGTTGTTTTTTCAAATTTCTAATGTTCTGTATATTTCTAGGAGCATAAGATGCCTTCGAAACATAATCCACTGGAACTTGATAACAACCTTCATTTTGAGGAATGTTATGTGGTTCCTACTTCAGTTGATTGACCACAATGTACATGAGAGTAATGAGGTAACATTTGTTACATATTAATTGTGTATTTTTATTTTTTTACAATTCACATGAATGTTAAGCTTTTCATTGCACTAACACCTAACTCGTTTTGTTTTTATGTCTTTCTACAGCCTTGGTGTCGCCTTATAACAACGATATATAACTATTTTGTGGTGACCAATTTTTTCTGGATGTTTGTTGAAGGATGCTACCTTCACACAGCCATTGTGATGACTTATTCTACAGACAAGCTAAAAAAATGGGTCTTCTTGTTCATTGGCTGGTGTAAGTACTGTACATGTCAAACTATGACATGTGACTGATAGGAACACAAGCTAGGAACACAAGAATTTCACTACACTCGCAATAACATCTGCTAAATATGTGTATGTGACCAATAAATATTGATTGGATTTAATATCAATCATAAAACTCTTGATAGCAGCCATACACACAGCAGCATTAACACTGTCTAAATATGAAACATGAAATGGTAATCGTTATTTTCCCTATTTTGTCAATCTGTCAATCATATTGGCACCTCAATGAGCCATTATGACAGTCTGGTAAAAAAAATGATTTTGTTATGTTAGTCTTGTTCTAAAATTGATTAAATAAAAAATTCCTCATCAATCTACACACAATACCCCATAATAACAGAGCGAAAACAGGTTTTTATAAATGTTTGCAAATTTCTTAAAACTACAAAACAGAAATACCTTATTTACATAAGTATTCAGACCCTTTGCTATGAGACTCGAAATTGAGCTCAGGTGCATCCGGTTTCCATTCATCATCCTTGAGCTGTTTCTACAACTTGATTGAAGTCCACCTGTGGTAAATTCAATTGATTGGACATGATTTGGAAAGGCACACACCTGTCTATATATAAGGTCTCACAGTTGAAAGTGCATGTCAGAGCAAAAACCAAGCCATGTGGTCGAAGGAATTGTCCGTAGAGCTCCGAGACAGGATTGTGTCGAAGCACAGATCTGGGGAAGGGTATCAAAACATTTCTGCAGAATTGAAGGTCCCCAAGAACACAGTGGCCTCCATCATTCTTAAATGGAAGAAGTTTTAAACTATCAATACTCTTCCTATAACTGGTCGCCCGGCCAAACTGAGCAATCGGTAGAGAACGGCCTTGGTCAGGGAGGTGACCAAGAACCTGATGGTCACTCTGACAGAGCTCCAGAGTTCCTCTGTGTAGATGGGAGAACCTTCCAGAAGGACAACAATCTGACCTTTATGGTACAGTTGCCAGACGGAACACACTCCTCAGTAAATGGCACATGACAGCCCGCTTGGAGCTTGCCAAAAGGCACCTAAAGGACTCTCAGACCATGAGAAACAAGATTCTTTGGACTGATGAAACCAAGATATAACTATTTGGCCTGAATGCCAAGGTCACATCTGGATGAAACCTGGCACTATCCCTATGGTGAAGCTGTCACGCCTTCTCCCACTCCTTCTCTCTGGCACTTGAGTGCGCCAGGCTGCCCTTCATTTCGCACACCTGTCACCATCATTATGTGCGGCAGCGCTCATTGGACTCACCTGGACTCCTTCCCTTTGTTGATTGCCTCGTCTATAACTGTCTCCTCCTCCGTTTGTTCCCTGTGTCTGCATTAATATCGTTATGTGTTCATGTCCAGACGCTGTCCTGTCCTGTTCCATGTTGGTTGCCGTTAAATGTTCACTCCCTGTACCTGCTTCTCGTCTCTACCAGCGTCAAGTCTTACAGAAGCATGGTACCACAAAGCGCAAACCAGATGGGATGGCATATCGCTGCATATTTTTGTAAACCTGCCCCTTAACCCCTGAGTTATTAACTGAAAGTTGTTGATCTATGGAGTGATCTACACTAGTTTGTGTAGTGTTCTTATTAATTCACTCCACATCACAAAGCGTGAATGCTACAGTGCATGCTTGAGTAGACAAACTTAGACAATGTAGCTAAATATTAGCAAAACAACCCTTCATTCCCCACAAAGCATTTTGTGAGATTAACAGAAGTGTCTAATTTTAAGAAAAGAGAAAATGCTATTGGAGTGCGGGGAAGTCCGAGGTGGTTGTACATCAGTTCAGGCCTGCAATTGAGCGAGAGCTTAATGGGACAGGCAGCAGATGCCCCCAGTCATCACCACATAATTATCCACACTCACCTAGAGTGATGTTAGTGAAAGCACATTGCATGTTAGAAACTCCCACAATGGAGAGGCTCCTGAAACTGCACTGGAGCACGCTTCAGCTCAGCTCAGCTCAGCTCACTGCTGAGCCATTTTGACGTTTTCTTTATATAACATGCAATGTAGGACTATGTATGCAATGGCATAAAACATATATCTGGATGGATCTGTATATAGGTCACATTTATGTGAGTCCTTTGAACATATTGTACGCTAGGGTGTAGGATATAGTACAGTATAGTAACACATCCAGTATAGTTATTGGGGTACAGGATATAGTACAGTATAGTAACACACCCAGTATAGTTATTGGGGTATAGGATATAGTACAGTATAGTAACACACCCAGTATAGTTACTAGAGTATATGGTACAGTATAGTAGCACACCCAGTATAGTTATTAGAGTATAGGGTACAGTATAGTAACACACCCAGTATAGTTATTAGAGTATAGGGTACAGTATAGTAACACACCCAGTATAGTTATTAGGGTATAGGATATAGTACCATATAGTAACACACCCAGTATAGTTATTAGAGTATAGGGTACAGTATAGTAACACACCCAGTATAGTTATTAGAGTATAGGGTACAGTATAGTAACACACCCAGTATAGTTATTAGAGTATAGGGTACAGTATAGTAACACACCCAGTATAGTTATTAGAGTATAGGGTACAGTATAGTAACACACCCAGTATAGTTATTAGAGTATAGGGTACAGTATAGTAACACACCCAGTATAGTTATTAGAGTATAGGGTACAGTATAGTAACACACCCAGTATAGTTATTAGGGTATAGGGTACAGTATAGTAACACACCCAGTATATTTATTAGAGTATAGTTTACAATATAGTAACACACCCAGTATAGTTATTAGAGTATAGGGTACAGTATAGTAACACACCCAGTATAGTTATTAGGGAATAGGGTACAGTATAGTAACACACCCAGTATAGTTATTAGGGTATAGGTTAAAGTACCGTATAGTAACACACCCAGTATAGTTATTAGAGTATAGGGTACAGTATAGTAGCACACCCAGTATAGTTATTAGAGTATAGGGTACAGTATAGTAACACACCCAGTATAGTTATTAGAGTATAGGGTACAGTATAGTAACACACCCAGTATAGTTATTAGGGTATAGGGTACAGTATAGTAACACACCCAGTATAGTTATTAGGGTATAGGTTAAAGTACCGTATAGTAACACACCCAGTATAGTTATTAGAGTATAGGGTACAGTATAGTAGCACACCCAGTATAGTTATTAGAGTATAGGGTACAGTATAGTAACACACCCAGTATAGTTATTAGAGTATAGGGTACAGTATAGTAACACACCCAGTATAGTTATTAGAGTATAGGGTACAGTATAGTAACACACCCAGTATAGTTATTAGAGTATAGGGTACAGTATAGTAACACACCCAGTATAGTTATTAGGGTATAGGGTACAGTATAGTAACACACCCAGTATATTTATTAGAGTATAGTTTACAATATAGTAACACACCCAGTATAGTTATTAGAGTATAGGGTACAGTATAGTAACACACCCAGTATAGTTATTAGGGAATAGGGTACAGTATAGTAACACACCCAGTATAGGTATTAGGGTATAGGTTAAAGTACCGTATAGTAACACACCCAGTATAGTTATTAGAGTATAGGGTACAGTATAGTAGCACACCCAGTATAGTTATTAGAGTATAGGGTACAGTATAGTAACACACCCAGTATAGTTATTAGAGTATAGGGTACAGTATAGTAACACACCCAGTATAGTTATTAGGGTATAGGTTAAAGTACCGTATAGTAACACACCCAGTATAGTTATTAGAGTATAGGGTACAGTATAGTAGCACACCCAGTATAGTTATTAGAGTATAGGGTACAGTATAGTAACACACCCAGTATAGTTATTAGAGTATAGGGTACAGTATAGTAACACACCCAGTATAGTTATTAGAGTATAGGGTAAAGTATAGTAACACACCCAGTATAGTTATTAGAGTATAGGGTACAATATAGTAACACACCCAGTATAGTTATTAGAGTATAGGGTAAAGTATAGTAACACACCCAGTATAGTTATTAGGGAATAGGGTACAGTATAGTAACACACCCAGTATAGTTATTAGAGTATAGGGTACAGTATAGTAACACACCCAGTATAGTTATTAGAGTATAGGGTACAGTATAGTAACACACCCAGTATAGTTATTAGGGTATAGGTTAAAGTACCGTATAGTAACACACCCAGTATAGTTATTAGAGTATAGGGTACAGTATAGTAGCACACCCAGTATAGTTATTAGAGTATAGGGTACAGTATAGTAACACACCCAGTATAGTTATTAGAGTATAGGGTACAGTATAGTAACACACCCAGTATAGTTATTAGAGTATAGGGTACAGTATAGTAACACACCCAGTATAGTTATTAGAGTATAGGGTACAGTATAGTAACACACCCAGTATAGTTATTAGAGTATAGGGTACAGTATAGTAACACACCCAGTATAGTTATTAGAGTATAGGGTAAAGTATAGTAACACACCCAGTATAGTTATTAGGGTATAGGTTAAAGTACCGTATAGTAACACACCCAGTATAGTTATTAGAGTATAGGGTACAGTATAGTAGCACACCCAGTATAGTTATTAGAGTATAGGGTACAGTATAGTAACACACCCAGTATAGTTATTAGAGTATAGGGTACAGTATAGTAACACACCCAGTATAGTTATTAGAGTATAGGGTACAGTATAGTAACACACCCAGTATAGTTATTAGAGTATAGGGTACAGTATAGTAACACACCCAGTATAGTTATTAGAGTATAGGGTACAGTATAGTAACACACCCAGTATATTTATTAGAGTATAGTTTACAATATAGTAACACACCCAGTATAGTTATTAGAGTATAGGGTACAGTATAGTAACACACCCAGTATAGTTATTAGGGAATAGGGTACAGTATAGTAACACACCCAGTATAGTTATTAGAGTATAGGGTACAGTATAGTAACACACCCAGTATAGTTATTAGGGAATAGGGTACAGTATAGTAACACACCCAGTATAGTTATTAGAGTATAGGGTACAGTATAGTAACACACCCAGTATAGTTATTAGAGTATAGGGTACAGTATAGTAACACACCCAGTATAGTTATTAGAGTATAGGGTACAGTATAGTAACACACCCAGTATAGTTATTAGAGTATAGAGTACAGTATAGTAACACACCCAGTATAGTTATTAGAGTATAGGGTACAGTATAGTAACACACCCAGTATGTTATTAGGGTATAGGGTACAGTATAGTAACACACCCAGTATAGTTATTAGAGTATAGGGTACAATATAGTAACACACCCCGTATAGTTATTAGAGTATAGGGTACAGTACAGTAACACACCCAGTATAGTTATTAGGGTATAGGGTACAGTATAGTAACACACCCAGTATAGTTATTAGGGTATAGGATATAGTACCGTATAGTAACACACCCAGTATAGTTATTAGGGTATAGGATATAGTACCGTATAGTAACACACCCAGTATAGTTATTAGAAATCTCATCTTTGCCTCAAAATGGAATTAACCAAAGGTTGTTCACTCACACTTGTTAATTCAGGTGTGTAGTGGAGGGGATGTGGAATTGTTACAGTCCATTGGTTTCACAAGTGGGAGGTACATAGATTTCAGCAGTGGGATGTATTGGTGTCAGCAGTGGGATGTATTGGTGTCAGCAGTGGGATGTATTGCAGTGGAATGTATTGGTGTCAGCCGTGGGATGTATTGGTGTCAGCAGTGGGATGTATTGGTGTCAGCAGTGGGATGTATTGGTGTCAGCAGTGGGATGTATTGGTGTCCGCAGTGGGATGTATTGGTGTCAGCCGTGGGATGTATTGGTGTCAGCAGTGGGATGTATTGCAGTGGAATGTATTGGTGTCAGCCGTGGGATGACCGAAGGAGTTGGTTTTGTACCTTCAAGAAGACGTCTTTATTGTGTATAAGTAAATAACCTTGCACAGTCAGTTGGTGCTATCTACACAATATAGAACATCTTCCAAATATTGAGTTTACCCTCAGAATAACCTTAATTCGTTGGGGCATGGACTCTGCAAGTTGTCGAAAGTGTTCAACAGGGATGTTGGACCATGTTGATTCCAATAGTTTCCAGAGATGTGTCAAGTTGGCTGGATGTTGTTTGGGTGGTGGACCATTCTTGATGCACACAGGAAAAACTCAGCAGCGTTGTAGTTCTTGAAATAAACTGATGTGCCTGGCACCTACAACCATAAAGCACTTGAATATTTTGTCTTGCCGATTCACACTGAATGGCACACATACACAATCCATGTCTCAATTGTCTCAAGGCTTCAAAATCTTTAACCTGTCTCCTCCCCTTCATCTACACTGATTGAAGTATATTTAACAAGTGACATCAATAAGGGATCATATCCTTCACCTGGATTCACCTGGTCAGTCTATGTCGAGGAATGAGCAGGTGTTCTTAATGTTTTATACACTCAGTGTCTATCTGTTACAAATTAATATTGTAGCCTGATGTTTTGGTTTTAGGGATGTCCTTGAGTACACCCTTCGGTAATTTACTCAGTCCATCACAGTTTCCACTGATGATCAAAGTGGTTTTCAAGCGCAGGTCTCACCTTTTGAAGTGGAATCCTATTTACAACATTGAAGTTTGATCTCTCATTTCAGACATTACAGTGACTAGATGTGGTTCTTACTCTCGAGCATCATCATTTCTAATAAGTACGTCTGGCATGTGGGTAACCTTAACATAGACTATCTTCTCTTTTTGTTGATTATAACAACTATGCGTTGTCTAGGTCAGTTGGTGAAAAGATCAAATTGTCATGCGTTTCATGTAGTCTTTTCGCGTCATAGTATTTTTTTGGGTTCTCGAGAGGTTCATTTTGAAGTGAATTTGAAACGGATTACTGCCATCCTCTTAATAATCCAGTAAATCAAGTAAACAAAAAGCTAATTAAATATTTTCTCCTTCACAGAGAGGAATTGCTTTGGTGGATTTTGTTCTTTGTACTAACAAATATTAAAAAACGTTGTTTTGAGTAGTCAGGGTGGTTAGTTTAAGTTAAATACTAATTGGGTCATGGAGTTTACCTGTTGGTCTTCTAGGAGATAATGAACACATAATAACGCTTTTAAGTAGATCCACTCCAGCCAGTTATAAAAGTTATCAATGTCATCAGTGCCCAGCTTCTTCAGATCCTTTAATGATCACTTATTAAGAAATGTAGGAAGTAGAACAGATTTCACTTTATCTGTCCAACACTGGGGACCAGCAAGATAAGAAGTCCTTAAGCCAGATCAAAGTAGAACTGGAAGGATCCAACTGGCCTCAATGGATCCCTTTATTTCATCTCTGTAATAGCTTCTAAATGCAGCAGTCTGATTCTAATTAGCCTAGTTTACACTGCACAGCTCAGGGCTAACAGCCTCTTTATCCCTGGGCTAAGATACATTGCTCTGGAGCAGGGTTAGCACCGACTTTCACAATATTGGCAAATATGTCAATTCATTTTTCTATTTCTTTCAGGCATTCCATGTCCTATTATTGTTGCTTGGGCCATTGGGAAGCTTTATAATGAAAATGAACAGTAAGTGCACAATTTCAATTTAAACAACAATGAAATCTCAAGCATTCAAGAATTGTTTGTGTTGTAGGTATTTTGTTGTATCTGACTAACCATTTTAAAAGCTGACAGTCCATCAAAGGTGAAGGTTAATGACCTTTGATAGAGTGCAAATAAACCTATACCGTTGTAGAATCTTAATTTGAGCCAGTTTGCTACAGCAGAAAAATGACCCTTTAGCAACAAGACATGTTGATTATTATTATTATGTCCATAATTAATGGACATTTCAATACAGATTGATACAATTTTCATAAGGGAAAATCAAGTCTGACATTTCAAAGTGGAAATGAAAACTACACTTTTTAAAACTACATGTTTAAAATGTCCTGCATTGCAGAAAAGCTGCAACAGGGTGATCAAATTAAGATCCTACACCTGCACATGTATGCCATTTGTACATTTGTTAATCACAGATAAACCTTGAAATATGTCTCATACCCTTTGTAGTACAGTGTAGGACTTGAATCCTTTTAGTATTGTGGCGCCACTACCTGTACGAATTCAAGGTGAATCAGCAATTGAATGTGTTGTAGGTGTCAAAGGGGCAGGCACTGTAACATTTACAAGAGGATCATTTATGTCATCTAAAGAGGTTATGAAAAGGCCATTGATAGTTCAGTTTATTTGAAAATGCAATTGCTGTCCTTTTGAATAGAATAAAGTCCGACTTCAGTTCAGTAGTTGAAGGTCATGTTGTATATGTTTTGACCGTGATGTTTATGCCACTATTATCAAGGCACTCCTTGGCTACCCAAAAGAGTACATTTCATCTCCAATTTAATTTCAATTATAGCAATTTCTAACTTGGAAACTCTGGAAAGTCTTGATAATGCACCAACATTGTTTAGCTAATAATGGAATACAGATGCATACAAATGATGTTGTTTAATATGCAAACACTTCAAAAAGCCATTATTTTAATGTGTGTCAACAGATGCTGGTTTGGGAAAGAACCTGGAAAGTATATTGACTACATTTATCAAGGGCCGGTCATCCTTGTGCTTTTGGTAGGTAACAAGACCATTGTCTCTCACTGTTTTATTTCTTAGCTGCCCTAATGCAACCGCAACAAATTTCACTTCCTTTAGTTATTTGTTCATTACTAAAACATCATGTTCTACATAATGAACTCTTAATGAAAGTTTTCCATCTCTGTTCTCTGCTAGATAAACTTCGTTTTCCTCTTCAACATAGTAAGAATCCTTATGACCAAGTTGAGAGCTTCTACCACATCAGAAACTATACAGTACAGGTGAGTCACTACTCCTGTGGGGTTGTTATTTGAAATATCGCATGCCATATTAAGATTACTTGACCTCCATTTAATATTCACTCGGGGTGGGGGGGGGGGGGGGGGGGGCTCCCGAGTGGCGCAGCGGTTTAAGTCACTGCTTCTCAGTTTGATTCCAGGCTTTGAGTCCCATAGGGCGGCGCACAAGTTTGATTCCAGTTTGAGTCCCATAGGGCGGCGCAATTGGCCCAGAATTTGTTCTTAACTGACTTGCCTAGTTAAATAAACGTTAAATAACGTCTTTCCAAGAACGTTATCACCACAGAACACCCGTATCTGGTTTTCTAACATGTTGTTATTCCCTCTGATGCTGGTGCCTTGAAGACAGTCTGGGGAAAAAAAGAAGAAAAAAAACCCACCTGACCTAAACCAATGCCTCACACTATAGGATTCACTAAGAGTTACACTAATTCATAGATAATAAGGGAACGTCCGCTCACTGTTTGGTTGCTCCATACGCAAACGTTTTAATAATAAAGGTGACACAATAACATTTCAAACAACATGGTCTTCGTCCTCAGTCTGGTACATTGTATCGTGATGTGAGACTGCCAACCCACAGTTATTGCAGTCATTACAACCTCCCCTCAACATTCACAGTTGATGGAGCAATTAATGGGGCATTTGTTTAACAAATCCCTCCTACTCAACGAAGTGATAATAAGGTCAGCTGCTTTATACGGGGTGAATCACCTCAATCTGTACTCGACTTGCACGCATCATTGCATAACATTCCTTTGAAGATATGCCCCCCCCCCCCCCCCCCACACACACACACACACACACACACATACACACACACACACACCATTTTCCATGACGATCGTTTCTGTTTGAAATATAACCCCTCTTTTTCTTCACTAATGATCTGCTGATGTTGCGCAGTGAGAATAACCTTGCGTATCTTATTCCTGGAACAACTTTCCTCGTCCTCCATTCACATTGAAGCTTTTATTCATAGTGGATTATTTGAACACTCAAAAGGGGACATCTCAATTCCCAGCGAAGCCTGCAGACCTCTGTCCTGTAGAATAGGCCTCTGTCACTCCAATGCTGATATTGCTGACATTGGGTTCCCTACTCAAAGTCAAACAGTGGATTTATGTCATACAATAGGTGCTATTTGATGTGTAAACAGAGCCATCAGCTACTTCACTGCTAAGGTAGATGACCTAAAATCCCATCGTAATTCGAGGAAATGAGGAATGAAAGACTGTGTCCCAGAGAGATTTTCCATTTTCAACCTGATACTCAAATGGACCTCTTATATTGTCAGATTTTTGTTTTGGCCACAAAACCCTAAGCAATAAACCCCTTTCTATCATCAACCTGCTGGAGTCAAGCCCAGTTTTAAGAAATCTGCATTTTTATTTTATTTATCACATTTTCACTCTGAAACAAATACCTATTGCTAGCACTCCTTGAGTGGCAATCTGATTATGTGGACTCACTATAAAATATCTGACCAATAGGTGATATTTTCCAATATTGTACATCTCCCTCCTAGTTGATCTGATAGAAGGAGCCTAGTGAGGAAGTAGTCTTATAGGATGGGGTTCTAACTTTACTAGCTATGAATGTTTATCTAAGATATTCATTGTTTGGGGTCATTTATCAACATCCTTTGTGAGCAAACAATCTCCAAAAATACAATTTAGGTCTTGGAGTGCTATTTTATAGTGTCATATACTACTGGTCCAAAGTCTTAGAACATTTTTCTTTATTTTTACTATTTTCTACATTGTAGAATAATAGTGAAGACATCAAAACTATGAAAACACACATATGGAATCTTGTAGTAACCAAAAAAAAGTGTTAAACAAATACATTTTTATATTTGAGATTCTTCAAATAGCCACCCTTTGCGTTGATGACAGCTTTGCACACTCTTGGCATTCTCTCAACCAGCTTCACCTGGAATGCTTTTCCAACAGTCTTGAAGGAGTTCCCACATATGCTGAGCACTTGTTGCCTGCTTTTCCTTCACTCTGCTTTCCGACTCATTCTAAACCTCCTCAGTTTGGTTGAGGTCGAGGATTTTGGAGGCCAGGTCATCTGATGCAGCACTCCATCACTCTCCTTCTTGGTAAAATACTCCTTACACAGCCTGGAGGTGTGTTGGGTCATTGACCTGTTGAAAAACAAATGATAGTACCATTAAGCCCAAACCAGTGGCAAAATGCTGTGGTAGCCATGCTGTTTAACCTTTCTGATCTCCCCATCCCGGATCCGGGTTCGTGAATACAGACTCAAGCTCATTACCATAACGCAACGTTAACTATTCATGAAAATCGCAAATGAAATGAAATAAATATGCTAGCTCTCAAGCTTAGCCTTTTGTTAACAACACTGTCATCTCAGATTTTCAAAATATGCTTCTCAACCATTGCAAAACAAGCATTTGTGTAACAGTATTGATGGCTAACGTAGCATTTAGCATTAGCATTCAGCTGGCAACATTTACACAAAAAAACAGAAAAGCATTCAAAAAAATCATTTACCTTTGAAGAACTTCAGATGTTTTCAATGAGGAGACTCTCAGATAGCAAATGTTCAGTTTTTCCTGAAAGATTATTTGTTTAGGACAAATCGCTCCGTTTTCTGCGTCACGTTTAGCTATGAAAAAACCCCTGTATCCAGGATTGTGTAAATCTATCAGCAAGCTCATTAGCATAACACAACGTTAACTATTTATGAAAATCGCAAATGAAATGAAATAAATATGCCATCTCTCAAGCTTAGCCTTTTGTAAACAACACTGTCATCTCAGATTTTCAAAATATGCTTCTCAACCATAGGAAAACAATAATTTGTGTAAAAGTAGCTAGCTAGAGTTAGCATTTCGCGTTAGCATTTAGCGTTAGCATTAGCGTTAGCATCCAGCACGCAACATTA
Source organism: Oncorhynchus mykiss (assembly GCF_057628025.1). Classification (NCBI taxonomy): domain Eukaryota; kingdom Metazoa; phylum Chordata; class Actinopteri; order Salmoniformes; family Salmonidae; genus Oncorhynchus; species Oncorhynchus mykiss. The sequence continues at coordinate 13,325,546 of NC_143049.1, forward strand.
ACAAAAACATAAAAGCCTTCAAATAAAATCATTTACCTTTGAAGAACTTCTGATGTTTTCAATGAGGATACTCTCAGTTAGATAGCAGATGCTCAGTTTTTCCAAAAAGATTCCTTGTGTATTAGAAATAGCTCCGTTTTATACATCACATTTGGCTACCAAAAAAAATCCATAAATTCAGTCCTCAAAACGCAAACTTTTTTCCAAATTAACTCCATAATATCGACTGAAAACATGGCAAACGTTGTTTAGAATCAATCATCAAGTTGTTTTTCACATATCTCTTCATTGATACATCGTTCTTGGACACATGCTTTCTCCCCTGAATCAAATGGTAAAGTAGAAGCAGCTGGCAATTGCGCACCGAATTCGACGCAGGACACCAGGCGGACACTTGGAAAATGTAGTCTCTTATGGTCAATCTTCCAATGATATGCCTACAAATACGTCACAATGCTGCTAAGACCTTGGGCGAACGACAGAAAGTGTAGGCTCATTCGTTGCGCAATCACAGCCATATAAGGAGAGAATGGAAAACAGAGCTTCAGAAATTCTGCTAATTCCTGGGTGATGCATCATCTTGGTTTCGCCTGTAGAATGAGTTCTGGGGCACTTACAGACAAAATCTTTGCAGATTCTGAAACTTCAGAGTGTTTTCTTTCCAAAACTGTCAAGAATATGCATATTCGAGCATCTTTTCGTGACAAAATATCGCGCTTAAAACGGGAACGTTTTTTATCCAAAAATGAAATAGCGCCCCTAGAGCTCTAACTGGTTAACAATATTTTCGTTTTTGGCTAAAAAACTTACCCATTTGAAACTGCCTATTTCTCAGCCCCAGAAACTAGAATATGCATATAATTGTCAGATTAGGATAGAAAACACTCTAAAGTTTCCAAAACTGAAAAAATATTGTCTGTGAGTATAACAGAACTGATATTGCAGGCGAAAACCTGAAGAAAATCCAATCAGGAAGTGCCTCTTATTTTGAAACCTTTCTGTTCCTATGCATGCCTATCCTCCATTTAAAGGGATATCAACCATATTCCTTTTTCCATGGCTTCCCTAAGGTGTTAACAGTCTTTAGACATAGTTTCAGGCTTTTATTTTGAAAAATTAGCATGAAAGATCACATTGTGTAAGTGGATAGGTGGGGGCTCTTAGAGCGAGTTTTGCGCTACAGAGTAAAGCGGCCATTGTTTCTCCAGGTGTTATTGAAAAACCTACACACCCGGTTGATATTTTATTGAATATATATTTTAAAAACAACCTGAGGATTGATTATAAAAAACGTTTGACATGTTTCTGTGGACAATATGGATATTATTTGGAATTTTCATCTGCTTTGTGTTGACCGCTCTTTCCTGTGGATTTCTGAACATAACGCGAAAAACAAACGGAGGTATTTTGGGCATAAAAATAATCTTTATAGAACAAAAGGAACATTTGTTGTGTACCTGGGAGTCTCGTGAGTGAAAACATCCAAAGATCATCAAAGGTAAACTATTAATTTGATTGCTTTTCTGATTTTCAGGACCTAGCTACTTAATGCTTTAGTGTACATAATGTTTTGTTCTGCTATCGATAAACTAACACAAATGCTTGGATTGCTTTCGCTGTAAAGCATAATTTAAAAATCTGAGACGACAGGTGGATTAACAAAAGGCTAAGCTGTGTTTTGCAATATTGCACTTGTGATTTCATGAAGATTAATATTTTTGAGTAATATTATTTGACTGTGGCGCTATGCTATTCAGCGGTTGCTGGCGAGAATGATTCCGCTAATGGGATGGGTAGTGTCAAGAAGTTAAGTGTGCCTTGAATTCTAAGTAAATCACAGACAGTGTCACCAGCAAAGCACCCCCACACCATAACACCTCCTCTTCCATGCTTCACGGTGGGAAATACACATGCAGAGATCATCCGTTCACCCACGTCTCACAAAGACACGGCGGTTGGAACCAAAAATCTCCAAACAGGGCAAGACCCAGATGCAGACATGGGAGGCAGATGGTTCGCGTCTCTGATATTTATTATAATCCAACGGGCAAGCAAGAGAATGGTCATGGACAGGCAAAAGATTATAAACAAGGTCAGAGTCCAGGAGGTACAGAGTGGCAGGCAGGCACGAGGTCAGGGCAGGCAGTATGGTCAGACCAGTGGGTTCAGAGTCAAGGCAGGCAAGGGTCAAAACCAGGAGGACTAGCAAAAGAGGGATAAGAAAAAGCAGGCGCACAGAAAAACACGCTGTTGACTTGACAAGACGAACTGGCAACAGACAAACACGGAACACTGGAATAAATATCCAGGGACTAATGGGAAAAAACGGGTGACACCTGGAGGTGGGTGGAGACAATCACAAAGACAGGTGAAACAGATTAGGGCGTGACAGACTCCAGACCAAAGAACACATTTCCACCGGACGAATGTCCATTGTTTCTTGGCCCTTCCTTTAGTAGTGGTTTCTTGGAGAAATTCACCCATGAAGGTCTCCTCTGAACAGTTGATGTTGATGTGTCTGTTACTTGAACTCTATGAAGCATTTATTTGGGCTGCAACTTCTGAGGCTGGTAACTCTAATGAACTTATCCTCTGCAGCAGAAGTAACTATGGGTCTTCCATTCCTGTGGCGATCCTCATCATAGTTTCATCATAGTGCTTGATGGTTTTTGCAACTTCACTTGAAGAAACTTCCAAAGATCTTGAAATGTTCTGTATTGACTGACCTTCATGTCTTAAAGTGATGATGGACTGTTGTTTCTCTTTGCTTATTTGAACTGTTCTTGCCATAATATGGACTTTGTATTTTACCAAATAGGGCTATCTTCTGTATACCCCCCTACCTTGTCACAACACAACTGATTGGCTCAAATGCATTAAGAAGGAAAGAAATTCCACAAATTAACTTTTAAGAAGGCACACCTGTTAATTTAAATGCATTCCAGGTGAGTACCTCATGAAGTTGGTTGAGAGAATGCCAAGAGTGTGTAAAGCTGTCATCAATGCAAAGGGTGGCTATCTGAAGAATCTCAAATATAAAATATATTTGTTTAACACTTTTTTTCGTTACTATGTGATTCCGTATGTGTTATTTCATAGTTTTGATGCATTCACTATTATTCTACAATGTAGAAAATAGTAAAAAAAAATAAGAAACACCCTTGAATGAGTAGGTGTTCCAAAACGTTTGACCGGTAGTGTACGTACATTGAAACATTTACACATCTTCCCTTTAGAAGCAAACACTTTCACCAATTTCCTTTGTAACTAAATTGGAGTACTGCTGTTTTTCTGTTATTTCCTTCACAGAAAAGCAGTAAAAGCGACATTAGTGCTACTGCCTCTGCTGGGTATCACCTACATGCTGTTTTTTGTGAATCCCGGAGAGGATGACATCTCGCAAATAGTTTTTATTTATTTCAATTCATTTCTACAATCATTTCAGGTAAGATCATGGAGTCTTTTTTTTCTTTACCAAGTTGCTCCTTCCCAAGAACACACAACTCTTGAACCTTTTAAATCTTTATAATTTTCTTTAGCTTTAATATGCTGTTCATTTGAGGTTTTATAGCCTGTGGAAGAAGGACCCTTTGTACTAATGTAAGACTTTGCAAACCTGTCCCTCGTTGCCTTACTATCAAGTCTTCTGAGCTGTCAGGAGAATGTATGTGGGTGTGAGTTTGTCCACATTGAGTATTCTCAGTGTAAATCTTTGCTCCACACTGCAAGGCTGAGTGGGTGGGGAGCAGGTACTGTATGTGTTAATGGTGCTCAGTGAAGGTGTGTAGAGAATAAGGGTCAGTTTTAGACTATTCTTAAAAGGCTTTTCCATCATGAATCAGTACTTCTATTATTGCTATGTTGAAATGTGAAATACAGACTGCCCTGAATGTGAAGTGCAGTGCATAATTGTTCTCATACGTTTGTGAATCATCGATTCAATTGCTTTTTTTCCCCATATCTATACAAGTTACTCATTGTGGCAGAAAATATGTTGTAAACACCAGTTTACTGACTGTACACTGTAACGTTACTGCATGATTGTAGCGGGTTTACTAACCGTTAGTTCCATATGCTATGTTGACTTTACATTAGCTAATACGTTGACAACTACTTTAGGCTGTGTGTAGCGGTTATGATATGGTTTGGCTTGGAAAGCTTTTTTAGCCTAATGTGTTGTGTGTTGAAGTCCACAAGCGAAGGGAAAAGGTGAGAGGAGAGAGCATAGATGCGAGAAGGAAAAGAATATGGCTGCTCTGAAAGTGAACTGTGTTTACGGGTGATCAGGGATGTATTCATTCTGCCGATTCTGTTGAAAATTTTCTTAAGCACAAGCAAAAGGATCAAAACGGGGATAAACATACCTGAATTTGTTCAATTGAAACTCTCATTTGCAACTGTTGGGCTAATGATTATACCCTACAGTATATCATCTGTCACCTCAAATTGTTCTCTCAACCTATGTGCACCTACTGTACATTGTAAACGTTCATTCATAGGCTAGGTTGGAGCAACCTCATGATGGGTATAAGGAAAATTAGAGTACTATTATTATGTAGTAGCCTAAACCTATCACTGTTACATTGAACTGGAGAAATGGATATGAATGACAGTCATCCAATGCTTTCATAGAAATAAGGCCATGCTCATGAAAAACAAAAAACGTCACTGACCGCCACTGGTAAACACCCACTTTGCAGTTAGTGGCATTTTTATTACTTGAATCACACTTTGACTCTGAAAAGAATGCCTATTGCTAGCCCACCTTGAGTGGCAATCTGATTATTTGGACTCACTATAAAATATCTGACCAATAAGTGATTATTGTCCAATATTGTACATCCCTATATGAGTGACTTCACCCGTATTTGAGTGAATTGATTATTGTACATCCTTATTTGACTGAATTAATAAAGATCTATGAAAACAGATTTTACATATGAAGTTACATTATGTACATTCTAACATTGTTCTGTCTTGTTTTCCAGGGGTTCTTTGTCTCAGTATTCTACTGCTTTCTTAATGGCGAGGTTAGTCAACAATGGTCTTTTCACTCGTGGGCTTCGCTGTGTGGCGGACCGTTATGAGAGGCAGTGGACAGAAAGTCCTTGAGACCCTACTTTTACCATCATTATCCTGCAGGCTATTTTCTTTTAACAAACGTTAATGAAGATGCGCTCTATTTTTCTAGACCTATTTCCTCCTTACTTTAGTGGTCCGTCATTGCTGAAATTCATTCACGTGCCATAAAATAGGGTTGTGAATAATGTGGCTACCTCCCTCTTCTGCTGTTCTCAACTGCATCTATGAAGCTTTCGTTGATATATACACATGAAATGAAAGACACTGATTGAAGTCTACTGTGGATACTTTAGAAGCTATTCACTGTATCTGAAATGTGTGGTTCTGTACCGTTTTGTAACAATTGTTTGTTGACCGAGTAGCGTAGCGGTCTAAGTGACTGCATCACAGTGCTAGATGCGTGGTACTGTCACAGAGGGCCGTGTTCGGGAGCCCCATAAGGCGGCGCACAATTGGCCTAGCGTCGTCCGCGTTAGGGGAGGGTTTGGCCTGGGTAGGCCGTCATTGTAAATAAGAATTTGTTCTTTAACTGACCTTACCTAGTTAAATAAAGGTTCAATAAAATATGTCAATTCAAGTTCAAGAGATTTCCTGTACCCTAGATATTGTGTGTCCTACCAGATAGACTGGCTGCCCACCACTAATACAGTATTTCATTGTCATCGTCCAGGTGCGCTCAGCAGCCAGGAAAAGATGGCATCGTTGGCAGGACAACCATGCCCTGAGAGTGCGCGTGGCACGTGCCATGTCCCTCCCCACCTCACCCACCAGGATCAGCTTCCATAGTATAAAACAGACCACAGCCGTTTGACCAAATCCAAAGGTCCCCTTTGGAAATGTCATTTTTTTTCTAGGGAAGAGACTTGTCTTGAAGCACCTCTCCATAAATGTTGTCTATTTCCTGTATTTCTTACCCCAGCTGCATAAGGACAGATACAGAGGGCTTTGAGGAAGAGACTATTAGGATTTCCGAATTACAGTACTGTAACACAACCTCCTTGGACGTGTGGCAGAGATGTAAATTCAGAACAGATGGGCAATGCCGCCTCTCCAAATTAACTTTGTGAAGTGATTGCAGAGTCAGAGTCTTACTGGCAATGCATTAATAGCTGTTTTCATACTGTATTACACCAGGTTGGATTTTAATAGGTCAGGAATGTCGACCTGTCAAGGACCAATCCTGACGAGGCAAAAAAAAAAGCCACGTTAATGTCAAAAGAGACCCTAATCACTCTCAGTACTCTACTATACTTGTAGCAGCATTTATTTCCATAACCTTTCATTGTTTCATGTCTATGAGAGGGCAGGGATGAGCAGGAATGTGCATAAACAGAGCAGACACGGGATGAAAATGCGTTCTGTGTCTGTTGCAGGCTGAGCTCGAGATGCAATGAGAGTGATCAAATGATACTGTTAATCACCAAGGTAATAAGGAACGTGCAGACTCCAAGTGATATCGTTTGGTTTGTCGTCAGCACCACTTTTTTTGCGTCGTCAAAATGTCACCCTAAGAGCTATTCTATTGTATAAATGTTTTCAGGCTCATTTATTTTAAGATTGTTCCCTGCCAATCATTCTCAAATGCCTTTGAGCAGTACAACATCAATGATCTGTTTTTCTCTCTTCTGTATAAAAAACCCTAAGGCAGCTCTTATTTGGATGAGTAATCATAAATCAAAGCTATCTTTCACTGGGTTTGAGTTCAGATTATATTCATTATCTTATTATGTAAATAATGGAGATGGGACTGTGATTCTGAGACTTTTACATAACACTTATTTAAACATTGAACAGACCCTGACTTCAGTCCACGCAATGACACAGCTGTCCCAAGTCAAGAGAAATAGGAGTAATTTAAAGGTACAGTACATTGTGGATACATGAAATCCTTTTCACATAGTTATTATCTCTCTTTCAAATCCCAATGTGCCATACTTAATCAGTGTCAGTACTAAACTGTTGGGTCGAGGAGCCAGAGAGAGATAGAGCCTGATTAGTGAGATCTTCATTTGGCTTCCTTAATGCTTTGCTCTGCTCAGGTCAACATGCCAAGGTCTGCCATGGTGACTGACCGACAGACTGACCTGCATGGGTGTTATCCTCATCTCCCTCCAGGCCCCCCCTGCAGTATAATACAATTTCCAGACACATAGGCATGCCTTTTTATTCAGGAAAATAGAACAGTAGAACCCATGCACCCAGGGAATTAAGTTCTTAAAATGTGGAATTGTAGAAATTATGCAATTAGATGGGTATTGAGTACAAGCTCACTGATCTGGGGTATTTGTTTAATGCATTGTATAAATCTATTTAGGTTTATAAGCAACCATGTACCTCACAGTTGAGTTACTTTGAGAGTATACAGCTCTCCCAAGTTGTGCAGCGGTCTAAGGCACTGCATCGCAGTGCTTGAAGCATCACCACAGACCTGGGTTTGGTCCCAGGCTGTGTCACAGCTGGCCGTGAGTCAGAGGAAACATCACCCAGCTGGCGACCAATGTCAGCTTGCAGGCACCCACTAACCCGGACGATACTGGGCCAATTGAGGCGGCACACAATTGCCTAGTGTTGTCCGGGATAGTGGAATGTTTGGCTGGCAGGGATTTCCTTGTCCCATCGTGCTCTAGCGACTCCATGTGGCAGGCCGGGTGCCTGCAAGCTGACATTGGTTGCCTGCAAGCTGACATTGGTTGCCAGCTGGATGATGTTTCCTCCGACTCATTGGTGCAGCTGGCTTCCAGGTTAAGCGAACAGTGTGTCGAGAAGCGGTCCGGCTTGACAGGGTCATGTTTCGGAGGATGCATGGCTCTCAACCTTCGCCTTTCCTGAGTCCGTAGGGGAGTTGCAGCGATTGGACAAGACTGTAACCACCAAGAAGGGGTAAAAGTACAAAAAACTATACTTTGGGAGTGTATAGTAAGCAAGATGCTCAAATTCAAATATATAACATCTGTTGAGAGTTGCTGTTTTTAAATATAACGTAGGTACGGCTCAGTGACAGTCAGAATTAATTATTGCTTTACACATTTTCCTGGCATTGAAATTGGACTAGACCCACATTTATGTTGTAGAATAGCCAATTATATTTTATCAAATTGCTTGTAATGAAAGATTTACTTCTGGAAGGTCAGTTATTTTTCTCCTCACCATTCGACAATTACTGTGAAAATAATGTGGTACCATAGAATAAATGATGAACCTGTCATGTCCATTAGAGTTTGCACCCCTTGATTGCTTTATGTATAATTTTCTGAAAGAGTTGGCTTTGTACCAGTTTCCTGTGTTACATTTTCATTAATGTGACTCACTCCATATGCGCAATTCCTCTCTTAAATACCACCAACTTTTCAAGCAAATAGTTTTCACGCAAACAGTCCCAAGATCTAAATAAATTGCCAATAAAATACTGTATGTGAAAAACTGTAAATATTTGAGCTCTTCTCTCGTCCTAAAACACTAAACCCTGTTGGTTGAACATCATTTTGTTATTTATGTTTGGGAGGTGCCTCCAAGTTGAATGTTTACATTGGAGCTGTTTTAATCATATCTAGCGGTTCTAGTTGAGAAGGTCTAAAAAATAAGATAAAATCTTCAAAGAGTGCGATAAAACATGTATAACAAAAGTGTTAAGCTGTACTGTACATAAACTATTTTAAAGTTTGTTGTATATTGTAATTAATACAGTATTTGTACAAATTTTATGAAGTAAATATGTTTTTTTTTCTCTTTTACTGTTAGTGACCGTAGTAATTCATTAAGAAAATTCTGAGCATTCAGGTTACATGAATACCTACAACCGTCCAAAGCAATCATAGAAAGGTATGAATATGTTATTTTACTTGTTTGTATCACCATCTCTCATTTTACAGTTGAAATTGTACTTTCCATGATGTGTTTAGTCTATTGAAGCCATCACAATTCTGGACATACAGCACTCCCATGAATGTTAGTAAAAGGTAAGCAGAGTTTTAAATTCACCAATGGAAATCCAACTAAAACTTGTGATTGAAACTTTATTTTTTATTTTTCATGATTAATTCATTCAAAATGTAATATTCACCAAAGATGTGAAACGTGTTTACTTGTTGTCAGTGCACTTTTTCCAACCTTTTTCATACTTCTATTCACTTATGTCGGTTTGAATGAATGCCGTATTAATGTACATAATGCATTTTGGCTTTTTGTTGAAATACCAATGTTGCCTTATAGAAAAACATTGTGTAAAGAGCAAAAACTATGTTTCTACATTCATTGTTGTACTGATATGTGTGATTGATATGCATTTATACAAGTACATGTGGTAAAATCTTCAGATTTGAAATAAATATTCTCTCTGGTTTGTAAAGCTGCTACTAACAATCTTGTCCAGCATTTCCAGACTTAGTCAGACTCATTCAATAATCAGTATTCACTGAGGAGACAATGAGAAGGATTGCATTTTGTGCATTGCATTCATTCTATTTCATTATACCAGTGCTCAATTTGGATTAGAATCTCTTTGACCCAATAAGGGCTTAATAACGACTTAACATCTCTAACCACAGACTGCCATTAAAACTATTGAATATAATAAATATTTGAATGATGAAGGATGCTGGCTACACTGACTCCATGGCATGCTAACCTTACATGCAGATGCTAGACTCATTGGAGTATCTGAAGATGGCCTAAGGAAGAGTGCCATGTTAAATAATAGACTGTATATGTGGATTGGGTTTCCTACTATTCTTACTGTAGTTGGATGGAATGAGGTGTAGCAGCACTCTCACTGTACTCACTGTGAGTTATATAGCCCTAACAATTAGCTGCATCTCTGATTCAAGCAAATAAAGGCTTATTGTGACAATTAATGCTCCTGCTGCTTGACAGACGATTAAAAGGTGTTTTGTGGATCTGATGTGCCTCTCGGGCTATAGCTGCATATCCTCCTGGGTCCTCCTACAACTTGTAATATGTCCCTCAAGTTCCCTGTGACTATTTTCAGTCGCATTTCACCAATCATTAACTTGGCTAATAATAAATGATGTCATAACTGCATGGTGAGTAAAATTTTTCACATACTGTATGTTATGATTCCCGGTTTTGACAACTGCCTGACTCTGGACGACTTTCCCGCCTGCCTGATCATCCTGCCTGCCTGCCCTGACCTTGAATCTGCCTTCCCTTCGGTACCTATTGGACTCTGAAATGGTTTAGACCTTTTGCCTGTACACAGCCATTCTCTTGTCTACCCCTTTTTGGATTAATAAAAATTGTAAGACTCCAACCATCTGCCTCCTGTGTCTGCATCTGGGTCTGGCCTCATGCCTTGATAGTCACTTTCGCTTAAAGTGGAGCGAAGGGGCATCAACAACGCATCCCTTAACCGATCATTTTGGCTACTATTATGAGTTGTGCAGATAGAAAAAGTTGCCCTAAATATCTACATGAATGAAGCTTATCTGAGGATGCTTAGGACCTTCAATCAGCTCAATGTCTTCTGGAGCAACATTTCAGATTAATATGAATGTAGCCTCCTAACATTGGTTACGCAAAAAAATCATATACAGTTGAAGTCGGAAGTTTACATACACTTAGGTTGGAGTCATTAAAATGTGTTTTTCATCCACTCCACAAATTTCTTGTTAACAATATAGTTTTGGCAAGTTCGTTAGGACATCTACTTTGTGCATGACACAAGTAATTTTTCCAACAATTGTTTACAGGCAGATTATTTCACTTATAATTCACTGTATCACAATTCCAGTGGTCAGACGTTACACTAAGTTGACAGTGCTTTAAAACCGATTGGAAAATTCCAGAAAATGATGTCATGGCTTTAGAAGCTTCTGATAGGCTGATTGACATCATTTGACACAATTGTAGGTGTACCTGTGGATGTATTTCAAGGCCTACCTTCACAATCAGTGCCTCTTTACTTGACATCATGGGAAAATCTAAAGAAATCAGCCAAGACCTCAGAAAGAAAATGGTATACTTCCACAAGTCTGGTTCATCCTTGGGAGCAATTTCCAAATGGCTGAAAGTACCACGTTCATCTGTACAAACAATAGTACACAAGTATAAACACCATGGGACCACACAGCCGTAATACCGCTCAGGAAGGAGACCCATTCTGTCTCCTAAAGATTAATGTATTTTGGTGCAAAAAGTGCAAATCAATCCCAGAACAACAGCAAAGGACCTTGTGAAGATGCTGGAGGATTGCAACTGCACATTGGGACAAAGATCATACTTTTTGGAGAAATGTCCTCTGGTCTGATGAAACAAAAATAGAACTGTTTGGTCATAATGACCATTGTTATGTTTGGATGAAAAATGGGGGAAGCTTGCAAGCCAAAGAACACCATCCCAACCATGAAACACGGGGGTGGCAGCATCATGTTGTGGGAGGGTGAAAATGATGTGGATATAATGAAGCAACATCTCAAGGCATCAGTTAGGAAGTTAAAGCTTGGTCGCAAATGGGTCTTCCAAATGGACAATGACCCCAAGCACAATTCCAAAGTTGTAGCAAAATGGCTTAAGGACAACAAAGTCAAGGTATTGGAGTGGAAATCACAAAGCCCTGACCTCAATCATATAGAGGATTTTTGGGCAGAACTGAAAAAGTGTGTGTGAGCACACACACAGCCTACAAACCTGACTAAGTTACACGAGTGTTGTCAGGAGGAATGGGCCAAAATTCACCCAACTTATTGTGGGAAGCTTGTGGACAGTTACTCGAAACGCTTGACCCAAGTTAAACAATTTAAAGGCAATGCTACCAAATACTAATTGAGTGTATGTAAACTTCTGACCCACTGGGAATTTGATGAAAGAAATAATAGCTGAAATAAATCACTCTTTACTATTATTCTGATATTTCACATTCTGAAAATAAAGTGGTGATCCTAACTGACCTAAGACAGGGAATTTTTACTTGGATTAACTGTCAGGAATTGTGAATAACTGAGTTTAAATATATTTGGCGAAGGTGTATGTAAACTTCAGACTTCAACTGTATGATGCAAGATGCTGGGGAAATGAAATGATGATGTTGATGATCTATAAATGTTTCTCAGGTGAGAGAGGAAAAGATAGCCAAACAAGGTCAGGAGAGGGAGCGTATCAACCATTTTGGTGGAGCAAGAAGTGGTAAGGGAAGAAAGGGTTATGACACAGTGCCTTGCAAAAGTATTCATCCCGCTCGATTTTTTTCCTATTTTGTTGCATTACAACCTGTAAATCAAATGGATTTTTAAATGTTGATTGCATGTAATGGACATACATAAAATAGTCCAAATTGGTGAAGTGAAATGAGAAATATTACTTGTTTCAAAAAATGGAAAAGTGGTATATATATATTCTCCCCCTTTGCTATGAAGCTCGTAAATAAAATCTGGTGCAACCAATTACCTTCAGAAGTCACATAATTACTTATTTAAAGTCCACCTGTGTGCAATCTAAGTGTCACATGATCTGTCACATGATCTCAGTATATATTCACCTGTTCTGATAGGCCCCAGAGTCTGCAACACCACTAAGCAAGGGGCACCAACAAGCCAGCGGCACCATGAAGACCAAAGACCTCTCCAAACAGGTCAGGGACAAAGTTGTGGAGAAGTACAGATCAGGGTTGGGTTATAAAAAAAAAATCTAAAAGTTTGAACATCCCAAAAAAGCACCATTAAATCCACTATTTAAAAATGGAAATAATATGACACCACAACAAACCTGCCAAGAGAGGGCTGCCTACCAAAACTCATGGACCAGGCAAAGAGGGCATTAATCAGAGAGGCAACAAAGAGACCAAAGATAACTCTGAAGGAACGGCAAAGCTCCACAGCGGAGATTGGAGTATCTGTCCATAGGATCACTTTAAGTCATACACTCCACAGAGCTGGGCTTTACGGAAGAGTGGGTAGAAAAAAAGCCATTGCTTAAAGAAAAAAATAAGCAAAGTAATTTGGTGTTTGCCAAAAGGCATGTGGGAGACTCTCCAAACATATGGAAGAAGGTACTCTGGTCAGATGAGACTAAAATTGAGCTTTTTGGCCATCAAGGAAAACGCTATGTCTGCACAAACCCAACACCTCTCATCACCCCGAGAACACCATCCTCACAGTGAAGCATGGTGGTGGCAGCAACATGCTGTGGGATGTTTTTCATGGGCAGGGACTGGGAAACTGGTCAGAATTGAACGAATGATGGATGGAGCTAAATACAGGGACATTCTTGAGGGAAAACTGTTTCAGTCTTCCGGAGATTTGAGACTGGGACAGAGGTTCACCTTCCAGCAGGACAATGACCCTAAGCATACTGCTAAAGCAACATTCGAGTGGTTTAAGGGGAAACATTTAAATGTCTTGGAATGGCCTAGTCAAAACCCAGACTTCAATCCAGTTGTGAATCTGTGGTATGACTTAAAGATTGCTGTACACCAGTGGAACCCATCCAACTTGAAGGAGCTGGAGCAGTTTTGCCTTGAAGAATGGGCAAAATCCCAGTGTCCAGATTGCCAAGCTTATAGAGACATACCCCAAGTGATTTGCAGCTGTAATTGCCGCAAAAGGTGGCTCTATGAAGTGTGTGTGTGTGTGTGTGTGTGTGGGGGGGGGGTGGAATTATGCACGCTCAAGTTTTCTGTTTTTTTGTGTCTTATTTCTTGTTTGTTTCACAATAAAACATATGTTGCATCTTCAAAGTGGTAGGCATGTTGTGTAAATCAAACGATACAAACCACAAATAGGAAAAATGCCAAGGGGGAGAATACTTTCACAAGCCACTGTACTTAATTTTAGACTGTAAATAGGTCCCAAAATCACTTGTTAAATCACATGATGTGTGAATAATGATGTGAGTTAACTTACACTGATATAGCTACACATCAAGTCTTCTACCAGTCTATTCGTGTTACATTTTTCCAAAGCCTTTTCAATTGCAAGGTTGGAGACGATGAAAAAGGAGACAGGGAAAACATTGGAATATAACTTGAAATGTGGCCTGTACAAATGTAACAAACATTTTACTCAACAACATGCTAGTTTTCACCTAAGCCAAATATAATTTGTGGGTACGGTAAAAATGTATGACTACTACTACCAGATTTCAGAAGAACAAGTGTGTGTGCATCAGCAGTAGTGCAGATTGTAAACAATGATACCGCACAAACATTGCTTTGACCAGTTTGATTGAATTGCCTTAGGTTAAATTCATTATTTAATATGCGCAGTTAACAACCAATACTAATTAAGTTAACCTCCCAGCATTTAAATAAATCTGGATCTGGATTTTCAGCTAGAATTAAAATTCATATAAAAGTGACCACAAAGACCCCCAATCATCCAATCGCTTTAGACACACACAGCCACATGCCTGCATGAACATACAGACACATGCATGGTGAGACACAAATGCCTTCAACCTACAGTAGTTTGTGATCATTGTTCTGTGGTATTGAAAGGAGATTTGTTGGTGGCAATTGTAAAAGTAGAAGAGGTTGTGATGATGATGATGATAGTAGCAGTACAATTGTAGTCATACAGATCTTAATTTGATCACTCTTTTGTTTCTGACGATTTTCCTGCCCAACAGGAAATGCCAACTTGTAGTGTATTTGAGTTTTAAACAGACAGTTTTAAACAGTTTTAAAAAGTTTGTCATTTCCACTTTGAAATGTCAGACTTGATTTGCCCTAACGAAAAATGTATCACCCCCTAAAAAAATTCCATTCATTTTAATACATATAATAATCCCCATTTCCTGTAGAATTATTTTCCTGCTGTAGCAAACTGGCTCAAATTAAGATCCTACATCTGTAGCTGTAACAGTACAGTAGTAGTCAGTATAAAAGTCAGAGTGGCACAGTATACTGTACATGCTATATACAGTAGCAGTATTTGGTTCACAATGTGCCTCCAGGAAAAGCTCACATCCAGAGCAGGTTTGTCTAAAGAATAATGAATAATTATGCTTAATTGCAAGTTTTGATCCACAAATGAACACCCTACCCTGGCCAAATCCAGTTGTGATACAGCCCAGGATTGAACCAGGGTCTGTAGTGATGCCTCTAGAATTGAGATGCAGTGCCTTAGACCACTACACCACTCAGGAGCCCAAACTAACTTGCTCAAATTAAGATGTGACATCTGTAGCTGTAACACTACAATAGTAGTCAGTATAAAGGTGTCGTGTCTTTGGCTATGCCGTATTAAGTGATATGACATGCTATTCTATAAAATCCTTTCTCCATAATTAATATTACCTGATTGAGCTAATCATGTAAATGTAATTAACTAGAGAGTTGGGGCACCACGAAAAATAATATTTATAGAGATGTTATCTTCTGAATAAACTCTTAAAGACCTAGTAATATTTTACATCAATAGCAGTCAATATTAATCGTCACCTTTATTCAGCCTCATCTGAAAGTTGTAAATTCTTGGTTATCTTCACGAACCCTAGCTAACAAGTTGAATCAGCAATACAAAATTGGGTTTAATTTATTTACTAAATACCAAACTAATCACACAGAATTACACATACACATAATTAATCATAACTTGATTACAAATTACGTCATAAAGGAAAACTTCCCTGGCGGGCGGAACAGATATGACAGCTGGTTACACAAAGAAAAGGGGCTGGGTTTGAGTGAAAGAGCGGGAAGACTGAGGGACAAAGGGAGAAGCTGTGCTATTGTAAATGCAGTATCTTATGCATTCTAAATTACCGCCCATTTGGAAAAGGAAAATGCAATAAATATTTACTCTGAGCTGCGCTTCGGTAGGTTGGTGGTAGATGGAAGGCCGTGTTGCCAAACCGAGTCCATTGTCCTTTGAAGAATGTCTCTGGTGGTCAGTTGAATACTTTGTAGTAACGTCGCTGTGTGGTAGACGGGATACTCTGTCTGTTCTTTCCTAGACCACATTTGCAGCTGCTGTTGCTAACTCAACGGCTAGGAGGTATCACTTCTGTAGTGAATAATAGTTCAAAGTTCATACCATTCCCAACCAAAGCTCACGCTGAGGTTGGCTTAGTTCTGTAGTTGACATGTTAGTCCTTTTAACGCAGAGGCTGCAGACCTCACGTACTTGGAACAGGAGGTAATATTGTCGTCAAGGCTTTATATAGGCAGGGAGAGGAGGGCGTGTTTGAAACGTTTTATAACCCATGTCTCTTCACAGGGGTGGGCCACTGATTGAGCAGAGCCCTAACCTTATGAAAACCCAAATCTCTCATTTGGAAGCTAAAGTTACATTTCATCTCTTCACCAATAATTGTATATTCAAACATTTAAATTGAACATGTTAATTCCATGTGAATCCGATAAATACAATGTGCAGACTTTCCACTGTAGAGTTCATGTCATCTTATCATTGATGAGAATGTCTCAGATGACAACCGAACTGACATCATATTCATTAAGTATCACCGCATATGTTCAATTGGTCGGATTACCAGAATATAGTTCTGATGCTCCCAGAATCTCTATGTTAACCAAGGGGTTTTCAAATGTCACATCAGTAGGGTAGAGAGAGGAAACAGGGGGGAAGAGGTATTTATGACTGTCATAAACCTACCCCCCAGGCCAACGTCATGACTAAGGTCATAGTAGCACACTGTACTATATGTGCTATAGAGCAGTATTTGGTTCACAACGTATAGTACCTCCACGAAACGAGTGACGGGAGATGTCCCATCCAGAGCAGGTTTGTCTATCAAGTCATTCAGGCTTAATGAATCTCAATGTTAGTTATTACAGAGAGCAGCATTCAGGGGGTCTTCCTGGGGTTGAGCCATGGGGACTGGGGCTAAAACAACATGTCCGAAGTGCTACAGTACATTAGGACAATGAGTTGAGAGACTGCTGTTCACTCTACAGTACTCTTCCTAGGAGTCAGATAATCAAATTCGCAAGACGCTATCCACACGAAAGGTAAATAAGTTACAATGTATACTGAAATGGAAATATTGGGGGGGGGGGGGGGGACATCATGTGGACACTGGTGACTGATGTGGACCTACTGATCTGTAACTGGACAGTTATCCAATCATCTTAAATCAGATTTGTAATACCAGGTGATTATGGCGTGTTTTCCTGCTGAGAACAATCAGTTAAACAAACCAAACACAGATGCTGAAAGGTCTATGGTTTTCAGACCACGGGCTTAATCTATTTGTGGAAGGTAAGAAGCCAGTTATTATAATGTAGGCCTATACATACACTACATTGGAATATTTAAAACAAACTCTTTACTTTTTATAAACTGGCTTGATTTTTTTTACAGTTCATACTTGAAATGAAGCTCTTATTCATCCTGATAATATATTATATATATTATATATATATTTCTCTGACATATTAATAGTCATTTTTCTTTCAGTACTTGATACATGTCTGCCCTCTTGTGTCTGCAACCAGGAACATCAAGTGGCATCATTAAGGTGGCACAGGTTGTGTGGTTTGATAAACCAAAGAAGAGAAGAATGGAGACATGAAAAGGTGGAACATGGTGTCTGCCTGGAATGTGAATGTACGTGATAGAGAGACTACGATGGCTACTGACTGTGTGTGAATGAAATATATTACATGTCAGAGCACACATGTCCAACTGAGTCCATCTCTTTTCGCCATAAAGATTTCCTAAGATTGTTCATGAAGCTTAACTTGATGCAGTATGAAGAATTGTCATTGTTGATGTATGATTATGAAGGACCTCCACACGGAGTTTCCCTGTTCCTTTTCTGTATTTCATTTTTTAGCACTTTCTTTTCATGTATCACTGTGAGCGGATTGTTTGGTGAAGTATATTAGTTAGACCAATGACACCCTCTATTGGATGTAGGCTACATGAGGCTGCATTGACTTTAGACCCCAGTACAGTATACCGTCACATGGCAAGGAAAATACGACTAATGAACATCAGTTACGATAGGTAAAATTCGGAAGTACAGTATTGCACAATACTACAATAATGAATCATTCTGTTTAATCACACGTTTTGATCCACAAATGAATAGTACAATCACATTTGTTATTTGAGTGAACAAGATGGGGAGCAAATGAAAACAATGAACAATTAGTTTAAGTTAATTGGTCCCGTCACCTGATGGAATTGTAATCCAATTGGATGAGCACATGAGATGAGCACATGGTATCAGGGACATGGTGTGGACTTTCCATAAAGATATGAACAATCCCCCGTCTTCAACTATCGGTTGTCTTGGCAGCCTTTTTAAGATGCCATGACGTGTTTTACAAAATCTGAGAGGAAAAATAGACGAGGGAGTTACATACAGAAATCTTGATTGATTTAAAAGCTATGTTTTGGAATGTTTAGTCAACGATAGCAAGAAGAGGGTATCATTTCTTAACCTTCGTAGTTTACACAGCCGTTGGCGTCCTCCTGGTTTGTCATGAGCTGCTCAACCTCATCCTCCTTCATCTTCTCACCTTAAACCAATCAACAATACAGTTTAATTCCCTTTTATAATACAGTTGAACTTGAGTCTACCCTAAAACCTTTATAGCCTACTTTAGCCTGGTCCAATAATGAATGTGCTTCAGCCAACTCTTCTAACGTTGTCAACGGTATGACAATAAAGACTTGGTTACAGCACATACATTGTGGGACATGGCAAGGTCAAACTATTTTTGTTTGTATTATTGTATGGTGTATGTTAAAGATGTCTGAGGCGTTGGAATCACCTAGTGAAGCCAGGACGTGCCTGAGCTCAGCACCCATGACTGTGCCATCGCCCAGTTTGTCGAATACCCTCAGACCCTCAACAAAATCCTCATATGTGCCGCGGTCCTTGGCTTTGCAGATGTGTTGGTGGATTGGCAGGAAGCTGTCGAAGTCCAGCATCTTTGTCGCCATCTCTTTGTATGAAACAACAAAGTCAAATGTCATTGAGACCGTCCACAACATCACCAACACAGGGGTTAGAAATGTATAACATTGACTTAGATTGAATTAAAAGAATACATATTAAATGTATGATTACCTCTATTAAATTTCAAATATAAAAAGTAATAATAGCTAAATGTTAAAAGCTTATTGATGAAACATCGAAGAAAGCAAACTGAGCAGTATGTTTTTATTTTTAAAAAAAACACTAATATAAAACTGATCATAGATTGTTGCGTGGACATACCCTCAGCCTTGGGCTTTCCAAGGACGTACGTGATTTCAGCGTTGGTAGGGTTCTGCCCCAGTGCCCTGATCACATCGCCACACTGTCCGTATGTGATTTTCATCTCATTGAGTGGTGTCCTGTCAAACAGCTGGAAAGCATCCTTGAAATCTGTGGAGAGAGCAACACGAAAGTATCACTGTGTGTCTAAAATCTGTTCCGCTTAGCTTTCCGAGTGCAGTGAGTGTCTGGCAGGGCCCTAAAAGCAGGCAGGTCTCACTTTGAGGAGAGGCTGGAAATGCCACAATCTGTGGTATGCTAACAGTGTGCCGCCACGTGTTGATGTGGTGAGGAAATCAAAGGGGGATTGCCTCCTGCTTTCAATATATAACTTTTTTTCCTGTATGTAATATAAGCCATTTAGCAGACACTTATATCCAAAGCAACTTACAGTCATGCATGAACACATTTTGCATGTGGGTGGTCCTGGGAATTGAACCCACCATCGTGGCAATTTAAGCACCGTGCTCTACCAACTGAGCTGATCTCTTGCACTATACTGTCAATAGAGAAAAGTTATCATTGTTGTCATCTGTCACACACCACTGTAAATTAATGTAAATTGATATCGTTGCACTCAGAACACTTCCACAAACCATCAATTTAATTTGCTAATGACTAGAGAACAAGCTCTCAGCCTATCAAAATGCCAATAGTCTCCAATTAGTCATCTCAACTGTATGAGGCACTTCTTGGTATTCTCATGTTCAAAAATACTAAAATACAACCCCAAAACAACCTCTATTATAATAAGTGTACCATTCCAGGTCACAACTGTAACTACAATCTCAATCTTACCCTCAATCTGCTCAGGAGTGAATTCAAGCTGAAAGGAAAAACAAAAATAACATTTTGGTTCAGGATGTGGACACAAAGTAGTGATTTAAAATGGCCAACAACATAGTTAACTGCATGTTGTGAGCAACAGTGAAAATGACTTTAAAAAAATGGAGGTTAAATACATAAGGCATGACTCTTTGGCCTTGATGGTAGTAGTATCCCCCACTCTGAATGAACCTAAATGTAAAGTGAATGGAAAATGGAGGAGTATAGGCGGAGAAGGACATGAAAATGTAATTGTGCTTCACCAACCTTTCAGGTTATCTGAACAATGTCAAAGGTCTAACCTAAAACTGTATTAAAATCCTATGTATATTCATTTGATATCCTTCATGTAATGAAGATAGGAAAGGAACGTCCCTCTTGCACTTGTTCACCATCGTAAACGCTCTTGACGATTTTCCTATTGTGTATGTTGTGCGAAAATATTTTCAAATCCCACATTTTTGCATGTTTTAAAATATTTGGCCCTGGTTAGAAATATATATATTTATCTTTGCACTTCTTTCTTATTTTTGTGCACAAATAAGGCATTCCGATTTGGGTGGTCTGCTATGCATGGCCATAATTAAAATCACATTGAGTGGTTTTAACCTCACTACATAATACAGCTGTTCCCTCAACCATGAAAATGTTTACTTATATAGAAGAGGCCAGAGTCAGCAAGAAACAAACTTTGCCTTGTGTAAGCCAATATTCTCCCAACTTTAAGCTCCATCAAGTTCAAGCTACTGTTGCTTAAGTACAAAATAATGGGATTTGTGACGATGTAAATAGTAGTATGAAGATAACATGCTCTATAAAGGTCTTGAAATGCATGTAGATATTTGCCTGTCATGTTAATTATCATTGTTCCTCTTCAATCTGTCATGCTACTCGTATTATCTTATCTTTAAAGTAAAAAACGTGATTTTATATATATTTCCACAATATGAGGTTGGAATAGTACTGTGAAATTGTGACAATTATGATAATGCCCTTTTAGTGTAAGAGCTGTTTGAAATGACTGCCTGAAATGTTTTGGCCTGACTTTTGACATCACCAGGTAGTAAATTAGTTACTAGACCAATAAGAAAGAGGGTTCCAAACCTCTATACCAATAACAGCTAGTTTAATTTTCCCCTACCCACTCCGTCCAACCACTCTTTGCTAAGAAGCATTTAGATTTGTTTTTTGGGCATTTTAATTGAAAACAGTCACACTAGCTAGGTTTCCATCCAACTGGCGACAGATCTTCATGAGACTATTCTAAAATCCGCATGAAGAAGATATGCGCCTTTTCCGCAACTGACTTGTTGCGGAAAAGTCAGTGAGTGATGAAATAGTGCACACAATATATTATTTTTTGCTTATGTTTTCATGTACAGAATTCAAATCTAAGGTTCAATGTGTTTCCATCATATGTTCAACTCTACCGATAGTTTTGTCGCAAAAACTGCTGCGTCAAATAGCCGACAGTTCGCAGATATAGGGTGGTCTACATGGTGAGTTAATTATGGATAAGAACAAGAATATGTTTATTTGTCAAACGGCAGTCAAGCATCAATCATCATGTCACCAGAATATGACCCTCGCTATTTATTGAAAATGAGCATCAAACTCAATACCATGTACTTTCTCCACCCTGTGAAGTTCATCATAACGTATCTAATCTGTATCCTAATAAGCTGCATGGTTTCCCTAGTCATAGTGGTTGGACCACACACTATACCATCGCGTGACTCCAAGTTTACTTTGGTATGATGGTTATTATATCAATATTTGCACATAAAAGCATTTCCACCACCATTTCTCGCATAATACATTTTACCTACGCAAAAAGATCCCACCATGTCAAACGAACAAATGACCTGTCGGCATTTTCAAAATTGTGCCGAAACTACCTGTTTCCATCATAGCTGGGGTTTTTTTTTAAATTATTTTATTTTATCTACGGTGACTTCATTCACATGAAACACTGTGGATGGTAACTTGGTTAGTAAGATACTTAATTGTTACACAGACATTTTTTGATAGTGACTTAAAAATGGCTGCATTGGACCTTGTCCAAACGGCTAAACTGTAGGACTCCTATTTGCATGCACTGCACTGTTCACGTCACACGGTGTCTCTGATGTTCTTGAAAAACACAGATGACTATCAATGGAAGACCAAACTGTTATTACCATATCCTTGAAAGGTCCATTTTGTCCTCAAGTGGATAGATGGCTTGATGTTGAGATTAACAGTATTACATTTTTCTTATCAATTTGATGAATATGAAAAGAATGGAACCTCACCCAAATGATAGTGAAATTATGTGCTGTAGGATAGCCCAGTTACAATTTTAGCATCTAACAAATACATGAGTAACACACCTTTTTAGTCTTAAATAAATCCCTAATAAAACAAATCATTTTAAACACGTTCAAAGATAACAAATAATCAAATAAAAACATTGTTATGTTGATGTTTCCCCCATCCAACACCCACATCCAAAGCTCATTATATTTTCCATATTCCCTTCATGCAAACCAGTGAAAATAGGAGTTCTTCTGTACCACGACTTCTGTGGGGTTAAACTCCGGGATCTTGACTGGCTCAGGCTCTGGGGCCTTGGGTTTGGGTGCTTCTTTGGGCTCTTCCTTCTTCTTGGGCGCCATTGCGATGCACGACTATACTCAGGGCACACAGGAGGAATGACACTGCTAACACACACTGGGTAGAGGTGTCCTGGAGTGTCTGGGACCCTTTATTCTTTCTTCACCCCCTCCCTGACTGCAATGCTGCCAACAATAGGGGGACTACTATAAAAGGCCATGCTTTGTGCTTCTATTTAAGACCTACAACAGGCTGCGGATGCATATCATCAAGAAGGCTACTAGGAAACCAATTTGGATAGAATTCCCCCGCCTGGATCCTCATCCTTGAATCCAGCGATTTCTATTGAGTCCATTTATGTGTTCCGGTCTGTTTAAAAGTTCATCACAGTGTTGTAAGTGCTTTGATCTACCAGTTCTTTGAGCTAAAGGTGTTCACTGAGGGCAGGTGACCATCTGAGAAACAGACGGTGAATGCGACTCAAATTATCCTGCCATAGTAATATTGATGATACCCTGCAAATACTCAACACTCAGATTAAATATTGTCTAATGACTGAGTATTGTCTCCCAAGGATAGGACAGGACCGGAGGACATGTGTGCGGGCAAGCATGGCGGGTCTGTGAGATTATTATATATTTATGGGACAGATGTTCCTATCTGCAGGGATTTACAGAGTGTTAGTGACAGAGGGGAGAGACATTTGAATAGTCACTCTGCGGGCAGTAGGCCTGACGGCATATACTTTTCTCTTCGGCTGGACTTTTCAGATGGCAGTTTATGGACCTCCAAAAAAAATGTATGCAGCAACTGCTGCTTGACCCTTTAAGGCCAACACTGCTGATTTCATTAACACCAGTTGTGATAACCCATAAAAATGTGAATATGAAATATAATTTAACGTTGATAATTAATCGTTGCATTGTTGTGCCAAACATTATACACTGATGATGAACTGTCCCATGTGGCTCAGTTGGTAGAGCATGGTTTGATTCTCACGGGGGACCAGTATGAAGATGTATGCCCTCAGGAGCGTCTGCTAAATGATGTAATGATGTAATGAACTCTAGTATTGTCATTGCTGGTTGCACTTGCACTTGAACAGAACCCCAGCCAGTCAATGAGTGTCAACCTACATAGAGAGACAGATGGAAACTCAGTGTGTCAGTCAGGTTATAAATGGATCAAGCCCTGCATAGCTCTAACTGCCATCCCATGAACATTATATCAGGTGATTGTCATTGAAGACAGCTAATGCAACCATCCCAGTATGTCCACCCCATGGGAAGCTTGTAAAACATTCAGGTCCTGTCATGATTGCTATTTTGGTGCCTGCCCGTTGTTCGCTATGGTATGTACCTTGGAAAGGCTCCAGACGATTTACAACGCCAATTGTTATTTGACCCCCAAACAAAGCAAAGCAACCTTCAGTGCAGCTGTAACGGGGGCAGTTTAGTTTAGCAAGCTAAAGTCATAAGTAAGTATAGACACATACACTTAGTTTGGACTTTACTGGTTGGATCCAATTACAAGAGAATGAGACACAGTAACGTTCCTTTAATCCAGTAGGGAATCACAGAGAAGGGTACTAACTAAGATTCATTCATTTATGAAATGTACACTGTATATTAACAACTGTACACTCTTCCAAAAGGGTTATTCAGCTGTCCCCATAGGATAACCATTTTTTGGTTCCAGGTTGAACCCTTTTGGGTTCCATGTAGAACCCTCTGTGGAACGGGTTCTACATGGAACCAAAAAAGGTTTCACCTGGAACAAAAAAGGTTTCTTCAAAGGGTTTGCCTATGGAGACAGCCAAATAACCATTTTAGGTTCTAGGTAACATGTTTTTTTTAAAGAGTGTAGCACACATTTATCAGGGAAATTCAGAAGACTCAAATTAGGTTTCTGCCCTGCTGCACGCCAGGCTATAATTCTGTCCAAGTTCAGGATGTGGGTAGCCCTCTTCTCAGGGAGGAAGAGAGTTGATTATTGTACAGAATAATAATTTGCATAATAGTTAAATGGCCAGGACGAGACTGGCTAATTAGAGCTTTCCTACACCGGAAATCCACATTTTCTGAAGAACTATTTAAGTGAAATAAACTAATTTTACTCATGTGAAACTCATGTTTTACATGTTTGTATATTGAGAGTCACAATGGTCAATAGCGCTGACAAACTTTTAAAGACAATTCAATTTGCCTTGCTGTAGCATGTTGTACACATGCATTGCTGAATAATGTTGAACAAGTCTCCAATCAGATAGTAGTTTCTAAGAAATGATGGTACGAGCACAGTTTGCAGTACACTAGTGGGTGGCATCTATAATGGAATCATAGTCATCATGTGCAATCCTACTGTGGCAATTTAATGGTAATAGTTAAGATTGATCAACTTTCAGTGAACTTTTTGTAACCTTCACATGTGCAACCGCATCATGTTCAGAATGAATGTTATGTTGATGACAATGAATGTCCTTATGTGGTTGGCATTTACCTCTGGAAAAATTGTTCCTCCAAATTGGTCTTTCAGTGCTCATAGAAACAACTGACTCATGGTTCAAGGCTCAGCTCCTCTGTGTATTGTCCTTTACTGAAAGAGAAACAAATAAAATAAAGAAGCATATTTCAAAATAAAGGATAGAGTATTACACAAAAAGTAATTTCACATCCTGAGGGATGTTATAGGTTTAACCCAACAAGCTGAACAAATATTACTTTCTGAGTTTATTAACTTTCTTGTATATTTATTTGTCAGTGTGGTCTTGTATTTGGATTTGCTTGTTTCTGATTGGAGTAATTCAAGGTGTTCCAATTGCAATGTACCAATTGCCATCGGCCTCTCCTATAGGACTGTTTTGATGGAACTCACAAGTTATTCACATTTATTGTTACAACATAGCATGGATGAATGTATATCATATACAATATGTATTTGCTGAAGACCTGCAGTATTGAAAGCAATCTTGTATGCTGTCACTTAAAGAATGTAAAACTATTAAGGGCCAGCTCAACGGTCTAACGGTTGTCTAAATAGAGACAGTTACCTAATACCGGATCACTTTATAGTTTTCTAAAAGGCATTGTCTTTTAGCAGTGTGCTGTGATATCTGAAAATAGCAAATGTGCTTATCATGCTACTGTACTTTTATTAAGAAATGAATTGAAGTTAGGGTCTCAGTTTGGATCGAGAAAACAGAAACTAACACGGGCTACATAGATTTGTGTTGATCCTTTTGAATCTTACTTTAATTAACAAAGTAAGGGTTGGATGGTAACACAAGGTAGAGCATACTAAAACAAAGGCTACAGAATCCATTCAGCCATTCAATTTTGTACCTTATGTTCTCCCAGCAAATTTGTCTGACGCTTCATCTGAGCTGTAAATTGTCTCCAGTCCACATCCCTAAGACAATCAGACATTTGGAAGTACGTTTCTATCAGGCATACTGTATAAAACACCTCCCTAATATTGAGTTGCACCCACGTTGCCGTAGAACAGCCTCAATTTGTTGTGGCATGGACGTCGAAAGTGGTGTCGAAAGCGTTCCACAGGGATAGTGGCACATGTTGACTCCAATGCTTCCCACAGTTGTGTCAAGTTGGCTGGATGTCCTTTGGTTTGCGGACCATTCTTGAAACACACGGGTGTTTGCAGTTCTTTTTTCTTTCCACTTTTTTTCTCCCCAATTTTGTGGTATCCAATTGGTAGTTACAGTTTTGTCTCATCACTGCAACTCCCGTACAGGAGAGGCGAAGGTCGAGAGCCGTGCGTCCTCCGAAACACAACCCAACCAAGCCGTACTGCTTCTTGACACAATGCTCAATTAAACCGGAAGCCAGCCGCACCAATGTGTCTGTGGAAAAACCATACACCTGGCTACCGTGTCAGCGTGCACTGCACCTGGCCCGCCACAGGAGTCACTAGTGCGCAATGGGACAAGGACATCCCGGCTGACCAAACTCTCCCCTAACCCAGACGATGCTTGGCCAATTGTGCGCCACCCCATGGGTCTCCTGGGTCGCTGCCGGCTGAGACAGAGCCTGGACATGAACCCAGAATCTCTAGTGACACAGCTAGCACAGAGATGCAGTGCCTTAGACCACTGCGCCACTCGGGAGCACAGGTTTGCAGTTCTTGACACACTCAAAGCCGTGCGCCTGGCACCTGCTACCATACCTGTTCAAAGGCACTTACATCTTTATTCTTGCCCCTTCACCCTCTGAATCGCATACATTCACAATCCATGTCTCAATTGTCTCAAGGCTTAACAATCTTTTTTTAACCTGTCTCCTCCCCTTCATCTACACTGCTTGAAGAGGATTTAACAGGTGACATCAATAAGGGATCATATCTTTCACCTGGATTCACCTGGTCAGTCTAATCTTTTGTACAGTCAGTTTATGCTTTCTACAGGAACTCTGTGCTCAGGTCTGATAGTCTCTTTTCCCCTCTATTCCTCTCTGACCATTGAAGTCGAATAATATGGGGTTATTATGCATTCAGTGATAGGACTAGACCTCAGGATTCCTGATTAGATTTACATATGAAGAAGAAATGTTTTCTTTAATAAAAAAAATCCCCATTTTAAACTCCCTGACAACAGTGAATTGTATGGTATGTACATTACATTGTCTGGTAATTATGAGCATTTCAAACCATACAACAGAGAGCAGCACTGAATAGAAAAAAACATTCACTGAACATGAACCTGCTACTATGAGGCAAGCGCCACACTGTCAAACTGTCACCAGGAAAAACGGGACCACAGTGCCCTCCTTTGGCTAAAAAGTTAAATATGTGAGATGGAGTCAACACCCACTTACTTTCTGTGTGACAGATGAAGAACAAGCTGTACAATTTTATATGAATGAAAGCTGTTGAATAAATGAAAGTGTGATTAAATGACCCCCTCATTATAATTATTGGAGAAAGTATCTGAAGAAAACTTTACAAGAGCTCTATTCAATCTTACAATGCCATCACTTGAACAAACTTGAATCTACATTAAATGTCAAAACAAAGACCACCTGCACAACCCTTGCCTGAGAGCCCTAGAAACTCAGCAGCTATTCTCGCTGTGCTCAGATCCTTCTAGTTGAGGGCTCTGATTGAAGCCAAAGTGGTTCCTTGATTGCCAGGGCCGGCCCTGGATATAAGCAGCAGCTAGGGGGCCTGTCATGCCAAATAATGTCCCCCAGCCAAAAAGTGTCCCCCTCTGCTTCACAATGGGATTTAATGAACTATTAGTGTCCGTTGCTATATCAACGGTGTGATGACCTAATGATTCGAATTTTGGATATCATTACAGCCTAAATTATGTTCTTTTCATCATCGCTATGCAAACAAGGCTGATCTCCGTGATAATTTTGCTGTTTAAACAAGTTTCGTTTAGCTAATAAAATGAAACCTTTACTTCAAACTACTTTTGGGTACCTTGGTAACATTACAACATAAAAAAAACATGTCTTTAATGTTGCTTCATTTCGGAAATGGCAATCTGCTTGTAATCTGCTTGACACAAAGTTACTTACCTTACAGATCAAAAAGTCAGCTAATTGTCACTCCATTCTTATGTAAATCCACCTGATTCATACACCAGATTGTCTGGCTGTAATGTTTTTATTTTAACCTGGCCTTCCCTTATCTACACTGAAATAATATTATTTCAGTAAGTCCTCCTCATTAGTACACCCTTGTGGCTGAATATATATGTTGTAGATACATATTGTAGATCCTAGGATACAATGAATAATGTTGAACAAATAAATATACAGTGCCTTGCGAAAGTATTCGGCCCCCTTGAACTTTGCGACCTTTTGCCACATTTCAGGCTTTAAACATAAAGATATAAAACTGTATTTTTTTGTGAAGAATCAACAAGTGGGACACAATCATGAAGTGGAACGACATTTATTGGATATTTCAAACTCTTTTAACAAATTCAAAAACTGAAAAATTGGGCGTGCAAAATTATTCAGCCCCTTTACTTTCAGTGCAGCAAACTCTCTCCAGAAGTTCAGTGAGGATCTCTGAATGATCCAATGTTGACCTAAATGACTAATGAGGATAAATACAATCCACCTGTGTGTAATCTAGTCT
Organism: Oncorhynchus mykiss; assembly: GCF_057628025.1. Lineage (NCBI taxonomy): Eukaryota > Metazoa > Chordata > Actinopteri > Salmoniformes > Salmonidae > Oncorhynchus > Oncorhynchus mykiss. Next base: position 13,354,334 of record NC_143049.1, read on the forward strand.
CCGTATAAATGCACCTGCACTGTGATAGTCTCAGAGGTCCGTTAAAAGCGCAGAGAGCATCATGAAGAACAAGGAACACACCAGGCAGGTCCGAGATACTGTTGTGAAGAAGTTTAAAGCCGGATTTGGATACAAAAAGATTTCCCAAGCTTTAAACATCCCAAGGAGCACTGTGCAAGCGATAATATTGAAATGGAAGGAGTATCAGACCACTGCAAATCTACCAAGACCTGGCCGTCCCTCTAAACTTTCAGCTCATACAAGGAGAAGACTGATCAGAGATGCAGCCAAGAGGCCCATGATCACTCTGGATGAACTGCAGAGATCTACAGCTGAGGTGGGAGACTCTGTCCATAGGACAACAATGTATATTGCACAAATCTGGCCTTTATGGAAGAGTGGCAAGAAGAAAGCCATTTCTTAAAGATATCCATAAAAAGTGTCGTTTAAAGTTTGCCACAAGCCACCTGGGAGACACACCAAACATGTGGAAGAAGGTGCTCTGGTCAGATGAAACCAAAATTGAACTTTTTGGCAACAATGCAAAACGTTATGTTTGGCGTAAAAGCAACACAGCTGAACACACCATCCCCACTGTCAAACATGGTGGTGGCAGCATTATGGTTTGGGCCTGCTTTTCTTCAGCAGGGACAGGGAAGATGGTTAAAATTGATGGGAAGATGGATGGAGCCAAATACAGGACCATTCTGGAAGAAAACCTGATGGAGTCTGCAAAAGACCTGAGACTGGGACGGAGATTTGTCTTCCAACAAGACAATGATCCAAAACATAAAGCAAAATCTACAATGGAATGGTTGAAAAATAAACATATCCAGGTGTTAGAATGGCCAAGTCAAAGTCCAGACCTGAATCCAATCGAGAATCTGTGGAAAGAACTGAAAACTGCTGTTCACAAATGCTCTCCATCCAACCTCACTGAGCTCGAGCAGTTTTGCAAGGAGGAATGGGAAAAAATTTCAGTCTCTCGATGTGCAAAACTGATAGAGACATACCCCAAGCGACTTACAGCTGTAATCGCAGAAAAAGGTGGCGCTACAAAGTATTAACTTAAGGGGGCTGAATAATTTTGCACGCCCAATTTTTCAGTTTTTGATTTGTTAGAAAAGTTTGAAATATCCAATAAATGTCGTTCCACTTCATGGTTGTGTTCCATTTGTTGTTGATTCTTCACAAAAAAATACAGTTTTATATCTTTATGTTTGAAGCCTGAAATGTGGCAAAAGTTCGCAAAGTTCAAGGGGGCCGAATACTTTCGCAAGGCACTGTAAATACCATCAAAGGATACATTACAACTTACAATAATGAACACCTTGTGAAACAGCTGTGAAAACCAATTTGGCAATTTTTAAGATTATTGTCACACCCTGATCTGTTTCACCTGTCCCTATGATTGTCTCCACCTCCTCCAGGTGTTGTTTATTTTCCCCAGTGCATTTATCCCTGTGTTTCCTGTCTCTCTGTGCCAGTCCATCTTGTATGTTTAGTCAAGTCAACCAGCGTGTTTTTTTCTCCGTACTAATTTTCTATTCACTTTTGCTAGTCTTCCAGGTTTTGACCACTGCCTGACTCTGGACTACTTTCCCGCCTGCCTGATCATGCTGCCTGCCCTGACCTTGAATCTGCCTGCCCTTCCATACATATTGGTCTCTGAACAGGTTTTGACCTTTTGGCTGTACAAGACCATTCTCTTGCCTACTCCTTTTTGGATTAATAAACATTGTAAGACTCCAACCATCTGCCTCCTGTGTCTGCATCTGGGTCTCGCCTTGTGCCTTGATAGTACGAACTGGCCATGACAGACCCAGCAGACGTGGACCAGCTCCGCCACGCTGTCTCCCTGCAGGGAGCCACCATTGGGAGACATGAGGAGTTGTTTCAGGTCCTTTTGGAAGGGCTCAGTTCCTTGATGTACGCCACGGCCACGGGTTAAAGGCAATTATGGAACAAATCAGGGAGTTAGCTCAAAGGCTGCCTACCACCTCTGAAAAACCCCAATCACCAGGATTTCCCTATCTGTGGTGAGTTTGTACAGCCTATCCCGGCTCCCCGAGAACCCTGCTTACCGCCTCCGGAGCGATATTTGGGGAATCCTGGTACCTGCAGGGGTTTTCTTTCTCAGTGCTCACTTATTTTTGAGCTACAGCCATCTTTGTTTCCTTCAGACCGATTGAAGATAGCATATATTATTGCGTTAATGTCGAACGGAAGACCCCCATGAAATGGACAAAAATGAATGCCAACTTATTCGCCATTGGGCGAACAATATACACAATCGCAAATACCATTCAAATGATCTGCAGTTCATCCAAACCATATGTCAAGTGGAACATGGCAGATGCCAAGTGTCATACCCCAAAAATCCAAAAGATGACGAGCGTGCTCTACCGTAGATTTTCATATGGCACATGGTCACAAAGTCAAGACCCAAGGGTTAAATTTTGAAAATCTAATACTTAAAAAAAAATACAACCCCCTCTACAAAAGTGCTTTCTGGACCATTTTTCAATTATTAGTTTTTTGTCAGTTATACATATGTAATAACCATATGAACATACATCTGTCTTATTTTATTGAGTTTGTCCATAAGGCCTATGTTTTGTCCATTTGCAATATATGATCATGGGATGTCAGCTTCCGAAACCGAAAAGTCAGTGAACCATGGCCAAATGGCATAAGAAATGTCCAAATGCCATACATAAGTATTGAAAATCAGGATGTTATGTCCATTTGCCATATATGATCATAGGAAGTCAGCTTCCGAACCCGAAAGTCAGTCAACCATGTCCAAATGGCATTTATACTAACCAAATTATATATACCACTATGTTAAGTCCTGAATCAACCTAGAAGGTCTATTTGTCATGTATGATCATAGAAAGTCATAGGAAGTAAGAATTTGGTGTAATGAGAGAGAGAAGTGGGACTCTGTCGATTTTTAAAAATATTTTTTGAAAAACAACCAAAAGGACCAGGGGTGCCCTCTATAGGATGGGCACAGGTGGTGGTGGTGGGGGGGGGGGGGGGGGGGGGGTCGGGGGTTCTCCCTACCCGGCCATGGACCCCTTGCCTTCCCCTAAAGGCATTACAAAAAAAAATGTGCTACTGGTAACCCGTTCAGGTAACCTGGTGCACGGCTGTCCATTTGCAATGTCTTACAATGGGCATTTACCCATTTACGAGATTGACAGATTGATTTTTGCACGTTGGCCGCCGAGAGTGCCTGGAATCCGGAGTCTCTTTTCGATACTTTTCTGCACGGATTATCTGGATTATAAGGATGAGCTAGCTGCTTGGGAATTGCCGGTGGACCTCGACTCCCTTATCGCCATAACCATTAAAAATGATAGACGCCTAAGAGTGAGAGGAGGTCTGGTCTCAGGCACCCTTGTGCACCCGCTATGGCTCATTCTCCTTTGAGGGAATCCGGAAAGCAGCTTTTCCGAGAGGATTCGAAGCCACCCAAGCCCTCTCGTGAATCTACGACGGGTTTGTTGGATACTCCTGAGCCTATGCAGTTGGGAAGACCTAGGTTATCAGTTGGGGAAAGATCACGGAGGATGAATAGTAACTGTTGTCTGCACTGTGGAGGGGCAGGACATTTTATAGCTACCTGCCCTATAAGGACTGCCTTCAAGCAGCACAGCCTTCCCCAAGTCGTTTTCCTCAGGATGTTAGCAAGACTGTGGAAGTCTCCGCTATTCCCACTGAATACCATGACCTCCTGGAAGCGTTCAGTAAGGCACGTGCTACATCCCTTCCCCCGCACCGTCCTTATGATTGTGCCATTGATCTTCTCCCAGGTACAACACCACCTCGGGGTCGGTTGTATTCTCTGTCTGGACCAGAGACCAAAGCTATGGAGGAGTACATAGAGGAGTCTGTGGCCACAGGGGCCGTCCATCCATCTGCATCTCCTACCGGCACAGGGTTTTTCTTTGTGGAGAAGAAGGACAAGATCCTGCATCCATGCATTGACTAAAATCGTTACCCCCTGCCTCTCCTCTCCTCTGCGTTTGAACCTCTCCAGGGGGCCACCATGTTTTCCAAGTTGGACCTTCAGAATGCCTACCACCTGGTTCGGATACGCGAGGGGGACAGGTGGAAGACAGCCTTCAACACAGCCAGTGGACATTGTGAGTACCATGTCATGCTGTTTGGACTCACCAACGCCTTTGGTCAACTATGTGCTCCGGGACATGCTAAACCGTTTTGTGTTTGTTTACCTTCACGACATGCAGTTTTTTTCCCGATCTGCCCAAGAACATGTACTTCATGTCAGACAGTTCCTTCAGTGCCTCCTAGAGAACCAATTGTTTGTGAAAGCCAATAAGTGTGAGTTCCACCGCTCTACTATCACCTTTCTGGGATATGTCATTGCTGAGGGCAATGTTCAGATGGATCCTGGAATATTGAAAGCAGTGGTGGATTGGCCTCAACCAACGTCCAGGATGCAGTTGCAACGGTTTCTTGGTTTTGCTAACTTCTACCTCCGTTTCATTCGGGATTACAGCACCTGGCGGCCCCCCTCTCGGCACTCACCTCTCCCAAGGTACTTTCCAAATGGTCTCCATGTAGGCAACCTAGAACTCCTGGCGGGTTAAGATGGCGTTGGAAGAGTGGAGGCACTGGCTGGAAGGAGCAGAACAGCCATTCTTGGTCTGGACCGACCATAAAAACTTGGAATATCTCCGTAGAGCCAAGTGCCCCAACTCCAGGCAGGCCCTGTGGGCCCTGTTGTTTACCAGAGTCAACTTCACCATTTCCAACCACCCAGGGTAAAAAATGTGAAGCCTGACGCTCTCTCCCGCTTATACAGTTCCTCTGCCACACCCTTGACCTCTGAAACCATTCTCCCTACCTCATGCCTTGCTGCCACTGTGGATTAGGCTATTGAGAACCTGGTTCGCGAGGCGCAATGCGAAGGCATTCTGCACCCTTATTGGGTCATCGGCCAGCCTGTCATCCGGATTCAATCCCAAAACCAAGGGTCAGTCAGAGCGAACCAACTAAGACCTGGCAACCACCTTGAGATGCCTGGTCTCAACCAAACCCCACTACCTGGAGCCATCAACTGGTCTGGGTGGAGTATGCCCGGAAATTCCCTGTTCTGCCACAGGACTCTCCCCTTTCGAGTGCTCCATGGGGTATCAGCCTCCACTCTTCCCAGAACAGGAGCAGGAGGTCAGTGTACTGGATGTTTGTCCGCCTCTGTCGTCGTACCTGGAGAAGAGCCAGGGCGGCTATTCTCAAGACCAACTCCAGGTACCATTGCCGGACCCCATCTCCCCACTAACGCATTGGGCAGAGTTTATGGCTTCCCACTCGGGACCTGCCCCTGCAGGTAGAGTCCCGCAAACTAGAATTAAGCCCGTGTCTCACTGTCCTTTGTCTTCTGTTTCCAGGCCCTACCATCCCTCCCGGGTAATCGATGGCCATCCAGCGTATACAGTGAGACGCCTCCTGAGGGTTCGACCACGGGGCAGGGGATTCCAGTACCTGGTTGACTGGGGGGGTTATGGCCCGGAGGAGAGGTGCTGGGTTCTGCTAAAGACATCGTGGACCCGGCCCTCATCGCCGATTTCCACCGCCGACACCCCGGTCAGCCAGGTATGTGTCCCTGGGAGGAGGGGGGGGAGTACTCTCACGCCCTGATCTGTTTCACCTGTCCCTGTGATTGTCTCGTCTCCACCCCCTCCAGGTGTTGCTTATTTTCTCCAGTGTATTTATCCATGTCTCTCTGTGCCAGTTCGTCTTGTATGTTTAGTCAAGTCAACCAGAGTGTTTTTCCCCATACTCATTTTCTATTCTCTTTTGCTAGTCTTCCCGGTTTTGACCACTGCCTGACTCTGGACTACTTTCCCGCCTGCCTGATCATCCTGCCTGCCCTGACCTTGAATCTGCCTGGACTTCGGTACCAATTGGACTCTGAACTGGTTTTGACCTTTTGCCTGTACACAACCATTCTCTTGCCCTTTTTAAACCCCTTTTTGGGTTAATAAACATTGTAAGACTCCAACCATCTGCCTCCTGTGTCTGCATCTCCTGTGTCTGCATGGCCAGGTCACAATTGTAAATGAGAACTTGTTCTCAACTTGCCTACCTGGTTAAATAAAGGTAAAATAAATAAATAAATAAAATCTGGGTCTCTCCTTGTGCCTTGAGCCTCAGAAGTGGGACTTGAAGAGGGAGACGGCAAAGTCTAGGCAATACTGCTCCCTTTGTTCTGAATGTTTGCAGTGCTAGTGTTTTTGGTTTATCTGTGTGTCTCACATATTGTGTGGCCAGTATAATAGAGCAAAGAAACATTCTTAGCAGATAATGACAACTTGACAATAACAGTAGCTGTAGATGATGTAATGAAAAGTTGGAGGGTGGTTGGTAATGGAGGACATGAGGTGGATCCACATCTGGGCGTTGGGCAGAACCCCTCGGTCCTGGAGAACAGGAGCAGAGTTAAAGGGAACAGGGTAGGAGATGTAAACAAGCAAACACACAGGTAACACTTTACTGTGAAAAAATGTGATGGATTAGCGCAGTGTTATAAATGGGAGATATGTACTTTTGGAAGGTATAGCCTACCTCATGCTGGTACCCCTCCGACTCAGAGCACAGAGAATCAGACTGATCCAAACTCACTGGTTCTGGTGGATGGGATACCTCCTGGGGGGCTCGGAGAGTCGATGGTCTTAAAGTCATTTGGAGAGGTAAATCAAAGAGATACATTTTTATAAGCTCAACATAACTACAATTTCTTGCTTTCTCAAATGTCAATCAAAGCTTACTTTCTCAAATGTCAACCAAAGCTCAAGCTTTTATCTGATAAAAAACCTCCACATCCTTCTCAGTCCGTGCCTGAAGGTGGTCCTCAAAGGCTTTCTGATCTGTTTCGACAACTTCCATCACATCAGGTGGAGCTTTAGTGATCTGAAAGTACGTTATACAAAAATAGCAATAGACAAACACCAGGTCACAAATTTGAAAGACTACAGTGTATGCAATAAATTGTATATACAAGTGCATTGTTTACCTCAGTCAACAGCTGCGGCTCCCGTCCATACACAGGCCTGGATGCTGCTGTTGTGTGCAAAAATAATTACATTCAGATTGTTCTCCCACCCTTCCTGGTACAAATCAAGGGTCTTGCCCATGGCGGTCTTGAGAGTCTGTTTGTTCCATTCACTAAACCTGGAGGAGGGGGTAGGAAAGCAATATCTATTGACAATGTAAGATATTGAAACATGTCCTATTGTGTACCATGAACAAAAAGCTAGAAAATAAATAAAACAAACCATTGGTGACAGAATATAATCCTATAACATTCAATCCAGCGTTCATGACAACGGTCACTCAAGATGACCTCAGGAGACCCGTGAGTGTTGAAGATGTCCACCATCGCCTTGGAGGTGGCTTTGCCAGTCTCGTCCTTAATGGGTATCAAACAAAACTAAAATCTATTATTGGTTCCAAGCACTACTTTTAATGTGCTACAGAAGGGAATTTAGAGTAAAGCATGTACTCTTCCTTTACTGACCTAACTAGACAGGGTACTGACCTTTAAGCAAAAAGTGACAAATTGAAACATTGTGTGCTCTCTGATATGACATTTTTTTTAAATCATAATAATTTCAGATATAATAGAATGTGATTGATAAACAAAAGGTTTACATTTGCCCAGCTTTCCACCTCATTGACAATCCCCTGTCAGAAGAAGTGTAGGTTGATTTTTGCAATCATATGCTTAACTTCGAAACGGCCAGCATGCATCTCGGTCAGCACAACCCCCCTTCTCCTTAGTAAAAATCACCCTCCTGTGTGGCTGGCCATCCTTCCCCCGTAGGTACATATCAAGTTGTAAGGGGAGTTGTTGAAATACTCAAGTCCAAGTACATTTGCACTGCTGGCTTTCTCTCTCTCTGTTTCTCTCTCTCCATCTCTCTCTCTGTCTGTCTTTCACTCTGTTTCCACCTCTCTCTCCCTCTCTCCCTTGTATCCTTTCTTTCTTCCTCTTCCTCTCTCTCTGTGTCTGTCTAGTGAAGAAACCTAGTAAAGAGCATTTTAAATCACCATAATTGCTTACACCTATCCATTTGATTGATCAGGTTTAACTTCTCATTTACACCTACAACCTCGCCAAGATAAAGCAAAGCAGTGCGACAAAAACAACAGTTACATATGGGATAAACAAACATACAGCCAATAACACAATAGAAAAGTATATGTACAGTGTGTGCAAATGTAGTACGATTAGGGAGGTTAGGCAATAAATAGGCCATAGTGGCGAAATAATGACAATTGAGCATTAACACTGGAGTGATAGATGTGCAGATGATGTGCAAGTAGAGATACTGGTGTGCAAAAGAGCAAAAAAATAACCATATGGGGATGAGGCAATTGGGTGGGCTATTTACAAATGGGCTGTGTACAGGTGCAGTGATAGGTAAGCTGCTCTGACAGCTGATGCTTATATTTAGTGAGGGAGATTTAAGTCTCCAGGTTCAGTGACTTTTGCAATTAAATGGTATCACATTGAAACCACGCGTTTGACACCTTTCTAGACATTATTAGAGCCATCCTCCCCTCATCAGCCTCAACTGAACTATATGTATAGCTAGCAACATGTAAATGACCAACTACCTAGATGAAAAATGGTAGTTGAAAAATGGTTGTACATAGCTACAGTGGGGCAAAAAAGTATTTAGTCAGCCACCAATTGTGCAAGTTCTCCCACTTAGAAAGATGAGAGAGGCCTGTAATTCTCATCATAGGTACACTTCAACTATGACAGACAAAATGAGAAAGAAAATCCAGAAAATCACATTGTAGGATTTTTAATTTATTAATTTGCAAATTATGGTGGAAAATAAGTATTTGGACAATAACAAAAGTTTATCTCAATACTTTGTTATATACCCTTTGTTGGCAATGACAGAGGTCAAATGTTTTCTGTAATGCTTCACAAGGTTTTCACACACTGTTGCTGGTATTTTGGCCCATTCCTCCATGCAGATCTCCTCTAGAGCAGTGATGTTTTGGGGCTTTTGCTGAGCAACACAGACTTTCAACTCCCTCCAAAGATTTTCTATGGGGTTGAGATCTGGAGACTGGCTAGGCCACTGCAGAATTTGAGTCCCTGGCGGCGTAGTGTGTTACTGATGGTAGGCTTTGTTACTTTGGTCCCAGCTCTCTGCAGGTCATTCACTAGGTCCCCCCGTGTGGTTCTGGGATTTTTGCTCACCGTTCTTGTGATCATTTTGACCCTACGGGGTGAGATCTTGCGTGGAGCCCCAGATCGAGGGAGATTATCAGGGTCTTGTATGTCTTCCATTTCCTAATAATTGCTCCCACAGTTGATTTCTTCAAACCAAGCTGCTTACCTATTGCAAATTCAGTCTTCCCAGCCTGGTGCAGGTCTACAATTTTGTTTCTGGTGTCCTTTCACAGCTCTTTGGTCTTGGCCATAGTGGAGTTTGGAGTGTGACTGTTTGAGGTTGTGGACAGGTGCCTTTTATACTGATAACAAGTTCAAACAGGTGCCATTAATACAGGTAACGAGTGGAGGACAGAGGAGTCGCTTAAAGAAGGTCTGTGAGAGCCAGAAATCTTGCTTGTTTGTAGGTGACCAAATACTTATTTTCCACCAAAATTTGCAAATAAATTCATTAAAAATCCTACAATGTGATTTTCTGGATTTTTTTCTCATTTTGTCTGTCATAGTTGAAGTGTACCTATGATGAAAATTACAGGCCTCTCTCATCTTGGGAGAACTTGCACAATTGGTGGCTGACTAAATACTTTTCTAAATACTATATCTGTCCAGTTATCTAATAGTAGTTAACTGCTTAACGTTACCCTGAATTGTGAATTTCTCTGAATGTTGCTCCTCTTGTCGAGATCAGTGGTGCCTTCATAGTACTTCGCCTGGTTGGAAAGACAAAATAAAATCTCCTTGAGGGATGCCATTGAAGTGCAAACCAACAGTTACAGTAGCTAGCTAGCTAATGTTAGCTAAATAAAACTGTCTGGCATGCCTGCTAGCTAGCTAGCCAGCGTCAACAGCTAGAAATGATTCCTTCCTATTTAACAATATTTAACGTAAACTCACTCACTTTTGTACATCGCCTTGGTCCGTACAATTGACCTTATTTTAGCGCCCAAAAAACATACATAATACTTCCAGATCAACTGTAATGTCAATACCATTGTAAAGCACAATTTCTCCCCTTTCCAACATAATTAATGCCGAGACCTCCACGCTGCCTGTTTCTGCATGACTGAAGAAGGCAATGAGCTCCTTCGGATCTTTTTAAAAATGGCGGGTGGGGAAGCGAAACTAATGCGTGGTAGAGAGAAGGAGAGGAGATGTGTGGGAAAACACTATTTTTTCACTCGATCTGTCCAACTTATCACCTTATCACCTCTAAAATGTAAATAAAACACTAAAGAGTTTATATAATGTGTCATTACATACCTATTTGAAGGTTTGTGTCGAATTTGAATCAGGTTTTTAGGGCGGTGCTAAAGTGATCTTCAGAAGTTAACAGCGGCTTTGAGAGTGACGATCGTGTCATGTACTGTCATGTTGTGTCTTGTCTCTGTCCTTTCCCTTCACCCTGTCTCCCTCTGCTGGTCGTTGTTAGGTTACCTTTTCTCCCCCTCTTTCCCCCAGCTGTGCCTTGTCTCCTCCTAACCACCTCGTCACCCCTTTTCCCACCTGTTCCCTTTTTCCCTCTGATTAGTCCCCTATATCTCTCTCTGTTTTTGTTCCTGTCCTTGTCGGATTCTTGTTTGTTGTGTTTCATGCCTGAACCAGACTGTCGTCATGTTTGCTGTAACCTTGTCTTGTCCTGTCGGAATCTGCCGGTCCGTCTGAGCCTACCTATGTTTGGTAATTAAAGAAGCTCTGTTTAAGTTAATTCGCTTTTGGGTCCTCATTCACGCACCGTAACAGAAGAATCCGACCAAGAATGGACCCAGCGACTTCGGATCCTCTCCACTCAGCCGTCGGGATCCAGGGAGCGATGCTAGGCAGACACGAGCAGGAAGTGTCTGCTGCTCGACATGCCGTTGAGACCCTGGCCACCCAAGTCTCCAACCTCACAGAACAGGTTCACCATCTCCGCCTCGATCCACCGGCCACTTCCAGGGCTTTCGAATCTCCGGAGCCCAGAATCAATAACCCGCCGTGTTACTCTGGGGAGCCCACTGAATGCCGCTCGTTCCTCACCCAGTGTGATATTGTGTTTTCTCTCCAGCCCAACACTTACTCCAGGAGCACTGCTCGTGTCGCCTACGTCATATCTCTCCTTATTGGACGGGCTCGTGAGTGGGGCACGGCAATCTGGGAGGCAAGGGCTGAGTGTACTAACCAGTATCAGGACTTTAAGGAGGAGATGATACGGGTTTTTGATCGATCTGTTTTTGGGGAGGAGGCTTCCAGGGCCCTGTCTTCCCTATGTCAAGGCAATCGATCCATAACAGACTACTCTATTGAGTTTCGCACTCTTGCTGTCTCCAGTGGCTGGAACGAGCCGGCCTTGCTCGCTCGTCTTCTGGAGGGTCTCCGCGCAGAGGTAAAGGATGAGATTCTCTCCCGGGAGGTTCCTTCCAGCGTGGATTCCTTGATTGAACTCGCTATTCGCATTGAGCGACGGGTTGATCTTCGTCACCGAGCTCGTGGAAAGGAGCTCGCGCTCTCCGTCGCCCCCCTCTCTGCATCACTACCATCTTCCTCTGCCGGCTCGGGTGCTGAGCCCAGGCAGCTGGGAGGTATCCGCATCTCGACTAAGGAGAGGGAACGGAGAATCACCAACCGCCTCTGTCTCTATTGCGGTTCCGCTGGTCATTTTGTCACTTCATGTCCAGTAAAAGGCCAGAGCTCGTCAGTAAGCGGAGGGCTACTGGTGAGCGCTACTACTCCTGTCTCTCCTTCAAGATCCTGCACTACCTTGTCGGTCCATCTACGCTGGACCGGTTCGTCAGCTTCCTGCAGTGCCTTAATAGACTCTGGGGCGGAGGGCTGTTTTATGGACGAGACCTGGGCTCGGGAACATGACATTCCTCTCAGACAGTTAAAGGAGCCCACGGCCTTGTTCGCCCTGGATGGTAGTCCTCTCCCCAGGATTCAGCGTGAGACGCTACCTTTAACCCTCACTGTTTCTGGTAATCATAGTGAAACCATTTCTTTTTTAATTTTTCGTTCACCTTTTACACCTGTTGTTTTGGGCCATCCCTGGCTAGTTTGTCATAATCCTTCCATTAATTGGTCTAGTAATTCTATCCTCTCCTGGAACGTCTCTTGTCATGTGAAATGTTTAATGTCTGCTATCCCTCCTGTTTCCTCTGTCTCTTCTTCACAGGAGGAGCCTGGTGATTTGACAGGGGTGCCGGAGGAATATCACGATCTGCGCACGGTGTTCAGTCGGTCCAGGGCCACCTCTCTTCCTCCACACCGGTCGTATGATTGTAGTATTGATCTCCTTCCGGGAACCACCCCCCCCGGGGTAGACTATACTCTCTGTCGGCTCCCGAACGTAAGGCTCTCGAAGATTATTTGTCTGTAGCTCTTGATGCCGGTACCATAGTCCCCTCCTCCTCTCCCGCCGGAGCGGGGTTTTTTTTTGTCAAGAAGAAGGACGGGTCTCTGCGCCCCTGCATAGATTATCGAGGGCTGAATGAGATAACAGTGAAGAATCGTTATCCGCTTCCTCTTATGTCTTCAGCCTTCGAGATCCTGCAGGGAGCCAGGTTTTTCACTAAGTTGGACCTTCGTAACGCTTACCATCTCGTGCGCATCAGGGAGGGGGACGAGTGGAAGACGGCGTTTAACACTCCGTTAGGGCACTTTGAATACCGGGTTCTTCCTTTCGGCCTCGCTAACGCTCCAGCTGTCTTTCAGGCATTAGTCAATGATGTCCTGAGAGACATGCTGAACATCTTTGTTTTCGTTTACCTTGACGATATCCTGATTTTTTCACCGTCACTCCAGATTCATGTTCAGCACGTTCGACGTGTCCTCCAGCGCCTTTTAGAGAATTGTCTTTTTGTGAAGGCTGAGAAGTGCACTTTTCATGCCTCCTCCGTCACATTTCTCGGTTCTGTTATTTCCGCTGAAGGCATTAAGATGGATCCCGCTAAGGTCCAAGCTGTCATTGATTGGCCCGTCCCTAAGTCACGCGTCGAGCTGCAGCGCTTTCTCGGCTTCGCGAACTTCTATCGTCGTTTCATCCGTAATTTCGGTCAGGTGGCAGCTCCTCTCACAGCCCTTACTTCTGTCAAGACGTGCTTTAAGTGGTCCGTTTCCGCCCAGGGAGCTTTTGATCTCCTCAAGAATCGTTTTACATCCGCTCCTATCCTTGTTACACCTGACGTCTCTAGACAGTTCGTTGTCGAGGTTGACGCGTCAGAGGTGGGCGTGGGAGCCATTCTTTCTCAGCGCTCCCTCTCTGACGACAAGGTCCACCCATGCGCGTATTTTTCTCATCGCCTGTCGCCGTCGGAACGTAACTATGATGTGGGTAACCGCGAACTGCTCGCCATCCGGTTAGCCCTAGGCGAATGGCGACAGTGGTTGGAGGGGGCGACCGTTCCTTTTGTCGTTTGGACTGACCATAGGAACCTTGAGTACATCCGTTCTGCCAAACGACTTAATGCGCGTCAGGCGCGTTGGGCGCTGTTTTTCGCTCGTTTCGAGTTCGTGATTTCTTATCGTCCGGGCTCTAAGAACACCAAGCCTGATGCTTTGTCTCGTCTCTTCAGTTCTTCAGTAGCCTCCACTGACCCCGAGGGGATTCTCCCTGAGGGGCGTGTTGTCGGGTTGACTGTCTGGGGAATTGAGAGGCAGGTAAAACAAGCGCTCACTCACACTCCGTCGCCGCGCGCTTGTCCTAGGAACCTTCTTTTCGTTCCCGTTCCTACTCGTCTGGCCGTTCTTCAGTGGGCTCACTCTGCCAAGTTAGCCAGCCACCCTGGCGTTCGGGGTACGCTTGCTTCCATTCGCCAGCGATTTTGGTGGCCCACCCGGGAGCATGACACGCGTCGTTTCGTGGCTGCTTGTTCGGTCTGCGCGCAGACTAAGTCCGGTAACTCTCCTCCTGCCGGCCGTCTCAGGCCGCTTCCTATTCCCTCTCGACCGTGGTCTCACATCGCCTTAGATTTTGTCACCGGACTGCCTTCGTCAGCGGGGAAGACTGTTATTCTTACGGTTGTCGATAGGTTCTCTAAGGCGGCTCATTTCATTCCCCTTGCTAAGCTTCCTTCTGCTAAAGAGACGGCACAAATCATCATCGAGAATGTTTTCAGAATTCATGGCCTTCCGTCAGACGTCGTTTCGGACAGAGGTCCGCAATTCACGTCTCAATTTTGGAGGGAGTTTTGCCGTTTGATTGGGGCTTCCGTCAGTCTCTCTTCCGGCTTTCACCCCCAGTCTAACGGTCAAGCAGAACGGGCCAATCAGACTATTGGTCGCATCTTACGCAGTCTTTCTTTTCGTAACCCTGCGTCTTGGTCAGAACAGCTCCCCTGGGCAGAATACGCCCACAACTCGCTTCCTTCGTCTGCGACCGGGCTATCTCCTTTTCAGAGTAGCCTCGGGTACCAGCCTCCGCTGTTCTCATCTCAGTTCGCCGAGTCCAGCGTCCCCTCCGCTCAGGCTTTTGTCCAACGTTGCGAGCGCACCTGGAAGAGGGTCAGGTCTGCACTTTGCCGTTATAGGACGCAGACTGTGAGGGCTGCTAATAAGCGTAGAACTAAGAGTCCTAGATATTGTCGCGGTCAGAGAGTTTGGCTCTCCACTCAGAACCTTCCCCTTAAGACGGCTTCTCGCAAGTTGACCCCGCGGTTCATTGGTCCGTTCCGTATTTCTCGGGTCATTAATCCTGTCGCAGTTCGACTTCTTCTTCCGCGATACCTTCGTCGCGTCCACCCGGTCTTCCATGTCTCCTGCATCAAGCCCGTCCTTCGCGCCCCCGCTCGTCTTCCCCCCCCCCCCCCCATCCTTGTCGAGGGCGCACCCATCTACAGGGTCCGTAGAATTTTGGACATGCGTCCTCTGGGCCGTGGTCACCAGTACCTCGTAGATTGGGAGGGGTACGGTCCTGAGGAGAGGAGTTGGGTTCCCTCTCGGGACGTGCTGGACCGTGCGCTGATCGAGGATTTCCTCCGTTGCCGCCAGGTTTCCTCCTCGAGTGCGCCAGGAGGCGCTCGGTGAGTGGGGGGGTACTGTCATGTACTGTCATGTTGTGTCTTGTCTCTGTCCTTTCCCTTCACCCTGTCTCCCTCTGCTGGTCGTTGTTAGGTTACCTTTTCTCCCCCTCTTTCCCCCAGCTGTGCCTTGTCTCCTCCTAACCACCTCGTCACCCCTTTTCCCACCTGTTCCCTTTTTCCCTCTGATTAGTCCCCTATATCTCTCTCTGTTTTTGTTCCTGTCCTTGTCGGATTCTTGTTTGTTGTGTTTCATGCCTGAACCAGACTGTCGTCATGTTTGCTGTAACCTTGTCTTGTCCTGTCGGAATCTGCCGGTCCGTCTGAGCCTACCTATGTTTGGTAATTAAAGAAGCTCTGTTTAAGTTAATTCGCTTTTGGGTCCTCATTCACGCACCGTAACAGATCGCTTACAGTGATGACGCAAAAAATGACTAGGTATCCCCCCTTACCCCCGTTACTGTCCATTTCTTGTTTATAAACAATGAGAGAAGTGCTATACCTGGTGGAGATAGATTGTAAGACAGAAATAGTTGGTTTATGCATGCTGTACGTTACGGCATGACACGTCACAATGTAACGGAGGGTCAGTTTTTTCCAACTTTTCTCCAATACTATAGAGCCATTACCATGTCGATCAACGCTTGAATAGAAACGTAGTTCACACCCTAGATTTTGAAGTCAACACAGTCGCTACAGTCCCATTAGTTTTCTTTGCAGCCTCGTTTGAATGTCGCGGTTACATTACATTTGTACGGCATGGGGTTACTTATATAAAGACAAATATATGGTAAAGAAAGAGTGTTCTCTTTCCAGTCTTTTCGGTCCTCTGAAGCAGCAGGTAGTCAGCAGGTTATCACCGTCAAAAACACTGTCCTTGGAGAGCAATTCTGAGGTAATAATTTTGCTTGGACTTAGCGAACGTTTATGAGGTGAAATAGAACTATAACTGCCCGTGTCCTCCTTCCTTCGCGACTGCTACAAGGTAAAATAGAGCCAAGCAACCAGCCAAGCAACGGACGCTTTGGGGGCTGGGGCACTTTTTTGGCCACTATGTGGCATGACACTATGTGGCATGACAGGCCCCCAACCAAAACTTAGTTTGGGTCTCAATTTACTGTTTAGAACTAGAATACACAAGGTGCAATTTCAAAATTTGGTAGTGCATCAGCAGTTTTTCTCTTGTAATGTCACTGACAGTCACTCAATTAGCCTATGTCAGCAATTATTTTGTTGTTGTTTAGTCTAGCCATTTATCTACACCTGGTAGTAATCATGGCCAAATTAATGACCAGGAATACAGGGCATGTGCCCAGGGGCCTTGATATCATATGAACATGGCATAAGTCATGGCAAAATGGGTAGAATTGCATGAAATTCATTTAAAAAAACTGCAACATTTTGTTTCCACCCCATAATAACATATTAAGAATAGCAGGAAATTAGCTGTAAAACTGCTACATGTTCTGTCCGCCCCATGGCTCAATGAGCAGAATTTCACAAAGTTAGTTTCAAAACTGCAACATTTTCTCTCTGCCCCATGGCATAATTTGTAGAATTGTAGAACATGCACTTTAAAATCACATCAAATGTATTTATATAGCCCTTTTTACATCAGCTGATATATCGAAGTGCTGTACAGAAACCCAGCCTAAAATCCCAAACAGCAAGCAGTGCAGGTGTAGAAGCACGGTGGCTAGGAAAAACTCCCTAAAAAGGCCAAAACTTAGAACGAAATCTAGAGAGGGACCCGGCTATGAGGGGTGGCCAGTCCTCCTCTGGCTGTGCCGGGTGGAGATAACAGAACACGGCCAAGATGTTCAAATGTTCATAAATGACCAGCATGTTCAAATAATAATAATCACAGTAGTTGTCGAGGGTGCAACAAGTCAGCACCTCAGGAGTAAATGTCAAACTATCACCTGTTCTCTATGCCCCATGCAAAATGTGGAGAATTGCAGGAAATTTACTTTTAAACATACATTTCTTCTCTCCGGTGTAAATAGGGGGGCCACAAAAAATATTTTACAAGCAAGGTGGGGTGACCCAGAAACTAAATCTAGCTAGGGCCGGCCCTGTTGATTTCCTTCCAACCTCAAACCATGCTCCTCCAGGTTTTCTATGTAATTTTACACTTGGGCAGTGCTCAGAAGGGACCAAACACCCCCACAGTGCTCTAATAGGGCCCATGCTCCTCCATGTTCTCTATGTCATTTTACACATGGGCAGTGTAAAGCTCTGATGTGGAGAGTATCCTTGTGGGTAGGCTACTAGGCTGTAGATTTATCCAACAGTATACCGTTTCCTAAATCAAGAAATATCCTGGATTTGAGTTCATTTTGATTTAGATTTCTTTGGATAATTTTTTTGGGGTTCATCGTCGGTTTGTTTTTGTTTGAAATGTATCAAGAAATAATCTTATTTGTAGGTCTATATATCAATAAATGTACATTGTTTGAAGCACACTTTTAGTGTCTCAGTTATAAATGAAAGTTCCAATAAGCCCCTTATGGTGAATGACATGTGAACGAGAGGATTGTAGAATCATGACTTGAGTTTCAGTTCATCGTTCGCCTGTAGGGGGTCCTGCGTGCTCTGTGCATTACTGACTGAAATCAACTAATTGAGTTGAAAGATTCGTTATTTTGGCTGAACGAAACGAAAAGATCAGAGTCAGCAAAAATAACTTCCTGTCACTACTCCCAGGCGGAGAAGTTGGAAAAAAGGAAAAAGTGGCTAGGTCAATCACATTCAGGCCTGTCTCGGCCAAAGTAACCTAACTTAGCAGGCTTAAAACAAATGTGTGAAACTAGATCCACTACATGCTGGCCTTGATGAGAATACAAAAAAACTGTCATGGGAGGTTCTCTTCTGCACTGCTCAATCAATCCAGTAATTGTGGAGGAGGAGTTAAGATGTAGTGTCGCCTTGACGTCCAAATGCGGAAGTCACGTCACAGGCATCCACCGAAAGCTGGAACAACTGGTTGTTGGGGACTAGGCATAGGCTACTGCCTATGCAAAATGGTTTGTTTCAAAAACAATTTTGAGATGGAGGTTTTACTGAATGTTTTTTCTGAAATGTATGCTTTGGCCAAGTAAAGGACAATTGAACAACGTTATGTGGGTATGAGCAAACAGAATATGAGCTTTTAAAATGACATTTTTACTGGACAGTTACTTTAAATGAGATCTCTAGTATTGAAAATAGATGGATGGTATGTGATGTTATGATTGCGTCTGCTTCTACACATTTGTATAGCCTTCAGCTTGTAAATTAAGTTTCAACCAGTTATAATTGGATGAGTCAATGTTTTCTCCCCCACGTAGTGGCGCAAGGTAGGCCCTATTTCTACCTGGCATTACCAGTGATATCTAAGTACTGATGGGTAGACTACTAGGCTGTAGATTTGTCCAAAGGTATACCAACTCCTGGATTGAGTTCAGTTTAATTTAGATTTCTTTGGATAAATATTTTCTTGTTAGTTTGTCCTTTTTGCTTAATTTGCCAACATTCTTTTCTATCCTAACCACTGCTACCATTACTATCCTTATTTTGTAAATGAAACCACCATTTTTGCATCCATTGCCTCATTCCTGCCTGCTGCATGCCCTTATTTAGACTGCAAGACACACTTACATTTTCACATTGTGGGAATGAGACATGGACCATTTATTGTACATTATCAAACCATAAATTATATAAAACACACAAAAAAAAATACTTTGGAGTACCTTAAATTATATAATGTGCAGAAAACCCAATTAATCACCTATGTTCATTGCAGTTGATGGGTCACTTATAACAAAACCTTTCAATATACTCCTAGGTATAAAATCAGATGGTCAATTATCATGGTCAAGTAATATTGCTAAAGTTGTGGTGAAGATAGGGAGGGGTATACTGTATCTGTTATGCAAAGATGTTCTGCATTTTTGACTACACATCAACTGTAGTAGTTGTTCAGGCTCTGGTCTTGTCCCATCTTGATCTGGTAATCTGATCTGATTGTCTGGTAATATGGTCAAGTGCAGCAAAGAAAGACCTAGAAAAATGGCTCAAAACAGAGCAGCATGTCTTGCCCTGAACTGCACATACAGAACTAACATCAACAACATGCATGCTAGTCTTTCCTGCTTGAGGGTTGATGAGAGATTAACTGCATCAATTATTTATATAGATATATGCATATGCATATTATATGCATATTATTATGTTGAAATGTCCAAATTGTCTGTATAATCAATGTACATATAGCTCTTACAGACATACTTACCCCACAAGACATGCCACCGGGTGTCTTTTTACAGTTCCCATATCCAAAATAAATTCAAGGCCATGATCACATGGAACTCCCTTCCAGCTCAAATTACTCAAGCAAAGAGCAAAATGAGCTTTAAAAAACAAATAAAACAACACCTCTCCCTTATCTGACCTAGTTGTAATGTATGTAAATTGGTAAGTGTTTTTGTCTGTAATGTTTGTTTTTGCTATGTGTCAAACCCGAGGCAGACTAGCTGTCGCCATTGACGTCGGCTCATGGGGAGCCCAATAAAATAAAATAAATGTAATTCCAAAGTCTGAGTTTATTTTCTCTCGCTTCTGCTACAATAATGGCCGCCATTGATTTCACCAAATGTTGAGTAATTGTTTTGTGTTGTTGCGTCATATTTGTTTGCGTACTTAACATTGAAACTTGCATTGATGCATTCTTTAAAATATGTACAAACTAGTACGCATTTGAGAAGTACCCTCTGGTCTCTGTTTCGTATACTTAGATTTTTACTCATACTCCGACTCTCCCGTCCAATATGAGTGTTCGGAGCATGGCAGTATGCATTTGGTAAAACAATTATTTATGTTCCTTATTATTTACTTCGTATTATCAAACTTCATCCGGATATTACACTGTTGATGTGTATGGAGTAGAAAATCACTTCGCTTGCATTCGCCAAACAATAACACCAGTGTTACTGTAACAGAATGAGTATACTGAAGTAAAGGTTATAGCCAAGAGAGGAGGAAGTTGTGGCTTGTTAGAACACAGCGATGGTTATAATTTCAGTGGTGCTCATGAGGATCCCCATAACAATTATATTGTCAATGTGGCCCACCTCAAACATATTGTAACATAGGAACCCCTCATGTGATCAATGTGTGATAGGGCCCTGAGCACAGGAGTAGACTAAAATGAACCTCTGGGCTTTCTGTACATTATAATCATTTATTTTCCATTCCATTGTTTGCTTAGCTTGTAATTGTAGTTGGTTACATAAACATGGACCTTTCTGTGTTTATTTTTTTTTCAATTTCATCCACATCCTCCCTTTATGTCAATATTACAATATTACCAGCTTGCTCGGCCTCTGCTTGGTTCAGGCTGTGCTGAACCAAGCATCACACAGCCCAGGAGTCCTCAGTCCTGTAAGACACATGAAACACATACAGTAGGTTGTTGAATTGTCATTATGTCTGTCGTGGATCTTGCCCATACATGACTGTTGAGCTGTTCTCAATTTAGCCCAGAGAACTGAGAATCAGGTAGGGATTCCTGCTCTCTGTATACAGTCAAGACAATGCTGTCGGGTTCCTACCCACATCAACACCCTGGTCAGGGCCACCCATGATTGTGCAGCCTTGTCATAGTCCTGACTCTACTTTACTTCACCTAGGTGGTGTAGGGATTTTCGGAGGGTTGGATAATCATGGGAGAGAGATTTTTGGGAGAGAGAGAATCCTGGGCGTGTGCGAGTTATGATGTTATTTACAGTGACATAGGCCTACTTTCACAATAAGCTACTCAAATAAATGTGTACACCGCATTTCTTCTGGAAAAACTTCAGTGAGGATTGATTGTTTTGTCTGTTGACTCCTGAAACACAGACACAAAAGGGGAGTAAGTGAATAGTCACATTGTAAGATTGATCTATGACAGACAGACAATGTACAGCCTAAATTCTATGAACTTGACAATGGCATACTCAAACATTCTCAGTGGAGAGGAAAGTGTCTGTCTGGCCATGGTTTTACTTCTGTGGCCATGCAGAGCAGAGGGGGATGGCAAATAGGCAACTACATTATTAGTTCTCACATTTGGTGATTGTTGGATAGGACAGAATGCTACTCTGCTAAACACAGAAGTGCACAAATTGAGGGATGAACACATTTCACTAGCTACATACATCCAATCTCTCAACTTTGAAAGCAAGCTAGCTAGCTACAGAAACTAAAACCAAAACTGAAAGGAGTCTCTACAGTAATAAACCTAGCTGTCAAAGGGAATGTGCTGACTGGCCAATGTGATACACAATGCTGCAAAGTAATATCAAAACTTGCAAAGGACAAGACATAATTATGACGCAACTTTGCGTTTGCTGACAAAGCTAAGCCGATGCGGTAGTGTTAGTACTGGTAAAACAGTGGTTTACTCACTGAGTTATAAATGAACTTAATTCAAATGGATTTACTTCACTGCACAGTTTGCTATGCTAGCTATAGCTATCTAGCCAGACAGCCAAACTTGTATAGTTAGCGAGCAACTGCTACTTGCTAGCTAGCCAGCTAGCTGCACGCATGCTGTAGCGCCACCATGCACAATGTGTCTCCAGAAACAATGAGGTGTCCCAGCTGTGTTGACATTTCTCCGATCCACTTCATTCACTCATCAGAATAAAATAGCTACAGTGGCTTGCGAAAGTATTCACCCCCTTGTCATTTTTGCTATTTTGTTGCCTTACAACCTGGAATCAAAATGGATTTTGGGGGGGTTGTATCATTTTATTTACACAACATGCCTACCACTTTGAAGATGCAAAATATTTTTTATTGTGAAACAAACAAAAAAAACAGAAAACTTGAGCATGAATAACTATTCATCCCCCCACAGTCAATACTTTGTAGAGACACCTTTTGCAGCAATTACAGCTGCAAGTCCTTTGGGGTATGTCTCTGTGAGCTTGGTACATCTAGCCACTGGGGTTTTTTCCCATTCTTCAAGGCAAAACTGCTCCAGCTCCTTCAAGTTGGATAGGTTCCACAGGTGTACAGCAATCTTTGAGTCATACCACAGATTCCCAATTGGATTGAGCTCTGGGCTTTGACTAGGCCATTCCAAGACATTTAAATGTTTCCCCTTAAACCACGAGTGTTGCTGTAGCAGTAGCAGTTTGCGTAATTGTCCTGTTGGAAGGTGAACCTCCGTCCCAGTCTCAAATCTCTGGAAGACTGAAATAGGTTTCCCTCAAGAATTTCCCTGTATTTAGTGCCATTCATCATTCCTTCAATTCTGACCAGTTTCCCAGTCCCAGCCAATGAAAACATCCCCACAGCATGATGCTGCCACCACCATGCTTCACTGTGGGGATGCTGTTCTCGGGAGGATGCGAGGTGTTGGGTTTGCGCCAGACAGCATTTTCCTTGATGGCCAAAAAGCTTCATTTTTTTGACCAGAGTACCTTCTTCCATATGTTTGGGGAGTCTCCCATATGCCTTTTGGCAAACACCAAATGTGTTTGCTTATTTTTTTCTTTAAGCAATGGCTTTTTCTGGCCGCCCTCCCGTAAAGCCCAGCTATTTGGAGTGTACATCACAAAGTGGTCCTATGAACAGATACTCCAATCTCCGCTGTGGAGCTTTGCAGCTCCTTCAGGGTTATCTTTGGTCTCTTTGTTGCCTCTCTGATTAATTCTCTCCTTGCCTGGTCCTTGAGTTTTGATGGGCGGACCTCTCTTGGCAGGTTTGTTGTGGTGCCATATTCTTTCCATTTTTAAATAGCAAATTTAATGGTGCTCCTTGGGATGTTCAAAATTTTGGATATTTTTTATAAGCCAACTCTGATTTGTACTTCTCCACAACTTTGTCCCTGACCTGTTTGGAGCACTCCTCTTCATGGTGCCGCTTGCTTGGTGGTGCCCCTTGCTTAGTGGTGTTGCAGAACTTCAGAACTGGTGTATATATACTGAGATCATGTGACAGATCATGTGACACTTAGATTGCACACAGGTGGACTTTATTTAACTAATTATGTGACTTCTGTAATTGTTGCACCAGATCTTATTTAGAGAATTCATAGCAAAGGGGGTGAATACATATGCACCACCACTTTTCCGTTTTTAATTCAAGTAAAGTAAAAAAAAGTAATTTTAAAGTTTTTTTCATTTTTTTTCATTTGACTTCACCAATTTGGACTATTTTGTGTATGTCCATTACATCAAATCCAAAAATAATCAATTTAAATTGCAGGTTATAATGAAACAAAATAGGAAAAACCCCAAGGGGGTGGAATACTTTTGCAAGGCACTGTACTTTCTTACTTTAAGTTCCCACTTTGGATTTTCCACTCAAATTCAACTTATTTTGCTGTGCAACATGATGGGTAAGCTCTACGCATCGTATTACAGCAGAAAAAATATTTTAGCTTGTGTGGGTGTTTAACGCATCTGTCTGGATGTCTGGGCAGGATATGGTAAATGACCTGATGTCTCATTACTGAATACCACTAAATATATATTCACTCTCTAGTATACAGTTTACTGGTTCAGTAAGCAATACGCCATTCTGCCTCCAAATGAAGTTCACAGAGAAAACTACAATTAAATCAGTTGTTGAGAGTTGCATGTTGTACCCTATTAATGTTCTCCCTAACCATATTAAAATTGCTGCATATTTGGATATAATCAAGTTATGGTGCCAGGCTATCGGCTACAGCTGACCTCCAAAAAGCATGTGAGGAAAATGGTTGTTAGGTAAAAATATATTATTGATGGGTAAAGAACTCAACAGAATAGGCTGCCATAATAACTTAATGAAATAATCAGGTTGTTTGAAACATAGAATTTTTTACAGCTTGGGGGACGATTCAGAGATTCCCTGTCCGGCTTGGATCTTATTTCCTGTTTCTTCATTTCACATTGGGAGATCAGAGTGGTGAGCTGCCAAGGCAATACGTATTGCCTTCATATGAGATTGAGTTGACCTAGGTCCTCATTCCCTGGAGGTGTGACTCAACTATTGTTCTGTGGTGTTCAGAGAGAGTGTCCCCCCACCTCGTTTTTGTTCTGGAACAATAATGAAATCATAATTAGAGGATAAGGCAAAGCATTATGTTGTACTTAAGGGTTTATTACCATCTATTACCTCATATTTCTGTGGTAGAGAAATAATGCCAAAACAAAGCATTAGAGGGGATGAGGGATGAAGGAAACTGGCGGACCATGAGCTTTTACTGTAACAATGTATATTGGAAACATATGTACACTGAGGTCCGGAATTATTGACACACTTGATAAAGATGAACAAAAATGACTATAAAATAAACGAGTAAATTACTGAACAATATTGTATTCTCCAAAAAAATAGGGACATTATATTCCTTTTTAATAATACATTTGCTCAGAGAAAGATATTTTGTTTAACAAGTCACCCTTTTATTTTTCTAAAAAGGTATGGGTCAAAATTGTTGACATCCCTGCTTTCAATAACTCACCTTGAGAGGATAATGACGCTGAGCCTTTAAAAAAAATTAGTTAGAGAACACATTAGGAGGGATCTTTGACCATTCCTGCATACAGAATCCTTCCAAATCTTTGATATCCTTCTTCTGCATTTATGGACTGCCCTCTTCAAATCAAACCACAGATTTTCCATTGGTTTCAAGTCCGGAGATCGAGATGGCCATTGCAAAGTGTTGATTTTGTTTACATAACCATTAATTTGTGGATTTTGCGATGTGCTTTAGGTTACAGTCTTGCTGGAAGATACATTTGTGGCCAAGTTTCAGCATCCTGTCAGAGGCAACCAGGTTTAAAAAAATATCTCGGTACTGGGTAAAGTTCATGATGCCGTTGATCTTAAAAAGGGCACCAGGACTGCTACCTTTTTTTAGAAAAAAAAGATTACTTGTTAAACAAAATATCTTTCTCTGAGCACTCTAGACCACCTTTACTCCACACACAGAGATGCGTACAAACCTCTCTCACCCTCTATTTGGCAAATCTGACCATAATTATATCCTCCTGATTCCTTCCTACAAGCAAAAACTAAAGCAGGTAGTACCAGTAACATGCTCAATATGGAAGTTGGTCAGATGACGCAGATGCTTAACTACAGGACTATTTTGCTAGCACAGACCGGCTTCATCAATAAGTGCATCGATGATGTCGTCCCCACAGTGACCGTACGTACATACCTCAAGTAGAAGCCATGGATTACAGGCTAAATCTGCACTGAACTAAAGAGTAGAGCTGCCGCTTTCAAGGAGCGGGACTTTAACTTGGACGCTTATAAGAAATTGTGCTATGCCCTCAGACGAAAGATCAAATAGACAAAGCATCAATATTTGAATCCTATTACACTGTCTCTGACACTCGTCGGATGTGGCAGAGCTTGCAAACTATTATGGACTAAAAAAAGAAAAGCCCAGCCACGAGCTGCTTAGTGGCACGAGCCTACCAGACGAGCTAAATTACTTATATGCGTGCTTTGAGGCAAGCAACACTGAAGCACACATAAGAGCACCAGCTGTTGTGGACAACTGTGTAATCACGCTCTCTTTCCCTTCCCTTTCCCACCTGGACAAAAGGAACACCTACGTGAGAATGCTGTTCATTGACTACAGTTCAATGAGTGTGCAAAGCTGTCATCAATGCAAAGGGTGGCTACTTTGAAGAATCTGTCAAATATATTTGGATTTGATCACTTTTTTGGTTACTACATGATTACATGTGTTATTTCAGTGTTGATGGCTTCACTATTACTCTAAAAAAAATTGTAAAAATAAAGAAAAACCCTGGAATGTGTAGGTGTGTCCAAACTTTTGACTGGTACTGTACATTGGGGTGGTGAGATGCTCCATTACAGGTGGATGCAAAATCTGTGCCGTGTTAAAATCTCTCTGTGTGACATATGGTTGACAATTTCTGTGGCACAGAGACATAATTCTCCACCATTTATAATAGATATGGACTGGATGGTATCTTACTCCAAATCAACAGTCCCTCACAGCATGTCCCAAGACTGTAACGACCGTTGGTGGAAGAAGGTGAGGACCAAAGCGCAGCACGTGTTCGTCGTTTATTAAATAGAACTGAACACTAAATACAACATAAGAACAACCGAAACAGCTCCATCAGGTACAAAACAGAAAGCAACTACCCACAAAACCCACATGGGCAAGAGCTACCTAAGTATGGTTCTCAATCAGAGACAACGATAGACCGCTGTCCCTGATTGAGAAACATACCCGGCCAAAAACAAAGAAATACAAAAACATAGAAAAAGGAACATAGAATGCCCACCCTAGTCACAACCTGCCCTAACCAAAATAGAGAATAAAAGCCTCTCTATGTCCAGGGCATGACAAAGACAATTACTTACTCACATTTCCTTTTGACTTTATGTGTGGTAGGCTACAGGCAAGCTTCTGTAAAAATATGCTTTGACTCAGTACTTTTTTTTACCACATGAATTGGCCAGTTTTCTAATAAAGTGATACTGTAGTTATTTGCCTATCTGTTCTAATGAGTAAGCAGTATGATTTACAGTTGTGATCGTACAGTAGGCCGACTTAGCTACTGACCCTGACCGATGTAATATTTCTTTGAATTTGTCATCTGAATGTGTTGACATTCTAACAATGCAAGAGAACTGACATAGATGGATTACAGATGCTCCTCTAACAAAACCATTTGATGAACCAACGGTGTCAGACATTTAGCTTATTCTTCCTACCCCTTTTTGTCCGGAGAAAAGCCTCAATTCGTTGCGGCATGGACTTTACAAGGTGTCAAAAGCATTCCACAGGGATGCTGGCCTACGTTGACTCCAATGCTTTCCACAGTTGTGTCAAATTGGCTGGATGTCCTTTGGGTGGTGGACTATTCTTGATACACACGCAAAACTGTTAAGCATGAAAAACCCTGCAGCCTTGCAGTTCTTGACACAAACCAATGCATTTGCTGTGGGTTTTGGTTGTGTTTCAGACTATTTTGTGCCAATAGAAATTCATTGTAAATCATGTATTGTGTCATTTTGGAGTCACTTTTATTGTAAATTAAAATAGAATATGTTTCTAAACACTTCTATGATCATGTGAATGCTACCACAGATAGTCCTAAATAAATCCTGAATAATGATGAGTGAGATAAAATCACCTGCTGGACGAATTTGGACCGCAGTCCGCGTTTTGGGGAACCCTGATGTAGAGGATGTGTACAGTAGGCTACTAGGAAAAAAAATATAAAATGTGAAATGTTTCTGGAACATTTTACTCCTCCTATGCATTATGTGTCGATAGCAAATACAGTTAAAGATGTTGGCAGAAATTAATTGGCAACACTCAGAAATCGGTTGAATGTGGAGATTGTGTGGAAGGGGTGACAAAATATGTCGTTTTAGAGTCGTGGTTTAATCTAAAGCAAGAGTGCGCGGACCAATGAGATCCTTTCATGCGCCTGTCTAATACCTGCCTCTTTCCACCCCCACTTTTCATCCACATTACTCACGACTGATTTCGAGCCGCTGTCGTCAACATTTGGAGCCGCGGTGAATATTAGGGATAACTCTTTGAAAGGAAGCTGCCTTTTTTAGATGTAGGTGGTTCTGAAATAGGTGAAATGAATCAGTTTGTTTTCTCTCAAATAGCGTAAGTGTGATCTTGATAGGCGAGTTGGCGTTTTCCTTGGACGTCTAAATCACCATGCGTAAATCGCGTTACGTTTTGGGATTTGATACATCCACATAGACTGGTATAACTGAAGCTAAACTTTTTATAGTTCGATAAAATGTATAGATTGTTCATTAGTGTGAATGGGCCAACTATTCTTTTCAGAAATTAATGTCTGGGGGGACAGCCAACGATAAGATGTTTCGCCAAAGCAAGAATCTTATTAGGAAAAGTTCAGAATTTTATGACTGACGTGACGCTTTGTCTTGAGATGCATTATGTATGCTAAAATCTGTCATTATAAGCAAGCGTCTTCTGTGAAATTATCATCTAATGAATTTGGCAATAGTTATTTAGTGTGATAGAGGACATGATGAGCCATGCGTTTGTGCACTATATGCAAATTAATTTAGTCTTTTAATAAGTTAGCTACATCTTTTCGTATGAGTTTGACCACTTACCAATTAACATTTGGACGGAGTTAGTGAGAAGTAACGTTTGGGGTATGGCATAAAGGCGCACAGCTCCATACTGAAGTGTTTAAGTTAGTCTGAAGGACTAAAAAGACCTAAAAATACCGCGCTGGTTTCTTCTCCACAAAGAATCATTTGAACTTCCCACCGCAGAACGAGAGCGACATAAATAGTTCTGACATGTGGATGTAATTTCAGAAGAAGAAAAAAAACAGACAGACGCAGAGAAATAAAGTGAGCGGGCTCAATTTGAACGTGTTGCGGATTTAAAAAGAGGGAGGGAAAGCGAAGAGATTATAGTTATGATTTTACAAGCCACTATCAAGCCCATAATGAGAGGACAGATGGAGTGAAACATGACTAGCGCTTTTGGAGACAGTTAAAAGTAGATGAAGTCATTTTAACTGAAGCATCAACCTCTGTAAAAATTGCTTTCTGAAACGGGATGGGAGCCACTCTAGTGTTCCACTGTTTGGGCTTTCTTCTCTTCAGCTTGGTCCTAAGTCGTGTCTGTCTGGTAAGTTATTTTCATTATAGAACATGTTCTGCATGTCATCTGTGTATGTAGGCGGCTAACCTCACTCACCCTTACGAAAAAAAGATTGCAGTCAGAGTGCAGAATAACTGCAGTACTTTGCAGTATACCTAGAGTATTCTGCAAATACTGCGTCCAAAATCTTTACAGCAGTAACTTTGCCGTGTAACTGCAGTTAGAGTGTTCTGCAATTACTGGGTCCAAAATACCACAGTAGACTGCAGTTGCTGCACTTCTACTGCAGTTTCAAAACTGCAATCATTTTTTTGCTCGTGCTTTATGTCTATTCAGTCGTAACAGATTGAAGCTACTTTACTAACTGGGCTTTATCTTTTGAAATAATTCTGAATTTCATTGAACATCCAGCCCATTATAGCTGGATCATTTTGACAGATGATCAACCATCTGAGTGAACTGTCTAGAGAATGCATTTTCATGAATAGTCAATAATGGCACAAATAAAACGGACACATTCTTGAATATCTCTTCCCATAGCACAGGTAGCGCAAGAGTGCTTCAATAGACATTTTACCTGCAATATGAAGTTCTTAACTATTCTTCTGCCCTGAGGCAATGCAGTAGGCTCCCCACCCTCCACAGAGGATGCCGTGGATAGATGCCCACCCACTCATTGCATTGCATTCACTTATGGTTGTGCCATAAAGATAATAGGTCAGGTCATTCATTCTATGCGGTGCTATTTCCTTGAATTCATTCTATTAAAACACCTCTTATAATGTAGACATTTACTTCATTATATGAAGAATAGTTTTTTTTACTACGGTAGACTATACTGTGTGTCGTTTGAATAATGCATGAATCATACACGGAGCCCCATCAGACTGAGCAATAAGAGTGCTTGTGTTAAATCGCTATGCTAATCCTTAGCAATGTTGACATGTCTATACAGTACCTAAATACTTCTATACAGTACCTAAATACTTCATAGGTGGAGAGAGTCTAAATACAAATGTAGCTTTTTGTTACCATACTTTGCATCCGGCATGGTATCTATTATATTCATAATAACATGCGTTCACTTGTAATTACTTGTAACTTCAGTGTGGCCCTTTCTGAGTTAGAATGTTAGTGTACATGTACCACAGAGGGTGCAAATGCTCATTAACATTTTATGTCTGTGTAATGTCATGCTCATGTAGGTATTTTATGTGGCTAGGTAATGCTAACTTATTTTGTAATGCCACAAGGTTGCTGATGGTATTCACAAATGTCAGATAATGTCAGTATAACTGTAGCTCTACTCCATAGCCTACACAGTGGCCTTGCCGACAGCATTACAGGCAACTGCAATGGGCAGTTCTGGTCCTGGTTTTTCTGTGTTTTTTGGCTGAGTGTGTTCAGCATTCAAAAGGCAGTTGGCTGGGGCTGTCAGTGCCTTTCCCTAGTGATGTGGTACATCACTGTGCCGCAGTCACTGGACTGCTGGCCTCGTTGGTTTAGATGGCAAGGGAAAACAATTATAACATGGCTAACTGTGTATTTATAGCTGATTCAACATTCAGTCGTTAAAGGCTGTGTCTGTGAATTGTGTTTACCCTTACAGTTTTGATGTTTTGTTTGTGTTCTAAAAAGTTCCCTTTAAGAGTTTATTTTATTTTATAGTGTATGACCAAAGATGACATAGATCCCCCCCCCAGTTTATGAAGCCGGAGTAATGAACCACTGAGAACAACATCTATAAATGCATTAGGAATGTCTAAATCCTAACTAATCCAGTTAGTGTGTATCCTTCCATTAAAGCCAGACTTAGGTCTCATTTGCGTAATTTGTGATCCTGTAATATCAAACTGTCGGGGTGACAAACCCAGGCAAGACATAATGTAAACACACCCAGGCAAGACGTAATAACGCGCTCTGTCTGAGACTTCTCAAGCGGCCGCAGAGCCAGCCGCCCATGATCAGTCAGTATCAAGACAGCAGGTGTTCTCGTTTGCTTGTAGCCTATAACAAGCATGTAGACCACTATACTGTATTATAAAAAATGACAATTTATAAGTGGAGTCAGCGACGAACATTACAGCAGTAAAATGTCATTCTAATTTACATAGACAGGTTAAACAATATTGATCGCCAACTGCGGTGCTAAGGTAGCACTGTATCAGCTTGGACCAGCTATATCTTGCGGTGCAA
This sequence comes from Oncorhynchus mykiss, assembly GCF_057628025.1. Classification (NCBI taxonomy): domain Eukaryota; kingdom Metazoa; phylum Chordata; class Actinopteri; order Salmoniformes; family Salmonidae; genus Oncorhynchus; species Oncorhynchus mykiss. Next base: position 13,385,373 of record NC_143049.1, read on the forward strand.
ACACTTGCCTGGAAAAGTCGACACTCAGAAACTATAGGGTTGAATTATAAAATAAATTAGACATCAAAAGGTTGCAATAGTAAATGCAACATCCAAGAGGAAAACAATTAGCTAGCTAGCAACTCCAGCAAAGTTTGCATGTATCTGCAATGTTCATTTGTTTGTGGGCTAATCACCCACCGGTAGGCTATACACATTTTCAAATAATGTGTGTTTGGATCTGTTTGCTAGCCAGCTAAATTAGCTACCGTAATTTCCGGACTATAAGCCGCTACTTTTTTCCCACGCTTTGAACCTTGCGGTTTATACAATGATGCGGCTAATTTATGGATTTTTCCCGCTTTCACAAGATTCATGCCGCCAAAAAACTGAGCACCGTCACATAATGTGACGTAAATCGAGCGCGCTCAAACTTCCCATCATTCTGATTACGGTAGTAATTTTGTCACCCTCATCATGGCAAAGACACGGATAAATGCATATGATGCAGCTTTCAAGTTGAAGGCGATCGATCTGGCTGTTGGAAAAAGAAATAGAGCTGCTGCACGGGAGCTTGGCCTTAATGAGTCGATGATAAGACGTTGGAAACAGCAGCGTGAGGAACTGACTCAGTGCAAAAAGACAACAAAAGCTTTCAGAGTGAAGAAAAGCAGATGGTCCGAACTAGAAAATGAGCTTGAAGACTGGGTCAACACACAGAGAGCAGACGGCCGAGGTGTTTCAACTGTGCAGATCCGACTGAAAGGCAAAACAATCGCCACCGCAATGAAGTTTGAGGATTTTAGAGGTGGACCATCGTGGTGTCTAAGATTTATGAGACGTAAAGGCCTGTCCATCAGGGTACGGACGAGTCTGTGTCAGCAGCTCCCTCCCGACTACGAGGAAAAAGTTTCAAACTTCCTCAAATTCACTGATGCAAAGATAGAGGAGCATGCCCGCACGACGTCATAAATAAGGATGAGGTTCCTCTGACGTTTGACCTGCCTCTCACACGGACTGTCAACAGGAAAGGCAAATCATCCGTCACGCTGAAAACAACTGGGCATGAAAAAACGCACTTCACCTGTGTTCTGAGCTGCACGGCATCGGGAGAAAAGCTTCCACCGATGTTGATTTTTAAACGCATGACGATGCCAAAAGAAAAATTCCCGAGAGGAATTGTTATGAAAGTCAACAAGAAAGGATGGATGACGGAAGGCCTAATGCATCAATGGCATACGGAGTGTTACGGCAAGCGACCGGGAGGATTCTTTCACAAGAACAAGGCATTGCTCGTGTTGGACAGCATGAGGGCCCACATAACAGATTCTGTGAAAGAAGCCATCAAGAGGACAAACTCAATTCCAGCTGTGATTCCTGGGGGCACAACAAAGTATTTGCAGCCACTCGACATCAGTGTAAATCGTGCATTTAAGGTGGGGCTCCGTGTTCAGGGGGAGGCTTGGATGACAAGTGGGGAGAAATCCTTCACTGAAACGGGCCGCATGCCACTTATGGTCAAGTCTGTCAGTGGGTCCTGACAGCGTGGAGCATTGTCAAAAAATCCACTATCATCAACGGGTTTCGAAAGGCTGGACTGCTGCGTGTTGTTGAGGGCAGTTCAGGGGGGAATTTGCCTCCGGATGAAAGTGATGAGAGCGACAATGAAAACGATCCAACATCGGATGAAGCAATTCTGAGGCTATTCAACTCCGACACCGAAGGAGATGACTTCAGTGGTTTCGTTGCACAGGAGGAGGAAGATGACTTTCTTGGTAGGCTACTGTTTAATTTTTGTTACAAGCCGTGTTTCGTTTTAAGGCTGTGTAAAGTTAATTTGTTTCAATGTACCAGTAGGCACCTGCGGCTTATAGACATGTGCGGCATATTTATGTACAAAATACATATTTTTTTAATAATTCAGTGGGTGCGGTTTATATTCAGGTGCGCTTAATAGTCCAGCAATTACGGTAATTCGTTTCTTCAGTTACCAGTAGACAGAGCTGGCTTTCGTGCTTATTATCTATAGTGTCCAGTATGCGGGCACTGGTCGTGCTGAGGAGTCTCAAATATGGTCCAACTAATAAGTGTTGCACTAGGAAAATATTCTCAATCCCTTGCTGAATGAAAATTGCCCACAATTCCAGTTTTCATTCAAAGTCTCAAGCAAAGCAACTTTGTAACAAGAGACCAAATCTGTGCCCCTGTGCATAGTCAACTGTCGCACAGGCAGGCAGACACACTGACAGCCAGGAGCCAATATTATTTACTAATAAGACATGCATTTTTCAGCTAAATTACCCTTCTGTATCAGTCAATTCTCATTTATAATGAGTCTTGTTTGTAATGAGATTGAGATAGCTAGATATGTTTTGCTGTAGTCGTGGATGGATCAGAGGAACAGATAAATTATCAATAGGCCTATGTGTCATAATTACCTTGAGAAATCTGACCTGTAATTTGCAAACAAAGCTGTTGTACTTATAATTCGTGAAACCTTAATTTATCACTTTGAAGCGACCCAAATTACAAATGAATCCTTCATCTATACATTGTGATATTAAAACCAGAAAAAAAGTGACGTTTTATTTTGGACTTGCTAAGTCTGGCTTTAAGCTGTACTTTGTCATTTGAAATCCTTTAAAACAAATGTATACTGATGGTGCTTGCTGTAGTTTACATACAGTACATGTATCCAGTAGTGGAAAAAGTGCCCAAATCATACTTGAGTAAAAGTAAAGATACCTTAATAGAAAATTACTCAGGTAAAAGGTGAAAGTCACATAGTAAAATACTAAAAGTAAAAGTCTAAAAGTATTTGGTTTTAAATATACTTAAGTCTCAAAAGTAAGTGTGAATCATTTCAAATTCTTTATATTAAACAAACCAGAAGGCTCCATTTTGTTTTTTAAATTTACAGTTATCCAGGGGCACACGCCAACACTTAGTGAGTCCGTCAGATCAGAGGCAGTATGGATGAACAGGGATGTTCTCTTGTTAAGTGCGTGAATTGGATAATTTTCATGTCCTGCTAAGCATTCAAAATCTAACGAGTACCTTTCGGTGCCAGGGAAAATGTATAGAGTAAAAAGTAACATTTATAGAAATGTAGTAAAGTAGAATTTGTAAAAAAAACAAATAATAAGTAAAGTACCCCCCAAGTCTGATGACTTGCGCTTGTCATGTCTTCCCCCCAGAGTGAGAGTTAAACACAAAGTAGCCATGTCTGATGTGTGATTCATTCAATATGTTTATTCAAAAAGCTAATTCAGTGTAAACACATTGATATGGACTTGTACATGCCGAGTCTTGAAAACCTGACGAGCTAGCTAAGTCATGGAAGCCTGACGAGCTAGCTGAGGCATCCTCGGTAGACTCTGCAACAGACGCTTGACCCTCCAACCGAGTCTTGACACCCAATGTACCAGCTGAGGCATGAAAACCTGAAGCATCCTTTGGTTGCCCCGGCAGTGGAACCCAGACCCGACGTCACCTCCAACACAAAAACAAAAAACATTCCCTAATGCTTCCCTTTGGTGAGGCGTTATTCTGTAACAATGTACGCTGAGAGTCGGGAAGCAAGTTCAGGGAGTGAATACATTTAATAAATAAATGAACATGAACAAAACAAGAAACACTAACAGCACACCGACATGAAACAGAAACAAGAGGAAGAAACCAAAGGGAGTGACATAAATAGGGCAGGTAATCAAGGAGGTGATGGAGTCCAGTTGAGTGTCAATAAGCGCTGGTATGTGCCGATGGTGGCTGGTGTGTGAAATAATCAGCAGTCTGGTGACCTAGAGGCCAGAGAGGGAGTATATGTGACAGCTGTGGTTGCTGACACGTATATGGTTGAATCATCAGCATACGTGGACACACGGGATTTGTTTAACGCGAGTGACATGCCATTGGTAAAAATAGAAACTAGAGGGTAGAGGGCCTAGAGAACTGCCCTGCGGTACACCATACCCTACAATTGACATTAGAGAAGCTTCCATTAAAGAAAACCCTCTGAGTTTTATTAGATGTATAGCCCTGAATCCACAATATGGCAGAGGTTGAAAAAGCATGAAACATACGTTTTCTTAACAACAGGTTATGTTCAATAATATTAAAGGCTGCAGTACAGTTCCCTCAATGTTCTTATTGTCAATTTCCTTAAACCAATCATCAGTCATTTGTGTCAGTGCAGTACATGTTGAGTGCCCTTCTCTGTTGTGGAATTACTTTGGCTTCCCTCCTGGCCTTAGAACAAACACCTTCCTCTAGATTTAGATTAAAGAAATGACAGATAAGTGTGGCTATAGAGTCTGCGACTGTCCTCAGTAGCCTTCCATCTAAGTTGTCAATGCCAGGAGGTTTGTCAATATTGATTGATAACAATAATACAGTATTTCCACCTCCCACCCTAACTTGACAAAATTCTAAAATAAAATGCATTCATTATTTCGTTGCATGAATACTATGGCTCACTGTTCATTGTTGGCATTTCCTGCTTAAGTTTGCCAATTAAGTAATAATTCAAATAATCTGCAACATCAAATGGTTTTGTGATAAATAAGCCATCTGATTTGATGCAAGATGGAGTTGAATTTGTCTTTCTGCCCATAATTTCATTTAAAGTACGTCAACGTTTTCCCCCATCATTCTTTATATCATTGATCTTGGCTTCATAATACAGTGCTGAAATGGGTTCCACTTGAGTGCTGAAATGGGTTCCACTTGAGTGCTGAAATGGGTTCCACTTGAGTGCTGAAATGGGTTCCACTTGAGTGCTGAAATGGGTTCCACTTGAGTGCTGAAATGGGATCCACTTGAGTGCTGAAATGGGATCCACTTGAGTGCTGAAATGGGATCCACTTGAGTGCTGAAATGGGATCCACTGTGCAGCAGACGTATAATTGGCAAAATATGTTTCACTGTATTATATACAGATTAGCTACCTGGATTGGTTGTTGTCCTTTCATCTGATGCAGGAAGAGAAAGCAGTATCATCAGATGTGCATTAGACAGATATTATTGTCTGATCGCGTTTTCACTCTGTATTATGCGAATAGGTCTTTTCAAGTGCATAAAGAAATAAAGGAGCATTCAATAACCTTCTGGGGTTCAACAGATTGCCACTCTGGGGTAACCTTTTCAGGTCAAAGGTTCCTTGAGGAACCCCTCTGAAAAGGTTCCTTAGAGGAATCGCTGTGACATTATGCATATATTTTTGCAAAGTGTCGCAGATTGATGTTTATACGCTGATACTGGGCTGCCTGTGTAAAGTTTCAAACAGGAACCCTTTTTTATGGGAGGGGTTCAATTTTGAACCTCTTTAATAAAATATTATAGCTGCGGCAGTCTATCATAAGTTTGGAGGCGTGGCTTTCAGATAGTTATTTTGTCATTACTGTTCCTCATATTACGCTCTTACACTACAATTATTTTTTTCTTGAATATGTATCCATATTACTGTACATTATTCTAATATAATATTTAATGGCTACTGTTAGTGCAATTGTTAACTGGCGTTAGCACATTGCCTGGAAGTCTGTGGTAACTGCTAGCATGCTTGTACAGTTAAACAGTTAAAGTTGGAAGTTTACATACACTTTAGCCAAATAGGTTCCTGACTTTTAATCCTAGTTAAAATTCTCTGTCTTAGGTCAGTTAGGGTCACCGCTTTATTTTAAGAATGTGAAATGTCAGAATAATAGTAGAGAGAATGATTGATTGATTGAAGCATTCTCAGTGGGTCAGAAGTTTACATACACTCAATTAGTATTTGGTAGCATTGCCTTTAAATTGTTTAACTTTGGTCAAATGTTTTGGGTAGCCTTCCACAAGCTTCCCACAATAAGTTGGGTGAATTTTGGCTAATTCCTCCTGACAGAGCTGGTGTAACTGAGTCAGGTTTGTAGGCCTACTTGCTCCCACACGCTTTTTCAGTTCTACCCACAAATGTTCTATGGGATTGAGGTCAGGGCTTTGTGATGGCCACTCCAATACCTTGACTTTGTTGTCCTTAAGCCATTTTGCCACAACTTTGGAAGTATGCTTGGGATTGTTGTCCATTTGGAAGACCCATTTGCGACCTGACTGATATCTGGAGATGTTCCTTCAATATATCCACCTAATTTTCCTGCCTCATGATGCCATCTATTTTGTGACGTGCACCAGTCCCTCCTGCAGCAAAGCACCCCCACAACATGATGCTGCCACCCCCGTGCTTCATGGTTGGAATGGTGTTCTTCGGCTTGCAAGCCTCCCCCTTTTCCCTTCAAACAGAACAATGGTCATTATGGCCAAACAGTTCTATATTTGTTTCATCAGACCGAGGACATTTCTCCAAAAGTACCATCTTTGTCCCCATGTGCAGTTGCAAACCGTAGTCTGGCTTTTTTATGTCGGTTTTGGAGCAGTGGCTTCTTCCTTGCTGAGCGGCCTTTCAGGTTATGTTGATATAGGACTCGTTTTACTGGGGATATAGATACTTTTGTACCTATTTCCTCCAGCATCTTCACAAGGTCCTTTGCTATTGTTCTGGGATTGATTTGCACTTTTCACACCAAAGTATGCTCATCTCTAGGAGACCGAACGCGTCTCCTTCCTGAGTGGTGTGACGGCATGGTGTTTATACTTGCGTACTATTGTTTGTACAGATGACCTTGGTACCTTCAGGCGTTTGGAAATTGCTCCCAAGGATGAACCAGACTTGTGGAGGTCTACAATTTTTTTTCTGATGTCTTGGCTGATTTCTTTTGATTTTCCCATGATGTCAAGCAAAGAGGCACTGAGTTTGAAGGTAGGCCCTGAAATGCATCCACAGGTACACCTCCAATTGACTCAAATGATGTCAATTAGCCTATCAGAAGCTTCTAAAGCCATGACATACTTTTCTTGATTTCCCAAGTTGTTTAAAGGCACAGTCAACTTAGTGTATGTAAACTTCTGACCCACTGGAATTGTGATACAATGAATTGTAAGTGAAATAATCTGTCTGTAAACAATTGTTGGAAAAATGAATTGTGTCATGCACAAAGTAGATGTCCTATCCATGTTGCCAAAGATAGTTTGTTAACAAGAAATTTGTGGAATGGTTGAAAAACAAGTATTAATGTCTCCAACCTAAGCGTATGTAAACTTCCAACTTCAACTGTACCATAGACTTTCAGTAATTTATTGCGTGCTAGTAGATACCATAGACTTCCACTAGTTAGCTGTTTTTAAAGAAAACAATCCAAATAAGTGACCCAATGCTTGCAACCCAGCAGTCATCCAAACAACCAAGCATTTTCAAGAGTGTAGGCTAGGTTGAAGATACTGTAGCTATTGTGCATTCTGAAAGTATTCAGACCCCTTCACTTTTTTCCACATTTTGTTACGTTACAGCCATTTTCTAAAATGGATTACATTGTCCCCCCCCCCATCAGTCGACACACAGTACCCCATAATGACAAATCAAAAACTGTATTTTTTAAAAAATGTTACAGATTAAAAATACAAAATTAACTGAAATATTACATTTACATAAGTATTCAGAACCTTTACTCAGTACTTTGTTAAAGCACCTTTAGCAGCGATTACAGTCTCGGGTCTTTTTGGTTATGACGCTACATGTTTGGCCAGCCTGTATTTCTGGAGTTTCTCCCATTCTTCTCTGCAGACCCTCTCAAGCTCTGTCAGGTTGGATGGGGAGCTTCACTGCACAGCTATTTTCAGGTCTCTCCAGAGATGTTAAATCGGGTTCAGGCCTGGGCTCTGGCTGGGCCACTCAAGGACATTCAGAGACTTGTCTCGAAGCCACTCCTGCATTGTCTTGGCTGTGTGCTTAGAGTCGTTGTCCTGTTGGAAGGTGTACCTTCGCCCCAGTCTGAGGTCCTGAGCGCTCTGGAGCAGGTTTCCATCAACGATCTCTCTGTACTTTGGATCCGTTCATCTTTCCCTCGATCCTGACTAGTCTCCAAGTCCCTGCAGCTGAAAAACATCCCCACAGCATGATGCTGCCACCACCATGCTTCACCGTAGGGATGGTGCCAGGTTTCCTCCAGATGTGACGCTTGGTGTCCTCCCGAAGAGTTAAATCTTGGTTTCATCATATCAGAGAATCTTGTTTCTCATAGTCTGAGAGTCCTTTAGGTGCCTTTTGGCAAACTCCAGGTGGGTGGTCATATGCCTTTTAATGAGGAGGGGCTTCCGTCTGGTCACTCTACCATAAAGGCCTGATTGGTGGACTGCTGCAGAGATGGGTGTCCTTCTAGAATGTTCTCCCATCTCCACAGAGGAACTCTGGAGCTTTGCCAGATTGACCAACAGGTTTTTAGTCACCTCCCGATTGCTCAGTTTGGCCGGGCATCCAGCTCTAGGCAGAGTCTTGGCGGTTCCAAACTTCTTCCATTTAAGAATGATGATGGCCACTGTATTCTTGTGGACCTTCAATGCTGCCGACATTTGGTTCCTAGATCTGTGGCTCGACACAATCCGGTCTCGGAGCTCTATGGACAATCCCTTTGACCTCATGGCTTGGTTTTTGGTCTGACATGCACAGTCAACTGTGGAACCTTATATAAATAGGTGTGTGTGCTTCTCCAAATAATGTCTAATCAATTGAATTTACCACAGATGGACTCCAATCAAGTTGTAGAAACATCTCAAGGATGATCAATGGAAACAGGATGCACCTGAGCTCAATTTCGAGGGTCTGAATACATTTGCCAAAATTTCAAAACGGTTTTCTTTTTGTGGGTATTGTGTGTAAATTGAATTTAGTGTGTAGTATCGTGATGGTATCAAGTATCGTGATACTAAACCTGCTATCGGTATCAAAGTAAAAATTATTGTATCGTGACAACACAAGTGTACTAGCAAATGTCCTGACTGGCACACACGTGTCACTCTGTGTGTGTCATTCATTGCAGACACTTGCAGTGCCTTCAGAAAGTATCCACACCCCTTGACTTGTTCTACATTTTGTTGTGTTACAGCATGTGTCAAACTCGTTCCCCGGAGGGCAGAGTGTCTGTGGGTTTTCGCTCCACCCTTGTATTCGGGTTGATGAATTAAGGTCACTAATTAGTAAGGAACTCCTCTTACATGGTTGATTAGGTCCTAATTGAAAGGAGAAAAAACGAAATCTGCAGATACTCGGCCCTCTGCAATATTTGTTTTTCTGTCACTGGCCTACACACAATACCCCATAATGTCAAAGTTGAAATATCTTGAGTCGATAAGTATTCAACCCCTTTGTTTGGCAAGCCTAAATAGGTTAAGAAGTAATTTGTTTAACAAGTCACATAATGAGTTGCATGGACTCACTCTGTGTATAATAATAGTGTTTAGCATGATTTTTTAACAACTACCTCATCTCTGTACCCAAGACCCACAATTAACTGTAAGGTCCCTCAGTTGACCAGTGAATTTCAAATACAGATTCAACCAGAAAGACCAGGCATGTTTTCCAAGGCCTCACAAAGAAGGGCACATATTGGTAGATTGGTAAAAAAAACACAAAAAAAACAAGACATTGAATATCCATTTGAGCTTGGTGATGTTATTAATTATGCTTTGGATGGTGTATCAATACACTTAATCACTGCAAAGATACATGTGTCCTTCGTAACTCGGTTGCCGGAGAGGAAGGAAACCTTTCAGGGATTTCACCTTGTGTAGACTGGTGAGTTTTTTTATTTATTTATTTTTTTAAGTCAAGCTGTAACACAACGAAAATGTGAAATATTTTCTAAAGGCACTGTATGTATTACCATTGTTAACATTGATCTAGTGCTAAATTGATATAGATTACTCCATTGGTGGGTTTGGAGCTTCCAAGAAAGGCATTTCGCTGTACTTGTGCACGTGACATTAAAACGTTAAACCGGGACTGCTTCCTCACATTCCCTTCAGAAGTACCCCTTGTTTTCCAGTCACCAAGATGCACTGAGATATTTGGTTGACATAGGAGGGTTTGGCGGAGCGAGAAATGCCTACTATTGTGTGTGTTTGTTTGTGCACGAGCGTGATAAACTACTTCGAAGTGAAGAGGGCAGTAGGAAACGAGGTTGTCTTTTAATGGATGTGACACTGAACCAGTACAATTATTTAATTCACACCCCTCCAGCCTAACATTTTAAGTAGTACAAGGCTTAAGGGGAATTGCAAAAGGTTTATACGTACTTTTCCTCGTTAACATGTAAATTCATGAATCATTATGAACCGTTATAGCTTATTGGTTTGTAATGTATGATCTTAATTTTAATGCATTTCAGTGCTATAAATCTGAGTGCCAAATAGTGATTTCATACTGTATATTGAGAGTTAGTTGTGGGCTACTGCTGTAAACATACTAAATATTCATGGATTGAGGACATTTCTTTTCATTCCAGTCGGTGTGAGAAGGTTAACCACTGTTAACCACTTATTATTATTTTTTTTCCTGGGATTAATTTGAGATTCCTCACACATAAGTACACTTTTAGGGGCTAAAAACACTCCTTACACATCATTATCCCAATCAAATAGTTGTTTTATGCAGTTTCCTTACATTTTCTTAATAGAGAATTTTAAATATATATTTGACATTTCTTATATTCAAAATGTATGTATCTCTCTATTACACATGCATGTTGACTGACACATAGCAGGGCTTTTGAAAAGGACTGTGACTCAGTCTCATAACAGGCCTGTTAATAGTCAAGTCTTTAGTTTCGTTGGCATGGTAAAGTTATACCATGGCTGTGTTTGACTCAGGAAAGAGCTTGTTTTCTTGACTTTTTTTGACCTTAGCTTTTTTTTTCTGAACTTTTCCACTTAAAGAATGCAGGAGTGTGAGTAACTCAATGCCACTTTTACACCTCACTGAAAAAGTTACACCACTAATCAGGTTTCCATCCAACCTTTTTATGCGAGTAACTTACATGTCTGATAAAAAAAAAAGTAATGACAGGCCCGATGGTAAACTTTCCTAATGTCGACAAAACAAAATACACTAGACAAGGTGGGATCTCTTTGTCTGCAAAATGAATTAAGCGAGAAATATTGGTGAAAACACTTTCAATGCGTAATTATTGATATTATAAGTAAACTTGGAGTCACGCGATGACATGTTGTGTGGTCCTCCCACTACGACTCAGGAATGCATGCAGTTGACTAGACCTACAGATTTAAAAAATGATGATGAACTTCAAAGGGTGGTGAAAGAGCAAGGTGATGAACTTGATTCTCCTTTCCAATAAATATCTAGGGTCTAATACTGTTCACAGGATCATTGATGCTTGGCTGCCTTTCGACCAAATAAAAATAATCTTGCTCTTTTGTCCATAGGCTACCTACATGATGAGGTTATTATCTGTGTCTGCGAGCTGTTGGCTAGATCACACGTGCCAATACCGGAGGTTCACACTCGCTATATATATTGAACATTTGATGGAAACCCATTTAACTTGGATTTTTTTTATTCAGTACATGGAAATTTAACCGCAAAAGGTATTTGTATGTGCACTACGTCATCACGCTCGGCCTGTTATCTGCAACAAGTCAATTTGGTGGAAACACATCTCTGGTGGGAAAATGTTGCCAAGTAGATGGAAACCGAGCTACTAACACAGATATTTTAGTGATGTGCCTCTTTTTTTCCGTAGGACTTTTGGCGGGTCTCTAATGCTCTTTCTAGCCAAGATAAACCTTTTATTTGGTGTTTTGAATGGACCATTTACATTTTATAGTATACACGTATTGATGTTTCTTGACAGGATTACGCTTAGCACCATGCTTTATTTTGGAAATAACTTACTAAATAACTGACTAAAAAGTGTTCATGAGCCAATGCAATTCATATATTTTACTTATACATTTTGAAGAGATGTTGCTGCTGAAACCAGTACAGCAAGAATAGTGCTGATGGTCTACCTACCAGGAAGTGAAGTCACTGAACTACATGACACTGTGCTTCCATATTGTCATATGTCATTTCTTGTATTTCCACCATCACTGACTGCACTGCACATAATTATGTTAAATCATGCCTGTTCTAATATTTTACATTTCCATAATCATAACTCTCTGCATCGGGTCATGTACACAGTTAATACCTGAATCACAGTTTGAACTTGCATTTTAAAGGCCAGGAAAGGCAACCGTCTTTATGATTACCTGCATGAAGCAGAGAATGTAAATGGGAAAATATATAGTGAATATGACTGTACTGATCTTTTGTACAGGCAACCTATTTGGAGGTATGTTCTTGGGTTTTCATGAAGGCCTGGTAAAGAAATTAAAAGAGGGATTTTGTCACATGCGGGCAGCTGCCAAGTTTCAAATGCATATCAAGAGACAAAAATATACGTGGGTAATGGTTGTGTTTTGAAACTGTAGGCGTGTGTCAAATGGTTTGACCAACCTGCAGGAATTAACACTCATTTAGTGCCAACATTTGATAACACAGCCTATCAAATTGTATTTGTCACATACACAGTTTAGAGCAGGTATGACCGGTGCAGTGAAATGCTGAAAGTAGGAGCTAGCAACAGTGTCTGTCGGCACAATCTTCTTCTGTCTCCTCGATCCACTGTTAAATGACCTCAACATTGTTCCCAAGATACCTATGAACAGTTATCTTGTGTTACAACATGAAACTCAAGATATATGACATTTTGTATATTTGACCATGAAAAAAAAACATTTTGATAAGATTTTAATAATCACTAGGCAAATGTCTTGTTCTTTCGGGGTTCTTCTTCCCTCTATCCAGCGACTAGGAATATTCTGCTATAGAATTGTAGAATTCTATGTGGTGAGCATGCCACAACTCCCAGGGTACCTCAATTGCGTTGACTTGTGACGATTCTCAGCCGTGTTGTTGCCTTCCCCATTGACACACCCTCCGTCACCGGCGGTGCAGGGGAAAGCATTTCAAACACTCAGGGTGACGCATGACATATACTGACATATCCACCACCCAGCCCTCATCACAACATCAAATGGGCTTTCAAATAATCAATTTCTCAGATCAAGGCAGCTGCTGAGATCTGTCGTTACTAGGAATCCTCCTCAGTCGTGATCCAGTTGTTGTTGACGTGATTTGCATGCAGTTCTAGTTTTGGGCAGGACCAACCCTCTCTCCTTGGCTAGTTCGTGGCTTATATGCAGGGAGCATTTCTTAAAAGGACCTTTTATGACTTTCATTGCAGACCTCTGGGGCTTATGGGTTTGTAAGTATGCAGTTCACAGCTCCAATATTTTCCAGCAGTAGCACGAGTAAGAAATCCTCTCTTTTCAGCACATTGAGCCAAGTCAAATTCAGGCATTTAGTGCATGATCCTGTGAGAACAGAACATCTCCGAGTTGTTTCAAAGCTTACAGTCTGATCTGGTGATCCATGGGTTTTTGTCTGGGGAATATATAGTCATTTCTAAGGTTAAATGGTACTTACATTAGTCTGGCTAACACCTAACTCCAAGTCCTCCCGACTTCAGAATCTGGAAAGGCTGATTTTGATGATGTCGGCACAATGCATCGATAATGGAGGGGGATGTGCTTTTACTGGTTGTTTTTCGTGTGTCTTTCTCACTCAAACATTAACGTGCACAGCCACACACAGCCCCTAAGGTCCACCCTTTCCATTACAACTGTTGGATTTTCCAAACAATGACAAGTCTCAACCCCCCCCCCCCCAGGGGAAAAAACAACCTTTTGAGAGAACCAATCAATGCTTCAGCTAAATTACAGAGCAAATACTGCATTTACAATTGGCCTCCTGTCCAGACCAGTTTGTCACAGCTCTTCCGCTGCTGTGAGTCACATGAGTCGCATAAGCTAGGCTATACTTAAATAGCGTTATGTTAAAAATATGAATGATCAGGATGGTGCATTGCGTGACAAAAGTTCCAAGCACAATTTAAAGTGCGCCTTCTCTGTGGGGAAGACACATAATCCCTGTGACAATGAATGAGTCCTTGAATCAAAGGGAGCAACCACTTGTGGTGCACAAACAGGTTTGAAAATACATTTCTCAATATAATGGTTGTGTGGGTCGTGGTCGTGAGAAGGGTCATTCCACCGATTCGGTGCCCTTTGAGAAGTGTTGGTAAAAAAAAAAACACTGTTAAAAATCATTCTGTCATGAAGAGCACATGAAAGTTTAATTACAAAACACTATATATCCATTTTCAGATATGCTGCTAAATTTGCTTTTATTGTTTAAAGAAATTACATTGTGTTTTTTCATTTATCTAATGTTGGCATGGGGTTGTTCAATGACAGACATGTATTTGTTTAAAATCTATCATGTTTTTTTAGCAAAATGCTATATATCCGCCTCACTCTAAGAGAAATTAGTAGTACTGATAGATTTTGCACAGTCAAATGTAAAAAATAACTTTTCTTTAGTAAAGAAATGTACAAATGCTAACTTTTTTACATCAATATTAAAAAATGAATAATTCAATACAGTTCAATAATTCAATACAGTAATATGAGATCTTTATGTAAAACATTTACATTTGACATTTTGGCAATTTTAACAGGTGCTCTTATCCAGAGCGACTTACGGTAAGTGCATTCATCTTAAGATAGCTAGGTGAGACACCCACACACATTTGAAGTCGGACGTTTACATACACATTAGCCAAATACATTTAAACTCAGTTTTTCACAATTCCTAACATTTAATCCTAGTAAAAAGTCCCTGACGTAGGTCTGTTAGGATCAACACTTTATTTTAACTTGGGTCAAACGCTTCGGGTAGCCTTCCACCAGCTTCCCACAATAAGTTGGGTGAATTTTGGCCCATTCCTCCTGACAGAGCTGGTGTAACTGATTCAGGTTTGTAGGCCTCCTTGCTCCCACACACTTTTTCAGTTCTGCCCACATATATTCTATAGGATTGAGGGCGGGTCTTTGTGATGGCCGCTCCAATAGCTTGACTTTGTTGTCCTGTGTTTATACTTGCGTACTATTGTTTGTACAGATGAACGTGGTACCTTCAGCTGTTTTGGAAATTGCTCACAAGGTAGAACCAGAATTGTGGAAGTATACAATCTGTTTTCTGAGGTCTTGGCTGATTGCTTTTGATTTTCCGATGATGTCAAGCGAAGAGGCACTGAGTTTGAAGGTAGGCCTTGAAACACATCCACAGGCACACCTCCAATTGACTCAAATTATGTCAATTAGCTATGTTCAACTTAATTTAAAAAAAAAGTGTTCCCATCTCTAGAGGTTAAATAAATTAGACTATAGTAAGTGCCAAATAAAGTAACAGGGTTGACCATAACAGGGTGTACGATTTCATCTTAAATCAGCCATAAATCCCCTCATGACAGGGGCAATGGAAGCCTCTTGTGTGCAACAAAGAGTGGCAATTGAATGCAAGCTTCACCCAAAAATATGAAATTCATAAAACATTTCTAGCCTATGGATAACATGGTTCACTTGTTACGCTCAACCCACTCAGTTTTCCACGCCAAAATTCACAAACTTACACTGTGATTTGACTATTAAATGTTCAATGTTTCTTAATACAAATATTTAAGAAGGAATAGTTTCACCATATTAAAACAAGAATTCAGTTTACGTAATAGGATTGACCTTACAGCAGAATGAGGGAAATGCGTAAAGGACTCACTAGTCACATGAAATAAATAATAATATTCAGAAATGATTTTGTCAAAGCAACAAAATAATTAGGGCTTCACCATAATGGTGAAACTTGGATATTTTGTTGATTTTAAGTGGGTTTAAATCTTCTTAGAAGTGACCCAGGGTTGACGAAAGGGCATGTCAAAATGCTGAATTTTGGCACTTTAACATACCTTTATTCACATTAACATGAATTATCCATGTGGTCTATATTAAAGGGCACTTTATTTAATATAACAGGCTTTTAAAATGCAACATTGATGAACAATTTCTATTTAAAATATCGAAGTGACGCAAAAGGCACTCATTTCGTGGAATGACCCAGAAAGACCACATAGTTGTGATGTTGTAGGAAAACACGGAGCCTCATTTATACTGGACAGTGGGAGGCTTCATGCCTAGACATGAATGTATGCTCAGACCATACAGTGTACTGTAAATTTGTGTTATCAACTTGTCCAGTACCTCGAAGAACACATTCCAGCATAATTTGACTGGACTCTGCTACTTTTTCTCTAGGAACCCTAGTTATTTCTAGTCAATTAGAAATACAATGTTTCAAAGGCCTCAATACCAGTGGCCTTGAAGTATATGGAAAGTGGAAAAGCCTATGCTGAAAGGACTTTTAGCAGAGCACTTAATTGGAATCTGCCATGTACAGTTCAAGCATACAATGCTGTATGTACACTCTTAGAAAAAAGGGTTCCAAAATGTTTCTGTGGCTCTCCCCATAGGATAATCCGTTTTGGTTCCAGGTAGAACTAGAACTTAGCTGAGAAAATAAAAAATATACTTTTCCCATTACGGAGCGAGTGCGGTTATGAAGTGGCCATGATGGGCATAAAAGTGATCATTTGAAACGGGTCCTATTTTCTAGATTTAGGGTTATTTGGCAACTTTAGTTGTAAATTTATACAAACCTTTAGAATGTATTGGAAATCAAAACCGATATTGGTTGCATGATGTTACTATAGGCTATTAAAGATTGGAGGAAATTGTTTTAAAAAAAGCTTGCGCTCTGTTCCTTGACTCTCATCAAGTGATCATATTTTCACCCATCAATCTAATCTCAATTTAATCTTGTCTTTACTAATATGTCAAATTAGTTTTGATTTAAAAGGGCCCCTTTTATTAAAGGGGCAGGAACGGGCAGGGGAAGAAATACGTGTCACTGAATTCAATGGAATAGCTAATACAGTCCACTTTCCCGCCAGTTCGTTTTTTTTCAATCAAGCCTGGTAGGCTACTCCGGTTATTTCACTCCTTGACTCAACCACTGTTTGAGGAGTATGCAGACTCTCGCTGTGCGACAGGTGATATTCCGCCCAAACTCTGTACACCATGGGCTATCCAACCCTGTTTTTGCAGCTACCCAGTACTTAATTTGGGAAACCAAGTGCAATCTGTTCAGGAACAGCAATAGTAACATGTTTTCACAACAAGACATATTTAATTAAACTGTTGACAGCCCCTCTGCGTGCTCGAGAAAGGAATGTCATTTACATAAATAAAGTGGTTGTCACGCCCTGACCATAGTTCGCTTTCAATTGTTGTTTGGTCAGGGTGTGATTTGGGAGGGCATTCTATGTTTGTATGTCTAGGTTTTTGTATTTCTGTTTAGTGTTTGTTTCACCTTGCAGGACTGTTTCGTGTTTTCCTTTTTGTTATTTTTGTAGTTCCTTTATAATACAGATGAACACGTATCCCGCTGCATTTTGGTCTGACTATTCCTCTTCTTCCGTTGAAAGCCGTTACAGTTGTTTGTGAAAGTATTCACCCCCTTGGCATTTTTCCTATTTTGTAGCCTTACAACCTGGAATTAAAATTGATTTTTGTTGAGTATGTATCGTTTAAATTAAACAACATGCCTACAACTTTGAAGATGCAAAATATTTTTTATTGTGAAACAAACAAGAAATAAAACAAAAAAACAGAACTTAAGCGTGGATAACTATTCACCCACCCAAAGTCAATACTCTGTTAGAGCCACCATTTGCAGCAATTACAGCTGCAAGTCTTTTGGGGTATGTCTCTATAAGCTTGGCACATCAAGCCACTGGGATTTTTGCTAATTCCTCAAGGAAAAACTGCTCCAGCTCCTTCAAGTTGGATGGGTTCCAATGTTGTACAGCAATCTTTAAGTCATACCACAGATTCTCAATTGGATTGAGGTCTGGGCTTTGACTAGGCTATTCCAAGACATTTAAATGTTTCCCCTTAAACCACTTTTCATGCTGGAAGGTGAACCTCCGTCCCAGTCTCAAATCTCTGGAAGACTGAAACAGGTTTCCTCCAATCATTTCCCTGTATTTAGCGCCATCGATTATTCCTTCAATTCTGAACAGTTTCCCAGTCCCTGCCCATGATAAACATCCCCACAGCATGATGCTGCTACCATGGTGTTCTCGGGCTGAAGTTAGGTGTTGGGTTTGCGCAGACATAGTGTTTTCCTTGGTGGCCAAAAAGCTGACCAGAATACCTTCTTCCATATGTTTGGGGAGTCTCCCACATGCCTTTTGGCGAACATCAAACATGTTTGCTTATTTATTTTTTTAAGCAATGGCTTTTTTCAGGCCACTCTTCCGTAAGCCCAGCTCTGTGGAGTGTAGGCTTAAAGTGGTCCTATGGACAGATACTCTAATCTCCGCTGTAAAGCTTTGCAGCTCCTTCAGGGTTATCTTTGGTATCTTTGTTGCCTCTCTGATTAATGCCCTCCTTGCATGGTCTGTGAGTTTTTGTGGGTGGCCCTCTCTTGACAGGTTTGTTGTGGTGCCATATTTTTTTAATTTTTGAATAACGGAGTTAATGTTGCTCTGTGGGATGTTCAAAGTTTCGGAGATTTTTTTCTAACCCAACCCTGATCTATACTTCTCCAACACTTTGTCCCTGACCTGTTTGGAGAGCTCCTTGGTCTTCATAGTGCCGCTACCTTGGTGGTGCCCCTTGCTTAGTGGTGTTGCAGACTCTGGGGCCTATCAGAACAGGTGTATATACATGCAGATCATGTGACCGATCATGTGACACTTAGATTGCATGCCGGCTCTACGCACTGTGTTGCCAGTGTGCTTTCACAGCCCAGTGCGTCCTGTGCCAGCGCCCCGCACTTGCCGGGCTAAAGTGAGCATCCAGCCTGGAGACGTTGTGCCAGCTCTACGCTCCAGACCTCCAGTGCGCCTCCACAGTCCAATACGTCCTGTGCCTCCCCCCGCACTCGCCCTGAGGTGCGTGTCATCAGCCCGGTGCCACCTGTACCGGTCCCATGCATCAGGCCTCCAGTGCGCCTCCACAGTCCGGAGCCTCCGGCGACGGGTCCCAGTCCGGAGTCTCCGGCGACGGGTCCCAGTCCGGAGTCTCCGGCGACGGGTCCCAGTCCGGAGCCTCCGGCGACGGGTCCCAGTCCGGAGCCTCCGGCGACGCGCCCCGCACCGGAGCTGCCCCCGATGGTAGATTCCCACCCGGAACCTCACCTATTGAGTCAGGTTCTGCGGTCGGAGTCCGCACCTTTGGGGGGGGGGGGGGGGGGGGGGGGGGGGCTCTGGGTGGTTGGGTCAGGGTGTGATTTAGGGTGGGTTATCTAGGAGAATTGTATATCTATTTTGGCCTGATATGGTTCCCAATCAGAGGCAGCTGTTTTATCGTTGTCTCTGATTGGGGATCATATTTAGGTAGTCATTTTCCAACTGTGCTTTGTGGGATCTTGTCTATGTCTTGCCTGTGAGCATTATTATAGCCTCGCGTTTCGTTTGTTCGATTTGTTGTTTTTGAAGTTTTCTATTCCAAAATAAAGGATGGAAACATACCATGCTGCATCTTGGTCTACTACTTATAACGATCGTGACACCCAGTGTCTGTTGCAAAACAGACTGAAGCAAGTTTTCCTGTAGGATTTTGCCTGTGCTTAGCTCTAATCCATGTGTTTTTATCCCAAAAACCTTCCTATTCCTTGCCCATGACAAGCACAGCCATAATGTGATGCAGTTGGATTTGCTCCAAACATAACACTGTTTTCAAGACAAAGTTAATTTCTTTGCTACATTTATTGCAATTTTCCTTTAGTGCCTTGTTGCAAACAGGATGCATGATTTGAAAAATGTTTTCTGTACAAGCTTGCTTCCTTTTCACTCTATCAATTAAGTTGGTATTGTGGAGTAACTAAAATGTTGTTGATCCATCCTCAGTCTTCTCCTATCACAGCCATTCAACTCTGTAAGGGTTCTAAAAGTCACCATTGGCCTCATGGTGAAATCCCTGATCTGTTTCCTTCCTCTCCAGAGTTAGGAAGGATGCCTGTATCTTTGTAGTGACTGTGTGTGTTGATGCATCATCCAAAGTGTAAATAATAACTTCAACATGCTCAAATGGATATTCAGTGTCTGCTTTTTTTTACCCATCTAACAATTGGTGCCCTTCGTTGCGAGGCATTGAAAAAACAATCTGGTCTATGTGGTTGAATCTGTGTGAACCATCTGCTCGACTGAGGGACCTTACAGATAATTAATTGTATAATATAAATGAAATTTGAGGTGACCAGCATTAAAATACTATATACATGTGCATGGGGCAAAAGCCTCAAGGTGCAGGGCTGAGTAGCTGGCTACTGATGATCTGTTCATCAGATGGCCTGGTGATAGTAGCTGTTTCTCAGTCTCTCTGTCCCGGCTCTGATGCACCTGTACTGTCTCTGTCTGCTAGATGGAAGCAGAGTGAACAGTGGCTGAGGTCCTTAATGATCTTCTTGGCCTTCCTTTGACACCAAGTTCTGTAAATGTCCTGGAAGGCAGGCAGTATGCCCCCGGTGATGCGTTGGGCTGCCCACACCACCCTCTGGAGAGCGATGCTGTTGAGGGTGGTGCAGTTGCCATACCAGGCGGTGATGCATCCCGACAGAATTCTCTCAATGTTTCATCTGTAGAAGTTTGTGTGGTCTTAGGGGCCATGACGAATTTCTTCAGCCGCCTGATGTTGTGAATCAATTCTCATTTGAAATAAAAATGATTTAAAAATGAATAAATATGATTAATTATACATTTAATAGGATTTTTGCAAACTCTGCAAACAAATTTACTTGTGACGTTTTCTTTATTTACCAGTAGGCTAGTGATAATAATCTACTAATGGTCCTGTCTTTGTTATGCATCTCAAGTTGGGTGACAATGCATCTTCTCCCTCTATATGGTCGGTTGTTTCCCACCATAACCGCTCCTCCATGTTTCAATGCCTGGCTGCAGTGCTGTTTGATCAGCACTTGAAAATAAATGATTTCCGTCAAGTCAAAACATGACAGCCGTTGCACTCAGTTTTCTGGCCTTTAAGGGAGATATTATCCCATGAAGATTTATCGAAGGCATGAAATAGTTTGAGTGTTATCGTTTGATAGCATGTCTGAAATGTTGTTTTCTATAATGTTTAGTAACTCCATGCTTTCTCCTTATAGCCAAGCTATTTTTGCTGGCCCCTCTAGTAATGCCATTGGGCTGATGCAACATATGCAAATTTGAGTTACTTAGTCTCTGTAGAGCTTACAATGCCACCCTGGTTGTTTATCTTATTCTTGAGATAAAATGCCCTTCATTTTGCTTTAACAAGAGCATAGGACTTAACATCTGCAGTTTGCTAAATGTATCACAAATACATTCCAGTTTTAACCATGGATGCATCAACAAGGGAAATCTGGGCCGATACGATAAGTGCACTGGTGGCTGGTCATTTAGTACAATATTGACATAGAATATAGGCTATAAAAATGACTTTTGGCCTATACTGCCGATAATTAACACCTGATGCAATGCATCTGTAATTGTAGTATTCAACCCCATTGTGTTTACTCTCCATGGTCAGCATCTATTAAAGGGTCAAATATTAGAAATCGAATTGATCATAGTACACTGAGCTTTATTACGGGCGGATTACCAGAAAGTTGGTTGGCCCTCCTTTTGATGTCACGTAGGTTAATATATTGCTACGTTTTCATTTATAAAGCCCTTTACAAAAAGTCCCACTGTACTTAACATCTTTACAGAACTTTAGATGCATACGAGTTACCACAGTATAAACAGATACTGGGATGGTTAACTCTGGAAATTCCTCTGGTCTTTACTGATTTGGGTAAATCAACTTTTAGTCTCTTGCATCTTATTTGTCGAACATTCTTCAAAATGTTCTCTCATTTTATGTTCTGGTGCCTCTAGGGCAAATTCAGAAAGCTGATTGAGGACTGTATTACTGACGAACGGGTTTGTTTCTTATGACTGCGTTTTTCTTTCTGCTTGCATTTTGTATATTTTGATGTGCATTTTCTGTAATTCAGGGCTCATCTGTAAAATAAACCTTGGTCTCAGTATGACATTTCATAAAACAGACAACAGACTGAAGGAACATGCATAGCTGTCCTGCTGAGCTTTGCGCTCTTTCTCAATTTGAGCTTTCAGATAAGTAAACCCTTTTTTGATTTGGCTCCTCAGTTTTAGTGGATGTAGCACAGCTCCTCTGCAAGCACTCCAGGCTCCGTTTGACCTTGCCATCAAGGTTCACTTGGAAAAGACCTTTCATCAAATCAAATCAGAGGGGCGGGATGTTTGGGGAACAAGAGACACCTCGGATAATTAAGCAGACGCCGATTATCCTCCAATATGCGATGCAGGCCGTCACAATTAGGGGCATTACACAAACGCCTGATCCTACTCTGCTCCTTTGCTGGAGGTTGGGCACTTATATGACTGTGCAAATTCCCAATTTTTCATGCAAGGGTCGGGGCGTCAAACCCTTTCAGAGAATTGATTGTGCCATGTACTTGGCCCATTCAGAGAAAGATATGGTGATGGTGAAGAAGTCTACAACATGTCTTGATTCATATGACAGTTTCATGTGAGGATTGTGGAGGATAAAGATAGATGGTGCAAATCATTCCAACACAGTCATTTTTCTCCATTATGGGCTTGGGCAATTTGGTATCGCTCTGTTGGGTTTTGTGGGTTATCTCTAATCAAATATTCCACACAGACCGTTAGTAATGTGTTTAGCACAAAATACATAATAGGGGGACAAAGTTGATTGCCAGCAAACTTTTGTATGTGCAAAAATCTTACTATATTATTTTAGTTTCGGGTGCCATTTTAGTACTAGCTCAGCTATGGTGGCACTGCCAATATATTTAAATTTTTCTATCCTGGATTCTACTTTTGGATGTGCAATCCATGTATTCTGAGAAGCATGAACAAAGATAACACATTTTGAGGAATGTTCGAATAAATATGAACTGAAAAAGCATGTTTGAATTAAATCAACCTTAATGTACTGTAGGTAGTTGTTCATTCATCTGGAATCTTCTCTGGAGCATAACCTAATGCTCTCAGGGGGAAAATAGCTTAACATTTTAGAATGTCCTACAGTGTTCTTCCTCTGGTTAATCCTACCTGACCACACATGCTGTCTGAACCATCTTTTATAAACACGGACTGCCCAAAGAACGGACAAAACAAACTTTTGGATCACTTTAACAACACTTTACTTAACACTGAGAGGTCAGAACATTATTACTTGTTCGAGGCATTTAAAAATATAACTTTATTTAACTAAGCAAGTCAGTTAAGAAAAAATTATAATTTTCAATGACGCCTCAGGAACTGTGGGTTAACTGCCTTGTTCAGGGGCAGAACGACACATTTTTACCTTGTTAGCTCAGGGATTTGATCTTGCAACCTTTTGATTACAAGTCCAACACTCTAACCACTAGGCTACCTGCCGCCCCATTTAGAGGCCTTTATAATGTATAATTATGAGGCTTATAATAGTATATCTATACGTAGAAAATTCTTAATTGTTGGCTTTAACAATTGAAAGTGTTACCAAGCTTTTAAAAACAGGTATCCTAGAAATGCGTAAAATCCCCACTAAAAACGACAAGCGTGAGTAATCACTATGATTCCGCTCAGTTGCCATGGCCGTTGGAGGCCTTTTCATATGGTTAAAGGGGCGACACTGGATGATATTTAGTCTTCTAAAAGGTGTTGCGGTGCTGCCTGAGACGCCTCTATTGTAGTATCTGGCACGACAACCCTCTATTGTAGTAACAATGCTGACAAACCTTTCAGAATAACTTTCAGAGCGATATAGGTTATGAAGGTAAGACCCAGATGCAGACAACGTTGAATTAACAATGGTTTAATAATCCAACAGGGGCAGGCTATAGACAGGCTATAGACCGGTCAAGGCAGGCAGGGGTCAGTAAACCAGAGGTGGGACAACGGTACCAGATAGCAGGCGGGGTCAGGGTATGCAGAGGTCAATTATCCAGAGGTGGGGCAAAGGTACAGGTCGGCAGGCGGGCTCAGGGTCAGGCAGAGTGGTCAGGCAGGCTCAGTCAGGACAGGCAAGGGTAAAAACCAGCAGGGCGAGGAAAAAGAGAGACTGGGAAGCTTTTCCCAGGAGCTGAGAATTAAAATGCTGGTTTACTTGACAAACAAGACAAACTGGCAAAAGACCAACAGAGAACACAGGTATAAATACACAGGGGATAATGGGGAAGATGGGCAAAACCTGGAGGGGGATGGAGACGATCACAAAGACAGGTGAAACAGATCAGGGTGACAGAGTAGAGAGGCTATACATGAGATGCCGAAGTGCGACAAACTACTGTACAGTGTCCGTTTAAACAAAGCAGCAACCCTCTCATTCAATCCATTGGGTTGAAGACAAACCAATCACAACTAAGAGACTAACCTGGAATGATAATGGGATGTTAATGTGTTTTGCCCCACGTACAGTACAAAACCTATTGACTTAGACTTAGCTAGCAGCAGAATGTTGATTGGTCACATTGTGGACTTAGATTGGTGTTATGGGAAATGTGCTGGAATGAAAAAGAAAGTGAAAGACATTTGTCTCAAATTATGATAAAGCTGTAAATGTGAATGTTGAAAAGAAGTCATGAAGAAACTTGAACCAGGTTGGGATATTTTAAAGTGGATTGTGGTGAACCTTTTGAGCTCCCCTGTCCTGGCACTAAACTTTCATTCACTGTCATCATTCATTTATGGTATTTTCTATTAGGTAAAAAACAAGAGTACCTGTGGAAAGCTTTTAGACATTTCAGGAATCTTCCTTCCCCTCTTGATGTGTTATTTGTCTTATTTATTTTACGTAACTAACTTTAAAAAATGTATGAATCCATTAGAACACATTTGCAGTCCATCCATGGTAAATATTGTTGCGTCTGTTTCCTGACTCACCTAGTCTTTTTTCACAATAAGGTTATGGCTATGTGCAAGCGATTCAATGAGTTTGGTCCACAATAGTCTCTTTCCCCTGTTATATACATTACATATGACTTATTACTCATTCCATTTAAAATAAGTAGCACATTACATCACAATATTATTTTGCGTCAAAAGCAACATGGTATATTACTTTGTGTTACTTTAATGAAAAAAAAGGGGGGGAGGATCTCACTGTTTGTCTGACTGTCGTAGGGAGCAAGGCGAACCACTCATGCTCTACCAAACATAGGCTACTTACTAACTCAGGTTAGATCACTAGTTTCTGGGCTGCTTAATTAGCCATATACACTGACTATACCAAATATTAGGAACACCATCCTAATATTGAGTTGAACCCCACCCCTTTAACCCTCAGAACAGCCACAATTCGTCAGGGTCTATGCCAGGGTTGGGGGGGGGGGGGGGGGGGGTTCTACTAGGTTATATGGAATTGTTTTTAGGTCACCGCCTTTCCAACAAGTCAGTCTGTCAAATCTCTGCCCTGCTAGAGCTGCCCCAGTCAAGTGTAAGTGCTGTTATTGTGAAGTGGAAATGTCTAGGAGCAACAACGGCTCAGCCGTGAAGTGGTAGGTCACACAAGCTCACAGAACGGGACCGCTGAGTGCTGAAGTGCATAGCTCAGTTCCAAACTGCCTCTGGAAGTAATGTCAGCACAATAAATGTTCGTTGGGAGCTTCATGAAATGGGTTTCTATGGAAGAGCAGCCGCAATCAAACCTAAGATCACCATGCGCAATGTCGAGTGCCGGCTGGAGTGATGTAAAGCGCACCGCCATTGGACTCTGGAGCAGTGGAAAGGTGTTCTCGAGAGTGATGAGTCACGCTTCACCATCTGGCAGTCCGACGGACGAATCTGGGTTTGGCGGATGCCAAGAGAACGCTAGTTGCCCGAATGCATAGTGGCAACTAAAGTTTGGTGGAGGAGGAATAATGGTCTGGGGCTGTTTTGAATGGTTCAGAAGAAGAACTTGACTGGCCTGCACAGAGACCTCAACCCCATCGAATACCTTTGTGATGAATTGTAACGCTGACTGCAAGCCAGGCCTAATCGCCCAATATCAGTGGCTGACCTCTAATGCTCTTGTAGCTGAATGGAAGCAAGTCCCCGCAGCAATGTTCCAAAATCTAGTTGAAAGCCTTCCCAGAAGAGTGGATGCTGTTGTAGCAGCAAAGGGAGGACCAACTCTATATTAATGCCCCTGATTTTGAAATGAGTTGTTCGACCAGCAGGTGTCCACATATTTTTTGCGACTTAGTGTAAATCTAAAAATGTTTTAATTGATGAGCCTTGCTGCTATTAGCCGTTACAAACGCATTGAATAATAGATAGTCCCCCCAAAAAATGAAAAGGGAAGTTTGTTCTGAAGTGTCTGTTCTATATATGAAAGATATAAGAAAGATTTTTACATGTGTTTAACCCATTCCTTTTTTCAACTGGTACCATGGGACGTGTCTTGTGAGGCCTGTGTGCATTATAGTTTAGTTTTTTAAGCAAAACTATTCGGACGCTACAGACCATTTTTTTTCAGGCTGTCTCATGGTCTGGCAAACACCGCTCTAGCTCTGTCACCTTTTCACTGCAGATGCGGAAGTGCGACATCGGCTGATGTGGTGGATTGAGATGCATCCAATGCCAGAAAACGGATATCTCTATCTTAAATTGACCGATTTCTTTGAGATTAGATTCCACGTGGATATCGACTATTTTCTTTACAAGTGACATCCATAAGGGATCATAGCTTTCACCTGGTCAGTCTGTCATGGAAAGAGCAGGTGTTCTTTATATTTTGTATACTCAATGTGTATACTGTAAGCTAAACATCTGTACAGATTTCCTATCTTTTCATTCAAAGTCTTCTCTCAAACCCTTAGTTCTGGTTATAGACCGCAGATACACAGACCCATTTAAGATGTGTATATACTGTACATGCCACTAGACGGGAAATTGTCTCAATGGGCTTTGCTGTCAGAAGCGATCAATGGCAAAGATCAGAGGTGCGCCCTCTATATGTTTCTATGGACTGCAGCTACAGTACCATGACATTTCCTCAAACAGCCTTCCTCCACTCGCTCAAAAACTAAATGAGGACGCAAGTCGAGATCGGCTAATGGAAACACGCGCCCGGTAGTGATACGGTTCTGAAAGTAACGCACACGTTGTTTGAGGAAGTACCTCGTAATGTTACCCAATTTGAAAAAGTCGCACATTACTTTACTCAACTACTCATAGAAGTGATCAGATTACGTAATGCGTTACTTTTGTAACGCGTTACCCCAACACTAGAAATGATACAACGGTGAACGATACAGTAGGCTCTACAATGTACATCATATACATCTGTGAAACTTTCCACTAAGTTGCTCTTATACTTATGTATTAACACTATACTTATTTCAGAATCAACATTACGATACAATTAAGCAAATGTAATGGAGTCTAGCGTTTTTAAAATGTATTTATTTTTTATGTATCTTTCACACAGTGTTCATGATTTTTAAATAATGAATATTTGCATGGAATAGATAACACACTAACCTGTATGAACAATGTAATTTGAAGGTTGCCTTATGAGTTGACAGGTTACTGTGTCTAATTTATATCAGGAGTTACACTCAGCTGTATGATCTGAAAAAAAAAAATGGTATTCTATTCTACTGTATTTTGGTCTATGCCGCTCTGACATTGCTCATCCAAATATGTATATATTCTTAATTCCATTCCTCTACTTAGAATTGTATTGTTGTGAAATTGTTAGATATTACTTGTTAGATATATTTTTGCACTGTTGGAGCTAAAAACACAAGCATTTCGCTACACCCGCAATAACATCTGCTGAACACGTGTATGTGACCAATAAGATTTGATTTGATTTAAAGTGTCACAGTATCAAGAGTAAAACGAACAGGTTCTGTTGCAGTATCTCAAAATAGAAACCTCTTAGGAGAATTTAAAAAATACATATTTAATCCATAATCTAGATAATCTGGCATGTGTATGTCAAAAGAACCACTTCCCTTAACAACATACTGTGCATATACTGCATTCCCTAGATGCATGTAAATATAACCTATTATCATGCTGGCCACCTCCACCCTCCATCCATCCCTTCCCATGTTAGTCATATCTGAAACGTCCATTAGGATATTATGAAATGTCTGGTGTCTTTAAGTGTTATATAACCATTAGTAGTTTATAAGCTTTTGATAAATTAAAATGCTGTCATCCTGGCTGGTATTGCTTTAGTGACAGCGAGACAGAGAACTCATACACACTCTGTATTAAAGGCAAAGCACTTATATAACTTTAAAATAATACAGTGGGGCAAAAAAGTATTTAGTCAGCCACCAATTGTGCAAGTTCTCCCACTTAAAAAGATGAGAGGCCTGTAATTTCCATCATAGGTACACTTCAACTATGACAGACAAAATGAGAAAAAAAAATCAAGAAAATCACATTGTAGGAGTTTTATTTAATTTATTTGCAAATTATGGTGGAAAATAAACTTTTGTTCTTGACCAAATACTTATCTCAATACTTTGTCATTGCCAACAAAGGGTATATAACAGAGGTCAAACGTTTTCTGTAAGTCTTCACAAGGTTTTCACACACTGTTGCTGGTATTTTGGCCCATTCCTCCATGCAGATCTCCTCTAGAGCAGTGATGTTTTGGGGCTGTTGCTGGGCAACACAGACTTTCAACTCCCTCCAAAGATTTTCTATGGGGTTGAGATCTGGAGACTGGCTAGGCCACTCCAGGACCTTGAAATGCTTCTTACGAAGCCACTCCTTCGTTGCCCAGGCGGTGTGTTTGGGATCATTGTCATGCTGAAAGACCCAGCCACGTTTCATCTTCAATGCCCTTGCTGATGGAAGGAGGTTTTCACTCAATCTCACGATACATGGCCCCATTCATTCTTTCCTTTACACGGATCAGTCGTCCTGGTCCCTTTGCAGAAAAACAGCCCCAAACATGATGTTTCCACCCCCATGCTTCACAGTAGGTATGGTGTTCTTTGGATGCAACTCAGCATTCTTTGTCCTCCAAACACGATGAGTTGAGTTTTTACCAAAAAGTTATATTTTGGTTTCATCTGACCATATGACATTCTCACAATCTTCTTCTGCATTATCCAAATGCTCTCTAGCAAACTTCAGACGGGCCTGGACATGTACTGGCTTAAGCAGGGGGACACGTCTGGCACTGCAGGATTTGAGTCCCTGGCGGCGTAGTGTGTTACTGATGGTAGTTTTTTTTACTTTGGTCCCAGCTCTCTGCAGGTCATTCACTAGGTCCCCCCGTGTGGTTCTGGGATTTTTGCTCACCGTTCTTGTGATCCTTTTGACCCCACGGGGTGAGATCTTGCATAGAGCCCCAGATCGAGGGAGATTATCAGTGGTCTTGTATGTTTTCCATTTCCTAATAATTGCTCCCACAGTTGATTTATTCAAACCAAGCTGCTTACCTATTGCAGATTCAGTCTTCCCAGCCTGGTGCAGGTCTACAATTTTGTTTCTGGTGTCCTTTGACAGCTCTTTGGTCTTGGCCATAGTGGAGTTTGGAGTGTGACTGTTTGAGGTCGTGGACAGGTGTCTTTTATACTGATAACAAGTTCAAACAGGTGCCATTAATACAGGTAGCGAGTGGAGGACAGAGGAGCCTCTTAAAGAAGAAGTTACAGGTCTGTGAGAGCCAGAAATCTTGCTTGTTTGTAGGTGACCAAATACTTATTTTCCACCATAATTTGCAAATAAATTCATTTAAAATCCTACAATGTGATTTTCTGGATTTTTTTTCCTCATTTTGTCTGTCATAGTTGAAGTGTACCTATGATGAAAATTACAAGCCTCACCTTTTTAAGTGGGAGAACTTGCACAATTGGTGGCTGACTAAACAATTTTTTTGCCCCACTGTAAGTGCTCAATTTCCAATTAGAGACAACACACAGACAGACCTCTTCTGGTCCCATGGTCCCATGCTATGTAAGGCTCTGCTGCAGCACACACAATGTTTCCATCAGGGACAAAAGTGCTGTTCTCCAGGCATATCTGGCCAGGCCAGGGTATAATTAGGAGCTGAATGCTGCTTTAAGTCAGAATGTGGTTTGCAGAGCATTTCCAAAGGACAACCAGTTTTGTGGTCTGTGGTTTTTATCATCAAATGCAAATTGCACAGTTGAAGAGGAGTGGCACTGACTCATAGAGTTTATAATATCCAGGAACTCACGTACGCTAAAACATTAATGCGGTGCAATATGTCAAAAGTAACATTCATGTTTTTTTTCCCAGATAGTGGACAGGCCATTAAAAACAAGATTCAGCGGAGCTATAATTTACAAGATCCCTCTTTTTTTTCTCTTTTTTTTAAGTGTGGAAGGAAAGTCAAAAAAAGCCCTTGGGATCGCATTTTGAAAATAAGCCAACAACAAGGAAGGAAATGTTAGGCTCTGGTGTAAAGAAGGGCAAATGACCAAAACAAGTACAAAAAACAAACATATACCTGTATTCCCATAATTCAGGCGCTTTACGGGTGCAACAGGGTAAATATTATCTGTATATTATTTATCATCTATGTGACGAAGTGTGATCTGGAGCGGAAAGTCTCACTTTACGTTAAACCAAGAATCCCATCCTCAGTTATTTACTAACCAACAGAAGGAGGATTATTACTAGACTTACTTAAGCATTCAGGAAATTGATCTGAAGCACGTTTTCAATCAAAACGCCTACTGATCAGGAGTTTGGTGTTGACAGGCAAATCACAGAAACTGGAGTTGGACGTCTGAAAGTGGACATAGGACTTTTGTGTCAATAATATACAGTGTTTTCCTTTTTCTCCCCCAGCATTAAAAATGATTTAATGGTTTGGTGGCTGGATTTATCCCGAAATGACCTACGTTTTTGAAAATCCATCAAGTGCAATTTGCCATGAAATGAAAAGCAACGGTGAGATATAAAAAACAAGTTCCCTTGTGTATGTTGGGTTGTCGGTTATTCACACCGATAGCTGAGCAGAAAGCACAATGCATACTCAATCTTCAGAATGAGGAAGCCGCTATTAACCTTTTATTCTTAACAATTTAAGGTTTAGGGGAGCAGATTTTCCTTCACAAGAAAACAAGCATTATTCTTACAAGCAATACATGCATTTAACACTAATATAAAGTGTTCCTATATTCAATGTATGTTGTATTTCCTTACATTTATATTTCCGACTATAATGGCCTAGCTGTGTGTATTGAATGATACTTTGTCTGTCTTCACATTTGAACACCCCAACCCCACAAATGGCCCAAAATACACATCATAAACTTTTGAAACACAGCTTGTGGCATATTTTTCTGCAGTAGGCTATTGTATCTCACGTTCAACTTTCTTAATCTTAACCATCCCAGGTTAAGGTTAATGTATTAAATGCATGTCCTTCCGACTTCAACTGTATGTATGTGGAAGTTTACATACACTTAGTTTGTTCATTAAAACTAGTTTTTCAAATAGCCGCCAATACCCTACTCAACAAATTGGATGCAGTCTATCACAGTGCCATGCGTTTTGTCACCAAAGCCCCATATACTACCCACCATTGCGACCTGTACGCTCTCGTTGGCTGGCCCTCGCTTCATACTCGTCGCCAAACCCACTGGCTCCATGTCATCTACAAGACCTTGCTAGGTAAAGTCCCTCCTTATCTCAGCTCGCTGGTCACCATAGCATCACCCACCTGTAGCACGCACTCCAGCAGGTATATCTCTCTGGTCACCCCCAAAACCAATTCTTTCTTTGGCCGCCTCTCCTTCCAGTTCTATGCTGCCAATGACTGGAACAAGCTACAAAAATCTCTGAAACTGGAAACACTTATCTCCCTCACTAGCTTTAAGCACCAGCTGTCAGAGCAGCTCACAGATTACTGCACCTGTACATAGATAGCCCACCTATAATTTAGCCCAAACAACTACCTCTTTCCCTACTGTATTTATTGTATTTACTTATTTATTTTGCTCCTTTGCACCCCATTATTTTTATTTCTACTTTGCACATTCTTCCACTGCAAATTTACCATTCCAGTGTTTTACTTGCTATATTGTATTTACTTTTTTTTGCTTTTACCTCCCTTATCTCACCTCATTTGCTCACATTGTATATAGACTTGTTTCTACTGTATTATTGACTGTATGTTTGTTTTAATCCATGTGTAACTCTGTGTTGTTATATGTGTCGAACTGCTTTGCTTTATCTTGGCCAGGTCGCAATTGTAAATGAGAACTTGTTCTCAACTTGCCTATCTGGTTAAATAAAGGTTAAATTAAATAAATAAACCACTCTACAAATTTCTTGTTAACAAACTATAATTTTGGCAAGTCGGTTGGGACGTCTACTTTATGCATGACACAAGTCATTTTACCAACAATTGTTTACAGACAGATTATTTCACTTATAATTCACTGTATCACATTTCCAGTGGGTCAGAAGTTTATATACACTAAGTTGACTGTGCCTTTAAACAGCTTGGAAAATTCCAGAAAATTATGTCATGGCTTCTGATAGGCTAATTGACATAATTTGAGTCAATTGGAGGTGTACCTGTGGATGTATTTCAAGGCCTACCTTTAAACTCAGTGCTTCTTTGCTTGACATCATGGGAAAATCAAAAGAAATCAGCCAAGACATCAGCAAAATATTTGTAGACCTCCAAGTCTGGTTCATCCTTGAGAGCAATTTCCAAACAGCTGAAAGTACCATATTGATCTGTACAAACAATAGTACGCAAGTATATGCGACCGCGCAGCCATCATACCGCTCAGGAAAGAGACGCGTTCTGTCCTAGAGAATGACCATTGTTATGTTTGGAGGAAAAGCGGGAGGCTTGCAAGCCAAAGAATACCATCCCAACTGTGAAGCATGGGGGTAGCAGCATCATGTTGTGGGGGTGCTTTGCTGCAGGAGGGACTGGTGAACTAAACAAAATAGATGGCGTCATGAGGATGGAAAATTATGTGGATATCTTGAAGCAACATCTCAAGACATCAGTCAGGAAGTTAAAGCTTGGTCGCAAATGGGTCTTCCAAATGGACAATGACCCTAAGCATACTTTCAAAGTCGTGGCAAAATTGCTTAAGCACAACAAAGTCAAGATATTGGAGTGGCCATCACAAAGCCCTGAGCTCAATCCCATAGAACATTTCTGGGCAGAACTAAAAAAGTGTGTGCGAGCAAGGAGGCCTACAAACCTGACTCAGTTACACTAGCTCTGTCAGGAGGAATGGGCCAAAATCCCACCAACTTAATGTGGGAAGCTTGTGGAAGGCTACCCAAAAAGTTTGACCCAAGTTAAACAATTTAAAGGCAATGCTACCAAATACTAATTGAGTGTATGTAAACTTTTGACCCACTGGGAATGAGAAACAATAAAAGCTGAAATAAATCCTTCTCTCTACTATTATTCTGACATTTCACATTCTTAAAATAAAGTGGTGATCCTAACTGATTTAAGACAGGGATTTTCTACTAGGATTAAGTGTCAGGGATTGTGAAAAACTGAGTTTAAATCCATTTGACTAAGGTGTATGTAAACTTCAGACTTCAACTGTAAGTGTTCAGAATTTCCAGCTTTTTTTATTTGTGGAAAACATGATTTCATTGTTTAGACTTTGGATGGGAAAACTTCCACTTTCAGCATTTTAGTCATAAATATACAGAGGGAACGATTTCGGAAAATGCTTTCTGCCATTGTAGAAGACTACATGTCTATAATCAAGACTATGGGTAATGTAGTGGGCTCAACTCATTCTTTTTGCAATCTTGTCATCACTCAGACCCCTTGACTTTTTCCCCATTTTGTTACGTTAGACTTATTCTGAAATGGATTAAATTAATGACCAAAGCAAAAACAGGAAATATCACATTTACATAAGTATTCAGACCCTTTACTCTGTACTTTGTTGAATCACCTTTGGCAGAAATTTCAGCCTAGAGTCTTCTTGGGTATGATGCTACATGCTTGGCACACCTGTATTGTTCCCTGCAGATCCTCTCAAGCTCTGTCAGGTTGCATGGGGAGCCTCACTGCACAGTTATTTTTAGGTCTCTCCAGAGATGTTTGATCAGGTTCAAGTACGGGCTCTGGCTGGGCCACTCAAGGACATTCAGGGACTTGTACCGACGCCACTCCTGCGTTGTCTTGGCTGTGTGCTTAGGGTCATTGTCATGTTGGAAGGTGAACCTTAACCCCAGTCTGAATTCCTGAGCGCTCTGGAGCCAGTTTCATCAAGGATCTCTCTGTACATTGCCCAGTTCATCTTTCTCTCAAACCTGACTAGTCTCCCAGTCCCTGCAGCTGTAAAACATCCCTGCAGCATGATATTGCCATCCCCTTAGGGATGGTGCCAGGTTTCCTTCAGACGTGATGCTTGGCATTCTGGCCAATGAGTTCAATCTTGGTTTCATCAGACCAGAGAATCTTGTTTCTCATGGTCTGAGAGTCCTTTTAGGTGCCTTTTGGCAAACTCCAAGCGGGCTGTCATGTGCCTTTTACTGAGGAGTGGCTTCTGTCTGTCCAATCTACCATAAAGGCCTGATTGGTGGAGTGCTGCAGAGATGGTTGTCCTTATGGGAGGTTCTCTCATCTCCACAGAGGAACTCTGGAGCTCTGTCAGAGTGATCATTGGGTTTTTGGTCACCTCCCTGACCAAGGCCTTTCTCCCCCAATTGCTCAATTTGGACTGGCAGCCAGCTCCAGAAAGAGACTTGGTGGTTCCAAACTTCTTCCTTTTAAAAATGATGGAGGCCATTTTGTTCTTGGGGACCTTCAATGCTGCAGACATTTCTTTAGTACCCTTCCCCAAATCTGTGCCTCGACACAATCCTGTCTCGGAGCTCTACAGACAATTACTTCGACCTCATGGCTTGGTTTTTGCTCTGATATGCACTAACTGTGGGACCTTATATAGACAGGTCCAAATCATGTCCATTCAATTGAATTTACCACAGTTGGACTCCAAGTTGTAGAAACATCTCAAGGATGATCAATGGAAACAGGATGCACCTGAGCTCAATTTTGAGTCTCATAGCAAGAGGTCTGAATACTTGTATGTAAATTTGATATTTCCATTTAAAAAAAAAAAAAGGAAAAAATTCTAAACTGTTTTTGCTTTGTCATTATTGAGTATTGTGTGTAGATTGAGGGGGAAAAAACTAATACATTTTAGAACAAGGCTGTAACGTAACAAATTGTGGAAAAAGTCAAGGGGTCTGAATACTTTCCGAATACACTGTATATGTGCATTTGCAACAAAACAAAAATAATCAATATTTTCTGCAGTATTTCAACAGAAACCA
Source organism: Oncorhynchus mykiss (assembly GCF_057628025.1). Classification (NCBI taxonomy): domain Eukaryota; kingdom Metazoa; phylum Chordata; class Actinopteri; order Salmoniformes; family Salmonidae; genus Oncorhynchus; species Oncorhynchus mykiss. The sequence goes on from NC_143049.1 coordinate 13,420,577, forward strand.
AATCTATTCTCTCGTGTTACTCAAACAGAATTGACGACAACTTTGAGTGAGCAGTAAATGGATGCAGTTTTATTTAGTCCTATAAACTTAATAAAGCAAGAGTGGATCCAATTGTACTGTATATTCATCAACAGGCAATAGCCATAGTGGTACGACACTGATTGTTTCAATGGTCTTGTCCCTTCAGTCTATATGCAGCAAACTCAATATTGGTCTGCACAGTTCCTTGAAAATAGATTTTATTTAATTCATTTTCTTGAGTCTGTTCATTCAAGTAGTGTTTGTATTTAGAGGACCAATGATGAAAACTCATATTTATATGGTGTGTACTTTCCTCATTTTCTTTTTGGCACGCTGTCAAAAATATTTAACAAAAAGAATACTGTATTTTTTTTATATTAAATTCAGATAAATAAGAATGTGCAAAGCTTCTCCCTGTAAGACTTATGTTTGTTTTGGTGGTTTGGAGCCTGGCCAGTGGAGAAGGAACCGTTTTTGAACACTATCGTAAGGCACAGGCTTATTACCCAAGATACTCCTCTAAAGGATGGCTCTAATCTGAATTGATATGTCATGATATCTTGACATTATAAAGAGGGATGATTTCTTCTTTACCAAGTCGGCTGCGCTGTCTTCTTGTAAAATATTGTCTGGAGTCTGCGGGCAATTCCATTATACCTGGGGGGCTCTCATTCTCTTTGACCTATTTCTGTCTTAACACACAGCCCCAAATGTAACCCCAATTACTCTTCCATGCAACAGGGTCACAAAACTAAGCCATACCAGAAAGGTTAAAGTTTACAGTAGAATATAGCTTTATTTATCCATTATATAGAGACAACATTTTAAAGGTGACAAATCCCCGTCAATTCCTGGCTTGAAGGTATTTATCAAACTGTCATTTGTAGTTCAGAGGCAGACTCTTCCAGGAAGCCTTAACACATTGCATGAATCTAAGGTTAAACACTGCCCTCTCTCTTACCTGCAGAATCAAATTGCAAAGTAAAAATGGTCTATACAGTTATGTTTAAGATCTTTGTTCTTCAACTTCCTTGTGCATAGTTTCTTTAAAGACCTCAGATGGCTACTTAATGTCAAACTTAATTATTTTCTGAATATGCCATCTTTAGATTTGGAACGAAGATGATGAAGACACCAGTCTTTTCAAGGGCTGACGTCAGCAAGCTCAGTTTAGTTGTTTTTCTGGCCTGTCACTGGCATTACCCCTGCATAAAGCAACATAAGTCAGCAGTGAATTAGATGTGAAAAAGATCTTCGCTTCTTTGGAATAGACCTGTGGAATATTCTATATTGGCATAGCCAGTACAGTAAACAGGTTGTATCTATCCTTGTCGCTGTGTGGTGAAATGTTGTTCCATCTGTGGTTGTTTACCGTCTTAGGCCATAAATGTCTTCTTTCCTCTATAACCCCATTCAGCTCTCAAAATGGACATCCTTATTTCAAGCCTTAAACTAGTGAAAATATTGATGGATCAAGCATTAGGGTTTCAAGTGCTGCAGTGGAGAGGGCCTGGTATGTGTCATGTAATATTATATCCCCTGAATCACATGGCTTCAGAGACAAAACTCACATCTTATTTCCCTAATGATATAAGGTAGATTGAAGTCACAATATGTTGTTTAGATATACAGACAACCGGAGTAGGCATTATAGACTGTACTCTGATACCTATTATTCATTTAAAAAAAACTAAGACTCGAGTTCACTTTCTCCTGGGAGTAGGCCTACATTAAGTCAAATGTCTCCTTTGGGTCGACTTGGTGGCACATTGGAGCATGCCCGCTTTTATGGGGTATATATCCATATCTGAAGGTCCCTACGCTAACATACAGTACCACATGCTGAGATTCTGACACTGGCTGAGGGATGAGGGTTTTATCACTTCTTTAGTCACAGTAGCTAGGTTTCCATCCAATTGGCAACAGATTCTGATGTAAATATGCAAATTTCCAAACAAACTTGATGCGGATAAATATCTGCATGTGGTGATGTAATGCACACAAATTTGCATTTGTTTTTTTTGCATAACATGCTGACCAGACCAGGAGTGTCGCAAAATAAATTTAGAAATCCATGTTATTCAATTATTGCACCCACACTGCTCGTGCGCGTCAATGAGCGTCTGCGATGCCAAGGGCTAAAATCAAACTCCTTTCTATTTCTGACGCAGATCCCGCTGAAAGTCCTGCCTCTCCCATCTCCTCATTGGTTTATAGAAGCAGGTACCCACGTGCCATCTCCTCATTGGTTTATAGAAGCAGGTACCCACGTGCCATCTCCTCATTGGTTATACACACGTGGGTGACTGAAAGACGAACTGTTTTGCCAGTACTCATGGTAATACTATGAAAGTTTAGAAGACAATCACCATATAAGTTCAAAGATTAAAAAGCTGTGTAAGTTCCGTGTATGTTTTCATGTACCGAATACAAATCTAAAGTTCAATGTGTTCCCATCGCATTTTCAACTCCACCGATAATTTTGCCACAAACTGTTGCGTTAAATAGCAAATGGGCCTACTCTGGTCTTGGCACGTGCTCTCTAGCCATTAACTAGCAGATACAATGCAGGTAAATTGTGCGGGTAGGCCAGTCTACATGATGAGATTTGTATGGCTAACAGCAAGAATACTTTTGTTTGTTAAACGGCAGTCAAGCATTGATCATCATGTCACCAGAATAAGACCACCGATATTTAGCATCAAGATCACCATCCATTTTCACCACTCTGTGATGCTCATCATAATTTATTTAATCTGTAGTTTAATAAACTGCATGGTTTCCTGAGTCGTAGTGGAAGGACCATCATCGCGTGACTCCAAGTTTACTTTGATAGAATCTTTCATAATGGAACACTATTCACTTGAAAAATGTGTGCATATTTTTATGTATATACTGTATTCTACTGTATTTTAGTCTCTGCCACTCCAACATTGCGCATCCTAATATTTATACATTCCTTAATTCCATTCTTTTACTTTTAGGTTTGTGTGTATTGTTGTGAATTGTTAGATATTACTGCACTGTTGGAGCTCGAATGTATGTCTCGCATAAAGAATGTGGGTGGAAATGTGTCTAGAGACATTTTGGTCTAGATTCTAGGGTCAACCTTTTTTTTTAAACTTTTGACATTATCGCAACACTTTGGCTCAGTTAGACTGTTCTTCCTGCACTTACAGTAAAAATATATACAGTGATAAGAAATGTAGTTGTGTGCGTTATGTGCCACTCGTTTAAATTCTACGGGATTTTCAACCATACATTTTCAAACAGTTGGAAAGATGCCTGCTGGGAAGCAAGCATATTAAATGTATTGTCACGAATGCCAAAGATGACACTTGTCAAAATCAATAGAACAATATGTGTTGCCGATGAGTTCCGATCCCAGCACTCAGCGTTCTGCCAAAGGCACCTATTAAATCTAATTATTCATCACACACACATTTTACAGCAGGTGTAAAAGGTGCCGTGAAATGCTTATGCGCTAGCTCCCTCAACAATGTAGTACATTGATCAATATCAATGGCCACACTTCCATGCACAGTTTTTCTGCGAGTAAAGTCATACTGTATAAAACTTTTTTTTGTTTGTTTTTTTACGACAGGTGTGATGAAAACAGGAAGGTTCGGTACAATTTTACAATTGCTGATGGTGGGATATTTTTGTGTCTAAAATTAATTATGTGAGAAATGGTGGCGGAATCACCATCATATCAAAGTAAACTTGGAGTAACACGATATGGTGTGTGGTCCTCCCAGTACGACTCTGGAAACTATGCAGTTTAGTAGGCTACAGATGATAGAAATTATGATGAACTTCACAGGGTGGTGAAAGTGCACTGTGATCTTGATGCCCCTTTCTAAAAAAGATATCGACATGATGATCGATGCTTGACAGCCATTTGACAAATAAAAATGTTCTCGCTATTATCCATCATAATCTCACCATGTATACTATACCCGCACAGTCTACCAGCACTGTATCTGCGAGCTGTTAGCTAGAGAGCACGTACCAGAGTAGGCACATTCACTTTAACACAACCTTTTTTGTGACAATACTATCCGTGGAGTTGAAAATGCGATGGAAACAGATTGAACTTGATTTTTGTTCGGTACATGAAAACTTGAGTGAAAAATAACATTTTTCAATTACATTTCATCACGCATGTTATTAGCAAAAAGTCCATTTGGTGGAAACACACCACTGGTTGGAAAACGTTCATATTTTCTTCATCCGGATTTGAGAGTATTTGCATGAAAATCTGTCGCAAATTGGATGGAAACCTAGCTATTGATAAGAATAAAATAATCAAGTAAAAAAAGAACAAGTAATAGAGGTAGTATGATGTAATAATGGACTGTATTTACAAAATAATGATCTAATTTGACTATCTATATATATATAGTGGGTAGTGAATTGGTCACGCAGTAGAATACATAGTATACAGTATAATTGAAATGCCTTTGTGTGTAAGGGTTGGATGTATGGGTAGTCAGTGTAGTAATCTTTAATGTGCAGACATTTCATTGAATGGGAAACCCCACCTGGGATATTATGGCTCTGTCTCCAGCACGGTTTGAAAGTTGAGCAAATGTGAGGTGTAAGACGAAAAAGTCATATCTGATTAGTGCTTAAATGGTACACCAGCCACAGAGTGACTAAAATCACAGGAGTACCAGCTGGGACTATAAACAAAGAGCGAAACTGATACTGTTTAGACAAGAAACAGAAACCGCAAGGTCTTTGATAACCCCTTGCCTTCATGGGCAGTTAAGACGGGAATAAAAATATGTAACTGACTATACGTTTACCTAAACCACCGTGACTCACAGTTGCCCAAATGCCTCTTATTTGGTTCATCTTAATTGTACTGTGAAAGAAAATGCTTTTTTTGTGCTTTAGGAAACTGTTAGACTGGGACAATGAGAGGGATGGGGTTTTGATAATCGGGTTGTATTGCATCTATGTACACATTACACATGCTACCCCCTACTGCTGTTGGCTAGGCTTGTTGTTTGTTTACAGTATGAGTGTGGTGTGTGTGTGAGTGTACACAACCTCCCGCTCTGCTATCTGATGTTTGTTACAAACTGTTTGGGTCAACCTCGCACAAAATAATGCTGTCAACCTAGCATAAAATGCTTATTGATATGGGAAATTACATGTGGTTTCGCAACAAAGCATTCCTGATCTGCTATCTGATGTTTATTACACTTTTCCATTGTGTTTATGGAAGAACGATTGCTCCTCAGTGTACTAACTCAGTGTCATTGTCCTTTTTTTATGCAGGTAGAGGCAGATGATGTGCTCACCAAAGAGGAACAGATCGGCCTGTTGTTCAAAGCCAAACGGAAGTGTGAGGTAGCCATCAGGAACAAACACAAGCCTGGTGGTGAGTTTTAAATGTACTTTAAACCTGATGTGTCAGCCTACCCCCTTTTTTTTTATTGACATGAAAATGGTCCTGTCATGTTGATATTGGATAAATTACATACTCTATGTGGCTCTCTGCACAGTTAAATTAAATCTCTGTTGGTTCACTGCCTGCTCTGTTAACCAGGCATGAATGTAGTTATGTCACATTGACACCTGAGGGCATATCATAAGTATAAGCATGATTTTGTCTACTACTGTGTGTTGTCTCAGCAGAAAAATCACACACAGAGCAGAGGAAAGAGTCGACTAAGAGGCTGAGATGTATAGATTATTGAGCGAGTCAGAACTCAAAACAGGCATTCTGTAGGAATAATGATTTGACTGATAGAACGCCGGAAAATGGAAGCTTATTTTTTTAGAGCCTGTCACAAGATAATGAATTATCTTGTGGAGGAAATGGTTTCCTTTGTCACTATTTGAATCATATTAGTCAAATTAGTGTGAATGCTGATGGCATTGATCCAATCCCAGATTGTAGCTTTTAATATGGAGCATTCATTCAGGACAATTGCGTATAGTACCATGGCTGGACTATAGTTTGAAATTAAGAGTGGAACATTTTATTCTATTTACTTCCTGTATGGTTAGGGTGGTCGGGGGATTTTTGAGAGAAGCTGATCCAGTCTGTATTTGTTTACTTGTGGTTGTGCGAATGACCGTCCCTTTCAGGCAGACCCCAGATTTTCCGTGTCTGTGGTCAGTATATTTTTTTTCAGTTTGATTATTCTAAAGAGGTTTTTGATTCCATATCCAGACAGTCATATTATTTTCTCTTTAACCCTGGTTCATTGTGGTCTTGTGTTCTTTCTGTGTTGGAAACAGACACATTCTTTCTCGTAAATGATACAATACAAATACAAATTTGTATTGTACTGTAGAACTAAGAAATACAAATGGTTGATGGGTTCCCAGTAGTTATATTATCTCTCACAATATTCCCCAAATGTGCACAGATTCTGCAAATGTTCACAGCTTTCAGGCTTAACTTGAAATAGAACTTAAAAGAACATATTTTTTTAAAGATCATCAATCATCATCAATCATCAAAAGACGAGATGAAAAAGACGGTACGAGATGGTTTCAGTGTTTAAAAGGGAAAGGGTAAAGCATGCCTGTGGTTCCTCAAAGTGTATTGATCAGAATGATCCCAGACACTAACACTAAGCAGAGCACTTGGAGCCACATTAGAGCTGTCTAAGATGAGCTTCCTTACCACCTCTGATCACCATCAGCCCTAATGCAGCTTGACATGTCTTGCGTGTCACTGTCGAATGAGGCGTTATTATTTTTTCCAGGTAGCTGGGGGGGTACAATTCCAGGGTAGATTTCATCCTTCAACAGCTTCCTTCTTCGTCATTTGGGAGAGTATTTGAAATTTTAAATGAAGTATGTGTTAAGTCGACCTAATATTTTATTACCATAGAGAATCTTACCTCCAGTTTTGGTCGGTTTCTTTTTAAATTAGTCCATTTGTGAAATGAACAGAAATGCAAATCACATTGAAATAATTGTCTTTAAAAAGCTCTTAAGAATCGGACCCTTTTTTTCCTTTCAATTTTCGCCGAAAATGATATACCCAAATCTAACTGCCTGTAGCTCAGGACCTGAAGTAAGGATATGCACATTCTTGATATCATTTGAAAGGAAAAACATTGAAGTTTGTGAAAATGTTAAATTAATGTATGAGAATATAACACATTAGATCTGGTAAAAGATAATAAAAAGAAAAAAAAAAATTTGTACCATCTTTGAAATGCAAGAGAAAGGCCATAATGTATTATTCCAGCCCAGGTGCAATTTAGATTTTGGTCACTAGATGGCATCAGTGTATGTGCAAAGTTTTGGACTGATCCAATGAAACATTGCATTTCTGTTAAAATGTTTGTATCAAGACTGCCCAAATGTGCCTAATTGGTTTATTAATAACTTTTCAAGTTCATAACTGTGCAATCTCCTCAAAAAATAGCATGGTATTATTTCACTGTTATAGCTACTGTAAATTGGACAGTGCAGTTAGATGAACAATAATTTAAGCTTTCTGCCAATATCAGATATGTCTGTGTCCTGGGAAATTGTCTTATTACTTACAACCTCATGTTAATCGCATTAGCCTACGTTAGCTCAACCCTCCCGCAGGGGACCCACCGATCCTGTAGAGGTGATAATACATACACACAACAAGTAGGTCACATGGGGGAGAGGCGTTGTGCCGTGAGGTGTTTCTTTATTTGGTTTTTGAAACCAGGTTTGCTGTTCACTTGCGCTATATAAGATGAAAGGCAGTTGCATGCACTCATGGCTCTATATAGTACTGTATGTTTCCTTGAATCTGTTCTGCATCTGGGGATTGTAAAAAGAACCCTGGTGGCATACCTGGTGGGGTAAGTGTAAGTGCTGTGTGTAAGTTGGCTATGCAAACAATTTGGAATTTCTAACACATTAATGTTTCTGATATGCTGAACACACCACTCGTGTTGCAAAATAAATGTACACATAAATGTTATTCAATCATTGCACCCACATTGCTCGCGCGCATCAACAAGCGTCTGTGTAGCCAGGTGCTAAAATATAACTTGTTTCTAGTCTCAGAAAAAAATTAACCTCCTCTCACTGTCAACTGTTTATTTTCAGTAAACTTAACATGTGTAAATATTTGTATGAATACAACAAGATTCAACAACTGAGACATAAACTGAACAAGTTCCACAGACATGTGACTAACAGAAATTGAATGTGTCCCTGATCAAAGGGGGGGGGTCAAAATCAAAAGTAACAGTCAGTATCTGGTGTGGCCACCAGCTGCATTAAGTACTGCAGTGCATCTCCTTCTCATGGACTGCACCAGATTTGCCAGTTCTTGCTGTGAGTTACCCCACTCTTCCACCAAGGCACCTGCAAGTTCCCGGACATTTTTTGGGGGAATGTCCCTAGCCCTCACCCTCCGATCCAACAGGTCCCAGACCTGCTCAATGGGATTGATATCTGGTCTCTTCGCTGGCTATAGCAGAACACTGACATTCCTGTCTTGCAGGAACAAACAGAACGAGCAGTATGGCTGGTGGCATTGTCATGCTGAAGGGTCATGTCAGGATGAGCCTGCAGGAAGGGTACAACATGAGGGAGGAGGATGTCTTCCCTGTAACGCACAGCGTTGAGATTGCCTGCATTGACACCAAGCTTAGTCCAATGATGCTGTGACACACCGCCCCAGACCATGACGGACAGTCCACCACCAAATCAATCCCGCTCCAGAGTACAGGCCTCGGTGTAATGACGATAAACACGAATCCGACCATCACTCCTGGTGAAACAAAACCGCGACTTGTCAGTGATGAGCACTTTTTGCCAGTCCTGTCTGGTCCTGTGACGGTTGGTTTGTGCCCACAGACGACGTTGTTGCCGGTGATGTCTGGTGAGGCCCTGCCTTACAACAGGCCTACAAGCCCTCAGTCCAGCCTTTCTCAGCCTATTGCGGACAGTCTGAGCACTGATGGAGGGATTGTGCGTTTTTGGTGTAACTCAGGCAGTTGTTGTTGCCATCCTGTACCTGTCCTGTAGGTTTGATGTTTGGATGTACCGATCCTGTGCAGGTGTTGTTACACGTGGTCTGCCACTGCGAGGACGATTAGCTGTCCATCCTGTCTCCCTGTAGCTCAGTCAGGCTTCTCACAGTACGGACATTGCAATTTATTGCCCTGGCCACAACTGCAGTCCTCGTGCCTCCTTGCAGCATGCCTAAGGCACGTTCACGCAGATGAGCAGGGACCCTGGGCATCTTTCTTTTGGTGTTTTTCAGTCAGTAAAGGCTTAGTGTCCTAAGTTATAATAACTGTGACCTTAATTGCCTACCATTTGTAAGCTATTAGTGTATCAATGACTGTTCCAAAGGTGCATGTTCATTAATTGTTTATGGTTCATTGAACAAGCATGGGAGACAGTGTTTCAACCCTTTACAATGAAGATCTGTGAAGTTATTTGGATTTTTACGAATTATCTTTGATAGAAAGGGTCCTGAAAAAGGGACGTTTCTTTTTTTGCTGAGTTTATTTGAAACGCTTGATGCGCTTGATGCGCCGCTCTCTTTATTACGGACAGACCTCTGCCCATCTTTACAACCATTGAATCTATATGTTTTGACCATGACAGTTTACGATCTAAGGTAAAACCAAGTAATTTAGTCTCCTCAACTTGTCCAACAGTCATACCATTCATAACCAGATTCAGCTAAGGTCTAGAATTTAGGGCATGAGTTTTACCAAATACAGTGCTCTTAGTTGTAGAGATGTTCAGGACCAGTTTATTACTGGCCACCCATTCCAAAACAGACTGCAACTATTTAAGGGCTTCAGTGAATTCATTAGCTGTGGTTGCTGATGTGTATGTGGTTGAATCATCAGCATACACGGACACACATGCTTTGTTTAATGCCAGTGGCGGGTCATTGGTAAAAATAGAAAACAGGGCCTAAAGAGCTGCCATGCGGTACAAGAAGTTTACATTTTTGACATTAGAGAAGCTTCCATTAAAAAACAACCTCTGAGTTCTATTAGATTGCCATATCATGGATTCAGAGCTGAGGTTGAAAAGCCATAATACATATGTTTTCTTAACCTCTAGCTTCGAGCAATCCCGTATCCGGGAGCGTAATCATAGCCTCAAGCTCATTAGCATAACGCAACGTTAACTATTCATGAAAATCGCAAATGAAATAAATATATTGGCTCACAAGCTTAGCCTTTTGTTAACAACACTGTCATCTCAGATTTTCAAAATATGCTTTTCAACCATAGCTACACAAGCATTTGTGTAAGAGTATTGATAGCTAGCATAGCATTAAGCCTAGCATTCAGCAGGCAACATTTTCACAAAAACAAGAAAAGCATTCAAATAAAATAATTAACCTTTGAAAAACTTTGGATGTTTTCAATGAGGAGACTCTCAGTTAGATAGCAAATGTTCAGTTTTTCCAAAAAGATTATTTGTGTAGGAGAAATCGCTCCGTTTTGTTCATCACGTTTGGCTAAGAAAAAACCCCGAAAATTCAGTCATTACAACGCCAAACTTTTTTCCAAATGAACTCCATAATATCGACAGAAACATGGAAAACGTTGTTTAGAATCAATCCTCAAAGTGTTTTTCACATATCTATTCGATGATAAATCATTCCTGGCAGTTTGGTTTCTCCTCTGAACCAAATGGAAAAATGAACGCAGCTGGAGATAATAATTTCGACGGAGGACACCATGCGGGCACCTGGTAGTCTCTTATGGTCAATCTTCCAATGATATGCCTACAAATACGTCACAATGCTGCAGACACCTTGGGGAAACGACAAAGTGTAGGCTCATTCCTGGCGCATTCACAGCCATATAAGGAGACATTGGAACACAGCGCATTCAAAATCTGGGGTACTTCCTGTATAAAATGTAATCTTGGTTTCGCCTGTAGCATTAGTTCTGTAGCACTCACAGACAATATCTTTGCAGTTTTGGAAACGTCAGAGTGTTTTCTTTCCAAAGCTGTCAATTATATGCATAGTCGAGCATCTTTTCGTGACAAAATATCTTGTTTAAAACGGGAACGTTTTTTTATCCAAAAATTAAAAGAGCGCCCCCTAATGCATAACTGGTTAACAGGTTATTGTCAATAATATCAAAGGCTGCACTGAAATCTAACAGTACAGCTCCCACAATCTTCTTATTATGAATGCATTTTAACCAATCATCAGTCATTTTTGTCAGTGCAGTACATGTCGAGTGCCCTTCTATATAAGCGTGCTGAAATTGTTAATTTGTTACAGAGACATAGTATTGTATTTGGTCAAACATAATTGTTTCCAACAGTTTGCTATGAGCTGGCAGCAAGCTGATAGGTCTACTGTTAGAACCAGTAAAGGTTGCTTTATCACTCTTAGGCAGTGGAATGACTTTGGCTTCCCTCCAGGCCTGAGGACAAAGACATTCCTCTAGGCTCAGACTAAATATATGACAGATAGGAGTGGCTATAAAGTCAGCTACCATCCTCAGTAGCTATCCATCTAAGTTGTCATTGCCAGGAGGTTTGACATTATTGATCGATAACAATCATTTTCCCACCTCTCCCACACTAACTTACAATGCATTTTTTTTCATTGTTAGTTTTTTTTATGCATGAATTAGGATGGCTCACTGTTCATTATTGGCATTTCCTGCCTAGGTTTTCCCATTTTGCCAATGAAGTAATCGGCCATAGATACCCATTTCATGAAGCTACCAACGAACAGTTCTTATGCTGACGTTGCTTCCAGAGGCAGTTAGGAACCCGTTCTGTGAGCTTGTGTGGCATTCAAGGCTGAGTCGTTGTTGCTCTTAGATGTTTTCACTTCACAATAACATCACTTACAGTTGACCGGGGCAGCTCTAGCAGGGCAGACATTTGACGAACCTGTTGGAAAGGTGGCATCCTATGACGATGCCACTTCAAAAGTCATTGAGCTCTTCAGTAAGGCCATTCTTCTGCCAATGTTTGTCTATGGAGATTGCATGGCTGTGCTCGACTTTATACGGGTGTGGCTGAAATAACCAGAATCCATTCATTTGAAGGGGTGTCCACATACCTTTGTATATACTGTATAGTGTGTCATTGATCTTGGCTTCATAATAGTTTTTCTTTTTGTTGAGTTTAGTCACATTATTTCTTAATTTGCAGTCAGTCAGCCAGACAGATGTCCAGCCAGACTTATTACCTACTCCTTTTGCCCAATCTCTTTCAACCATAACGTTTTTAAATTCCTCCTCAATCCATGGAGTCTTAAGTTCTAATTAATAACCTCTGAAATGTAGTGGCAAAATGTAGATTTCCGCCTAAATATACATACCCAAAAGTAGGTGCTATTCCTGTGTAATTACATGATTCTGACGTGGTCTATTTGGAAAGAAGACATCTGGGAGATGAAAGAAGACATCTGGGAGATTATGAGGAAATTAGCAGAAGATAGTTTGGAGTTACGTAGGCCAGAATACACAAGATCAAGCACACTCTGTTCTTTTATTTGAATTACTGATGACTAGAGCAGGAAAGACATCAGATGGCTTCCACAACATTGTGAGCAATATCAGAAAAAAATTGGATTTTATAGACCTAACAACTAGAAATGGACAAATGTTGTAGTAAGTGGTGTCAGGTGTGGTCACGGGACGCTTCCAAGTGTCCCTAAACCTCTCCAAAGCGGCATATGTCTGTAAATTATATCATTCCAATGCTTTCATATATTTGAAATCCCTAAATGCAATTTGTTCAGTAAAAAAACACAATTTGTACCACATCAGCCTCACTCAAACATTGTGGTGGTGTTATGGAGTATCCAGGCTACATTCAAGTGTCCTTTCAACCTCTCCAAAGTGTCCGAATGTGGTAATTGGACTGTGTTTGCACACAGGATGTGCATAAAAGTTATTGTTTAGTATTACAAACTAAAGTTCTGCATCGTCAACCTATCTCAAACATTGTGGCGGCTCGGCCTCCGACCGCACAGCATTAGAGGGTAGTGCGAACGGCCCAGTACATCACTGGGGCGAAGCTTCTTGCCATCCAGGACCTCTATACCAGGCGGTGTCAGAGGAATGCCCTAAAAAAAAATGTAAGACTCCAGCCACTCTAGTCATAGACTGTCCTCTCTGCTACCGCACGGCAAGCTGTACCGGAGCACCAAGTCTAGGTCCAAGATGCTTGTAAACAGCTTCTACCCCCAAGCCGTAAGACTTCTTAACAGCTAGTCAAATGGTTACCAATACTATTTGCATAGCCTTTACACCACTGCTACTCTGTTGTCATCTATGCATAGTCACTTTAACTCTACCTACATGTACAGTTGAAGTCGGAAGTTTACATACACCTTAGCCAAATATATTTAAACTCAGTTTTTCACAATTCCTGACATTTAATCTTAGTACAAATTCCCTGTCTTAGGTCAGTTAGGATCACCACTTTTATTTTAAGAATGTGAAATGTCCGAATAGTAGAGAGAATGATTTCAGCTTTTATTTCTTTCATTTATTTCTTTTTATTTCTTTCATCACATTCCTAGTGGGTCAGAAGTTTACATACACTCAATTAGTATTTGGTAGCATTGCCTTTAAATTCTATAAAACTTGGGTCAAACATTTCGGGTAGCCGTCCACACGCTTCCCATAATAAGTTGGATGAATTTTGGCCCATTCTTTCTGACAGAGCTGGTGTAACCGAGTCAGGTTTGTAGGCCTCCTTGCTCGCACACTCTTTCACTTCTGCCCACAAATGTTCTATAGGATTGAGGTCAGCGCTTTGTGATGGACACTCCAATACCTTGACTTTGTTGTACTTAAGACATTTTTCCACAACTTTGGAAGTATGCTTGGGGTCATTGTCCATTTGGAAGACCCATTTGCAACCAAGCTTTAACTTCCTGACTGATGTCATGCGATGTTGCTTCAATATATTCACAATTTTCCTACCTCGTGATGCTATCTATTTTGTGAAGTGCACCAGCCCTCCTGCAGCAAAGCACCCCCACAACATGATTCTGCCACCTTCGTGCTCCACGGTTGGGATGGTGTTCTTTGGCTTGCAAGCCTCCCCCTTTTTCCTCCAAACATAACGATGGTCATTATGGCCAAACAGTTCTATTTTTGTTTCATCAGACCAGGTCTTGGCTGATTTCTTTAGAATTTCCCATGATGTCAAGCAAAGAGGGACTGAGCTTGAAGGTAGGCCTTGAAATACATCCACAGGTACACCTCCAATTGATTCAAATGATGTCAATTAGCCTATCAGAAGCCATGACATAATTTTCTGGAATTTTCCAAGCTGTTTAAAGGCACAGTCAACGTAGTCTATGTACACTTGTGACCCACTGGAGTTGTAATACAGTGAATTATAAGTGAAATAATGTCTGTAAACAATTGTTGAAAAAAATGACTTGTCACGCACAAAGTAGATGTCCTACCTCAACCGGTGTCCCCGCACATTGACTCTATTTGTACCCCCCTGTATATAGTCGCTATTGTTATTTTACTGCTGCTCTTTAATTACTTGTTACTTTTCTCTTCTCTGTATTTTTTATAACTGCATTGTTGGTTAGGAGCTCATAAGTAAGCATTTCACTGCACATGGAAAAATCACATTTTATTAGTCACGTGTTTATTTAATTTATGCTTCACAATGCTAACCGGAAGGTAGGTAGCAGCCATCTTGAAATGAGGTCATCGGCTCGGCCTGCCCTTATAAATTAGTGTACCCATATATGGTAGCAATGCTTCTTATTTATCACATCAGCCCAAATATTTTAACATCAAACAATAATTTTTCCCCCACATCATTTCAATGAAATTACATTGAACCACGGTGGGTGCATCAGACATGACTACTTAACCTGTATACCTGGTGACGCTGTCAGAGAGTAGTAGAATTGACTTAGCCTGGTGGCTGTATCCTGACCCCTTTTTGAAAGGTTGCACACTATCAAGGCGAGACCCAAATGCAAACACAGGAGGCAGATGGTTGGAGTCCTACAAATGTTTATTAATCCAAAGGGGTAGGCAAGAGAATGGTTGTGGACAGGCAAAAAGGTCAAAACCAGATCAGAGTCCAGGAGGTACAGGCTCATGGTCAAGGCAGGCAGAATGGTCAGGCAGGTGGGTACAAAGTCCAGAAACAGGCAAGGGTCAAAACCCAGAGGACTAGAAAAAAGGCAAATGCAAAAAGCAAGAGAACGGGTAAACTGCTGGTTGACTTGGAAACATACAAGACAAACTGGCACAGAGAGACAGGTAACACATTGGGGAAAATAAGCGACACCTGGAGGTGGTGGAGACGACCACAAGGACAGGTGAAACAGATCAGGGCGTGACACACACGTCTTCACAATCATAGCTCAGCTGAAGCTGAAATGTGGGTATGCATATTACCTACCTCTCAAAGAGAGAGGAAAGGCTAGGGTGTACTTTCTGCCTGAAAAAGCTTTCGATGCCTTATTTGGTGTGCTTGATTAATACAGTATTCTTTTTCACTTTATAATTTCGAGCATTTTCATTTGAACTTCACTTCATAGGTGGCAAATACTTTGACATCATTATGTTCTGTACAGTATAGCCTATGCTGTAGTTAGTCTCATGATGACCCTGTAGAAATTTGTACCGTTGTACGCTGAGAGTCAGGAAGTTCAGGGAGTGAATACATTTAATAAATAAACAAATTTGAAAAAAAATGAAAAAAGAAACACTAACAGCGCACCGACAAATACAGAAACAATAACGCCTAGGGAAGGAACCAAAGGAAGTGACATAAATAGGGAAGGAACCAAAGGAAGTGACATAAATAGGGAAGGAACCAAAGGGAGTGACATAAATAGGGCAGGTAATCAGGGAAGTGATGGAGTCCAGGTGAGTGTCAATAAGCGCTGGTGCACATGACGATGGTGACAGGTGCGTGTAATAATCAGTGGTCTGGTGACCTAGAGGCCAGAGAGGGAGTATACGCGACAAAATGATGGAGGAAACTTTTGCTGTTAACTGGCCATTATGTTTTATGAATAGTTTTTATTTTTGTAATGTTGACGACATTGGCTAAGAAAAGTGTGCCCTTCATTTGGAATGGACTAAAGCTCATTTTGGTCTCCTCTATTGTGGAAAAACCTTGAAACTTGCATGCTGACTCAAACTCAAAGAATAGCAACTGAATACATTTTTGAGGTGTTTGTCTTTTCTTCCAGATTTGTCTTAACCATGTCTTATGTGAGCACCCTTTTGGTGTTATGTGCCACTGTAAACTTGTGGTTAGCCAAACTATTATTAGAACTGTGGAGGGATGACTGTTTTGTAGTAAAATTAGCAAATAGTAATGAACTGATCTTTCTATTCTAGCTATTTTGAAAGTGGTGGCTGGTAGGGTGGTGGGCCAACCTCAGCCCAAGGCCAGGGTCTTGTTTAGTGTTGCAGTGTTTCACTGTGAAGTCCCATCTGTTTGTTATTGTTTCTCATTTGTGCCTTAAATACACATGAGTTCTCCATTACTTCCCTGAGACAACGTTTTCATTGAGGGAGACACTGAGGTTTGCCTGGTTAGGTCAGTGGAGGGATGTGGGCTTAAGACCCCAGACCTTGCAGTGTGTGAAAATAGCTCGGCATTCAAACCTGTGGTCTTGGTGTAAAATCATAAAAGCTTGCAACTATCAAAACTACTGCGATATGTTTTGACATCTGCAAGACTTGAATCAAATGACTGGAGGGGAAAAAGAAAGCGTTATTACAAACCTCAATTACATCACCAATCCCCAAAGTCCCCCACTCCCCCATAGTCCCATTTATATTTAAATCATGGTCATGGAATTTATAGGAAATTATATACGTGTGTGTTCTGTGTTTAATTTGAGCCCGTTGGTAGGTGGTCCGATGGGTTATAAAAGTACAGTGGAAAAAAACTCAAACCTAAGACCGATTTCACTCCCAGGACATATGGTCATTGATATGGAAAAACGTGAAGCATCAATGCATCTTCTCTCTCAGTCCAAAACCAGTTGAAAAAAAATACAAAGTGTGCTCTCTAATTATGATATCCGAACGATGGGCGATTTTTGAAGGCACATTAAAAATAATGCCGTCATAGCCTCTTTGTAACATTTGATTACATGAATGAGAAAGTAATAGATTCCATTGCAAAAAGAAAACAGTTTTTGTTTTATCCTTATCTAGTTATTAGTGGTGAGTGTGGGGAAGATGTTTTCAATAATAGAAAATGAAAGCGTAGCCAGAAAGTGGCTTCTGCCAGGGATCTGTGGGGAGAGGGTACTACATTCCCACTGTCGGAGGGCTAGGGTTTCTGCACCGTTTGGTAAAGCTAACAATTTAAGAATAATTTGGTTCTAAAATGCTACTGCTGCCCGCATGTATCAATGAGCAGAAGGTTGCTTGACATCGATCTACGGTTTGTTCTGTTTGCCAAAGCAACAATTCCTTGTGAGTCGAAGGCGTTTTTTTTGCAAACTTGCTTAAAGTGTACAAACAACAACTTTACCGCGCTGTGCGCATACCCAGGGGGTGAGGAAGAAAGATTTTACAAGAGGGTAGAAATAAGAGAGGTTAGCAGAACCGCTAACTGCTTGACTCTGCTCTTCCACTGTGGTGAACTAGACTCCGTCTTCAGTGGTGTACCATAGTATCTTTGTTTTTTCCCAAGGGATCCAGAACCCTGCACCATTGTCGCTGTTGTTTTCTTGATTTTGCCTGGAATTTCCACAAATAAGATCCATATTGAACCACTTTTAACAGAAGAGATGCTCTTTATGTCGAGGTGTGTGAGTGCTGCGGTAAGATCATAAACATTCAATAAATAGTGCATTTAGGCCTATGCCCCTCCTATGGATCATTAGAAACATGCCTGCATAGGCCTACTCTGTTATGTCCTGACTGCAACATTGCAAGTCTCCTTTTCATGCGGCGGAAGCAACAGACTAACAAGCATGTCTTTCTTGTGAGGTGGACGTAAACAGTGGACGCAGATTCATGCCAAAGCAAAGTACAATTAAAAACATTGAAGTATGATACATTTGCTTGAAAATGTTGACATTTTTAGGTGTTTTGGGAATGACATGCTTGTTTGTTTAGCCTTAGTGGTAGTTTTGATGGAGAGCAGCAGCCACACATCTTCTCTGGATGATCAAACATACTGGTGTTGTGAACAAGGGACATTATATCCATTTCCTACTTACCAACCAATTAGCAGCCTACTGGGGCCATCTTTCTCTACATGCTGTTTATGATCATGACATTAGGTTAACGCTCATTCGTGTATCCTTTTCAGGGGACAGCACAATCTAAAAACAGCTACTCATTGGTGTCTTGGAATACAACGAAGCCTAAGGCGACGTAATGTTGGAGCCAAGGCAGTGAACAGTCAGTCACTAGGCGTAAATGTCACTACTGCTTTGGCTCTATTCCTGCAGATGGTTACTGCTCGCCGGAGTGGGATGGCATTGTTTGTTGGCCCGAGGGGTCTCCTGGAAAGCTGGTGTCCACTGCCTGTCCAGAGTACATTTACGACTTCAACCATAAAGGTAAGACAGGCCCTGGGTAGCCTGCAGTTCAACAGTTCTCTTTCACTGAGCTCATTTTCGGTTTTACGTCAAATATGCGCATGCACGACTATAAGTCGCTTTGGATAAAAGCGACTGCTAAACGGCATACATTGTAGGTAATGGTGGTCACTATTGTACAATTTGAAAACAACCTCTTGTCTGCTTTACTCTGGAAGACGGCATGGGGCGTTGCTTTTGAATACATTTCCATAGTTACATCAACGCAACACGATTTTGATCTTTAAAAACTTGAGTTCTTCATCTGACAAGGCTGTTACACTGGAAAAAGTACACATGATTTCTGATGTGATAACATTCTACCAAACTCCTAACATACTATTCACTTTGTTTCCTAGAAAAGGCCAACAGCCTTGGACATTTATTCTAGGAAATTGTCACGCATAGGATATCCTGGTATACAACACCAATATGTACTTACAGGTGAAAAGAAATTACACATGCATTGTCATTCTGTTGTATTCTATGTGTTGTATTCTACAGGACTAGCCTATCGTCGCTGTGACAACAATGGGACATGGGAGCTGACCACTACCAACAACAAGACATGGGCAAACTACAGCGAATGTGCAAAATTCCTCTCGCACTATAACCAAAATAATGAGAAGGTGAGAGTCGTGTCTATCCTAGTGTGCATTTCTTCACACCATTAGACAATGCCAACTTTGTCAGGGATGTGACACAATAGCAGTGGACAGGGACAATGGCCATTGTGTGTCTTTTCTGAAAAAAAGTGTGACATTTTATGTCTGTTTCAATCTATTCTATTGTTTGAGGGCTGTTCTCGCATTAGCCTACACAATCAATGTGGAGGTATTGGAATGTGTATGATATTGGGCGTGTGATCTGATTGGTAAGAAACTAGGCCCTCTTTACTGGTGTAGGCTAGGCCGCTTTTCATTTCTGTCACAATTCAGATGGAGCTGTAGGGGGATTTGTGTGTGAGTGTACTGCAGGAGCTAGCTAGCTACTGCTCTGATGTCTCAATCATTCTCGAACCTCACATGTCTCACTTCTTGAACCTCTACAGTGTTCATTGTCTGTCTGCCATCCCCATTGTTAGACTTGTTTACATTCTGCTTTTTCTGATGCTTCTACTCATTTGCAGGAAACCTAACAATAACAACAGATATTTAGAAGATCAACATAAAAACCCTGTTTACCATTTAGGTGAAGAATGTTGCCAAATGGAACAAAAGATGTGTCCCCTCAGAAATGTGAGGCTACTTCAAATGAAAAGCAGACATGCTAATTCTTTACTATTGCCTTATTTCCCCCTTGGAGATTATGTGAATAATGTTTGGAATTATTATACTTGTGTTTGGACCAAAGAATCTATTGCTAGATGAAGCGAAGCGTTACCTCCATTGAACCCCTTCTTACAATCTGATATGATAGGCTTCTTCCTCTGACTTAAATGTATTGGAGCAGAATTGGATATCGGGATAAAGGCTATATGACCAGCACATCTCTGCAAAAATGGTGCTGTAGCCAGGATTTTCGAGGAAAAGATTCAACATGTGGAAAATTTAAGAAAAATGTCTTAAACACTTTAAAGTAACTTTAACCATAGAAAGATTGCGGATACTATTACGTCTTTACTTTGCTTAATTCCGTTATCATCACAGAGGTCATTCCAATTTCATTAATTCAATTATTTATTATTTATTTATTTATTATTCAATTTTAATTGAAGGCAGTAAATTCAGGAAGCAAGCAAAAATTACAGTTCAATAATCGATTTGTTTGTTGTTTATTTTCAATGACTTCTCAATAAACTGAACAGTAGAAGCTATTTCAAAAGTTTAGACATTTCTGAATTGTTTTATTCAAATCACTTCCTGAATTGACTGCCTTCAATTCGAATTCAGCCCAAGTCTAGTGGTCAGCAGGTTGCCATGGGTAACAGGTTGCCATGGGTAACACTGGGCCATGTAAAAGGAGGCGGTAAGTAATCAGTCCCTGAATGACGAGTCGAGGGCGCTAAGCAGGAAATTGTTGAAAGCTACTCCCCACTCTTAACCTGAGCAAGGTTATTTAGCGGTTAGCTCCAGCCAAGGTTCAGAAAAGGTCATCCTGAGTACTGTAGATTGGATTCAGTCTGGTTTAACCAGGCTATCTGCTTTTGGGCTTACTTCCATAATAACGTGCACCAGGGATCGCTTACTGCAACCCAAAATATCTGGCTTCGTATGAATATTAAACCAAACTTCTCTGGTCTCTCCCCGCACTTGCATTCTTCTCTCCCCCTTTTAAATGTGGGTCTCAACATTACGGTTGTGGGCGAGGATGTCATGGGTATCCTTCCATCCACATTTTGAGGAGAGGGCCCCTGATTTATTTCTTCTTATACTTCAAATGTTTGTTGATGGTCTCCCGGTCCCAGGACTCATAGCAGCAGCTATAGTTAATGAAAAATGCATATGCACCAAATTAAACCCTTCAGCCGTGCACCACAACTTAGGAACCCTTGGGTTTGGCACTGGGTCCCCATCCCTAAATGATAACAGCAGTGGAGTAGGCTCTGGTTACAGCAGGCCCCAGAGGAGCCTCTCCACTAGGCTGTGTTGATCCAGCAACCACGGGTAGCTAGCTAGAGTCCAGACCTGGATTCAAACAGTATTTCAAATACTTTGCGAGTTTGATTGAGTCCTGCCTGGAATTCCAGGTGAACAGGATTTATTTTAGACAGGCAAGCTCAATCAAGTGCAGCTAAAATATTTGAAATAAAACCAATCCTATTTGAATCCAGGTTTTTTTTTTAGCGTCTCACCTCTCCAGCAGTATGTCCTCTGGTTGCCTGCTCTGTGCTGTTATCTCCAGCTGGAAGCCCCAGCACGCACCACACCCCACCCCACCCAGGGCTTTTGTCAGTGCGGCACATCTCTCAAGCCAAATATTCTGTTTATTAGAAATCTCCAACTCAGTCTGACACTTGGCGGGCATCCCATTGCCTGGTGGGCGTCAGTCCTCTGGTGGGCAGCTCACTGTCAGAAATATTCGGAAACTAATCAGAGGCCTGAAAATGGTTGCACACCGTGAAATGACCTTTAGACCTTGGAATGGTCGCGCACCATGACAGCACCTTCTTTGAGCTTTAAGATGCATGGTGTTTTGTTTTTGGTCCGCAGCAGTTTTCTGTTTAGTAATGCGTAGCCTGCAACTGCGAGTCATTTTTTTGCCGTGAGTAACATTATCCTCAGTGCCTCTATAAAGGCTCAAACATTGAGGCACAGAGACCCCATGAACGCGTTCAGCAGATTTATGGGGACAATATTGTGTAATTGGAATGTCCTGGGTCAATGACTTTTATGTTGTGAAACAATCAATGTAGCACACCAGGCACACCTGTCAAACATCTATCACTTCCTCAAACAGGCTACTGTAAGTAGGCCAACACTTCTGAGTAGACAGTTCACTCCTGACCTGCCTCCTGATACGACTAACAATATCTCTCCTTCATATGACCTTGTCTCTCTCAACAGGAAGTATTTGACCGTTTGTACCTCATCTACACAGTGGGCTACTCCGTCTCTCTTAACATTTCTCCTTCATACGACCTTCTCTCTCAACAGGAAGTATTTGACCGTTTGTACCTCATCTACACAGTGGGCTACTCCATCTCTCTGGGATCACTTATGGTGGCTGTGATCATCCTGGGTTATTTCCGGTGAGTAGTACTTGTTGTCATTGGGAAAATTCCTTCCTCAGTCCATATTGTATCTCCCACCAAATCTCTCATCGAATGTTTTGTGTGGTGAAACAAAGAGACAAAGCCTGCAAAATGTGTTTGTATAATGTTTTACCTTTGCTTTTCCATGAGCGTTTGACTTTTAAAAGGATTAGAGGTGGCTGCCTTTTGAGGTTGTTGCCTTGGAGCCAGCGTGTAATTGTGAATCGTGCCTCATCTTGCTGGCATTTACTGTATATTCTTTGTTATTTTCATACTTATTCATCTCAGACCCCAGAGAAAGCCGTGGTTAGTGCGTATTGTTATTATATATACTTGGTGGTATGTTTACATGAAGATATGGGCGGCAGGTAGCCTAGTGGTTGAGCCAGTAACCGAAAGGTTGCTGGATCGAATCCCTGGGCTGACAAGGTAGGAATCTGTCGTTCTACCCCTGAACAAGGCTGTTAACCCACTGTTCCCCGGTAGGCCGTCATTGTAAATAATAATTTGTTCTTAACTGACTTGCTTACTTAAATAAAAATGAATATCAGGTGTGGTGCGCAGTTTCAGCCTAATTAATATTCTGTCATGTCCGGGCAGAAGCCTTTAAGTCAGGCTGGAAGAGAAATAGATTGGCAAATTAATTCTGACAGTCAATTTGATATGTAGTGAATTTGGTTGGATTTTCTAGAGACAGTTACTTTTGTTCTTATCATTGCCTTAGCCCAAAAATGAATTACTCAAATTCAGCAGCATGAACACTAATCCTTGCACACAAGGTTGAATTTGTTTGACATTTTACATTGAATCGTTTCATTTTTCTTTCAGGTGATTAATGCAAGGAAACCTCCCCATTATTTACAAATTTTTGTTTAGCGGCGGGAGAGTGTCAAGTCCAGGAATTGGTGTAAAGTTGTGTTTACAACGTGACTTAGAGCCTAAGCCAGGCTTCTCAGAAGGGAGTGAATGTTTTAAGAGAGAGAGAGAGACCCTAAACTGGCACCAGGAAATCTACAGGCCAAATTAGTTTAAACACACGTCTCGAGGGTCCCCGGGGGTCTGGGCTGACGTCCCAGCAGCACATTCAGGAGCACTCCAGCTCCGTCTCCCTCTTCCCTTTTAACATGTCAGACACAGGAGAGGCAGGTTCATAAATGTTTTCTGTGGAGAGACCGAGAGGGATGCATACTGCACATTAGCACTGGTGTTTATCCTTCTTCCTGTTCACAAATTAGTTTCCCTCACCACTTCACAAATCAAAGTTCCCCAAAGGAGAGCTTGTCCAATATCTTAATAGCCAGTTTAGAGGTAGCAGGTAGCTTAGTGGTTAAGAGCATTGGGCCAGTAATCCCTAAGCCAATTAGGGGAAAATCTGCCGGTGTACCCTTGAGCAAGGCACTTAACCCTAATTGCTCTTTTAAGTCGGTTTGGATAAGGGCGTCTGATAAATTACTAAAATGCAGTAATGGGTTTGACTGCGGAGGTTAGACACAAGCAAATAATGATTCATGAGTTTTCTGCGGTTACTTGTTATATATATATATATATATATATATATATACTCACTGCTTGCCACAGTAATACACTGATATAGGGCTGGGAATTGCCAGGGACCTCCCAGTATGATATTATCACGATACTTACGTGCTGATACGATGTATATTGCGATTCTCTCAATTTTTTATGACATGTTATTGCGATTTGATGTCCCAAAAATAATGCTCACTATCTGTCTGCTGCAGAGAGACGAGAGAACATGAGGAAATTCCATCAGTCATGGAAATATGAAAACATAATGGCTCGTTATTCGAAAGATATTGGAGAACAAGCTATGGAATGAAAAATACCAGAGTTTTGGTGCAGGTACAGCCGACTAGCGCCAAATAGCGCTATCTACCAATCGATACTTGGAGTCAAAGTATCAATAAAATATTGTCCAAAATAATATGTAACTGTATCGATTTGTTCCCCCATCACTACACTGATAAACGTTTTTAGAATATTCTTAGCTAAATTGGCCTCATGATCAGTAATCATTTTATAGCGCTGGAGGATAAAATTTGTTACCTACATTGGGTGTCTGAGAAATGCTTGGATTGACATGAAGGCAAATGTCAGAATATAGATAACCGTTTCTAGTTTGGTATAGTCTGTGTATTGACAACACAATACAAGCCGATGCCAACCTCATCAAATGCTCCCTTCAATGTTGGCAAGGGATGTTTTGAGGATAATGTGACAGATAAACTTTTGCTTGTCTGGGAGGAAATACGCATGCTCTTGGATCTGCTCAACACATGCTTGCAATTTTGTTTTTACAGCTCACTTTGAGCCCTGCAATTCAATATTTGTGCTTTTCAAGCCCCTAAATCGCAAGAATGTGTTATAGTCAGCGCGGAATTCAGCTGGCTCTAATTAGGATGAGTATTGTTCTGAAGAGTGTGAAAATACAAACACACGTGCACACACAAACACACACACACATATATACGCACATGTACGTGCGCACACATACAGTACCAGTCAAAAGTTTGGACACACCTACTCATTCAAGGGTTTTTCTACATTGTATAATAATAGTGAAGATATCAAAACTATGAAATAACACATATGAAAAAGAGTTAAACAAATCAAAATATATTTTAGATTCATCAAAGTAGACACCCTTTGCCTTGATGACAGCTTTGCAAACGCTTGGCATTCTCTCAACCAGCTTTCCCTGGAATGCTTTTCCAACAGTATTGAAGGAGTTCCCACATATGCTGAGCACTTGTTGGCTGCTTTTCCTTCATTCTGCGGTCCAACTCATCCCAAACCATCTCAATTGGGTTGAGGTTGGGTTATTGTGGAGGCCAGGTCATCTGACACTCCATCACTCTCCTTCTTGGTCAAATAGCCCTTACACAGCCTGGCGGTGTGTTGGGTCATTGTCCTGTTGCAAAACAATTGATAGTCCCACTGAGCGCGAACCAGATGGGTTGGCGTGTCGCTGCAGAATGCTGTGGTAGCCATGCTGGTTAAGTGTGCCTTGAAATCTAAATAAATAACAGGCACTGTCACCAGCAAAGCACCATCACACCTCCTCTTCCATGCTTCATGGTGGGAACCACACACGCGGAGATCATCTGTTCACCTACTCTGAGTCTCACAAAGACACGGTGGTTGGAACCAAAAATCTCAAATTTGGACTCATCAGACCAAAGGACAGATTTCCACTGGTCTAATGTCCATTCCTCGTGTTTCTTAGCCGAAGGAAGTCTCTTCTTACTGGTGTCCTTTAGTAGTGTTTTTTTGTTGTTGCAGAAATTCAACCATGAAGGCCTGATTCACACAGTCTTCTCTGAACAGTTGATGTTGAGATGTGTCTGTTACTCAAACTCTGTCCAGCAATTATTGGGGCTGCAATCTGAGATACAGTTAACTCTAATGAACTTATCCTCTGCAGCAGAGGTAACTCTGGGTCTTCCATTCCTGTGGCGGTCCTCGTGAGAGCCAGTTTCGTCATAGCTTGTGATGGTTTTTGTGACTGCACTTGAAGAAATGTAAAAAATTCTTGACATTTTCTGTAGTGTACTGATGGATTGTCGTTTCTCTTTGCTTATTTGAGCTGTACTTGCCGTATTATGGACTTTGTCTTTCACCAAATAGAGAATGCCAAGAGTGCTTTGATGACAGCTTTGCAGAAAGGGTGTCTACTTTGAAGAATCTCAAATATAAAATATATTTTGATTTGTTCAACACATTTTTTTGGTTACTACATATGTGTTATTTCATAGTTTTGATGTCTTCACTATTATTATACAATGTAGAAAATGGTAAAAATAAAGAAAAACCCTGGAATGAGTATCTATGTCCAAATGTTTGACTGGTACTGTACATACAAACATGTAGAAAACTCTCCCCCCCTCCCCCCTCCACACACTTACCACCTTGATAAGATTTAAACATGGGTTCCTAGTGTATTAACGGCTTAGTACCGTCAGTTTCTCAGAAGTTTTGCACGTGCATTTCTGTATTTTTCTCACTGATTGCCTTTGGTTTGAGTAAGCCAATAGTATGACCTAGTATTACCACAACACGACTATGGCTTGTCACTGTGAAGATTATATCTTTTTTTTAAATGTTTATATAATTATCTCCTCCTCTCCACTTATCCAGGCGGTTGCATTGTACCAGGAACTACATCCACATGCACCTGTTTGTGTCTTTCATGCTGCGAGGCATCAGCATCTTCATAAAGGATGTGGTGCTGTACTCTGGTTCTGCCCTAGAGGACATGGAGAGAGTCAGTGTGGAAGATCTCAAGTCCATCACTGAGGCTCCTCCAGCTAACAAAACCCAGTTTGTAAGTACCTAACATTGTCCCCAAGCTATAGGAGGTTTAATACGTGAGAATAGTAAGTACCAGGCTAAGGTAGTGAAGTTATTGACCAAGGCACCTGTGTAATTATTTACGTACAACACATTTTCATAAATACGGTTCTGACTGTTTTTGTGAAGCGTCTGTTCTAAATGTGTTGGATCATTGTAAAAGGCCGTCCTCTAAGGAGATAGGGATCAATATTCGATATGAGTTGCTAAAGTCTTTCCAGCATTCAGTACACATGACTCTTGAGGCTTTTCATTTTGCTTGTTTTATTACGGTCTCTCGCAGCATTTCTAAATAAGCTAAATCAATGCTATTTGTAAAGACTTGCCACAAAGAAAGTCTGGTTTATAAAACTGGATAAGAAAGAGCAGGTGGTAGGAGAAAAAGCTAAGAGGATAAGTCTCTCTTGGCTCGCGCATATTATCAATAGTTAGAGTGTGCAAGCCAGGCTGAAGGAAGCAGCTACAAACAGCACCAGTCAAAAGTGTGGGCACACCTACTCATTCCAGGGTTTTTCTTTATTTTTAATATTTTCTACATTGTATAATAGAATAATAGAAGCTGGTTGAGAGAGTGCCACGAGTGTGCAAAGCTGTCATCAAGGCAAAAGGTGGCAAATTTAAGAATCTCAAATATAACATATTTTGATTTGTTGAAAACGTTTTTGGTCACTACATGATTCCACGTGTGTTATTTCATAGTTTTGATGTCTTCACTATTATTCTACAATGTAGAAAATAGTCCAAAAAATTAAGAAAAACCTTGAATGAGTAGGTGTGTCCAAACATTTGACTGGTACTGTACATTAGGACCAGTAATGGAGGTATACGCCTCATCAATTAATAAGCCTGATGGAACCGATCAGAATGTTTAGCTTAAAATGTTGATAAACGTTTAGTTCTTCACGTTTTAAGCGCAGCAATGTGCACACTGCGGTAGGCCTACGCGCAAATGTTCCAAAATGCAATTTGCGGGAAAATTGCACTCTGTCCTGAGATGGACATTTAGAAAGAGGGGAGATCTAACGATGCAACAACTATTATGGGTTGCTAATATGACAAGGATTATATCTTTGGCTGCCAGACAATGAACGTTTATTTGAAAAACAATAGAACAGGAGAGCGGAAATGAGAAGTCTTTATAAAATAATTGCCTCCATGTTTCTATGGTGAGATTTTGGATTTAGGTTACTTTGAAACAAGGTAAGACATGCCTCATAATATGAAGTAAAACGTCAAGGTTTCATACAATTTAAGGAACCAGAAAAATATAGTGACGCCAATGATAGGCTTAAACCTCTTTGGGTGGGCCGTTTGGGGGGGGATGGACAAATTTGAGTATACCCACTTCTCCAGGGACCACTACACCACTGAGTAGGACAGACAGAGGCAGAGAGGTTGGCATCCCTTAGGGCGAACACAGGCTAAACTTCCAGAAATTCCCTGTTGTTTAATTCCCTGTGTATTTTATCAACCTCTCCAGGTTTGAGCAACACACGGTATTAATTGGATTAGAATACATCTTTAAATTTAAAAACCGTGCTTGGAACCTAGAAGTTTCATCATGGAGAGGCTTGAATGTTGGTTTACTCCCTGCAAAGTGAATATACAGTTGTCAATGTACACACTACCCTTAGTGTTTCTGTATGTCACACAAGCCAAGCAGTATATAACAGTGCAAAGCAAGAATGGAATCTACAGATTCAACATGTATGGCTTCAGGTCACTACACAAAGAACCTTGTGCTTGTGACCATGAAATAGCCATATTGTATTTAGTAAATTCAGTATATTAGATGTATTTGTCTGTTGTGTTTCCTTTAGATTGGCTGTAAATTAGCAGTGACCCTGTTCCTGTATTTCCTGGCCACCAACTACTACTGGATCCTAGTAGAGGGCTTGTACCTCCACAGCCTCATCTTCATGACCTTCTTCTCAGACAGGAAGTACCTCTGGGGATTCACTTTGATTGGATGGGGTATGTGATGTCATAGATTTTTTTTTTTACTGCAGATTCACTGCTACAAATGAAATAAATAAGCTTAAATTAACACCTTTAAAAAAACACGCAGAGTTGAAGTCGGAAGTGTACATACACGTTAGCCAATACATTTAAACTCAGTTACTCACCATTCCTGACATTTAATCCTAGTAAAAATTCCCTGTCTTAGGTCAATTAGGATCAACACTTTATTTTAAGAATGTGAAATGTCAGAATAATAGTAGAGAGAATGATTTATTTCAGCTTTTATTTCTTTCATCACATTCCCAGTGGGTCAGAAGTTTACATACATTCAATTAGTATTTGGTAGCATTGCCTTTAAATTGTTTAACTTGGGTCAAGCGTTTTGGGTAGCCTTCCACAAGCTTCCCACAATAGGTTGGGTGGATTGTGGCCCATTCGTCCTGACAGAGCTATTGTAACTGAGTCAGGTTTGTAGGCCTCCTTGCTAGCACACTCTTTTTCAGTTCTGCCCACAAATGTTCTATAGGATTGAGGTCAGGGCTTTGTGATGGCCACTCCAATGCCACAACTTTGGAAGTATGCTTGGGGTTATTGTCCATTTGGAAGGCCCATTTGCGACCAAGCTTAAACTTCGACTGATGATGCTTTAACTTCTTGCATTATTTTCATTTTTGGAAAAATAACGTTCCCAAAGTAAACAGGCTATTTTGTCAGGACAGGATGCTAGAATATGCATATAATTGACAACTTAGGATAGAAAACACTCTAAAGTTTCCAAAACTGTAAAAACATTGTCTGTGAGTAGAACAGAACTGATATTACAGGCGAAAGCCTGAGAAACATCCAATCCGGAAGGGACTCTTATTTAGAAAGCTCTGCGTTCCTATGCGTCCCTATTGAGCAGTGAATGAGATATCAACCAGATTCCTTTTTCTATGGCTTCCCTGATGTGTCTAGTGTCACAATACATAGTTTCAGGCTTTTATTTTGAACAATGAGCCTGAACGTCAACATTGCGTCAGTGGTCAGCTGGAGTCTCTCAGTGTTTTGTGCATAAGGGACAAATGCGGCCATTGTTTCTCTCTTTCCTACTAAGAAGCCATCTGTCCCGGTTGATATATTATCGAATAGATATTTGAAAAACACCTTGAGGATTGATTATAAACAACGATTGCCATGTTTCTGTCGATATTATGGAGCTAATTTGGAATATTTTTCGGCGTTATAGTGACCTTAATTTCTGGTCGAAATCTCTGCCAAACGTGAAGAACTAACGGAGTTATTTCGGCTACAAAAATAATATTTTTGGAAAAAAGGAACATTTGCTATCTAACTGGGAGTCTTGTGAGTGAAAACATCCGAAGCTCATCAAAGGTAAACAATTTAATTTGATTGCTTTTGTGAATTTCGTGACCAGGTTGCCTGCTGCTAGCTAGGCATAATGCTATGCTAGGCTATCGATAAACTTACACAAATGCTTGTCTTGCTTTGGCTGTAAAGCATATATTCAAAATCTGAGATGACAGGGTGATTAACAAAAGGCTAAGCTGTGTTTCAATATATTTCACTTGTGATTTCATGAATATTAATATTTTCTAGTAATATTTATGTCCGTTGCGTTACGCTAATTAGTGTCAGTTGATGATTACGCTCCCGGGTCCGGGATGGGGAGTTCCAACATATCCACATAATTTTCCCACCTCATGATGCCATCTATTTTGTGAAGTGCACCAGTCCCTCCTGCAGCAAAGCACCCCCACAAAATGATGCTACCACCCCCGTGCTTCACGTTTGGGATGGTGTTTCTTCAGCTTGCAAACCTCCCCATTTTTCCTCCCAAACATAACGATGGTCATTATGGCCAAACAGTTCTATTTTTGTTTCATCAAACCAAAGGACATTTCTCCAAAAAGTATGATCTTTGTCCCCATGTGCAGTTGCAAACCGTAGTCTGTTTCTTTTATGGCGGTTTTGGAGCAGTGGCTTCTTCCTTGCTGAGCGGCCTTTCAGGTTATGTCGATTTTGGACTTGTTTTACTGTGGATATAGATACTTTTGTACCTGTTTCCTCCAGCATCTTCACAAGGTCCTTTGCTGTTGTTCTGGGATTGTTTTGCACTTTTCGGACCACAGTACGTTCATCTCTAGGAGACAGAACGTGTCTCCTTCCTGAGCGGTATGACGGCTGCGTGGTCTCATGGTGTTTATACTTGCGTACTATTGTTTGTACAGATGAACATGGTACCTTCAAGTATTTGGAAATTGCTCCCAAGGATGACCCAGACTTGTGGTGGTCTACAATTTTTTTCTGAGGTCTTGGCTGATTTTCTTTTGATTTTCCCATGATGTCAAGCAAAGAGGCACTGAGTTTGAAGGTAGGCCTTGAAATACATCCACAGGTACAGCTCCAATTGTCTCAAATTATGTCAATTAGCCTGTCAGAAGCTTCTAAAGCCATGACATAATTTTCTGGAATTTTCCAAGCTGTTTAAAGGCACAGTCAACTTAGTGTATGTAAACTTCTGATCCACTGGAATTGTGATACAGTGAAATAATCTGTCTGTAAACAATTGTTGGAAAAATTCCTTGTCATAAACAAAGTAGATGTCCTAACCAACTTGCCAAAACTATAGTTTGTTAACAAGAAATTTGAAGAGTGGTTGAAAAATGAGTGTTAATGACTCCAACCTAAGTGTATGTAAACTTCCGACTTCAACTGTATTAATCAATTCATTTGAAAAGCATTTCCTATGTCATAATGTTTCGTATAATATTTCACGGACAGCTGAATTTTGTTTGATCATTATTAACTATTCAATGTTTTCACACATGGTGTGAATACTGTTATACGCAGAACTCAAGAATAGTTCAGAGAGCTAGGCTGTACGGCTCCTGCATTGTACACACTGTGCGTAACGGTTATGTAAGCACAGCGCATACAATGTGGATGCTGTGTCGCCCAATTGCCTCGCTATATTAACAGTATATTACAAGGCAAATTTTGACTTGAACCCACTATAATAATTGGAAGGAAATTGCTGTATTTTGTGTTTAATCAATATTTGTGTGATTTTATAGATCACTATAATCTGTTTTGCAGGGGTCTCAGCTGTTAACCTCTCTGGGATCGTTCGGGACGCTAGAGTCCCACCTCGCCAACAGCCAGTGAAAGTGCAGGGCACCAAATTCAAAACAACAGAAATCTCATAATAAAAATTCCTGAACCATACAAGTATTTTACACCATTTTAAAGATACACTTCTCGTTAATCCAACCACAGTGTCCGATTTCAAAAAGGCTTTTCGGCGAAAGCAGAACATGTCATTATGTTTGGTCAGCAACTAGTCACAGAAAGCATTCAGCCATTTTCTAACCAAAGAGAAGTGTCACAAAAAGCAGAAATATAGATAAAATTAATCACTAACCTTTGACGATCTTCATCAGATGACACTCCCAGGACTCAATGTTACACAATACATGTATGTTTTGTTCGATCAAGTTCATATTTATATCCAAAAACCTCAGTTTACATTGGCGCCATGTTCAGAAATGCCTCCAAAACATCCGGAGAAATTGCAGAGAGCCACATCAAATAACAGAAATACTCATCTTAAACTTTGATGAAGGATACATGTTTTACATAGAATTAAAGATAAACTTGTTCTTAATGCAACCGCTGTGTCAGATTTCAAAAAAGCTTCACGGCAAAAGCACAATATTCAATAATCTGAGAACAGCGTTCAGCCACAAAAGCAAGCCATACAGTTACCCGCCAAGTTGTTGAGTCAACAAAAGTCATAAATAGCATTATAAATCTTCACTTACCTTTGATCTTTGTCGGAATGCACTCCCAGGACTCCCACTTCCACAATAAATGTTTGTTTTCTTCGATTACATCCATATTTATGTCCAAATACCTCCGTTTAGTTCACTATTCCAAAGGCACAATGCGCGAGCGCAAAATCCAGACGAAAAGTCAAGAGTTCCATTACAGTTTGTAGAAACATGTCAAACGATGTTTTCAATCAACCCTTAGGGTATTTTTATAATAAATCTTCAATAATATTCCAACCGGACAATAGCGTATTCATTACAGAGGAAAAAGGAAGGAACGGCACGCTCGCGTGACTGCGCTGTAAACAACTGATTGGCCTCAGCCTAGTCCACTTGTTGAAACAGCTCTTATTCGACACCCTTCCGCAATAGAAGCCTCAAACAACTTTCTAAAGACTGTTGACATCTGCTGGAAGCCTTGGGAAGTGCATTCTGGCCCCATAGACACAGCATATTGGATAGGCAGTCACTTAAATGAAACTACAAACCTCAGATTTCCCACTTCCTGGTTGGATTTGTCTGATTTTCGCCTGCCATATGAGTTCTGTTATACTCACAGACATCATTCAAACCGTTTTAGAAACGTCAGTGTTTTCTATCCAATACTACTAATAATATACATATATTAGCATCTGGGACAGAGTAGCAGGCAGTTTACTCTGGGCACCTTATTCATCCAAGCTACTCAATACTGCCCCCCTGTCACCAAGAAGTTGTTGTTTTGAGATCCCATCTTGATGTTTGTTGTTGATTTGCAGGGGTCCCAGCTATGTTTGTGACAGTGTGGGCAAGTGTGAGAGCCACCTTGGCAGACACAGAGTAAGTATTGTGCTGTAATCTCAATTTGTCATCATTGATGTTGGCTCTGAACGCACAGTACTGTGCATTTGCCAGAATCGTTCATGGGAATGTGAGACAGAAACTTAGAACGTGTTCAAGAATCCCCTTAGGTTCATAGAATGTTTAAAGGCAGAGTGTACGTCTTCAATTTAATCGAAACCCCATTGCAGTATTTACACGGTAGTAACTGTTTCCACATGGTTATATAAAATCACAGAGTACACAAGGACCATGCGTAAAACATTGCTATGGCAGGTTGGATTGAATTCCAGCCAAGACTTTGGAGCCTAGGACCAGTCTGTAAGGGTTGCCAACTTCCCCATGTGTTGTTGTTACACTAGGATATACCGAAATAGATTAGTTCCTGAAAGCGATTAATTACACAATCATGCGTATCTATATTTGTTTTCCATAAATTCCCTGTTTATCACTTACAGGTGCTGGGACCTAAGTGCAGGCAATCTGAAGTGGATTGTACAAGTGCCCATTCTAACAGCAATAGTGGTAAGTAAACATGTCAATTGAAAATGTTAATTGGCATAATGGCATTTAACATTTTCAATTGACAGGTTTAACTATCACAATTACTGACCATTATTACCACTATCGGCTTTCTGAGAGAGTTAGTAGTTGAAATATTGGGCTTTGGTGTGCTACATTGTGTCATTGTGTCTGTTATCAAAGGTGAATTTTATGCTGTTCCTGAATATAATCCGAGTTCTGGCCACTAAACTTCGAGAGACAAATGCTGGCAGATGTGACACAAGACAGCAGTACAGGTAAGAAGTCATGCTCTGACTGTTCCTTCCTGCTTTATCATGACATGTCTGCCCAAGCCCAGCTCAGTTAACCCCTACCATTGTGTTGCTGAGTTTTCATAATGCTTCAGCAAATGTACATTACCCCAGGGGCGTTGGTAGACACAATGTAAGTAACCTAATGTACAGTGCATTCGGAAAGTATTCAGACCCATTTTGTTACGTTACAGGCTTCTTTCAAAATGTATACAATCGTTTTTTTTCCCTCGTCAACCTACACACAATACCCATCATGACGACCTGAAAACAGGTTTCTCTTAAGTTTTTGCAAATGTATTAAAAATATAAAACAAATGTAGCTCTAGGGGAATCCGGTTTCCGTTGATCACCCTTGAGATGTTTCTACAACTTGATTGGAGTCCACCTGTAGTAAATTCAATTGATTGAACATGATTTGGAAAGGCACATACCTGTCTATATAAGGTCCCAAAGTTGTCAGAGCAGAAACCAATCCATGAGGTTGAAGTAATTGTCCGTAGATGTCCGAGACAGGATTGTGTCAAGGCACAGATCTGGGGAAGGGAATAAAAAAATGTCTGCAACATTGAAGGTCCCCAAGAACACTGTGGCCTCCATCATTCTTAAATGGAAGAAGTTTGGAACCACCAAGACACTACCTAGAGCTGGCCGAACGGCCAAACTGAGCAATCTGGGCTGAAGGGCCTTGATCAGTGAGGTGACCAAGAACCCGATGGTCACTCTGATAGAGCTCCAAAGTTCCTCTATGGAGATGGGCTACACTTCCAGAAGGACAACCATTTCTGCAGCACTCTCCCAATCAGGCATTTTAGTTAGTGGCTAGGCGGAAGCCACTCCTCAGTAAAACACATGACACCTAAAGGACTCACAGACCATGAGAAACAAGATTCTCTGGTCTGATGAAACCTAGATTGAACTCTTTGGCCAGAATGCCAAGCGTCACGTCTGGAGGAAACCTGGCACCATCCTTATGGTGAAGCATGGTGGTGGGAGCATCATGCTGTGGGGATGTTTTTCAGAGACTAGTCAGGATCGAGGGAAAGATGAATGGAGCAAAGTACAGAGAGATCCTTGATGGAAACCTGCTCCAGAGTGCTCAGGACCTCAGACTGGGGTGAAGGTTCACTTTCCAACATGACAACAACCCTCAGGACACAGCCAAGACAACACAGGAGTTGCTTCATAACAAGTTTCTGAATGTCCTGGAGTGACCCAGCCAGAGCACAGACTTGAACCCGACCAAACATCTCTGAGGAGACCTGAAAATAGCTGTGCAGCGACGCTCCCCATCCAACCTGATAAAGCTTGAGAGGATCTGCAGAGAATAATGGGAGAAACTCCCGAAATACAGGCATGCCAAGCTTGTAGTGTCAGCAAAGTACTGAGTAAAGGGTCTGAATACTTACTTAAATGTGATATTTCTGGGGGGGGTTCATACATTTGAAAATAATTCTAAAAAACAGGTTTTGCTTTGACATTATGGGGTATTGTGTGTACATTGATAAATGTTTTTGTTTAACCATTTTAGAAAAAGGCTGTAACGTAACAAAATGTGGAAAAAGGCAAGGGGTCTGAATACTTTCCCGAATGCATTGTATATCCCTTTAACTGCCTTGAATTCCTACTGATCCTACAGCTATTGTACACAGCAATCATGTGCCTATGAACCAGTGCTATACTGTTAGCACTGTTAGCACTGCCTACAGGTTCATATGCCTCACCTAAAGCCTATTATTGTGGGAAGCTGCTATAGACCACCAAGTGCTAACAGTCAGTATCTGGATAACGTGTGAAATGCTTGATAATGTATGTGATATTATCTGGGTGATTTAAATATTGACTGGCTTTCATCAAGCTGCCCACTCAAGAAAAAGCTTCTTATCAGTCAACCTACCAGGGTAGTTACAAACAGCACAGGAATTAAATTGTCAACGTGTATTGATCACATTTTACTAATGCTGCAGAAATTTGCTTTAGAGCTGTATCCAAATCCATCGGCTGTAGGGATCACAATATAGTAGCCATATCTAGTTCCAAAGGCTGGGCCTAATATAGTGTATGAGGTTATACACAATGTTTTGTAATGATTCCTATGTTGTTGACATAAATAATACTTGTTGGTCTGTAAAAAGGAGCAACCCAGACGCTGCACTTGACACATGTATGAAATAGTTTTATTCTAGTTACTAATAAGCATGATGAGGAATTGAAAAATTGTATGTTTGAGAAGGATGAGGCAAAAGGAATGGCAAATAAGTCTAGCTGCACAACTGATTGGCAAACATACTTCAAACTGAGAAATCATGTGACTAAACTGAATAAAAAGAAGAAACTACACTATGAAAAAAATATAAATTATATCAAGAATGATAGTAACATTTTTTGGAGCTCCTTAAATTACATTTTGGGCAAAAAGGCAAACTCATCATTCAGTGAATCAGATGGCTCATTCGTCACGAAACACACTGATATTGATTATTATTAATGAATTGTGTTTCATTGGCAAGATTCGCATGGCATGCCAACATCAAACACTGACACTAAACATCCAAGTATAACTGATCAAATTATGAAAGACAAGCATTGTAATTTTGAATTCTGTAAAATGAGTGTGGAAGAGGTGAAAAAAGTATTGTCTGTCAACAATGACAAGCCACTGGGGCCTGAGAATGAATGGAAAATTACTGAGGATAACAGTGGACGATATTGCCACTCCCATTTGCCATATCTTCCATCTAAGCCTACTAGAAAGTATTTGCCCTTAGTCCTGGAGGGAAGCAAAATTTTATTCCGCTACCCAAGAATAGTAAAGCTCCCTTTACTGGCTCAAATAGCCAACCAATCAGCCTGTTAACAACCCTTAGTAAACTTTTGGGAAAAATGTTGTTTGACCAGATAGAATGCTATTTTACTGTAAACAAATTGACACTTTCAGCATGCTTATAGGGAAGGACAGTCAACATTCAGCACGGCACTTACACAAATGACTGATGGCTGTGAGAAATTTATGATAAAAAGATTGTGGGAGCTGTGTTAGACTTCACTGCGGCTTTTGATATTATCAATCATGGAAAAACATGTGTTATGGCTTTACACCCCCTGCTATATTGTGGATAAAGAATTACCTATCTAACAGAACACAGAGGGTGTTATTTAATGGAAGCCTATCCAACATAATGCAGGTAGAAT
The DNA here is from genome assembly GCF_057628025.1 of Oncorhynchus mykiss. NCBI lineage: Eukaryota > Metazoa > Chordata > Actinopteri > Salmoniformes > Salmonidae > Oncorhynchus > Oncorhynchus mykiss. The sequence continues at coordinate 13,457,804 of NC_143049.1, forward strand.
CAGGAATTCCCCAGGGCAGCTATCTAGGCCCCTTACTTTTTTCAATCTTTACTAATGACATTCCACTGGATTTGAGTAAAGCCAGTGTGTCTATGTATACGGATGACTCCACACTATACACATCAGCTACTAAATGGCTTGTCAAACCTGTATCATAATATGTTGATACAATAGTAGCTAAAATGAGGAGAAGTCTGTCCATAATAAAGTGCTGCTCTGCCTTTTTAACAACACTATCAACAAGGCAGGTTCTATAGGCCCTAGTTTTGTCAAACCTGGACTACTGTTCAGTCGTATGGTAAGGTGCCATGAAAGGGTACTTAGAAAAATTTTAATTGGCTCAGAACAGGGCAGCATGTAAATCTCTCATGACTCAAATTGGAGGAGAAATTTACTTCATCACTACTTGTTTTTGTAAGAAGTGTTGACATGATGAATGGACCAAGATGTCTGTTTAAACTACGAGCTCACAGCTCGGATACCCATGCATACCTCACAAGACATGCCACCGGAGGTCTCTTCACAATCCCCAAGTCAAGAACAGACTATGGCAGGTGCACAGTACTACATGGAGCCATGGCTACATGGAACTCTATTCCACATCAGGTAACTAATGCAAGCGGTAGAATCAGATTTTAAAAAACGAATAAAAATACACTTTATGGAACAGCGGGAACTGTGAAAAGAGACACAGGCACAGACACATATACACATAAGACACACACTCTACACACACGTACACATGGATTTAGTATTGTAGATATGTGATAGTCACTGCCTGAGGGAACACACTTAATGTGTTGTGAAAAATGTTATGAAGTGTAATGGCATGTAATATTTTAAATTGTATATAACTGCCTTGATGTTGCTGGACTATAGGAAGAGTAGCTGCACCTAATGGGGATCCTTAATAAATACAAATACAAATGTATTCTGTGTTATCTCCAGCATGCTGATAGAAGTATTTCATCTTTATCACACCAAAACATGCCACCAACCATTGGGCACAAACTGGTTAAATCAATGTTGTTTCAGCGTAATTTGTCAACGTATTGTGACATGGAAAATACATTGGGTTTGCAAAAAGTCATCAATGTTGTTTTGAAGATGACATTTCAACCACAGGATTATGTCATCATGGTTACCATTATTCAAGCTAGACAAACCGTATGTTGAATTTATACATTTGAAACAACTTCAGATTTTCAACGTTATATCCATTATCAGAAAAAAAAACTACGTTTGGCGGCACCTCCTACTGGAGAGTTGATCTATCTACAGCTATCCCTTTGGTCTCCCATCCAGGACTTTAAAAAACTTAAAAAGATGAGGATGATTATTGAGAGATCATTTAATAACTAAATAGGTTCGCTGTTGCTATCAAAGTCATTCCAACAGGTATGTTTAATAGAGCACATTAATGAAACTATTTCAATTTAACCCAGGGTTCAACTAAAAATAGAGCATACATATAGTCCTAGGGCTGGCGTTAAGGCGACACTAGTGTCAAACGCACACGTTGGCAATTTCAACTTGTAAAAGCCAGAACTCTGCTATTTTACAAACCTGGTGCCAGGGTTGGTAATTTACCTGTCTTATATCAGCTTGCTTGCGCTGAGGTGAGAGGGGTGGAAATATGAGATGTGTGTCCTTAAAAATGTGCCAATTTCAAGCAGCGCTACTAGTGATATTTAAGACTCACCAAAAACTGGTCTAAGCGGTAATGTGATTGGTTATGGCATCGATTTTACCAGTGGAGGCGCACAGCTTAATCAGTGGCCTATAGCCAATGTTTTATTAAAATATCATAAACAACAGAACAGTCAACTGACATTCCCGTTTTTTTATTTTAATTGGACATAATTTTTGTCCATGCAAATTCTGTGAAAAGTTTGGACTCATTAGGCCTATGTTCAATGCCCATTCAATGAAAGGTGTCAGTGACTGTAGGAAGTCTGTTCAGGAAGATTAAGTTATTGCAATAGACTGCTTATTGTTTTTCCTTTATCATTTTGTTTTTAAAAAAGCATCTTGCACTTTTGTCTGTTTTCAACTGTCAACTCGCAGGAATTCTGATCGCTGTCCTTGGTGCTGAATCCGCTTGTATCCTAGACTATTTTCCAGTGTTTGTTTGTTTGTTTGTTTGTTTGTTTGTTTACCTTTGACGTGGCAAAGTCACTAACGGCGAGGGGAGGCTAATCTTATTCCAACGTTTGGGCAATGTCCAATTGTCTATGGCTCGAACATGCAGTGCATTTTCAAAATGCGAATGCAACGTGTGTAGATTAATATTTGCATGTTAAAACCAATAAAAACTTGATCGGCTAAATGTTTGTTATAACTAGGCCTATTGTAGGGTTACTGTATACTATTTAATGAACTATCTTGGATAGGACATCAATTCCGCCTGCCGAAGAGCCCTTAGGCCTACTTGTGCACACATTGCATTATGCTCATTGAATGAGAGATGCGATTTATTATATCATGCTTCTGACCCGATCCTATTTAGAAATATTGTTATTTGGCCTCCCGGGTGGCGCAGTGGTTAAGGGCGCTGTACTGCAGCGCCATCTGTGCCATCAGAGTCCCTGGGTTCACGCCCAGGCTCTGTCGTAACCGGCCGCGACCGGGAGGTCCGTGGGGCGATGCACAATTGGCCTAGCGTCGTCCGGGTTAGGGAGGGCTTGGTCGGTAGGGATGTCCTTGTCTCATCGCGCACCAGCGACTCCTGTGGCGGGCTGGGCGCAGTGCGCGCTAACCAAGGTTGCCAGGTGCACGGTGTTTCCTCCGACACATTGGGGCGGCTGGCTTCCGGGTTGGATGCGCGCTGTGTTAAGAAGCAGTGCGGCTTGGTTGGGTTGTGTATCGGATGACTTTCAACCTTTCATCTCTTCGAGCCCGTACAGGAGTTGTAGCGATGAGACAAGATAGTAGCTACTACAACAATTGGATACCACGAAATTGGGGAGAAAAAGGGGTAAAAAAATAATAATAAAAAAAAATCAGAAATATTGTTATTTAAAAAAATGGATGAATTGTTTTTCGTTTTAATTTGGTTAAAGACCAAACTAATTGTTTGTTTATGTTAAAGAACTCGAAGGCAATGCAATTGTCTATTTCTAGAGAAATGCAAACATTACATTTGGGAGCAGTATACTGGTGAGTGGACATTCCCACTTTCTCTTTATATTGGATCTTTGTCCAGCTCCTGTGAAATGTTTGCATGTGCGTAAAACCATCCATATTCTAAGTTGCCTTGTTTTTTGTATATGCCCAGTATAAGCAATTATGATGCCTGTAACTGTATTTAGACATTGCCTATTTAAGACAGGTTGTTGTTTCATTATTATTAGGATTTTATTATAATTATATACTGTATTTTTAGGCATTATCAATAGCTTGTTGAATTGAATTTAGCTTATTAACTACGTTTGGCATGTCCAGACCGCAATTTGCAGTATGCCTAGCCCCTATATCAGTGTGAATGCTATAGTCTATGTTTAACAATGTATTCTAATATTGAAGCAATGCAATTAGAAGAATGTGGACTGCAAACATGTTCAACATATTTAGCAAATATGAGGCAGGCTATTTAACAAACTAGGCTATAGCAGACTAATATTCTATTTGGAGTTAATGACGACACAATACATAAAAGACCGTAAATACACAAGTACACAAGCATCCACATATTAAGCCATGGACCACGTTCTGATTGGCTAGTGTGGTGTTAAGCCCCGACACAGCCACAACTTGTTTATTCATCAAATCCCAGCTCTTCCGCGCCACCGCCAGCTACTGCACCCCTAATTCCTGTTGTGAAATTAGCTAAAATATTTCTGACACACCCCTGAAGCTATAGCGCTACCGCCAGCGCGAAGATTCATCATTGCGTTAGGTTTGTTAAAATGGAGCCCCTAGGGTTTCAAGCTTTGGTTGATTTTCAAATGTAATATACAAGTTTATAATGAATATGTTGTATTCCCATCTCCATCTCAACCAAAAGTCAAAGATAAAGAATAGGACTACAGTAAATCAAATCAAACTTTATTTAAAGTGCATTTTAAGTTTTCTTCGATTTAGTCCTATTCTTTAACTTTGATCTTTGGTTGAGATGGAGAAGTGAATCCAACATATAAATTATTAATTTGAAGACGAACTGGATATTCAGAGTTCAGTGTGTCAAATCGGAGGGCATGTTGTCCGGTCCTCTGGCAGTCTCTATGGGAGTGCCACAGGGTTCAGTTCTCGGGCCGACTCTTTTCTCTGTATATATCAATGATGTTGCTCTTGCTGCGGGCGATTCCCTGATCCACCTCTACGCAGACGACACCATTCTGTATACTTCTGGCCCTTCCTTGGACACTGTGCTATCTAACCTCCAAACAAGCTTCAATGCCATACAACACTCCTTCCGTGGCCTCCAACTGCTCTTAAACGCTAGTAAAACCAAATGCATGCTTTTCAACCGTTCGCTGCCTGCCCCCGCAAGCCCGACTAGCGTCACCACCCTGGATGGTTCCGACCTAGAATATGTGGACATCTATAAGTACCTAGGTGTCTGGCTAGACTGTAAACTCTCCTTCCAGACTCATATCAAACATCTAAAATCAAATATAGAGTTGGCTTTCTATTCCGCAACAAAGCCTCCTTCACTCACGCCGCCAAACTTACCCTAGTAAAACTGACCATCCTACCGATCCTCGACTTCGGCGACGTCATCTACAAAATAGCTTCCAATACTCTACTCAGCAAACTGGATGCAGTTTATCACAGTGCCATCCGTTTTGTTACTGAAGCACCTTATACCACCCACCACTGCGACCTGTATGCTCTAGTCGGCTGGCCCTCGCTACATATTCGTCGCCAGACCCACTGGCTCCAGGTCATCTACAAGTCCATGCTAGGTAAAGCTCCGCCTTATCTCAGTTCACTGGTCACGATGGCAACACCCACCCGTAGCACGCGCTCCAGCAGGTGTATCTCACTGATCATCCCTAAAGCCAACACCTAATTTGGCCGCCTTTCCTTCCAGTTCTCTGCTGCCTGTGACTAGAACGAATTGCAAAAATCGCTGAAGTTGGAGACTTATCTCCCTCACCAACTTAAAACATCTGCTATTTGAGCAGCTGCAGCTGTACATAGTCCACCCAATTTACCTACCTCATCCCCATACTGTTTTTATTTATTTACTTTTCTGCTCTTTTGCACACCAGTATCTCTACCTGCACATGACCATCGGATAATTTATCACTCCAGTGTTAATCTGCTAAATTGTAGTTATTCGCCTACCTCCTCATGCCTTTTGCACACAATGTATATAGACTCTTTTTTTTCTACTGTGTTATTGACTTGTTTATTGTTTACTCCATGTGTAACTCTGTGTTGTCTGTTCACACTGCTATGCTTTATCTTGGCCAGGTCGCAGTTGTAAATGAGAACTTGTTCTCAACTAGCCTACCTGGTTAAATAAAGGTGAAATAAATACAAATAAAATATTGAATTTAGTTTGGTTGTCAATGCAACCAAATATCAACATTTGAAGGAAATGTACTGTGTCCTCTGCTTTTATAGTTCCATATGTGCCACTGACTTAGTCTGACTTTAATTCCAGTTTGTCTACAAATTTAAAATATGTCAGATTTACGTCTCCATCTCAACCAAATATCAAAGTTAATGAATTGGACTAAATAATATAAAATCAAACTTTAAATTGACTTTACATCAAGTTTAATTTGATTTTGTCATATACTTTACCTTAGATTTTTTGTTGATAGAAATGCATGGGGTCAATTTCACGCCATAAGTATTGAATTCAAAATAAAATACATTTTGAACATGAAAATAAAGATGAATGTAAACATATTTTTGAGGACGCCTGTCACCCATCCTAAAAAAATACGTTTACATTCTCAACTTTATTGTCATGTTCACGATTTATTTTATTTTGAATTCAATACATATGGCGTGAAATTGACCCCATGGAGATATAAATAGCCTGTTAACGTGTCAACAATACAATTATATGTTGAATTCACATTTCCAACTGAACCACAAATAAAAGATAAAGAACACGATTAAGCCAGTGGCTCAGATTAAACTAGCCAATCATTTAGATGCATCTCCTTTAAATGTTGATGTTTGATTGAGTTGTCAACCAAACACAGTTCAATACTACTTTTGTAATACTGTTTAAAGTATTCTTAGAAACTAATCGAACACTATTTATTACATTTTAAAATGGCCATATTTTGAGGTTACTGTCACTATATAAGTCTTCTTATGTAATCATAGAAAGTGTGTATGTTCAAGATAGCATGCAACGGTTGCAGGTCTGTGGAGATATTCACAATTGCTATAATAATCTGTGCAGAATCTCGAACAGCATTTATCACTGAGCCCTGTACTTTTAATGTTATCTCAGCTGCAGTCCAGGTCATTTGGTTGTGCTCTTAGATGAAACACATTGATTCATTAAGTTGTATAAATACAACATATCTGAACTGTGTTGTGCTTTGAAACGGTTGAAAGCTCAATGATAAAATATTTAGATGACAACTAAACCAAAAATCTTACATAGGTTTTTCCTTTGGAGTTTGTTTATGCATTTAGAAGGTTGAAAACCATAGTGATAACATGGTCATTCAACAAACTGCTGGATGTCTTTTTGAGTGGGCGAATAAAGGTTGACTCATTTGATCAACATCTCAACAAAATATTACCCAAATATCCACGTTGAAATGTCGTAGTGTGCCAAGTGGGGCAGTCATGTCGGTAGAAATGAATAATACAGTGAACATATCTATTATGATATAACATTTTATCTCCCCGTGACAACTGTCACACACAGTAAATGTCAAAATGAATCACTGCTATTATGCATTCTCTCCACAGGAAACTGTTGAAGTCTACTTTGGTCCTGATGCCACTGTTTGGCGTTCACTACATCGTGTTCATGGCCATGCCTTATACTGAGGTAACTGGAGTCCCCTGGCAGATACAGATGCACTACGAGATGCTCTTCAATTCATTCCAGGTACTGACTGGTCTCGAACCGCATGGATGAATGAACAAACAACCAAATGATGTTTTACTGCATGTGGGTTTAATCACAGGCAGCCAGCAATGGATCTGAAATGATGAGCTGCTGCAGTACTGTAAAAAGGAGATATATCAATCGGCCAAAGTCCACTATGGGGCACTGCATATGCTGTAGTGGTGTGCTACCCCTAGTTAAGTATTGAGTTGTGATGAAACTTTTATGAGTAAAATTAGAGAGAGCTGCGCAGCTCAGTGTTTTCAGAGTAGGCAGCTGGTGTCAGTGACTTGAACTGTCAATTGAGATTGCATGACATTTGTCTAAAATGCTCTGGATAGATGCTCAGGTCAACCTGTGTACTTTGAGTCATACGCAAACTTGTAATAATGGTTTATCTTCTTTCCAGGGATTCTTTGTGGCAATTATATATTGTTTCTGCAACGGGGAGGTAAGGACAACGTTGAACAATTTTATAAAGATTTATCTGTGAAAACGTCTTCAAGGAAATCCTAATAGATTATAGTATAGTATTTAAGACACTATGTAATCCTGATGTATAATATTATGCTCGTAATTAATTGCAGTCACAGCATGCACACAGTATGCACACAAAAAAACCTCAGGCTCAATTATTGTATGCAGGGATGTGCACAGACCTTTCATGGGGCATGTTCTCAAAATGAAAAAGGTATATTTACTTATGCAACACATTTACTCATCACACATTGTAAGCAAGTTAGTGACAGTGCCTCTTGAAGGCATGATTGACATTGGGAATAGAGGGCGATCAGCTGATTATTGATGTAAATATGCTAAAAAAAAAAGATTTATATCTTCAATGCTCTTAAATAATAACCTCATATTATAGCCTAATGTTCATTGTTATTTTAGTTTATGGTGGTTAACTAGAGTCTAGCCTACCTGTGTTTAGTGCTTCATTTGTTAATTTGGGGGGAACAAAAAGTGAGCGAGAGAGGGGGGTCACCTAGGGAGCTCTGAGGTACCGAAACGCATTTAAAAAAAATACATTGCGGCTATAATAAAGAATTGCATGCATATCATCACATTTGCGTAGTGGAATAGAGAAGTAGCCCAGAGTAGAGGTGCACACAGAAGTTGCACATATGGGGAACATTTTTAGTAGCCTAGGGTCAGAAAACAGTTTGCCTTTTTTATAAACGCATTTTCTGCAATTCCACATAATTTTACATGACTGTGGAGACTTTATCAGAATGATGTTTAATACCGCACAAATGATCAAAATGACAAGCTACTTTGACAGTGACTGACTGAGAGGCCTAGGTGTGTGGAGACCCACATTATGGTACAATAGGAGGAGGAAATTAGTCTTAAGAAAGCTTTCCAGTTTCACTGACTCACCCAATGACGTCTCTTGTAAACAATGTTCACTCAATAGGCCCATTTGGAAGTTGAAAGATTGCTCTTCTCTTTTCAGCAGGGGCCATTTGCTTTCCAACCTGTGTTTTCCCACAACTGTATTTGAAATATTGCGAAAGGCCTGTTTTGACTGCATGCTGTTCACTGACACATTTGCCATGTGTTCCCGACTGCCTTGTTATAGGGCTACACACAATCCACAGCTAGGCAATTTTTTGTTCCTCTGTGGCTAACTTATAGGCCTACTCATGGTGAAGAAGGCTATTGAGAAGTATTTAATTAATTTCTGAACAGACAGCAGTAATTCTATAACTTTGGCAAATTTATTTCAATTTATCGGGGGTGCTGCAACACCAGCACCCTTCCCGCGGCTATGATTCTATAAGGAAATACATTGTGAAGGGCTGCTGCCAACCAACCAGACAGATATCGATGATGTAAATCAAGGGTTAATCAAATGTTATGCAGTACTGTTTATATTTAAACTAGGTAGCTTACTACACACACACACTCAACCGGTGACCTGCATCACAAGCCATGCATGTTTGGATACCGGGCGCACGTGAGCTCCGTACAGGACAGGCCAACGGATGGGGGGTGGTGGGGTGCCGAGCTTGACCGTGTCTCGACGACTTGGGGGCAGTGGGTTCAGAACAACGACGACTAAAACTGTATTTAAAAAACGTTAGACCACCACCCAAAAGGGTACTTGACTAGTGGGAGAGCAAAGGGGAAAATGCTCGGCCACAGGTAGACACATATCTGTGCACGTGCCTGATTAAATTCCACTGTCGGGTTTAGATGTACTTAGTGACAATCTTATTTCTATCCATCTTCCTTTAGGTCCAGGCAGAAATGAAGAAAACCTGGAGCAGGAGGACACTAGCGCTGGACTTTAAACGTAAAGCCCGTAGTGGCAGTAACACGTATAGTTATGGACCTATGGTGTCTCACACCAGTGTAACCAACGTCACTGCCCGGGGGCCCCTGGCCCTCCATCTCACTACGCGCCTCGGGGCCCCAGTCACTGTCAACGGGCACCGGAACCTCCCGGGGTATGTGAAGAACGGTTCCGTCTCCGAGCACTCTATCCCTTCCTCGGGACAGGAGTTACACATTCCCGAGGAGGAGCAGCTATCCAATAACACGCCACCGCATTCTGTTGAGGAGGAGAAACCCTCGCCTGTGGTGGAGGAGGAGCGAGAGACCGTTATGTGACGTTCATGTGACCTCTAGTGAAAGACAGTCATGTCAATAGCCCCTCCGTTGTGAGGACGATCTCTGTAGGAATGAGTCATGGAACATAGCACCAGTCATTATTCTCAGGATGTTACACAGTAGGAGGATGGCTGCCTTTTGTCGACACTGCCAGTTTTTCTCCTGTGAATCGAGCCAGAATATTAGTGGGTGGATAAGGACTGGAGGACAAAGGCTCAAGGCTAAAAGGGTACCTCAGTGTTTGAGGTGAGCCACCAACGCAGACAATCACCTTCTGTACTGTAGCAAACACCGCCGCTCTTTCTGAGACTATTTCCACCTGCCATACGGACAAGAATTCATGTTTGTTTTGTTTTATTTCAATGAGTTGCAGCAGGTACTTTACATTTGATGAAAACCAACTTGCAGATTTTTAGCTTTTTCACATTCTAAATCTATTCTAAAACGTGTGGATCGTGAATGGTCTGTGACTGGACAGTAGGCTAATGTGTCTGTCTGAAACCTACAGCGGTGATAGTCCACAGGTCCTGTGGTTGAAGGTGTCTAACAGCATATGTAGGTCCTCATTCTGGCAGGAGCATGTTAGCTGATGTTAGTGTAGCGGATGGATAAGTTAGCATACAGCTCACTAGCTTACATCTGTTACGTTAGGAACTCCTAGTGATACGAGGAAATGCCTGGCTGCAGTTGCCTCTGCCCGCATGGTTGGGGAGATCTCACTACATTTCGATTGGTTTGAAATATGGATGTCAATTCAGAAAACCTAACCCACTTTGATGTAAAAGGGAATCAAACTCAGGTACTCCAAACCCACCATTCTAGTGCATCACTTTGAGCTAGTGTGTACTGTAGTTTCAGAGGTGTGCTGGCTTCTAGTGTTGGTTTATATGGAGGAAGGCCAATGGAAGGCTTTTCTCCATGATTATCAACTTTTTGTACAGTTTTTATTTTTGCTATTTAAAAGATACTATCCTGATATTCAACAGTGTAATGACTATGGGAGGTTATGTTGTTTCCATGATGTGCTGATGATTATATTCTTCAATGATAATATTCTGTTTCACAATATATAATGCCACAAAAGTAACCGAAACATATCAATGGAGTGGGAGAGAGGATAAAAAAAAAGAAGCTTTTATATACTGTGCAGTGCCTTCTGAAAGTATTCATACCCCTTGACTTATTCCACATTTTGTTGTGTTACAGCCAAAATTTAAAATGGATTAGATAAATACAAAATCTTACCCATCTACACAATATACTCCTTATTGACAAATTGAAAACAAGTTTTTAGACATTTTTGCAGATTTATTGAAAATGAAATACGTAATTTACAGCGATTACAGCTGTGAGTCTTTCTGGAGCTTTCTCTTAAGGGCTTTGCACACCTGGATTGTACAATATTTGCCAATTATTCTTTTAAAAATGATTCAAGCTCTGTCAAATGTATTGTTGATCGTTGCAACACAACCATTTTCATGTCTTGCCATAGATTTTCAAGCAGATTTAAGTCAAAACTGTAACTCGGCCACCCAGGAACATTCATTGTCTTGGTAAGCAATTCCAGTTCAGATTTGGCCTTGTGTTTTAGGTTATTGTCCTGCTGAAAGGTGAATTAATCTCTGTGTCTGGTGGAAAGCAGACTGAACCAGGTTTACCTCTCAGACTTTGCCTGTGCTTAGCTCTATTCCATTTCTTTTATATCCTGAAAAACTCCCCAGTCCTTAACGATTACAAGCATACCCATAACATGATGCAGCCACCAGTATGCTTAAAAATATGGAGAGCGGTACTCAGTGATGTGTTGTGTTGGATTTGCCCCAAACATAACACTTTGTATTTAGGACAGAAAGTGAATTTATTTTTTTGCATTATTACTTGAGTGCCTTGTTGCAAACAGGAAAGCATGTTTTGGAATATTGTTTGTTCTGTAAAGGCTTCCTTCATTTCACTCTGTCATTTAGGTTAGTATTGTGGAGTAACTACAATGTTGTTGATCCATCCTCAGTTTTCTCCTATCACAGCCATTAATCTCTAACTGTTTTAAAGTCACCTTTGGCCTCAAGGTGAAATCCCTGAGCATTTTTCTTCTTATCCGGCAACTGAGTTAGGAAGGGCGCCTGTATCTTTGTAGTGACTGGGTGCATGGATACACCATATAAAGTGTAATATTAATTTATATATTAATATTAACTTCACCATGCTCATAGGGATATTCAACGTGTTTTTTTTTTTTTTACCCATCTACCAGTAATTTGTAAACATTTCTAAAAACATAAATCCACTTTGATGTTATGGGGTATTATGTGTACGCCAGTGACAAAATAAAAATCTACATTTAATCCATTTTTAAATTCAGGTTGTAACACAACAAAGTGTGGAAAAGGTCAAAGGGTATGAATACTTTCTGACGGCACTGTAATTGCAGCAAACTACTTTTCTTAAAGTTTTCAAAGGGAGGCACCCTCTCCAAAACTCAGGGTTGCAGTAAACGGTTACATTTTCGAAAATAAAATGTTATTTAAATGAGGAATTCTCCAATTTCACAGGAAAATTCCAAGGGAGACTTCCAAAGGAGACTCGTGAAGAGACGGTATGAAGGAACACCAGAACGAAATAGCACACAACGGTTATGTTTTATATGGTCAAGTGTTATGCTGCTCTTTTTGTATATACAGTATGTATGCATTTGCATAAGAAGTCACAATGTTTACAATGATAATAAAAATCCATTCTAGTTGTGAGCTAAAATAGCATCAAGGGTCATGGAAATGTATTCTCAATATAATTTGATGTTTGTACAGACTGTTCAAACATGTAAGGGACGTTTTGATGTTTGAAATATGTTATATTGTGTATATAGTCGTATATGTATAGAAACTGGAGGATATACTGTAGGTGAGGGACAATACTCTATGTATCAGGACTGTTAAAATGAGATTTCAGTAGAATGCCTAACACAAGTATTGACAGAACATTAGACATAATTATTTGATTCAAGAACTAAATTGCACTTTGATCCTATAGTTTCCTCTCCCACCACTGTATATCCACATTTCTACACTCAAGAAACGTTTGTGAAAATATGTCTAGCTACACTTTATAAATATATATATATATACTGTATATTTATTATTTGTATTTTTTTTTTCTCTCTCTGCATTATGAAGGGCCCGTAAGTAAGCATTTCACTGTTAGTCTAAACGTGTTGTTTACAAAGCATGTGGCAAATCAAATTTGATTTTGATTTAAAATACCCCAGCTTTACAAGTTCAGTTCCATCACACAGCAATTTGTTTTCCAGCCAATGTTCTCAGAGGGAATTGAAGGGTTAAAATAATTTGTTTGTTTGTTAGCTAGTTTGTCACAGAACCAGTATTTGTGTCTTTACACTCTGTAAAAGTAGCCTTGTCCTATACTGTAGCTATACTGTGCTGTAGCCAATGCTTCCGTCATTGTCATGCCTTATGTTTGGCATAAAAATAAACAAACACACAGAGGAGTTTACTAAAGCACAAACAGACTGGAGCACCAGGCTATGTGTAAAGTGTCACAGTTCCAATACTTTATGTGTCAACCTTATCTGTCCCAATAGTTAATGTACAGTATGATTAATTCCTATCCATCCCAATATTTCAACGTTGTTTCAAGGGTTGACTTAACATAGTAAACGTACACTTGTGTTCCTCCATTTTAGTATGATATGTATTTATTAGGAGAACCCTTTTGGAAAACCTTTTTTGGTTCCAGGTAGAACCCTTTTCACAGAGGGTTCTACCACATGGAACTCAAAATGGTTCTACCTGGAACCAAAAAGGGTTCTCCTATGGGGACAGCCGAATAACCCTTTTTTTTTTGTAGTTGCAAAGTTACTAATTGGCTAAAATGCGAAAGTTGTCTGTGATGTGATTGGAACACGCAACCTTTGGGTCGCAAGATGTTTGCATTATACTCCCACATCTTTCCCTTTCATTTTTAGAGTAACACATTTACGTTTACTATGTTACTTCTAGTCTGAGCGGCCAGGCTATATGCGGCCAGGCATATAAGGTTCAAACCTTCCCTCCAAATGTACATTTCATTCCTAATCTTTGTGGTTTCCTATTTATTGTCATGGTCTTATATGGTTAGGGCACATTACCTTTTAAACCAGCTAAATATAGAGCTAAATATAGGAACATAGTTCATTTTCTGTCTTACACAGTTCTGTTGCGTGATATACAGTTGAAGTCGGAAGTTTACATAAACCTCAGCCGAATACATTTATACTCAGTTTTTCACAATTCCTGACATTTAATCCTAGTAAAAATTCCCTGTCTTAGGTCAGTTAGGATCACCACTTTATTTTAATGTGAAATGTCCGAATAATAGTAGAGAGAATGATTTATTTATTTCATCACATTCCCAGTGAGTCAGAAGTTTACATGCACTCAATTAGTATTTGGTAGCATTGCCTTTAAATTGTTTAACTTGGGTCAAACGTTTCGCCTGACAACGCTGGTGTAACTGAGTCAGGTTTGTAGGCCTCCTTGCTTGTACATGCTTTTTCAGTTGCGACCAAGCTTTAACTTCCTGACTGATGTCTTGAGATGTTGCTTCAATATATCCACATAATTTTCCATCCTCATGATGCTATCTATTTTGTGAAGTGCACCAGTCCCTCCTGCAGCAAAGCACCCCCACAACATGATGCTGCCACCCCCGTGCTTCACGGTTGGGATGGTGTTCTTTGGCAAGCCTCCCCCTTTTTCCTCCAAACATAACGATGGTCATTATGGCCAAACAGTTCTATTTTTGTTTCATCAGACCAGAGGACATTTCTCCAAAAAGTACGATCTTTGTCCCCATGTGCAGTTGCAAACCGTAGTCTGTCTTTTTTTATCTCGGTTTTGGAACAGTGGCTTCTTCCTTGATGAGCAGCCTTTCAGGTTATGTCAATATAGGACTCATTTTACTGTGGATATAGATACTTTTGTACCTGTTTCCTCCAGCATCTTCACAAGATTGATTTGCACTTTTCACACCAAAGTACATTCATCTCTAGGAGACAGAACACATCTCCTTCCTGAGCGGTATGACAGCTGCGTGGTCCCATGGTGTTTATACTTGCGTACTATTGTTTGTACAGATGAACGTGGTACCTTCGGGCGTTTGGAATTTGCTCCCAAGGATGAACCAGACTTGTGGAGGTCTACACATTTTTTTCTGAGGTCTTGGCTGATTTTCTTTGGATTTTCCCATGATGTCAAGCAAAGAGGCACTGAGTTTGAAGGTATATCCACAATTGACTCAAATTATGTCAATTAGCCTATCAGAAGCATCTAAAGCTATGACATCATTTTCTGGAATTTTCCAAGCTGTTTAAAGGCACAGTCAACTTAGTGCATGTAATCTTCTGACCCACTAGAATTGTGATACAGTGAAATAATATGTCTGTAAACAATTGTTGCAAAATTACTTGTGTCATGCACGAAGTAGATGTCCAAACTGACTTGCCAAAACTATAGTTTGTGAACAAGAAATGTGTGGAGTGGTTGAAAAATGAGTTTCAATGACGCCAACGTAAGTGTATGTAAACTTCCGACTTCAACTGTACATGTAAGCGTGATATAAGGATACTATTAGAGATCGTGTTACCAAAAGATGCCATCTACGCCAACAAGGAAAATAAAAATAAAGTTGAATATCCACATTTTCTTATACAGTGGTTATCTTACACCCACCTACAGCCAACGAACATGCCACTAGTAAATAAGCTTGGTAGTATTGTGTATAGTAGATACGCTAGTCTGGCCTTTAACTGTCCTTGTTTGATTAGGAGGGGGCGACACTAGAACCAGTGTTGATGGGAAAATATCATTTCAAACAAACATTTGTAGATTTATGCGCACTTTAATACCCTATTCCATTTCATATTGATTGTATCATGTAAATTGATTGTGTTTTTGAATTTGATATGTAAAAAGGCCATTACTTTACAGAGATAGTGTACACTTTTTTTATTTTATTTTTTACCTCTCATGGAAGTATATAAAATCACCTATGATATTTTCGTTGTTTTTTTATTTATCTCATAGTGCAACTGTATCTGTCCTCAGAGAGATAGGAGTTGGTATTTTGTGTTAATAGTCTGCTGTATATGCCATGTGTGGAGAGGGTGTGACTGTTTTGTTTGAAATAGGACACCATACCTGGTTGATTTCGTGTCGGTTGTGTGAAGTCAATGTTGTAAATGTAAACGTGGGTTTAAGAGGGAAATGTTTTTCAGTCTTGATGTTCATCATTGTATTGTGAATAAGACATTAAAATGTACAATTCTATTTAAGTGTCCATTGAATTTGCACCATGAATCCAATCCCATACTAATTATGTCCTTGTTGATCATGAACAATGTAAGTAGATACAGTTTAACCCTTGTGTAGCCTTAACATTCTGTATACTCCCCTTGTCCTAAGGGTCAAAAATGACCCGCCTTCACTAAACCCCTAAAATAAAGCAGCTTCATTGAATTTTAAACCCCAAATCTATTATGCATGAAGAAACAACCTGCCATTCATCACAAACTTTGTGATGCAGAAAGACTGCATTTAATCAGTGGACACCACTCGTTTTTTTTTACAACACACCTTTTCATAATTGTATTCTTTAATAAAGTAAAGGTTATTATTATTATTGCTAAATGTACTGCGTAGGAGTAAACATATTTTTTTGCAGCAAGAGATAGCACTTGTGTAGCCTAAGAAAGTAGAAGAAATGTGCAGAAAGTAGTTTTGAATGCATTTTATTGAAGGGAAACTAAGTAACATTTTTGGCAACATAGTGATATATTATTATATACTGTACAATGAGGAATTCAACTACAAAATGCTAGTCTTCTCCATTTTTTTAACCATTTCCCACAGCCACAAGGTGTATAAACAACAATAAATAAGAATAAAACAAGATAATAGATACATAACAAAAATGTGAATGACATAAATCAATCAACTCTAATTAGCACATGTAGGACAGCATGCAAGTGTGTGTGCATGGACTTTGCAGATGTATTTCTCACATGTGCCTCACACAGTATTTGTTTTGGGGGGCAGAATTGGCATCTCCTCTTCCTGCCTGCCCCAGCTGCAGCCTCAGGTGGATCAGGACAAGATTCAGCTCCCTGAACAACTTCCACAAGCGCTGCAGAGGCTGCTGTGCGGGGCAGGCGCTCCCGTCTTTGAATGTGTGGGGTTACAAGTGCCTTTCCCAGCTGCTCCAGGAGCACCCTCCTCTTGTTCTGCTTATCAGGCATCCAGGTATGGTTGATCTTGTTCCATATCACAAAGGCATTGTATGAGGACACATCAATGATGTTATGGAAGATGACCAGGGGCCAGCTGGCAGTCATCCTCCTGCAGCTGTAAGTTCCAATCACCTTGTCCAGGTTGTCCACGCCTCCTTTGTTGTGGTTGTAGTCCAGGATGATGGCTGGCTTCCTGACCTCACGATCACTGATATCAGCCGTTTTGTGCTGTGTTCAGAAGGACCACGTTCTTGTTCCTCTTTGGAAGGTAAGAAACTAGAGTGGTGGTGGGGGTGAAGGAAAACTTTAATGAGAATGCCTCTCTCCCCCTTGTTGTGAGGAGTGCAGGGGGGAGCTCAGGCTTGTTCTTTCTAACTGTGCCAACCATGACAATATTCCTCTTCAGGAGCTGCTGGCTGAGTTCATAAGAGGTTAAGAAATTGTCACGTGACATTGTGCCCCCTCAGTCCATCTGTTACATCAAACACAACCAGTATCCCCTGGTTCTTCTCCGGGCCTCCACTGGTCTACTGGTAGCTGGATTGTGTGTCACAGGCCACCCATATCTTGATGCCATACTTTGCTGGCTTGCTGGGCTTATACTGCCTGAAAGGACAGCGATCTTTTGACAAAAGAGATTACTATCAGTAATTAGTATCAGTGTCACAGAAAACAATCACAATAATCAATGATATTACAGCAGTACATAATAAAATGAACAGTGACAATCACTTACATTTCAGATGGATGGAACCAGTTGCTCATCCATTATTACTTCAGGCCCAGGATTGTAGAGGTATGGTAGACGCTCCACCCACTTCTCCCAGACCTCTCTTACCAGTGAGCCAGTTTGTCTCACACGTCTTGCAGGTCTTGACTCATCAAATCGTAGCATTCTTGAGAAAGTGTGAAAGACTTTCAGTGGCAGTGAAAATCACCCTTCCACTCGCTGCATCCCAGAGACGACATGTGGCCTCGCCTCGGGATCTAAACACACTCCCTAAGATTAGCAGCCCTGTGTAGGCACGCAGGTCAATCTCATCCATCCTTTTCCAGTTGTCTCCATATTTACGGAAACCCTCCAAATTTGTAATCTCCAGGATAATTTTTTCGATGGCTGGTGTGATGAACATGTAGAATGTTGAGGCGATGGCATGGGCAACTGCATGTCTTGTGTGCCCTGAGGTCATCCTTATGACATTTTGTGCTGCCATCCTTCCATGGTTGTCATATGGTGACAAGGACCATGTTCTTTTGCTGTTCTTTGACAAAAATGTCTCTCTTTCAGCTTGGGGGATTTCTTGTTCATCTGAAGATGATGCATCGTGCTCTGGGTTGTGTTCTTCCCCATCTTCTTCTTCAGATACATCCTCCTCTTCTAAATCATTGTTCTCTTGTTCCTCCTGGACATCTGAAAAAAATCTAATCTATGACCTGTTGGGCACTGAAACGTGCACTCATGGCTTCAGCAAAGAGAGAACTGGGGGGACTGTCATCTGCAGCACCTTTATAGCCTCTGACTGCATTCCCCATTAGTAAAGAATGCTTTCAAGAAATTTTTATTTTGTCTGAAATGTTGTTAATTTTGTCTGAAATTGTTTTTATTTTGTCTGTGAACTTGAGTCGTGTGGGGACGTGGAGGGGAGATGCTGCACATGCACAAGAACGTTTTAGTTTTGTCTGAGTTCAATCAGTAGTACACAATCTCAATTTCTTGTGTGTGTGTGTGTGTGTGTGTGTGTGTGGTGCAGGGTCAAAACTGTCCCTAAGACAATCTTTGCACCCTGGTGGTGTACAGCTTTCATGGAAATATGAACAAAGACAATGTTTCACTTTTTATTAGGAAAAGTAATCAAATTTCAAGTTGAAAAAATATCATTTCGGGGCTTCTCTCTGCTGTTAATAGTGGCATGTAATTTTTGTCCCTTAAGACAACACAAGGGTTAAAGATTGTTTTATAGTTAATATGTACTTTTTGTCATTATATACAATCATTAAAAAAAAAAATAATAATACAAAATTAACAACTAAAAAATTACTTATGAAAAGTTGTTGACACCCAGTGTTTACTTTTTCGAAGGAGGTTTCTTGGCTCCCCCCTTAGCACCTCCTTTTGCACCTCCTCCTTTCTCCCCTTCTCTACTCTTCTTCCCTTTTTCTTCACTTGCTTCTCCTTTCTTTCCTCCCCCTTTTTCCCCTTTTTCTCCCTTTTCCCCTTTTTTGTTAGCAGATCCCTCCTTTTCATCATCCTTTCCCTCCTTGGCACCCTTTCCCTCTTTCTTCTCCTTGGTCTTCTTCCCCCCCTTTTCACCGTCCACTTTTCCCGAGACTGTTGTCACCTCTTCTTTTTTCTCCACAACTACAGCTGGAGGAAGGACAAAAAAGCACAAGGGGAAACAATCACTTGGAGGCCGCGACAACAACGCTTGTTATCATCAAGATCCCTTCCTGCAACAATATGTGGTGAGCAAAATATAGAATCCAGGCAAAGTAGGTCATAGTATTGTAATGAATGTGCATCTGTCTCTCTACATTCTAATGAATGCAGCCTATTTTTTTTCTACTAATATGATTTCATAAGTGTACTGGGCTGGTTGGGAAACAAATTATGGGGATTTGAAATCGACAAATATTTGATGAATGAAAATGTCAATCTACCAGAAGGCTGTGGAGGACTATAGGCATGCTGCCCTCCATTGATAATGACAAACATCCCAATCCAGATGGCCTCTACTGCACAACATCAAAATAACCATGTTTGTTCTATGCAATGAGTTTTGTTTGCTCCTCCTCTGAGAACGAACTGAAATGTAAGGTGAACACACGTCAAGGAAGGAGACTTTACTGAAAAGCAAATAGATCTATGAACATATGGAAATCATTGAGAAGGTAGATGGGTATATCCCTTCCACAATCCAGCATATCCATACACATGGGGCGGCAGGGTAGCCTTAGAGCGTTGGACCAGCAACCGGAAGGTTGCAAGTTCAAACCCCCGAGCTGACAAGGTACAAATCTGTCGTTCTGCCTCTGAACCGGCAGTTAACCCACTGTTCCTAGGCCGTCATTGAAAATAAGAATTTGTTCTTAACTGACTTGCCTAGTTAAATAAAGGTTAAAAAAAAATTTATGTGGACATCTTATTTTTTTTTTCCAAGGCAAACATCATTTGGAGATAGAGGTTTACATGCAATCAGTTACAACCAAGCATTTCAAACAGCATTAAGACCGAGACTGTGTGCATGTCTTGCAACATCCCCTCCAGGCATGAGAGGACTTCTACAATGATAAATTCATTGTAGAAGCTCCCACTTGTCACAATCGAGAGCCGTGAGGATTTCCTCCCCATGCCTCCCTTCCTCCCCTCCATGACACCCATGGTGAACCCCTCAGTGTGCTAGTTCCTGCTCTAGTGAGAACCACAGCTGAGAGGGAGATGGTACTACTGCTTTTTACCACACCTTCTTAGTACAGTAGCAGGGGCAGACATCTGTAGACACTAAATGGACCAGGCGGGCAAGGGAACCGCTTCTAGGGAAGCAGGGGTGATTGTCTTTTATACATCACCACTAGAGCAGTGGTTCCCAACTCCCGTCCACCAGTACCCCCAACAGCACACATTTTTTGTTGTAGCCCCGGACAAGCTCGCCTGATTCAACTCGTTGAGGGCTTGGTGATTAGCTGACAAGTTGTCTGGCGCCACAACAAAAAAAATGTGTGCTGTTGAGGGTAATGAAACACACACAAGAACAGGAATTGGGAAACATTGCACTAGAGAGTGTAGACATAACCCTTTGGGCTAACGCTTCACATCATGTGTCTCTATTAATTATGTGTTGATACTGTACCTTACATGGGTACAGGGTAGAGTAAGTACATTGTTCAATTCGGACTAGAAATGATTATCTGTAATACCCATCTGTGGAATGTGTAACACACGTCATTTTAGATTCATGAACACACTCAAACGAATTGCCAACCCTCCTCCCACCCCATAATTATTGCCTTAGATTTCAGATGAATGAACTACAAAATCCGTCAAATTGCGCAAACAGTGAAATGCAATCCACTGTGTGTACGCTGTACCCACATGTTCAGTTCCACTGTACCAGCCGATGTAATTACCGTGTAAAGAGAGTCAAGCCACTTGAGGTCAATTGTGACCACTTTATCGTCCTCCATCCCGCTGTGACGTCCCAAGGCTACGACTCCTCTCGCTGATGGTGTTATTTTCTCAATCCGAGAAGACACACACTCACACAAAACACACTCTCTGGTGGTGATTTTCAGTCCGGCGGAGGCTGAGGTGCAACATGCACACGCTCACACTCCTGACCACTCTTTGCATGAGGAGATCGTTTGGCAACCAGAATACCCCTCAGAATTAGTATTTTATTAGGCTCCCCCCCCCATTAGCTACTGCTAAAGCAGCAGCTACTCTTCCTGGGGTCCACAGAAAACAAAAAACATGACATAGTACAGAACATTAATAGACAAGTACATCACAAGGACGGAACGACATACATTTGAAATACAGTAAGTAAACACGCTTTCATACATGCGTGGCCTCATAATCATGTTGTTCATAGACGCTACTAAATCCAAGTGGAACACACAACAACTAAAATGGAAATGCAATAACAAGGAGATGCATTGAAAATAGGCTTGACACTAAATTCCCCTGACATGAATATGGCAACTTTGTTTCTATAGATACGGCCGCCCGTAATGGGTATCCTGGAGTGAAGTAGAGACTTTTTACACCTGCGTTGAGTTTCCTGGGGTAACATGTCATCTCTCCCAGATGACCCTACACCTCTGTGTGGCACTAAGAAGTGTAAGAAATGTGTGCGTGTGGATCTGTGATGATGCATGTGTGCCTGCGCGTGTTTGTCCTTGTGCATGTGTATGCGTGCGTGTCCATCCTTCCTGCATCTCTCCTACTGTATAGGGAAAGGTGTGAGGAAGTGAGAAGGTTGCATCGGTGGACCCTGTCTGACAGCATGCCTCAGGAGGCTCTTGAGCCACCGGAGAACTGACACAACTCAGAGCAATGACAGATGATCAACGTGTGCTGGAACGATGTCTACTTTTCAATTTAATAGCTTTATCCATATGGCAAAGAATTGGGGGGTGGGGAGTTGCACTACGTCCCTAGTCCTCGCCCTCAGCGTCGCCTCCTGTCCGGTATTTGCTCTACCATCTCCTACAAATGTCAAATGTTCTCACAGACTTTCTCATGATCACTTCTATCCAGGCTGTCTGAAACAACGTTGGTTTTTAGGTCATGTAGGTAAAAGTGGTGAGTAAAACGTCTGCGGGTGACGTTATGTCAGTGCTCTCAGAGACACTTTGTTGTGGATGAATTATTCGGGTTAAACATTGTGGTCAATGCCCAGAATGGAATCTTATTGATCAGGAGATGCAATAACCACAAGTATATAGTAATAACTCATTCGTATTATAGTAACACCTGTTTCTGTTTATAACTGAATATATTCTCAATAATATGTTGGATTATATGGCCAGGAAATTCGCATACACTCTCTGCACAAATACTTCCACATAGCTATCGGGTCAGGCGTTACAGAGTTGCATATTTTAAATGGCATACTTCACTCATTACTTAATTAGTGGAAGGCGGCCCTGGAACACTTACTATTTGCTGGAGAACTCACTATCTCTTGTGGATGCATCCAGGGGTAAACAGCTGTGTGGGGTTCATGAGTCTCCACGATTATAAAACATATCTGTTTATCCTTTTCCTTTATAAATGCCAGACACTCTCTTTCTCGCTCTCTCCAGTCTCTCTCTCCCTTTCGCTCTCTCTCCACTCTCTCTCTCCCTTTCGCTCTCTCTCCCTTTCGCTCTCACCCTTTCGCTCTCTCCAGTCTCTCTCTCCCTTTCGCTCTCTCCCTTTCGCTCTCTCTCCCTTTCGCTCGCTCTCTCTCTCTCTCAGCACATGGTTGATACTTCTAAGTTCACGGCAGAGGTTTTGCTGCGGAAATAAATGCATATTAACGCCAGTATCCCCTGATGCTGCATTATAATATACAGCTGGATGTGAGATTATGTACTCTTTCACATAGGTTATGATTTCTCTAATGGAGTAAGCTTGTCTCTGACTGACACGCTCATTATGGTAGTAATCCACAATACACAGTCAGTCCCAAAATACATTTTATCCATAATAATTGTAAAATAATAATACAGTCCCCTCCTGTACTCCCTGTTCACCCATGACTACATGGCCAGGCACGACTCCAACACCATCATTAAGTTTGCCAACGACACATCAGTGGTTACCGACAATGATGAAACAGCCTATACGGAGAAGGTCAGAGACCTGGCCTTGTGGTGCCAGAATAACAACCTCTCCCTCAACGTGATCAAGACAAAGGAGAGGATTGTGGACTACAGGAAAAGGAGGACCGAGCACGCCCCCATTCTCACTGACTGGGCTGAAGTGGAGCAGGTTGAGAGCTTTAAGTTCCTTGGTGTCCACATCACCAACAAACTATTATAGTCTAAACACACCAAGACAGTCGTGAAAAGGGCACGACAAAGCCTATTCCCCCACAGGAGACTGAAAAGATTTGGCATGGGTCCTCAGATCCTCAAAATATTCTATAGCTGCACCATCGAGAGCATCCTGGCAGGTTGCATCACTGCTTGGTAAGGCAACTGCTCGGTCTCCGACCGCAAGGCACTGCAGAGGGTAGTGCGTATGGCCCAGTACATCACTGGGGCCAAGTTTCCTGCCATCCAGGACCTATGAACCAGGAGGAAGGCCCTAAAAATGGTCAAAGACTCCATCCATTCTAGTCATAGACTGTTCTCGCACGGCAAGCGGTAGCTGAGCGCCAAGTCTAGGTCCAAAAGGCTTCTACCCCAAAGCCATAAGACTCCTGAACAGCTAATCAAATTGCTACCCAGACTATTACTATTTGCATTGCCCCCCCCCCCCCCCCCCCTATTTTACGCTGCTGCAACTCTCTGATTATTATCTATGCATAGTCACTTTAACTCTATCTACATGTTCATGTTACCTCAATTACCTTGACTAACCTGTACCCTTGCACATTGACGCTGTACCGGTACCCCCTGTATATAGCCTCACTACTGTTATTTTTACCGCTGCTCTTTAACTATTTATTTACATTTTTTACTTATCTATTTTTTTTTTTACTTAACACTTGTTTTTCTTAAAACTGCATTGTTGATTAAGGGCTTGTATAAGTAAGCATTTTCACTGTAAGGTTTACACCTGTTGTATTCGGCGCATGTGACAAATCAGATTTGATTTGATATTCCAGACCTATGCATGTCCATGTAAGCCTGTGTGATACTTCAAGAGGACAGATGGGCATGGACAGAAACACACCCACCTGGATCAGACAGAAAGACAGAGATAAATGACAAGTAAATTATGTCAGTGACGCCCAACCTTAGACGTGGATGAACTTGACATGGTGTGCAGGCATTTCCCCCCCCCCCCCCCCATACTAAAACATGCGATTCAACTAATAATTAAGACATTGTTGGTGCAAGGTTGAGAAAGAAAAGCCTGTGTACCTTGTAGCTCTCCAGGACCAGGGTTGGTTGTCATGGGTGTTACTGTATAAGCTTACATAAAAGATCATAATGTGTTTATACAAAGCCAAGATTACAGATTGAGTCAGAGAAGGAGAAAGAGAGAAATGAATAAACAACGAGTGACAGCCGTAGGCATGCAACATCACCGTCAGAAGCCTTAAGATTCATCTCTACTTTTTCATCATCCACATTTGCAGTTCTGTGTCCAATGTACAATCAATGTATTATCCACAAGGATGAGTATATCAACAAAGAGCATTTGAAGTATGTAACACATGCAACTATTACTCTTCAGCAGGCAACATTCTCCACAATGTCAATGCCATTCTTTCTAGGAAGTAGCGATGAATGCTGATCTATTAAGTTAACTATTGTATTCAACTATTCAATGCTTTTCTGTGATTTACTGAATCCTGAGGTGCATGTTCCAATGTTCCCTCTAGTGGATAGTCCTCTTCGTCAGAATATAGATAGGAATGTGGAAAGAGGGAAGGTGAGAAGAGATACGGAAGAGGAGAAGGAGGGAGGTAATCCAGTCTCAGGCTGAGTGAGGGGGAAAGGAGAGAGGAGAAGGAGGGAGGAATGTCATCCCGTCTCGGGCTGAGTGAGGGGGCCAGTGAGCTCCTCCTCCTCTCTCACCACTGGGAGCTGGCTGCTGCTGGCGCTGCGAGCCTGGACCTGCTCAGAGACCGTCGAGAGGGACACAGTGTCCGGGAGAGCTGGAGGGACAGGATGACGAGGAAGGGAGGGAGGAGGGGGGGTACAAAGAGGTCAGGGAGGAGAGAGAGGGGGAGGAAAATGGGGAGGATGAAGAGGAAGGTGGAAGAAGAGGAAGGAAAGGGAATAACTCAAGGAAGAGAGGATCAAAGAAAGGGTTTGGAGAGGAAGGTACAGGTCAAAGGGAAGGGATAGGGTTGGAAGATGAAAGATTGAAGGAGGAAGAAGTCAAAGAGAAGGCATGAAATTTAGAACCGTTGAAAAGGAAGAGACCGACACTGACATAGAGGCCCTATAATTAAAGCTATACTGTAAAGCCAATGGAAGTTTAGATATCCTATATTCCTGCTGTAGCTCAGTTGGTAGAGCATGGTGCTTGCAACATCAGTTGGATCAATTTCCGGGACCACCCATCTGTAAAATGTATGCACGCATGACTAACATGCTGACCACACCGCTAGCGTCGCGTGTGCGAGCGTTGCAAAATAAATGTACACATACATGTTATTCAATCATTGCACCTACACTGCTCGCGCGCGCCAACGAGCACTGAGTTGCTAAAATAGAGTCAGTTCTATTTGTGACACTTAACGAGGTGCAAGTCCTGCCTCTCCCATCTTCTCATTGGTTTATAGAAGCAGATACCCACGTGCCATCTCCTCATTGGTTATACCCACGTGGGTGATTGAAAGAAGTACAGGGTGGTTGTGGTAATTCACCTTATTATGAAAGTTAGATGCCAATAGCCATAGAAAGTCCAAAGAAGAAAAAGGAGGGGAGATGACTAGAAACAATTCGGATGACCGTTTTATGTGTGGATTAATTGTCGGAGTAGAGGACCTTGTGCATTTCAGGTAAAATAACAACTCAACATTTATATCCCAGGACAAATTAACTAGCAACAACAAGCTAGCTAGCTAAATTGCCATAAATGTTTAATGCTTTTCGACCTGTACCCAAATTAATATAATTGGTTCAGAGTTTGTTTTGATATTTCAACCTGTGTGTCGTGATCACATTTGGTGTGTAGGGACAAAATCCATTTGCGCATGATGCCGCACGCGCACATCCGGTCTGGGCATGGTATAAGTCGCTTTAGACAAATGTGTGTGCTAAATGGCATATATTATTTATGTACAAAACATTAGGAACACCTTGGTAGTATTCCACTGGCCCATTTTGACTCCAATGCTTCCCACTGTTGTGTCAAGTTGGCTGGATGTCCTTTGGGTGGTGGACCATTCTTGATACACACAGGAAACCCAGCAGCATTGCAGTTCTTGACACACTTAAACTGGTACAAACTGATCAATTATTTGTCTTGCCCATTCACCCTCTGAATGGCACACACAATAAACAATCCATATCTCAATTGTCTCAAGGTCTAAATATCCTTATTTAACCTGTCTCCTCCCCTTCATCTACACTGATTGAAGTGGATTCAACAATTGACATCAATAAGGGATCAGAGATTTCACCTGGACTCGTCGTGTCAGTCTATGTCTATGGAAAGAGAATGTGTTCCTAATGTTTTGTACACTCAGAGTATATTTTACTGTATTCATTCATCCAGAGAGGTTTTTTTTTATCACCCTGTGAGGACAAGACTATTTATTTGAGTATGTTGACTCAATCTACATCTTCAATCATATAAGACCGGGAAATATGCCACCTTAAACTAATTCAAAACACTGGTTGCATCCAGAGTGTCAGACAAAGATCTGTGTTATCTGTCGGAAATAAGATAAAAATATATCTTAGCTCCGCATGGTTAGAGTGTGATGACTCATTAGCATAATGTGATGAAATCTGAGAGAAACATTCAAACTAATGAATACAAAAGCTGTCAGGGGCCCATTTGTGTTAAAACCGTGTCAAGCCACTATTGATCTCCTGCTTTATCAAAAGGCCTAGCAGGTGACATTTCATCAATAGCATATAAAACTCGCCCAGCAGTTCCCTGTCTACTCTCCTTTGAAAAACTCTCTGAAATCAAACACAGGGTAGTTCTTAAGAGTAGAGTAAGTAAATAAAAGGTGCACACATCTCTAGTTGAGGTGCTTACTAATGGAAGGTAAATGTTACAAATTAAAAAATAAGTCTCACACTTTAATCTAGCCTTGATGTGGATTTTAAAAGTGCTAAAGTTCATAGGACGTTGAGAGTAGGGACTTTTGTCATAGGGAGTAGGGATGTCCTAAAATGTACACCACACCTACTTCCCAGGGACTTCTGTCATAGGCAGAAGGGATGTCCTAAAATGTACACCACACCTAGGTCCTAGTTACTTTTGTCATAGGGAGTAGGGATGTCCTAAAATGTGCATCACACTGTTGTTGAGGTAGAGAGGGTCTGAGAAGTGCATCACTTACCTCCTGGGATCTCTGTGAGCTCGTTGAGAGGAGGCACAGTCTCCAGTGTGTTGGCGTAGTCCTTAGCTGCTACTCTCTGAGCATGTCGCGCCTCAATCTCCTTCTTCGTCCTGGGGATACGGCATTTGAAGATGCAGCATAGGGTGATGACTTGCAAAGTGAGAAGGTGGGCGAGAAAGAGAGAGATAAAATAAAAATGTATTTCCCATGTGGAATATTATTTGCTTGTATCTGAAGTACAAATGAATATGGATTGAACTAGACACTACTGTCACAACGCTGTCACATAACAGTTTTACAGCTATTAGAATTTACAGTGGGCTAGAAAGTAGTTGGACAGTGAACTATTTTTTTTGTGTTGTTTTGGCTCTGTACTCCAGCCCTTTGGATTTTAAATGATACATCCCTTCATTTGAAGGGGCCAAAAATATTGGGACAAATTCACTTAGTCAAAAGTGAAGTATCTGGTCCCACGTTCTTAGCCTGCAATGACTACATCAAGGTTGTGTCTCTAAAAACTTGTTGGATGCATTTGCTGTTTGTTTTGGTTGTGTTTCAGATTATTTTGTGCCCAATAGAAATGTATGTTAAATAATGTATTGTGCCATTTTGGAGTCACTTTTATTGTGAATAAGAATAGAATATGTTCCTAAACACTTCTACATTCACGTGGATGCTACCATGCTTACGGATAATCTTGAATGAATTGTGAATAATGAAGAGTGAGAATGTTACAGCTGCATAAATGTCATACCCCCCCCCCCCCCCCCCCAAAAAAGAAAAATGCCAACCTCCCATGTAACTGTAATGGTGAGAGGTTAGCATGTCTTCGGGGTATGATATTTGTGCGTCTAACTTTCTCACTCATCATTGTTCACGATTCATTTAGGACTATCATTTCAAATCCAATGTTCTGGAGTACAGAGCCAAAACAACAATGAAAAAAATGGTCGCTGTCCCAATACTTTTGGAATTCGCTGTATATTACTGTACACTTCAATATCAGATATTATCAGACCACTTTCCTTTTTGTTGATTCGGTCTCTGTCATGACATGGTTTAGTTATTACTGTTTAGATGTCCGATGAGTTATGACTAAAATAGCATGTCATTTTTGGCTTGTGTGCTGTTGTCCTCCTCCTCCCCTTATTGAACCATGCGTCATGTGGTCGATAAAACAAACATAAACCGACAATACCATGACCATTTGGAGCCCTCCCTCACAATAACCATCATGACAATTCAGCAAAGTATATGCATTTCCATGTATCATGCGATCTATCTGTGCGGTATGCAAACTAGTTGGACTATGCAGACAAATAGCTGAGCCGAAGCATTGTACCTTGACTGGCGGACTAATTTGTACATTCATTTTTACTAATGTGATTTATATAAATAGAATTGGACGATGGAGGATTGATGTGAAAATCCTAGGTATTTGTATATTTATGTAAATATTCATTTCATAAATAGTCTTGAATGTCTGGCAGATATACTACTATGACAGGTTTGGAGAAATACTTACTGACTGCTAGAATAAACATAGAGAAGATACCAATGACTTGCCATAACCGCAGTCCCCAGAACACGACTGTTTCTGAAGTGACTGGGTCTGGCTTCTTTGGGGGATCTGTCGGTAAAAGCTGTAGGAAGGAAAAAAAGAGACAATATTTGCATGAGTACATTATCGTGTCATCTAGACAGGTACTCTTCAAATCACTCTGCTGTTTGATAGTCTTCACGACAGTTAGTTAAATGCTATTTGGACCAATACCGCAATTGATGCAAATATCAATCTGATTGAGAGAATAATATGCTTCTCCTCCGCTCAGTTTCTGAAGAGACACACGGTGGCAAGACAATTGGAGGAAAGGCAGAGGTGTAAAAGAAAAATTGATGTCACTGTAAGGATATGGAAAACCCCGAGACAGGGAAGAAGGGCTTGGCTTGGGATAAAACCCTGAAATAGAGGATTTCGTGGATCATGCAGAATGTGAAATATGCCAAGTCGGGTGTTATCACTCATGGTGTCTTAGTCCTCTGAATATGTCAGTCAACCTGAGGACACTAGTGGGGGAGTGCTACCACCTTAAGCCTAAAAAATGAACTTAAATCTGCCTCAAAAACCATCTCAACAATGGAGAACAATGGGTTGAAATGGAAAGATGACTGTCTGAAAAAGATGAAGGGACAACAAAACAACAGCTTTTTAACTGAGCAAGAACATAAAAGCACAAAATAGACCAATCTCTTTGAACACTAGACACTGTCTCCTGTCTTGTTTCCAATTTGAATTGTTATGTCGACTCTTTCACCTTTTTCATAACTTTGGCTGAAAATCTGGTAATACAATGCTGGAAAGCCACGGGATGCTGAGAAATACCGCAAGAACATAATACAAACGAAATAATTGTCTCACTGAGTAAATGGCAATGATCTAGGAAAATGATTCACACATCATGGCACAAAGAGTGAAGGTTAAAAAAAAGGGAAGACTTTAATGAATATTGTCTACCCCACACATATAGATGTTTGATCTTAATTTGAACAGTTTTGTTGCAGGAGTAAAATTATCTTGCAGAAGGAGGATTTGATTATTCAACGAACAAGTGAACATTTCCAACAAGGACTTTTGTTTTGATAGGCTACAGTAGGCTATAGTTTAGGTGTGAGATTTAAGGGAGAGAAAGAGACTTGCAGTTTTTTTTGTGAATTTATGTAGATTGTGAGGCTCATTTAAATTTCCTAGGGATGATTTAAATAATGCTGACTGGGGTTTCGTACTGTAGGTCAAACTACTCATACACAGTCCAAGACGCATTATGAAGAAGCTATAAATATTAAACAACAAGACTTTAATCAAGAAAGATAAGATAGCAACGCTCTCAGATCTTCCTCAACGTTTGTAGTCCACATCCTTGACATCACAATTAGACTACAATCCAAGGTTTATGCTGTATTATTAAGAATCCTAATTTGGATGAATTCGAAGCCCTGGTGTCAAACCTTAGAGACCCCATGAGGTCTTTTTATTTTATTTGTAAATCTTCACTAATACATTTCAAATAAATCACTGTGTGTATTTATTTCATAAAATCCAAAGTGATTTTTGATCATTTCATTGAGCCTGTAATTGCCGCTGAAATGCTCAGTCTGATTGTGTGGGCGTGTTGATACAAATGTAAATATATTTACATACACAGCCCTGATTGGCGGATAGGATTGTCTAGACTCTAGAGCAGTGGTTCTAAAACTTTTTATAGTCCAGCTGCTCCTCCCCCTCCAGCTGCTTACCCCCTCTAGCACCAGGGTCAGCGCACTCTTAAATGTTTTTTTTGCCATCATTATAAGCCTGCCACACACACACTATACGATACATTTATTCAACATAAGAATGAGTGTGAGGTTTTGTCACAACCCGGCTTGTGGGAAGTGACAAAGAGCTCTTGTAGGACCAGGGCACAAATAATAATACAATAATAATCAACATTTTGCTCTTTATTTAGCCATCTTACATACAAAAATTGTGAATCACTCACCACAGGTCATTTTCCACACACAGTCTGTGCTTGCATTTTATTTTCATGCTAGTGCTGGCCGAGAATCCACTCTCAAATAGGTACGTGGTTGCAAAGGGCATCAGCGTTTTAAGAGCGCGATTTGCCAATACTCTGAGCGCAGACCTATCCAGAAATCTGTCAGTGGCTTCTGATTAAATAACATTTTCACAGAATATCTTGTTGCTATTTTGATGAGGCTCCATTGTTGAGATATCAGTAAGTGGACTGGAGTCATGGCATGAAAGGGATAACGAATCCAGATCGAATCAAATTGTATTTGTCACATGCGCCAAATACAACAGTTTATGCCCGTGTATTGACTACGAGGTATCAATCAGATCACTGTGAGGTGCAGTTACCCGCTGCCTCTCATAGCTGGTGCGATCGAGTCAATGCACGGGGCGTGCTTCTTCACAAAATTGGATCTCAGGAGCGCTTACAATCTGGTGCATATCCGGTAGGGGGATGAGTGGAAGACGACATTTAGTACCACCTCTGGGCACTATGAGTACCTCGTCATGCCGTACGGGTTGATGAATGCTCCATCAGTCTTCCTGGCCTAGACAATATTTTCCGGGACCTGCACTGGCAGGGTGTAGTGGTGTATATCGACGACATTGTCCCTGGTGCGCAGGGTGCTTGGTCGACTGTTGGAGCATGACCTGTACGTCAAGACTGGGAAATGTCTGTTCTTCCAACAGTCCATCTCCTTCCTAGAGTACCGCCTTTCCACGTCAGGGTTGGATATGGAAAGTGACCTTATTTCAGCCGCCTTATTTCACCATCAAGAGGGGGACCACTAAAATGTTTTGCCCGCGCGGTGGGTGGGCCCCCCAACAAAATCTCACCTAGGGCCCCCAAAAGGCTAGGGCCAGCCCTGGAGGTATCCTTCCTGGTGCTCCTCTATCACGCCTTGTTTTGAAGGAACAACAAGCAGGGGATTCATCTAGCAGCCCCATAGTTCATGCGTACAGATCAATATATCATGGGTCAGGATACGGACACTTATTAAGTTTCCTGTCGTTGTAAACAATCCCACAGAACAATACATCTGGGAAGAGGGCCAAACAAAACGTGTGCATTAGTCAAGATGACTTTCAAGCAAATGGGGCTTTTATGTGAAATATTAGATAACTATTTATTTTTTGAAATTCAGAGTGCAATAATTGAAACATTCACAGAAGGATATCCTTTCAGCAAAAACAATTTCTATAGATTTTTTTTCAGTACAATTTGATTGAACTTGGCAAGGAGGATTCAAGTGTCTGTGCTTTTCCAATAACAATCCAAATGGAATATTACAGTAAACCATTTGACCAGTGCAATGTCATGTAAACGGTCATAAAAACCAGATGGGAACAATGTATAACTTCGACCTTATCAAAACGTTGATTGACTATCGTCCTGTGGCGTTAACTTCCGTCGGTGTGGTCTCAGGTCTCAGGTCTCATGTGGGTGGAGCCATTGGACCCAATACAGTTTGTATACAGGAAGAACAGATTAGTCGACGATGCAGTACCGACGGTTTTGCGCAGTGCCGTGAAACACCTGGAGAGGCCTCATTCTTATGTGTGCATCCCTTTCCTTGACTTCTCTGCTTTTAAAACTGCATGCAGCCTCACCTTTTCTGTGACACTCTCCCACCTACAGGTGGACCCCAGTACTACCTTGTGGGCTCTGGACTTCCTGCTGAACAGGGTGCAGTGTGTCAAGTTCAACAACACGACATCCCTTCTTCTTTGTACATCTACCGGTTCCCCCCAAGGAATTATCATCTCTCCAGTGCTATTCTTCATATTCACCAATGACCTGAGAGGCTCCGACAGGGACTGCTTGGCAGTGAAATATGCAGATGACACCTCCCTTGTCAACGGCTCAGATAACACACCGCGTTACCAAACAGAAGTAAACAGGGTTCATCACTGGTGCCATGACAACTACCTCACACTCGACATCAACAAAAGAAAATAACTGGTCATTGATTTCTAGAGGACGGGAGACCCAGTGAGCCACCTAGTCCTGGGTGGTGAAGAAGTAGAGAGAATGGGGAGTTTGAAGTACCTGGGAACCATCATGAACAGCACATTCTCTTTTAATGGCAACGCTCAGAACATCAATAAAAATGGCAACAATGATTGTATCTCCTCTTGGTTTATCTATTTCTCTCTCCCCCTCTCTCTCTCTAGAGGATAGAGAACACTTGCTGAATGGTCAAATAAATCATAGTCAAAGCTTTTCCTTTAGGCTTTTTATAGAAAAATAAGTTGTGGATGCTTTGTTAGCAACAGACAACAATAAATCCACAGGGGCCGATCAATTGGATCCTGGTCTGCTTAAGTGTGCAGCGCCCATCATTGTTGGCTCAATAACCCACATTTTGTATTTAACGTTGTTATCAGGAAATATTCCAAAAGTATGGAAATCAGCTCTTGTCCTGCCACTCCATAAGGGTGGGGATAGTAGTGATGTTAATAATTGTCACCCCATTAGAAGATTCTAGAATATTTGGTAAATGTACAACTTTGCTCTTTTTTATCTGAGAAATGTATTTTGAATGTAAACCAATCAGGGTTTAGGCCTGGGCAATAGAAATAGTACAGCAACCACTTTAGTTGTTAATGATCTGGTCAATGCTTTAGACACTAAAATTAAATGTGCTGCTTTGTTTGTGGACCTTTCAAAAGCTTTTGATACTGTTGATCATGCTATTTTATTGAATAAGTTGTCCTCAATAGACCTGAGCTCTGACGCCTGTTCATGGTTTCATGACTATCTTAGTTACAGAACTCAGGCCATCGTGATTGATGGGGTTAAGTCTGAATTTCTTGAAGTGCTTAAAGGTGTACCACAGGGGTCAATTTTGGGACCTGTTCTCTTCACTCTTTATAAAAACACCATTGGTCAATCTGTTATGTCGGCTATCGCTCCGACTTTTGATCTGGCTGTCTTAAAACTACCGTCAGATTTTAGAGCTGTGCAGGAATTCCTTGCTGATTTAAAACTTGTGTTTAACATGGGCAACACAAAATACATGTTGTTTTTAAACTCTTGTAAGAATGTTCCAGATGAGCTACATGTTCACTCAATAGATGGTTCTCCAATTGAAGGTGTTTCCGCTTATACAGTGGGGCAAAAAAGTATTTAGTCAGCCACCAATTGTGCAAGTTCCTTCACTTAAAAAGATGAGAGGCCTGTAATTTTCATCATAGGTACACTTCAACTATGACAGACAAAATAAGAAAAAACATCCAGAAAATCACATTGTAGGATTTTTATTGAATGTATTTGCAAATTATTTTATTTTTATTTCTACTTTGCACATTCTCACATTGCAAATCTACCATTCCAGTGTTTTACTTGCTATATTGTATTTACTTTGCCACCATGGCCTTTTTGCCTTTACCTCCCTTATCTCACCTCATTTGCTCACATCGTATATAGACTTGTTTACACTGTATTATTGACTGTATGTTTGTTTTACTCCATGTGTAACTCTGTGTCGTTGTATGTGTCGAACTGCTTTGCTTTATCTTGGCCAGGTCACAATTGTAAATGAGAACTTGTTCTCAACTTGCCTACCTGGTTAAATAAAGGTGAAATAAAAAATAAATAAATAAAAAATTATGGTGGAAAATAAGTATTTGGTCAATAACAAAAGTTTATCTCAATACTTTGTTATATACCCTTTGTTGGCAATGACAGAGGTCAAACGTCTTCACAAGGTTCTCACACACTGTTGCTGGTATTTTGGCCCATTCCTCCATGCAGATCTCCTCTAGAGCAGTGATGTTTTGGGGCTGTTGCTGCGCAACACGGACTTTCAACTCCCTCCAAAGATTTTCTATGGGGTTGAGATCTGGAGACTGGCTAGGCCACTCCAGGACCTTGAAATGCTTCTTATGAAGCCACTCCTTCATTGCCCGGGCGGTGTGTTTGGGATCATTGTCATGCTGAAAGACCCAGCCACGTTTCATCTTCAATGCCCTTGCTGATGGTAGGCTTTGTTACTTTGGTCCCAGCTCTCTGCAGGTCATTCACTAGGTCCACCTGTGTGGTTCTGGGATTTTTGCTCACCGTTCTTGTGATCATTTTGGGTGAGATATTGCGTGGAGCCCCAGATCGAGGGAGATTATCAGTGGGTCTTGTATGTTTTCCATTTCCTAATAATTGCTCCCACAGTTGATTTCTTCAAATCAAGCTGCTTACCTATTGCAGATTCAGTCTTCCTAGCCTGGTGCAGGTCTACAATTTTGTTTCTGGTGGCCTTTGACAGCTCTTTGGTCTTGGCAATAGTGGAGTTTGGAGTGTGACTGTTTGAGGTTGTGGACAGGTGTCTTTTATACTGATAACAGGTTCAAACAGGTGCCATTAATACAGGTAACGAGTGGAGGACAGAGGAGCCTCTTAAAGAAGAAGTTACAGGTCTGTGAGAGCCAGAAATCTTGCTTTTTTGCAGGTGACCAAATACTTATTTTCCACCATAATTTGCAAAAAATTCATTAAATATCCTACAATGTGATTTACTGGATTTTTTTTCTCTCATTTTGCTCATTTTACAGGCCTCTCTCATCTTTTTAAGTGGGAGAACTTGCACAATTGGTGGCTGACTAAATACTTTTTTTGCCCCACTGTACAGACATAGGCATTTGGACTGAAATGGATTTGATGTTTAAAAAAACATATAGATGAGCTGGTTGTTTCTACAGAAACAAATTGTGCTTTTCTCTAAGCAGTAGGAAGCAGATCAGTCAACCTTTTTATCTGTTCTTAATTATGGTGATATTATTTATCATTGTGCAGCTGATACTACTCTTAAACCTACCATAGTGCCCTTTGTTTTGTTACAGGTGACAGTTGGGATACTCATAACTGCATCTGATATCAAAATGCTGGCTGGACTTCGCTAAAGACCCGTAGATCTCAACATTACTCCCCCTTTTTTTTTTACAAGGCCCTACTTCATAAACTTTCATGTTATCTAACTTTTCTGTTGAAGCATAGACACCTGAGTTGCCTAACCCGTTCACAGGATTGGTTAACTCTTGATGTTCCTAGGGTCTCCACCGAGCTAGCTAAATCTACTTTTAGTTTTAATACACTGTATTGTTGGAACAAAATTCTAAGTAATATTCTGGTGGCGTTCAGGCAGATTAGAGTATTGATTGGCAAATTATTTGTAGAGGAATGTACAGTTTACATACACCTTAGTCAAATACATTTGAACTAAGTTTTTCACAAATCCTGACATTTAATCCTAGTAAAAATTCCCTGTCGTAGGTCAGTTAGGATCACCACTTTATTGCAAGAATGTGAAATGTCAGAGTAATAGTAGAGAGAATGATTTATTTCAGCTTTTATTTCTTTCATCACATTCCCAGTGGCTCAGAAGTTACATACACTCAATTAGTATTTGGTAGCATTGCCTTTAAATTGTTTAACTTGGGTCAAACATTTTGGATAGCCTTCCACACGCTTCCCACAATAAGTTGGGTGAATTTTGTCCCATTCCTCCTGACAGAGCTAGTGTAATGGCTGGAGTCAGGTTTGTAGGCCTCCTTGCTCACACACGCTTTTTCAGTTCTGCCCACATATTTTCTATAGGATTGAGGTCAGGGCTTTGGGATGGCCACTCCAATACATTGACTTTGTTATCCTTAAGCCATTTTGCCCCAACTTTGGAAGTATGCTTGGCGTCATTGTCCATTTGGAAGACCCATTTGCGACCAAGCTTTAACTTCCTGACTGATGTCTTGAGATGTTGCTTCAATATATCCACATAATTTTCCATCATCATGTCATCTATTTTGTGAAGTGCACCAGCAAAACACCCCCATAACATGATGCTGCCACCCCCATGCTTCACAGTTGAGATGGTGCTCTTCGGCTTGCAAGCCTCCCCCTTATTCCTCCAAACATAACAATGGTCATTATGGCCAAACAGTTCTATTTCTGTTTCATCAGACCAGAGGACATTTCTCCAAAAAGTACGATCTTTGTCCCCATGTGCAGTTGCAATCCGTAGTCTGGCTTTTTTTATGGCGGTTTTGGAGCAGTGGCTTCTTCCTTGCTGAGAGGCCTTTCAGGTTATGTTGATATAGGACTCGTTTTACTGTGGACATAGAAACTTTTGTACCTGTTTCCTCCAGTATCTTCACAAGGTCCTTTGCTGTTGTTCTGGGATTGATTTGCACTTTTCACACCAAAGTAATTAATTAATCTCTAGGAGACAGAACGCGTCTCCTTCCTTTGCGGTATGACGGCTGCGTGGTCCCATGGTGTTTATACTTGCGTACTATTGTTTGTACAGATGAACATGGTACCTTCAGGCATTTGGAAATTGCTCCAAATGATGAACCAGACTTATGGAAGTCTACAATTTCTTTTCTGAGGTCTTCGCTGATTTCTTTGGATTTTCCCATGATGTCAAGCAAAGAGGCACTGAGTTTGAAGATAGGCCTTGAACTACATCCACAGGTACACCTTCAATTGACTCAAATGATGTCAATTAGCCTATCAGAAGCTTCTAATGTTCTGGAATTTTCCAAGCTGTTTAAAGGCACAGTCAACTTAGTGTAGCTAAACTTCTGACCCACTGGAATTGTGATACAGTGAAATATAAGTGAAAAAATCTGTCTGTGTCATGTGTTAGTTGTGCAGAGGTGAGAACGGAGTCAGGCGCAGAACACAGAACTGAGTAAAATAACGTACTTTTACTCTAGAAAAATAATCAGCAAAAATAAATCCACGCAGTGATCACAAACCCGAACAACAGACTAACACAGAACCGGGAACAATCACACACAAAACATAATGAGAACCAGACGGTTAAATAGGGAAATAATAGTAATGTAATGGGAACCAGGTGTGTACAATCATTACAAATGGAAAAAGAAACTTGGATCGGTGGCAGCTAGAAATCCGGTGACGACAACCGGCGAACGAACAAGGAGAGGCACCGACTTCGGCGGAAGTCGTGACAGTCTGAAAATTGTTGGAAAAATGACTTGTGTCATACACAAAGTAGATGTCCTAACTGACTTGCCAAAACTATAGTTTGTTAATAAGACATTTGTGTAGCGGTTGAAAAACGAGTTTTAATAACTCTAATCACATTCTTGGAACGTTGTGTCATGGAGGTTTTTGTCTAATTCCTGGTTTGGTCCCCTGGAGGATTATCTCACGTGATGGTCTCAGGTGTCCCAAACCATGATAAGTAAAGTAAGGAAATGGTATGGGATTTTAAGGTAAGTGGTATGCTGTTCAGCTAGAATTGTGTAAAAATCTTTAATAAATGACAATATAATTACATTTGACACGATCACTATTGACCCCACCTGGGATTTAAACTCACAACCTCTTTCTACACGCTACAAAGTCTGTAGAATTTCAGAAGTCCCCTACACATTCATTATACATTCACCTATAACATATCTCTGCATATAGCAAAAGAGTGCCATCTGCACTTCTATTTAAGTTACAAGTTAATATGGCAAAAATCTATTTGATTTAATTTACTTATTTCAGCTATTTGAGTTTGGGTTTTCAGTATAGTTGTCTGTTGTTGGTGGGACATATTATTCTGTTTTAATGTTGCTCCTGAATCACTGTGATAAATATACTTTTTTCTACAGTGTGTTTTTTACAGAGCTGAGATTTACTTTGAAGTCCAAAGTGTAGGAATAGATCTACAGGTGAAATCAGTCACTGATACAGACATGGTGGCGTAGCAGGAAGATCGGAATGCCATGAACCAAGAGGTTGAGAGTTCAAATCCCAGGTTACATAATAATTTATGCATGAATGAACAAACTGTAATCATGTCAAATATGTAAGTTGAAAACACTTTGTTAAAATCACTTGGTGTCGGTGTCCCTTGCATTGCCTAAAGACAAAGAGCTGTATCTGGATCAGTGGTTCACCAATCAGTACCATGACCCGACATCCCAAAAAATGTCAGTGGGACCAACTGGGAACTAGACAAAACCTCCAACGGACCATGAGATTATGTCTCTATACCAAGTCCCTCATGTGTAAACACCTATCCAATGAACTCACTGTCCCCATCCCACTTCTGACACCAATGTAGTGAATTTGGGTTAGCTTTGACTTGGACTAGAACCCAATGCCAGCGACTGTCAAGCTAACATCTTAATCGTTAAGCCAACAGGTGTTGGGTTAAGGTTGTTTCAATATGAATGCAATGGGTACTTTAATACAATTATTGTGAATACTCATGTTAATATAAGAGTTTGATTAATTAAAATGTTGACATGCTTTGCAAGAAGAACGATTTCCCTTCAATTCCTGTTTACATGGACACATCTGAAATCAGGCTTCCCGATAGGACTTTGATAAATTCAGAAAATCGCCAATCAAAATAAATGTTCTACCACAGCAGCCATGTAGTCGGACATTATGTGAAAACTATTTCTAATATGCACACTGTCAGTTTTTCCAAACTTCACTTTTGCAAAAAAAGGAGACTTGCGCTGCTGGTACAAGCACATGTGCAGATCAAATACACCGCTGGAGCTCCGATCAGGGGGTTTATACATCCTTGCAATTTGAAAGATTGCTCAGAAATCCAGGTTTTTTAATTGGTGTATGCTTACCTCGATTATGACCTTATGCCGATTACGATAAGCAGAGTACGGTCTTCACATGACTAAAGCCATAATCAGTTTAACCCTCAACTACTAACATATATTACATACATGGATTTTTTTTTTTGGGGGGGGGGGGGGGGGGGTTGGGGGTCAAAATTATCACAGGAGGCCTCCCGGGTGGTGCAGTGGTCTAGGGCACTGCATCGCAGTGAAATAAAATGTTAGAAAACCGTATGTTATTTTAGCAAAATGACAGTTAATGTTGATACCAGGTAAAACAAAATATAATTTCCCCCTCATATAATGTGCATGTTCTTTTCAAAGTACAATCCACGTTAGTACTAAAATCCAGATTTAATAACATAATTTGATTGTCGTATTATCATATTGATGTGGTAAACACGACTGCCATTTAAAGGGGCAGTACACCAAAATGTTTAATATACTTCATTTTATTGACAAAAAGTGATTCATCCATTGATGAAGACAATGACCAAAAATATGGCTTAGTTTTCTTTATTTACTTACCCCACAGTGAGCATTAGCATTGCTGCAAGTGAAACAATGGGAGGGGTAGGGCCTAGGCAGGATGCTTAAAAAAGCATCAACAAGCATGCCCAAAATACCATAAGTTGCACATATATAATATAAGAGGGAGGGTATTATTGTTATTTTCCATAGAATAACTATTTTACAGAGAATGCACACCAATACAGCACTACAGTATGTGTACATTCAGAGGTTATGTCACGCCCTGACCTATTTTGGTTTGGTCATGGTGTGAGTTGGGGTGGGTATTATACGTTCTATTATTTGTATTTCTATGTTTTTGGCCGGGTAGGGTTCTCAATCAGGGACAGCTGTCTATCGTTGTCTCTGATTGAGAACCATACTTAGGTAGCTTTTTTCCCACCTGCCTTTGTGGGAGGTTAACTTTGTTTGTAGCACATAGCCTTAAGCGTCACGGTTGTTTTGTGGTGTTTATTGTTGGTGTATTCACCTAAGTAAAGGACTATGCACGCTCACCACGCTGCACCTTGGTCTACTTCTTTTGACGGTTAGTTCTTTTGACAGATTAGCTGGTTTCTGTATTTCTTTAGGTTAGCTGGTTTCTGTTTAACCAAGTAGTTATACCACTGACTGACATTTCTGAGCTGTTTTGACTGCAACTACGCATATATCTAAGGTCATTTTGAGTTCATACACGCTCATACCTGGTTATAACCAGTTAAAGACGAGTGCTCCATCTGTGCAGGTGATCTGTCTATCAGGTCAAGATCACTCCAATTGGTCCACTTCCACCCACTGGATTCAAATAAATACTTAAAAAAATGTTTGCCCTAGAATAAATAATTTTTATAGAGTACACACCAATACAGCTCCCTGTGTAGATTCGAGAGCTTACCTGAGTTCTGTGCTGCAGTTCTATCAAGTAGTTATACCATTGGCAGACTTTGTATGCCATTGGCAAATTTCTATATGCACAAAAATAAGGTAATTAGACTTTCTTTTTTTACACAGTTACACATATGGTATAGAAAAATACAATCTTAGGCAAGTACATGAGCTGTATCTGTGCAGATGATCTGTCTATCTAGTGGAAATGACTGATACAGGTCCCCCTCCACCCTCTGGTGGTATGGATAAGTTGTTATCATGTCTCCAGAGAGAACTAGATTCAAATAAAGGTCCAACATCAAATTACTATAGGCAGAATTAGGTGTTTTTGACTGGGGTCAACATGACCACAAAGTCCATATTGATACAGTAACATTAAACAATGATTTGAATTGATTAAAAACAAGTGAATTGACAAAGTCATGAAAAAATCGAAGAATTGAATTAACCACTTTTGGGCTATACGATTAAAAATATCCCTATTGGGTCAAAATGACCCCAGTTGGTAGTTTGAGGGTTAATATCGAATTATTAGTGTGCATGTAAACGTACTTAATGGGGCCCCGGTCAAACTCCTGGGCAACGTACATGTTTTTTTTTAACATTTTTTTTCTTGCCATGAGGTTTGTAGGTCAACTACTAAAAGACCATTGCCTTGATGTATTGTAAGAAAATTGTTATTCTTGGAATTGTAATGTTTCTCAGTGTTTCTTGGGTCTTGGTATGCTGTCTCTCATTTACTGTGTGACAGACAGGGGTGGTCCCGAAAAGGCACATCATTAAT
This sequence comes from Oncorhynchus mykiss, assembly GCF_057628025.1. NCBI lineage: Eukaryota > Metazoa > Chordata > Actinopteri > Salmoniformes > Salmonidae > Oncorhynchus > Oncorhynchus mykiss. The sequence goes on from NC_143049.1 coordinate 13,499,771, forward strand.
ACAGGTCAATACTTTTGACAAAAGCTCGTCTACGCTGTATTCCATACATATTGTACTACTTTTAACTAGGGCTCTTGGGCTCTGTACAGAGAATAGGGTGCCATTTCTGACACAGCCAGGGCTGAGTGTCAGCCAGGGCTGTTGGGAGCTGTGTGATTGGCTTTTGTGAGTCAGCATGTTAAAAAGATGCCATGGGCCTGACCTTGGCTGACTTCTCACCAAATCTCCAAATTTCAGTGTACTGTATCAGTATGTCCTCCATCTGCCAAGGCCATCAGGGGCATAGGGTGTTGTTGCCAAAAAACAAAAACAAATCACGCATTTTTGACTAAGATTGTTTGCAGCCTGATATGACTTTACTCTCAAGTGTAATGGCACTTTAGCAGGGGGGGAGGTAATAAGTTGGCCCAGGGGACAAGAGATTGTAACTCTGCTGCCGTTAATACAAAGTAGTGAATTCGTAGTAGTTCGCCATGATTATATAATACTTAATGTCCTCACTCGCTCTCCTATTTTATGTGTTGGGATTAGTGGATAAGCCAGAACTTTGGTAAACATATTCAAACAACTCCGATCCAGTGAGGGAGTTGACTCTGGCTGAAGCTTGCTGTTGCTATGGTTGTTGAAGTTTCGAGACACATAGGCTTAGTTGAGATAATTCTGTCCTAATACAAATGTTCAAACCGAACCAGATGTCTTTCTTCAAGCAAGTACACGTCACAAAGGTCAAATAGGGGAATGATTATGTTTGTCCTGTTTCATTGCATGTACAAGTGGGAAACCTGTACATGTGTGAGATGGAATTGTTTGGTTTTTTGCATATCCCAACTCCCTCTGAGAGTGGGTTCACATCCAGGTGATCAGTCATTATTGATGGCAGCCCTGGAGGAATTAGGGTTAAGTGCCTTGCTCAAGGCCAGATCGACAGATTTTTCACCTTGTCGCCTCAGGGATTCAAACTAGCCATGTGCATGCCATTTCTCTTTTTCTGTAATTTATCTAAATAAAAATAATATATCTCCAAGATGTTCCATTACTTAACTCCCTCTCAGAAACATAATGAACTCTCCCTCCTAAGTCAAATGGAGATATTTTCAGATTGTTAAAAAGAATATAAGACAACCCAGAAACTATACTGTAACCCACAATTCCAGTAATTGCTTTCAAATACAATTATTATAGATCTTGGTTCCAATTTCCAATTTCTTTACCTCAATCAATCCCCCCCAATAATTCAGCTTATGACATTTATTTTATTGCAGTCCATGAATCAGCTTTTCCTACTGGATCTGTCACTCCTATATAAAACACTCTGCTGAAATCTTCGGAAATCAACATCTGAATATTAGAGGCTGTGATAATTTTTCTGAATTTATTTATCATTTGAAGCAAAGTCCGGGATATACTGTGCATCAATATCCAAGGTGCACTTTCTCACCTGAGGATTTCATCACTAAACGCCCACAAACTTTCAATGTTGCTGACCCTGCTGGTGCAGCATATTAACACAGAAACGATTCAGTCTCATCTTTCCCTCTTACTAATACTAATACTAATTTCTCTCTTACTAATTGTGAGTCTGGGTGTCCGTCAGAGAGAACAGTGCGTGTGTTGTCACTATTTCCAGACAGATGTTTCTGAAACTTTCATGTCTATTCTCTGATCTAGCATGGAATACTGCTGCTTGTTTTGTACAACACCCTGTACGCAGTACAACATGAGGTCTCACATCTCAAAACAATGCATTAGCGCTCTTAAGAGGCTGCCACGGTATTTCATTTCTGACACCGGGGATTATGGCATTGCTCCTGGCATCCGAAAATACAAATGGCGGCACATGGTGATCATTACATCTGCACATGCTGTAACAACCCGTCCATGCTACTCTGGGAAGAACACTACACCATAAAATATTGAGCTACTACACATGACTATTGCCTATGGGGCTGCTCAACACCATAGCTCTATAGCGAATAAGCCCCATTTATTAATCACATGAAAACAAGCAACCATCCTTTAAACAGTGGAGGGAACGAGTGGGACAGACACCCACACCTCCTTAAGCAGGAACCCGATGATGAGCCTCTGTGGACAGAGACCTGTATGAACGAACGCGTTCTTACCTCTGGATCCGGGACCTGGGAGAGCACAGCGGAGATGCAGAAAGAGAGCAGAGCTGCCCCCAAGCCCAGCAATGCCGGCTGGGGAGAGGAACACGAAGAAGGCCGTTCCCCGACTGCCATTCTTTCCCCCTTACTTTCTCCCTGCAGGCTACAGCTCCCTGCCCCCTCTCTCCTCTCCTCTGCCTGACTGGCTGGGTGGCTGGGCTGGGTGGCTGTGCCGTAGGCTACCCTGGACAGGACCACAATGGCCCTGGGTGATTGATGGTCAGTGAGGGCTGCTGGCAGGGACAGGGGGCGTCCTCTCTCCTCTCATCTGGTGCACTGCCTCTGCCTCCTCTACCCTGTTGTCTTCCCTCCCAACACAGAGCACCGTACACCACTAAATACATCACACCATCTTCCTGTAGGCAGTTCCACTAGCCAGCCACTTCAGTCAGGGTCATTAATTAATTAATAGGACTGGTGTAGTTTACAGCCCATTCTGGAAAGGGAGGTAGGCAGGTTATAGCACTGCTCTGTGGGGGATGGGAGGGAGCTGCCTGCTTGTGAGGGCAGTGGCTTGTGTAGGACGGTCAAGGGAACATAGAGCGGTGAATGACAATCTTTCAGTTATATTGTCCTTGTCCTCTGTGTGGCAAGATGTAATACAGAAGCATAGGTGTCTGGCTTCAGAATAATGTTCGAACGGACACTGTGTTTGCCAATGAGCTGATGACAGGTATGTTGTGCTGAAATTACAGAAGAATAAATATAATCAATCACTTGGGCAATATACTAACTGACCTCAGTGACCAGATATGCACACAAACCATGTAGCTAAAAGTTATGTCAAATCAGTTCAAGCTACTGTATATGCTGTTATGGCCATGTGTTTACACCAACACCTCCACAGCAAGCAGACAAAAGTGGTTAGCTTGTTCTCATGGAACACACTGATGACTGCTTAGTTACACAAGGAAACTGAGGCAGAGTGACTGTTACTGAAGCAGCAGTACGAAGGAGGATCCCTTTCCCATAACTCCCAGGCTCACATCCACATCACAGGAAGATATCTTCTGGTTAATTTAGTTGACTTTATTAAGATATCCATTGGTCCAACAGGGATACAGTGGCTTGCAAAAGTATTCACCCCCCTTGGTATTTTTCCTAATTTGTTGCCTTACAACCGTGAATTAAAATGGGGTTTGTATCATTTGATTTACACAACATGCCTACCAATATGAAGATGAAAAATATGTTTAAATGTGAAACAAGAAATAAGACAAAAAAAAATAACTTGAACGTGCATAACTATTCCCTCCCAAAGTCAAAACATTGTTAGAGCCACCTTTTGCAGCAATTACAGCTGCAACTCTCTTGGGGTATGTCCCTATAAGCTTGGCACATCAAGCCACTGGGATTTTTGCCCATTCTTCAAGGCAAAACTGCTCCAGCTCCTTCAAGTTGGACGGGTTCCGCTGGTGTACAGCAATCTTTAAAGTCATTCCACAGATTCTCAATTGGATTGAGGTCAGGGATTTGACTAGGCCATTCCAAGACATTTAAATGTTTCCCCTTAAACCACTTCAGTGTTGCTTTATCAGTATGCTTAGGGTCATTGTCCTACTGGAAGGTGAACCTCCGGCCCAGTCTCAACTCTCTGGAAGACTGAAACAGGTTTCCTTCAAGAATTTCTCTGTATTTAGTGCCATCCATCATTCCTTCAAATCTGACCAGTTTCCAAGTCCCTGCCGATGAAAAACAAAAGAGTACAAAAAATATGTTTTGAGGTAAAAAATGTTAAAAAAAATACACAACTGCAAACTTCAAGGAGTAGGGCATTCAAGTTGGTCAGATGGGAATCCATGATGTCATCGGCCTCCCCTCTTGCTTGAGGAACAATAGAGGAGCGATAGAGAACAATAAATGAAAGGCCCACCTCCCACTTGTGTTATGTCATGACTTACCTGGACCAACTATTGAGATGTGACTTTTGTTAAAGAGCCACTGAACACCCCAATTGGCATGAGTTTTTTGTTGTTGCTCATTACAAAAACGAGATTTCAGTCAAGTAGGTGTGTTTCCTGACCGATTCCGTGTATGGTTAATTATGTTTGTCCCTGATGAGACACTGTAGATGCGGAAGCCAATTTCACTTCCTCAAAATAACCAGAATGAATCTAAGATAACTCAAGAAATCTGTAATACATTTTTACGTTTTTACAGAGGTTGTTTTAGTTGCACAATTGTACATGTAACTAAGGTGTTTGGTGCAGTATTTCTTTAAGTTAAAAAATGTAACACGTGTCGTCTTACAGTATGTAAACAAAGTCAGAGCTACTGGGCAGGTCTGTCTCACTGTCTATGCTGTTGGATACAGAGCAATTACTGCAGCTGTTCACCCCATGTTAGAGGGCAAATGGACACTGCAAAATCAAAACCCAACCTTCATTTACCTGTTGTGACGCACAGGTACAACTCCATTTTAGACATGACTGACTTTATGACCAAAATGATCTTATTTACACTTTGTAGTCAGTTTTGACACTAGAATAACTGTTTCTGACCTGAATCGATGCCACATAGGCCATTTTCAAGATATGTGAAATAACAGTCTAAAAATCACTTCAGGGCAAATCAATCGGATTTTACCATTCAGATACGTCACATGGACGGGAATCAGATTTCGATTTGGCTTCAAACCCCCTATGAAGGTAGTTTGAAATGTGGCTTGACATATCCGATTCCATGTGCTTTTTGGGTGTTCAGAATGCAGGAAAAATATCAAATTAGAATCTAATATGCGAAAAAATAGGATTTGAGTAATTTCCAACTGAAATGTGAACCAGGCTTTCGATGGGAGAATAATTTCATTCAAATAACCAAAATGACACGAGCAAATTGGTTGAAGGGTCATTACTGGTGATTTTCCCTTCTGGGATGGGTAAAAAAAAACGCATCACTACTATAATTCAGTGAAATCTTCCCAACCCCATAACCCATTGTGTTCGATTCTGAAAACTGAAATAGATTTAATCAGATGAAACATGTAAAAGCATTACAGACACAAAACACTAGTCTATCTGCTATTGTGGGGCTGTTATAGGTGGATAAGCAAAAGCCCAATGACAGCGAGTCCGCCTGCTTCTCTCCAATCACCTCCCACTAACACTTCCTGATAATAATTATATCTGCCGCTTGTCTACCTCACTTAAACTCAGACTGCATGTCTCACAACGGCTAAACACAAGACATATACGAACATTTCACAATGATTAGTAAGCATACTGTAGCACAGCTGATTTGATGTGTTGTTCCCAGTAACGCCAGCACGCTGAAGACTCCTTCCATCAAATCAAATCACGTTTTATTTGTCACGTGCTTTGTAAACAACAGGTGTAGACTAACAGTGAAATGCTTACTTATGGGTCATTTTCCAACCATGCAGAGTTAAACTCAAATAGAAATACTGACACGAGGAATACATGCACAGTGAATAACGAATAACAATAATGAGTCTTTAATGAACCATGTGTTTAATGAGTTCGAAACCATTCCATTGACTCCGTTCCAGCCATTACTCTGACCCCGTCCTCCCAATTAAGGTGCCACCAACCTCCTGTTGTGTGTGTGTGTGTGTGTGTGTGTGTGTGTGTGTGTGTGTGTGTGTGTGTGTGTGTGTGTGTGTGTGTGTGTGTGTGTGTGTGTGTGTGTGTGTGTGTGTGTAGCATCAGTATGCATGTGTGAACACGTCATCTGTGTGTGTGCGTGTGCGTGTGTGTGCATGTTGGGGTGTCAGTGTAAGTATGTGTGAATATGTGGGTAGAGTCCAGTGTGTGCAAAAAAGGGTCAATGCAGGTAGTCCGGGTGGCCATTTGATGAGCTATTTAGCAGTCTTATGGCTTGGGGGGTAGAAGCTGTTCAGGGTCCTGTGGTTTATTAGTATCAGCAAGTTAGGTTCCGCATGCTACGGGGAGAGACTTGGGACACCTATAGAATATAATCAAATGTAACTTCATTAGTCACAGCTGTGATAATCAGAAACCTTTTCTTGAAGGTTAGAAATGGAACCTTTAGGACGCTATCAAGAACCCTTTTTCTACGGTCCTATAAAGAACCATTCATAAAATGTTCTATATAGCTCCAAAAAGGAAGAATGTTCTTTAAAGGATCTTTCTCAATCTCAAAGGTTCTAGAAATAACCCTTTTGAAGAACCATAAAGGGTCATTTCTTTTCTGCGTAGCCATATCAAACAGTATTGTTAAAATTCTATAGGCTATATTGTTGTGTTAACTGACAAGTTGAATCAGGTGTGCTAGATCTGGAACTGCTAAAGTTCCCAGAGGAGAGATTTGAGAGCCACTGATTTAGACATCAGTTCTTAAACGACACAAGGCCATATATGTCTTTCTCAAGACACTGACACTGGCCATAGTCATGTTTCACATGTAACGGCATAACACAACAGCTTACATGAACTGGAATGACATTCTCACGCACTGTTGAACAAATAGAGCTGTGCGCAAACCACACCCCAAAAAGTGCTACATTTTCATTATCACTAAAACAGCAAAGAACCCTTTTGTGAACTGCAAAGAACCATTGAGAGGCCCAAAGTGTTCTTTGAGTCATTATTGTTCCACATAGAACCGTTCACCAATCCCAAAGAATACTGGAGGAACCCTATTTTCTTAGTGTGTAGGACACCTGATAGAGCTTAAGAAGCCAAAATTACCAAAGAAAATATGAAGAGAAACGTGCAAAAACAAAAAAAATACCTCTAGCCTATATTCTTAAAATACAAATGAAAATAACTTTAGACCTTGACCACTTTAAAAAAAGGTTGATGACTTCCACCCCTCACACCCTCAGCCTACTGAGTCCACAGGTCCCACTTACACAGAGCTACCCTACCCTCTCCAGGTGAAATCCTGCTACTAGTGATGTCCAGCCACCCGTCAACCTGCCCTCTCGACCCCATCCCCTCTATCCTTCTCCAGACTACCTCTGGGGACCTCCCATTCATCACTTCCCTCATCAACTCATCACTGACCCTCTGACTTCTATATGGCCAGAGTTGCTCCACTCCTCAAGAAACCAACACTCTTCCACTCTGAAATGTTTTTTATTTTTTATTTTTTACCCCTTTTTCTCCCCAATTTCGTGGTATCCAATTGTTGTAGGAGCTACTATCTTGTCTCATTGCTACAACTCCCGTACGGGCTCGGGAGAGACGAAGGCTGAATGTCATGCGTCCTCCGATACACAACCCAACCAGCCGTACAGCGCTCATCCAACCCAGAAGCCAGCCGCACCAATGTGTCGGAGGCTACACCGTGCACCTGGTAACCTTGGCTAGCGCGCCCGGCCCGCCACAGGAGTCGCTGGTGCACGATGAGACAAGGAGATCCCTACCGACCAATCCCTCCCGGACGATGCTAGCCAACCTCCCGGTCGCGGCCGGTTACGACAGAACCCAGGGAACCCAGGGACTCTGATGGCACAGTACAGCGCCCTTAACCACTGCACCACCCGGGAGGCTTCTATTCTTTTATATATATATATATTTATATATATATTTTTTTTTTCTTCACATTTTCTTTTTGTTTAAATGTTACCCCGTTTTTCTCCCCAATTTCATGGTACCCAATTGTTTTAGTAGCTACTATCTTGTCTCATCGCTACAACTCCCGTACGGGCTCGGGAGAGACGAAGGTTGAAAGCCATGCATCCTCCGATACACAACACAACCAAGCCGCACTGCTTCTTAACACAGCGCGCCTCCAACCCGGAAGCCAGCCATATCAATGTTTCGGAGGAAACACCTTGCACCTGGCAACCTTGGTTAGCGCGCACTGCGCCCGGCCAGCCACAGGAGTCGCTGGTGCGCGATGACACAAGGCTATCCCTACCGGCCAACCCCTCCCTAACCCGGACGACGCTAGGCCAATTGTGCGTAGCCCCACGGACGTCGCGGCCGGTTACGACAGAGCCTGGGCGCGAACCCAGATTTTCTTCACATTTTCAAACAGTACATTTATATTTATACCCTATACATTTGGGTGAGGTTTTTTTCATGCCTGAGTAGCCTCGTTTTACTACCAAAAATAAAATTAAACCATCTAGTGTTCAGCCAAATAACAACACACTGTCAAATACAGGTAGCCTAGTCAAATAATTAACATCCAATCACATTAACCGGCAAACCTTCACTCTTGCGCAGACATTTAGAAACGAAACATGACATTAGAAAAATAAGCCACAGAGTTTTTTGAGCGAGAATAAAGACAACTTTCGACTAGTAAGACATGTGTAAAAGCAATAGGTACCATTAATAAGAAGGGACTAGAAGCATTTTATATGGTATGCTACGGAGTGGCTTGGACTGGCAAGCCCCATACTATTGTGGAGGACTTAATTCTTCCTGCTGACGCGGATATGGCTGGGACAATGCTGGGGGAAAAGGCCCAAAAAACTATACAGACAATGCCTTCATCAAACAACACTGTTTCACGACGTATCAGTGACATGGCAAGAGATGTTTTGAAACAATTACTGTTTCGCATACAAGCCAGGGAATTATATGTGTTACATCTGGATGAGTCAACAGACGTGGCAGGCTGGCACAACTGCTAGAACATATCTGTTACGTTTATGGGGGGTCAATTAAGGACGACATCCTCTTCTTTTTTATTTATTTATATATCTGTTATTTTACCGGGTAAGTTGACTGAGAACACATTCTCATTTACGCTAACAACCTGGGGAATAGTTACAGGGGAGAGGAGGGGGATGAATGAGCCAATTGTAAACTGCAAGCCACTGGAAACCAGAACAACATGAGAGGATATTTTTTACAGTACTGGACAGCTTTATGACATCAAATGGACGTTGGTGGTCAAGATGTGTTGGTATCTGCTCAAAAGCCATGACAGGGAAACATAGTGGAGTGGAAACGCATGTGCATGCAGTTGCTCCCGAAGCCACTTGGGTACACTGCAGCATCCACCGAGAGGATGCTTGAAAGACATTTTGGACCCGACAGCGAAAATGGTTAATTAACCTTGTTAAAGCAAGGTCCCTGAACTCTCGTGTATTTTCTGCATTATGCAATGATATGGGTAGCGGCCATGTAACGCTATGACAACATACTGTGTGCTGGTAATCAAGGGGCAAAGTATTGACAATTTTTTTTGAATTGAGAGACGAGCTTAAAGTCTTCTTAACTGACCATAATTTTCATTTGTCTGACCGCATGAATGATGAGATTCTCACACAACTGGCCTCTCTGGGTGATGTTTTCTGTCGCCTGAATGGTCTTAATCTAAAATTACAGGGACTCTCTGCAACTATATTCAATGTGCGGGACAAAATTGAAGCTATGATTAAGAAGTTGGAGCTCTTTTCTGTCTGTGTCAACAAGGACAACACACTGGTCTTTCCATCATTGTATGATTTTTTTTGTGTGCAAATGAACTCAAGCTTATGGACAATGCCAAATGTGATATAGCAAAGCACCTGAGTGAGTTGGGTGCGCAATTACGCAGATACATTCCCGAAACGGATGACAGAAACAACTGGATTCGCTATCCCTTTCATGCCATGTCTCCAGTCCACTTACCAATATCTGAACAAGAGAGCCTCATCGAAATTGCCACCAGCAGTTCTGTGAAAATTGAATTTAATCAGAAGCCACTGCCAGATTTCTGGATAGTGCTGCGCTTAGAGGTTCTTGCCTTGGAAAATCGCTCTGTTAAGACACTGATGCCCTTTGCAACCAAGTACCTATGTGGGAGTGGATTCCCGGCCCACACCCTTCTCATTAACTCATGGTGAGTTATTCACTTCCCACGAGCCGGGTTGTGACAGAAATGTGCACTCATTCTTATGTTTAATAAATGTATTGTATAGGGTGTGTGACAGGCTTTACAATGATGGCAAAAAAACAACATTTAAGAGTGTGCTGACCCTGGTGCTAAAGCAGCATCTGGAGGTTGAATGTTTGAAGGGGTTCGGGACTGTAAAAATTTTGGAAACCACTGCTCCGGATAATATCTTCTGCTAAATGACTCAAATATAAACGTAAAAGAGAGTATTCCCTAAATGATCCTCCTCCTGTCATAAACAATACCCCCTGTATCTGTTTTGCCATGGCACCGTGATATAACACAACACCGGTCATATCCGCCAGACATCTGTCGGTGTGGTGCCATGGAGCAGTGTGCGTAGGAGTTGAGCGAAAATGGTCGCTAGGCCTGATTCCCATCTACCCTACCTAACTTGATAAGAGATGACTCTTGGCTGCTTTCAGACATCAACTGGGGTAAAAAAAAAAAGGACTTCTGCGTCAGTGGCTATGGCAATTCCTGTGGCAGACGCCTGCTTGATCATCCTTAAATCCTCAGCCATGAAAAGTACATGCCACTTTGACATGAGTGAGATTATTGGTAATAACATGTGTGGAGTCTGCTCAGTGAAAGGTGAAATAGGTTAAATGGTCATTTTCCATAAAGATGACTATGATAGTAGCTTCTGTCACAGGCTACTATTATAGAGTTGGGTTTAGCTGACAATTTGACCAAATTGGTAAATCACACAAAATGTTGTGCTTCCATTCATTTTCAGAATAAATGTGTTTTTTTTTTGTAGGCTGGCACATTTGCCATTAGGTGAATGCTCAGAAAACATCTAATCTTTGATTACTTTTGAGAAATGTGTTCTTCCTGGAAATTAAAGCAGTGCATGCTGTACATGTTAAAAGATTAGTCTGGAACACAAAGCCCACTGGGCACACACTGGTTGAATCAATGTTGTTTCCACGTAATTTCAATGAAATTACATTGAACCAATGTGGAATAGTTGCTGAATTGACGTCTTTCCCAGTGGGAGGCTATGAATAAAAAGTGACAACTGAAGGGATAATTGTTTTGTATAGAAGATAAAGCTGCACAAATTAATATATTTTGTCTGTAGTAAAATCAGATGAAATGTTAATTACATTAAATTAAATGATAATTCATTGTCAACCTCATTTCAAAATGGAAACAGAATTGACCACACTGCCATCTAGTGACATCCACTGAACGTAAATTAGGACCCTGCACATTGTCAGCTAACCCATCTACACATTTTAAATTGAAGGGGCACTATAACCACACGAGTTAAATTGGTACAGCATTCTTACTCACATGTGCAACAAATATATTATCTTACAAGGCACACCTTAAAATATATTAACAAGCCAGAATCAACAATACCATGCACCCACTAGTGGTCAAAATGGTTTTTTTCCACTCCAAAGATAAGGTACAGTACTGTATTCTGTGTGGTGGAATTGCAGTACCATTCGAAATACAAACATTTTCCCACAATGCACCATAATTTACAGCATGCTGCAGTAAAACGTTAGTTCTTTTCACTGTTGATAATTACCTAACATTACCGTATAACTGAGTTTTCTGTTACAGTGTAGCCTACACCTTTGTTGTAAAACCACGGCCTTGGCCTGCTTTCCTCCCTACTTACTGTAAACGAACAGATTAGGAGTCAGCTGAAGCAGCGTGTTTATTTTCTTTCCATTGCATGTAAATGAGAAAGTTGCTACAGTGGGAATGAATGGACTCATAGAGGGGCACACATACTGTCCGTTCGTTTTCAGGGCCTAGAGAAATGTTCACACACGCACACATACACAGTATCCCTCAAATACTGACGGCTAACTTTAACCTCTGCGTTCACAGCTTGGGTTGTTGACTTTAGTTTCTGGATGCAGTCAATGGTCTGGAGGTAGCACTGGTCCAGAACGAGGGGGAATACCTCTGAGGAGAAGGATGGAGAAAGGAGTCATTGAAACCTGGAATGACAAATAGGTCAGCCTGTTTATGTACTGCTGTGTTTACACAAGTTTGTTTGGCTTGGTGGGTTATTGGGCATTTTGGAATAAATCTACACCTTTCTGCGTAATCCAACTTTCATACAACAATATAAAAACTGTTTGGTTAAAATGTAATTTATTTGAAAGTGATGACACTCCTTTAATTTCTAAAGCCATCAGGAATAGGTATGATAATACTAAGGCTACATAGGGGTTTGTTTATTCCTTGGTGACACAGGAGTGACTGACAGCTCATTTAAGTTGCATATGAATACAATTTAATATTATATATAATTGTATTCCTTAGCCACTTATATGAGCTGTCAGTCACTAACTGAAGTGAGCAATAACTTTAGAGGAAATTATGGTTTCATTTGTGCAGATTGACTTGAAAGGGGATTTCAATCAAGATCATGCATGTTTGGTACAGCACAAGTGTGAAATGTAAATTGGTAATTCAGGAACACTCAGAATGCACACCTCATCCACTAAGTCGTCACATCGTTTGAGAGGATGTTTCCGTATTGTTGTGATGCATTTATTGGATGTAACAACTCTTCGCTCCATCAACAAAAGCTGTGAAGTGTATTTTGTGCAAAAGCAGCACCGTTGCAGTGAGAACCAACAGTAGCAAGTAGAGCCCTTTGCTGTCTTACCTAGTCATGGTCACAGCTAACTAAAACGCTGGTAGTAGAACACTACACAGAGTGCCTCACCTTCAATCCTAGGAGGTGTGCATTGCAACACAAGCAGTTTTTTGTTTCTCGCAGCATAAAGGCTTTCTTCATCACGTCCCAAAGTCTGATATTTTTGTCTTGTGGCACTTTTTCTCTTTTGCTCAGTCCAGCCGGGACCCGCCAATCTCCCACAGGGTTCTGGGAGAAATAGTGTGGTATTTCAAGCAGCACACTAACTCAGCCATGGGTTTAAATTAAGCGTGATGTGGAGGGGTGGAGGGAGGGAGAGTAGAGGGGGAGCAGGGGGTTCTGCTGAAATCCTTTTGGCTAACATAGTAAGAAAATAACTCGGATGTTAGGTTAGGGGTAGGGGCCACTCCCACAAGGATACACAGTCCAGTAGACAGCTTTTTGGAATCCACTAGTGGAATGAGATGCACAGGTCATATATTATATATACAGTGAGCTCCAAAAGTATTGGGACAGTGACACATTTGTTGTTGTTTTGTCTCTGTACTCCAGCACTTTGGATTTGAAATGATACAATGACGATGAGGTTAAAGTGCAGACTGTTATGTTTAATTTGAGGGTATTTTCATTCATATCGGGTGAACCGTTTATCGGGTGAACTTTCTCACTCATTATTCACGATTCATTCAGGATTATCCGTAATCATGGTAGCATCCACATTACTGTAGAAGTGTTTAGAACCATATTCTATTCTTATTTACAATAAGCGTGACTCCAAAATGACACAATACATTATTTACCATTCATTTCTATTGGGCACAAAATAATCTGAAACACAACCAAAACAAACAGAAAATGCAACCAACAAGTTTGTAGAGTCACAGGCTTGATGTAATCATTACGAGCTAGGAATATGGGACCAAATACTAAACTGTTGACTACTTGAATACACATGTAATTGAATTTGTCCCAATACTTTTGGACCCCTAAAATGGGGGGACTATGTACAAAAAGTGCAGTAATTTCCAATGGTTCACCTGATATGGATGAAAATAGCCTCAAATTAAAGCTGAGTCTGCACTTTAACCTCATCGTCACAGTATCATTTTAAATCCAAAGTGCTGGAGTGCAGATCCAAAACAACAAAAAATGTGTCACTGTCCCAATAGTTTGAGATCACTGTATATACAGTAAGCATTGGGAACATGCTCTAAGGAACCGACAGTATAGACTGGCAGAGCGGGGAGTTTGTGTAGCTTAATGTCTACATTCGTTTTCAACCACTATTCCCTCACATCTGGTTTTAAGTCAGAAGTGATTAGCCGCGATAGCTTTGAATAATGTTAAACTATTGAGGAACTTTACTTTCTTTACTATTTGGTTTGGGGCTGTCAAATATTTATGTGTGATACTGTAGCCTGGATACAAGTATCTGGGAGGATCCATGTTGAAACTTAAAGGTAATTTCAGATTGCGCCGTCATAAAAAAAAAATAGTCAGACTCCAGTCACCCAAGTCATAGACTGTTCTCTCTGCTACCGCACGGCAAGCGGTACCGGAGCGCCAAGTCTAGGATCAAAAAGCTCCTTAACAGCTTCTACCACCAAGCCATAAGACTACTGAACAATTAATTAAATGGCCACCAGGACTATTTACATTGACCCCCCCCCCCCCCCAGTGTTTTACACTGCTCCTACTTGCTGTTTATTATCTATGCATAGTCCATTTACAAATTACCTCGACTAACCTGTACCCCCGCAGATTGATTCGGGATCGGTACCCCTGTATATAGCCTCATTATTGTTATGTAATTTTCTTACGTTACTTTTTGATTTTATTTCATTTTTTTTACTTTAGTTTATTTACTAAATATTTTCTTAAATCTATTTCTTGAACTACATTGTTGGTGAAGGGCTTGTAAGTAAGCATTTCACGATAAGGTCTACACCTGTTGTATTTGGCCTATGTGACAAATAAAATGTGATTTGATATGCAGCGTTTACCGTGAGACAGCAGGGAACATTGCCTTTAATTGTCAATGTGTTCTGAAACAGATCTTCAGCGATATGGATTGAATAAAGCCCTAACTAAACATTAGCATCTTAACTGTGATGTGTGTTGCAAACACACTGCGGCCCTCTGTACTATATCTTACAAACACACTGCGGCCCTCTGTACCATATCTTACAAACACACTGCGGCCCTCTGTACTATATCTTACAAACACACTGCGGCCCTCTGTACTATATCTTACAAACACACTGTGGCCCTCTGTACTATATCTTACAAACACACTGCGGCCCTCTATACTATATCTTACAAACACAGGTGCTAAGACGACGACACAAGTTTGACATGACAGTGACATTTAGAAAAGAAAAACACCTATGGACAAGTCCATGCATACACATCAAATAATGCAGACACATTCTATATGCACTGACCAGTCATGCAATCAACAATAGGAACCACTGTGTAACATCTTCATGTCAAAGTTGATAAACCTTTTGGTCCGCAGGTGCCAAGTTGGCTTTGATTGGCTTACTCATATTCACTACATGGGGGCAATCAAAGCAGGTTGTCGTCTTTTCGTGGTCAACAGAGTTAGCAGGAAGCAGTCAGGAAACCAGGAACCAGTAATTACATTGTATTGCTGAAGAAGACAGGCCTGCTCCATTCCTGTCCTTCCTCAGAGTTGATATGACTGGACAAGAGGAACTTAAGGTTTTTTGGGGACGTGGTTGAAGTCCAACAGGTTAAGCAGCCAGGGCCTTTAATACAGCTAGCTAACTAATTCTCCTGGTTTGTGTCTCTGTCCTGCTTGTGTTGTCGCAGCGCCTGCAGAAAGACGTGCTTGACTTGGTTCATCATGTCACTGCAGAGCTGCAGGTCCTCAGCCTTGGCCTGGAGAGTGCTCCTCAGCTCAGCCCTCAGAGCCTCGTTCTCCCCCTGCAGCACCGCCAGCCTTGGGGACAGAGGGAGAGAAACACACAACAACACGTCAACATGGTTGTGTGCTTCAGTCAAGAAGGAGTTTGTAATGTATAAATACCCTCTGTGTTTTTTGAGCTGTTATTCTTCATAGAAAGTAAAACTCCAATGTATACATGTACAATGTGTCTGACTCCCAATTGGGCCGATACAGTACATGTACAGTATTTCTAGTATGTCATACTCAGTATTCTTGTGAGTTTCTAGTTTGTTATATTCTCTATTCTTGGGTGTAATCTCACTGAAGACGTTCAATCTTATTATAATTGAACACAGTCTGGAGATACAAACTGTCAATCTGTGACAGACAGGGTCACCCCCCCAGGAGTTCGAGGAGAGACAGAACAGAAGACAAAAAAAAAAAAAAAAAAATCAGGCTCACTGGGTACTTAGTTCAATGACTTGGGCCTCCCTGGAAAGGTCAAGAGGGCTTCGAGGGGATGATGATTCCCTCTGTCTCCCACTAGACGAGGCTCCTGGGATGGTAGAAAAGAAAATAACAATAAAAATAAGACGGAAATAGCAGTTATGGATCAATATAAATCCCATTCTCAGTCTTGTCACTGTGCTACTGTTATAGATCAGTGTGCCTACCTTGAGACTTACCTCCAGTGCCCTTGTTGCTAGTTTTTCTGGGAGTCAATCCTTTGCCCAGATCCAGCTTTGCTTTTTCTAGCTGCTGCTCTAGGGCTACGGCCCTTCTGCGTTCTCCTTGGAATTTTTGCTCTGTCCCTAGGCACCTCTGCTTCCCTTCCTCCTCCCTGTCACATCAAACACACCAGCCCAGTCTCTTACTACTATATCCCAATCATACCAAGACAAAAACCTGCCCATTTTAAAATGCTGTGTTCTTTTTATATATCTGAAAGGTGTAGCCAGTAACAAAGCCTGTACTTTTATTTCTGCCAACCGAGGTAGTCATGATTGCGGTATTATGTTTAAAAACTGCATGATCATCACGAAAATTCCCTTCAGGTACTGTAATCTGGTCATTACAAAGTAAGGAGGCTTACATTTCCATGCCGGAAAGAAGTAAAAACACAAAGGTTAACAGAGAGGTTGAGACAAAGCAGTAATAAATAAAAAAAATTACAAAAAGGCACACACCCAATATTAGCAATCTAAACACCCACCCATATGATTTAGTAAAGGACAGGAAAAGAAACTAAACTAATGTAATGCACACAATACACCCGGACATTTGTGTTGCAGAAATGAAATCCATTGGTAGTTGCTGTACGTAATACCTGGATTGCTGGAGCTTGACAAGCTCTAGGAGCCTATCTCTCTCCACACAGGCAGCCTCACAAAGGGTCCGAAACTCTGTACACTCTGCCTTCAGGTACCTCACCTCCTCTGAACAGTTCTGACAACCTGAAGGAGCTCCTGCATCTCTGAGATAGTAGTGGTAAATTGTATCAGTAGGTGTAGTCCACCACAAACAGGTTTTATTGTACATCGAATAACAGTTAAAAACATTGGATGATTTGTACCAGATTTTATGGAGGCTAAGACTTACCTGACCTCTAAACTGACCCCAGCTGCTGACTCCACTAGTTTATGTCCAAGTTTAGATACTGAACTATATGAGAGAAAAAAAACATACATTTAGATAAATAATATATTAATATAATCATTGCACAATCAATGACACTATCAACTGATACTTGAATAATTTGTAGGCAAGGTAGATGAGTCATATATCCCTGAATGTACTATAATATTTGACATTTATGACACAAGATTATCTTATATTTATGACTCCCACTTGCACACATACCGGGCTGAGCTAATCCTCTTACTGCTGTCTCCCCCTGCTGTCAAAGGCCAGAAGCTGCCAGTGGTCATCTTGGGGCCTGATTGACCGCCTTCCTCTCTCTGCAACACATTTACAAAATCCATTCTGTTTAAATTCCAGTCCTGAATTCCATAGGTCAGTTGCATTTGAAAAAATGCTACCATAAAGCATCATTGCTACATTTTTCTATATTGGAAGCGACTGGAAATAAATGGAACTAGCCCAAAACGCTGAAGCCAAAACTCTTCAGTAAATAGCATTGACATCAATCACTAGAAGTATTTTTATCTCCTTGCAGAATCACAGTCAGTTTACCTTTAAGGACAGTTGCTGTATCTCGTCCTCCAGCTCTTTCACTTTGGCCTCCCTCTCGAAGACCATGTGTTTGAGCTGCTGGATGAGGGATGTGTGTCTCTGGGCCTCGCTGCTCAGCTGCTGCCCTAGGTTCTGCTGGCTCTCCTTAGTCTGCGCGTCCTGCTGGCTCAGCCTGCCCAGCACCTCCTGCAGCTGGCTCTGCTGCTTCTACGGTGTTCACGACAGGACAGACAGGGGCGGGAGAGGGGGCAGGGGACAGGTGGAGAGGGAGACAGGATTAGGGGGACAGGGGACAGAATTAGGGGAGGACATGTCAAGGGACACTTCACTCTAGAAACTTGTGTACTACTGTATGTGTTGATAAGTGAAGTGAAGCATCAGCATCAGCATATTACTAACTAAGTTAGTAACTGATGCATCAAACTGATTATTCTGTGATGTGTATATGTATTTGATGTTTGCAAATGCAGTAGGTCTACAGCATTATTTATTTACCTATATTTAATCATCAGGGAGTGCCCATTGAGACCAGTGTCTCTTTTACAAGGGAGCCCTGTATATTTCATAAAATACATCAAAAATAAAATACAATATAAAACAGCACAACACATATTGCACAGACAAACATAAATCTACACAATATACATAAAACACAGTCAACTAAAACAAACACATTCTTCATTATAAAATCCTATGTCCCCTGCCTGAACTGCACTAGGACACTAACGCATCTATTTGAAATGTATTTTGGACCTAAAGGCTGACTTACCGAACTCTGCAGACACCAAAGGAGTCTCCAGACTTAACCAACCCTGTAAACGGGTTTGATAACTTGTCATTTTAAATCTTAATAGTGAAGTTAGTTGGAGAAGGGCTTAGTTAGGTGGAGAAGCTTGTGGAGAAGGGCTTTGTAAACAAAAAGAGAGTAATGATGTGATCTACGGGACTTCAAAGAGGTCCAGCCAAACTTTTAGTAAAGAATACAGTAAAGAGTAATAAAACGCTCCTGTGATAAAACGAAGGGTGCTATGAAAAAGGCAACTGCACTTTGATAAATAGAATCACCATAATCAAGAACAGGTAGAAAGGTTGACTGCTTCCTGCTGACTAGTGAGAGACGAGGTCTGTTTCTGTAAAAAAAAAGTATATCTAACAAGGTCCTTCGTATGTTTTTCAAACAATAAATCATTGTCAATCCAAATACCAAGGTATTTGTATGCAGGGACTCGTTCAATTATAGATCAATCCGATGAGTGAAGATGTAATCCATCTGAGACAATGTTATGAGAACTTGAAAATATGGGCTCCTTTGGGATTCTGGCAAATATATCTACTTCCCCAGTGTCAGATACCATAGACTTCTAGTCATTGTGCTAACGCTAGTTAGCAACTCCCTTCCAACTGCACACAGAGACATAAAAATGGTATCCACGAGTTCACCTGACTCTGGGGAAGTAGATAAAGAGAGAACGGTTCAGAATATAAGTGATCAATGAAAGAAAACCATGAAAATACATATCGCCTTTTTAGATGTAAAAATACAATACCAAAATGATGATGTATATTATTTAGGGTTAGGAAAGTACTTATGAATAATAAAAATAAAAAAACAGGGTTGGAGAGCCTGTCACATTCGTCGTATTGATGAGACCAAGGCGCAGCGTGATGTGAATACCCCTCTTCTTATTAAACGAAGAACACTAAACAAACGAACAAAATAACATATGAACGTGAAGCTATAACACGAGTGCTGACATGCAACTACACATAGACAATAACCCACAAAACCAAAATGGCAACCTAAATTGGATCCCCAATCAAAGATAAACAGCTGCCTCTGATTGGGAACCAATTCAGGCCACCATAGACCTATATTTACCTAGACATACCAAAACCCCATAGATATTCAAAAACCCTAGACAAGTAGAAAATACACATACCCACCCTCGTCACACCCTGACCTAACCAAAATAATACTGAAAACATAGATAACTAAGGTCAGGGCGTGACAGAGCCTTTACTCACAAAATATGTTGGTGAATAAAAAAAACAGTGGTTTGATTCACCCTGAAATTGCCGTGTTCAATTGTTCAATCCATGAAATATTGGAAGGTGAGAAAAGTGTACAATAGGGGTTGAACAGTAGTCCTTTTAATCTACCATAATAATCCTCACTAATCAGAGAACTGTGATGACAATGGTACAGTTGTGAACCATGCGCCAGGGTCCAGGTTTAAACTGCTACGCATGGTGTGCGTTCCATAATTATTCAAATAGGCTACATATCCCAGATTATTGCTTATATTTACAATCGCCTTAGCCAAACGGCTTACTCATTTGCCTACCTTTTATCAATTTGTAAACTACAACGCATGGAGGATGGTGTTATTTCTATCAGAAAAAAAGAAAGTAGATGTTGTTCCACTTGGAACCGACAGGTTGCGCGACATTATTCATTGTTTCATCGCACGTAAAGGTGGTGGACTTATGAGGGAATTAAGTCAAGGTCAGAATACGGCGTATCAGTAGACACACCTTCATTTATTTGATCTCCACACCAAACAAATAGCGGGTGAATTTCATACTATTCTCATGTTTAAGTTCAAGGTCAGAATATGCGTAGAGCAAAAGTGCATAAAAAGGCAATTATGTTCCATTTAGCGCTTAACTCAGGTTGAAATTCTTCCCATGATGCACTCAAAGTTCTAATATGATATACCAATATAACGTACATGGGTTCATACTAGTATTTGAAACTTATCTTTAGAATGGAAAAGTCACAAAAGTGCAAACCATGCCCATCTGGCACTTGAGACAGGCTCAATCAAACACTCAAAGCAGTTCAAAGAAAACTATTTGAACCCAGGTCTGCTAACATACCAGTAAGGCATCCACCAGCTCATCATCATGCTTTCCTTTGTCCAGCAGGGTGGAGATCTGGGTCTTTAGTGATTTCACCTCAGTGCCCAGGTTTTTGTTCCTGGCCTTGGAGCCCTCCAGCTTCTTCTTCACATCCTTGTGGTCCTTCATGAGGGAATCATAGTCCCCCGTCATCCTCTAACCACACATGCCAGGAGGAGAGAAGCAGAACTAAGGCTGGAGTTCAATTAAACCTCAAAATCTCAAAAGAGCTACTGTGTGAATACCACAAGGCAGGTTTGATTGAACTGTCAATCAATTGTCAATCAAGTCTGGCTCTTCCTACCTCCAGAGTTTCTCTCTTCTCCCTCTCCATATTGCGGATGTAGCTGAGGTTCCTGTCCTGGGGGGGTGTCTTCTGCAAGGCCCCGCCCCACAGTAGATCCTCTTCAACGCTGACGAATGACGGCTGCTTCCTCTGAGCTGATTGGCTCAGCTGCTGCTCCAGGTCCCGAACCTGGGGACAAATAAACAACAGAGAAACATTAAAATGACTACATTGCAGTCTACAAATCACCTTGTATGTATTTTAATAGGTTATTGTGTGATCAATATTCTGTGCCTCGAAAGTTCTTCCAATGACCGCAGGCAGTCAGCTCACCCTAATCTGGAGAGCCAGTATCTGCTGGGAGCGACCTCTCCAGTTCCCTGGGCTGGTCAGTAGCTGCTGGATGCTGACTTCCTCTCCTATCTCACTGGATAACACCTACAGTAGGAACAAAAACATGCCTGGAATAGTATGCCATAACCTTTGAAATGTTTGAACTTTTAACAAACGGCTGTATACACACCTTCTGAGCTATTTTCAATTCCTGCTTGACAGCTTGAATCTGGTTTCGATATTCTGTCATCTTGAATTGTGCAGCAGATAGTTTTTCCTGTAGAGATTTTACCACTGGACTGATCTGTTGGTGAGAGGAACACAGTTATAGCTGTCATTGAAAAGTCACAATATTGACACAAATACAATTAGCCGGGTTTGCTTAGAATAAACATGTACAAAAGGTTTTTGCTAAAATGCAATCACAGCTACAACAACATAAGCATTTCTATGTGGCAGTGTTCTCTTGAGTATTGGCTCATATTTGTTCACGGCTTAAAAATGATGATTAGTCATTAAGACTAATTACCTCCTGGAAGTCCTGGGATGACCTCATGTCTTGTGGCTTTACATCCATCTTCTTCCCAGGAGGACTAAGCAACAAAGCACTCTGGAGCTAGAGGATTTAACAAAATTGCAATTATTTTAATTACATACCCATCCAGTCAAGAGCTTACATCATCAGTCTATAAAGCAATACCGCTGGCAAATGGCTGATTGGGTCAAGAAGTGGAAAGTCTCGGGCATTTATGTATAAAATTGGGATTTTGCATCCAAATGTCATTGTCAATTGACAGACTGGACATGAGATGGAATTCGGGTTTGTTACAGTTGTTGATTCTTCGTTATAGCAATGTTAAATGATAAGTTCTTTAAACATCCCATTTACCTCTTTCTCAAGCTCTTTCACTCTGTTGCTAGTTTGTTTTGCTTTAACTTTTTCTCGTTCCAGTTCAGAAGCAAACTCTCGATTCCTCTTAGAAAGCTCAACAATCTTGGTAGCTGCCGCATCTCCCGCCAAGCCAGATGTACCTTGGACAAGATAGTCATAAAATCACAAAAAAAGGACATATGCCACTTTAGACAACATTCCCAAAGTCAAATGGAGCTCTGAAAGTGAGAATAAAACAAAGACAAAAACATATATATCATAATTTTACTCTGAATGTAGCCAAATCCAATGCTTATCACCCAAAAGATAAATTGTTCATTCAAGTTTTTTCATATACTGTACAATACCTGCTAAAGCCAGCCTGTCTTCCTCCCTCTTCTTCTTCAGATGTTTAATCTCAAAGTCTTTCTCGCTCACTAGTTTGAATAGTCGGCCATTTTCATCCCTCAGCTCCCTCACCTGGTCCTGCAACTGTTCATTTTCATTCTGTAACAGCCTGGGGGGATTAAAAACCCATTAAAGTCAACATTTTAATATGGAGGATGATAAATTCCCTCCAATTACAAACGACAATAACAACACAGTCATATTTAGGTTTATGAAAGTTCTCCCCTAAAAGACCCACAACTTGCATTGTGCTACAATTGCTATTTCAAAGCTAATGAAAGCCTTAGTCCAAAACAATTGCTCCAAACACTAATCCATTTGGGTAATAATGAGATAGGTACATATAATGAATTCATAATGCTACAATGCCTACAGTAAGCATAATGTTAGGCTGTATTGGGGGAGGAAACTTTGTCTAACTTTAATAATATAATCTAATAATATTTCATAGAGCTCACGTTTTACTACAATCATCCTCGTGATGAATGTCTAGCTGGGACAGGTCCAGATTGTCCTGGATCTCAGTGGCCTTCTGCTCCTTCTTCTGTTTCTCTAGTCTTCTCTGGAGACGCTTCTCTTGTTGCTCCTGCAGAGCCTGGAACTGTAGACGAAGGTTATCCTTTAGTCCATCATCTTCTTCCATGTTGTACAGAAATGTCCAACCCAGAAATTCCAGTCCCTTGGTGTTGAAAATAAATGTTAATTTAGCTGACAAAACAAAGAAAAGGGTAGCTAGCTAACTAACACTGTTAATTTGGGGTCCATTTAAATAATGTAATGCATTCTTAATGACATGCATTTACATGGTAGTTACATAGGAACGTACAGTTGAGCTAGACCTGCATTTGAAATGCCAATGTGTACAGTTACATGCTAATTTCCATGAAACACAAACAGGAGCTAGAACAGATCAAGGTAAAAATGTGTTTGATATTGGATCTCCGGTTTTCTCTCATCAATAGCTATTGAATCAAGCATGCTATGACTATGAAGATGGTAGATTCTGAATAAGGGGAAGATGGAGAAAACACCACAGCTTTGTTTTGGTTGAAATTCATTTGTATATTATTATTTGTAGCTTTCAATCTTCAATAGTTCTTACACAAAGCGTGCCATGACTATGATATATTCAGAATGAGGGGAGGATGGACAAAGCTCCCTTGCTTTTTTCTCTCTAGAAATTGCATTTGTATTTTTTTTTTTAATGTTCAATAGCTCTTACACATAGCGTGCCATGACTAAGAAAAGTATACAGTGCATTCGGAAAGTATTCAGAACCCTTCCGTTTTTCAACATTTTGTTATGTTACAGCCTTATTCTGAACTTTATTAAATTAACGGTTTTCCTCATCAATTTACACACAATACCCCATAATGACAAAGCGAAAACAGGTTTTTAGAGTTTTTTGCAACAAAAAAAAAGAAATACACACGGCACATAATAATCCCTCCCTTTGTGTAAGAGCTATTGAAGATTGAAAGCTAAAAACAAAAAAAAGGAAGAAAAATAAATCTACCTAAATAAAGCTATTGAAGATTGAAATCCGGAAATCGTATTATTACAAAAATAATAATAAAGGTGTGTATATTTCTCCATCCAGACGATTCAGAATATACCATCTTTATAGCCATGGCATGCTTTGTTCAATAGTTATTGATGAGAGAAAATCTAATATTCACCGAATATCCTAAAACAAATTTTACCTCGGTCTACAACGGTTGTATAAACTGTAACTTGGTGGAGAGGAGGGGTGGGGTGGTTATGGTTACAAGACACTAGACCTACATCCAAACAAAATATGTTTTAGTAATTAACAATTCACTTCGTGTAAAGTATGCTTAGGCCTAGTCTCAGAGGTTTTAAACCTCACTAGCATCATATTTTAAGATAGCCCGGCGTTGGCTAAGGACGTTATTAAGGCCAGCTAACTAACGTTAGTTTAGCTAACTTAGCTAGCGAACGTTAGCTGTTATAACAGGCAGGATATTAAACTATTCATTTACAACTCACCTTTGTAACAACGTTCTGCGTCGAGCTACAACATAACAATACACAGGTTGCTGAACAATTGAAATATCTGTGGTTATAAGCTTGACATGTCACAGTTCACGAAACGTGTGTAGAGCTGTTTTGGTATTGGTATACTTCCTCGTCCGATCGAACGCTAGTGTATCCATGGCAACGGGTCCCTCCTTAGAGGCACGCACCGCGCAACAGGTGGGGGGAGCATGGAGGTGGGGAGATTGCAAGCGGTGGCACATGCAAGTGTACACCATAATGAGTAAGTGAAAACATGTTTTTAGAAATATTTGCACATTTATCGAAAATTAAATACAGAAACATCTAATTTACATAAATATTCACACCATTGAGTCAATACTTTGTAGAAGCACCTATCTTGGTAAGTCTCTAAGAGCTTTCCACACTTGGATTGAGCAACATTTGCCCATTATTCTTTTCAAAGTTATTCAAGATCTGTCAAATTAGTTATTGATCATTGCTAGACAACCATTTGCAGGTCTTGCCATAGATTTTCAAGTAGATTTAAGTCAAAACTGTAACTCTGCCTCTCACTGTCTTCTTGGTAAGCAACTTCAGTGGAGATTTGGCCTATCACTTTACCCCTACCTACATATTACCTTAATTACCTCGACTAACCTGTACCTCCGCACATTAAATTGCCTCGTTATTGTTATTTTATTGTTGCTCTTTTTTTTTTTACTTTAGTAAATATTTTTCTTAACTCTTATTTTTCTTTAAACTGCATTGTTGGTTAAGGGCTTGTAAGAAAGCATTTCATGGTAAGGTCTGTTGTATTTGGTGGCAAATACAATCTGAGTTGATGAGTGTCCGTATCTGTTTTAGGGCATAAACTACATGACCAGAAGTATGTGGACACCTGCTCGTCGAACATCTCACTCCAAAATCATGGTTATCAATATGGAGTTGGTCCCCCCCTTTGCTGATAATACAGCCTCCATTCCACGACATGTGGAATGCAGCGGAGACTTCCATTCAGCCACAAGAGCATTAGTAAGGTTGGACACGGATGTTGGGTGATTAGACCTGGCTCGCAGTCGACGTTCCAATTCATCCCAAAAGTGTTCGATGGGGTTGAGGTCAGGGCTCTGTGCAGGCAAGTCAAGTTCTTCCACACCGATCTTGACAAACCATTTCTGTATGGACCTCACTGTGTGCACAGGGAACTATCATGCTAAAACAGGAAAGGGCCTTCCCCAAACTGTTGCCACAAAGTTGGAAGCACAGAATAGTCTAGAATGTTATTGTATGCTGTAGCGTTAAGATTTCCCTTCACTGGAACTAAGGGGCCGAGCCCGAATCATGAAAAACAGCCCCAGACCATTTTTCCTCCTCCACCAAACTTTACAGTCGACACTATGCATTAGGGAAGGTAGCATTCTCCTGGCATCCGCCTAACCCAGATTTGAAGGTCGGATTACCAGATGGTGAAGCGTGATTCATCACCCCAGAGAACGTGTTTCCACTGCTCAAGAGTCCAATGGCAGCGAGATTTACACCACTCCAGCCAACACTTGGCATCGGGCATGATGATCTTTAGGCTTGTGTGCGGCTGCTTGGCCATGGAAACCCATTTCATGAAGCCCCTGATGAACAGTTGTTGTGCTAATGTGACTTCCAGAGGCAGTTTGGAACTGGGTAGTGAGTGTTGAAACCGAGGACAGACAATTTTTACACGCTACGTGCTTCAGCAATCGGCATTCCCGTTCTGTGAGCTTGTGTTGCCTACCATTTCCACTTGACAATAACATCACTTTCAGTTGACCAGGCAGCTCTTGCAGGGCAGAAATTTCACTAACTGACTTGTTGGAAAGGTGGCATCCTATAACGGTACCACGTTGAAAGTCACTGAGCTGTCAATATTTGTCTATGGAGATTGCATGGCTGTGTGCTTGATTCTATACACCTTTCAGCAACAGGTGTGGCTGAAATAGCCAAATCCACTAATTTGAAGTGGTGTCCACATACTTTTGTATATATAGTGTATTTCACCACAAACCCCGCAACACTGTGCCAAAATATTAGTATGTTGCTTGTGTCTGTAAATTGGTGGTTGTAACGTTACACGCCATTCCAACCACATCCAATCAAAATGTGTATACATTTCACAAAAGAGGTCATGTGTGTAGACGCAAAAATATATTATTCTCTGCAGATTCTTTCAAGCTCTGTCAGGTTGTATGGGGAGTGTTGCTATACAGGTATTTTCAGGTCTCTCCAGAGATGTTCGATTGTGTTCAAGTCCGGTCTCTGACTGGGCCACTCAAAGACATTCAGAGACTTGTCCCGAAGCCACTCCTGCGATGTCTTGGCTGTGTGCTTTGGGTCGTTGTCTTTTTGGAAGATGAACCTTCGCCCCAGTCTGAGGTCCTGAGCACTCTGGAATAGGATGCTACCACCACCATGCTTCACTGTGGGGATGGTGCTAGGTTTCGTGATGCTTGGCATTCAGGCCAAAGAGTTCAATCTTGATTTCATCAGACCAGAGAATCTTGTTTCTCATGGTCTGAGTCTTTAGGTGCCTTTTGGCAAACTCCAAGCGGGCTGTCATTTGCTTTTTACTGAGCAGTGGCTTCCGTCTGGCCACTCTACCATAAAGGCCTGATTGGTGGAGTGCTGCAGACATGGTTGTCCTTCTGGAAGGTTCTCCCATCTCCACAGAGGAACTCTAGAGCTCTGTCAGAGTGACCATCAGGTTCTTGGTCACCTCCCTGACCTAGACCCTTCTTCCTCGATTGCTCAGTTTGACCAGGCGGCCAGCTCTAAGAAGAGTCTTGATGGTTTCAAACATCTTCCATTTAAGAATGATGGAGGCCACTGTGTTCTTGGGGACCT
Source organism: Oncorhynchus mykiss (assembly GCF_057628025.1). Taxonomy (NCBI): domain Eukaryota; kingdom Metazoa; phylum Chordata; class Actinopteri; order Salmoniformes; family Salmonidae; genus Oncorhynchus; species Oncorhynchus mykiss. Next base: position 13,527,173 of record NC_143049.1, read on the forward strand.
TCAATGCTGCAGAATTGTTTAATACCCTTCCCCAGATCTGTGCCTTTGACACATTCCTATCTTGGAGCTCTAAGGACAATACCTTCGACCTCATGTCTTGGTTTTTGCCCTGACATGCACTGTCAACTGTGTGCCTTTCCAAATCATGTCCAATCAATTGAATTTACCACAGGTGGACTCCAATGAAGTTGTAGGAACAAGGATGATCAATGGAAACAGGATGCACCTGAGCTCAAAAAAATGGGCTGAATACTTATGGAAATAATAATGTCTGTTTTTTATTTTTTAATACGTTTCGATTTGTCATTATGGGGTATTGTGTGTAGATTGCTGAGATATATATATATATATTTTTTTTAAGTCTGTAACGTAACAAAATGTAGAAAAAGTCAAGGGGTCTGATTACTTTCCGAAGTCACTGTATATACAGTACCAGTCAAAAGGTTGGACACACCTACTCATTCAAGGGTTTTTCTTTATTTTTACTATTTTCTACATGGTAGAATAATAGTGAAGACATCAACACTATGAAATAACACATATGGAATCATGTAGTAACCAAAAACAAATACAAAAATATTTTATATCCTTCAAAGTAGCCACCCTTTGCCTTGATGACAGCTAGTGCACACATGTTCCTTACGCACAAAAAGCGTATTTCTCTAAAATGTTGTACACAAATTTGATTATATCGCTGTTAGTGAGCATTTCTCCTTTGCCAAGGTTATTCATCCACCTGACAGGTGTGGCCTATCAAAAAGCTGATTAAACAGCATGATCATTACACAGGTGCACCTTGTGCTGGGGACAATAAAAGGTTTTGTCACAAAACACAATGCCACAGATGTCTCAAGTTTTGAAGGAGCGTGCAATTGGCAAGCTGACTGCAGGAATGTACACGAGCTGTTGCCAGATAATTTAATGTTTATTTCTCTACCATAAGCCACCAATGTCGTTTTAGAGAATTTGGCAGGATGTAAAACCGGCCTTCCAACCACAGACTACCACATCGGCTTCTTCACCTGCGGGATCATTTGAACCAGCCACTCAGACAGCTGATGAAACTGAGGAGTATTTTTTTCTGTAATGAAACCCTTTTGTGGGGAAAAACTCATTCTGATTGGCTGTGCTTGGCTCCCAAGTGGGTTAGCCTATGCCCTCCCAGGCCCAACCATTGATGCACCCTTGCCCAGTCGGGAAATCCATAGATTAGAGCCTAATGAATTTATTTCAATTGACTGATTTCCTTATTTTTTAAAAATGTAACCTTCATTTAAGTAGGCAAGTCATTTCAGAACAAATTCTTATTTACAATGACGGCAGATCTTCAACTTGAACAGTCTGTAGCCCACGGTGGTAAAGAATCCTGCCATTCCTTGAAATGCAAAAAACAACAACAGATAAAGTAGAGTACAGAATATAAAGGACAACTGGGCCTATAGGACAATGACACTTGAAGACATACAGTCAATATCAACATCAATACAACAGTACAAAATAACAACAAATGTTGACTGTGTATAGTGTACAACAGTATATTTAATACACTTCTGCTGCCTCAGAAGGATTTTTGTTTTTTTGTCACATTAAGTACACTTTAACATGGGGCACCATTTTTTCACCACGCTGTCTGTGTGGGTGGACCATTTCAGTTGGTCCGTGATGTGTACGCCGAGGAACTTAAAACTTTCCACCTTCTCCACTACTGTCCCATCGATGTGGATAGGGAGCTGCTCCCTCTGCTGTTTCCTGAAGTCCACGATCATCTCCTTTGTTTTGTTGACATTGAGTGTGAGGTTATTTTCCTGACACCACACTCCGAGGGCCCTCACCTCCTTCCTGTAGGCCGTCTCGTTGTTGTTGGTAATCAAGCCTACCACTGTAGTGTCGTCTGCAAACTTGATGATTGAGTTGGAGGCGTGCATGGCCACACAGTCATTGGTGAACTGGGAGTACAGGAGAGGGCTGAGAAAGTACCCTTGTGGAGCCCCAGTGTTGAGGATCAGCGGGGTGGAGATGTTGTTACCTACCCTCACCACCTGGGGGCGGCCCATCAGGAAGTCCAGGACCCAGTTGCACAGGGCGGGGTCGAGACCCAGGGTCTCGAGCTTAATGACGAGTTTGGAGGGTACTATGATGTTAAATGCTGAACTGCAGTCGATGAACAGCATTCTTACATAGGTATTCCTCTTGTCCAGATGGGTTAGGGCAGTTTGCAGTGTGATTGGGATTGAGTCGTCCGTGGATTTATTGGGGCGGTAAGCAAATTGGAGTGGGTCTAGGGTGGAGGTGATATGGTCCTTGACTAATCTCTCAAAGCACTTCATGATGACGGAAGTGAGTACAACGGGACGGTAGTCATTTAGCTCAGTTACCTTAGCTCTCTTGAAGCATGTGGGAGCAGCAGACTGGGATAAGGAGTGGCCAAAATTATGTTATACCAGGGGCAGACCCATTGAGGGCTTTCACCATGCTTCCGCCATGTCGAAGTAGTCAAAGTCATCAATTGGGTGGGGATTCCTATGGATTCTAGACTCAATGGAGCTCTAACTATCTCTATGGGCATGCACTGCTTGCTGGAACATAAAGGGTTAGTGCTATAAGGGCCATTTAGGACCATTTAGGAGACAGCTGTACCGACCGTGCTTTATTCCACACTCACGACAGACAGGCACACTCACACACAGTGATAGGAATTGGATTGATGGTAGTCGTCAAAGTGATAGTGTAAGTGGTCGCATGGTCAGTGACGCACTAACACACGTTGAGGAAGTCCAGGATGGAGGCTTTTCCTCAGCTTTTCCTTTTCCTTGGCTGACCAGCTCAGCTGACTTGAGTTCCCTGGCAACCTGGTGCGTAACACAGAGGTGTGACATGGCCTCTGCCAAGGGACAATTGGGTCAGCCTGATGCGGGTGGGATGGTAGTCTACCTCAGCAGTAAAAGGCTACAAAGTGTACAAGATGGCAAAAAAAACAACATCAGTTCAACATATGCTGTAATATCTGTGAGCTGCATGCTATAGTGTTTCCATTTAAATCTCAGTTATGATTTTACATAAATTATACTAATAGGCTACTTTGCTGCTTTAAACAGGGGAATAAGAATAGGAAAAGATTATGACAAATACCAGGAAATGGAGGAATGCCTAATAACTACAGACTAAATGCTGACTTTATCATAGTGCTTACTCAAAAGCAGGTTTGCTTTGCTAGAATAGCACATTTAATACTGTATTTTAGGATTTCAGAAACTTTTTTTCCCCCCAGAATTAAGTCTACTCTAATGCATAATACATCATACAGGAAAGTTGTTTATTCTTCTTGACGATAACATATTCAGTGAGCTCCAAAAGTATTTGGACACCGACAATTGTGGGGAAAACTGAAATGATTAAAATGAATATGAGGTTAAAGTGCATATCATCCATATCGGGTGAACCGTTTAGAAATTACAGCACTTTTTGTACATAGTCCCCCAATTTTAGGGGAACTAAAGTATTGGGACAAATTCACTTATGTGTATTAAAGTAAACATTTTAATTTGTTTCCCCATTAAACAGGAAACAACTTTGACCAATCAAACTTCCCACTCTAATTCCTGCCACGACAGGACACAATCATTGATAAGTCGACTCAGACAGATTGGACTACTTAAAAATACCCCCTAGAAGACTGCCAATAGGTAAACAACATGAACCATTTTACTGTGACCCCTTTGTCAAGAATGGTATGGTCAGTAGTGATGGGTCGTTTGCGAACGAATGGCTCTTTTTGGTGTGGGGAACTGAATCGCATCAGTGAAAGAGCCATTCATTTGGCTCCCTTATTTGCATACTGCTATTACTCACTTACAGTGAATCCACACTGCAGAAACAATAAATTGTGAGAAAAGCACATCAATCTAGTCCAATGTGTAAAAAAAACCTGTCATCTAATAATTTGGTCAGGTAAAAATGTTTTTGAACGTGCGCTTCACGATCTGTCATAATGGTAGCCTACCTTTTGGGCTTTGCATTGGATATTTGAAAAATATTCATGTTTCTAGGCCGACTTTTAAGCATTTTGAAGGAAAGACTCGGAATGCCCACTGACTAAAGGTCAGTGGCGGTATATTAAACAAACTCATACCACTATTATTGGCCAGATGGGGGCGGCATGAGGCAAGATAAGTTAACACCGTTATCCTGTAGTACACAGATAATTTTAAAAAATTGTTTCTAGGCTCCTCAGTGACAAGATAAGGGATAGTATGTGCTTAGTACTGTAGTAGATTGCTGCCCTACAGTAATCAAGCCCATGAACTTTCACACATCCAAATGAGCCCATAATATGTACACTGTAGTTACATGTAAACTTGAAGGGTGTGTTTTCAACATTTCCCAAATTACTGTTTTTAGATCCAAAATATTTAGACTCTTACTTTTCCTGTGTCTACATTTCAACGCCACATCAAATTAGAGACGGTATTAACAAATATCCAGAACATCCATCAATGCATCATGAATTGTTTATTCTTGTGCACCACCTGAAAGTTGATGTCAATGGCCTAGAGTTAGTTGCCCTTTAGAAGGATAGCAGACAGTATTTCACAATACTCTTATCTTTTAGATGAAACATAGTATAACTTAAAGCAGGGATGACAAACTAATTTCACGAAAGCAGGGATGTCAAACTCGTTCCACGGAGGGCAGTGTCTGCGGGGTCTTTGTTTTTTTCCTTTCAATTAAGACCTAGACAACCAGGTGAGGTGAATTCCTTACTAATTAGTGGCCTTAATTCAGCAATCAAGTACAAGGGTGGCGCGAAAATCCGCAGAGACTCTGCCCTCCATGGAATGTGTTTGACACGTGCCTTAAAGAGTTTACCTTTACAGGCCAATTAAATGCTCAGATGAAATAGAACAGCTTATCATTCACACTATTCTAATCATTAGATCTTTATCACTGACATAAAATAATTTAAACTATATATTTACTTTTGTCACACCCAAAATAGAGATATTAATGTACTGTATTTGTCCTAAGGGTGTGTATGTAAATTCAGTCTTGGGTGCCAGAGTGTGCTCAGTGTGCTCGTAAATTCAGAGCGTTGTCAGATTGACCATTAGTAAATTCATAGTGTTTCGCTAACGCTCTGGCCGAGGAGTAGGGTTGTTCAGAGAGTTCTGACCTCACAACGGCATTCAAGCACCCAATCTAACATTGGCTAGCTTACTAGCTACTTCCAGACACAAATAAGAGAACACCTCCCATTTTACTCACCCTAGCAGAGCTGGTTAGGCTGTTTTCATGTTATCCAGAGCGTTGGTGACTGGAGTTGTGCTGCAGGCAACAATTTAATTATGCTTTTTTGCCAATGTTTACTGACACCGGCCATATTCAACAGGTGTTGAGTGTTCGTAAATTCAACAATTATTCTGCGCTCTGGCACATTCAGATGAGAGTGCTCTGAAATCGGAGTAGATAGACAAAGTGAATTTACGAACTAGATTGATTCAGCGGATTTACGTTTACTATGTTACATCTACTTTATGAAACCAGGCTGTTGAATCCAGGGGGTGGAAGATCAGCACAATAGCGGGATTAAAATTTAAAGGCAAAATTCTGGCATTCCCGGAGACTGCATTCACCGGCAAACGATGCAAATGTCAGCTATCAGTCAGCATCGTAAATAAACCTTTACATTTTAACACTCCTTAATCTTCCCAATTAAGGAGCCTTAGTTTTGTTGTTTAGCTACTTCAAGAGATCTAGGGTCTGTCACTCGAAGTCCACATCTTCCAATGCATTGTGGAAAAGTGTGCCAAAATTAGTATGACATCTGGGCATTTAAGTATACTAAATTTTTGAAATGTTGCATATTATTAAACATAATGTTTTCGAAAAACTCAAATGGCCTACTATTTAAAACGCAGGTATGGGTATTCGGACAAGACCAGTGACTTCTCCCAGCAGTAGCATAACATGGGCGGCACCAGAAAACAAAGGCACAATCCTCAAAATTGAGCTTGACACAGGTTCTGCAGTGTCTATAACTGTCTACAATGAGCATTTCAATGTTATCAAGCTGAAGAAAACAAATGTGTTGCTGAAGACATAGTCAAGAGAGAGATTGATCCCAAATGGTGGTTTTGCAGATCAGAGTGAGCTATGAAGAGCAAAAAGAGCAGCAGTATGTAGTGCCTGGAACTATTCCCCCATTATTTGTCAGGGAATGGCTGTCCAAAATAAAATGTAACTGGTGGGACTTGAAAATGCATAATTATCATTTCCCAGCTTAGAGAAAAAGGCACAGACCAAACACTGAAACACTTGCTGAAGAATTATGACAGTTTTCAATAATCAGATGGGAACGGCCAAAGGATTCACAACCAAGCTCGTACTGTTCCATAATCCCTGAGACAAAAGGTGAAAGCAGACATTTCTTTCTTTGCTGAATTCCTGTTGATTTTAGGAGGAGGGGTGGGGGGGTTAGTTGCCCGAGAGGCTGTTGTGTTTTGTCAGTGACTCAAGTTACACATCGCTCAGACTGTCGGTGTGGTTTTCTTTTGAACTTTGTGTGGGAACGAGGTCGAAAGAGAATACAAAGGGAGAGTAAAACAACAACAGATGTGGAGAACTGTAGCCTACACAACAAGGTTTGAATGGTACGACAGTTGTAGGTTGAGAAACATGGTTCTGATTAGGTAGTGTACAACTAAGATTAGAAGTGACTTTTTTTGTAGCAGGTTAGGAGAACTTACGCAGCAGGTTAGAAGAATTAACGTAGCAGGTTAGGAGATCTTACGCAGCAGGTTAGAATAATTAATGTAGCAGGTTAGGAAAACATATATAGCAGGTTAGAATAATTCATGTAGCTGGTTAAGAGAATTAGGTTAAGGTTAGGAAAAGAGTTAGCTAAAATTCTCTCCTAACCTGCTACGAAAAGTCACTACTAGTCACACTGAACAAACATAGAAACAACAAAAGTCTATATGAATGATGGATGGTTTAAAGGAGCATGGCCATTATAGTTGTATGCCTCTATCCATAAAATCAGCATATTTCATCAAAGGCTTTAAATAGTTGCAAATAGATGGCATGACCATTTTGGGGTTATTGTTTTGTTTTTGCACGCATGTCTTGTTAGGGATTCAGGAGGACTTGGGTATATCTTGGGTATGTACATGTATGTGCATGTCTTCTTCAATCTTACCTCTATTCACAATGATCTTGTTTTGGGGCTTTCTCCACCACTCTTTATGGTATGAAACAGCATAAAGGCCCAACATGCAACACTATTACAAATCTGAGAGAGGTTCTCTCTACACATGTGATCTATTAAGTTTTCCTATCACAAAATCTCTCTGTAGTCTCCTGACTGAAACCAGCTGAAACCTGCATGGTCCTGGCCCTGAGCCATCTAAATGCATATACTTGAGGCAGAGCTATGTATAAACAATGCTTTTCCTTGATATTAATATACTAGACACGTTTCATTTCATTGCGAGAACATTGCTGTGTCCTAGTGCTTAGAATACTAATGGCACTCTCACTGTGAAAGGAGGGGGAGGAGCATGAGTCATGGGTATCGAAAACACAAAATACACTTAAGCTGGGGCACAGATGTGCTCTGAAAGAACGAAGAGGAAAGGACAATGGGCTTTCTGCTGCCGATCCTTCTGGCTCTGTTAGCCTCTGTCTTAGGGGGACTCTACCTCCTGGGGGCCTTCAGGTGGTGTCGACCAGGGGAACCCCCCCTGGACCGGGGCCCCATTCCCTGGCTGGGCCACGTCCTTGAGTTCCGCAGGGACACAGCAAAGTTCCTGGAGAGGATGAAGAGGAAGCATGGGGATATTTTCACTGTGCAGCTGGGAGGATTCTACTTCACATTCCTTATGGACCCTCGGTCCTTCGGGACGATTGTGAAGGAGGCCCGCACCAAACTGGACTTCAGCAAGTTTGCACAAAAGCTGGTTCAGAAAGTGTTTAGTTACCACTCCGACCACAGGTTTCCTCAGATGTCCAGCAACAAGCACCTGATGGGGGACGGTTTAGTGGTCATGACACAGGCTATGATGAGCAACCTACAGAATCTGATGCTGCACAGTGTAGGGACGGGGGATAATAACCATATGCCCTGGAATGAGGACGGTCTGTTCAACTACAGCTACAACATTGTCTTCAGGGCAGGTTACCTGGCTCTGTTCGGTAATGAGACACCAAAATCCACAGAAAGCATGGAGAAAGCCAGAGAGGTCGACAGAGTGGAGTCCCAGGAGCTCTTCCTTGAGTTCCGTAAGTATGACCAGCTCTTCCCCAATCTGGCCTATGGGGTCCTGCCTCCATGGGAGAAGAGAGAGGCGGAGAGGCTGAAGAGGCTGTTCTGGAAAATGCTCTCAGTGCAGAAGGTGAAGACCAAGGAGAACATCAGTGTCTGGGTGCGTGAGCAGCAGCAGGAGAGGGAGGAGCACGGCATGGAGGACTTCATGCAGGACAGGTACATGTTGCTTCTCCTCTGGGCCTCACAGGGCAACACAGGCCCTGCTGCCTTCTGGCTCCTTCTCTACCTCATGAAGCACCCAGATGCAATGGGGGCTGTGAAGAAGGAGGTGGAGGAGGTGCTGAAGGAGACAGGCCAGGAGGTGACGCATGAAGGCCCCTTTATCGATCTAACCCGGGACATGCTGCAAAAGACGCCCATCCTGGACAGTGCCGTGGAGGAGACACTCCGCCTCACCACAGCCCCCGTCCTCACCAGGGCCGTGCTCCAGGACATGTCCCTCAAGATGGCCAACGGAAGCGAGTACCGCATCAGAGAAGGAGACAGAGTAGCCCTGTTTCCTTACACTGCCGTCCAGATGGACCCAGAGGTCCACCCGGACCCACTCACCTACAAGTATGATCGCTTCCTGACAGCAGAGGGGGGTAAAAAGACAGACTTTTACAAAGGTGGGAAAAAAATTAAATACTACAACATGCCGTGGGGTGCTGGGATCACTATGTGCCCAGGACGCTTCTTCGCCACCAATGAGCTGAAGCAGTTTGTCTTCCTCATGCTCACATACTTTGACTTTGAGCTCAAGAACCCAGATGAAAAGATACCTGATATTGACACCAAGCGCTGGGGCTTTGGGTCCATGCAGCCAACCAGAGACATCCAGTTTAGATACAGACTCAGGTTTTAAAAATGAGTGACTGACAAACCAGCCTTTGTCAACACTGAGTGTAAACTTCCATCTCATGAGCTGTTAATCTGATTTGGTTTATTATAAACTATCTTGTGCCTAAAAATAAAAGTGTCTAGAGTACCTAGTACCACAACAAGTGGTACAGTATTAAAATAACTGCTTATAATTGTTTTGTTTCATCTACTTTCATCTACTTTCACTGTCTTTGAAAATATCTGGAATGTTTATGCTTAGAGTCAGCTGGAAATATTACATTTTAAAATTGAAATCAGGTACTATATAATATTTTTGAGTGATGAGTCATGAGGAAATGGTTTGCAGATAGTATTAGAAACATGTAGGAGACGTGTAGGAGACGTATTCTACAAGAAACAATATCACTCCCTAAAAACACAATCCTTGGTAGCTTTTCTGAATTCACAGATAAATTGATCCACATGGAACATTTCAGGCATTGAAACCGTAAATGACTTGATAATTTAAAAAAATTATCATAAAATCTTACAAGAACAAAAAAGAAACGCACAGATGTTCAAAACCAATTCCATGTAGGAGATTAATTTACATGTAGTTAAAGCTACTGTGTGTACTGTATTCTTGATTTTATTATCTTTTTAGTCTGGTTCACTCATATTCTGACCCTCAAGGACTGTCTATGATTGTGCCAAAAATGTGTACTATAATAATCATTGCTGTTTTTGTAACATTATAATGTCAAGCATTTAATCTTTGTGTTTTTCCTCCTGCCAAATGTAATAAAATATCCTTATAAAGCCTTGGATGTGGTATAAGTGTTATACCCCTTTCATACACAGACAAAAATCCCACTTTTTTTTACCATCCCAACTTTTTTTAAATCTGTGTTTTTGTATATCTGAAAGGGGTAGGGGGTAAGAAAACATGGTATATTAAATCCCACCTTGAGTTCTAGACATGAAGCCTGCATTTTTAGACCATGTAAACAAAATACAGGTATCGGGTCTTATTCCAACCTCATAGTGTGGAAATATATATAAAACACAGGGAAATCATGTTTTTAACTGCACTGGGCCTTTAATATTTTGTTTTGCTTGTCTTTGGGCAGCCTCATGCATCTGGTTTTCAGGGGAAATAGAAAGAGAGCCTGTGATGCGACTCCCTTTTTTCAACATTAACATGGTGACACTCCATCTTAACTCCGCCTCCACATTTACTGGATTGGTTCAACAGTGCAGAAGAGAACCTCCCCCGACAGTATTTTTTTCTCGTCAGGACCAGAAAGAAAGAAATGCCGCTCAGGCGTCTTTTACGCCTGCTACGTTAGGTTGATCGATAGATAACAAGGTTGACATGTTAAGCTAGACCCACTTAGTTTCCACCACAAAACACCAGAAATTTGTCAAAAAGAGTAGAAACCAACTCAGCAGCTTTTACACTACTATTTGACAAAAAAAAATATTTAAAGAAATAGTTTCACAATGTTAAACAGAGTTCAGTTCATGTAACAGGGTTGAACTTAAAATGAGCGAAAGACGTAAATTATTCACTAATCACATGAAATAAATAATAATATTCTGAAATGACTTTGTCAATACAACAAAATAACTAGGGATTTAAAATGATGATTACATAAAAAATAAAAATAAACGTTTTGCGGGTTAAGTGGGTCAAAATCTTCTTAGAAGTAACAGAGGGTGCACGGAGGAACATGTGGAAATTTGGCACTTTAGCAAGTCTATTCATATTAAAAAACAGATTTATTGAATTCTCAATGTGGTCTATATTAAAGGGCACTTTATGTAATGTAACAGGCTTTTAAAATTCAATTTTGGTGCACAATTTCTACTTAACATATCAAAGGGACGCAAAAGGCACTCTTTTCGTGGAACAAGCCATGTAAAGTATCTTTAGAAAGTATTGACAACCCCTGACTTTTTCCACTTTTTGTTGAATTACAAAGTGGGGTTAAAATGGATATCATTGTCTTTTTTTTCTTAACAATCTACACAACATACTCTGTAATGTCAAAATGGAAACGTTTTTAAAAACATTTTTTTTAAACTAATGAGAACATAATTACAAAAAAAAATAATTTATAGACTGCAAGAAATCCAAACAGATGTAATATTTGACTAAATAAAGCAGAATTGTAAAGCCATAGTTATTTGGTTGCTTTGCCAAAGTCATTTCGGAAGATTATTATTTATTTAATGTGATTAATACATTTAAAAAATGCTTCAAGATCTGTCAAGTTGGTTGTTGATCATTGCTAGACAGACATGTTCAAGTCTTGCCATAGATTTTCAAGCAGATATACAGTGGGGAGAACAAGTATTTGATACACTGCCGATTTTGCAGGTTTTCCGTCTTACAAAGCATGTAGAGGTCTGTAATTTTTATCATAGGTACACTTCAACTGTGAGAGACGGAATCTAAAACAAAAATCCAGAAAATCACATTGTATGCTTTTTAAGTAATTAATTTGCATTTACATGCTTTGTAAGTAGGAAAACCTGCAAAATCGGCAGTGTATCAAATACTTGTTCTCCCCACTGTATCTCAAAACTGTAACTAGGCAACTGAGTTAGGAATGACGCCTGTATCTTTGTATACACCATCCAAAGCCTAATTAATAACTTCACCATACTCACTTTTTATTTTTTATGTTTGTTAGGCATTGGTAAACCTCTCTGGACTTTGTGGTTAAATCTGTGCTAGAAATGCACTTCTTGATTAAGGAGCCTTACAGATGTTTGGGGTACAGAGATGTGGTCGTCATTCAAAAATCACATACTATACCACATTTTCTGTCTGAAATAGGTATTATTGTCAATATAGTTAGTGTATCTCAACTGGGCACAGACGTCAATTCAATGACAATTCAATGCTTTCGTAGAGACTGTCTGTGGTTATTTGGGGTTGAAGCATGCCCAAGATTCAGCAGCTCCCCAAAAGCTAAACTAGTAAGCCAAATAGAAGGAAGCTTTGTGGTATGCAATGCTACTGTGCACATAAAAGGGTGATGTGTACTCCTACAAATGTCGTAGGCCATCTTGTGGACACAAAGGGGAAATGTTGAAATCGGTCTGAGGTTACTAAAGGTGCTTTCAAATGCACACTACATGGACTGCTCAGGGGGGGGGGGGTAGCTAGAATTACATCTTTTGGTGGCTATGTCTAATCTACACATAGCCACCAAATGATGTAATTCTAGGCCTAGCATTGTTGAGAGAAAAAAATAACATAATATACTTTTACATTCATCACACTCAAAATAGAGATCGGAATGTACTGTGAAGCTACTTTTCCACTTTGCTACTGTTTCTACTTTGGGAGTATAGTCCATCAAAGATTCCTCTCCATCGCACTCTGTTCTGGGCTGTTTTCTCCAGATTATGAAACATACAGACGGTAAATGACAAAAGACGTTGCACTTCCTATAATATGCAATTCATTATATGAATTTGTCTGACCTTTATACGTATTAACCTTTGTTTAAATTGGAAACACCAGACTGTTCTGTACCACTTGTGGGTGGTTTCTGGTTATTGTGCAATCGAGTTAGTCATTAACTGCTGGCAGGGGTGTCATAGGTTCATCACGCCATAAAAATAAAAATACATTCTAGCCGGGGCTCAGATTGTCTGTGTGAGAACGAAGAAGAAAGGACCATGGGATTTCTGCTGCCGATCCTTCTGGCTCTGCTAGCCTCTGTCTTGGGGGGCTTCTACCTCCTGGGGGCTTTCAGGCAGCGTCGACCCGGGGAACCCCCCCTGGACCGGGGCCCCATCCCCTGGCTGGGCCATGTCCTTGAGTTCCGCAGGGACACAGCAAAGTTCCTGGAGAGGATGAAGGGGAAGCATGGGGATATTTTCACCGTGCAGCTAGGAGGATTCTACTTCACATTCCTTATGGACCCTCGGTCCTTCGGGACGATTGTGAAGGAGGCCCGCACCAAACTGGACTTCAGCAAGTTTGCAAAACATCTGGTGCAGAAAGTGTTTGGTTACCACTCCGACCACAGGTTTCCTCAGATGTCCAGCAACAAGCACCTGATGGGGGACGGTTTAGTGGTCATGACAAAGGCTATGATGAGCAACCTACAGAATATGATGCTGCACAGTGTAGGGACGGGGGATAATAACCATATGCCCTGGAATGAGGACGGTCTGTTCAACTACAGCTACAACATTGTCTTCAGGGCAGGTTACCTGGCTCTGTTCGGTAATGAGACACCAAAATCCACAGAAAGCATGGAGAAAGCCAGAGAGGTCGACAGAGTGGAGTCCCAGGAGCTCTTCCTTGAGTTCCGTAAGTATGACCAGCTCTTCCCCAATCTGGCCTATGGGGTCCTGCCTCCAGGGGAGAAGAGAGAGGCGGAGAGGCTGAAGAGGCTGTTCTGGAACATGCTGTCAGTGCAGAAGGTGAAGACCAAGGAGAACATCAGTGTCTGGGTGCGCGATCAGCAGCAGGAGAGGGAGGAGCACGGCATGGAAGACTTCATGCAGGACAGGTATATGTTTCTTCTCCTTTGGGCCTCACAGGGCAACACAGGCCCTGCTGCCTTCTGGCTGCTCTTCTACCTCATGAAGCACCCAGACGCCATGAGGGCCGTGCAGGGGGAAGTGGAGGAGGTGCTGAAGGAGACGGGCCAGGAGGTGAAACACGAAGGCCCTTTCATCAACCTGACCCAGGACATGCTGCAAAAGACGCCCATCCTGGACAGCGCCGTGGAGGAGACCCTCCGCCTCACCTCCGCCCCCGTCCTCACCAGGGCCGTGCTCCAGGACATGTCCCTCAAGATGGCAGATGGAAACGAGTACCGCATCAGAGAAGGAGACAGAGTAGCCCTGTTTCCTTACACTGCCGTCCAGATGGACCCAGAGGTCCACCCAGACCCACTCACCTACAAGTATGATCGCTTCCTGACAGCAGAGGGGGGTAAAAAGACGGACTTTTACAAAGGTGGGAAAAAAATTAAATACTACAACATGCCGTGGGGTGCTGGGATCACTATGTGCCCAGGACGCTTCTTCGCCACCAATGAGCTGAAGCAGTTTGTCTTCCTCATGCTCACATACTTTGACTTTGAGCTCAAGAACCCAGATGAAAAAATACCTGATATTGACACCAAGCGCTGGGGCTTTGGGTCCATGCATCCAACCAGAGACATCCAGTTTAGATACAGACTCAGATTTTAAAAATGGTTGACTGACACAAACCAGCCTTTGACAACGTTTTGACAACTGTTAATCTGATGATGATTGTTATAAACGATGTGCCTAAACATTCATTTATCTAGAGTACATAGTACAGTAAAATGTGTTACAGTATTACAATAACTGGATATAATTGCTGTGTTAATTTCGATGAAAAATAATTTACCTGTTCTCTCTTTGAAAATGACTGGAATAAATATTTTTGTTTATGCTTAGAGTCAATTGGAAAGTAGATATTGCATAATTGAAAGCTGACATAGATAGAAAAGAATCTGTCCTGTAAAGCCAGTGAGTAATAGGAAAGGGTTACAGAAAGTATTAGAAATGCACATATGTTATCTGTAAGTGAACTACAACAAAATATATAAAGTTAACTTTATCCCATTACTCAACAATATGAAAGCAGACCTTATTAAATGGAACAGTCTTATCATACAGTACATCTAACAAGTACACTCTTAGAAAAAAGGGTTTCCAAAGGGTTCTTTGGCAGTCCCCATAGGAGAACTCTTTTTGATTCCAGGTAGAACCCTTTGGGGTCAATTTAGAACCATCTGTGGAAAGGGTTCTACATTGAACCCAAAAGGGTTTTTCTTGGAACCAAACAGGGTTCTTCAAAGGTTTTTCCTATGGGGACAGCCAAAGTACCCTTTTAGGTTCTAGATAGACCTCTTCAGAATGGCATGGGTCCCAAAGTTTTAGTATGTATTCTAGGTAATACAAATTACCCAGAAAGTATACTGGGTCACAACAGACTTTATATGGGTAAATAAGTCTCATAGAATATAAACAAAAGTCTTCCTTGATGGTGGTTTTAACCTTCCAGACTTGGAATTGTATCAACTCGCTGAGGCTTTTACTTGCCTTATATAGTTAAATGCGCTTAAGAGGAAGATGTGCCTGGTCATCCCCAGAATCTTTTCATGTATCTATTTTCAAAGGACAAAGCTAAGAACATTAACCTCTTCATAGTTAAGAAAAATAAACAACATGGGAGAAAATGTAGCATATTCTACAAGAAACAATATCACTCCCTAAAAAAACAATCCTTGGATAGCTTTTCAGAATTCACCAATAAATTGGTCCACATGGAAAAACTAAAAGGCATAGAAACCGTAAATGACTTTGTTATAGGAAATACATTTATTTCCTTGACAGCATTAGAAAGCAATTTTGGAAAGCAAGTTTTATATATCACGGAATTTAAATTTGGAATCTTTTTTTTTTTTAATCTGAGCAATCTTGAGGGAATCCTATTTGAGTCAGACAAGGATATTCATATGATAGGTAAGCTATATAAAACCTTGCAGAGAGCCTACCCAACTGACAATCATTTAGAAAAAAATTAACTATTGGAACCAAGACTTAAAAGGAACTGATGTTGGCACAAGATGGAGGGAATGTTGGAACATAGCTAACGAAATTACAGTAAATGAAAATGTACACTTAATCCAGTGTTAACTACTGGATAGAATTAATTATACAAGAGACAAATTTGACAAATTCAACAGCATAATGGCAGAGTCATGTCGACGGCAAGAAGCAAAATAGTCCAAGTGCATTGGAGGCCATGTTGCCGGAGAGTGATGCTGAGGGTGATAACATGTTGGTCTGGGCAGGTGTGATGTAGTTGTTTGTATGTTTGTATTGTTTCAAAACACTTGATAAAATCTTACCCCTCCAAAAAAGAAAGGCACAGGTGTTCAAAACCAACTCCATGTAGGAGATGAGATGACATTTATTTAAAGCTACTGCTGTGTGCTGTATTGTTGCTTTTATTATATTTTTAGTCTGGCTCACTTGGGAAGTTATTCATTACACTTTCTATAGTGTATAAATACACCCAGTCACTACAAAGATACAGGCGTCCTTCCTAACCCAGTTGCCGGAGAGGAAGGAAACCGCTTAAGGATTTCACCATGAGGCAGATGGTGACTTTAAAACAGTTAGACTTTAATGGCTGTGATAGGGGAAAACTGAGGCTGGATCAACAACATTGTAGTTACTCCACCATACTAAACTAATTGACATTGTGAAAAGAAGGAAGCCTGTACAGAATACAAACACGCATCCTGTTTTCAACAAGGCTCTAAAGTAATACTGCAAAAAATGTGGCAAAGCAATTCACTTTTTGTCCTGAATACAAAGTGTTATGTTTGGGGCAAATCCAATTCAACACATCCCTGAGTACCACTCACCATATTTTCAAGCATAGTGGTGGCTGCATCATGTTATGTTATGGCTATGCTTGTAATGCTTGTAATCGTTAAGGACTGGGGAGTTATACAGGATAATAAATAAACAGAATGGAGCTAAGCACAGGCAATTTTCCCCGAGGAATATATGGTTAATTTTTCTTTTCACCAGACACTGGGAGATGAATTCACCTTTCAGCAGGACAATAACCTAAACCACAAGGCCAAATCTACACTTGAGTTGCTTACCAATAAGAAAGTGAATGTTCCTGAGTGGCTGAGTTACAGTTTTGACGTAAATCTAATTGAAAATACATGGCAGGACCTGAAAATGGTTGTCTAGCAATGATCAATAACCAATTTGACAGAGCTTGAAGAATTTTGAAAATAATATTGGGAAAATGTTGCTCAATCCAGGTGTAGAAAGCTCTTGGAGACTTACCAAGAAAGACTCACAGCTCTAATCGCTGCCAAAGGTGCTTATACAAAGTATTGACTCAGGGGTATGAATACTTATATAAATGAGATATTTCAGTATTTCATTTTCAATAAATTAATAAACATTTCTAAAAATCATAGTTTCACTTTATGATAATGTGGTATAGTGTGTAGATGGGGGGAGAAAAATACATACTTAATATATTTAATTCAGGCTGTTACACAACAAAATGTGGAATAAGTCTTGGGGTATGAATACTTTCTGAAGGCAACGTATGTCCTAGGCCACAGTGTGGACACAAAAGGCAGATGTCTAAATCAGTCTCATGTTACTAAAGTTTTCCCAAATCCACACTCTACATGGACTACTCAGAAAAAGTAGCTAGAATTATATAATGTGGGGGCAATCAGTTTAATCCACCCTGAACCACATAAAAAGCTACTAGGCCTATTCAGTGAGACTTGTACCCATTTGTGCCCTTAAAGAGACTGCCTTTAAAAATAAACTTTTGAACAATGTCTATGTGGCATCCATATTAGTCAGAAGCAGTTATTCTAGTGTCAAAATTGACTACACAGTGTAAATAGGATACTTTTGGTCATAAAGTCAGTCTCTTCTAAAAATGGAATTTGGAACATCATATGCGTCACAACGGGTAAATGACCGTTGGGTTTTGATTTGTCCACTAACATGCGGTGAACAGCTGCGGTGATTGCTCTCTATCCAATAGCATATACAGTCCTGCCAAGCAGCTACAACTTTGTTTACATAAGATAACACGTTGTGCATTTTTTTTACTTGAGAAATACTGCACCAAACACCTTAGTTAGATGTAAAATTGCTCAACTAAAACATCCTCGGCAAAAATGTCAAAATAAATTGTCACGCCGACTCATGCTCCCTCCCGCAGGCGCTCGAAGTCGCAGTTCTACTAACCATCAGCCCTGGCAACAATTATTATACACACCTGCTCCCAATCATTAAGCACACCTGGTCATCATTTACACTGTGATTACTCCCGCTTTATTTATCCCTCAGTTGACATAAGTCATTAGGTAATATTGTTCTCTCTCTTTCTGTACGCTGCTCATCAACATCGTGTCCTTATTAAACTCACCTACTGCATCATGACTCCGTGTATATTTTACATAAATACAGATTTCTTGAGTTATCTTAGATTCATTCAGGGGATTTTGAGGAAGTGAAATAGGCTTCCACGCGCGTCTACAGTTTCTCATGGTGGACACACATCACTAACCAAACATGGAATCGGTCAGGGAACACACCACGAATACTGAAATATTGTAATCATTAAGGACTGGTGAGTTATACAGGATAATAAATAAGCAGAATGGAGCTAAGCACAGGCAAAGTCCCCGAGAAAATATGGTTCATTCTGCTTTCCACCAGACACTGGGAGATGAATTGGCGTGTTCAGTGGCTTTTTAAGAGCAAAGGCAAATTGGAGATTTGTCTCTACAACACCTGTATGTAAAACTGAAACACTCCATTTAGTATGATAGGTTACGTTTCATATAGTATATATTAATTTGTGGATGTTCAACACCCATTTCATATTATATGTTACGAATTTTGAAAACATATATGTTACGGATTTTGAAAACGTATGACATGTTATGAATTCTAGCTAGGTGGCTAACGTTAGCTAGACTAGGGGTTAAGGTTAGGGTTACGTTTAGGAGTTAGGTTTAAGTCACGGGTTAAGGTTAGGGGAAGGGTTAGCTAACATGCTAAGTAGTTGCAAAGCAGCTAAAAAGTAGTTGAAAAGTTGCTAATTAGCTCAAATACTAAAGTTGTCTGTGATGAGATTCAAACTTGCAACCTTTGGGTTGCTAGATGTTCTCATTCTATGCCAACCCAACCAACCACCCTACTTATGTGTTTGCCTTAAGTAACAATCTGTCTTATTTAACCGTACCAAACGTAACATATCATACTAATTTGAGTGTCTTGGATTTCACACCAACTATGTTACCTCTAGTCTATGGGTCCAGGCTGTGAATCAACGTGTAAAACTGATTGGATTTGCAAAAAGTCAACAGAAGGGCATTTGTTCTTTTCTTCCCACAACTTTTTACCTAAATTCAATGACCTGGTGAAATGTTTTGTTGATTTCACGTTGAATTCACGTTGGTTGACAACTCAACCAAATGTAAATCAAAACTAGATGTTGAAATGACATCTGCTCAGTGGCAAAGCTATGTGATTAAATCTGAACTTGCAAATTCACATCATACTTCACATCATACATAGAGAACTTGTGAACGGCAACCAAAAGTATATGGGTCTCTGTCTCACAGTCTGATACATCAACAAATTATTTGTAGAATATGAATATTTTTGGTTGAGAAGGTGGCATGGTATATCCTTGCTTTAGTTCAACATTATAGCCTGTCATTCAAGGCTCAAATTCATATTTGTATTTGGTGAATATATAAATATGCAATTATGCAATTAAATGTCTTAAAATTACTTGCACACACTATTTGGCTATACCCAATGAAGAGGTTACATTCTCAATTGTATATTGAGAATTATTTGTGATTTATCATTATGGTCTGTTTGTATTACTTTAATGAATTAATTGTATTTTTTTCTTATATGGGATTTCCTGTGATACATCATTTGGGGAAAGAAATACAAAATTAGCCCACAACTGGCCAGTAATAGGGTTAGACTGAGCAGTCACCTTGCATTAGGCTTCTTCTTAATGCTGGGCAGCCCAAGATGACAGGGAAATATACAACACTTCAGCTTCCATAGTGCGGCCTGCATTGTGTTCAACAATATGGGCCATGGTTACTGAAAACAGCACATACAGTGTGATTGTGCTGTGATGCCTGGGGAAAGATTATCATCTGTTCCAACGTGGAATATTTACTCCCATTTTCCATTGGTACCTTACAACTGAGCACTGGCAACTAGGCCAGGTACTGTAGAAGACATGTTTACAACAGTGAACAGCTTGGATTTGATTTACACTAGCAATAATAATGAACAGCATAACAATCTTGGATGCATGTTGTGCCATTTGAAAGACACTGCCATTTATTCCAGTTTTGATGCCCTTTGTTCTGGATAAATCCACACTGATTTTCTGATCTTTCTGACAGCCCTGTCTAAACCATAAGAGAAAAAGGTTCTGTTGGTTGGTACTTTTTCTTGGATAGGGCATACATTTCATACATTTGATTTTAATGGATTGTCTTATGGCCAAACATTTATGTATCTTATGTATGAAATGTATACATTCTAGAAACTATACCTTGGAGAGAGAGGTGAAAATACCACAGTATTCATTTGAATACAATTGAAATAGAACCTAATTTGCATATGACAGATGACTATTCACCTTTTACGTTTCTCCACATTAATACGTAAAGGTTGTCTATTTTACTGTACATATTTAGAGAACTGTAGAGGTTATTCTTTCCGTCTGAGTTGCTTCTGTGAGACACACATACACACGCTGTTAAGTCACAAGGCTCTGTACTCGAGGTTCAGAGTAGCATCAGTAAAACCTTTCTGGGTGAATGAATGGCTGTGACAGAACAGAAGTCATCCTGGATGAAATAAACAAATAGTAGAGCTACAGTAGTAGAGCTAGAGCACCAGTCATGAAGGCGACTGACTGACCAAGCCAGGGAACAATGGAGCCATTGGTAGGAGTCCTGAGTGTCCTGCCTGTACTTGGTGGTGAGGAGTTTTAAAGAAAAATGAGCCATTGTCTCTCTGTCATCCTGCTTCCGAGCCTCGGGGAAGCTAAGCAATGTCTCTGGAAGCCATCCCAGAATGCTCCACTGTGAAGAATACTAGTCTGGTCTAACCTAGCCGGCCCCATGGAGAGGTAGGTGCTTTTTTCCATTATCCATTTGCGATGCTCTTGTTTTACCTCAGGGGGCTCTTGTGATGTATTTCTTTTAATGTAATGCTATGTACTGTAGTTTGATTCTCCTCCCATACGCTTTAGTGGACTCATATCTATCTCCTTGTGGAGAATAGTTTTGTATTGTCCCTTCAGTCGATCATTGCATGTAGTACTTGTATGGCAATGTAGATTATAATAATCATATAGTTTTATAGTCAAACTTTCTTGGCTGACAGTGTGCACAATAATAATACTTTTTACTTTTATTTATTTCATTACAGAATATTTCATATATTTCCTTTATCATTATAGATATTTTATGTGATATAAAAATTATTGAATATATATTGAAATATATGAAAAATACAATATTATTTACTCTCCAGGCTGTTATTCCAGAAAAGGCACCAGGATGATAAGGCAGACACCCTCTACATGAAAAAACATGTGAATAACATGGAAAAACATGTTTCCAATAAAACTGGGTTCTCATAGACCAGACCAGGTCACTTACATTATTAAAGAGTGCCTTGGGTCATCAGCCAGTTAAATGGTACCTCAGGTTATCCTCCAGTTACCTTTTGGCACAATTCAAAGTACATGCTGTATATTAGCCAAGCAACAAGGTCATTGACCTGACACTCTGGGTTATTAACCTGACACTGAAGCACATTTTAAATCAGACAGAAAGTTCCCAAAAAATGTTATCTTCTCTGAAAACACATGTATTGCCGGACATTGCTGCAATACAGTATTAGGGCATTTCAGTATTATTATGCACATGTTCAATGACTTCATTGGTAGTCTGTATTTAAATCAACATTCTCAGTATGGTAAACCTCTAGACATGTGCTGTGTGTTGAAAAAGTAATAGTTACTCAATGGCAATAAAACCTATTGAGATTCATATCTATTATTCTGCTGGCATTTCTACACTGGCGATTGCATGTCACTAGGCCTTCCTATCTCATAGTATTGCATGCAGTGTCCTACTGTACAGCTGAATATGCTCAGTGTAGGCTCACTTCAGGCCAACCACCTGATGCTTCCTGTGAGTCTGAACCAACAAGTCAGAAAATACTGATCCCTTATTTTAAGAATGATTATGCGTAAAATAAACAATATCTTCTATATTCTCAGTCTACAAATGGGAAAATAATTGGGCTTTTGCTATACAGGAACAAACCCACTGGGCACAAACTGGTTGAATAAAAAAAAATCAACATCCTTTGTCAATGTATTGACGTGGAATCTACGTCGAAAATACATTGGATTTGAAAAAGGTAATCAACGTAAATTATTGCTTTTTCCGGGTGAAACTTCAACCACAGGATTATGTCACCATAGTAACCAACTTTCAATGAAGATGCACGTCTCTGCATCTCAACCAAATATCTAAGTTAAAGAATAGGACTGAATCAAATCAAACGTTATTTAAAGTGCATTTAAAGTTTGATTTGATGTAGTCCTATTCTTTAACTTAGACTTTTTGTTTGAGATGGAGACATTATTCCAACCTATAAATTATTAATTTCTAGACAAACTGAAATTAAAGCCAGACTAAGTCAGTGGCACAAATGGAACGATCCAAGCAGTAGACACATTTCCTTACATTGACAACCAAACACAATTCAATATCACTTTTGAAATACAATAAATAGCCTATTGTCGATAAGTTATCAAATTATATGTTGGACTCACGTCACCAACTCAACCAAAAAATAAAAGTTGAAGAATGGGGCCAGTGCCTCAGATGGAACTATCCAAGCAGGCTCCTTTTAAATGTTGATATTTTGTTGCATTGTCAACCAAACACAATATGACCTTTACAATAAATAGCCTAAAGTTAAGGCCATCTTACACACTAATGTAACATTCAAATCAAAATCAAATGAAATTGTATTGGTCACAAACATTATTTAGCAGATGTTATTGTGTCTGTAGCGAAATGCTTGTGTTGAGGCCTAATACTGCTATGTAGTCTGTAAACTTGATGATTATGATGGGGGTGTGCGTGGCCACGCAGTCATGGGTGAACAGGGAGTGTAACGTCTGATGAGCTTGGAGGGTACTATGGTGTTGAATGCTGAGCTATAGTCAGTGAACTGCATTCTTACATAGCTATTCCTCTTGTCCAGATGGGATAGGGCAGTGTGCAGTGCGATGGCGATTGCATCGTCTGTGGATCTATTTGGGCGGTAAGCAAATTGAATTGCGTTTAGGGTGTCAGGTAAGGTGGAGGTGATACAGTGTCTTGCGAAAGTATTCGGCCCCCTTGAACTTTGCGACCTTTTGCCACATTTCAGGCTTCAAACATAAAGATATAAAACTGTATTTTTTGGTGAAGAATCAACAACAAGTGGGACACAATCATGAAGTGGAACGACATTTATTGGATATTTCAAACTTTTTTAACAAATCAAAAACTGAAAAATTGGGCGTGCAAAATTATTCAGCCCCCTTAAGTTAATACTTTGTAGCGCCACCTTTTGCTGCGATTACAGCTGTAAGTCGCTTGGGGTATGTCTCTATCAGTTTTGCACATCGAGAGACTGACATGTTTTCCCATTCCTCCTTGCAAAACAGCTCGAGCTCAGTGAGGTTGGATGGAGAGCATTTGTGAACAGCAGTTTTCAGTTCTTTCCACAGATTCTCGATTGGATTCAGGTCTGGACTTTGACTTGGCCATTCCAACACCTGGATATGTTTATTTTTGAACCATTCCATTGTAGATTTTGCTTTATGTTTTAGATCATTGTCTTGTTGGAAGACAAATCTCCGTCCCAGTCTCAGGTCTTTTGCAGACTCCATCAGGTTTTCTTCCAGAATGGTCCTGTATTTGGCTCCATCCATCTTCCCATCAATTTTAACCATCTTCCCTGTCCCTGCTGAAGAAAAGCAGGCCCAAACCATGATGCTGCCACCACCATGTTTGACAGTGGGGATGGTGTGTTCAGGGTGATGAGCTGTGTTGCTTTTACGCCAAACATAACGTTTTGCATTGTTGCCAAAAAGTTCAATTTTGGTTTAATCTGACCAGAGCACCTTCTTCCACATGTTTGGTGTGTCTCCCAGGTGGCTTGTGGCAAACTTTAAACAACACTTTTTATGGATATCTTTAAGAAATGGCTTTCTTCTTGCCACTCTTTCATAAAGGCCAGATTTGTGCAATATACGACTGATTGTTGTCCTATGGACAGAGTCTCCCACCTCAGCTGTAGATCTCTGCAGGTCATCCAGAGAGAGTGGGCCTCTTGGCTGCATCTCTGATCAGTCTTCTCCTTGTATGAGCTGAAAGTTTAGAGGGACGGCCAGGTCTTGGTAGATTTGCAGTGGTCTGATACTCCTTCCATTTCAATATTATCGCTTGCACAGTGCTCCTTGGGATGTTTAAACTTCTTCACAACAGTATCTCGGACCTGCCTGGTGTGTTCCTTGTTCTTCATGATGCTCTCTGCGCTTTTAACGGACCTCTGAGACTATCACAGTGCAGGTGCATTTATACGGAGACTTGATTACACACAGGTGGATTGTATTTATCATCATTAGTAATTTAGGTCAACATTGGATCATTAAGAGATCCTCACTGAACTTCTGGAGAGAGTTTGCTGCACTGAAAGTAAAGAGGCTGAATAATTTTGCACGCCCAATTTTTCAGTTTTTGATTTGTTAAAAAAGTTTGAAATATCCAATAAATGTCGTTCCACTTCATGATTGTGTCCCACTTGTTGTTGATTCTTCACAAAAAAATACAGTTTTATATCTTTATGTTTGAAGCCTGAAATGTGGCAAAAGGTCGCAAAGTTCAAGGAGGCCGAATACTTTCGCAAGGCACTGTATGATCCTTAACTAGCCTCTCAAACACTTCATGATGACAGAAGTGTGTGCTACAGGGTGTTTAGTCATTTAGTTCAGTGACCTTTGCTTTCTTGGCTACAGGAACAATGATGGACATCTTGAAGCACGTGGGAACTGCAGACTGGGATAGGGAGAGATTGAATATCTCCGCAAACACTCCAGCCAGCTGGTTTGCACATGCTCTGAGGACGCGGCTAGGGATGCCGTCTGGGCCGGCAGCCTTGCGAGGGTTAACACGCTTAAATGTCTTACTTACGTCCGCCACGGAGAAGGAGTAACACATCCATGGTCATAATTTCTATATATGGAGTGTGCATGTTCAAGATATAATTCATAGGCCCTCGCAGGTCTGTGAGATCTTCACAATTGCTGTAATAAACTGTGCAGAATCACGAACGGCATTGATCACTTGCACACTGCACACTGCAATCCAGGTCATTTGGCTGTGCTATTAGATAGAAGCATAGTGATAACACATTAATACTGTATGTTGTATAAATAAACAAAATATATGACATTGTATTCCCATTTGAACTTTGATATGCTTTTAAATAGTTGAAAGAGCAGTGACAGACATTTCAGTGACAACTAAACCAAAAATCAGACACTGCATAGTGATAACGCTTTGGAAATTCAACACACTTTTGGCTCTCTTTTTGATTGGGTGAATATAGGTTGTAATCTCATTGATCCCTGTTTCAACCAAAAATTACCCAATTATCAACATTGAAGTGACGTCATGTGCCCAGTGTCAAGGCTCTGACCGTGTGAAAGATGCACTATAGACTAAGCTATCAGATTCAACACATTATTTAAGCATAGCGAATGTGTTTCTATATGCATTTGCATAAATATCTGATGTAGATGTGTAATTAGTGACCAGATTTGAATAGCGTCCCATGAATCTTAACAACACGCACGTTTGAAACTCTACGGTGTAGCTACAGTCCAAGCAGAATAAAAGCTTGTTCATTCTCTTGCAAAGTAGGCTTGATATGATCGGACTGCCTAATTCTGACCAAACATTTGCTGTAGCATTTGTTACAGGCTAGGCTAAGGGTTGTGTAATGATACAAGATAGCCTTTTGTCATATTGGTGCAGTAGACTACTAGCCTGAGACAGCAATGCATGCATGACCATTCAGATACATGGATGCCACCTAGTGTTTTAAAACCTCCAGTGGCGAAAACAGATGTGATGGGGGAAATTACATACTGTACCATTAACAATGAATATGACCTCTTGCAGTTAAGAATACGATTATATTATTTGCATATAGCACGTGGTGTATTCTCTCCCTACCTGTGAATACAATATATTTGATTGTTTGACCAATCAAAAAAATAATAATAATGTAAAACATGCAACAATGCATTAGTAAGTGGATTTTAATGAGGTTATACACCACATCAATTCTTATAAATATGGTATTGTCATGTATTTTCTGGCCTCTTATCTGTATCAAAGTATTTTTTTAATGAAATCAGCATCATCTTTTTATACTTTAGCATTATCTAACTATCAAACATACTCCACATAAAACCATAAACAGGCCCTAACGAGCTGACAGCAACACCTTGATCTCGTTACTGTACTAGTCATGTAATATAACTTAGACGGTGCCAGGAGCAAGAGTCATAGATATACGATTCTGCTGTCAGCTATTGTTGTGTAAGACAACATGACATGGACGAGCTAGCTGATGCTATCATATTAGGCCTGTGGGAGCGCTGCCAGTGGCTGAAGTTCACTGAGTTGGTGGTTCTGTCTCTTACACTGCAGTAAAAGGCTAGCTTACTAAGAGCTCTGGGGGTGGTGCTTTACTAAGTATTTCTCTGCTACTGAAATCCAAATGACCCTGAATAGGTCTGCTGCTCTTCGGGCCAGGCCTGGGTCCACCTCATGACATGGTCAGTTATGACAAGATAATGTCAAAGTTTAAGGACCTCCAGCACTCCAAGCAAGCTTTGTTGTTTGTTGCTTGGTTTGTTTTAAGGGGAAGTTGTGTGGAGGGATTCTTCTCTTGACCAGATATTCATGCAATGTATTTGAGAGCACATCGATATTAGAACATTACAGTATTTTGCTGTATAAATATGAATGTAATATTTTTTTAAATATTTGGATCGCATGGCAGAATCATGTTTGGATGTTTTTTAAATTCTGCATGGAGGGCATCATTATATAATCCAGAATGTGATTATTGCACATTTATAACAGAGAGTACTTAATTGGTAATCTTCTGAAATTAGGGTAAAGCAGGGGCTTGAAGACATTTGAAATTGAGTTTTATGTCTATGATAGGCAATGTAGAATATAATAATGGGATGTGTGAGAAATGTGTGTTAGAAGAGCAGGGGAGTGTGAAGTGACCAAAGGTTGTGATGTGAGTCGCATAAGGATAACATGAAGTCAGCTAGTAACTTCCCAAACATCTAATCATCTTGACAGACAACATCGTAATTGCGAGCTGTAGAATATAACACTTTCAAATCCATTTTTGTTCTCTTAAGAATCAACTTAGATATTAGCAATGCCTTTTTCTTGCTTGCTGCCTTATTGAAAGTTTATAACAATGCCTGGTGCTTTCACCTCAGAACCCAGGTGAACGGAAAATGTGGTGCTCTTCTGGCAATTTTCATGCATTTTTACATGAAGCGGCTTAGAGTGTCTTTGATATGAGCGAAAGACATGGTCCATGCCAAGTAGACAGTACTCGGCACTCTTTAGAGCATATATGGGTGAGGAAAGATACTGTATGTAAATGCTTTTTAGATATTCCCGAAACATTCCCACAACATTAGCTAAGCTTCCCATGAAGATATAAGTTAGGGTTTTACCTAACATTAGGAGGATAACCCAAAAACATTCAAAGATTGATAAAAAAAAAATTAATGTAATAAGATTTTCAGAAAACATTTTAAATTAAATATCCTTGGAATGTTCTACTAAAATGAACTAAAATGTTGTGCACAACAGCTGTAATAACCACCACAAAACATTCCCCAAACGTTCTCATTACGTTTCCAGGTAACGTAATAACAGAATATACCAGTGATGTTTTTAGACATACTGTCGCAACAAAATGTGAGAGCAATAGAAATGTTTCTGAGAAAACATTACGGGAATGTTTTGCTAATGTTGATGGAGATTCTATTAAAAACACCCATAACAACAACCACCCTGCTCTAAAAAAGTTATAGCGTGACGTTGTGTTATGATTGTTCCAATAACGTTCCCTAAACATTCTTCAGCAATCATTTCGGGATTCAATTCAATTGGTTCTGAGAAAACATTACTGGAACATTCCGCTAACATTAATGGAGATGTCATCCGAGACACCTACACATGTATAGGCTCTTAATTTGACCAGTTTCTCACAGCAGGAAAATAATCCTAGTGATGTGAATTACTAGGTGGATTATATTTAATTGAAAAGTTTGTATGGGTTAATACATTTTTTGTTAGGGCAAATCATGTCTGAAATGTTAAAGTGGTAATTAAAAACTTTAAGCATTTTTAAACCTTGAATGCACTACACATTTTTTTTTTACTGCGGTGCAGGAAAATGTGTCCTGCAACAGGGTGGTCTAATTAAGATCCTGTACAGTGGTGGCCAAACATATGAATGACACAAATATACATTTTCACTAAGTCTGCTGCCTCAGTTTGTATGATGGCAATTTGCATATACTCCAGAATGTTATGAAGAGTGACCAGATGAATTGCAATTAATTGCAAAGTCCCTCTTGAACTGATTCCCTCAAAAACATTTCCACTGCTTTTCAGCCCTGCCACAAAAGGGCCAGCTGACATCATGTCAGTGATTCTTTCGTTAACACAGGTGTGAGTGTTGACGAGGACAAGGCTGGAGATCACTCTGTCATGCTGGTTGAGTTCGAATAACAGACTGGAAGCTTCAAAAGGAGGGTGATGCTTGGAATCATTGTGCTTCCTCTGTCAATCATGGTTACCTGCAAGGAAACACGTGTCGTCATCATTGCTTTGCAAAAAAGGGCTTCACAGGCAAGGATATTGCTGCCAGTAAGATTGCACCTAAATCAACCATTTATCGGATCATCAAGAACTTCAAGGAGAGCGGGTCAATTGTTGTGAAGAAGGCTTCAGGGCGCCCAAGAAAGTCCAGCAAGTGCCAGGACTGTCTCCTAAAGTTGATTCAGCTGTGGGATAGGGGCACCACCAGTACAGAGCTTGCTCAGGAATGGCAGCAGGCAGGTGTGAGTGCACCTGCACGCACAGTGAGGCAAAGACTTTTGGAGGATGGCCTGATTAACACATCCTCCGAGAGCAACTTCTCCCAACCATCCAGGAACAGTTTGGTGATGAACAATGCCTTTTCCAGCACCTTGCCATAAGGCAAAAGTGATAACTAAGTGGCTCGGGGAACAAAACATCGATATTTTGGGTACATGGCCTAGAAACTCCCCAGACCTTAATAATCCCATTGAGAATTTGTGGTCAATCGTCAAGAGGCGGGTGGACAAACAAAACCCTACAAATTCTGACAAACTCCAAGCATTGATTATGCAAGAATGGGCTGCCATTAGTCAGGATGTGGCCCATAAGTTAATTGACAGCATACCAGGGAGGATTACAGAGGTCTTGAAAAAGAAGGGTCAACACTGCAAATATTGACTCTTTGCATCAACTTCATGTAATTGTCAATAAAAGCCTTTGACACTTATGAAATGCTTGTAATTATACTTCAGTATTCCATAGTAACATCTGTCAAAAATATCTAAAGACACTGAAGCAGCAGACTTTATGAAAATTAATATTTGTGTCATTCTCAAAACTTTTGGCCATGACTGTATAGGCCGAACAACCAATGATGGATATTGATAACAACAAACAGCCTAGCAATCCGGGAACATTCCCAGAACATTAGCTAACATTCCAATTAAGTTCCAGTTAGGGATTGAGCTAACATTAGGATGATAACATCCCGCCAACATTCAAAGAATGTTTTTGATCACCAATATACATTTTTTAAAGAAAATGTTTTAAAGGAAATGTTCTCCTAACATTCATTAAAATGTTGTTCACAAAATCTGTAAAAATTACTACAAAACAACATTCCCCTAAGGTTCTCATTAGGTTTCCAAGGAATGTAATAACACAATGTTCCGGTAATGTTCTTAGAACATACTGCCGCAACAAAATGTGGGAGCAATAAAAGTTGTTCTGAGGAAACATTGCAGGAACGTTCTGCCAATGTTGATTGATATGTTATTCAAAACCCCCATAACAACAATCAGGGAATATTCCTAAAATGGTCTCATAAAGTTATAGTGACATGATGGTTCTAATAAAGTTTCCTGAACATACAGCGCCTTGCAAAAGTATTCATCCCCCTTTTTCCTATTTTGCTGCATTACAACTTGTCATTTAAATGACATTTTATTTGGATTTCATGTAATGGACATACACAAAATAGTCCAAATTGTTGAAGTGAAATTAAAAATATTACTTGAAAAAAAGTGGTGCTTGCATATGTATTCACCCCCTTTGTTATGAAGCCCCTAACGAAGATCTGGTGCAACCAATTACCTTCAGAAGTCACATAATTAGTTAGATTTGCACAGTGGTTCACTTTATTTATGTGTCACATGATCTCAGTGTATATATACACCTGTTCTGAAAGGCTCCAGAGTCTGCAACACCAGTAAGCAAGAGTCACCACCAAAGCAAGCGGCACCATGAAGACCAAGAAGCTCTACAAACACGTCAGGGACAAAGTTATGGAGAAGTATAGATCAGGTTCGGGTTAAAAAATATATACAGTATATGAAACATCCCACGGAGTACCATTAAATCCATTATTATTTTTATTTTTTTAAGAATATGGCACCACAACAAACCTGCCAAGAGAGGGCAGCCCACCAAAACTCATGGACCAGGCAAAGAGGGCATTAATCAGAGAGGCAACAAAGAGACCAAAGATAGCCCTGAAGGAGCTGCAAAGCTCCACAGCGGAGATTGGAGTATCTGTCCATAGGACCAATTTAAGCCGTACGCTCCACAGAGTTGGGTTTTATGAAAGAGTGGCCAGAAAAAAAGCCAATGCTTAAAGAAAAAAATAAGCAAACATATTTGGTGTTCGCCAAAAGGCATGTGGGAGACTCCCCAACCATATGGAAGAAGGTACTCTGGTCAGATGAGACTAAAATTGAGCCTTTTGGCCATCAAGGAAAATGGATGTTGCTAAATACAGGGAAATTCTTGAGGGAAACCTGTTTCAGAGATTTGAGACTGGGACAGAGGTTCACCTTCCAGCAGGACAATGACCCTAAGCACACTGCTAAAGCAACACTTGAGTGGTTTAAGGGAAACTTGAAAAATTTGAATGTCTTGGAATGGCCTAGTCAAAGCCCAGACCGCAATCCAATTCAGAATCGGTGACATGACTTAAGGATTGATTTACACCAGCGGAACCCATCCAACTTGAAGGAGCTGGAGCAGTTTTTTGCCTTGAAGAATGGGAAAAAATCCCAGTGGCTAGATGTGCCAAGCTTATAGAGGCATACCCCAAGAGACTTGCAGCTGTAATTGCTGCAAAAGGTGGCTCTAACAAAGTATTGACTTTGGGGGGTGAATAGTTATGCACGCTCAAGTTTTCTGTTTCTTGTCTTAATACTTTCGCAAGCCACTGTACTTCCACAATAAAAGGTTGGAGTAATGGAATTGGTTAAAAAAAACATTCCTGGAGTATTCAGCTAATGTTGATGGAGATAATTACTTGTAACACCTTTAACAGTAAACAAGACACATTCCTGCGAGTCTCTTGTAAATTTTATTCTGTAAGGTTATGGCATGATGATCCAGAATTGTTCTAAAAACATACTTCAATGATGGAAGTAGTTCTGAAAACATTGCTGCAATGTTCTGCTAATATTGATGTGTAATATAACATTATTATATGAAGTTACCAAACTTTTTTTTAAAAAGGGCACTTACTTCATTAAATTTTACAAGGGTATAGTACATACATCGCTATAGCTTTTTTAAAGAATGATGATCAAGTAGATTTGAACCTGCGATCTACCATTTTCAAGCCCTGTAGGATACTTAGTCTGCTGCACAACAAGGATCCTGATGTTTCTATTGGTATTCCATTTGTACTGAAATCCTTAAATGATGATCCGATCCAAACTATGGCTACTGTATACGTACATATATGCACATCTGTGTACACCTCACAACAATCTGTCAGGCAATAATTTAACATGATTTCTGAAATCAAGTTTGTCTGGAAGATAATAGTCAAAACTTCCCAACTTTACTATATATACCGTAAGCAGGATTGGTAGAGTAAGAAACAATAGAGGATATACATTTTTCTAGATTTAGTTATCCTATCTTTTGCAAAGACAAAAACCACAACCTGGAAGTCAGAGTAAAGGTGAAAACAGCTTTATATTTATGCTAGGCCTATTCCAGTGGCACAATGGATGAATTTCAGGGATAACGCTCCCAGGTTCGATCTCAGCTTTGGACTATATATAAAATAGGTCAAAACTATGTTTGTACAATATGTGAATCATGTGATTGCAAATAAATGCCATATGTGTTTCAACTTCACTGTTAGTCTACACCTTATGAATTATGTGACAAATTTGATTTGATTTACATGGATTATTGTAGAACTAACTTCCTCAACAATAAGATCAAACAAACCTCTGTGGACTGTTCAAAATTTAATTGTATCATTCTGGGAACATCATTCTGGGAACATAGGAATAACACAACCTAATTAAATGTTCTGGGAACCTTTAAAGACAATACAAACAAACAAAAAATCTGGGAACATTCTTGTAACATCAGGTGAATGTTTTTTTCACCCTAAATGAAACGTATAATCATCCGCACAACAGGACAGTTTTTGTGTTTTGGGAACATATCTTTTGTGATGTCCCCACCAACTAATGAAACATTCTTTGAACCTTTAAAGAACAGACTAAATGTGTTCTGGGAACGTTCTTGCAACGTTAAGCGAATGTTTTATACAAATATTGTGTAATCATCAGCACAACTGGACCCTTTTTGTTATGAGAACATTAGCTGCAACCTAACAAATGTTCTGGGAACTTTCACAGAACCAAATTTGGTTTACTGGGATATACCAAACCTGTAGAAACAAAGCTATACCAGAGGATTGATGGAGCTCAAGTAAGACTTATCCCATTTTTGGCATCATCCATTTAATGAACAAACAAATAACACTTAATCTGCATCAACAACATTTAAACCAGAGTCCTTATCCTTACATCCAGCTCACGCCAAGTGCAACATCTGCTTGAAAGCCAGAGTACTGATACATAACTTCCTACTGACAACAGAATAGACAAGGCAATATATGCTTTTCACTACATTGCTGCTATTTCTCTCAACTTACATAAAAATGAATGTGACATTAATGTCTGCTCATCACGTTCTACCTAAAGGCAATGTCAGTCTTGAGGCGAACAGTTCTGTCTCAGTATACTGTAGTACAGATTAGCTGCGTAGAGAAGACTTCATTCTGTGTGTTTATACTATCTGAACACAGTAAAACCAAAACCTCCAGTTAGATAGTTAGCAGGCCTAGTGTTCTCATGGAACATATTTTTTTTGGCTGTATGTAGAAATGCAGTCTTTGTTCATTTTTGTTAGAGGAAATGTTGTTACAGTGTATGCATAGTCCCTACGTAAGGATTAGCAAGGGTTTCCACTGCATTCTGAAATGGTTTAGGGCAGTCAAACGTTACAGGCAATTTACGATCTACATCAGATGTACATTCTTTTAAGTTGTATAAATATTTGAGTCCACCTGTTTTTTATAGTTGGACCATGTCCACGTCCTTCACAGCTATACTGCAATGCCTTGTTGACTAACAGTAGACATCCAAGCTCAGCTGAAGGAAGTTTTTCTTGGATAATGTTGGCATCCACCTCTAGGCTCTTCACCCCAGTCGCTTCGGTGGACTTGAGCCTCTGTCAAACTGGCACGGGATGCACAGACCCAAGGGGTAGGATAGGATAGGCTTGGCTGAAAAACAGAGAGAAAAGTGAACAAATGAAAGAGGACTGCCACCACTCTCAGGCAGCCTACAGGATACACCCTACTCTGCTCTGCACTGCCTGGTAAGGGCAAGTTGGATGATGTGGGGGACAGGAGAACGGGGGAAAGCACCGGCCGAGTCGCATGCTTTGCTCTGGTGTCTTGTGTCACTCTTTTCTCTGGGGGGGGCCACGTTCAAGTCACATGGCTTTGCTTGATCTGTTACATAAACACAGACCTCCGTGGCCTCTAGTCGGCTCCCGTCAACTTAGTTCTGCAGAGAGGGAAAAACTCTATGGGAAAGTGACATTGGCAAGGGGCTGAGGAGAGGAGAGCTGTCGAGGTGTTCACTTCTCTTCTGTCCATGTGTCCTTGTTGTTGCACCATTCCAACTCCACTGCAGACAGACAGCACAACTCTCACTGACCTCTACGAGGTGACAACTGACCGACCACGAGCAAATGCTTGTGGAGCTGTCGTTTGAACAGAATGTGCCATTTTGTGCAGCAACAGATGACTATAAAAGGAATCTGCAGGTGGTTTATCAACTCAAAAGATCATTGAATAAATATTAACTGAATGAACATAATTTATTATATAATGACTAACTTATTATAACCAGAAAATAACAAATAGATTAGGCTAGTTACTTGACTATCTGTGTCTTTTGGGTGGCAGCAAGATTTTAGAGCTGTGTATGTGATCCGACTAAGAGAAGAAGCCACGTGATGGTCTGACTGTGTTGCTCCCCCCTAGGGACAGCACAGCACATGGCTGTCTAGATGAACCCCAAATGCTCCAGTGATTCCAGCAGCATCCCATCTCCTTCTTCCCTTGACCCCAGCAGGGGTGCATGCAATGCCAGAACTCCTCAGTCAGATGCAGGGATGGGGGAAGAAAGGGATGCAAGGAGGAGGGGATGTTTGGAGGCAAAGCCTCTGGAGGATGGGTGGGTCCTTCAGGTCCAGCTGGCTTGGTTTCAGAGCCAGCACCCACTCAGTCCGCTCACTCACACACCCTCCCGTCTCATCACTAAAATGGCCAAGATGCTCATCTTGCACACTCTCACAGAGCTCTCCACACTCTCTTCAGCCCGCTCAGTTTTCACGCGACTCTCATATCACACTCTCATGGGTTGAACTGTTTAGAGAAGTCTATATTTCACGAAGAAGTGTTAAATACGGACTCTTTTTGGAAAATACTGGTCTTTAGGTGAAAGAATGATAAGTATGACCAGTAAACCTTATTCCGTGTCAGAGGATTCCAGTGATGTCTGAGCAGAAATAAAATGTTGATCAATTGGCCAAGTCTGTGAGGTATTAGCAAGGGAATCATCCAAAATACAGGTGATAAAAGTTACATTTGTTACCCACACTCCCCAGTTTGCTAATGAAAGTGATTGTATCCAGATATGTCATTTAATGATAATTCTTGACTTCTGAGTATCTTTTCAGTTTAGCTGAAGGTGTAACAGCTCTCATCGAAAGGAGTGGACCAAAGCGCAGCGTGGAAAGTGTTCACGATTTTCTATTTTTCAAAAAACACTCAAAACAAAAATAACAAACGTGAAAACGAACGCGCAGAGTTCTGCCAGGTACAGACACGAAACAGAAAAGAAGATCCCACAAAATCCAAACGGAAAATGACAACTATATGATCCCCAATCAGAGGCAACGATAGACAGCTGCCTCTGATTGGGAACCACACACATGGCCAAAAACAAAAAAATAGAAAACATAGACTTTCCCACCCAAGTCACACCCTGAACTAACCAAACATAGAGAATAATAAGGATCTCTAAGGTCAGGGCGTGACAGACGGTCACTTCCAGTGTTAAACAGTAGTACGATGGCTGGCTCACAATTAAAGTGATTGAGGAACAATTTTTTCAATTAGAAATTAAGTATATTAAGCTCGGGTTTTCTTCATGGAGACAAATATTTATGGGCAAAGAACCATATGGTATGCATGAGGTACATGGTTTGCCTCTACTGTACTCATAGATGCATTTTAGTCATATGAAAAAAGCAGTCACATGCGCTAAGTAACATTGTGCTTCCAGTTCTATGGCCTGACAAAAAGCCTTGAGTGTAAACACCGTGTCGGAAAAGACGTGGAGCGTAGTGTGGAGTGGGACCTGTCCACCAGTCCCATCTCTGGCCATTCGCCTGGATGGAACATCTAAATATTTGGACACTTGATATGACTGAGTGTACCTGTTGGATACATTGAAGCGGATCTGCTCTAAGGCAATGTGTTTTTTATCTCTGTGTGGCACTTTGGAGAGTGGATATCCCAGCAGGCTAACCCTCTCTCTCTCTCCATTGTTGTTTGTTATAATTAAGGACATCTGTTGTACTGTATATACATATACAATTCCAGTAGGTGTTGGTCTGTGTGAGTGTTTGTGTATTTAAATGACAGAGAGAAAGAGAGTGAGAGAGATGAGAGAGAGAGAGAGAGAGAGCACTCATACTTATATGCGCGACCATCCATATGCCAACTACTATGCAGATGCATCTACTTTCCACATTGTGTATGTTCAAGGCGAGCTATCACATCCACAACTAGCTTTACAGGTACCCTAGGCATGGGGAAGTGAGAAGAGGCAGTTGTGTGGTGCACCATGTCTTGCTGAGATCAGAGAAGAGGGCAGAGAGAGGAAGAGCTGTCATCATCTGTGTTAAGCTACAGAGGAGTGAGTGTTGAGCAGTGTTGAGCTACAGGGGAGTGAGTGTTGAGCAGTGTTGAGCTACAGGGGGGTGAGTGTTGAGCAGTGTTGAGCTACAGAGGAGTGAGTGTGGAGCAGTGTTGAGTTACAGGGGAGTGAGCGTTGAGCAGTGTTGAGTTACAGGGGAGTGAGTGTTGAGCTATAGGGGGTGAGTGTTGAGCAGTGTTGAGCTCTAGGGTGGTGAGCATTTAACAGTGTTGAGCTAAAGAGGGGGTGAGTGTTGAGCAGTGTTGAGCTATAGGGGGGGGAGTGTTGAGCAGTGTTGAGCTATAGGAGGCTGAGTGTTGAGGAGTGTTGAGCTATGGGGGGGGGGGGTTGATCAGTGTTGAGCTAGAGGGGGGGTGTTGAGCAGTGTCGAGCTACAGGGGAGTGAGTGTCGAGCAGTGTTGAGCTACAGGGGGCTGAGTGCTGAGCAGTGTTGAGCTCTAGGGTGGTGAGTGTTGAGCAGTGTTGAGCTATGGGGGGTGTTGAGCAGTGTTGCGCTATAGGGGGGGTGTTGAGCAGTGTTGAGCTACAGGGGAGTGAGTTTTGAGCAGTGTTGAGTTACAGGGGGTGAGTGTTGAGCAGTGTTGAGCTATAGAGGGGTGGGTGTTGAGCAATGTTGAGCTACAGGGGAGTGAGTGTTGAGCAGTGTTGAGCAGTGCTGAGCTATAGGTGGCTGAATGTTGAGCAGTGTTGAGCTATAGGGTGGTGAGTGTTTAGAAGTGTTGAGCTACAGGGAGTGGGTGGGAAGGGGAAGGCTGGAGGTGTTGCCACTAACAAGCCTCCCTCAGCTGGGTGGGTGTTAATTTCAATCTGCAGTCAGATGTCCTTAAATTTGACCCTCTGGTACAGGGTCACTTGCCAGGGTGGGGAGGGAGAGATTTTTTCCTTGTCTTTCTCCTTCTCTTTTTTATACTTCCTTCTTGGGCAAAAGGCTGGCGTAATAGAAAACAGACACGAGTCAGAATGTGAGGCATTCACAGGAGAAAAAGTTCAGTTCCGTCCTCACTGTGTGGATAACTCAGGAGAGGATAAACAGAAAAGGCTAAGTAGTCTAATTATACAGTGTTTGTTGTTTTTACTATGTGGGGGAGATTATGTTGTTGTTAGCTAGTGTGTCACAGCGTCAGATCAGGATCAGGATGGACCCTCCATGCCATCGGCACGGACTTGGCACGGGATGGCTGTGAAAATGTGGACAAAGTTATGTCTGAACAGAGCGTGCAGTCCAACTTCTTCTCCAGGTGGGTTTTGTCCGTTCTCTCCCAAACCCTAGGATGCATAGCTCTTTCCTCTGTCATACTGTAGGTGTTGTCGACTGAACATTTTAAATGAGGTTACAATACTTTGATGCAGAATTCAGGTGTAGAATGTTACATTTAAATTGTGTGCCAAATGTAGCATGGTTTTTAAATCAACGGGGTAAAAGTATGGTGCAGAAATATGTATTGAGATGAGCCCAATGTGTCTCCTCAGGCACCAGTTTTATTTCAAAAACAGACACATATTTTAGTCCCACTGTGAAAAGCTGGAAGGATATTATTTTGCAGCAGGTAAAGAAAAGTAGTTCATCTTGACCAACACCCCTGACACCAGGTCATTTGTAATTCTTTATCATGTATATTCTCTCAGGCCGCTACAACCTAAACATTTGTTAAATTTCTCAAATTGGTTGATCTCAGTTGGCCATCATATATGGTGGGGATAGAGAGAAAATGTTGAGTTATGGACTAATATTAAGAGAACCGTTATGATATCATCAATAAACGTGGTCCTATGTGGGTTGGGGAGGGGGGATGGGTGGGTGGGTGGGCGTATTTGTATTTTTTCTTTCATCCTTACTGTTGTGTTTTGGCTGTGTTACCATAAATAAATAAAACATGTCATAAAAAAATATATAAAATCCAGAGAAGAATTCCACACAATTACGGCAAGGTGTTACTGCAACTTGTTTACACCAGGCTAATAAATAATTGTTCTATAAGATATAGAGATGCAGTTCTCATTATTGTTTTCTTGTTATACAGATTTGTACCATTTGAAATATATTTGACATGTGTTCAAAATATTGGGTTAGATTATGTTTAATGATGAATAAAAGTGATAAACTATAACTATACATGACTTATTCATATTAGGTCAAAGGTCAAGATCATGAGGGCAAGTCAGGTGGGATCACCTTCAATGGGAGAGCAAAGCTTATGTTGTAATACGGAAATGGAAAGATAGCCTACATAAAAACAATGCTTTTATTTTGTCATATCACACAGTCATTTTCTTTCCCCCTCAGCTAAGTGCGGATACTGAAATCAATATTTACACGGTTGATTGATATTAAGAATAGGGTTGCAAAGCTTGTACTTCAATAACTTTAAAAATTTGTATTCATATATAGTTTTCATTTTTTATATCTGTGTCCATATTGTCCATGCGTTTCAAGTAGATAGACCATATGATTTAAGTGAATAAAGCCTTATTTTAAATGAACTGCAACTATTGACTTTTCTTCACAACTGCCACCAGTTTGATGCCAAAACATTGACAACAAATACATATTGACATAGTGAAATAAATATATATGAAGTATGTTTCATGCTGAAAGCCTCATATTTAACACCAATGATATTCACTGACTGAGTTCATGGTTTATATTTAGGGTAATGTTTTACAGATTTGTCATTCTATTATTTATTTTAAAACCCTCGAATTGAATTATTTCAAATATTGTACACGTGGCAAGGCCACACAGAGGGACACCTGTGATAATCTGAAGTACCCAAAAGGGTCTTGAGATAGACTACATAAAATCCTTCTAAAGTTCTAATGTGTCCAGTAATATACCTCCCTTTGCAACCCTAATTAAGGGAATAAAAACAAAAACTGGTAGTAATACCTAGAATTAAAACTCATACACGCATATAGTAATTGCAATCATTAATACAACATTCTCTAATCAGTTTGTTCTATCAGAATTTTTCCAACATTATTGTTAAAACATGTTGTTAACAGAAATTAAATATTTATATTTACTAATCCCCAAAGGGTATGAGCATGAAACATCTTGCATGGGTAACCTCTGACATCTAGCACGGAATTAACACGTAGAGATCCTAAAATAAAACACGGCAATATCACACAGCGAAAGAGGAACGCTAACAAGTTACACAAACGTTTTCTCTTTACCAGTTCCAGTTCAACCAACTGCATAAAATAATGTTGCAAACTACCCACACTGGATGGATGTACACAGCAGCCAATCACTTCCAAAGCATGCTCTCATGGGGCACCCTTCATTATAAAGCCTAGCCATAATCCTTACTGGGCTTCCGTTAAACAAACCTGCCTATCCTCAAGTTCTGGGCAGGGATGTATTGTAGTAAAATGTAAACTCAGTCTACCCACCTTTATTCATTTTATGAACAGTTTACTAACTTATAATACTAGATACGTGTTTCACATGAGGGCTCACCCGCCTTATATTGCCCACGGTAGCTGCCGTCTGTGGCCTGGCCATGTGGTGGTAGCTGCCGTCTGTGGC
The DNA here is from genome assembly GCF_057628025.1 of Oncorhynchus mykiss. NCBI lineage: Eukaryota > Metazoa > Chordata > Actinopteri > Salmoniformes > Salmonidae > Oncorhynchus > Oncorhynchus mykiss. The sequence continues at coordinate 13,567,235 of NC_143049.1, forward strand.
CTGGCCATGTGGTGCTAGCTGCCCCTCTCTCCCCGGTGTGAGACAGCAGCAGCACAGGGTCTGGTGGGTCTGGAGGGCAGGCCTCGTGGCCTCGTGGTAGCTAGACAGACGAACAAGCCTCTCCTGTTCACTGTTTTCACTCAGATGGCAGCTAGCGGAGACAGTGCTGCTATACAGTCATGATACTATCAACTCACAAAGCAGGCAGTCTGCTCTGTGTGTGAGGGGAGTAGGGACACTAGTGGGAGAACATCCTGGGAGAAGCATAGATGGCCTACTTCTCTTCCTTTAAAATCAATCTGAGAGTCCCAGTTCAACATTCAGGGGAACCTACAGTATAGGGATTTTCTCTCCGAATAAGAGTATAGCACACAGAGACACCTCCACATCTGCGTTCTCTCTCTCCTCCCCCATATGCCTCCTATCTTGATATAACCCAGGTGTGTCACTCACTACCTTCCTTTAGCTTGGAGAGAATTCATCTAAATATCCCTTCATTCAGTCATCGAGAAGCTGCATCATTAATCATTAAACAGTATGAGAATAGTAGAAGCTTTTGAGTAATCTATACACAAGGTCATGTACATATCCTCTCACTATTTATGCATATGCGTTACTTGTCTAAGGTAACGCTCCCAATACTTTTAATGCATTTTTCCACAAAAAGGTGGGTAAACTGTTGCACAAAGTAAAAAAGTTGGGAACAAAACTGTGTTTACTTGCATTTACACCACTATACCACTGTGTGTGATACAGTATGTCAGCAGTTTTTTTCAAGTCTTTTGCTAAATTGAATTGATTGTTAGAATTATTGAAAAAATAATGCACTGCAATAGTTTTATTTGTGTTTTATAATTATAATGTTTAAGAAAAAAGATTCCAGAAATGCTAATTTAGAACCACATTTTTTGCACATGGAAGCGAGTGAGAATAATCTGTTTATTAATTTCAAATAGGTCCCAGGGATTATGTTCATAGTTGTTGCTTTTAATTAACATTAGTCTGTTGTGTTGCATTGTCATTATGTACTATTATAGCAAAAGTTGTGTGCAAACATATTATTTAAATCTATTTTGCCTACATGTTGGGATTAAAGTGGAATTGTTCATCTCAAATAAATATTTTACTGTTTGCAAAAAGTTCACAAACATATTTTATAGGAATATGAGGATCATAACTCAATTGCTCTGTATCATGTAATTTGGTAAATTAAAAGAAAGCAAAAGGTTTAATCAACTGATTTAGGTAAATCTGCAGTAACAAGTTGACTTTGAAAAAGGTAAAAGAAGAGACTTGACTACTAGGATCTGGTCGAAGTAAACGTTTTAAAGTAACTGTCTAGTGTTTTCAATATGAGTGAACAAGTTTTCCTTCCAAAAACATGGAATTCAGTATGTTAAAAAGCAGCTTTTCTGTGTTGAAATGGTGTGGGCATACCCCAACAACAGAATGTTGAGGGAGACTGGGCATACACTTGTCATTCAAAATATTCATTCAAGTAGACTGCTGATTGGACAGCACAGCCAATGAGCCAACATGAGATCATGTTATTTGAGGAAATAGCAACAAAAATTAAATGGTCTGTTTGAGGTGTGGATTTTTAAGTGTATTTTTCTCCAATTTATGCTTTGGCCACAAATACGAGAATAGGACAGCATCATTTGGGAATGAGTTAACAGAATATTAACTTTTAAAGGTGAGATTTTCACTGGACAGTTACCTTTAATGCAGAGGTTAGGAGTTCAGGTGGTCGTGTGAAAATGCAAAGGCAAAAACCCTCTGGTTTGGGTTGTCCTCCGTCAACAATATACTCTGAGTGGGACAGACATAACTATAGACAGTGTGTATATATCATTCTTATATCATTGATCTTGACTTCATAGTACAGTTTCTTCTTCTTTTTGTTGAGTTTAGTCACATAATATCTCAATTTGCAGTAAGTCAGCCAGTCAGATGTGCAGCCAGACTTATTACCTACTCCTTTTGCCCCATCTCTTTCAACCATAGTTTTTCAATTCCTCATCAATCCATGAAGCAAGGATCTGACCCTTTTTTATGCTTTATGTGTTTGCCTAAAATGACATACCAAAATCTAACTTCCTGTAGCTCAGGTCCTGAAGCAAGGATATGCGTATTCTTGATACCATTTGAAAGGAAACACTTTTAAGTTTGTGGAAATGTGAAATTAATGTAGGAGATAGGATAGGATATAACACATTAGATCTGGTAAAAGATAAAAGAGAAAGACCATACTTTCAGATAGGAGTCTGGGTGTAATTTAGATTTTGGCCACCAGAAGGCAGCGGTGTGTTTACAAAGTTTAAGACTGATGCAGTGGAGAATTACATTACTTCCAAATATTTTGTATCAAGTCTGCCAGAGGTTTGCCCAAATGTGCCGAATTGGTCAATTGATACATTTCAAGTACATAACTATAGAGAACATACACAAATTCTATGGTAATACAAAATTTAAGCTTACACACTCCCAGGAATGTCATACATGATGGACCATTAGCTTATACACTAACTTTCACATATCTAGATGTCTGGGCAGAGTGGGAGTGGGGCCAGAGACAGAAGTGGGGTCAAACTGTAGACCCCAAATCCTACATTTGAACACAAAAAGGAATTTAATCAAACAAAACTATGCTTCATTTTACCTCTGGGACCCTCAGGATGACAAATCAGAGCAAGGTTACTGAATGTAAGTATGTAATTTACCTTCAGAGGTGAATATATCACACCAGTTGCCGTGATATATATATATTTTTTTTGTGCACTCCCCTCAACCAATAACATTGTCTTTTTTCCCCCTGTAATAGCTACTGCTAATTGGACACTGCAGTTAGATTAATAAGAATATAAGCTTTCTGCTCATATAAGACATGTCTATGTCCCGGAAGGTTGGCTGTTGTATACAACTTCATTCTAGTCACATTAGCGCACATTAGCAACAACAATCCTGGTTTAGGGACACCGATCCTGTAGAGGTCAACAGTTCTAAGAGTCAGTTTCTTAACAGGTGCATGTTTTTCAATAAGTAGCAATTTCATAAATGTATCAAGTGCAGTGGCTGGATCCTCCTTTTTAATCACATCATACCCACACATAGTTTTTACATCATTCACATAAGAGTCACAGTAAAATATTCTGTGTGATCTCTTATAGACTATTTTAGGCCCTATTTTAGGCCCTATTTTTGCCCTAATATTGTGATCACTGCATCCAATGTGTACGGATACAGCTTTAGAACAAAGTTCTACAGTATTAGTAAAAATGTGATTGATACATCTGGATGATCTTGTTCCTGTAGTGTTTGGAAACACCCTGGTAGGTTGATTAATAACCTGAACCAGATTACAGGCACAGGTTACAGTGAGAAGCTTCCTCTTGAGTGGACAGCTTGATGAAAACCAGTCAATATACAGGTCCCCAAGAAAGTAGACCTCTGTTTACATCACATACACAATCAAGCATTTCACACATATTATTTAGATACTGACTGTTTGCATTTGGTAGCCTATAGCAACAACCCAAAAGAAAAGGTTTATATGTGCCAAGTGAACCTGCAACCACAACACTTCAAAACACAAGATCTTCTCTAAGCATTTAAGGGATATTGCTTTGAATATATACAGAAAAATCTCCCACATAAGCATTTCTGTCTCTTCTATAGATGCTATATCCTTGTATTGCTACTACTGTATCATCAAATTAATTATCTAAGTGAGTCTCAGAAATGGCTAATATAAGAATGTTATCTGATGTTAGCAAGTTATTGATTTCATGAACCTCCTTAGGGCTAGCTGTCCCGCTAGCCTTAAACTGTTTTTATGTTTGATCCAAGTTAAACAATTTAAAGGCAATGCTACTAAATACTAAGAGTGTATGTAATTTTCTGAGCCACTGGGAATGTGATGTACGAAATAAAATCTGAAATAAATCATTCTCTCTACTATTATCCTGACATTTCACATTCTTAAAATAAAGTGGTGATCCTAACTGACCTAAGATAGGGACTTCTTACTAGTATTAAATGTCAGGAATTGTGAAAAACTGAGTTTAAATGTTTTTGGCTAAGGTGTATGTAAACTTCCAACTTCAACTGTATGTGTATGTGACCAATAAAATTTTATTTGGTGTTGTGTATGAGCTGTGACTAGTTCTGTTGATGTTGTGTATGAGCTGTGACTAGTTCTGTTGGTGTTGTGTATGAGTTGTGTCTAGTTCTGTTAGTTCTTGTCTCTCTTTTATTCAACTAAACCCTTAATTATACTTTTTATGTGTTTCCAGATTCTAGTTGAAAAGCCTCTATGACCACCATGAGCTGGAGCTTTCTCACGCGTCTTCTGGAAGAGATCCACAACCATTCCACCTTTGTGGGGAAAGTGTGGCTCACGGTGCTCATCATATTCCGCATTGTGCTGACCGCCGTGGGTGGCGAGTCCATCTATTCTGACGAGCAGACCAAGTTCACCTGTAACACCAAGCAGCCCGGTTGTGACAACGTGTGCTACGATGCCTTCGCCCCACTCTCACATGTCCGCTTCTGGGTTTTCCAGATCATCATGATCTCCACCCCCTCAGTAATGTACCTGGGCTACGCCATCCACAAGATAGCGCGCACCTCCGAGTTGGAGCGCCGGAAGTTCCACCGCAGGAAGAAGCTCATTCATGCTCAAAGGTGGACGGATAGCCACCCGCTTGAGGAGGTGCGGGAGGAGGATGAGGACAACGATGCAGAGCCTATGATCTACCAGGAGGAGGTGGTGGAAGCCCAAGAAGTCAAGCCTGAGCCGGCCAAGCCGCAGAAACATGACGGCCGCCGGCGGATCATGCAAGAGGGCCTGATGAGAATCTATGTCCTTCAGCTACTGTCCCGGGCCGTGTTTGAGATCGGCTTCCTGGCGGGCCAGTATCTTCTCTACGGCTTCCGTGTTAATTCATCATATGTGTGCAATAAGGTGCCCTGTCCCCACAATGTAGACTGCTTTATATCTCGGCCGACGGAGAAGACCATCTTCCTGCTCATCATGTATGTCGTCAGCTGCCTCTGCCTGCTCCTCAACGTGTGTGAGATGTTCCACTTGAGCATTGGAACATTCCGAGACACTCTCCGCAAGAGGAGGAATCAGGAGGGTCGACGGCCCTCGTACAGCTACCCATACTCCCATAACATCCCCGCCTCTCCCCCCGGGTACAACCTGGTCATGAAGTCAGACAGGCCCAACCGGATTATCCCCAACAGTCTAATTATGCACCATGAGCAGAACATGGCCAACGATGTCCAGGAACATAACCAAGAGTGCACCAGTCCAGATGACAACATCCCTTCGGACCTAGCCAGCCTGCACCGCCACCTACGGGTGGCCCAGGAGCAGCTCGAAATGGCCTTCCAGACCTACAACACCAACAAGAACCAGCCCACCTCGAGGACAAGTAGTCCTGGAAGCACCTTGGCAGAGCAAATCAGGGTCAACACAACCCAGGAGAAACAAGGAGCCAGGCCGAAATCAGCCACTACAGAGAAAGCTGGGACCGTTGTAAAAAATGGAAAGAGTTCTGTATGGATTTAGGAATTATTAACTTCATGTGGTACAGTAATCTTAGTGAAAAGTCATTTTCTATCTCCAGTTCCATATTCTGTGGATAATGGAAGATGTGAAATGAGACAAGAAGGTAAAAGCTTTGGAGCGTGAATCAATTGCACTGCCTGAATAGATTTTGCTTTGTCACAAGGAGAAACCAGCAGTGTGACATGTCAGATCAGGAGCACACAAAATAGGCACTATTTACAGGTGATATCAAAACAATTGTAAACAAAAAAAGGAAAAACAAACATGAAGATATCACTAAATACAGTAGTAGTGTATCCTATTATTAGGGTGTATTTTTGTGCTTTAAATAACATAGCTTGAACATAATTAATATATGCATATGTTGCTTATTCAAACATTTCTTATTTTAGCTACTTACGAATATAGGGAGATATAAAATGAACCATGATGGCAATATATTTAGAATTATTTTTACTGGGATTATTAATTTAACCTTGCTTTTGAACTGGATTAATTTGACAGAATACGTTTAGAATGTCTTTAAAACTATAACAATATGCAAGTGTGTCTTTTTTAAATTGTGGTCTAGTTAAAAGCAATACCGTGGTAAGCACATTTTAATGGCACTATAATTGAATCCTGATGATGTTTAAGAAAAGGACGGTGAACCAAATGTGAAAAGTAATCTAGAAATTCCTAACTGTTCAGATTTGCACTTGGAACCTTTTAACTAATTTTGAGTTGTAATTAAGACATTTAAAAAAAGATGCATTCATAATTTATTTGAGGAAGAAATGCTGGATATGTATGGGTTATGTTGAAAGATAAGATGTGAAATGTTATAGGACAAATGGTGTTTCATCAGCAGAGGTTTGAGCAACACTGTTCTTCATAGAGTAAGATTTTATTTCACTCTAGTTTTCAAAGCGTTGTTGTAAGATTACATTTTTATTTAGCATTCTGCAGTGACAGAAAAAGGTAAGTAGGTGGTTGTTTTGAAAATTTGAACGACCAATTTCTGATATTTTCTGCTGTTTTTGTGGGGCAGATAATGAATGAATTGACTTTACTACATTTTAACACATTGTACATATACAGTACAATGCACATAGTAGAAGATGTACACTGAGTGAACAAGACATTAAGGACACTTTCCTAATATTGAGTTGCACCCATTTGCTAAATGACTAAAATGTATAAATGTAAATGTGTCGAAAGTGTTTCACAGGGATGCTGGCCCATGTTGACCCCTATGCTTCCCACAGTCATATCAAGTTGGTCTTTGGGTGGTGGACCATTCTTTATACACACAGGAAACTGTTGAGCATGAAAAATACAGCAGCGTTGCAGTTCTTGCCACAAACCGGTGCGCCTGGCCCCTACTACAGCACCCCATTCGAAGGCACTTAAATCTTTTGTCTGAGACACATACACAATAATGTCGCAATTGTCTCAAGACTTAAAAATCCTTTTCCTCCCCTTCATCTACAGTGGCTTGTGAAAGTATTCACCCCTTGGCATTTTCCTATTTTGTGCCTTACAATCTGGAAAGAAAATTGATTTTATGGGGGTTTGTATCATTTGATTTACACAACAGGCCTACCACTTTGAAGATGCAAAATATGTTTTATTGTGAATCAAACAAGAAATAAGACAAAAAAACAGAACTTGAGCGTGCATAACTATTCACCCCCCCCCCCCCCCCAATGTCAATACTTTGTAGAGCCACCTTTTGCAGCAATTACAGATGCAAGTCTCTTGGGGTATGTCTCTATAAGCTTGGCACATCTAGCCACTGGGATTTTTGCCCATTCTTCAAGGCAAAACTACTCAAGCTCCTTCAAGTTGGATGGGTTCCGCTGGTATACAGCAATCTTTAAGTCATACCACAGATTCTCAATTGGATTGAGGTCTGGGCTTTGATTAGGCCATTCCAAGACATTTAAATATTTCCCTTAAACCACTCAAGTGTTGCTTTAGCAGAATGCCTAGGGTCATTGTCCTGCTGGAAAGTGAACCTCCGTCCAAATGTCAAATCTCTGGAAGACTGAAACAGGTTTCCCTCAAGTATTTCCCTGTATTTAGCGCCATCCATCATTCCTTCAATTCTGACCAGTTTCCCAGTCCCTGCCGATGAAAAACATCCCCACAGGGATGGTGTTCTCGGGGTGATGAGAGGTGTTGGGTTTGTGCAAGACATAGCGTTTTTCTTGATGGCCAAAAAGCTCACTTTTAGTTTCATCTGACCACAGTACTTTTTTCCATATGTTTGGGGAGTCTCCCACATGCCTTTTGGCAAACACCAAATGCGTTTGCTTATTTTTCTCTTTTAAGCAATTACTTTTTTCTGGACACTCTTCTGTAAAGCTCTGTGGAGTGTATGGCTTAAAGTGGTCCTATGAACAGATACTCCAATCTCTGCTGTGGTGCTTTGCAGCTCCTTCTGGGTTTTATTTAGTCTCTTTGTTGCCTCTCTGATTAATGCCCTCCTTGCCTGGTCTGTGAGTTTTGGTGGGCAGCCCTCTCTTGGCAGGTTTGTTGTGGTGCCATATTCTTTCAATTTTTTTATATATACTGAGATCATGTGACAGATCATGTGACACTTATACTGCACACAGGTGGACTTTATTTAAGTAATCATGTGACTTCTGAAGGTAATTGGTTGCACCAGATCTTATTCAGTGGCTTCATAGCAAAGGGGGTGAATACATTTGCACATACCACTTTTCCATTTAAATTTGTATTTTAGAAACAAGCAATTTTTTTCACTTCACTTCACCAATTTGGACTATTTGTGTATGTCAATTACATGACATCCAAATAAAAATCCAGTTAAATTACAGGTTGTAATGCAACAAAATAGGAAATATGCCAAAGGGGATGAATACTTTTGCAGGGCACTGTACACTGATTGGGTGTGGATTTAACAAGTGACATCAATAAGGGATCATATCTTTCCCCTGGTTTCACCTAGTCAGTCTATGTCATGGAAAGAGCAGGTGTCCGTAATGTTTTGTACACTCAGTGTATATCCTCATACGTTTAAGTTTACATATTTTCTTATATTTAGGAATCTGTCTTGAAAAAGGAAAGCATTTTATAATCCCCCCCCCCCCCCCTTTTCCCCAATTTCATGATTTAAAAAATGTTATATATATTTTATTATTAACCCACCTTCGGAGGACACATATCTTTTTCTATTTTTACAACTTTTCTGCTACATATACATACATTTTACATACACATTTTGCATACACATTTTGCATACATGGTACTTTTATATAAAGCAATCACATAACAATAATACATTACCAAACATAAATGATTTAATCCCACCCCTCAGCCACTCTCAGCCCATTCCACCTATCACAATAGAACCCTCTTGTTTGGTTTCGATCTTGTCTCATTGCTGCAACTCCCCAACGGGCTTGGGAGAGGCAAAGGTCAACTGATGCGTCCTCCAAAACATGACCTGCCAAGCCGCGCCTCAACACTTACTCACTTAACCCGGAAGCCAGCTGCATCAATGTGTCGCAGGAAACACTTTTAAACTGACAACAGAAGTGAGTCTGCAAGCGCCTGGCCCGCCGAAAGGAGTCGCTAGAGCGCGATGAGTCAAGTTAAGTCCCACTTTTATGGTCTTAAGTTTCATCAGCTGTGTTGTACAATATGATATAAAACACAGGAAATACGGAATTTTGACTGCACTGGGCCTTTAAAACTTTCAGAAGGCAGGTTTCCATTTACCCAGATTTATTAGACAAAAGCAATGTTGCAACAACAACACAAACATTGCAACACATTTAATGGAAACGGCAGCCATGGGAGAAATGTTGGAAAGATCAACAACATTTTTATTTGTTCGACAAGAGTGGATTTTTAAATGGGTGTCATGACTCTCTTATCATAAGATTAGGGGTGTTAACCAGCCATAAAATTATGCAATATATGTCACAACAGGCGTAAATATATTGGTCATGACAGTGTTATGACCATATTACGCCAGGTTATACGCTGTTATACATACATATTATGACATGGTTATGACGTGTCATAATGTGTTATGACACTGGCTGTTAAGTAAAGTGTTACCCAAGTATCACCATCCAATTTCTTTTCTACAAGATTGCAAGTTCTACCATTGCAACGACTGTGGCGATACGTTGGCAAATCAGAATGATTAGAAATGGCAAATATTAGTCAATTCTTGCATACTATCCATGATGGGTTTTGCGGGCTACCTGAGACATGAAACAGATAGGTGGGAGGGCATACAGGCAATTTATTAATGCGCAATTTGCCCAAATGGATAATGGAAACACTTCAACCATTTAATTTGTGTTTGACACTCGGTAAGGGGTACTCAACTCTTACCCTATGAGGTCCGGAGCCTGCTGGTTTTCAGACAATTGTTGCATTTATTTTCAATGCAAACTTTCTAAATGTCGACCCCAAAAAATCTCTGGCCAAGTTGATGGAAACATAGCTAGTGTAAATTAATGAAGTTGTTTTCTGCGTTGTTTCTTGTAGATACATAATTCTGCCTTTAGCATTATGAGACTCCAAAGTGCCTCAAATGGTTAAGATTGTTCCTGTGTTTTATTTAAACAAAAATAATAAACCTAGATGAAAATGTTTGGTGTTTCTCTAATTACATGTCATTGCATAGAAATAACCACACGCACACACACACCCGCTATAAGTACGGAGTACAGAATAACATCATGTCCAATAACTGCAATCACATTTTTTGCTTACTTGACCAATTTTAGTAGGTATCATAATTGCAAAGAGTTTTCTAATGATCAATCAGCCTTTTAAAATGATAAACTTAGCTAACACAACGTGCCATTGGAACACAGGAGTGATGGTTGCTGATAATGGGCCTATGTAGCCGTTTCCAGCTACAATAGTAATTTACAACATTATCAATGTCTACACTGTATTTCATTTTCTTTCAAAAACAAGGACATTTCTAAGTAACCCCGAACTTTTGAACGGTAGTGTAAAGATAAGATTACATGGAAATGCACTCAACTAATGCCTTTTTATTACATGCTGTTACTGACATGTTTACACCAGAACCTCATTTATGGGCGTAGCTTGCTTATCTAGACATTGAATTACACACTAAAGTTAGGGTGCAGCAGTGGACGCTCCTCAGAGGAGGAAGGGGAGGACCATCCTCTTCAGTGAAATTTCATAAAAATAAAATAGTGAAACATTTAAAAAGTTTAGATTAAACTATACTAAATATGTTCATATGTCACCAAATAATTGGTTAAAATATACTGTTTTGCAATGAAGGTCTACATTAACTTCAACAGCACTGTCGAGGCTAGCAGCATGGTGTAGCCGGAGGACGTGGTGTAGCCGGAGGTCAGCTAGCTTCCGTTCTCCTCTGGCTACATTGGCTTCAATACAAAACCTAGGAGGCTGGTAGTCTGAAGGACGTCCTCCAACCAGTCAAAGCTTTTGCAGTATGAATTGACAAGTTGCCTGTCATGTCTTTGGCATCATTAAAGTGAAGACTGTTATTTTATCAAATCAATTCTCTGTAATTATAATTATGTTTATTACGTGATTAAACTAATCATGTAAATGTAATTGACAAGGAAGTCGGGGCACAAGGAAAATCTTCAGATTACAAAGTTATAATTTTCCTAATATAACTCTTCAGATATTTTAATATTTGATCAATTAGTCTTCTAATTAATGAATTATTCTTTATCTCACGTTAGTCTCATTCCAAACGTCGTAAATTGTTGGTTATCTGCACACACCCAGCCTTCACTATGAATCATCCATACATCAATTGTCTTAATCATTTATTTACTAACTAACTAAATAATCACAGGAATGCATAAACAAACAAAGTAGATATGGTTACAAGTAAATGATAGGGGATGTTTCCTAGTTGGAACCAAAGGGACTGAGAAGGGCGCAAAAGACAAAAGACACTACACAGTTGCTAATTATATTAATTTCAATGCTAATCCGTTGCACATGAACACTCACTCATTCGGGAATAATTGCAATCAATATGTATATTTACGCTCAGTGTGTTGTCGTGATCTCTGTTGGAATCATCAGTCTTTCTGTTGAAAAGTTAACGTCTTAACTTCTCTTTACGTCCCTGGAGTCTTTCGTGGTTAGAATGGATACTTCAGAGTCCCATTCAGAAATGTCGCATTCGCATTCCAGCATTCCATAAATCATAGCTGCAGACTAGTAATTAGTATTGAAGATTTGCTCTTATTCTATCGGTATCGATAGTCTCAGAGTTTAACCATTTCCACCAATATAGCCAATGCTCCACGTGGTTTGGTCAGGAATTCAACAACCGTTACAACCTTAGCTCCCTCAGATGACCGAGGAATGCACGGTCTCTACTCAAACCTTAGTCCTATCAGTAATCGAGGTACCCATGGTCTGAAGTGGGCTTCTCCAGGTGAAGGTTATCTTCGAAACAGCATAAAAGGCTGTCCAATGACGCCAGATCAATGTCTGTGCTTATGGGGCGGGCCAATGACTTAGTTAAACTTTAAAGGGAATTATCTTTCATGAAACAGTTTAAAATCACATTACATAATTTCACAAATAGTTTTATCTTTATTCATTCATTTTATATAATAATTAGATGCAAATCTCATAACGGAGACTCTTGTATAAACAGAGTTATGGTAATGTGGCTGTATTATCTCTCATGAGGTCACAAACATTAAACCAAATGGACCGGTCGTAGCTGAATTCTCCACCGACCGTTTACACATTCTCCAAAATAGAGATATTGTTCAGTTCTCAAGTTCTGTGAGATAGAAGAAGTTTGTTTGTTCTACTGTGAACCCTCTCTCCATACCGCATGTCCGGGGGGGAAGAGAGTCTCCTCATGGAATTTACGACCTGAGTTAACAGAGCCTCGGTGTAGGAGGGAGAGAGGTGGTAAGAGAAAGAGGGAGGGTACTCGCTATACCAGAAGAGGGCCACGTCATGACATGTCCATCCAATCATAGAAGTAGGATCAGAGAATGAAACTAGTGTGTTGCATTGGGATTGTGCCACAGAGCATTATGGGGGTTCTGTGTGTTAAAGCGAGGGTCGATCTCTGTCTGAGATTGATTTCATGAAGAAGGATGAAAAGGTTAGGGCGTTCAATACCAACTGGAATCAAATGTATAGCTGGTTAACTAACAGGGAGCCTTTCATCAAGCCGCCTGTAACTGCACTTCACGATGCTTTACACACTGAACATCTTTTCTGGGATGTCGAAAACATCCGTTAAAAGTTTGATTAAAGAGATTTTTTTTCACGTGAGCTCAAGTAGGCTTTGCACTTTCCTCTTGTATTTATTTAGCAAAGATGGAAAGAATCACTCCAGACAGACACAAGCAAAAACAAATGACATAAATGTTGCTGCAGCCTAGGCTACACCTAAACATTAGAAATCTGACATGCTGTATGGGATGAAAACAATAGCTTTTTTCTGTCTTATCAACTGTAGGTCTACTAATATGAGAAGCTGCATAACAGCCTACGCGCCCTGTCCATCTGCATAGGACCAACTAATTGATCATGTATTTATAGTCCATTTGTTTGTCAGGAGAAATGTCAATGTGATCAAATCTAGATTACATTCAAAATTGGGCTGGCTAAAATGCCTATACAGTTTTAATGCAAAATGATTAACTGGAATTAATCAATCAACATAATAGTGTCGACAGGCCTAAACATGCATAAAGCAAGCTCATCCATGTGAGTTCTATTGTCCTTCAGTTGATGTCTATGTGTCTGGGTAGAGGAAATCTCCCTCCCAATCTAGTCTAAACATCATTTAAATGAACAAATATAAGGTAGCTGGAGTTTGACAGGGTTTTCATCCACCCCAGGTCCAGGAGTTTTGTAAAACCATGTGACTTAATTAGGAAGAAATGGTCCCATCATAGCCCATATCAAAGCTTTTTACAACTGATTAATCACTGTCATACCTTTTATAGGTTCCAGAATGTTCCTAGTTAGGTTAACGTATAAGGAAAAACTCCAGGCCCCAGGGGGTAAAAATTGCCCCACTGCTCTGGGACCTATGGTGCCACCAGTCTGCTTGCAGGTGTCAGTTATCGTCAGGTATGTAGATGATCAGGGCTTTATTCAGGAACATTTCTTGGGGTACTTTGATATGTCAAGTGGGCGAGATGCGCAGTCTGTGTTTGACTTTGTGAATTTGGAGATGTCTGAGTTTAACTTCAGAGAAACTCGTTGTCCAAACCTATGATGGCGCAGCTGTAATGGAAGTCCCCTCATGTTCCCTGATTAAGAGGGGATGTCTACTCCATTCCACTACCATTGTCAACATTCTCCTGACATGAACTGAACCCATGACGTCTCATGTGCCTGCTCATCCACTCATCCAATTTTCTCTCATTACTGTATGTAGAGTCAATCACATGCACAATCACATTACTACACATAAATGATTTTACCCCTTGCTTGGACTAACTCATTCTTAGCTCTTTTGTCTAACTGTGTAGTGTCTTGTGTTACTGCACTGGTCAAGCCTCTGAACACCTCAACTCATGCCTCATACCCTCAGTCAATCAATCACTGCTGTGATCCCTTTCCAACACTGTGTAAGTAGCCCTCTCATTCCCACTCTCCATAATATTGTACTATAAATGTCTTTATTAAATGCTTTAGGTTAAAATCATTTGTGTTTGGCGATTTTTGAAACACGCTTTGTGGTCTCCGTGCGTTCCACGCCTATACCGTGGGTCTCCAATTCTCCTCAATTTTTCAAGTCACCAGCCTCCACTGGTGTGCAGCAGTTAGATAATGTTTCAATTAAAGTTAGCTATGAGAAACCCAGGCATGATATTCATTTGAAGCACCCCCATATGATGGTTAACATGTTCTTTCTCTTATTGTTATTTAGATTGAAAGAAGCAGAAGTGGGATGTGGGTTTTGGTGTGACAAAACCATAAAAGACAAACATTTTGAACATTTGAAGGTTTATAAAATCTGCCGTGAAGATCAGCCCGCACAGAGCTTTTTCTATGGGCTGTGTTGCCTCAGGGACAGTGATGCAAACTAGTCACCTTATGGCGAAATTCGCCGTTTTGATTCTAAAATAGGTGACCTACATGAATGGTGTAGATCCAATGACGATTTATTATGTCAGTTTGATCGCGGGGGAGGCACTAGTAATGTCTGCAGTTTTCAGTTTGGTTATTTGTTTTAAGTGTATTAGTCTATAAATAAATCTCTTTGCCAAAATACGTCATCTCTCCCATGTCTTATTTGACTAGTAGTTGCTTGCCTACATTTTACCCCTTCCTCTATGTTTAATATAACACACATACATTTTGACACGGCATATGCATCCTAGGGTTGAGATGTTTTTTTCCCAAATGCAATATTTAGATGTGTGTGGTCACAGGCATTCTATTATAAAAGCTGTCATGGCCAACTGCAATATTAGTGTATTGTTTTTTTTCAAGACTTGAGTGTCATTTGCAGTAAAGTCTAGGCAACAAATGACATTGGATTGCTTTCCTTACAGTTTTAAGTTGTGTTAGGTTCACATTAACCACTTTATATTTTACACACAGAGACTGATCATGAAGATCATATTCTTTGTTTTATTAGTTCAAACCTGCATTTCCCCCTCACAGGGATTTCTTTTGCATGTTTTGGGCCCTCACCAGTTTGCATCCTTGCAGGGAACAGCCCCAAGCCAGGGGAGGCCCAAGCCAGATCTCACTTCCTCAGAAAATGCTCAGAAAAAGCTCTGATGTGGGAGGAAGATCCGAGAACTCTGGAAATTATTCCATCGTGTCAGCCAGTGGCTATTTTAGCATGTATATGTTGGTGGGGCAAACTCTTTATGCACTATAACGGTGACAAACGTTGCCCACAAACTGTTAGGGCATACAAAAAACTGTCCCAACAGAATAATAATTTTTAAAAATTCGGCACCATGGACTGAATCCTTACCACTACTACACCTGGCTATCAGCAGAGCCTTGTCTGGCAGCGAAATAGTTCATTCAGCCTCATTTACTGCCTTTAAAAAAAACATAGCTGATATGGCTGACTTGCTTTAACAAATGTGGTTTCTACTGACAATTGAGATGTACAATCTCTAAAAGGCAATCTGTAATTTCGATTAAGACTGATTAGTCAATACATTTCGATTAAGACTGACATAGTCAATACAACTATTTGTTCAGCACTTTTGAAACGTACAACGACATAGTTCAGAACATGGGCCGTTCTTACAGTATTCTCCCTGTACACCAAGTCAGATTCGTAGGATAAATAAAGGGGGCATATAAGCAGACAATGTAAGCTCTTACAGTATTCGATGATGAAATTTCTCTAAAACAGACTATGAATCAAATCAAATTGTATTGGTCACATACAGTTGAAGTCGGAAGTTTACATACACCTTAGCCAAATACATTTAAACTCAGTTTCACAATTCCTGACATTTAATCCTAGTAAATATTCCCTGTCTTAGGTCAGTTAAGATCACTACTTTATATTAAGAATGTGAAATGTCAGAATAATAGTAGAGAGAATGATTTATTTCAGCTTTTATTTCTTTCATCACAATCCCAGTGGGTCAGAAGTTTACATACACTCAATTAGTATTTGGTAGCATTGCCTTTAAAATGTTTAACTTGGGTGAAACGTTTCGGGTAGCCTTCCACAAGTTTCCCACAATAACTTGGGTGAATTTAGGCCCATTCCTCCTGACAAAGCTGGTGTAATTGAATCAGGTTTGTAGGCCACCTTGCTCACACACACTTTTTCAGTTCTGCCCACAAATTTTCTATAGGACTGAGGTCAGGGCTTTATGATGGCCACTCCAATACCTTGACTTTGTTGTCCTTAAGTCATGTGGTCAAACTCTGGAAGTATGCTTGGGATTGTTGTCCATTTGGAAGACCCATTTGCGACCAAGTTTTAACTTCCTGACTGATGTCTTGAGATGTTGCTTCAATTATCCACATGATTTTCCAGCCTCATGACGCCATCTATTTTGTGAAGTGCACCAGTACACCCTGCAGCAAAGCACCCCCACAACATGATGCTGCCACCCCCGTGCTTCACGGTTGGGAGGGTGTTCTTCGGCTTGCAGGCCTTTTTCCTCCAAACATAACGATTGTCATTATGGCCAAACAGTTCTATGTTATGTTTGTTTCATCAGACCAGAGGACATTTCTCCAAAAAGTACAATCTTTGTCCCCATGTGCAGTTGCAAACCGTAGTCTGGCTTTTTTTATGGCGGTTTTGGAGCAATGGCGTCTTCCTTGCTGAGCTGCCTTTCAGGTTATGTCGATATAGGACTTGTTTTACTGTGTATATAGATACTTTTGTACCTGTTTCCTCCAGCATCTTCACAAGGTCCTTTGCGGTCCTTCTGGGATTGATTTGCACTTTTCGCACCAAAGTACGTTCATCTCTAGGAGAAAAAAACCCACATCTCCTTCCTTAGCGGTATGACGGCTGCGTGGTCCCATGGTGTTTATACTTGCGTACTACCGCCCATTATTTAGAAATTGCTCCCAAGGGTGAACCAGACTTGTGGAGGTCTACAATTGTTTTTCTGAGGTCTTTGCTGATTTCTTTAGATTTTCCCATGATGTCAAGCAAAGAGGCACTGAGTTTGAAGGTAGGCCTTGAAATACATCCACAGGTACACCTCCAATTGACTCAAATGATGCCAGTGAATTATAAGTGAAATAATCTGTCTGTAAACAATTGTTGGAAAAATTACTTGTGTCATGCCCAAAGTAGATGTCCTAACTGACTTGCCAAAACTATAGTTTGTTAACAAGAAGTTTACAGTGGTTGAAAAACAAGTTTTAAGGACTCCAATTTAAGTGTATGTAAACTTCCGACTTCAACTGTACACATGGTTAGCGATGTTAATGCGAGTGTAGAGAAATGCTTGTACTTCCAGTTCCGACAGTGCAGCAGTATCTAACATGTAATCTAACAATTCCACAACAACTGCCTAATACACACAAATCTAAATGGATGGAAAAATAATATGTACATATACATTTATGGATGAACGATGACCGAGCGGCAAAGGCAAGATTCAATATATGGTATAAAATATAGTATATACATATGAGATGTAATGAAATATATGTAAACATTATTAAAGTGGCATTTTTTAAAGTGACTAGTAATCCATTTATTAAAGTGGCCAATGATTTGAGTATGTATGTAGGCAGCAGCCTCTCTGTGTTAGTAATTGCTGTTTAACAGTCTGATGCTCTTGAGATAGAAGCTGTTTTTCAGTCTCTCGGTCCCAGCTTTGATGTACAAGTACTGACCTCGCCTTCTGGATGGTTGTGGGGTGAACAGGAAGTGGCTCGGATGGTTGTAGTCCTTGATAATCTTTTTGGCCTTCCTGTGACATCGGGTGCTGTAGGTGTCCTGGAGTGCAGGTAGTTTGCCCCTGGTGATGCGTTGTGCAGACCGCACCACCCTCTGGAGAGCCTTGCAGTTGAGGGCTGTGCAGTTGCCGTACCTGTTCTCACTTGAACAGGGAGGTGGCAAGGCAGTCCTTCTTGGGCAAATTTTGTCATCAAACTTTTTCATCAAAGTCTGGCTTTTTTTTCATTTAACCTTTATTTAACTAGGCAAGTCAGTTAAGAACAAATTCTTATTTACAATGACAGCCTACCCCGGCCAAACCAGGACGACACTTGGCCAATTGTGAGCCGCCCTATGGGACTCCCAATGACGGCTGGATGTGATACAGCTTGGATTCGAACCAGGATTCGAACCAGGTACTGCAGTGAAGCTTCTTGTCTGAGATTTCCGAGTTTCCAGTTGTTTTGAATGCGGCAGAAGTCATGCTGGATTGACAGCAAGGCCAATGTTGAATGTTTATCCTTTTAAGCTTAGAAAAGAGACCCTTAAACCCAGACTTGGACACCACACCCACTCCATTGAATAGCAGGCTAGTGATTGCTTTGCAATGCTTGCAGTTAGCCACTGATTCCTTTCAAACCACTCATTGTTGAATTAGTGATTGCCAACCTGTTGTGTAGTGTTTATGTCCAATGGCCGATGAGCACCGATACGTTTTATCGATAATTTCTCTTCATAATTTCTCTTCATATCACAAGGATTGAAAAATATTTGCCAGTAGATTGTCGACTTGATTCATGATGATGACTGCTAGCTAAGATTTTGAAAGTATGATGTTGACATGATCAATCAAAGCTACTGTAGATATAACGTGATTTGACGTAATTTTATATGTGGCCAATGACCTTCACCTTTCTTGGATGGGCACTTCCTATGTAACTCTATGGCAGCACCCAACGGGCTTGAATTTTTGAGCTCTCCCGGTATATTTTATGGTGACGTCGTGTCCCCATGAGTGACAGAACACTGAGCCAATCACAGTACAACTATAGAATATTACCAACTCCTACGGTCTGTATTTTCCTCTGGCTGCCCCACCACTGAACTAGTCTGAAACACCTGCATTTTGGAGCTGCCTTACTCAATAAAGCAAAAAATAGATGTATATATATTTTTTTTTACATTGTTTGCAAACTGATGTGTAACATGTACTAATGCCAAAATAACATGCCAAACAGGCAACCTGCCCTGAATGACAGGTCACCACTGGTGTCAGCATGGCAACACAGTGGACTACCCCAGGCACCACTATGCAATAGATAAATGGTGGAAATGGTTTGCTTACCTCGTCTCATACCGTGTGCTGTAGCTTATTGTAAACTACTGGGTTGTTGTCATGCCATATACAATATGGATGAGATGGCTGCAGGATACGGTATGGGATATGGCTAGCATGGCTGTTGAATTCAAGTTATTCCTGTAATAACCCTATAATATTTCTATAGTGGTATCTCATAGGACTTCCCGAGGGAGTGAAGGACCTTCCTCCCGGGGTGGCTCTTCCTCTGGAGGTCAACCTGGTCTACATGCAGGGCATCAGCTTTAGTAAGGGCTGTTCCATCGGCCAGGACTCATCACAATGGGGTGGTACGGAAACATCTGATGCCGTACGCATGTCGGCACTACCCGAAGGATTGGCACCTCAGACCCAGTCTGGCAAGTCAGCCGGGAAGCACAGAGTTGGAGATCTGGGCATTCGCCTGGCTCATGCCAAAGAGCCATTAACACTCAAGGGTTCTGAGGACACAGTCTCTGGAGGAATCCGTGCGATAGTGGTGGCCCAAAGACTCTTAAAGCCAAATGAAAATAGAGGTATTTGACCCCAACAATATGAAACGCACACATGTTGAAATGAGCCAGATCATATTTACATGGATAGGGTACATAAAGTTAAAATGTTCTTATTCCAAATCACTTAGTACAGTATTTCACTGGTAGCACTACCAACCATGTCTATGACGTCTATGAATAGTTTCCTTGTTTGTAGTATTGCGATTGCTTCAAATATTGAGTTCCTTGACACTATGCTGTTTGCCAGTTGTGCACTGCTTGCCAGTTGTGCACTGCTTGCCAGTTGCTAGCTATTATCTTAAATATTATTTTATGTATCTCTGGCGTAATAAACATACGAGGACACAAAGTATGGACATTTGTCATTTTATCAACATCTCATTCACAACATAAAAAAACACCCAAAAGCTCACACAGGATGACTTTTTTTTTTTTGGAGGGGGAGAGGGGGGGGGGGGGGTCAAGATAACTTCAGGCTACCTCTGAAACCAAAGCCTTATCAACTAAATGTATTGATAAAGCTGCTCATAAAGGATACTGGTTGGCCTATTCCTGGTAAAGGGAGTGCTGCCCTCTAGTGGAGAGCATGGTCTCTCGAATCTGCTGCAGCAAACTTTCAGGTTGTGAGCTCAGAGTTGAATGATCAAGTCTCTTGAAGTCTTCATTGCAGAGCATGCATTCTAGAATGTGAGCCACCCTCTGTAGGTCAAAGGCAGCATGGTGAAGCCCCAATGTGGCCAGGGTCTCTGAAAGATGACGTGGGTAATTTGAGGAGTTGTTCTCGGAGCAAGAACTCAAGAAGGACATGCGGTTGTCAGCGATAATCTTCAGGAAAGTGGCAAACTCCCCATAATCAATCCCAGAGCAGGACTTCATGATAACCTGTAAAACAAAATACCAACTCAGATTACACAGCTTTTTAAAATACATCTGCTTTGTCAGACAGTGCCTTTGGAAAGTATTCAGACCCCTTGACTTCACCACATTTTGTTATATTACAGCCTTATTCTAAAGTGGATCAAATAAAATCCTCAGCAATCTACACACAATACCCCATAATGACAGTGAAAACAGGCTTTTCTTCATGTTTTAAAATGTATTAAAAATAAAACCGATACCTTATTTACATTAGTATTCAGACCCTTTGTTATGAGACTCAGAATTGAGATAAGGAGCATTATGTTTCCATTGCTCATCCTTGAGATGCTTCTACATCTTGATTGGAGTCAACCTGTGGTAAATTCAATTGATTGGACATGATTTGGAAAGGCACACACCTGTCTATATAAAAGGTCCCACAGTTGACAGTGCACGTCAGAGCAAAAACCAAGCCATGAGGTCGAAGGAATTGTCCGTAGAGCTCAGAGACAGGATTGTGTCAAGGCACAGGTCTGAGGAAGGGTAACAAAAAATGTCTGCAGCATTGAAGGTCCCCAAGAACACAGTAGCCAGTAGAACACTGGCAGCCCGGCCAAATTGAGCAATCAGGTGAGAAAGGCCTTGGTCAGGGAGGTGACCAAGAACCCGATGGTCACTCTGACAGAGCTCTAGAGTTCCTCTGGAGATGGGAGAAACTTCCGGAAGGACAACCATCTCTGCAGCACTCCACCAATCAGGCATTTATGGTAGTGGCCAGACAGGAGTCACTCCTCAGTAAAAGGCACATAACAGCCCACTTGGAGTTTGCCAAAAGACACCTAAAGACTCTCAGACCATGAGAAACACGATTATCTGGTCTGATGAAACCATGAATGCCAAGCATCA
Organism: Oncorhynchus mykiss; assembly: GCF_057628025.1. NCBI lineage: Eukaryota > Metazoa > Chordata > Actinopteri > Salmoniformes > Salmonidae > Oncorhynchus > Oncorhynchus mykiss. The sequence goes on from NC_143049.1 coordinate 13,588,798, forward strand.
CATCTGGAGGAAACCTGGCACCATCCCTACTGTGAAGCTTGGTGGCAGCATCATGCTGTGGGGAGGTTTTTCAGCAGCAGAGACTGGGAGACTAGTCAGGATCGAGGCAAAGATGAAGGGAGCAAAGTACTGAGAGACCCTTGATGAAAACCTGCTCCAGAGCGCTCAGGTCCTCAGACTGTGGCAAAGGTTCAGCTTCCAAGAGGACAATGACCCTAAGCACAGTCAAGACAACGCAGGAGTGGCTTCGGGATAAGTCTCTGAATGTCCTTAAGTGACCCAGCCAGAACCCGGACTTGAACCCAATCGAACACCTGAAAATAGGTGTGAAGCGACGCGCCCCATCCAACCTGACAGAGCTTGAGGATCTGCAGAGCAGAATGGAAGAAACTCCCCAAATACAGGTGTGCCAAGCTTGTAGCTTCATACCCAAAAATACTTGATGCAGTAATCACTGCCAAAGGTGGTTCAACAAAGTACAGAGTAAATGGTCTGAATACTTATGTAATGTGATATTTTAATACATTTGTCAAAAAACTGTTTTTGCTTTGTCATTATGGGGTATTGTGTGTAGATTAATGAGGGGGGGAGAAACTCATTTTAGAACAAGGCTGTATCGTAATAAAATGTGGAAAAAGTCAAGGGGTCTGAATACTTTCCGAAGGCACTGTATGTCTATCTCCAGGTGTCTTATATACCTGGCAGTGCTGATGCCATGAATCCATAGTGTTCCTCCATTCCTCTATTTCCCTCTGGACAGCAGAAAGCTCATTCTGAAGGAACTGCCACATAATGTCCACATTGCAGCCATTCAGCCAGTTATGGTTGATGGAGATGGTGTCTTCCTGCAGGATAATGAGACAGAAGTCAGGTTACTTAGTTCAAAATTAGCCATATGAACCATACAGGTGCTTAACTGATAATGATTTGTAAAAAAAACCTCTTGATCAAGTGTACCACTTAAATTTGTCCCACATCCAAACTGCAGTACTTACCAAATTATAAACCTGATGGTGCCAACCACTGGGCACAAATATGATCTCCCCTGCTTCCTGAATGATCTCTAGTGGTTGACAGGCCTCATCACAGTGTGGGAATTGCACCTTGTCTCGAATCTCAGGGGCAGTGACGTCATAAGCAAGGTTGCCATGGCTGTCTCGTAGAAACTCTTCTTGGCCTGGGGGATACAGGAGCCATTTCTTCCTGCCACAGATGTTCGCTGACCAGCTGTAGGAGCGGAACACATCAGCGTGGAATGGCGTCCTATAGCAAAAAGAGGAAAAAGCAATCACATGTTGTTAGAGGAGACAGAGATTTAAGAGAATATCCATTATAGACTCTATAATTAAATGTTTTGTTATACCATGAGCCTTTGGGTCCCATGTAGACGAACCGGTAGTCATCCACCTCCAAAGTATCCCAATACTCATTAAGCCAGTCAGAGGAAAAGAAGACTGGGGTAGTGTAAACATTGTGTTCAGGAAAATCCCTGTGAAAGACAGAGGACGGAACCATTGAGCCATGTGCAGCTTATTATTGATACAGCTACTTTCAGTATATACATTATTTACATACTGTAAAAAACGTTCCAATCATTTTTTATTTAATTTATTTCACCTTTATTTAACCAGGTAGGCTAGTTGAGAACAAGTTCTCATTTACAACTGCAACCTGGCCAAGATAAAGCAAAGCACTGCGACACAAACAACAGAGTTACACATGGAATAAACAAACATACAGTCAATAACACAATAGAAAAAAAGTCTATATACAGTGTGCTCTTACTTCAGATGGCAACATACAGGTGAATTCAATACCTTGACATGTGCCAATCTTTCAGATAGAGACATCCTTTTGGTGATGAGTGTCCATTCTGTATGTACTCTCTCCAGTAGTGAATAAATTCCTTGAAAGGAATAATTTGTTTGGGGTTTGCATTGTATTCTTTCGCATTGCAGTTTGCAACTGGAACCGGAGTCTCATCTGCAAGAGGAAAAAAAGAGAAATACTTTGAAATCACAATTTACAAAATAGGTTATTGGTTCATCATAACTGCAACACATGTTTTATTACCAAATATATACATCAGATAATTACACAAAGCACGAGAAATGATTGTCAAATCACAGATCAGAACAACCCATCCATAGGCTAATCAAACTCATTCATTTGACATCAAAGTTACTGGACATTGTAATAGATATGTATCTAACAACATTTATTCACCAAATTGCTGCAGCAGTTTCTGGAAGTTTGGCTTCCCCTCTTCAGTGACCCACTGTTTCCTACATTTCCAGTCTTCAGTAAATTTCCTCGAGAACATGCATGGGTGGTTAGGAAGTAAGTACTTTTTAAAGAATTTGGAATAGCTCAAATCCTTCTCTATGTAATCCACAAAGTGCGAAGAACAAAATTGTTCATAGGATTGCCTTGATATTTTAACGAGGCTGCAGCAGTTATGATAAGACTCCCTGTCCATGATACTGGATGATGTAAACAAGTCCTGGGTGTAACGTTAACTAGCTAACTAATTAGCAAGCAATCGAAACAAGCGACGTACCTAAACTATAGTGACATGATATGTCATATTAATTGCTTTTCCACCATTATTATTGGATTTACATTGCAAAGATAAATCAAACATGTGGAGAAAAAGGTTCGTTCATTCGAGCCTAAAAATAGCTTCCTATGGCTATGCTATTTTGCATTTTAGGGGACCACATTTATAGATGCACACGCCCAATATTTGCTTTAATTTGTTCGGTTTTTTTGTACATGATTGTTTCCGTAATGTTTGCTAATTCAACGTTGAATGTCTTTAGTAAATATACACTTTGAAATTAGACATTAATAATGCACATTCTACACATTTCAAATAGCAGGATCATTGTTTCTAGACGGACTGTAAACATGTCTGTACTGAGGAAGTGACGTCTCTTCACGTCCAAACAAATCACTCGCTTGGGAACCAATCTGCGAAAATATATTTTTCTTACATATTTTATTTTTTTGTACAATTATTAAAGTGGCCCCTTAAAATATCTATTAACAGTTTCCACGCAGAGCAGCTGTACTCAAATAATGCACAATCGATAATATTATCGTCTTACGCAACATTACAAAACTGTAGCTTCTGAATTCCTGGAATAGTCATAACCCTGCAGGAGCTCAGGTGCCAGGTTTGTTTAAAAAGTAAACAAAATCATCAAACAATGTTGAATGATCGCTAGTTACCTATTTTGTTTGTTTGAACACGAATGCAATTTACTCGAAATACACATTTTCTTATCTTTTATTTGAGAGGAACGCTTATGAAAAGGTCTGCTAGCTAGCTAGCTTCCTGACATGTTATGATTTTGAATGTTTTGCTAGTCAGCTAACGTTAGCAAGCTTAGCATAGACAGTGGTACTCTAATAAGGTAGCTAGTACACAGTAACATATGTATCTAGCTAGCTGTACTGTTCATATAGTAGGTCTAAATAGCTAGTCCAAAATACCTTGATTACCATGACAGCTAGCTACTTACATAACATAGCTTTACTGCCGGGTTGATTGAAATTCCTAGCTAGCAGCTCCAACGTTTTAGTCTCTAATCTTTTATCTCGATTAACATATTGACCTTGATTAAAATATTATTTACAATACAACATTTTAACATGTTCACCCCTCTCTTCCTAGGTGAGCATCTGAAGCCAAGCCAAAATGACATGCCCAACCCGAGACATCCCCATCCACAGCTGGCCAGGCTCCTACTACATCAACAGTGAGAAGCGCTGGGATGCCGGCACCCTGTCCCTGACCCGCACCATGCTGCGCTTCACCTCAGACCAGAGCAAAGAGAACCTGGTTGGCTTCCGCCTCTCAAGGATCATGGAGATCAAGATGGAGTCGTCCAGCTTCATCTTCAGCACTCTGACTGTGTTGGAGCATGGGAATATCAAGCACTGGTTCGGCTCGCTGAGGCCCAACCGGGTGGTGGTCTACAATGTCCTGGAGCATTTCTGGAGGGAGAGGTTGTTGTCCCCATCTGCAGAGGTTCAGGGGGCTGAGGCACAGCCGACCAAGGGGAGGGAGCTGATTAACCTGGTTGCGGGGGCTCAGAGACGGCTAGAGGACACAGGGAATGTCCTCCACCACCAGGGAGAACAGTTTGATAATGTCATGCATGGCCTAGGCAAGATCGACTCAGATCTGGGCGTGGCAGACAGGTAAGGTGGATATTGAATTCTACCTCTGGGCCCTGTCAGTCAATTGTTTTATTATTTTCAAATATTGTAGCTAACATTTCCGAAGTTTTGATGCCTTTCTATCCACATGATGATTAAATATACACTAATATATAGTAGTGGTTAATTATTTGAGATTGGATAGCTATTATCCAGAACATGTTTACCCTTCTTAATTTGTATGAACCGTCACTGAATTGGATGCATTCCTCTAACTTCTGTCACCATTATCTCTGCAGGCTACTTTCTGAACTGGAGTCTCCCCCTTGGTGGCCTTTTGGCAAACTACCCTGGAAGAGTCAGCAGGATGTCAAGGCTGAGCATGCTGCCAGAGAGGCTGCTTGTAAGTTAACAGGAACAGGCAAGCACAGAGTGATCACCAGCGTACCAGCCATCGTCTCCAGAGGTGGAGACTCAGACCTGAAGCCTGGTTGCTTGATGGTGATGGTCTCCTCATTAGAAGTCCGAGACACAAACTATGTGCTGCTCCACCGCTTTCAGAGGGATGAGGTGGATGACATCCGGGTGCACAATCCGTATGAGATCAGTGTGAGGCAGAGGTTCATAGGGAAGCCAGACATATGCTTCCGACTCCTGTCGGCTAAGATGCCGGAGGCCATGTCAGTGCTAGAGATACAGTATAAGAAGAAGGTGGAGTACACAAGTGAGTACTCTGCCTTCCTGACGACCCCAGCTACGACCCCATGTGACCAGGATCAAGGTTCAATATGGAATGCAGGTAAGAAGTTTAGATTATCCTCTGTGGTCCTAGTCGGGGGTTCTTCTTTGTTTATTTTGCTCTGTACAATGGTTTGTGTTTGGCCACCAAGTGGCAGTAAAGATCTGTGGGTGTTAGCATGGCATATTGTTCAATACACATATTTGAAATTACTTTAGGCTCTCTTGAGGCTGAAATCTCATTATACTCTTATACACTATAGCTTATTGATTTATTACATAGCTTATTGATTTGTTACACAATTCTGATGCATGCTGTGTTTTGTTGTTGTTACGAGCTTTCCCCATTACATTATCATAGGGTTAATGTTACGCTCATAAGAAGCTAATGTGTTTGTTTGAGGGGCCTATCACTATATCTCTGCCCCCTCCCATGGCAGCAGGCCTGCTGCAGTACCAGGAGACAGAGGTCCCCATGACAGTCCCAGCAGGAGAGCTGTCCCAGGTGCAGGTGCATGTCCTTAAGCCAGAGGTCACTCAGGCTGAGGCTCAGGAAATCCGACAGGTGAGATACAATATCGGAATCTGGCTTCTAATGCCTCTTCCTGTTTCCTCAAGCATTTTATCCTATGTATCACATGCTTTATAACAGTCTGAAGTTACACTGCCCTAACATTTTCTCTATTTTGCGTTCAGATAATGTTTATACCTGTCTTTATATCTGTTTTGAATTCAGAAGAAATGCATGATTGAATTTCCATGTTATGATGCATTAAATGTATGCCATTTCAATAGCAGGTTTTAAAGAACAAGTGTAACTTTTCTTATGTTCTATGAAAATCATGGGAAGATAAATGCTGTGTTTCCAGTCCAAACCAGAGATTCACTGTGATGATTTTTATTTTACATACTATGTATTTTATATATTAGTCGGTAAGACCACAAACCAAACTCCCATTGGGTTACAAGAGAGAGGAGAGAGGGAAAGAGACATGGCCAGTTATTTGGTTAGACTTCTCTGGTCAGACAGTGTATAAAGTATTTCCATTCAAAGTCTCATAATGTTGAACAGTGAGCTCCATGCATGGTCGATGGTTGCAAGACATAAACAGTGACGCAAATGCGTTTTCGTTTAACACATTATTATGGGTGGCTCAGAATGGTGTTTTCCATGTTAAACCTCTTCAAAACACAACATTTTGTCTATGTAATGGTAATCCGTTACAGGTATGTTGTCATTTTCAGAATCCTCCTGAAACACAGGCTACAGTCTCTCGAGGCTTGGGTGTTTCTTACAGTCCCATAAGCAGTTCTGTAAAGCTGATTGAAGCTGAGGTTGAATGAGGCTTTTGTGGAAATTGCGTTCACAACGGCACAGTTAGTTAGATATTACAAGTTAAGTATTGACTACTTCAGAATGGTATCAATACGATTGTATCTCAATATAATCGTATATATAATCATTTTCAAACAAATCGATCGTGTTAGTGACATTTTTTCGCAATTAGTCTGTTTACAATTCAGGGACATGTGTTTTGTTTCTCTATCAATGGCTTGTTATTTTGTGCCGATAAGTCATAATGGTTGTTTTAAACCACAAAGCCTACCGCTTTCTGAAGTGGTAAAGTGGTACACTTTATGATGCAGCTAATTCATGTAATGATTAGTGAGAGTCCCTCGTTGAGAATCACTTTTAACCTGATTTCCTACCGAAGTGTACAGCAAATAGCCCCTTTGGTCAAAAGATATTTGATACCTGCAGATTATCACGTCGGTTATTTGTTCAAATCAGTTGAATATTTACAGTTTTTTTTTATGTCTTAAACACATTTCCTACAACTCACCTCACCTTTCATCAGTTCAATTATGTTATTAGCCTACTTTTTTAAAATTTATTTTTAACTTGATTTGTATTTTACCTACATGTCTGACTGTGTATGTTGAAGGGAAGAGGACAAAAATGAACCAAAAGTTCAGAAGTGGTGTGATAAAATGTACCTTCAACAGTAGAATTTAGTTAAAGGTCAATTTTACAGAATATGGCACCAGAATCACATAAATTACACTGAAGTATTTTTTGAAGTATCGATATCAGTCTATTTATCACATTTTCCTCCCAAACTGAAGAAACCTTAGAAAGTGAATGCATGCAGTTGTCGTTAAGGAGTACGTTGAAATACTATTTGTCTGCTCGTTGCTGTCTGAAGCCGTTCCCGTGCACTGTTGCTGTGTCTGCGATTACTGGCCTCTGAAAACTGACATAACGTCAATTGGGTGTGTGTGTGTGTGTGAGCATGTGTAGGATAACATAATATTAGTTTAGAAACCACGTGTTGGGGTGTGGAGTGAGTGTCTATTAAGTTTTGCTTGGCACAACAAGGTTGATTTAAGTTGTTCCATTGACCATAACGTACACAGGTGTTGGAGCGTGGAGATGGAGTTGCAGAATTCCCTGAACACACAGAAAGTTGAAATAACAAAATGTCATTGACTTGTCTGTTATCGATGACCTCAGGAGACCAGAGACCTCTGTATAGCCACCATGTGCTTGAGTAATGTATACTAGTCACGTGAATATTGGGTCACACAGCGATTGTGTCATGACCTAACGATGGAAGTACAGTTATTACAGATCGTTTTGGTTTTTGTCGGCAGTCCCTTCATTGGTTTTCATTTTACAGCTAACAGCCATTCGGTCTTCGTGGCTCCGACAAGCAGTGGAAGAATAATTATGGCTGAGAAAAAAAAGTGTTATTCCTCCTCTCTGCTCATCTCCCCTGTCTTTTCCACTGACTGACTCACTCACTCCATGTCCTCTCGGGACATAACCCTAGACAAGACACTTTTCCCCACCACTACGAGAATCAAGAGATTTACTCCCACAGACCTGGGTCAAATATATATGTCAAATATTTGAGCTGAGCTTGATTTACTTTGCCCTGTACAATGGATCAGAGGAAATAGATTCAAAAGGGCCAACCACAAGTTAATCCAAGCATGTGTGTGTGTGTGTGCGCCTATATGGCTCTCTGCCTACTCTCTCAGATGCTGATGCAGCTGAAAAACCTGGCTCTGGAGGCTGAGACTGAGCTGGAGAGGCAAGACGAGGCCCTGGATATTCTGACCAGCTCTACGGACCGGGCCACTATGCACATAGACAAACACACCTGCCGCATGAAGAGGCTGCTGTAGTTCACACACCAGCCAACCGGCTCACCACAGCGCAATCCAGAAATGCGCTGTGAGTTGCTGTTCCCTGACGACAAATGCGTGCTCTAAGAACGTTTTTGTTCTGAACCTCTACATTTGTAGCAAATGTCTGAGTCTCCGGGGTAGTCATACACCCTTACATCATTGTAATGTGTAAAATATAGAAATCAATGTCCCTCTCAATGTGGTAATTACCAACCAGTCCACTAGATGGCATTTACACCAAGGTAAGGAAGTGTTCACTCCCATCAGCACTTTGTGGAGATATTGTCCTCGTAGCACTGTGAAGAACCATGAATAGATCCATACCTGGTTGTTGTTGTTGACGGATGATTGAATCCCTGGGTCTGTCACCATAAGTATAGAGTGGTTTCTGATGTTGTACCTAAATCACTGTGAGGAACGATTGTCACACTGCTGCTAAATGTGTGTTTTTTTCCTTCTTTTTCAGTTGCAGGTGTCAGTAAAGCCATTCCCCTCCCTCCCTGCACATGGTTTCCCTCCAGCTCCAAGTGTTGCATGTTGCTGCAGAGTAAGTGATGCATCGAGTGGGATCGCTGAATTATAATCCAGTTTGCAGTGGGTCTGAAACGAAGTCCCTTGAAACTGTGTCCCTTGAAATTCACAGAATACTATTCGGTCACCACCTATTCTATAATGTACAGTACAAGAAAAAGCAGACGGCAACTCACAATCTTGCTAACATTGACACTGGATTTGGGGATATCTGTATAATCATATTTGTATGAATGACTTGCATACTTCTATGCTGTACTCTGTTGTACTGTAATTTATTTATTGTCTATTTATCGTTGATAAACTGATTTAAACCCAAAATATCTGGTAAATCATGTGTTTCTTCATACGTTTCATGCCTCAAGTTCCCCATGCCAATGTACTGTAGACAGTAGAGTAAGTATTTTGAGTGGTGCCTAATTATCCAATAAAACACTTTTTTTACATAGAAGACAGATGCCTGGCTTAAATAGTACACTACAACCCGCCCAGGTCATAAAAGGCTATGTAGTTTCCTTTATTAATTAAATAATAATAATGAATAGAAAACAAAAACAGACAACAGACATGTCTCAATACTCGGAGAAGTGCAAAGCAAGGCAACACCCAATAATAACAAGGTTCACATGTGACAAATTGACATGGAGAACGTCAAAACACTAGTGAGTGAAATGGAAGCGGAAGCTATTTACTATTGAAAGTAGTGCTGCATGCGAGTGGGTCCCTGGCCCGTTGAATGAAAGTGAGTGCAGAGTCCCTTTGTAAACAGGCCTGTTATTATAACATCCTGTTGGCAACAGGAGTTGGTTTGGCATCTGCTCACCACTCCTGTGGGGGCTGCGGGCAGGGGCCGCTAGCTTTCACGAGAGAGGGGGACCACCAGGAGCCAAGAGCCCAGATTCATTTGATTTGGCTGCAGGCGATGGGGTGGCAGAGCTCTCAATTATGACTCCGGACGAAGTTGAACTGCTAAACTGTTTTTTTTTTAAAAGAAGACTGACGACCTCTCAAATGTCTTGGCCCGGGTCAGTCACTGGGACTTGATCCTACAGTAAAGGTGTAATAGATTTAGAATGAACACTTGTCATAAGCGGTACATGACAAGGAAAATGTTGCCAGAGAAAAGGAGGGTTATACCAAATACTTCTTCAAGTCTGATCAAAGATGGTAAACTGGAGATTGTTTATTTCTTTGATGATTTGAGCGATAAACCGTTACATTCATTTCGGAGTCCTGGTGTCCCGAATACCAGAAGCATACCACATGGTTATGTGAATTTCTAGCCTCTGAAAAAGAAAATGTGAGGAAGGGAGAGGGAATACATTCTGCCGCGGTTTTGAAGCAGCCTTGCAATAAAAAGGAAGTGGCATTGGTCTCGTTTGACCACAGATACATGAGATCCGGCTTTGCCTTTCTAGCGGATGGTAATGGAGAGTGGAGACGCCATGCAGGCCTTGACATCCACTGTCTGTTTACTAGATAGTCCCTGTGGTGAGGTTGTTCTTTCCAACAAGGAGCGTGTCTCACTTGATGGCCAATCAATCAAGTTTGTCTGGGAAAGAGCTGCACAAAGGCTATGGGATTCTGTCAGGGCACATGTGGGTTGTTCCATGCTCTCCAACTGTTAAAATAAGGAGCCATGTGATTGTTATACAAAGTCAGAGTTGTCATTTCCCCTTCGGCTTTGAGGTGGATGTTTTTACTTTTTGGAAAACGTCTATTTCAATTCAGAAATGCATAAGACATCTCATGACATCATGAGCATTGTAATGTGTGGGCAAATTTACCCCTTAATTTCACAACGTAATAACAATGAATAATATTCAACTGACACGTTTTCAGTTTATCACGCACATAAAACTCTGTCAATATTGGTAAAGGTTTTTTATGTTGATCTTCATTAATGTAATTCATGGGAATGGATTCCACGTTCTCTAATTGGAAATGAGAGAAATACACTATTATTTTATTCCTGTGTAGCAATACACTATTAGAGCATGTCTGTGTGTCTGTCTGTAACGGTTGGACTCTTGACTCACTTCCTGGCTGACCTCTTGCTGGTGCAGGTGTTGCTGCTGCTGCTGTGTTCGTTTCCACATGCAGAGGGAGGTTCCAGTTTCAGGAAATCAGGCCTGTTGGTTAATCTTGGAACTGGGAGGAAAAGTTACTGGAAGGTGGTTGAGTCCAACTGGGGGGCGGAATGATTTCACTTTCTATAAGAGAAAAGATATAACACTTGCTTCTTATAGAACGCTTTGGTTGAAAGTGGATTCTGGTGTTTTAATTTTGTAATTTTTTTTTAATAAACATAAATAAATTAATAGGTCTACTGGGATTGATACGAACACTGGTGTACAATACATAAATGACGTTTTATGTGTTTTCAATCCATTATTATAATATCCCTCTATAACCAATTTTACTTTGATTGTTAATGTGATAAGCATTGGCTAGAGCGTTGCTCTTTTTGTGTACATGTTGTTGAGGATTTGGCTCGGAATGAATTTCTCTTCCCATTGGAAGATGCCCTCCGTTTGACTGTTATTGTGGTACTTTCCCAGATCCTGAGAGACAGAATGATATCACACGCCACTTGCATATGTTATTGTTGTCTTTTCTTTGGTCTTCGGACAGAGATGCACTCTGTTGGATTTCTGTTTCTCTTTATTCAGAGAGCAACTCCTCTCATCTCTGCTGGAGGGAGTGAACTGCGAGTCGCCTCGGCCAAAGTAAACTCCAGATCAACTCAGATGAGGGGTCAAGTCTATTACTCCATAAGCATGGGTGTGAACAGCACATGTCTACTGTATTGAGCAGCTGAAAAAGTTGTGTGTCCTCTGTCTTTCGTGTAGCTCACTATTTTTGAGATGAATATTAATCTCATTGACTTCAAATCAAATTGTATTTGTCACATGCGCCGAATACTACAGGTGTAGTAGACCTTACAGTGAAATGCTTAATTACAAGCCCTTAACCAACAATGCAGTTTTAAGAAAAATACCTAAAAAAAAGAAGAAATAAAAGTAACAAATAATTATAAAGCAGACTTGCACTGAATTTAGTGTCAGTGTTTTTTTAGCTAAAAAGTGAAATCCGGTCTGGGATTGGTAAACCATGTTTAAATATTTACACAGTAAACATCTTACAGTGTACATGATTCTGATTTGTTCTCAAGGACCTGTGCCAATGTTCATGAATTAAAATAAGGACAGTTAATCATTCTTTTTGAAGTCTGATAACGGGTAGATTTCATTTGAGATAGGATCCCAATGACTCTCCCCACTGGGCACAGACGCCATTTCAAAGTCTAGTTTTGATTTACATTTGGTTGAGTTGTCAACTAACGTGAATTCAAGGTAAAATCATTGGATTTAGGTTCAAAGACAAAATTCCTTTACGTTGATTACATTTAGTTAATCCAATCAGTTTTCCACGTTGATTCAACATCATCACATTGATTTTGGTTGTTGAAATTACGTGGAAACAATGTTGATTCAACCAGTTTTTCCCCTAGTGGGTCTCCGTTATATGTGATCATGACACTTGTTGGCTGTGAAAGGAGGGCATGCCCTCTGATATTCAGTAGAGGGCAGCAGTGAGTTTATTATTCAAGGTCATATTGGGCTGAAATTGTTAATTGATAGACAATTATTAGACCTACCGAAGTTTCAGTATTTGGGCCTGGTGTTCTAATGTAGTTTATATCAGTCTGCATGTTCGATGCCAGCTGCCCCGCATAGGGATACCTGCCATTAAAGCATCTGGCTCCGAGGATCTTCCCTCAGAGACGAGGCCATTCCCCAAACTATTTTAATAAACGTTTATATTGTGTTTTGCTGTATCTGAAGTCCTCATGATGAAGTTGTGATAGATTTTTGTAACCTCACAGAGTATATATCATAAAACCCCAACTTCACTCTGAACTCGATTTTTCAATTGGCCTCTCATTGAGATACCCTTATTTGACCTGTTTCAGGAAGCTAGGCGTCACTACTTCACAGGAGAGGCATTTGAACGTCATTTTATACATATTTAGCAAAATGCGTTTTTTGGGGGGCAGTAGTGTCTTCTCTAACATGTGCCTCAATAAATAACTTGTATGCCATCTGTAAATATGAATAAAATTGTGAAGTTATGAGCATAGGTGGTTTAGCCCCGGAAAATGGCAGGAATCTTACCGCTATCCATGATTAGCTGAGATAATAGATGGTCAGGACTTCTCGAAGATGAGTTCGGGTTCGTCTGCCATGTAGCATGCTTCTGTCTATAACATGAGCTGCTCAGTATGTGTAGATAATCCTTGCTACCACAGCTATATGAAAGATATAATGTTAGCCATGGAGAACTGCAAAAGTGTTGCTACTACTCTCAACAACATTGCTGCCCTGAATTTAACAGGCGCTATCGACAAAGATCAGTGGGAAAAGTTGTGATGGACTACTTTCTGCACACGGTCAGTGTGAACCGGAGTGACTTGACACAACGGGCCAACCAAGCTGTAGGTACAAATAAAACAGAAACGATACAGGATGTCTTACTTAGTTAAACAGGCGTTCCAGTCTGCTGTGAAGCATTCATCCATGGATACGGGTAAGGGTCTAGCTACAGTTGAAACCGGAAGTTTGCATACACCTTAACCAAATACATTTAAACTCCTGACATTTAATCCTAGTAAAAAAAATGCCCTGTCTTAGGTCAGTTAGGATCAACACTTTATTTTAAGAATGTGAAATGTCAGAAAAATAGTAGAGAGAATGATTTATTTCAGCTTTTTATTTCTTTCATCACACTCCCAGTGGGTCAGAAGTTTACATACACTCAATTATTATTTGGTAGCATTGCCTTTAAATTGTTTAAAAAAGCTGGTGTAACTAAGTCAGGTTTGTAGGCCTTCTTGCTCGCACACACTTTTTCAGTTATGCCCACACAATCTATAGGATTGAGGTTAGGGCTTTGTGATGGCCACTCCAATACCTTGACTTTGTTGCCCTTAAGACATTTTGCCACAATTTTGGAAGTGCTTGGGGTAATTGTCCATTTGGAAAACTCATTTGCGACCAAGCTTTAACTTCCTGACTGATGTCTTGATATGTTGCTTCAATATATCCACATAATTGTCCTACCTCGTGATGCCATCTATTTTGTGAAGTGCACCAGTTCCTTCTGCAGCAAAGCACCCCCACAACATGATGCTGCCACCCCCGTGTTTCCCAGTTGGGATGGTGTTCTTCGGCTTGCAAGCCTCCCCCTTTTCCCTCCAAACATAACGATGGTCATAATGACCAAACATATCTTTTTTTTGTTTCATCAGACCAGAGGACATTTCTTCAAAAAGTACGATCTTTGTCCCCATGTGCAGTTGCAAACCGTAGTCTGGCTTTTTTATGGCGGTTTTGGAGCAATGGCATCTTCCTTGCTGAGCGGCCTTTCAGGTTATGTCGATATAGGACTTGTTTTACTGTGTATACAGATACGTTTGTACCTGTTTCCTCCAGCATCTTCACAAGGTCCTTTGCTGTTGTTCTGGGATTGATTTGCACTTTTCGCACCAAAGTATGTTCATCTCTAGGAGACAAAACGCGCCTCCTTCCTGAGCGGTATGACGGCTGAGTGGTCCCATGGTGTTTATACTTGCTTACAACCTTCACGCATTTGGAAATTGCTCCCAAGGGTGAACCAGACTTGTGGAGGTCTACAATTCTTTTTCTGAGGTCTTGGCTGATTTATTTAGATTTTCCCATGATGTCAAGCAAAGAGGCACTGAGTTTGAAGGTAGGTCTTGAAATACATCCACAGGTACACCTCCAATTGACTCAAATTATGTCAATTAGCCTAACAGAAGCTTCTAAAGCTGTGACATTTTCTGGAATTTTCCATGCTGTTTAAAGGCATAGTCAACTTATACCTTAAAAAATGGTAGGGGCGTGGATCAGAAAAACCAGTCAGTATCTGGTGAGAACACCATTTGCCTCATGCAGCGTGACATCTCCTTCGCAACGAGTTGATCAGGCTGTTGATTGTGGCCTGTGTAATGTTGTCCCACTCCTCTTCGATGGCTGTGCAAAGTTGCTGGATATTGGTAGGAACTGGAACACGCTGTCGTTCATGTCAATCCAGAGCATCCCAAACATGCCCAATGGGTGACATGTCTGGTGGGTATGCGGGCCATGGGGGAGCTGAGACATTTTCAGCTTCTAGGAATTGTGTACAGATCCTTTCGATATGCTGAAACATGAGGTGAGGCAGCAGATGAATGGCACGACAATGGGCCTCAGGATCTCATCACGGTATCTCTGTGCATTCAAATTGCCATAGTTAGAATGCAATTGTGTTTGTTGTCCAAAGCTTATGCCGGCCTGTACCATAACCCACCGCCACCATGGGGCACTGTTCACAACGTTAACATAAGCAAACCACTTGCCCACACGACGCCATGCATGTGTTCTGCGGTTGTGAGGCTGGTTGGACGTACTGCCAAATTCTCTAAACCGACGTTGGAGGTGGCTCATGGTAGAGGAATTAACATTAAATTATCTGGCAACATCTCTGGTGGAAATTACTGAAGTCAGCATGCAAATTGCAATAACAGGGATGTAAACACATTTGTGCATGTGGAACATTTCTGGGATATTTTATTTCAGCTCGTGAAACATGGGACCAACACTTTACATGTTGCATTTATATATTTTTTCAGTGTAGTTGGTTAGCTTTAGCTACCTACAGATTCATACTACAGCATTTCATGCATGGTTGGGATTATGGTTCATTTTTTTACCAAGCTAGCTACATGTCTAAACAAAAGACTCCAATTTGCCAGATTGTTACATGACCCATCAAGTTAGCTAGGTGTGTCTGGGGGGGATTACAGCCATCTATTGTATTTAATGAACATGTGTACATGTCTAGACAATACTGACCCATCCACTTAGCTAGATGTGGCAGGGGGGTGGTTAAAGTATTTATTTCACAAGACCCATCAATTTAGACAAGCGTGTCTGTCTAAGCATTATCTAATAATTCTAAAATATTTATGCACATTTTTTTATCTGGACACAATTTTAATATTACTACTATGCAAATATGCAAGTTACCATTTCACTGTACCTTTTACACCTTCTGTATTTTTGAATATTTTTATTTTATTTGATGTGGTGTAGGTTTTCCAGTGACGGTAATGAGAAGAACAACATGTGAAAACCTTGTGAAGACTTACAGAAAACCTTTGACCTCTGTCATTGCCAACAAAGGGTATATAACAAAGTATTGAGATAAACTTTTGTTATTGACCAAATACTTATTTTCCACCATCATTTGCAAATAAATTCATAAAAAATCCTACAATGTGATTTTCTGGATTTTTTTTCCCCATTCTGTCTGTCATAGTTGATGTGTACCTACGATGAAAATTACAGGCCTCTCTCATCTTTTTAAGTGGGAGAACTTGCTCAATTGGTGGCTGACTAAATACTTTTTTGTCCCACTGTAATCATAAATTAAATTGTGAGTTTTAATACTTGGTTGCAAATCCTTTGCAGTCAATGACTGCCTGAAGTCTGGATCCCATAGACATCACCAGATGCCGTGTTTCTTCCCTGGTGATGCTCTGCCAGGCCGTTACTGCAGCTATCTTCAGTTTCTGCTTGTTCTTAGGGTGTTTTGCCCTTAGTTTTGCCTTCCGCAAATGAAATGCATGCTCAATTGGATTCAGAGCAGGTGATTGACTTGGCCATTGCAGAACATTCCACTTTGCCTTAAAAAAAGTATTGAGTTGCTTTTGCAGTATGTGTCGGGTCATTGTTTCAACTGACCTGAGCCCTAGGACCATGCCCCAGGACTACCTGACATGATGACTCCTTGCTGTCCCCAGTCCACCTCACCGTGCTGCTGCTCCAGTTTCAACTGTTCTGCCTTATTATTATTCGACCATGCTGGTCATTTATGAACATTTGAACATCTTGGCCATGTTCTGTTATAATCTCCACCCGGCACAGCCAGAAGAGGAATGGCCACCCCACATAGTCTGGTTCCTCTCTAGGTTTCTTCCTAGGTTTTGGCCTTTCTAGGGAGTTTTTCCTAGCCACCGTGCTTCTACACCTGCATTGCTTGCTGTTTGGGGTTTTAGGCTGGGTTTCTGTACAGCACTTTGAGATATCAGCTGATGTACGAAGGGCTATATAAATACATTTGATTTGATTTGATTGTCTATCTGCACTGTGAAGCGCCGTCCAATGAGTTTTGAAGCATTTGCTTGAATCTGAGCAGATAATATAGTCCGAAACACTTCAGAATTCATCCTGCTACTTTTGTCAGCAGTCAGATCATCAATAAATGCAAGTGAACCAGTTCCATTAGCACCCATACATGCCCACGCCATAACACCACCTCCACCATGCTTCACAGATGAGGTGGTATGCTTCGGGATCATGAGCAGTTCCTTCCCTTCTCCATACTCTTCTCTTCCCATCATTCTGGTACAAGTTGACCTTTGTCTCATCTGTCAATAGGATGTTGTTCCAGAACTGTACAGGCTTTTTTACATGTTTTTTTGGCAAACTCGAATCTGGTCTTCCTGTTTTTGAGGCTTACGAATGGTTTACATCTTGTGGTAAACCCTCTGTATTTACTCTGGTGAAGTCTTCTCTTAATTGTTGACTTTGACACAGACACGCCTACCTCCTAGAGGGTGTTCTTGATCTGGCCAACTGTTGTGACTGGGGTTTTTCTTCACCAGGGAAAGAATTCTTCTGTCATCCATCACAGTTGTTTTCCGTGGTCTTCTTGGACCTTTGGTGTTCCTGAGCTCACCAGTGCTTTCTTTCTTTTTAAGAATGTACCAAATAGTTGATTTGGCGACACCTAATGTTTTTGCTGTCTCTCTGATGGGTTTGTTTGGATTTTTCAGCCTAATGATGGCTTGATTTGCTGGACAGCCCTTTGGACTTCATATTGAGGGTGAACAGCAACAGATTCCAAATGCAAATGCCACACTTGAAATCAAGTCTAGACCTTTTATATGCTTACTTGTAAATTAACTAATGAGGGAATAACACACACACCTGGCCATGGAATAGCTGAGCAGCCAATTGTCCAATTACTTTTGTTCCCTTAAAAATGGGGGGACCACATACAAAAAGTGCTGTAATTCCTATACCGTTCACCTGATTTTGATGTAAATACCCTCAAATTAAATCTGAAAGTCTGCACTTTCAGCTCATATTCATTATTTAATTTCAACTCCAATATACTGTGGTAGACAGATCAAGTGTATTTTTACCTGGAGTTTTTCCTTATTGGAGGCTACTACTTTCACCACTTTTAGTCTTGAAATCTTTGGTTGTTTACTACACTACCTTACTCACTCTGTTTAGCACATGGCCTCACTTGTGAATCCTTAAAGAGATAGGTAGGGTTTAGGCTTAAGAGGGTGTGAACGATGCTTAATAGGTGTAGAAATAGAAGAGCTCTCCAGTAGGTGTGCCAAAAATTCAAGGGCCATTTTCTCAAAAGAGGTGTTATAAGTTTATTAACTTTCAAAGCAGAAATCCTTTCCAATTGTTCCTCTACTGCAGTGTATTACATACCATTTTGTAGCTCTGAGTCTCTATTTTTATCCAATGTAAAAAAAAACACTTTCAAATTTTACAACATAAGACCGATTCGATGTGGTCGGTCACTTCTATTGTAAGATAAACAATCTACTACCAATTGGACAGTGAATCAATCAAATGTATTTATAAAGCCCTTTTTACATCAGCCGCTAGACTGAAACCAAACCTAAAACCCCAAACAGCAAGCAATGCAGAAGCACGGCCCAGTCACTGTTCTTTCTATAAATTCTACTCTTTCATATTATGAAACATTTACAGTGAACAGGGTAATGGAAATTGGAAACCATTCCCCCCCCAAAAAAATATCTAAACCGGTCTTGTTTTCTTTCTGAACCTTAAAATGTAACGTTATGACTATAACAACTGTTCCCTGAAGGAGGGAAACGAGGTACCACATGCAGTACTTTGGGGAGTCACACTCTCGTGACTTTGGTTGAAGGATCTACAATCACACCTGACAAGGCCAATGAACTCCCCTCTTCACTGGAAGCCACGCATACCACAGGTGATATGCTGTGGCCCGGATTCATTCCTTCAATGTAATACCGCTCTTTATCGAGCGCAGGAATGGGCGGTGCGGGGCCAAGCAGGTGTTGTACCTCGTTTCCCTCCTCCAGGGAGCAGTAGTTATAGTCATAACGTTACGTTCCCTTTCAGTCATAGTACAACATACTATGTGGGGAAATATAATCACGCCCCAAGCCGACCCCATGGATACTAAATGAAACAGCCCATGGCAGACCAGACCTGACCCTGCCATATGGGGCAGTCTGGGTATTGCACACACAACGTGCTGGATAGTAACTTTACCCTGTCCCAGCCATAAGCACACTATGTACTATACTGGGAGCAGTGACATCCAAGCATTAAAACTTCACAAAAGTGTGTGGTGATGCCCAACTCGCCGCAGCACAAATATCTCCTATAGTAACCCTTTAAAAAAGTGGGCGTGTCCCCCGCTGGGTAACCCTTGCCCCAGGTAACCCTTGCTGCTGTATGCCTCCACAATCCAGTGGGAGAGAGAACTGTCGCAAGCATTGTCCGTTCAATGTACTGCATGTACATAAAGCTGGCACCGGACACAGGGCATGTAACCTTTGTTGCTCTTCAGAAGCAAAATGGGAGGAAAAGGTAAATAGCAACAAAAAAAAAAAGCTAAGGACCTGTAGGACATCGCCTTGACTTTCGGGGCGAAGGCCGCATTGGGACTCAACGTGACATTAGAGTCGTCCGAGGCGAACTGAGTACAGGAAGGGTGTACTGATAACACATTGAGGTCCCCAACACGTTTAGCCGAGGCCAATACCATGAGCAGGCAGGTTTTGTAGGAGAGGATCTTCAGATCTTCAGTGGGGGCAGCACACAGTGCCTCCAAAACCAGCGCCAAGTCCCATGTGGGCGCAATAAGTTAGAGACCGGTCTGAGACTACGTACACCTTCGCGCAGCGCACCCCACCATCGGGGGGATGTGTCTGTCATGATCACCTTTGCGGGATTCAACTCAGCCCATGGGAGCCCCCTGACAATAGCAAAGGGTCCCACCACTGGTCCATGGCCAGTAGGCCTAACCTGGAACCTGAAGAGACCATCCTAGACTGCGAGATGCATCCAAGTGAGTGGCTAGCACTCAGCGCCGGAAGGGCCATATCAACAATAGCCCCACGGGAATGATTTCCATCACAGAAGCCTTCATCCCTAATAGGCATAGGCACTGGCGAAAACGCACTGTGTGAACCAGACTAAATTTGGCTAAGCAGAGCCAGAACCCGGACACCCTCCGTGGGGATTGAAAAGCGTGATACGTGAGTGAGTCTAGCTCGAGACCCGGGTATGGAATGTGCCGAGATGGAGTTTCTGGTTTCTTATGAAGCCTAAAGACTAAAATGGGACAGTAGCATGGATGTGTGTAACACTGCTTGCCCCCTCAACTCACCCGCCACCAGCCAATCGCTGTAATAGCCGGCAGTGTTCTGATTTTGTCAAATATGAGGTGCTTGCTGAGGGCATGTAGGTCTAGAATGGGACCCAAAGTCCCGCCCTTTTCGTAACCAGGAATACCGTTTGCTCCAGCAGTCCCGTCTCTTCGACATAGGAGCCACTCGGATTGCCAGCTTCTTGAGACAGGAGGATATTTCCGCCCTCAAAATGACCACTGAGGCCTCGGAAACAGTCAACTTGATAACGCTACAGAAGCCTAGGGCACTCACAACAAATTGTAGTACACTGTTGTCACTGTTCATATGATCCAGGGTGACACTGCGCATCTGCGCCATTGATCGGAGCAGACAGAGAGACTCCGGTGAAATGCCATCTGAAGGGGCAGGATGCCACCTTGTGGACTGGAAGAGGTTGGTTCTTCTTCCATTTACACCACTCTTGATAACCGTGTCTGAACATGGAGAAGGAACACTTTTAATCAAACTCACATATGGGAGACATCACTTTTAACACACAGTGATGTACCCCGATTGGCCGTGCGACTTGGGAGTACTGTTATCACAGCGAGCTTTCATTGGTTTAGATTGGAAAATACATTTCGGTAACCGGCTGGCACCCAGCTCTGGACCGCACGGATTAAAAATAGACCCAGGGAAAAAACTGTATCACTTTATTACTCTACCGACCAGTCATGGGTACTGGTGACAAAGTGCCTTGTAACCTGGCTGGAAACGGGACAGACAGCTCTGAAAAACAGACCCCTTCTGTTCTAATTTGATTCCCATTAATGAAAATGGTTTGGGGGCTCATATGAATCACAGAGACTATTTGTGGTCATGTCCAACCCTGCTCGTTCCTGCGACTCCGCTACCAACAACTAATCGCCTGTAGAGCCCATAACCTGTATCACTAGACACCTCATAGGGACTAATGAGCTACAAGCAGGAATCGGGAATGATACCAGCAATTAGCCACCAATGGGGAAGGGGCACTCCCTTGTGGTCAGTGACCCAACTTTTCACTCTCACCCTGGGGAGATTGATGTACCCCTTGAGCTACGTGGAACGTGGGTAACATAGCGGTCAGCATTAAACATGGACAAGCTTCCAACATACACTGTGCTTCCGTGAGACTGCATAGCCTGCATGGGGCCTTCAGCACACAAAGTCCAGGACATGAGCATGCTCTACCACTATGGGATGGTTTAGATGGCGCGACTTCTCAATTCCCAATTGTTTGTTTTAGTAGGGTGAATCGAGGTGAAGAGCGGAATAATTGAAGGAATTAATCCGAGCCTCGCGCTCATCACCTGTGGAAGGCGGGGCTTACAGCGAGGTGCGGAATTCATTGGCCTTGTCAGGCGTGATTGTAGATCCTTTAACCGAAATCGTGAGAGTGCGACTCCCAATAATATGTTGTACCGAAGTTGTCTGACTGAAAGGGAACGCCTCATACTTTTCCTTGTGACTGCTGAAGGAAAACACAATGCTTGGGAGTGTAGCCTACCTTTGGCACAGTTTGAGAAGCTAGGGACAGGGTCTTTTTGTGATGACTGGATTATGTATTCATTAAAATCACATCTATACTGCTCCCCAAACAAGTTGTCAGGCTGGGAGCCAGTTTACACCGCATCAGTACTTTTACGAGTGGGCCCCCCAGAAACCTTCAGCGAGACTGTTTTTAGTGGCGCTTGCTGCAAATGGAAACACTTAGCTCTTACAATAAATTACCCTGCAGCCAATGATGGTGATGCCACACTGCACAGGCCCCCAGCCCTGCCACTCTGCCCGGTCAGAGAGACACGTACACATAGCAGCAGTGTTTGGATTGCGCAAAGCAATCATCATGGGTGATGGAATGATGATGTGCAACATTAGGTCTTCTCAGAGGCAGAGATGGACAGAGTGTAATGGTAACTGTGATACTAGAGTACAGTACATTTGCAAATGAGTTTTCAAATGCAACATGAGAATGGGGTTGTTGTACTAGGGTGTAGTGTCCTCTGGTGAAGTGTGATAAAGGTAAGAGATAACATAGTGCTCTCTCTGGCTTCCCCCCTGGGTTGAGATTGGGTTCGTGTCAGGATAAAGTTGAGTGTTTGGCTCTTGATTTTCTGGAGGAAAATAGACAAACAACCATTAGTGTTGGTGGAGGTCACTACTCTAGGGTTCTCAAAACGCAACTCTGGACCTCGAAGCCAGTCCCACTGTGTTTGTCCATTGTTTTCCTCTAATCTATGACTGATTTAGACCTGCGACACTAGGTGGGTGCAATTACTTTTCAGGTAGAACAGAAAATCAGCAGGCTCCGGAGCTCAAAGGGTAAGAGTTGAATATCCCTGCTCTAGGGCAATACCCATAACTCTCCAAAGTACTGCAATTCAGTATAGACACTACTATTCTGAATCTGCTTTGTATGATTAAAATATACATGATAAAACTTCTATACGCTATTGTCAAATTGAGTGGCCCTTTTTCAGCCAACCAATGCCACACCCTCTTTTTACCAGACTCCGATGGGGTCAAGTTCAAACATTATGACAACACACTTAAAGGTACTTTACTTTAAACTGCTGTATTAGATGTCCAGGTGCAAAAGGAAATAATAGTTACCAAATAAGTGTTGCCTTTGCCTAAGACCACCTACCAAAATAAATAATCGTAATTATCATGCCTGCTGGTGTTAACTTGTTTGACCACCTAGGGATGTACACTGAACAAAAATATAAACGCAACATGTAAAGTGTTGGTCCCATGTTTCATGAGCTGAAATAAAAGATCCCAGAAATGTTCCATATGCACATAAAGCGTATTTCTCTCGAATTTTGTGCACACATTTGTTTACATCCCTTTTAGTGAGAATTTCTCATTTGCCAAGATGATCCTTCCACCTGACAGGCGTGGCATATCAATGATCTGATTAAACAGCATGATCATTACACATGTGCACCTTGTGCTGGGGACAATAAAAGACCACTCTGAAATGTGCAGTTTTGTCACACAACACAATGCCACAGATGTCTCAACTTTTGAAGAAGGGTGTAGTTGGCATGCTGACTTCTGTAATGTCCACCAGAGCTATTGCCAGATCATTGAATGTTAATTTCTCAACCATATAACGCCTCCAACGTCCTTTTAGAGAATTTGGCATTACCTCCAACCGGCCTCAACCACAGACCACGTGTATGGCGTCGTGGTGGTGGTGTTATGGTATGGGCAGGCAGGCATAAGCTACGGACAATTAACACAATTGCATTTTATCGATGACAATTTCAATGCACAAAAATACCGTGACGAGATCCTGAGGCCCATTGTGAGGCCCATGTTTCTGTGACCAACAGATACATACAATGTATCTGTATTCCCAGTCGTGAACTCCATAGATTAGGGCCTGATGAATTTATTTCAATTGACTGATTTCCTCATATTCATCATATGAACTGTAACGCAGTAAAATCAATGTGTAATAGCCTTGGTTATAGCTAAATAGAAGAGACTTTTATTTATGAACATTTGAACATCTTGGCCATGTTCTATTATAATCTCCACCTGACACAGCCAGAAGAGGACTGGCCACCCCTCATAGCCTGGTTCCTCTCTAGGTTTCTTCCTAGGTTTTGGCCTTTCTAGGGAGTTTTTCCTAGCCACCGTGCTTCTACACCTGCATTGCTTGCTGTTTGGGGTTTTAGGCTGGGTTTCAGTACAGCACTTTGAGATATCAGCTGATGTACAAAGGGCTTTATAAATACATTTGATTTGATTTGATCTGTAGGTTCTTTTCAATGTGTTACCACATTTATGAACAAATGACATGTTCATTTGTATACTAAGTAGCCATGTTCCCAACTGCCCTCATGCTCTAGCTCATGCTCACAAGTAACAATATGAATTAACACACAATGAAATTGTTGCATGTTGCGTTTATATTTTTGTTCAGTTTAATTGCAGCTGACCAAACAGATTGTTGTTGAAATATTGCCCCGCTGTTATAGCTGCGTTGTGTTTTCACCGAGAGGGCCGGCGGCGCAACCATAACAAACACAGCTGAATGTGGGGTTTACATTTCAGCTGGATGACGGTGCACGCAGCATCTGGGTGGGACTTGGGAAAAGGGAGCTCGACCATCCGCTGTGCTATGTCTGGCCACCGGCCAGCATGGTAAGCAGAGACCTGACAGTACGACTGACCTGTGAAGTCATTGTCCAGATGCACTTCAAAATGTCAAAATGCAAATAATACATAAAGAGACAGAATAATTTACAGGTTGTGCACAACATAATGAATGCAGGGACTACAGGAGCGTGTTTGACAAAGTAAAGCCATGCCAGACAAAGGGGTTTCAAATTAAATGAGGGTGTGGACCGACAAGGTCAGGTCAGAGAGACTGTGACGTGGCCCTTTAAGAACTTCCAGAAGGAAGCTGCCGGCCTGGGCCTCACACTGTTGGCTCCGAGGTGCAGGCCTGGGTTCAAATTGTATTTGATTTCATTCAAATACTGCCAGCATTTGATCGAGCCTTTCTGGAGCGCAAGATGGGGAGGATTTTGCACTTTGGAGACTTATCCATTGACTCCATTGTGCCAGGCAAACCCAATGAAGCACAGCTAAAGTATTTGAAAGTAAACAAATACTATTTGATCCCAGGTCTGTGAGGTGTCAACGGTTGCATAGAGCCAGCCTTCATTAAGAAGCTACGGATGAACACCAATCACTGTTATACCAACAACAGGTTTAATTGAGGAAATGTAGTGACACTCCTGCTAAGATAGTTGTGGGAGTGATTTGTTTAGTTGCACTTGGGCCTTGGCTCAGAATCTATTGGCACTCATTTTCCTTCGTCAGATTTTTACAAATGAGCTTGTTGTAATCTTTTGACCTTATTCCTCCCTCCCTGAGTGTTTCTTGCCATGGTTTTCAGAGTTTTCTTAGAAGCTCAGATGATGAAAATATTCCCATTACTGTAACTTGCCATTTATTTTGTGAAGAACTTTCAAGTTTTAACACACATTGTGACAGAGGACACAGTAAGGTGACCATTGACCAAGTTGCTCAATAAGGAGATAGCAGAACACATGGTACACAGATGGATTCCGTTTAAATCAGAAGATTTCCGAGATTGAATATACCACGCAGGTCTTTCTGTCCTTCTCTCCTTTTATAGGATTCATTTTATTAGAATCTCTTTCAGTCCTCATTTGGACTAATCTTCCAAGAATCATTAAAAATTCAAACAAAATGTATAATTGCAATCACATTTTTGCACATAACACACTGTTTCAAACAGACATAAAAAACTGCATATTGACCAGATAAATACTCTTAACAGTCTGAAAAGATTGATTCCTTTATCTACCATGGTCCTGCACAACCTTCCAATTTTTGTATACTTAAATGGTTCTAAAGTATGGTTTGAATTTATAAATTGAAAGGTTTCTGGTTTGCTCAGATAAATTATTCAATTTATTTATTGCTCTGAATCGAAATGTTGTATTTCCTATTTCTCTTTTCTGTCTGGATGACACATAGATGGTGGACAATCTATTCCTCGTATTTACCGAATGCCTGTCTCTTAACATCTGAATACTTTCATGAGTGGAGTTTAGCTGTTTTAAATAGTGTACATTGTAAAATAAAATAAGCATGTTCTTCTCAATTATCTTGTTGATTGGGGACCAACCAAGGCCATTGTGCATGACTAAAACATAAGAATCCTATTTCTACCTTAAAACAATCCTTGCTGCTTTGTTCTGTACAATCTGCAGCCTCTTAATTTCATTTTGCTGATGCATTTCCCCATCTGATCATGCATGCAGTTGTAATATTTTTTTGTTGTTGCATAGATGAGTTATTTTAGACTACAATTATAAGCAGTTATCTAGACGCACCCCTGGTAGTTTGGTTTTCTGCCACTTCCTCAATTTGTACTCCCCCATACTTCATTGCATCCCATGCTGTGTTGGCCTTTTCCTGGTGGAACAGACCAACATAACCTTGGTTTTCTTGGTGTTCAAAACAAGATTGTTCCAGCAAACCCACTCCCTGAAATTTTCAAGATCTACTTGCAGAGCTTGCTGTACCTGTTGAACCGATTGTATAAATTGACGTATCATCTGCAAATATAGTTGCTTGAGTTTCAGATTAGGCATAAGGAAGGTTGTTGGTATATATGAAGTAAAGAAGTGGACCAGGGCACCTCCCCTGAGGTATTTCACAGTTTAAAGCATGAGGGGGAAGAAAACGACCCATTGATATACAGAACCAGTCAAACGTTTAATCACCTCTACTCATTCAAGGGTTTTTTTTTATTTTGACTATTTTCTACATTGTAGAATTATAGTGAAGACATCAAAACAATGAAATAACACATGGAATCATGTAGTAACCAAAAAAGTGTTAAACAAATCAAAATGTATTTTGTGTTCTTTTATAGTGTTGTGACTTTACTTTCATTAAAGTAATAATGGACTGTTGTTTTACTCTTTGTTTATTTGAGCTGTTCTTGCCATAATATGGACTTTGCTCAAACGAATTAAGAAGGAAAGAAATTCCACAAATTAACTTTTAACCTTTCTGATCTCCCCATCCCGAATCCGGGATCGTGAATACAGACTCAAGCTCATTACCATAACGCAACGTTAACTATTCATGAAAATCGCAAATGAAATGAAATAAATATGCTAGCTCTCAAGCTTAGCCTTTTGTTAACAACACTGTCATCTCAGATTTTCAAAATATGCTTCTCAACCATTGCAAAACAAGCATTTGTGTAACAGTATTGATGGCTAACGTAGCATTTAGCATTAGCATTCAGCTGGCAACATTTACACAAAAAAACAGAAAAGCATTCAAATAAAATCATTTACCTTTGAAGAACTTCAGATGTTTTCAATGAGGAGACTCTCAGATAGCAAATGTTCAGTTTTTCCTGAAAGATTATTTGTTTAGGACAAATCGCTCCGTTTTCTGCGTCACGTTTAGCTATGAAAAAACCCCTGTATCCAGGATTGTGTAAATCTATCAGCAAGCTCATTAGCATAACACAACGTTAACTATTTATGAAAATCGCAAATGAAATGAAATAAATATGCCATCTCTCAAGCTTAGCCTTTTGTAAACAACACTGTCATCTCAGATTTTCAAAATATGCTTCTCAACCATAGGAAAACAATAATTTGTGTAAAAGTAGCTAGCTAGCGTTAGCATTTCGCGTTAGCATTTAGCGTTAGCATTAGCGTTAGCATCCAGCACGCAACATTAACAAAAACATAAAAGCCTTCAAATAAAATCATTTACCTTTGAAGAACTTCTGATGTTTTCAATGAGGATACTCTCAGTTAGATAGCAGATGCTCAGTTTTTCCAAAAAGATTCCTTGTGTATTAGAAATAGCTCCGTTTTATACATCACATTTGGCTACCAAAAAAAATCCGAAAATTCAGTCCTCAAAACGCGAACTTTTTTCCAAATTAACTCCATAATATCGACTGAAAACATGGCAAACGTTGTTTAGAATCAATCATCAAGGTGTTTTTCACATATCTCTTCATTGATACATCGTTCTTGGACACATGCTTTCTCCCCTGAATCAAATGGTAAAGTAGAAGCAGCTGGCAATTGCGCACCGAATTCGACGCAGGACACCAGGCGGACACTTGGAAAATGTAGTCTCTTATGGTCAATCTTCCAATGATATGCCTACAAATACGTCACAATGCTGCTAAGACCTTGGGCGAACGACAGAAAGTATAGGCTCATTCCTTGCGCAATCACAGCCATATAAGGAGACAATGGAAAACAGAGCTTCAGAAATTCTGCTAATTCCTGGTTGATGCATCATCTTGGTTTCGCCTGTAGAATGAGTTCTGGGGCACTTACAGACAAAATCTTTGCAGATTCTGAAACTTCAGAGTGTTTTCTTTCCAAAACTGTCAAGAATATGCATAGTCGAGCATCTTTTCGTGACAAAATATCGCGCTTAAAACGGGAACGTTTTTTATCCAAAAATGAAATAGCGCCCCTAGAGCTCTAACCTGTTAATTTAAATGCATTTCAGGTGACAACCTCATTAAGCTGGTTGAGAGAATGCCAAGAGTGTGCAAAGCTATGTGCAAAGCTATCATCAAGGCAAAGGGTGGCTAATTTGAAGAATCTCAAATATTTTTGGTTACAACATGATTCCATGTGTGTTATTTCATAGTTTTAATGTCTTCACTATTATTCTACAATGTAGAAAATAGTACAAATAAAGAAAAACTCTTGAATGAGTAGGTGTGTCCAAACCTTTGTCTGGTACTATAGGTGGACAGTTTTCTGACAGTTGGAATATCTGTACACAATTCAATGCTGACTCCTTAAACCCACAATGCAATAATTTTGTCAAAATTATTTAATGATCCACTAAATCAAATGCTGCACTAAAATGTAAAAATAGTACACACACAAACCTGCCATTATCCATAGCATTGAGCCACTGGTCAGTCATGTCAACCAATGCAGTGGTAGTGGAATTGGTTTTGGGATAAGCGTGCTGATTGGCTGTGATCAGATCATTTCATATACTCCCATATTTGTCTACTCACAATACCCTCCAATTACTGTGTGAAGGGAGTAGACTAATTGGTCGACTATTGGCAGGAATAATGGGTTCTTTGCTGTTTTTCAGGATTGGAAACAGTTTAGCATGCTTCCACACATTTGGAAATGTCCCCTTTTCCAGTGACCAATGAAATATGTATTTCAGTGGAGCTGTAATCTGGTGAGCAGCACAGCGAAGTAAAACATTGTCCATAAGATCATAACCTGTAGATTTACCATCTGGTAATGACTTCAATAGGTTTAACACCTCTACGGACACCATTTGTAGACTAAAAGATAACTTTTTTTTTGCTCATAACATGATCATCTATCCATTGGACAACAGCTTGTTTGGAAGAATGGGTGTTTACATTATTGCTCAGTAAATAAATTGTCTTTGTAAAAAAAATGTTTTTGTTATTGTTCTCCCGTCAACCTCCACACTAGTGTCGTGTCTGACTATGATTAAATGATATGCCATGCAATTTTATCATATTGATTACCTAACATTTAATTGATTACGTGATTGAATTAAACCATGCAACAATTAAACCATTAATAACCCGGGGCACCATGGAAGCATTCATTTATATAGAGTGGTTATCTCCCGAATCCACTATTAATAACTTCTTGATGCTACCAATCCCTGTAGCGGGATAATTTCTGTCTGCAACCGCTGAATAGCATAACGCAACAGTCAAATAATATTACTAGAAAATATTCATATTCATGAAATCACAAGTGCAATATTTTGAAACACAGCATAGCCTTTTATTATTCACCCTGTCGTCTCAGATTTTGAAATTATGCTTTACAGCGAAAGCAATCCAAGCGTTTGTGTAAGTTTATCGACAGCCTAGAATAGCATTATGTACACTTAGCATCAGGAAGCTTGGACACGAAAATCAGAAAAGCAATCAAATTAACCGTTTACCTTTGATGATCTTCGGATGTTTTCACTCACGAGACTCCCAGTTACACAGCAAATGTTCCTTTTGTTCCATAAAGATTATTTTTATACCCAAAATACCAACGTTTGTTTGTCGCATTATGTTCAGAAATCCACAGGAAAGAGCGGTCACGACAACGCAGACGGAAATTCCAAATAGTCTTCATAATGTCCACAGATACATGTCAAACGTTTTTTATAAACATTCCTCAGGTAGTTTTTAAAATATATATTAGATAATTTATCAACCGAGTGTGTAGCTTTTTCCATAACAGCGGGAGGAACAATGGCCGGTTTACTCAATTGCGCACCAACTCACTCTGAGAGACCCCACCTCTCCACTTACGCAATGTGATCCTTCACGCTCATTCTTCAAAATAAAAGCCTGAAACTATGTCTAAAGACTGTTGACACCTTAGGGAAGCCACAGAAAAAGGAATCTGGTTGATATCCCTTTAAATGGAGAACAGGCACGCATAGGAACACACATTTCAAAGTAAGAGGCTCTTCCTGATTGGATTGTCCTCAGGCTTTCGCCTGCAATATCAGTTCTGTTATACCCACAGACAATATTTTTACAGTTTTGGAAACTTTAGAGTGTTTTCTATCGTAATCTGTCAATTATATGCATATTCTAGCATCTGGTCATGAGAAATAGGCCGTTTACTTTGGGAATGTTATTTTTCCAAACATAAAAACAGTGCCCCGTTGCTTCAAGAGGTTAAAGATCTAAAGATCTTTTTTATCAATAGCAGTCAATTATTAATCGTCACCTCGATCGGTCTCATTCTGATTGTCATAAGTACTTGGTTATCTTCACGAACCCTAGCTAATAAGTTGAATCAGCAATACCCAAATTGGCTTAATTATTTATTTACTAAATACCTAAATAATCACACAGAATTACATGTATATACACAGGATAGATCACACATAGATGACTAATCATGTCATGAAAAGCCCCTAGTGGGCTAACTCGGTCTGACGGCTGGTTACACAAAGGAAGGGGGTTTGGTTTGAATGAAAGAGTGGGAAGACTGAGGGACAAGGGATTGGGTCTCTGTTGGACCTTGAGAAGCTACGCTACCGTAAATACAGAATCGTATGCATTCTAATAACCGCCCATTCAGAAAAGGAAAATGCAAGATATATATATATTTACTCTGAGCAGCGCTTCGATAAATGGGTCGAAGATGAAAGACTGGTTTACCCAGCAGAGATCGCCATTGTCCTTTGAATAATATTTCTAGTTGTAGTGTTGTAGAGCGGATATGTTAAACTACCCTGTCGTTCTTCGGAGATTGTCTGTCCTTTCCTGGGCCACGTACATTTACAGCTGCAGCCGATAACTCGATGTCTAGGATGTTTCACTTCTTTAGTGAGTTCATACCAAGTTGCCATAATCAGCTTGTACTGTATTCTGGCTGGTCGAGTCTAAATTCACCATTCCAGTGTGGTGATTGTCACCTCCACATTGAAATTCACACTTTTAAACATTAGGACAGCAGTCCTAACATTTCTGGAACTAAATGTTAATTCTGTTAGATTGTAGTTGAAATTAGCCCTTTTAAAAGTATGGACTCCAGTCCTCATGTCATCGGGAACTAAGGTTGACTTCCGTCAACGGGCTTTTGTACTGGCGGAGAGAAGGGCGTGTTTCATAGTTCTCAACCAATGTCTGTCCACTTGGGCATGGCCACTGAGTGAGCATAGTTTACTTATGAAAACAATTCTCTCATTTAGAAGCTAAAATTACATTTAATCTTTTCACAAATAGTTTCATATTTAAACATTTCAATTGCACAACAATTCCATGTGAATCTGATAACTAGAATGTGTAGACTTTCCAAGATACAATTTATGTCGTCCTATCATCAGTTATAATGTCACAGACAACAACTGATCTGACATCATATTCTTTAAGTACCAGTGGACCCTTTCAACTGGTTGAGAAAGGGAAACATTGTTCCATTCCCCAACCTGTTGATGTTACCATACTCTCTCTATGTTAACCAAGGGCTTTCCAAGAGTCCATTCTGTAGAGTGGAGAGAAAAGGGGGAAAGGTATTTATGGGGGGTTCATAAACCTCACCCTACAGGGCAATGTCATTACACTAGGCATGATGAGATAGATGTACCAAGTAAGCCCTTAACTGTATTCCATACCTTTTAAAAATAATTTTTACAATCAAAAAAGCATTTTTGTAAATGTAAGTTTTTTTCTTATGATTTAATTTAACTGCATAATTACGTAGTGTTCTAGATTTCTGTTATCAAGTTCTAGTTTATATTTGGCTGCTAAGACTTTTGCCAAATTTCTTTGAGAAAATGCCTCACCCAGTTCATCAGTTCTTTCTTTATCTCCCATCTCTCTCCCTCGCTCTCTCTCCCGCTCTCTCTCTCTTTTCTCTCTCTCTCTCTTCTCTCTCTCTCTCTCTCTCTCTCTCTCCCCCTCTCTGCACTTCCATCCATCTGTCTTTCTCTCTCTTTTTCTCTCTCAGTATCTCCACAATCCATCTCCCTCTTCTTTTTTCACTCTTTTCTCCTTCTGTGGGTTTATTTCCATAACTGCAAGGAATTTTTGGGCAACACCTATTTTGTGGAAACCCCTTACGCAATCCCAAACGGTTTGTCCACGTAACCTCAGGGGAGCAGCCAGTAACTATGTAATTGGAGAAGATTGAGTACACACACTAGACTAGCGAGCCGATTGAGGGGCTGAAATAAAGATGACCAGATGTTTACCCAGTCCAGTCCTACCATATGTGAGTGATGTGGAGGATACTGTGTGCAAATGGGGTAGAGTGTGGTAGCGAGAGAGAGCGGGAGAGAGAGAAGAGGGGCGTGAACCTTTGACCTGGAGTGTTCATTACAGATTGAAAAAAAAAGTAGAAAAAACCCTCAATGTCTATTGACCATAAAGCTAATGGAAAACAATGACGTGCTTCATCATCTGTCGGTTGGTTGGTTTTCCTCCTGAGGAAATGTAGTGTTCCTCTCTGGATATCAGTCAGGAATCCCCTCCTTCACTGATGGAAACCATGGAGCCATCAAAACAGTTGCTCTGTAATTCCGCATGCGGCCTGGTTTCAATTAAAGCATTGAATTTCAAAGACAATCACTCCCATTTTAATGTGATTTTGTTATGTGTATCCAGTTTATTTTGATGGAAAATATGCGGGTGGAGCACTTGCTAATTGTTATGGAAAACTTGCACCTGTGGTAGACCAATGTTTTCAGAGTCAGAACCATTGAAATATTTGTGCTCTTCTGGTCTCTTTTGAGGAGGAGTTTATCCCAAAACATTTTCAGACAGCAATCACATCTGACCATGTTAGGCAGTCAGACAGACTAGGGTGCTTCTGCTCCTGGTCAATTTTACCTGTCAGTTAACGTACTATATACACTAAGTATACCAAACATTAGGAACACCTTCAATTCATCGGGGCATGGACTCTACTCTAAAAGAGTAGAGTCCACTCTAAAAGAGTAGAGTCCACTCTAAAAGAGTAGAGTCCACTCTAAAAGAGTAGAGTCCATGCAAGCGCTCCACATGGATGCTGTCCTAATGTTGACTCTAATTCTTCCCACAGTTTGTGTCAAGTTGGCTGGATGTCCTTTGTGTGGTGGACCATTCTTTATACACAGAGAAAACTGTTGAGCATGAAAAACCCAGCTGCGTTGAGTTCTTGACACAAACCGGTGTGCCTGGCACCTACTACCATACCCGTACAAAGATATGCATTTGCCTTGCGCCAAGTTCTGGAACAAAACATGAAAACAAACATAGAAAAATATGGTACTCAGGGATGACTGCCACCTGCCATTAATAAGGGACAACTGTGCTGTCAGTCTCCCATTATTGCCCCTTGTGCCCTGTGCCATAACCACATTTGTGGTACTAATTCATGAATGCCAGGTTCTTCTTGATTAGATAATTTCGTGTCAGAGTTGAGTAGTAGCAGATTGAGGAAGGATATTAATGTCACTGTTTCCATAGCTCAAAACAACATTGCGAGCAAAACATTTTAACAGCGGCATTTTAAAGTAAGTTTACTGCAAAACTATGCATTTTGTCATCGGTGGAGAGAAGACTTCACAATTTTATCACATTTCATGCAATTCTACACATTTTGTCATGGGGCGCAGAGAAAAAATAGCAGTTTTGTAGCTAATTTCCTGCAATTCTACCAATTTTGCCATAGGGTGGAGATAACTTTTTACAGTTTTGAATATGCTCTCTGAGTTTGAGTGACTAACAAAATGAAGTTGAGATAGCTGGCTAGATTAATTTACCAATCTTAAAATGATTTGCTGACATGGGCTAATTGAGTGACAGACAGTGACTGATTTAACAAGAGATGATTAACTGCTGATGGACAACCACCTTATGTAGTTCACTGGAACTAAGGGGCGTAGCCCGAACCATGAAAAACAGCCCCAGACCATTATTTCTCCTCAATCAACATTTACAGTTGGCACTATGCATTGGGGCAGGTAGAATTATCCTGGCAACCACCAAACCCAGATTTGTCCGTCAGCCTGCCAGCCGACGCTTGGCATTGCGAAAGGTGATCTTAGGCTTGTGAGCGGCTGCTCAGCCTTGAAAACCCATTTACTGAAGCTCCTAACGGACAGTTATTGTGCTGACATCGCTTCCAGGGCAGTTTGGAACATAGTAATGAGTGTTGCAACCGAGGACAGACGATTGTTACGCACTACGCACTTCAGCACTCGCCGATCCCATTCTGTGAGCTTGTGTGGCCTACCACTTCGCCGCTGAGCCATTGTCGCTCCTAGACGTTTCCACTTTACAATAACAGCATTTACAGTTGACAGGTGCAGTTCTAGCAGGGTAGAATTTTTACAAACTGACTTGTAGGAAAGGTGTAGGAAAGGTGGCATCCTATGACAGTGCAAGTCATTGAGTTCTTCAGTACCGTCCATTCTACGGCCAATGTTTTTCTATGGAAATTGCTTGGCTGTCTGCCTCGATTTTATAACACCTGTCAGCAAAGGGTCTGGGCGAACAGCCGAATCAACTCATTTGAAGGGGTGTCCACATACTTTTGAATTCCCAGATAGTGTATTTACCGTAAGAATGTACAGTGCAGATGCAGAAAACATCACATCTTAGGTAAGAGAGATACTGAAATTAACCTTGCGTAGGTAGGACCTGTTATGATCTCCCCCTAAAGGTGTAATCTTTATTGGAGCAGTGGACAGCAGGTCTACCGGCCTGAGAGACCAGGGATTGAGACCTACGTTGCACTGTCACGTTTCCCAAAATTGTTGCAATACTGTACGAGAAGGATTTGGATCTCTTCTTGGATTGTTAGTCAGCTGATGCATCTGTCATCATCTTGAGTTGACTGTCACTTTAAACAGGCTTAATGTATCTGCATATTAGCCGTTTCATGTGAACAATGGGGATATAATGTGCTTGGATATTGTACTACATGACTCAAAGTTTGACCAATTACTACATTTCTAGACCTGACCTTTTCGCTATGCTTGGAAAGAGATCTGGCTGTTACAACATCTTAGTCTTGTCTGCATACTGAACATGATTTCAATACTAAAATAACACTCAGTTAAGCCCTCCGTGAGTGAGACGTGATTTATATGAATAGGAATTTAACGGCATTAAAACAATGCTATTTGTATGCCATCAGCTGTTCCTTCAAGGAACCCCATCCAGTTAAAATACAGCCTGGAAAAATGTAAGTCAACAGTATTAGCATAGTGTTTCAACTGATAGAGCACTGGTCTGCTCAGCGCACTACAATAATGGAAGCCTGCTGTGGCCTAGGGATAGCGCCACATGTTTGAGGAAAACATGATATTACAGTACTATTAGCAATAGGACAAGTTGTCTCAAGAGTGTGCAAAGCTGTCATCAAGGCAAAGGGTGGCTACTTTGAAGAATCTACATTTTTTGGTTACTACGTGATTCCATATGTGTTATTTCATAGTGTTGTTGTCTTCACTAATATTCTATAATGTAGAAAATAGTACAAATAAATGAGTAGGTGTGTCCAAATGTTTGACTGGTACTGTACATAAAATGGCAGGAGTGTTGCTCGCTCCTACATTTAGTGAGCATATTAAAACGGTCTCAATTGATTCACATGTGAATAGGAGGGCTTGAACCTGCAGATGGAAGATGTCATAGAATGAAATACTTTGTCTTTTGTACTTTGTATTTCAGTCATCAGAACCAGGTTTCTTGACTAGCACCATTCATTCTCTCTTGCCATAATTCTAATGTTATAACTTCTAATAGTAACTGTATCAACTGACGAACTGGGAGACAGTGAGGTGATTGCCATCTAAGAGCCAACATCTTTTTTTTTTGCGGCAGTACTGCCTGCCAACAGTAATTGTCTCTGATTGATTGAGAGATTCCAGGGGCTATCAACGTTAAGTAGCATAGTAGATGCAAATCGTTTCATATTTACATTCATGCACTTCAAATTGTGTAACTTTTTATAACTCAGAAGCATTTAACTCAGAAGCTACATCATATGATGGAATATGCCTGCTTGATTTAGGGGTCACAGCGAACAGTTGGGATTTGGGGCCATTTTAAAGTGTTTCATTGGTGTTAAATACAGTCGATCGGGTTCAAGTCCGGGCTATGGCTAGGCCACTCAAGGACATTCAGAGACTTGTCCTGAAGCCACTCCTGTGTTGTTTTGGCTGTTGTTTTGTTTTTGCTTAGGGTTGTTGTCCTGGTGGAAGGTGAATCTTCACCCCAGTCAGAGGTCCTGAGCGCTCTGGATCAGTTTTTCATCAAGGATCTCTCTGTACTTTGCTGCCAGCTCTAGGAAGAGTCTTGATGGTTCCAAACTTAATTGAAAGAATAATGGAGGACACTGAGTTCTTGAGGACCTTTAATGCTGCAGAATTGTTTTGGTACCCTTCCCCAGATCTGTGCCTCGACACAATCCTTTCTAGGAGATCTACGGACAATTCCTTCAACCTCATGGCTTAGTTTTTGCTCTGACATGCACTGTCAACTTTGGGACCTTAAATATACAGGTGTGTGCCTTTCCAAATCATGTCCAATCAATTGAATTTACCTCAGGTGGACTCCAAATAAGTTGTAAAAACATCAAGGATGATCAATGGAAACAGGACACATCTGGGCTCAATTTCGAGTCTCATAGCAAAGGGTCTGAATACTTATGTAAACAAGCAATTTCTGTTTTAAATCTTAATAAATTAGAAATGTTCATTATGCACAAAAAAAACGTATTTCTCTAAAATGATGTGCAGAAATGTGTTTACAGTATTCCTGTTAGTGAGTTATTTCTCCTTTACCAAGATTCACCTGACAGGTGTGGCATATCAAGAAGCTGATTAAACAGTATCATCATTACAGAGGTGCACCTTGTGCTGGGTACAATAAAAGGGCACTCTAAAATGGGCAGTTTTGTCACAAAACACAATGCCACATATGTTTTGAGGGAGTGTCCGATTGGCATGCTGACTGTAGGAATGTCCACCAGAGCTATTTCCAGATAATTTTATGTTAATTCATCTACCATAAGCCACCTCCAAAGTCGTTTTAGAGGATTTGGATGTACATCAAATGGCCTCACAACCGCAAACCATGTGTAACCACGCCAGCCCAGGACCTCCACATCAGGCTTTCTCAACAGTGGGATCATCTGAGACTGGCCACCCGGACAGCTGATGAAACTGTGGGTTTGCACAACTGAATAATTTTTGCAACCGTCTTGGGGAAGCTCATCTGCATGCTCGTCGTCCTCATCAGGGTCTTACCCTGACTGCAGTTCGGTGTCGTAAATGACTTCAGTGGGCAAATTCTCACCTTCGATGGCCACTGGCACGCTGGAGAAGTGTGCTCTTCATGGATGAATCTCGGTTTCAATTACCGAGAGAATGGCAGACAGCGTGTATGGCTTCGTGTGGAAAAGCATTTTGCTGATGTTAACATTATGAACAGAGTGCCCCATGGTGGGGTTATGGTATGGGCAGGCATAAGCAACGGACAACAAACACAATTGCATTTTATCGATAGCAATTTGATTGCACAGAGATACCGTCAAGAAATCCTGAGGCCCATTATGGTGCCATTCATCCGCCACAATCACCTCATGTTTCAGAATGATACGGCACGGCCCCATGTTGCAAGGATCTGTACACAATTCCTGGAAGCTGAAAATGTCCCAGTTCTTCGATGGCTTGCATACTCACCAGACATGTCACCCATTAAGCATGTTTGAGATGCTCTGGATCAACGTGTACGACAGCGTGTTCCAGTTCCTGACAATATTCAGCAACTTTGCACAGACATTGAAGAGGAGTGGGACAACATTCCACAAGCCACAATCAACATATTGATCAATTCTATGGGAAGGAGATGTGTCGTGCTGCATGAGGCAAATTGTGGTCACACCTAGGGTCTATTTTTCTCCACTTCCTGTCTGACTGACGTGCCCAAAGTAAACTGCCTGTTACTCAGGCCCAGAAGCCAGGATTTCCATATAATTGGTACCATTGGATAGAAAACACTTTGAAGTTTGTAGAAATGTTAAAATATGATATGAGACTATAACACAATTGATATGGTAGGAGAAAATCCAAAGAAAAACCAACCAGAAAAATATTTTTTGGAGCGCCCATGCTCTTCCAATAGAATGTATAGGGTCATATCCAAATCCAGCTCCCAGATTGCAATTCCTATGGCTTCCACTAGATGTCAATAGTCTTTGTTCAATGTTTCAGGCTTGTTTCTTCCCAAATGAGCAAGAATTTTGAGTTTTAGTACTGGGAGTCAGAGTTCAAAATGACTCTGTGCGCGTGCGACGAAGAGGACGCGCACCTGGTTATTTTGCTTTCTATTGAACATACTTCTTTTTGTATGAAATATTATAGTTTAATTACATTTTTGACTTGTTTTAACAAATTTTACCAGTAGCTTTTTGGATTCCTTTCTCTGCATGTTGAACGAGTGGATTACTCAAATCGATGGTGCCAACTAAACAGACTTTTTGGGATATAAAGAAGGATTTTATCTAACAAAACGACCATGCATGTTGTAGCTGGGACCCTTTGGATTGCAAATCAGAGGAAGATTTTCAAAAAGTAAGTGAATATTTAATTGCTATTTGTGAATTTATGAAGCCTGTTCTGGTTGAAAAATATTTTGATGTGGGACACCGTCCTCAAACAATCTCATGGCATGCTTTCGCTGTAGAGCCTATTGTAAATCAGATAATGCAGTTAGATGAACAAGACTTTTAGCTTTTAACCGATATAAGACACTTTAATGTACCTAAATGTTTAATATCCATAATTGTTATGATTATTTACTTGAATTGTGCACCCTCCAATTTCACCGGAAGGTGTCAACAGGCGGCGGGCCCTAAGAGGTAATGTATCTGTGACCAACAGATACATATCTGTATTCCCAGTCATGTGAAATCCATATATTAAGGCCTAATTCATTTATTTAAATTTACCGATTTTGCTATGTGAACTGTAACTCAGCTAAATCTTTGAAATTGTTGCATGTTTTGTTTATATTTTGTTCAGTGTATAAATCCCATCATTGGATAGTTATAGTAGTAACTTTGTTTTGAGCACATCACCAGGAAATAAGCACTATACTGTATCTAAAACACAGTTCTTCAATATACTCCAACATAACTCCAATAAGTGAAACAGCAGTCTTTCATGGGTCACTCAAGTCGCTCACACCCATTGTCACAAGTCTCTTAACGTGATTTATAGGGGTCTAGCATTTCACGATATATAAACTAGAATTTATTAGTTTGGTCCTCGTCAATTTGTTTTCCGCCAGAAAACTGACCTTTATGAGAATATGAAAAATAAATTTTGGGCTTGTTTAGATCAGTTACAAAACCATTAAGCAGCTTCCTCCCAATAGGGTCCATAGTCTTCGGAGCATACAAAGACGTTGCTCAATGATGGCATGAGAACATGACTGTATACTGAGGTGCTATCAAATCCAAATCCACCACATAGTCATGATTAGGCCTAGGTCTAGAGCACGTCTCTGGTACCATTGGGCCAAGAGAGATGTCATAAGCAGTTTTGAGTCAGCAAGCTCTTGATTATCCTGTAGAAAATGTATCCCTTTGTTCTCTTAGACTAGACATCTGAAGGCACCTGAACCTGTTGGAGCACCTTTCCAAAATATTTCTCTCACGTTCGTAGACCCCTATTACACCGTCCTTTTCATTTCATATACACACTGTGCTTTGTTATTATAATATCTTCCAGGTGTCGAATAAAGTTATTTAATCTCCTCAGTTTTGCTGCAAGCCATATTGCTGCGATTTAGGAATATTTTTTTATAATGTGTGCACACCTGCTCCAGATACATTGTCTGACTCTAGGTCTTTGGGGAGGTAATAACGACTGTCGATATTATGGGAATTCATGGGAAGGACAAATACTGCTTTTTACAATCCCATACAAGAAGTGCTCAGAGGCATAGATGCAGTTAATGAGTGATCTCAACTATGAAACTACTGCGTCTGGTTTTGTTATTACAAACGTAAGTCATAACCTTTAACATTTCCATTCACATTCAAGGCCTGTGAAATTTTGGGTGGGAGTATTTTAGATTACCTGGTGGAACTTTAATTAGCTTGTGTCCTCATAATCTTGATACCCCATCCCAATGGTATTTCTTGCCTTTTTGAAAGATGAGAAACCATTATTCATATATCTCTGATCAGTGCCAGGCATTAGTTTAGTGTCTTTCTCTTAAAACCACCCAGGGACATCATTCATTCCAATAAAATTAATTCAACACAGTACCGTTAATTCTCCTGAGAATTGGGGGGGATTTTTGTAGAGTAACTTCCTTCTGGTTGACTCCTCAAACTAAAGGCACATCTGGGGCTGTTTCTCTGCAGTGAGCGTCACCCCAGGCCCGTAATTTAAGACCTGTGACTGACTGTTGGGGATGGTGACCTCCTGTGTGTGTGAGTACGCCTGTGCAGGCTGCTAGCACAAGGCTGACCAGGGCCAGAGAGAGGGGGACAGGACAGGGGTTTTAATAGGCCCACCCACTAGGAGAATGCAACTATTTCCTCTCCGTGAATCGAAATGGACACAGTCTGTCTTGGGGGATTCAATAAGAACAGACAAGAGAATGTCAATTTTCCTTCATAGCAGAGGTGTCAAACTCATTCCATGGAGGGCCTACTGTCTGCAGGTTTTTCCTTTCAATTATGCACTAGACAACCAGGTGAAGGGAGTTACTTACTAATTAGTTACCTTAATTTGATAATCAAATACAAGGGATGATTGAAAAGAGAGTTTTCATCTACATTTTTAGTAGCTGTCTATTTACCACCACAAACCGATGCAGGCACTAACACCGCACTCAACGAGCTGTATAAGGCCATAAGCAAACAAGAGAATGCTCACCCAGAAGTGGTGCTCCTAATGGCCGTTTTCCTTTAATGCAGGAAAACTTAAATCTGTTTTACCTGATTTCTACCCGCATGTCACATGCAACCAGAGGGGAAAAAAACTCTAGACCACCTTTACTCCACACACAGAGATGCGTACAAAACTCTAATCCGACCTCCATTTGGCAAATCTGATTATAATTGTATCCCACTGATTCCTGCTTACAAGCAAAAACTCAAGCAGGAAGTACCAGAGACTCTCTCAATACGGAAGTGGTCAGATGATGCAGATGCTAAACTACATGACTATTTTGCTAGCACAGACTGGAATATGTATACCAGTATACCATATCAGTCCACAGCTTCATCAATATGAGCTTCGTATGTACATAACCCAACCAGAAGCCATGGATTACAGGCAACATCTACATTTAGCTAAAGGCTAGAGCTGCCGCTTTCAAGGAGCGTGACCATAATCCGGAAGCTTATAAGAAATCCTGCTATGCCCTCCGACTAACAATCAAACAGGTAAGGTGTCAATTCCAGTGTCACGGACGTCGTCGGAAGGAGACCAAGGTGCATAGTGGTGAGCGTACATTTTCTTTTTATTTGATAATGTCGCCAACAAAAACAATAAACAATTCAAAACGACCGTGAAGCTTAACGGGGCATTGGTTCCACTAACAAAGATAACTACCCACACTGAAAGGAAGGAAAAAGGGAAACCTAAGTATAATTCCCAATCAAAGACAACGATAGACAGCTGTCCCTGATTGAGAACCATACCCGGCCAAAACATAGAAATAAAGAAACTAGAATGCCCACCCTAGTCACACCTAACCAAATAGAGAAATAAAACGTCTCTCTGAGGTCAGGGCGTGACAGCAGGACTAAGATTGAATCCTACAACATCGGCTCTGACGCTCGTCGGATGTGGCAGGAATGTGGCAAGCTTGCAAACTATTACGGATTACAAAGAGAAACGCAGCCGCGAGCTGCCAAGTGACGCGAGTCGACCAGATGAGCTAAATGCCTTCTATGTTCACGTCGAGGCAAGCAACACTGAACCATTTATAAGAGCACCTGCTTTCCCGGATGACTGTGTGATCACACTTTCCGTAGCTGATGTAAGACCTCACATCAATACCATCATCCCAGAAACTCTAGACTGGCTACAATTTACATACCACCCTAACAGATCAACAGTTGATGCAATCTCTATTGTAGTCCACACTGCCCTTTCCCACCTGGACAAAAGGAGCACCTATTTGAGAATGTTGTTCATTGACTACAGCTCAGCATTCAACACAATAGTGCCCTCAAAGCTCATCACTAAGCTAAGGTCCCTAGAACTAAATACCTCCCTCTGCAATTGGAAACCCTGGACTTCCTGACGTGCCGCCCCAGGTGGTAAGGATCGGCAACAACACATCTGCCACACTGATCCTCAACTCGGGGGCCCCTCAGGGGTGCTTGCTAGCTAACAGTACGTTGTAACTTGAAATTAAAATGACTTACTGACTAAATTAGAAATGTATAATATCTGAAAATGCAGCAAGCTAGACCGTCTTATTTGTATACATAGATGGACGCTTCTCTTCCTCTCTGTCACGGACACCATGGTTGTCCTTAGTTTGAAGATGTAATCCGGAGACAGGTGTTTTATACAACAGCCTTCTGTGTGTTTGTGTGTGCTTTTTTTCAACTCCCTCTGCATACGCCAGAATCTTTTCCATCTGCTTAGTTATCATACTCTAATTCTACTGGGCATTATACTGATTTCAAAACCCGGTCCTCCAGAAAGTGAAGAGCAAGACTTTTGCAGTTCTTCTACGTGATATCTTTTATTTTTAAACAGCATTAGAAAGGATTACCTACAAAAACTGACCAGCTCATGTTATAGACAGAAGTGTGCTACATGGTAGCCCATCCATTATCTCAGCCAACCATGGTTAGCGGGACTGTTCCTGCCTTTTTCCGTGGCTTAACCAAAAGGGCTCATAATTTAACAAATGTATTCGTATTTACAGATGGCATACAAGTTTGTTATTAAGGGACATGAAAGCTCACATGTTCCAGAAGGCATTTCTGTCAAAAAAACGCATTTTGATAAAAATAATGTTTGTGTTCAAATGTCTCTCCTGTGAAGTAGTGACCTGTGACGTATGCCTAGTTTCCTAACACAAGTCACATTCGGCATAGGTCCTCAGATCCTCAAAAAGTTCTACAGCTGCAGCATCGACAGCATCCTGACTGGTTGCATCACCGCTTGGTATGGTCTAGGTCCAAGTCTAGGTCCAAAAGGCTTTTTAACAGCTTCTACCCCCATGCCATAAGACTCTTAAACAGTTATTCAAATGGCTACCCAAACTATTTGCATTGACTCCCTTTTTTACACTGCTGCTACTCGCTGTTTATTATCTATTCGTAGCACAGGAGGCTGCTGAGGGGAGGACGGCTCATAATAATGTCTGGAATGGAGCAAATGGAATGGCATCAAACACATGGAAACCATGTGTTTGATGTATTTGATATCATTCCACTTATTCGGCTCCAGCCATTACCACAAGCCCACTCTCCCCATTTAAGGTGCCAGCAACCTCCTGTGATGCATCGTCACTTTACCCATACCTACATTTCCAGCAGACGAGGGCCCCATAGCAGCATCATGTACAAAACCAAGTCACTCAAACCTTTATCTGATTGATCTCACTGTTATTAATGACGCTTGATTTTGTAAAGTGAATATGTCTTGGTTGGTTCCGCCATTCCCTCCCACTGGTTGTGTTTGGTCATTAATATTACTTTACACAAGTAAAGAGGTCTTGTCATTTCCAACTTGGAGTATGTTTGTCTTGACATATCAAAATGTCTCCTCCCGTCATAAAAACAAATTGATGAATTAAGTTCACAAATTAGTAAGGAACTTCCCTTTCCTGGTTGTTTAGGTCTTAATTGAAAGGAAAAAACAAAGACCCGCAGACACTGCCCTCCGTGGAATGAGTTTGAATCATTCCATCAAGGTGTGTGTGTGTGTGTGTGTGTGTGTGTGTGTGTGTGTGTGTGTTCGTGCGTGTGTGTGTAAACCAACTAGTAAATGTCACGCAAAACAAAAGTAAGGCATAGACTGCAAAGCCACAATGCCAGTTTAAGTCAGACATAGAGCCGCTAAATTGGCATGTTCAAAATCAATCTCAAACGCCCACCCTACCTTGTCTCCTTGCCTTCTTTTTGTAAGTATCGGTGGTAAAATGGAATAATTTCAGCCCTTGGCAGGCCGTATTTCCAATGTAAA
Organism: Oncorhynchus mykiss; assembly: GCF_057628025.1. Classification (NCBI taxonomy): domain Eukaryota; kingdom Metazoa; phylum Chordata; class Actinopteri; order Salmoniformes; family Salmonidae; genus Oncorhynchus; species Oncorhynchus mykiss. The sequence continues at coordinate 13,633,211 of NC_143049.1, forward strand.
CCCACAGGAGGATGTGCTGGAACAATTCACCCTGCAAGGCGTCTGGCTGAGAATCCGCAGGGCTGTGTATGTGCGTGTGTAATTGGTCCAGCAGCAGAGGAATGACCTTAAGTTAAGATTCAGGCAGTTGGGAGACCTTGGAGACAGACAGCCTGGATTCCAGAGCCTGTCCCTCGGATCCCTTGCATGCTCTCATTCTGAGGCTCTAGTAGAGTAGTAATACTACACCGCTTGGGAACACACATGCACACGTAATAAGGCTGCCTGGCGTGCCTGCACAATTATAACATCATAATATTCTGATATAATGTATTTAGATATTGTAAAACTTATTTATTCTCCAAATCTCTGTGAGTGAATGAAATCTCTGTACGATACTATAAATGTCATGGAGTATCTGTAATAGTTATACTATCAATGTTATGGGATTTTTGTGTGTTTTCACAGAAACGGGCATTGAGGTTACATGGAAATGGAATATATTTGTGTATGCTTATGAAGTAGACAGTCAGGTGGGATGTGTTAGCGTGCGTATATTTACAGTGGGAAGAGGGCAGAGAAGGAGAGACGTCCAGACCATTACCATTAAAAGAGGAGGCAAGCAAGTAACGCCCTAGCACGGCGAATATGTCTGCAATGAGAAAACCATGTCTTCAGCCCGACCTTGGGTGTGAGGCCTTCAGACAAACGCACGGCACTTGCACCAGGTCCAAGTTTGTGCGGGACATCTGGCTGGCGCTCACTCAGAGCGTAGAGAGGGTTGTCGAAGCAGAAAACCTGACCCCCCCCCCCCACCCTCCCCAAAACACACACACTCACAGCTACACCTGCCATTTTTATTTGTACAATATACATAACCATTGGTCGTTATGGAACAGAGGAGCTCCCCACTGATCAGGCCAGGAGAGGAGTGGGGCCGGTCCGGGGAGGGATCCAAGCAGCTGAGGCATTTATCTAGCTGGAGTTGGGGAAGCCTCTATGTTCTCCAGCGTGAGGTGAGGTAATGCTTCAGACATCTGCAGCACTTTCTAATTATGCCAGACGGTCGTACGCTGTGCAACTACTCTGTGTGTCTGCTGGCTGCACTTCGCCAACCGGTGGAGGAGCCAACACAAGCCATTTTAACTCTGTTGAATGGGTGAGACAGACACAAAGGGCCAAAGTGATGATCTCATCATGCCATCATGCTCTTGTTAGTTTGACAAATGGCAAAGTTGACACTCCTTATGCAGCATTTACTGTCTCGCTTTGTCTTTCATGATACCTGTACAGCTATGATTTCAGACATTTGTCGAAGTGCATTATGATACATCTAGGTTTGTTATATTGTTCTGCATAATACTCATTCAGATTAGGACAATGGTGGCATACTGGGCCACCACTGTATTCTTCACAACAAATCATTCAAAGTGTCACTCAAAGTAAAATAACATGCAGATGAACATAACAAAACTCTGAATTATTGTCACAACACAAGGTGGTGCTGTACAGTCCTGTTGGCCAGCAGCATACCACCCTGCATCCCACTGCTGGCTTGCTTCTGATGCTAAGCAGGGATGGTCCTTGTCAGTCCAATGATTGGGGACTTTGCCCTGTGTAGGGTGCCGTCTTTCGGATGGGACGTTAAACTGATGTCCTGACTCTCTGTGGTCACTAATAGATCCCATGGCACTTATTGCAAGAGTAGGAGTGTAAGCATTGGTGTCCTGGCTAAATTCCATTGTTGTAAATGTAAATGTGTTCTCAGTCAACTTACCTGGTAAAATATGGGTTAAATGAAAACAAATAAATAATGCATAGAGGTCAGGACACCTCCTGGGGAAGGGCATGTGTTTAAGGTCAGCATTGCTTTATGACCTCACTAACAGTGCTGACCTCCTGTCAGGTGGGTAGCCGACAGTACAGTGTGATTCAGTAAGCCATAGGAGCCGGCTCATATTCAAAAGCCCATGAAAATGAGATTGAGCACATTGGCTCAATCTGGCTAAATCACACATGGCTCAATCTGGCTAATATACAGACATTGATTTACGTGCATTGTCCCTGTCAAAGTAACTCAAACGTCAGGTAAAGTCAAGCTACTTGTGCATCAGTATGTTGAAATCTTGAGATCTCTCAGTTGTTGTCCTTTTGTTGTCACCACTCGCTTTCCAGATTGCCTCACAAAATCAACATACAATTTTCTCCATGACAACATTGCGCGTTTGTCAACCGAGCTTGGTCTTAAATAAGGTGGCAATAAGACCAAAACATTGCTTAGACTGAAACCGTTGATTTGAGTAAGCTGTAAACTGTAAGTTGACTGTGATTAACATAAACCATTTGCTGCTATAGTAACCTGTCTGGTATACATTAAAACAAAGATCAGTGTAGCAGGCTCTACTACAGAGATACAGTACCTGGTAATTAGGTTTAATCTGTCTTAATTATTCCACTGAAAGGGCTATAATTCTACTTTATTAAAGAGATGGAGATTTTGTCTGTCTGTCAGTTTGAGAATTAATGTGATCTGGGGGAACCTTATATCACTGAATTGTTGGAACTTTTGCTCCCCTTGAAACTTAATTCCTCCTGCCCCACCTTCCTCCCAATCCGACAAACACATAGAACTTTGCCACTGTTTGCAGCTCACCGATGGTTACAAATATCATTTTGAGCTTTGACTACAAACAAAATCTGGGTGAGTAATTTAACTCCAGAAATCTCATCACTACCTATGCTGCAGGCAGGCTAGAGAGAAGGGGGAAAAAAACAAGTAGTCCCATCCCCGAAATAGTGGTGACAGTTTAATGGTCTCAGAGCTCTGAGCACCACACCCTTGCCACTCTATATAAAGGACCCCATTTCCAAGCCAGCACATCAAACGACTAATCTCATTGGTTCGAAGGGAAGGGAGAGCTGGAGTTGGATCTGAGTTAGATATGGCCGCTGTGGTGTTGTGATGTCAGGTGCTTGAACCCCTGGGCTACTCTAGCTCCAGCCCCAGCTCTCCTCTCTTTTCTGTTCGTGGCCAGGGGGTGTAATTCCCTCAGAGCAATGACATTACTGTGCGTGACTGTGAATGGAACACCAACACCACTCCATCTATGTCAGGGCTCCCAATGCTACCATTTATTTCTCATTTGTTTATAATAATCAGTAATACATTCGATTTTTTTTGCCTCTTCATAGCTGCTGAGTGAGGTGAGGTGATGTTGCTGCTGAAATCATTAAAAACGGGAAGGAGACATTAGATTATTGCATTTGTCATGTTCCCAAGGGATATTCTAGCTACTCTTGCAGGCACCTATTCAAAAAGGCTTGCTGAAACACATGATCTTTCTCTGTCCTCAGTTACTTGTCATATTAACAAACTATTCCTGAGGTGAAGCCCCAATTTACCCTTTGACTGTTTTCTACGTTTTTCTTCTTTTGCTATCCGAATTCAAATGCACACAGATACTTAGAGATGCACGGAGATCCACATTCATAGACTCCTTGGCTCCCCCATGCCACATTCTATAACGTTGGAACTTTGGTTGAGTGGAACTGGTGAAAGTTTACTGGAGCCCAAGCAACCTCTGTGGCCTGTCAATGAAGGTTTTCAATGTGAGACACTCCAGATGGAATCCCACACGTTGAGCTGCCATAACGAACAGCATCACAAGAACACATAAGTGAAAACTGCTGATGTGGAGAGAGAGAGAGAGAAAGAGATAGAAAGAAAAGGAACATCATTAATAAAGATAATGAAGCAGATGGCTCTGTCTAATGGCTCTGTTGGGACACATTATGCTGAGACGTCAGTGGGGGGTTCGGGGGTAGTGTGGGCCTCTAATGTAGAAACAGGCTGCTTACCACAGCATGTTTTTGACCTCAAATAGCCATAATAAACAAATACTTCTTGGGCCACAAGAAGGCCCTCCATTGCCAAATGAAGTGCAGAATAATATCAGTTGGGGCCTAGGAGTTCCAGGAGCCATGTGTGACGGATTTGGTGTCAATGTGGAGATTTGGATATAATTACGATGACAATCTGTTGACACATCTGTTGACACATTGACATTGCACATTCAAAGAAAGACCATTCTTCATAGTTCCCCCAGATGTTTGCAAGACTTGATTTTTGGTCTTTGAAATGACATGGAATGGATCTTCTTGGGAGTTTGCTATTTGTCAAGATTTGTTTTTCCAAAGGTCACTTTAAAACCCACTAGAGTTAGCTCGAGTAATTAGCATAATAACAAAATTCCCATCAAACTAAGTCTGATTAAGTTAGAAATATATATTTAACCTGGAATGCATTTCAATTAACAGGTGTGCCTTGTTAAAAATGAATTTGTGGAATGCATTAATGCATTTGAGCCAATCAGTTGTGTTGTGACAAGGTAGGGGTGGTATACAGAAGATAGCCCTATTTGTAAAAACCAAGTCCATATTATGGCAAGAACAGCTCAAATACGCAAAAATAAATGACAGTCCATCATAACTTTAAGACATGAAGGTCAGTCAATGCGAAACATTTCAAGAACTTTGAAAGTTCCTTAAGTGCAGTGGAAAAAACCATCAAGCGCTATGATGAAACTGGCTCTCATGAGGACCACCACTGGAAAGGAAGACCCAGAGTTAGCTCCGCTGCAGAGGATGAGTTCCTTAGAGTTACCAGCCTCAGAAATTGTAGCCCAAATAAATGCTTCACAGAGTTCAAGTAAGAGACACATCTCAACGTCAACTGTTCAGAGGAGACTGCGTGAATCAGGCCTTCCTGGTCGAACCACTACTAAAGGACACCAAGAAGAAGAGGTTTGCTTGGGCCAAGAAACACGAGCAATGGACATTAGACCGGTGGAAATTTGTCATTTGGTCTGATGAGTCCAAATTTGTGATTTTTGGTTCAAACCGCTGTGTTTTTGTGAGACGCAGCGTAAGTGAACGGATGATCTCCGCATGTATAGTTTCCACCATGAAGCATGGAGGAGGAGGTTGATGATGTGGGGGTGCTTTGCTGGTGACACTGTCTGTGATTTATTTAGAATTCAAGGCACACTTAACCAGCATGGCTACCACAGCATTCTGCAGCAATATGCCATCTCATCTGGTTCACGCTAGGACTATCATTTGTTTTTCAACAGGAATATGACCCAGCACACCTCCAGATTGTGTAAGGGTGATTTGACCAAGAAGAAGAGTGATGGAGTGCTGCATCAGATGAGCTGGCCTTCACAATCACCTGACCTCAACCCAATTGAGATGGTGAAGCAGAGTGAAGGAAACGTGTCCAACAAGTGCTCGGCATATGCAGAACTCCTTCAAGACTGTTGGAAAAGCATTCCAGGTGAAGCTGGTTGAGAGAATGCGAAGAGTATGCGAAGTTGTCACAAGGCAAAAGGTATTTTGATTTGTTTAACACTTTTTGGGTTACTACATGATTCCTTGTGTGTTATTTCATAGTTTTGATGTCTTCACTATTATTCCACAATAAAGAAAATTGTAAAAATAAAGAAAAGCTCTTGAATGAGTAGGTGTGTCCAAACTTTTGACTGGTACTAAAATTCCAAATCAAATAGTTAAATGTGTGTAGAACTAGTGCTTTGTTTAACTGGCTCGTGTCCTCATCTGCCCCCCATTGGTTGGGTTGTCTGGGTTGTCTTACTGCATGCATTGCACAAGAGAATATGTTGAACTAATATTGCCCCATGTACAGTCGTGGCCAAAAGTTTTGAGAATGACACAAATATTAATTTTCACAAAGTCTGCTGGCTCAGTTTGTGTGATGGCAATTTGCATATACTCCAGAATGTTATGAAGAGTGATCAGATGAATTGCAATTAATTGCGAAGTCCCCCTTTGCCATGCAAATGAACTGAATACCCCAAAAACATCTCCACTGCATTTCAGCCCTGCCACAAAAGGACCAGCTGACATCATGTCAGTGATTCTCTCATTAACACGTGTGAATGTTGACGAGGACATGGCTGGAGATCACTCTGTCATGCTGATTGAGTTCGAATAACAGACAGGAACAGGAAGTTTCAAAAGGAGGGTGGTGCTTGGAATAATTGTTCTTCCTCTGTCAACCATGGTTACCTGCAAGGAAACAAGTGCCGTCATCATTGCTTTGCACAAAAAGGGCTTCACTGACAAGGATATTGCTGCCAGTAAGATTGCACCTAAAGCAACCATTTATCGGATCATCAAGAACTTCAAGGAGAGCGGTTCAATTGTTGTGAAGAAGGCTTCAGGGCGCCCAAGAAAGTCCAGCAAGCGGCAGGATCGTCTCATATGGTTGATTCAGCAGTGGATCGGGGCACCACCAGTAGAGAGCTTGCTCAGGAATGGCAGCAGGCAGGTGTGAGTGCATCTGCACGCACAGTGAGGCGAAGACTTTTGGAGGATGGCCTGATGTCAAGAAGGGCAGCAAAGAAGCCACTTCTCTCCAGGAAAAACATCAGGGACAGACTGATATTCTGCAAAAGGTACAGGGATTGGACTGCTGACGACTGGGGTAAAGTCATTTTCTCTGATGAATTCCCTTTCTGATTGTTTGGGGCATCCGGAAAAAAGCTTGTCCAGAGAAGACAAGGTGAGCGCTACCATCAGTCCTGTGTCATGTCAACAGTAAAGCATCCTGAGACCATTCATGTGTGGGGTTGCTTCTCAGCCAAGGGAGTGGGCTCACTCACAATTCTGCCTAAGAACACAGCCATGAATAAAGAACGGTACCAACACATCCTCTGAGAGCAACTTCTCCCAACCATCCAGGAACAGTTTGGTGACAAACAATGCCTTTCCCAGCATGAAGGAGCACCTTGCCATAAGGCAAATCTGATAACTAAGTGGCTCGGGGAACAAAACATCGATATTTTGGGTCCATGGCCAGGAAACTCCCCAGGCCATAATCCCATTGAGAATTTGTGGTCAATCCTCAAGAGGCGGGTGGACAAACAAAACCCTACAAATTCTGACAAACTCCAAGCATTGATTATGCAAGAACGGGCTGCCATCAGTCAGGATGTGGCCCAGAAGTTAATAGACAGCATGCCAGGGCGGATTGCAGAGGTCTTGAAAAAGAAGGGTCAACACTGCAAATATTGACTCTTTGCATCAACTTCATGTAATTGTCAATCAAAGCCTTTGAGACTTATGAAATGCTTGTAATTATACTTCAGTAATCTATAGTAACGTCTGCCAAAAATATCTAAAGACACTGAAGCAGCAAACTTTGTGGAAATTAATATTTGTGTCATTCTCAAAACTTTTGGCCACGACTGTACAGCTGAGGAAGGAAAGACGGTCAGTCATTGAAACATGAGCAGTCTGCAGTTATGGAGCTTTTTTTGTTATTGATTGTCCATGATTCGGTGTGAATGATGATTCCAATATTTGTCCATTTAAAATATCACATGACGTATCGCTCCATATGATTTATTTTTGAATCGACCCACGCATTTTGTATGGGGGGGCAAATCTTTCTCCCAGCACTGTTTCTATTGAAAGCTGAGGCATGCCTTGCCTGAAGAAAGATAGCCCTCTGAGAAGGGAAACTGGGTGTTGATACGCCCAGGGGCAGTGGAAAAAACTCTCTGTGTGAACTGTCATCACCAGATAGCCACAAAGCCAGCTAATCTGCTCCCAGGCCGCCATCTACTGCCATGTGCCACTTGCACTCTCCCTGGCCAACTTCCTCAGTACGCAGGCAGGAACTCACAAGGAGGTGAAAGGAGAGGGCTGGTGTTGCGTGTACCCACAGTCGAGCTTGAAATCCTGACCAGGGATAGGACATATACAGTACGTATGGGATTCTAAAACAGCAAATATGATGTGATTGAACTGTAGGAGGGAGATACATTTCCTGCATGGAGATGAGGAGGGACAGAGAGCTCTTTTGGCACATCAGCATGAGTTTTCAGTAGGTTACATAGGCACATATTTGACTTGAACCCATATGGACATGTCTGTCTGAGGGGGACTGTATTATGTCATACTGTAATGTCAGGGGAGGTGTTGACTTGAAGCCTGTAATTGAATATTCCATCTTCCAGACAATGGAAAGTAAATCATTGAATCAGCCTCTCCCTGCTAAATGAGAAGACAAATAGAGGAATTGTTTGCACAATGACGGAGTTGGGATGGATGGAAACGTCTCAATAAACGGCTAAGAAGGAGACCCTGCCCCATGATTTCATATCCTTCCATGAAACCCCTTGGTGGTTCCCCTTACTTTCTTGCAGTGGAGAAGTGTTTGTCTTGTCATCAGGGTTGCATATGGAACCCATGACCAACCCTGTGTTCTCAATGAAGGAGTTTGTGTTTGACTGTGATACTATAGGACTTGTTGTTTTCGTTTGACTAATTTTGACCATTCTTTTAACCCATATATCACAAAGAAAAAAATCTCATCTAACTTTCATTTTTACAGATAAGAGATTTTTTGTTTTATTCAAATGTGAGATTTGAGATGAAAATCCCAAAGAGTTTGACTGGGCTTTTATATAGACAGGTGTTGGAATAAGGCATCCCCTTATAATCTCTACAGGTGGCAGAGGGACCCTAGCCTCCGCACTGGTCCTGCTCCTGCCAGGATCAGTCAGGGTGTTGGTCGGTCCGTCCATTGGTCAGACAGATCAAAGTGGGAATCATGCCCCACCAACAGAGATAAATACACACTTCCTCTCTTCCCTTTCATACTGCTTTTTCCCACACCCCTCAAACCCCCGTTCTGTAGCACAGCCAGCTCTGAGGAAATGACAGACCACATCAAGAGGCTCTCTGTTGCTTCGACAGGAACACCCGCGCCAACTTTTAGGAGAGAGGGGAGATGCTTGGTTGTGTGCTATTTGTGTGCATTCCATGCCAACTTTCACAAGTTTTAACACAACACGTCCAAACGTAATGTGATTTATACAAATTTTGACCCATCATTTTTATTGGTAATTCCCACACCTGCTACTCTGAAGGTAGCTTGTTCATTTTCTATATTTAAATAAAGTCTAATTGGCTTTGAATGTACTTACTCTACACTGTTAGCCCATTAACAAATGTCAAGTTAAGAACCCAGGTTAACACACGCAAATACATTCAATAGACTTCCACAATAAAAATAGTAGGGGTTGTGATTTACTGTACATTGTTCCTTGTCATTTGACAAGTCAATGAACACGGACGGGAATAAGTCCAACATTCAGGATGACCTGCCTTTGACCTCAGTGAACTGCGCACACTGCTGGCAATGCTTGTAAACCACAATCTCTGTTCATCTTTAACCTACTTCCTCCGTCCATCTCAGTTCATCCTCTTTTTTTACCTCTCTTTTATAGACTTCCAGTCTCGTTTGATGAGTACTGCATGTGATGATGACTTTCAGTGGTGTTAAGGTGGCAAGACGTCAACATTAACACTAAGAATATTGGCTTCATACTGTACTCCCTCTCCTGCTTTATTTCATGTGAAACCACAAAGTCTAGACCTGCCAAGGTGCATACTGTACCTTTTGACAGCCATGACCCACTCACCCGGGTTGGGGTCAACTCCATTTCAATGCCAACCCTGCCACACACCTCTAGGGGACTAACTTGGACTGGCGATTCCTTCACACTGAATGGCACATCTGAGACAACTGCCCTTTAATTGCTCTGTTTTACATCATATTAGAGTGTTGGCTGCTCCTGTCGTGTAGTACAGTCGCATGCTAGAGTGCACTTAAAAGTCATGTAAATCTAATACTACTGATCTCACACCAGTGCTCAGTGGGATTAGCTAGAAATTGATCAAATGCACCAAACGCATACATTAAACAGTAGACAGGAAACTATAGTAAATATTGAAATTATGATATAACCAGTGATGTAGTGGTAAAAAAAAAATAGGTGGGTAAACTGATCGCCAGTCACAGTGAAGAAAGTAAAGCTCCCTATACTTTCAATGCATTTTCCCACAAAGGGTGGGTAAACTGTCGGGCAAAAAAAACAAGTGGGTAAACTGTGTTTACTTGCATTTACCTTCCACTAGACCACCGAATATAACTGCCCAAACAGCCCAAACTTGTAGTGCTGGTGACCCTAATCATTGTCCTCTCTCCCAAAACGTTCCACTGAGGACAGTAAGTTTAATATTTACAATGTTCTCCCAATCTCAGTTTACTATGTAGGCTATAACCTTGAAAAACAGGAGCTTACAAATAGTATTTAAAGTCGCTTTACTAGGTTTGTCCCTGACGTACACCTGTTTCCTCAATCTGTGACTAACACTAAAAAGCCCCTCTCATTTGGACAACCTGAAGGAGTAAATCAACTATGTTTTTCTGGCCAGGCCTTTCTTGCAGGCTCCCTTCTGAGACATGTTCCCGTCATGGCAAAAAAATGGCAGATGCCTTAAAAATCTACCTGGGGCAATTAATTATATTCAGCCATTCCCTAAACACTGCCTGTTTTTATTTTAGGGGGGGGGGGGGGGGGGTACTCAAGGCCACCCAAATAATATTGTGTAACGTTAGATTATTCCACTCGCTTTTCTACAAATAAGAGGAGAGCATTTCAGGCCAGGTGAGCCCAACTAATAGGACCCTATATTGCTTTTTCATTATTCTTCTGCACTATTTTATTTAATGCCTCTCCTCCATAGGAAATCCACTCAAGTCTCATAAGTTTCTCCACCTGTTTGGAAATGTATTTTAAACATTTTGGGTCCCTGTGAAATATCATGAACAAGAAACTTAATGAGCAAATAAAGTTTGTCCATAGGTCAAAAGCACTCCATTCTGGAGAATATGAATCATCTTGTGGATTCATCTGTGGGTAACACATATTGTTTGCGATTCATGCAGATATGTCAGAGCCACAAAGAGACTCATTGGGAGGATGGTAGAATTGAGCCAAGCTCATTTCAGCTCGTTTACATCTCATTGTAGCCATCTCAAATGGGTCCACCCAATCATAAGCAACTTCACAGGGCTTAAGCCTCGGTCGATAACGGAAATGTGGTGAAATGCATGGAAACATACTGTGCTTCTCATGCAACAAAACTGTGCAATGATTCATCTTTTATCTGATCATATGTGTTACTGATCGTATGTGTTATTGATATTCATAAGCAGGTAGACCATCAAACACAATATAGAATACAGTGTTCAAACATTATGGCATTGTCATCACATGCGGGTCAACTTAAACCTGAAAACAATAGTTGTTCACATGATCACAACAGGAGATACAGTATGTTTTCAATTGCAGGCAGGCTATAGTGTTTACTCCTTGCAATACAAATGATGTAAACTAGATTGCTGTACTAGATAGCAGAGCATGAATTCCTTTTGGGTCCTGCAAAGTGTAAGAAAAATGCTGTTGAAAACCACTCGGAACTATACCTATGTCTGCCAACCCCAGTCCCAGTCGTACTATTAGAGCCTGCGTTAGCTAAGAGATGTGGAGGGATACCAGAAGTATGTCCAGCCAATGAGAAACAGGTGGCTGCCTGGCCAGAAGTGAATGAATTGTAAGAACAAGTGTAAATTGGTGCTGGCAATAATTGAAGGAATTTGACACTGATGGGAGAAAGTGAATTTGGAGGAATGATGGCACATGATAGGAACCAGCCTTGCAAGTGGGAGAGAAAGAGATACAGGATCTGCTAACCAAAGAGTATATTGTTGCTGTTAGCGGGTCCACTCCTTAGCTAGATAATGAACAAGAAGAATGAGGAGACAGTAGCACAAGTTGAACCAGCGAAGTAGGTTTTAATGCCCTCGAAGTAAAGGCTAACAGACGTTTAGGAGGGCTGCCCAAAACAATAAAAGCATCTGGTTAGTCTAATAACTTGGTGGAACTCAGAGGAGACGTTATTTTGTGGTCCATTCAGTCACCGTCTGACTCGTTCATGCTCAGATCCCCCTCCACCCCCAAAACTAGTGGCCTATCAGCTATCTGACCTAGCGGCTACTCCTCCCCCCATACTTTTCCCATGAGACCCCCACATGATAGAGCTAGTGAGTCGCTACAACATTATGACAGTCCAGCTCTCCGACATTCTCTCACGTCAAGCGACCACAAACCGAACCACTTTTGGTGTCTTTTGTATTGTCACTGTTTCTCATCAACGAGATCCCAACACCACCACCACCACTGCCTCGGCTGCATTCCTGCCCAGGGGAAGTCACAAAAAATAAAGCGCAGCACAGTGCGTTCGTTGCGTTCTAACTTCTAACCTGCCTTTTCAGTTTGGGCTATCTGTTTGTTTATTTTCTTTCAGTTCCCTTGTGGATCTTTGAAGCTGCTTGGCATGGGTCTGATTCCGCCTTGCAGCCCCTCTTCACCACACACCTTCCCTCTTGCCATCCATAACTACCACACTGGTTGAGTCTTGGCCCTGTCCAAAAGCCACTGCATGTCTGATTTTTGTTGGCTTGGCTCCCCTCTGACATGCCTGGGAAGGGCAAGGAAAGGAAATGGGTGGACCAGCACCTCTGCTCTCTCCCTCCCTCCTGTTTGTTCCCCCAGAGCTAGGCCTGGCTGGGCTGGGAGAAGCTAGCAGCCGAGGGTTTTTTGACTCCCTCCGCCGAGCCGAGCTTGTAAGGGAGCACAGCCCATCTGGTTTTAATAAATCCTCCATGCATGTGGCCAAGGCTGAGGCTGAGCTCTGAGCGGCTGAGCAACTGGATTTGCCTGCTGACCTGTTTGGCAGTGAAGTAAAATATTTAAGTAAAACTACTTTTAGGTACTACTTAAGTAGCTTTTTTTAGGTATCTGTACATTACTTTACTATTTATATTTTTGACAACTTTTACTTTTACTTTACTACATTCTGACACCCAAAAGTACTCTTTACATTACGAATGCTTAGCAGGACAGGAAAATGGTCCAATTCATGCACTTATTAAGAGAAAATCCCTGGTCATCCCTACTGTCTCTAATTTGGCGGACTCATTAAACACACACACTCATTTGTAAATTATGTCTTGAGTGTTGAAGTGTGGCCTTGGCTATCCGTAAATTAAAAAAACAAGAAAATGGTGCCATCTGGTTTGCTTAATATAAGGAATTTGAAATTATTTTAACTTTTACTTTTGATACTTAAGTATAGTTTAGCACTTACATTTACTTTTGATACTTAGGTATATTTAAAACCAAATACTTTAAAACATTTTACTCAAGTAGCATTTTACAGGGTGACTTTTTTTATTAAAGTATCTTTACTTGTACTCAAGTATGGGGTTTGTGTACTTTTTCCACCATTGCTGTTTGGGGCGTGATTGCCCGGCCCGCCGATGCAGTAATTTTTTTGGGGTGCGAAAACAACAGGGGGAAGAAGAATGTGAGAGTGTCGAGTCCCTAAACACTTTGTCATTTCAGGACAACAATGCTGACACAAAGCAGACCCCCTTGAACCCCCTGTTGGGGCTTGGTGATGGATATGGAGTGTAATAGTAGTGGGGTATTGTAATGATACATTCTTACCAGTGGTGGGCAGTGTATCACTGTGTCTTCCATTGGGCCTGTCCAAAAGTCTGGGGAAAATAATATTGTTTTTTCACAGCTGATCAAGGCCAGACAATGCAGGGCTGAAAGGAAACATGGTCAAACCAATTTCCTAATTAAGGCTGTGGCATACAGAGTAGTTCAACGTGTCATTGTTATTTGTTATTTCATTTACATTAGGTCAAGGATATTTGATGAAATTGAAGGAACAATGCTAGTCCCTTTAAGTACTGGTATAGAACATATTTCTCAACTAACAGTCCTCCAGACTTAACTAAGCGTCCTATCTTTTCAGTCAAATATCTTGACAACACATCATGGGAATGCTTGCTGCCAAAATATTTTGATGAAGGGTTTGTTGGGGCATTGATGGGAAAATAATTGTGTTTGAGCTTACATGTGTGTTCATGTATAACACTTTACATTACATTTCACTTATACCTGTGCAATACACAATAGCACACCTGTCTGACTGTGTATTGAGCGATTAAATCAGCATAGCACACAGAGTTGCAGTTGCAGTGAGAAAATGAGCAGCGTGGGCATCGGGCACAACCAAAACAACACTCAACTGAGTCGACTGCCTATACCCAGCCTTGCCAGATTAGGTAATTCACTACTCAGTGGGTAATGTCTGTCTCTGAATCCCAGGCCTGTATTTATGACCTTGGCTGCTGGGTCCTGCTGACTCGTGCTTATGAGGTCAAAATCATCAAGGTGACCTCACCATGGGAGACAACATGACATCTGTTCTCCTCTTTCACACCTTTGCTGTGTGTTTCTTCCTTCGCTTAGTGCTCTCTCACTCACTCGCTCACTCACTCACTCATTTCAATTTCAATTTTAGGGTTTTATTGGCATAGGAAACATATGTTTACATTGCCAAAGCAAGTGAAATAGATAATAAACAAAAGTGAAATAAACAATACAAAATTAACAGTAAACATTACACTCACAAAAGTTCCAAAATAATGAAGACATGTCATTATGTCTAAATACAGTGTTGTAATTATCTGCAAATTGTTAAAGTACAAGGCAAGGAAAATAAATAAACATAAATGTATGTTGGATTTACAATAGTGTTTGTTCTTCCCTAGTTGCCCTTTTGTGGCAACAGATCACAAATCTTGCTGCTATGATTGCACACTGTGATATTTCACCCAATAGATATGGGAGTTTATCAAAATTGGATGTTTTACATTTTTTTGTGGGTCTGTGTAATCTGAGGGAAATACAGTATGTCTCTAATATGGTCATACATTTGGCAGGAGGTTAGGAAGTGCAGCTCAGTTTCCACCTCATTTTGTGGGCAGTGTGCACATAGCCTGTCTTCTCTTGAGAGACAGTTCTGCCTTCGGCGGCCTTTCTCAAAAGCAAGGCTATGCACACTGACTCTGTACATAGTCAATGATTTCCTTCATGTTGGGTCAGCCACAGTGTTCAGGTATTCTGCCACTGTCTACTCTTTGTTTATGGCCAAATTATCACGTTTCAGGAGAAGACCCAGATGCAGACAGTGTCGAAGTGACAAAAGTTTATTACTAGAACAGGGGGCAGAGTTCAGTAATCCATAAGGTACCGAACGGCAGGCAGTCTCGAGGTCAGGGCAGGCAGAGATCAATAATCCAGGGTGGTGTGACAATGGTACAGAACGGCAGGAAGGCTCAAGGTCAGGGTAGGCAGAATGGTCAAAACCGGGAAAACTGGAAAACAGGAATTAGAGAAAGACAGCAGCCAGGGGTAAAACGCTGGTAGGTTTGACAAATAAAACAAACTAGCAACAGAAACAGAGAACACAGGTATAAATACACTGGGGATAAAGGGGAAGATGGGTGACAAATGGAGGGGGGTGGAGACAAGCACAAAGACAGGTGAAATAGATCAGGGTGTGGCAAAAATAGCATTCTAGTTTGCTCTGTTTTTTGTAAATTCTTTCCAATGTGTCGAGTAATTATCTTTCTGTTTTCTCATGATTTGGTTGGGTCTAATTGTGTTGCTGTCCTGGGGCTCTGTGGGGTATGTTTGTGTTTGTGAACAGAGCCCCAGGACCAGCTTGCTTAGGGGGCTCTTCTCCAGGTTAATTTCTTGATAGGTGATGGCTTTGTTATGGAAGGTTGCTTCCTTTTAGGTGGATGTAGATTTTAACGGCTCTTTTCTGGATTTTGATAATTACCGGGTATCGGCCTAATTCTGCTTTGCATGCATTATTTGGTGTTTTACGTTGTACACAGAGGATATTTTTGCAAAATTCTCTATGCAGCATCTCAATTTGGTGTTTTTCCCATTTTGTGAATTCTTGGTTGGTGAGCAGACCCCAGACCTCACAACCATAAAGGGCAATGGGTTCTATAACTGATTCAAGTATTTTTAGCCAGATCCTAATTGGTATGTCGAATTTTATGTCATTTTTGATAGCATAGAAGATCCGTCTCTCAGATCATTCAAAGCTTTGTGGATTAATGCCGAGGTATGTATAGTTTTTTATGTGCTCTAGGGCAACGGTGTCTAGATGGAATTTGTATTTGTGGTCCTGGCAACTGGAACTTTTTTTGAATATCATTATTTTTGTCTTACCGAGATTTACTGTCACTGCCCATGTCTGACAGAATCTGTGCAGAAGATCTAGTTGCTGATGTAGGCCGTCCTTGGTTGGGGACAGAAGCACCAGATCATCACTAAAGGTAGACATTTGACTTCAGATTGTAGTAGGATGAGGCCGGGTGTTGAAAACTGTTCTACTGCCCTCGCCAATTCATTGATATATATGTTGAAGAGGGTGGGGCTTAAGATGCATCCCTGTCACACCCCCCGGCCTTGTGGAAAGAAATGTGTTTTTTGCCAATTTTAACCGCATACTTGTTGTTTGTGTACATGGATTTTATAATGTTGTATGTTTTTCCCCCAACACCACTTTCCATCAATTTGTATAGCAGACCATCATGCCAAATTCAGTCTAAAGCTTTTTTGATATCAGCAAAGCATGAGAAGACGGCCTTTCTTTTGGTTTGTTTGTGTGTGCAGGGTGTATACGTGGTCTGTCGTATGGTAATTTGGTAAAAAGCCAATTTGACATTTGCTCAGTACACTGTTTTCACTGAGGAGATGTAGAGTCTGCTGTTACTGATAATGCAGAGGATCTTCCCAAGGTTGCTGTTGATTCATATCCCCCGGTAGTTATTGGGGTCAAATGTGTCTCTACTTTTGTGGATTGGGGTGATCAGTCCTTGGTTCCAAATGTTGGGGAAGATGCCAGAAGAGCTGAGGATGATGTGAGTTTAAGAATAGCCAATTGGAATTTGTGGTCTGTATATTTCATAACTTTATTTAGGATACCATCAACCCCACAGGCCTTTTGTTTGTTTAGAGTTTTCCAATTTTCCCAGAAGTGGTTAGATTGTTCAATTACATTGAGCTGATTTCAGACGTGCTGTTCCTTCTATTTACGTATTGTATTTCTGTATCAAAATCAAATAAAATGTTATTTGTCACATACAGATGGTTAGCAGATGTTAATGCGAGTGTAGCGAAATGCTTGTGCTTCTAGTTCCGACAGTGCAGTAATATCTAACAAGTAATCTAACAATTCCCAAACAACTACCTAATACACACAAATCTAAAGGGGTGAATGAGAATATGTACATGTAAGTATATAGATGAGCGATGACCAAGTGCAATATATGGTATAAAATACAGTATATACATAGGATATGTAAACATTATTAACGTGGCATTATTTAGAGTGGCATTGCATAAAGTGACTAGTGATCCATTTATTAAAGTGGCCAGTGAATGGGTCTCAATGTAGGCAGCAGCCTCTCGGAGTTAGTGATTGCTGTTTAGCAGTCTGATGGAGAAGCCTTGAAAGAGAAGCTGTTTTTCAGACTCTCTGTCCCAGCTTTGATGCAGCTGTACTGACCTCGCCTTCAGGATGGTAGTGGTGTGAACAAGAAGTGGCTCGGGTGGTTGATGTCCTTGATGATATTTTTGGCCTTCCTGTGACATCGGGTGCTGTAGGTGTCCTGAAGAGCAGGTAGTTTGCCCCCGGTGATGAGTTGTGTAGACCGCACCAACCTATGGAGAGCCTTGCGGTTGAGGGCGGTGCAGTTGCCATACCAGGCTGTGATACAGCCCGACAGGATGCTCTTGATTGTGCATCTGTAAACGTTTGTCAGGGTTTTTGGTGACAAGCCAAATTTCTTCAGCCTCCTGAAGTTGAAGAGGCGCTGTTGCGCCTTCACCCCACTGTCTGTGTCGATGAACCATTTCAGTTTGCGTGTAATGTGTACGCCGAGGAACTTAAAACGTTCCACCTTCTCCACTGCTGTCCCTTCGATGTGAAAAGAGGGGTGCTCTGCTGTTTCCGGAAGTCCACAGTCATTTCCTTTGTTTTGTTGACATTGAGTGAGAGGTTGTTTTCTTGGCACCACACTCCGAGTGCCCTCACCTTCTCACCTCCTCCCTGTAGCCTGTCTCGTCGATGTTGGTAATCAAGCTACTGTCTGCAAACTTGATGATTGAGTTGGAAGCATGCATGGCCAAGCAGTCATGGGTGAACAGAGAGTACGGGAGGGGGCTGGAGGTGATATGGAGGTGATATGATCCCCAGTGTTGAGGGTCAGTGAAGTGGAGTTTCCTACCTTCACCACCTGGGGGCGGCCCGTCAGAGTCCATGACCCAACTGCACAGTGCGGGGTTGAGACTCAGGGCCTCCAGCTTGATGATGAGCTTGGACGGTACTATGGTATTGAATGCTGAGCCGTAGTCAATGAACAGCATTCTTATATAGGTATTCCTTTTGTCCAGATGGGATAGGGCAGTGTACAGTGTGATGGTGATTGCGTCGTCTGTGGACCTGTTGGGGCGGTATGCAAACTGAAGTGGGTGGCCAGTAAGGTGGAGGTGATATGATCCTTGACTAGTCTCTCAAAGCACTTCATGATGATGGAAGTGAGTGCTACAGGGCGATAGTCCTTTAGTTCAGTTTTCTTTGCCTTCTTGGGTACAGGAACAATGGTAGCCATCTTGAAACATGTGGAGACAACCGACTGGGATAGGGAGCGATTGAATATGTTCGTAAACACACCAGCCAGCTGGTCTGCGCATGCTCTGAGGACGTGGCTAGGGATGCCGTCTGGGCCAGCAGCCTTGCGACGGTGAACACGTTTAAATGTTTTACTCATGTCAGCCACGGAGAAGGAGAGGGGGAGTGCAGTCCTTGTTAGCGGGCTGCAACGGTGGCACCGTATTATCCTCAAAGTGGGCAAAGAAGGTGTTTAGTTTGTCTGGAAGCATGATGTCGGTCTCCGTGATGTGGCTGGTTTTCTTTTTGTAGTCCGTGATTTCCTGTAGACCCTGACACATACGTCTCATGTCTGAGCCGTTGAGTTGCGACTCCACCTTGTCCCTGTACTGGCATTTCACTTGTTTGATTGCCCTGCGGAGGGAATAACTACACTGTTTATATTCAGTCATATTCCCAGACCTCTTTCCATGGTTAAATGTGGTGCACTGCACTTTCAGTTTTGCGCTAATGCCGCTATCCATCCACAGTTTCTGGTTAGGGTAGGTTTTAATAGTCACAGTGGGTACAACCATCTCCAATGCACTTCTTTGTAATCGCACTCACCGAGTCAGCGTAAAGGTCGATGTTGTTCTCTGAGGTTGACCAGAACTTATTCCAGTCCATGTGATCAAAACAATCTTGAAGAGTGGCTTCTGATTGGTCAGACCAGCGTTGAATGGTTGTCGTCATTGGTACATCCTGTTTGAGATTCTGCCTATAAGACGGTAGGAGCCAGATGGCGTTGTGGTCGTATTTGCCGAAGGGAGGGCGGGGGAGGGCTTTGTAAGTTACACGGAACCCAAACCGGCTGCGCGTGTGCGCCATCGTGCGCCATCATGCATACATTTATTTTGTCCCCCTACACCAAACGCGATCACGACACACAGGTTAAAATAACAAAATAAACTCTGAACCAATTACATTAATTTGGGGACAAGTCGAAAAGCATTAAACATTTATGGCAATTTAGCTAGTTAGCTTGCACTGGCTAGCTATGTCACGCCCTGGCCTTAGTTATCTTTGTTTTCTTTATTATTTTGGTTAGGCCAGGGTGTGACATGGGTGATTTATGTGTTTTGTCTTGTCTAGGGGTTTTTGTAGATTTATGGGGTTGTGTTCTTTTAGATGTCTAGGTAAGTCTATGGTTGCCTGGATTGGTTCTCAATCAGAGGAAGGTGTTTATCGTTGTCTCTGATTGGGAGCCATATTTAGGCAGCCATATTCTTTGGGTATTTTGTGGGTGATTGTTTCCTGTGTCAGTGTTTGTGCCACACGGGACTGTTTTGGGTTTTCACGTTTATTGTTTTGTATCCAGTTCATGTTAAGTGTATCTTATTAAAGAACGTGAACTCTAACCACGCTGCGTTTTGGTCCGCCTCTCATTCCCAGGAAGAAAGCCGTTACAAGCTAATTTGTCCTGGGATATAAACATTAGGTTGTTATTTTACCTGAAATGCACAAGGTCCTCTTCTCCGACAATTAATCCACACATTAAAACGGTCAACCGAATCATTTCAAGTCATCTCTCCTCCTTGCAGGCCTTTTTATTGTTTAACTTATATGTTGATTAGCATCTAAACTTTCATAGTGTTACCATGACAACCGGCAACATTTCGTCTTTCAATCACCCACGTGGGTATAACCAATGAGGAGATGGTACGTGGGTACCTGCTTCTATAAACCAATGAGGAGATGGGAGAGGCAGAACTTGCAGCGCAATCTGCATCATAAATAGGAAGGACTTCTATTTTAGCCCTTGGCAACTCAGACGCTTGTTGACGCGCGCAAGCAGTGTGGGTGCAATAATTGAATAACATAGATTCCTAAATGTATTTTTGGTCAGCCTATTAGAGTAGAAGTGGTACAGGGTATTGCCCATGCATGTAGTGCAATCAATATGCTGGCAGAATTTAGCCTTGTTCTCAAATTTGCTTTGTTGAAATCCCCAGCTACAATAAATGCAGCCTCAGGATGTATGGTTTGCAGTTTGCATATAGTCCAGTGATGTTCCTTGATGGCCGTCTTGGTGTCTGCTTGAGGGAGAATGTACACAGCTGTGACTATAACTGATGAGAATTCTCTTGACAGGTAAAATAGGCGGCATTGGACTGTAAGGAATTCTAGGTCGGGTGAGCAGAAGGACTTGAGCTCCTGTATGTTGTTATGATTACACCATGAGTCGTTAATCATGAAGCATACGCCCCCGCCATTCCTCTTCCCAGAGAGCTGTTTATCTCTGTTGGCACGGTGCATGGAGAAGCCTGGTGGCTCAACCGATTCCGACAACATATCCCGAGAGAGTCATGTTTACGTGAAACAGAGAATGTTACCATCTCTGATGTCTCTCAGGAAGGCAACCCTTGCTTTAATTTCATCTACCTTTGTTCTTAACTGACTCAACTAGTTAAATAAAGGTTAAATATGATTATTTTTTAAATACCTTGTTGTCACGAGACTGGACATTGGCTAGAAGTATACTCGGGAGCGGTGGGGGCGATGTGCACGTCTACGGAGCCTGACCAGGTGGCCGCTTCTTCTGCAGCGCCGTTGTTTTGGGTCGACTACTGGAATTAGATCCATTGTCCCGGGTGGTGGTCCAAACAGAGGATCTGCTTCTTGAAAGTTGTATTCCTGGTCGTAATGTTGGTAAGTTGACATTGCTCTTATATGCAACTAGAGATACTGGGGTGCAAAGGAGCAAGATAAATAAATACAGTATGGGGATGAGGTAGTTTGATGGGCTATGTACAGGTGCAGTGATCTGTGAGCTGCTTTGACAGCTAGTGCTTACAGCTAGTGAGGGAGATATGAGTCTCCAGCTTCAGTGATTTTTGCAGTTTGTTCCAATCATTGGCAGCAGAGAACTGGAAGGAAAGGTGGCCAAAGGAAGATTTGGCTTTGGGGGTGGCCAGTGAGATATACCTGCTGGAGCGCGTGCTACGGGTGGGTGCTGCTATGGTGACCAATGAGCTGAGATAAGGCGGGGCTTTACCTAGCAAAGACTTGTAGATGACCTGGAGCCAGTGGGATTGGCGACAAGTATGAAGCGAGGGCCAGCCAACGACAGCGTACAGGTCGCAGTGGTGGGTAGAGTGTTGGAGGCTATTTTGTAAATGACATCGCCGAAGTCGATGATTGGTAGGATGGTCAGTTTTACGAGGGTATGTTTGGCAGCATGAGAGTAGGATGCTTTGTTGCGAAGCCGATTCTAGGTTTCATTTTGGATTGGAGATGCTTAATGTGAGTCTGGAAGGAGAGTTTACAGTCTAACCAGACACCTAGGTATTTGTAGATGTCCACAGAGTAATGATGCTGGACAGGCGAGTGCGGGCAGCGATCGGTTGAAGAGCATGCATTTAGTTTTACTTGCATTTAAGAACAGTTGGAGGACACGGAAGGATAGTTGTATGGCATTGAATCTCGTCTGGAGGTTAGTTAACATAGTGTCCAAAGAAGGGCCAGAGGTATACAGAATGGTGTCGTCTGCGTAGAGGTGGATCAGAGAATCACCAGCAGCAAGAGCGACATCATTGATGTTTACAGAGAAGAGAGTCGGCCCGAGAATTGAACCCTGTGGCACCCCCATAGAGACTGCCAGAGGTCCGGACAACAGGCCCTCCAATTTGACACACTGAACTCTATACGAGGAGTAGTCGGTGAACCAGGCGAGGCAATCATTTGAGAAACCAAGGCTGTTGAGTCTGCCGATAAGAATGTGGTGATTGACAGAGTCGAAAGCCTTGGCCAGGTCGATGGATACGGCTGCACAGTAATGTCTCTTATCGATGGTGGTTATGATATCGTTTAGAACCTTGAGCGTGGCTGTGGTGCACCCATGACAAGCTCTGAAACCAGAATGCATAGTGGAGAAGGTACAGTGGGATTCAAAATGGTCGGTAATCTGTTTGTTAACTTGGCTTTCGAAGACCTTAGAAAGGCAGGGTAGGATAGATATAGGTCTGTAGCAGTTTGGGTCTAGAGTGTCTCCCCCTTTGAAGAGGGGGATGACCGTGGCAGCTTTCCAATCTCTGGAAAATTGATGCCTCGTGATTGATCATAGCTCTGTTCAAGTAGAGTGTGATTTTGCTGTGATCTGATAGGGGTGTCAGCAGACTGACTGTGAATGCTTTAAGAGTCTCTGGGTTGAGGTCAGTGATAAAGCAGTTTACAGTACTACTGCCAAGAGATGAGCTATAGGTATACCTACCATAGGAGTTCCCTCGAAGCCCACCATTGACTGTGTACATACCCAGCGTCCGACAGAGTTGCAGGAGTTGTGACCCGTTTTTGTTGGTTATGTTGTTGTAGTTGTGTCTAGATGTGGCATATGGGGGAGGGAATGCCGTCACCTCCAGGTATGTCTTTGTCCCCCTGTGTGCTGAGGGTTCTTGTCCAGTTCTGGCGTTTAGGTCGCCACAGACTAGTACATGTCCCTGAGCCTGGGAATTGTTGATCTCCCGCTCTAGGATGGAGAAGCTGTCATCGTTAAAGTATGGGGATTCTATTGGGGGGATATAGGCAGCACACGAGGAAATTTTTCTCTGTTGAGATAATTTCCTTATTAGTTTCTAGCCAGATGTAAAATGTTCCTGTTTTGACTAATTTAATAGAGTGGGATAGGTCTGCTCTTCACCAAATTAGCATGCCCGATGAGTCTCTTCCCTGTTTCACACCTGGTAGTTTGGTGGATAAGAAACAACAAGTGGGTCCGTCTCCTTTATACCATGTTTCTTGTAGGATGACAATGTCTGTATTTCCAATTTCTTTGACGAAGTCTGGATTCCTGCTCTTTAGGGCAAAGGCAGATGACCTCAAACCTTGTATATTTCAGAATGAGATAGTAAAAGCTTTGTGTTCCATAGTGTTGTTTTTGTATGGTTTAGGCCGTAGTAGGTGTGAGCAGAGTATGTAGAGCATCTGCTATATACCTCTTAGGTCGCAGGATGGGGCTTGGGCGGGTGTAATAGTGGGAGTTGGGCCTGTTGCACTGCTCATGGCCTGGGCATATTCTCTCGCTCTCTCTCTCTCCCGCTCTCTCTCTCTCTCTCTCTTTCTCTCTTTCTCTCTTTCTCTTCTCTCTCCAGTAGACACTGATTGACAGCCGAAAGCTTTTTTAAACCCTACAGTCCAAATGTAGGCCTTTTATTGTAGTATGGCCTACATGCCTGTAGCAGGCATTACCCAATGTTTTGCTTGGTGTAAAAGGCAGCACACATGCAAATCATGTGCCTCAGTCACTTGGATGTTAAGATATTAATGTTACGATATCCCACAGGTATTATCCTGTAATCAAAATGTGGAATAATAGGATTTAATTGGAGTTGGGGTAGGGAGACCACACAAGTCGGTAGTCTAAGCGTATATTGTAAATGCTGCTTAATCTGCTTAAATCTTTAAATGTGATTATGAAAGAGAATGACACAAACTTTCATCAAAGGAATTTAACATCTGCTGGTTCCAAAACTTGTTAGTGTCCCTCTCCAATCCAAGTGGGCAGAAACTATTCCACTATAATTCCATCATGTAGCCACAACTTTATGAGATACTCTTGCATTGCTTTGCATGCTTTATACCCAATATGGCTGACATAAACAAGTGCACTGGCCACTGATATGCAGACGCACGCACATCTGTTAGATGATCAGTTGGATTCTGTCAAACATGCCATTGTGTAATGGTGTATGCACAGTAAGTACTGTACTTCAGGACAAGGGAGTCTACTTAAGACATCTAGTCTGGTGAGAATAGATCATTGTTTTTGTTGATTCTGAGGTGAATCATATTCGTTGGTGTTTAGCCAGCACCTACAATATGCCGTAAAATAGTCTAATGAAACGTTACAAGAGCTTTTCCTGGCAACCCGATCAGGTTTTCTAAACACATTGTGTAATACAGTCCTGCACTTCAAACCAGACACTCTGGCAGCCTCTGATCTATAGGGACCCTGCTGGGATGAGAAATTATGTCTAAAAGGGAAAATTACATTTTCCCCATGTCACTCATACATGAGGTAAAACATGGTTGCTATGGCGGTATCGTTTTGATACATTGAAAACACCTAACACCACAAATCTCATTCTCACAGTTTCAATGCGTTCTTGTCGGAACAGACATCATATCAAAAAATACTTTTCAAAAACAGAAAACATTCTGTATCAGTGCAGTGAGTGAAAAAAAATCACCTGCGTATCAACAATTGGAAGGTAAAGAAGTAGAAAGACCCAACAAATCTTCCTTGTATGTATGAAAAACATACAGTTGAAGTCGGAAGCTTACATACTGTCACGTCCTGACCTTAGTTCCTTTTTTATGTCTCTGTTTAAGTTTGGTCAGGGCGTGAGTTATGGTGGGCATTCTAGGTTTTGTAGTCTAGGTTTTGTATTTCTGTGTTTGGCCTGGTATGGTTCCCAATCAGATGCAGCTGTCGATCGTTGTCTCTGATTGAGAACCATACTTAGGCAGCCTGTTTTCCCACTATGATTTGTGGGTAGTTATTTTCTGTGTCTCTGTTTCACCATACAGAGCTGTTTCGATTTTCATTTATTTTCTCTTGTTTTCTGTGTTCAGTAATATTTCATTAAAATATATTATGGACACTTACCACGCTGCGTATTGGTCTGATCTTTCCTACTCCTCCTCAGAGGAAGAAGAAAACCGTTACACATACACCTTGGCCAAATACATTAAAACTCTGTTTTTTCCATTCCTGACATTTAAGTAAAAAATCCCTGTTTTAGGTCAGTTAGAATCACCACTTTAATTTAAGAATGTGAACTGTCAGAATAATAGGAGAGTGATTTATTTCAGCTTTTAATTCTTTCATCACACTCCCAGTGGGTCAGAAGTTTACATACACTCAATTCGTATTTGGTAGCATTGCATTTGCATTGTTTAACTTGGGTCAAACGTTTCAGGTAGCCTTCCACAAGCTTCCCACAATAAATTGGGTGAATTTTGGCCCATTCCTTCTGATATAACTGGTGTAACTGAGTCAGGTTTTTAGGCCTTCTTGCTCGCACACGCTTTTTCAGTTCTGCCAACAAATATTCTATAGGATTGAGGTCAGGGCTTTGTGATGGCCACTCCAATACCTTGACTTTGTTGTCCTTAAGCCATTTTGCCACAACTTTGGAAGTATGCTTGGGGTCATTGTCCATTTGAAGACCCATTTGCGA
Source organism: Oncorhynchus mykiss (assembly GCF_057628025.1). Taxonomy (NCBI): domain Eukaryota; kingdom Metazoa; phylum Chordata; class Actinopteri; order Salmoniformes; family Salmonidae; genus Oncorhynchus; species Oncorhynchus mykiss. Next base: position 13,658,896 of record NC_143049.1, read on the forward strand.
CCAAACTTTAACTTCCTGACTGATGTTAAAGCTTTTCCTGTCTCATGATCCCATCTATTTTGTGCACCAGTTCCTCCTGCAGCAAAGCAACCCCACAACATGATGCTGCCACCCCCGTGCTTCACGGTTGGGATGGTGTTCTTCAGCTTACAAGCCTCCCCCTTTTTCCTCCAAACATAACGATGGTCATTATGGCCAAACAGCTCTATTTTTGTTTCATCAGAGGACATTTCTCCAAAAAGTACGATCTTTGTCCCCATGTGCAGTTGCAAACCGTAATCTGGCTTATTTATGGCGGTTTTGGAGCAGTGGCTTTTTCCTTGCTGAGCGGCCTTTCAGGTTATGTTGATATAGGACTCGTTTTACTGTGGATATAGATACTTTTGTACCGGTTTCCTCCAGCATCTTCACAGGGTCCTTTGCTATTGTTCTGGGATTGATTTGCACTTTTCACACCAAAATACGTTCATCTCCAGGAGACAGAACACATCTCCTTCCTGAGCGGTATGATAGTTGCATGGTCCCATGGTGTTTATACTTGCGTACTATTGTTTGTATAGATGAATGTGGTACCTTCAGGTGTTTGGAAATTGCTCCCAAGAATGAACCAGACTTGTGGAGGTCTACAATTTTTTTTCTGAGGTCTTTGCTGATTTCTTTGGATTTTCCCATGATGTCAAGCGAAGAGGCACTGAGTTTGAAGGTAGGCCTTTAAATACATCCACAGGTACACCTCCAATTGACTCAAATGATGACAATTAGCCTATCAAAAGCTTCTAAAGCCATGACATAATTTTCTGGAATTTTCCAAGCTCAAAGTCAGTCAACTTAGTGTATGTCAACTTTTGATCCACTGAAATTGTGATACAGTGAATCATAAGTGAAATGATCTGTCTGTAAACAATTGTTGGAAAAATGACTTGTGTCATGCACAAAGTAGATGTCCTAACCAACTTGCCAAAACTATAGTTTGTTAACACGAAATTTGTTGAGTGGTTGAAAAACGAGTTTTAATGACTTCATCCTAAGTGAATGTAAACTTTCAACTTCAAATGTACATACAGCACGTGTAACTGTTTGTTATTAAAGTGATTTTCATATTTGCAAAGGCAAAGAACTCAAATAGCACCGCAAAAGAACAACCCTTTTGTAACGTAAATCAAGAAAACAATCCATGGACCTTTTAGTGTCTTGGAATTTGGAACTCAAACAACATTACTCATTTGTCATACGTAAAAGTAAAGATACCATAATAAAAGATGACTGAATCTGCAAGATCAGCTCATGGGAGTTTTACTTACTCAAACATGTTCTCAGAGCCGAAAGGTTTAGGATTGGTTGTATCAGGCAATCAATGAAAATGGAGTCAGGAATACCAAACAAAGCAGGCGGGGGAGTAAACGTATCACATGACAGGATTTTAAAATATTTGAGGGAAAAAAGTGAGGTAAGATGAGGAAAAATACAATTCTGCCGGAGCGAGCAGCAAGAAAGCTGAATTGAACATAGGTAGCAAGTTCTTAATTTTGCACAGTCATGTCCTGTTTTCAGCTAGTCTAAATAATTAATAATTATATATTATTAATAATTAATGCTAAATGTTGGGCTAGCTAGCTAGTTTAACCTTAGTTTACTAGCTTTCTAGTATTTAAGCCTGTAGGCTAACTACTGTAGCTAGCCAACTAAATATGTTGCTGTTCTAGTAGCAGCATGAATGAAACAGGGAGAGCTGCTGCTCTTGGAACAGAATTGTGTCATCCACAATAGATACTGCTACTCTGCTGCTCTAAGAGAAGAACTGTACTGTGTTATCTTCAGTAGTGGTGCGTTGGTAAAATCACTGGAGAAGCCAAGCCAGAAGAAAAAGCCATATTACAACCTATGTGTTGTGATAATTGAGTTGTCTGCCTGTTAGTTCATATGCCTTACGACCGTGATATATAGGCCGAAAGGCCAGACAATAAGAAGACACAGTGGCAAGATAAATTCAACCTTCATCACAAAACTGGAGCGCAACCTCTGCCAGGTGAATTACACAATGCATATTGCAAGTAAAAAAACAGTCACATGACCTACAGTCCAGCATGGTCAAGCAACTTATGTTTCCGATATTTTCAGACTACTAAATAACTATTGATTTAGAACCATGGAGAGTTACCGCAAGTCACAAAGAAAACAGGAGCTGCCTCCACTATTCCAGCACCATTTCAACTTCAACATTTCAACATCAAATCACCTCTGCTTAGTCTAATACAGTGACAACTAAAAGATACCAAAAACTATTTAGTCCAATCAACGTAAGCTAAATATGACGTGGATGTCCATGGTTCTGATTTCTGTGTGTGTGTGTGTGTGTGTGTGTGTGTGTGTGTGTGTGTGTGCGTGTGTGTGTGTGTGTGTGTGTGTGTGCGTGCGTTCGTGCAAGTAAAAATATATGTTGACTCACCCTACTTATAGAGAAATGTCAATGCCATCCTCATCTCTTTCATGTTGGCAAAACGATCTATGACTCATACCGTACATGCTTTTATTTTTTGTTGTCCTAGGCTACCTCGCTAAAATGCTTGCTCGCTAGCCTAACTTCCTTTTATGGGCAACATTAGCAAGTAACATTAGCATTCTACATCTAGCTACATATTGAACTTCCATCCTCTCAGGCCAGGGACATAGTGTATTTTATTATTATTAGTTTTTTCATTTAACTAGGCAAGTCAGTTAAGAACAAATTCTTATTTACAATGATGGCCTGCCGGGGAACAGTGGGTTAACTGCCATGTTCAGGGGAAGAACGACAGATTTTAACCTTGTATAACGATGTGCGCTAAGAGTCGGGAAGCAAGTTCAGGGAGTGAGTGTTTTAATGAAAAAACACAACATAAACCAAAACAAGAAACACAAACAACGCACAGACATGAAACTGAAACAGAAACAATGACGCCTGGGGAAGGAACCAAAGGGAGGGACATATATAGGGAAGGTAATCAAGGAGGTGATGGAGTCCAGGTGAGTGTCATATTGCGCTAATGGTGACAGGTGTGCGCCTTAACGAGCAGCCTGGTGACCTAGAGGCCAGAGAGGGAGCACACGTGACACCTTGTCAGCTCGGGATTCGATTCAGAAACCTTTCTAACCACTAGGGTACCTGCCGTTGGATCAGAATCGCTGTTATAATCATTGGCCATTATGGAGAATTAAGTAAAACCACAAGTCTCAATCCCTATCTCCATCCATGACTAATTTAGGAAAGGACCAATTTTAGCTAGCTAGCTAGCCACTGGAAACAAACAACACGATGAGATGCAACAATTCAAGTTGTTTCTGTCAATTACATATTGCTCTAGATGTGATTGGAGTGAATACAAATCCAAACTGGCTTCCCTTGACACTTTTTTGTGGTGCGACAGGACAGGACCATTCACCGTTGAGCTTGTTCAGTTTCGCTCAAAACTGATATTATTATAATTTTTTTATTTATCAAGGGAGAACAAATGATCGCTGGCTGCCCTTGCTTTCAATGCTAGGGGCGGCAACAATGTCGTACTCTTTTTGACCAGACAGCTTACAAATACATAGACAGAGGGGCACTGTTTCATTCACTCAGAGGCTTTTTCCACTGTTCAGTGCATTCAGAAAGTATTCAGACCCCTTGAATTTTTCCAAATTGTGTTAGGTTACAGCCTTATTCTAAAATTGATTAAATTGTTTTTTCCGTCATCAATATCACATTTACATAAGTATTCAGGCCCTTTACTAAGTACTTTCTTGAAGCACCTTTGACAGTGATTTCAGCTACAAGCTTGGCACACCTGTTTGCAGAGTTTTTTCCATTCTTCTCTGCAGATCTTCTCAAGCTATGTCAGGTTGGACAGGGAGCGTTGCTGCACAGCTATTTTCAGGTCTCTCTAGAGCTCTTAGATCGGTTTCAAGTTCGGGCTATGGCTGGACCACTCAAGAACATTCAGAGACTTGTCCGAAAGCCACTCCTGCGTTGTCGTGGCTGTGTGCTTAGGGTTGTAGTTCTGTTGGAAGGTCAACCTTCACCCCAGTCTGAGGTCTTGAGCACTCTGGAGCAGGTTTCCATCAAGGATCTCTCTGTACTTTGCTCCATTCATTTTTGCCTCGATCCTGACTAGTCTCCCAGTCCCTGCCACTGAAACACATATCCACAGCATGATGCTGCCACTACCATGCTTCACCATAGGGATGGTGCCAGGTTTCCTCCAGACGTGACGCTTGGCATTCATACCAAATAATTCAATTTTGGTTTCATCAGACCAGAGAATCTTGTTTCTAATGGTCTGAGGTTCTTTAGGTATCTTTTGGCTAACTCCAAGCGGGCTGTCATGTGCCTTTTACTGAGGAGTGGCTTCCATCAGGCCATGCTCTTGGAACAGAAGTGTGTCAACTAGATCTTTCTGCTCTAAGAGCAGTTTGAGTCAATTGGGTCTTCTGCTGCTCCAAGAGCAGAACTGTATTGGGTTATCTTATGTTACTGTTCCAGGAGCAGCACAAGTAAACTGTTCTGCTGCTCTTAGAACAGAGCTGTCAACTACATATCACTGCTTTAAGACCCGTTTGAGTCCACTGGGCCTTCTGCTGCTCTAAGAAAATAATTGTGCTGTGTCATCTTTTATGTTGCTGCTCTAAGAGCAGCTCATGTAAACTAGCAGCAGTGCTGTTCAACTAGACACAGATTTTATTTGTCTTAAAGCAGAACTGTACAGTGCTATCCCGATGTTGCTCTTCAGGTCCTCACGATTTTCTCAGAGATCTTGCATTTTGAGTGGTACTTGAAATTCCTAAACATCTCCAACTTCTGCTAACAAAACCAGCACCTGCCTGAGCAGAGGAAACGCAGTCTGTTCCACAAGGCATGGAGATGAGGCAAAAGGTGGAGTTTCACAGGGAAGTGAGGAGGGTGACGAGATGGAAAAACTAGAAGCCGTTCCAGGAGTGTTGGAGTTGACTGCAGAGATGAGCTTCCTGTGACTGAGTAAGGATTGTTAGGCATAGTAAGTGTAGGCTTCCCATTTCATATACAAAAAAATGAGGGATCTTTTTTTTTTTTGTGTGTTTGTGTGTGTGTGTGTGTGTGTGTGTGTGTGTGTGTGTGTGTGTGTGTTTGCATCCATGTCTGTGTGTGTTTGCACTTACCTGAGTGCAGTATATTCTTCAGCCTCTCTCCAACCCGTGACTGTCCTCATTCACTCTCAGAGCCTGTTCATATAAGAGAAGCGCATCACTGTGCTTTTTCTTTCAGACACACCACACAAAAACACACGGTCAGACCAATGGCCAGACACAATATGTATGGAGAAACAGTCTGAATGTCCATTTGAAATCTAATTTGTCTGGGAAGTCGAATCAAACCATAGAAAGCTGTATGCTTTCCAGCAGTTCCCATCTTTCCCTATTATGCATGCATCGGCATTCTTTGTTTTGTTGATGTTATTCCGACCCAATTTCCGGGCAATCCAAGAAGAAACGCAGGCAAAGAAGAGGCAGAAGAGGGGGAGCCCTGGTGAGATTAAGGCGAAGGGAAAACCGGCCACCTCTTCCCTCCATTTTATTGGCCAATCTCTTGATAATAAAATGAATGACCTCTGATCGCAGATTTGCTATCAACGGGACTCTTGTAACTGCAATATTCTCTGCTTTTATGAAATATGTATTTGGGACAATATACGGCTATCCAACTCAATGGATTCTCCATCCACCAATGAGACAGGACATTGGATTCAGGAAAATGTAGAGGGGGAGTGGTATGTCTCTTCATAAACAGCAAATGGTGTGTTGACTCTAGCGCAGTGGAAGTCTCAACCCATTGTTCACCCGTCTTGGAATACCTGATGGTCAAATGCCTACCTTTCACTTCCCACGAAAGTTTTCAGCTGTTATCATGACTGCTGTATATATTCCACCTCAGGACAAAAAACAACAACAAGATTGGCCAGATACGAACTGTACGAGGCTATAAACAAGCAGGAATCAATGCATCCCAAGGCTGCTTCCTTTTTGCTGGTGATTTTAATTCTGCGTCAATTTCCAGCAACACGTCTCCTTCACCACTAGGGGTGATAAAGTCCTAGACCGCTGTTACTTTACCCATAAAAACGCTATACTCCTGCTTCCTGTCTACAAGCAGAATCTCAAGCAGGAAATAGCCGTGATGCACTCTGTTGAAAACACATTTCATGAAGCTCCCGAACAGTTATTGTGCTGACGTTGCTTCCAGAGGCAGTTTGGAACTCGGTAGTGAGTGTTGCAACCCAGGACAGATGATTTTTACTCGCTACGCGCTTCAGCACCCAGCGGCCCCGTTTTGTGAGCTTATCGGGCCTACCACTTTGCGGCTATTCCTAGACGTTTCCACTTCACAATAACAGCACTTGACCGGGGCAGCTCTAGCAGGGCAGAAATTTGATGAACTGACTTGTTGGAAAGGTGGCATCCTATTACGATGCCACATTGAAAGTCACCTAGCTCCTCAGTATGGGCCATTCTACTGCCAATGTTTGTCTATGTGCTCAATTTTATACACCTGTCAGCAACAGGTGTGGCTGAAATAGCCGAATCCATTCATTTGAAGGGGTGTCCACATACATTACATGGTTAAAAGTATGTTTCGGGACTCCTCCGATAGCATCGACGAGCTAACCACATCCATCCCCGGCTTCATTAGGAAATGCATCGTCGACGTTGTCCCTACAGTTAAAGTTTGCTGCTTCCCCAATCAAAAGCAATGAGGTTGGCGCTAAGCTAAAGGACAGGGCTATCGCACACAGGGCTATCGCAGCCAACCCTGAAGCTATGGCTGAGGACATAAACAAGAAGTCCCGCTACGACCTCAGCAGAGCCATCAAACAAGCAAAAGGACAATATAGGAACAAGGTGGAATCCTATTATACAGGCTCTGACGCCCGCTGCTCTGGCCAACGATGCCTCTCTACCAGACAAACTCAATGCTTTTAATGCACGCTTTGACAAAAACAACACTAAGCCGTAAATGAGGGCCCCATAGACCCAGGGGACTGAGTGATCGCGCTCTCTTAGTCCGACATGGGTAAGTTAGTGGTGTTGGTCGAGAGCTTCAAGGTCCTAGGTGTCCAAATCACTAAGGACTTAAAATGGTCCACACACACGCAAACAGTTGTGAAGGAGGCGCGACAGTGCGTCTTCCCCCTTAGGAGGATGAAAAGATTTGTCATGGGGTCTCAAATACTCAAAAGGTTATACAGCTGCACCACTGAGAGCATTTTGACTGGCTGCATCACTACTTGGTATGCAATTGCATTGGCCTTGATCGCATAGCACTACAGAGAGTGGTGTGGACAGCCCAGTACATCACTGGGGCCCAGCTCTATGTCATCCAGGACCTCTATATCAGGCAGTGTGAATGGAAGGCTCGGACAATTGTTAAAAGACTCCAGCCACCCAAACCATAGCTTGTTCTCTCTGCTTCCACATGACAAGTGGTACCGGAGCAACAAGTATGACAGCAACAGGCTCCTGAACAACTTATATCCCCAAGCCATAAGACTGCTTAATAGCTAACATAATGGCTACACAGACTATGTGCATTGACCCGTCTATTGTATATTTGCACTGACTCTATGCACACTCACACACTCTATGCACACTCTACGCATTCACACACTCACACTGACATTCCAACACACACACACACACTTAATTTACTCTACACACACATTCACATACAATCATCATATACACTGCTGCTATTCTGTTTATCATATATTCTGATGCCTAGTCACCTTACCCCTATACATATCTAACCTTACCACTCCAGTATCACATTGTAAATAATGGTATTGGCACTGACCCTGGAACTTACCCTGTATATAGCTTACTTACCGTCTTGTGTTCTTATTTCTCATGTGTTTTTGTTCTACTTTACTTTTTAAAAATACATGTTTTATAGTACTACTGATATTCATTACTGCATTGTTGGGAAAGAGCAAGCAAGAAAGACATTTCACTGTACTTGTGCACGTGAGAATAACAACTATTTAAGCCTGCCTGTCTTAATAAATCAATACAAAAATACTAACCCTAATTGTAATCCGAACCATAATTGTAACACCAACCCTAAACCTAACCCATAAGCTTAAAATAGCCTTTTTCCCCCCCTTGTGGGGACCAATGAAATGTCCCCACTTGTCTGAATGTTCCTTGTGTTACTATCCTTGTGAGGACTTTAAGTCCCCACAAGGATAGCAAAACCAAACACACATGCTTATTTTGAGTAAGTAAAACTCAGATGAGACAAACTGGTCTGAAACCAGCAATATGTAGATGACACAAGTCTGTTCTAAGAGCAGCAGCTGTCCCAGTTTACTTGTGGTGCTCCTATAACACAGTACAGTTCTGGTCTTAGAGCAGAAGAAGACCCAGTTGACTCAAACTGCTCTTAGAGCAGCAAAATCTAGGCCTAGTTGCACAGCGGCGCTGCTAGTTTATTTGAGCTGTTCCTAGAGCAGAAACATCAAGATAATGATAACAGTACAGTTCTGGTTTTAGAGCAGCATAAATCTCTCTTATAGCAGCAGAATATAGGCTTAGTTGAGCAACAGTGCTGCTAGTTTACCAGAGCTGCTCCTAGAACTGCAACATCACGATTACACCACACTACAGTTCTGCTCTTAGAGCAGCAGAAGATCCAGTGGACTCAAACTGGTCTTAAAGCAGCAATATGTAGTTGACACACTGTTCTTAGAGCAGCAGATACAGTTTACTCGTGCTGCTCCCAGAACAGCAACATAAAGTAGCACAATACCGTTCTGCTCTTGGAGAAGCAGAAGACCAAGTTGACTTAAACTGGTCTTAGATCAGCAATAATTGACACAGTTCTGTTCCAAGAGCTGCAGCGCTCCTTATTCATTCTTGCTGAAAACGTTACTAGAAGAGCAACATATTTAGCTGGTTAGCTAGTTAGCCTGCAGGCTTAAATTGTTTACTGACAAGCTAGCTTGGTGACATAAGGCTAAAACTGTTGAGCTAGCTAGCTAAGGCTAAATTGTAACAGTTTAGCCTTAGTTACCAAGCAGTTTAGCCTTAGTTACCACACTAGCTCGCTAGCTAGCCCAGTTGGCTACCTAACATTAGCTAGTAAAACACATTTTTAGCATGCTAACTTTAGCTTGCGTCACCTTTATTATTGAATCAATTATTTACACTAGCTGGAAAGACATTAATGTGCAAAATTAAGAACTTGCTAGCTATGGTCAACTTACATTATTTGGCTTTCTTGCTGCTCCCTCCTGCAGAATGTTGTTCTCTCTTCCCTCACATTTCCCCCTAAAATATGTTCAAATCCCATCACTCCCCCACCTGCCCTGTTTGATATTCCTGCCTTCTGCTTCAGCAGCACCTCCTCTCCATTTTCATTGGTTGCCTGACACAACCAATCATTATCCTTTTTGCTCTGAGAACATGTTTGATTAAGTTAAACTCCCATGGGCACCGGATCAGAGGCCATATTGCTGTCCTGCCAGAGCAATTGAAATGTAATGAGTTAAAAAACAAAGTACATTTCTTTCTTTGGGAAGGAAAAGTTGTCAAAAAATAGAAATAGTAAAGTACAGATACCCCCAAAAACTATTGAAGTACAGTAGTACTTCAAAAGTGTTATTACTTAGTTACTTTACACCACTGCCTTAACACCTTTCTAATAACAGAAACATCTGATGAGCAGATGGGGTTGAACCGACCTTTGGAACAAATTCTTTAGAAAACATTTATTTGACATGACAGTACTTTCCATTTTTAAACAAGCCCTGTCACACTGTAGTACTTCAATATTTATTCTCCAAGACTGAATGTATTATTCATAGAGAGGGCACCATGAAAAGAGAAACACCTGGTACATATCATTGCAATTTCAAGGGAGGAGAGAGAAAACCATATACACAGTACCGATCTTCAAAAGACGTTAGAATGCATATCTAAATGCATTTGAAGATTCAGACAAGTCTGCAGTAAACGTATCAATGAGCTGAAATACCTCTTTACCCTTGACATTAGTAAACACTGGATAGTTTCAAGGCAATACTATTTTGACCAAGCATCTGCAGAATTTGACAGTTATTCTCCATGGCATGTGATGTGTGTTTGCACACCTTTTCAGTTGTGGTATAGGGATAATTGCTCTGTTTGATCCCAGCTAAACAGACTAGAGTCATATCAGTAACCATCAGTAACCACTGGAAAGACTGATGTGGGACCTTTGTCATATTGTTAAAGCAGGCATTTGCACTAAAATTAAACGTAAATATGAATATTATTTTAATATATTGGGTTTTTACATGTTAGAATAGAATAGAAAAATATATTTTGATAAAGTTAATGTGATAACTATGTATGTAGTTTTACCAAACAATTCTAATGGTAGTCCACTAACATGGATCATGATTTAATAGTGAAATTGAATCTGCAACAATACCGATGAGACAGTATTTTCTGTAGTGTGAATCGAGTCAAACAGCGCAGTAGTTTCCTGGCCCTGCACACAAAGGTGTCATTTCATAACAAATAACATGTACAGTGGGTGGGATGATAAGTAGGGAGTATTCACTCTCCTTGGGACAAGGCAAAACACATGGAAGTTAGATAAACTTCAAACAAGGCCTAGACATCCTGAGTGGTAGATAGTGGTCTGGCATGTCTCTTTGGCCCAGAGGGGAAAGAGACATTTGGCTGTGTTTAGAAAGGAGAAGTCCCTGCTGATAAGATGTATTTGTGATGTCTAAACAGGGATGGAGATATTTGTTGTGTTTCACTGCTTTCAATGAGCCAGTCGGCATTGTAATCTTTACAAAATCGTCGTTGCAGTTTAAATATTTATCATGGTGAATTTGCAGTCATTTGCAATACTTGGATTTCCCAGGCTTTTTTTATAGCTGTACCCAACAGCATGATTGGTTTACTGTCTTGAGATCCTCACTCTGCAGCACCTAATTTAAGGATGGTGTACTGTACTTTTGTCTTGGTAAAGATACATTTTTGACATTATGATTGATTATGGCACTGTGTGTCTTGTTAAACTACTATGGGGAAAGTGGGGTAAGTTGAGACATTTGTACATTAGGCATCACTCTGTCAAGGGAAATGTAGTATTCTTTCTCACAAAGATATATATTTCAGCATGTTGTCTTATTCCTGGAAATAATCAGAACTCGTGTGCACATTACAGTGTTGAAAACATGGCTTGTGGACTCTTGGCACAACTTAAGTTGAGCCACAGGACGGGATAAGATGAACCACATACACATTTCTGTACTGAATGAAATATTGCCACTGCCTTTTTAAAACCATTGAGACGCACACAAATATTTGTCACAATTTGGTGTTTTGAGAAAGAGTGATATATTTTTTCTAAAAATATAAACTCAACATGTAAAGTGTTGGTCCCATGTTTCACGAACTGAAATAAAAGATCCCAGAAATGTTCCATTCGCACAAAAAGCTTATTTCTCTCAAATGTTATGCGCAATTTGTTTACATCCCTTTTAGTGAGCATTTCTCCTTTGCCAAGATAATTCATCCACCTGACAGTGTAGCATATCAACACAGGTGCACCTTGTGCTGGGGGACAATAAAAGGCCACTCTAAAATGTGCAGTTTTGTCACACAACACAATGCCGCAGATGTCTCAAGTTTTGAGGGAGTGTGCAATTGGCATGCTGACTCCAGGAATGTCCACCAGAGCTGTTTCCAGGGAATTTAATGTTAATTTCTCTACTATAAGCCGCTTCCAACATCATTTTAGAGAATTTGGCAGTATGTCCAACTGGTCACACAACCGCAGACCATGTGTAACCATGCCAGCCCAAGACCTCCACATCCGGCTTCTTCACCTGCTGCATAGTCTGAAACCAGCCACCCGGACAGCTGATGAAACTGTGTGTTTGCACAATCGAAGACTTACAAACACAAACTGTCAGAGAAGCTCATCTGCGTGTTCGTCGTCCTCAACAGTGTCTTGACCTGACTGCAGTTTGGAGTCGTAACCGACTTCAGTGGATAAAAACTCACCTTCGATTGCCACTAGCACCCAAGTGAAGTGTGCTCTTGATGGATGAATCCCCGTTTCAACTGTACCAGGAAGATGGCAGGCAGCGTGTACGGTGTTGTGTGGTCAAGCGGTTTACTGATGTCAACGTTGTGAACAGAGTGCCCCATGGTGGCGGTGTGGTTATGGTATGGGCAGGCATAAGATATGGACAACAAAAACAATTGCATTTTATCAATGGCAATTTGAATGCACAGAGATACCATGACGAGATCCTGAGGCCCATTGTCGTGCCATTCATCCCCCAACATCACCTCATGTTTCAACATGGTAATGCACAGGCCCAAGGATCTGTACACAATTCCTGGAAGCTGAAAATGGCCCAGTTCATCCATGGTCTGCATACTCACCAGACATATCACCCATTGAGCATGTTTGGGATGCTCTGGTTCAACATATATGACAGCGTGTTCCAGTTCCCGCCAATATCCAGCAACTTCACACAGCCATTGAAGAGGAGTTGGACAACAACTCTTTTCGAAGGAGATGTTCTGCGATGCATGAGGCAAATGGTGTTCACACCAGATACTAACTTGTTTTCTGATCCACGCCCTACCTTTTTTTTAAGGTATCTGTGGCCAAGAGATGTATATCTGTATTCCTAGTCATGTGAAATCCATAGATTAAGGCCTAATGAATGTATTTAAATTGACTGATTTCCTTTTAAGAACTGTGGCTCAGTAGAATCTTGTTGCATGTAACGTTTATTTTTATTCAGCGTATTGTCTTTTTGTATTAGTTGTGTTTTGTTATTTGAGTTTTTTCCATATACCTCCTATGTGAATGATATTCTCCAGTGTTTACTACTAGGAGGAGCTGCAGGAGCGCTAGGGTACAGACAAAAAGAGGAAGAAACTTCCCCTTACTGAAAAACGAACTTATCTCCCTTTTCTTCTTTCTCCCTGTGTAAAACAGTTTAGTAATTTACACAAATACAAAACAGGAATTTAATTATTGAGATAACATGTTCATCTCACTAGCACTTTATTTTGGCGTCGATGTTTTGGGTATAAACGTTTTTTTACATAGTGAAACTATGTTAGCATTTCCTCCATTGGTAACTAATGGGCCGGCGTTTTTCTAAGCAATGTCTGCTGAATGTGAAAGGTCAAATATGCTACGATAAATTTGTCTTTCATCGAAATGAGATGTTGCTCCTATTAAGTTATATTTACTATATATATGTTGCACTGACTTATTAAAGGTTACTGAAATTATACTACTGTATACTACTACTGTTTAAAAGTCAATTTGTATTTTTCATTTGCTAGGCGATGGAATAGTACTGTTCAGGGTTAGCATGAACTTTTGGTCAACAGGCGTCCTCACTCATTTGTTTTCATTGTTTGATTTATTTGTAATGAAACAGTTTCTGTTTAGAAATTGTATATATTTTGACAAACACTTTATACTGTTATACGTAACAGAACAGCCTAGTAGGTACGCGTAATGACTAGTTTATTATGTACTTGAAAGGGATACTATGTGATAGATTGGATGTATTGTTGATATGCTGGTTGATATGTTTGAACTTTTATTGTGTGACATTTGAAAATGGACTGAAACTGAAAAAAAAATAGAACAATATGCATTGTTGGAAAAGTAATATGACTTTATTCTCCTTTGTCTTCTTTCTCCCTATTGTAAAACAGGACTTTATTTTCTGTAGTGAGATCTAATGTTCCCTGTCATTTTTTTCAGCACTGAGCAAATTTCAGGTCTGCTGAGCCCAAACTGGAATGCGGTGAAAATTCTGTGCAACATCAGGCGAGCGTTTATTGTGAATTCTGAGGCTGTACCCACTTTAAGTTACAGTTCTAAAAGTGGCCAAGTAGAGTAATGTGGATATTGTATCATAATGTAGGCCTACCAGAGTGGCCTACCATCAAAAAGAATGGAGAAAATGCATCCCATAACATTTTAACATGGACATAGCTGTTCTATAATTCAGCCTACAGTAGCAGCCAATGTGGCGTGTTGAACGTAGGTCTACATTCTGTGAGGCTTTTGGAAAAAATATGCAGGGCTTGACATTAACCTGTTTATCCACTTGTCCTTCAGACAAGAAGGTGACTGATAATGTGTTGTTTGATGCAAGAAAACACTTTACAAAATAAAGTAAATGCATTATTCCCATACTATTATTACAGAGAATCAGACAAATTATGCTACCCTCTGCCTATTGCTCATTAGATTATTCAAGCCGGTCTCAAAATACAACACTGCCCCTTTAAGACAGAAGAAATGCTCTTTACCTGACTTGCTTTTCGAATATGGCTAGAAATGCACACCTCTTGTGCTAATGTAGGAAGCAACCACTCCCCCATTGCTGAGTAGAAATGTAGCTATAACTGAGCAAATTCTTGACTTACTAACAAAGAATATGAACAAATGTGCACACGTAATTTTGTAATTTTGTACATTTGTATTAGGATGCCCATTAGCTTACGCCGTAACGCTAGCTAATCTTCCTGGGGTCCAACACCAATTAACAAGACATTACAAACAGCCACAATCAAGACTTCACAAACATTCAACAAGTAGACATTACAGATAATTAACATAACTGACAGGAAACCCATTTAACATTCAGTTGATACTTTCTATTTGCTGTCCAGTCATCTGGTCTATTGCAGTAGATATTGTTTTATGGATTTAGGTGGATTTACTTTTTGCCTGAGAAATATGGATTGGTAAAGAGTTCCATTCAGCTACGGCTCTATAAAAACGGCTCTATAAACAACTGTAGATTTAAGGCTATTTGTCCTTGGCTTGGGTTGTTTTAGCTGCCCTGAATTTGCCTGTCTGGTTCGGTGATTGCTAGTGTTGCTAGTATGTACTAACTGGACCGAAAAATACATTAAATATATATATTTAATATAACATTCCTAAAGAAAATCAGAAGACTAGATAGTCATTTGTTTTTAACGTGAAGCCATAAGAGATTCTGATGCATTTGGATAATATGCATACTATTAGAGCAGTGAAGAGATCATCTACCAGCCCTGTTTTGAGCCATTTGAAGCTTTTTTATATCTTTCTTTGATGCAGATGACCATGTAACCGGACAGTGCTCTAAGTGTGATAGGACCAGGCATTGACCATGTAACCGGACAGTGCTCTAAGTGTGATAGGACCAGGGATCGACCATATAACCGGACAGTGCTCTAAGTGTGATAGGACCAGGGATCGACCATATAACCGGACAGTGCTCTAAGTGTGATAGGACCAGGGATTGACCATGTAACCGGACAATGCTCTAAGTGTGATAGGACCAGGGATTGACCATATAACCGGACAGTGCTCTATGTGTGATAGGACCAGGGATTGACAATATAACCGGACAGTGCTCTAAGTGTGATAGGACCAGGGATTGAATCACCTGGAGGCTACATTCAGCTCTTGCTTTAATCTCAAAACAAGCGCATCTACTCGTGTCCCCTCATGCCCCTCATGCCCCTCATGCAGTCCAGTTCACAGTGAATGGCACAGATTCATATATGGCAATGATCTATTTGCAAATAGGGATACTGACAGGCTGAGTTGTGCCTGTCAATGCAATAGAATCCTACTCCGGTGTGTTCTGCCTACAAGAAAATCTCTAACATAGTTTGTTTTGTTTCAGTATGTTGCATTGAAAGTGGCTAATATTGGTAATTCCTACAGTAGAGGGAAATGTTGATAGTGTTAACTAAAGGTGAAAACTAGAAAATTGAGTGAAGTTCAATCTCGTGCTTCTCTGCGCGGGCTGATATTTCTTCTGCTCGTCAGTCCCAGGGAAGCTGCAGGCGTGCACGCAGCTTAGAGGAAACAGTGGGGGGGATCTCATGCCCAGGGCCTGTTACAGATTGGGATCAGCTTTACCTTCTGAATGACGCTGATCCAGTGATTCAGACATCTGGAACGGTGTGCCCTGTATAGCCGTTTGATCTGCATTAGTGATACAGTGAGGCCATGTTGGACGGTGCGAGGAAGGGCCTGGTGTGGGACATCAGGAAGAGCCTGCACGTGCTGACAATGGAGGAAGTCTATCAGATGACGAAGAGGGTTGTTTTGAGCATATCCATCCTTTCATGTACTGTAAGACCTTTTCTTTATTATAAGAATGGGGGAATGGTTGAACTGTTGGTTTTGAATAGGGGTGTGCCAAGTAGACGGACAAAACTAGTATCGTAACAGAAATAGGCAAGTCGAATATGATCCGAGTATGTTTTGTAGTTATCCGTGATCAGAAAAAAGGTTATTTTCAAGTGCCAGCAAGCATCTTTCTCATGTCAGTCAATCACAGAGTTTCAAAACCATACTGTACTGTCTTTGAGTCAGTCATGTTCTATTTGGTTGAAATACCTCCACTGGCTAGTTTGCCTGTCTGTAAGGACAAGGGCGAGTCGTAAGTTGATCCTGCTGCTCTGATTGGATAGGGTGAAGGTGTATTTCTCCATCCACTTGCTTCATAATTTTACCCAATCACTTTTCTTTTTTTTTCGGTCTGATCATTTAGATTGCTGCTGCCTGCTAGTGTGATAAATTACATGGTGAGGTTTTCTATGAATCTGTTAAGGTGCTGACAAGCGGGGTAAGGGTATGGAAAAAATATGAAACGCTGATGCGCATTCTGACTGAGTGACAGTAAACTTGGCTTCCTGCTGCAAGTTGAGGACACACAGACACACACCCACAGACCCACCCCTCCACGTGCTGCTCCTAATCTGCAGTTTTTTTTTGCAGTGAGAACGTGCAGGGAGATATTTTGCCAACATCTATTTAGGCATAATGCATTTCTTCCGTTTCTTCCAATCACGAGTATCGTCCGATCCAACTATCACTTGTCAACTTCAAGATACGATTGCGAATACCCCGTCGGCACACCCCTAGTTCTGAAAGATGCAATGGGATCTAGCTATACAGAGTCATCATCTAAGTCTTGTACCTTCACCCGATAGCCAAGAGGGTAGCGCTCAGTCTGAAAATACACCTCCTTCACCAATGATCATCAGATACTGATAATGAGTACCAGAGAATGCTTTCTAGCTATGAGGATCTAGGTAGGAAACTCAATATAGAGTTACCCCTAATTCACCCACAGCTGAGAAACATAGCACTGTGTAGACTCCCTAAGAGATCTCTCTTACCTGCAGCCTGCAGTGGAGAGAATTCAAGATTCATGAGGGTCAAATAAGCAACCACCCGTCAGACATAAGCTACAACAATGTGTGCAAACAAATAGAAGAAAGGGATTAAAGTGAACGGCAGTGAAAATGAGAGTCAGAAGCATGTTGCGGATCATGAACCCCGGAAACTTTAAGGACATGTGTAACCGATGTGAAATGGCTAGCTAGTTTGCGGTGGTGCACGCTAATAGCGTTTCAATCGGTGACGTCACTCGCTTTGTGTCACGTTCTGACCTGTATTTCCTTTGTTTTGTATTTATTTAGTATGGTCAGGGCGTGAGTTGGGTGGGCAGTCTGTTTGTTTTCTATGTTTTGGGGTATTTCTATGTTTCGGGCCTAGAATGGTTCTCAATCAGAGGCAGGTGTCATTAGTTGTCTCTGATTGAGAATCATATTTAGGTAGCCTGGGTTTCACTGTGTTTGTGGGTGATTGTTCCTGTCTCTGTGTTTTGCACCAGACAGGGCTGTTTTTGGTTTTCCACGTTTTTTGTTTTGTAGTGTTCGTGTTTATCTTTTTTGTTATTAAACATGAATCAAAGAAACCACGCTGCATTCTGGTCCGCCTCTACTTCACCACAGGAGAACCGTTACACTTTGAGACCTTGAAGTAGTGGTTCCCCTTGCTCTGCAAGGGCCTCGGCTTTTGTGGAGCGATGGGTAACGATGCTTCGTGGGTGACTGTTGTCTGTGTGTGCAGAGGGTCCCTGGTTCGCGCGAGGGGATGGACTAAAGTTATACTGTTACACATGAACAAAGACGACTTGACAATAGCGGAGTTTAAAGCATTTCTCCAGAGTCACTTAGGGGCAAGGAACAGTACCAAAGTATTCCAAAAGCTTGTGTGTTCAACAAAGTGAACAATAGACACCGCAACAGTTTCTCTATAGGATGATAGTGCTGAAAAGGACAATTCTGTTCACGTCAAAAGAAGCAAACACAGACACAAGATATGATGTAAAGAGAGTGCAAGATGTATTCTTACACACCATTTACCAGGGGCACAGCCATATTCACAAGGAGTTGAGACCCCTCTTTTCTGACAGCAAAATGTCTGATAAGTAACACTAAGGCATGTGATGAAAATAACCAGTGACGAGCGTGAGAGTCAGCGAAGGTTAGACCCTATAACCCACCCCAAACCTACACATGCTCATAGCGTGCAGCTTGATGATAGCCATAGTAACAATGACTGTATCAAAAAGGAGTAGGTTGCTGACCGTAAACACCAAAGTAAGTCCATACAACAGCTCAGTGTGCAGGTTGAAGCTTTAATCAGCATGATAGAGTCCCTGCCACAGTCAAGACATCCAGAACATGCATGCCAGTGTTCCCCAAGCCAACCGTCTGGGCCCAGAAGAGAGAAACCACATTGTTGCCCCCCAATGTGTTGAACAGGGTGTACTGAACTGTAGCTACTGTTTCTTGTGAGGAAAGGAAGGACAAAGAGCATGGAAAGCGCTCTGGAAACGGGAACCGGTCACTGTGCAGGGACAACCAGTAATCGGGTGGCAGCTACAGTCCCAAACGGATGGTTTCACAGGGTCAAGACCTCAAAGTGTAAATCCCAAGAGTATGGTCTCACGACATGCATCGGCCGAGACAGTTAGTGTAAAGACAAGAGGCAAGACTGGAGGTGCTTCTCCCAAGGTACACTCACAAGGCTAGCTGGCAACAGAAGATGATAAAGTAGCCCAGCTTATAGGAAAGAAATGCCTGCTCATATGTAATATGAATGGCTTGGCAGCAAACGTCTGACTTGATACAGGAGCCCAAGTGAGCATCTTAGATCATGCCTGGAAGGAAAAATACTTAACTGGTCAAAATGTGAGGCCGCTCACTGAGCTCATGGGAGCCGACGGAGGTTTGATGTCTATGCTGTGAATGGAGATACTGTACCATACACTTCGATGGCTGGGGTGAAGTTACTGTCAACTTACCTAAGAATGACAACCCTGATCTATCCATTCATGTTCCATTCCTAGTTAGTCAGCTGACAATTGAGAGGCTCTTGCTTGAGTTTAAAGTGGTAGAGGATGTAGGTCAATGACCTAGTGGCCTCATGGGTGGAATGTTATGAATATTTTTCATAAACAATAACCATTATTCCAAAAAGCTGCCAAAAAATCTGGTGTTTTGTATGTCAAACAGTTTTGTTATATTTCAGTCTTCTGTGATGTACAGTATATGAGGTGTAAAATTGGGATGCAAACTCATAATGTAATACATTTAAACTTTATATCTGACATGGTACAGGCATCTTCTTTTTTGTAAGTTGAAAGTTACCTTCCCTTAGAAGCCAGTTGATGTGGTTATGAGTACATCTTGGTTGTTGTTGTTGACAACTTCAAAAGGTTTGCTCAAGCTTACCCTATGAAGAACAAGTCTGTCAAGAAAGCAGCGGAACAAATATTCAATGATTTTATCCCTCAGTTTGGATACCCCTCGACACTACATCATGATCGGGGACGCAAGTTTGAGAACCAGCTCTTCAAGACACTCCAGCAGCTTTCAGGAGTGGACCATACAAGAATGTCACTGTACCACCCCCAAGGAAATCCAGCTGAGAGGTTCAACAGGACTTTGTTGCATATGCTAAGGACCCTCGAAGAGAAGGAGCAATACTAGTGGAAAGTCCATCTCCCACAAATCGTACATGCATACAATGTCAACAGACACGAAGCCACTGGGTTCTCATTTTTACCTACGTACTATATGGTCGCCATCCACGCCTGCCAGTGGACCTGTTGTTTGACTTGATGACAGAAGAGACAAGTTCATCCAGAGGCTATGCCGAGACATGCGTCAACAGAATGGCTGAGGAATACAAGATCATGTCAAGAAACAGTGAGCAATTCAGCTCAAGAAATAAGACGTACTATGATAAACAGATGAGAGATGTAGCCCTTCATCCAGGAGACAGAGTGCCTGTGCGGAATCTCAGTAAGCGATGAGGTCCTGGGAAACTATGATCATACTGGGATATACATTGTGAAGGAACAAGTTGGAGACAATCCTGTGTACAAGGTACATGTAACGATCTTCATCTTCATTGGATGAGGAGTAGGAAGGATCGGACCAAAACGCAGAGTGTTAAGTGTCCATGATCATTTATTAACACAGAACACGAAAATACAAAATTACAAAGTGAATGTAAGAAATGAAAATCGAAACAGTCCTGAAAGTTGAAAACACAAAACAAGGACACCCACAAACACCAGGTGGGAAAAGGCTACCTAAGTATGGTTCTCAATCAGAGACGACGATAGACAGCTGCCTCTGATTGGGAACCATACCAGGCCAAACACATAGAAAAGAAAACAGAGAAAAACAGAATGCCCACCCCAACTCACGCCCCGACCAAACCAAAACAGAGACATAAAAAAGGAACTAAGGCCAGGGCGTGACAGTACGTCCAGAAACGAAGATGGATACTATTTTCTCTCTTTATATGTTGCACTGACTTCCTAAGGGTTACTAAAATGTTATACTACTTAATACTAGGCTATGAAATAGCACTGTTCAGGGTTAACGTTAATGTTTGGACATAGAGCAGGTATTCTCACTCATGGGCTCTCATTGTTCGATTTATTTGTAATGAAACAGTTTATATGTTTACAATAACTTTATACTGTCATATGTAACAGTACAGTCTAGTAGGTAATTACTAGTTTCTATGTATGATAATAATTTGTATTTTCTTTTGTATTGTGGACATACACGTCTATATGTTTGTACTTTTATGGTATGACATTTTAAAATGGTCTGAAACTGAAAAAAAGACAACCTGCATTTATTAAAGAGACAGACAAAAAGAGGAAGAAACTACCTGTGTCTTTTTTCTCCCTGTGTAAAACGTAACTTTGTTATCTGTAGTTGGATCTCATGCCCAGGGCCTGTTACATATCTATATTTTTTTAACCAAACACAGTGCTGTAAAGTACGTAAGTAAAAATACTTTAAAGTACTACTTAATTTGTTTTTTGGGGGTATCTGTACTTTACTATTCATATTTTTGAGTACTTTTACTATTATTTCACTACATTCCTAAAGAAAAGAATGTACTTTTTACTCCATACATTTTCCCTGACACCCAAAAGTACTGTCCTGAATGCATTTTGAATGCTTAGCAGGACAGAAAAATGGTCCAATTCACATACTTGTTAAGAGAACATCCCTGGTCATCTCGACTGCCTCTGATCTGACGGATTAACTAAATACAAATGCTTTGTCTGTAAATTATGTTTGCCTGTTGTAGTGTGCCCCTGGCTATCTGTAAATAAAAATTAAAAATAAAATGGTGACGTCTGGCTTGCTTAATAGCAATTTGAAATGATTTATACCTTTGATATTTAAATATATTTTTGCAATTTACATTTACTTTTGATACTTAAGTATATTTAAAACCAAATACTGTTAGACTTTTACTCAAGGAGTATTTTACTGGGTGACTTTCACTTATACTTTACTTTTCTATTAGGTGTATTTACTTTTTCCACACAATCACTATTGCTTTTTTTGTCTTTTAATAATACTAAGCATGTTTTAAAACTGGCTTAACACCTGACAAACACTTTCTACTTAAAAATATACTAACACTTTTAACCTAGGCCAGGTCCTTTTGTTACCTCATATCCCAGCGATAATGCCTTGCATTATGCCTGAAAAGAAAACACTTCAATTTGCTCAACTTGCCATTGTCTCAACTTACTCCAAAGCGAATATTAAGACTACATTAGCCCATACAGCAATGATGCTAGGTTTAGGACCTCATATTGAAGCCTATAGAAATCCCAACTGGTGGATATAACAATCTTAAAAGTATGTACTTTTGTTTAGATCATGAAACCTCTAAAACAATACATTAATTTGACATGGTGAAAACAAGAGTTGCTCAACTTACCCCTCTCTCCCCTACTGTACTGTTTATGTGGTCTATCACTAGAACTCTGCACATCTCAATTTCAATCAGTCTTGTTTATAACAGTGTCAAAGACTGTTGCTTGATTGCTATTCAATCTATTCACAGTGGAAATTAGTATAGGTCTCTCTTTAGGGCTAAGGTAAATGAAAGGTTCACAATAATAATCATTTTACACAAGAGAGTAAATACGTGCAAAGATTGAATATAAACATCAACTTAAATATTGAGAAGGTGAATCGTGAGGCCAGTCAAAAGTCATGAATCAATCACAGCTATAAAAAAAATACAAAAAAATACCACCAATTTTAGACAATGATTATGAATATTAATTCAACATGAAAAGCAATTATGGCAGGGTAAGGTATTCCTATTTTCCTAAAGTCAAAGTTTCCACTTTATGTTTTATTTGGCCTTGTGAGAAAGGGCGAGGACATGAAGCAATGGCTCCGTGTTGAGATGAAATGAGAAAGGTTTTTCCTCTCTGTTTTGCTCTCTGCTTCCCTAATCATGCCAAATGATTCAACAGCAAGCCTGTCCCAACTGCATGATTAATGCAAAACCAATGTCTACAGGCCTGTAATCATATTCTAGTATATTATACTGCACTGCAAGTG
The DNA here is from genome assembly GCF_057628025.1 of Oncorhynchus mykiss. Classification (NCBI taxonomy): domain Eukaryota; kingdom Metazoa; phylum Chordata; class Actinopteri; order Salmoniformes; family Salmonidae; genus Oncorhynchus; species Oncorhynchus mykiss. Next base: position 13,681,693 of record NC_143049.1, read on the forward strand.
TTGTGTTGGTATCCATTACTTAGTGGCAAAACACATGACCTAAGTTTGTTTACTGATTTAGATTTTCAGAACTTCAAAACAAAGAGGTTGGGGAAAAAATACATTGGTTAAAGTGGCCAATCATTGCACGACCTATCCATATTTTAATTACAATTTTGGGCATAATGACTAAGGAATTACCCATAATGACAGACCATATTGTAGTTCCTTGGGTGGCTTAGTGGCCAATTTCCATTGAAACCATATGCCTGTCATTAAGTCAATGTTAAATGATCATGATTAAGGGTGTTAGGATTGGTCTGGATTGGAGTTAGGATTGGTCTGCCATATAGAAGGCTTCTGTCTATTTGAGCTGGTCCGTCTGTGTTGGTAATCCTGTTGAACGCGTCTTTAAAAAGAAATATTGTGTTGTGGAGCTGCGCAAGTGTTGCACTCCACTTTCTAGAGGATCCGTAACAGGGAGACATGTCCTTCATGCATGATGATGTTTACAGGTAAGATAGTCTAGCATTAGCTAGCTACATTTTCAGATATTACATGTTTCTAAATTTGACAGAAAGTGGTTTCATTTCAAGTTAAATTGTACTGTTAGCTGGCTAGTTAGCTAATGTTAGCTGACTACCTCCCTAGCTGGCGTTACGTGTATCACGTTATTATTCGTATCCCAAAGCCGTTTGCTTTGCTAGTTAGATCCTAATGTTAGCTAGCTAACATTGAACCTGGTTGGTTAGCTCCCAGCAGATTCATGCAGGGTAGTAATGATATGATTTTGCACTATGTTCATTGTTGTTTAACTAGCTAACGTTAACTGGCTGGCTCGTTAGCTAATGTTACCTGACGTGTGTGATCTTACATGTTGTTTACCTAGCTACGTTCATTGTTTACCTAGCTAGCTAGCTACATGTTTTAAGCTAAAGTGTACAACACCCATTGAATATGGCTGGTATCAGTAAACGTTGGCATAAAATCGTAACGAAATTGTTGCCAGCAGGGCTGGTTAGGCTGTTTTCATGTTATCCAGAGGTAAATAAATCATTGGCCAGAGCGTCAAGTGTGCGCTCTGAATGCTCCGAGAGCGAAACGAGATGGGTGGGGCTAAAGCTTAAGAGGGTGTGAACGATGCTGAATGGGTGTAGACAAAGAAGGGCTCTTAACTAGATACCAAAACATTCAAAGGCGATTTTCTCAAAAGTGAGTTTAGAAGTTGATCAATTTTCAAAGCAGAATTACTTTCCCCTTGTTCCTCAAAAAGTCAGTGTATGATATACCATTTTGTAGCTCTGAGTCTCTGCTTTTATCCAATGTAAAAAACACAATTTCAAATGTTGCGACATAAGACCAGATCCAGGTGGTGAGTCAGAAATGTACACCATAGGGGAGATCCCCTTGTTGACTTCAAGGGCTTGGAGACCCCTATAAAATACCCTGTTGTTTCTCTACACTCACATGGACATAAGGGAAAAGGTACTACATCCTGATTCTTATGACGTCACAGCCATCACCTCAGAGCCAATTTGACCACAGAACACCCTCTTAGAAGAGTTTTCAAACATTAAGCTTAGTTTAGACTGTGGGTAACAAAATACGTTGAGTCATAATGTTCTCATATTTCATCCTTACATCCATCCATCGTGCATCAGCAACATGTATAGTAAAGTAAACAATTGGGTTGCTTGAAGAGCTGGGTGGGTTTTTGCTTTGGTTTCAAACCTTGGCTCCTCTCTCCTCAAAGGTTGGGGAAAAAACTGAGTCTGGGTAGGGACGGTCACGCCCGTGTAGTCAGTGTTAGGTGAGTCATTTTATGTGGTAGTTCAGGTTGCGGTCAGTCCGAACCAGATCTGGGTTCAAATAATATTTGAAATAATTTAAAAAACTTTACTTGGGCTTGATTGAGCTAGAACCAATAGAATAACCACAAACCCCACCCATCTAGCACTACAGGCAGGCTAGAGAAAATGCTCAAAGTATTTGAAACATTTCAAATACTTTTTGAAACCAGGCCTGGTCTTAAGTGTCTGGCTCGTCTTGCAGCCGCAGGGGATAACGGATCATACCATGCAGGAGTAAAGCAAATGCCCAGTGTTACCTTGTGTTGATTTTTCAGTGTAACATTTCTAGTGTTGATACAAGTGTTAAATTAACACTCATTGGTGTAAAATAATCCCAGTGTTGGTGTTAATAAAGTGTTAAACCAAAACCAAGCCCATCATCATATTTCCCAGTATGTTCTATTGCAGGTAGATTTGTTTTATTGTTTGTTTCAATACACTAAGCAACGTGTTAATTTGACTAAGAAAAACATGGAGACTGAACAAGTGTTGAAGTAAACCTACCTCTGCAGTAAGTCTTCTGAATTTTTTAATAATTCAGGCAACCTGTTGGAATGCTGTCATTTTATAAAACTGAATAATTTTGCACGCCCAATTTTTCAGTTTTTGATTTGTTAAAAAAGTTTGAAATATCCAATAAATGTCGTTCCACTTCATGATTGTGTCCCACTTGCTGTTGATTCTTCACAAAAAAATACAGTTTTATATCTTTATGTTTGAAGCCTGAAATGTGGCAAAAGGTCGCAAAGTTCAAGGGGGCCGAATACTTTCGCAAGGCGCTGTATATATTTTTAACGTATGGGTGGTCCTGGGAATCTAACCCACTAGTCTGGCATTGCAAGAGCCATGCTCTACCAACTATGCTTTTGAGGATATTATTAGGCTGATCACTCTGTGTAACGATACATATTCATAATTCAGGGTCAGTGTTTACTTGGTTGCATACACAAAACAGTGCCTGTACCAAATCAATCTCCAAAGAGTAACACGTGAATAATTCCTCAGTATCTGATTTTCCAACAGCTATTACACAAACCTGTAAGGTATCAGAGTGAACGGGGGATACCATTAGACAGGAATTTTCATGCAGATTATCAAGTGCTGCAAACCAAGAGGTGGCAGATGGAGGAGGGGGACGACGAGGAGGAGGAGGAGGAGAGGGAAAAGGAGGGGCAGATAGCAGGGATTGCATGGGATAATTTACAGCCATGTGTTTTTGTTTTAAAATACATTTACAAAACTCTTTGTTTTATTATCCAGGGGTTGACCTATGGTATACCTCCCTACTTCTCACCCTCTTCAATCTCGTTTAAGCTTTTAATCAAATGCACATCTGGATTGCATTGTGCGGCTGCAGAGAGAGAGGCCTGATTGCCGTTTAGCATACCACGAGATGATGTCACTTCTCAATAATAACAATGCTACCCGAAGCAGTCGCATTTATCTTTCTGTCTGAAGATACAGGACCACATGCTGAGGACATGGCTGCAAGCTGGGTCACCCATTTGGTCAAACTCAGATGCTTGAGGAACGTGAAGTGAACCTGTGCTCATGCGCAGATACTGTACTGTGTGTGACAGTGTGAGAGCGAAGTGTTGCATCTCGCTCATCTCAATATCTCTTGTGCTGCTTGTGGCAACATCATTTTGCTGAGTGTACCTTTAATACACGTTTGTGAATTTGTCAAAATACTTATGACACCTTCATATGGGGGGACTAGATACCATTCAGAAATGAAAACACTTTATGTAAAATAGATACAGTTAAAGTTGGAAGTTTACATACACCTTAGCCAAATACATTTAAACTTAGTTTTTCACAGTTCCTGACATTTAATCCTAGTAAACATTCCCCATCTTAGGTCAGTTAAGATCACCACTTTATTTTAAGAATGTGAAATGTCAGAATAATAGTAGAGAGTGATTTATTTCAGCCTTTATTTCTTTCATCACATTATCAGTGGGTCAGAAGTTTACATACACTCAATTAGTATTTAGTAGCATTGCCTTTAAACTGTTTAACTTAGGTCAAACATTTTGGGTAGCCTTCCACAAGCTTCCCACAATAGGTTGGGTGAATTTTGGCCCATTCCTCCTGACAGTGCTGGTGTAACTGAGTCAGGTTTGTAGACCTCCTTGCTCACACACACTTTTTCAGTTCTGTCAACAAAGTTTCTATAGGATTGAGGTCAGGGCTTTGTGATGGCCGCTCCAATACCTTCACTTTGTTGTTCTTAAGCCATTTTACCACAACTTTGGAAGTTTGCTTGGGGTCATTGGGGTCATTGTCGAATTGGAAGACCCATTGTTTCATCAGACCAGAGGACATTTCTCCAAAAGGTACAATCTTTGTCCCCATGTGGAGTTGCAAACCGTAGTCAGGATTATTTATGGCGGTTTTGGAGGAGTGGCTTCTTCCTTGCTGAGGAGCCTTTCAGGTTATGTTGATATAGGATTCGTTTTACTGTAGATACTTTTGTACCTGTTTCCTCCAGCATCTTTACAAGGTCCTTTGCTGCTGTTCTGAGATTGCGTTGCACTTTTTGCACCAAAGTACATTCATCTCTAGGAGACAGAACGCGTCTCCTTCCTGAGCGGATGACTCAAATGATGTCAATTAGCCTACCAGAAGCTTCTAAAGCCATGACATCTTTTTCTGGAATTTTCCAAGCTCTTTAAAGGCACACTCAACTTAGTGTATTTAACTTCTGACCCACTGGAATTGTGATACAGAGAATTTTAAGTGTAATAATCTGTCTGTAAACCACTGTTGGAAAAATTACTTGTCATTCACAAAGTAGTTCTAACCAACTTGCCAAAACTATAGATTGTTAACAAGAAATTGGTGGAATGGTTGAAAAACAAGTTTTAATGACTCCAACCTAAGTGTATGTAAACTTCCGACTTCAACTGTATGTATGGATATACCCTGAATTAAAAAGTGATGTTCTGTACTAACACCTCATATGAAACATTCAGTGGCATTTATTCATGGATGCCAAGGGTTCCTCCAATGTATCCTTCATCTCTCTGTGTTTCATACATTTCCTTTAATTCTCAAGAAGCTGAATGTATCTCACCGGAGAAAGCATCCAAGCAAACAAAACAGTGCCCCTCTGTCTCTGTGTGTGTAGCCCATCTATGCTGTCTGGTCAGAAAATGTATGACATTGTTGCTGCCCGTAGTGTTGAATGCAAGGCAAGCCAGTGAGTATTTAGCTTCCCTTGATAAAAAATAATAGCCAATCAGCATTGAGCTAAATTGAGTGAGCTCAGCTGTGAATGGTCCTGGCACACACAAAAAAAGTGTCAAGAGAAGCCAGTTTGGATTTGGCTTCACACCAATCAGATCACATTAGAAGCCAAACGTCAGTAACAGAAAACTTGAATTGTTGCATCTCGTTGTGTCATTGTCCTTCAGTGGCTAGCTAGCTAAAATCATCCCTTTCCTAAATTAGCCATGGAGGAGATAGGGATTTGGTCTTGTGGTTTAACTTAATTCTCCATACTGGCCAGTGATTATACCACCGATTCTGGTCCAGCCATAAGTTCATACATTGTGCTCCTGGCCTGAGAGGATGGAAGTTCAACATGTAGCTAGATGTAGTAATGTTAGGCTAATTTTAACTAGCTGACCTGGCGCATCGTTGTCCACTGTGAAGTCCATGGAGAACAAGAGCACCTCCTCCCAGCTGCCCACTGCACTGAGGCTAGGTAACACGGTCACCACCGATAAATCCATGATTATCGAAAACTTCAACAAGCATTTCTCAACGGCTGGCCATGCCTTCCGCCTGGCTACTCCAGCCTCGGCCAACAGCTCCCCCCCCCCCCCCCCCCCCCCCGCAGCTACTCGCCCAAGCCTCTCCAGGTTCTCCTTTACCCAAATCCAGATAGCAGATGTTCTGAAAGAGCTGCAAAACCTGGACCCGTACAAATCAGCTGGGCTTGACAATCTGGACCCTTTATTCCTGAAACTATCCGCCGCCATTGTCGCAACCCCTATTACCAGCCTGTTCAACCTCTCTTTCATATCGTCTGAGATCCCCAAGGATTGGAAAGCTGCCGCAGTCATCCCCCTCTTCAAAGGGGGCGACACCCTGGACCCAAACTGTTACAGACCTATATCCATCCTACCCTGCCTATCTAAGGTCTTCGAAAGCCAAGTCAACAAACAGGTCACTGACCATCTTGAATCCCACCGTACCTTCTCCGCTGTGCAATCTGGTTTCCGAGCCGGTCACGGGTGTACCTCAGCCACGCTCAAGGTACTAAACGATATCATAACCGCCATCGATAAAAGACAGTACTGTGCAGCCGTCTTCATAGACCTTGCCAAGGCTTTCGACTCTGTCAATCACCGTATTCTTATCGGCAGACTCAGTAGCCTCGGTTTTTCGGATGACTGCCTTGCCTGGTTCACCAATTACTTTGCAGACAGAGTTCAGTGTGTCAAATCGGAGGGCATGCTGTCCGGTCCTCTGGCAGTCTCTATGGGGGTGCCACAGGGTTCAATTCTCGGGCCGACTCTTTTCTCTGTATATATCAATGATGTTTCTCATGCTGCGGGCGATTCCCTGATCCACCTCTACGCAGACGACACCATTCTATATACTTCCGGCCCGTCCTTGGACACTGTGCTATCTAACCTCCAAACGAGCTTCAATGCCATACAGCACTCCTTCAGTGGCCTCCAATTGCTCTTAAACGCTAGTAAAACCAAATGCATGCTTTTCAACCGTTCGCTGCCTGCACCCGCACGCCTGACCAGCATCACCACCCTGGATGGTTCCGACCTTGAATATGTGGACATCTATAAGTACCTAGGTGTCTGGCTAGACTCTAAACTCTCCTTCCAGACCCATATCAAACATCTCCAATCGAAAATCAAATCAAGAGCCGGCTTTCTATTCCGCAACAAAGCCTCCTTCACTCACGCCGCCAAACTTACCCTAGTAAAACTGACTATCCTACCGATCCTCGACTTCAGCGATGTCATCTACAAAATTGCTTCCAACACTCTACTCAGCAAACTGGATGTAGTTTATCACAGTGCCATCCGTTTTGTCACTAAAGCACCTTATACCACCCACCACTGCGACTTGTATGCTCTAGTCGGCTGGCCCTCGCTACATATTCGTCGCCAGACCCACTGGCTCCAGGTCATCTACAAGTCCATGCTAGGTAAAGCTCCGCCTTATCTCAGTTCACTGGTTACGATGGCAACACCCATCCGTAGCACGCGCTCCAGCAGGTGTATCTCACTGATCATCCCTAAAGCCAACACCTCATTTGGCCGCCTTTCGTTCCAGTTCTCTGCTGCCTGTGACTGGAACGAATTGCAAAAATCGCTGAAGTTGGAGACTTATCTCCCTCACCAACTTCAAACATCTGCTATCTGAGCAGCTAACCGATCGCTGCAGCTGTACATAGTCTATTGGTAAATAGCCCACCCATTTTCACCTACCTCATCCCCATACTGTTTTTATTTATTTATTTTTCTGCTCTTTTGCACACCAATATCTCTACCTGTACATAACCATCTGATCATTTATCACTCCAGTGTTAATCTGCATAATTGTAATTATTTGCCTACCTTCTCATGCCTTTTGCACACAATGTATATATAGACTCCCCTTTTTTCTACTGTGTTATTGACTTGTTAATTGTTTACTCCATGTGTAACTCTGTGTTGTCTGTTCACACTGCTATGCCTTATCTTGGCCAGGTCGCAGTTGCAAATGAGAACTTGTTCTCAACTAGCCTACCTGGTTAAATAAAGGTGAAATAAAAAATAAAAATGAAAGGAAGTTAGGCTAGCGAGCAAGCATTTTAGCCAGTCATAGACCGTTTAGACAACTGGAAAGATGAGGATGGCATTGGCGTTTCTCTACAAGTAGTGTAAGTCAACATGTTTTTTTCTCTACTTGCACACACACACACACACATACACACACACACACACACACACACACACACACACACACACACACACACACACACACACAAATCACTACCCTAGACAGCATATTTATCTTAAGTTGATTGGACAAATTAGTTTTGTTATTTTTTTATTTGTCACTGTACTAGACTAAGCATACAGTCGGTGATTAGATGATGTTGATATGGTGCTGGAATAATGGAGGCAGCACCTATTTTCTTTTCGACTTGCCGTAACTCTTCTAAAATCAACAGTTGTTTAGTAGTCCAAAAATGTCAGAAACGGTAACTTGCTTGGCCATGTAACTGTTCATTACATGCAATTGGTTTTATGGACTTCACCGGACAGATGTTGCGCTCCGGTTTTGTGATGAAACAAAGGAGTGGTTGAATTTATTATTTTTGTCTCGGCCTGAGGCCTAGATTTCACGGTGTCAAGGCACATGAACTAACAGGTTATAGAGCAAACACTGCAATTATCATATGAGTTGTAATATGGCATTGTTTTCCTGGCTTGGCTTACCCAGTGATTTACCCATGCACCGCTACTGAAAACATTTGATCTCCAATCCAAAATGCTGGAGTATAGAGCCAACTTAAACGTTTTAGCTTCACTATCCAAATAAGTACATAGGGGAGTGTAACATTGTTCAGCAGACAACATGTATTCATGACTCTGCAAGTTGCTGAGGATCCAGGAATTTCTAGGATGACTAATGCCATTTTCTGTGTCAGAAAATATCCCACCAACCAACTCCTCCAGAGGAGGCTGGTGTGAGGAGGTATAGGAGTATGGGCTCATTTTAATGGCTGAAATGGATTAAATGGAAAGGTATCAACTCTATTCCATTTAAATCTATTCCAGCCATTACAATGAACTCATCCACCTATAGCTCCTCCCACCAGCCTCCTCAGAACTCATCAATAGCAACCTAGGCCCCCCACACAACACTGGCATTCCCCTTCCTCAATAGAGCTGAATTAGATATTCTCAATTTCTAAGGAACCCACGGAAGTCGAAAAGTTGTGGACAAAACACTGTGTGACTTTCAATACCAAAGCCTCCTCCAAGCAACAGGGCACCAGTCTCTGACAAAAGACAACTCATTCGGATTAAGACCACACAGCAGTGATGAGAGACAGGAAGTAATAATGCTGTGCTACACTTGCCTAGCATAACACACACAACTGGTTTAATGAAACTAAGTCTTCTTAATAAATGGCTAAATGCATCAACACCAATGTTGTGAACATTTGCTGGATATTGAATGCAGTTTGAATCTATCTGGTATTGTGCATCAGCGATATAGCTAGCATAGTCTATTTGACATTTGCCCAACATTCAGTCCATAACTATTCCGAGCTTTGGTTATATTTTCATTTGTCTTAATCAGAAAGAGAGAGACATCCTCAATTATTTATTGCCCATGGTCATGGTAATGTCAATAATTATTTCTTGTTTAAGTCCATGACTGATGATAAAAGTAACAGGTTTACACTCTTCTTGCTGACATGGTCTTGAACATGAACTATTTGACTAGACATTTTTCAAATGACCCATCAACGCAAGCCAAGAGAGAACTTGGCGACACAATTAGTGAGTGACAAAAAAAAAGTGACATTGGCATCCAGTTCTTTTCTAACTTTGATTCCGTAAAAGTTTGTCATCCGTCTCTCGAGACGTATGAGTTTGAGAGCCATGTTACGGGCAAACTTAACCCACTCAGACAAACATTCAAGCAAGGTGACCGATCCGAAGACATCGGACCTCAGATCCAACATCACTGATTGTTCGGGGATTTTCTGTGCATACTGTAATCATGATCTGAGAGCCTGTCACCGTGCAAGTAACTGCAAACATTAACAACGTGCCTTTAACATTAACAACATTAGATGTCCATGATCACTCTGATGGGAATCAAGTGTACAAAGTGTTTAGGGTTAGGGTTTCACTATTAGAGATTCCTGTGGATGTTATTACAATCCCCCCAAGTACTCAGTAAAGAGTGAAAGAGTAGACTTCAGGCTTTTCATCTACATAGATTGAAATGTAGATATGTAAACTGTCCTACAAGTTAAACACAGGTCCCCCCCCCCCGCAACAACAACAAAAAAAGAGTTAAATACACAACACTATCAAATAGACTGGATTCACATTACAATGTTAAAAGCACATACCTTTAAAGTTGGTAGGCCATACCCTTCCCTGACCCAACAACGACAACACAGCGTCAAAGCCACTTCTCCTAAAACAGTTTTGAAAGTCGTTGCAACACAAATCAATGCTTTAGATGTTGTTTACTTGAGTAAGGGCTAAAGCATCGATTGAGAAAGAAACAGAAGTTAATAGACTTTTAGACAAACAAATCCAACGGCCTGAACAGGGAATGTGCGCTGTTCCCTGTCCTCTGGGACGGAACCAACACTGTTACCTGAGAGTTCCGCTTCAGGCTTAAAATTCTCACCTCATCTCCTCTCATGCCAGCCACTAGGGGCCACTGGCTACAGATATAAAGCTGTTTTAATGAAGTATAACACGCTTTTGAACGTGTTGACATGCTTTATTGTCTGAAATGGCTGTAATTGAGAGAATAACCTGTTATAGCATGAAAGGAGATGCGAAAAATAGTCCGAAAAAATATATTTGAAGTCCATTATATTATTGCCTGTGTGGAAACCAGTTATATGACCTACTCTTTAAAAGGACCTAAACAGGTATAGTTTAAATAAAAACTCAAGTATAGTCTGTTTTTCGAGCAGCAGTGATTTGAATGCAACCCTGTGTTTATTTGTTCAGCTACTCTGGACAACTGTATAGTTGAAGTCAGAAGTTTACATGCACCTTAGCCAAATACATTTAAACTCAGTTTTTCACAATTCCTGACAATTAATCCTAGTAAACATTCCCTGTCTTAGGTCAGTTAGGATCACCACTTTATTTTAAAGTGTACGATCTTTGTCCCATTGTGCAGTTGCAAACTGTACTCTGGCTTATTTGTGGCGGTTTTGGAGCAGTGGCTTCTTCCTTGCTGAGCGACCTTTTAAGTGATGTCGATATAGGACTTGTTCCCTCCAGCATCTTCACAAGGTCCTTTGCTGTTGTTCTGGGATTGATTTGCACTTTTTGCACCAATGTACGTTAATCTCTAGGAGACAGAACACATCTCCTTCCTGAGCGGTATGACGGCTGCGTGGTCCCATGGTGTTTATATATGCGTACTATTGTTTGTACAGATGAACATGGTACGTTCAGGCGTTTGGAAATTGCTTCCAAGGATGAACCAGACTTGTGGAGGTCCACCATTTTTTTCTGAGGCCTTGGCTGATTTCTTTTGATTTTCCCATGATGTCAAGCAAAGAGGCACTGAGTTTGAAGGTAGGCCTTGAAATACATCCACAGATACACCTCCAATTGACTCAAATGATGTCAATTAGCATATCAGAAACTAAAGCCATGACATCATTTTCTGGAATTTTCCAAGCTGTTTAAAGGCACAGTCAACTTAGTGTATGTAAACTTCTGACCCACTGGAATTGTGATACAGTGAGTTATAAGTTAAATAATCTGTCTGTAAACAATTGTTGGAAAATTTACTTGTATCATGCACAAAGTAGATGTCCTAACCAACTTGCCAAAACTATAGTTTGTTAACAAGAAATGTGTGGAGTGGTTGAAAAACGAGTTTTAATGACTCCAACCTAAGTGTATGTACACTTCCGACTTCATCTATATATTAAAAGGCCGTGGCTATGAATTTACGCACACTCTCTTTACTCACCCTCTACTGAATGAACCATGATGATGTAGCATCTCTGCCTCGTATTTCTGAACAGCTGAATTAAAAATCCTGCTGCGATTTGAACGAACATTGCCCAAAATATTTATTGAAGGACATATAACCTACTACAGTACCAGTCAAACGTTTGGACACACCTACTAATTCAAAGATTTTTCTTTATTTTTAATATTTTCTGTCACGCCCTGATCTGTTTCACCTGTCCTTGTGCTTGTCTCCACCCCCTCCAGGTGTCGCTCATCATCCCCGGTGTATTTATCCCTGTGTTTTCTGTCTCTCTGTGCCAGTTCGTCTTGTTTGCCAAGTCAACCAGCGTTTATCTCCTAGTTCCTATTTTTCCCAGTCTCTGTTTTTCCTAGTCCTCCTGGTATTGACCCTTGTCTGTCCTGACACCATACCCGCCTGCCTGACCATTCTTCCTGCCTTGACCTCGAGCCTGCTTGTACTGGGACCTGGTTACTGAATCCCTGCCTATCCTGACCTCGAGACTGTCTAACGCCCTGTACTGTTTGGACTCTATCCTGGTTTATGAACTCTCACCTTTTGCCTACCCCTTGTGTTATAATACATATCGGAGCTCAAGCATCTGCTTCCTGTGTCTGCATATGGGTCTTGCCTTGTGCCTTTATAATTTCCTACATTGTAGAATAATAGTGAAGACATCAAAACACATATAAAACACATATAACACATATGGAATTATGTAGTAACCAAAAAAGTATTAAACAAATCAAAATATATTTTCTATTTGCACACTCTTGGCATTCTCTCAACCAGTTTCACGAGGAATGCTTTTCCAACAGTCTTGAAGGAGTTCCCACATATGCTGAGCACTTGTTGGCTGCTTCACTCTGAACTTCTTTCACTCTGCGGTCCAACTCATCCCAAACCATCTCAATTGGGTTTAGGTCAGGTGATTGTGGAGGCCAGGTCATCTGATGCACAACTCCATCACTCTCCTTGGTTAAATAGCCCTTACACAGCCTGGAGGTGTGTTTTGGGTCATTGTCCTGTTGAATAAAAAATGATAGTCTCACTAAGCGAAAACCAGATGGGATGGTGCACCACTGCCGAATTTTGTGTTAGCCATGCTGGTTAAGTGTGCCTTGATTTATAAATAAATCACTGACAGTGTCACCACCAAAGCACCCCCACACTATCACACCTCCTCCTCCATGCTTTACGGTGGGAACCACACATGCAGAGATCATCTGTTCACCTATTCTGCGTCTCACAAAGACACGGCGGTTGGAACCAAAAATCTCAAATTTGGACTCATCAGACCAAAGGACAGATACCCACCGGTCTAATGTCCATTGCTCGCGTTTGTTGGCCCCAGCCAACTTGAGTTTTGCGTTCCGACAAAAAAAAGATCTGCATTTAAACCACTCAATGATTATGCAAATACCACATGAGGAGGCTACCTAGCTGTTCCATCTCTGGGCAGCTGAAAGTTATAGACAGCTCCAGCACGCCATTATTCCTTGCATCGTTTGTCAGATACTGCTTTAAACGTTTGTCTGCCGCTGCCTCCTATTTGTGATCATTTTCATAGTTATGCTGCCATACTGTAGCAAGAGTTGCAGAAAAAAGAACTTGTCATCGCTTTATGCCTGTATGTATCTTGATTGTGTTTGATATGCTTGCCTAAATATACTGTTATAACAGACAAAGTTGTACGAACATATCGATGATGTATTTTGTGTAGGCTACAACGTGAAAAAATGATATGGAATCGAGCTTGAGGCAAGGAATGCACAGTTCAAACATAGACCGTAGAACATAAACGTAGACCATATCTTTTGTGTACAACATGAAATTTCCCCCTGCATATCAAGCAGAAGCAGATACTAAGCAGAAGCTACATGGGCAGCAGCTACATTAAAAAAAAATTCTGCACATGCACAGGAATCTCCGTATCAATAGCCATGGCAAGTCGGGTTCCAGAAAATCCGGAACTGCAGCCACTCCGATATTAAAAACAGCAGGAGAGCTTATGTTTGGTGCTTTGTGATTTTGACACCACTTGATGATTTATTTTAGTGGAAAATCCTTATCCTCATTTAATTAAATATCTCAAAGGAATGTGTGTTTAATAACGTTTAACAATTGGCAACCGTGATTAAAAGGCAGCAGCGATGTATTATTATTACATTTTTTTAGAGGAATTTAGAGAGAAAATTAAACATTATAGATACAAACACCTATTTGTAAGTACAACATATTAATAATACTGTATATATTATGCATCCACAGTGTAGTTAAACTGTATCTACTTGTGTTCATATTATGTAATAACATAGGTCTATGGAAAGGGGGACCGTTTAAGTCTGCATCCATATGAACTCTGCTGAAAAAAATGTAGGAGATGAACATTGGTGTTAACAAACACATGTTGCTTATTGGTCAAGGGAAGTAGCTATGCTAGCTCTAGAATTTCAGGATGTCTTTATCATTCTACGGCAGTGATACTCATTTAGCGGCCAAGAGGCATATCTCGCCACCACACACTTCTTTTTAATTTCCCCCTTGCTAATATAATTGCGTGTCAGGGTTATACTATAATAATTGGTGATGAAAAACCACAAGTGCCTATTCATTGTCTCATACCTTGCAAGTACTGGGCCTTCACGGATTTGTGAGGTCCTATTTTGCACAGACAAACCTTTTAAAGTGGATGTAAAGGCAATACATTACAGACGTTCAGTGAGAGTAGGAATAGAGAGAATTTGATGTCTTTTAGCAATTTTAGGCATTCCTGTAACGGCTTTCTTCTGTGGACGAAGGATCGGACCAAAGCGCAGCGTGGTTAGTGTTCAACATGTTTAATAAAGACAATAAATGTGAACACTACAAAATACAAAACGTGAAAAACCGAAACAGTCCTATCTGGTGCATAGACACAAAGACAGAAGACAACCACCCACAAAGTACCCACAGAATATGGCTGCCTAAATATGGTTCCCAATCAGAGACAACGATAGACAGCTGCCTCTAATTGAGAACCAATCTAGGCAACCATAGACATACAAACTACCTAGAAAGCAAACAGCCCTATAAACATACAAAACCCCTAGACAAGACGAAGCACATACATCACCCATGTCACACCCTGACCTAACCAAAATAACAAGGAAAACAAAGAACACTAAGGTCAGGGTGTGACAATTTCATTAACATCTGCTTTTGATATTTAGAAAGTTCTGTATTCAGTCTCAATGAGGCCATGTCGTTTTTCCTCTGTCTGCTGCATGTCTTTGAAAAATGTGCACATCCCAAGCTGCACTAGATTGCATTTATTCCAAACATGCGAAACGTGCAGCTGTGGAGTTTCATTATAACCTTGACATAAAACATTATCCTAGTTACAAAACAGTGGTACTTTTAAGAGCAATCTTTTCTGGTTTTAGAGCTTTAGATTCAAGATTGTAATCAGACGGGGGAATAAAAGAACATTGGCTGTACATCTGAACCTGATTTTCTTCATCAAAGAAGTACACTGCCTTCAGAAAGTATTCATACCCCTTGACTTATTCCACATTTTGTTGTGTTACAACTTGAATTCAAAATTGATTAAATATATTGTTTTTCTCACCCATCTACACACAATACCCCATAATGACAGAGTGAAAAGATGTTTTAGAAATGTTTGCACATTTATTGAAAATTAAATACAGAAATATCTAATTTACAGTGCATTCTGAAAGTATTCATACCCCTTGACTTTTCCCACATTTTGTTATGTTACAGCCATATTCTAACATTGATTAAATAGTTTTTTCCTTCATCAGTCTATACACAATACCACATAATGACAAAATAAATGGTGTCAGGTTTCCTCCAGACATGACGCTTGGCATTCAGGCCATAGAGTTCAAACTTGGTTTCCATCAGACGAGAGAATCTTGTTTCTCATGGTCTGAGAGTCCTTTAGGTGCCTTTTGGCAAACTCCAAGTGGGCTGTGATGTGCCTTTTACTGAGGAGTGGCTTTGGTGTGGCCCCCCTAACATAAAGACCTGATTGGTGGAGTGCTGCAGAGATGGATGTCCTTCTGGAAGTTTCTCCCATCTCCACAGAGGAACTCTGGGGTTCTGTCAGAGTGACCATTGGGTTATTAGTCACCTCCCTGACAACAGCCCTTCTCCCCCGATTGCTCAGTTTGGCCAGGCGGCCAGCTCTAGGAAGAGTCTTGGTGCTTCCAAACTTCTTCCCTTTTGGAATGATGGAGGCCACTGTGTTCTTGGGGAACTTCAATGCTGCAGAATCTTTCTGGTAGCCTTCCCCAGATCTGTGACTTGACACAATCCTGTCTTGGAGCTCTACGGACAGTTCCTTCGACCTCATGGCTTGGTTTTTGCTCTGATATACACTGTCAACTGTGGGACCTTATATAGACAGGTGTGTGCCTCTCAAAATCATGTCCAATCAATTTAATTTACCACTCGTGGACTCCAATCAAGTTGTCGAAACAAGGATGATCAATGGAAAGAGGATGCATCTGAGCTCAATTTTCCTATGAGACTCAAAATTGAGCTCATGTGCATCCTCTTTCCATACTTATATAAATTAGATATTTCTTATTTGTAAAATTTGTCTTTATGGTATTGTGTGTAGATTGAGGATATTTTTTGATCCAATTAACAATAAGGCTGTAACGTAACAAAATGTGAAAAAGGACAAGGGGTATGAATACTTTCCATGCACTGTACATAAGTATTTACACCCCTGAGTCACCTTTGGTAGGGATTACAGCTGTGACTCTTTTTGGGTACGTCTCTAAGAACTTTGCACACCTGAATTGTACAATATTTGCACATTATTCTTTAAAAAAGTCTTCAACCTTCAACTAAGTTGGTTGATGATCATTGCTAGACAGCCATTTTCAAGTATTTCCATAGATTTTAAAGCCGATTTAGGTCAAAACTGTAATTTGGCCACTCAGCAACATTCAATGTCGTCTTGGTAAGCAACTCCAGTGTATATTTGGCCTTGTGTTTTAGGTTATTATCCTGCTGAAAGGTGAATTTGTCTCCCAGTGGCTGTTAGAAAGCAAACTGAACCAAATTTTCTTCTAGGATTTTGCCTGTGCTTTGCTCTATGCCATTTCTTAATTATTTTTTTAACTCCAGAGTCTTTGCATATCCATAACATGATGTAGCCACCACCATTATTGAAAATATGAAGAGTGGTACTCAAATCAAATCAAATGGTATTTGTCACATGTGCCAAATACAACAGGCGTAGTAGACCTTACAGTGAAATGCTTACTTACAACTTCTTAGGACTAGGGTCCTTTTTTCTGAATTTCCGCCTGACTGACGTGCCGTAAGTAAGCTGCCTGTTACTCAGGCCCAGAAGCCAGGATATGCATATAATTGGTACCATTGGATAGAAAACACTTTGAAGTTTTGTAGAAAAATAATATATGAGACTATAACACAATAGATATGGAGAGCCCATGCTCTTACAATGGAAAGCATAGGGGCATATCTAATTCATATGGCTTCCACTAGGTGTCAACAGTCCTTTTTTCAAGGTTTCAGGCTTGTAAGTTGAATAGCAAGTAAGAAATAAGAGTTTTAGTACAATGACACCAGTTTGGAAATCACTGTTTGCGTGTGCGATGAAGAGTACGCACACCTGCTAATATTGCTTTCCTATTAAACATACTTCTTTCCGTATTAAATATTATAGTTTAATTACATTTTAGGGTACCTGAGGAGTAAATAGAAACGTATTTTGACATGTTGAATGAGTGGATTATTCAAATCGATGGCGCCAAATAAATGGACTTTTTGGGATATAAAGAAGGATTTTTTCTAACAAAACGAGACTACATGTTATAGCTGGGACCCTTTGGATGACAAATCAAAAGTAAGTGAATATTTAATCGCTATTTGTGATTCTATGAAAAATATGTTGATAAGGCGCTGTCCTCAAACAATCGCATGGCATGCTTTCACTGTAAAGCCTACTGTAAATCGGAAAGTCCAGTTAGATTAACAAGAATTTAAGATTTCAACCGATATAAGAAACTTGTATGTACTGAAATGTTTTGGAAAATGTTTATATTTTAGCTGTCATTTAGGTTAGTATTGGGTAGTAACTACAATGTTACAATTTTGTTGATCCATCCTTAGTTTTCTCCTATTACAGCCATTAAACTCTGTAACTGTTTTAAAGTCATTGGCCTCATGGACCAATGAAATCCCTGAGCGGTTTCCTTCCTCTCCGGCAACTGAGTTAGGAAGGACGCCTGTATCTTTGTAGTGACTGTGTGTATTGATACTCCACCCAAAATGTAATTAATAACTTCCCCATCTTAAAGGGATCTTCAATGTCTGCTTTTTTTTAACCCACCTACCAATAGATGCCCTTCTTTGTGAGTCATTGGAAAACCTTCCTGTTCTTTGTGGTCGAATCTGTGTTTGAAATTCACTGCTCGACAGAGGGACCTTACAGATAATTGTATGTGTGGGGTACAGAGATGAGGTATTCATTCAAAAATCATGTTAAACACTATTATTACACACAGAGTCCATGCAACATATTATGTAACTTGTGAAGCACATTTTTACTCCTGAACTAATTTAGACTTGACGTAAGAAAGGGTTTGAATACTTATTGCCTAGCTAGCTACATGTCAAGCTAAAGTGTACTGTTAGCTAGCTAGCTAACGTTATCTGGCTGGCTCCCTAGCGGACGTTATTGTTAGTTTCCCAGAGCTGTTTACTTTTATAATTAAAGTCTAATGTTAGTGATTGTTGGCACTTTGTTCATTGTTGTTTGACTAGCTAATGTTAGCTGCTGTCTCGTTAGCTAACATTACGTGACTTGTGTACAACACCCACTGAATACGGCCAGTGTCAGTAAACGTCTGCAAAAAAACATAATGAAATTGTTGCCAGAAGACCTGGTTAGGCTGTTTTGATGTTATCCAGAAGTAAACAAATCATCGGCCAGAGCGTCAAGTGTGAGCTCAGAGAGCGAAACGAGATGGGTGGGGCGGAAGCTTAAGAGGGTGTGAACGATGCTGAATGGGTGTAGACAAAGAAGAGAGTCTTCACTAGATACCAAAACATTCAAAGGAGTTTACAAGTGGATCAACTTTCAAAGCAGAATTATATTCCCATTGTTCCTCAAATGCAATGTATGATATACCATTTTGTAGTTCCGAGTCTCTACTTTTATCCAATGTAAAAAAAAACATTTCATATTTTGCTACATAAGACCGAATCCAGGTGGTGAGTCACATTTGCTGCCTGTTCTTAGTAAACTGATGGAAAGAATTGTGTTTGACCAAATACAAGATAACTACTGACTTTCAGCATGCATATAGAGAATGACACCCGACTTGTACTGCACTGACTCAGATGACAGATGATTGGTTAAGCAGTTATGCATTAGGGGGCGCTCTTTTAATTTTTGGATAAAAAAACATTCCCGTTTTAAACAAGATATTTTGTCACGAAAAGATGCTCGACTATGCCCATAATTGACAGCTTTGGAAAAAAAACACTGACGTTTCCAAAACTGCAAAGATATTGTCTGTGAGTGCCACAGAACTAATGCTACAGGCGAAACCAAGATGAAATTTCATACAGGAAGTACCCCAGATTTTGAATGCGCTTTGTTCCAATGTCTCCTTATATGGCTGTGAATGCACCAGGAATGAGCCTACACATTCTGTCGTTTCCCCAAGGTGTCTGCAGCATTGTGACGTATTTGTAGGCATATCATTGGAAGATTGACCATGAGAGACTACCAGGTGCCCGCATGGTGTCCTCCGTCGAAATTATTGCGTAATCTCCAGCTGCGTGCATTTTTCCATTGGTTTCTCCTCTGAACCAAAACTGCCAGGAATGATTTATCATCGAATAGATATGTGAAAAACACCTTGAGGATTGATTCTAAACAACGTTTGCCATGTTTCAGTCGATATTATGGAGTTAATTTGGAAAAAAGTTTGGCGTTGTAATGACTGAATTTTCGTTTTTTTTCTTAGCCAAATGTGATGAACAAAACGGAGCGATTTCTCCTACACAAATAATATTTTTGGAAAAACTGAACATTTGCTATCTAACTGAGAGTCTCCTCATTGAAAACATCCGAAGTTCTTCAAAGGTAAATTATTTTATTTGAATGCTTTTCTTGTTTTTGTGAAAATGTTGCCTGCTGAATGCTAAGCTTAATGCTATGCTAGCTATCAATACTCTTACACAAATGCTTGTGTAGCTATGGTTGAAAAGCATATTTTGAAAATCTGAGATGACAGTGTTGTTAACAAAAGGCTAAGCTTGTGAGCCAATATATTAATTTCATTTCATTTCCGATTTTCATGAATAGTTAACGTTGCGTTATGCTAATGAGCTTGAGGCTATGATTACGCTCCCGTATACGGGATTGCGTGAAGCTAGAGGTTAAAAGAAATGGATAATAAGATGATTGTTGGAGCTGTATTGTTAGATCTCACTGCAGCTTTGATGTTATTGATCATATAAATTGTTATTGGAAATACTCACTTGTTATGGCTTTACATCATCTGACATCACATGGTTGGAGAGTTATTTATCCAATATAACCCAGAGAGTGTTCTTCGATGGAAGCTTCTCTAACGTCAGATATGTACCGTGTGGTGTCCCTCAAGGCAGTAACCTTGGGCTGTTACTCTTCTCTATTTATTTATTTATTTTAAATTATTTGCCATTGGTTTGACTAGAAACTAGAATGACTATGTATGAGGATGATTCCACACTGTACATGTCAGCAACCAAAGCCTGTGAGCTCAGTGAAATTCTAAATAAGGAGTTACAGTCATTATCAGTGGGTGATTAATAATAGACTGGTCTTAAATACATTAACACTAAAAGCATTGTATTTGATTAAAAACATTCTCGAAGACCTAAATCTCAAATTGAGTTGATCATAAAGGGTGTGACTGAGTTGCCAGCAGCAACCAGTGCTGACTTGCATCCCACTGCTGACTTGCTTCTGAAGCTAAGCAGGGTCAGTCCTGGTTGGTCCCTGGATGGGAGACCAGATGCTGTTGGAAGTGGTGTTGGAGGGTCAGTAGGAGGCACTCTTTCCTCTGGTCTACAAAATACTCCAATTCCCCAGGGCAGTGATTGGGGACACTGCTCTGTGTAGGGTGTCGTCTTTCGGATGGGACGTTAAACGGGTGTCCTGACTCTCAGGTCATTAAAGATCCCATGGCACTTATCGTAAGTGTAGGGGTGTTAACCCTGGTGTCCTGGCTAAATTTCCAATCTGGACCCTCAAACCATCATGGCCACCTAATCATCCCCAGCTTACAATTGGCTCATTCATCCCCCTCTCCCCTGTAACTATTCCCCAGGTTGTTGCTGCAAATGAGAATGTGTTCTCAGTCAACTTACCTGGTAAAATAAATAAATGAAAGGTGTAACATTGTATTGTCAATTATCATGGTCAAGTCATATTGACAAAGTTGTTGTGACGATTGGGAGGGGTATGCCTCTTTGATGACAACAGATACTGAACATGCAATCAATGATCGGTGGACAGGGGAAAAGATAATTCATGTACGTTGTGGATGTGTGACTGTCCTAATATGGACACCGTATCAATGGTCCTTGCACTCAAAGGTGATGTTGGTTTAGCATGGACTGTGTCCACACTGACCTTGGAGGCATAGAACAGCGGTCCTCCTTGGAAGAGCAGACCTAGCATTGAGGGAAATGGGTTTAAAAGAAAAGTGTTTTCTGATTACGCTGCTCATCTAATGAGGAGTATAGGACATTTCAAAAGAGGAAGTCACTTATCTGTGCAGGGACAGCAGAACTGGTCTGGAGAGCCTCACTCTTCTAGCTTTTATCACCAAAAGCCTGAGGAGAATCAGTGCATAATGGCACTCATTTGATCTCCAAAGACGCATTAGACTGTCTACTGTCAACTACTGACCTCGGCTGCTTTATATATCCACTCACCCAAATGTACATATAGTCAGAGAGTTTCACTATTCTAAATATTAGATACATTAGACAACCACTATTTTGCAACAGCTCTCACACAGGGGTTGGCTGTAAAGAACCACACGCAGATTTGACTTGGACAGTACAGTTGACCTGCGTGAGAGAATTTGTCAATAACGCTATGAGTTGTTTCACCCCAGAAACCAGTGGAAAATACTTCCATGAAATACCTTCTAGATTTGGGGGGGGGGGGGGGAAATAACACACGTCTCTATCCCTGGGCTTACAGCCATGCTCTGATCATACACAGACCTTCTGTCAGTACAGAAATCATTAGAGAAAATGTGCTTCTAAAAAGAGATGATAGCATTGCAGCTGGAGCAGCGAGGTGGCCTTAAGAAGGTCTGCAGTGCTGTTTTGTGCTATCTGCTTCCTCTCTGGACACCTGGAGGTATAGAGGATGAACAGAAAGACATGTGACCTGCAGGACTGATTTCTCACAATCCATCTTCCTCTGTGTTTGAAGATGTGAATGTAACATATTCTTTGAACTGTTGGGGGCCAGAAGCCCACATAACACTGTCATAAAGATAACATTACGCATCTTCAAAGTGGTAGGCATGTTGTGTAAATCAAATGATACAAACCCGCAAAAATCTATTTTAATTCCAGGTTGTAAGGCAACAACATAAGAAAAATGCCAAGGGGGGTGAATACTTTCGCAAGCCACTGTAATGCAGATAATGTCATGAGGTCAGGGTTATGTGGCATTTTCACTAAGAATGGTAAGTCCATTTGCATAGTCACATTTACCTCCATGGGAACTCCCACAAGTGGTAAACCTGCTCCTACCTTAACTGGCCCCAAACCACACACCCAACACTTTTTTGTCCAGATGTAAGATTAGCAACCATATCTGCTCTAGCTAAGAACAAATTGTCCTCATTGTTGTGAGGGCCCAGCAGGGCTCTTTCAACAATGACCATCTACTTCTGGGCCTCTACTCCAGCTTGCGTTGGCCCCTTTCGCTCAGTGCTCCTTCTACCCTCTGGCAGGTTTCCCACAAGGGGACAACCTACTGTTCTCATTAGCACTTCTTTGCTAATGCAGAGGATGGCCACTCTGCACCACTGGAACTGGCGAGGACCCATCTTCTTCTGGATCAGGAACTCATCTGCAGTGCTACACGTGGATCCAGCTATCTCTCTCAGCAACCATCACTGCAGTGGCGGTGGTCAGAAGAACTTGGAAGGACCCCCTTTGGAGAGGCCCGTACCAACTATTTCTCCTGAAGTCTTTCACCACCACGAAATCACCTGGGTTCAAACAGTGTTCAGCTCCACCTGCTAGATTTGGCAAAGAAGCCTTCACCCGGGGTGACTTAAGAACACTGCTAAGGGTGACACAACACTCAAACATGTCTTCCTCCATTTTTTTGCAGGGACAACCTTTTCTGGGGAAAGGGTGTATTTGTCATCCTCATGGGACGGTCAGTCAGCACTTCATGTGGAGAGAGACCAGTAACTGTATGGGTTCTGCCTCTCATCAGTGCCAATGGAAGCCCTTCCTCCCACGTCAGGCTTGTTTCACCAATCAGTTTGACTAATTCCATTTTCAGAAATTGAGTCGCCCTTTCCACCGCAACCACAGATCGGGAATGATTGGCACAATGAGTTCTCAAATGATTCTGCAAAGCCTCAGACAGAGATTGAACAATCTCATTTTCCAAATGTCGACCATTGTCAGAAGATATTTTTGACGGTAGACCCCACCTGGGTATGATCTCTCTCACAAGTGCGTTTGCCACGGCAGCTGCTGTGGCTCTCCTGCAAGGGACAGCTTCAATCCATTTAGAAAACATGTCAACAATCCCCATACTTATTCCCCTCACAAGGGGTCAACTCAGCCTGAGTGTTGGAGGAAGACTGTCTCTACTCTTTCCATTTTCATCAGTTCCCTGTTTGGTAGAACCCTTTTAGAACCCCCCCCCCCCCCCCCCCCCCCCCCGTTTATTTGCCATGCACGAGACGCTCCTGAAGCTGATGCCTAGGCTTTAGCTTAGAAGGTTAATGCACTTTTGAGTTGTGTAGATAACCCTGATTCAAAACCTAGTTTGGTATATCAATACTATTGGTATGAGGGTCGTTCCCAAAATGAGTGACATTATCCCTTTGATATTTCAAGTAGAAATTGTGCACCATCATTGAATGTTATATTCACTGAAGTACCCTGTAATATAGACTTATATAGATATAATATACTTTTGTACATGAATAAAGTTTTAATATGAATAAAGACCAGTGCTATGTTTCCACCAAACTGACTTGTTGCGGTTAAAAATCAGTGGGTGATTACGTAGTGCATACAAAATGTACTTTTTCACTAAAGTTTTCATGAACCAAATAAACATTTTAATGTTCAATGTGTTTCCATCGCATTTTCAACTCTACCAATAATTTGTCACAAAAACTGTTGCGTAGAAATGTGCCTAGTCTGGCCTTGGCACATGCGCCCTAGCCAACAGCTTGCACAAACAGTGCGGGTGGACACTGCTGGTAGATTAGTCTACATGGTGAGATTATTATGGAAAAGAGCGAGAATATTTTTTACTTGTCAAACGTTAGACAAGCATCGATCATCATGTCACCAGAATAAGACCCTCAACATTTATTGTAAAGGAGCATCAAGCTCATACTGTGCACTTTCACAATCTTGTGAAGTTCATCATCATTCATTTAATCTGTAGGCTAATAAATTGAGTGGTTTCCTGAGTTGTAGTTGGAGGAGCACACACCCTATCATCACATGACTCCAAGTTTACTTCGGTATGATGGTTATTATATCAATATTTGAGCATAAAGGCGTTTCCACTTGCATTTCCTGCATAATTAATTTTACGCACACAAAAATAATTCACCATGTCGAACGAACAAATGGCTTATAAAATTGTACCAAAACTTCCTGTTTCCATCACAGCTGTCGTTAGTTTGTTTTTATAGAGTACCAGAGTATGAGTAATAGTACCCATAAAACCTAAAGGTCAAACAGGGAAATGGTTCCAATCATTTTTCCACCATTAATTTTTACCATAAGGGATTTTACAAACCTTAAAATAATGACTGTGTAAATCACTTTAGGATAAGGTGACTTTTATCAATAAATTCACCTGTATTTACCCAACCAAAATTAAATGCTAATTAGCTGCTAATGTGGCTATCATAACGAACTCCAAACGCCATGATGATCTAGACGAGACTGCCGAATCAAGGCAAAGCTAAGAATCTCTCTGGATTAACCATCGAATGTTAGTTAAATGTAATATTGAATAAATTGGCAAAATGTATTTAAACGGACAATTTCTGTGCAAGTTTAAAATTGACACAATGCCTGTCAGCAAAGGTGTCAGCTAGAGATTTGTAGATTTGCATGATGTCTACTTTGATGCTAATTAGCATTTTTGAACCTGAGTGTAAATACAGCTGAATATATTGAGAAATGTCACGTTGTCTGAGAGAAAGTTACATGGTTATCAAAACTTTATGCCAGAGTAAGCCTACACGAAATACAGACCTTATTTTAAGTGTTTCTAAATTCCCCTATGGGAAAAATGAATGGTGGAAAAATGAACCATTTCCCTGTTTGACAGGCTATATGGGTATTATGACACCTCCACTGTGGGCCTCTATATGGTAAGACCTTACTCTAATAAAAACTGTGGATGGAAACGTGGCTATTGTAAAGCCCTAGTTGTTTTGTTGCTTTGACAAAGTAATTTCTGAAGATTATTATTTGTTTAATGTGATGAGTGATTCATGTAAAGGATTTTTTTTTTTACCTGTCCCTCATTTTAAGGTCAACCCTGTTATGTGAACCGAACTCTCGTTTTGATGTGTTAAAGCTATTTCAATCTAAAAATCTAAATAAACAATGAACATCTAAAAGCGAAATCATACCGTAAAAGCAGGTGAGCTGGTTGTACTCTTTTGGCAATTTTCTGTTTTTTTGTGGTGGAAAGCTGCATGGGTCTAGCATAAAACGTCAACCCTGTTACCCGTAGATAGACAGGCTAGAATTGTTTTAACAATTACATTTTTTTTGTGAAGCTTGGATTCCATTGTCCCTCCACGTTGCACACAACAAGCTTCCATTTCCCCTGTCACAAGAAGATTTATGGCTGATTTATGATGAAATCGTCAACCCTGTTACGGTCAACCCTGTTACGGTCAACCCTGTTACGGTCAACCCTGTTACTTTATTTGGCAGTTAACGGGGACTGCTATAGTAATTGTTTTATTTCACCTCTTTAAATGGGAAAACATGTGATTTATTAAGTTGAACATATGCTCTTTATGACAGAATGTTAAGATTAGTTGAAACCGAAAGTTACACATCTCTAAAGGCACCGATTTGGTGGAACGACCCATGACATTTCCAATCCATTTTGTCATTGTTTCCAAATTATGTAATCATTTTAGAGGCCAATTTTCACTACATTGTATGATTCATGAGAAAATAACTGCCAAGTTTGTTATTAACAACTTCCCTCCCACAAATGCAATCCTCATAATCACACAGTTTATCTGGCATTCCACCAGGGCTGTAGTAAATAAGCCTGGTGGGTGAGAAATCACACTTTTCATGACCTGCTAAGACTACTTATGATGAGGTAAATTAGGTTTCGTTTTGGCCAGAGAAAACATAATATACATTTAAATAAAATCAGAGCTCAATTTCCTCTGTTAGTTGTACCAAGAGCCTCCTTCACCCTACACCATGAATCCTACTCAATCACTTAGTAAAAGACACAAACCTGACTAACAAGGCACCATGTACACATACATTACAATTAGTCATTGATCTGTTACTGACATGAAACAAGAAACAGTATCCAACATCCTTCCCAATAACGTGAGCATTTTAATAAGCGCAAAGGAGAAAAAAGAAGGAACCCGCACCCTGCTCTTTGATAAGCTTTACGTGAAGCTTATTAAAGAGCAGTGTGCGTGCGGGTTCCTTCTTTTTTTCTCATTTTATTCAACTGTTACCATTCACCTGCAAAAGAAGATGGCTCAGACGTGCGAGTGCCTTTTGATTTTTGAGTAAACATAAAGGAGAAAGCAGCAGGGTCTCCTCTGAACCACATTTTTGTAATTCTGACACGGACATGCTCACTCTTTCCTATTACCACCAGCATGGTACAGGTGTCTCCCATCAGGGAAAATGAAAGCCAATGTCGTGATTTCAACCGGGCTCTCCCAAGGTCTGTCTGCCACCACCTCTCTCAATACTCCTTGGCATCTTCTCTTTTCAGTCACTCCTTTGGCTTTACCCGTTTCCCCCACCAAACCTACAGTATGTAACACTGTTATCTCTCTGGAGCCCTTTCCTGAATCCCGGCAGGTTGGCAGAAGAGAGTATTTAGTAACTGGTTAATAATTGGTTCCCATTAAGGAAACAAGCAGGTCCCGGGGCTAACAGAGGCCTGCCAGACACTGACTGACTGCATGGTGGTGCTTCTGTCGAGGGAACCCCTATAGCAGCTAATGTCTGTATGTCTCCCATTGTGGGAAGTCTATTCTACAGCCCTTTCCCCTTTGAGACCCAGCCAAAGTACATGACTCAATATTCATTTATTTAGTCATTAATGGCCCCAGTACAAAATCTGTTGTATATTGTTTTAGTTGGGGAGTAATAGTTACGCAAGGAGGGAGTTTTCTGACGTCTCTAAATGAAGTGGTGGGGGAACCACGTGTAGCTGACTGAAAAGGAGGAAAACAAGCTCGAACCTAATGGATAAGTGAAGCACCAACTGTGTTGCCTGTAAAGTGTACATTTGCGTGACTTGTTGTTTATTGCCCACATTCGGTTCGTGACTGAGGCCATATTCTTAAATCTCTCTCTGCTTTTATATTCAAAGAGATTTATATATTATATCGATATCCATCCAATGGAAACAATATGTGACATATGCTAGAATTACATAAAAGAGTATCCAAAAATATACTTTATGCTCACGCATGACGAGAATATACAGACTTACCCAAACGGATCTACTTTTATCACCATGTCACCAACATAACTCTGTCTATATAAGTAGGCCTATAAGAGATCACACCACCTATTACAGCATCACCTTTCTCCATCATATATTCTATACTATCAATTAAAATGAAACTTAAAGTTCAGTTTAATGCAACTGTTGATTGTAAATGAAGTTGGCCAGTGGTCATGTGGCATTATCACGGATGCAAATGAACACTGTTCATCT
The DNA here is from genome assembly GCF_057628025.1 of Oncorhynchus mykiss. Classification (NCBI taxonomy): domain Eukaryota; kingdom Metazoa; phylum Chordata; class Actinopteri; order Salmoniformes; family Salmonidae; genus Oncorhynchus; species Oncorhynchus mykiss. The sequence continues at coordinate 13,709,476 of NC_143049.1, forward strand.
TCTAACTTCACACGTCTAGGAGGTGGACCTGTCTTTCTCTGCTCTCACACTCAGCTAATACACAAAGAAGAGAAGGGTGGAACCCTGTGAGCTCCCACAGGCATTGAACACATTACAAACGACAGTCCACACATTTTATTAATTATGTTCATTAAGGAATGTTTTTCAAAATAAAACATTCATAATGGAATTTATGTTTGGGTTTCCACAGTGATGTGCAGGCTCTTTCTCCCTCTCTGATCTATGAGTTGTCTTTGGCATGGTGGCCGAACACGTAAATGTATTTGGCAAATGGAAAGTGTGGTAAAGTGACTCATTCTCAAGTGTTACGTGTTAGGTATGGTGGGGTAAACTCTGCCAATTCTCAATTTGTCAAAGATACCCTTGCCAATAGATTCTTTTTTTTACATGTATTGAGGTGCCAATCAAATATATTGCATTACAGTGGGGACACCAAAACGCATACGTGACCACTTACTTATGGGGTCAGTCTTAAAAAATGTAGTGCCTTAAAAACTGACGACATGTATATCTGTCCTTGGAGGTCTGTGCTGTTTCCTTTAGCCTCTTGCATTAACAATGTGCTCTCACGGAAAAGTGTGGCTCCTGCTTGAATTCTGCCAAATCTGAAAGCTTGGAGGTTAATGGAGCATGATTATTATATTTTCTAAGAATGGAATATGTATTCCACTTAGACTAAGGAACAACATTCATGTACTGTTACACAACATTTAATTGTGAAAAATTAGCCGACGGAGCCCACAATGTCCATAAATGTGCTCAATGTTGCACAATCGTGTTACACTTTCGAATCAGATCCTATGTATTTCAGTAATCAAGCAGATGGGGACACCCCCTTTTGTTGATGGGGACACCCCCTTTTGTTGATGGGGACACCCCCTTTTGTATCTGAACTTTAACTTGCACGGTAAAATTACAAACCTGTGATCAACCAGCCTTATAGGTCAGCAAGCAATTACAGCATTATACTGTATCAGATGACAGTCTCTCTAAGAAGACTGGGAGGGGGTGTTCAGGGACAAATAATTACAGTCCTATCAGAAGGGTGATCATCATTTTACTGCCACTTTTATATACTTTCCCACGGCCTGTCCCTGTTGTCCCCAGTCCAGGGGGACACCAGTGATGATGCTATCTGTGACCATATTTAAAATGGGAGAAGAAAACATGAAAATTAAATAATGGCAGACCACACAGACCATGGTAGAAAGTAGTCAATTATGGGGACCAGAACTACATGATCTTAATTAACACCATGCCATGTGTTTTTGTAATTTCAATGTAAGGCAAATTGAAGCGATATGACACAAGAACGCATTATCTGATACAAGAGGAGCTAATCCAAACACTGACCCACCCAGCGATTTTAAGTAATTGCAGATTGTCTACCTTTCCCATGTCCCATTCTCTGTGGTGGCTAGGGTCATGAATTAGAGTAAGATATTCAAGCGTGGTAACCCTCACAAGGTTTCCGGCCCAGACGGTATCCCAAGCCGGGTCCTCAGAGCATGTGCAGACCAGCTGGCTGGAGTGTTTACGGACATACAGTATTCAATCTCTCCCTATCCCAGTATGTTGTCCTCACTTGCTTCAAGATTCCCACCATTGTTCCTGTACCCAAGAAAGCAAAGGTAACTGAACTAAATGACATCATGCAGTGCTTTGAGAGGCTAGTTAAGGATCATATCACCTCCACCTTATCCGACACCCTATACCCACTACAATTTGCATACCACCCCAACAGATCCACGGACGATGCAATAGCCATTGCACTACACACTGCCTTATCCCACATGGAAAAGAGGAATACCTCTGTAAGAATGCTTTTCATCGATTACAGCTCAGCCTTCAGCAAACACCATAGTGCCCTCCAAGCTCATCACTAAGCTCAGGGCACTGGGTCTGAATCCCTCCCTGTGCAACTGAGTCCTAGATTTCCTGATTGGCTGACCCCAGGTAGTAAAGGTAGGCAACAACACCTCCGCCACGCTAATCCTCAACACGGGGGCCCCACAGGGGTGCGTGATCAGCTCCCTCCTGTATTCCCTGTTCACCCATGAAAGTGTCGCATACGCATATCTCCAACTCAATCATCAAGTTTGCTGACGACACAGCAGTGGTAGGCCTGATTAATAACAACGACGAGGCAGCCTACAGGGAGGAGGTGAGAGCCTTGGCGGAGTGGTGCCAGGAAAAAAATCTATCCTTCAACGTCAACAAAATGAAGGAACTGATTGTGGACTACAGGAGAGAGCACACCCCCATCAACATCGACGGGGTCATAATGATGAGGGTCAAAAGCTTCAAGTTCTCCTGCATCTACATTGCTGAGGACCTTAAATTGTTCTTCACATCGACAGTGTGGTGAAGAAGACACAACAGTGCCTCTTCAACCTCGTGAAGCTGAAGAAATTCAGCTTGGGCTGTAAGACCCTCGCAACTTCTACAGATGCACCCTCGAGAGCATTCTGGCGGCCTGTATCACCGCCTGGTACGGCAACTGCACCACCCGCAACCGCTCAGCTCTCTAGAGGGTGGTGCGGTCAGTCCAATGCATCATCTGGGGGTACACTGCCTGCCCTTAAGGATATCTACAGCACCTAATGTCACAGGAAGGCCAAGAAGATCATCAAGGACCTCAGCCACCCGAGCCATGGCCTGTTCACCCCGCTACCATCTAGAAGATGGAGACAGTACATGTGCATCAAAGCTGGGACCCGAGAGACTGATAAACAGCTTTTATCTCCAGGCCATCAGACTGTTCAACAGTCATCACTAGCCAGCCTCTGCCCAGTACCCTTTCCTGAACCTTAGACACTGTCGCTGGCTGACTACCTCCCGGTACTCTAACCTACAGCTTAGAGACTGCTTCAACGTGCATAGAGTCATTGAACGCTGGCCACTTTAATAATGTTTACATACTGTTTTACCCACTTTATATGTATATACTGTATTGTAGTCATGGCTCATGCTATTTACTACTGCTGTACACACCTTTTCTATTCATATACTGTCCACAATGTCATACACACCATTCACATACATACAGTGTATATTTATTTGACATTGCTCGTTCTGATATTGCTTATTCTGATGTCTTTATTTCTTGTTCTTTTTTGTTCTTTTTTATTGTATTGCTAGATATTGCTGCACTGTTGGAGTTAAGAACATAAGCATTCCGATGCACCTGCGATGTCTGCACAACCGGGTACGCAACCAATAAACTTAGGTTTGATTAGCTTACCTTTGGTTTCAAAATGACATTAAATCACTGAGACTAGCTGAGTAAGAGTCATACAAGATGTTTTTCAACAAATGGGATCTCTTTATGGCAAACGTTGAAATATACTGTACCTTTTGCCTTTTTGGTGAACTTGTCTGTTTTGTGAATTTAACAACTGTGGATTATATTGTCACTGTAGGCCAAAACGAAACATGTAGTTTTTCCAGAGCGCTAAGAAAATACTACTTGGAACTCCTGACTGTGGCCTGACATTTTTGTCATTAATGCTGTGCCACTGCAATTTTTTTGCAAGTTTTAGGACACAGCAACAACGATTTAGGGATAGGGCTCAATACAAATCAAGAGGTTGCAACCGTCCATATTTGTCAAGTTGATATACTTTAGGCAACCTAATTGAGAGGCAGTAGCTTAGAGGGCTGGCAGTTAGGGTATTTTACAGAAGCATGTGTTGTTGTTTTTGGGTGCAGGGGGAAACTTGAAACTGCACGATATTTTCTATTTTCCTGTATGGATTTCACATTTGCATGGAAAAATCTTTCTTGTGTGTTTTGGATTTCCATTGTGTGGACAATATAAAGGGCTCTGGGATGGGATGTGGGGAAAAGGGAGTGTGCAGTTCGCTTAAGTACATGTTTGGGGGTCTAGTTGACAGCATTGGCTGGTGTCAGTGGATACACAAACTCAATGGCCCATCCTTTCCCACTGTATGTTTTCCTCCTTTTTCTTTTCATCTTTTTTTTATCCACTAAAGGAAACCATTGAAGAGCTGCCACTGTATATATAAGCTCCCCACATTGTGGAAATATGACTTCCCTCCAACACATACCATTTCCAATCACTGCGTTTAGCATAAGGCATTTTAAACAAATAAGAAATTAGAGCTTTGTGAGATTTTTTTTTATTTTTTATGTGCCCTGTGTCTGCCCTTTGCTCTCTTTCTAAAAAATTACATTACTGAATTTCTTATTTGTCTGAGGCTTCCTTTTCACTATTTTTGGGAGGAAGTTTCCCAGTCATAGATAAAAATGTTCGCTGATAAAATGTGGTAGGCTAGCCTAACCAGGCTTGTTGGCGCAACACTCTTAATGTAAATCTCTATTCACAAGAATTTTTTTATATTCCAGGAAAAATATGATGGAAATCTTTTTAAATTGTTTTGCCAACATTAACTGTAATTCTTGTTTATTCTACAGAAATATCTCATTTACATAAGTATTCACACCTGTAGAAGTTGCTGAGGGGAGTACGGCTCATAATAATGGCTGGAACAAAGCGAATGGAATGGCATCAAACCATGTGTTTGATGTGTTTGATACCATTCCACCAATTTTCACTCCAGCCATTACCATGAGCCCGTCCTCCCCAATTAAGGTGCCACCAACCTCCTGTGATTCACACCCATTTTGTAGAAGCTCATTTGGCAGCAATTACAGCTGTGAGTCTTTCTGGGTAAATCACTAAGAGCTTTCCACACCTGGATTGTGCAACATTTCTTTTAAAGCTGGTTGATGATCATTGCTAGACAACCATTTTCAGGCTTGCCATAGATTTTCAAGTAGATTTAAGTACAAACTGTAACTCGGTCATTCAGGAACATTCACTAGCTTCTTGGTAAGCAACTCCAGTGTAAATTTGGCCAAGTGTTTTAGGTTATTGTCCTGCTGAAAGGTGAATTCATCTCCCGGGTGTCTGGTGGAAAGCAGACTGAACCAGGTTTTCCTCTAAGATTTTGCCTGTGCTTCGATCCATTCCATTTATTTTTTTATCCTGAAAAGCTCAACAGTCCTTCATGATTATACACATGATGCAGCCACCACCATGCTTGAAAATATGGAGAGTGGTACTCAGTAATGTGTTGTATTGGATTTTCCCCCAACATAATACTTTGTATTCAGGACAAAAAGTTAATTGCTTTGCCACATTTGTTTGCGTAAAGGATGCATGTTTTGGAATATTTTTAATCTGTACAAGCTTCATTCTTTTCACTCTTTCATTTAGGTTAGTATTGTGGAGTAATTGCAATGTTGTTGAGCCATCCTCAGTTTTCTCCTATCACAGCCATTACAACTGTTTTACTTTTTTACTTTAAAATTTTTTACAATCGCTAGTACCCATTTCTCAATACTTAGGTCACTTTTTCAAAACTCTTCACACAATTATCCTAACCAACTTTCAGCTTGGCACAGCAGTTAATTTCACATCCAGAATGCACTAAAACTACCAAAACACATAATACAAGTCTCAAATCAACTCATTCTTCCACAACACCAGCAAAGGTTGTCACCCAACAAGCACTCATGTCACCCTTAAAACAAGGACCTAAACAACACTAACAACAGGTAGCATTACACAATGTTTTACTTTGTAAAATGTCTTTACAAAACAAGTGACACCTTTCTACTGTTTAGAGTTCACTGCAGTATATGTTACAGGAATGAATCAGACATGATGCAATATGCTTCAATAGGTTTTATGTCATTTTTTGGCATTGAGGGATTCCAAAATACAAGAACTTGTATATACACCATCTACAGATACAGTACCAATGCTAGTCAACCCTGTCTTCTGCATTTGGCCACAGGTTCTCATTCACATCACATCTTGTGTCATCTTGGGCAATGCACCTAGAAAATAATATGTTGGCATGCCTGGTCCATCCCTGGCAATCTTCTGCAGATACAGTATGTCCCGGCATCCATCATTCATTGTGTCCAGGAGGGACATTTGATCATGTGGATGGTGGTCATAAACTTCCACCTCCATGAGGAAAACAATTCCGCTATGGGTTTGAGGAAGGGAGAGTAAGGTGGGGGGAAAAGTGACACCATCCTGGGATGGGCTGCAAACCACTGACTGCACAGGAGTGGTGAAGTGCCACATTGTCCCATGCAATTAGAAACGTTGGCCGATTTCGCCTCGCTGCAACCCTTTCCTCACCTGGCACGACCTTCCATAGAGGTCATCCAGGAATGAAATGAGACACTGTGTTGCATGGCCTAATTAGTGGTTTGTGTAACAGCAATCCATTCGAGGATATTGCTGCACACATTGTGATGTTGGCACCCCTCTGGCCCGGGACATCCACTGTGGCTCTTTTCCCAACCACATTCCTTCCTTGACGCCGTGTTTTGGCCAGGTAGAAACCAGCCTCATCCACAAAGACGAATATGTGGGGTGTTTGCCTTGCTTTAATCTCCATGACTCTCTAAAATAAATCCACAAGGCAACATAAGAGTTAGGCTATTACGGTAGTTTACATTGTACCTAAAAACATGCCATTGTGTGCCTCTGCCCTGTTTGGTTTTGTTCAGAACCAGTTCTGTATTTTATAGTCATCTTACCTGGACATATTGGTTCCTGAGTTGCTTGACTCGTTCAATGTTCCTCTCAAAGGGGACAGTGTACAACTGCTTCATCCTGACTTGGTGTTGTTTCAGGACTCTAGAAATGGTTGTTATGCTTACATTGTGAATATTTCCAAATGTAATGTTGTCTGCCAACAATCTCTGTAAGTTTTATACCATTGTTTCTGATGACCATATCAATGATTGCAGTTTCCTGCACAGCAGTGAAAATCCTACCTCTCCCGCCTGTGGGAGGTATCCATTGAATCCTAAGCAGAAATACAAAAACAATTACACACAAGTGGGTTTGGAGGCTTTGCTCAATTTACTTCTGTAAAGTGCAGTTCAGTCAGATGCCCTTGCAGAATGCACATCTTACCTGTTGTTTTGCCGGAAATTTCTAACAATGGATGCCACTGTTGAGCATTGCCGATTTGGCTGCACTCTCAGACCAGCCTCTCTCATTGATAGACCATGATTTATTACATTATCAATTATAGTAGCCCTAATCTCATCTGAGACTACAGCTCTTGATCTTCCTCTCAGTCTTCTTCCACAACGCATATGTACTTCTCTCCCTCTCCCAGCCACTCTTCTTCCTCTGTCAGCCACTTCTCTATCTCTGGCTGGGTCCATGTTTACATTACAGCACATAATTATTCCTAGTATTCCCTTTTGTATAGATGGTAATGAAATTGAAAGACTAACACCTGGGTAGGTGTTCAGCTACAATGAGAATCGGCGCTGGTTGGTCTAATTGTTTTGATAGTCTTTTTTTTTTTTTAGATTTGGAATATATTTCAATATGGTATTACTGTAGAAAGGGTGCAAATTGCTGTCTTATTCAATTATGTGGTATGTTAGGCTGTGAACTTTTTGAAAAGAGTATGTAAAAAAGAGTATGTAAACATGTGCAAATTGGCCTGTACATAGAGTTTTGGTTGTGTCTGTGTGAGAAAATAATTCATGAAATTTGAAATATGTATTCATTGAATGCATTTTGTGCCAAAGCAATTAGAAATTATCCACAGTTTATCCCACATAGACTGCTGTTGTACTCACTGTGTGAAGAGTTTTGAAAAAGTGACCTAAGTATTGAGAAATGGGTCCTAGCGATTGTAAAAAACTGTAAAGTCACCATTGGCCTCACGTGAAATTCCTGAGCGGTTTCCTTACCCTCCGGCAACTGAGTTAGGAAGGACGCCTGTATCTTTGTAGTGACTTGGTGTATTAATACACCATCCAAAGTGTAATTAATAACTTCACCATGCTCAAATGGATATTTAATGTCAGATTTGTTTTACCCATCTACCAATAGCTGCCCTTATTTGTGAGGCATTGGAAAACCTCCCTATTCTTTATGATTGAATCTGTGTTTAAAATTAACTGCCCGACTGAGGGAACTTACAGAAAATTGTATCCTGTTTGCATCCTGTTTGGAACAAGGCACTAAAGTAATAGCTCAAAGCAATTCACTTTTGTCCTTAATACAAAGTGTTATGTTTGGGGTACACAGATGAGGTAGTGATTAAAAATTCATGTTGAGCACTATTATTGCACACAGACTGAGTCCATGAAAAGTATTATGTGATTTTTTAAGCACATTTTTACTCCTGCACTTATTTAAGCTTGGGGTTGAATACTTTTTGACTCAAGACATTTCAGCTTTTCAGCTTTAATAAATGTGTAAAAAAATGTGATAAACATCATTCCACTTTGACATTATGGGGTATTGTGTATAGGTCAGTGACCAACAATCTAAATGTAATCAATGTTAAATTCAGTCTGTGACACAACAGCATGTGGAAAAAGTAAAGGGGTGTGAATACTTTCTGTAGGAAATGAACTTGGACAGTGAAACTACAATACATTTGTCTCTATACTCCAGCATTTTGGTTTTGAGATGAAATGTTTCATATAAGGCAACAGTACATAACCTCACCTTTTATTTGAAGGTATTTTCATACATACAGTACATTCGGAAAGTATTCAGACCCCTTGACTTTTTCCACATTTTGTTACGTTACAGCCTTATTCTAAAATGGATGAAATAGAAAATATCCCTCATCAATCTACGCACAATACCCCATAATGACAAAGCGAACAGTTTTTTTTAGTAATGCTTGGAAATGTATTAAAAATAAAAACAGACATTTCACATTTACATAAGTAAAAAATACAATTTAATCCATTTTAGTATAAGGCTGTAATGTAACAAAATGTTTAAAAAGTGAAGGGGTCTGAATACTTTCAGAATGCACTGTTTTTCTCTTACCGTTTAGAAATGAAAGCACTTTATGTATCTAGTCCCCCCATTTGAAGAAGTAATAAGCATTGGAACATTTCACTTGGACACCTTCACTTAGTGTATTAAAGTAGTCAAAAGTTTAGTATTTGGTCCCATATACCTAGCACATCAATGACTACATGCAGTTCGTTTTGGTTGTTTTTTGTTATGTTTCGCCCAATATGAACTGAATGATGACTGTTGTACATTTTTTATTTTTACTAATTGAGTAGATAAGATGTTTTTGAACACTTTAAAATTATTCTTGACAAATGCCATAAATAACAAAAATCCTAAATGAATCATGAATAATGATGAGTGAGATGCCATCACAGTGCAGGTGCATTTATACGGAGACTTGATTACACACAGGTGGATTGTATTTATCATCATTAGTCATTTAGGTCAACATTGGATCATTCAGAGATCCTCACTGAACTTCTGGAGAGAGTTTGCTGCACTGAAAGTAAAGGGGCTGAATAATTTTGCACGCCCAATTTTTCAGTTTTTGATTTGTTAAAAAAGTTTGAAATATCCAATAAATGTCGTTCCACTTCATGATTGTGTCCCACTTGTTGTTGATTCTTCACAAAAAAATACAGTTTTATATCTTTATGTTTGAAGCCTGAAATGTGGCAAAAGGTCGCAAAGTTCAAGGGGGCCGAATACTTTCGCAAGGCACTGTAATTCACTATTCAGTTCCTATTGGACAAAATATAATCTGAAAAACAACCAAAACAAACTTAAAATGCATCCAACAAGTTTGTAGTCACAAGCTTGATGTAGTCATTGAGTGCAAGGAATATGGGACCAAATATTACAACTTTTGACTACTTTAATACACTAAGTTAAATGTTCCAAATACTTATTACCTCTTCAAATGGGGGGACTAGATACATAACGTGCTTTCATTTCTAAACGGTAAAACAGATTTGTATTGAAATACCCTCAAATAAAAAGTGACGTTATGTACTGTCGCATCATATGAAACATTTGATCTCAAATTCAAAATACTGGAGTATAGAGCCACATTAAAAATGTTAGCTTCACTGTCCAAATACAAATGAAGGGGAGTGTATGTTTACCCGGCACCATTTCCTCTGCCACCTTCTCTATGCCATGTGAAGGTGGGTCATGGGGTCAGGAAAATGACTTTCTCAGACTTTCAAATATTTTTCCAAAGCAAGAACCATCGAAGCATAGCGAGTGTATACCCTGCAGTGATCCAAATTCATTGGCCGGCTCCCCTTTTTCGGTTTGAGGTGATCTTGCCAAGGCTGAGCCACATTCCAAAGGGCTGGCCACACCACATCCCATCCTCTCAGTAGATCTGGGCTCAAACTGTTGTTGTTTTCTTTCAAAAACTTTGAGCATTTGATTGAGCCTGCCTGGAGTGCCAGATGGGAAGGGTTTGGCCTTTTGGGTCAATTCTATTGCTTCCATGCACCCCCCGTCAGGCAAGCTCAATGAAACTCAGTTGAAGTGTTTGAAAGATTTCAGATGCTATTTGAACCCAGGTATGCCTCTTAGTGTGCATGACAAAGCCCAGGGCTGTGCCACCTCATTAGGGTTAGCACAGTGGGCACATAGGTGAAGCATCTGTAACATGAAAGGTGTTGTCCGTCCCTCATCTAAAATTCCCTAAATTAATTGGCCTACTTCCCTCAAACCCTTCTTGTTTGGGAGCGATCCCCTCCCTCTCCTACTTCCCATCTTCCACCTGTCTTTGTTGTTAAAATAAATGCCTGGGGAATTTTTAAGGTTTTAAGGTCCACATTAAAACCTGGTTTCCTGGTTGACAAGAAACAATACATTCTGATACATTCGTTCAATAAACACAATGTATTGCTATTCGTCAATAGTTTATCGAGTGTGTTTGGCGTGGGGCTGGCTCATCGCTGAGATGTGCCAAGTGCCTCTTCTCTCACTGAGAGAATCTGGAACGCAGACCACCCGCAGCAGTTATATTTTCACATGATGTTTAGCAACAGTGTTAGTCTTTATAATAGTGACTGACCTTGTAATCCGAGGGCTATGTGGAGTATAACATTGGGCGGTGAGGTAAAGTGGAGTAACGCAGGGTTAAAAACGAACGTCATCAGTCCAATTATTCTTATACACTGTTCCGTGATTGTGTCAACGTTCAGGATTCCTCGCCATAACTCAGATATGCCAGGGCATCTGCCTCTCTACAGAATGTCACCCCTCGACCGACCACGTAAAAAAATATTGTGGTGTTGGCATGAGGGATTGAAATAGCTTTCATGTCCCTGTGACTAATGTCACCTTCACAGGCTAAATAAAGCTGCCGTAGACAGTGTACCATGTTACACAAACAAGTTATTTTGGCAATTCAACTTTTCCCCACGGCTCACGAGGCTACAGAGAGGTGTGGTGTTTCTTGACCTTTCATTTGCAATAAAGACATGTTGGTTTTTGCAAATGAAACAGCCTTTCAATGCATTTAACAGCACTTGTTTAGACATTTCTGGGATAGGCAACAAGCCTGTTATCAGCTAAAATCAGAATAGTATTGCCAAGTGGGAAACGGTGTTGGCACAGTTAAACAAAGCAAAATTGTTTGCATATTGAATCACATTACATTATAATTATGAATAATTCATTCATTTAGAATCTGGTTGTCAATCGAAGTAATTCAGATGAGGTAATTCAGACAAATCAAATCTACTTCACTATTGAAGCACCTGAAACTAAACTGATGTCACCAGATAATGGGGGCAACAACAGCATGTTGCATTTTTATTTATTTCAATTGTTATTTTACTTAACCTTTATTTAACCAGGCAAGTCAGTCAAGAACAAATTCCTATTTACAATTTACATTGGCACACAGTTTGTGGCAACGTCTCGACAACCCACGCCTTCAACGAGAAAGTGACTCCTGGTCCCATGTGCCAAGCACAATAGAAAATATGACATGGGAACATCTCAACTGTCTAGTTCTCCAACATTAGACACCATGAGTCAGGTCTGAGAGGGGAGCCCCAGCCCAGGTCTAGCCCAGTGTCTGCAGAGTGCCGTTCACATGAGTCTGGTATGAACAGGGCCTCTCTGCCCCTGCCCTGTATCCTGTTTTTCCTCATCTCTGTGCCTCTACAGCTCCGCTACCAGGGAGTCACACATTCTGGGGTGGAAAATGATGGTCCTTGTGTCATTTTGTCAAACAATAAGGGAGTCCTCACGGCTGATGGGAAAGATCATTTCCAACAGGTCGGCAGACGAGGGAACACTTCGTTCTCGCCTGAGGCATGATGCTCATAAATACTTCACGTCTGCTAGTTTCTTCACCTCTGTGTCGTCATAACTGCATCAACAACAATCAATCCCATACGGAAAAATTATATATTGACATATTTTAGCAACGTATATGTACAAAAATGTATGGAAACCTGTCACGTTCTGACCTTTATTTCCTTTGTTTTGTATTTATTTAGTATGGTCAGGGCGTGAATTGGGTGGGCAGTCTATGTTTGTTTTTCTATGTTTTGGGACATTTCTATGTTTCGGCCTAGTATGGTTCTCAACCAGAGGCAGGTGTCATTAGTTGTCTCTGATTGAGAATCATACTTAGGTAGCCTGGGTTGCACTGTTTGTTTGTGGGTGATTGTCTATGTTAGTGGCTTGTGTCAGCACAGGTCTCATTTGTAGCTTCACGGTCGTATTTGGTTTATTGTTTTTTGTTACTCTTTTGTATAGTGTTCAGTGTTCTCTTTATTAAAATTCACTATGAACACATACCACGCCGCGTATTGGTCCTCTGATCCTTCTCGCCTCTCCTCTTCAGATGAAGAGGAGGAAGACCGTGACACAACCATCAAGCACTATTTTGAAACTGGCTCTCATGAGGACTGCCACAGGAAAGGAAGACCCAGAGTTACCTCTGCTGCAGAGGATAAGTTAGAGTTATCAAACTCAGAAATAGCAGTCCAAATAAAGTCTTCACAGAGTTCAAATAACAGACACATCGCAACATCAACTGTTCAGAGGAGACTGCATGAATCAGGCCTTCATGGTTGACTTTCTGCAAAACAACACTACTAAGGATACCAATAAGAAGAAGAGACTTGCTTGTGCCAAGAAACCCAAGCAATGGACATTAGACTGGTGGAAATCTGTCCTTTGGTCTGATGAGTCCGACCACTGTCTTTATGAGATGCAGAGTAACTGAGCGGATGATCTCTGCATGTGTGGTTCCCACCGTGACGCATTTACGAGGAGGTGTGATGGTGTGGGGGTGCTGTGCTGGTGACACTGTCTGTGATTTATTTAGAATTCAAGGCACACTTAACCAGCATGGCGACCACAGCATTCCATCTGGTTTGGGCTTAGTGGGACTATCATTTGTTTTTCAACAGGACAATGACTCAACACCTCCAGGCTGTGTAAGGGCTATTTGACCAAGAAGGAGAGTGATGGAGTGCTGCATCAGATGTCCTGGCCTCCACAATCACCCGACCTCAAACCAATTGAGATGGTTTGGGATGAGTTGGACCACAGAGTGAAGGAAAAGCAGCCAACAATTGCTCAGCATATGTGGGAACTCCTTCAAGACTGTTGGAAAAGCATTCCATGTGAAGCTAGTTGAGAAAATGCCAAGGTGTCATCAAGGCAAATGGTGGCTACTTTTAAGAATCTTTGTATAACACTTTTCTGGTTACTACATGACTCAAAACTCAGCAAAAAAAGAAATGTCCCTTTTTCAGGACCCTGTCTTTCAAAGATAATTCATAAAAATCTAAATAACTTCATTGTAAAAGATTTAAACACTGTTTCCCATGCTTGTTCAATGAACCATAAACAATTAATGAACATGCACCTGTGGAACGGTCGTTAAGACACTAACAGCTTACAGACGGTAGGCAATTAAGGTCACAGTTATGAAAACTTAGGACACTAAAGAGGCCTTTCTACTGACTATGAAAAACACCAACAGAAAGATTCCCAGTGTCCCTGCTCATCTGCGTGAACGTGCCTTAGGCATGCCTCAAGGAGGCATGAGGACTGTAGATGTGGCCAGGGTAATACATTGCAATGTCTGCACTGTGAGACGCCTAAGAAAGCGCTACAGGGAGACAGGACAACAGCTGATCGTCCTCATAGTGGCAGACCACGTGTAACAACACCTTCACAGGATCGGTACATCCGAACATCACACCTGCGGGACAGGTACAGGATGGCAACAACAACTGCCCGAGTTACACCAGGAACACTCCCTCCGTCAATCCCTCCGTCAGTGCTCAGACTGTTCGCAATAGGCTGAGAGAGGCTGGATTGAGGGCTTGTAGGCTTGCTATAAGGCAGGTCGTCAACCAGACATAACCGGCAACAGCGTCGCCTATGGGCACAAACCCACCGTTGCTGGACCAGACAGGACTGGCAAAAAGTGCTCTTCACTGACGAGTCGCGATTTTGTCTCACCAGGGGTGGTGGCCGGATTCGCAATTATTGTCAAAAGAATGAGCGTTACACCGAGGCCTGTACTCTGGAGCGGGATCGATTTGGAGCTGGAAGGTCCATCATGGTCTGGGACGGTGTGTCACAGCATCATCGGACTCAGATTGTTGTCATTGTAGGCAATCTCAACGCTGTGCGTTACAGGGAAGACATCCTCCTCCCTCAATCAATCCGCCATCATTAGCACAACAGGAAAAATATGATGATTGATTATTGAAATAGCATGGGCCATGTGGCAAAAAATAATGCAGGCACTCGGGATTGTGGTGTGAGCATGTGGGTCTGGGCAGATACGATGTACATTAGTTGTTGTTTGTGTGCTTCTGTAAATTGTTGTTCGTATGTGTATGTTTGTAACTGATTTTGTGAGGGAAAAATATGAAAAAAACTTTAAAACAAACCATATTAAATAAAAGAAAGAGACTGTCACTTTCTGATAAAGTCACCAGGTACAGAAAATATTGATGGCAAATTGCTTACCATCACAGCCAACCATATGTCCACCCCAGTTTGTCATAGTTTTAACAGGTGCTTGATGTGTGGGGTGTACCTAGAAATTTGGAAAGTGTCAAAAGTAATTCCTCTACAGTGGTTCCTCAATTAAAAGTTTTGAGATTATGCTGCGGGATTTAGAGGTAATTTGTTGTTTTAGTACGGTACCCTGCTTCATTGCTCCAGACCAGTGCAAGGGGGTGTTAGAGCACTGATTATGCTTTTGGGTCTCAAGGCGCTAATGTGTCTCTAACTGACAATGAATGGGCGATATAAACCAAATAGAAACTGATAATTGTGCACAACTTCAAAATCGAATGAAAAACTGAATGAAGAAGGTGATTGAATTTATAACAATAGTGTAAGAATTACTATTCCTCTGTCCTGCACGCACACCTGAAAAAGACACTTATTTGTTTGTTTCTACTTGGTCAGAAGAAGCTGTAACTGGACTGTAGCATATTACTAACTAAAAGAGATACGGAAAGATAAACGGAAACGTTCAATTATATTCCATGATTTTCTTAAGATATATGTGTGTACTGATTTTAAGAAAGTGATGTCTGCTAAATAATCAAGTTGATGGCGCAGTCATATAGCCTTGGCACCTACGTAAAGCTGAGTGACTCATGGCTTTGGATAAAAATAATTAACCTTTCAGCGCAAGGTCTAGTTTCCTGAATATCCGCCTGTCTGACGTGCACAAAGTAAACTGCCTGTTACTCAGGCCCAGAAGCCAGGATATGCATATAATTGGTATAATTGGATAGAAAACACTCTGAAGTTTCTAAAACTGTTACAATAATGTCTGTGAGTATAACAGAACTGTCAGGCAAAAAGCAGAGGAAAATCCATCTAGAATCTTTTTTTTAGCTCCCAGCCACTTCAAATGTGAAGCTATTGAAAACTATGACTTCCGCCTCCCAGATTGCAGTTCCTATGGCTTCCACTAGATGTCAACAGTCTTTAGTCATGGTTTCAGGCTTGTTTTTTGAAAAACCAACAAGGAATAGTGGTTTATCCAAGGGGAACACTAAGGCAAAAGTAGTCTCTTTGCGCGCGTGAACGAGGGAGCGCTCTTCGTTATTTTCCTTTCCTATTGAACATACAAGTCTCCGTATTAAATATTATTGTTTATTTCGATATTAGACTACCTGAGGATTAATTAGAAACGTTTAACTTGTTTGGACGAACTTTACAGGTAACTTTTGGGACTTCTTTGTCTGCATGTTGAACGAGTGGATTACTGAACTGAATGACGCTTAGACTTTTTTGGGATATAAAGAAGGACTTTATCAAACAAAACAACCATTCATTGTGTAGCTGGGACCATTGGGATTGCAAACAGAGGATGATCTTCAAAGCTAATTGATTTTTTTTATCACTATTTATGATTTTGTGACACCTGTGTTGGTTTGAAAACATATGTTGTTGTCGGGCGCTGTCCTCAGATAATCGCATGCTCTGCTTTCGCCATAAAGCCTATTGTAAATCAGACAACTTAGTTCGATTACCAAGATTCTAAGCTAAAGAATCATGTATGACCCTTGTATTTTCATGAATGTTTAATATAACGATTTTGTATTTTGAATTTGGCGCGCTCCGCAATCACAGGATGTTGTCGAATTTGATCCCGCTAATGGGATCCGTGCTCTAAGATTAAGTACCAACATTCTTTATGATAGTCTTTCATAAAGAAATGTTTTGGTTATCCTGACCTGGATGCCATGTATTATAGTCTGTAAAAGAAAAAATATTACCACTGTCTCTTGCACATGTCATTTTCCATATTTGCCCTAATGTCAATGCCCCTTAGATGTTAATTTAGCATCCTCCAATCCTCTAAATGTAATTATTGGTGGAGAGCCATATAGATTGCAAACTAGTTGGGAAGAGATTTGATGGCACATGGTTTATGAATTGACACGCAATTTTCCATTCCTCCTGAAAGCGCTAACAGTCAAATGCATTCTCTCCATTGCTCACACGCACTTTAAACATTTGGATAATAAAGCATTTAAAGGCTGACATTGGTTGATTTTATGCATTCATTAATTAAATCTCTTTAGCTGACATGCTGAGGTTCATCTGTTGAAGGTACACATGGGCCTATCTATATATTGAATATTCTGAGGGCAGAAATGATTACAATATTAAAGCATTAGACCTCTCACTAAAGGTGTCAGTCATACAAAAGTTATACTTAAATCCAAACTGGTTTTGCAGCACGCAGATTCCAGATTGCCTTTGTCGATCGCTCATCATCTTCAACCATCAGTGAGTCGATGGCTTGAATCGTCTCGCTGGAAATTGAATACCCCACGGTAGATGCTGGGATTTTGGTTGATTGCCAGGCGGCATTGGTGGAGAGTCTGGTGGAGAGCGACCTGTTTAAATTATATTCAAATTATATTCAATTTTATTTGGAATGGCAAGTCAGACAAAATGAAAAGGGCCTATCGTCTTACCCCATGTTCAAGAATGGCCTTTTTCCCTCTATTCAAATTACAACTGCTCACTTTCAGTTATTTGAAAACGAAATCATCTCCAAAATATCATACTTTTTTAAACAAGGACTTAAAAATTAGATTGTAAACTCTGCAAACAATGTTTCCAGTCAGAGAATGGTAATGGTATTGACTGTAATTAATACAATTATTCAATACATTGGAATACAAAAGAAGCAATCCATCCACCCATTATGAGCTATTAGCAGGACAATAGACTCTTGCCAAGAAGGAGGGTAAGGGGGAGAATTGTATCATTACAGATTCATGTTTTCAGTTGATGCCAAACAAGTTCGATCTGGTATAACCTTTCTTGCGCAAGCATTCCGCTAGCGACTCACCTCAACAACATCCAGTGAAATTGCAGAGCTCCAAATTCAAAATACAGATATAGTCATAATAAACATTCATAAAAAAGACAAGTGTTATACATCGGCTTAAAGATTAACTTCTTGTTAATCCAACGCTTTGTCAGATTTCAAAAAGGCTTTACGACAAAAGCATACCATGCAATTATCTGAGGACTGCCCCCCGCTTACAAAAGCATGCAAACATTTTACAACCAAATAAAGGAATTACAAAAGTCAGAAATAGCGATGTAATTAAACCCCTTACCTTTGAAGATCTTCATATGGTTGCAGTCACAAGAGTGCCAGCTACACAATAAATGTTTATTTTGTTTGATAAAGTCCCTCTTTATATCCCAAGAACTCTGTTTTATTGGCACGTTTTGTTCAGTAATCCACTGGCTCAAAGGTGGTCAAAACATGCAGACAAATTCATCCTAAAAGTACCGGTAAAGTTCGTCAAAACATGTCAAACGATGTTTATAATTAATCCTCAGGTTGTCAATTGTCTAAATTATCGATAATATTTTAATCAGACAATAGTGTTTTCAATAGAAAGGAAAAACAACAAAGGCCGCGCACTCGATCACGCTCGCAAACCAGCACTGCATGATTCCACAGTCCACTGACAGGAAGGTCTCATTCTTCTTCATTTTTCAGAAAACAAGCCTGAATCAACATCTAAAGACTGTTGACATCGAGTGGAAGCCATAGGAACTGCAATCTGGATCCTAACCAATTAGATACTCTATTGGCATTCAATTGAAATTACCCACATCAAAAAAATCCAACCTCCTGGATGGATTTTCCTCAGATTTTCACCTGCCATATCAGTTCTGTTATAATCACAGACATTATTTTTAGTTTTGGAAATCTACCAATAATATGCATATCCTAGCTTCTGGGCCTGAGTAACAGGCAGTTTACTTTGGGCACGCTTCTCATCCAGACGTCGAAATACTGCCTCCAGCCATAATAAGTTAAATCAGGAGACCTACATGTAGATTTTTTTATTATTATAAGATTACAGCAGGCCTACCGCAGGTGTTGGAGGTCTTTTATTGATCCTTTATTTTAATACATAAAGTCTACTTACTCTGCTGGCGCCTTGACCCAGTTTATGCCCTCATTTGCAATGCAACCTTGGGTGTCAGTGTGTTTTGGTCCGAGCAGACCCTTTTCCGGCTAACAGACATAGTTTTCATCAAGCCAGCTTCTTTATATAGCGCTACCCGTTCCAGGGTTAGGACAGTAACCACCAGAGGACTTGAAAATGACTTCGGAGCTGAGAGGATCACCAAAACATAAAGGTATTTTGGTGTCAGTGCATTTTCTTTAAAAAATATCATATACAGGTAGCCTATACAGGTAGGCATACTGTGTAATAAATTCAATAATTGTGCACTAAAAACGTGAATGTGTTTTTGCAGAGCATACAACCTTGCCGACAACCATCCGTGGAGATCAGTGGACAAAGAGCCCCACCGAAAAAAAAACCTTGGTTCCCAAGAAAGTGGTTAGTTTCTTAAAATGTGTTTCTTTACGCAGCATTTGTGTGTTGCAGTCACTTTTAATTCTTAATTACTGTTACTATCATAGGCCACTGTAATCAATGGGGGCTCAGGGCGGTACCATTCTGCTCATCTGATGAAGGTGCACATGGATCAGATTCAAACTTTGAAGACCTAGATCGAGTCATTGAATGCAGACCAGCATAAAGAGAAACATTCTCTGAGGGCATAGATACGGGCGACAGCTGATGCATTGGTCCAGAGCCAGGCGATATTGGCAGAGAGTCACTCGTTATTGGCGGAGAGTCAGGCACACCTGTGAGCTCTCTCCCAACAGACATGGTGGGTTTGTCAAGTTGTCGGTTCACCCTGACATTTCCATTAAACTTCTGAAAACAGACCTTGACTAACTGCTCACCAGGCACATCAAGGGCCGTCCGGACCGTTACGCTGTTCTGCTATTCCAAGGATGTGTAACCGAAGAGAGATACCACGAGTGGACACAGAATACCAACTGGGATGGATCCCAAGGAAAATCTGTTTTACCAGTGAACCTCTGTGTGTTCATCATTAATACTGTGTCTCAGAAGTTTCTGCCCATGACTGATGCAACCCAAAAAAGCATTAAAGACAGAGTTAATGAGTATTTGAGGTCACTGAGAAAGTCTGGACATTCCCTTATGTAAGGAATTAGGCACATTACCATGTACTGTAGTCTATGTTTATTTGTCAGACTGCACAGTAGCCTAATAAACATATGCATTTTGAACAGTTTAACCATTTGCTTACTGGCTCCCGAGTGGCACAGCGGTCTAAGGCACTGCATCTCAGTGCTTGAGGTGTCACTACAGACACCCTGGTTAAATTCCAAGCTGTATCACAATTGACCGTGATTTGGAATCCCATAGGGCGGTGCACAATTGGCCCAGTGTCGTCCGGGTTTGGCCGGTGTAGGCCATCACTGTAAATAAGAATGTGTTCTTCACTGACTTGCCTAGTTAAATAAAAGTTACATTTTGGTTTTGCCTACACCTAGCGACCTGTTTAAATAATATGAGCAAAACATTACATTTTATTTGGAATGGCAAGCGAGACAACATTATTATAGGATTATTCAATCACTAATGTCTTTGGATCAAAATAAAAACTTAAATCCGAACTGGTTGGAGATAAGAGTACATGGCCATAAAGGCTATACCATTTTTCAAGCTGTTCAAACACTTATAGATGACCAGCATGGTCAAATAATATAATATGGGGTTATAGAGGGTGCACCCAGTCAGCACCTTAGGAGTAAATGCAAGATGGCTTTTCATAGCTGAGCCTTCAGAGGTCAAGACAACAAGTGCATGTGCGAGAGAGAGAATCAAAACAAACAATAAAGCGTGGAATACAGCAATAAGAATGTCAGTTTAATATGCAGTGCATATCACCTCTTATTTCCCTTCTCAGAGTTAAGAATTGTGTGTGTTCAATTATTTGTGACATTGTGGTATTTAAAGCATATTGAAGATAGAAGCAATAGGATTTGAAGTAATAGCCTACCCTTTAATGAATACTCAGGGAGAAAAAGGTGTAGATTCATGCGCAGAGCGGGCAGATGTTTATTAAGACTTTGCAGAAGGCAGGAATTGTGGTTGCAGGCAATGATCAAACACAGGTAGGTAGTCAAAAACAAATAATGCCTCACAACCATACAACAGAAAGAACTGAACTAAACAGGGAGCTGATGAGACCAGGTGAGAAACGAACACAGGTGAAATCAATGAAGAACAATGAAAGACAGGTCTGCGCTCCAGAGCACAAAGAAAAAGAACACGAGGTTGACTAAGAAAAGAAAAGCAGAACCTTAAAGTACCCTCCCCCTCCCATACCCGCTCACTACACCGAAACCAGTCATCGACAACTGGGACAGTACCAGGCTCTTCCTCACAGAGAAACAAGGGGGGTTGGTAACCAAGGACACACTGAAACGAAGTAAGGAAGAGGGATGAGTGCATGAGTGAGTTCTGAGTGTATTTGGCCCAGGCCATATACTGACTCCAGTTGTGTGGAGAGGCAGAACATTGTTGGCGGAGGTACTTCCCTATTTCTTGGTTCAGGCGTTCCGTATGCCCGTTGGTCTGGGGGTGGTACCCGGAGGAGAGACTGAGGGCGACCCCCAGTCGGTCACAGTAGGCTCGCCACACCTGGGAGACAAACTGGAGCCCGCGTTCAGAGACGATGTCCTCAGGAATCCCAGACAGACGGAACACCAGCTGAAACATACACCCCGCCAATTCCATGGCATTAGGTGGATGAGGAAGAGGAATCAGATGACACATTTTTGTAAAAGGTCTACTATGACAAGGATGGTGGTGTTACCAGAGGATTCAGGAAGGTCTGTGATGATGTCAACAGCTATGGTATGTGGGGCCACGGTCTGTGAGGGATTGGCAAAGGTTGAAGATTCCCGGAAGGGAGATGGCGAGGGCTTTTGGTTTGGGTGCAGACTGGACAGGAGAATACGTAATCCCTTACGTCGGATGCCAGAGAGGACCACCAGAACTTCCGGGCTAGAAGTTCGGTGGTTCGTGTAATGCCCGGATGTAATGACCCCAAGGACGTGTGACACCATTGGATTTAGTTGGGGTCTAACAGCTGCTGGTATGTAACTCCTCCCAGCTGGTGTCTCAGAAGGAGCTGGGTTTGAGGTTAGGCAGAGTGAACCTCCCATTGTACTGGTCCCATAATGCAAGAGGAAGGAGGAATGTGTGTAGGGTCTGAGTTACTGGTAGCAAGGTCAAACTGGAGGGGGAGAGTATCAGCTTTTATGTTTTTCTTTCCAGGGATGTAAGTAACATGAAAATGAAAGTGTGTGAGGAAGAGAGCGCAGGGTGCTTGTCTGAAGTATAACCTCTTGGCCCCTCTGATATATCCCAGAGTACGATGATCTGTTAGGACGAGAAAGGGATGTTGTGAGCCCTCAAACCAGTGGCGCCACTCCTCGAAGGGCCAGCTTGATAACGAGGAGTTCTCTGTTCCCCACATCGTAATTCCTCTCAGCAGGGGATAATTTCCTGGAGAAGAAGGCACAGAGATGTGATTTGGGAGGTGTTCCCACCCGCTGAGAGAATATGGCTCCTACTTCGGAGGCATCCACCTCCATGGTGAAAGGAAGGGTCGGATCAGGTTGGCGAAGGAGAGGAGCTGAGGTGAACAGGTGTTCCAAGTTGTTGAACGCAGTCAGGGTGGTATCAGTCCATTGAAGGGTCCGGGTCTTTTGGCTGGTAGGGCAGTGAGGGTAGTGACAGTAGAAATGAAGTTCCGAATGAACCGGCGATAGAAGTTGGAGAACCCAATGAAACGTTGGAGTTCCTTAAAACTTCTTAGGGCTCCTTTTTTTCTCAATTTCCGCCTGACTGACATGCCCAAAGTAAACTGCCTGTTGCTCAGGCCCTGAAGCCAGGATATAGATATAATTGGTACCATTGGAAAGAAAATACTTGTAAGTTTGTAGAAATGTTAAAATAATGTAGCAGACTATAACACAATAGATTTGGTAGGAGAAAATCCAAAGAAAAAACAATCAGAATTTTTAGTTGAGAGACCATGCTCTTACAATGGACAGTATAGGGGCATCTGAATTCTAGCTCCCAGGATGCAATTCCTATGGCTTCCACAGGGTGTCAGCAGTCTATGTTCAGTTTAGGACACAGTCTTGGAATTTCGTGTTTGGGCGAGCGATGAAGACAAGACGCACCTGCTAAAAATTGGTTTCCTATTGGACATACTTCTTTCTGTAAGAAATATATTAGTTTGATTACATTTTAGGGTATCCGAGGAGTAAGTAGAAATGGATTTTGACTTGTTGAAACAAAGTTTAGATTTTCTGATTCCTTTCTCTGCTTGTTGAACGAGTGGATTACTCAAATCGATGGCGCCAACTAAATTGACTATTTGGGATATAAAGAAGGATTTTATCTAACAAAACTACACTACATGTTATAGCTGGGACACTTTGGATGACAAATCAGAGGAAGATTTTCAAAAAGTAAGTGAAGATTTAGTCGCTAATTGTGAATTTATGAAACCTGTGTCGGTGGAAAAATGTTTTGATCTGGGGCGCCGTCCTCAAACAATCGCATGCTTTTGCTGTAATGGCTACTGTAAATCGGACAGTGCAGTTAGATTAACAAGAATTTAAGCTTTCAACCAATATAAGACACTTGTATGTACCTAAATGTTCAATATCCATAATTTTTATGATTATTTATTTGAATTGCGAGCCCTCCAGTTTCACCGAATTTGTCCCGCTAGCGAGATGCCTAGCTCAAACAGGTTAACGGTGGTGGGTTTGGGCCAGTTAATGACGCGGTGACTTTGTTCTCATCCATGCTGACCCCTCCAGGTGTCAGTACGAAGCCGGGGAAGTTTACCAAGGTTATATGGAAGGCACTCTTTTCAGTCTTGACATAAAGGTTATGGTCAAGGAGCCTTTGAATAACCTTTTGCACCTGCTGTATGTGTTCCTTCAGGGAGTAGGAGTAAATCAGGATGTCATCAATGTAGACGATGAGAAAGCGGTTGATCATATCCTGGAAAACCTTGTTCATAAAGGATTGGAAGACGGCGGGGACGTTAGTAAGGCCGTAGGGAATGACCAGGTATTTGTACCTCGAGCGGTGATAAAGGCCGTCTTCCATTCATCGCCTTCACGTATACGGACATGGTTATATGCACTTCGCAGGTCGAGTTTAGTATAGATGTTGGCGCGGCCCACTTGTTCAAGGGTCACTGGGATCAGAGGAAGGAGGAAACGGTTCTTGACCATGACGTCATTCAGGGAACGATAATCAATACATGGATGGAGACCACCATCCTTTTTTCCAACGAAGAAAAAGCTGGACAAAGCCGGAGAAGAAGGACGACTGAAAACATTTGAGTGATTCATTAATGTAGTTCTCCATTGCCTCCTATTCCGGGATAGATAGGGGGTAAACACAGCCCTTCAGTGGGGACACTCCAGGGAGTAAGTCAATAGCATAATCTCCTGGGCGATGTGGTGGCAGAGTGGAGACCTTGACTTTGCTGACGACGTTGCTGTACTGGGCGTATTCAGATAGTATGGTGGGTGGCACTGCCAAGGCAGAGTCCTCAATGGTGGTGGCTCTGCAGGGTAGGCTGAGACAACTGGAGAAGCAGGTAGAAGACCAGGACAGTAGTTCACCTTGTTGCCACGAGATGGCAGCATTGTGACGACAAAGCCAGAGGTGTCCGAGGATGAGTGGCTGCTTGAGGGATGAGAGTTCCATGAGTTTAATGGTTTTGGTGTGGAAGACTGTTTACGTGCTGCTGTGCGTTTGGTTGCTAACCTTACTTTGCTACCTGACAACTTTATGGTTTTAATTATTGTTTATATTGTTAGTTTTTACTTTTTTTCCATTAAACTTTTTCACTCCTGACGCTTTATCTGGACATGGTCCGTCGGGACCTCCACCAGCCAAAGCTAAGTAGTAGCATTAACATGATGCCTTCTAATTGCAGTCACTGTACTCATAATATACAGGAGAACAGCTGTGCTGCAAGCCCAGCTTCAGATGCAATCGTTTGGCAAGGGTAATTTCAGTGTAGGAAAGGATGAAACAGCATCTGTGCCACCAGTAAGTACAGATATTCATAATATCCACTCGTACAGGCCCCGCAGCCGGACAACATTCTCATGGCTTCTGGAGGGAAATGCTGTAGGAATGCTCAACCGGTGTCGCTCATTCAGCCGACAGAAACGTTCAACCGGTTCTCCCCATTAAGCAGCGAGTCGGAGTCAGAGGCCGAGCCTTCTCTACTCCTCCCGTTACGGGGTCTGAGACTCCGAAGCCTCCCACCATTAGGTCTGACAAATTGAAAACCCTGGTCATTGGCGACTCCGTTACCCGCAGTATTAGACTTAAAACAAATCATCCAGTGATCATACACTGTTTACCAGGGGGCAGGGCTACTGATGTTAAGGCTAATCTGAAGATGGTGCTGGCTAAAGCTAAAACTTGCGAGTGTAGAGAGTATAGGGATATTGTTATCCACGTCGGCACCAACGATGTTAGGATGAAACAGTCAGAGGTCACCAAGTGCAACACAGCTTCAGCATGTAAATCCGCTAGAAAGATGTGTCGGCATCGAGTAATTGTCTCTGGCTCCCTCCCAGTTAGGGGGAGTGATGAGCTCTACAGCAGTCTCACAACTCAATCGCTGGTTGAAAACTGTTTTCTGCCCCTCCCAAAAGATAGAATTTGTAGATAATTGTCCCTCTTTCTGGGACTCACCCACAAAGAGGACCAAGCCTGGCCTGTTGAGGAGTGACTTACTCCATCCCTGGAGGGGTGCTCTCATCTTATCTACGAACATAGACAGGGCTCTAACTCCCCTAGATCCTCAATGAGATAGGGTGCAGGCCAGGCAGCAGGCTGTTAGCCAGCCTGTCAGCTTAGTGGAGTCTGCTACTTGCACAGTCAGTGTAGTCAGCTCAGCTATCCCAATTGAGACCGTGTGTGTGCCTCGACATAGGTTGGGAAAAACTAAACATGGTGGTGTTCACTTTAGCAATCTCACTGGAATAAAGACCTCCTCCATTCCTGACATTATTGAAAGAGATTGTGATACCTCACATCTCAAAACAGGGCTACTTAACCTCTCTAGGGTAGGTGAGACGCTAAAGTCCCACCAGGCCAACATCCGGTGAAACTGCAGAGAGCTAACATTCTAAATACACCATTTGTTATAGTAAACATTCTTGTAAATACATTTATCTTACATCATTTAAAAGATGAACGTCTTATTAATCCAGCCACTGTGTCAGAATTCAAAAAGCTGTTACTGTGAAAGCAAACATGCTATTTTCTGAGGACGGCGCCACGCACACACAAGTATTACTAGCATTTTCCAACCAAGCATTAGCGTCATGAAAGTCAGAAATAACAATAAAATAAATCGCTTACCATTAAAGATCTTCCTCTGGTGGCAATTCCAAGTGTCCTAACTACACAGTGAACATTCGTTTTGTTTGATGAAATCCATTTTTATAGCCTAACACGAAACATTTGTAAACCGCTTGCATCCTGATTTCCGTCTCATTCAATTTTGGACGAGGCGTTTATGGTAATTACACACACTAAACAAACGTTTATCCAGTCATGGTTGGTTTCATTGCAATCCTCTGGTTGTTACTAACACAACCATACTTGATGGTTCTTTTCCCGGGACGTATTGACCGAAACAAACCGATTTGAAGACACCAATCAATGACATCATTGCTCACCAATGGTAGGACCGGTCTGTCGTTGAATGACTGTATTTTGGCCCAATGACCACTGATCATCTTGAAATCTAGCTTGGAAGATAGCCAATGAGCTGAGGTAAACGGCAATATGTAATGGTTATATGTTTGAAGACCAGCCTTTGTTGTAAACTCTGGCGTGAAAGAGGTTCATTCACCATTGCAAATCCTACTTGACGGAGCCACGGGTGTTACGCATAGCATTACATATTCAATAGCATTTTCAACAAGTTTATATATGTAAAATATGGAGAATAAATCAGGAAAAGTCTAGGAATACAGATTTAACCCAAATTATAGAGGAAATAGATAGATACGTTGTCAGGCGTGTGAAGGACGGTGCCGGGGCATGGACAACAAAAAATGTCCCCATTCCAGCTGAAGGACTACATCAAGAGCATGGGAAATGTGGACCTGTCAGATGCGCTGATAGGATACTACAATGTTCTCCACAAGACCATGAAATGGTACAAGACATTTCTTTATCATTTCATTGACATTGCTGTGGTGAATGCCTTCAACCTCCAGAAGTAAATAGCTAAGAGCTGTGGACAGCCCCCCATCTCACAGCTAGCCTTCAGGGAGCTGCTCATCCAGGAGCTTGCTAGCTACAGCAAGTCCACTGTAGCACCTTCTGTCCCCTCTACCTCTATCCCTTCTGCTCCAACCAGTGGTGTTCACCTGCACAGATTCATCTCTGCAGGCATGAATGTGCCTCAGGGCAAAAAGGGCACAGTAGGGAGATGTCATTGTGCCCTTTGTCACAGGAAATGCCCCATCACCGGCACCACTTGCTCAGTAAGCCTTTGCTTTACAGCAGAAAGAGACTGCTATGGGCCATGGCACCAGCAGCACAATATTGTGTAGAGGACTGAGGGTCTTCACAATATTTTAAATAGAAAATATGTAAATAGTTACCCTTGTTAATTGTTTGTTTTATTATTAGTATTATATTTTTTTTTATATATACAGTATATATATATTTTGGGTCACTTGGGTACATTTGTGTGGGACACCTGGGTGACTTCATGCTCAATGTCATGTAGCTTGCTCATTTTTGAAGTTATCTGTCCAAAGCTTTGCTCAGCTATTGTTGCCATCTTATGTTCTTCATTCCAATCATCCACAGCATCCTATCTGTATGTTTGGCTGTTCTTGGTCATTTGAAAGATGATGCAGCAACAATAAAAAACAGAAAACGTTTATTTCCTTGTATTTTCTTCTACCAGATCTATTGTTATATTTTCCTACATTCAATTCACATTTCCACAAAATTCAGAGTGTTTCCTTTCAAATGATACCAAGAATATGCATTTCCTTGCCTCTGGGCCTGAGCTACAGGCAGTTAGATTAGGGTACATCAGAGTACAAAAATCAGTTAACCACCTAACTGAGGAACTCAACGTAACCTTGCACAATACCCTAGATGCAGTCGCACCCCTAAAAACAAAAACCATTTGTCATAAGAAACTAGCTCCCTGGTATACAGAAAATACCCGAGTTCTGAAGCAAGTTTCCAGAAAATTGGAACGGAAATGGCACTACACCAAACTGGAAGTCTTCCGACTAGCTTGGAAAGACAGTACCGTGCAGCATCGAAGAGCCCTCACTGCTGCTCGATCATCCTATTTTTCCAACTTAATTGAGGAAAATAAGAACAATCCAACATTTATTTTTGATGCTGTCGCAAAGCTAACTAAAAAGCAGTATTCCCCAAGAGAGGATGGCTTTCACTTCAGCAGTGATAAATTCATGAACTTCTTTGAGGAAAAGATCATGATCATTAGAAAGCAAATTACGGACTCATCTTTAAATCTGCATATTCCTCTAAAGCTCAGTTGCCCTGAGTCTGCACAACTCTGCCAGGACCTAGGATCAAGGGAGACACTCAAGTGCTTTAGTATTATATCTCTTGACACAATGATGAAAATAATAATGACCTCTAAACCTTCAAGCTGCATACTGGACCCTATTCCAACTAAACAAGTGAAAGAGCTGCTTCCTGTGCTTGGCCCTCCTATGTTGAACATAATAAATGGCTATCTATCCACCGGATGTGTACCAAACTCACTAAAAGTGGCAGTAATAAAGCCTCTCTTGAAAAAGCCAAACCTTGACCCAGAAAATATAAAACACTATCGGCCAATATCAAATCTCCCATTCCTCTCAAAGATTTTAGAAAAAGCAGTTGCTTTTTTTCTTATCTGTCGGAAAGATATCAGTTTGTCTCTGTGGATGGTTTGTCCTCTGACAAATCAACTGTACATTTCGGTGTTCCTCAGGGTTCCGTTTTAGGACCACTATTGTTTTCACTGTGTATTTTACCTCTTGGTGATGTCATTCGGAAACATAATGTTAACTTTCCCTGCCATGCGGATGACACACAGCTGTACATTTCGAGGAAACATGGTGATGCCCCAAAATTGCCATCGCTGGAAGCCTGTGTTTCAGACATAAGGAAGTAGATGGCTGCAAATGTTCTACTTTTAAACTCGGACAAAACAGAGATGCTTGTTCTAGGTCCCAAAAAATAAAGAGATCTTCTGTTGAATATGACAATTAATCTTGATGTTGTACAGTCGTCTCAAATAAAACTGTGAAGGACCTCGGCATTACTCTGGACCCTGATCCCTCTTTTGACGAACATATCAAGACTGTTTCAACGACAGCTTTTTTCCGTCTATGTAACATTGTAAAAATCAGAAACTTTCTGTCGAACAAACATGCAGAAAAATGTATCCATGCTTTTGTCACTTCTAGGTTAGACTACTGCAATGCTCTACTTTCCAGCTACATGGATAAAGCACCTAATAAACTTCAGTTTGTGCTAAAGACGGCTTCTAGATTCTTGACTAGAACCAAAGAATTAGATCATATTACTCCAGTGCTAGCCTCTCTACACTGGTTTCCTGTTAAGGCAAGGGCTGATTTCAAGGTTTTACTGCTAACCTACAAAGCATTACATGGGCTTGCTCGTACCTATCTTTCCGATTTGGTCCTGCCGTACATACCTACACGTACGCTACGGTCACAAGATGCAGGCCTCCTAACTGTCCCTAGAATTTCTAAGCAACCAGCTGGAGGCAGGGCTTTCTCCCATAGAGCTCCATTTTTATGGAATTGTCTGCCTACCAATGTGAGAGACGCAGACTCGGTCTCAACCTTTAAGTCTTTATTGAAGACTCATCTCTTCAGTAGGTCCTATGATTGAGCGTAGTCTGGCACAGGAGTGTGAAGGTGAACGGAAAGGCACTGGAGCAACAAACCGCACTTGCTGTCTCTGCCTGGCCAGTTCCCCTCTCTCCACTGGGATTCTCTGCCTCTAACCCTAATACAGTGGCTGAGTCACTGGCTTACTGGTGCTCTTCCATGCAGTCCCTAGGAGGGGTGAGTCACTTGAGTGGGTTGAGTCACTGACGTGATCTTCCTGTCTGGGTTGTGCCGTGGCAGAGATCTTTGTGGGCTATACTCAGGCTTGTCTCAGGATGGTAAGTTGGTGGTTGAAGATATCCCTCTAGTGGTGTGGGGACAGTGCCTTGGAAAAGTGGGTGGAGTTATATCCTGCCTGTTTGGCCCTGTCCGGGGGTATCGTCGGATGGGGCCACAGTGTCTCCCGACCCCTCCTGTGTCAGCCTCCAGTATTTATGCTGCAGTAGTTTATGTGTGTAGGGGCTAGGGTCAGTCTGTTAAATCTGGAGTATTTCTCCTGTCTTATCCGATGTCCTGTGTGAATTTAAGTGTGCTCTCTCTAATTCTCTTTCTCTCTTTCTTTCTCTCTTTCTCTCTCTTGGAGGACCTGAGCCCTAGGACTACCTGGCCTGATGACTCCTTGCTGTCCCCAGTCCACCTGGCCGTGCTGCTGCTCCAGTTTCAACTGTTCTGCCTGCGGCTATGGAACCCTGACCTGTTCACCGGACGTGCTACCTGTCCCAGACCTGCTATTTTCAACTCTCTAGAGACAGCAGGAGCGGTAGAGATACTCTCAATGATCGGCTATGAAAAACCAACTGACATTGACTCCTGAGGTGCTGACCTGTTGCACCCTCGACAACCACTGTGATTGTTATTATTAGACCTTGCTGGTCATCTATGAACATTTGAACATCTTGGCCATGTTCTGTTATAATCTCCACCCGGCACAGACAGAATAGGACTGGCCACCCCTCATAGCCTGGTTCCTCTCTAGGTTTCTTCCTACGTTCTGGCCTTTCTAGGGAGTTTTTCCTAGCCACCGTGCTTCTACACCTGCATTGCTTTCTGTTTGGGGTTTTAGGCTGGGTTTCTATGCAGCACTTTGATATCAGTTGATGTACGAAGGGCTTTATAAATACATTTGATTTGATCAATACTGGGATGGAGAATTGCTTCTGGGGGATATTTAGAAATAAGGACACGCCTGCCTGCCTGGCGGCGGGGGGGGGGGGGGGTGACCCTTCTCATCCCTCCATGGGGGGCTTTTCCTCCACAGTATAGGCAGAGCCCTTCTTGGATCCACTTTTGTCGTTCGATACACGGGAGAGGAGCATGGCCCAACTGCATGGGCTCTGGAAGACTCAGACAGGATGACGGAATTATGGAAAGAGAAGGTTTCGGGTTCCTGGGTGGTTCCTGAGTTCTCCGGCGATGAGGTGGTCGATGGAGATGGACACACGAATCTATGGATTTAAATCCTGAAGGTCACCTCTACAGGCCAGCTCCACCTGAAGTTCCCTGTTGAGCCCTCTTCGGTAGACGGTAAATAAAGCAGCCTCATTCCATCCACTCCCTGCAGTCATGGTGTGGAACTCGATGGTGTGTCATGGTGTGTAACTCGAGGGCATACTCGGCAGCTGAATTGCATCCTTGTTGAAGTTCTATGAGGAGGTCTCCTATAGGACTACCGGAGGGAGAGTGACCTCGGATCCGAGGTTCTGTGCTGTTGGCAGTCCATATGGCATTGGTCCAATCCAGGGCTTTGCCTGTGAGTAGAGACACATTAAAATCCACCCTGCTCTTGTCGGTGGTGAAGTTAGTGGGGTTGTTCTCAATGTATATCAGAAATCCATTACATTTCCCAGGTGAACCTTCATATTTTCCAGGCATCGTTATGAACAAAGGAGGGCTATGGGTTATGATACCTGACATCGGAGGAGTAGGGATAGGCTGTCGGAGAAGATGGCACATTTCCTCCATAAGCTTCTCTTGCTGTGTTAGGCGCCGCTGTAGCTCTGCTG
Organism: Oncorhynchus mykiss; assembly: GCF_057628025.1. NCBI lineage: Eukaryota > Metazoa > Chordata > Actinopteri > Salmoniformes > Salmonidae > Oncorhynchus > Oncorhynchus mykiss. Next base: position 13,741,226 of record NC_143049.1, read on the forward strand.
AATCCATTACTTTTTTAGGTGAGGTATTCTGTAATTAATAATTAGGGAGAAAAAGGTGTAGATTCACACACAGTGCAGGGCAGATGTTATTTAAGCCTTCACAGAAAGCAGGAATTGTGGTTGCAGGCAATGGTCATACACAGGTAGTTAGTCAAAAACAAACAATACCTCACAACTACACAAACAGAAAGAACTGAATCAGGGAGCTGATGAGACCAGGTGAAAAACGAACACAGGTGAAATCAATGAACAAAAATGAAAGACAGGGCTACGTTCCAGAACACAAAGAAACATGGCAATGTTCAAGAACACAAAGAAAAAGAACACAAGGCTGACTAAGAAAAGAAAAGCAGAACCTAACATATCCGCATGTGGTTAACTATTCCGCACTGTTTTGCCCTGCTCTGAGACAAGCATAGGGACTGGTCTTGATAAATCAATTAGATTTTTATTTCACTGTTTCTCTGTTTGGGTATTGGTTAGCCTACAATTTGGGTGTGGAAATGTTAGGATTATTTTGCTCTTAGTAGCCTACTCCCGACATTGTACAGCGCCATATTTCCCAACGGAAACCCAGAGGGTTTCGTTTTTCATTTTTATTGCAAAAGAAACACCATAATTTGAATCAAATTAATTAAGCTACATTTCTTAAAATCAATCTCATATACTATGTTCTTACAAAAAAAACGGTTTTAAATTCTCTAGTACAGCCAATATAATAAATAATATATAATATAGCACTAACTAGCATTATTGGCAACAATGGCTGACACTTAAATAACGTGCCATAGAATTCTGCAGCAGCTCGCAACGTGTGCTGCAGTGTGACTCAACTTTTACAGGAAGAACCACTGTACATCCTTAGCACAAATGGCAGATGGTTGACTAAAAATTGTGGATGACAAGTTAGTGGATGTAGCGTTGTTAGACTTTAGTGCTGCTTTTGATGTACAGTAATTGATCATGAACTACATTGATTGAACTGTATTGATAGGTAAACTCAAATGTTATGGATTCACATCCACAGCTCTATCCTGGATGGAAAGCTATCTATCCAGGAAAAGGCAAAGAGTTTTCTTTAATGAAAGTTTCTCAGACAGTATGTCTAAGCTGTGGTATTCCACAAGGCAGCTCCCTAGGCCCACTCCTCTACAACATTTTTACTGATGATTTACCATCTCTAATTGAAAAAGCACCAGTGGTAATATATGCTGATGACTCAACAATATATAGTGCCGCATCAGCACATAATGAGTTAACGGTTGTACAGAGCAATGACTTAACAACTGTATCCAAGTGGATTGCTGAGAACAAATTGTTGTTAAACATTTCCAAGGCCAAATATATTGTGTTCGGCCATAGAAATATGCTTGCTGGTGACTCGCAATTAAACTTGTCAATGGATGGGTGCCTGTAGAAGAAGTGAAAAAGTAAACTAAACTACTTGGCTTTATGTTGGACTCTTTGCTCTGCTGGTCTGATCATATTACATTGTTAATAACATTATTATTAAAATGGGGAAAAGTATAGCTCTGACAATAAAATGCTCAGAGTATTTAACGTTCTCTGCTCTTTGTAAGGTGATTCAATCTTTGGTGCTCTCACACCTAGAGTAGTATCCAGTCATACAGTATGGTTAAAAACTTCAGCAAGCTCAAAACAGAGCTGCCAGACTAGCTCTTCACTGCTCTGCAGATATCAACCGAATACACAATAACCTCTCAAGGCCTTCTGTTTTAAGTAAATTACTATCTAGTCTTTAGATTTTTCTCAGAAATGCAATCCTACTAAAAAAAACATTATTTCTCAAGAGACAATATCACCAAACAGGCGAGACAGGCTAATTTGTGGCATCGGATATCCCCCAGACCTAAAAAAAACCCTCCTCAAATCAACAGTTATATACAGTACATCGCCATCGCTGAATGGAACTCCTTACCAACTCATATTTCCCAAGTCAAAAGGGAATTCTTATTCAATAAAACATTAAAAGTACATCTAATAAGATTAACCATATGACTGGACAGATACTGATCCCTGAAAATGTTTTTTGAATGTTAAATGTTACCTTTCAGGTTTTTTTAAATGTATGGTTTTGAAAAATGTTTTTAAAGTATTTTTGTCTGACCCCAGGAAGACTAACTGTCATCATGGCAGACAATGTGGATCCTAATGAAATTAAAATGAAAGTACTTTCATAGATACTTTATTAATTGGGGTGTTTTCTTGACTTTTTACAACCTTAGTTATAGGAAGTATCTTCAAGAAATGATATGCTGTCATAAGAAATGGTTTTGGTAGAAGGTACAAGGCTGAAGACATGTCATTTACCTTTTCAATTACAAAGTGAACAGTTTGCACTTTAAAACCATTTAAATTACCTTTCATCTGACAGTTTTCACATAATGTTAAAATCACTGTAAAGTGAATGTAAATTCCATTGGAGCCCGTCTCAGTTTTCGCCAAAGCTAATCCCCATCACATAATCACCCCTGAGGTTTCCCACTGATCTAACTGTTGGTTGACCTCTGACCTCTCCTGGTTCCCACCAATGCCAACTGGGGATTATATAACTTGTCACAACCCTGGGCTGTACACAGAGGGCGCACAAGCACTGCTTTCCTCTGCAAATGTTTTTCCCTCTGAAAAACGGTCTAGCTTGTGTTAGCTTGTGGTGGCTAACTGTGGCTAAGTGTTGGTCTTTGTCCAAAGTGTTCAGATGCTGCTTTAATTTCCTTAAAATTCAATGTGATACAAATTTGACATTAGAGAGGCCACCTTAATCCCCCCTATCATTTCCACAGTTTGACCTCTGACTGCCTCATCTACGGGATCAATGTACTGTAGCCATCTACACCTCAGCTTTAAATGTAATGGGAACAAGATTGTCCAAGTTACTTTATTAGGAAGGTCCTCAGTCTCTTCTCCTCTCTTTTCTCATTCTCTCGTCATCTCTTTGCATTGGACTATAGCCCAATTGTTCTCCCAATGCATCATGGGAACATGTCTTTCATCATTGTCATCCTATCAGAAGTTTAGGGTCTAGTGTGAGTGTTGTGTGTCTGTAGGGTCATAGAGTAGGCCAAAGATACAAATAGTCCACCCATGTATACTCTCCTCCCACTATTTCTCCTCCGAGACTCGTACAAAGCCCCATCACCCAATAGAGTCTACCTCCATCAGACCAAACCGCAAGAAAGGGAGGAGAATAAACAGTAAAACAAAGTAGCGGATCAGCAGTGGGATCAGTGGTCTAGTGTCAGGAGGACTGACTGGCATTCTAGTTTCCCAGGCAGCCTCCAGCCTGGCCCGGCTCTGCTGGGCTCCGTGCTCAGAGGGGGCAGCTCCAACCAACTCCTGCTGGCTTCTTATGGGCTTAGGCCACTGGACTGGTGGCACCTGTCTCCTCTTCAACGCCAGCCAGGCCGGGGAGACTGCCCCGCTAGCCCTGATCCCCGCACTAATTACTGCTCAAAGCAGTACGGATTTATTGCGCTCTTCTACAGGCGCCAATGGAGCCCCAGCGCAGCAGCTCACAGCTCCCCCAGGCAGCCAGGCAGCAGATTTAATTTGTCTCTCTATTTGGCCCGGAGGTGGGCAGACGGATGTGTCGGACATGTGGAGGACACCAGAGAAATGCCTTTGTACTGTTCATCTTCGATCGTCACTTGGATTTGGATGGTCTGCCATGTCTAGAATATGTGAATGTTGTTCTAATGACAGGACAGAAATACCCTGGTTCATCACATATTTTGAGAACCCCTTACATGTCATATTCTGATGATACTGGGGGGGATTCAACAAGATACAGTAGCTACATACACATACTTTACCTTTGGAATAAGAACAGCTTGAACGTTAATCACTAATTACACCAATAATAACTGAACAAAGAGTCAGCTAATACACGATCTTAGTCACGTCACATTTTTTTTTTTAACTACCTTTCCCTGGAAAGAATTACCACAAAGACAATAGCTGTGATACAGCAGCTAGTAATTGCTACTCATGCACCAATCTCAAGACTAGAAACAGGGGCTGGCTAATCAGGCCTTTGAAGGTATTCCAGTAGCCTAATGGGACGGGGAAAATCACATGAAATGCTGCGACAGTTTGTGACTTTTGTAGATTGACATATAAAGATTAGCGTACACCCACACATGCAACATGCATACTTATTTCTCCACTTCCTTATCGTACCATTATTACCATACAATATTAGGGCCAAGTCAATGACACATGACGTATAATCTCTGTGTGTAGAATGACTGACATGCCACGGACCACACATTTCGGTGTAATCCATCCCACTGTAATTTGATGATGCACAGCCCGCTATACCCTCACTGACAACACATATGAGCCACACATTTTTTTCAGATTGTAAATAGGATATGCAAGCAACGTCAGATTACATCTCCAGAGGCAAGTAGTGCATTTGATGGATTAATCGCGGCCAGGGCTTTGAAAAGTAAAACATAATGGTACTACACTGGCGGACAGGTGGAGGAAAGACTCCCTGTTCTTCAGAGACTCTATTACATCCTAACTGGCAAACAGTGCGGCTGATACATTTTTGTGGATGGTTATAATTATACTAAAATAAGGGGGGAAAACGTGGAATCATCACTTGACTTACTGAGAGAACCTAGTTGGAATAGTGAAAGATGTGTTGACTAAATCAGGTCACTTTCTACTAATGTGATTATCGCTGTGAACCCCAATACAGCAATCACCTGTGGACTGAGACCGATTCTACACAGCAAGTAGATGCTGTCTACAAAACAAACTATGGACAATTTACTGCACTATAGAGGCATCTTCTCTTTGTAGATGTTTCATGGTTTATTGTATTTTTTTATTGATATCAATGAACCACTATTTAATTTATTTACAGCTGTGTGTATTCTAAGCAAATAAGCACACAGTTCCAGATATACTGTAAATGCTCAAGCCCTACACCCCAACCCGAGCCACCTCTGGTCTCTTGGCTGTTCCACCCCTACAGGGGTTCAGTTCCCAGTCAGCCCAGTCCAAGCTCTTCTCTGTCCTGCCACCCCCAATGGTAGAACCACATTCCCCCTGAAGCTATTACAGCTTAGTCCCTGCCCATCTGCAAAAAAAAGACTGACCTTGCTGATGACTACTTTTTTTTTAGGGAAAATGTCCTTGCTTGCTACGACCGTGACACGTGGTTTTCTCACCCAGCTATCTCAAGATGAATGCATGTATTGTCCGTCACTTTGCATAAGAGCGTCCGCTAAATGACTAAAATGTCAAATGTACAGTAGTTGCCTGATTATAACCAGGTGAAGGATTTGTTCCACTTCCTAGGCAGCTGACCATAAAACACACAGACCGTGTGCAGTGACCCCTTTCATACAGTAGCCTATTCTCACCAACTCTTTGTTTCGCCCTGAAGTCAGACTGGGTCATTACTTTTACTAGTTCCCTATGGCTTAATACATCCTCTGATGTTTCCAACACACTGCACTTAACATTCCTGATGTACTTCTGGTCACTTGTGTGTGTTGAAGTGACAAAAAAATAAGTTATACCCCATGTAACGTGCACTTATCCAAAACACCATACAGACAAAAGTTAGAAAAACAAAACTGTCCGTAACTCTTGGCCCTCTGCCATCATATACTGCTGAGATAAGGTCCTTGCTTGATGAAGTCATCGGAATGAGGCCAGCTCTGGGAGGTCAGTGCACTCTTAACCCGGCAGCACTCATGCAACCACATCTACTGAATAGAATGGGCCAATTGACACAGGTTCAGGTCTGTGGAATGATAAATATTCCTTCCTTGCCTTTACAGTGACAGCACCCGGAGTGGACCATGTGCCTCTGCGGTTCCGAACCTTTTCAAATAAATAACCTGAAAAAAATCTAATTGATAACATTGATAGAGAAGTCGTAAGTTTACATACACTTAGGTTGGAGTCGTTAAAACTCGTTTTTCAACCACTCCACACATTTCCTGTTAACAAACTATAGTTTTGGTGAGTCGGTTAGGACATCTACTTTGTGCATGACACAAGTAATTTTACAACAATTCTTTAAAGACAGATTATTTCACTTACAATTCACTGTATCACAATTCCAGTGGGGCAGAAATTTACATACATTAACTTGACTGTGCCTTTAAACAGCTTGGAAAATTCCAGAAAACTATATCATGGCTTTAGAAGTTTCTGATAGGATAATTGACATAATTTGAGTCAATTGGAGGTGTACCTGTGGATGCATTTCAAGGCCTACCTTCAAACTCAGTGTCTCTTTGCTTGACATCATGGAAAATCAAAAGAAATCAGCCAAGATCTCAGAATTGGTTTTTTAGACCCCCACAAGTCTGGTTCGTCCTTGGGAGCAATTTCCAAACACCTGAAGGTACTGCGTTCATCTGTACAAACAATAATATGCATGTATAAATACCATGGGATCACGTAGCCATCATACTGCTCAGGAAGGAGACACGTCCTGTCTCCTAGAGATGAATGTACTTTGGTACGAAAAGTTAAAATCAACCTGGTGAAGATGCTGTAGGAAACAGGTACAAAAGTATCTATATCCACAGTAAAATGAGTCCTTTATCGACATAACCTGAAAGGCCGCTCAGCAAGGAAGAAACCATTGCTCCAAAACCGCCATAAAAAGCCAAACTATGGTTTGCAACTGCACATGGGGACAAAGATTTTACTTTTTGGAGAAATGTCCTCTGGTCTGATGAAACAAAAATAGAACTATTAGGCCATAATGACCTTTGTTATGTTTGGAGGAAAAAGGGGGAGGCTTGCAAGCCTAAGAACACCATCCCAACCGTGAAGCACGGGGATGGCAGCATCATGTTGTGAGGTGCTTTGCTGCAGAAGGGACTGGTGCACAAAAAAAAAAAAATGGCGTCATGAGGATGGAAAAATGATGTGGATATATTGAATCAACATCTCAAGATGTCAGTCAGGAAGTTAAAGCTTGGTCGCAAATGGGTCTTCCGAATGGACAATGACCCCAAGCATACTTCCAAAGTTGTATCAAAATGGCTTAAGGACAACAAAGTCAAGGTATTGGAGTGGCCATCACAAAGTCCTGACCTCAATCCTATAGAAAATCTGTTGGCAGATTGGCAGAACTGAAAAGCGTGTGGGAGCAAGGAGGCCTACAAACCTGACTCAGTTACACCAGCTCTGTCAGGAGGAAGGGGCCAAAATTCACCCAACTCATTGTGGGAAGCTTATGGAAGGCTACCCGAAACGTTTGACCCAAGTTAAACAATTTAAAGGCAATGCTTCCAAATACTAATTGAGTGTGTGTAAACTTCTGACCCACTGGGAATGTGATGTAAAAAAATAAAAGCTGAAATAAATCATTCTCTCTGCTATTATTCTGACATTTCACATTCTTAAAATAAAGTGGTGATCCTAACTGACCTAAGACAGGGAATTTTTGCTATGATTAAATGTCAGGAATTGTGAAAAACTGAGTTTAAATTTAGTTGGCTAAGGTGTATGTAAACTTTCGACTTCAATTGTGAAAGTGAATTGAATAATGTCATGTCATGATTCAAGGGGAAATTCCTTGCTTGATGCATGCATGCAATACATTTCCGTTGCAGCAAGACTCAGCTCACGCTAATTTGTATATATTATCAAGACCTGATTTCTTTTATGTCTACGTAATGAAATATGTGATTTTTTTCCTCTGTACAGTAAAATGAATGAATCATGTTTCATGTAAAGGTAAGCCATCTTTTAAATCAGGGATGGGCCTTGTCACCTCCAGATTTTCATTTCAACATGATATGAGTTGTTTACACTCTACAGATTGGCAGGATGAGAAAGACCAGCTTGTTTCTAATTGACCAACTGGCAGAGGTGATGTAGCTCCTTATTGCTCACAGGTAACAGGCCTTCAAGACATTAACCCAGCATCCCAAAGGGATCCTAGGAAAAACAAACCACAGTGTTTGACCTTTTCAAGAGACTCTTGTACCATCAGGCTCCCCTTACAACTCATATCAGCTTCCATTGAAGTCCAAACAAAGGCTCAGTAATAGTAACCAAATAAGAGACAAGCTCTGAGCAAGAGCCCTGCCACTAGAGCCAAGACACCGAGACATTGTGGGACGTGTGATTGTTGCAATGATGCAGAACCAGCCACCCAGAGCGAACATTTTGCAGTCAGACACAGTCTATACAATAGAATACACTATGTCAATTCAATTGGTGTTCTCATTTTTCATCCTCACACAGTATTCATACACAGACGCCACAGTACACTATAGGAGAGAGAGCAAGAGTTGTCTTATGTGGATATTATAATTGATTGCTTCTCAGATATACTCAGTTCTGTACTATAAGATTTGCTGGCCAGAAATGTGTGACAGCCTTAAGAACCTACTTTAACACTATACAGTATCAGTGGTCTTTGTGGTATTAAAAGTCTGCTGGATCCTCTCTATTCGTATACATTATATATTGCATTGACACCTAAGGATGGTACTGCCAGGGGAGTAGCCCATTATGACTGATTTTGTAAATATTTAGGCTTAGCCACATTAAGCTGATTTGGGTACTTTACTCTGCTGGTCTGCCATGAACACTTAAGGCTAAATCTCCTTAAATTTGTACTGTGCCACTCCGCGCAAGCTTCACATCCTCCCTGGGACAATATAAATGCCTGATTTGGCAAGTTACATCATCAGGATTTTTAAATATTTAATAGGGGATTTATGGACGGTTTATGATTTTATGTGGCTTTTTAAACTCTCTGCCTTGGCGACAGTGTCAGGGGTATGGCGATTTCTTTTGGAATTGGGTCTGGTGTTTTTGGAGATCATCAGAGGAACGCTTTCTTTCTTTCTTAGAAAGTTGGGAAAGTCTGGGCAGACCTGTAATAATTGATTTGAGGGGCCAAGGAGCCGAGGGTTTCTGTCTGAGTGTCAATCTACTGGTCTATTTGGTAAACGAGAGGCCCAGTACCAGGTTCTGGTGGCGAGACAGCAGAGATGTTGTGGTGAAGGGCTAGGCTAAGCTCTTTGGGTGAAGTGTAGCTATCCCTGTGGTTAGGCCCTGAAGGAACAATTACTGGAAGCCATAAAAAGGGTTCGGAGAAAAAATGATGAGCATTAGGCTCGAAGTTGAAACAGAGATGTTTGTTTTTCCAAAACACTGTCGTCTGTTTTAAATGTTGAGACATTTTTGTGGATCTCAATCAAAACGCGGAATGCAGAAAGAGAAAGAATGCCTGTGGTTGAATCTTTGATCCCTTCTTTCAAGGTGCTACCGCAGACCACAACGTCCAAAATAAGGGAAATATAATTAAATTATGAAGTTATCCTAAAGGGTTTTGTTTCCTCCAAAACATGAAACAAAACTGACGTTTTGGGGAATACAAGATGAAAACGGGGTTGTCAAAATGTAATCCTGGGAGGGTTTCACCATCCGTGATTTTATTTGCAAAGAACATGGAATATGCAGTAAATGAAAGGGTGACATCAGTGTTCATTTCAATTGTGGTGTCGCCTATCAAAAGCTCTGTCCCCTTCCCATCAACCCCATGTCCAAACATCACGTGTGTAGTGCAACACAAATTAATTGGTTTCTGTGATTCCATCTCCAACGTTAGGAGGGCTGTGTTACCCCAGTAATCCCTGCACTGAATCTTCTATCTCGGGCAAAATTCTTAGCACAAGCCAGCCTGAAGAGCCAATGACAAGCTGGTCACACAAGTATTATGTTTTATGTTTCCCCATTACTGTCTACTGTTTCACATCGAGGTTAGGACCATCAAGCAAACTGCAGCTTACAAAAGAATGGGCCCATTGATTCCCCAAGGAATAATTTTAGTGGAGGGAGAATTTAGCACAGGCCAGCTAAGAGAGGGCTATTAGCTTCTTCTACAGCTCTGTGATCCATGACTGGGGAGCCTCAGTCTCAGTCAGAAGGGAGAAAGGGGACCCCAGCCTGGCACCGATTCATTCCCGTCAGCTCACTCTCCAAGCCAACAGCCAGTGTGTGGGAGTGGTGGTGAAGTCACGTTTAGTGCGGTGTTTGTTTGTTTCATTATCGAGCATACAATGGATATATGGGCTGCCTCCTACCTGGAATTCGATACAAGATAATTCATCAGGGTCTGTTTTCCGATATGCCAAAGATAAGCAATACCTGTGCGATAAATATATATTAATTAGTTAACTTTAAAAAGCTATTATCAGTATGCAGACTGTGGTATTGCATAGGCTATGTATTCACATGCTATAACACTTCCCAGCTGTCCACTTAACAGCTTTATCACACATACAATATACACATACATTACAATCACAATTTGTCCCCTTAACTCTCTGTTTGGTTCTGCTGTGTGTCCTAGGTCTCAGAGTCCAATGGAGAGCCCCATCTGCCAGGGTGGGGCTGTTGAATTCCTCTTTCTCAGGAGAAATCAAAGTGGTCCATCATTACCTCTCCAGACTCCCCTTTTCCCATTTCAGCACCACACTGAACTGAGATATCAGCTAACACGTTATCCTCTTAGCCCCTGAGACTGATAGCCAGCAAGGGCCTAGAGCCAGGAGCGGCCATAGATGCCGGTGAATGGAGCAGGCGTCACAATCACAGAGACTGTCAATTGGTCACAAATAAGGTTTTCCATTCACACTTACTGGCCAATTGCAATCAATACATGTTCATATACTGTAGCCCAATAAATCTTACCCATAATGGTGGATAGGCTTTAAACCAATGGTATGTCAATTATATATGTTTGTGCATTATTTAAGAGAGTATTTAGTGTACTACTGTGATCCTCACTGTAATTATCACCCAATGGTCAAACAATTTTATGTGACGATGGCTGCGTTTACACAGGCAGCCCAATTTTGATCTTTAGCCGGATAGTTGGTCTTTTGAACAATCAGGTCAGCTTTTTTGCCAATTATTGGGAAAAAGATCAGAATTAGGCTGCCTGTGTAAATGCAGATTTTGAAGGATTATACAATTACTGTGCCATATTAATTATCCCAAAAATTGGTAATCTATGTATTCATGATGTCACTGAAAAAAGAAACAGACATGTTGAATGGATTTCCCATATTAATATGAAATGGGGGAGTTTTGCACACATCGGTTAAGTTGTTGAATTCATAAATAACTTCTCTGGTCACCTGTGGTGGATTACGACATTTAGCGGTAACCCATATATTGCAACACAACACTAACAATGAATAACAAAAAACATCATTAGTATCGTATTGTTACACAAACCATTACCCCATGGCAATAAATATTGGGTGACATTGTCCCATTAGTTTTGCCTGCCTGGACTACTTTTTCAGGAACATTTGATTGAACACCTTGGCTCACTTCCTCCATGTCAATACAGGAAGCCAAACCCACCAGGTTTTTATGATTTAAATGGAGAAATTTGGTGAGGGTCCTATTCCAGACACCTTGCCAAGTCATTTTATATCACTCAAAAGGAGCCAAAGAAGATGGAGAAGAAAAAAACTGTTAACATGTAAAAGGACTAACATTAATAGCTTTCAATGTAATGTCTTCCAATAGCTGTGAGATGTTTTTACAAGTAAATCTGGCGTTTCTCATGTTGCGTTGTCATTCGAACAGGGTTAGCCTAGTGGCGTGAGGTATGTAATAGCTTATCTGAAGCCCAAAAAGTGAGATGTCAAGAAGCAAAAAAAAAAACATTACAGCAGCCCAAAGTGCTGGCAACTACCCAAGATGCACCTGCACATTCAATTACTCAGAGGGCGAAGGGGGGAGGGAGCGAGGGAGCGTTACTCTGTTACTCCTCTCTCTTTCTCTCTGTAATAGTCTAGACACCCAGCACCTGCTACACATTAATCTCTAATAGCCGCTAGATGTTGGATACAGCTGGATAACATGACAACATGGACGTCTGATTGACGACACCTTTTCCCTCAGCTCAGTTCCGTCCCTGCAGGGCCGGTGGCATACTCCTCAGCTTTCTCTGTGAAGGGTTAGCATGCAGCACCAGCCAGCAGCATGGGTTTGGCCTCCACATCAACTCGGCCGGGCAGGAGGAGGGATGTTTGGGGATTCTTGGGGCTGCTTGGAGGTGTACTCATGGGGGAATCTAAAAAGGTGCCAGTTATGCTTCACACGTTCCTGTGCCTGTCATCTTTGCAGGTGCGTTGCCGACTTGTTGGCAGAAGTCAAACACTGACATATTCTTTACATAAGAAAGGAGTGTGGTTCTGGAAGTTGTCCACCCACTGCAGGGTTGGGGTTGGTTCTCACCAGCCACCTCTGCACCAGCCTGCAGTACCAACATCATTGTTTCCTACAGCCAGAGCAGAGCAAGGCACTAGCCCACCCCATTGGAAGTAGTCATTCTCATCCGACCTACTCCCAGTTTATGGGACACTGCACTTTTATTTTGAAAGATCTAGCCATGGCTCACACTTGGTCCAGTTGCTCCCTTTTTCTTTCTATATGCACAACATGAAAATGATAAGTGCACTTGTAAATGATTCATAGTCATAAGGTTCCATGACTTTGTCCACACAGGGCATCTAAACACACAAAACACCTTTTGATGATTTTCATTACATTTTGGGTGTTTAATTTAACTTTTGTACACCTGTTGTGTTCCCAGTCAAAAATTACCGGTCATTAGAAATTAATGTGTGTGAGAGTACAATTAGTGTATAAAATGTAGTTCATGATCAGATGGACACACTCTCCTAGACCCCCACATGCATGTGTTATGTTTATTATGGATTTATAATCAGTTATAATGGGGTGGTCATTTTGGCCCGGGAACACAGAATTAATTAACAGGAATCGAACATAACAGGAGGGTTCAAATCTACGCGACTTAAACAGCTGCAGATTAGGAGAGGCACTTGTTGTGGCTTTAACAGTACTGCGTTGTTAGCAGTCAGATAGGTCATGATCGTTGGAGCATGCAGCACTCCAAAACAACTCTGTGACACTCCTGTGAAGCAGGTTGTACTCTAGTGAACTGTCGACACCTGACTAGAGGAAATATGTGCTCTATGTGTGCATAGTCAGCCAGTGGAAATGTCGTACAACATTTTTGAAATCCACCCCTCTAAAATACACCCATACATCACACTTGAAACATCTTGGATTTCAGAGATCTTTTAAGGCAGAATTTTTCAACCAACACCAATTTAACCTGTTAACAGGTAAATAATGAAACCGTATTTTGAATGTTTATAGTAGATATTCAAAAGTGTCATGCCTGCCAGGCTAATCCTTCGTTATGCACACCTGTCACCATCATTACGCGCATATGCGCTCAATGGACTCACCTGGACTCCTTCACTTCGTTGATTGCCCCCTCTATATCTGTTTGTTCCTAAGTTGTGTTCCCGTGTCAGCATTATTGTCATTTTGTTTTCGCCTGTCTAGACGCTGTCCGTATTCTGTTCCTGTCCGTGTTTCATGAAATGTTCACTCCTTGTACTTGCTTCTCGTTTCCAGCATCTGTCCTCACACAAAAGCATAGGCCTATTGTATTCAGGGTTCATAGAGTTCATAGATCCAGAATTAATTATGTAGTCCTAGATGCCTTTTAAAAACCCGTCCTCAACAATGTTTGTTACATTGAGGCATCATCAAAACTGTAACATCTCATGTTTTATGGAGTCGTGGCTGAACGACGACAATATCAATTTACAGCTGGCTGGTTATGCGATGTACCGGTAGGATAGAACAGTGACGACAAGGGGCAGGGGTCTATGTACTTTTGTAAACAACAGCTGGTGCACGATATCTAAGGAAGTCTCGAGCTATTTCTCACCTGAGATAGAGTTTCTCATGATAAGCTGGAGACCACACTACCTACCATGAGAGCTTTCATCTATATTCCTTGTAGCCGTTTACACACCACCACAGTCAGAGGCTGGCACTAAGATAGCATTGAATTCCGCCATAAGCAAACAAGAAAACGCTCACCCAGAGGCGGCGCTCCTAGTAGCCGGGGACTTTAATGCAGGGAAACTTAAATCCGTTTTACCAAATTTCTACCAGCATGTTAAATGTGCAACCAGAGGGAAAGTAACTCTGGACCACATATACTCCACACATAGAGATGCATACAAAGCCCTCTATTTGGCAAATCTGACCATAATTCCACCCTCCTGATTCCTGCTTACAAGCAAAAATTGAAGCAGGATGCACCCGTGACTAGATCAAAAAAGTGGTCAGATGAAGCAGATGCTAAGCTACAGGACTGCTTTGCTAGCACAGACTGGAATATGTTCCTGGATTCCTCCAATGGCATTGAGGAGTACACCACATCTGTCATTGGCTTCATCAATAAGTGCATCGATGATGTCGTCCTCATAGTGACCGTACGTACATACCCCAACCAGAAGCCATGGATTACAGGCAGCATCTGCACTGAGCTAAAGGCCAGAGCTGCCACTTTCAAGAAGTGGGACTCTAACCTGGAAGCTTATAAGAAATCCCGCTATGCCCTCCGACGAACCAACAAACAGGCAAAGCATAAATACAGGACTAAGATCGAGTCAAATTACACCGGCTCTGACGCTCGTCGGATGTGGCGGGGCTTGCAAACCATTACATACTACAAAGGGAAGCACAGCCGAGAGCTACCGGACGAGCTAAACTACTTCTATGCTCGCTTCGAGGAAAATAACACTGAAACATGCATGAGAGCACCAGCTGTACCGGAAGACTGTTTGATCACACTCTCCGCAGCCGACGTGAGTAGGACCTTTAGACAGGTCAACATACACAAGGCCGCAGGGCCAGACGGATTGCCAGGACGTGTACTGCGGGCGTGTCTTCACTGACATTTTCGACCTCTTCCTGTCCGAGTCTGTAATACCAACATGTTTTAAGCAGACCACCATAGTGCTTGTGCCCAAGAACACTAAGGTAACCTGGCTAAATGACTACCGACCCGTGGCACTGACGTCTGTAGCCATGAAGTGCTTTGAAAGGCTGGTGTTGGCTCACATCAACACCATCATCCCAGAACCCTAGACCCATTCCAATTTGCATACCGCCCCAACAAATCCACAGATGATGCACTGTCATGGTGTGCTTATTTTTATCCATATTTTTTGAAACTGCACTGTTGGTTAGGGGCTCGTAAGTAAGCCTTTCACTGTAAGGTCTACTACACCTGTTGTATTCGGCGCATGTGACTAATACAATTTGATTTGATTTGAACACTTCATTCCAAACAAACAAAATATTGACAAAACGGCTCCACAAGACCTCATTCGTCAGCCAGATAATTTGACTAGTGTTGTGGGGAGCCTACCCATATGATGACCCACTGATCAGAGAATGCACCCAGCTAACTCCCGGTCCCAAATAGTTACAGCCAGAGGAATGGAGAGCACAGAGAGAGAAGGCACTGACAGCTGTGGAATAGTGATGAGTAAAGTGAATACATAGGAACACACAGCGAGACAGACAGTTGCTCAACCTGTCAACAGAGTCTCCGTAATTCAATAAGTCAAGGTGGAGGACCATTCCTGTGTGACTGCAGCAAAACCATAAATAGCTGTCAGGCTTGTGAGTTTTTTTAATGGTAATCTCACCTGTCTCTCTCAACAGGTCTAGCTAACGTAATTGAAAACATTGTGAAGGAAAACGAGAACCACTGACACACAGAATGTATCTTTGTCCTCGTCTGTTATGTATGTGTTTGCTCTCCTGTTTTAACACGTTGCAAGAATCTCCCAATCCGTCTACGGGTCAATGTGTTTGACAATGCACCCCTTGTTCCTAACATTCTCTCCAAACGAAATTATCTGTCATTATGTTTGTGTTTGATACAAATGATGACAATGTCTGAATGTTTAGCATCGCTATGGAAAATATTTTGGGGTGGTATGTTTTGACAATAAATATTTGTAAGAGATGGCAATGTTTGGTTGCTCAATTTTTTTTTCCTCAGTCAATTTGTCTTTTTGACAATTTGTCTATTCCAGTGGTTGCCAAACTTTTTATAGTCCCGTACCCCTTCAAACATTCAACCTCCAGCTGCGTACCCCCTCTAGCACCTGGGTCAGCGCACTCTCAAATGTTGTTTTTTTGCCATCATTGTTTTTTGCCATCCTCATACACACATACACACACGCAGGCTTAAAAATGAGTGTGAGTTTTTGTCACAACCCAGTTTGTGTCACGGTTTTCTTGATGAGAAGGAGAGTCGGACCAAAATGCAGCGTGTCTATTGCAATCCATGTTTAATGAAGAAACAAACTAAACACAACCACTACCAAACAATAAACTTAACGAAAACCGAAACAGCCTATACTTGTGAAACCTAACACAGAACAATGACATCAGGACACTAAGGACAATCACCCACAAACACACAGTGAAACCCAGGCTACCTAAATATGGTTCCCAATCAGAGACAATGACTAACACCTGCCTCTGATTGAGAACCATATCAGGCCAGACATAGAAATAGACAAACAAGACATCCAACATAGAATGCCCACCCAGTTCACGTCCTGACCAACACTAAAACAAGGAAAACACACACGAACGATGGTCAGAACGTGACAGTACCCCCCCTCCAAGGTGCGGACTCCGGACGCACAACTTAAACCTATAGGGGAGGGTGTGGGTGGGCATCTGTCCGCGGTGGCGGCTCTGGCGCTGGACGTGGACCCCACTCCATAATAGTCTTTGTCCACCTCCTTAGCGTCCCTAGATAGGTGACCCTCCTAAGAGACAGCTCGGGACAGAGGGGAAGCTCGGAACAGAAGGACAGCTCGGGACAGAGGTAGCTCGGGACTGATGGGTAGCTCAGCACTGAGAGGAAGCTCAGCACTGAGAGGAAGCTCAGGCAGGTGGTTGGATCCGGCAGATCCTGGCTGGCTGGCGGTACTGAAAGATCCTGGCTGACTGGCGGATCCGGAAGAGTCTGGTCGACTGGCGGATCTGGAAGAGTCTGGTCGACTGGCGGATCTGGAAGAGTCTGGTCGACTGGCGGATCTAGAAGAGTCTGGTCGACTGGCGGATCTAGAAGAGTCTGGTCGACTGGCAGATCTGGAAGAATCTGGTCGACTGGCAGATCTGGAAGAGTCTGGTCGACTGGCAGATCTGGCTGCTCCATGCTGACTGGCTGCTCCATGCTGACTGGCAGCTCTGGCTGCTCCATGCTGACTGGCAGCTCTGGCTGCTCCATGCTGACTGGCAGCTCTGGCTGCTCCATGCTGACTGGCTGCTCTGGCTGCTCCATGCTGACTGGCTGCTCCATGCTGACTGGCTGCTCTGGCTGCTCCATGCTGACTGGCGGCCCTGGCTGCTCCATGCTGACTGGCGGCCCTGGCTGCTCCATGCTGACTGGCGGCCCTGGCTGCTCCATGCTGACTGGCGGCCCTGGCTGCTCCATACTAACTGGCAGCTCTGGTGGCTCCTTGCAGACTGGCAGCTCTGGCGGCTCCTTGCAGACTGGCAGCTTTGGCGGCATCCTGCAGACAGGCAGCTCTGGCGGCTCCTTGCAGACTGGCAGCTCCTTGCAGACTGGCAGCTCCTTGCAGACTGGCAGCTCCTTGCAGACTGGCAGCTCCTTGCAGACTGGCAGCTCCTTGCAGACTGGCAGCTCCTTGCAAACTGGCAGCTCTATGCAGACTGGCAGTTCTGAACAGGCGGGAGACTCCGGCAGCGCTGTAGAGAAGGAAGGCTCTAACAGCGCTAAACAGGCGGGAGACTCCGACAGCGCTGGAGAGGAGGAGGGCTCCGACAGCGCTGAACAGGCGAGGCGCACTGTAGGCCTGATGCGTGGTGCTGGCACTGGTGGTACTGGGCCGAGGACACGCACAGGAAGCCTGGTGCGGGGAGCTGCTACCGGAGGGCTGGGGTGTGGAGGTGGTACTGGAAAGACCGGACCGTGCAGGCGTACTGGAGCTCTTGAGCACCGAGCCTGCCCAACCTTACCTGGTTGAATGCTCACGGTCGCCCTGCCAGTGCAGCGAGGTGGAATAGCCCGCACTGGGCTATGCAGGCGAACCGGAGACACCGAGCGCAAGGCTGGTGCCATGGAAGCCGGCCCAAGGAGACGCACTGGGGACCAGATGCGTAGAGCCGGCTTCATGGCATTAGGCTCGACGCTCAATCTCGGGCTATGCACCCGCACTGGAGACACCATGCGCACCACTGCATAACACGGTGCCTGTCCGGTCTCTCTAGCCCCCCGGTAAGCACAGGGAGTCTGCCCAGGTCTCCTACCTGGCGTAGCCATACTCCCTGTTAGCCCCCCCCCAATAATTTTTTTGGGCTGCCTCTCAGGCTTCCATCCGCTACGTCGTGCTGCCTCCTCATATCTGCGCCTCTCAGCTTTCGCCGCCTCCAGTTCTTCTTTGGGGCGGCGATATTCTCCTGGCTGAGCCCAGGGTCCTCTTCCTTCTAATTCGTCCTCCCATGTCCATACCTCCTCTTTGGGCTGCTCCTGTTGCCTCTTCTCCTGCTGCACCTTTGGGCGGCTACACTCCCCTGGTTTAGCCCAGGGTCCTCTCCCTTCGAGGATTTCCTCCCATGTCCAGAAATCCTTATTGCGCATCTCCTCGCGCTGCTCCTGCCTGTTGACACGCTGCTTGGTCCTTTTGTGGTGGGTGATTCTGTCACGGTTTTCTTGATGAGAAGGAGAGTCGGACCAAAATGCAGCGTGTCTATTGCAATCCATGTTTAATGAAGAAACAAACTAAACACAAACACTACCAAACAATAAACTTAACGAAAACCGAAACAGCCTATACTTGTGAAACCTAACACAGAACAATGACATCAGGACACTAAGGACAATCACCCACAAACACACAGTGAAACCCAGGCTACCTAAATATGGTTCCCAATCAGAGACAATGACTAACACCTGCCTCTGATTGAGAACCATATCAGGCCAGACATAGAAATAGACAAACAAGACATCCAACATAGAATGCCCACCCAGTTCACGTCCTGACCAACACTAAAACAAGGAAAACACACACGAACGATGGTCAGAACGTGACAGTTTGTGGGAAGTGACAAAGAGCTCTTATAGGACCAGGGCACAAATAATAATATAATAATAATAATACTTCATTTTGCTCTTTATTTAACCATCTTACATATAAAACCTTATTTGTTAATCGGAAATTGTGAATAACTCAACACAGGTTAATGAGCAGGTTGTGCTTGAAAGGATGAACATAACTTGCAAAGGGCATCAGTGTCTTCAAAGCGCGATTTGCCAAGGCAGGATACTCCGAGCACAGCCCAATCCAGAAATCTGGCAGTGGCTTCTGATAAAATGTTCACAGAACCTCTTGTTGCAATTTCGATGAGGCTCTCTTGTTCAGATATCGGTAAGTGGACTGGAGGCAGGGCATGAAAGGTATAACGAATCCAGTTGTTTGTGTCATCCGTTTTGGGAAAGTACCTGTGTAATTGCTCACCCAACTCACTCAGGTGCTTCCCTATATATCACATTTGACATTGTCCGTAAGCTTGAGTTAATTTGCACACAAAAAAATCATACAATGATGGGAAGACCTGTGTGTTGTCCTTGTTAATGCAGACAGAGGAGAGCTCCAACTTCTTAATCATAGCCTCAGTTTTGTCCCGCACATTGAATATAGTTGCGGAGAGTCCCTGTAATCCTATATTCACATCCTTCAGGCGAGAAAAAAAATCACTCAGATAGGTGTGAGAAACTCGTCATCATGCAAGCGGTCAGACAAGTGAAAATGATGGTCAGTAAAGAAAACTTTAATAAGCTCGTCTCTCAATAAAAAAAGTTTTTTCAAAACTTTGCCCCTTGATAACCAGCGCACATCTGTATGTTGTAAAAGCGTTACATGGTCGCTGCCCATATCATTGCATAGTGCAGAAAATACACGAGAGTTCAGTTAACCATTTTCACTGTAGTGTCCAAAACGTCTTTCACGCTGTCAGGCATTCCCTTGGCAGCAAGAGCCTCTCGTGGATGCTGCAGTGTACCTAAGTGGCGTCGGGAGAAACTGCTTGCACACGAATTACCACTTCACTATGTCTCCCTGTCATTGCTTTTGTGCCATCAGTACAGATACCAACATGAGCAACTGCTATGTTTAGCTACAACAGTTAATGTGATTGGATGTTAAATATTTTACTAGGTTACCTGTATTTGACATTGTGTTGTTAATTGCGCGAGAACACTAGATGGTTTAGTTTTATGTCTGGCAATGAAACGAGGATACTCAGGTGAGAGAAAAAACTCACACAAATGTATAGCCCCTTTGGAAAATATATATGGACTGTTTGAAAATGTGAGACTTTTTTATTTATATATACACTACCGTTCAAAAGTTTGGGGTCACTTAGAAATGTCCTTGTTTTACATGAAAACACGCATGAAATGACTTCCAAAATGAATAGGAAATATAGTCAAGACGTTGACAAGGTTATAAATAATGATTTTTAATTGAAATAGTAATTGTGTCCTTTTGTCAAAGAATCCTCCATTTGCAGCATTTACAGCCTTACAGACCTTTGGCATTCTAGTTATCAATTTCTCGAGGTAATCTGAAGAGATTTCACCCCATGCTTCCTGAAGCACCTCCCACAAGTTGGATTGGCTTGATGCGCACTTCTTACGTACCAAGCTGCTCCCACAACAGCTCAATAGGGTTGAGATCCGGTGACTGTGCGGGCCACGCCATTATAGACAGAATACCAGCAGACTGATTCTTCCCTAAATAGTTTTTGCATAGTTTGGATCTGTGCTTTGGGTCATTGTCCTGTTGTAGGAGGAAATTGGCTCCAATTAAGTACCGTCCACAGGGTATGGCATGGCGTTGCAAAATGGAGTGATGTCCTTCATTCTTCAAGATCCCTTTTATCCTGTACAAATATCCCACTTTACCACCACCAAAGATTCCCCAGACCATTACATTGCCTCCACCATGCTTGACAGGTGGCGTCAAGCACCCCTCCAGCATCTTTTCATTTTTTCTACGTCTCACAAATGTTCCTCTTTGTGATCTAAACACCTCAAACTTAGATTTGTCTGTCCATAACACTTTTTTCCAATCTTCCTCTGTCCAGTGCCTGTGTTCTTTTGCCCATCCTAATCTTTTATTTTTATTGGCCAGTCTGAGATCTGGCTTTTTCATTGCAACTCTGCCTAGAAGGCCAGCATCCCGGAGTTGCCGCTGACCCTCTTGAAACTGAAATGAAAAACGTTCCCGTTTTAAAGAAGATATTTTGTCACGAAAAGATGCTCGACTATGCATATAATTGACAGCTTTGGAAAGAAAACACTCTGACGTTTCCAAAACTGCAAAGATATTGTCTGTGAGTGCTACAGAACTAATGCTACAGGCGAAACCAAGATGAAATTTCGTACAGGAAGTGCGCCAGATTTTGAATGCGCTGTGTTCCAATGTCTCCTTATATGGCTGTGAATGCGCCAGGAATGAGCCTACACTTTCTGTCGTTTCCCCAAGGTGTCTGCAGCATTGTGACGTATTTGTAGGCATATCATTGGAAGATTGACCATAAGAGACTACATTTACCAGGTGTCCGCTTGGTGTCCTCCGTCGAAATTATTGCGTAATCTCCAGCTGCGTGCATTTTTCCATTTTGTTCAGAGGAGAAACCAAACTGCCACGAGTGATTTATCATCGAATAGATATGTGAAAAACACCTTGAGGATTGATTCTAAACAACGTTTGCCATGTTTCTGTCGATATTATGGAGTTAATTTGGAAAAAAGTTTGGCGTTGTAATGACTGAATTTTCGGGGGGTTTTCTTAGCCAAACGTGATGAACAAAACGGAGCGTTTTCTTTTTTGGAAAAACTGAACATTTGCTATCTAACTGAGAGTCTCCTCATTGAAAACATCCGAAGTTCTTCAAAGGTAAATTATTTTATTTGAATGCTTTTCTTGTTTTTGTGAAAATGTTGCTTGCTGAATGCTAGGCTTAATGCTATGCTAGCTATCAATACTCTTACACAAATGCTTGTGTAGCTATGGTTGAAAAGCATATTTTGAAAATCTGAGATGACAGTGTTGTTAACAAAAGGCTACGCTTGTGAGCCAATATATTTATTTCATTTCATTTGCGATTTTCATGAATAGTTAACGTTGCGTTATGGTAATGAGCTTGAGGCTATAATTACGCTCCCGGATACGGGATTGCACGTCGCAAGAGGTTTGTTGACGTTGAAACAGGTGTTTTGTGGGTACTATTTAATGAGGCTGCCAGTTGAGGACTTGTGAGGCGCCTGTTTATCAAACTAGACACTCTAATGTACTTGTCCTCTTGCTCAGTTGTGCCTCCCACTCCTCTTTCTATTCTGGTTAGGGCCAGTTTGCGCTGTTCCGTGACGGGAGTAGGACACAGCGTTGTGCGAGATCTTCAGTTTCTTGGCATTTTCTCGCATGGAATAGCCGTCATTTCTCAGAACAAGAATAGACTGATGGGTTTCAGAAGAAACCCAGAAGTTCTTTGTTTCTGCCCATTTAATCGAACCCACAAATGCTGATGCTCCAGATACTCAACTAGTCTAAATAAGGCCAGTTGTATTGCTTCTTTAATCAGAACAATAGTTTTCAGCTGTGCTAACATAATTGTAAAAGGGTTTTCTAATGATCAATTAGCCTTTTAAAATGCTAAACTTGGATTAGCTAACACAACGTGTCATTGGAACACAGGAGTGATGGTTACTGATAATGGGCCTATGTACGCCTATGTAGATATTCCATAAAGCAATCTGCCGTTTCCAGCTACAATAGTCATTTACAACATTAACAATGTCTACACTGTATTTCTGATTAATTTGATGTTATTTTAATGGACAACAAATTAGATTTTCTTTCAAAAACAAGGACATTTCTAAGTGACCCAAAACGTTTGAACGGTGGTGTATATATATATTTTTAAATGTGAATCACATTTTTATTTGACATACCCCCGATAGCATTGCGCGTACCCCAGTTTGGGAATACCTGGTCTAGTTCAACATAGTTTGGATAACCTTGATTACAGACATCTGACAGCCTTGTCTGATACCTTATCCTTTATATCTTACATACACACTTCTTTTCCACGTAAACGTGTAACAACGTTAACTACGTACGTTAACTACGTACGTTAACTAAATCGCTAACAATGATTTTCAACTAAATTGCATTGATCAGGTGGAGGAGATGAGGAAGAGTATCCATGGAGTTGGTTTTAGAGTGAAACAAACCTACCGCAGGCCATCGTTCTAATTTCCTCTTCAGAATGATCTTCAAATTCTCTCTTTTTCTCAAAGAAAAGCAGCATTTCAACTTTCCCACCATCTCCTCTCAATATCTGTCCTCCACTCTTCATTGTGACTTAAGTCTCACTTGGACCCGGGCCAGTGTGTTAACTCCTGCAAAATCAATGGATTAACACATTTCACCCCACTAATCTTAAGGGGCCGACCTCAGTCAACAAATGACCAAATTCACACAAAATGGAGATCCGCCCCTCTCTCCATGTTTTTTCTTCTTCTAGAATAGTTCCCCCCTTCTTTACGAGAGGCTCCCATTGAAATCCAGCAAGCCACTCTTGTTGAGCTCTTTGTGACAGATCTTTAAGTGCCTCTCGGTTAAACAAGACCCCCCTATCCACTGGGATTCAATTTGGTTGGCAAACACGGGCCTGGCTGAAAAAAACAGCCAGGGTGGGAATTCACACTAAGGCAAGCTATCTAGCATTTGTGGTTGGGATTACAACAGTAGCTAGGGATGGAGGGCTGTAGGGCTCAGTGCATTCCTCAAACTCAGTCACACATCTACCACGTTTCATTGTGCCATTCACTATTGGCATGTCTTAAGGTGTTAAAATACTCGGGAAAGAAAAATAAACTCATGGGGACGGACTCTTATTTGCACAACAACATAATTAACTATAACACTGTTGGTTGAAGATTAATAGACACAGTTTTATTCAGTAAATTGAAAGTGCTTGAATTGGCATCATGGACTTTGACGTTGACTCGAATGAGTACAAATTGTGACAGTGCTCCATGAGACACTCTATAAATGTCGGTAGCTAAATAGACTGTTTGAATTGCACAGCTGGTGAGACAGAGGGTGTCTGCCCACAGCCTCTCACCCCCAACAGTAAATGTCTGTTCTGCTGCAGCTCTACAACGGTTTTCCTTATACAGTGAAACTGCTTAATATCGTTTAATACTGTTGATAGACCACCAGAAATATTTTGTCATCAAGAGAGTGAGAGAGATAGCGAGAGTGAGAGAAAGAGAGGGAGGAAGAGAGAAAGAGAGAGAGAGAGAGAGAACGAGAGAGAGAGAGAACGAGAGAGAGAGAGAGAACGAGAGAGTCAGAGGGAGAGAGAGAGAGAGAACGAGAGAGTCAGAGGGAGAGAGAGAGAGAGCGAGAGAACGAGAGAGTCAGAAGGAGAGAGAGAGAGAGAGAGAGAGAGAGAGAGAGAGTCAGAGGGAGAGAGAGAGAGAGTAAGTATAAGTTAGCGGCACTGCACTTTCACACTTTGAGCAGAGAATATTTTTGTTAGAATATCTGATTTTACGGGCTACTCAAATGCTTTCACTACCTTACTTTAGCTAACGCCGGTTATGACCCATGAGGTCAGCGTTTCTGTTGACTCTGTGCCATAGTGTCTGGTAGTGTGTGTGGACTTCCTCCACCGTGTGCAGCTGTGCAGGGCTCTGAGCTGGAGGGATGCGGCGCTCACAGCACGAACCACGCTGTCACACTGTTTGTCATTCCACATGTCAGTCAAAATTGAGCTCTCAGCCAACATGAACACATTTCGGTAAGAGGATACAGGGGGAAAGCTAGAGTTCTTACCGTTAACATCAATGTTTCCCATGTTTTCAAACTTTCCCATGCTTCCCATCCGGACCTTTGTCGGTTGTTATTTTTGTAGAAATCAATAACTTCACAAGAATTACTCTTCAGTGAGAACATGTATTAGATGTTTAATTATATGCAAAGGGGTCTTCTCATTTATGGTCATTTGGACTATATTAGAATCAACACATTCATCTGGGTCATTGAATTACGGTCACATTTTAATTTGAAAAAAAATGTACCCCATTTTTCTAGATTTATTTTATTTAAATGTATTTTGGTACATCTTCCCATTCTAAATAAACAAATATGGTGGCTTAATGACTTTAAATCATTTTTACCATTATGATGACATTGTGCCATCATTGTGCCATATGGTAACATTTATGAAGGTAACACCAATGACACATTTTTGATAAATAAGGATTTTCTGAAATGGAAGCCACAAATGATTAAATCTAAGGTCCTCAATCCTTTCTAAATAATTTGCCAAAGTGATATGATTAAAACATTTGCTCACAATTGTTATTTCCCTTCATTTAAATTGACTAACACCAAGTGACACTTTGGATTTAGACAAACCAAATTTTGAATGGAATCCTCAAATTTATGACATACTAAAAGGGTGTGATTAGCTAATAGACCCCTCTCCCAGTAACAGAGAACGCTGAAGGTCCTTGTGTATCTTTGCAATGAGTGACTTTCAACTCAATATTAGGAAGGTTATTTTTTACTTATCTATTTTTTTACATAACACTTATTTTTCTTGAAACTGCATTGTTGGTTAAGGGGTGTCGAGTAAGCATTTCACTGTAAGGCTGTATTCGGCGCATGTGACAAATACAATTTGATTTGATTTGATTTGTTCTTCATGTTTTGTACTCAGTGTATTAAATGCTTCTGTTCAATTTCTGGCATTCAAAATAATAGACAGATATCTCTAAATCTCCAAAACATGTCACTACAACTCTAAACATCACTACTGGGTACAAGCCATCACCCATCCCATGTCCCATCACACATTCCCCGGGTGGGCCAGAGGCGCCTGGTCTAGCCACGGTGCCATGTGGCCTAATCACATAAGCACACAGCCTAATCCTTGGGACAGCTGGGGAATCTTTACTGGACAAACGTTAGCAGGATCTCACCATCCCCATCCCACAGAACCCCCTATTTCATCAGGCTGACCAACAGGCTGCAGGCAGACACCCCGATATAGACACGACCTGATATCCCATAGTCAATGATCATGTACGTAGAGAGCAGAGCCACAATTCTATGTTCACTAATTGGCAACATGCTAAAGTGGGTATAGAATTTCACCAATGTTTTTGTATTTTATTTTGACTAGACGTTTGCAGTAAATTGTGTTATACAGTATTAATGTTTACCATGTTGAACCTTACCACACCCTTATGTACCTAATTCATCCAGGCCTGTCATGTCATTGAATTTTTTTATTTTCTTTTTTATTTCACCTTTATCTAACCAGGTAGGCTAGTTGAGAACAAGTTCTCATTTACAACTGCGACCTGGCCAAGATAAAGCAAAGTAGTTCGACACATACAACAACACATGGAATAAATAAACATACAGTCAATAATACAGTATAAAAAAGAAGTATATATACAGTGTGTGCAAATGAGGTAAGATAAGGGAGGTCAGGCAATAAAATAGGCCATAGTGGCGAGGTAATTACGATATATCAATTAAACACTGAAGTGATAGATGTGCAGAAGATTCATGTGCAAGTAGAGATACTGGGGTGCAAAGGAGCAAAATAAATAAATAAATACAGTATGGGGATGAGGTAGTTGGATGGGCTATTTACAGATGGGCTATGTACAGGTGCCATGATCGGTGAGCTGCTCAGTACATTCAGTACAGTACAGCTGAATGTACTGTACAGTACCTGGACATTTTGTGAGAAAGCACAGCCTCTCCAACTAGTCAATATTTCATGTTTCCCTGATGCAAACAACATATGTTAGGTCCGGTGAAGGGAGTCTTCCCTTTCGTGGTAGCAAACATTTGTTATAGTCCTTGTTTTTCAATACTTATCCCAGATACCTCTATGCTGTTGGAAGGCACTCCTCTGAAGAAGGCACTGTGCAACTCTTGAGTGATGAAGTCAATAGGAAGTGTGTATCCCACATATCCTTCAGCTCTGACAAATAATATGCACTACTTTCCCGGTTGGATATCCATGGGGATGAAACGTTTTTATTCGGACTCGTCTCTGCTACAGCATTTAGGGCATCCAACCCCTCCGAGAATGGGATGAATAACGGAGTAATAGAAGGAATTTCCTCTCAGAATAAAATTCTGCTAACCCTGCACCTCTCCTGGCAAGTGCACCAATTCCCCCTCTGCAATCGCGAGCACATCAGCCCTGCCAAACGCAAAGGCTTCTACACAGCTCTATGTTTATCCCATCCCCCTAGAAACCCCGCTATGGGATCTCCAGGGCTTTCCTCACTCCCCAAGTATGTATGCCAATGAAAGAAACACATGCTCCACTATTATTTATAGATTTATTTGTTTATTTATTATGATTATAGTTTTCCTGAAGGAAAATGTTGACTTAGGCCCATCTGAACATTATAGAATTTATGTTCTATATTGAACTATTCTCCAGGATTTGGGTAGGAGTGGGAGCATGTGAAAAAGGTGGGGATTTTGAGCGATTGGCTTTGTCATGTGAAGTTGACATTTTTATGATTGGGAAAAACGGTTGAAAACCTCCTGAGCCAGTTATGATCCTTGTCCATCTCATCTTGCCTCAGACAACGTCTGCTAGGGTTCTCCTCGTTGTGGGAAAGAAAGTGCCAGCAGAACCTCCTGACTAGTGGCAGAGCGGTTACAAGTGGACACACTTAAGGCTGTATTCAATCTGCGAAGCTGAAGTGTTACAGATTGCGCGCTAGAAATTTGAAGGCCATTTCCGATTGAGCCGACGTAGGCAGCGTTTACCATGGATGCAGCCTCAGCTATGTCGGGAACATTGCCTTTCAATTTCAATCATGACGTAAAGCTGAACATCCGTGATGCGGTTTCAGTAGAGCCCTTACTGTCTCGACTAACTAAAATAACATTGCCGAACATCTTTAAAGTAAATTGTCCGTTGACTTGCCTTGGACCTTTGCCTCTCGACATACGACGAGTAAAGGCAAAAACAAACACCCATCATTAGTCATACGTGTTTACTAACTATTGATCCTCATTACCACGGTGTCCGGTGCCATGAGTGGTATAGGTTGCTAGTCGCTTCAAATTGCGGAGTATTTACCAGTTTGCTCAGACAGCTAACTGACAGAAAGATGCCAATTCTATCACATAACACGCCAGCATTTGAGCTTAAACAAAGGAAGCCCTTGTCTTCACAGCAGATACCTTAGCAGGGGTCACAACCAGATGCGCAAGTCATTTTCCTCCGCCTGGTGCAATTTTATTTTGCTCCCGTTTTGAGAGATGCTGAGCTCACATGTTTTTCCAGGCATGGGGGGACAAGTGGGAACCTTGACAGGTACTTGACAACAATCAAAAACAGTTGTAAACAGGGGACGTTATTGGGCAGGGTGCAGGAAGTGAGCGAGCTAAGGCAGTACTGCCTAGCACAGACCCCTCCTATCACACTTTCCAGACAGGAACTAACTTTTTCCCAAAGAGCTAAAAAAGACGAGAAAAAAAAATCTAAATGCACAAACCTGTATGAGCTAAGGTGTTTTTACAGGGCAGGGAACTCACTCCCTGTTTCATCCTGAGATCGTCCTTGGGCAAAAATGTACGGTTGAGGCATTCTGATGAATGGTCTGAAGTCATATGGACTGCTGTGTACCACTGGTAAAACTTTGCATTTGTCAGGTAATTGTTAAATGTCTGTCACTGGCCAGTCTCGACAGTCACTTTTAGGTTGCATTCTAGCTCTCCAAGCAGCAGTAGCACACTTAGTAGCAGCTAAGCGGTAGCTATGGCCATGCACCTCCTAGGTCTCAACACTACATTTAATTACAGAGGAATCAACTAAACCACAATCAACAGTCCTCAGTAAAACATCTACAAACTATAAGAAGTACACTATCCTCTTGTAGGATGGGGGGCGGGCATGATGGGATGTAAGCATTTAACAATTCTATGCCATTTTCAGCAGTTCAAGGGTTTTCAGTTAACATTATCTTATAGCCTTCTTCACTAAGCTTTGAGCATCTTGGGCCTATCCGCCTATCCCATTGTGTGCCTCAGCAGAGCAGAAGGATGAGAACGATAGAGAGAAAGAAGGGGGGTGGGGGGGTGTATTTGAGGCTTGTATTCGATTTTTGCTTTTTGAGGCATGTACTCGATTTTTGTTAGTCTGTGCTCTAGTGGCACCCACTTCCTATATGGTAGCAGCTGTCAAAACGTTGCTGGGGGACAGCACACCGCAGAGCTACAGCTCGTATTAGATCCTGGTACTGGGCAGGAAGTATTGAGGGGTGGGGCCGAGTGGGGAATATTCAGGCCACACTGTTCCTCAGGGCAAGGTGAGTAGGACCCTGGGGAGGCATATCTAACACTAGGGCCCTCCTGCTCGTAACTTTAGTGGCTGGGTAATACAACTACACGTGTTGAGGATATCTCTGGGCTTTTCCAGTGATGTTTTAGGTATTAGAACAGATACACTCCCCTGTAATTGAGTTTTGTTTTCGCAATCTGATGTGAGTTTTTCTTTTTTTTCACTGATGCAGATTCAGGGACTCTAGGTCTCTTTCTTTTGGATTAAGTCAGGAGTTCCAGGCATGTGCGCATTGAGCCATGAGAAGCTTCGTCCACGTAGCTTGTTGAGAAAGAAAACTCCCTTAATTCTTTACACATCTGGTAGGGGAATTGAGTTTGTTTAAATAATACTAGTTCAACAGGGAGATTGTATCAGTTTTGGCAAATGTGCCCAGTACTGTCTAATCCAAAAGAGAGTGAAATGTTTATGTTGATATCCTATAGTAATGAGCTACAAAATAAATGTGTTTGACTTCCTGGTAAGCAGACACCATGACAGATTGATAATGTGTACTGTACGATGAAAGACTAGGGTTGTAGGGCTTGATAGTCTCATGCTACCCTTGGGCGTCGAAGGAAGACATTTGAAATGTCCTAGCAAACAGAGGGTGCGTCTCCATGATGTATATGGCAATCCAACAGGAGTCGGTATCAGATTCTAATGAACACTTATCTCAACATGACGTAACACGTCGCAGACATGGCCTTTCTTGTCTGTGACATCCGTCCACGACTGGGAATGCACAGCGTTTTCCAACTGAGAGTGGCTCTAATAGCCGGATGTACTTGTCTTGAATTTGATGACGGGGGTGTGTACCTCTCCCTCTATTTAGCTCCACTACTCTTAATTAACCCCTTAAGTCTCCAGAACTCTGAACAGCTTGGAAATACTATTGCATATTGGAACCTACATCAACAAGTCGCTTCGAGTTATGGGTAGAAGGAAAGGTGGATTATTAGTGGTGTAGAACTTTTACTGTTTGCTTGCTTCGGCTTGGACCAAACTCCTCTTAGCAATGGCTATATAACCACTGGGTATGAATGAGACCAAACATTCACATAATTTAAAAATTCATTTATTATTTCAGGTTTTCTTGCCTTTGTTATACAAAGATGTTAAATAACTTAAATACATTCTTACCAGTCATTCGTGATCTGTTTATACCTACAAGCTATACACATGAGGTAGAGGACAATAATTTAGGTTCCCATAAGACATGAATAAGTGAACATGGACAAAGCTTTGCTGGTATAGTATTATCACAAAGAGGAATATATGTTTGTTTTGTTTATTTGGCAAGCACAGCACAAATCCTAAAACAAATGTACACAGTGAATGTGACCCTCTCATCAGAGTATACCAAAAGTTGAATGAGTTCACACCAATACCACTCTGCGTTTGGTCAGTGTGTTTATCTGCACAGAAGGTTATGTTACTTACGGGGTACAGACAGAACCCATACACCTCTCGCCAACCCCTCAAACAAACGGATCACGCTACAAATCGGAATGCTAGAAAAATACTTGCGCAGTACTGTGCGATGTCAATTACATAAAAGCACCCAGCTGATTATGATCTATTTAATTGCCTTTAGAATTGCCTTCAGATGTGTTGTATATAACAGTTGAAAAAGGAACGAGAAGTGTTAAGTTACTCAATTTGTAAGGATTTGTTTTGTGCTTAGGAACTGCAAATGTTAGAGTTATCTATAGAAACTGACTTTATAGAATACACTGCCTCTTGAAGCCTCCACCCCAAAGAAGCAAAACACTCATACAAGCCTAAAGGAGAAAAAAAACAGAGTAAAAAAAAACAGGTATATAAAATCAGTTTTGACTTTACGTTATTTACATTAAACACATGCTCATAAAATATCTCAAAATAATTTATCTTTCTTTTATTTTCACTTTTTCTACAAAATAGATTTTTATACATGATCCCACTGACAACTACACAGTGCAGAGCTATGAGTTCAAAAATAGAATATGAAGGACTAAGACAATGACAATTGAGAAACAACCGTTGCATCATGCCGTCCTTTGTCTTGAAAAAGAAAACGTGTGTGTGTGTGTATATGTACAGTATAAAACATACAAAATACATGCAAGGTGCATCCTGTATTCCTCTCGTCATGACTCTGTTGACCTTTTATATACGTTTAATAAATTACCACTGTAGAGAACCAGTCTTGTGCAGAGGAGTGCGTGTGTAGAATACGCTCACCAGAAGCTGTGGGAAGCAGGCATTTATGCTCAGGCTCCTTAGCAGAGCCATTATGGATTCCATGTAACGTGCAAAGTTCTATGTAGGTTTTGACCATTCGTTATTTGGCATGTTTGGAATCCAGCTCTAGAGGATGAACCAACCAACCTTCGCTAGGCTACACGCCCTTCTCAAAGCATGCTGCTTGTCCTTGATAAGTCACGGTGGGTTGAATCATATATCAATCATGTGAGTGTCACCGCTTCTAACGTAGCATGCCAATGCCCTCGAAAACAGCTCGGACCACAGCTATCTACTAATGTTTTTTTCACTTAATGATGATCACGTACAATCAAAAGTTTTCAGCAGCAATGTACTCCATGTTCATGATTTAGCCTTATGCATCCACTTAAATTTGACCACTTGCCTTTCCAGCATCAAACGTCTTGGTCCTAACCTCCTTATTGCTACCAACTTCCTCTTTACTTGCCTGTGAGATTTTACCATGTGCCTCACTCTTGTCTCTATACCACAGGAGAATAAACCACTGTTATTTACAACAAGCAAAAGGAAAACACAAACATATGCACTGTTTATACTCATAAATACAGGATCTTTAAATACTTTAAAAGGGGAAATGATAAAGGACTTCTGGGGCTTCAGTGCGTGAATGGGGCTATCTTACAATGTCGGGTTCCTCCCTCAGTAGTTCATTCTCACCCACCTGAAACAGGCAATGGTTGTATATCTAAAGGGAATCTAAGGATGACTTGGCATCTCATGAGTTATTGTGGGTGTTTAAGAGGGTTGGCTCTGCCTTTTCCGCCAGTCATTTGAAGCGTCACGCATCCAACATGACATTTTAGACATGCGCAACATAACAGTAACCTGCCAGAGAGAGAATTACTGTCAAATCAACACGAAAGGAGATTGTAACCTTTGCAGTCGTGGAGTTGTGGTAGCCACCCCCCAAAAACAATGGATAGACAATGCATAGGCATACAGCTAGAGCATACATTTGCTTTGTCGTCGCAAACACATTTTTGTCACCTTGTTGTTGCGAGCTTCAGCGGGACTATATCTGAAATACCAAATTTGCTTGAGGGTGTAACTGTGTAAGACATTTTTCCATTGGACCATACTGTTCATTTTTAATCTCCACCGTTAATACTTGAATGGGGGGGTGTAGAGAGAGGAAGGAAGGATATGAGAGAATAGTGTTATTATAGTATTATTACTAGCAAGATTTGCTTTTCTTTTTTTAAATAGAGGGCTAAGTACCAAGAAGCTGTTCTAGTTAGAGCTCTGTTCATCTGATTGGAAGATGCATTCTCCACTGGTCAGGCTGTTGTCACGGTGACAGCAGTAGACACTAAACTCAGGAAAGCAAGTCCATTCTCTCACTGAACTTTCATTACATACAGGTTTTCTTTTTTCTTTTTACCATCAGTCCAAATAAGATATAGTGGTTTCAGTTATTCCCTGAACATTAGTTGACTTCGCTCAAGGCCAAGAGTAGCCTAAAATGACTGGCAAATGTATTCACCAACAATTTCACTCTAGTGTAAAAGAATCAAAGACAAATGAGCGTGTTTTCTCTCCTCGTGAAGGAGTAGTCCCAAAGGGTCCATAAATGATCCACAGAGTGAGACAAAGGACACACATGTGCTGCTTTCCAAAGGGCCTTGTCAAAACAAAATAAAAAGCAGAAGAGAGCGAGAACACACAAACAACAAAGCATTTGTGTGGTTAGTGGTTTGTTGAAACATATTCAGATAAGTAGCAAGTGTATATAATATCATTATAATACAATTTAATTTATTTACATACATATGCATACACACAGTGTTGTGTGTGTGTGTAAATATGTGTGTGTAGAATTCATCTTACACCCTGTCTTCTTAACAGTTTCTGAATATGGTTACCATGATTGCCATATGAGTTGTAATTTGACCCACCTCTTCACCCTCACTCGCTAACACACACACACACACACACACATTTCTACATTGGGCAAGGCCCAAAAGCCAGTCTTTTACCATTACGGTCATTCTATTGGATCCTCATTAACAGCATGCTAGCCGGAGACAGCGGCCAAGTGCTGCTTTTTCTCACTGACACATCTGACTGCATGTTGAATAGGTGAGGTGGCCTTACTCCAAAGCTCTGCAACGAGAAAACACGAGACCCATGTTGACCCTGTTGTCAGACAAGGCCAATCTCCTCCTGCAACCCCAACCACCATTGGCTGGGGCCACAGGGTATTAAAACAAAACCCATAGAACAGAAAATCCCTCAAAGTGCTTATAAAGGTCCTCCATCTCCATCGTCTTGCTCTCTCCTCTGCCGCAGAACTATCGCTCTCTCTCTCTCTCTTTCTGACAGCCACAAGGGGGTTGAGTGAGAGTCAAACCTCTGTCCTAGAACACCATTCACCCCCCCTTCACCATCAACAACCACCCTCCACTTGCTGAGTCCGGTCAGAGGCAAGGGGCGAGCAGGAAGCTAAGACTGGGCTAACCTTTACAGGTGTAGACCTCTTCTCTCTGTGTACACTGCTTGCATTCGACGTAGCAGCACCAGCGCACCTGACACTGGCATGGCCGGGTCACCACGCGGCTCTGGGTGTTGTGGCCCCTGCCGCAGCATATGGCGTCGCAGTTCTTGTCCTTGTAGCACTTCCTGGCCGAGGTGCCCGGCGAGTACTTGCTGGGCCGGCAGAAGCTGGGCGAGTCCTCGATGTGGAGCAGGTCCATGGTGCGTGGGATCGGGTCGTTGCTGGGGCCCGTTGAGGGGTTCTGCTGCTGCTGGGGCCGGGCCTGGGAGATTTCCCCCTCCCCCGTGGCCTCGTTGGTGGAGCTGCCCACCTTCAGTGAGGTCTCGTAGCGCTGTTTCAGCTGCTTGCCGATCTCGTGGAAGGGCGAGAGCTGCCTCCAGCACGTCTGGACGGTGCAGGAGCCCGAGACGCCATGGCATTTGCAGGTGGTCTCCACCCCTGCTTTGATCACCTGGTGGTGGGAGAGGAGAGGGACATACAGTCAGCCGTCACAGGGCATCAAAGGGACTGCCTGAAATGACATAATATTAGCTTTGACCCATTTTGCACTTTGTATGGACAGCAAGGTTTCAAAGAAGAAGAAAATGACCTAGACTCCCCTGTAATTTCTGCAGCACAATGGGCCTATGTAGTAAGTCCCAATTTCATAAGAAATGTGTCCAATATGAAGCCTTTACGCACACAGAACATCAGTGTATTAAAATGTGATGAGAACAGAGGCCATGATTATCTGTTCTGTGTATACTCATACATACCACAGAGTTAGACGATCTAGAGCCTCTAATTATTGCTGATATATTGCCATTAACATAATACAACATTTACATGACAACAATGTCACATTGTTGTCACTCCCCGACCAAAGAATCTTAATAAAAAATGTGCTACACTATAAGCAATAGTTTCAAAGATAATGTTTGTGGGCGGGAAGGTGTCCATACGGACTGCTACGATAACACTCGGTAATAGAGTTTGATTAAAGTCATCATGGTTATTCCTAACAGTAAGTGGAGGACACGCTGAGAGGCACTTTTTCTGAAGAAAAGATCCATTGAGTTCCTCGGCCATGGGAAAGAAGGAGACAGAAGACTCAGACCCTGGCCCCTGTTCTTGGTTTGTTTTAAGGTATGTGGGAGTCAAAAACCCCCAAGGTCCATCTCTTTCACCAGGCCAACTTCATAACTCTACTGTTTCGATTCAAGTAGGGGGGGGGGGGGACTTTAGGCTAGCAAGTGTAAAGCTAAACAAAACCATTTTTTACGTCAACTATGTTGAGGCCTGAAGATTTCTCATAATACATATAACGGGATCTACCCAACAGACGACACGGAATGTGGACTCGAGTTGAACTTGAGAGAACACCTCTGACCATTAATGCTCGACCAACTTTAACTTGTGGGGGTGTGAACGGGTGTGTTTAAGGCTCCTTGTTTGGCCAAATACAGCACTGCACTGAATAGTACACGTTGCGACGTTGCTTGAAATCTCTGTGGCTGGGAATGGTTCATTTGTGTACAGCTCAGTCAGCATCGGCCGACCACAACGTTAAATTAAAGGTTATGTGTTAAAATCCATAACGTGTATTCTCCAGAGGAGGCCTGGAGTGGACAGACGGTCTCTCTCCAGTTCTGTTCTCACACACTGGGAAACAGATGGGGGAATACGAAATAAGTGCTGCATTATTCGCCGCACTTGCAGTTTAGTTCAGGGAAATGTGAAGTGTCAGCTTTAATTGTTCTAGGGATTCCAAAGGCTGGCACATTCCAAGATTTGTGCTTCATATGGGACGTAGTACACCTCACTAAATCTGAAAATAAGAAAAAACCTGGACCAAAACAGTGTTGTAAATCTTTTATCACAAATAAAAGAACCTGAGAATGGATTTGGAGAGCCAGGCTGAAAAGGAAGAGCACACACCACGGGTCTTCGGGGAGAGGTTTGTGTCTGTTAACATTTGGGGAAGTGTGCTTCTGCTATAATTTATATTCATGCTTAAAATTAAAATGGCTACAATAGGAGAAAATCTGAGTCAAGGTAGCGGCTGCCAGGACCTTGGGTTTGCTTTGGCTTGACATTTTAACACCATTCTCTCTTCTTTTTGATTTTACTATTAAAATCACATCCAAGCCAGGGGGAGAAAAAAAAACTCGCTCCCTCACCTCAAACAATTGTCGAATCTCGCTAAGGCACAAACAAAGGCAATTAAAATCTCTAATTTGAGAGGGAAAAACCAAAGTTTGATTAACGTGTGGCCTCTGACTTTAAGCAGTCAATTTAAGTGATTTAGGCTGGCCTTTCATCTCACCATTAAGTGAGATGCTTGAGGATCTGTAGTATTTGTTTAATAACCACAGCATGTGGGTAAACGATTCTCTGTCGACCATGGGAACATAGCTGTAAAAACTCTTGTCATTGTTATTCCTCTCGTGGTCACATTAAATTCCTCTCTGGTCATTTTCACTGGTTCTGGTCATTTTGCTGTGTCTTTAGAGACTGAGGTAAATTTGGAGAACAATAATTTACCAACCCTACATTATATAGTTGTCTGTAGGAGATTCAGAAAATATTCACCCTAGAATACACCCACGGATCTTAACCATCTCAAGACAGGACAACATAGGCCTACGTCCTTAAAGTAGCTGTACAGGGAAAAGGTATAGCAAACTACACTGTCAGTCAGTCAATCAATCAATCAACCAGCCAACCCAAAAATATTCATTGTTTTTGTTTTACAGGAAAAGTTGTGACAAAAGGGCTGTTAGCGAGATACACTAATTACTGTATCCCATAATTCAACAAGATGAAATGTACCACGTCATCCAACACGGCTCCCCTCCACACTCACCTTCATGCCCACGTTAGTGTTGTGCATGTCCACGCGGGCACGCAGGTCCTTGTTGGAGCGTTTGCCCAGGAAGTCCTTGACAAACTTGTTGCTGTACTTCAGGTTGTCACCACAGCCGCCCCACTGCCAGGCCTTGCGGTTCTCCAGGTCTGGGGCTTCATCGCAGGTGCAACGCTCCATCCGCCCGGCGCTACACGCCTTGGCCATGGCGTGAGTCAGGCCTGCTGAGGAGACGGCATACAGGAAGGCTGTCTCCTTAAAACCTGGAGTAAGGTGTGGAGCAAGAGGAAGGATATCAGCTCCCAGCTTCCTAATGGACACTCAAAATGAGCAATTGAAAGTTGCCATTATTGGGAAAATACACTTCAGCTTTCTACTGTACTATCTACTATGACCTCTCTCTACTGTACTATCTACTATGGCCTCTCTACTGTACAATCTACTATGGCCTCTCTCTACTGTACTATCTACTATGGAATTACAAAAATGTATCTCCACCTCCACCCATGAACGTCAGAAACCAGTTATCTGTAAGTTGAAAACATATTACATTTATACTTCTATATGACGTTGGAATGCTTTACTTTCCCTACCTCTTTTCAAAAGGTTGGCTCTGTAGCGCCCCTCTAAGGTGCAGTTCCACCTCTCAAAGCGGAACTGGTACTGGCACTCCAGGGCACTCATGCTGATGGCTTCCATGAGGGTCTCGGCCACGCCCGGGTCTCGTCGACACATCCGCCGCTGTTTCTTCTCCAGTTTGAGCCGGTCGCACAGCTTGTAGTGGGCCCTTCCCACGTTCTCCTCAGGTTGAGAGCTCAGCGGTAGAATGGACAGGGGTTCATTACCTGTCAATCTGGGGAGAGAAATAGACACCCCTTAGCTACTGTCAAATGCTGCTGCTGCAGTACCCAAAGATCTACCTAAGGCTTATTACAGGCATTACCTGTCAATCTGGAGTTGAGGAGGGGAGATGTTGTACTGTAACACACTGTTTGGAGGGTTCGGAGAATGAAAAATAATTTATGGGAACACTCAGTCAGTACAGTGGACTGAGGATATGAGGAAATGGTATGCTAAGTCCCAAACATAGAACGCTGACCTTTATGGTCTAAGTCAGAGCTGGTTAATGTTCGAGGGAATTTGGCTGCAATTGTTTGAAGGTTGCAATCGACTTAATGGTTAATGTGCAGGGGACTGCAACGCTTTCTAGAGATTGAGATCAACATTCACCATATGTGAGGTGAGTCTGGGCCTCCCGAGTGGCGGAATGGTCTAAGGCACTGCATTGCAGTGGTTGAGGCATCACTACCGACCCGGGTTCGGTCCCAGGCTGTGTCACAGCAGGCCGTGACCGGGAGACCCATGAGGCGGCGCACAATTGGCCCAACATTGTTTGTGTTAGGGGAGGGTTTGGCCGGACGGGATTTTCCTCCTATTGTGCTCTAGCGACTCCTTGTGGTGGGGTGAGTGCCTGCAAGCTGACCTCAGTCACCAGCTGGATGGACACATTGGTGTGGCTGGCTCCTGGGTTAAGCGAGCAGTGCGGCTGGGTGGTGTTTTGGAGGACGTGTGGCTCTCAACATTTGCCTCTCCCGAGTTCTTAGGGGAGTTGCAGCAAACAAACTACCAATTGGGGAGAAAAAGGGGTAAAAGTTAAACAAATATATTTAAAAAATAAAAGGATAGGCGTGGCTATGTATATAGCACATTCTCAGAAGGTGAAGAGCGTTCTGTGCTGATTTGTCTCTTTTAGGGTAGCTACCAATAAGGTTGCTTGTCATAGCATCGCTGGCTAGACAGCTAGCTAAATTGACACAGGTTGGTTGAAGAACATGCGTTTGTAAATTCACTCAAGGGTGTCAGAGTGAGGTCAGAGTGCGCTCTGGGCATTCGTAATTTCAGAGCGCTGTCAGATTGTCCATTAGTAAATTCAGCGTGTTTCGCTCTGAGTTTTCAGAGTACACACTGGACGTTCTGGCGGAGTAGGGTTGATTTGAACGTACTGACCTCAAAACGGAAGTCAAACACCCAAGCTAATTGGCTAAAGTTGGCTAGCTTCCTAGCTAATTCCAGACACAAATGAGAACACCTCACTCTGAACATTTTACTTGCCATACAGAGCTGGTTAGAGTGTTAGTGACTGTAACTGTGTATTTTAAGTAAGCATGAGACCCATGAGACCCATTTTTTTTTGCCAGTACAGAGCGTTCAGATGATATGACAGATTTAAAACAATGGTCCCACACATTCAATTTGTCCGTCACATCACAAGCATGCTAAACAGTAGCCAAACCAACAGATACAGTGGGGCAAAAAAGTATTTAGTCAGCCACCAATTGTGCAAGTTCTCCCACTTAAAAAGATGAGAGAGGCCTGTAATTTTCATCATAGGTACACTTCAACTATGACAGACAAAATTAGAAATGAATTTATTTGCAAATTATGGTGGAAAATAACTATTTGGTCACCTACAAACAAGCAAGATTTCTGGCTCTCACAGACCTGTAACTTATTCTTTAAGAAGTCTTTACTCGTTACCTGTATTAATGGCACCTGTTTGAACTTGTTATCAGTATAAAAGACACCCGTCCACAACCTCAAACAGTCACACTCCAAACTCCACTATGGCCAAGACCAAAGAGCTGTCAAAGGACACCAGAAACAAAATTGTACACCTGCACCAGGCTGTGAAGACTGAATCTGCAATAGGTAAGCAGCTTGGTTTGAAGAAATCAACTGTGGGAGCAATTATTAGGAAATGGAAGACATACAAGACCACTGATAATCTCCCTCGATCTGGGGCTCCATGCAAGATCTCACCCTGTGGGGTCAAAATGATCACAAGAAAGGTGAGCAAAAATCCCAGAACCACACGGGGGGACCTAGTGAATGACCTGCAGAGAGCTGGGACCAAAGTAACAAAGCCTACCATCAGTAACACACTACCGCCACTACCGCCATCGATAAGAAACATTACTGTGCAGCCGTATTCATTGATCTGGCCAAGGCTTTCGACTCTGTCAATCACCACATCCTCATCGGCAGACTCAACAGCCTTGGTTTCTCAAATGATTGCCTCGCCTGGTTCACCAACTACTTCTCTGATAGAGTTCAGTGTGTCAAATCGGAGGGTCTGTTGTCCGGACCTCTGGCAGTCTCTATGGGGGTGCCACAGGGTTCAATTCTTGGACCGACTCTCTTCTCTGTATACATCAATGAGGTCGCTCTTGCTGCTGGTGAGTCTCTGATCCACCTCTACGCAGACGACACCATTCTGTATACTTCCGGCCCTTCTTTGGACACTGTGTTAACAACCCTCCAGGCAAGCTTCAATGCCATACAACTCTCCTTCCGTGGCCTCCAATTGCTCTTAAATAAAAGTAAAACTAAATGCATGCTCTTCAACCGATCGCTACCTGCACCTACCCGCCTGTCCAACATCACTACTCTGGACGGCTCTGACTTAGAATACGTGGACAACTACAAATACTTAGGTGTCTGGTTAGACTGTAAACTCTCCTTCCAGACCCATATCAAACATCTCCAATCCAAAGTTAAATCTAGAATTGGCTTCCTATTTCGCAACAAAGCATCCTTCACTCATGCTGCCAAACATACCCTTGTAAAACTGACCATCCTACCAATCCTCGACTTTGGCGATGTCATTTACAAAATAGCCTCCAATACCCTACTCAACAAATTGGATGCAGTCTATCACAGTGCAATCAGTTTTGTCACCAAAGCCCCATATACTACCCACCATTGCGACCTGTACGCTCTCGTTGGCTGGCCCTCGCTTCATACTCGTCGCCAAACCCACTGGCTCCATGTCATCTACAAGACCCTGCTAGGTAAAGTCCCCCCTTATCTCAGCTCGCTGGTCACCATAGCATCTCCCACCTGTAGCACACACTCCAGCAGGTATATCTCTCTAGTCACCCCCAAAACCAATTCTTTCTTTGGCCGCCTCTCTTTCCAGTTCTCTGCTGCCAATGACTGGAACAAACTACAAAAATCTCTGAAACTGGAAACACTTATCTCCCTCACTAGCTTTAAGCACCAACTGTCAGAGCAGCTCACAGATTACTGCACCTGTACATAGCCCACCTATAATTTAGCCCAAACAACTACCTCTTTCCCAACTGTATTTAATTTATTTATTTATTTTGCTCCTTTGCACCCCATTATTTTTATTTCTACTTTGCACATTCTTCCATTGCAAAACTACCATTCCAGTGTTTTACTTGCTATATTGTATTTACCTTGCCACCATGGCCTTTTTTGCCTTTACCTCCCTTCTCACCTCATTTGCTCACATTGTATATAGACTTGTTTATACTGTATTATTGACTGTATGTTTGTTTTACTCCATGTGTAACTCTGTGTCGTTGTATATGTCGAACTGCTTTGCTTTATCTTGGCCAGGTCGCAATTGTAAATGAGAACTTTTTCTCAACTTGCCTACCTGGTTAAATAAAGGTAAAATAAAAATAAATAAAAAAACTACGCCGCCAGGGACTCAAATCCTGCAGTGCCAGACGTGTCCCCCTGCTTAAGCCAGTACATGTCCAGGCCCGTCTGAAGTTTGCTAGAAAGCATTTGGATGATCCAGAAGAAGATTGGGAGAATGTCATATGGTCAGATGAAACCAAAATATAACTTTTTTGGTAAAAACTCAACTCGTTGTGTTTGGAGGACAAAGAATGCTGAGTTGCATCCAAAGAACACCATACCTACTGTGAAGCATGGGGGTGGAAACAGCATGCTTTGGGGCTGTTTTTCTGCAAAGGGACCAGGACGACTGATCCGTATAAAGGAAAGAATGAATGGGGCCATGTATTGTGAGATTTTGAGTGAAAACCTCCTTCCATCAGCAAGGGCATTGAAGATGAAACGTGGCTGGGTCTTTCAGCATGACTATGATCCCAAACACACTGCCCGGGCAACGAACAAGTGGCTTCGTAAGAAGCATTTCAAGGTCCTGGAGTGGCCTAGCCAGTCTCCAGATCTCAACCCCATAGAAAATCTTTGGAGGGAGTTGAAAGTCCGTGTTGTCCAGCAACAGCCCCAAAACATCACTGCTCTAGAGGAGATCTGCATGGAGGATTGGGCCAAAATACCAGCAACAGTGTGTGAAAACCTTGTGAAGACTTACAGAAAACGTTTGACCTCTGTCATTGCCAACAAAGGGTATATAACAAAGTATTGAGATAAACTTTTGTTATTGACCAAATACTTATTTTCCACCATAATTTGCAAATAAATTCATTAAAAATCCTACAATGTGATTTTCTGGATTTTTTTTTCTAATTTTGTCTGTCATAGTTTAAGTGTACCTATGATGAAAATTATGAATGAAATCTCATCTTTTTAAGTGGGAGAACTTGCACAATTGGTGGCTGACTAAATACTTTTTTGCCCCACTGTACATTGCTTAATATTTATATCATATCCCGGGGACTACTGACCGTCACTCACGGGGACCAGCGGTGTTTAGATGTAAACATGATCACACAGCAGGCTTTACACTCATTATAGAATCCCCATACAAACTTCCAGTATTCAGGACCCTGAAGCTGCAATTCATTTGAAATATAATGAGTATAAGCTTAGTTTCTAAACACGGTATAGGAGGAGAACATGTGGTAGAGTTGCACTCCTTTCGACAGTTTATTTAAAGGAAGTGTATATAAAACACACAAGCTAGCACCGGGTCTGCCACATAGCTGGCAAAACCCTCCCTGACCAACTAGTGTTCTGAGGTTGCGATGGATGGGGAAAGCAGAAGCATTACTTTCACAAAAACACGCAGGGGACATGACTGTCAGTCAGCCTGTGACCATTTTGGTCACACCATCTGACAGGATTGGCAGGGTAGTTGCTCATTATGTGCAATTTCAGGGCCTCTTTTTACGCTGTTAAAGTAAAAGAGAAGAATACATGGATTTACAGAAGAACTCACAAACACATTCCTGCAACGGGCCCGGGCACATAACGCCATTACTGAAAGAGTTTGATGCCTTTTAAGTGTCAACATTTCCCTGCTAATATTGACACCAGCTAACAATCTGAGGTTGTCCTGACAACAACCGTAAACAAGGGATAAACATATTAGATGTACTCTGGAGGTGACAATGGGAGGTTGTTTCTTCTTCTCTCCTCTATATATCTGAACTGCTCTGCTCAGTGCCACACGGTGACCTGTCTCTGGCCTCTGCCATCAAAATGTTGACATTTATGTTGTTGAGCTTAAGTGAACATCCCTTCTATCAATCTTGATAAAATAGGGGAAGTTTACTTTATCTGACTGCTTTAGCATGTTATCAGGAGAGCTGAGGAGGAGAGGATCCTAGTTTAATTGTCATGTCTAAGTGAATCCTGCTGTGTCTCATTCACAAAACAAAGCTCTGATTATGCCATGTTCAATGAGAGGCCCATGCAGCTCTCACCAGTCACATGGCCAGAACAGGAAGTGATAGCTAGTCTAATAAGTAACTATGAACCGAACAGTAACTTTTCAGTGAGGAAAGATTCAGGCCAGGTCTGCAAGAGTAGGACACAAGCTAATGAGAGAGAGAGTGAACAAGACACAGCCAGCCAGTCAGACACTGTTAGCATTTAGCTAGCGTGTTACTGCTGCCAATGAACCAGAAACCTATTCAATTCCATTTCCAGCCCATGAGTCATTTGGGTACAACTATTAACCAAATCACAGCCATAGAGCTTCCTTCCAGATGTCCCAGGCATGGACCGTGTTGCAGTGAATGTGAACGCTGATTGATTCACTGTCTGTACCTCAAGAGAGTTACTGTGTACTTCTCCCGTCTGTGTACTTCTCTAGTCAATGGTGCTACACGTTCACTTACGACCTAATTTGTCTTCTGTCACCATTCAGAGCCAAACGGCCTCACTGAAGAGGTCACAGAGGTCATATTACAGAGAGAGAGAGACATCTTTTAGATCTGATAATAACTGATTGTGAAGTGTTTATCCTGATCCAAGATGGCAGCGTACCTTTAGGGAGATATTGTGTTGGATATAAACAGTTCTTTTTCACACATTGTATCGCCGGAAATGACTGGTAATGACTGGTAAAGGCATCCAGATTATAGATTTGTCTTCGGTGAAGGGAAACGTTTCTGCGGAATAGGTCATCCAGAGGGATGGTAAATATGTTTTTGGGGTACGGGATGTCATCTTTAGGGAGGGAAGATCAATGCGTAACATTACAGTCAAATGGCTCGTCTCTCTTTTTTGCCTTTCCTAGCTTGTCTGACTACTATAGATTTCTTAAATGGAAACCTGGCAAGCTGTGTCTTGACAGAAATTGTTCTCCTGTCTGGCTTTAGGGAGGAAAAAAGCTCAAATACATTGTAGGGTACTCTGGTCTGACTGTCACATTCTGCACTGTATGTATAGAGACACTCCATACATACAAATGCTATATTTATCCATCTTAATTGTTATTCCTTTTGATACTATGTGTATCCAATATGTATACAACACC
Organism: Oncorhynchus mykiss; assembly: GCF_057628025.1. Lineage (NCBI taxonomy): Eukaryota > Metazoa > Chordata > Actinopteri > Salmoniformes > Salmonidae > Oncorhynchus > Oncorhynchus mykiss. Next base: position 13,785,707 of record NC_143049.1, read on the forward strand.
GTGAGGAGAAAAAGAAGGAACTCAAGAGCAAATTGTACCAGTTGACGAACTGTTAGAATCGTGATTGACGAACTGTTGTAATCGTGACTGACAACATTTCCGCAACATTTCTGCTGTGGGCTGAGGCTCAGTATTTGATTGATTGCAACACCATTTAGAGTACCTGGCTAATTAATTTCGACATGTCATCAGGAGAGCCAAGATAATGTAAACTCCAGCCGTGATAAACTCAAGTCCTATGATTGATGCCTGAAATGCAATAACATACAAACTTAACTGAATGTAGATATCGCTGGGGAAATTAAATCAGCAACGTTACCCAGGAGATGCAAAGTGGAACAGATTGTTTGTGAAGCTTGGCAGCCACAGTAAATGAAGCATTTATTTTTTTTGTATGATTTAAAATTCCTAGAGATTTTACAGTTGTATGAATCATGCTTCCGAAGAATGTAAGAGGAATAGAAACAGCAACCGGGGGCTGAAATATAGTCTATGCGTTGTATAGTACGCAACGATTCAATTATGTTAGGTACATTTGTTGCTAATGGCATAACTCTAGAATGTTTACTACCTGTTGCACTAAATATACATAGGCGTGCCATTATTATCAATAACAACAGTGGTGAAACTCCCACGGACAAAAAGGTTGTCTTAATTTTCCTGAATCCTATCACCATCGCGTGTTACATTCCTCAACCACTACTGTCACTATCACCATCTCCTTAGTGTTACCTCTCCATAGATCACAGATGGCTGCCTGTCTGGCCCTCCAAAACAAATAAAGTCAAATAAAATGCAATTTCTCAAAAGTGTCTTTGTGCTGCGACGTCTGTCTGAGGCAAAAAAAAGATACTCTGAAGCTGGAGGGAGGCCAGAGACAACATTAATCTTTTGGACTACTGCTCTGCTGTTACTGACTTCCATTTTTTGTTGTTGCCAGTTACCAAGAAGGCTGGGGGGCAAAGTGTGGATAGGAGGAGAAATATCAGAGAATGGAGAAACACTTCTTCAGGTCTCGGGAGAATAAGCTACTGTGGCTCCATTCGTGTGCATGTTTCCGCTCTGTGGCAGACTAGTGTATAGTCAAATGATATCACAGATGTGCTTTAATTCCAGTTTCCTCCGTCTTCTAAAGGATTTCTTATATCTAGCTGTGAGGCTGTATTTTAAAGGTTTTACTTTTTGGGCTTTTAGAACACTGACGGAAATTATTATTTTACTTCTTAAAGCTATCCTAAATATGCACAATGGTAGTTCTAGTGCTTTGATTAATTGTGCCATTGCATATTTCCTAACAAGCACATTTGACGAAGTGTAAGACGAAGAAGGAGAACACAAAAAAATACAGGTAAACTAGCTAGCTGGTACTGGGTCCCTAAAGATCACTTTACCGCCATAACGTGACCAAAAAGAAACCCAACGTCACACATACTTGGACAATGCTGAGCAGAACCCAGTGTCACACACTCAACAGGACCACTGCTGGCTTCTGCAGAGCGAACTAATCTAATTAAACTCACTAAGAGCAAAGGATGGAATCAAAAGGAGAGTACGGTGCACATCTTTGGTCAAAAAGTATTTATTCTAAATCCATTTTGGACACAGGACCTCATAGCTTCTGATTAGGAATAATGGAAAGCCTAACCACAATGCCTTAATCACTATGGTCCTGAAACATGTGCAAACTACAGTGTGTACAGTACATGTTGACAGTTAAGGCATATGAACTAAAGGGAGTATAGGTTGCAGGGTACGGAGCTACTGCTAGGTCTATGTCTTACACATTAGAATGTAAGAGCATGTAGACCTGTGTTTTTCTATCATGAAGCGTTTTAGGAGGCTGTTTTTGTTTGAGGTGTTGGCACAGCAACACACATGGAACATAACACCAACAGAGACATAATAAAGTTCACTATTATCCTACGTGAGGTAGGATTCTTACTGCTGTTTTCTCAGCTTGGCTTTTTAAACTCACTCACTCACACACTCACACACAGACATCATCGGCCCGAGACTTCAAAGGAGAATAATCTCACTCATTGCCTTGCCTTTCCCCTCCCTGCATGCACCTTTCACTGGGTAAACGAACGGACGGAGTTTGTTTAGGCATTTTTCTCCACCTGTCAACGCTTCCCATTGCCCGGGACATTTACTTCATATAAATGTTTCAATGCACAGAATGGCAGAGTGAAAACGACTCAAATCATCAAATCAAATAAACGTTAATTGGTCACATATACAGATTTGCAGACGTTATCGCAGGTGCAGCGGAATGCTCCAGAATGAGCAAAGTCTGAGTTAGGAATATAAATACACATACACTATATACAAAAGTATGTTCACACACATTCAAATTTGTGGATTTGGCTCTTTCAGCCACACCTGTTGCTGATAGGTGTATAAATCAAGCACACAGCCATGCAATCTCCATAGGAAACATTGGCATGTGGAATGGCCATACTGAAGACCTCAGTGACTTTCAACTGCCACCGTCATTAGACCGCCACCTTTCCAATTTCTGCCCTGCTAGAGCTGCCCTGGTTAGCTGTAAGTGCTGTTATTGTGAAGTGGAAACTTCTAGGAGCAACAACAGCTGAGGCGCAAAGTGGTAGACCACACAAGCTCACAGAACGGGACCGCTGAGTGCTGAAGTGCACCGCTGAGTGCAAACTACCTCTGGAAGCAACGTCAGCATAAGGACTGTTCGTCGGGGGCCAAGAAACACGAGCAATGGACATTAGACCGATGGAAATCCGTCCATTGGTCTGATGAGTCCAAATTTGAGATTTTTGGTTCCAACTGCCGTGTCTTTGTGAGACGCGGAGTAGGTGAACAGATGATCTCTGTATGTGTAGGGGGTGCTTTGCTGGTGACACTGTCAGTGATTTATATTGAATTCAAGGCACACATAAACAGCATGGCTACCACAGCATTCTGCAGTGATACGCCATCCCATCTGGTTTGCGCTTAGTGGGACTATCATTTGTTTTTCAACAGGATAATGACCCAATACACCTCCAGGCTGTGTAAGGCTATTTGACCAAGAAGGAGAGTGATGGAGGGCTGCATCAGATGACCTGGCCTCCACAATCACCCAACCTCAACCCAATTGAGATGGTTTGGGATGAGTTGGACCGCAAAGTGAAGGAAAAGCAACCAACAAGTGCTCAGCATATGTGGGAACTCCTTCAAGACTGTTGGAAAAGCCTTCCAGGTGAAGCTGGCTGAAAGAATGCCAAGAGTGTGCAAAGCATTTTGTTGACGTTGAGGGTGAGGTTATTTTCCTGGCACCACTCAGCCAGGGCTCTCACCTCCTCCCTGTAGTCTGTCTCATCATTGTTGGTAATCAGGCCTACCACTGTTGTGTCACTTAGAGATGAGCTTGGGGGGCAGGCACTATGGTGTTGAAGGCTGAGCTGATAAGTTCTAATCGTCACCATGGGAACAACATCCTCTATGCTCTTCCTGAAGAACCCAGTCACCAAGTCATTGTATACGCTGATACTATTCTCAGAGGCGACCTGGAACATTTCCCAGTCCACGTGATAAAAACAACCTTGAGGCATAGATTACAATTGGTCAGCTCAACATTGAACAGTCCTTACCACGGGTGCTTACTGTTTAAGTTTCTGCCTATAGGTGGGGAAGAACCAAATGGAGTCGTGATCTGATTTGCTGAAGGGAGAGTAGGGGAGGGCCTTGTACCTGTCCCGGAAGGGTGAGTAGCAATGATCAAGAGTTTGTTATGTCCGGGTAACACAGGATCAGAATTTGTTGATCAAATTTCGCTAAAGTTTCCTCCTATTTTCTTTATTAAAGTCCCCAGCTACAATAAATGCGGCCTCAGGATATGCTGTTTCCAGTTTGCACATAGTCCATTGTAGTTCCTTGAGAGCCATCGCAGTGTCGGCTGGGGGAAAAGTATATCGGGTAATGATGGTGAGGTATTCCAGAGGTATTCCAGATTGGGAGAACAAAAGGAACAAAAACAAAAAAATACTGGGAGCTAGAAACAGGGCGACCGTGTCTGTCGGTGACATCTTATTGACTCATTGCTGTAACGCTCGTCGAAATGGGTAGACCAAGGCGCAGCGTGATTTGAGTTCATCATCATTTTTTTAAATGTGAACCAGCAACAAAACAAAAAAGAGAAACAAAGAACCGAACGTACAGCCTTGTAGGGCTCAAAAGCAACAATACAAAAACAAGATGCCACAAACAACAGGTGGGAAAAGGCTGCCTAAATATGATCCCCAATCAGAGACAATGATAGACAGCTGCCTCTGATTGCGAACCATACCAGGCCAACATAGAAATACAAAAACTAGACTACACATAGAAATAATAAACTAGAACACCCCCCAGTCACGCCCTGACCCAGTCCACCATAGAAAATAAAGGCTTTCTGTGGTCAGGACGTGACGATTACGCAGGGTGTGTTTGTGTGTGTGTGTATTTGTGTGTGTGTAGCCACACAGCCCTGGGTCCCTGGTGGAAATAATGTATTCAAACTAAACGTTGCCGTCATCACCCTTCTGTGTTCATGTCAGAGCCCCTACCATGACCCTGGCCTGCACTGCCGCTGCACTGGTTAATATTATGGCTGTTAATGTCGCCCTTCATCTGGGGTTTATAAAGGGTTTTTGAAAGTTTATTATGGGTTACATGTGAAGGGGTAGTATAAGAACATTCAATCACTTATTAGCAGCTTGATAATCCTTGATATCACATCATCTTTGGCCTAATATAATTGCTCATCTTAATGAGTATGTAATCACTAGGGACGTCAACGTTAATGTGTTAATGCATTACATATTTATTGCTGTTTGTTTTGTTGACGCCATTAATTGCCTCCATTTCTTCGCTGCATGGAAATTTTTAAGTACAGAACACAACAAGGCACACAGCTACAAACAAGGCTAGTCCCTTTCTATCGCTGGAGACCGTGTGCTTCTAGCTAAAATCCGTTTTGCCCAATATTACAGGGAGCTATCGTTTCGTTCTCAGACGCATATTCTGGCGTATGTTCCTAGCTGCTTTAAATGACTCGGGATGCTATTCTTTGGTTTGATAACAAACAACATTGTTTAGCCAGTCATGTTACCTACTCAGCCAGCTAGCTAGCAACGTGATAACTTGACCACTAACCAGGGCTAGGCTATGCACACATTTGGATGGCACAGGGAGAATTCAAAAGGAATAGGCTACTCAAAGAGATGCTTCATAGAGTGGAGTGTGTATGTGTGTGTGTGTGCAGGAGTAAGTGAGAGAGAGAGAGGGCGTGGGAGGGATGTAGGGTGTTGTAGGCATATAAGTGTGTAAAGTTATCTGAACAGTAAAGATGGTTACAGTGTTTTCATAACATTGTTGGATTCAAATGCACTTTGTATCCATAGAGCCAGTACTTTTTCCTATAGTCACACTCATTTAGAATGCCTGAAGCTGTAACAGTACTTAAAACTGTGTGTCCATATGTGTGTGTGTGAGAGAGAGAGAGAGAGAGAGAGAGAGAGAGACAGAGAGAGAGAGAGAGAGAGAGAGAGAGAGAGAGAGAGAGTAGGCCTTGATAATAGGGGGTAGGCCTACTTAAACATTGGGAGCATTAATAGCTTTAGTGACTAAAAGTGACTTTTGTGTCGTTTATGGTGAAAACGCTATTAAAACCTTCTAATATAGATAATTTTGTGTTTCCGTCCCTCACGATCAAAGTATGCCTGTAACTCGGTGCACTGGTCCTTAAATGGAAAAATCTTTATTTAGAGCCAAATTTGAGCAAATTCTAAAATTGCGATTAGCTACAGAAAAGCATGCGATTAATCGGAAACATGCAAACACATGCAGAGATTTTGGCTCTTCAGTCACACTTCACAACAACTGTATGTAAAAAAAGGGCCGCTCAGTGCAAATTCTGCAGAGTCACATAAAAAAACATGCTGTGACAGGGAGAGCTGCAGTGCAACACACTGATCGCTCTGTGACAAATACGCCCTTTCTGTTGTGAACTACATGATGACTGATGAACGTAAGACGACAACAATGCCTATTGCTATTTAGATCTCCACAGATTGCTCAGTAACAGTGTCGGGCTGTGTTGAATTTGATTGGCATACAATGACGCTGAGAGACAACAAATGATAGACTGCACACCATTGGTTGTTTTGAGAGTTCCAGTAGAGATTCGGGACAAGGCCTTGCATACTACACTTGAGTATCATTGTCTCCATTGCCCCTACATGTACGTGTGAGGGAGTTTGTTTGGTGAAGAGCACAATAGCACAAATGAACTGGGGCATATACTGTATGTTAAAGGTTAAATGTCTTGAGTACTTCAACTCTCCCACTGCTTTTCATAGTTGAGGTCAGGTTCACTACGACTTCTATATATCAAACATAGGCTACTGAAGGTTTGACAAATGTGCAGCTAGTGTGTACCCTTTCACCATCTCCACCCCACTTGACCAACAGGTTCTGTGCAGGTACTGTACATGTGACTGCGTGTCTGCGTCTGTGTGCAGCATTTGTACGTTTGTCTGCATTTTGTGCGTCTGTGCTGCTACCTAAAGTCAAGATTCAACCTTGGCTGAACCCACCCAATCAGCAAAATCAAGAAAAAACCATCTCAATCGTTACCCCGATTTTCATACGCCATACCGTTTCTGTACCACACTGGGGCATACGCTATTACAGAAGGTGCACACAAGGGGTGTTATTTCCCTAAATATATATACAGTACCAGTCAGAAGTTTGGACACACCTACTCATTCAAGGAATTGTCTTTATTTGTACTATTTTCTACATTGTAGATTAATAGTGAAGACATCAACACTATGAAATAACACATATGGAATCATGTAGTAACCAAAAAAAGTTTTAAACAAATCAAAATAAATTTCACATTCTTCGAACTACACAACCTTTGCCTTGAACACTCTTGGCAATTACACTTGTTTCACCTTTATTTCACAAGGCAAGTCAGTTAAGAACAAATTAGTATTTTCAATGAGAGCCTGGGAACAGTGGGTTAACTGCCTTGTTCAGGGGCACAACTACAGATTATCACCTTGTCAGCTCAGGGATTTGATCTTGCAACCTTTCAGTAACTAGTCCAACACTCTAACCACTAGGCTACCTGCTGCCCCAATCTCTCAATTGTTTTTTTGGGGGAGGGGAACAATAATTTAGGCAACAGGGATCTTGATCCAGGAGGGAATTAAATATTTGTGCTGTAACCACATCTAGTCACTTAGTTAGCAAGTTAGCAAACCAAATGCAGAGATAGAGCCCTGAGCTGGATTTAATTTATTTGACATATCTTTGATTTTTTATAGTTATATATAGTTATATAGCTAGCTATAAGCAGTGGCGTAGCACGCACTCCCGTCGGTATTTCAAAATACCCTGGTACACGGTATAAACGGTATACCGTCCAAGCCTTGTCTCAACTTGCTGGTGTCCCTAAGGTCAACTCCCTCCCTCCTCTCTCCGTCCCTGTCTCCCTTTCCTTCCCTACCCCCCTAGCTCCCCCTCCTCTCCCCCTTTCTCTCTTTCCCTCTGCCACCCCCTCTGCTCTCCCATCTCCATCCCCTATCCCTCCCTCCCCCCTCACAAGGCTGCCTCCCCCCTCCTCTCCCCTTCCTCCTCCCTTCCTACCCCCACAGGCCAATTTACTCTAAACAAATGCCAATCATTCCCTCCAGCTGTTGGCTCAAAACAAAGCCTGCTCCCAGACAAAGCGAACCACCCAGCTGTCTTACTAAAGGTAACCCAAAACAATGGCAGCCAGCCAGACAGACGTGTGAAAAGTGTGCAAGGCTAGCAGACACAACCATTGCCCGTATGTAAGCACTCCCCTGTCCATATAATCTTATTCAATATGATCAAAAAGGCCAAACGATCCCATATCACCACTCCTGTAAGACTATTTGTAAATACAAACCCTTGGTTAGTTTACCTTTGTCCTCTGACAGTTAGGGACAAACCACCATGCTCACCTCAGAAACATGTACATGTTGTCAAACCCTATGGTGGTAGCCAGGCTATTGTAAAGATGTAAGGGGGAGTTTTGAAAAGAAAATCTGGGCTGGGTGTGACCTTGCCCTGATCCATGTGTGTGCCTGTTTATTCGGTCCCTTCCTCCCTCCTCTCCTCCTACCATTCCCCTGCTTGGTTTTCCCTTCCCTCCTCCACAGTATGCTCTAGTTAAATGCTCCCTGCAGGAAAATAAGTGTCCTCCTCTCCTCAGAAAGAAGGTTTTGGATTCACTTCAGACCACCCTGCCCAAAGCCCTCGTCCCATCTGGTGTCTCACAGGCCCTGCCAGAGGTTGTAGGAATGTCAGTGTGGTATACTCCCTCTGGCCCAGCCTGAAACCAAGGCTGCTGCCTAGGCTATGTCCTACTACTGACTGAACTGAAGCTTGAGTAATGGGGAGAAAAAACTCAATTTTGACTGGGGCATCCAGGTCATTGAAAATGTTTAGGTCTTTTGATCATTTGATCTGTACTGGTGGAGATTAACAACACGTGGTTCATTACAACTTTACGAACTCTACCAATTCACATTGCTTTGTAATTGTTGTCATCATACTTTGCATCATTATGTCCAAGTTGAGTCACAGTTCAGACATGTCCCATATAGGAAAGTGACTAGAGGGTCAGAGATGACATCATGCTTGGTCACGTCCTTTATGGGTCAGCCGTTGAAGATTCCGCCCTCACCCCCTCTACGACTTAGTGAACAAGATTGTGTAGTGTTAACAGGCTATGCATCATGTCTTCCTTATTTCGGGAAGGTGCATTACTCAAACGATAATGACTTACTGAAATGTGAAGTTATATTGGTCTGTTTTGGCACAGAGAGGATCTGTCATGTACAGTATCAATCTCAGGCTATAACCATATCACTCAATCCTCTCTCAACCAATGGCTAATCTTAGCTTTACCTTCTCAATAACCATTTACTCTTTCCCCCATATCTGTCTGAAATGACATGTGAAATGGAAACCGTGTCACTAAGGTTGGCGAAAGAAGATCGCATATCTCCATTCTCAACAGGGCGCAGCACCGCACAGGCCTTCCCGTACCCTCTATACAGATGTAGGATCTGCTTAGAGCACACTTTTGAATTTTGTTTTACTTTTTTTTTTATTTCACCTTTATTTAACCAGGTAGGCCAGTTGAGAACATGTCGTCATTTACAACTGTGCCCTGGCCAAGATAAAGCAAAGCAGTGCGACAAAAACAACAACACAGAGTTACACATAAACAAACGTACAGTCAATAACACAGTAGAAAAGAAAAATAGAAAAATCTATGTACAGTGTGTGCAAATGTAGAAGAGTAGGGAGGTAGACAATTAATAGGCCATAGAGGCGAAATAATTACAATTTAGCATTAATACTGGAATGATAGATGTGCAGATGATGATGTGCAAGTAGAGATACTGGGTTGAAAAAAGGCAAGAGGGTAAGTAATAATATGGGGATGAGGTAGTTGGGTGTGCTGTTTACAGATGGGCTGTGTACAGGTACAGTGATCGGTAAGCTCCTCTGACAGCTGATGATTAGTTAGAAAGGGAGATATAAGACTCCAGCTTCAGAGATTTTTGCCATTTGTTTCAGTCATTGGCAGCAGAGAACTGGAAGGAAAGGCGGCCAAAGAAAGTGTTGGCTTTGGGGATGACCAGTGCAATATACCTGCTGGAGCGCGTGCTACGGGTGGGTGTTGATATGGTGACCAGTGTGCTGAGATAAGGCGGGGCTTTACCTAGCAAAGACTTATAGATGACCTGGAGCCAGTGTGTTTGGAGATGGATATGTAGCGAGGGCCAGCCAACGAGAGCATACATGTCACAGTGGTGGGTAGTATATGGGGCTTTGGTGACAAAATGGATGGCACTTTGGTAGACTACATCCAGTTTGCTGAGTAGAGTGTTGGGGGCTATTTTGTAAATGACATCGCCAAAGTCAAGGATCGGTAGGATAGTCAGTTTTACGAGGGTATGTTTCGCAGCATGAGTGAAGGAGGCTTTGTTGCAAAATAGGAAGCCGATTCTAAATTTAATTTTGGATTGGAGATGCTTAATGTGAGTCTGGAAGGAGAGTTTACAGTTTAACCAGACACCTAGGTATTTGTAGTTGTCCACATATTCTAGGTCAGAACCGTCCAGAGTAGTGATGCTAGTTCGGCATCGGTTGAAGAGCATGCACTTAGTTTTACTAGCATTTAAAAGCAGTTGGACACGGAAGGAGTGTTGTATGGTGTTGAATCTCATTTGGAGGTTTGTTAGCACATAGTCCAAAGAAGGGGCAGATGTATACAGAATGGTGTCGTCTGCGTAGAGGTTGATCAGAGAATCACCAGCAGCAAGAGCAACATCAATGATATATACAGAGAAAAGAGTCGGCCCGAGAATTTAACCCTGTGGCACCCCCATAGAGACTGCCAGAGGTCCGGACAACAGGCCCTCCGATTTGACACACTGAACTCTATCTGAGAAGTAGTTGGTGAACCAGGCGAGGCAGTCATTTGAGAAGCCAAGGCTATTGATCACTTTTGTGTTGCTGAGAATTATTCTGCACAGCAACAAATGCAAACTTGTAATGTATTCAAGTTTTAAAAAGGCTTCTAAAGTTTGTAATTTCCACTTTAAAATGTCCGACTTTATTTGCCCTAACGGAAAATGAATCAACTCCTACAAAAAAATGCCCATTAATTATAATCCCCTTAATAATTCCTGTTGCTGCAGGATTATTTTCCTGCTGTAGCAAACTGTCTCAAATTAAGATCATACATCTGTAGGATGTACTATACAGCAGTCAGGACACTCCCCCTACCAGAGAGTCATTATGAACCTGACCTACTGTATACTTTTTAATCCAGCAAATTAAATACATAACCTTTTTCTAGACATCAGCAGCGTATTCTTTCCCAACCTTTTATTCAAAATGCTACCCTGAACTGTTGGCTCTGTTCAACGTGCAATTCTGAGTGCTGACTGCACTGTAGACCCTAGAGATTGAGAGGTCGGTAATGTATTAATAAAGGGATGGTTGGGGAATGGGAGCATGAAGCTTGGTAAGAGGTTTAACTACAATGTGAGAACTCAAGTCTCCTAGGGTCAGCGGCTCAATTGTAGTCACTGTGTGACTGGCACAGATTGGGCGCAACGCAACAGTGTCCGCATGACTCCCCTGTTCTAGCCTATGCCATGGTACAGAGCAGCGCAGGGCACCCCTGTACCAGCACACCAACTGACCGACGCACCAAACACGTTCAGTCACGGCACACATTCATACACACCCACCCCATTCAGACACACACACCCCAGTCACACAAACACACGCACGCACGCACTCACACACACACACACACACGAGCCATGAGAATCAGATAGAAAGGGAACCTATGTATTTTAAAAGTGTACTTTTAAATAAGACTCTGTACATACTCTGTACAACAAGTAATTGGTTATGTAGGTTATAGATTTGTAATGCACACATTTATTATTTTACTCTTACTGCAGAGTGAGCACTTCCCAGGGGTAATCCAAGCGTGTAAAGTCAAACCACTATTAAAAAAACAGTAGCTGCGGGCCTCCAGAGTGGCACAGTGGTCTAAGGCACTGCATCACAGTGCTAGAAGCATCACTACAGACCTGGGATCAATCCGCAGCTGTATCCCAACCAGCCGTGATCGGCAGTCCTATAGGGCGGCGCAGAATTGGCCCAGCGTCGTCCGGGTTAGGAGAGGGTTACACCGGGGGGCTTAACTTGGCTCATCGCACTCTAGCGACTCCTTGTGGCGGGCTGGGCGCCTGCAGGCTGACCACGGTTGTCAGTTGAACGGTGTTTCCTCCGACACATTGGTGTGGCTGGCTTCCGGGTTAAGCTGGCGGGTATTAAGAAGCACAGTTTGTCGGATCATGTTTCGGAGGACGCATGACTCGACCTTCGCCTCCCGAGCCCGCTGGGGAGTTGCAGTGATGAGACAAGATTGAAATTTGGGAGAAAAAGGGGGTAAAAAAAATAAACCAACAGTAGCTGGTTTCAACCATGCATTAGTAACTGCAAGTGGCTAAAGTTTAGTCATATTATTAACGGTTATTTACAGTTGCTAAGGATAGATTACAAGGTTTCCTTTCTTCTCTCTCTCTGGGAATTCAAATTAGAATGGCGGAAAAGCCAGCAGAAGGGAAATTCAATACTCAAGCTGTAAAGCCACCAAGGGTGGTAGTGGTACAGTATATTGTTTGCACTGCAGTCTTAGTAGAAACATGAATGAATGAATGAATGAATGAATGTGATAAACTACCATCCTGTAGCTACACACTGGTTATAACATCAAGGTACTAACCATTGGTTACAACTGGAAGGGGTGTAATTTTGTCTCACCTGTCTCATCCGCCTGCATTCAATCTAGTCATAATGAGATTCTTACGGTGTTCCATTTGAGCAAGAATCATCACACACTGACACTTTATCACCCAATTAAATACAAATTTCCTCTGCGCTGACTGCCTGACTGTGACACATGGTAAGACTGCATGTATCACACACACACACACACACACACACACACACACACACACACACACACACACACACACACACACACACATACACACATACACACATACACACATACACACACACACACACACACACACACACACACACACCAGCATGCTCCCACAGACTAGGGTAAAGGAGGAAATTGACCTGTGGTTAAGGACGGACAACATATGACATGGCAAACCCACCAATTAACGTCAGATCATCAATCTCAGGCCCATAAAAGTATTATGATTCTATATTGGCTTTCCTGTTTTGCAAATGATCCCTGTCGAGGCTATGTCCCAAGTCCCATCTGTAAAGGACATCATGTGTCTAACTCTGTATACCTTCACTTACCAATGAGAATATGTTTCCATTCCATATCTGTGGACTACCCAGCCATGAAGTACACGGCTGACTGGCAAGGGCTGGATAGGAGCAGGAGCCGCTCCCTCCTTTTAAAAAGCCAATATTTCTTAACTGTGGTCGGTCTCGGCATGCCGACGATACCAGAACCTTAAGCCCTTCGGATGTGAGTGGGCCAACACACATTTTAAAGACCTTCCCAAATGCAATAACAATGTAATCTTCAACATATACAGTAGAACCATATCATTATACTGCACAGTGTGTATCCGGACTATCCACTGCCCAAGCCACTGCAGACACCATCCATTAAAACCTTCACAACAAAGGTATGTGAGTATATAAACCTCCAAAATAATTCATCTCTAAAAAAATATATAATTAGAATCTCACTCCAACAGGCAACATTTGGTCGGGGAACCATTTCCATGGCAGACTGCCTTAACCTGCTATTCAAGGAGCAATCGTGGAGTGAAATGAATTATTCCTTTCACAGCACAATACAGCAAGGCCCTGCTACGAGTGAGTAAAGTTGAAAGACATTGGGCATCCAAGTGGATCAAATAATGCATTTTGACCACAACTAAGCATACATGAAACCATTTTATCCTGAATTTAAATTTACACAGTGTCCGGTGCCTTTAGATTTGACTGTTTTCACATCTCATTTCCCACTCTCCTAACGTTACACAAAGCGGGTATAAAGTGCTGATTGAGACCCATCCTGGGCTCCACAAAGAGGCTGCTCCCCCTTGTGGCGGTTAGCATTCCTTTCACCAGGTTGACTGAGCGGACATAGACCTAACACTACACAGTGCAAACTCTAACTCATAAGACAAGCTTGCAACAATACTGTGCCAAATATATCAGGACGGACAGAAATACAAAGATAACAAAGCTCTCTCTCTCTGTATTCACAAAGGGCATAACACAAAGGGTTTTAGCTAAGCCTCCAGCAGGTTTGCGTGGTGTGATCTCACCACCAGCCAGACTCCATATGATCACAGCTAACCCCAGGCAGCCAGCGGTGAGAGAGAATCCTATCTTCTTGGCTCACAGTAAGGTGATACCCTTTGAGGTGTGGCTGCAGCCACAGGATATCCTCTGATGTTGGGAAATCCCTCTATCCCAGGCAGGGAGCCGCTCCCCACCCTGCCTGCGCCCTGCCTGTGAGCTAGCCTAACGTCAGGGCTAATCAGTGCTTAAGGCATCTGTAATGAGAAGCCCGTCACCACTGTCTGCCAGCCTAGCCCCACGCCAACGTCATCCCTGAGCCCACACTCACTCTTAATGACTGGTAATCACCCGGCATCTCTCCACAAACCACTGGGATACTAGAAGCAGCACTCCCATTAACCAGTAGACTGAGGTGGGAGCAGAAGGGAAGTGTTTAAATGGAGACTGACTGTTGAGTAGACTATAACCTCTTGTTTCATCTCCATGCAACACTGAAAACCGACCAACTGGGGTTCGAACCCGGGTCTTCCGCCCACCACAACTGTTTTAGCACTCTGAGCTAAAGCCTAGGCATTAACACTGGAGACTGTAGAGAAGCGGAACAGTGAATCTATTGCAGGCAATGAATGAATCTGCTTTATGGCATTGTATTAGGCATATTACCACTCTCTTAATAATGGGGATGAAAACTATAGGTGGACATGACCTTTGGTAGCTTGAACTGAGGGCAGGGTACATGAAGCTGTCGCAGAAAGAGTGATTGGTGATTCACCATACATAGCATAGCTGTGGGTAGGATTCCTGTATATGCCGCAGCATGTGAACTAAATAAAAACAACGTCAGTTTTAGTCAGTTTAAGACTTGCATTGAACGCAGTTAACAAAACCACAAAATGCCTTTATATGGGCCAAAAGTAGCGTGTAAATGAATGGAGTTCGCTTGTTTAACAGCATCTTGCTGAAACTCCTTAACATGAACCCTTCAGTCGGGGTTAACTAAGTGAACAATCTCACTCTTTTCCCTTCCTTCTTGAAAATACCACCCAACAAAGAATATTCCCTCAAGGTACAATTTGGTCAAAGCCAAAGAATGAAACTGCAGCAAACTTCCCCAATAGTAAGCCTAATGATACTGGGATGTGAGTGAGAGGCAGCACCTGCCACAACAGGCTGAACAGGGGAAAGTAAATGAGTGCTCACATTCTTGTGGCAAAGGATGACAATTTGAGCGGGTGCTTGACTACGCTAGGAATCCCGCCCCGCCCTCTGCCGCTGCAAACTACGGGCAACAGAGACGGTGTTTATGTTACACTTACGCTCCACCGCACTCTGGAAATTGGGTATGCAACATCGACCATCTATTTTGAGTAAATCAGTACCCAGGAAGAGGGCCGGAGGATGTGCTGTCCTCGTGCTCATGGCAGATATTTATTTGAACAAGTGTGTGTTAGTATGTATACTTCACTCAATGTCAGCCAGCCCAGGGCTGAGCCTGTCTGTCTGTCTGTCTGTCTGTCTGTCTGTCTGTCTGTGTGCGTGCGTGTTGCACAGTGTCAATGGTGTCAGGTTGCTGGCTTAGCTTTGGGGAAGTAGCAGTAACATGTTGCATATATCCATGTCACCTGGGCCGGGTCTCTCTGTTTGTCTCATGATCTCTGGCTTAAAGTTCTAAATCATCCACTGACAATCATCTCCATCATATTCTGTCCTCAGGACATAAGTCTGGACTTGTATCCTCATACCAGATGACCCTTTGCACTTCCAAGGCCACAGATCAGATTGATTAGAAGGAATTGGAAAGCTCTACCTGAATAAGTAGACATGCTTTAAACGGAGTGCCAGTTTTGCGCTTCTTCATTGTATGCAACTGGTTAGTTACTGAGGGCCATTGGTGGTGTTGCTGGACGGTTATGATCTACCACTATCACTAAGTCTCTAGGCCTCTGAGAGAGAGAGAGAGAGAGAGATAGAGAGAGAGAGAGAGAGAGAGAGAGAGAGAGAGCGAGAGAGAGGTGTGACTTAGATATGATGGGGTTTCCATGACGCTGGGCTGCTGAACCATACATAATTTTCACGCATCAAGACAGCATAGCAGTCCAGATCCTAAAAACACTAAGTAATGACAGTTACCCTAAAATGAAGAGGTGACATGTGTTTATTATCTGTAGTAACATGTCTGATTTACGGCGATAATAACTTCCTCTAGTACCTGTCAGGGGACTTAACCTTTTGAGAAGTGACACATTAGGACTAAATGGACACCCCTTACTATTTCATACAACTTCCGGCAACTCAAACCATGAACGTTATCCAAAAAGTCCTTATTTCCAAACAGAACTATTCCTTCCACCCTTACATGAGATCTGAAAGATACAATTCAGCTGTCCCGGAGGCCTAACAAACCAGTTTACAACTGCATAATGTCCTCAACAGGTCCTGGGGGGCCCGTCCCTGTGTTCCCCCACTGGTTCACAGCTAAATGGTGTCCTTATCGCCGAATACCCCTGGAACTACTGCTGGTGTCATCACTCACTCTCATCACTCTACAATTAAAACAGCCACAATATTTCCGTGCTGCCAGTCGTTCCAATGTGTTTGGGTGCATGACTCACCTCAACTTCATAACAAGTACTGTTTGCAACACGAGGGGGTATCGATTACCGCCGTCATCAACACTGTCTGCATGCTGCAGACAGAATGTGAGAACGATATATCTGTGTTCGTTGGTAGAATAAAGGATCCATAAATAGGATATCAAGGATTCGGACTGAACTCTCTCATAGTTGCTGTGAGATTGCAGGTGCCACTGGAAACGGAACACAACCTGGGAAGGAGCCGTCTGTTATAGCATATCCAAGCTATAACCTGCCTGCTTGCTGTAGGCTACTTGTATACTTTCACACCAGAGCTTTGAAGACCCTGCTGATATTGCATTAATTTGAGCTCTCCTTAGGGTTCATTGACAGGTTAATAGTCTTCAAAAGAAGTCTGAAGGATGACGAATTAAATTCGTCAGACAGGACAAAGGCTGCCAGCAGCCTCGGTATATTGAGGTGCAGGCTACACCTGACAAAGACAAGGCGTTGCGTGGGAATAACATTTTTTTAACTGCTCATTCAATTTTCCCCCCCAAAATACTGTCATTGACATGAGATTATCTCCTAAGATTTGGAAACAAACTATACATTCAGGACACATTATTGAATGTGTTTTAAACTGTTTTTAAACTTAGTGGGTGTGTGAACCCTACACCAGAATTCTCTCTGTCCCGATGTTTATGCTGGATGGGGAATTTTCTCTGCAAGCTGAAGAGAGTTTCATCCACCGGTTGAGCTGCATTTCTTTATTGTTACCAGCTGTTGCGACTGAAGCCTACACTCACCTTTCGCTCCATGCCTGTTTTCAGAGCCGACTTACAATAGTATTACAAGTGTTTCATCAAAATATTCACACAGATGTCTGCTACCAGTCGTTTAAATATGCCTGGTATCATCAATGTCTGAGTAATGAGCATACCTGTATCTCTCGCTTTCAGGATCACCTTTCTGTTGAACAACACTTAGAGCCTAAATGGGTTGTCAAAACTAGTCTCGGGGGAACCCCTCTGAAAAAGGGTCTTCGAGGAACCCCTGTGTGAAGGTTCAAACCGGAACCTTTTTTCTGATGGGTGAGATTCAATTTGGAACTTTTTTAATGAAATATTGTAGATGTGGCAGCCTATCAGAACATTGGAGCCATGGCTTATTTGAGGCGTGGCTTTCAGACAGTTATTCTTGGCCACCCGTTAGGGTGAATGTCATTCCTGTTTACTATGTTAAGTTTGTACACTGCAAATTGAAATGTTCCTTGAATATGAATGCATAAGACATATTCTAATATAATATTAACAATGCTGATTACATGTAGTAATAAATCATTAACCATTCCAACTGGGGGATTTGCATAGGAACTCATACACCTCTGTAAGTAAGCATTTGGTTGAAGCTACAAAAGTGTCCGTGTTCACCATTAACATGTGATGACAATACAACAGAACAGGAATGACATTTACTCTAATGGGTGGCCAAAATAGATCTATCTAAAAGCCACACCGCTACTAAGGCAAACCGCCAGTCCAGGGTTCCTCCAGGAACACCCTTCGCCACATTGAAACATTAAAGGTTCCTCCAAGAACCCCTCAACTAATGGAAGATGCAAATATGAACCACTGGCCAGTGTTCCTTACGGAACTCCAGGTGTTCCTTGAGGATCTCCAGGGTTCCTCCAGCCGCCACTAATTCTAAGTGTGTTTGAGAACCCCCAACCCCTCCCTATCCCCTTAAAAATCTGCTTCGGCATACACTTTCGGTAGCCTGAGCTATTACACTGGTCAGTCAATTCAACCATTTCAACGCGACGGAATGATCTCACGTCAACCTGCTCTCACCACCGGTTGTGACAGCTTACTGCGCTACACAGGTGCTGTTGAACTGTCAGTTAGTTCTATGCAACAACATTGCAGATACCTGAAACAAATCACAACGTAGCGACAAGGACACCAGTATCTGATTCATTTGCACCGCATTTGATTTTAGAGGAAATATCAACAGTGATGAATGTACATTTTATATTTTCGGACAGATTTAGGACTACGCGATACGAAAGTAGAAACATTTCAATGAACGGTAGGCTAATATGAGTAACGTAATTTATCCGGTCTATCAAAGTTGATCTAAGAGCGCATGACATGTCTCGTAACAAACTCAAATCAATGACAGTGTCATGAACATGTGGATGGATCCAGTGCCTACCCGAAATACGCTGTGGTCGGTCCGGGCAAGTTGAAGAGGTACACTATAACTGTGAACGATAACCATCCCAGGAGTAGCTGTCCATCCAGCATTTTGCTGCGGCTCCAAGGCAGATCATTTCGTTTCTCCTGAGTAGCTGTGTAAAATCCCTTGTTGTACGTTCGGCACTTCTTATACAGAGAAGAATTTTGCGCTCCTCCCATTAGCAAGAGAGCAAGTCTGAGTGAGGGAGAGAGAAGGAGTGGGTAACAGAGAGATACAGAGAGAGAGAGCGAGAGAGAGAGGACTTGCTTTGTGGAGCTGATTGTTAGAGATTATAATTATGCATGATGTTCAATATTCAATATTTTACATTATGAAATCAATGATATTGTCAAATGTTTCCAAATATGCGCAGGCACGAGCGTGCACACACAACCACAGCCTTACTTTACAGACTGACAATAGACCTTCTAATTGAAAAGTATTTGTTATAACCCAACAATATTATTTTTATGGAGTCATTTCCTTGCATACAGACAGTAGGCCTAAGGAACTCTGTGAAACTGGGTGAACTTGTCAAGAGCATGTTTAGGACCTTTGAGGTAGAGGCTAGTGAAGTCAACAACACCTGATTTTGACATTCATGAGCTGTCCCTCTGTGTTGGAAGGTGTCCAGTAGTCGTTGTGCAGCATGCTAACTGAGGTCAGCTGAGCAGAGGTGTCAGTCTGCTATATCCTTTGTTTTTTTACTGCCAATTGGTCAATGACATGTCATTTCTGGAATGGCAAGCTAGCCTTTAGGGGCTAGGGGTTGTGCAATAGTTGCATGTAGCCTAGCCTACACCACTAAATGGCTTGGCTTGGAAAAGTTTATGCGTTACCTATTTTTCACTGAATCATCACTTCTATTACTACAGTATTCTATGTAGCAGTGACTCCACTGAGTATACCAAACATTAGGAACACCTTACTAATATTGAGATGCCTCCCCCCCTCCAATGATTTCCACGATTGTGTCAAGTTTGCTGGATATCCTTTGGGTGGTGGACCATTCTTGATAGACACGGGAAACTGTTGAGCGTGATAAACCCAGCAGCGTTGCAGATCTTAGAACAAACCCGAAGTGCCCCGGTACCTACTACCATGCCCCATTCAAAGGCACTTCAATAGTTTGTCTTGCTCATTCACCCTCTGAATGGAACACATACACAATCCATGTCTCAATTCTCTCACGGCTTGAAAATCCTTCTTTACACCCGTCTCCTGCCCTTCTTCTACACTGATTGAAGTGGATTTAACAAGTGACATCAATAAGGGAACATCAGTGATCACCTGGATTCACCTGGTCAGTCTGTCATGGAAAGAGCAGGTGTTCTTAATGTTTTGTATTCTCAGTTGGCACTATATGCTCATTCAAAATGTGTTCTGGTGCTGGGAAAATCTGTCAAAAAGACATTATGGACAAATATAATCCCCCATGTTGCTCTGCTCCCAAAAGTGAATGTATTGGCTACATGGAGAGAAACACTGTTTAGATCACCTGCAGACGCCTGCAGCTGGCCTTCATATGTTTAGAGAAAACATAATATATCACAGACAGTGTAACCATTATTCATTCTTTTTGGTCAAATATTCTCCACCTACATCAAAGATCAGTGTATGTGCCTATAGCATTTGTGGAATATCCTTTTCAGTGTTATTTCTCACAAGAGAAGAAAACTTAACTAAGTTTGAACTGAACTAGGTACAAACTGAACTACAGTGCCTTGCGAAAGTATTCGGCCCCCTTGAACTTTGCGACCTTTTGCCACATTTCAGGCTTCAAACATAAAGATATAAAACTGTATTTTTGTTTGTGAAGAATCAACAACAAGTGGGACACAATCATGAAGTGGAACGACATTTATTGGATAATTCAAACTTTTTTAACAAATCAAAAACTGAAATATTGGGCGTGCAAAATTATTCAGCCCCCTTAAGTTAATACTTTGTAGCGCCACCTTTTGCTGCGATTACAGCTGTAAGTCGCTTGGGGTATGTCTCTATCAGTTTTGCACATCGAGAGACTGAAATTTTTTCCCATTCCTCCTTGCAAAACAGCTGGAGCTCAGTGAGGTTGGATGGAGAGCATTTGTGAACAGCAGTTTTCAGTTCTTTCCACAGATTCTCGATTGGATTCAGGTCTGGACTTTGACTTGGCCATTCTAACACCTGGATATGTTTATTTTTGAACCATTCCATTGTAGATTTTGCTTTATGTTTTGGATCATTGTCTTGTTGGAAGACAAATCTCCGTCCCAGTCTCAGGTCTTTTGCAGACTCCATCAGGTTTTCTTCCAGAATGTTCCGGTATTTGGCTCCATCCATCTTCCCATCAATTTTAACCATCTTCCCTGTCCCTGCTGAAGAAAAGCAAGCCCAAACCATGATGCTGCCACCACCATGTTTGACAGTGGGGATGGTGTGTTCAGCTGTGTTGCTTTTACGCCAAACATAACGTTTTGCATTGTTGCCAAAAAGTTCAATTTTGGTTTCATCTGACCAGAGCACCTTCTTCCACATGTTTGGTGTGTCTCCCAGGTGGCTTGTGGCAAACTTTAAACGACACTTTTTATCGATATCTTTAAGAAATGGCTTTCTTCTTGCCACTCTTCCATAAAGGCCAGATTTGTGCAATATACGACTGATTGTTGTCCTATGGACAGAGTCTCCCACCTCAGCTGTAGATCTCTGCAGTTCATCCAGAGTGATCATGGGCCTCTTGGCTGCATCTCTGATCAGTCTTCTCCTTGTATGAGCTGAAAGTTTAGAGGGACGGCCAGGTCTTGGTAGATTTGCAGTGGTCTGATACTCCTTCCATTTCAATATTATCGCTTGCACAGTGCTCCTTGGGATGTTTAAAGCTTGGGAAATCTTTTTGTATCCAAATCCGGCTTTAAACTTCTTCACAACAGTATCTCGGACCTGCCTGGTGTGTTCCTTGTTCTTCATGATGCTCGCTGCGCTTTTAACGGACCTCTGAGACTATCACAGTGCAGGTGCATTTATACGGAGACTTGATTACACACAGGTGGATTGTATTTATCATCATTAGTCATTTAGGTCGGATTAGGTTTGGATCATTCAGAGATCCTCACTGAACTTCTGGAGAGAGTTTGTTGCACTGAAAGTAAAGGGGCTGAATAATTTTGCACGCCCAATTTTTCAGTTTTTGATTTGTTAAAAAAGTTTGAAATATCCAATAAATGTCGTTCCACTTCATGATTGTGTCCCACTTGTTGTTGATTCTTCACAAAAAAATACAGTTTTATATCTTTATGTTTGAAGCCTGAAATGTGGCAAAAGGTCGCAAAGTTCAAGGGGGCCGAATACTTTCGCAAGGCACTGTAAGTACGGTTCATTTGTAGTTCGCAAACTGCATGTGCAAAGCATATTTCTTTAGGCTAATATTTCGCAAGAGCAGAAGATGGAACCTTTTATTAGTAAGCACAAATTCATACTCAAAGCCATAAATCAATAGGATTTTGGCAAGCATGCTTAGGAAAAGATTGTCTATGCTCGTTCTGGTGTTCTATTCCGATCTATAGTGTTCGGTTGCATAATAGAAACTTTCATGGTCATAATTTTACACACATAATCAATACATTGCATGATTTTCAGACACATTAAGATTGTCGTTTTGTTTTTTAACAGTAGCCTGCTGCCTGACATATTGTGCGCGCGCACCTTAATCTATGAAGCAAGGAGTAAAAGTTAGATATGGATCTGGACTTGGGAAGGATCCAGCTTTCTTCTCCTAGCCTGCACTTGGGGAAAACTCATGCCAGAACCAGGGATGAAGTCTATTCATCCCCCAGAATTAAACAACACATCCCCATTCATCACAAAGATCACAGTAACGTTCACACCTGTACCAGGAACAGCCAAGCTTCTGCCAAGTTTCTGTTTACCGATTGGCCAGTTCTGCTAGATAGACAGCATCACAAATAGGGGATACGAGTGAATGAGAAATGAGTCCAAGGAAGTGTTGTGCTTGGTATGACTACATACAGGTGTCCACTTGCATCCCACTTTTTTCAGTCAGTTTTGTTCTGAATCTGCGCCCCAGTAAGAGAGAGGTCCCTGGTCTGCTTCTTATTAGCACCTGGTTTAAAGGAGATCAGCTGGAGGTTTTGTCGGTTACAGTACATGACAAGAATGAACAGTAATCCTGGCAGGCATTACCCACTGGTCCTGCATGTCTGGTGAGTGGGGTAATTGATTCCCACACCCTGCTTAAGTTAAATGCTCGCCCTTCTCATTACACCAGGCTGAGAAACCAGGAAAACAGTCCTTTGGTGTGTGTTTGTGTGTGCCAGTACTTTTCCCTTCAACTTGTTGCAACTACTCTACCCTACTCCTCTGTTCTTTACGCCTCTTGACTTTAATCTCTCACACCTCTGATATGGCGGATATGATGCCTGACTGAATTTTTTCATCAATTTGTTATGCATTTTGCATTGAGGAACGTGAATAATATAAATGATTTTGTATGTCGGAATATCAAATATCACGTGAAATGTATCCGTAACAAAATGCGGGTGTAGCTTTTGTCTTTCCTTGTGAAAAAGCCAACCTGGTCTCAACTCGTAGTGTGACTACAATGCTCAGACAGGATTAGGAGTTAGCCTGCGGTGTTGCATTTCTTTGCAATTACAACGAGTTTCCTCTGGGCATTGAGGTTAGGAGCACTTCTGAGCACAAACCATTCAAATGAGCTGGAATGTGCTGTAGGATGTTGATGAAGTTTGAGGTATTTCGTTCAGCACAGGCTAAACCTAAACCTGATGGCTGATGTTTGCATGGCCCCAGATATCTTAACACGTGTAGACTATCTGCACCTTTTTCCAGACACAATTGATGCCCACAGTAGATGCCCTCAACAGTTTGTCCTTTGTCAGTCCTGTGACTGAAACAGTGAGCTCAGGACACGCCAGAGAAGTTCTAACGTGGGGTTTCTGGTACTGCTACAGTACTTCCAGTCTATTGCATATTAGCCTTGCTCTGACCTTGTCTTGATACCGTACCCATCCAATCCGGCTCTGCTACCACCACCACCACCACCAACCTCCTCTCTTGCTCTCACCACCCCTACTCTGCCCGGCCAGCCCACAAGATCTTTTCCATGCCCCAGACATCATTTGTGGCTTGGGATGTAGGCTGACGGTGCGTCTGCGCTCACTGCTGTTTCAGGCGCCCGGTCGTTCATGTCGCACCATGTGCACTGTGCAGTTCTCAGGGCCAGCCAGCCAGTCCACTCTTCCTTCGGAACCGGATAAGTAACTGTTGTTTTTGAAACGGCAGTACATGCACTGTCAATCCCTGGATTGTTTTGATTGTGTCCCTGGGTACACTCTAAATGACATAACTCATCCACTTACCCAACACTGCTAACTGGGGAGGAGTGAGGTAACTATGTGGGGGGAGGGGAGATACCCTCATCAACTCTGTTGGTTACACATTATTTAACCACAGACCTGCAGACTTGATTGAATATCATAACAAATGCTGTAATCAATCTAGGGGGCCTGGATTTGGAGTAGTGTAACCAGGCAACAGGTATTTAGTCCGGTTGTAAAATTTGTGACATCACCAGGATCTCCCACATGCAACTTCACCTCATCATCTGAACTCCCCAAGGATGTACTTATGCACAGTACAGGTTTCTGGCATGTATGACATAATGAAATAAAGGTCAAAAGGAAATCTTACAATAACAAATACTGGAATTAACGTCAGAGCTGTAGCTCACTACACATGTAGTATACAGATTATGCTGAGGTCTTTGTTGATATTTTTCACAATGGGACAATGGGACCCTCATTCAAGGGTTTTTCTACATTGTAGAATAATAGTGAAGACATCAAGACTATGAAATAACACATATGGAATCACGTAGTGACCAAAAAAGTCTTCAACAAATCAAAATATATTTTATATTTGAGATTCTTCACAGTAGCCACCCTTTGCCTTGATAACAGCTTTGCACACTCTTGGCATTCTTTCAGCCGGCGTCACCTGGAATTTTTTCCAACAGTCTTGAAGGAGTTCCCACATATGCTGAGCACTTGTTGACTGCTTTTCCTTCACTCTGCGGTCCAACTCATCCCAAACCATCTCAATTGGGTTGAGGTTGGGTGATTGTGGAGGCCAGGTCATCTGATGCAGCACTCCATTACTCTCCTTCTTGGTCAAATAGCCCTTACACAGCCTGGAGGTGTATTGGGTCATTGTCCTGTTGAAAAACAAATGATAGTCCCACTAAGTGGGATGGTGTATCACTGCAGAACGCTGTGGGAGCCATGCTAGTTAAGTGTACCTTGAATTCTAAATAAATAACCAACAGTGTCACCAGCAAATCAGCCCCACACCATCACCCCTCCTCCTCCATGCTTCACGGTGGGAACCACACATGTGGAGATTATCCATTCACCTGCTCTGCGTCTCACAAAGACACAGTGGTTGTAACCAAAAATCTCCAGTTTGGACTCATCAGATCAAAGGACAGATTTCCACCGGTCTAATGTCCATTCCTCGTGTTTCTTGGCCCAAGCAAGTCTCTTCTTCTTATTGGTGTCCTTTAGTAGTGTTTGTTTTTTTTGCAGCAATTTGACCATGAAGGCCTGATTCACTCAGTTTCCTCTGAACAGTTGATGTTGAGGTGTGTCTGTTACTTGAACTCTGTGAAGCATTTATTTGGGCATCAATTTCTGAGGCTGGTAACTCTAATGAACTTATCCTCTGCAACAGAGGTAACTCTGGGTCTTCCATTCCTTTGGCGGTCCTCATGAGAACCAGTTTCATCATAGCGCTTGATGGTTTTTGCGACTGCACTTGAAGAAACTTTCAAAGTTCTTGACATTTTCCAGATTGATTGGACCCACCTACAGTACTCATTCCAGGGTTTGAAAGTTTCTTCAAGTGCAGTCGCAAAAACCATCAAGCGCTATGATGAAACTGGCTCTCATAATGACCGCCACAAGAAATGAAGACCCAGAGTTACCTCTGCTGATGGTTTTTGCAACTGTACTTGAAGAAACTTTCAAACTTCTTGAAATGTATCAGATTGACTGACCTTCATGTCTTGAAGTGATGATGGACTGTCATTTCTCTTTGCTTATTTGAGCTGTTCTTGCCATAATATGGACTTGGTATTTTACCAAATAGCGCTATCTTTTGTATACAAACACAATTGATTGGCTCAAACGCATTACGAAGGAAAGAAATTTAACACGGCACACCTGTTAATTGAAATTGCATTCCAGGTGACTACCTCATTAAGCTGGTTTAGAGAATGCCAAGAGTGGGCAAAGCTGTCATCAAGGCAAAGCGTGGCTACTTTGAAGAATCTGAAATGTAAGATATTTTGATTTGTTTAACACTTTTTTGTTACTACATGATTCCATATGTGTTATTTCACAGTTTTGATGTCTTCACTATTATTCTACAATTTAGAACCCTTGAATGAGTAATTGTTTCCAAACTTTTAACTGGTGCTGTGTATATATATATATATATATATATATATAGTCAAAAGTTTGGACACAACTACTCATTCAAGGGCTCTAAATTGTTGAATATATATATAAACTGTAAATAAACTGTATATAAACTATATATATAAAAATGGTTGTATATATATATATATAAACTAGGTTATATGGCAGCATAAAGTGGGAGCTCTCCAGTCCCATTGAATACCTTAATGGAACTTAATCCCAAGACTTCATTTGTGACATGTAACTTATGGTCCCTGCACATTTTCTAGTGAAATGTTATGACATAATTGAGCCAAATTGTATGTGCATGTAGTGGCATGTCCATTCTCGAAAATCCCTGTTTAAATGACACCTTGCTATGGAGACTTCGCTAATGGAGGACTCCAATGTTTTTGAGTGAGGGTTGAGTTCTTTCTTTGCCTTGTTATTCTTCCAACGCAAAGAATAACAACATCAACATTGCGAGATTAAACATTTCCTTGTGATAGTCAAGTTTGATCTTAGTTCAACAAAGTCCAATATTGCAGCACGTTATCGTAGACAGTAGAGAATTACACTGTATGCGGGTTAGCCTAGGAAGCCCAACAACAAAGTATATTTGACAAGTTGATGTCGCATTTCAAAGGTCTATTTATTAACGAAACACTATATCTTAATGTGTGGTCTGTTTAAATGGACAATTCACTCAATTGACTACATTCCGTTTCAAGCAAGTGTTACTCGTTGTGCATTATAAAACCAGAACGAACATATAGTCTGTAATTTGCATTGACCCACATCGGACATAGATATTATTCAGTTATGCACCAAAACCACAAGGTATGATCAGTCCAGTGGTTGCCAAGCAAACAGTGAACACTCAGGGTAAACCATGTATACAGAGTGACAAATCTCCAGGATCTGCTATTTGCCTTTACTCTCTTGAGCACCCAAGTACATTTTTTTAAACAGGAAAAAGCATTGAACATTGCTGGATGTTAAACAGTAAGTAATTTTATTTTATATAGTTAATGTGTATCCATTGGAATGTGTTATGGTGTTGACAAGATTCGGTTTTATTTTTCCTTTTTGAATAACTAAAGGAACAGCTGTGGTCATTGGTGTCTCTCTTAGTCAGCAATGATGACCTGGGATGACCCGGAGATAGTGTCATTGTCTGTAGGGAGGGAGGGAGAGAGGGAGGGAAAGAGCGAGAGGGAGGTAGAATACGTGGAGGAGAGATGCCTGTGTCCCTGCTCCCTGTGTCCGTCCTGACAAGCTGCAGTTGATGAAAGACATTCTGTCCTGAGTTGACAGGGAGGGTGTTCCTGTGACGTCAAAACGTCCACTGACTGACTCTCCTGTTCAGACACTCCACTGCTTTATCTGTGACCTCAGCTCTGACACAACTGTCCAAGTGCCTTAGAGGAAGAGCCCAGTGATCAAAGGCCAGGGCTGAGGCGACACATGCAGATAAAGGGCATAGCAATGGGTTAAGGCCAGTTGCAGATGAAGGGAACAGCAATGGGCGGAGTGAGGCTGTACAGGCTACCTACAGCTTTCCTCCCTTCCCACCCATCCGGATCATAGCTCATCCTGACACATACACAGATCCGTGCGCACACACACACACACACACACACACACGTCTGCCTGTCAATATGTGTCCTTAGTCCTCAGAAACTGGAAGTACAACGGCCACGACCTTGTCCATCCGTCCTGACATAGTATGATGTCATACACATCCAGTCCACAGATGTTGGTGACTCTACTGTCCTAGAGACTGCCCAGAGAGGATGTGTCCAGAGTGGAGGTCACCTTCAATGATGTCTTATTCATATTATGTCTGACAGTCACTCAATTAGCCCTTTGAAATGAAAACGTTCCTCTCCTCCATTAAAGAGGGTAGCCACTAAAATGTTTTGCCCACAAGGCAGAGGGGGCCACTGACCAAATCTCGCCTAGGACCCTCAAAAGGCTAGGGCCGGACCTCAGAGGGAGACATAGTGGTATCAACACCAAATGGCAGCGCCTATCCTGCCAAGAATAGCAGCGTTTAGCATGTCTTTAAGTGAAGGGGAAATTGATGGGTAGTTTCCAGGTGTGAGCTGAGCTTCTCCTGGGGTGTGTCCTGACGTAGACTGACACTTATCAAGGCACAGCTAACTCCCTTCTCTCGTTTCCTTGGGAACTTTGTAATGTAAACAGAGCAGCAGCACTGGAGGAATGGCTGGCTGTATTTAATCAATAGGTTGTGTCTCCCTGGCCTGGCCCGCTGCTATGTGTTCCTGTTGACTGCATTTGAACTCACTCACAGTGAGACATAGTGTAATTGTGTTCCAGACAAGAAACATTTGATCGTGCCGTTACAGCTCAGATGGGACACTGTACACATCTCAATTGCCGTTGTAGTCGTCAATGTTTGTTTGAATGCTGATTTTGCATAAGTATGGTTTTGTAACTGAACCTGAAACCAATTTTTGGGAGTTGGTGATTGACATGCAGTTTGGCTAGACTTGTAGCTTGACCTTTTGTTTTGTTATCTTGTCTGTAAAAAAAAAAAAAAATCATACTTTAATATCTCTTTGTTAGAGAACACATTCTATTGCAGGAAATTAGCAAATATTTAATTATCCACTATTGATTGTCAGATCTGTTTGTTTTATGTCTGATAATTGTTGCCAGTAATCTAAATATAGTCTATATGACAAGAGGAGCCAAGGAAACACAACAGAACAATTCTCAATGAGAGGTGAAACTATCATTTCATTACGCAATGCTGACATCTAGTGGTTGACATACTTGCACAATTAATCTTATTCAAGTGCGCTACAAAAATACTCAGATCGCCCACCCAGCTATTGGGTTATTTTCCCTGGATAGCAAATAAAGCAGATATTCCAGTCTATGAGTCAATGTAGACTGAAACATGAACATTAATAGACCGTCAAACTGCAGAGAGAAATGAAAACCGGGAAAAGAAGGAGAAAAATGTCCTCACTGCAATAATTTTGACTCTGTACACTTTTGAGTTATAGTTAAATAACAGTGGCATGTCACTGTTCTGTAAATGCACAACGGATTGACTGTAGGCGCTCTGAATGAATGCAGAGAATCATGTTGTTAGAATAAATGAATGCTGTGTATGAACATGTGTACAGTGTGTCTATGGAATCAACTAACGCGCGTCTCAATCCCCGTGTCTGAATGACACAGTGTAATAGTTTATTTTCACGCCTCAGCTAAAGAATCACATTAGTAATGAAAATAAAAAAAGTATGATTGATTCGATGTTTTCTAAAGTCATGTCATTATAGTGTGCTCTGCTGTCTTTTGTCAACGAGAGGCTGAATGAGCCATGTGCAACCGGAGACACATACAGGGCTGGCTGGCCAGGGTCACTCACTGCTATGGACATGGCTTGGCCTTGACATCATGCTGGATGACATCATCATGGCAGTGAGGTCACCCTGGCCACATAGAGGTGCCATAGTGGCCAACTGACACAATGTCGCTCTGTTCCCCTCTGAGGAAAAAACTGAATGGGCTAGCACTGCTGCTGCCGGAAAAGTAGCAACAACGACGGATGTATAACACCCACGGAAGAGAGGACAGGGTCACACTTTAAATCAACTCGCACGGATACTGTTTACGTATATTTGTATGTTTTGGTGTGATTAAAAAAGTAACTACATAGTAGCTAACTATACTAAGAGCCACTGGTAATCTGAAACATGATTTGATCTGTTATTTCAACTCAGTAAACAGTCATCATTCTCTAGTAAACCTGAGAGGCAGCTAGGACTTGGAGGGCTCCAACACTTCAACCACGACGTCAATCTGACATTCAGCTGTGCTTGTATAGGCAAGCTGATTCATAAAGACTAATAATGGCAAAATCATATCACACAGACTTCATGCAATATAAATGGTGTGATCGTCACCTCCAGGCTGGGCAGTTACACTGCACAGACATTCACATGACATGCCATGCTATTACTGTAAACTGAGAAGACATGTGTTTTCCTCACCACCCCTGACTTAGACCGCATGCCAATGCTGACAGCAGTTGGAAAAAAGGCACCGTTCACACTTCCTCCCTGCCAGTACCCATTGACATATGGTCAGTACCCCCTTCCTTCTGCCTGCTTCCAGATTTTCCCTTCTATCCGAGGCAGGTTTGGCACCTGGTTCTCTCTGCACCTGTAGCCCTCTCTAGCTGCAGCCGCTGAACACCTTGGCTTCAAACGAGGTTTCAAGAGAGACTATTTATAGATGTATTTCAAAGTGTCTGAAATCTGGTGTTTAATCGCGTGTTCATGGTTAAATATGACTCACCAAGAACAAGAACGACAATTTTCAACACAACTCATTTTGTCTTGACACATAGTGGTAAAGGAAGGAATCACTTTCCTGTGGAGAAATTGTGACCTATTGTCTTGTCTATCAACAAGACCCCCTTGGCTCATCAGAACTGAACCGCAAAGCATTCTATGTCAATCAAGTGGTCAACTGTAGTGTACCGGATACAGACAGTTTAGGATGGTACAAGAGCAATCATTGAGAAGACGAACGTTTCTGCAGCCCGTTCTAAACATATCTCGAGGTCCTACTACAGTGACGTTATCTTCCTGATAACAGCTGTTGATCCGTTTGGTCCCCTGGTCTTGTCGGCTGAGTGGTTGTGCCACTCCTGCTCCTTATAAAAATGCACTGAGTTCATAGCACGCTCAATGTCCACAAGATGGCGCTAGAACCAAATGTTTCACGCTGAGAATGTAACGTAGCTAGGGGTAGTGCCTCTTCAGACGGCTCTCATCCTACTTCTGATGGCTCGCGGTTTGGAGGCTTTTGAAATGAGAATGAAATACATTTATGAGTGAGTGAGGGGTGGAGTTAATAAATTCGTGAATCGACTGATTGATGAATGTGATTGTGTATCACATTATATTAACCAACATAAGGCAACCCATCCATAAAAAAACGTATTGATGAACAAGAATGAAGTCCGTCATTTAATTCATTAATGTTGGATTCACAAAAAAAATGTGTATCTTATTAGGGTTTTAAAAATGTCCGTTTGTTTATTGGGTATAGAAAATGTGTATAACGGGATAAAACTGCTGCAGGAAATATATAATTTAAATGGGTGACTGGATTTGAGTATAATCCATTTGCTTGGCATTTTAGTAGTTGTTGCCTACTACAACTTGGTTCCCCTTTCTCGTCAATTCAAAGCTTATTTCAGTGTGAGTTTACTTTAACATGACAGTCCGTGCAACTATAGGTCTATGGTAAGCTATTAATTTAAACAATCACCGCAAGAATATAGTTAGAACGAAGATATGCATCAGTGAGTGCATATCAATGGGGAATGAGGACTAGTCCACTTCCTATTAGATCACATATCAACAGCCACTTGACATTGAGAGAGAGGAAGTACAACACCATGTCATTTAAACTCAGCACAGCTAGGGACAGGCAACCATATGTACTTCATGCTGCAAAGACATGAAGTACATGGATAGCCCGACATATGTGTATGGACAATTCATTTTTTTTAAAGTATGGTTTATCTCGCCAATAGTACAAATTATATTATATTCTGTAAAGTGAACACTATTCGATTCCAGATTAGGTGGTTCCTTATTTGTAGATATTTGATGATACTATTTGTACAACCGACATGCATTTCTCTCTTATAGGCCAAAACTTTTGTCATGATAAATGAGATAAACGGCATTAATTATGTGAGAGTGAATCGATAAGAACCAAAAGCTTTCAAGCAACCCTAACATCGCAATTTCAACGGATATCACAATGTGTAAAAAGTAAGTTATGCTGTCAAATGCTGCAGAAAATGACAAAATATAGTCACATAAAATGGATAATTGACGGAAATAATTACATGTTCCATCTTTCAAAAATAACCCAAATTCGTTACATCTTTTTTTCTATATATATCTGAATGGGTATAATAGTATAAGGAACATTCTAAGGATCATGCAAATATGGTTTGAGGTACTAATTTGGGAGTAATGATATAACCACATCTGCAAGTTAAAATCCACGTTTTTAGTACTCAGCTCATCACTTACAAAACAACTTCTCAGGTGTATGTAGATGCATCCATAATGACATACAGGGGACAAATGAAGGATTAGAAAACTGAATAGCGGGGCTCAAGCAATTCACACATATTTATTTCTGCATTTTAGCAGCTTCAAACCAGGGAGTGAAATCCGGACAGGTTGTTATAGCTACCCAATCCACGGGGGTTCCATGTCTATTTAAAAGACCTCGGACCCTCCCTCTTCTCCTTTAAACAACATTATATATCACACACAGCATGCCAATGCGACCACGTCTTAATGAGCACTAAAACATTATCTTCTTAAAATGGGCTCATTCTTGTGTTTGCGTTCAGCCTAACTGACTCAGGCAAAGAGCGCGCGCAAGGGAACGAACAGCGCTCACCAGAATTTCCCCTTTGGCAGTACCTGCTGATTGGGTCCTAAAAGCAAGCTGGTTTTAACTTTTAATATTTGGCTCCTGTGTTCTGCCATGACTAGTCGCAAAATACTGTTTCTCTAACCTAGCACTAGTTTTAGGACAAGGTGAGACATTTTGGTAAGCACCGCAGATTGTTCGTTTTTTCTCTCATTGAAAAACGAGTGTGCGCGTATGTGCGCGCGTGTATCTGGTGAAGATGTTTAGCGAAACTTTTTTAAGGATGATATACCTTGGATGTTTCCTGTTTCTTTGTGGGCTTACGCATGCCATACCAAGTTACCCTATCTGGTGGTAAGTTTACATTTCACTCTACTTTTAACTTAAATTCTGTAATATCATATGATTGTTATGCCTACCTGTTATTTCAACAATATACAGTACTTTATGTTAATTCATTGTTGCTTTCAGTTCGTTTCTTTGAAAGGATAGGCTAATATCAGCATGTGGTTTCCAACACTGGGCATCCTGGCAATTAAGTTGTAGCCCATCATACCGGTCTAATTGACCCTGTCAACGGACAGTTGGTATCGACGTTAACAAGCTGAGACGGAATCGTGAAGATGGGTTACAAAGCTAGTCAAGTGAAATTGTATGAAGGAAAAAAAATGCACTTGAGTCAATGACACTATTGATTTCAAAGTGCACACTGCGGAAACAAGGGTATAATACCGACGCAGACTGGTTATGCAGAGTGAAACATTTTTTTTGTGCAAACTAGTTTCAGCATGATTTGATTAACTTAAAAAGGGGGTCATGCTCCGTTCTGCTTGATTCAATATTCGATGACAGACATTGGCCTAATGGCAGGTGCAGAACACATTCGTTTATGAGAGAGGCAGTGGGAAAAGGGAAAGGTAAAATTTTTTGGGGAACCAAAATGAATGATGTTATTATTTTAATGAGACTAATATCTAAAAAAAAAAAAAGAAGAAGAATAATGTGGAATCATAATTCAACAAAATACGTGCAGTTTACTTTCCTTCCCATTATTACTTTAATTAGAAAATGTATACGCAAAATGTACATTTCCTAGTAATCTCAATGATTTTTTTCGATATCATGTAATGAATCCTTTATACACAAATGTAATAAACAGATTCCACTATTAAGAATATTGATTATTTCCCAAGTATTCAATTGAAATTGGCCTATCAGTTATGTTATTCAATGCAGTTGTGTAAACCCATGAGATAGAGGCTATACTACAATCATTTGGAAATAGCCTCAGCCACTGATTCACTACAGTTTTATTTGGTCTCCATAGCCAAATAATCAAATACCATTTATTGGTCTTCTTATGGCACTGATGTTGATCATTTCCCAAACAGTCAAATTCCCTTTGACGTCTTATTGTGTTAAGCAGTAGGCCTTAGGAGAATGAGGGATGCCTTCAAGCCTTGAGTTGGGGGCCAGTTGAAAAATGAATGAAACCCAATTGCCCATTCCCAGATTGTGGTAATTAGGGTGGGAGATTTTCAACTGCAATTTTCTTTTGATTCTAAGTAATCCATCGTTGACCTAATGTTTTATTTGAAAGGTAAGAGCTGTCCGTTGTCATCTCTTGACAAAATATGAACTGTTTTCTAAGTTATTGACTATCGAGTAGGCCTACTGCATGGTATAATATTATCACGATTGAAGTCACATTTGGAATTGACGTAGATTGGCTGACAGGCCATTAGAGGAGCTTTAATTGATAAATGATTGATTTCTGTTGAGAGAAAAACAATTGATGAAAGAAAAGAGTGGGATTTGACCCAACTGGGCATTAGGTGGACTGTTAGAGTCAGCTGATCAAACTGAGAAAGAACAAATAATGGAAAGGTGCAGTTGGAGGATAGGAAATTGGATGCATGTGAATTCCATTCACTCATCTTGAGGATGGATTTCATAGAAAGGCTTGTGGAACCCTCTTGTTGAACAACTCATCTTCCCTTGAGAGGGCAGACATTTGTCGGATTCTGCAGCTCAGAGGCATTAGAGCCAGAGGATAGGGAATGCTACAGAATAGACACAGTCCTAGATCAGAGATCCTCAGTCCCAAGAAATTCTCTACAGGTTTGCATTTCACCAATCACACACCGCATCCTTCAACAAATCAATATTTTATAATGAAATATTAAAGATGCTGTGTCCTGCACTTATTTCAGCTAATAGGTCTCCTGGTGGTAATACTGATGAGAATCTAATTACATGCTCAGCTGGACAGAAATCCATCATAAACAGTGGTGGGCTCTCTAGTCCTAGATCAGCACTCCTACTCTTAGACCCAGGGCTGGGAAAGACTGGCCAAAATCAGGATGGGTTCATTCTGTGGGGAGAAATCTAATGGTCTACTTCTGTTTTTCGCAAACCTCTCTTTGAGTATCCCCCAGACGTTCCCCTATTTGATCTATACCAGTACCAGTACCCGATTCAACTGGTGATAATCATCAAGCCATTGATCAACTGTTTTGATCAACCGTTTAGAGCATTGGACTAGTAACCGAAAGGTTGCAAGTTCGAATCCCTGAGCTGACAAGGTACAAATCTGTCATTCTGCCCCTGAACAGGCAGTTAATCCACTGTTCCTAGGCCGTCATTGAAAATAAGAATTTGTTCTTAACTGACTTGCCTAGTTAAATAAAGGTTCAAAAAATGGTGATGTCACCATGGAAGGCCAACACAAAATTCCACCAATACAGGCAGAAATGTATTTTCAAACAGTTCTTACACTAAAGGGAATTATCATAATTGCACCATTTCACAATATTATTCCAACGTCATGTTGTGGAAATATATTATAAAACACAGGAAATCAAGTTTTTGATTGCACTGGGCCTTTACTGTGCCTTCAGAAAGTAATTACACCATTTTACTTATTCCATATTTTGTTGTGTTACAGACTGAATTAAAATGGGATGAAATTGTTTTTTTTTTTCACACCCATCTACAGACAATAATGGCATAGTGAAAACATATTTTTAGAAATGTTTGCATATTTATTGAAAATGAAATTCAGAAATATCTCATTTGCATAAGTATTCACACCCCTGAGTCAATACTTTGTAGAATCACCTTTGGCAGTGATTACAGCTATAAGTCTATCTGGGTAAGTCTCTAAGAACTTTCCACACATGGATTGTGCAACATTTGCCCATTATTCTTATCAACATTTTTCAAGCTGGTTGATGATCGTTGCTAGACAACCATTTTCAGGTCTTGCCATATATTTTCAAGTATATTTCAGTCAAAACTGTAACTCAGACACTCAGGAACATTCATGGTCTTCTTTGCAAAGAACACCAGTGTAGATTTGACCTTGTGTTTTAGGTTATTGTCCTGCTGAAAGGTTAATTCATCACCCAGTGTTTGGTGGAAAGCAGACTTTTCCGATAGGATTTTGCATGTGCTTATCTCCATTCCGTTTATTTTTTATCATTAAAAGATTACAAGCATACCCATAACATGATGCAGACACAATTATGCTTGAAGATATGAAGAGTGGTACTCAGTAATGTGTTGTATTGGATTTGCCTCAAACATAATACTTTGTATTCAGGACAAAAAGTTAATTGCTTTGCCAATTTTTTGCAGTATCACTTTAATGCCTTGTTGCAAAAAGTATGCATGTTTTGGAATATTTGTATTCTGTACAGGCTTCCTTCTTTTCACTGTGAATGGGGTTAGTATTGTGGAGTAACTACAATGTTGTTGATCCATCCTCAGTTTTCTCTTATCACAGCCATTAAACTCTGTAACTGTTTTAAAGTCCCATTGGGCTCATGGTGAAATCCCTGAGTGGTTTCCTTCCTCTCCAGCAACTGTTAGGAAGGACACCTGTATCTTTGTAGTGACTGGGGTGTACTGATA
Organism: Oncorhynchus mykiss; assembly: GCF_057628025.1. Classification (NCBI taxonomy): domain Eukaryota; kingdom Metazoa; phylum Chordata; class Actinopteri; order Salmoniformes; family Salmonidae; genus Oncorhynchus; species Oncorhynchus mykiss. Next base: position 13,822,236 of record NC_143049.1, read on the forward strand.
CATCATCCAAAGTGTAATTAATAACTTCACCAGGCTCAAAGGGATATTCGATGTCTCCTTGTTTCTATAGGTGCCCTTCTTTGCGAGGTATTGGAAAATCACCCTGGTCTTTGTGGTCAGATCTGTGTTTGAAATTCACTGTTCAACTGAGGGACCTTACAGATAATTAATTGCATGTGTGGGGTACACAGATGAGGTAGTCATTTAAAAATAATTTTAAACAATATTATGAGTATTATTTGACATTATTATTGTGTGTAGGCCAGTGACACAAAATCTCAATATAATCCATTTTGCATTGAGGCTGTAACACAACAAAATGTGGAAAATGTCCAAGGGTGTGATTCTTTTCTGAAGGCGCTGTAAGTAGAACTAGCTGTGGCTACTCAAGGAGAGGTTTGGGAAACACTGGTCTAATACAATGCTGACAGGGAGGGTTGTTCCCTGAGTTCCACCAGAATCAAAGTGACAGAGTTATGTACAAGCCACAGTACAAAGTCTTTCACCCTCTCTTTTTCGATCATAAAAGAGCTGTCTTGTGAATTTCTTTTTTTGTGGGGCCAAGATTGTATCAAAACACCAGAACCAGTCATGAAGACTGACAGAGGATGGCAGGCTTCCATTTGGTCACAGCAAACAGCCTCTGGCACCAAAATAAAGTCATCAACTTGTGTGTCTATGATTTGCTATTGGTGGGTGGGTCAGAGCACTGATTCAATCTGGGCAAGAGTGCAACGACGAAAGCAAAACAGAGGCGAGCGTGTCCAAAGACGCCGCTGAGCGTTCGCTGGGCTTATTGTGTCACCCCTACCAATACAAACAACGCTCGGCTGAATCTGCAGCACCAGGCTATAAGGAGCTGAAGTGAAGTCACCATTGAACTCTGCATATGTTATATTGCGTTTTGATTCATTCTGGCTTAATGGAAACTAGATACATCACTAAAGAGTGAGATAAGAAGCTAAAATATAGGCTTGTGTTTCATGGTACTGTAACCTAACCCTCCTGCTGTGTTCCGGTCGAATTGGACTGATTTACAAGTTTTCTCTCTGAAAAATGTAGTTCAATTAATCTGATTGTCATACGGTTCCATGAGGTTCCATGACAAAATTGACCGGTCATTAGAAATGAATGGGTGAGAATACAATTAGTGTATAAAATTGAGTTCAGGCACCTGCCCATTCATCAGATGGACACACTTCGTCTCCCAGACCCCCACATCCATGTGTGTTTGAGCACACACACACACACACACACACACACACACACACAAAAACACAGACACACACACACACACACACGCACGCACACACACACTTCACTCTCCTTCTTGGCTTCCATGGCAACCCCCATTGGAACCTTTCCCCAATAGAATCTTTCCCCCACAGGAACCACACCTGTTGGCATTCTCACAATAAATCGCAACATTGTTTCAATAATATAGAACTTTTCTCACAGCTCTGGTACATGAAGCTTTTTGAGGCCTTGCTCACAATTCATTCTGTGGCAGCACAATGACCAAACTATATACTGTATGTGAGGCTCTTGGTCATATCTTTGATCATGACACTGGTGAGGAGAAGAGAGTCCTTGCTAAACTTTGACACGAAGTAGTCTGTGATAAATAACACAATATGTTTCATCTGAGTATTTGTTATAGTCAAAATAATCCATACGTTATGCTTTTTTTTACTCAAAATTTAGTTGTATGAGCTCAGGTCAATGAGGCAAATAGCAAATAGAAGTTCACAAAAACTTAAGTTGATAAAAAGATCTAACACAACATTAGGTGATAATATATGTATTAATATGGATTTATAATCAGCTGTAATGGGGCAGTTATTTTAGACCAGGAACACAGAATTAATTAACAAGAAACGAACACAACAGAAGGGTTAACCCAATTTTTTACTTAAGACCTTGCTGTTGAACATTAAGTGCCTTTTAACTCCTCTCACTAAACGTGTCTTTACTTTTGCAAATAACTGTCAATCATCCAAGAACTGACAGATATTATTATGATGAAAAGTCGCTTTGTGCAGGTTTGTTGGCAGAAGCTGGTGCCTGAACGTTGCTTGGAGTTAGAATGGTTAGAATGTACAATGGTGGAGGATTGGTTGAGGATTGGTGGAGGATTGGCGGAGGATTGGCTGAGGATGTGGGTCTCGACCAACACAGGCACAGGTTCATGTCTCTCTAACTCCTCGACCTGTCATGGCTCAGCCTGACTGCACCCCCCCCCCCCCCCCCCCCCACACACACACACACACACACCACACACACACACACCACACACACACACCACACACACACACACACACACCACCCCACCTTAAAAGATAAATACCTGGAGGTGAAAGCTTGCCGCACATTCCTTTTCCCAAACGTGCTCTCTTGATGTCAAAGTCGGCTCCAAAGCCCCAGGGCCTGCAAGAGTAAAGTGGTAATTCTACGGTACCCTGCTTGGGCTTGCTGAAATATGCATTAAACCTAGTCTGGATACACTTAAATGAGAGGTGGAAAGATCTATACTGACTGAGACTAGAATCAAACATGATATCTATTATTTTCTCTTGTGTGTGTATTTCTGGTGATAACACGCAGCTACTGTTTATGGAGATGACACAGGCAAGGTTTCGATGAATCCTCAATCGTCTTGGTTTTGTTTGAGTTTGTGTATCACCTAGAGGAAATGTTTTTGTCTTCTCAGTGGCAAGTTGTAAGGAACAGTAAAGGAATCTGGTATAAGACACATGATTCATTCTTTACCAATAAGAAAATAGAAATAACCTTTGTAATCAGAATCCCTTTTATTCGCTAAGCTCATTCACACATACCCAGAATTGTACTTGGTGATATGGTGCTGCTGGCAGTATACATAACCTGGTCTCAGAGCAAAACAAATTATATTTGACAAAAATCTGTGCCCCTCCATTTAGTATGATCTGTTACTTTACGTTATGTTACATTACATTAGCCAAAATGTTAATGTTTTCTGTGATGAGGTTCGAACACGCAACCTTTGGGTTGCTAGAAGTTTGCGTTGTCTGTGATGAGGTTTGAACACCCTACCTTTGGGTTCCTAGAAGTTTGCATTATACACCCACCCAGCAACCCAAACCAAGCACTGCACTTTTGTTTCTAACCTACTGTCTTATCGAACATAATATATCATACTAAACAGATCAAATAATGTAACCTAATGTAAAGTAACATATGGAGTAGTACAGATATAGTAACACTAAATGGAGTAGCACAGATTTTTGTCAAATATAATATGTTTTGCTCTGAGACCAGGCTGGTAGACAACATATTATATTATAGAGACAGGAACAGAGAGAGGAATTTAGTTCACATTAGAAATTAGATCTATGAATTTCAAGGAGGAACAATTTACTAATAAATGAAAACATTTTGCATTCAACTTAAGACCACAAACTCCATATATCTTAAATGCAGTTGTACAGCATGTAAAATATGTATTTGTTAGTACTCAATAACACCATGTACTCCATAGTCTACCTCTGTAATAAATCCATAAATCCTATGACTGAAGCTTTCCCCACTTCCTCTCCTCCTACTTCCTAACAGTAATAGAGGTGACCTGAATCACTCAGCCTGTATAGGACGTCCTCAGAAGCAGAGCCAGCGTGAGGGCCATGGGTCTAACCGCCCTAGGGCCCACACACCTATAGGGGCCCTGTAAAGGGCCCCCTGTTCTTGCAGATACAAAACAAATAGAAATAAAGAAAAAACATTATTTAACACTATGAATCATGGCAAAATGGATAAATATTATATCATATATAATATCATTTAATCAAATCCTGGAATTTGTCTGAGCTGGTGTTGGTTATTTTATAAAGCAATGTGCAGCTGTGTCTGTCGCCATACCCCCTTGAGGGGCCCCCTGCATGGCCTTGGACCAAAACGCAATTATCGGAAATACACCATTCTAAAGCTCAACTGATACGAGTGGTTTCATGTGACAGAGGTGAAAATCTACATTAGAAACATTGAAAGAGGTGAAGTCTAAAGATGCAACTCGGACGAGTTGCTAAAATGATTAAGATTGTGACTTTGGCTTCTGGGCAAAGAAAAAACGTTGATATGAAAACCAATAGAACATGAGAGAAAAGTTGCCTTCAATGGCATGTCAGGAAGTCTTTATAAAATACAGAGTGGGGTTCCAGATTTTCGGGAACCCGATTTGCCATAGCTAAAGTTACTGAGACTTCTGCGCATGTGCGGGATTTTTGTTACATAGCTGCTGCCCACTCCGTACCGTCTCCCCCTCCTTCCAGATTGTTTTATGTAGCTGAGCTCACAATGCTGACTACGTAGCTGCTGCTTCCCCCTCGTTGATCAGCCACGTACGCCGTCGTCTGGTGTAGCCTACAAACTCCACGTTGTACACAAAAGACATGGTCAACATGTTCAAACTATCGTAGAAGAGTAGGCTATTAAGCATAAGCACGATTTCATGTTATTTTTCAGGAGGGGAGTTAGGCTAAATGCAGAACAAACTTGCCCACTGTCAGACTCTGGTTACCAGTCCGGATACATGCTTGGCTGCCTAGAACCTTCGCTGCCCAGAGGTGGAACAGCTACCGTAGGTAGCCTACTCATGCTGTACTTCCATGGTCATTGAGAAGCTAAATAGAGCCTGTGTGTTTCTAAGACACAGATCGTTTTTTACCCCAATGCAAAACTCAAGTGGGGAGTGACACCTAATTAGTGTTGTAATGTTATTTTTTCATCATCATTGCAAACATTCGCTCAGCAGGAGGTAGACAGGCAGTCAAAGTAATAGTGTTCTTTTTTCAGTGACTGTGGCTAGTGGCTACAATATGGCAGCAACTATAGCCTACGTCATCACACAAAACAATTACTGTTTTTGCAATGTGTAGGGACTGCTTCCTGCTTGTGCAACTGCAATATTCATTGCAACAGACAGAGAAGGTTGTAGCCTTCATAATGGGCTATATGTTTTTTGGAATGTGGAATTCAAATTGCCGCAGGGTTTTTATTTTGTTTCAGCTGTTTAGAAAGATAAGGCAGACATAGGCGACATCATCATGGTTAAGAAGAGGGTGAGTAAAGAGAGAAACGTCACAGGATTGGGGGAGTGTCAGCGGCTACATATAAAAAAAAATGGGTGCTTAAAATAACACATGCGCAGAACATGGTCCGGATCCATTTGAGAAAGAGGTTTCCGGAGTGGCCACGGCCTACACAATAATCCCCTAAATGTTTCTACGGTTGGATTTTGGCTAGGTCACTTTGAAGCAAGGTAAGACATCCCTTGTAAATAGGCTAGGAAGTTAAACTTCCAGGGTTCAAACAGTTAATTATATCTTCTCAACATGCAGACTGCCTTCAACCAAAGCCAACCCTAGCCGTTAGGGGGCCCTCAGTGAAATCTTGTTTGGGGGACCCCCTACCTGGCGGGGAAAATATTTTAGGGGCCCCCCCTCGATGGTGGAGAGGAAAACAATTACGTTTTTGAGTTAATTTCCTGCAATGCTACACATTTTGCCATGGGGTGTAGACAGGGCTCTAAAGTGCGACCAATTTCATTGCATATACAATGAAATATTTTGCTGTGCGACCTGAAGTTTTCATTTGGGAGCAACAGTTTCTAAAACGAAAATCAAATAAATTTAATGAGTAACAATATTTCGCCGCAACAATCTTTTCTACTCTGCTCAAACAAGCTGTCACATCATGCTGTCAATTTATTCACTCAACATATTCTTCCAAAACAAGAACAATGCTGCTTTCCACATTGTTTCTGAAGATGAATCCATATTTTGAATTCAGGCTGTGGAATAAATCAAAGGGTATTGCTTCGTTGAGGTCAAAATAGCTCTTACAATATTTCAGTGGTATAAATACTTGGTAGAACTGTAATGCAGCTACCCTCTGAAAAAAAATGTATTCTATGGAAAATGTTATATAAATACCAGATTTCCTAACCTCCAATATTCTGTATGTGCAACTTGTTATGGTATTTAAGTTGTTTAACATTTGGTTTAAAGTGACTAAGGATTTAGGAATGCTTTTTGAAGCATCCTGCCATAGGCCCTACCACTCCCATTGTTTCACTAGCAGCGATGCTAATGCTGGCTGTGGGGTAAGTAAAATAAAGAAAACTAAGCCTTATTTTTGGTCATTATCTCTCAGGGTCAATGGTTGAATCATTTTGTCAATAAAATTAAGTATATTTCAAATGTTGGTGTACCGCCCCGTTTTTAACACATAAATAAGACACAATTCATATTTATTTCAAAATTCTAAAAAACGAAGTGATACTACTATCAAATTATGGTAAATCAGCTTTTTAGTACTAGTGTGGATTGCACTTTGGAAAAGAGATGCTCATTATTTATTAAGCAAAATATATAAATATATTTTCGATTTCCAGAATATGGAAATGAAATGTTTTGGTTATATTTTATTTCAGGTAACATTATTTACATGTCTAATGATGTAATTTTGATAACAATTTAGTTTGATATTTTGCTATGATTGTTGCTTTTTCCAATAGTTTCTTTTTGGGGTCAAAATTATCCCAGTTATCTATGTATGTAAAATAGGCCCAGTAGCAATAGAAAGGTCGGTTCCTCCTATTTTTAGAAACCAAAACCCAGTTTTCGCGCACAATTGCGTGTAGAAAGGTTTCGCAAAGTCTGGGTTTATAAGAACAGATGTTTGAGGAGCTGGGCAGTGTGAGCGTTCACTACGAGACAGGGTTTTTCCAATAGGCTCTTGTATGCGATGCGCATATGATAAATAAGAAACATGACGAACTAACAAAAATACACACATTTAATTCCACAAAATTATGCAAATTAACCTGTAGACCGATAAGCTTGACCAATCAAATTTATTTTCAGCAGTTAACCAACTAACGGTTAACTGTTGACATCCCAAGTGATGATGCCTAATTTGCGTTTATGGTCGGCCATATCAGCTATTCATTTGTTTTTTAATGATTTGGTCAGAATGGCGCCTCGAGAGCACCCCACTCCCTCTGTGCTGAGACTAGCGCCGCTCCTGTACGTCCCGAGACTTATGACTGTGTCTATTGTCCAGGCAGGTTCTGTTTGTCTGTTTGGCCTGTTCTGATCTGATCATCTACAGTATACACTCACACAGTAGTCATACAATACTAGCTTTCGCCAGCTCATACATGGTCAAACAGGAATCAACAGGTAACACCTCAAATAGCACAACCATATTACCAGGCATGGGGAACAGCATAATGCAATACAAAAAGAAGCTCAGCACAATGGTGAGATAAAAACATATACAGCAGTACAGTATCTATGTAGCTAGCTGGATAGGTTGAAACCATGCCGGTGTTTGTTTTCTTACACCTGCTGACCTCACTCAACACCCACAGAGACATTCACAGGTTCTTCCTGGCAGAACAGAACGTCTACAGGTCAAATGAAAAGCTGTGCCACTTGTTTTCCCTTCTTCCTCCCTCAGTCTTTCCCAGACAAGATCTTATCTGCTCACACTTGCGGAGGGGGGCTGTACTTGTGTGGCTGGTTTCACTTGGCATGGTTCAGAAGTCATCACATTCCTGCTCTACATGTTATGGCTATTAGGAGCAAGTGTCTGCGGTGGGTTGTGATGTGGACTCAGGTTTCTGTTGTGCGAGGTCCGCCGGGCTCAGCTTTAGCGCCTCAGGGTGCGGATTGACAAGCGCTAAAGAGAGGTCCATTCGGAATAGGAATTTCCTTGTTTACTGGCGTGCTTGCTTTCGCTCATATGTATCGCAGACAACATGCAGGCCGTGAGGACTTGATATCCTCTCAGACACTTCTAGAGCCTGTCCCCCCCCCCCCCCCCCCCCCGTCTTTCTTTTTTGTATTTCTCATATATGATTAACCAGAGGTCTAGTCATGTCTCTGAGCCAAGGAAAATAATATGGGAAAGCCTTTAAAGTGAGCATGACACATTGCTCCGCCATTTGCTCGGGGATATACTTTGGAAAGTACTAAATGGCTACACTTACTCGGTAACCCATTGACGTACGTAGGCTACAGACAAGAGGTTGAAGGCAGACGCATGAGACTGGGTGTATTCAGTTCAGCTTCATTTGTTAGCGCAAACAATATAGCTGCTACGTTGACTTGATTTGCGACGCAAACGTCTGGTACACAAGGTCAGCCTGTCTCTCAGGAACGACCTGGGTCTCGGGTTCTCCAGTTGCAATGTCACTTAATTAGGCGTTGTGATGATCGTACCAGTGGCGTCGTTATTTCCAAGGCAGTGTTTTTAAGTGTTTCCCGGGAACAAGCCTGCAGAGAGAACGATCGCTAAGTGCGTCTTTAGCCATTTGTCGACACTGGTAGAATCGACAGAAAAGCAACACTGCTCTCGGATCAGCATTCTCCACTCAAATCGTACCTTAACATTAGAATTATTCCACAGTACTGACGACGGATCAGCTCTTAGAGACGTATTATAATCTGTGGCTACAAATATTGAGCCGGCTTAACATGCTTACCCAATAATAATGCACTAATTGCACATGTCTTGTCACACATCATGAAGCATATTGAGGCAAAAATGACAGGCAGTAGCCTAGTGGCAAAAATAAAACTCAATATGATTTTAATATGATTGAAATATATAGGCCCATGTAGCCTATTTATCTTTTAATGTAGTTTTCTCGGTTTTCATTTGAAGCATTATTTTATCTGTCACTTGTTTGTAGTAATTGCAAATACTTTGGCACTCTGTATTTGTAGTCAACTTCGTTCTGAAGTTATTGGAGCTTACAGTCAGACAGATGCCTAGCCTAAACATCTTGATTATATGTTTAACGGAGATCTTCTGTGAGTAAAGTCATGTGGAAGGGCAAAAAACATCTAACGATGCACTTTAGCTGCTCTACAAGTGTCTGGATCACTCGTAGATGTGCAAACGTCTTTAAGGGCAAACGTTACTAACGAAGCCTCTGGGAAACAGTTCGGCTACTAAAGATACATCGTAAGATGGTTCTAATGATGATCTCAACGCTACGAAGTCTCTGGTAAACCTCTCAGTGTAGAGTGATACGGTTAAATCATCTCTTTTTTTAGAGTGGAATTTTGAAATGCCTGGGGTGAGACTCTGGCTCTGTATGTTAATCTCGTTGTTGTGATCACAGAGTGATTACTTCTTTTACATCGTTGCCCAGGTCAACAGATAGTGAGATAATTGAGCTGCACAAGTCCTGCCTGCTCCCACCTGCTCTGGCTTGAGGCCTACTGTCGGAGCCACGTTTGGGAGTGTCAAAAACAGTGAGCGGATATCCCTTCTTTCTATGTACTTCATCTTCTTTTTGTCCAGCTCCTGTTATTTTGGATGAGTGTAAAATTCCCTTGTTCTACTGTTGGAGGTTGGAGCAGATCACTGTGCAAACAAACACTGCACTCTCTGTCTCTGTCATAATGGCCAAATCACTCAGACGTGGATCGCCAGATTACTGTCATCAATAGCAGCTTCAGTGAGGACTGAGTTTACTGCAGAAGGAGCTGTTGACTGGAGTGCCAATGAGGAACTTGTTGCTACTATGCAGTAGTTGCCTTGCCAATGACAATAGGAAGTCAGTTATTAGATCAAAGGTTATGTTGCGGTTGTAATATAATACGTTTTTATTCATGGTGAATGGATTAGTATAACAATCCCCTTCATAGAATGAGGTTTATCTAATCCTATTGTCTCTATGAGTTGTATTTACCTGAGCTGACAATGATGGATAGTAATTGGAATGGAATTAACCCTAACTGTATGTGGTACTCTGGGAGAGGGTGAATGGAAATGAATGCATGGTGGCTAGATGAAAACAATGTGATGAATTATGAGGAGCAGAGCAGAGGAGCAGTGAGTGGGGAGTGAAGGAAAAATACTCTATGTTAAAAGCTTGATATGGAAGTGCATGAGTGTGGTCTGAGTGTATCTTATTAATAGATTGTAATACATGGGTGAAATACAGTTGGATCTCAACCAAGCACCTATATTGTGGAATGGATACTATGCTTCCTTTCATCCTCATTGGAGGGTTGTCATCCTCCCACTCTCGACCCTCCCACTGACGGTAGTAGTCCAATACAGTGGAAATACAAACTGGCTGGAGTCAGATTGACTGGTGCGTTCTTTAGATCAAACAATTACAATTACAGCATGCTGCCTCAAAAGACTTCTTCAAAGGTACCACAATGACATAACATGGGATGACACAGCACCGAGAGAGTTGTCATGTTTCCATGGTTACGAGTGATGTTTTAACACCTTAATTGAAAGACACACACACACACACACAGAGAAAGATATTATCAGAGAACAATCAAGTTTGCACTTGTTGCATCCCAGAATATCCGTCCTCAAAGAGAAATGGGGATGGATGGATGGATAGATATGTAATTAATACATCCGTCTGAAGTCTCAATGTACAGTTGTACTCTCATTACCCTAAGTCAAGGGCCTGTTTAGCATGTGGACACTTTAAAAAAAAGGTGTGGTTTTCTGTAATAACAAGGTGGAGTTTCCAAGTTGTCAACCTAGACGTCTATGAACCACTTTGGGTTCACGGGGGGACTTTCATCTTTCCTCGTGGCGCGGTTACCTTTGTGGAGTATAGCACTGGGACTGCGGTTTCAACCCACACAAACGCCAGGTGGCTACAGAGGGGATAGATAGAGGGATAAGGCATTGATGCTTAATGGTAACATCTGATACACACACACACACATGCACATGCACACACACTGCACGTACACACATAAGCACAACATACACACAAAGAAAGACACACACTAGTAGTCAGTATATCATGTCACTGCCTCCTCTCTCCCCATGCAGGTCCCTAGCGGTGGGCCACCAGTACTCGTCCCTGGGCTCCCAGCCCATCCTGTGCGGCTCCATTCCTGGCCTGGTGCCCAAGCAGCTGCGATTCTGCCGGAACTATGTGGAGATCATGCCCAGTGTGGCAGAAGGGGTGAAGATCGGCATCCAGGAGTGCCAGCATCAATTCAGGGGCCGTCGTTGGAACTGTACCACCATCAACGACAAGGCCATCTTCGGACCAGTGCTGGACAAAGGTAGTGTATGGTAATATAATTATAAGAGAACACAGGATACACTCATAAACAGTGGTGTAAAGTACTTAAGTAAAAAATACTTAAAAGTACTACTGAAGTAGTTTTGGGGGGTATCTGTACTTTACTATTTATCATTTTGAAGACTTTTACTTTTACTTCACTACATTGCTTAAGAAAATATTGTACTTTTTACATTTTCCTTGACACCCAAAAGCACTTGTTACATTTTGAATGCTTGCGAGGACAGGAAAAGAGTGAAATTCACACACTTATCAAGATAACAACCCTGGTCATCCCTGCTGCCTCTGATCTGGTGGACTCACTAAACACACATGCTTCGTTGTAAACGATGTCTGAATGTTGGAGTGTGCCCGTGGCTTTCTGTGCAAACAAGAAAATGGTGCCATCTGGTTTGCTTAATATAAGGCATTTGAAATCATTTATACATTTACTTTTGATACTTAAGTATATTTTAAACCAAATACTTTTAGACAAGTAGAATTTCCCTGGGTGACTGTTACTTTTACTTTTACTATCTAACTTTCTAATTGAAGTATCTTTACTTTTACTCAAGTATGACAGTTGGGCCTCCCGGGTGGCGCAGTGGTTAAGGGTGCTGTACTGCAGCACCAGCTGTGCCATCAGAGTCCCTGGGTTCGCGCCCAGGCTCTGTTGTAACCGGCCGCGACCGGGAGGTCCGTGGGGCGACGCACAATTGGCCTAGCGTTGTCCGGGTTAGGGAGGGCTTGGTCGGTAGGGATGTCCTTGTCTCATCGCGCACCAGCGACTCCTGTGGCGGGCCGGGCGCAGTGGAGCGCTAACCAAGGTGGCCACGGTGTTTCCTCCGAAACATTGGTGTGGCTGGCTTCCTGGTTGGATGCGGGCTGTGTTAAGAAGCAGTGCGGCTTGGTTGGGTTGTGTATCGGAGGATGCATGACTTTCAACCTTCGATGAGACAAGATAGTCGCTACTACAACAATTGGATACCATGAAAAAGGGGTAAAATTAAAAAGTATGACAGTTGGGTACTTTTTCCACCACTGCTCATACTGCACACTGCAAGCTAGCCATTTTTTGGACCAAGGTAATCTTGAGAGAAAGCATTTCTCCTGCTGGGCTACTCATCCACGGAACAGGACGGCTACAGCCTACAATATACATTTAATAACACTTGAGAACCAAGTCTTAACTGTGAGAACCAAGTCTTACCTGTGAGAGCCAAGTCTTAACTGTGAGAACCAAGTCTTAACTGTGAGAGCCAAGTCTTAACAGTGAGAGCCAAGTCTTAACTGTGAGAGCCAAGTCTTAACTGTGAGAACCAAGTCTTAACTGTGAGGACCAAGTCTTAACTGTGATAACCAAGTCTTAACTGTGAGAGCCAAGTCTTAAAACCGTTTGCTACATTAGAAAAAAACATTACTGTGCTGTATAATACAAGTGACAACCAAATTATTTTCCTGCATGACTTGAATACATGCAGTGAGTGTTTTCCCTGTGCCTGTTCCCAAGTTCTTGAAAGAATACTAGTGTATGGTAATCATTTCCTTGCCTGTCAATGTTGGTAATGCGTGGCATTTCAAATGAGAAACGGTACCTAACCTTGTCTCGACTAAAACTCTACCACTCACTTTAATCAGGGCTGCAACTGGTGTTGATATTGAGAGGATAGAATAAGACCATTGTGCTGTAAGTTGTTGTTATATTATGTTGGTAGTTGAAAGATCAAACAAACAACTCTTTTAACTCCATCCTGCCTCAGTCAGTGTGTGTGTGTGTGTGTGTGTGTGTGTGTGTGTGTGTGTGTGTGTGTGTGTGTGTGTGTGTGTGTGTGTGTGTGTGAGAGAGAGAGAGAGAGAGAGAATCATATGCAATTAAAATCCTTGTTCAAATAGACTTGTGAGAGTCACTCAGCTATGAGCTGTTTGAACAGATGAAATGATGTGTATACACACTTTGGGTGGAGAATGTTGTCTTTTGTTGGAATTTTCTCTGGAAGGGAATCCCCTTCAAGGCTCCCCCTCTCCCTCCCCTCAGCTTCTATGTGAGGTGTGTAACATAGCGAGGAAGTCAGACCTTATCAATTAAATTCAAGCAGAAAATGACGTTTTCTCATTTCTGTTCCATCATCTCTATTTGAGATTAAGTTAACCCGAAGAAGAAGCACCCATATTTTACTCAAAAAATGTTCATCCTTGTATTATTCAGCTGTGATATCATGAAGCTAGTGGATTCTCTGTCTCCACACTATTGCACTGTGACCCTGGGATTAGTTGCCTGTAGTCAAGGGTAGAGGGATGAGCAGAGAGGAGCACAGAGGGGTAATGGAGAGGAGAGGGGGAAGAGGAAAAAGAGAGGGGGGGGGGTCTAAACCTGTCAACTGGGTTTGGAAAAGACTGATGTTTACTAGAGTGGGATGTGGGGTTAGTTGGGGCAATTGCTTTTAATAAACTCTTGAGCCAGTTGTTACATTGATGGAGAAGGCTTGAGCTCAAGTAGGTGGGTAATGATAGGGGTTCACAGTCCCTGGCCTCATTGTGGTGTAAATACCTCCACATCACCCCCATGGCTTCTCTCCCTCCTTGTCTAAATTGCAGGGGCACTGGGTGGAAAGGGGAGGTGGGGAGAGAGGCAGCCAGGCCAGGCTACTCTTTGGGTCTGGGGGGGGGGGGGGGGGGGGGGCTTTAGTAAATCATTTTGATTGGATTAAGGTCAGTGAAGCCCTTAAAAACGTGAGAGGTCAAAGTGGTTGGATTAAGTGTCTTTGTCAGGGTCCCGGGGAGAGTGACTGGCGGGGCTCAGGGTCTTTTGATAGGGCTTAGTAAGGGAGAAGTTTCTCATTTCATTTGCTTTGATTGATGCTTGTATTTGTCTGTGCATCGGGTCCATTGTCCCCCGGCAAGGCTAGAGTGTCTGTTCTGTTTGTCTGCCGAGCAGACGGATGTGTGTTTGTTTCCTCCTTAGGCTTTTTTTTATTGGGAGAAAGGCTGAAAGGAACCATAGGCCTCAAAAGCTTTGCACCTATCTGTCAGTTAGCCTATTAACACCAATCCCTTGTCTTAACCAGTTTATTGGCAGGCATCCCCCTGAACAGCTTCCAGGCAAAGCTGAGGAAAGAGCAGGACTCAAGTGTTCTCCTTCAGATACATAACCTACTGTATATGGCATCACTTAGGTAGGGAATGGATGACTGAAGGCAAATATGTGTGATTTAGAATGGATTTATACACTGAGGTTACAAAACATTGGGAACATCTTACCTAATATTGAGTTGTACCCCCTTCTACCCGCGGAACAGCCTCAATTTGTCGGGGCATAGACTCTACAAGGTGTCGAAAGCATTCCACAGGGATGCTGGCCCATGTTGATTCCAATGCTTCACATTGACTGGATGTGCTTTGGGTGGTGGACCATTCTTGATATACACATGGAACTGTTGAGCGTTAACTGTTGAGCGTTAAAAACTGCAGCGTTGCAGTTCTTGGCACACTCAAACTGGTGCGCCTGGCACCTACTATCATACCCCGTTCAAAGGCACTTCAATCTTTTGTCTCGCCCATCCATCCTCAACCTTGCCCAATCACCCCCAAGCCAGACAATCCATGTCTTCATTGTCTCAAGGCTTGAAAATCATTTTTTAACCCGTCTCCTCCCCTTCATCTACACTGATCGAAGTGGATTTAAGGTGACATCAATAAGGGATCATAGCTTTCACCTGGATTCACCTGGTCAGTCTATGTCATGGAAACGCTTTGCACTCTCAGTGTATGACAGAGAATACACTTATTTGAATAGACACACAGGTTATAGAATGCCCTGAAACACTGAGTGAGTTATTGCTGGTTCTGGCAACAACCTGTTGTACCGATCACACCTTCTCACTCACGCTATCTCTCCTTTTGTTCAGTACACATCAAACAAACAGTATCATGCAGATGTGCTGTTATGCACACGTTCTACATAGTATTCGGGTCTATTTGGGTTTTGGGACAGTTTTCATTGGTGTTTTCCATCATTTGTTTACATGAATGCATGTGGAACCATCCCTAACCGATAAGCATGACAGAGATTATGGGCAGCCAGTTATCTTTCTCCCTCACGTTAAACGGGGGCTCTTCCTGAGATCTCTTCGTCTTTCTCTCTCCCTCTCTCTCCCGCGCTCTCTCACTCTCTCGTGCTCTCTCACTCTCACGCTCTCTCACGCTCTCACTCTCCTATCTCTCTTTCTCTCCCTCCTCTCTCTCTCTCTAACCTCTCCTATCTCTCTTTCTCTCCCTCCTCTCTCTCTCTCTCTCTCTCTCTCTCTCTCACCTCTCCTATCTCTCTTTCTCTCCCTCCTCTCTCTCTCTCTCTCTCTCTCTCTCTCTCTCTCTCTCTCTCTCTCGCCGCTCTCCGCCCGCCCTGCCCTTGTCACAGGGCCTAACATACCTCCAGGCTATGTCTGCGTCAGCACTCATTAATTTACATTAACCAAAGTGTCAAAACATGTGCCGCTGGAATCTGTCTGTGATGAAAGGGTAGGCAAACTGTGCAGGTGTTCTCAGTTTGTGTGTGCGCGTGTGCGCGCGAGCGTGCGTGTGTGCGTGTGCGTGCATGCGTGCGTCGGACAGGACAGGACAGGGACATTCGTTGGAGAGCTTGTTTGGCGCACTTGGAGTAGGAGAAGTAGCCAAACCCTAACCTAGTGTGACTGATAGAGTTGCTTAGAACAGGGAAGGCCAACAAGAGAGGACAGACAGTCACACGAACACAGACACAAAAGCTGAGTCTCACAGGTATAAACATGCACTGTTAGTCACCCCAGTGGATTAAATGGATAATGAAAGATATTGAGTGTCTTTCTGATAGGCTAGGTCTCCATTATGTAATACATGTAAGTGATGCTATGGACTCACAATTAGCAATAATATGTGGTATTGTCCCGATTGTGAATTATAGTTCAGGTAGTCACTTCACAGTTGGACTTTATAGTACTGCAGTACTCTCGAGAATAATGTGCCACCGACAACCATAGTCACAAGGGATGGAGAATCAGGATACTTTTACTTGATTGATGGACTGATATACAAAAAAAAAACTGTCTTAGGTGGAAAATAAAGGCGGTGCATCTGTTTCTGTATCAAATGATGCACTTTATATGCTTCTCCTAGGTGCTTAATGCCTCAACTAAACCAAGCAGTGAAAAGGTCAGTCAGGGAATTCAGGTTATGACCCCTGACCTCCGGATGAGAAAGTGTTACAGTTTAGGATGTGCTAAGAGGGCCCTGCTTTTCATAAAGTGCATGTTTCTCCATGCTGGGGGAGGTGAGGTTAGCGCACCATAATATCATTAACTCTGGCTAAGAAAGAAAGAATGGGTGTGGTAAATGGAGTTGATGGGGGGACCTTAGCCCCGCACCCCACTGGGCGCTGCTCGGAGCACAATATCTCCGCAACCATGAGATTAAGCCGGGAGAGAAAGCGCTTTTCCCCATTCACACGCCCTTTAGATTGTTTTATTAAACCATTTGAATAGGGATTTCCCAGTCTGCCGACATGCGGGGTCTGGCCAACGCATAGTTCTCTGTTGCTATGACTTAACTTGGTCCCCACTAATCACTGGCGAGGGCAGAATTCATATAAAATATCTGGGGCCATTGTGGGGCTAACGCAGTGTGACAGTGGCAGCACAATAGGTGATTCAGCCCCCCAGCAGGTCGTTGGGACCACTTGCCATGCCAGGGTCCGGCAAACTATGATAGGGGGGGTCACAAGTAATCAGTCCACTTAGGCTGGGCACCCCCCGGCACATTCTGTTCCAGGTAAGCCCTGGTCTGTCCCACCCACCACCCACCCCTAGATGTCAGGACCTAGTTCTTTTTTTTCTCAGTCTCTCCTTCTTTCTCTCATCTTGTCCCCAGAGATCTTATTTTCCTTTCTTTTGGTCTCATCCCTCCATTTCTCCCTCCTCCCTCCCCCTTTCTTTGCTCCGCGGCATCAGTGTCAGTAAGCCGTAAGGGTTTGACCCGTGGTTTATTGGCTTCCTGATAATCAAATAGAAAAGACAACCTCCCAAGCTTTAGACCATTCATACCTCCAACTACCAGCCACCACCTAGTGACTGCTTCAGGGTAACGGAACAAGAAGACGGTCAACATCAACTGCGCTGCCATTTGTAAAGTCCTATCTGTACGTTTCAACGGAAGACATTTTCTGATGAGGTCCAAGCAAATAGATTAGCCCTTTATTCTGTTTTTATTCTGTTTTCCCCATCCGCGGCATATATATATCACACAATTTCAAAACATTATGAGCAAGGAGCAGCGAAGGATATTGGAGATACTGGGGATAAGGTTGGGTAACACTTCTTTGGATAGTCCATCTGTAAATGCTCAATAAACTCTCAGTAACATGTCAACTGGACTATAGACGTTCAACTAATCTATACTAGACTGTTAATTAAGTGGTCCGCATCCTTCATCCTTCCCATCCGAAACGGTTTGTGCATATATTATGACGACACTTTGGTCACATTTTGTGACACGTTTTGGTATTAGGTCCGTTTTTTTTATGATGTTCGTGCACACCCCAATTTCTTTTGGAGTACTTTCGGTAGCCGAAGCCTACGCCCCTTCATCGGTCATTGGTCAACAGTAGGGATTCTTCAACGAAGTGATTGTTGTCGTTCAATGACAGACGACTCGTTTTCATGCACATTTTTTTCACTTAAGAAATACAGCACCAAACATCTTAGTTAAATAAAAAATCGCACGAATAACATCTACCGGGCAAAAACATCAAAATGACTGACCGATTTCTTGACTTATTTACGATTAATTCTGACAATGTTGAGGAAGTGTATACTGGCTACAGCGTCTCAAGATGGACAAAGTACCATTGGCACTTTTTTCAATTGAAATAAAAATGAATCTTGTTTTTCAAGCGAAGGTCTTTTAAGGGAGTGTGTGTGCACTCTCATTCGGTTCGCCTAGCTGAGTTCGTCTAGGCACCAGCCGAACCGAAGCCTGCGGAAGCCTTTCGTTTCAATGCTGAGATGCGACATCCCAGAGTAAACTATAATAGTGCTTGGTACAGTCCTGCTAAGGGAGGGTGTGATGGAGAATGGATGCCAGTAAACCTCTGTTGCATCATTGTTCTTAATGCCCCTTATTCCTCAAACTGGTTCAAACCTGCAGCCTGGGAGGAGCTCACACAGTACCTACTCCCCATAGTCATTTACTTATCTCACTCTCACCCCCCCCCCCCCCCCCACTTGTTCACTCTTTCTCCCCCCCCCCCAAATCTCTCCCTTTTTCTCTCTCTTTTTTCCTCTTCTTGTCCAACTCTCTCACTCTTTCTCTCTTTTTCCCTCCCGTCATCCTTTTGCTCTCCTTTTCCCTGTTCCTCTCGCTCTCTTCCCCTTCGACTACCCTCTCTCCCTGGCTGTCTTTCTGTTCTTGTCATTGTGCAAGACCATACAAGACCTAAGCACATATATCCAGGGAATCCTTCCTGTCATAAGGGATCCTGTAAAAATCAGGGACAGTGGAACGTCAACGAGACCTCAGTGAAACATTGCACCTCATATTAAATGGTTATAGTTTGACATGTACGACACATCACCTGAACCCCCCCCCCCTCTCTCTCTCTCGCTCTCGGCTTAGTCTTATAGTGTGAGGCCATTTTCCTAACCTTTCAAAAGCTTAATTGAGTCTGTTAATTATAGTCCTGTCAGGCCTGTCTCTTCCTCTCATCTCCCTGGAAGTTTCTGATGATGAGTCATCAGTAAACTATGTCAGACAGACAGAGACCTCCCTCCCTCTATCGCTTGCTCTCTCCCTCCCTCTCTCACCACACGCACACACACCCAAGACAGATGACTGTCCTCGATTGCTCAAGCAGATCAGATTGGATTGAATCGAACTGTATTGGCATGCCAATCAACATAGTCATACATTGCAGATGTCTATGACACTGTCTATGGAATGTGTATGGATCGTAGCTTGATGGAGCATTGTTTCACGAACAAGCGTGGTCTAATGATTACATAAATTGAATCTTTGCCTTGGTAGGGTTAATGTGTGACATTTACAGTATTATATAGCATTATACAGGACAGCACAGAAAAGTCGCAGATGCCAGCATCATCGTTCGGTAGACACTGATCTGAATTCCTACGTGGTTTTTGAGATACATTAATGGGTACATTCCAGCAAAGTTATTGGTAACAATTTATCATTCTCTGCACTGCCATGGTTTCAGATGTATGGCCCTGTATGTAAACCATATACTGTAGATGTAGGATCTTAATTTGAGCTGGTTTGCTACAGCAGGAAAATAATCCTTCAGCAACAGGAAATTTGGATTATTATGATGGACATTGATGGACATTTATGATGGACATTTAATGGACATGTTTGTAGGGGTTGATACATTTCTCATCAGGGCAAATCAAGTCTGAAATTTCAAAGTGGAAATTGCAAACTTTAGAAGACTTTTTAAAACTGAAATACACTACAATTTTGCATTTCCTGCTTTGTGGGAAAATTTGCAGCCACAAAAGAGTGATCAAATTTAGATCCTACATCTGTATGAACTATACTCATTCACAAACAGAGATCCTTCACACAAGAACTGAGCTGCCCACAAGCAGCGTTGTGTAAAGACCTATGTGGTTGTTCAAGTCTGTAAGATTGTACCCATACGATAGATATATAAATCTGACATCTACTTCTCCCTCTCTTTACAGCCACGCGTGAGTCAGCATTCGTTCATGCCATCGCATCAGCTGGTGTGGCGTTCGCGGTGACACGGTCCTGTGCGGAGGGTTCGGCCACCATCTGTGGTTGCGACACGCGACACAAGGGGCCGCCCGGCGAGGGCTGGAAGTGGGGCGGCTGCAGCGAGGATGTAGAGTTCGGCAGTATGGTGTCCCGGGAGTTTGCAGACGCTCGTGAGAACCGGCCCGATGCGCGCTCCGCCATGAACCGCCACAACAACGAGGCGGGTCGAACAGTGAGACATTTTCTCTCTCTCTCTCTCTCTCTCTCTCTCTCTCTCTCACACTGATAATATCCACCTTATGGATTAAACATTCATAAAGATCCCCAAGTGTTAGTTAGAATTAACATTCATTCAATTAATTGCATCCCTGCGTCTATCTCTCCCTCAGTCTCTGAATGACAACATGTTTCTGAAGTGTAAGTGCCATGGCCTGTCCGGCAGCTGTGAGGTGAAGACATGCTGGTGGTCCCAGCCTGACTTCAGGGTGATTGGAGACTACATGAAGGACAAGTATGACAGTGCTTCAGAGATGGTGGTGGAGAAGCACAAGGAGTCCCGTGGCTGGGTGGAGACGTTGAGAAGCAAGTACAACTTCTTCAAACCACCCACGGAGCGAGACCTGGTCTACTACGAGAGCTCGCCCAACTTCTGCGAACCCAACCCAGAAACAGGCTCGTTCGGGACACGCGATCGCACCTGTAACTTGACGTCGCACGGCATCGACGGCTGCGACCTGCTGTGCTGCGGCCGGGGACACAACACCCAGGCGGAGAAACGGAAGGAGAAGTGCCACTGCATCTTCCACTGGTGCTGCTACGTCAGCTGCCAAGAGTGTGTTCGAGTCTACGATGTTCACACCTGCAAATAGATAGGGCCTCTGGCACCACTCTTTCTGCACCTCACCCCAATTTTTTTTTTTTTTTTAAGACTTCAACATATAAAACAAGAAGCTACTGTACGAGTCGGGCTCAGAGAACTTGAGAGGCTTTGATTTGACTTTGATCAAGCGTTAACCGACTCAGCTATAGTACAGTCAGCCAATAGGCAAAAAAATATATAGCCGCCTGTCATGAGATGCGGTGGATTCAGCACCTGTCTTAGAATGCTGAGGTAGTTCTAGAACACAGAGGTGCGCCCATGGAGGCTCCATTCAGACAAACAACATGATGATGTTGATGAACACCATGTCATCGATAGAGGCGAAAGAGGAGACCATTACAGAGTGGGCTGATTGTAGCCAAGGAGGGACTTCAAGTGATTTCCAGAAAGGTGTTTCAAGGTATTGGTTTCCTGACACAAGAAAAGAGAACTAGGTTTTATACGGGCTATATAAACTGTGCTGTTAACAAGCACCATATTGGTGAATTATCTGTGTACTCTGTGTGGTCACCTTCATGTAGAGCAGAACAGCACTGTCTAAACCTTTGGGACACCATACAATCTATGATGAACATGTCATATTTTTCTATTCCCACCTGATAGGCCAGCAGCAAAGTAAAAAATTGGCTATATTGTAAAAATGTATGAAAACAAAATGTATATTTTTGATCTTAATTCAAGGTTACGGTTAGGCATAAGGTTAGCAGCATGGTTCAAGTTAGGGTTAGGTTTAAAATCAGATTTGAGGAAGAGAAATTGGAGGGGTTTACGACTTTGCCGCTTGCCCAGATAGTGACAACAATATTTTTGTGGTTCTCTCTGCTATCCACCCTCATGGTGTTATTTTTTAAATAAAATGCAGATGAGTTTATATATCTACAAAAAACAGCATTTCTGAGCTATGTTCTCAACTTTGTATTACCATAACCAGGTTTCCATCCAACATTTTTACTTGCTTAAAGTTCATGTCTAATATAAAAATGTAATGAAAGGCCTGATGGAAACAGCAAATTTGCCGGTAAACTTTCCAAATGTCGACAAAACAAAATACTTTAGACAATGTGCAAACTTTTTGTGTTGATAAAATTAATCATGCAAAAAAATGGCAGTGGAAATGCTTTTATCTTGGAGTCACGCGATGACTTGTTGTGTGGTCCTCCCAATACGACTTGGAAAAGAATGCCATTTATTAGGCTACAGATTAAATCAATTATGATGAACTTCCCAGGGGGTGAAATTGCACTGTGATGAGCTTGATGGACCTTTGCAATAAATATCAAGATACTTATTCTGGTGACATGATGATCGATGCTTGGCTACAGTTTGACAAATAAGAATAACCTCGCTATTGTGTCCATGATAATCTCATAATGTAGGCTATACCCACATTGTATCTCTAGCTGTTGGCTAGAGCACACGTGCCAATACCAGAGTGGGCAGAATTCGCTATATAACGCAACATTTTTTTGTGACAAAACGATCAGTAGAGTTGAAAATGTGATGGAAACCCATTTAACTTGTGTGGGGATTCAACCACGAAAGTATGCTTTCTGTGCACTACGTCATCACGTACAGACTTTTATCTGCAACAAGTCAATTAGATGGAAACGCATATCTGGTGGGAAAATGTGCAGATTTTATATATGCCGATTTTAGAATATTCGCATGAAAATCTGTAGTCAATTGGATGGAAACCTAGCTATTGATACACTCAAAAGCACATGTTCTACTCAACATTTGTGGTATTTAAGTGGTAACTAACTTTTCGACTGAGTGAATGGGATTTTTTTATGTTAAATATAGATCTAGTGTTAACCTGTTACTAATGTTGGGGTTAGAATGCAATTGTACCTAAGTGAATGTTGTTTTTACATTTCATGTATTCTCAAATCCTCTGGCTTTTTTTTTTATCTGTGGTATTAAATTGGGATTATTCTGATCTCAAAAAGCACATGAGCACAACTCAACCAAACAACAGGTTTGAAATTAAGAATATTAAGAAAGCAATCGACGTTTATCCCTATTCAATGTACTATAAATGTCTCATCGGAACTTTGCCGCAAGAGGTTTGGCCACAGTACGGTCGATGATAAACACAAACGTTTAGCCCAAAGACAAATAACTTTCAGCTGGAGGAGCAGTTCGGTCTAAAGTGAGTTTGAAAGTTCAGCACTTGTGTCTAGTTGAAGAGTATGAAGCTTATTCTCCTCGTTTTTATCAGTGTTAGTAACGTTCACCGAAACACGGTGTGTATATCACCACGTGGCCCGGTGCAGACAAACCCATGCTATTTAGTGTTTGAGAATGAACGTTTGTGAAAGGGAATTGCCCACTAGAATAATTATTTGTTTGTTGTTGTTATGCCCAATGAATGGACGTATGCTATGTTATCTGTAAGCTATTACTTACTGTAATCTGAAATGCTCCTCAGTGTATCATTTGTATGTCATGCACAGCAATCTGATGGCAAGTGGCAACCCAGCTGCAGTTGCTGTAAAACATTGACCAAAAACTGTGTATCTGATTCTGATTCTGGGCTTATTCTTTCTCCTCCAACCTTAGAAATAGCAGCATCACTGAAACTATCAATACTTTTCCCTTTGTATGCTGCTAATTATTAACATGTATGTAGGTGCAGTGCCTTCAGAAAGTATTCATACCTCTTGACTTATTCCACATTTTGTTGTGTTACAGCTTGAATTATAATAGTTTTTTTTTTCTCACCCATCTACACACAATACCCAATAATCACAAAGTGAAGATATAATGTTTTAAATGTAGTGAATTTATTGAAAATGAAATACAGACATTTCTAATTTCCATAAGTATTCACACCCCTGAGTCAATACATGTTATAATCACCTTTGGCAGCGATTACAGCTGTGAGTCTTTCTGGGTAAGTGTCTAAGAGCTTTGCATGCCTGGATTGTACAATATTTGCCTATTATTTTTTTCAACAATCTTCAAGCTCTGTCAAATTGAATGTTGATCATTGCTAGAAACAAATATTTTCGTAAATCGGCCACTGAGGAACATTCACTGTCTTCTTGGTAAGCATCTCCAATGTAGATTTGGCCTTGTGCTTTAGGTTATTGTCCTACTGAAAGGTGAATTAATCTCCCAGTGTCTGTTGGAAAGCAGACTGAATCAAAGGCGAGTTCAACATGGCTTCCGTTTGCAGGAACATGTTGCCAGAGTAACAATTTCAGTTGAACAATTTTAATGAACATTCAAAAATGTTATGGTGAAATATCAAACAGCTACTTTTTGTAAGGATTACTGTGGCTTTTTAGCGACAATATTCAACCTGAAAACGACTTAGCTATTCCTACTAAATATAGTAGAAAGTATACATGGCCTCTTCATTATTTTAGCGGTATTGTAGACCTGAAACAGACACTTATGTTCACCGCACACTATCTTCTCAGGCTGTTAGCTAACGTTAACAAACGGAATATGTTAGCTAACATTAGCCAACATTTGCAAACTATTTCCCTTGTTGAATACACCCCAGCTTTTCCTCTAGGAAAACCACTATGCTTGAAAATATGCAGAGTAGTACTCAGTAATGTGTTGTGTTGGATTTGCCCCAAACATAACACTTTGTATTCAGTACAAAAAGTTAACTGCTTTGCCCCATTTCTTGCAGTATTACTTTAGTGCCTTGTTGCAAACAGGATGCATGTTTCGGAATATTTTTATTCCTGTACAGGCTTCCTTCTTTTCACTCTGTCAATTAGGTAAGCATTGTGGAGTAACTACAATGTTGTTCATCAATTCTCAGTTTTCCACTATCACAGCCATTAAACTCTGTAACTGTTTTAAAGTCACCATTGGCCTCATGGTGAAATTCCAGAGTGGTTTCTTTCCTCTCCAGCAACTGAGTTAGGAAGGACGCCTGTATCTTTGTAGTGACTGGAGGTATTGATACACCATCCAAAGTGTACTTCACCAAGGGGTTGGATACTCATTGGCTCTCAACATTTCAGCTCTTAATTTTTTATGAATTGGTCCAAAAAAATAATAATAATTTATTCCACATTGACTTTATGTGGTATTGTGTGTGACAAATAAAACCTCAATTTAATCAATTTTAAATTTAAGCTGTAACACAACAAAATGTGGAAAAAGTCAAGCGGTGAGAATACTTTCATAAGGATCTGTATGTTTATGTATGTTATTATTCTTTCTGTGAAAGAAAGTGTTTAGACTTAGTTCGAACAACAATGTGAAGTTTTCTACTAATTCATTTTGCAAATAGACAGCATAGACATGTATGTACATTAACCAAATAGACATATTTTGATAAGTATTGTTTGCTATTCTTTGTCTTGGTTGGGGAATCATGCATTTACTGGTCCAACTGGATTCAAAATTATGTAGAGCATTTGCTTAGATTAACTACTCATTGCTTGGACAAATCTGACACCTGTTTCACAGGTCTACTGTACATCAGTACACCTATATTATGTGAGATCAAATGCAAAACAACATTCATACCTTTTGCAGAACAAAAATTACACTACTGAACCTTGAATCAAGAGTTATGAAGACCAATAGGAGCAAAGAACTTCAGCAATAGTGTTGCTGGTTCCAGAAGCTCCTGAGAAATAGTAAAGGTTGATGGTTAATGAAATAGTCAACTATATATTTTCTGTCTCTGGCATGTGTAGCTCTCACCATGTCCATCTTCCATAGACTTAGACATTCCTCATACATTGACTGCTGTAATCCTGTTGAAATGAAAGGCCAGCCCCAGAATGACCCTATCACGGGTTCACATTATATGACTTTTTGACTATGATAAACTACTGAGCAACCATTGTTGATACCAGGTGTGCTTTTCTGCATTTATATTTCATTCAATGTTTTGTCCGTCCGTCCGTCCGTCTGTCTGTCTAAACAATTTGCTTATAAACGTTTTCTTATGGTCTTTAAATCCAAAGTTTTGTACAAATTAGTTTTTGTGTTTTTATGGATTTCTAAAGTCTGATGTTTTTATGATTATTTATTTTACCGTAAATGTATATATTAGTAAGTAAGAGTATATATTTGCAGATAAAATCATTTTTTTTCGAGACAGTGTCGTTGCTTGTAGCACTGTAGCAGTTTTACCTCAATGTCTGTTTTAAAACTGATTGTACACAGGATACTGTTTGTCCTATTGTCTGTACTAGATTGATAGATGTTAACTTTATAATAACATAATAAAACAACATAAAAACTACAAACATAGAGTCCCTTTAAATTCATTTTTTTCTATATAGGCCTAGTCTCATAGGATACACATTTCCATGCAGAATGATTGGTAACAGTGTGGGTGGGGTACTTCCATGTCACCATCCTCTTTCCATCAACCACAAACGTGTTTACAGTGAACAAAAAAAATTATATGTAGCGTGTTGGTCTCATGTTTTATGAGCTGAAATAAAAGATCCCAGAAATGTTCCATATGCACAAATTCTCTCAAATGTTGTGTACAAATTTGTTTACATCCCTGTTAGTGAGCATTTCTTCCTTGCCAAGATAATCCATCCACCTAACAGCTGTGGCATATCAAGAAGCTGAATAAACAGCATGATCATTACACAGGTGCACCTTGTGCTGGGGACAATAAAAGATGTGTAGTTTTGTAAACACAAGACATTGCCACAGATGTCTTAAGTTGAGGGAGCGTGCAATTGGCAAAATGACTGCAAGAATGTCCACCAGAGCTGTTGCCAAATAATTTAATGTTAATTTCTCTACCATAAGCCTCCTCCAACATTGTTTTAGAGAATTTGGCAGTATGTCCAACCGACTTCTCAACCACTGACCACGTGTAACCATCCACATCCGGCTTCTTCACTTGCGGGATTCTCTGAGACCAGCCACCCAGACAGCTGTTGAAACTGTGGGTTTGCACAACCAAAGATTATCTGCACAACCAAATATTGTCTTGCACAAACTGTCAGAAACCGTCTCAGGGAAGCTAATCTGCATGCTCGTCATCCTCACTAGATCTTGACCTGACCGTAGTTCGACATCGTAACCGACTTCAGTGGGCAAATGCTCACATTCGATGGCCACTGGCATGCGGTAGAAGTGTGCTCTACATGGATTAATCCCGGTTTCATCTGTACAGGGCAGATAGCAGACAGCACGACACATCCTCTTTTCATAGAGTTGATCAGGCTGTTTGTTGATTGTGGCCTGTGGAATATTGTCCCACTCCTTTTCCATGGCGTCGTGTGAGCGACGATTTACTGATGTCAACGTTGTGAACAGAGTTCCCCATGGTGGGGTTGGGGTTATGGTATAGAGAGACATAAGCTATGGACAATGAACACAATTGCATTTTACCGATGGCAATTTGAATGCACAGAGATACCGTGACGAGATCCTGAGGCCCATTGTCGTGCCATTGTTCTACCACCGTCACCTCATGTTTCAGCATGATAATGCATGGCCCCATGTCATAAGGATCTGTACACAATTCCTGGAAGCTAAAAATGTACCAGTTCTTCCATGGCCCGCATACTCACCAGACATGTCACCTAGTGACCATGTCTGGGGTGCTCTGGATAGCTGTGTACGACAACGTGTTCCAATTCCCGTCAATATCCAGCAACGTCGCACAGCCATTGAAGAAGAGCGGGACAACGTTCCACAGGCCACAATCAACAAACAGCCTGATCAACTCTATAAAAAGAAGATGTGTCGTGCTGCATGAGGCAAATGGTGGTTTCTGATCAGGTTTTCTGATCCACGCCCCTACCTTTTTTTTAAAGGTATAGTTGACCAACAGATGCGACTGTATTCCCAGTCGTGAAATCCGTAGATTAGGGCATACTGAATTTATTTCAATTGCCTGATTTCCTTACATGAACTGTAACTCCGTAAAATGTTTAAAATTGTTGCATGCTGCGTTTATATTTTGGCTCCGTGTAGTTCTAGAGATGATATAGTCCTCACTGTAGATATACACTGTAGGTAAGAACAGTGAAGGCAGGTAAGAACAGTGGAGGCAGTCCTGTTACCACCCCATTCCTAAAAATGACGTTGACTCATGTAGAGGTGAAATCATGCTTGACTGATGACAACTATAAAAACAGAGAAAATATGTCACGCGGGACTAGGTGGGTGAGGGAGGAGTCAGGCGCAGAGAGCAGAGAGTTCCACAGGGAAAAGTGCACCTTAATACGGCACAAAACAACAAGCCCACAACACAGGGCGCGGACAATAATATGGACCACCCAAAACACAGGGTGCTCAGGTCCAGAATACGAACACCTCTACCTAACACACACACGTAACACAAATTCAATCCCGCACAAAACAAGGGCGGTTACACATACTTTAAATAAGGAAGCCCATCAAGCACATACAACAGGACACAGGTGAAACTAATAAGACAAAACAAACAGACAATGAAAAAGGGATCGGTGGCAGCTAGTAGGCCGGTGACGACGACCGCCGAGCACCGCCGGAACAGGCAGGGGAGCCCACTTCGGCGGAAGTCGTGGCAAAATAAACAGACAAAAAGACATCTGGCCGTTAAAAACAGATCACACTGTTTTCTTTCTCGCCTAAAATCTTACCATGTGGAGGATGGATGCATCTGGCATTACAAAAACAACCAGACAGGTCTCCAGAATACTGTTTTTTTTCATTCACTATATTGCAGCATTGAGCATAGAGATACAGAAAAAAATCCAAAACTTTGGAGAGAGGAGAAGATTGATCCATTTTGATTAAACGAAAACAAAAATTGACGGAGCTGAAGACATCTATATCAGTTCTCTAATACTGGACTACTAAAGGCCCAGTGCACTACTTTTGTAAAACAAAATGTTAACCAAATGTATTTGAGTGTTTACCAGCATCAGACTCAACAAGAAAAGTGAATCTAATAATACTTGTGGAATATAAAAATACTTGCTTGATATATGTTTTCCAGTTACTTTAAATACTTTGCAAATGCAACTTATTTCTATGTGAAAACTGAAATGGTCTATTTACTTATTTTCCATAGACGCTCTTATCCAGAGTAATTTACAGTAAGTGCATACATTTCCTTACTGGTTCCTTCTGGGATTTGAACCCACAACCGTAGCATTGCAAAAGCCATGCTCTATAACCTTATCCAAGTCATCACAAACCACTTGGTGTCTCAAAGCACTCAATTACTGTATTGGTCATGGTTTTTCTTCATGGTGATGGAAAGTCTACAGGTACAAACCTAGATGACCAAACTATGAACAATAATGTACATTTACATTGTGGTTTGTAAGGATGGTCAATTCATTCTGCACAAAAACTGGTTGTTGACCATGTTATCTGATCGAGATGTTGATGTGGATATTTTGTGTCTTTGCCCATAACTTTGCACCTTTTGACTCCAAATGTTTGAAGAGGATAGTCTCCTTCAAATGTTGCTCTTTGGTCGCATTGACAACCAAGCACAATTCAATATCACGTTTGAAATGCAGTAAATAGCCTATTAACTTGACAACAAGTTAACAAATGATATGTTGGATTCACATCTCCAACTCAACTAAACATTTAAATTAAAGAGTGGGATTAAGCCGGTGGCACAGATAGAGCTATCCAAGCCGTGTGTATATACACATCTTCTTGAACTACTGCAGTGGGCTAAATGAGAGTCACACCGAGTGTTTCTTGGTAGTCTTTACTTTGAAACACGAGTATACAACCCACGCACATGGTTATGGGCTCAAAAAAAAGAAGACACCTGTACCGTGTCAGATATAGAGTTGAAATGAATTCAATCTTGACTTTGCATCCCAAAATTACACTTCATATACATCACAGAATACTGAAATATAACAAAACCGTTTGACATAGAGACACCGGATTTTCAGCGTATTATTTTTTTGGCGGGGGTTAATTATGAAATTAAGAAAAATATTAATAACATTCCAACCATGAGGCCACTAGAGGGCGATTTGGTCATTTGACTGCATGGAATTGCTACATTTTAATATTTGGTTGCGTTTCAACCAAACACAGTTTGGTTAAGGCTACAAACTGAAGTAAGAGTATTTATTCAACCTTAAAATGAGCAACATATCCATGGCACATTTGGGGGCTACTGTAACTATATTGTCATCTTATGTAATCATTGAAATTATGCATGTTCAAGATCGCAGGTCTGTGGGGTTCTTCACAATTGCTTTAATAATCTGCCCAGAATCTTGAACAGCATTGATCACGTGCACCGTGTACTCAACTGCAATTCAGGTAATTTGGTTGTTATTAGATGTGTACATTCAGTTGTTGTATACATGAACAAAATATATGTCATTGTATTCCCATTTGAACTGTGTTGTGCTTTTAAGTATTTAAAGTGCAGTGATACACAATTAGGTGACAACTAAACCTAAATAAGCCGTTGTTGGTAATCAGGCCTACCACTGTCGCGTCGTCAGCATGATTGAGTTGGAGTCGTGCGTGGCCACGCAGTCATGGGTGAACAGGGA
The DNA here is from genome assembly GCF_057628025.1 of Oncorhynchus mykiss. Lineage (NCBI taxonomy): Eukaryota > Metazoa > Chordata > Actinopteri > Salmoniformes > Salmonidae > Oncorhynchus > Oncorhynchus mykiss. Next base: position 13,852,459 of record NC_143049.1, read on the forward strand.
GTACAAAAGGGGGCTAAGAACACACCCCTGGGGGGCCCCCGTGTTGAGGATCAGCGTGGAGGAGGTGTTGTTGCCTACGGTCACCACCTGGGGTCGGCCCGTCAGGATATCTAGGACCCAGTTGCTAACCCAGTTTTTTTGCATGGGCTGCATCTTAATCCACTGCATCCGCCGAGGTCGGCCTTCCCGATCTGCGGTGGAAGGTGGCAGAGCGACAGCGGTGTTTGTCAGACCGGGAGACATCCCGAAAATCTGCCTTCTCACGAAAACGTCTGTAGTGACCAAACGGTTTGGACTAGAAACTATTCTCTAAAGCTAAGACTCTCACAAAAGTGTTATCTATTTGGCTCTAAGATACCCACAAGCTTCACAGGACTCACCTCAAAGCAACCCGGCAATAGCCAGTAAAACATTTATGAAAATGAATAGGATTTTTGGGGACAAGGGTTACGCATGAAAAAAACAAAAACATCCTGATGCTTTCCAATATCTGTCAGATACATTTCAGACACCTGAAACCATACTTCCTTTTGATAAATATTTTGACTATCTGTTTTGGCGTGTATGAATGTGTTTCTATGGGCTAAGAGCCGTAAGGCCAAATTCAATGTTCCATCAAATCGTTTTTTTAAACAATTTTTTTTTACCTACAGGGTTCATAAAATTCAATATCAAATATCGAAAGGGTCTTTGGTATGACCATCTTTTAAAAAAAGTATATGTTAGCTTAGTAGACCCCTACACGTTATTTCATAAATATAATTCAATGTGATGCCGTGATGCCGTTAAATCAATGTACAGTACATCACTGGGGCCATGCTTCCTGCCATCCAGGACCTCTATACCAGGAAGGTGAGGAGGAGAGGAAGAGGAAGGCCCTAAAAATTGCCCTAAAAAAGACTCCAGCTACCCTAGTTATAGACTGTTCTCTCTGGTATCGCACGGCAAGCGGTACACCCTCACCTCCATTTTTAACCCTGCTGCTACTCTCTGTTTATTATCTATGCATAGTCACTTTACCTACATGTTCATATTACCTTAATTACCTCGACTAACCTGTGCCCCCTCTCATTCACCTCTCATCTGTACCGGTTCCCGCCTTGTTACTGTTATTTTTTTGTTGCTCTTTAATTATTTGTTGTCTTTCTATTTTATATATATATATATATACATAGTGTATATATACATAGTGTGTATATATATATATATATATATATATATATATATATATATATATATACATAGTATATATATATATATATATATATATGTGTGTGTGTATTTTTTTTACTTCAGTTTATTTTAGTAAATACTTTCCTAGCACTTATTTTTCTTAAAACTGCATTGTAGTTAAGGGCTTTTAAGTAAGCATTTGTATTCGGCACATGTTGTATTCGGCGCATGTGACAAATAACATTTGATTTTAATGTCCAAAAAGTAATCAATGTAAGGGAATTTCATATTTTTACACATACCTTTTAACCTAAAATCCAATAATATGCTGATATGTTGTGTTGATTTCACATTGAATTCACGTCAGCTGACAACTCAACCAAATGTAAATCAAAAATAGACGTTGAGCTGATGTCTGCGCTTAGATTCATCATGACATCTCTGATTTAATGACTTGCAAACAGCGACAGTTTCGTTGCAAACAAGACACGCTGATTTACAGTGCCTCCAGAAAGTATTCATTCCTCTTGGCTTCTTGCACATGTATTGAAGATGAAATGCAGCAATATCTAATTTACATAAATATTCACACCCCTGAGTCAATACATGTTAGAATCACATTTGGCAGTATATTACAGCTGTGAGTCTTTCTGGGTAAGTCTATAAGAGCTTTGCACACCTGGATTGTACAACATTTGGCCATCATTTTTTTCAGAATTGTTCAAACTCTGTAAAATTGATTGTTCGTCTTTGCTAGAAACCATTTTTACTGTCTTCTTTGTAAGCAACTCCAGTTAAGATTTGGCCTTGTGTTTAGGTTATTGTCCTGCTGAAAGGTGATTTAATCTCCCAGTGTCTGGTGGAAAGCAGGCTGAACCAGGTTTTCCTCTAGGATTTTGCTTACGCTTAACAGTTTATTTTTTATCCTGATGTCACAACTTCTGCCGAAGTCGTAGCCTCTCCTTGTTCGGACGGTGCTCAGCGGTCACATCACAGGTCTTCTAGCCATCATTGATCCATTTTTCATTTTCCATTGGTTTTGTCTTGTCTTCCTACACACCTGGTTTCAATCCCATCAAACCTGTTGTGTATTTAACCCTCTGTTTCCGCTCATGTCTTTGTCAGAGATTGTTTGTTATTTCAGTGTTGTGTTGTATTTGGTGCGCGATCGGGTCCTCATCCCCACTTTGTTTAATTTGTTACATTTAGTGTTGGAGTTATGTTTTAGTCTGTTATTAAATAACTCCATTACACTCAGTTTGATTCTCCTGCACCTGACTTCCCTGCCACCTATACACACGACTCTGACACCTGAAACTCCCCAGTCATTAATGATTACAAGCATGCCCATAACACAATGCAGCCACCACTATGCTTCAAAACATGGAGAGTGGTTCTCAGTAATGTTTGGTGCAAATCCAATACAACACATAACGCTTTATATTCAGGCCAAAAAGTTTATTGCATTGCCTATTTTTTTGTAGTATTACTTTAGTGCCTTGTTGCAAACAGGATGCATGTTTTGGAATGTGTTTTATTCTGCATACCATCCTCCTTTTCACTCTGTCAATTAGCTCCATTTTGTGGAGCAACTACAATGTTGATTCGTCCTCAGTTTTCTCCTATCACAACCATTAAACTCTGTAACTGTCATCATTGGCTTCATGGTGAAATCCCTGAGAGGTTTCCTTCTTCTGCGGCACCTTAGTTAGGCAGGACGCCTATATCTTTGTAGTGGCTGGATGTATTTATACACCATCCAAAGTGTAATTAATCATTTCACCATGTTGAAAGGGATATTCAATGTCAGTTTTTTTTTTTTACCCATCTACCAATACGTGCCCTCCTTTGCATGACACTGGAAAACCTCCGTCTTTGTGGTTGAATCTGTGTTTGAATTCACTGCTTGACTGAGGGACCTTACAGATAATTGTAGGTGTGGGGTTCAGAGATGAGGTAGTCATTCAAAAATCATGTTAAACACTATTATTGCACACAGTGTGTCCATGCAACTTATTATGCAACTTGTTAAACACATTTTTACTCTTGAACATATTTAGGCTTGCCATAACAAAGGGGTTGAAAATGAATTACCTCAAGACATTTCAGCTTTTTATTTTGAGTTAATTTGTAAAAAAAAAAATATGAAAAACATCTCACCTTGACATTATGGAGTATTGTGTGTAGGCCAGTGACAGAAAATCTCAATTTAATCAATTTTAAATTCAGGCTGCAACACAAAGAAATGTGGAAAAAGTCAAGGGGTGTGAATACTTTCTGAAGACACTATAGATTTGGAAAAATGTGATAAGATGAACGTATAGGCCTATCTGCCCATTCTATGACAGTCATTTTGGTAATTTGTGTGGTATTAAAAAAAGATTCTGCTAAGGTCTCCAGACATGTAAAATGACGTAGAATTGCATTTTTCTCTGACCCGCAAATACGATAATAGATTCATCCAATGCAAAGGAGATCTTTTCGCCCCTGCTCTTGTCTGTGGTGGTCTGTGAACCCACAACCTTCTGGCAAGCAGCCCTGCACGCTATCAAAATGGCTAATTTGCCCTTAAATGCCTACAGGAAGAATAACATTGGGCTCTGGTCCAGGGCTCCCCAACCCTGTTCCTGGAGAGCTACCCTGCTGTTGGTTTTTGCTCCAACCCCAGTTGTAACTAACCTGGTTCAGTTTATCAACCAGCTAATTATTAGAATCAGGTGCACTAGATAAGGGTTGGAGTGAAAACCTACAGGACGGTAGCTCTTCAGGAACAGGGTTGGAGAGCCGTGCTCTGGTCTCTCCTAGATGTGAGGGTAAACGGTAGGCTATGTTCTCTGATGTCCACTTTATGTTTTAATTATTAGTTGGGGTGTAGGAGAGGGTCACTTGTTATTTTTTAAAGCATCCAGGGAGGGTTTGGTGAAAGGGCGATCATGGTAAACCTTAATTTCTAATTTCTAACAACGGTTGAAAATGTCTCTCTTCCTCCTCAGCTGTATCTTACCTGGTCAAAGTGAGAACACCCCTCTCCAAGGCTTTGCACAACACTGCCTTTTGGCATGCCAACTGCCAAACTACCTGTTGACTTGTAAATGGGATAAGATGGATAAGATGCCTCACTGCATCGATGCACAGACTGGCTGGACAGACAAATGCAGCCAGCCTCAGTGGGTCCTTCACAATAACTATCTCAACGGGCAGACAAAAGTACATTGAGACTGAATGGACCTAATCCCCTGAGATGCCCTTTTATATGCCTGAAGGTCATTGTATCATCCATGGTCATCTCCTGCTGATGGGGGAGACTATAGACAACACAAAACAAATTAATAAAGCTGAATGCTTAAAATGCCAGAGATTAAAATCCGGATGAGTTGGTACAATTAGAATCTGGGAAAAGTCCACAAGCGGAGGGACAATGCTGTCGTTATCCTTGGCTTTTCACAGGAGAGAGAGAGGGAGAGGCAGAGAGAGAGAGAGAGAGAGAGAGAGAGAGAGAGAGAGAGAGAGAGAGAGAGAGATAGAGAGAGAGAGAGAGAGCTTTGGGAGGAGTGAGCACTGATCTGATCTGGGGGTAGATAGATTAGAGAGGGTGATCTGATGAATAGAGCCCACCAGTGCTCCAGCTCAGCCCCGAAGCCCCGACCGGACCCCTGATACTCTTTCATACCCACAACAATGTCACCACCAGAGGCCAGGGCTCAGTGCTATCTAACCCCATTATAAAATAATAAGATTGATACACAACCCCCCTCTGAGAGGAATGGCTACAATATAGCCAGGCAACTATGATACCTATTCCTTTCTGTTCTTATTCATGTGGATTCATTTGTCTCCTAACTCAAACTGCTGGCTGTCATTCATAAGTTCTTCATAGGCCTGGGGGTCCAGCAATACATTAATGAAGGAATGATGGCAGTTCATGAAGATTCAAGAAAGCACCGTTGTTTGTCTCGTACCATTCACTTGTGTGTGCCCCCTCAAGATGATAGCAGTTTTGCAGCTAGAGACGGAGTAGATTACTTACAGCACAGACCAGTATAGCTCAATCATTCCACACACTTTGATTCTTCCACTTTTCACATTGACTGAAAAGGACCCGAAAACCTAATGCAAAACATGAAACAACCAAACAACAGAGAGATCAGAGGACGGACAGAAACTCCCCTTCAGCAACACCGAGGGGGGAAATGGGCCCTTCCCTCCCTTCTCTTCCACCAGAGTCACCTAACTGCATTGTCACCCACGTGAGACGTACCTTGTTAGCAGATAGTTGCCAGAGGAGGATACAGCGGCTCCAGCTATGAGAGCTGGCATCCTGACTGTGAGAACTTTGACACGGCTAGACCCTCAAGTGGCAAATCCCAATAACCATATAAATGGGAGACAATGGTCCTAATTGCAATCAGTGCCCTCCACCTGATTTGATTTCCTGTTTTTGCTGTTGTCGGATACAGAGAGAGAGAGAGAGAGAAAAGCCAGGGATTCACAATAGAGGGAGTCCCGTCCCCATCCCATGCATTTCAATAAAGCTGTGGTATTCTGGAGGGGTAGGTAGACTGGGGCATGATATATAGTGGTTGGGGTGCTGTGGTCGTCTGACACAAAGCCTGTCCTCTACAAGTGACATGATGCGAAACACTCCCACTGTCTAAAGTCACACTTTACTTTCAACAGTCCCAGGCCTTGTCTCACTTTTCTTAAAACCTTTTGATGTCCAAACAATGTAGCATGGATTCCTTAATGTCATATTTGCATACAGATCACATTGAGATGTTGTTATTGTTGTTGTGTTTGCCCTGGGGAGGGTGGTCGATGGCTATGGCTTTTTACAATTTTGTATTTATTGTTTTGCTAACACTGTACATCAGTGGAGGCTGGTGACTTGAAAAATGGAGGAGGATGGGAGACCCAAAGTATTGGCGCGGGAACGCACGGAGAAGAAAAAGTGTTTAAAGAATCGTCAAAGACAAATTATTTTAACCTAAAGCATTTACTAAAAACATTTATAGTACAATATTATGGGGAATTGGAATGAGAGGGCTACTTACACAGCGTTGGGAAAGGATCACAGCAGAGATTGTATGAGGCATGAGTTGAGGTATTCAGGGGCTTGACTTCAGTGCAGGACAGGGGTTGAGGTGTTCATAGGATTCAGTGCAGGACAGGCTCATCATAAATGGATGGTGTTGGAGAAGAGGCCAACTCTTCCACTGATACCAGAACAGGATTTGACTGGGAAGACAAAAATTCAATAGCAAAAGACACTACACAGTTAGACAAAAGAGCTAAGAATGAATTAGTCCAAGCAAGGAGTAACATCATTGGTGTGTAATAATGTGATTGTGTTTGTGATTGACTCTACATACAGGAATGAGAGAAAACTGATACGGGTGCTCACAGTGCTTGGAGAGGAAACATTCAATGTGCCAGTGGGTGAGACATGAGAAGTGGCTTCAGTTCATGTCAGGAGAGAGTTGACACTGGTAGTGGAGTGGAGTGGTCATTACCTCTTAATCAGGGAACAGGAGAGGACTTGGCTGTAAATACAAATAGCAGATACATTCCATTACAGCAGCGCCATCGTAAGTTTCTCCATGAAGTTCAACTCAGACATCTCAAAATTCACAAAGTCAAACACAGAAAGCTCACCTCATCTTTGTATTGAAGTCAATAAACCCAGAGGAGGACGGAAGCTAGCTGTCCTCTGGCTACACCATGGTGCTACCCCAGAGAGTGCTGTTGAAGTTACTATAGACCTTCATTGCAAAACAGTGTGTTTTAATCAATTATTTGGTGACATATGAATATATTTAGTATAGTTTTATCTAAAAAGGATAAAAGTGTTCCACAATTTATTTTAAAAGAAATTTCACTGAGGAGGATGATCCTCCTCTGAGGAGCCTCCACTGCTACATACTGTATGTAATAGCTAGTATCCTAGTGTCACGGCTTTCGTCGGAAGAAGAAGAAGAAGAGTCATTGGACCAAAATGCAGCGAGGTACGTGTTCATCTTTATTAGCTTAACTGACTGAACACAAAATAACAAAATAATAGCCGAAACAGTTCTGCAAGGTGCAACCAACACTAAACAGAAAATAACCACCCACAACTAACAGTGGGAGAACAGGCTACCTAAGTATGGTTCTCAATCAGAGATAACGAAAGACAGCTGTCCCTGATTGAGAACCATAACCGGCCAAAACATAGAAATACAAAACCTAGACATACAAACATAGAATGCCCACCCACATCACACCCTGACCAAACAAAAAATAGAAACATACAAAGCAATCTACGGTCAGGGCGTGACACCTAGTGCACTTATAATTCATAAGACTGTCAAAGAAATGTTGATTTGATCATCTAAGAGCCTCTTCACACTTAGTATACTTTTTGTAAAAATACCTTCTGCAACACATATAACTCAAATGTAAACTTGCATACTTGCTATGGCGGAAGCGCATGCCACTAGCTAACAATTTCCCCCCTTGAAGCGACGTAGTGTAAACAGTATTGTCTGGTTGAGCCAACATAAATGGTAATAGCAGAGCAAGGTTTTTTGAAACAGCTGAAATGTATTGACATTTTCCTAATACTTGAGACTTGTTTTAATGAGTTTTTACCTGAAATTGCGGTAACAGCCTGTTGCAATCTGAAATTGCCGCAGTAGCTACCAATTGCAATGATCCACGTAAAACCATGGAAGCTCAGCCCCACCACCAAAAAACATCTCAAATGTAGATCATACAAACAGGATATGTTTTTTCATTTGTAACACTGTGTGGTGATTTCAGAGGTGGCGCCACAGGTCCTGGGTTGGTGGGGGGAATTGTTTTCCTGGGGCCCAGAGTTTTTCCTGCCTCCGGAACTTAGTTGTAGCATATGACATAGTATTAAATCAGCTGTAAAATATATATATATATATATATATATATATATATATATATATATATATATATATATATATATATATATATATATAAATAAAATGTATATGGGCTATGATCAGGTCATATGTTGTTAGTTTGTTTTACTCCTGGACAAATTTACACAGACAAAGAGACAACAACTGGGATTTGACAAAAACATACAGCGCTTGCTGTTTGCAGGGTTACATCATGTAGGCCGTTGCATCAGCAGTTAAAATGGTACTCATACTGTATGTCATCACTATTGTGTTGTTATTGTTTGATTAAAAATGTCTATAGTTAGACTAACCACCCGAAGAGGGAATATACACCAAATTTGGTCAAATGTACATTTTCTCAGATCACAAATAAATGGGCCTATTTTAGGCTATAAGTACATAGCTTAGGTTGTAAAAACATGATGGTATGTTTCCCCTGGCCAGGCCCAGATGGAATTAGAGTAGGCTACCTGCAGCTGTGGTTGTTATCAGTAGGCTACAGTTGATCAGACTGAAGTACAGACTAGTAGTTGACAAATCACGAGGTATTTTATGTTATTGTATTATTTTGGTGGCGGGAATGAGCTTCCACATAAAACAGCTCCTTAGGGAGAATTCACTTAAACCCATGATTTCAGCTGCAATTTGCTTTTACCACATGTAATGATTTGCATGATATTGATACAAATGAAGCCTGGTTTGTTGTAATGTTGTCAGGTACTTTTAGAGGGTTAATCGTTCGTGTTTGATGGGTTAATGTTACTTGATGAAGACTTGCTGTTATAGTAACTCTGCTTTTGTCTTGATGCTCAAATGTAATGAGTGTGGCCTTCAGACAGGAAAATACACCCTTTAATTGTCTGCACGTACTGTGCCTGCTTGTGAGTTGTTGCATTATTCAATAGTGTAATATAGTTTGGTTGTTTCATTCAAAAGTGTCATTTGTTTTCCAGAAAACCTTCTGTCATTAGCTAAGTTTCCATCCAATTGGCGACAGATTTTCATGCGAATATTGTGAAATCCGCATAAAAACAATACGCGCATTTTCCCACTTGAGATGTGTTTCCATCAAAATGACTTGTTGCAGATTTAAGTCTTTGCGTGGTGACGTACGGCACATAGAAATACATTTTACGGTTATATTCCCACGGACAGAATAAAGAATAGAAGTTAAATGGGTTAAAAACACATTTTCAACTGATGGTTTTCCCACAATTTTGGGGGGACTTATATAGCGTGTGTGCGCTCTAGCAAAGAGTGCTATCGGCGCACTGTTGGCTAGAGCGTATTTATAACCCACATTACGAAATTATTATTGAAAAAAGAGCGAGATTATTGTTATTTGTCAAATATCAGCCAAGCATCGTTTGATCGTGACACCAGAATATGTATTGGAAAGTAGCATCAAGCTCATCACCTTGCACTTTCACCACTCTGTGAAGTTCATCATCATTTATTCCATCTGTAGCCTAATAAACTGCATGTGACTCATAGTGGGAGGACCACACAACATGTCATCGCATGATTATATCAACATTTGCTCATAAAAGCTTTTCCACCAACATTTACTGCATAATTAATTTCATGACACAAAACCATCCCACCTTGTCTAGCATATCTTGGTTTCTCATCATTTTGAAAGCTAACAGAAAAATGTTTCTATCAGGCCTGTCATTACATTTTTTTTAACCCACATGTACTTTACTTTCACAAAAGGTTTAGATGAAAACCTGGTTATTGTGGAACAGTTTGTCCTTACTGGCTCGTGGCTACTGTATATAAGGTCAATTTCAGCTGTGGACCAAAAATGTCACTGTCGCCAGCCACAATGAAAGGTAAGACAAGGATGTCGTGTGAATTGAAAAGTAGAAGTCACTTTCCGCCACCCTGCTCCTCAGACTCACCTTTATATATCCTGTTTTATATATATATTTTTTTATTTATTTAACTGTGATACAGCCTGAGATCAAACCAGGGTCTGTAGTGACGCTTCTAGCGCTAGCGACGCAGTGCCTTTAGACCGCTGTGCCACTCTGGATCCCCTAGTGGGAATGGGGCTTCAGATTGAATCACATCAACACTTCTACCTAACGAGATTAGATTTGAACCCTCGCTGATGGCATAGCAACGGGACCAATACCTGACATTGATCAGCATGTTGGGAAAGAATGTGGCAGTCAAAGTACTATTGGTATATCATAACGTCCCAAACATCTGCCACAATGATGGATGTACAGAGCAAGCTACTTGAATGTGTGGACACTTTGTTGTGGTTAAGGCTGTGAAGTACATCTTTTGATGTGCCTGTGTGTTTCAGATCCAGTGCAATATTGCTCCACATTCACTGAACTTCCACACACCAGCTTGCTTGGAGCAACGAGTGACACGACGGCATGATTATAGACTCATTATTCTACACTTGTTAGGTAAACTATGTTGATAATGCTAGATTGAGGTGTGAGTATTATTGAGGCCTACAGTAAATGTCTTTAGAATACAGAAGTGCAAAAGATTATCACTTGCAAGCAATATATATATATATATATCCAGTTGCAACAAGTCAAAGATGTGATTTCAAACACTTCCTTTAGGTTAAACGTAGACATGTGTTGCTTCTCACACAAACCTGATTACTGAGAGTTAACAGTACTTTAAGATAAACAATCAACACAATCACATTCCACCATTAAATCTAGACTGTGCCCAGGGCCGAAATATTATAGAAGTATCTTCATATATTTCGGTTTATATGGTAACTTTTTACTGGATGGGGACTCAGTTGCTGATACAAATGCCTCTGTTCTGTTGCTGTGAAATATCTTATAGCTTTAGTTGTGGCAATCACGGCCCTAGCCAATTGAGTATTTTACAGCCATAGAGGGGAAACATGAGAAGTGTGTCACCTGCCCTGAATGAGCTGGTTGGGGCTATCCCCTGGCTTTCTACAGATGAGAGCAACAATCAAGAGAGCTGTGGCACCTGTAGACCATTCTTCTTTCTTTTGAAGTGCTTGTTGTGAACAAAGGAATTTTGCCACCTTTGTACTTTACAAATGTGGAGGATAATAGCAGGGGGGATGCTAATGATGTGAGATGTGTGTGTGTGTGTGTGTGTGTGTGTGTGTGTGTGTGCTACTGTAAAGGCAGTCTGGAGGTTGGTGTATGTGTGTGTGTATATGTATGTGGGGGGGTTGGGGGGGGGGGGGGGTTGACAAAAGGTCAGCTAGGACCAAGGTAGGATGCAGGGCAGGGAAGTGGGAGCAGACATGATCAGTAACCTTTTCACCCCCTAACCTGAAGCAGTTCAACAAGTATGACTTGCATGGACAGGGTTGGGGATCAACTGATTACATGTAATCTGATTACAGACATTACATGTTTTACTGCAATCAGTTACAGCATGTCACCAGCAAAAATATTGTAATCAGATTACAGATACTTTTGAAAAATGTGATTACTTAATTTAGAAAAACACAAAAAAAAAAAAACATTCTGTTTTCTCAATGACATTAAATTCAGCATTGAAAAAAGGTGCAAGTTTAAGTTTGTCTGACCACAAGTCAGAGACCGATATGAAGAAACACCAAATGCGTTGGATGGATCCTTTTAGTCTTCTTCTAATGCCTTTTAAGGGGAAAATAATCAGATTACATTACTGAGTTTGGATAATCCAGAAGTTACGTTACTGATTACAATTTTGGAAAGGCAACTAGTAACTATAATGTATTACATGTATAAAGTAACCTACCCAACCCTGTTCATGGATTTCCTCTCAGTTGATCTTATCAATGTGGGACAACATGGGTTCATTCATCTTTTCAGTCATTCATTGAACAAGGACCCTGTACTGCAGCTAATGGCAGAGACGTTTCCTATTAAGATCACTTGTATCTGTAGTAACTGGACAGGTTCAGATGTAGGATCTCTTTTGTTGATGATCATTTTCAGACAAAGCAGGAAATGCAAAGTTTTGGTGTATTTGAGTTTTTAATTTTCTTGTAAAGTTTGTAATTTCCACTTTGAAAATTCAGACTTGAATTGCCCTAACAGAAAATGTATAAACATGTACAAAAATGTCTATTAATTATTATCCACATAATCATTCACACGTTCTGTTGCTGCAGGATTATTTTCCTGCTGTACCGAACAGGCTCAAATTAAGATCCTACATCTGTAAACCAATCAGTTACAAAAATACACTGCGTTAAACACAACTGATATAGACATTTTCTGTGCTCTAAATCACCATACGAGACTACTTACAATACTACAGCAGGATTTATGTCAATTTATGTTTTAAAATGTCGTCAACACTGATTGTGTGTGGGAGCGTGCGTGTGAGCGTGCACGACTGTCCTTACGGCTGTGCATAAAGTGTGTGTGCATGTGTGCATGCGTCTGTGCGTGTGTGTCCCCGATAGGGTGTATCAATGACAAGGTGACTAGCATGGGGAGTCCCCCAGTAGAGGGGTTATCATTAGCAGGGACTGGCGCTGGCCTCTGCTAGTTCCAGTAATTACCTCACAAAGGGCGCTGCCTGCCTTCCCACTGCTTTTCCCACACAGGCTCAGAATTCCAAGCTGCCCCAGACCTGCAATCTCCTTGGTTTTAGCCAGCAAATTACTGACAAGTCCCATTCTTCACAGCGCTGTAATTGCATTTTAGTGCTGTTTTTATTGGGGTGCTCCCCCACTCCCCCCCCCCTCCCTCACCCCTCCCGTGCCCATCGGGGTGGCCCCCCTCCGCAGTCCCCATTGAGGAAGGGGGGAGGGGTTAACATAGATTGCATTATTTCTCATATTGGAAAATCTAAGAATGGAGGGAGGTACATAACCAAAAAGAGTATTCCTTTTCTATTTCTCTCATCTCTTCTCAATGTCCCATTATCACTGATTGTCTTTCCACCATTGCCGGTTCTGACATCATGACATCACTGCTAAGTTAACCATTCGTCAGTTGCATATTTTCTGTCTAGAAAGTAATTGAAATGGTCATCATTTTTATATGTTTTTTTTTTCTTCAAATAAACTTTTTGCCCTATTTAAAATTGGCATTTAAATGTTTATGTCCTGGAAGTGTATGGGTCAGTCTGCTATTGACTGACTTCTTGTCTCATATCAAGCAATATAGTAGTAGTTGAGCATCTTGGCTTGTCTACAAGTGTAATCACTGCGTGTTGTCTTTCCCAACCCTCCACATTATTCCCTCGGTGTTTTAATGTGTGGAAATCATTAGTCTCCATGTCAATACAAGCTCTGAGCAGAGAAAACACCTCATTATCACACTTAAACAGATCCAGTTGCATTCTTAGCTCTGCCGAGCTGTTCCTCTCCTTTCCCTTTTTTTCCTCTTCAATATAGTTACTTTTCTTTTCATGGAAGAGGGGACAAATTCTCAACGTTCCAATGCCGGACAACCAAACAGTTGCTCGTTTTGAAATGAGAAAGGAGAAAGGGACGGAAAATGGCTAGAGGATTAGAGGATCTAGACAGGATAAAAGAATAAGAGATTCTTGGTGTGATCCAGTTTAGTTTGAAAGATGGAGGGTCTTAACAAGGATTTGAGACTTTAGACTGCTTTGTGCCATTATTTCCATCCGATGCAGTTTCATCTAAATTGTCTGCAGTTTGGTGGTCCGGACCGTGCAGCACACACACGGCCTCTTGTCATACCTGAAATCATATGCTAATTAGTTGCTCATTTTCACTCTTTAATAGATTGGGGGAAAAAACACACACACGTACGCACACACAAAATTGCAAATATGTTTGCATTCCTTTTTAATTTGCTGTCCTTTTGAGACGCAATTATAAAGGATAACAAAAAAAACAACAACAGGAATGTAAGGCCACGTTACACTGCCCTGTGTTCTAAGTCTGACGCTTTGTAACACTGTAAGTATTGTATGACCTTGTTTTCCCATTTTTCTGTGCCAAAAAAGTGGAATAAAATGTGATACAAAGTATGTCCAGCTCTCCCGATGGTGTGCCGAGGTGCCCCAGGGTAGGAGCTGGTCGCTGACTTAGGGAGCAGACCAATTCGTCTGTGTCATAATCTGTCCATCCCTCCGTCTATCAGTCAAAGCAGGTTGACACCTCTGACCCTGCTAAGTGTCTAATGGGTTGTCAGAGGGCTTCAATAAAGCAAAATGACAAGCCCTCTAATGCATTACTACTCGCGGAGCCGCAGTTCCAGCCAGCAATGAGAGGCTGCTCACCGTGGCCTATTTAGCCTTGAGGTAGACAGGTGTGCTCCGCTCTGGAACAACACACACACATACAAAGTGGGAAAAATGCATCAAGCAACAGAACTCATGGGGATTGGGAGAATACAGGTGAGAGAGAGAAGTCCTCTCTTGATAACAAAGAGTTATGGTGCTGTTGATTCCACAAAGTACACTGGCTGGATGACATGTTGGGAAGAAATCCCTGATTCAACTTCTGTCAGATGATTGTAGGTGTATTTTCTGCACTACCGCAACTATTTGGATTGTTTTTAGAAACGACAATAATTCCATCACGGTGCACTGTCCAATTACCAAGATGACATACCAGATGTACTAAGGCTACACAATTGGCCCAGCGCTGTCCGGGTTTGTCCGGTGTAGGCCGTCATTGTAAATAAGAATTTGTTCTCAACTGACTTGCCAAGTTAAATTTAAATATATATATATATATATATATATATATATATATATGCACAAACAATAATCACAATCCAAACACAATTTAGAATAATCTATAGCTTCTGGATTTATTATATCACTGATGGACATACATACACACCAAGGAAGCACAACACCTCCAGCAAAGTTGTCAGTAGCAACACAGACCCATACCCCGGTCAGCCCATCCCCAGACCACCTCATATGTTGTGAGCGTGTTGGCTCTGTCAGCATCTCTCTCTCTCTCTCTCTCTCTCTCACTCTCTCTCTCTCTCTCTGTGTGTGTGTTCAGACCCACTCACATTCACCCTGTCAGTCTGATGGAGGCTTGAATGAGGGTTGGTTACAAATCATTTGGCATCGATGTTGTTGAAGGCAGTAGGTACCTTTGATGCCACAGGCTTTCAATTGGCACGGGGTCTCTCTGCCCTCCTCAGTCTGTGCACCGACATGCTATTACATTCCAACAAATGATCTAGCCCAAGGTGGAACAGGTTAACATCTTACCTTTGATGCCTCCTCTACAGAGTCTTTGATTGAATCATGGCAAACTGAAGGTACAGGGTGGGGCATCCTTTGTTCTTTCTCTAGTCATCATTCAGGTACAGTTCATGGCAGACGAACAGGGACAAACTTCAAACGGACACCACTGAGAAGAAAAAACTAAATTCTCCCTCTCTTTGATTAACCTCAACTATTGTTGATCGTTTTGTCAGGTTTATGATTATTGGCCACACGATGATCTGAGTGCATGTTCTCAACTCAGAAAAACAGTCCATTTCTGCACACTGCAACGGAGGTCAAACGGAGTCTGAAAAACTACTCCAAGAAATCTGACCCCTTTGGCCAAGAAATCTGACCTCTTTGGCAATGACACAGAGTGCCATGTGAACTCTCACACATCGCTCGCCAACACACACATCTTACATCATGGCCCACAATGCCCATGGTATGGTTGATAATACATGGTCCCGCTTCTCCCTGAGGAAGTGTATCATTGAAGCACTTGTCTCAATCATCCGTCACACATGTCCCTAGTAGATATCCCCCATGGCTCCAATGGCCCACACAATCACCCCTCATTTCCCCCATTCAGAACCAATGTGGAATTAATGTGGACCAAATTAGCGCCAGCAAGCAAATGCTACTGATTAGTTGATACGTTCTACATTATATTATTTTTTGCATCTGCTATATGGAATCGCTTCCTCATATATTCACAGAAGTTAGGGTGGAGAATGGACTGCTTGCTGTCTTCAGTCCCCAAACATGTTCTAGAATAGGTGCTATTGTTTTATTGTCCCGTGTGGTCTGCATTGGCTTCTTGGTATAACTGTGAGAATCTTATCCAAACCCCTAAAGACCCAATTACTTTTGATGACAGTATTGCATTTATGGTGATACTTGTGTCCAGCAATTGGTTTACTTCATCATGTCTTCTTCTTTGCACAATTCGTCATCAAAATCTCATCGAAGATGAGGGTTCTCTGTGCAACGGAACACCCTCAACGTGGTACCACACATTTTGTTACGCACCCAAGGCGGAGTATACTAAATGTTATGTAAATCCCCTTAACGACCTTTTCAGGCCACCGACAATCGCCACACAAAGGTGATTGGCAGCCGACACCATGGTTCACATTTATCCTTTACCCCGCACCGCCTCTCTCTATGGCGCCCCCTACTGTGAGAGGCGTGGGGTAGGGTGCCCAGTGGCGATCGTTGCCAACGGGGTAAAGCCAGCATGGATCCTCTCACGGCAACCATGTGGGTCGTGGTAATAATGTTTGGTTTGTTTCCTGTCCCACACACCCCATTCCCTTTTGGCCCGGGCCGATATTCCGGCACATCAGGCGCAGAGGGAGGCATCCAATGCCTGTTCGTCTGTATTCCAGCATGGATTGGCCTTCTCTCACTCCATTGTACGGCTCACAGGGAAGCCTATTGGTGGCCCCATTGGACCACTCCACTCCATAATGTTTCTATTGTCATCATTATTATGATTTTAATTATTTGCCCCAACCTCCATCCTCGAACCCATGTCTAGCCCTCCCAGAGAGGGATATGCATGGGCTCCATCCATACACAGACTGTCTCTCTTCTCTAATGTCTCAAACTCTGAAGGACCACTATGCATCTGCTGATGACAAAATACCCCCCTGACACACACACACACACACACACACACACACACACACACACACACACACACAAAAGTCCACTGTTCCCAAGCCCCTTACTGAGATTGTTTATTCTCTCCAGGCCTCATCTCAGAGGGGAGTACGGCTGCCCCCTACTGAGTCCCATACCCACTTCCTACAGCGAGGGAAGCCTGTTCTGTTCAGCCCGCTGGCCACCTTCCTCCATTCAGACACTGCTGACTAGCCCTGCCGACTCCCTGCCTGGTCACCCATAAATTTGCTTTGATTTGGGCATGAATGACTCAGCTACATGAATAACACATCCATGGTTGGTGACCTAAGCTGAAGACGCTACTTCAACGTTTCCCATGGTCATATGTAGCCTACAGCGGGTGTAATAGACAGTAACTCTTGGGGGCCTTGCTGTCCTTGCTGGGGCCCAGTCTCCTGTCACAATAGGATGACATGGGGAAGACATCGACTAGCGTGTGTGTGTGTGTGTGTGTCTGCGAGCGTGTGTGCGTGCGTGCGTGTGTGTGTGTGCGTGTGTGCGTGTGTGCGTGTGTGCGTGTGTGTGTGTGTGTGTGCGTGCGTGCGTGCGTGCGTGTGTGTGTGTGTGTGCGTGTGTGTGTGTGTGCGTGCGTGTGTGCGCAAATTCGTATTTGTTTGTGTTTGTGAGTGTGTTTTTCCCGAAGGGCGGGTGTAAGATATACGCCCTGTGTTATCTCAAGTTGTAACAGGCTGTCCACACATCTGAACTGTCACTCTTTAGACAGCTAGGAAGCGATGAGGAAGATCCCCAACATATGGATGCGACCGCTCTTATGGACCTGTATGACCGGACGATGGGAGGATGTCTGCAGGATCTCGCCTACTGAAACCAGGTCGTGGTATGTCGAAAATGAGCATTTATAAACTTTTTTTTTTATCTTACTTTCAGATGACTGTGTATATATGACAGGAATAACTTTTCTCCCACATACAGTTAATAGATTTTAAAATTAATAGATTTTACCCAAACAAAATAAAATAATTTAGCACTGCCTGTGGCATTTTGGTATTTCTATTCATGATGCAGTGAGTAATATTGATAAACATTGTTGATACACATGTTTTGATTGAGCAATTGATTGAGGGATAATATTAGATTGAAAAATACATTTGAGAGAAAGTTGTCATAAATTGAGAATGAGGCTCATGCAGAATGAGGCACCAGTGGTCCTTTGGAGCTCAGTTGGTAGAGCATGGGGCTTGAAACGCCAGGGTAGTGGGATTGATTCCTGGGACCACCCATACATAAAATGTATGCGCCCATGACTGTGAATTGCTTTGGATAAAAGTGTCTGCTAAATTACATATATATTATAACATACATAATCCCCAATTTATATACTAGCTTTACAAAGACTATTTCAAGCATCGACTGCAGCTTGTTATTTTGTTATTTCAAAACCTGCAGGGAAATAGTGATTGCTCTGCTCTCACGTCCGTCCTTGTGGCATCTTGGCTTATATGTATATTTGACTGGATGCCATGCAGTTGTTTCCCCCTAACCCGACCTGTCAGACAACATCACCTGCCCCTGTGCTCTGTCTTAATCACCGTGTCTGTAGATCAACTGACTGGGGATATACAGTGTATTCTGAAAAATATTCAGACCCCTTGACGTTTTCCTAATTTTGTTATGTTTCAGCCTTATTCTAAAATTGATTCAATAGTTTTTTTTCCCCTCATCAATCTACATACTGTCAAAGCATAATGTCAAAGCAAAAGCAGGTTTTCAATTTTTGTATAATATCACATTTACATAAGTTTTCAGACGCTTTACTTAGTACTTTGCTGAAGCACCTTTGGCAGCGATTACAGCCTTGAGTCTTCTTGAGTATGATGCTACAATACAAGCTTGGCCAACCTGTATTTGGGCAGTTTCTCCCATTCTTCTCTGCAGATCTTCTCAACCTCTGTCAGGTTGGATGGGGAGCGTCGCTGCACAGCTATTTTCAGGTCTCTCCAGAGATATTCGATCGGATTCAATTCCGGGCATTGGCTGGGCCACTCAAGGATATTCAGAGATTTGTCCTGAAGCCACTTCTGTGTTGTCTTGGTTGTGTGCTTATGGTCATTGTCCTATTGGAAGGTGAACTTTTACCCCAGTCTGAGGTCCTGAGCGCTCTGGAGCAGGTTTTCATCAAGGATCTCTCTGTACTTTGCCCCATTCATATTTTCCTTGATCCTGACTAGTCTCCCAGTCCCTGCAGCTGCAAGATATTCCCACAGCATGATGCTGCCACCACCATGCTTCACTGTAGGGATGGTGCAAAGTTTCCTCCAGACGTGACGCTTGGCATTCAGGCCAAAGGAGTTCAATCTTGGTTTCATCAGACCAGAGGATCTTGTTTCTCATGGTCAGAGTCCTTTAGGTGCCTTTTGGCAAATTCCAAGAGGACTGTCGTGTGCCTTTTACTGAGGAGTGGCTTCCATCTGGCCACTCTAGCATAAAGGCCTGATTGGTAGAGTGCTGCAGAGATGGTTTTCCTTCTGGAAGATTTTCCAATCTCCACAGAGGAACTCTGCAGCTCTGTCAGAGTGACCATAGGGTTCTTGGTCACCTCCTTGACCAAGGCCCTTCTCCCCCAATTGCTCAGTTTGGCCGGGTGGCCAGCTCTAGGAAGAGTCTTGGTGCTTCCGAACTTCTTCCATTTACGAATGATGGAGGCCACTAAGCTCTCGGGACCTTCAATGCTGCGAATGCTTTTGGTACCCTTCCCCAGATCTGTGCCTCGACACAATCCTTTCTCGGAGCTCTACGGACAATTCCTTTGACCTCATGGCTTGGTTTTTGCTCTGACATGCACTGTCAACTGTGGGACCTTATATAGCTTGGTGTGTGCCTTTCTAAATCATGTCCAATCAATTGAGTTTACCCCAGGTGGACTTCAATTAAGTTGTTGAAACATCTCAAGGATGATCAATGGAAACAGGATACACCTGAGCTCAATTTCTAATCTCAAAGCAAAGGGTCTGAATACTTATGTAAATGTGATATTCTGTTTTTTTATTTTCACTAGATTTGCAAAAATAAAAAAATTACTTTGTCATTATGTTGTATTGTGTGTCGATTGATGAGGGGGAAAAACTACGTAATCCATTTTAGAATAAGGCTGTAACGTAACAAAACGTGTAAAAAGTCAAGAGGTCTGAATACTTTCCGAATGCACTGTATGTGGAGGGTGCGACTGACTGACTGACTGTCATTGGTTCCATTTGGAAGCAATCAAGACAAACAGTGTTTTGTTGCTGGGTGTGCTAAATTTGGTCTTGGGATGGGAATTAGGAAATCAGCCAAACTCTACAGGCTAGGAAGATATAGGAGTCACATAGCATACATTACTGTTGAGACCTCTGTTCGGTTCCTTCCCTACTGTCTGTCTAATCATACTCCTGCGTGCTAGTTCTGTGGAGGACCAAGCATTGACTTGTTGTTCGCAAGACTGTGTAAAAGAACATGCTATGTTCCACAAAGAAACATAGCCTACCCCCTATGTATAAACTTGACTTGGTGGACTTTTACATGAACCACATTGTAAAGAGGAATGTTGGCGCCTTTTCGTGTCTAAAAATATAGCCGTTCTGTTCTGGCCTTACAGCATGTTTGGATGTAACGACCGCAGTAATTGTAACTAATTAAAGCTGAATATTTGACTTTAAAAATGAACACAGCTATGTCAGAAACCAAAAGTAATGACAACGTTAAATCACAGTTACTTGTATTGCACAGACCTGTTTGGTTGGAGCTGTTTTGTACAAGGGCATTTCCATTTCCATCGAAAACGACACATGAGCACCATCATGTGATGTCAAATGAAAGCCAAGAGTCTATATTTTAGCATAGATACATCTTTCAACCTTTTTTCCATCTTAAAAAGTAGGCAAGAGGTTAAAGGCTTTGATTTCTGAATAAACAGATGGATACGAGGTCTTAGAAAACATCTAGCAGAAAGTCTTAAAATGTATTTGAAATACTTTAGAGCACAATAATGTTGAAGCAAAGACCCCTGTTAATGAATATCAACACTTATATTTCGTTTTGGAGAAATTGTTTACCTGATGTAAGTTTATGAAATAATACTATTGCCTTGTGTCTTGTAATTCCATTACCAGAAACACACATATCTTTAAGATACAGTTGAAGTCAGATGTTTACATAGAGTCATCATAGAGACATTAAAATTTGTTTTTCAAACACTCCACACATTTCTTGTTAACAAACGATAGTTTTATCAAGTCAGTTAGGACATCTACTTTGTGCATGACACAAGCAATTTTTCAAACAATTGTTTACAGACAAATTATTTCACTGTATCACAATTCCAGTGGGTCAGAAGTTTACATACACTAAGTTGACTGTGCCTTTAAACAGCTTGGACAATTCCAGAAAATGATGTCATGGCTTTAGAAGCTTTTGATAGGCGAAATGACATCATTTGTGTCAATTGGAGGTGTACCTGTGGATGTATTTCAAGGCCTACCTTCAAACTCAGTGCCTCTTTGCTTGACATCATGGGAAAATCAAAAGAAATCAGACAAGATTTCAGAAAATAAATTGTAGACCTCCACCAGTCTGGTTCATCCTTGGGAGCAATTTCCAAACGCCTGAATGTACCACGTTCATCTGTACAAACAATAGTAGGCAAGTATAAAGACCATGGGACCACGCAGTCATCATACCGTTCAGGAAGGAGACGTGTTCTGTCTCCTAGAGATGAACGTACTTTGGTGCGAAAAGTGCAAATCAATCCCAGAACAACAGCAAAGGACCTTGTGAAGATGCTGGAGGAAACAGGTGTAAAAGTATCTATATCCACAGTAAAACGAGTCCTATATCGACATAACCTGAAAGGCCGCTCAGCAAGGAAGAAGCCACTGCTCCAAAACCGCCATAAAAAATAATGCACATGGGGACAAAGATGGTACTTTTGGAGAAATGTCCTCTGGTCTGATGAAACAAAAATAGAACTGTTTGGCCATAATGACCATTGTTATGTTTGGAGGAAAAAGGGGGAGGCTTGCAAGCCGAAGAACACCATCCCAACTGTGAAGCACGGGGTTGGCAGCATCATGTTGTGGGGGTGCTTTGCTGCAAGAGGGACTGGTGCACTTCACAATATAGATGGCATCATGAGGCAGGAAAAGTATGTGGATATATTGAAGTAACATCTCAAGACATCAGTCAGGAAGTTAAAGCTTGGTCGCAAATGGGTCTTCAAAATGGACAATGACCCCAACATACTTCCAAAGTTGTGGCAAAATCGCTTAAGGACAACAACGTCAAGGTATTTGAGTGTCCATCACAAAGCCCTGACCTCAATCCCATAAAACATTTGAGGACAGAATTTAAAAAGCGTGTGGGAGCAAGGAGGCCTACAAACCTGAATCAGTTACACCAGCTCTGTCAGGAGGAATGGGCCAAAATTCACCCAACTTATTGTGGGAAGCTCGTGGAAGGCTACCTGAAAAGTTTGACCCAAGTTAAACAATTTAAAGGCAATGCTACCAAATACTAATTGAGTGTATGTAAACTTCTGACCCACTGGGAATGTGATGAAATCATTCTCTTTACTATTATTCTGACATTTCACATTCTTAAAATAAAGTGGTGAGCCTAACTGACCTAAGACAGGGAATTTTTACTTGGATTAAAGGTCAGGAATTGTGAAAAACTGAGTTTAAATATATTTGGCTAAGGTGTATGTAAACTTTCGACTCCAACTGTATGTTCTAATTTCCTCTCCCTCATGAGGAGGGAGGTTAATGAAAGTTCACAGAAGTAACTAGTAAAGGTTGACCTATCAATTAGTTTGTGTTTTTACTGATTTAAATCATTAAGTGATTCAAACTCGTAGGACTTACCAAAAAATCATTAACGGAATTACTGCAACTGACTTGGCTACAATGTAAAATAATAATGGTCATAAACTACAGTTGGATCACCTGCTACTGCCCTCTCTTCCACTGTTTTCTTTCTCTTTCTGTCATCTTGTTGTCAAACCAAGAGTGTAAAATAGTCTGGACAACTCCTCCCTCTCTTCCTCCCTCTTTTTTCTCTCTCTCTCTCTCTCTCTCTCTCTCTCTCTCTCTCTCTCTCTCTCTCTATCTCTCTCTCTCTCTCTCTCTCTCTCTCTCTCGCTCTCGCTCTCTCTCTCTATCTCTCTCTCTCTCTCTCTCTCTCTCTCCCTCTCTCTCTCTATCTCTCTCTCTCTCTGCCTTTCTCACTCTCCAGTTATTGTCACCTCTCCCAGCTCTTAGTGACACCTACCCATGAGACCCCTCTTTTTCAATTTACTTTAACCAGCATCTTCACCCATTGAGCACTGACTGACACTGGACGTCCATGGACATTGAAAAGTAGTTGACATTTGGTCAGCCCACCCTGGCCTTAAAGTTAACGTCAACAGACGGACCGGACTAAATCTGAACCTACTGTATCATAGACGTATATTTCACAGGTTTGGATAGTACAGTACAGTACATACAGTACAGTACAGTAAGTAGATCACAGTAGGGTACAGCACAATACAGTGCAATACTGTACAGTGAATAGAGTATGGTATAGTACCGTACCACACAGCACATAACACAATACAGTACATTACAGTACAGTACAGTGAGTAGAGCACAGTAGTGTACCGTCCAATACAATACAGTAGTGCAGCACAATAAAGTAGAGTAAAGTAAAGTAGAGTAGAGTAGAGTATAGTACAGCACAGTACAATATATTTGACTGTTCTCTGCTGTACTGAACAATAATCTACTGTACTGTACTGTACTCTACTGTACTCTGCTGAGCTCTAATCTGCCCTACCATACTCTACTCTGCTCTGCTGTGCTGTATTACGTCCTGCACTGTACTCTACTGTGCTCTACTGTGCTCTGCTGTGCCACCCTGTGATGTCCAAACTTGTGACACATGAGGAGAATGACATTCATATCCATTAAGCATTTCTGTGCAGTACAGATCAGTACAGTACAGTACAGACCCATAATGTAATTCTGTTACCGTAATTGCGTTACAGGATGTAAATCCACTTCACTTATTGTAGTACAATTACCTCAAGGTGTCATGTCATAGCTGACTCCCCACTGTTTCTGCAGGAATCTAGGAATATTCATTTGGAGGAGATATTTAACAGAGTCTTTGGAAAACGTGGTCACATAAAAACCTGAGGGACATTTTACCATAATTGATTTTCTAATTTTGGCATCTGTACAGTTCTTCCACTAAATTATTTTTTTCTCTTCAATTTTGCATTGGAAATTGTTCGAAGTAGTCCTTGTGCATTGAGTTGTATGGTTTGTTAAACTTTGAAATCAATATTTTTTGTTTGGCACAAAGTGTAATTCCGTTATCGTGGAATTGCCCATAAGCAGTCAGGAAAATACTAAATCATTTACTTGAATCAGTGTCTCACAATAAAAACAAAAAGAGCTCAGTGCTCATTAGTCTTAGCTAGTATTTTTTAATTTTAAATGAGTGTGCTTTCCATTTTTTCAACTAGGGAGTCAACAGTAGCCTATTACTTGGGAAATCCCAGTCACTTTTGAAGACAATCACTTACAGTGCCTTGCGAAAGTATTCGGCCCCCTTGAACTTTGCGACCTTTTGCCACATTTCAGGCTTCAAACATAAAGATATAAAACTGTATTTTTTTGTGAAGAATCAACAACAAGTGGGACACAATCATGAAGTGGAACGAAATTTATTGGAAATTTCAAACCTTTTTAACAAATCAAAAACTGAAAAATTGGGCGTGCAAAATTATTCAGCCCCCTTAAGTTAATACTTTGTAGCGCCACCTTTTGCTGCGATTACAGCTGTAAGTCGCTTGGGGTATGTCTCTATCAGTTTTGCACATCGAGAGACTGAAATTTTTTCCCATTCCTCCTTGCAAAACAGCTCGAGCTCAGTGAGGTTGGATGGAGAGCATTTGTGAACAGCAGTTTTCAGTTCTTTCCACAGATTCTCGATTGGATTCAGGTCTGGACTTTGACTTGGCCATTCTAACACCTGGATATGTTTATTTTTGAACCATTCCATTGTAGATTTTGCTTTATGTTTTGGATCATTGTCTTGTTGGAAGACAAATCTCCGTCCCAGTCTCAGGTCTTTTGCAGACTCCATCAGGTTTTCTTCCAGAATGGTCCTGTATTTGGCTCCATCCATCTTCCCATCAATTTTAACCATCTTCCCTGTCCCTGCTGAAGAAAAGCAGGCCCAAACCATGATGCTGCCACCACCATGTTTGACAGTGGGTATGGTGTGTTCAGGGTGATGAGCTGTGTTGCTTTTACGCCAAACATAACGTTTTGCATTGTTGCCAAAAAGTTCAATTTTGGTTTCATCTGACCAGAGCACCTTCTTCCACATGTTTGGTGTGTCTCCCAGGTGGCTTGTGGCAAACTTTAAACAACACTTTTTATGGATATCTTTAAGAAATGTCTTTCTTCTTGCCACTCTTCCATAAAGGCCAGATTTGTGCAATATACAACTGATTGTTGTCCTATGGACAGAGTCTCCCACCTCAGCTGTAGATCTCTGCAGTTCATCCAGAGTGATCATGGGCCTCTTGGCTGCATCTCTGATCAGTCTTCTCCTTGTATGAGCTGAAAGTTTAGAGGGACGGCCAGGTCTTGGTAGATTTGCAGTGGTCTGATACTCCTTCCATTTCAATATTATCGCTTGCACAGTGCTCCTTGGGATGTTTAAAGCTTGGGAAATCTTTTTGTATCCAAATCCGGCTTTAAACTTCTTCACAACAGTATCTCGGACCTGCCTGGTGTGTTCCTTGTTCTTCATGATGCTCTCTGCGCTTTTAACGGACCTCTGAGACTATCACAGTGCAGGTGCATTCATACGGAGACTTGATTACACACAGGTGGATTGTATTTATCATCATTAGTCATTTAGGTCAACATTGGATCATTCAGAGATCCTCACTGAACTTCTGGAGAGAGTTTGCTGCACTGAAAGTAAAGGGGCTGAATAATTTTGCACGCCCAATTTTTCAGTTTTTGATTTGTTAAAAAAGTTTGAAATATCCAATAAATGTCATTCCACTTTGTAACGATTCTCTCCTTGTGAAGTAGAGGCGGACCAAAGCGCAGCGTGGTGGTTGTTCATTGTAATTTATTGACGACACTATACATGAACAAACTAACGAAAAAACAAGAAACGTGAGAACTCAAAACAGCCCTGTCTGGTGCAAACACAAAAACAGGAACAATCACCCACAAACACACAGTGAAACCCAGGCTACCTAAGTATGATTCTCAATCAGAGACAACTAATGACACCTGCCTCTGATTGAGAACCATACTAGGCCGAAAACATAGAAATGCCCCAAAACATAGAAAAACAAACATAGACTGCCCACCCAACTCACGCCCTGACCATACTAAATAAATACAAAACAACAGAAATAGAGGTCAGAACGTGACACACTTCATGATTGTGTCCCACTTGTTGTTGATTCTTCACAAAAAAATACAGTTTTATATCTTTATGTTTGAAGCCTGAAATGTGGCAAAAGGTCGCAAAGTTCAAGGGGGCCGAATACTTTCGCAAGGCACTGTATGTATGCAGTGCTGGGTTTATACCAGTAGGCTACCCACAGCAGAAGAATTTACACTGAGTGTACAAACATTAGGAAAACCTTCCTAATATTGAGTTGCATCCCTTTTTGCCCTCAGAACAGCCTCCATTTGTCGGGGCATTGACTCTACAAGGTGTCGAAAGCGTTCCACAGGGATGCTGGCCTAAGTCGACTCCAATGCTTCGCACAGTTGTGTCAAGTTGGCTGGACGTCCTTTGGGTGGTGGACCATTCTTGATACACACGGGAAACTGTTGAGAGTGAAAATTCCCAGCAGCATTGCAGTTCTTGACAGACTCAAGCCGGTGCGCCTGGCACATACTACCATACCCCATTCAAAGGCATTTTGTCTTGCTCATTCACCCTCTGAATAGCATACATACACAATCCATGTCTCAATTGTCTTAAGGCTTTAAAATACTTTTTCAACCTGTCTCTTCCCCTTCATCTACACTGATTGAAGTGGATTTAACAAGTGACATCAAAAGGGAACATAGGTGATCACCTGGATTCACCTGGTCAGTCTGTCATGGAAAGAGCAGGTGTTCCTAATGTTTTGTACACTCAATGTATAGCCAATATTTTTCACTTGTTGTGATCTTTAAGATTTTCCAGTGCCACTGCCAAAATTAGTTAGCAGCATCATCTGTCAAAAACAGATACGTTCTAATTACAAACCCTTGTGATGCTAACAACTGAAATCATCATTTTTGTTTTTGATAAAAGCTTTAGGCCTAAACCTGATCTTAAAACATTTAGATTTGACCTACTCCAGTTTGCAATTTATCCTGTTGAAATCATGCAGGCAAAATTCAATATATAAGGCAAATAGATATTATTATTAGTTGGTCAGTAAAGAAAGAGATACCTTTTTGAACATATTAGTACCCCATTTGAATGGGAATACATATATAGGCCTAATTGTATAAAAAATGGCAGAGTGGACATGTCCCCTGAAATAAATAGTGATACTCTTGATCTTGGTCTCAAAAGTAAAACTGAGATAAAGTGGGGCAAAAAAGTACTTAGTCAGCCACCAATTGTGTAAGTTCTCCCACTTAAAAAGATGAGAGAGGCCTGTAATTTTCATCATAGGTACACATCAACTATGAAAGACAAAGTGAGAAAAAAAATCCAGAAAATCCCACTGTAGGATTTTTAATGAATTTATTTTCAAATTATGGTGGAAAATAAGTATTTGGTCACCTACAAACAAGCAAGATTTCTGGCTCTCACAGACCTGTAGCTTCTTCTTTAAGAGGCTCCTCTGTCCTCCCCTTGTTACCTGTATTAATTGCACCTGTTTGAACTTGTTATCAGTATAAAAGACACCTGTCCACAACCTCAAACAGTCACACTCCAAACTCCACTATGGCCAAGACCAAAGAGCTGTCAAAGGACACCAGAAACAAAATTGTAAACCTGCACCAGGCTGGGAAGACTGAATCTGCAATAGGTAAGCAGCTTGGTTTGAAGAAATCAACTGTGGGAGCAATTATTAGGAAATGGAAGACATACAAGACCACTGATAATCTCCCTCAATCTGGGGCTCCACGCAAGATCTCACCCGTGGGGTCAAAATGATCACAAGAACGGTGAGCAAAAATCCCAGAACCACACGGGGGGACCTAGTGAATGACCTGCAGAGAGCTGGGACCAAAGTAACAAAGCCTACCATCAGTAACACACTACGCTGCCAGGGACTCAAATCCTGCAGTGCCAGACGTGTCCCCCTGCTTAAGCCAGTACATGTCCAGGCCTGTCTGAGGTTTGCTAGAGAGCATTTGGATGATCCAGAAGAAGATTGAGAGAATGTCATATGGTCAGATTAAACCAAAATATAACTTTTTGGTAAAAACTCAACTCGTCGTGTTTGGAGGACAAAGAATGCTGAGTTGCATCCAAAGAACCCCATACCTACTGTGAAGCATGGGGTTGGAAACATCATGCTTTGGGGCTGTTTTTCTGCAAAGGGCCCAGGACGACTGATCCGTGTAAAGGGAAGAATGAATGGGGCCATGTATCGTGAGATTTTGAGTGAAAACCTCCTTCCATCAGCAAGGGCATTGAAGATGAAACGTGGCTGGGTCTTTCAGCATGACAATGGTCCCAAACACACCGCCCGGGCAACGAAGGAGTGGCTTCGTAAGAAGCATTTCAAGGTCCTGGAGTGGCCTAGCCAGTCTCCAGATCTCAACCCCATAGAAAATATTTGGAGGGAGTTGAAAGTCTGTGTTGCCCAGCAACAGTCCCAAAACATCACTGCTCTAGAAGAGATCTGCATGGAGGAATGGGCCAAAATACCAGCAACAGTGTGTGAAAACCTTGTGATGACTTACAGAAAACGTTTGACCTCTGTCATTGCCAACAAAGGGTATATAACAAAGTATTGAGATAAACTTTTGTTATTGACCAAATACTTATTTTCCAGTGAGAGAACTTGCACAATTGGTGGCTGACTAAATACTTTTTTGCCCCACTGTATGAGGAAAGGAACAAAATAAAATGAAAGGCCAAGTTAGACAAATATTAGATTGATTTGGCTCAGTCCTGCATAATTACAACAGTCAAACCACAACCATTTGGAAGAAAAACATATCGCAGACAAAACACAGCACTCCTTTACAAGTGAAGACTACGGTGGTTGCCTGCGAAACCAAAATATGCTGAAAGGCTTTCTTCCCCAGGCATTTGGCAGGGCAAAACCACAAATTAAGGTTCCCGTAGTGAGAAAGCATTATGAGGAGGCTTCGCTGTGTGGTCCTCCACCAACCACAGACCCATTTTCTCCCCTGCTACTCCCTCCCTGAGTCCCAGGCGCTGCCCTCTCTATTGGGGAAGAGGCAGACATGGTTGACCCTGGATATATGACCGTGAATCTGAGGAAGTGAATTTGAAATATTGTTGGGGGCCACATTTTTGGAATTCCTGTCACATAAATATAGGCCTACGTGGAATGCACAACAAACTACAATCACAATAGTGTGAACTGAATTGTCTTTAGCAGACCTAGAGAATATCCCTATCCCGTCCCTTGGAAACCTTCAGCCTGAATGTATTTTATTTGATCTAATACATTTATTTGGACAGGGGCAATGTACAACAAAAACATACGTCTCAGAATTGAGAAGTGTTGCATTGCACCAGATTTAGTTCATGTGCAAATGACTCTTTCCTACAACATACTTCCGTGTTCATGTCCTTGGTCTTTTGAATGGGATGATTATATGAAATTCATGAAGACGCGGTCATATAAGATATATAAAACATTATATTTGCGTTTGTGGATGAATTTACTTCTAC
Organism: Oncorhynchus mykiss; assembly: GCF_057628025.1. Lineage (NCBI taxonomy): Eukaryota > Metazoa > Chordata > Actinopteri > Salmoniformes > Salmonidae > Oncorhynchus > Oncorhynchus mykiss. The sequence goes on from NC_143049.1 coordinate 13,882,299, forward strand.
CAGATGCCTTTCATTACGTTTTCCGCTAAAGAACAATGCCCTACGTTTTTGCCCATTGAAGACCTTTAAAAAAAGTACAGAAAATGCAAAAATGACAAGGCTACTTGCCGCATTACTTGCATAGAGTATTTACATCTGCAGTCCCCAGTCCCCAGGAATTGGTTGCGCTACCCTACTCAGATGTTGCATGCATCAACCAATGGTTGCGTGCCACGTCATCGATGGTGTCATCGACTGACAGTTTTTTTTCTCACATATGATGTGGTTAGCTGATACGTAAAATACCTATCCAGGCGTTGTAAGGTCTGGCATGCGTCAGCAACTCCTTGGCAGAGCAACATGCCCATTGTCTTACGTCAGATGGCGTCACTCCCACACGACACTGGTCCCTCAGGCAGAATCAATGAGCTTTCGGACGTAAGACAATGCCCATGCTGGTGACTCTATAAACATGAAAACATAATATACAAACAGACAACATACTGTGCATACATCAGAATGTACAATGCCTTGCAACGGTATTCAACCTCTTGGCGTTTTTCCTATTTTGTTGCGTTACAACCTGTAATTTAAATTGATTTCATGTAACGGACATGCACAAAATAGTCTAAATTGGTGAAGTGAAATAAAATAAAAAATATTGTTGCTATGAAGCCCCTAAATAAGATCTTGTGCAACCAATTACCTTAAGAAGTCACATAATTAGTTAAATAAAGTCCATCTGTGTGCAATCTAAGTGTCAAATGATCTCAGTATATACAAACCTGTTCTGAAAGGCTCCAGATTCTGCAACACCACGAAGCAAGGGGCACAACCAAGCAAGCGGCACAACCAAGCAAGCGGCAATATGAAGACCAAGGAGCTCTCCAAACAGGTCAGGGACAAAGTTGTGAGAAGTACAGATCAGGGTTGGGTTATAAAAAAATATCAGAAGCTTTGAACATCCCACGGAACACCATTAAATCCGTTATTAAAAAATGGAAAGAATATGGCACCACAACAAACCTGCCTAGAGAGGGCCGCCCACCAAAACTCACAGACCAGGCAAGGAGGGCATTAATCAGAGAGGCAACAAAGAGACCAAAGATAGCCCTGAAAGAGCTGCAAAGCTCCACAACGGAGATCGGAGTATCTGTCCATAGGACCACTATAAGCCGTACACTCCACAGAGCTGGGCTTTATGGAAGAGTGGTCAGAAAAAAGCCATTGCTTACAGAACAAAATAAGCAAACGCCAAAAGGCATGTGGGAGACTCCCCAAACATATGGAAGAAGGTTCTCTGGTCAGATGAGACTAAAATTTAGCTTTTTGGCCATCAAGTAAAAAAAATGCTATGTCTGGCGCAAACCCAACACCTGTCACGATCGTCGTCTTGAAAATGACCGGACCAAGGTGCAGCGTGGTGAGCGTACATTTTTCTTTATTTTGAAATGTCGTCAACAAAACAATAAACAACAAAAATGAACGTGAAGCTCCGTGAGGCCATGCCTGCATTAAACGAAGACAACAACACACAAATGAGAAAAGAAAAAAAGGCTGCCTAAGTATGATTTCCAATCAGAGACAACGATAGACAGCTGTCCCTGATTGAGAATCATACCCGGCCAAAAACAAAGAACCAGAAAGCATAGACTTTCCCAACCGAGTCACACCCTGACCAAACAAACATAGAGAATAAAAGGATCTCTCCGGTCAGGGCGTGACAACGCCTCTAATCATCCCGAGAACACCATCCCCACAGTGAAGCATGGTGGTAGCAGCATCATGCGGTGGGATGTTTTTCATCGGCAGCGACTGGGAAACTGGTCAGAATTGAAGGAATGATGAATGGTGCTAAATACAGGGAAATTCTTGAGGGAAACCTGTTTCAGTCTTCCAGAGATTTGAGACTGGGATGGAGGTGCACCTTCCAGCAGGACAATTACCCTAAGCATACTGCTAAAGCAACACTTGAGTGTTTTAAGGGGATTTTTTTTTAAATGTCTTGGAATGGCCTAGTCAAATCCCAGACCTCAATCCAGTTGAGAATCTGTAGTATGACTTAAAGATTGCTGTACACCAGCAGAACCCGTCCAACTTGAAGGAGCTGGAGCAATTTTGCCTTGAAGAATGGACAAAAATCCCAGTGGCTAGATGTGCCAAGCTTATAGAGACATATCCCAAGAGACTTGCAGCTGTAATTGCTGCTAAAGGTGGCTCGACAAAGTATTGACTTTGGGGGGTGAATGGTTATGCACAATCAAGTTTTCTGTTTTTTTTGTCTTATTTCTTGTTGTTTGACAAAAAATGTATATTTTGCATCTTCAAAGTGGTAGGCATGTTGTGTAAATCAAATGACACAACCCCCCCAAAAAAATCCATTATAATTCCAGGTCAAGGCAACAAAATAGGAAAAATGCAAGCAAGCCACTGTTAATAACACCTTCACAATTTACTCTCTTTTGAAATGGAACCAACTCGCACTTGAAAATTGAGTTATGAATAGAGTAGCAAGTCATGGAAAAGGAACTCATAGATCTATTCTTGCAACCAACCCTGTCGTAGAGACATTATGTTCTCATTGCTTTTTCCATTGACACCATGACATCTTTTTGCTTGCTCACATTAGCCTCTATTGTCAGTGCACGCACACCTGTCTCACAGGCACACAGAGGACACTGTTTTGTAGTAAGTTAGTAAGTGGACAAGGTCTTGCCATGACAAAAAGAGAGGGGAAATTCTGGGCCGGGTTGGCTGGCTGGGCCTCTGTACTCCACCCCCATAATGGCAACAGCTGAGCTACCCTGGTCTCACCCTGAGACCGTGAGAAGACAGGCGTGATGAAAAGCCAAGTGTCTGGAAGACAGCCCTCAAATGCCCCCGATTGGCACTGCAGATCTGCCCACATGAAAAGCCCTATGTGCCATTGTATTGTAAGCAACAGTGCTGGCAATATCAAGGGTAAAAGTGAGGTTCATTTCTCTACTCACTCCAACACCTGGGAGGCAAGACAGGGAGGGCATGTACAGAAAGAAACAAGGATGTTTTGTAGCAACAGCACCACCACCCAATGGCCTTCTTCTGAAAGTGCTTCCATTATTATTTGTACACTAGAGTACTAGGAAAACCAACGTCCATCAGTCTGATAATGGAAACGTTGAATTGGATTCATATTCATGTGTTTTATAACTGTATATGTTTTATAAACAGTGTATGTCTTGGTTAGCGCTACATAACCGCGTTCTGCCTTATCAGACATGTCCGTGTTGTATTGCAATGGCCTAGAATGGAAATATTGAAACAAAACCTGTTAACACATGCACAAACGGAAAGTCTTGCACTGTGCTTGGGTGTAAATAAAGATGAGCTGGGTCTCAGGTATGTCTTTTTAACCGTGGTCTGGATCTTGAGAGCACAGTAGGCCTACAGAATTTCAAGTGACTTCACCAAAGGCCAGATTAGGGTCTGTAGGCCTAGTCTACGGAAGTCTACGGCAGAATGAATTATGTCAGAGTCACAGGGGGTTGGTGACACTTTAATTGGGGAGGACAGGCTCATGGTAAAGGATGGAGCGGGATGAGCGTAAATGTATCAAATACATCAAACACATGGGTTCCATGTGTTTGATGCCCTTTCGTTCACTCCTTTCCATCCATTATTATGAGCCGTCCTCCCCTCAGAAGCTTCCACGGGTCCGAGTGAATTATTGCCCAATGCACTGAATGCAAACTTATTCTTGAGTATGACCCTTTTCAAAGTTGATGGGGTGCTGGTGTTGTGTGCATAGTTATAAAGAAAAGGTTAGCTAGTAGCACTAGCAGTCCAGGAAGAGGACTTGTTTATAAAATACATCTAAACACTTCTAAAATGGCACATCAATGGGTCAAAAAAATGTAGTTCAATACAATCCATCACAACCTATATTGGGATAGTTCATCCAAATTATAAAATTACATATTGGTTTCCTTGCCCTGTATGCAGTCTAGTGACAAGGTGGAACAGTAATTCCATGGTTTAGTTTGCCTGGTTGCCAAATGCTAACTGTTATGATATGGGGGGTGTAGTTTAGTGAGGGAGTTCTATTAACCTAAGCCGCGGTGCACAGGTCTATGGCCCGTGACATGAATTGGCAAAAGTGGTGAGGGAGGAGTGCCCTTCTCAAAGTGAAAAGTAATCTGCGCCACTTGGTCCTGTTACCAACAAAACAGCATGGTGCATTGTCCAGAAAACATCTCTTTTCCATAAAATATATGTTAGAATTTTCTAACTAGTTTTCTTTGGGTAGGCAGATTTAGTGTTTTTTATCAAAAGCAATTACTTTTGCATGTGAAAACAGAATCCAACTCATTACTCCACGTTCTTAAACTAACCTAGTCTACGTAATTTTTGTTTTGAGACAGCTTTGCTGCAGGCTTTGAACGGGGCACCTTGCTCAGGCATGGGAGGCAGCCCGGTTCCAAAATGAATGCAATCACCCAGTGAAAACTCCTCCCACCCAGTGGCGTGTATTCATAGCTTTCAAAGGAAAACACTTTACTTGACACCCAGCTTCATAACACATTATGACAAGGTCATAACCATATCATAATATGTAATAACAGCTTACATAACTTCTCATAACATGTTATAATTTGGCCATAACACTGTCATGACACATATATTTAGATCTGTTGTGACATACATTGCATTATTTTATGGCTGGTTATAACACCTACATAAGAGTGTCAAAACACACAAAACTACCTCATAAGGCAAAACATTCCATTAAACCATAGCCTACGTGACAACAGTATGTTTTTATCTATACATTTCTTTTTTAAATTTACCATATTAAATTATCATTTTAATTGCGTAGACTGATGTCAGACATGCACCCACCCCAGTGCTCTGTTGCTGATGGCTTTGACGAATGCAGGAGAAGATTTCATAAGCCGGACAAGACACACTCTTTTTGACTGATGACTGATATAAGGGCTTGTACGTAATAGCCCTATCTGGCTTTTATGATTATGATGGTCATAATGCTTCTTGACAGTGTGATAAAGTGTATTTACTTAGTCCAAGTAAAGTGACACATGATGGTCATAACGATTCATGACAGTGGGATAAAGTGTATTTTCTAAAAGTTTTTTAAAATATGATGAAAAAAACACGACTGTGAAGAATTAGTTACAACAACGACAAAGGATTTAAGAAACAAACTTTTAAACAAAAGGAAACTTCTTGGCATGGAAAAAACTATTTTGAATATATGTGTGTTTTGACAGTCTTATGTAGGTGTCATAACCGGCCATAAAATAATGCAATATGTGTCACAACATCAAATCAACTCCAACTTTATTTGTCACATGCGCCGAATACAAGAAGTGTAGACCTTACCATAAAATGGTTACTGTTGATTTGAGCTATGACCAGCTTTTCAAAGCATGTCATGGCTACCAACGTGAGTGCTACGGGGCGGTAATCATTTAGCTCGTCTGGTAGGCTCACGACACTGGGCAACTCGCGTCTGGGTTTCCCTTTGTAGTCCGTAATAGTTTTCAAGCCCCCTCCACATCCGACGAGTGTCAGAGTCGTTGTCGTAGGATTCAATTCAATCTCAATCCTGAATTGACACTTTATAGTGCGTATGCTATCGTGTGTGTGTGTGTGTGTGTGTGTGTGTGTGTGTGTGTGTGTGTGTGTGTGTGTGTGTGTCTACATTTGTGTTGCTTTACAGTCCCCGCTGTTCCATAAGGTGTTTTTTTAATCTGTTTTTTAAATCTAATTTTACTGCTTGCATGAGTAACTTGATGTGGAAAAGAGTTCCATGTAGTCATGGCTCTATTTAGTACTGTGCGCCTTCCATAATCTGTTCTGGACTTGGGGAATGTGAAGAGAACTCTTGTGGCATGTTGTGGTGTATGCATGGGTGTCCGAGCTGTGCGCCAGTAGTTCAAACAGACAGCTCGGCGCATTCAACATGTCAATACCTCTCATAAATACAAGAAGTGATGAAGTCAATCTCTCCTCCACTTTGAGCCAGGAGAGATTGACATGCATATTATTAAAATGAGCTCTCTGTGTACATCCAAGGGCCACCCGTGCTGCCCTTTTCTGAACAAATTGCAATTTCCCTAAGTCCTTTTTTGTGACACTTGACCACACGACTGAACAGTAGTCCAGGTGCAACAAAACTAGGGCCTAAAGGACCTGCCTTGTCGACAGTGCTGTCTAGAAGGTAGAGTAGCACCTTGTCATGGGCATACTTCTCCCTATCTAAGCTACTGTTGAATCAATATGTTTTGACCATGACAGTTTACAATCCAGGGTAACTCCAAGCAGTTTAATCACCTCAACTTGCTCAATTTCCACATTATTCATTACAATATTTAGTTGAGGTTTAGGGTTTATGGAATGATTTGTCCCAAATATAATTATTTTAGTTTTTGAAATATTTAAGACTAACATTCCTTGCCACCCACTCTGAAACTCTTTGTTAAGTGTTGCAGTCATTTCAGTTCCTGTAGTAACTGACATGTATAGTGTTGAGTCATCCGCATACATAGACACTCTGGCTTTCCTTAAAACCAGTGGCAATTCATTAGTAAAGATTGAAAAAAGTAATGGGCCTAGACAGCTGACTTGGGTAATTCCTGATTCTACCTGGATTATGTTGGAGAGGCTTCCATTAAAGAACACCCTCTGTTATGTTAGACAGGTAACTCTTTATCCACAACATAGCAGGGGGTGTAAAACCATCACATAAGTTTTGCCAGCAGCATACTATGATCGATAATGTAAAAGGCCACAATGAAGTCTAACAAAACAGCCCCCACAATCTTTTATCATCAATTTCTCTCAGCCAATCATCAGTCATTCAGTTATCCTTCTCTATAAGCATGCTGAAAGTTTGTTGTCAATTTGTTTACTGTAAAATAGCATTGTATCTGGTCAAACACAATTTTTTCTGGTCAAACACAACTTTTGCTTCCCTCCAAGCCTGAGGGCACACACATTCTAGTAGACTTAAATTGAAGATGTGGCAAATAGGAGTGGCAATATCGTCCGCTATTATCCTCAGTAATTTTCCATTCAAGTTTGACTTTTTTCCCAGAATTTAATTTGGGTGTTGCCTGTAATCCATGTGTAAATATATGGGTCATGACAGTTTTATAACCATATTATGACAGGTTATGACAAGTTATGTCAGCTGTTATGACATATTATGACAAGGTGATGAAGTGCTACCAAAAAATATATATATTAAATAATTCATCTTTCGTGTCTCTGTGTTTCATAATGTTCCTTCAATTTGCAAGAGGCTGAATGTATCTCACAGGAGAAAGCACCTGAGCGAGTGAAATAGTGCCTCCCTGTCTCTGTATGTGTAGGCCATCTATCTGATGCTGTCTGGTCAAAAAGAGTATGACATTGTTGCCGCCCATAGCATTGAATGCAAGAGAAGCCAGTGAGCATTTGGTCTCCCTTGATAAAAAAAAAGATAAAATAATAGCCAATCAGCGTTGTGCTAAACCGAGCGTGCTCAGCTGTGAATGGTCCTGGCGCACCGAAAGAAAGTTTGGATTTGGCTTCACTCCAATCACATCACATCGAGACGAGAGCAACATGTCGTAGACAGAAACAACTCGAATTGTAGCATCTTGTGTTGTTGTCCACCAGTGGCTAGACAGCTAAAATTGGTAGTTTCCTAAATTATCCATTGAAGGAGATAGGAACTTAGATTTAGACTTGTGGTTTTACTTAATTCTCAGTACTGGCCAATGATTATAATGGTGATTCTGATCCAACCATAAATTCTTACATTGTGCCCCTAGCCTGAGAGGATGGAAATTCAATTCGTAGCTAGATGTAGAAGGTTAATGTTAACTAGCAAACGTTGCCCATAAAAGGAAGTTAAGCTAGCGAGCAAGCATTTTAGCCAGGTAGCCTAGGACAACAAAAAATAAAAGTGTGTACTCTATGACCGAGTCATAGACTGTTAAATCAACATGAAAGAGAGAGAGGGTGGCATTGGCATTTCTCTACAAGTAGGGTGAGTCAACAATTTTTTTCTACTTCCACGAACGAACGCACGCACGCACACATACACACACACACCACACACACACACACAGAGAAATCCAAACTATCACGGCTCAGGAGAAGACTCAGATGCAGACAGTAAAAAAATAAATAGTTTATCACAAAAACAGGGGGCAGGCAAACAACAGGTCAAGGGCAGGCAGAGGGTAATCCAGAGCAGAGTCTGAAAGGTACAGAACTGCAGGCAGGCTCAGGGTCAGGGCAGGCAGAGGTCAGTAATCCAGGTCAGTGTCACAAGGTACAGAACAGCAGGCAGGCTCAGTAGGGGAAAAATGCTAGTAGGCTTGACAAGACAAGACGAACTGGCAACAGACAAACAGAAAACACAGGTATAAATACACTGGGGATAATGGGGAAGATGGGCGACACCGGGAGGGGTGTGGAGACAAACATTGAACTAAATTGTTTTTGGTATCTTTTAGTTGTCACTGTATTAGACTAAGCATAGGTGATTTGATGATTTTTAATAGTTGGAAAATGTTGGAAACATTAACTTGCTTGACCATGCTGTAGGTCATGTAGCTGTTTGTTCCATGCATTATGTTTTGTGAACTTCACTGGACAGAGGTTGCTCTACCGTTTTGTGATGAAATAAAGGTTGCATTTATTCTGCCACTGTGTCTTCTTATTGTCAAGGCCTTTAAGCCTACATATCACGGTCGCAAGGAATATGAACTAGCAGGATTTATAGAGCAAACAATTATCACAACACATATGTTGTAACATTGCTTTTTTTTGAGTGGCTTGGCTTCCCTAGTGATTTTACACACGCACCGTACTTCTCCCACTGGGGTTAACCGTGGCCAGATAATCTAATCCAACACTGTTAGCATACAGTTAGGCAAATCAGCATCTCACCTGGCATAGCCATGAGGCTGCTGTTTTTTTTTTGGTGGTCATGAGGCCTTTCATTTGTTTCTGAGTCTTTAGTTTGTCCATGCCTTCTGTATTTTTCCTTTCTATACATATGTATGTTTCATCACCATCTGAACAACTCACAATCCGTGTTGGGGAAGCTACTCAGAAAATATAGTTCACCAAGCTTCCAATTACTTCACACTGGAAGAAGTTTAGCTACACTAAAGCTACCCTTAGGTAAAATATACTGTAGTTTAAATTTAAGTTGTTTTAAAAATCACTTAGTGGATATTATATGTAAATCTGAAATGTCATAGACTACAAATTACACAACAGAATGTTTAATTTAGCCTATTAAATACAAAAACTATGTTTCGAGTGAGAATTAGGCAGGTCTGATGCAGACGCCCGGCCTGCCACAAGGAGTCGCTAGAGCGTGATGGGACAAGGAAATCCCATCAGGCCAAACCCTCCCCTAACCCGGACGATGCTGGACCAATTGTGCGCTGCCTCATAGGTCTCCCGATCGCGATCGTTTGTGTTAGCAGTAGGCTAGTGGCTAACTTTTGCTATGGTTTGTAGCTTTTGTACATGGCGTGCTGGTTTGTTTTTTGCCCGGTAGGAGTGGTTATCTCTGGGGCTTGGAGCGAGTGCATGTATTGGTTGCTCAGCGGTGAGCTAGTGGCTAACCGACTTTTGTCAGTTGATTTATTGGTTGGGTTTGGCTTACTGATTTTTTACTATGGGGGCGTTTCAGCCAACAGTGTCTTGTGCTGAGGTAGAAGATAGTTGGGGTTTTCTCAATGTAAAGAGGGATCAGTTAGATCAGGCGGCAAAAAGGATGAAATAGCAGAGGAGTTGAAAAAGTTAAATGTTGCAATGCTATTGGGTGAAATGGAGTGAGTTGTTGCTGCCGGTTCTGGTGGATAGCAGTCAAGAGGAAGAATACTTGTTGGAAACAGCCAATTTAGAACAGGAAATGGCACTTTTGAAACAGAAGATGAATGCATGGAGCATAAAGGGGAGAAAGTTAGTGTTGCCAGTCAATCAGACAGTCGTGTTACGAAACCAGTTGGACCACAGGTGGAAACCTGTGGTCAGAATGATGAGCTAGTTTCCCTACGTGATCAGGTTTGGGTAATCCCAGTGACAAGTCACAAAACACTGTTGGCTGAAAAGCCCCCATTTGTGGGTCAATGGGCGGAGTCTCTCAAGGAGCGTTTTGTGGTATCCCCAGTGTGTGTTGTTACTCAGGGTCTGATGAGTGCTGATAGCAAACCAGATAGGGAGGAGGATGATTTGTGTCGGGACTTGGAGGAAACATTCTTTGCCAAACTAAACAGTGGTTCCAAGGAAATGTTTCTCGCTAGTGAAGGTGGTGATTCTTGTGTCTCTAACTGAGACCTTCTGGGCAAAGATATGTGATGTAGTGTGCCCTCTGCAGGTTGAGGAGGAGGTTGATTCGGGTGTCAATTTAAGGGAGACATTATTTCTGGGGTTGAGTGACACTGGGCCAATAGGTTCTATTTGTGGTCTGAAAAAGGAGTTGGTTCCCCCAAGTGATCTGTTGAAGTCAGAGATTGTCAGTGAGTATTTTGTTCTCTTATCTGAGATGTTATTTTCCACAGTTGAGGAGGTTGTGGTTACTCAGCAGGCTGAGCGTAAGATTGTTTGAGTGTCAGGTTTTGATTTACCTGACACGTTTCACATTGAGCTATGAGAGGGAGGAGATTCTTCTCAACCATGTTGTGAGGTCACGTTCAAGCTGACTACCATTGTCATGCTGAGTGAAGGAGGGTCTCATTTCATACACAAGCACATTTTCTTACACGTTTCCTCTGCTCGCCGCCTTTCCTCGATTACATTTTACATTTGACATTTTTCAAAAGTAAGAGGGAGGACGCATGAGGTCAGCAAATGTAATTGAGAAAATACCCTAGTGTGGTTTCTGTTAAGGTGGAGGAAATTGAGGAGGATATGGCTAACAGTTCCCATTCCAGCGAGTGCTCAGGGTTGGAGAAAAGTTGTGGTCAATGTTCACTTGTCCCTGGTGGTGGTTGCTCCAAGTCTCCCAGCTAACACATTTGGTTCCTTGGAAGTTGTGGGAATTCACGTTTCTGGTTTGCCATTGGTTCTGGGAATTAATCCATAAGTTTACTTTCTGGGAACGTATATTTTTAGGTTGCAAGGAAGTTCTGAGAACGTTTTACTCTAGTTGCTTGAAAGTTTTCCTGGGAGGTTTTATTAAAGGGAAACTTAAAAATTGTTCAACTTCATATTCCTCATCTCCAGCACCACCCCAACATCAACATACTGTATGTGAAAATGGTGAGTTTCTATGTTTTGTAGGAAAAAAGATCATCAGTGTGAGTCATGTGATTTTAACCAATTGTGAGAAGGCATTACCTACTTAATTGCCTACCAATTGTCTACTAATTGGTTGATGATGTCATTGGAAACTTATTTTTTACTACAAAACATAGAAACGTGGAATTTTCACATCCAGTATGTTAATGTTGGGGTGGTGCCGGAGATGATGAAGTTGAACATTTTTGAAATTTCCCTTTAATTTACTGAGAATGGAAAATATAGGTTATTTAGATTTTTTGTTTATAAGTTTCACTGAATGTTTCAATAAGACTTGTAATAACACTTCTAGCTAATCCAATGTTTACCCGGGCTATTTGCATTGATCCCATTATTTTATTCTTATCTATTCTAATTTTTTTGCACTGACTCTCTGACACAGGCTCGATGTACACTCACTGGACTCTAACCACACACCATCACAAACTACACTGACACTCCAACATACACACACACACAGACACACACACACAAAACTATACCGCCAGCTGGTTTCTCAATACATTGTGCGGATAGGAATAAAGAACTCTCCGGGAAGAAAAAAGGCAGAGGTGTATGCTTCATGATTAACTACTTGTGGTGTGATTGTGGTATACAGGAACTCAAGTCCTTTTGACAATCAACCTAGAATACATCACAATCAAATGCCGACCGCATTACCTCCCTAGAGAATTTTCTTCGGTTATCGTCACAGCCGTGTATATTCCCCCTCAAGATGATACCACGACAGCTCTCAAAGAACTGCACTGGACCAAGTGAAGCTGCATATCCTGAAGCCACATTTATTATAGCTGGGGACTTTAATAGAGCAAATTTGGGAAAACGCTACCGAAGTTATATCAACACATCGCCTGCAGTACTCGCCCTTCAAAAACTCTGAACCCTTGTTACTCTCCCTTCCAGGATGGTTACAAGACCCTCCACCAACCTCCCTTTGGTAAATCAGATCACAACTCCATTTTGCTCCTCCTAACCTATAGGCAGATTCTCAAACAGGAAGTATCAGTCTATACTATATACCTAACCTATAAGGTCTATACAACGCTGGTCTGACTATTCGGAATCCATGCTTCAAGACTGTTTTGACCACACGGACAGGGACATGTTCCGGGTTGCCTCTGAGAATAACATTGAATTATAAACTGACACGGTGACTGCGTTAATCAGGAAGCATATATGGGATGTTGTTCCCACTTTGACGATTAAAACCTATCCAATCCAAAAAACGTGGATAGATGGCAGCATTCACGCAAAACCATCACATTTAGTTGTACCCTCCATAAGGCAATCAAACAGGCAAAATGTCAGTAAGGAGACAAAGTGGAGTCGCAATTCAAAGGCTCAAACACGAGATGTATGTGGCAGGGAATCCAGACATTAAGTGGATTATAAAGGAAAAAACAGCTCCGTCATAGACACTGCTGTCTTGCACCCGGACAAGAAAAACACCTTCTTCGCTCTCTTTCAGGATAACACGGTGCCGCCGCCGACTGTGAGTAATTGTTCTCCGTGGCCGGCGTGAGTAAGACAGCTCCGAGACTGGATTGTGTCTAGGCACAGATCTGGGGAAGGGTACCGAAAGATTTCTGCAGTATTGAAGGTTCCCAAGAACAAATTGGCCTCCATAATTCTTAAATGGAAGAAGTTTGGAACCACCAAGTCTTTCTAGAGCTGGCCGCCCAGCCAAACTAAGTACTTGGGAGAGAAGGGCCCTGGTCAGGAGGTGACCAAGAACCCAATGGTCACTCTGACTGAGCTGCAGTTCCTCTGTGGAGATGGGATGACCTTCCAGAAGGACAACCATCTCTGCACTACTCCACCAATCTGGCCTTTATGGTAGAGTGGCCAGATGGAAGCCACTTCGCAGTAAAAGGCACAACAGCACACTTGGAGTTTGCCAAAATGGACCTAAAGGCCTCTCGGACCATCAGAAACAAGATTCTTTGGTCTGATGAAACAAATATTGAACTCTGGGCCCGAATGACAAGCGTCACGTCTGGAGGAAACCTGGCAGCATCTCTACGGTGAAGCATGGTGGTGGCAGCATCATGCTGTGGGGATGTTTTTCAGCGGCAGGGACTGGGAGACTTGAATGATTGAGAGAAAGATGAACGGAGCAAAGTACCGAGATCCTTGACGCTCCAGAGCGCTTAGGACCTAAGGCTGGGGCGAAGGTTTACCTTCCAATAGGACAAAGACCCTAAGCACACAGCCAGGAAAATGCAGGACTGGCTTCAGGACAAGTCTCTGAATGTCCTTGAGTGGCCCAGCCAGAGCCCAGCCAGAGCCCAGAGTTGAGCCCGATCGAACATCTCTGGAGAGACCTGAAAATAGCTGTGCAGGGACGCTCCCCATCCAGGATCTGCAGAGAAGAATGGGACTAACTCCCCAAATACAGGTGTGCCAAGCTTGTAGTGTCACACCTAAGAAGACTCAAGGCTGTAATCGCTGCCAAATGTGCTGAGTAAAGCGTCTGAATAATTACAGTACCAGTCAAAAGTTTGGACACACCTACTCAAGGGTTTTTATTTATTTTTACTATTTTCTACATTGTAGAATAATAGTGAAGACATCAAAACTATGAAATAACACATATGGTATCATGTAGTAGCCAAAAAAGTGTTAAACAAATCAAAATATATTTCATTTTTGAGATTCTTCAAAGTAGAATGCCAAGAGTGTGCAAAGCTGTCATCAAGGCAAAGCGTGACAACTTTGACGAAAATATATTGTGATTTGTTTAACACTTTGTTGGTTACTTACATGATTCCATGTGTTATTTCATAGTTTTGATGTCTTCACTATTATTCTACAATGTAGAAAAGAGTAAAAATAAAGAAAAACCTTTGTTGCCGGCGTGCCAGGAGGGAGATTCCAAAATGTGGGAAGTGTGCAGGAGGGCATGGGACAGAGGAATGTGTAGTTTCAGTGGAAAAAGTTGTGTCAACTGTAGGGGTGCCCATGTTGCTGGAGATCGGAAGTGTCCGGTGTGAGAGAGGCAGAAGTAGAGGAGGATGGTTTGGTCAAGGGACCCTGAGAGGATCCCTGTGAGTAGTCTGTGTTGTTCGTGGCGGTAATGCAAGATAAATTGGATGCCAACAGCCGTTAACCCTCACAGAAGAAGGCAAACCATTTTAGCCAATGAGATGGCAGATACATGTTTGAACAACCACAGTGGTTCTTGCTATCAGGAATCATTGGGATGCCCCTACCCCCATTGAAGTTTTAAATGGTTAGGTAAGGCTTATGGCTAAGCTTGAGTTTAGGGTAAAGACATCTGAAGGATCCAGGGTTGCACTAACAGGCATAAATAACTCTGACATTTCTTTAATTTAAGTAGGCAAGTCAGTTCAGAAAAAAATTCTTATTTTCAATGACAGCCTAGGAACAGTGGGTTAACTGCCTTGTTCAGGGGCGGAACAACAGCCTTCTACTTTGTCAGCTCGGGGATTCGATCTTGCAACCTTTCGTTAACTAGTCCAACACTCTAACCACTAAACTACCTGCCACCCCTCTAAAAATATAAAGTGTTATTGTCTAAAAGATGACAGGATGTCACGTGTCCTACTTATATCAGCACACTCATAACAACCTGTGCATTACAACACGTATTTTTGATCAAATAACCCTCTTGTAACAAATAAGCCATTCGACTCATTGATCTCCATACAAAAACTCCTTGCTTGGTGAGCGAAAAAAATAAGAAAAACGCCATCTGCTGGAGAAGTCAGACTGTAGCTCGAATTTCCCCCTCTTCCTCTCTGGCCATGTGCCAAAGGCTCTGTTTCGGCCGTTTCACGGAAGTAATTCTGGAAGCTCTGACGTGACCAAATTATAATCGCCATCTTGAGGAAGGAAACGCCTTGAAGAGGAAAGAATTGAAAACAACTGTAATTTATACTCTTGATGTTTGAATATGATAATAGTCATATTTTGCATGGTTTTTATTTGCTGAGTAGCCATATAACGTAACATGGATTCATTTCATGGCGTCTAGCTAGTTAAAAAGTTCTGGAAAAAACGTGCCAGGTGGCTGGCAAGGCTAACTTAGCTGGGCTCCACTTGCTAACGTCGCTAGCAAAACATCCAGCTAGCTAGCTTAGCTAAGTAGAGAGCTAATTTATAGCTAGCCGTGTGTCTAATTTCAAATCACTGCAAGACAGTTTTGTACACGATGCTTGTCTTCCTTTATTCAACTGGCCAGTATATAAATGAGTTGTATAACGCTAGATAGTTAACGTTACCTAACTGAAACAGTTGACGCTAGCTACATGGTTAGCTAGCTCACTAGCTTCCTGTTGGAACTTATCTTGCTAGCTTAAAAAATAACTTGTCAGCAAGTTTATAAACTAGGCATATTGAACAACTCATAAATGCTTAAAATATGGGTTAACCTATAATTGGCAGCGCAAAAATACACTGACTGTTTCGAAGCTGATTGGTTTTTCTCTTGTTCTCTAGTTTTCATTCTGACAAAGTTGAATCCCTCATCTTCACTATGGGGAATTTATTTGCAAGTCTCTTTAAAGCATTTGGCAAGAAAGAGATGAGGATCCTCATGGTGGGTCTCGATGCTGCTGGTAAAACAACTATCCTGTACAAGTTAAAACTTGGAGAAATTGTTACTACCATACCAACTATAGGTAAGCAGTAGTACTGGTGTTATGTAGGCCTAAATGTTGTCAGCCCAGTTTGTATGTCTATTATATTTTGTGTAACATTGAGACTTAATGTTTTTAAAATTAAAAACAGCATAATTAATTCCCTCTAGACATGTTCATGTGTTGCCTCAATTAGGTTGTACAGGTTATTCATAACTTCTCTCCTCCACTCAGGTTTTAACGTCGAGACAGTTGAGTACAAGAACATAAGTTTTACAGTGTGGGATGTAGGCGGTCAAGACAAAATTCGACCGTTGTGGCGTCATTACTTCCAGAACACACAGGGTAAGTTATGTGCAGACAGCAAGTCATTTCACTCCTGTCAAAGGGGTGAACAGACTAGAGCAGGGCATGGCATTAACTTTTTAGCCACTTGTGCTTTTGACAAGTAAGACTGATTATTATTATTTTTTTCCAAAAGCTCAAGTCACTTACCCATTGTATGATGCAATGAACCACTTTACAAAATAAAATGCATTACAAACTTTTTTAACATACAGAATCAGACAAAAATGTAGGCTACACTCTGCCTTATGGCTTCTTTATTTATTCAAGCCTGTCTCAAATTGCAACAATGCCCCTTTAAGGCTCTCCTGGAGGATGGTTCGCCACCCTTGGTAGCCTATAAAATATTGCAACATTACAATTACAACCAAATACCAAATGTCTTTATAAAATAATTCCCTCCTGGGCTCGACATTAAGGGTGTCTGGACATCCCTAGGTTCAACAGACTCTGGAACAGTTATGGGACGGCTGATCCAAAATTCTTACAACCACTTAAAAAAATGTAAACGCAATGAGGCTGTTGCAACAGATCAGACCGTTTATCTTAAAACGTTGATAGTTTTATTTCTTCGTATTATAAGCTAAACAATGCACACATGGCTGTAGACTACACGCAAATGTTCCAAAATGCAATTAGCGGGAATACACTTGTTCCCAAAAGCACGCCGCACTGGTGAGTGGTTTCATCTGACCAGGATGAAAATATCATTTTGAAATTAAAAGGGTAGATTTAAAGATACATCAACTAGCATGGGTTACTAATATGACTAGGATTATATCTTTGGCTGCTGGACAATAAAATAATGTTGATTTGAAAACCAATAGAACATGAGAAAAATGCAGATTTCAATGGCATATTAAGTGTTTATAAAATAATTCCCTCAACATTACTATGGTGATATTTTGGCTGGGCTACTTTGAAACAAGGTAAGACATGCTTCATGAAATGACATAAAATGTCCAGGTTTTAAACAATTAAGTTTGTGGTTAAATAGTTTCAAAATGCTGACCACTTCCGCTCAGATTCAAGGCGGGTGATGTGCGATGCGCAACAGGCAACTGTCCTTCACTCTCCAGTCTTGTGACCATTTGATCTGAATTAACTGCCTCGAGTATGTCAACAGAATCATGCCTTTAGACGTTAATGTTAATTATCCTTTATTGTATTTGAATATTTAGCATCGGTTTGAACATATCACCTACATTTTGACATGTACACCAATAAAAAAGCCTACATGGTAAAATAGATTTGAATAGTATTCTGATCGAAATAGGCTAATTGTTTGATATTGTGATTTTTGTGTTAATTATTTAAAAAAAAAGTTTACTTGTCCATTCGGGCAGCTTAAATCTATATACTTCTTGTCCGACAATAAAAAAAACTTGGCCTGGACAAGAGGGCAAGCATTAATGTTGACCCTGTAGAGGCAAGTCAGGTGACTCAAAATGTTCACGTTTTTCAGGTCTTATCTTTGTTGTGGACAGCAATGACAGAGAGCGTGTGAACGAAGCCCGTGAAGAACTGATGAGAATGTTGGCAGAGGATGAACTACGAGAGGCAGTCTTATTAGTATTCGCTAACAAACAGGTATCCTACATTTTTTATCATCTCAACTATCCAGTGTATTATGCCTAAAAGCAGCTGACTTGCATTTTTTTTGTCTTAATAATATAGAAATGACTATATATACACCCCTGTAAATACTTTGGATGTCTTTCTCTGGCTTGGCTTTTGTCTCATAATGGGAAAATGTCTCTTTTCAGGACCTCCCAAATGCTATGAATGCGGCCGAAATCACAGACAAGCTGGGACTGCACTCCCTCCGCCATAGAAACTGGTACATCCAGGCCACCTGTGCCACCAGCGGAGACGGTCTCTATGAAGGACTGGATTGGTTGTCTAATCAGTTAAAAAACCAGAAATAGGCCTAATCATCCGCTGTCCTCCTCAACTCACATATACCGTTTTCACACTATCCTGCCGACCCAAACCGTACGTACAGTGGCTCGCTCGGATGATTTCCTTTCACATTTTCCTTTCCAGCAAGGTTCTAGCAACTGTGGTAGATGAGAACCAGGCCGATGCAGTACAGCTCGGCTTAGTAGTGTGAAAAGGGTAACACTATCTTCTCTCTTCCCTTGTTTGTAGTCTTCTGATGTTACAAATTGAACTACTTTTGTCAAAACGTACCTACTGGAAAGCTGCCCTCATTTCTCATCTCTAGTTACAACAATGCACCATATGGGCCAGGGGGGATAATAACCCAATCTTGGAAAACTGTCAGGGTTTCTTATTTAATGTAAATAGTCCATTTCTGGAGGGGGGGGGTTGTTATGAGGCAGCTTATTGCACACTTACAAAAATCAACCTTGGTTATTTCCTCTTGGCCGTTGGGCAGACATACTTGTGTGTAGTAAATGGAAAAGGGAGGCACATTTTTTTTTTACACCAGCTATCATGGGACCCTGTGTCTCAACCTAACATTTAATGACTGCATTATACGTCAGCTGGTAATTTGTACTGTAAGAAGGAGCGTTTTTTTTTTTTGGGGGGGGGGGGTTCTGAATAATGCATATATACAGATGCACTACTTGAAACAATTATGGTTTAATACCTCAATGCTACAATGTCCTGCTCTCCCAAAATACCATTTATCAAAACACTGGCATTAACTAGTTGTACTGTGAGAATGTTCTTGAGGTGAAGCCTAAAACAGAGCTCTTGGGTTTCAAAGTCGAAAAGTCTTGTCAACACTTACCAGCTTTTTTTGTGTGCCATATCATTTTGAGAAGTGGCTGCCATGCAGTCTGTTCCTCTGAGTCTCATCATTCACCTGTTTTATGATGAACAGAGGTGCAGAGGTGTCTGTTCAGCATTGTTTGTATGACAGCGGCCTTTGTGGCAATGAACCTGAATTTAATATCAAATAAAGTGCAGGATGTGGTCCATATGTTGGTCTTGTTGGCGAGCAACACGTGCATGTTAGAGATTCACAGATTCTGCACAAATCAACAGATCTTCACAATGCCTAGAGAAGCAGAATTCCTTCCTGCCTATCCATTTGCTATAATAATCACATATCCTTTGCAGAATCTATCTCAAACGCACTTTGATTGTCAACGGGACTAGCCAATTGATTGTTTACATTTTTAGTCTGCACAAGCATTCTGTCGTTACCCCTCCTGTCAACTGCAGGTGCTCAAGGGTTGGGATGCCTTGATTTCCTCAACATCCTCATCACAATGACTTAGCGCCACAACAACCCTATAACTTAAGGTGTATGCTATGTGATGCACTGGTTTGACAAAAGTTATAGGCCTACATTCTGATGTACTGCATTAGCCTCCATTATGACCTCAAGATGTTGTTTTCATGCCTTTTTATTGAAAATGATAAGTATATTAATTGTTTTGGAATGAGGCATGTATCATGTGTCAGTAGCAATAAGAAATCTGTATGAGCTCCACATTTTTTAAATTAGTGCTAGTATCTTCTCTCCTTTGCAGCTCATGTTGTCCTTGGCAAGTTCTGAGGTATACTTTTGTCCTCATGTCAAAGAAACATGCTGTTCCATTACGAACCTTTGAGCTTCTTATCAAAAGGTTTTGGGTGTTATTCCACCAGCAGGGCTGGGATTGAATTGAAGGCAGTCAATTCAGGAAGTGAATTTGAAACTTGATTGTAATACACTTTCGAAATGCTTCTACTCCACATTTTAAGTCGTTGAAAATATATGCGTTTTATTTAATTTTGCTTCCTGAATTGACCCCAGCCCTGTCCACCAGAGTGCTATGGAAATGTCTTGGTGTTTCTTTTAAAGGCGTTGGATTAAAACAACTTCTTGATTTTAAACTGATTGCTTGAACCTTTGTTGAAAACATTGTTAATCTCTTTACCAAAATGTCTAAAGAGGTATTTTTTTTTAAATGTAAAGTTTGTTAAATTTTTTTTAGAAAAGCACTGTAATTAAAGCAATTAGATAATGTTTACATGTTCTGTCTCTCTTTGTGTAGTTAAGTGAAATGTAAATTGGATTTGATTATGCTGACATTACATCATTAACCTCTTATCTCCTTGGACTCAAGGAAGGCAACATGTATCTGAATGAATGAACTGTCACTAAGCAAAGTGTATTTCAGTTCACATATTAAATATTAATCACTTCCAAGTTAAACTGTCCCTACCCCATGCCTACAAGTTAAATCAAGCCTCTCCCCATTGACTGGTTGAATTCAAAATGACTTCACATCCTCTAAAAATGGACATGGCCTCTACTTTGGTGTCACAGCCTCCTCCACTCTTACCCCAACTACGGGGAGTAGGTTAGTCAAAGGTGATGACAGCCAACTAACTACCCAAAACTGGTGTTGAGTAAGTGACAAATGGAGATAGTGGGGCCTGTCTGTCTGTTATGTTGGGGTCTGCACCAGGGGAGGCAGGCAATAATTGGGGAGCAATCTAGGACAACGCTCTTTCAGGTTGATTAGGCTGCCATGGTTAACGCAGCCAAGCCTATAAAACATGGCAGGAGAGTATGGTAGAAGAGGGAGGGGCAGGACTCTCAGGTCCCTTAGAGGATGGCTTTGTCTCTGCCTCCTCTCCTGCTGGTCCATCAGCTTGGTTTGTGTGTGGTGGTCCTAACGGTACTCGGCCATATAAAGGACCAGCCTGGTTTTTTGCACTTTCCTTTGTGAATGCCTTGCTCTTTTTAGTGCACCCCCAGGTGCCAGCCAGCAGAATGCCCCTTTCAGAGCCAATTCAAGGCAAACGCAAACACTATACTCCATTATGACCACTGGAGTGCATTCCAATGGTATCTCACCACAGCCAGAGAGGCAGGGAGCTGAACCTAGAACAGAATGGAGGGATGGGGACAAAGGAGTTCTGGCTTGATTGAAGAAAGAAAAGGAGCAAAGCTGCTGAGTAGTGCAGGAGGCACAGTGGGATGGAGAGGGGTATTGGAGACTATAAGCATCGGAATGAGGATTTTCAACAGATGACCAAGAGCGACAAACCAAATAGGTGACAGTTGTTGGCCCACTTTTCTTTTCTTTTTTTTTAGCTGGTGGTGGTATGGGCAAGTGTGACACCAGAATTATATATTTTGGACAGCAATAGTTTTTATTGACAGTAACTTAATTTCAGCACCAAGTACACATCTACTTATCTTGCTTTCAGTACTTAACTAGTCCCTGATTTACTTGCATGAATAGTGGCAAAATGTCCTTCAATTTTGGTAGCTAGATCATAAAATACATTTGTACTGGTTCAGAATAAGTTAACCAAGACACAAATTCAACAGATAAAAATGACAATCAGTTCCAACAAGGCCACAAGCCTGCGGGTGGTTTGAGGAGTAGCCTACAGATTGACACACTGCTCTCAACCACAGCCCACTGAGTCCAGTCCAGAGGTACATGAGGACAGTCCATAGACCAGTCAAGCTGCTCTGCTGTGGACTAGAGGGCTCCTCTCCCTCTGCGTGTGTCTGATTGTGGGGTTAGGGGGGGAACTTAATCGTCCGAGTCTGTGTCATGGCGCCGCCTGTGGCTTTGTGTAGGAGCAGCAGGGGCTGCCTTGTGGCTAGCACGGTGACGAGGGACAGGGGACCCCCTGTCGGAGGAGTCTGTGTCATGCCTCTGCTGGCGTCGTTGGGAGGAGGAGGGGTGGCGCTCGCCCTTTGGCCCCCCCCTTGAATGGCTGTCATGGGGTCTGGCTCCAGTCTGACTGAGGCATGATGGATTATGATGATGGTGGTCCTTTCTGTGCCTGAGGAGTAAAACACACACACAGAGTCAATGATTGGGACTAGTAGGTGGGGGTCGAAGTAAGCTGTTGTGAGAGCTGGCTGAGGAAGATAAAGCAGAGATACACTTAATGTTATGATACAAACCTTTAACTATCTGGGTTCCATAAGAGAATAATGAATAAGGTCTCCCCCGCCCCACCGCCCAAAAAACAAGATAAGCATTACATGGGCTGGATGATGCATTCACTCAGTTCAAATCAACCCTACACCCATTTTAGAATTTCATAAGACTTCCTGTTGCTAAACATCCTAAGACTCCTTTTTCATCATTGTCCTGTAGTACACACACATTAACTGACACATCCTTAGTGAGGGTAGCTACAACCTGTTCTACATTTCGACCAAGCATACAAAGTTTAATGGTTGACAGAACTTTTGAAGTTTGCCACAAAAACACAGCTTTTGAGATGGAACCAAAAACCAGCTTTACCTCCCCCTGCAACAGTGATTTAGCGCCCTCTAGTGCAAAGACTTGTCTTGTAGCATTATTAGGACTTTGGTGTCAAATCAAATTTTACTGGTCACATACACATGGTTAGCAGATGTTAATGCGAGTGTAGCGAAATGCTTGTGCTTCTAGTTCCGACAGTGCAGTAATATCTAACAAGTAATCTAACAATTTCACAACAACTACATTATACACACAAGTGTAAAGGAATGAATAAGAATATGTACATAGAAATATATGGATGAGCGATGGCTGTGCGGCAAAGGCAAGATGCAATATATGGCATAGAGTACAGTATATACATATGAGATGAGTAATGTAGGGTATGTAAACATATAAAGTGGCATTGTTTAAAGTGACTAGTGATACATTTATTACATCCAATTGAATTATTAAAAGTGGCTAGAGATTTGAGTCAGTATGGTGGCAGCAGCCACTCAATGTTAGTGATGCCTGTTTAACAGTCTGATGGCCTTGAGATAGAAGCTGTTTTTCAGTCTCTTGGTCCCAGCTTTGATGCACCTGTACTGACCTCGCCTTCTGGATGATAGCGGGGTGAACAGGCAGTGGCTTGGGTGGTTATTGTCCTTGATTATCTTTTTGGCCTTCCTGTGACATCGGGTGGTGTAGGTGTCCTGGAGGGCAGGTAGTTCGCTCCCGGTGATGCGTTGTGCAGACCTCACTACCCTCTGGAGAGCCTTACGGTTGTGGGCGGAGTAGTTTCCGTACCAGGCGGTGATACAGCCCGACAGGATGCTCAAGATTGTGCATCTGTAAAAGTTTTAGTGTTTTCTTCAGCCTCCTGGAGGTTGAGGAGGCGCTGTTGCACCTTCTTCACCACGCTGTCTGTGTGGGTGGACCATTTCAGTTTGTCCGTGATGTGTACGCCGAGGAACTTAAAACTTTCCACCTTCTCCACTACTGTCCCGTCGATGTGGATAAGGGGGTGCTCCCTCGGATGTTTCCTGAAGTCCACGATCATCTCCTTTGTTTTGTTGACGTTGAGTGCGAGGTTATTTTCCTGACACCACACTCCGAGGGCCCTCACCTCCTCCCTGTAGGCCGTCTCGTCATTGTTGGTAATCAAGCCTACCACTGTAGTGTCGTCTGCAAACTTGAGGATTGAGTTGGAGGCGTGCATGGCCACGCAGTCATGGGTGAACAGGGAGTACAGGAGAGGGCTGAGAACGCACCCTTGTGGGCCCAAGTATTGAGGATCAGCGGGGTGGAGATGTTTCCTACCCTCACCACCTGGGGGCGGCCCGTCAAAGTCCAGGACCCAGTTGCACAGGGCGGGGGTCGAGACCCAGGGTCTCAAGCTTAGTGACGAGTTTTGAGGCTACAATGGTGTTAAATGCTGAGCTGTAATCGATGAACAGCATTCTTACATAGGTATTCCTCTTGTCCAGATGGGTTAGGGCAGTGTGTAGCGTGATTGCGATTGTGTCGTCTATGGACCTATTGGGGCAGTAAGCAAAATGGAGTGGGTCAAGGTTGTCAGGTAGTGTGGAGGTGATATGATCCTTGACTAGTCTCTCAAAGCACTTCATGATGATGGAAGTGAGTGTTTTGAATCTTGAAGCATGGAATCAGATTGTCGGACCAGCGTTGAACAGACTTGAGCATGGGCGTTTCCTGAATTATTTTCTGTCTATAGGCTGGGAGCACAAAATGGAGTTGTGGTCAGATTTGCCGAAAGAAGGGCGAGGGAGGGCTTTGTATGTGTCGCGGAAGTTAGAGTGGCAATGATCCAGAATGCTGCCAGCCTGGGGTCGCGCTTTCAATATGCTGATAGAATTTAGGGAACCTTGTTTTCAGATTAGCTTTGTTAAAACCCCCAGCTATAATAAATGCAGCCTCAGGATATGTGGTTTCCAGTTTACATTGAGTCCAATGAAGTTCTTTCAGGGCCGTCAAGGTGTCTGTGTGGGGGAGGGGGATATACACGGCTGTGATTATAGTCAAATAGAATTCTCTTGGTAGATAATGCGGTCGGGATTTGATTGTAAGGAATTTTAGGTCAGGTGAACAAATGGACTAGAGTTCCTGTATGTTGTTATGATCACACCACAACTCATTAATCATAAGGCATACCCGCCCTTGTTACCAGATAGATGTTTCTGTCTGCGCGATGCGTGAAAAAAACGTGTGGCTGTACCGACTCTGATAACGTCGGATAACTGATAACGTGAGCCATGTTTCCATGAAACAGAGAATGTTACAATCTCTGATGGCTCTCTGGAAGGCATCCCTTGCTGGAATTTAATTTACCTTGTTGTCAAAAGACTTTAGTACTCGCCAATGTCCACTCGGGAGCGTTGAGCGATGTGCACGTCTACGGAGTCTGACCAGAAGACCGCTCCGCCTGCCCCTTCTGCAGCGCCGTTGTTTTGGGTCAACCTACTGCGATCAATCCATTGTCCTGGGTGGTGGTCCAAACAGAGGATCTGCTTCGGGAAAGTCGTATTCCTGGTTGTAATGTTGGCAAGTTGACGTTGCTCTTATATCCAATAGTTCTTCCTGGCTGTATGTAATAAGACTTAAGATTTCCTGGGGTAACAGTGTAAGAAATAATACATAAATAAAAAATAAAAAAAATACTGCATAGTTTCCTAAGAACGCGAGGCGACCAGCTCTGTCGGCGCCATGTACTGTTCACAGTTTGTGATAAATGTTGCATTATCATTTTAAAAAGGCATAAGGATCATATGTACACATGACTGGTAGGTTAAAAAGGCAGAAACATGCTAGCTAACCTTTTACTGTCATTGTCTGAACCTGAAGAGGAGGAAGAGTCTCTTCTCTGCCTTTTCTGCTTCTTCTTCTTTTCCTTTTTTTTTCTCTTTTCCTTTTTCTTCTTTTTGCTGCTCTCATGTCTATGATGGGAAAGTATAACGGACAAGTCTTGATTATATATATTTTTTTGTTAGGACAGTAATGGAAGAAATGTACCTCAGGGAATCGATTGTCAACACAATATGCGATCAATAAGACGTTACCTTTGATCCATGTCCTGTTTCTCTGTGTTCTCAGACATCTTTCTGGCGAAGGCTTCCTGGCTTCCAGACTTCCCTTCTGTTTTATGGTGCTGTGAAAATAGCGCTCTCTATTATGACCATAATCATGTAACATGTCTATTACAGCATCAATTCCCAAGCTGTATAAATCATGTAGCTACACCAGTGGCGGCTCCTCAGAGGAACAAGGGGACCATTAGTGAATTTCATTTCATAAAACTTCAAAGTGATCATTTTTAGATACAACTATAATAAATATATTAACGTCACCAAATAACTGATTAAAAGACTGTTTTACAATGTATGTCTATATAGTAGCCTCAACAGCATCTTCTCGGATAGTTCAATAGTGTAGCCGGTGGACAGCTATTTTCCGTCCTCCTCTGGGTACATTGATTTCATAACAATACCTAGGAGGCTCATGGTTCTCACCCCCTTTCATAGACTTACACAGTTATTATGACAACTTCCAACCTATCAGAGCGCTTGCAGCATAAATTGACATGTCTATCCAATCAAAGGATCAGAGAATGAATCCAATACCGAAAGCATAAGCTACAGCTAGCTACCACTGCAGTGCATAATGTCTAGTGAGTAACTGACCCAGAGAAAGATAGTTTAGCAGTTTTGAACAAATTAATTTCTAGCTATATTTAGTATTTTTCTCTTCTTCTTAGTTTACCTTTCACTTAGCTAATGAAGCTAATTTAGCCTACTCAACAACCAAGACAGAGAATAATGCTATTTATGTTAGCTAGCTGGATGAAGGCTATCCAACACTGCAACTCATTCAAGTGTATATGTACATTCTGACGATTCTGTTTCAAAACGTTTCTTTTTAAAAATCTTTTTTAAAAATCTTTAAAAACGTTTCTTTTTAAAAATACAATATCCAAAACATACAATATACTTGCAGTAAAGCCGCTCAACATCTACACCACACCAGTCATCCAACAGACTCCCATTCAGAGCGACACACAGAAGCATCCAGGGTCAAGGGCACGTCGACAGATCTCCCACAAGGCCAAAAAAAAACAGGGACGCGAACCCTCCAAGATCCCCCCCCCCACAGCTGTCCCACAAACATCCGAGACCTAATTATTATTTTTTTTTAAATAAATTCCACTCCCCACCCCCAAGAACCCCCCCCCCCACATGCACCAACAACCAAGAAAATGAACAAGCAAGAACAAATAAAAAAAAGAAAACTATGCAAAAAAAACAAACAAAGGACAACAAAGATGACTAAAATCATAACAGCAAAGCCAACTGTATATGTTTACATGTGTGTGTGTGTGTGTGCGCATATTTGCAGCAACTCCACTCCCACTTGTCTCCAATTCCACATCCCCAACCCTCAGCTTCCCTCAGCCCATCCCACCTACCTCTGCTGGCCACCCTCTTCGGATTTCTACGCAACATATATCTTTCAACTATGCTGTTTAACATAGATTTAAATCTATCTAATCAAATAGAATCCACAGATTACGAGTTGAAGATAAATGTTTTTACTAAGAGTATTAGTATATTAGTAATGGACTGCAGATCTCCTAACAGTACTATTTCTAGGGTCAATTTTGGATCAATGTTATGCATTTTCAGCCAATCCTGAACCTGAGACAACAAAATCTGCAGAGCTTCGATGATTTTATGCCCCAAATATTCAACGTTTTGTTGGTGGCAAGAATTCTATATAATAATTTTAGCTGAAAAGCACGAAGTCTTGAATCTTGAGTCGTTTTATATATCAACTCAATAACCCTGTACCATGGAATCAGTACATCAAAAATCTCTTCCCAACTATTTTGCAATCTGTATGGCACAGTTGTCAACATACTGGTCCTCAAATGAAACTGGTATACCTTCCTATTCATGTTAGTTTTTTTCCTCTGCCAGTTTTGATCCTTTATATTGGGCAGACAGACCAGTTCCCTATTTCCTCCCGCTGCAACCTGCTTCCTCCATCTTGTAATGCTGTAATCAATTGGTTGTACTCTTGGATTGAGCAGACCTCCATGAAAGATATAATTCTACCATTCCAATTTACAACAATTTTAGAACAAAATACCCTTTTCAAACATATTTCCCATAAATACAGTT
The DNA here is from genome assembly GCF_057628025.1 of Oncorhynchus mykiss. Classification (NCBI taxonomy): domain Eukaryota; kingdom Metazoa; phylum Chordata; class Actinopteri; order Salmoniformes; family Salmonidae; genus Oncorhynchus; species Oncorhynchus mykiss. The sequence continues at coordinate 13,909,911 of NC_143049.1, forward strand.
ATTTTAACAACCAGCACATTTGAGTTCTGCCATAATATTTGTTCTCTTTTCAGGGGGAATGAAATTCAATTTGTAGCTAGCTCTGCAATGCTTTGAAAAAAAGTATAATTTTCAATTAATCTTAAATGAGACATGGCAATCTGCACAAAGGCAATTTTTAAACAATGGATGAGCTTTTCTTAGTAATCTACTTGAGAACCATTTAAGGTTCAAGTAAAACTTTTGAATAAGTGAAGCTTTTAGAAAGAGGTTTAGTGCTTTTATATTTAATAAATTCAACTCACCCAATTCATATTCATTATATAGATAGGCACGCTTTATTTAGTCTGGTTTAGCATCCCAGATAAAGCAAAATATTTTTGCTCATATGATTTGAAAAATGAACCATCAGTAGGCAGTGCCATAAGAAAGTGAGTAAACAGATTTGACTATGGAGTTAATCAGGGAAATTTTTCCATAAATAGAAATACTTGTCTATTTCTAAGTTTTCTATTGAAATTCATTGTGGAGAGCTTATTTATATATTTTGTGATATGAATACCAAGTATGTCTACTTCACCGTCTGCCCATATTATAGGTAAACTGCAGGGTAATGTAAAAGTTGTATTTTTTAAAAGAGCCATTACGTAATATTGTACACTTATCATAATTAACTTTTCTGGACTAAAACCTATCTATATCTTCAATGAGACATTGCAGGGATCTAGCTTGCAGACTTAATATACAAATTGAGTCATCGGCATACATGGACACCTTTGTTTTTAAGCCTTGGATTTCTAATCATCTAATGTTGTCATTGGATATGATTTTAATAGCTAGCATTTCGATGGCCATAGCGAATAGATATGGTGACAGCGGACACCTTTGTTTAACTCCTCTTGACAATTCAAAACTATGCGAAGTAGTCATTATTTACTATTTTACACCTGGGGTTGCTATTCATTACTTTTACCCATTTTATAAGAGAATCACCGAAATTGAAAAAAATAAAATCCAGTCTTACTTTATCAAAGGCCTTTTCAAAATCTGCTATAAATACCAGGCCTGGCTTCTTAGAGGTTTCACGATGTTCTATTATTTCTAGTATTTGTCGCATATTATCTCCAATGTATCGTCCATGTAAAAAACCTGTCTGATCAGGATGAACAATACCTGGTAAAATAATACTAGTATTTTGCATCACAACATTGAAGTGTAAGGGGCCTCCATTTTTTTTTTTATAGATAGACTGGGTCTTTATATTTGCCATCTGGGTCTTGTTTGAATAATAGTGAAATCAGACCATCCGGCTGAGTACCTGACAGACTTCCATTTCTATAGGAGCAGTTAAAACAAGCGAACAATGGAGTATAAAAAAAGGCTTGATATACTTCTACCGGTATGCCATTAAGCCCTGGTTTTTTTCCAGACTGAAAGGATTTAATAGCCTCAAAGTTCTCTGTAATTTGGCCTTCGCACGGATCTTTCTCTACAAATGTTAATTTTATTTTTTTTATATTATTTGGAAAGAATTCCTAACCATAATCTTCATTCAGTGGGAGAAGATGAGACGTTCTCTTTTCCATCTGCTTAAAATGTTTAGCTTCCCCTTTTAAAACATCATTCGGAGAATCATAGATGACTCCATCTTCAGTAACGAGTTTCTGCAAATTATTTCTGTTAGCGTTCCTGTGTTGGAGATTCAGAAAGAATTGGGTTGCATTGCATTTTTCAACATATTCCATCCAGTTTGCTTTATCTTTGTAATAGATTATATTAGATCGTTCTTGAATAAGTTCAAGTTCTTTTTGTTTTACCTCTAACTTATTTTGTATCTACCTGTACTATTAAAATTAAATTAATATCATCACACCTTCTGAGTTCCTTTGTCCATGACAGAAAATTATTTCACCACAACTTAATCTAAGGATGTAGAGTGAGTTTCCTGTAAACCGTATATGTTATATTCCTTTTCTTTTAGCCACATAAAGACTGATCTTTTTTTTAATAAACCGTCTGCTAAACCGTTACAATTATAACTGGCTATACTTATTTCACCCCGTACCATAACTAGATACTATTCTCAGTCTAAATGGACCATAATTAGTGCTTGTAAAGTTACTGCCATCAGAGGTATTATGACGGTCAAAACTAGAGCTTTCAAATGTCTGATATCTAGAATTTTTTTTAAATTGGTTCTAGCAATATATGTTTTATGCCCTTGTCTGTTTGCCTGTGAGCCAATGCCACATATGTTAGAAAATTGAGACAAGATATTATGTGTGTAGTAAATGAGTACGTTTATGTGTTTATTGGATGTGATTTAGTGAGTGTGTATAAGAGTAAGACTATGTGTGATTTGCATGGTTGAGTGTCTATGTGTGTAACATGTAGTGTGTATAGCCTTAATATTCAACATGATAATTGTAATCCATATTGTATCACCATCATAGTTGCATCATAATTACCTTTAACATCATTGAAAAACACATCCGTGCATTTCCATAGCAATTGACGTTTCACATGATCATGAAAGAGACCTTGCATTACTATAGAGACGGCTTCGCTACAGTACAAATGTATCCCCATACAATGTTATTATTCCCCAAATGTCCCTATTCTGAGATCTTCCCCTTGCTCGTTGTAAACATGTAGATAAAGACAGAAAAGATAAACAAGGACCATATTAAATTATAGAACAGTTTGACAATCGAGAGAGAGGTGAAAAGAGAGAAAGAGAAGAGAGCGAGATCAAGTGTATATGTATTAGTCCGTATGTGTAAGTGAACATGTAATTGAATACGTGTGTGTTCATATCCTCTTCAGTGTTCAGATATTTTTTTACAGTTCCCATAACGTTACTTTTTCTTTTTCATAACCTGAAGTCCCTGTAGAATTTAGTACAGCCATGGTGTTATGGAGCTGTCTCGGAATAGCTGTCCATCTATAAAGCGTTTGTCCACAATGAGAAAGGCACGCTTACCCCTCTCCCTCTGTTGCCTCTGTACAGGATACAGTCTCTTGCGGTGTTCGTTTATCTCCTGTGGAAATTGGTCATCGAGACCGAATTTGGTCCCTTTAAGCCCCTTTCCCCTGCTGTTGATCAGCTCCTTTTGTTGGTGGTGTTCAAATTTTGCAATGATCGGTCGGGTACCCTTGGTCTTGTTGCGCCGAACTCCAAGTCTGTGTCCACGGTGAAAAGCCACCTTGTTTACAGTCTCTAGAGGAAATTTCAAGGTGGATTGCATGAATTCTCTGATCTTGCCCTCTGGATTATTGGATGCGTCCTCAGGAATCTCCGAAAATATTAGATTTTCATGCATGCTACGACTTTGTATGTCTAGCTCCGACTACTTCATCGCCCTGTTATCCCTGAGTAGACAATCCATTTTAGAATCGTGGATTTCTTAAATGGAAGCAAACGGAACCAAACGGGATGGACCTACCCGAATTTGTCCAATAGAAACTCTAATTTTAGTTGCAAAACGGAACATTTTGCAACTGTTTGGACTAATGATTACGCCCCAGATCAGCTAGATGCAGGCTAGGTATTGAATGCGTCACCGTCTGTCACCTTGATTACACCAATTTGTCTCTCAAACTTTCATTTGAAGGTTAGGTTGTAACAACCTCATGATGGATATAGGACAAATTCAAGTATCATGTAGTAGCCTAAACCCATCGATAATACATTGAGCTGGGTGAATGGAATATGAATGACAATCATCCAATATGCTGTAATAGAAATACGGTCATGTTCATAATTTTAAAAAAGTGTCCTCCCCGATCTTAAACGCCACTGGGCTACAAATGTGTAGCTAACACAAATGGATTAACACACCAACACGTTGTTGTGTATTATACTGGATAGCTAAACTGAGTTTGGATGTTCTACACAGAGAGCATGAAAATAAACTTACTGTGAAGACTGACAAGCCAATTTTGGCAGCTTCCTTCTCCTTTTGGGAGAACACCATTTTCCGTGACGTTGCACTGATGACAGAAAACATATGAATAATTACTCAACTAGTACACTCCAATACGGCAAGCACCTTTTTCTCCATTTGTAATTTTAAGGGGATACTCGGCCATGGACTCATCTATGTTCCTACAAAAATAGAGTCTAACGAGCAATAATGCTTAGAAAATAAACATCTCTAAACTGAGGATACATAAACAACTCAAGAGCCATAGTGGCTCCAAAACCATTCATCTCTTGTTGGTGAAATCTCTGACTGGAATACAGAATCAGAGCCTAACACTTTTGCAAATTGCAGTCAGTTACCCAGAGCTTCCAAGGCCTGAGACTCTATCCACATCTCTGTCCTCAGCTTCCACATCCTCCCTCCTGCACACATCTGCAAGGTCCTGTTGGGCACATTGCAATTGGAATTAAAGCAATCATGTTCTCATCCCTAAAATGTATGGTCCAATTTGATTGGAAATGGATTATGCTTGCTATTTGGGATCTGGTCTAGTTACTGTAAATCACTGTGACAACTGCAAAAAAAAACAACATCTAAATAAATGTGATTTATTGAAACGTTATCTTCAATGTTCTAATGCAGTTGTGATACTATAAAAAAAAGACATGATTGTGATCCAAAACATACAATCTAGCCTCAAAAACACTATGAAGGAAAAAAAGAAGCACCTCTTTGGTCAGGCCAGTTGGTTGTCTCTTTATATTCTTGTGGCCTCTGAAAACACAGAATAAGACATTAGCTTGACATTTTATTCTAATATTTCTGTAAGGTTCTTATTTTTGTGTGATGTTCCTCTTACAGGGCAGCCATCAGTGCCTCTTGCTCTGCTGCTTTCACAGTGGCAAGCTCCTCTTCTCTTGACATAGGCTTGACAACGCCTTTTTTGTCTTTGGCATACCACGTCAGATCTTTGCCTTTCTGCCATCGCCCCACCGGTGCCATAAGAGAGTTCCCTGGGGATGATACAATAACGGGGATGTAACTATACTTAAAATGCAAGCATGCATGCCCAAATCAAATCAAGGTTTATTTGTCACGTGCGCCGAATACAACAGTGAACAGTGAAATGCTTACTTACAGGCTCTAACCAATAGTGCAAAAAAGGTATTAGGTGAACAATAGGTAAGTCAAGAAATAAAACAGTAAAAAGACAGTGAAAAATAACAGTAGCAAGGCTATATACAGTAACGAGGCTATATACAGACACCGGTTAGTCGGGCTGATTGAGGGAGTATGTACATGTAGATATGGTTAAAGTGACATGGCTTTAATAATGAAGTTATACATAAAGTTTAATTATGTTTGATTTTCCAAACACAGAAGTGATTATCATAACTATTCTTACTCAGGGTGATATCTAAAAATCTAAGATTTTGCAACAGGCTGCAGTGTTTTAAAATCTTAGAAAAATAGTTATCGTGACCAGTGTATTAATTTGGAGAACATCTCAAAATTGTACAGCACTTCAAGTCAGTCAATTCATACATATATACATGCATACATTACACAGACATACATACATGGCCAGAAGTACTGTATGTGGACACCTGCTCGTCAAACATCTCATTACAAAATCATGGACATTAATATAGAGATGTTCCCCCCTTTGCCGCTATAAGAGCCTCCACTCTTCTGGGAAGGCTTTCCACTAGATGTTGGAACATACCTGCGGGGACTTCCATTCAGCCACAAGAGAATTAGTGAGGTCGGGGACTTATGTTGGGCGATTAGGCCTGGCTCACAGTCAGTGTTGCAATTAATCCCAAAGGTATTCGATGGGGTTGAGGTCAGGGCTGTGTGCAGGCCAGTCAAGTTCTTCCACACTGATCTCAACAAAACATTTATGTATGGACCTTGCTTTGTGCATGGGGGCATTGTCATAATGAAACGGGAAAGTGCTTTCCCCAAACTGTTGCCACGAAGTTGGAAGCACAGAATCGTCTTGAATGACATATGTTGTCGCGTTAAGATTTCTCTTCACTGAAACAAAGGGGCCTAGCCAAACCATGAAAAACAGCCCTAGACCATTATTCCTCCTCCACCAAACTTTACAGATGGCACTATGCATTGGTGCAGGTAGCATTCTCCTGGCATCTGCCAAACCCAGATTTGTCTGATGGACGGCCAGATGGTGAAGCATGATTCATCACGCCAAGGAAACGTGTTTCCACTGCTCCAGAGTTCAATGGCGGCGAGCTTTACACCACTCCTGCCAATGCTTGGTATTGCGCATGGTGATCTTAGGCTTGCATGTGGCTGCTCGACCACGGAAACCCATTTCATGAAGCTCCCGAACAGTTCTTGTGCTGAACATTCTTCCAGAGGCAACGTCAGTTTGGAATGCAGTAGTGAGTGTTGCAACCAAGGACAGACGATTTTTACACCAGTGGTCCTGTTCTGTAAGCTTGTGTGGCCTACCACTTTGCGGCTGTGCCGTTGTTGCTCCTTGACATACCCACTTCACAATAACAGCACTAGCAGGGCAGACATTTGATGAGCTGACTTGTTGAAAAGGTGGCATCCTATGACGGTGCAAAGTTGAAAGTCACTGAGCTCTTCAGTACAGGCCATTCTACTGCCAACATTTGTCTATGAACATTGCATAGCTGGGTGCATGATTTCAGGTGTGGCTGAAATAGCCGTATCCACTCATTTGAAGGACTGTCCACATACTTTTGGCCATGTATACCGAACAAAAAATATAAACACAACATGTAAAGTGTTGGTGCCATGCTTCATGAGCTGAAATAAAAGATCCCAAAAATGTTCAATACGCACAAAAATCGTATTTCTCTCAAATGCTGTGCACAAATTTGTTTACATCCCTTTACGTGAGCACTTGTCCTTTGCCAAGATAATTAATCCACCTGACAGGTTCGGCATATCAAGAAGCTGATTAAACAGCATGACCATTACACAGGTGCACTAAAATGGCCACTACAATGTGCAGTTTTGACATACAACACAATGCCACAGACGGCTCAAGTTGTGAGAGAGTGTGCAATTGGCATGCTGACTGCAGGAGTGCCCACCATAATTTTTGCCAGATAATTTAATGTTAATTATTCTACCATAAACCGCCTCCAACACGTTTCAGAAAATGTGGCAGTACATCCAACCTGCCTCAACCTCAGATCACGTATATGGCCTAGCAGATTGCTGATGTCAACCTTGGGGAAAGATTGGGGTTATGGTATGGGCTGGCATAAACTACGAACAACAAACAAGATTGCATTTTATCGACGGCAATTTGAATACACAAAAATACCGTGACGAAATCCTGAGGCCCATTCTTGTAAGGTACTGTATCTGACCAACAGATGCATATTTGTATTCCCAGACATGTGCAATCCATAGATTAGGGCCTAATGATTTTATTTAATTTGAATGATTTCCTCATATGAACTGTAACTCAGTAAAATCAATGAAATTGTTGCGTTTATATTTCAGTATAGTGTGTGTTTTTATGATTACTTCATATCTCATAGCAAGCTATATCAGTGCGCCTACTAGCTACGTAGCTGGCAGCATCACATTCCCTGGCCAACTGCAGTACAGTGTGCGTGCCGCTCTCCATGGACCTTGCCAGTATTCAATACTGGGGTCAGCTGTGTGCGTTTGACTTTCTCAAGTTCGACATAACTAGGTTTACCAAAGTTTTAGGCAGATACTGAGTTACACACAAGCAATGTAATGAGGGACTACAATAAGGAAAAAGGTAAGAACGTGGCATTGAGAAATGTTTACAAGCTAACGTTACTATTGCTAGCTACATTATTGATTATACATTGGCACTTGCACGCATCTAACTAGTATATAAAATTGACCGATTTAACAGTTGGCTAGTATTTCGCAAGGCGAATATAGTAAACTAGACAGCTACTGTAGCACCGCACTGACGTTGACGATGGGTGGATGCCCATTTTACTCCACTTACCGAGGTAGTTTTCCCTGTGTTTGTCGCCTTTCACATCGTCCCAGTTGAACTGGTCTTGCCCTCCCCTTACACCCCCAGATCTCGAGGCACCAAACATTATTTCAGAGTTGTAATAAAGCTAAACGATGAAAGGCTTGTTTACACGTGCGCGCTAGGCCCTGTATTGATCTGCATCCAGGCAGTTTCCTTCTGACTGTCCTGCCAGGTTGGTTCTCTTCCACGTTCGCCTCGGGCGAGAAAGCTAGCACTTGGATTATATAGCAAGCTAACGTTAGAAGCACGTTGAGTAGCCTTTTTAGTATTTTGAAGAAATGTAGCTAGCTAAACTTTTTAAAAACTAAGTACACAACACCGTTGCAAACTGCTTTTTCTCTGGCGTTTGCACGATCCGCATGCGCGCAGATAGCTAATTTAGCTGGGGGCGTTCATTACGCACAGTTCGCGATGCTAAATCTGCTACCACTGTGAAACACGTTCATCAAACAATTAGATTATTTTCTATGTCAACTTTAAACATGGATTTGGTTGCAGATTGCCAGACGAGCTGTGGAAGTCTTATGTATAGTATGCGGTCTAAACGCTCACGAATTACTCGTTTATTTGGCTCGTGATGATGACGTCAAACTCGATCTGTGATGGCTCTCACACAAGGTAGACAGAATATGGAGAAGACGCCTTGGAGACATTATTGAGATCTTGGACCGCAGTCATTGCAGATGTATATGAGGCATTTCTTCAGGCTCTTCTCAGGTAGGATGATATACCCATTTGACCGCTAGTCTATAAAAGGTGTCAATAGCCCTGCTGTTTCCCTCTCATCACTGAAGAAGCTAGCTAGCCAGTCTGTCACACAGGCCATCAACATTGGTCAATCCCTGTTCCATTTGACAGAAGTTGATGTTTGCTTTCTAATTCTAAAGTTTAAAATGTATTGTTTACGTAATCATCTATCCTCTCCCACACAGCTATTAGAAGTCCAACCTGCTATAGATATTGAAAGTGGTGCCTAAATTAGGTGTCAACGTTTAGCTGGCTTCAACTTGGATGTTTCTAGAAAGCCAGCATGCTTGTGATTTTATTATAGGGGACAATATGGTGAGAAAAGGAGAACAGATTGGACCTGGATTGGCTGCTTTTGTCTATTTTGTTGTTGAATTGGAAAAAAGTGCCTTATTTAAACTGCATAAAATATGGATTCTAGGACCTTCTCATGCAATATGGTTTTTAGATTGTCAGGGGTGAAAATAAGATGGAGCGGTTTGGTATGAAGTACTGGCAAAAGCAATAGTGGGGTTATGCCGTCTACAGTTCTCTTGGAATCTATTTGACTATTTATCATTACCGCATGTAAGTCGCAGGAAAAATTCACAAATAGATGTGGAATATGCTCCAAAATGTGGTGTGGTCCAATGGTAACACAGACATTTTGCCAAGGCACAGAGAAGTGCGTGGACAGCAGTGTATGCATAAATTCAGGTTACAAGACTTCTTTAGGCCTAATGAATGAGTGAAATACCATAAGAAACATGTTGGATATGTTTTCACATCTTTTCAGTTCCTTAATCACATCTTTTCAGTTCCTTAACCGGTCAAACTGTCATTTGGAAATCTCCCTGGTCCCTAAATTCCCTCGCTTCGTGAGTGAAGAGGAAATTAAATCACTTTTCCGACGTCAACTAGGTTGTTGATGATGCATTGATAATTCTATCGATTTATGACATTCTGGTGAGCAAGGCTTTATTTAGTATTCTAGACCGGGGTTTCCCTAACTCGGTCCTGGGGCCCCCACTGGGTGCATGTGCTAGGGCAAAAAAAAAACTCAACTACACAGCTGATTCAAATAACCGTCTCATCATCAAGCTTTGAGGATTTTAATCAGCTGTGTAGTGTTAGGAGTTCAGAAATTAGCATTTTTAAAATGTAGACCTTCATTTGAAACCACTTTGCATGTTTTTTTTCCTTAACAGAAAATACAACACGTTCGGCAGAAAATAATTACATTTTCATGAAAACAGAAGTGCAATGCTATTTGGCTAACAGCCACACAAGTAAATGAACTTACAATGAAAAAGCAATGCATTTTTTGCATTTCCATCATATTTCTAATGTTTATCATAGAAAGAATGTAACCAACTACAGTTTCTAAGTTAATGTTACCCGAGAAACACTGAGAAAAGTAGCTACATATCAGTCAGTGCTGTCTGATGATAGAATGCCAGTTTGTGACTTCTCATCCAAGTGGAGAAGTATAACTGAAGCACAACATTAGTCTGACGCTGAGCAGAAATGACAATAAGAAGCTTTTTTTTTTTTTTTTTTTAATCTGCGTTTACAAAATGCAGCAAGATATCTTATGCGTTCTTTTTTTTCTGCATGAAAAACGCAGAATTCTGCATTAACGTGACTCCCGGGGGCCCCAGGACCGAGTTTGGAAAACCCTGTTCTAGACGAGCATCAAGTAATGACAGCAGATAAGCTGAATATATCAAATTATAGACAAGTTGATAAAAAAATTGCCTACCAAATGCAATACATTATAAGCGGAAACAAATCTAGATGAGGCTTAAACTATCCCCCCCGAAATCCCGCCGTCCCTGAGTAATGTGTGCAGGTAGTCTACATGAGCCTTTTGAAGTAACTGTTTGACTATCAGATGAAAACATCATGACTGGTTGTGTTTGACACATTAAAAGGTAGGCTAATACATTTTAAAAGTTAAACAACAAATCTAGACTATTAGGCCCATAGCGATCCTATTGAATTAGAGATTCTATATGTAATTCTATTAGGCCCATAAAATGTTTAAATAAAAGCACGAGCACACAGGAAGTACCCTGTACTGGGAAAAAATTACATATAATTTCACCCCTGGTTTTAAAGTTAAGCATATCCTCTGTGGTGGAATTATTCTAATCAAATGAGAGAGACTTTTGAATGTCTTCAAAACAATTTAACTTTATTTATTACTGCAGTAATGGAGTGTTAACGGTCACCCAATGGTGTAGACTTCAAGCCCAAACAAACAGGGTTAGGTTACAACTTTATACTGTTCCTGAGTCCTTGTGACGAAGAACCGATATAGAAATGATACAAAAAGGTACATTGTGATCTCATGCAACAAACATCAAGATTTACATGCCGCCAAATATGTCTCTAGTTAATTTAGTGCTTTGTTATACAGAAATAGTAATGTAACCAAGGACACGAGGTCATTCCCTCAAATGATTAAGTCCAGTGTTCATCTTCCATATGGGATAAATAAACTGGAGATTGGGTCTCCCTGGCACCAACAGACAGGCACACACACTAATCATAGAATGGAATGCAGTCTTTAGGTTATCATCAAGCCATCGTAAATCTACTGTCAGCGTTAACAGACACATGATAGTTCTAAGAACCCAATTCTGTTTGCCCTCAGAAAAACAGACCGTGTGAATGTACTAATATAGGAATACATTCTAATATATAGGTAATGTGATTAACATAATGTTGTAATTCTACGACACCTCCCTTTTTTGGGGCGGCAGGTAGGCTAGTGGTTAGAGCGTTGGGCCAGTAACCAAAAGGTTTCTGGATTGAATCCCCAAGCTGTCGTTCAGTTAACCCACTATTCCCTGGTAGGCCGTCATTGTAAATAAGAATGTGTCCTTAACTGACATGCCTAGCTAAATGTAAAAAAAAAAAAAAAAAAGTATAGCCTACACAAGTGGAATCTCTTACGTGACTGAACACTTTGTTCATATTGCTGACTGCATTAACTACTAATCAGTAGCCTAATGAAATTAAGAGCCAACTGATTTTACATGATGAAAGGTTGGTCACTGTCTGGCAAGGACCAATCACATGCTGTGGAACAGTGGAACGCATATAAGGGCCAACTGTCTTAGTAAACCTAATGTCAAATCTGTAATGGCATGCAGACTGTTTCAAATGTAATTAACTTTATCCCATGCCTGTAGTCAACTCGCATGCACCCCTTGTTTTCTGTCACATTTGAAAAGTGGTGCCTCGAGGTGTTACGTAAATCTTATAGGCTCATCCTATGTATGGTGATGTTGTAGACCCAGATATTTTCCTTGCCCCCCCCCCCCAAAAAAAACTATACCGATAACCGATTATTTAACATTTGTGACCTTTGTACCATTCTAGTACAGTTAAATAGTTGAAACACACACACTGACCAAAAGTTATTGTTGGCATTTATGTATGTCCCCATTACCAGTAAAAAAAAATATATATATATATATATATATATATATATATATATATATATTTTTTTTTCGCTTACTTGCTGTGCTGTTTCATTGTTCAGTCTCAACCAGGATTTCATCATACATTTCAAGCAGTGAAGTTTCAGCTCTGTCTGTCCGTGGCCTCTCTTCCTCGGTGCGCACTGTCACTGTGACCGTTTCCATCTTGTCCAGCTGTGTATAACATTTCACGTAAAACCTGTTTCTTGTCTGCATCTAGCATCGAGCATAGTGGCAACACAGTAGAGGCTCAAAGAGAATGCCACTGAATCTCTTGTTCACAGCCTCGAGTACTTTTGCAAGTTTTAATCCCACGGTCTGTCGGCAGTTTTGTTGCAGGCGTTTCAATGCCACGACAGAGGGTATCATGTCTGCTGCAGATGCAGTTGATTGGCTTATTTCTTGAGTCAGTTGTTCAAATGGCGCTAGGCGTGTGTTCATGTTTCAAACATGTTCTCAAATGCCATTTGAAATGGCAGCAGCGGTATGAAAACCAGCACATTCTTGAGCATGGAATACGACGAAGTCCTCGTCGACCCACTGCTGTCAGACTCATGGGGCTGACATCACTGGTCCAAATGTCAGTCATGAAGCTAATAGCAGTGACGCCCATAGCAAGTAGCTCATAGATGTGCGTTTCAACAATGTGTAACTCCAGTAGGGCAACATCTGAAAAATAGCGCCTACTTGGCAGTGTGTGTAGCGGGGCTCGACCAGTCGGCAAAAGCCAACATCATCCACGACAGAATGGTTTGTGCGCTAAGTATTTTTCTGCTTTTGTTCTATAGTGGGCCCACAGTGGGCCACGGTAACGGTACGGTTATATTGCATCCTTCACTCATGCTGCCAAACATACCCTTGTAAAACTGACCATCCTACCAATCCTCGACTTTGGCGATGTCATTTACAAAATAACCTCCAATACCCTACTCAACAAATTGGATGCAGTCTATCACTGTTGTTCTCAACTTGCCTACCTGGTTAAATAAAGGTGAAATAAATACCTTGGCATTTTTCCTATTTTGTTGCCTTACAACCTGGAAATAAAATAGATTTTTGGGGTTTGTATCATTTGATTTACACAACATGCCTACCACTTTGAAGATGCAAAATATGTTTTATTGTGACACAATCAAGAAATAACAAAAAAAACAGAACTACTTCAATACTTTGTAGAGCCACCGTTTGCAGTAATTACAGCTGCAAGTCTCTTTGGGTATGTCTCTATAAGCTTGGCATACATTTTGGCATCTATACATACATTTTGCCTGATCTTCAAGGCAAAACTGCTCCTTCAAGTTGGATGGGTTCCGCTGGTGTACAGCAATCTTTAAGTCATACCACAGATTCTCAATTGGATTGAGGTCTGGGCTTTGACTAGGCTATTCCAAGACATTTAAATGTTTCCCCTTAAACCACTCAAGTGTTGCTTTAGCAGTATGCTTAGGGTCGTTGTCCTGCTGGTAGGTGAACCTCCGTCCCAGTCTCAAATCTCTGAAAGACAAACAGGTTTCCCTCAAGGACTTCCCTGTATTTAGCGCCATCCATCATTCTTTCCATTCTGATCAGTTTCCCAGTCCCTGCCGATGGAAATGATGAGAGATGTTGGGTTTGCGCCAGACATAGCATTTTCCTTGATGGACAAAAAGCTCAATTTTAGTCTCATCTGACCAGAATACCTTCTTCCATATCTTTGGGGAGTGCTCCGTGGGATGTTCAATGTTTTGGATATTTTTTTTAGAACCCAACCCTGATCTGTACTTATCCACAACTTTGTCCCTGACCTGTTTGGAGAGCTTCTTGGTCTTCATAGTGCCGCCCCTTGCTTAGTTAGTGGTGTTGCAGACTAGGCGGCCTTTCAGAACGTGTATATATACTGAGATCATGTGACACTTCGATTGCACACAGGTGGACTTTATTTAACTAATTATGTGACTTCTGAAGGTAATTGGTTGCACCAGATCTTATTTAGGGGCTTCATAGCAAAGTGGGTGAATAGATATGCACACACTACCAGGAAAAGGTTTTAGAACACCTACTCATTCAAGGTTTTTCTTTATTTACTATTTCCTACATTGTAGAATAGTAGACAAAAACTATGAAATAACACAAGAAATCATGTAGTAACCAAAAAAGTGTTAACCTCTCTGGGGTATGTGGGACGCTAGCGTCCCACCTGGCCAACATCCAGTGAGATTGCAGAGCTCCAAATTCAAATACAGAAATACTCATTATAAAAATTCAGAAAAGATACAACTATTTTACATTGGTTTAAAGATGAACTTCTTGTGAATCCATCCACGGTGTCAGATTTCATAAATGCTTTAAGGAGAAAGCATACCTTACAATTATTTGAGAACATAGCCCAGCAGACAAATCATTACAAACAGTAACCAGCCAAGTAGAAGGGTTACACAAGTTCGAAATAGAGATAAAATTCATCCCGTACCTTCGATGATCTTCATATTGTGGCACTCAGAAGACATTCATTTATTCAATAAATATCCCTTTTGTTCGATAATGTCTCTTTTATATCCGAAAACCTCAGTTTTGTTAACATTTTCTTCAGTAATCCACAGGCTCAAACAGTCACAACAGGCAGACAAAAACAAAATCAAAATTGTTTCCGTAAAGTTCATAGAAACATGTCAAACGATGTTTATATTCAATCCTCAGGTTGTTTTTAGCCTAAATAATCTATCATATTTCAACCGGACAATAACGTCGTCAATATAAAAGGTAAACTAGAAAGGCACTCTCTCTGGTCGCGCGCATGAAAAAGTGACCCGGCAGGGTCCACTCATTCAGACTGCTCTTACTCCCTCATTTTTCAGAATACAAGCCTGAAACCATTTCTAAAGACGGTTGACATCTAGTGGAAGGCATAGGAACTGCAATTTGAGTCCCTAAGTAAATGGATACTGTAATGGCATTGAATAGAAAACTTCAAGAAAAATCCTACTTCCTGAATGGCTTTTTCTCAGGCTTTTGCCTGCCAAATCAGTTCTGTTATACTCAGACATTATTTTTTTAAACAGTTTAGCAAACTTTAGTTTCTTCTAATCTACTAATTAAGCAGATAATACAGGGAGATGGATTATACCATTGGTAGATGTCAACCACGTTCAATTCATTGTTGTAAATATTTATGCTTCCCATAATAGGTCAAGTAACTGTACTTTATTTAGAGACATTGAGAGGAAAATAAGTAAAATTGTCTACATTCCCATTGGCCAAAGTAATATGGTGTGGAGATTTTAATACAGTATCACATGATAATCTTGATAGCAATTCTGTTTGTGAGATAAGGAATATGTCTAAGGTCAGAGGTGTTCTAGATATTTGGAGACACTGAACCCAGATAATCTTATGTTTATATTGGGTATCAAAGATTTATCTATACAATCCCGTATTGATTTCTGAAGATATGGCTGACAAGGTTGATACAGTCTTAATTGAACCATAGATTTTTTTTAACAGACCACAAAGGGATCTCGATAAATATGCATGGTTTGTCAACAAAAAAAGTTTGTTACTGGAAAATGAACAAGACTCTAGAGAATGAAGTATTTAAGAAGGAAGTAGCAGGAATTATTGATAAATACTGGAATTGTGCCTGTGTTAAAAATACGTTTGGAAGTTACTGGGAGCTAATTTTTATTTATTTCACCTTTATTTAACCAGGTAGGCAAGTTGAGAACAAGTTCTCATTTACAATTGCGACCTGGCCAAGATAAAGCAAAGCAGTTCGACACACACAACAACAGAGTTACACATGGAGTAAAACAAACATACAGTCAATAGTACAGCATAAACAAGTCTATATACGATGTGAGCAAATGAGGTGAGATAAGGGAGGTGAAGGCAAAAAAGGCCATGGTGGCAAAGTAAATACACTATAGCAAGTAAAACACTGGAATGATAGATTTGCAATGGAAGAATGTGCAAAGTAGAAATAAAAATAATGGGGTGCAAAGGAGCAAAATAAATAAATAAATTAAATACAGTAGGGAAAGAGGTAGTTGTTTAGGCTAAATTATAGGTGGGCTATGTACAGGTGCAGTAATCTGTGAGCTGCTCTGACAGTTGGTGCTTAAAGCTAGTGAGGGAGATAAGTGTTTCCAGTTTCAGAGATTTTTGAAGTTCGTTCCAGTCATTGGCAGCAGAGAACTGGAAGGAGAGAAAGAAATAATTGGTTTTGGGGGTGACTAGAGAGATATACCTGCTGGAGCGTGTGCTACAGGTGGGAGATGCTATGGTGACCAGCGAGCTGAGATAAGGGGGACTTTACCTAGCAGGGTCTTGTAGATGACATGGAGCCAGTGGGTTTGGCGACGAGTATGAAGCGAGGGCCAGCCAACGAGAGTGTACAGGTCGCAATGGTGGGTAGTATATGGGGCTTTGGTGACAAAATGGATTGCACTGTGATAGACTGCATCCAATTTGTTGAGTAGGGTATTGGAGGCTATTTTGTAAATGACATCGCCAAAGTCGAGGATTGGTAGGATGGTCAGTTTTACAAGGGTATGTTTGGCAGCATGAGTGAAGGATGCTTTGTTGCGAAATAGGAAGCCAATTCTAGATTTAACTTTGGATTGGAGATGTTTGATATGGGTCTGGAAGGAGAGTTTACAGTCTAACCAGACACCTAAGTATTTGTAGTTGTCCACGTATTCTAAGTCAGAGCCGTCCAGAGTAGTGATGTTGGACAGGCGAGTAGGTGCAGGTAGCGATCGGTTGAAGAGCATGCATTTAGTTTTACTTGTATTTAAGAGCATTTGGAGGCCACGGAAGGAGAGTTGTATGGCATTGAAGCTTGCCTGGAGGGTTGTTAACACAGTGTGTTAACAACTAATGAAAATGTATATAAGGTTTTTGGCTATTTCAATGGGGAAATGAATTGCTCGTGTCAAGAGAAAGAATAAGACATCATAAAGGGAATAATGGATTATACTAAAAACTACTGAACTAT
Organism: Oncorhynchus mykiss; assembly: GCF_057628025.1. Lineage (NCBI taxonomy): Eukaryota > Metazoa > Chordata > Actinopteri > Salmoniformes > Salmonidae > Oncorhynchus > Oncorhynchus mykiss. The sequence continues at coordinate 13,927,035 of NC_143049.1, forward strand.
CTTCATTGCAAATGCAGTTAGACTGTATCTATGAGGAAAAGGCCCGGGGAGCGTTTGTAAGATCAAGAGGGAGAGAAAAATAGAAAATATTTCTTTAATTTAGAAAAAAGGGCAGGCGAAAATACTTCCATATGTAAATTAACGATAAATAATACTCCCAATGAAAATCCAAAATAAATCTCTCAGCATGTATAAAGATTCTGATAGAACTGGGCAACATCAGCCCAGTCAACCTCCAATATGAATATTTTCTTAGACAATGTAGCAAACATTGCTAAGAAGATAGATAATGATTTTTGAGTTATCTGAAATTGAGAAGACTATTAAAAGGCTTAAGGACAATAGGTCCCCTGGAAATTATGGTTTAATAAGCGAGATTTATAAAGCATTCAATGATAAACTGATTCCTTTCATTCTTGCTATGTTTCAAGAATCAATAGAAAAAGGGTTGCCGGCTTCCTTAAAGCAAGGTTGTACTCAGGGAAAGGACAGTTTATATAAATGAGTGTCATGAACAACTACTTAACAACACCTTTTACAAGAAACTCAGAAGTGACCCCACTTTCCAATTTCAGAATACTATCTTTACTGTCCTAGAAGGGTATTTTAAGTTCTGGTCAGATAACCAAAAAAGAACACGACTTTTTGGCTATTCAACACCCTAAAATTGCCACGTTCTATACTATACGAAATTACACAAGAATGTTACAAAACCTCCAGGGCGCCCTATTGTAGTGGGCATTGATGCAGTAACGGCCCCTCTATCTACTTTTTGTTTACTTTTCTATTAGACCACTCGCAGAACAGCTCCCCTCCTTTGTAAAGGACACCAGCAGTATGATCTCTATTATTGAATCTCTTGATCCTCTCCCTGAGAATATCTTGTTAGTTTCTTTTGATGTTGAGTCGTTATACACAAATATTGCACACGAGGGCGGTATTGAAGCTATGGAACATTTTCTTCTGCAACGTGACCCTAATGAACTACCTTCCAGTCCCTGCATTATAACATTGGCTGAAATAGTACTCACACACAACTACTTTATGTTTCTAAATGATTTCTTTATTCACACGAAGGGTACTGCTATGGGATCCCCCATGGCTCCTAACTATGCTAATTTGTATGTGGGTTACATGGAGAAACAGTATTTTCAATCCTCTCAACAATTTTTTTTTGTATTATTTGGAAACGGTATATTGATGATATTAACACAGCTCCAGCTGTGTTAATATTGTTGAATGTGCTCCTGTTCGTACACCCAGTGAGACTAACAGATGTATACAGTAGATACTGTGTAGTTTGACACTGCGTTGGGATTTTGCAAACAGGACACTGACTTTACAACGCCTGGAGCTGTTTTGCGTTTTTCTTAACTCCTGTTCTGAACATTTGAGATTTACTATGCAATCTGATACACGTCAAATCCGTTTTCTTGATCTTCTGATCTTGTGTGAAAATAATGTTCTATACACGGATCTTTACAGGAAACCTACTGATTGTAACAGTTTGTTGAGGGCTGACAGTTGTCACCCACTTCCCTTGAAAAATAGTTTGCCCTACAGCCAATTGTTTTTTGATAATTATTTTAATTCGACACAATTAGATTTCGACAAAAATGTAACCAATTTTAAAATAAGGCTGTATTGTAACAAAATGTGGTTAAAGTCAAGGGGTCTGAATACTTTCTGAATGCACTCAAATAATGGCCCAGGTTCGTTTGTTTGACACCCCTGTCCTACAGACAACCTAGTGATTGCCTTCTTTCAGGTATGTCACAAACTGCTGGCCAGGGTTTAAACTGTGTACTGAGAGGTGATTGGAGGGATCAACGATTTGGTTTCACTATGTTTGCGCGTGCGTTCATACAGTCTGCTACCACAAACACCACATTTGACTGGCCCCAGGCTTCAGCATATAATCGTGTTGCTCAATTCACTTTCCTATTCTGTCCTCACACATCCTGCTGCTCAGCCAGCTCCCTCACTCACAAGTCTACTGACGGTGACCAAAGGTAAGAGGGAAGAGCGACTTTAGCCAATATGGTTAACAACTAAATAGTTTGCTTAATTTCAGTTTGAGACTAAACAGGCAGTCATTATGTAGAGATTAGAGTAATTGTGCCAACGAAACCGCATCTTCCATAACTCTTTTGTTGTTGTGTATTTTCAGCTGTTTGAATCTGGTGTTCAAAACCGAAAGTAAAATATGCAAAAACTAACCTTAAGAACGGGAAGTATAGTAATTAGGGTTGGGCTGAGTACTCGGACAAAATTAGTATCATAACTGATATGGAGAATTTTCCGAATAAGATTTTGACACGAGTATTATTATTTTTTGTAATTTAACTGTGATCGGGAAACTATTTTCAGTTGCCAGCATTTCTCGCTCTCACTCAAACTGTGTAAAGAGAAGCGTGCTCTAAACAACTATTGGCTAGTTATTCTGTCTGTAAAGAAACGGGCGGGGTATCGATTGAGCCTGCTGCAACGATTGGATTACAACGAACTGCTCTCAATTCCCAATACGGACAAGCGCAGCTCAGTTTCACTCACTCGTTTCCGGGCACAAGTTTTATCTTCTAACATCTTGTACGATCTGTAGCTAGTCATTGTTCAATTTAGTTATTTCCAGACGACTATGGTTGTTTTTGTCTGTCTACTTGGCGTTGTTTGGTAGGCCTACCTTGTCTGTCCATATAATTAATTATTCCACTGCTGACGACGTCTGCCATTATGTCGTGATCAAAGCCCATGCTTGCTTGCTATTATTTATTCTCGCATAGGCATTTTTAGGACATGTCAATTCGGAGAGGAAAAAAAGACCATTGGCAATTTTTAGCATTTAAATGTTGGTGAGGCAAACACCCCTATTTTTTTTATATACATGCCAACAAAGCCACTAGACAAGACACAACACTAAATAATACATTTATTAAACTATAACTGTGCCCACAAACTGTTAGGGCCTACTTAAAGTTGTCCCAACAGCAGAGCTTTTTTCTTCAGCGGCGCCTTGTCTGGCAGTGAAACAGTTCATGTACTGCCTTAAAAAAACAGCTGATATTGCTGACTTGCCTAAACAAATGTGGCTTCTACTGACAATTGAGATGTACAAACTATGGCATAAGGGGACGTCAAGTGGAAAAGACAATTTCAATTAATCTTTCTTAGCTACAGTATACATATCTCCCTGGCATATTGCAGCATACAATACATTTTTTAGACTCACGTTGTTGTGCTGTGCTCACTTGAACAGGAAGGTGATGCGTCGGTCCTTTGTGGCAAATCTCATCGAAGTCTGGCATTCTCTGGATTTATTGGGCTTTCAGACAACTGTGTACTCTTGGGGGGGGAACAGGGTTGAATCATGACATCAGTGATCTTCAGGTCAGAGCTCTAGAAAGAGGCCTGGGTTCCCGACCGTTCAAAATATATTTTCCCAGTTTGATCTTCTTTTTTCTTCTTCTTCGGACTTTCCAGTTGCCTTGAACTCACTGAAGTCTGAGATTCCGAGTTTCCGGTTTTGAACTGTGCCGAAGTCATTCTGGATTGATAGCATGGCCAATATTCAACCTTTTTTTATGGCTCAATTAATGTTTATCCTTTTATGCTTGGAAAATGACCCGTAAACCCAGACTTGGACCACACACCCACTCCACTGAATAACAGGCTAGTGATTTGGTTTGCAACGCTTGCAGTTAACCACTGATTCCTTCCAAACCACTCACTGTTGAATGTGTTTTCCAACTTGTTGTGTAATGTTTATGGCCGACGAGCACAATACATTTAATCTATAATTTCTCTTCATATGACAAGGGTTTGCCAGTAGATTGTTGACTTGGTTCATGATGACTGCTAGCTAAGATTTTGAAAGTATGTTGTCCAATCAAAGCTGCGGTTGATTTAATGTCATTTTTTCTGTGGACAATGACCTTGAGCCTTCTTGGATGGGCACTTCTAATGTAACTCTATGGCAACACCCAAGAGGCTTGGATTTACGAGCTCTTCCTGTAGATTTTGCAGTGACGTAGTGTCCCCATGAGTGACAGAACAATGAGCCAATCACGGCACGAGAGAATATTACCAACCCCTACGCTCCGTATTTTTCGCTGGCTGCCGCACCACCATAGAAATCACTGAGCTAGGCTGAAACACATGCATTTTGCAGCTGCCTTTTAAGAAAGGAGAACAGAGACCATGTTTGTATGCGTTTTATTGATTTGAAAAAAATGTTTACTTTACATGTATTAATGCCAAAATAACATGTAACAAAAAATATATACAATTATAAAACGGGTGACCAATGTTTTATATGGCCCTAACAAAATGTATTTTTTATTAGCTAAACAGGTGGGGTTCAAAATAAGTGGGGCTCTAACCCACCAGTCCTGCATGATGGGTCGCCACTGAAAATGACAAATTTATATTGTTTATCTTGATTTACAAGTGTCAGGAGAGAAATGTTGCTCTTGTAAGTGAAACAATATATGGGTCAAGTGAATTTGCCTTTCATCAAAGTCTCTGTCTGGAATAAATGTAGGCAAATAGCCAGCCATGCATCCTGCTCATAAATAGCCAATCTTGCCGATCTTGTTGATAATTGAATAGGACTAATTGAAGTAAATTGTGCATTGTCGTCTGATGGGGTTGTTTAACAATGTGTGTGAATTATTTTTGTTTTGTATGAATTATTTTTTTGTCAAATCGCCAATTGGCAACTCATCCCTTATGGGTTTAATTGACACATAAACAAACAATACATTAATTCACGTGGTGATAATGTAATGTTTTCTGCATCGCATAAAGAGTGAAAAAATGTAAATGTAAAAATCAATACATAACCTTTTTTACTTTTACCCAAACAATAAATATATCACTATATACAGAAAAAATGGAAGGCTTTTGAACCCAGTCTAGTACAAAGAGAAGATTCATATGGGAGACGAGCCTATACACACGTACCATTGACTACATAGACGCTAAATATTTTTAAAATGTAATTATAGGCAGCACTTTTCATTTTATTTCAGGCTTTATCTAAATATTCCTCAAATGCACAATGGACAAACATTTCAGTTTCTCCTCATCACTCAGCCACACAATGCCAGGTATATCTGGTGTGCTTTCTGGAATAAGAGCTATTGTTTATCGTGGTAGAAAGGGCTATGTAACTTGAAGAAATAGAGGATAAAATGGGTATTGTTCTCTATTTCTTCAAGGTCACAACAGATGTTCCGTATAGAAAGGTAATATGTTCATCAATCAAAAGACCCCAAATATTTATTATTTCTAGTAAACTCAAGAATGTTTACACCAAAAAAACTGAAACACTTCTCAGTACCTGGTTTTCTAAAATGCATTCCGTGTTTTTGTCTGGTTGATCATGAGTCTCCATTTTTATTTTGTATTTTTTTTACACATTGACTGCACATAATAACATGTTCTTCAGGTCTTGTTCAGTTTCTGCCATCAAAATAATATCAGCATATAAAACGATACTTAGCATTTCATCATGTCTTACTCCCAATATTTAACTGTCACATTTATTTTGCCAAATCATTACTAAACATAGCAAACAAAGTCGGTGATAAGGCGTCTCCTTGTTTTACACCCGAGGGTGTGGGAAACCAATCTGTACGATATTCATTAACAAGCACACAAGCAATTGGTACTTTGTAAAGAGACTGGATTGCGTGATAACATCAACCCCTCTTTAACAAACTTTGGGCTAAAAGATCCCTATTTGCGAAATCAATGAAACATGCAAAAGTAGTCTTTGTGTAATCTATTTCTTATTATTGTACCGATCGAGAAGATATGATCTATACAGGCTCTGGATTCACAAAAAATTATTTTGTTCTTCCACCAGAATGTTTTGATCCTCCTAAAAGGTCATTAGCCTATTGGTTGAGAATGAATGAATATAATTTATAAACCGTACTCAAACTTATGCCCCTATAATTCAGTGGCACTCTGGTCTTTTTTGAAGATTTGGGAATGGGATTCACTATATCAAGTAGATGGCAGTATACTGTACTCAAAACAAATGTGTCGCAAATCATATATGACATCAATTAATTAAGGAGATTTAAAACCTCATTAGGCAGTTTATCAATACCAAACGCTTTCCCATTGTTTGCGTCAATCACCTTAACTTCTGCCACAGACAGCTCCTCGTGTGTGTGTATTTCAACTGTACACACACCTTAGCCGGATACATTTAAACTCAGTTTTTCACAATTCCTGACATTTAATCCTAGTAAAATTCCATGTTTTAGGTCAGTTAGGATCACCACTTTATTTTAAGAATGTGAAATGTCATAATAATAGTAAAGTGATTTATTCTGGCTTTTGTTTCATCACATTCCCAGTGGGTCAGAAGTGTACATACACTCAATTAGTATTTGGTAGTATTGCATTTTAAATTGTTTAACTTTGGTCAAATGTTTCGGGTGAGTTTTGACCCATTTCCTCCTGACAGAGCTGGTGTAACTGAGTCGGGTTTGTAGGCCTCCTTGCTCGCACACGCTTTTTCAGTTCTGCCCACACATTTTCTATTGGATTGAGGTCAGGGCTTTGTGATGGCCACTTCAATACCTTGACTTTTTGTTGTCTTTAGGTCATTTTGCCACAACTTTGGAAGTATACTTGGTCATTGTCCATTTAGAAGACCCATTTGCGACCAAGCTTTAACTTCCTGATTGATGTCTTGATGTTATTTCAATATATCAACATAATTGTCCTTCCTCATGATGCCATCTATTTTGTGAAGTGCACCTGTCCCTCCTGCAGCAAAGCACCCCCACAACATGATGCTTCCACCCTTGTGCTTCGCGGTTGAGATAGTGTTCTTCAGCTTGCAAGCGTCCCTCTTTTTCCTCCAAACATAACGATGGTCATCATGGCCAAACAGTTCTATTTGTTTCATCAGACCAGAGGACATTTCTCCCAAAAGTACGATATTTGTCCCCATGTGCAGTTTCAAACCGTAGTCTTGCTTTTTTATGGTGGTTTTGGAGCCGTGGCTTCTTCCTTGCTGAGCGGCCTTTCAGGCTATGTCGATATAGGACTCGTTTTTACTGTGGATATAGATACTTTTGTACCGGTTTCCTCCAGCATCTTCACAAGGTCCTTTGCTGTTGTTCTGGGATTGATTTGCACTTTTCGCACCAAAGTATATTCATCTCTTGGAGACAGAACGTGTCTCTTTCCTGAGCGGTATGACGGCTGCGTGGTCCCATGGTGTTTATACTTGCGTACTATTGTTTGTACAGATGAACGCGGTACCTTCAGGCGTTTGGAAATTGCTCCCAAGAATGAATCAGACCTGTGGAGGTCTACAAATAAAATTCTGTCTTGGCTGATTTTATTTAGATTTTCCCATGATGTCAAGCAAAGAGGCACTGAGTTTGAAGGTAGGCCTTGAAATGCATCCACAGGTACACCTCAAATTGACTCAAATGATGTCAATTAGCCTATCAGAAGCTTCTAAAGCCATGACATCATTTTCTGGAATTTTCCAAGCTGTTCAAAAGCACAGTCAACTTAGTGTATGTAAACTTCTGACCCACTGGAATTGTGATAGATTATTTCACTGTAAAACATTGTTGGAAAAATGACTTGTCATGCATAATGTAGATGTCCTAACCAACTTGCCAAAACTATAGTTTGTTAACAAGAAATTTGTGGAGTGATTGAAAACGAGTTTTAATGATTCCAACCTAAGTGTATGTAAACTTCCGACTTCAACTGTGTGTGGGTTCTAACATTGATTTCCATTTTAGTTCTCAGGGAAAATGTCTTTATAAAAAATATTCCTCGAAATATGCCACATTTTTGTTACCTAAGAACAAACTAGCAAACCCCTTCTCCCACTCCTTAAGTACCTGTGTAATATCAGAGTTCAGCCCCTCTGACTTCCATTGGAATTTTCTAATGTTGTTTTGGTCCTAACTTGTTTATTTGGCTCAAACTGTTGAGGATTTCATGTCTGGATCTCCTCAAGGGTGTAATAACTGCCCTCTATCTCTGTTTGAGTAGGTGTAGTGTTTTATCAAACATGTTTTTTCTGAAATGCCTTGCTAAAATTTTCTCTTGTATTCCTATTTTTACACTGTAAAAATAAGTACTCAGCCTTGTGCATTACTGACCGTATTAATGAATGAGTGAAGCAATATAATGCCCTCTTGAGTGATGGCGCACTTGAGGTACAGGCTTTTACCGGCATTTAAAGCGCACTTCTGGGTTTTCCAATTTACGAGTATCAAGTGTGATAGAACAGATACAATTACGAGGATGAGGAGATCGGCACGTAGAACAGATTTACCGCTTCTTAGGCTTGCTTTCAATGAGAATGACCGAGATCTCACATTTCTATGCAAATTTGTTTGGGTGTCCAAAAAGTGACATATATTGCAGCTTTTAAACAGTCGTTCCAGACTGAAAAGCTGTACTGAAATCACTTCTTCTGCCTTGCAATCGGAAGCAGCAGAGTCATTTTAGGCTCTCCAATTAGATTGTTCCATGGGGGTGCCGTGGTAACCACTGTTGGGGTTATTTGGTCCTACTAGTCTTGCTTACGATGTGTACTACAGAATCACCAATTCGTCAGTTTTTATAGGATACCTGGTTTGTCATATTCAGCCCTTGGGCCTATTTGTGGTGTTTAGACCAGGTGTATTACACCACTATTTGAATATAGGCAAATAGAGATTTAGTAGTTTCGTCATATGAATAAAGGATAGGCCTAGGTATGTTTTTAGTCTCAAGAATGACAGCTGCTGCGCCGGGCCGTTTCTCCTCGTGACACCAGTTCCAACCGTTTGTCTCGTTACATAACTCATGCCATGAAGACATAATGTAACCACCACACCCCGTGCAGTGAGGAATTCCAGACTGTTGGATTCTCTCATCTTACCCCCTCCTCCTCCTCCTCTCCCCCAGCTATGGCAGGACCCAGGCCAGTGGTGCTGAGTGGCCCGTCAGGGGCTGGGAAGAGCACGCTGCTCAAGAACCTGCTCAAGGAGTACGAGGGCGTGTTTGGCTTCAGCGTCTCGCGTAAGTGTGCTCTGCACCAGTCCCCTGTTAACTGTGTAAAATGTCAGGGAGGTGTCAGTTCCAGAAATAAAATATCTAATTGTGTGCTCTCATCCTTTAGATACAACAAGGAGCCCTCGTCCTGGTGAAGAGAATGGCAAAGGTAGGTAGGGTTTTTAAACTCCACGATAGACACTTGTGCTCCAAATCCTCCTGTTGCATCACTTTTTAAAATTAGGTCGCCCAAAGATGGTTGAAGCTATGCTGTCCCCTGTGTCTTTATTCCTTTCAATAACCAACCTTTTTAACATAAAATTGTTGTTTCAGATTACCATTATGTTACAAGGGAGTATATGCAGGCCAGCATCGACAAAGGGGAGTTCATTGAGAGCGCAGTGTTTTCGGGGAACATGTACGGGACGAGCAAGGCCTCGGTGCAGGCCGTTAAAGACAAGAACCTGATCTGCATCCTGGACATCGACATGCAGGGCGTTAGGGCTGTCAAGACGACAGACCTCAACCCCATCTACATCTCGATCCAGCCTCCGTCCATGAACATACTGGTGAGAGCCAGGAGGCATTATAAAATGGTGTACCAGGGTCATTTGTGTCTTGTTTAACTTGTGTACAATTGGTTATATAAGTCCAATAACTCCTGATCTAACGCTAACCCACCCATGATGATCTCCCTCTGACATTTTGGCATTTTAGGAGAAACGTTTAAGGGACAGAAATACTGAGTCAGAGGAGAGCCTCCAGAAACGTTTAGATGCTGCTCAGGTGGACATGGAGATAAGTGAGTCTGATTCTGGAGAGACTTTGACCTAAAACAGAGTTGTATGTTTATAAATGAAATGTTGAGAAGTTCGTTAAGGATGTTGTCTAAAACGGTTCCCACGATCTTTCAGGCAAGGAACCTGGCATATTTGACATTGTCGTTGTCAATGATAATCTCGACGATGCCTATGGGAAGTTGAAAGACGCCCTTATTGAGGTGAGTTTGTAGCGACATAACAGAGCTGGGTATGATGGACGGGGCCATATGCACCATTTTAACTTAATAGATATTTGTCAGTAAATAATTTATAGATATGTCAGTGTTGATTTTCACCATATCCAAAATGTCATCCTCAAACCTACTTTCTTTCTTCAGGAAATCAAAAAAGTTCAGAAAAACAACTTGTCTTAAGCGACGAGAAACCTGACAGCCATCCTGGCCACTCCTTACAAAATGGCAGCCCTCCTATTCCAATCCTGAACATTCCGTCAGATACCGGTGTTGGAAGGAACTACAGACAACCTGCCTCGCCCCGAACCACAGATGGTAGCCTTCTGAGTGCGCAGGAATATCTTTTTACATATTTGGAAGATAGAAGTGAACTATTTTGCTGTATTTATTTATTTGCCTGGTGGTCAGCTTAAAAGTTGTTGTATTTTGATCCACAAAGAAAAATACTCCATTAATGGTTAACCTGGGACTACCTTGTTTTATTTTACTATGAAGGAGTACTGCACATAGGAGTTTCTGCCGCCAAGTCATTCTTCTGTGCATCTACCAGTATTATAGCCCCTAAGCATTCTATTTGTATTCACTCTGACCATAATAACAAGACTCATTCCACCTAGTGCTCAGCAAGAGCGGATCCTTGTATGGTATGTATGTTCGCAAATGTCCTGGCTTGCCCCGAAGTCTAGCCCTGTCGGTACAGCTTCGGAACATTGCTGTTCTGTTCCTGTCTAGCAGAACTGACCTGAAAATGTGGTTGTACTGAAATGCGTTGGTTGTCATTAGCCACAACACGGTTCCACAGCTATAGCCAGAAAGGTAAAGAGTAGGGAGAGGCCCAGGCCTTTCATTCCTTTTAAGAGGGATTGTTGACTAACAATATTGTCAACATAGAGCAGCTAACAACCAATCACAATGCCAGGGGCTTGGGCACTAGCTAACTCTGGCCCTTGCATCGTCATACACGGAAGCACCATCCATTCATATACATTCATAGCCGATCTCAGGAACTGACTGTAGCCTAGCTGCTGTTTGCTAGGGATCCTAGTCAACTTGTGTGTGTGAGGCAATCTGTTTGAAGTTTCCCTGTAGGTTTTTACCATACTATTGAAATTATAGAATGACTTAATTTACCAATAAAACAGATTGCCAATTAGGATTTACAATCATGTTAATCACTAGAACAGCTATACAGGAAGCTGCACTTTCTGAGACCACGACTTACCCCGAATAGATTTTTGTTCACTGTTGTACAGGCGTGAAACTTTTATGTTTTGTGTTCATTATTTTACAAATCTCACCTGTAGTATAATATGCAGTGGGTTCTTTTGGACAGAAAACAATTGAATGAGAATAAAAGATCAATGGCATATTTAAATAACTGGAGCAAGTAGTGTCAGTCCTTAAAGGAGAATAAAGAAAAGCGTAGAACTAAGCACACGGAACATCGGCTTTACTTGAAACTGGCTACATTGAATTCCACAAACCGGTCTTAAAAAAGGCTACATTGTTTCAGCAGCTTTTGATGGCTTTTAAGTTTGTAGTTTGACATGCCTTGTTTCACAAGGCAACTTCCATTCACAACCCAAATTGAGTGCATTAGTAACTTTTATTTGACACAGGCTACTGTGGCCCATGACTAATGCACCACTGCTTCTTGTCCTTTTGTGTTTGATCTCCCTTTGAATTCATTACTTTGCACAAATGACTTAATGAAACATGTTTGACTAACCAACGTTTCAATGATTGAAGGCTTGATTCAGTCTAAAGCTGAAGCTTTATATTCATTGATAGAATTTACGTTAATTTACGATTGAGCCGACATATGCCGCGTTTACAGTGAGTGCAGTCTCCACTAAAGCGGAAACATTGCCTTTAATTTGAAATCACTCTATAAAGCTGAACTTCCCCGATGCAGACTGAAGCCCTGCTTTGCATGTAAAATTGTTTTCAGTGGCCAGATATTGACACGTCACCCAACCTTCATTCAAGTCCTTGTTTTACAAATATGTATGCGTTTTACAACTGTAGTAAAGTCAAATAATGAAACTATATTGCCTGGATATCTTATTTTATACACATAGTGATCCAGTTTTCAATCAGTAACTGAAAACAGCCAATGATTTGCTTAACATTATAGCAGGTTGAAGGCCACGCACCTGACCTGAAATATGTAATCAATAGTTAGAGCTACCATTGTCGACTCCTAATTCTGGCTAGTATTTCTTAGCCCTACACTTTAAAACACTGCCAAAAAAAAAAAAGAGAGACATCCTCGCTGTCAACTGTTTATTTTCAGCAAACTTAACATGGTTAAATATTTGTATGAACATAAGATTAAACAACTGAGACAAACTGAACAAGTTCCACAGACGTGATGAACAGAAATGGAATAATGTGTCCCTGAACAAAGGGAGGGGGGGGGGTGGGGTCAAAATCAAAAGTAACAGTGAGTAGTATCTGGTGTGGTCACCAGCTGCATTAAGTACTGCAGTGCATCTCCTCAGACTGCACCAGATATGTTCTTGCTGTGAGATGTTACCCCAGTCTTCCACCAAGGCCCTCCAATCCAACAGGTCCCAGATGTGCTCAATGGGATTGAGATCTGGGCTCTTCGCTGGCCATGGCAGAACACTGACATTCCCGTCTTGCAGGAAATCACACACAGAACGAGCAGTATGGCTGGTGGCATTGTCATGCTGGAGGGTCATGTCAGGATGAGCCTGCAGGAAGGGTACCACATGAGGAAGGAGGATGTCTTCCCTGTAACGCACAGCGTTGAGATTGCCTGCAATGACAACAAGCTCAGTCCGATAATGCTGCGACGGACCCTCCACCTCCAAATCGATCCCGCTCCAGAGTACAAGCCTCGGTGTAACGCTCATTCCTTTGACAATAAACGCGAATCCGACTATCACGACTCGTCAGTGAAGAGCACTTTTTGCCAGTCCTGTCTGGTCCAGCGACGGTGGGTTTGTGCCTATAGGCGGCATTGTTGCTGGTAATGTCTGGTGAGGACCTGTCTTACAACAGGCCTACAAGCCCTCAGTCAAGCGCCTCTCAGCCTATTGCGGACAGTCTGAGCACAGATGGAGGGATTGTGCGTTCCTGGTGTAACTCGGGCAGTTGTTGCCATCCTGTACCTGTCCCGCAGGTGTGATGTTCAGATGTACCAATCCTGTGCAGGTGTTACACGTGGCCTGCCACTGCAAGGGCGATCAGCTATCCGCCCTGTCTCCCTGTAGCGCTATCTTGGGCGTCTCACAGTACGGACATTTTATTGCCCTGGCCACATCTGTAGTCCTCATGCCTCCTTGCAGCATGCCAGAGGCACGTTCACGCAGATGAGCAGGGACCCTGGGCATCTTTTTTTCAGACTAAGTTTTCATAACTGTGACCTTAATTGCCTACCGTCTGTAAGCTGTTAGTGTCTTAACGACCGTTCCACAGGTGCATGTTCATTAATGGTTCATTGAACAAGCATGGGAAACAGTGTTTAAACCCTTTACAATGAAGATCTGTGAAGTTATTTGGATTTTTATGATTTATCTTTGAAAGACAGGGTCCTGAAAAAGGGACGTCTGATTGGTGTCACACTTTTGCTCCAGTCCCAACTAACACACCTGACTCCAATAATCAACTAATCATGATCTTCAGTTTTAGAACGCAATCAGTTTAAATCAGCTGTGGTTGCTAGGAATGGGGAAAAGTGTGCACACCCCTCTGGTCCCGGGAGACTGGAGTTGTCCATCCCTGATATAAACCAACCCACACATCCACCAGGAGTGAATAAAACAGGCCAATCATGTTCATCAGTTGCAATTAATTTATTTAGGGATATTCAACATGTATTTTCATTAACTAAAACATGTGCAGGCAGTCAAACCCTATTTGTGCTTTATGTTGAATTTCTTACAGCAAAAAAGTTTAAATGCTTCTACAATATTTTGTTTTATCTAACATAAAACATCACTCTTACTTTGGGAAACAGTAATTCACTATTTTAAAACATGATATTGCAACAAATCCAGTGTGATCAATGACTCACTCCTAACTATGCAACTGCTCTCACCTGAACCGAATAAAGGATTGAAATGACTGTGTTAATCTGATAAACACGCAAATCAGCTACTACATATCATACGGTCACTTCTCTAAACATATTTGAATTACATTTTACTCCAAAGTAATCACAAATACTTTTAAAAAAATGGTCTAAAGTCAATCCACTCTTCATTGCTCTCAAACTGATAATGAAGACTTGGCTTTCTATAAAACAAATGACCCAGGACAAGATTAATTATCCTATATAGTTGCATGTTTTGGATGTATATAACCTGAAGTAAATTGATACACTTTTATATGAGACCTGTATAACACAATCGTAGACCGAGATCATTCCACAGCCCAAACCACAAGTGATATACAGTTCATGTAAATGTATCAACTCTGCACAACATGTAATTGACCATTTAGAAATGTTTAAAACATTTGAGACTTGATTCTGCATAGGAGGACAGACTACCCAATCTGAAGTACAATTCAATGATCCACGTGTCTGCATTCTCAAGGGACTGCCATTGAGAGAACATTGTCGACGTGTCGCACAATTCAGCAACTTCAGTAATCAATGCTCTTATACTTCTATCATCTTGTCAAAGTTATTCTTTTTGGGGTGGATTTCAGAACAACTCTGTAACATTTCAAATCTGACTGCTCTTTACTGTTGCTGAAGTCATTGGTTTGGTCAGTTACTGTTTGAGAACACAAACAGTTTCTCCTTTCACAGGAGTTAGCCTATGTACAAACTGATATGCTACAAGTCAAGATGGATACTCTTTGTTCATTAAACTTCAGCTGGAAACAACGAACAGAGAGACATACACTGAGTGTACAAAACATTAGGAACACCATGACAAAGACTGATCCCTTATTGATGTCAATCACTGTCGATGAAGGGGAGGAGACAGGTTAAAGAAGGATTTCTAAGCCTTGAGACAACTGAGACATGGATTGTGTATGTGCGCCATTCAGAGGGTGAACGGGCAAGACCAGAAGATTTAAGTGCCTTTGAACGGGGTACGGTAGGTGCCAGACACACGTTTGAGTGTCAAGAACTGCAACGCTGCTGGATTTCACGCTCAACAGTTTCCGGTGTGTGTCAAAAATGGTCCACCACCCAAAGGACATCCAACCAATTTGACAACTGTGGGAAGCATTTTGGCCAGCATCCCTGAGGAACTCTGTCGACACCGTGTAGAGTCAACGCCCCGACAAATTGAAGCTGTTCTGAGGACAAAACGGGGTGCAACTCAACATTAGGAAGGTGTTCCTAATGTTTTGTACACTTAGTGTAAAGTGCTGTACACAGATGTTCTCCTACAGGACAGAAGTTTAACATCAAGGAGCTAAAATTATAAACATCTGTCGCCCGAGGGTAAAGCAGATGGAGTTTTGAACTTGAAAATAGTGTCAGTCCATGTCGCAACAACTCATAATTATTGTATTTTTCAGTACATCAAATTTGTGGCAAGAAAGGCAGCAATAAATTGAAGGCTGGATAGTATACAATGGCGTTCGGAAATCATTTAGCCTAAACATATCCAACCCCTTTGGATGTTTGTCTTTTAAAGTCCACTTTCTGTCTGACCAAATGACTGACTTACTGTGTCTGCATTTCACTTTTAGCCGGGTTGCTTGAAAATGGAATGATTCGCCATTTGCAGTAAAATGCAATGTTAGAATATGCTTTTTAACACTTAACTAGAAAGGTTCCCATTTAAGACTAAAAGGGCTATTGTACGTATCACAGAATAACAACAATCTGCTTGTTTCTAATCCAGCTACTTATTTTCACACACTAAATTATTGGTTTTGATATGGGTTATTCTTGCTAATCTGAAGAGTGACTGACTTGCCCACTGACGTGTAGACTTTAGTTTTGTAGCTCTGCTGCACTCCCTCCACTCTCTGCACCTCAGAGCAGTACAACGGCTTGACCTCTAGCTTGGCGTGGCTGACCTGGATGGGAATCTCCCTCCTGGACTGACCTCCGCTGGGGTGGTGGGGGCCGGCCGGGGAGAACATGCTTCCTGAGAGGTGATCTCTAAAGCGGCTGAAGAAGCCCGGCCTGGGCCTCTCCCTAGGCATCCCCACAGGCCTCCCTACGTTGAGCAGCACCGGCTGGCCCACAGCAGAGCCCCCAATCTCCCTCTGGAGCACTGAGATCTCGCAGGGCCTCTCGGGAGGTGATGAACGGGTGTTGGAGGAGCCGTAGGTCTCCCCCTCCCTGGGGACGTAGTCCTCCAGGTCCTCCAGGGTGAGAACGCGACTGCCCTCGGTCAGGATTTTAGGCTCCAGCTTTCTGGGTGTGTTGTCATCGTCATCCGGTTCTGTGATGAAAGCCTCTTGCTGCTCTTCTAGCCAGGCCTCGTCCTCTTCGTGTTCATGGTCGTTAGGAATTAGAAGCGAGGAGACCTCGTAGGCCTCTCCACTGATTCCAGGGGCGACCTCAGACCCATCCACAGCCACGTCATCATCCTCCTCCTCATCGTCCCAGTACAGAGGCTGTGCCCCCTGTAGCTCGGAGTGGTTCTGCAGTTCTACAAGGTTGTTGTTGGAGTTGTTGGCGTTAGGGTTTGCGGACCTCTGTGGCCGGGTGGAGGAGGGGGTGTGTGCCCGCTCCAACCCGGCTGGGGAGACACCTCTCCTGGAGGGCCTGGGCGACTTGTTGACCTTGTACTCAATGATTTCCTCTACCTCCACCCACTTGTTCTCCGCAGCCCGGGCCCCTGCGGCCCCCTCGGGCTCCGTGACGTACAGGGTGGGGATGGTGGTCTTCCTGTTGGTGGAAGCCTGCCTCCTCTGCCTGGTCGTGGGGGTGGTCTGGTGATCTGGGGTGGAGGTTTGGGAGCGGTTGAACCCAGATGGAGACAGGCCACGACGCTTCATACGGGTGTTCTTCACCACCGTGGTTATGGTCTCCTCTCTGGAGGGAAAGGGAAAGGGGGATACCTAGTCAGTTGTACAACTGAATGCATTCAACTGTTAACGTGTCTTCTGCATTTAACCCAACCCCTCTGAATCAGAGGTGCAGAGGGCTGCCTTAATCGGCATCTACGTCTTCGGCGCCCGGGGAACTGCCTTGCTCAGGGTCACAACGACAGGGACACAGCACAGTGGTTATGAGAGAGGGACAGATCAGAAGGTACGAGAGGAATAGTACAGAGGGCATGAGAGAGACAGCAGAGAAGGTGTGAGAGGAATAGTACAGAGGGCATGAGAGAGACAGCAGAGAAGGTGTGAGAAGAATAGAACAGAGGGTATGAGAGAGACAGCAGAGAAGGTGTGAGAAGAATAGAACAGAGGGTATGAGAGAGACAGCAGAGAAGGTGTGAGAAGAATAGAACAGAGGGTATGAGAGAGACAGCAGAGAAGGTGTGAGAAGAATAGAACAGAGGGTATGAGAGAGACAGCAGAGAAGGTGTGAGAAGAATAGAACAGAGGGTATGAGAGAGACAGCAGAGAAGGTGTGAGAGGAATAGAACAGCTTGTTTGACACTAGGCCTACATAGGCAAGGTGTTAATTAGCATGTACACACACACACACACAGAGAGCATAATGGAGTCTTGCCTACTCATACAAATGAGAGGCTTTGCCTGCGATGGTACATGAGTTAAGGAAAACGACTAGACACAAAAACGATTCATGACAATTCTTTACGCATTCAATAAATGCCGGCTCCTTGGAAGTTATATTTGGGGTTGAGTCCCTCTCACACTCAGGGTTCAAATACTGCATGGCCATGCATGCAGAGGCCAAAGGGGGACACGCACAAGTATACATGCTTCTTCTAGCCTGCTTCATAAACTGGTCACACTTACATGATGATGGTTTTCTTTGGTATTTTAGTCTCCTGCTCGGTGACTACAAGGAAAGCAGGATTGGGCTTATGGAGTTAGCCAGACAAATACATAGCTAGCTAATGTTTATGACAAAAGACTACAGTATCTAAATTGTTGATGAACTGATGGTACGTCTTTTTCTTTGAATTATTGTGGCATAAGGCATACATTCTCTACAGATGAAGTATCTGGTCAAATAGGAAAATGATTAAACTAATGCACCACGGTATCTGTATGAAAGGGAGTATTCCTACCTTCGATGGTGATCGCCTGCTCTCCTCTCCTAGTCACAGCAGAAGGAAGGCACAGATCAGCTGCACACCTAGCGCTGCCCAGTCGATTAGACAACTGGGATGGGCAGGGAGGAGAATACATTAGGCTCACTTAACCAATGGCTTCATCTTATCATGGTAATTTCTCATGAAAATGCAATTGGATGCAAAACATCCAAAGCATGTAAACACTGTTACATGTTACCTCTACTATTTATCTCTATGGTTTTCATTTATATTGATCATTCACAAGTTCACAACTTAGGTTGGCAGCAATTCCGGTGAGGTGGCTTGCAAGTCCAGTGTTTTACAACTGTATGGAATGGTTTCCTGGACCCAGATTAAGCCTAGTCCTGTCACGCCCTGACCTTAGAGAGCCGTTTTATTTCTCTATTTGGTTAGGTCAGGGTGTGATGTGGGGTGGGCATTCTATGTTTTCTGTTTCTATGTTTTGGCCGGGTATGGTTCTCAATCAGGGACAGCTGTCTATCGTTGTCTCTGATTGGGAATCATACTTAGGCCGCCTGTTTTGCCACCTTAGTTGTGGGTAGTTGACTGTTAGTGGCCTGTATAGCCCTAATACGCGTCACGGTTGTTGGTTGTTTTTTTTTGTTGTTTTTTTTGTGTTGTTTCTTATTTTTGTTGGCGGCATTCTTAATAAAAAGAAATGTACGCTCACAACGCTGCACCTTGGTCCGGTCATTTCCCTGACGACGTTCGTGACAAGTCCTGAATTAAGAATGTCTATTGAAAGTACATTTCAGTCCAGTACTAGGCGTTATCTGCCTGGGGAACAGGCCCTATATTCTTTAACTGAGGTGTGGTGAATTATAGGCCTACCTCACATTCGTAATGTCCCAGGTCTCTCTCCGTAGGGCCTTTAATGACTAGGACCAGTACTCCACTACGGGACTCACTGTAGGTCTGATACTTCTCCTGGTCAGTCAGCAGCCTGCCCTCCTTGAACCACCTGGCCAGAAAACATACAAAACGGTTGATTGAGAGCTCTCAAAAAGGTTTATTTCAATACTTATTCATTATCTTATGTATACTTATTAACCATTAAGAATGGGTAACATAATGACGGCAGTAAGAAGAAACAAATGCCACAGTCCGATGTAATTAAAAAGTTTGAAGAGCCTATCAGAGGGGTGTGGTTGGGGTGTACTTGTACCTGATCTTGGGGCTGGGAGCGCTCTGAATGGTGCAGGAGAACTGAGCATCCTCACCAACGGTAAAGACAGCATTTCTCATCTTGTTCACAAAACGAGGAGGCACTACAACACACACACTCTTAAAAATAGTGTTCTTCTCTCATAAGAATGACAATTATCATCCTGGACAAGCAAAGTATCCCTCACTCTAAGCTGCTGGGAGGAGCTATGGGTGGATGGGCTCATTGTAATGGCTGTTATACAATAAAAGTAACGGTATCAAACACATCAAACATATGGAAACCATTTATTCCATTCCAGGTGTTACAATGAGCCCGTCCTCCTATAGCTCTTCCCACCAGCCTCCCCTGATGAACAGCCATGATTCTCATGAATAGTCTGCCATATTCACTTTCGCAAGTTCAAGCCCAATGTTAGTGTCATATCCCCTCTGTAATGGAGACTGACCTTGGACAGTGATCTTCCCCAGGGTGCTGGCGTTGCCTGCGGTGCTAGTGGCGAAGCACATGTACTGTCCAGAGTCGTCCGCTGTCATGTTGTCCAGGATCAGGGTGCAGGAACCGTCAGGGTCCTCGATGATGATGTGGTGGGGGTCAGCCTCCACCGCATGCCCATCTGTCATCAGAGAAGGAAACAGTGTGAACACATGAGATGTTTCTACATTCATGCAGTGTGACCACAGTATGTGGAGAAAAACAAACGTGTCATGTATGTTACTGTATGCAGTTCATTGATATTCTAAAACTCCACACACACACCTATTGCGTATGCACAGTGGTCTCGCTGGTGCGTCTCTTACCCTTGTACCAGGTGACTACAGGTTTGGGTACTCCAGTAACCTTGCAGGCCAGTTTCACTGTCTGTCCCAGTTCCACTGTGCAGTCAGCCAGAAGCTCATCAAAGTCAGGCATACCTGGACAGGTAGAGGCATGAATTTACACATCAATCTAACCTGAGTGGAGGGATGACACATTTTATTCAATGACCGGTCAAATAATGGTATGCAATTTTAAAATATACTTGTTTGATGGTAAAGGTTAGATCACAATGTGCTATGTCGTCAAACTATACCTCTCTGTTTGTCTACTGTGCGTGTCAGGTGGATCTGACTGAATGTGTGTGTGCGCATGTGCTGTGTGTGTCGGGGTGGATCTCAAATCAAATGCTATTCGTAACATGCTTCGTAGACTAACAGGAAGATAAATGTAACAAAAAATACAAATAGTGACAGTGAATAACAAATAAAAATAACGAGTAAAAAATAACATGGCTACACTGATCTGAGTGAATGTGTGTGTGTCGGGTGGATCTGAGTGAATGTGTGTGTCGGGTGGATCTGAGTGAATGTGTGTGTGTCGGGTGGATCTGAGTGAATGTGTGTGTCAGACTCACTCCAGCCGGGCATGGTATAGCGCTGCTGCAGGTCCCTGAGGTCTCGCAGCCAGGAGTTCTTGATGATGACGGTGCGAGCCTGAAGCGTGTACTTCCTGACAGAGTCCTCGCGCTCGTGCCAGATCTCAAAGGCCCGGTCGTCACCCTCCACTGTCTCATTCACGTCTATGTTGTTCAGCTAGAGAGGAAGACAGATAAGCAGTAGTCATCCTCGAGACAAATTATTGACTTTATTTATCTGTTCGTAAATCCTTTCTATGACACAGCAAGAGTGACAACGACGATATATTCTCTCCACCAGCAAGAGTCTTTTACTATGTCAACCCTGAATACCTGATTGGAATTTGATAGTGTTTCTTTAGTGCCTTGCTTCAGTGGATGGCCATGCTGAGAGATCTGAAGTATAACAGAAAGAGCAATAAACAGAATCTTACCTTCATCATGTTCTTAAAGACGTAGCCCTGGGTGTCTGTGTTGGAGTCTCTCTTGGATTTGCAGATGACAACATAGTTTTTGAAGAGGAACGCGTGTCGACGGTGGCCTCTGGAGGAGGACCTTACCCCAGGTGCACCCTCCCACATCATGAAGGGTCCCTGTCACAAAACACAACATCACATCTCACCACATATCAAACTCCAGCCAAGTTAGACTATTTAGGCCCCAACTGATACAGTAGCTCTAATACGTAAGTCCTTAGTCAAAGACTCCAATTCCCAAAGTGGGCATCATTCAGTCTATGGTTTAACTGGGGCTGTCATTTTGGTCACGTTTCTCTTGTAAAAGAGGTATTCTGACCTCAATAGGACACTCGTGACATTATTTCCAGATGAGTCACCTGTCTGATGGGCTCCCCCAATACATCCAGAGTGGCAGGGTAGTTCTCTATCATGGAGACGTGGTGTGTGTTCTCTGAACGCTGAGGCAGTGATGAAACCATGGCATAGGCCTCCTCCAGCAGGCAGCAGTTCTGACCGTTCCGGGCCTTGTTCCTGATCAGCTCCTACAGTCACAGGAATGGGCACAACGATTTAAGATGAATACTAGCAGTAATATTCCAACCAGGTTCTAATGAGTAAATTTTCCTATTATAAAAACATGGTAATCCCAGCTCTGGTGCATTCATTCATACTGTGTGGAATTGTGCACGTGTGGTAAGAACAAAGAATAGGGATAGATTCACTCATTCGGGAACGGGCAATAGTGAAATGTGATACATTAAATATCACTAACTGTGTAAAACAATAATTGACATTGAAACGCTAGGGTTGTACAATAACATTATGTGCGACCCTCAGGGACCTTGGACATTACGGGGATGTGTAAACATTGAGTATAGGAGGGACGGCTATGTAATGTGGAAGGGGTAAGATTCTTTAATTACTTCTTCGGGATCGGTGTCCCTTCCACAGGACGGTTGAGCTAACGCGGGCTGATGCGATTCGCATGAGGTTGTAAGTAACAAGAACATTTCCCAGGACATAGACATTTTTGATATTGGCAGAAAGCTTAAATTCTTGTTAATCTAAATGCACTGTTCAATTTACAGTAGCTATTACAGGGAAAGAATACCATGATATTGTTTGAAGAGAGTGCACAATTTTGAACATGAAAAGTTATGAATAAACAAATTAGGCGCATTTAGGCAGTCTTGATACAACATTTTGAACAGAAATGCAGTGGTTCATTGGATACACTGATGCCCTCTAGTGTCCAAAATCTAAATTGCACTTGGGCTGGAATAATACATTATGACTTTTCTCTTGCATTTCAAAGATGGTACAAAAAAAATACAAAAGAACGGTTGTTATTTTCTTTGTATTATCTTTTACCAGATGTATATTCTACTACATTCCTTTCACATTTCCATAAACTTCAAAGTAATTCCTTTCAAATGGTACCAATAATATGCATAACCTTGCTTCAGGGCCTGAGCTACAGGCAGGTAGATTTGGGTATATTACTTTAGGCAAAAATTGAAAAAAAGGGGCTAATCCTTCATAAGCTGTCATTCTTGTTTTGTTTTTTCATGAATGTGTATGTTTGATGTTGTCTGGCCTATGCCATGTCTCTCACCATATCACAGTGCATCTTCTTGTATGTAAAGTAAATATCTGTGAAAATCAGACAATAAAGAAATACCTAATTCCCTATTTACAGCATTAAAGGGTGATCGCTCACCTTGAGCGAGGCCTTGTACTTCTGGATTCTGTCCAGGGGTTTCTGTAGGTAGGCATTAATGCTCAATACAGGCCCTTCAGCAGGGTCGGCACTGGCCTGCTGTTTGTCTGTGTACTTCTGTGACAAAGACACAGCCAGCAAAGGTTTAGAAATGTGGCCATCACTAGCCTTACATCAGCAAGCCATTATATTAACAAAGATGACAACACAAACACATTTATGACCATTTGTGTTAACAGTATTTGTGAAGGGTTCACTTGCCTTGAAGAAATGGTGTACGGTCTTGTCACTGATAGCGGCCTCTGCCTTTTGCTGGCCTACGAGGTACTGGAGGTATTTCTCAAAGCCCTCCCCGCTCCTCAGGAAGCGCATGGCCACGTCGTCATCAGTGTCGCACTCGCGCAACTTAGGGAACATGAACCTGCACAACACACATTATGGGGTCAATTCATTTAGCAGCATAATGGTAGTATATAATGGTAAAACATCAATACAATATAATTATTTCTATACAGGTATTATAAAGAGTTTATGAAATATTTTTCGGGATAGGGGGCAGGATTTTCACTTTTGGATAAATAGCGTGCCCAAATTCAACTTCCTGCTACTCATCCCCAGAATATAAGATATGCATATTATTAGTATATTTGGATGGAAAACACTCTGAAGTTTCTAAAACTGTTTGAATCATGTCTGTGAGTATAACAGAACTTATGTAGCAGGCAAAACCCTGAGGACAAACCATTCAGAATATTTGAGGTCACTGTCTATTCAATGAGTTTTCATTGGGAAACCAGATTTCTAAGGGACTTGTTTGCAGTTTCTACCACTTCCTGGACTGGATGTCACCAGTCTTTAGAAATTGGTTGAGGTTATTCCTTTGTGTAATGAAGAAGTACGGCCATCTTAAAAAAGTGTCACGTCATGTGTACTGTTTGATAGTTGCGCAAGACCAGAAAGCATGCTTGAGTTAGTTGTCTTCCTGTATTGAACACAGTACATCCCGTCTTCAATTTTAGCGATTATTTACGTTTAAAAATACCTAAAGCTGTATTACAAAAGTAGTTTGAAATGTTTTGCCAAATTTTACAGGTAACTTTTGAGATATTTTGCAGTGACGTTGGTCAAGTTGGAACCAGTATTTTTCTGGATCAAACGCGCCAAATAAATTGACATTTTGGATATATATGGACAGAATTAATCGAACAAAAGGACCATTTGTGATGTTTATGGGACATATTGGAGTGCCAACAAAAGAAGCTCGTCAAAGGTAAGGCATGATTTATATTTTATTTCTGCGTTTTGTGTCGCGCCTGCAGAGTTGAAATATGCTACTCTCTCATTGTTTACTGTTGTGCAATCATCAGATAACAGCATCTTATGCTTTCCCCGAAAAGCCTTTTTGAAATCTGACATGTTGGCTGGATTCACAACGAGTGTAGCTGTAATTTGGTATCTTACATGTGTGATTTAATGAAAGTTTGATTTTTATAGTATTTTATTTGAATTTGGCGCTCTGTATTTTCCCTGGCTATTGGCCAGGTGGAACGCTAGTGTCCCGCCTATCCCAGAGAAGTTTTTAATTCATCCATAAAAAGTTTCTGTTTATAAACAGGCCAGCTGTACTTACTCGCTATGGAAGGCCTTGATCTCATGGATGTTCCTGAATATGGCCTCCTTCTGGCTGGTGACGTCAGATGGGGCGTCAGGGCTCTCCACATGCTTGACGTGGTGGGAGGTGAAGAAGTCCATCTCTTTGACAAACTCTGCCTCGCTGTTGATCATGTCCTGGATCAGTTGGCTGGGGGGAAGACAGAGCATTATGGATATATTATGGTTTGCCCTTGAGTGTGGTGGTGTTTCTTGCTTGTGCACAACACAGGCCCGAATCCTCATGATCTGTGAATGTAACAAGCATTTATTTGACACAAGTTATCTCATTGAGTTCATTTACTGAGTGTCTTGGTCACGAAAAGTCGAGTCTCAGGTTAAGTTTTGGGACTAATAGAAGATTGCATGAGAAGGTCTAGACTCACAGTAGTCTTCTTTTGTACTCTCCTTCTGAGACCTCTTCTCCACCCGTCTCTGGGACATCACCAGCATCAGCAGACAGCTATCCCACAATAGTTTAAATAACATTAAGAACATAATAACACTTAACAAAAATAGGTGGCGAGAGAGTAGATTAGAATTAACAGGAAACGGGGAGCGGTAGATGCACAATATTGGTACTAAATCAATTACTTAGATCTTGAAACAAACCTTGAGTTTCTTGTCCAGGTATGCAGGTGACACCCAGCCCTGGCGGGATGGGGTGGTTTTGGTTGGTTTGGTCCGGACCAGCCATTTGAGTGGATGTGCCGAGTCCAGAACCTCCACATACTGGCCCTCCTTCAGGGAAATGGTCTCTTTGTTGGGGATGGTGGGGTTGTAGTCAGCCGTAGCCACATAGATGTCAAACATCTGTAGAAGGAGGAGGACATCAGACACAAAGTCTATGACTAGCATGCTTATAAGTGCTCACATTGGCAGAGTGACTTTTATCTATAAGAGATTTGCCCAGAACTGGGTTCGCTGGAGGTGCAGGCCAGTTGAGGCTCTTTGCTGCACTAGGAGCTAAAAGGAATAAGTCAAGTCTGTATTCTATAGCCAAATCCAATCAAAAATATCAGAAAGAGAAAAAGCTTGAAGGAAAATAGACCCATTCCAGCGTCATTAGAGAGGACTCTAATGACAGTCGTGAACTGGAATGACTGATTCTCCTTCTATGGTTCCATACCTCTCCCCTGGCATCAGGGTCGTCAGACTCAGAGGAGGAATCTGCGAGAATGGAGCTGGGGCGAGAGCGGCCGTGATGGGGCGAGGCGGAGGGTGTTTTGGTCTCATCGTCGCTATCGCCTCCCGGGACACGTAGTGAGGCTGGGGGAGGAGGGGGGTTCAGAGGGAGACAGCCAGGAGAGCATACAACACACACACATCTCCACATAACACAGTATAGACATAGGCCTATATACTGTACACAAATTCACAGAAAGGAGGAATTGGCCACTGAAACACCCACAGACCACCTGGAATGCGTAGCTTTCTTGACCCAGAAAATAAGGTGGATATTTTATCTATTTTATTATCAATGTCAAAACTGTATATTTTTGAGTCAGTACAATTAATTATTAAGATTTCCCAGAAGGTTAGCTAAGCTACACATTAGTACCATCAACAGCTACTGCACAAGTCATTTGATTCAATAGTTTTCACTATTACAAACGAGTTAGTTTTCCAGATGCATGCATAAGATGCTGTACAAATAAGACGTGTGGTCTTAAGGACTGGCCATACATGTCTGAGTGTCGGCATATATTCCAGCTACGGTATATGCTTTGCCGAGTATCAATTCCAAAGCCATTTGAATCATATGCTCAGGTAATCACAGTTACCTGCTGAGCCAATACAAAACGTATTCTACTCATGCATCAAATAAATATTATGGAGCGCAAAAACATAAAGGGAGAGATATTTGATCACGTATATATACACATTCATCATATATACTGAGAATGATGGAACTGTTTTGATGACAGCTTTGTCCACCACTTTACAATGGAATCCTGGCCGTTTTTTGTCTCAAAATGTGTTCACGTGTAACTGTCTTCGACTGTGAAATACTGTATCTTACTTAATGCCGTCTTAGACAAAGAATAATACCAGTACATTATTTCCACAAGTCATCACCTCAGGCGATAGCCAAGATATCCTCACTGTCGTGCAGCATGAACAGAGGGACGTCACTTTCTAACCCCTTTGTGGTTTCATGCCAAGTACTCGTCTTTTAAATTAAACAATTCCGAGTAAGACCGGTGAAGACAGATTGCAGAGAAGAAAACAGAGCTTCAACCTCATGAAGCAGATCAAAAGCGACACTGACTAACTTGTGGAAAGAATGTATATGGCTTTCAGTGAGAGTAACTGAGATCTTGATGTACTGTGGATACATACTGGAGGCTTTGGGCCATGCTTCAATCCACTGGAGCACTTGATGGTTCTGTGCGCTGTCTGAATAACAGATTAACGATTGGATGAGAGCATGTGAGTGAATTAATGGATGGGATGGATGGATGGAGGGGGGAAGGATGATGAAATGAAGGCAGGACAGTCGTAAGGGAGGAAAGGGTGTAGGAATCCACACGTTGCTCAAAACACACGCAGGACAAGCATTGGTGAGTGCAAGGAAAGAGAAAAGGGCATCGTTGCTTATATAGAAACACACAAAGGAAATTGCGAGCAGCGAGAGGCAAAGTGCATGACATTTTCCTTGAGCTGTTCATTCTTAAAGCCTGCCCAACGATCTATTAGGAACTGACACATCCACTGACGCAGGAGTGCAGCTGTGGCATTGTTGGCATTGTTAGCTGGCCCTGTGGCTAATGGACTGCATGTGGGATAAGAGTAGCATGTCATAACATGACAAACTGTTATGAAGTGTTATGACATAACTTATGTTTATGACAGAATTGCAAAATTACAAAGGCAATGCATATATACAATTTGAATTTAGACTTCTTCAGTGGCAATGTATATATTTTTCATTATGCTATAAAACACTATAAGAACATACTCTGTGTTACTAGAGATGTACAGATGCAAATGGTTTTGCCAGCAATAAAAGCACACACGCAGAAACCTTTTCCAATACATCAGGACTATTCCACCATTATTTCCCAGATATTACATTGGAAATATTCATTTTAAAATGACCTATTCTATAAGTAACTAGAGGCAAATGAAAGGTAACACATCAATTCAAAATAAATTCTAATCAAATCGCAAAGTGCATTTACTTTACCTTAAATACACATGAATAGTGGAATAACTTTTTTTTTTTTTTTTTCTATTTTGGAGCTTTGATGGAACAGTCCGTGACACATTTTGACTCACCTTGGCTGATCTTGGCAGATACCATCTCTGTGATCTGAGAGGTGAGTTTCATAAGAAACTCTTCTGTTCCAACTTCACCTAGATAAGGCATTCTTCTGCCAGCATCCTCCACTGGAGGGCTGATAGTAATACCCAGAGGGATTTTGGTCTCTTCCTTTGGTCGTGGTGCTACGCCAGAAAGCAGATCATACATTAGGAATGTTTCACATTAGAACTCGCTATCTGCCACGTACCTCATTATTATATATATTATAGTGATTACAAAAGCATGTATCATTATGTTTTCCTATCCCATAATATGTATTGGGGACCCCAAGGAAGACTAGCTGTTGCTATTGTAACAGCTAATGGGGATCCAAACAAACAAACAAGTACAGTATAGTCTTCCGTTTCTTACCATCCTCTACTTCAAAGTGGGCAGTGCAGATGGACTGGCCGGCCCTGTTGGTGGCTATGCAGGTGTAGGTGCCGGCGTGCTCAGAACCCGCATCCATGAGGATGAGGCTGTGTTGGCGCCCAGACCTGGCCACCTTATATCCCTTAGTGTCTGGCTTGATCCACAACACGTCCTCAGCAGACTCCTCTTTCAGCCACGTCACCATGGGGATGGGAGAACCTTGGAGAGGTGAGAAACACAGTGGGACTTGGGTATTCACATGCATGTTGTATGATGAATAGTCTCGCCTAACAGTAGTCTGTGGACTGGCATGTATTTTTGTATGATGAATGACCATATCCTTTATGGACGCATACTGTATCTCACACATGACCCTGATTCTTGTCCAGGCAAAAGAGAAGAGTGTTGCGGACACAGTACCTTCCACTCTGACTGACAGGGTGACACTGGCTCCCTGTTTCACCTTCCTGTTGCTAAACTTCTCCAGGAACCGTGGCGGCACCAGAGGCACCTTGGGATCTAGGAAGTAAAACAGGGATGCAAGAACAGTGTGACAAGTTACTGGGGCGGCAGGTAGCCTAGCGGTTAAGAGCGTTGGGCCAGTAACCTACGGTCACTGGTTCGAATCCCTGAGCTGAACTAGATGAAAAATTTACTAAAATGTCAAAGGTAAAAAAACGAAATAGGTAGCAGCGTAAGAATCAATCAATAAATTAATCAATTGGTATTATTTAGTGATAATTACATACCGTGCTCTTCTACAGGTGTGAGCTCTCCTGGACCTGTTGAAAGAGGGTCCTCGTGAATTCGGTAAACACAAGAATGTTGTGTATAAAATGACATGCATGTTATTAGACTAAAAACTTTATCCAAAGTAGAAGACAGGGATCCCTCTCAGTATAAACCTTTCAGTCATGAGTAGACCTACCCAGAACCAGTATCCTAGCAGAGGAGTATGCTGATCCAGCAGCGTTGCTGATGTAGGCAGAGTACTCTCCTGCATCCTCCCTCTTCACCTCCAGGACCTCCAGACTGTGGACGCCTCTCTTGTCCAGCAGCAGGATCCTGTCTGAGGAACGCAGCGGGATACCGTCCTTGAACCAGTACACTCTGGGCGCGGGGAAACCTGGGAAATATCAACGGAAAGTAAACAACTAACTTACCCTGGGGGGGGGGCAGTAATTCCACTTTATTTTGACTTAAGGAACGGACCTCTGACGTTCCTGTGCAGAGACAATGTAGTCTAGCAGGGTCTTGGTGTGATTAATACAGAAGTGGGGAAGAGTAACCCACAGGCCAAACCTTTGACTTTCAGCTGCATCTTAGCGATGGGTGAGCCTGGGCTGACGTGCACATCATGGAGCTCATCCAGTACTTGTGGTATCTGCTCATCCTCTGCCATAGACTCAAACGCTTCGGTTTCCCTGAGGGGAGAAGATAGGCAGAGAGTAAAGGCTGTCAGTTGTTGGGTTCGACATTTTGAACACTGAGATTTGAAATAAATGATAGAGACGAAGCATGGAATCAAAGGAAAAAGTTAAGGGCTCTCCGTAGGAAGCCAGAAGGCTTTGGAATGTGTTTGATGAAGGAGAGGAGAGCGACATGTTGATATAGGGAAGACAGATGGATATCTGTGGATTAGGTGAAGGAGGGGTTGAGGTCAGCAAATTAGGGGTGAGATCAGTTCCCCTTAAGGGAGTAATCAGGGTTTAGTATCTGGTTACCTTCTTCCTATTGGGCATAGACTGTAAGGATTGGAGAGAGGGAGTGTCTTAAGTGGGATATAAATATCTGTATGGGACAAGTGTTGGGTTGTCTGATTACAGCTGTACAGAACCTTTGGGAAGAATTATACTTGGTTTTAGCTTCTCTAGTGTCCGTGGGTTATTTACTCTGAAAAATAAGAACCTAACAGGGTAAAGGAGTAACACGACCAGTGAAACGTTTCAGGTACTATTAGGAATCAGGTTTGAATTGTAAAGAAGGTTGAAGTCAAAGTCAAAGGCCTTGTTCACTGGTTCTCTCATTCACCTAGACATGTAGCCCTTGGCGCTGATGTAGGAGCCTGTCTCAGTGGCATCAGCTGCAGTATCGTAGTCTGAGCTGCAAGACACTGAGGAAAGAGAGATGTATTACACAATGACTCGCAATCAATCCATCAATTAAGCAAGCAACCAACCAACCAATCAATCTAATATGTTCTATGCTTACTGTCAACCCTGAGCTCAGCCTTAGTGGAAGCGATGCCACTGGTGTTCTCAGCCATGCAGCGGTAGACACCCATGTCAGAAGGCAGCACGGTGGTGATGATGAGCTGGTGGCATCCCTCGTGTTCCTCGTTGATCATGTAGTGGTCATTCTCCTCCAGGAGCTTCCCGTCCTTGAACCAACGCATGCTGGGTGTAGGCTTTCCGATCACCACGCAGTCAAAGCTGACCGGGTAACCTTCAGGCACGTCCTGGCTCTGGAGTTCGGTCAGGAAGACTGGGGCCGCTGGGGGAGAGACAGGGACAGGGGAGAGGGGTAATCAGTTAGGCACAACAATAGGTTAGGAGTTTTTATAATTATGCAGGAGTTTAAAGTAACTGTCCAGTGTTTCAAGATTTCTATAAAATAGTGTATGACCTAAAATTAATTACAATAAGAGTGACATACTTTCAAATGTATACTTTTGAAATGTTTAATTAAGTATGTTAAAAAGCATATTTTCTGTGTTGGAATGGTGTTGGGCATACCCCAAAAACAGAATGGTGTTGGGCATACCCCAACAACAGAATGGTGTTGGGCATACCCCAACAACAGAATGGTGTGGGCGTACAGTGCCTTCGGAAAGTATTCAGATCCCTTGGCTTTTCCCACATTTTGTTACGTTACAGCCTTATTCTTAAATTGATTAAATTGTTTGTTTTTCCCTCAATCTACACACAATACCCCATAATGACAAAACAAAAACATTTTTTTCAAAAACTAAAATACCACATTTACAAGTATTCAGACCCTTTACTCAGTACTTCGTTGAAGCACCTTAGGCACCGATTACAGCATCGAGTCTTCTTGGGTATGACGCTACAAGCTTGGTACACCTGTATTTAGGGACTTTCTCCCATTATTCTCTGCAGATCCTCTCAAGCTCTGTCAGGTTGGATGAGGAGTGTTGCTGCACAGCTATTTTCAGGTCTCTCCAGAGATGTTTGATTGGGTTCAAGTCCAGGCTCTGACTGGGCTACTCAAGGACATTCAGAGACTTGTCCTGAAGCCAATCCTATGTTGTCTTGGCTGTGTGCTTAGGGTCGTTGGCCTGTTGGAAGGTGAATCTTTGCCCAGTCTTAGGTTCTAAGCGCTCTGGAGCAGGTTTTCATCAAGGATCTCTCTGTACTTTGCTCCATTCATCTTTGCTTCGATGCCGACTAGTCTCCCAGTCCGCTGAAAAACATCCCCACAGCATGACGCTGCCACCACCATGCTTCACCGTAGGGATGGTGCCAGGATTTCCATTCAGGCGAAAGAGTTCAATCTTGATTTCATCAGAGCAGAGAATCGTGTTTCTCATGGTCTGAGAGTCTTTAAGTGCCTTTTGGCAAACTCCAAGAGGGTTGTCATGTGCCTTTTACTGAGGAGTGGCTTCCTTCTGGCCACTACCATAAAGGCCTGAATGGTGGAGTGCTGCAGAGTTGGTTGTCCTTCTGGAAGGTTCTCCCATCTCCACAGAGGAACTCTAAAGCTCTGTCTAAGTGAACATCGGGTTCTTGGCCACCTCCCTGACAGAGGCCCTTCTTCCCCCGATTGCTCAGTTTGGTCAGGCGGCCAGCTCTAGGAAGAGTCTTGGTGCTTCCAAACTTCTTCCATTTAAGAATGATGGAAGCCATTGTGCTTTTGGGGACCTTCAATGCTGCAGAATGCTTTTGGTACCCTTCCCCAGATCTGTGCCTCGACACAATCCTGTCTCGGCTGTGTGCTCTACGGACAATTCCTCCGACCTCATTGCTTGGTTTTTGCTCTGACATGCACTGTCAACTGTGGGACCTTATATAGGCAGATGTGTGCCTTTCCAAATCATGTCCAATCAATTGAATTTACCACAATCAAGTTGTAGAAACACCTCAAGGATGATCAATGGAAATAGGATGCACAGGAGCTCAATTTTGAGTCTCGTAGCAAAGGGTCTGAAAACTTCTGTTTTATTTGTATATAAACTTGCAAAAATGTGTTTTCGCTTTGTCATTCTGGGGTATTGTGTGTAGATTGCTGAGGAAAACATTTATTTATAAGGCTGTAACATAAGAAAATGTGGAAAAAGTCAAGGGGTCTGAATACTTTCCGGAGGCACAGTATACCGCTCATTAAAAATATTCATGTGAGTAGATAGCTGATTGGCCAGCTCAACCAATGAGGCAAGATGACATCATCCAAATAAAAAGGATGATAATATTACGGTGGAAAAATAAATAACTTTTTTAAATGGTCTTTTGGAGATACAAGTTTGAGGTGGGTTTTTCTAAGTGTTTTTTCTCCAATTTATGCTTTGGCCACAAACATGAGAATAAGACAAGTTAACAACATTATGAACTTTTAAAAATGAGATGTTCACTCTACAGTTACTTTAAATCCACTGGTATTCCATGTGTAATTCTTACTGATAGTGATTTTTCTTTCTGTATAAAAATGTGCAGCAACATACAGCAACAAAAAGCACACATAATGAAAGGGTGTGATGGCAGGCAGTACAACATGAGGATAAATGGACGGAAAGGATTGTGTCAATACTGGAATGAAGTGGGTAAAGGAGAGTTGAAAGCAACCATAACATCACAGGAATATTTCAAACGGAGGACTATGTCAGGCAGCACAACATGACGGGAAACGGAAGGAAAGTGTGAATAGAAAGATAGAATGAATGGATATAATGTGTCAATACTGGAAAGAGGAGGGTAAAAAGAGAAATTGTTGGAAAAAGTGAAGTAACTATTAAAGTACAACAAAGACAAACAAACAAATGTTTGGGACAAAAATGGAGGACATAAAAAAAACTACATCCAAAAACAAACATATCAAATAAACCACACACTGACAAGACTTAAATACATACTTTTTGGTAAGAGAGAACTAACATTAAGCCACACACAAAGCAAACACGGTACTGTAGTAATCACACGGAACACACAAGGAAAAGCAGGAAGAAAGGCTGGATGAGGACAATGTGAACATTCATTTAGCAAACAAGCAAAAGCTCCCATTCATGAGCAATTTTTAGGGGAATTAAAACACATTGAAAAGTGGATTATATTATTTAAGCAAAATAAACACTACTTCAATGTCATACATTGATTGAAGCAAAATCAATATGACCTTCCCTGAATTACAAATCTATTTTTGTGATTTTACTTGTTTATTTTTCATTCTGAATGGAATGGGCTACAAAAGTATTTAATTTAATAGACATTAAATGACTATTTAATTCCAAATTATTTTCAAACGATCTAATACAGTATATACAGTGAGAGTAGGGGAGAGCCGGGATGAAAGTAACACGGTCATTTTCTCAGATAACACAGAAGCTAACATGAGGTGAAATCAACACGTTCTTAATGCAGAGGATGTGCTCCCTGCAAATAAAACTGCCCAGTCCGACCATGTTTCCTCAAGTTATCAACAAAAAAGTAGTTTTGAACAATGTAAGTAAAAAAAACATTTGACATCAATAGAATTATGCCTTAATCAATTGACTTGATTGTCAGCTTCTTACGTAAGATTTGTATAGACGGGTTTCTGGTTAAAAATAAATATATTTATGACTCTGGGGGTCAATTGCCTCGTCAAGCCATTGAAATGTGATAAGCATATTGAGTTTACCCTTTGTTTTTATTCTCTTCACAATCATTCTATCAAGACACCAGGAGTGCGCATGACAAGGACATCTGGAGCGCACCTGATTGGTTGCTCACCATCCATCAGCCAGTGCACCTTGTCAAGCTTGGCCTCCGCCACACACTCCAGGTGGATTAAATGATGCATAATATAGCTATTATATGATCCATTGTAGTCCGATTTAATATTGTAAAGCAAAATACTGTGTTTGTGCAACATTGCGATGTCGACGCATTGGTACATTTTCATACATTTCAAACCTAGAGCATCAATTATTAAAATCGATACAAACATTAAATTATGGCTGATAGTACATTTGTTGAAAGGAAGAGCATTACAAACCAGAAACATGTACCGCCGGCAGGTATTAAAGTAACGCTGCGGTAGTTCAGTCCGGTGTCTATTTAATTTAAACTCACATACCCTAGAAATTAAATTACAATTGCTAATGCTAGAGGACATATATCAGTTGTTTGTAATAAGATAGGGTGTCTCTAGGTCTATCGAACTCTGAGTAATTTGGAAAAAAACTGTTACTTTTGTCCCCTACTCTCCTGTTTTCCTACCGGAGGCTCCTGTCATGAACGCGGGCAGCTGCTTCTCCTGTGTGGGTGTTGCAGAGCCATCTTGGGTGTATCCCATCTTCATGATGCGCAGCTCCACTTTGAGAGGTCCAGCCTCCTGGATGGTGGTCTCCACAGGCATCCCCTGGGCCGTGAACATCTCCTGAAAGTGCAGCGACGCCACCTGGGCCTCAGACCGCGTGTCAAAGCGGATGTAGAGGTAGCGCTCGTCCTCACGGTACGATTTGGGCTCGGGGGCCTTCAGCTCAGCCTCATCGTCACAGCTGACGAACGACTCCTCCTCCGACGTGGCCGGCAGCCGTGTGCGGAGGAGGCGGCGCAGCCGTTTGCTGGCCTGCCTCAAAGACTCGTCCATCTCGCTTTCTGCAGACGAGCTCTCCGCCTCGCTGTCGGCGCTGTAGCCCATGGTCAGGGGCCTCCTTCCAGATGCCTCCCGTGCCGAGCCTACTGTCACCTTGCCGCTGTGGATGGTCACGCCGAACTTGTTGGTGACCTCACATGTGTAGATGCCCGTGTCCTTGGTGGTAACGGCGGTGATTACCAGAGAGCAGGTGCCATCGTTGTAGATGTCGATGTGGTGGTGTTTGCTGTCCACAAGGGGCTCGCCGTCCTTCAGCCAGCGCACCTTGTCGGGCTTTCCCTCAACCACACACTCCAGGTGGATGGTGCCATTGGGCTCCTTGGTCTGGTCCTTGAAGACGTCCTTGAAGACTGGACACATGTCCTTGCAGGACTTGTAGCCCTTGAACGCAGCCTGGATCTTGACAGCAGCATCCAGCAGCCCCTTTTCTTCATCCTCCTCATTTCCGCACCCAGTGATCTCTGTGGTCTGTGCTGTGATCTGCTGTCCTGAAGATGAGGTCTGTAGGACTGTGGTCTGTTGCACTGAGGTCTGTTGCACTGAGGTCTGTGCATAGAACTTCTCAGTTGAGATGGACTCTGTCTGGTCGGATGCAGAGAGGGAGGACTTGCTGCTCTTCTTCAGGTAGGACACCAGCGTTGGAACCCTGGACTCATCCTCAGAGCTGGTGTGTAGATTGGTATCCAACTCCTTCTTCTTTGTGATGATGACAGGCTCCACAACCTTCTCCTTTTCCTTTTCGTTCACCTTCTCTGGGGCTTTCTTCTCCTTGACTGGCTCCTTGGGTGTTTTGGGCTCCTTGTCCTCCTCATCAGGCAGCTCAGAGATGGAGTCGAGGGTGGGCTCTCGGCTCATGCGGCGTTTCTTGGCCAGGGCCTCCCACAGCGCATGGACATCTCCCTCGGAGGCAGCCTCAGGAGGCAGGCTGGGCTGGGCCCCCTCCAACTTAACCCCATCAGCACCTACAACCAGTGCACAATGGAATGTTTTATGCAGCAAACTGACACCTGTAACATCTATAGTATAGCAGCCCCAAAACACACACACACACACACACACACACACACACACACACACACACACACACACACACTTCATCTATGTTGATCATGTAGTGGTAAATAACTGTGGGACTATAATTTTTTTCTGATAGGAGAAGTGTCCACACCACCCATCTTTTTCAGGAATGAGCTCACCATCACTATCTGCTAGAACTAGCTAACCAACTTACCTTAACTTGCCCCTCAAATAACAAACACCTCTCCACCAAGATTCCAGTTTGGTTTGAGGAAAATAGCATACAAGTTTCACAATAAATAAATGTCAGCAGATGGAAATACCAAGTTGCATGGTATAATATTCTGTCTTGTTTGGGAGTCTGTACCTGTTGGTAAATTGAGATTAATGGAGCTTTCTGCCTCGTCTGAGGCTACACAGGTGTACACTCCCTGGTCAGCAGACTCAAAGTCTTTGATCAGCAGCACTTGTGTCTTGCCCTCGATGGTGACCTGGTATTTGACCCCAAACTCCAGCTCCTTGTTGTCTCTGAGCCAGGTGACCGAGCTGCCCTCAGCAGAGAGCTGGCACTCTACACGGGCCATCTTACCCTCCTGCAAGCCTGGACAGGCCAACTGCTGGGTCACTGTGATCGGAGCCTCTGTGGAACAAAACAATTGAATGATTGATATATATATATTTTTTTCTCCAATAAATGGGACACTACATACACAATTCATGCCAATGTAAAATGTATTGCACTCACCTGAGTTGTATGCAAATGATGTAACTAATACATACATTATCTAGGACTAGGTTATAAGTATATTGTTCAACATGCTGGGCTTGAGACAGAGCCATATAGGCATATAATTGTTCTGCTCAGGTTTGAGCGCATCATATAGCCAACTCACCCAGCTGAACGGTCTGAGGCAGCTGGACAGGTTCTCCAGTCCCAGCTCTGTTGATGGCTGCCACCCTAAACCTGTAGCCGCTCCCTGGGATGAGGTTATCCACAGAGAACTCTGTGTTACACACAGGCTCTGCATGGCACGGAAGCCAGAGGGCGCTGTCTGCCAGCCTCATCTCCACCCTGTAACCCAGAATGGGGCTGCCTCCATCGCTGAGAGGTGTGAACCAGGACAGGGTCACCCCCTGTTTATGCTTACTGACCAGCTCTGGGTCCTCCGGGGGGTCTGGAAAGGCTATATAAGGAGGGAGAATGGGTCAGTGGTGGGTTTGAAGAGCGATGAATAGGAGAAAGAGAGGGGAATGGACCTGAAAATATTGCATTTCGCTTCCCTGGAGAAAGCTACAGTCCGGTCCAAAATGATTGGCGTCCTTGATAAAGACGAGCAAAAAATACTATAAATATAAATAATTCAAATTCTGAGCTATATTGTATGCTCAAAAAAATACAATATTTACAGTGCATTCGGAAAGTATTCAGACCCCTTGACTTTTCCCATATTTTGTCATGTTACAGACAAATTCTAAAATGGATTAAATAAAAAATGTCCTCATCAATCTACACATAACAAAAATAAAAACAGAAATCCCTTATTTACATAAGTGTTCAGACCCTTTACTATGAGACTCGAAATTGAGCTCAGGTGCATCCTGTTCCCATTGATCCTGCTTGATGTTTATACAACTTAATTTGAGTCCACCTGTGGTAAATTCTATTGATTGGGCATAAAAAAAAGGTACACACCTGTCTATATAAGGTCCCACAGTTGACAGTGCATGTCAGAGCAAAAACCAAGCCATGAGGTCGAAGGAATTGTCCGTAGAGCTCCGAGACAGAATTGTGTCGAGGCACAGATCTGGGGAAGGGTACCAAAAAAAGAACACAGTGGCCTCCATCATTCTTAAAATGAAGAAGTTTGGAACCCACAAAGACTCTTCCTAGAGCTGGCCGCTCCACCAAACTGAGCAATTGGGGAACAAGAGCCTTGGTCAGGGAGGTGACCAAAAACCCGATGGTCACTCTGACAGAGCTCCAGAGTCCCTCTATGGAGATGGGAGAATCTTCCAGAAGGACAACTATCTCTGCAGCACTCCACCAATCAGGCCTTTATGGTAGAGTGGCCAGACAAAAGCCACTCCTCATTAAAATGCACATGACAGCCCACGTGGAGTTTGCCAAAAGGCACCTAAAAGACAAGATTCTCTGGTCTGATGAAACCAAGATGGAACTCTTTAGCCTATATGCCAAACATTACGTCTGGAGGAAACCTGGCACCATCCCTAAAGTGAAGCATTGTGGTGGCAGCATCATGCTGTGGGGATGTTTTTCAGTGGCAGAGATACTTGTCAGGATTGAATGAAAGATGAATGGAGCAAAGTACAGAGAGATCCTTGATGAAAACCTGCTCCAGAGCGCTCAGGACCTCAGACTGTGGCAACAAGACTCTAAGCACACAGCCAAGACAATGCAGGAGTGGCTTTGGGACAAGTCTCTGAATGTCCTTGAGTGGCCCAGCCAGAGCCCGGACTTGAACCCAATCAAACATCTCTGGAGAGACTTGAAAACAGATATGCAGTGACACTCTCATCCAAACTGACAGAGCTTGAGAGGATCTTCAGAGAAGAATGGGAGAAACTCCCCAAATACAGGTGTGCAACGCTTGTAGCGTCATACCCAAGAAGACTTGAGGCTGTAATAGCTTTCAAAGGTGCTTAAACAAATTACTGAGTTAAGAGTCAGAGTTTTTATAAAGTTATTTTTTGTAAACATTTCTAAAAACCTGTTTTGGTTTTGTCATTATGGGGTATTGTGTGTAGATTGATGAACATTTAAATAAGAATAAGGATGTAACGTAACAAAATGTGGAAAAAGTCAAGGGTCCTGAATACCTTCCTAAAGCACTGTATAATACTAATACAATTGCTCGGAAATATATATTTTTAACAAGCACCCCTAAAGATTGTATAAATAAAATGAAACCATTCAACTTTTTAAGTTCCTCTCAGTTTAAGGAACTGTATTGTGGCTTCTTGTTTCACTGGGGTATAAAAATGAGTTGACAGGCATGTAAAATTCCTTTGCCTTTTCCCATGCTGATGAATGACAAAGAGCTCACAAATGAAGAGACAAATGGTTGCTGACCTTCACAAATCAGGCAATAGGTACAAAAACTTTGCAAACATAATAAATATACCACTTACCACCATTAGGGCAACAATTAAGAAGTTTAAAACCACTGGAACAGTGGTACATTTGTCTGGTATTGGACGCAGGTGTATCTAGTCCGAACACACAGTGAGGAAGATTAGCTTTAATATTGCAGATAGATTGTGGGTTCTTTGCGGGTGGCAGGTAGCCTAGTGGTTCGAGCATTGGCCCAGTAACCGCAAGGTTGCTAGATCAAATCCATGAGCTGACAAGGTAAAAATGTGTCGTTCTGCCCCTGAACAAGGCAGTTAACCCACTGTTCCTAGTCTGTCATTGTAAATAAGAATTTGTTCTTAACTGACTTGCTAGTTAAATAAAGTTACAATAATTTATTTTTTAAATCTATGTAATTGTAGGCATAATTTCCAATCCCTAACATATTTGGGGGAAACAATACTTAGGCTTCTGCTTCCAGTTTATACATACTATATACATTTTATATACACAGTATATTTTACACTAGTTATCTCCTTTTATTTGTTTTTAGTCCCCCTTTGAGCTACCCTCAACCCCTCCCCTTATCTCTGAAAACCATCCAGTTTCCTAATTGCCTTGTAAATTCTGAATCATTCTCATAGTTACCAACAGATTGTAAATGAAAGATGACATTTTTTACTCAGAGTATTATTATATTATTGATCGATTGACTATTTATTTTCAAGTCACCCAACAGTGCTATTTACAGAGTTATACTCCAGGTATATGTTGCAATTCTTCAGTCATTCCTGAACCTGTGGCCAAAAACAAGCTACATATGGGCAGAACCAAAACAAGGGATCTAATGATTCTGTCTCTTCACAGCAACATCTGCAGAGCGAGAATGGTTGTATCCGCCATTTACATAACTTTCTATAAGTTGGAAGAATCCTATGCATCAGAGGTAACTCTGAGTCTTCGTTTCCTGTGGCGGTCCTCATGAGAGCCAGTTTCATCACAGCGCTTGATGGTTTTTGCGAATGCACTTGAAGAAACTTTCAAAGTTCTTGAAATGTTCAACATTGACTGACTTTCACATCTTAAAGTAATGATGGACTGTCATTTCTCTTTGCTTATTTGAGCTGTTCTTTCCATAATATGGACTTCGTCTTTTACAAAATAGGGCTATCTACTGTATACCACTCCACCTTGTCACAACACAACTGATTGACTCAAAGGAGTGAAAGAAATACCACAAATTAACTTTTAACAAGGCACACCTGTTAATTGAAATGCATTCCAGCATTCCTCATAAAGCTGGTTGAAAGAATGGCAGGAGTGTGCAAAGCTGTCATCAAGGCAAAGTGGCTACTTTGAATAATCTGAAATTTACAATATACAGTGCCTTGCGAAAGTATTCGGCCCCCTTGAACTTTGCGACCTTTTGCCACATTTCAGGCTTCAAACATAAAGATATAAAACTGTATTTTTTTGTGAAGAATCAACAACAAGTGGGACACAATCATGAAGTGGAACGACATTTATTGGATATTTTAAACTTTTTTAACAAATCAAAAACTGAAAAATTGGGCGTGCAAAATTATTTAGCCCCTTTACTTTCAGTGCAGCAAACTCTCTCCAGAAGTTCAGTGAGGATCTCTGAATGATCCAATGTTGACCTAAATGACTAATGATGATAAATACAATCCACCTGTGTGTAATCAAGTCTCCGTATAAATGCACCTGCACTGTGATAGTCTCAGAGGTCCGTTAAAAGCGCAGAGAGCATCATGAAGAACAAGGAACACACCAGGCAGGTCCGAGATACTGTTGTGAAGAAGTTTAAAGCCGGATTTGGATACAAAAAGATTTCCCAAGCTTTAAACATCCCAAGGAGCACTGTGCAAGCGATAATATTGAAATGGAAGGAGTATCAGACCACTGCAAATCTACCAAGACCTGGCCGTCCCTCTAAACTTTCAGCTCATACAAGGAGAAGACTGATCAGAGATGCAGCCAAGAGGCCCATGATCACTCTGGATGAACTGCAGAGATCTACAGCTGAGGTGGGAGACTCTGTCCATAGGACAACAATCAGTCGTATATTGCACAAATCTGGCCTTTATGGAAGAGTGGCAAGAAGAAAGCCATTTCTTAAAGATATCCATAAAAAGTGTTGTTTAAAGTTTGCCACAAGCCACCTGGGAGACACACCAAACATGTGGAAGAAGGTGCTCTGGTCAGATGAAACCAAAATTGAACTTTTTGGCAACAATGCAAAACGTTATGTTTGGCGTAAAAGCAACACAGCTGAACACACCATCCCCACTGTCAAACATGGTGGTGGCAGCATCATGGTTTGGGCCTGCTTTTCTTCAGCAGGGACAGGGAAAATTGTTAAAATTGATGGGAAGATGGATGGAGCCAAATACAGGACCATTCTGGAAGAAAACCTGATGGAGTCTGCAAAAGACCTGAGACTGGGACGGAGATTTGTCTTCCAACAAGACAATGATCCAAAACATAAAGCAAAATCTACAATAGAATGGTTCAAAAATAAACATATCCAGGTGTTAGAATGGCCAAGTCAAAGTCCAGACCTGAATCCAATCGAGAATCTGTGGAAAGAACTGAAAACTGCTGTTCACAAATGCTCTCCATCCAACCTCACTGAGCTCGAGCTGTTTTGCAAGGAGGAATGGGAAAAAATGTCAGTCTCTCGATGTGCAAAACTGATAGAGACATACCCCAAGCGACATACAGCTGTAATCGCAGCAAAAGGTGGCGCTACAAAGTATTAACTTAAGGGGGCTGAATAATTTTGAACGCCCAATTTTTCAGTTTTTGATTTGTTAAAAAAGTTTGAAATATCCAATAAATGTCGTTCCACTTCATGATTGTGTCCCACTTGTTGTTGATTCTTCACAAAAAAATACAGTTTTATATCTTTATGTTTGAAGCCTGAAATGTGGCAAAAGGTCGCAAAGTTCAAGGGGGCCGAATACTTTCGCAAGGCACTGTATTTAGATTTGTTAAACACTTTGCAGGTTACTACAAAATTCCATATGTGTGATTTCATAGCTCTGATGTCTTCACTATTATTCTATAATGTAGAAAATAGTACAAATAAAGAAATACCCTTGAATGAGTAGGTGTGTCCAAACTTTTGACTGGTACTGTAATTAGGCCAGTTTAATTGTGTCTGGCTTGCCGTTTCAAATAAAGTTGACGTGTTTTTGTTCATATAATTTCAAAACAAAGTTGTTCGGTGTAGGCAGAGCCATAAGTAAATAGGTAAACTGGGATATTACTAAATAATTAATCAGGTTGATTTTTCCACAAATAGACAGACATTTATCTTTCCATGGTAGCAAGATCTTACGTATTTTTGCAAACTTTCTATTCAAATGCATTGTAGTGAGACCACACACTTACTGATGACAGTGAGCTTGGCCATGGAAATGGCGTCCCTGGCAGCAAAGGTGATCTCCTGTGGTGGCATGGCTGGGGCCTGTCTCAGCACCAGTTGGTAGAAGCAACCGTCAGCCTGCATGGCCCAGGTGTTATCATTCTTTAGCTCGGCTCCGTTAGAGTACCAGGCTACCTCCGCCTCAGGCACAGGCTCGGTCAGCACGCAGCTGAACTCTACTTTCTCTCCCACCACAGCTACCTTATCCTCCAGACCCCTCACCACATCCAGCTGCCAGCCTACGCACACAAAAGCCACTTCATATCATATCATATATGGCAGTTCTTCCTTATTTTCAGCTGTAGTATGTCATAGTATATTTCACCGTAAGACCAGGCCTTTGCAAAAACAATAACTAACTTACTGACAAACAAACAAACCTTTGACGTTGAGCATGGCGGAGGTCGCTGCGGTGCCCGCCTGGAAGGTCACTTTGCAGTTGTCCCCGACGTGCAGGTCCTTTAGCAGCAGCAGGTGGCGGCGGCCACTCTCGAAGGACACAATCTCAGTGGTTGGCGAATCCTTCACCGGCTTGCCGTCAATGAGCCAGCAGCTGTCTTTGATCTCGCAACGAGAGATCGAGCACTCGAACAGGGCCTCGCCGCCGTCGATGGTGTCCATGTTCTCCAGGCCCTGGAGGATTTCAATGGGTTTGGCTATAGGGGAGAAGAGAAGAGCAGGGTTTATTGTAAGATAATAGCTTTATCTGAGAGGGGAGAATGTGTCATAAAAGAAGCCTTTTCCCCACTGTTGGTGGGGATTTTATGTTCACAGTGGACAAGTAGGACAAGTGGATTTTTTATTGCTAGACACTTGCTACTATTCAAGCTGAAACTCACAATGAAAACCTGCA
Source organism: Oncorhynchus mykiss (assembly GCF_057628025.1). Lineage (NCBI taxonomy): Eukaryota > Metazoa > Chordata > Actinopteri > Salmoniformes > Salmonidae > Oncorhynchus > Oncorhynchus mykiss. The sequence goes on from NC_143049.1 coordinate 13,970,550, forward strand.
AAAACTGCATGACATGGAGAGGGGAGGGTAGCTAGGTGCTCTTTCCTAAGAGAAGAGAAGCTCACCTTCCACCTCCAGGGAGGCGACCACGCAGGTCCCCTCTGCCTCACAGGAGTACGTCCCCCTGTCCTCAGTGGACACGTGGCTAATGTACAAGCGGGCCACGGTCCAGTCCTGCTCCACTACCACCCTCCTGCCGTCAGGCTCCAACGGTCTCCCGTTTCTTTTCCACTGGGCCTGGACCGGCCGGGAGTACTGGCAGATGAACTCAGCCGGCTGGTCCTCAGCCACACGGAGGTCCTGCATCTCACTCACCACCTCTACTGTGGGTTCTGAGAGTGGGGGCAGTGGTCAAGGGTCATATGACAAGGCCATCATGACTGACATGCACTCTCTCCACATGGCGAAGAATGACACCTGGGCTTTATAAACACTCCAGTACACCTTGGAGTATTTTTGGTTTATTTTACTTTTAATTGAATTAACTTTATTTATCCCCAGTGGGGAAATTGTATACATTAGAGATTTACTGGTGGTATCAGAGGTGGCTTAGTATTTTAGTAATGTGCATAGAGTTGCCTTGATCCACAGTACATCTTATGGATGCAGCACTCAGTGCCCAAATACAGTATGTACTTAGATACAGAATGTGAATGTTTACACTGTGACCGTTGTTTTTGCAACTCCAAACTGAAGGGAGAGTGAAAAGCCAAAATGTCTCAAGAGGCAGAGGGAGTTGGACACAACTCCTGCACACTAACCAACCAATGAGAAAGAGGAAATAGGCCAATGGGTGGCTAGAGAAGCCATACAGAGCGAAGGCAGGAAGGGTTAGAGAGTTTTAGTTTTAGGCAGGCTAGGGGCGGTGCATTGCAGGGTGGAAGTGAGGCTGAGAGTAATTAAAGGGAATGTGGCCGGCCAGGGTGGATAGGTGAAGCAGCACTGCCCAACTACTGCTGCTTCTCTTCATACAGCAGCAACGTTTGTTTACAGGTCAAATCTCCTACTGTAGCCACAGAACTACAAAGTCAAAGCCAAGCTCAGTTAAAATACTCTGTAAAATACTCTCTGTGACACGTTGTCTTTTATTATTTTTGAACTACCCGTGTGCACACATGACTTCTTAGCAGCAATCATACATCACACATACTGCCACAAAATGATTAAAACGACATCATAGGCAATCTATTTCAATGTGAATATACTACAGTAGGCAGATAAGATTTCAATAATTCTGAATAATATTATAGTGGATGCTTGCTAGAACTGTACATTATGACTAAAATATACTGAACAAAAATATTACATATGATAATTTCAAAGATTTTACTGAGTTACAGTTCATATATGGAAATCAGTCAATTGAAATAAATTCATTAGGCCCTAATCTATTGATTTCACATGACTGGGCAGGGGCGCAGCCATGGGTGGGCCTAGGGGGGCATAGGCCCACTCACTTGGGAGCCAGGCCCACCCACTGAGGAGCCAGGCCTAGCTGATCAAAATTCATTTTTTCCCCACAAAAAGGCTTTATTATAGACAGAAATCCCCGGGGTGAAGAAGACGGATGTGGAGGTCCTGGGCTGGTGTGGTTACACATGGTCTGTGGTTGTGAGGCCGGTTGGACTTACTGACAAATTCTCTAAAACAACATTGGAGGTGGCTTGAACACTTAATTCTCTGGCAACACCTCTGGTGGACATTCCTGCAGTCAGCATGCTAACTGCACGCTCCCTCAAAACTTCAGACATCTGTGTCATTGTGTTAGGTAACAAAACTAGACATTTTAGAGTGGACTTTATTTTCCCCAGCACAAGGTGCACCTGTGTAATGATCATGTTGTTTAATCACCTTCTTGATATGCCACACCTGTCAGGTGAATGGATTATTATGGCAAAGGAGAAATGCTCACCAACAGGGATATAAACTTGTTTGTGTACAAAGTTTGAGAGAAATAAACTTTTTGTGCTTATGGAACATTTCTGAGATATTTTCTTTCAGCTCATGAAACATGGAACCAACACTTCATATGCTGCATTTATATTTTTGTTCAGCGTATGTCCACCAGTCCTACTCTATTCCGATTACTGTAGATACTGTGTATCTGTAAACCACAACTGTTAGGTACCATTTGCCATTATTAGCTAAAAGTATAGCTACACAATTGAACTAAGGGTGTGAATCCTCATTGACTAGCATAGCTCTTGCTGCATATCACTAAGAAACTGGTGGAAACCTCATCTAGTGCCGTACCTTCCGGTATGTTTTGGTCCCATCAAAAGTACACAGCATGAAAACTCTCGTTCTAACTCTATTAGTGAAATGCCTCAAATGTATGCTCCTGCATGGAAGCATGCATGGATGAGGAACAAAAAGTAATTAGCTACTGATCTAGTCATTCCCACTACTGAACTCTTTGAACTCTTTTGAGAACACCTACATGAAACTGTCAACATTAGCCTTGGACAAAACGTGTGAAAAGTGTAGACATTTTTAGTGTACAACCAATGCGGTTTCCTAATAGCTGTAATTAATCTAAATTGTTCTGGTGGTCACTCTGAAAATGAAATAAATATCAGAATTTAAAATGGTATCTAATCACAATTTTCAGTGGGGATTTTTTTATAGAGGGAAAAGTATAACAAAAGTATAACAAAAATCATTCATTGACAGTCCCCCAGTGTGTGCGTATAATGAGCATTGATGCTTTGCGATAATAAAGATTACTTGACCTGTCTCATTCCTCATTTAAACTTGGACTTTAAGTAGGCAAGCATTCTTACACACTTCATTGTGTTATTTATTCCCAACACATTCCATGATACAATCTATAGTTTGTTCAGCTGACGTGACATAATGCGCGAAAAATGCCAATGGGATTTATGCCACAAATGCTTAAATGTTAGCATGTGGAAACGGTGCCAGGGAAACTAAACCAAAGCATGGATTACTGTCATACCATGCTTATAGGCTAAGGAAACCAACGTGTCACTTTGTAATTTGGTGAACTATCCCTTTAACCATATGTATTCCATCAAGACTGGAAACTTCAAAATGACATCCTACAACTGATCATCTTTAACTTGCTGACGTGACATACAGTAAGTACACTTGTTGAAACCACCACGACTATCTAAAACCGTTAGGAATGAATTCCTTCATCCTTGAGAAAAGAAAAGACCAGACCATACAGAAATGAACCCTCTCAGAGAGAGACGGTGTAGTGACATTATACCTTGCACTGCCACTAATGCCGTGGTGAGCTGGTCTCCAGCATCACAGGTGTAGTAGCCGTTGTCCTCTGGCTCCAGGTTGCGAATGTGGAGCTCCTGAACGCAGCCCTCCTGCCTCATCTCGTACTTCTTACCAGCCTGGAGGATTGCGCCTCCCTTCCTCCACTCCACGTGAGTGCCCGCCTTGGAGAGCTCACAGTGCAGAGTGATATCATCACCCTCCTGGGCTTCCTGGTTCTTCAGCTCCTTCTGAAAGAATGCCGGGGCACCTGGTAGAAGTAAGAGACATGACATATGCGTTGGACAGAGGACGTAAAATAGTGTAGGTGACAGTGGCCGACGTGGACAGGGGAGTAAGATGGCTCTGTTAGTGTATGTTGATGGAAGACTGGGTGCATGGTAGTTTGTAGAGGGCAAAACAGTCAAGAAGAGTATTGTGGGGGAACTCATCCTGAGTTTATCTTGATCCAGAGCATTCACTGTGAGGATTGGGCTGGTAACTATTTTGTGGTATTAGATGCAGTGTAGAGGGTCCAGACTTTTATAGTGCCGGCACCATTCTTTACCTTCCACAATCAAGGTGACGGTGCACTGTGCATCCCCGGTATCGCAGCAGTAAGTTCCAGAGTCCTCCATCTCCAGGTTGTGGATGCGCAGCTGCAGGAGAGCTCCATTCTTCCGCAGGTCGTACTTGAGTCCTGCTTTGATGGCCACATCATTCCTGCTCCAGGTGACGGTGGCCGTGGGGTCGGAGACAGTGCAGGACAGGGTGACTGTCTCGCCCTCCAAGGCCACTGTATCGTGAGGCTTCTCAAGGATTAAGGCTGTAGATATGGGAAATCCCAAGCTAAGTACAGTGTAATGCACTTTGAGTGTCAAGAGTCATAGGACAAACGTGTATGGTTTTTATATGTGCAGTATTTAATGTGTCTCTTTTTCCACAGGTCTACAATCTATTTTATGTACTTACAGTAGCATGCCAATGATAACCACAAAGACTATGTCCATTAGGCATGCATCACTTCACTGATAGTCAGCAAAGTGATATGTTAATATCAGCGACAAACGTCTTGTTGTCAACTTCATTTTATAGTATCTTTGAAGACAGATATGCTATAAAAAGAAAATCCAGGAGGATGACCAACACACGTCTAAAGAAAGGCTAGGATGGAATGGATGACACCGCACAGCAGAGGAACAAAGAGTGTTCTAACGTGCCAAGACAAAGCTGTTTGATGGAAGACAGAGATGGAGAGATGGAGATGGGTGAGGACTAGGAGGCCATCTTCAACATCTCCGTTAACGTCTCTATTACCTTTGGGCTTATCTTCCACCAGTAGGCAAGCAACGGTCTTCTCCTCGCCCACCACAAACGCCACGTCCCCTGATTCATCGGGGGTGACCATCTGTAGTGTCAGCCGGTGTACCCGGCCCTGGCAGGCCATCTGGTTCAGGTCGTTGTTCTGGAGGAGGTTATCGCCCAGCCACCACTCTCCGTTGGTCACGCCCTCCTGGGACAACTCACACGCAAAGACAGCATCCTGCCCGGTGGTCACTGTGATGTCGTGCAGCTCCCGAGTGATGCGCACAGACTCTGGAGGTGAATGAATGTGATGACGGGGGAGTGAGAGATCTAAAGGTTCCCAGGGTCAGGGTTTCCCAGGGGATTCATTAAGGTGAAACACTCAGGCATTAGAGCACCACCATTGGTATCCTGATTTAAAAGTGAGATCTAAAGAGGATGGACAATTGCACTCCAGGAGACACCAGTTCATGGAGTTTGCTGAGGTTATTTATGTCTACTCAACGTTTAGGATTCTTTCTCAATTAAAGAGTACAATATTACACAAAAACACATTTTCACTTCCTATGTGATGGCTATCGTGTAGGAAGGTAGACATAAGTACAAAAAAATGATCTCTGACAAAATACATAGTATAGGTCTGAATATGACAACAAAACCAACACAAACTGCATACTACAGTCCCCAACATGGCAAATAGATTGCGGTTCAAATGTAAAAACACATCGATTATGAAACCTATATTTCATGATCAACTACAATGTTATTGTTGCCCCTACAACTATGTGAAATAATAGATAACGTGCTTACTCACAGATTACCCTTAAAAAACGGGTTACAACAAGTTTGGCTACAACAATATCCAAGTAAAAGAACATTAAGAAGGACGTTCTTAGTATGTCGGCACACAGAATGAAAGCAGTGGATAATGTAGAGTGACAGACATGAATACAGCCACGTTTCATTACCTTTGACTGTCAGGGTGGCTGTGCTCTGCTTATCCCCGGCATCGCAGGTGTACTCTCCAGCATCTTCAGCCTTTAACTTGTGAACCATCAGGATGTAGGTAGAACCTGTGTGCTCCATGGAATACTTCTCCCCCTGGGTGAGGAGCACGGAGCCCCTTCTCCAGGTCACCTTGCCATCAGCACTGATCTCACAGGTCAGAGAAACACTGCCTCCCTCCACTGCTTCCTGGCTCTCCAGCTCCTTCTTGAACACCACAGGGGCCCCTGCCCGGGAAACAGCAAGATGGAAACAGACCGCCACAAGGTTAGGATGGATGGAGACGTTAACCTGTTTCGGGAGTGGACACGGACGGGACGGACATTCAAGCACATCCAATATCTTGAAAAGAAACATTCAATACAACATTTAAAAGCATTTGTTGGAAAAATGTTTATCCACTATAGGTTTCAAATAGCATAGGTCTCAAAGGACAAAAACAGGGAGATTTCTTGTTTCTTGCTATTTTGTAATGTGAGTGAAATTAACAAGTGGCCTACCAATGGCATGCACTGCTATACCAATCGATGTCCACAACAAGATGACCGTGAATTGAGAGATTCAGAATGGGTTGCTAGATCAAATCCCCGAGCTGACAAGGTAAAAATCTGTCGTTCTGCCCCTGAACAAGGCAGTTAACCCGCTGTTCCGAGGCCGTCATTGTAAATAAGAATTTGTTCTTAACTGACTTGCCTAGTTCAATAAAGGTTCAATAAAAAATGGTTAGGCCTAGTAAAGGTGAGTGATTAGGAGACATACATTATATAACCCCTTACCACAGACTTTATGGTATAAGTGCCCTTTACTTTCATTTAATGGGTATAAGCACCTCTTACCTCGGACAGTCAGGCTGTAAAATGAGTTTGGAATGGACTCCGGGTATTGAGGTAAAATGGTTAGGTCTAGTAAAGGTGAGTGATAAAGAGACTCATGTTATACATATATTATATAACAGCTTACCTCAGACTATACAGTATATGTACCCTTTACCTTGGACGGTCAGGCTATGAAACGGGTGTGGAATGAACAAAAGGGATCCAGGTATCGGGTACAATGGGAGAGGATAAGAGGGGATCAACAGACTTGTACCCCTTACCCCGTAAAGTCAGGTTATACAAGGAATTCGGGAATGGCTCCAAGTATTGGGAAAGAATGGAAAAGGGTTTGTACTGATCAGCAGACTCATACTGTACATGCGTCTATATATAGTATTATAACCCCTTACCTTAGACTATATACAGTTACCATTTACATAAGATGGTATACAGTTGAAGTCGGAGGTTTACATGCACCTTAGCCAATTACATTTAAACTCAGTTTCTCACAATTCCTGACATTTAATCCAAGTAAAAATGTCCTGTCTTAGGTCAGTTAGGATCAACACTTTATTTTAAGAATGTGAAATGTCAGAATAATAGTAGAGAGAATGATTTATTTCAGCTTTTATTTCTTTCATCACATTCCCAGTGGGTCAGAAGTTTACATGCACTCAATTAGTATTTGGTAGCATTGCTTTTAAATTGTTTAACTTGGGTCAACGTTTTGGGTAGCCTTCCACAAGCTTCCCACAATATGTTGGGCTAATTTTGGCCCATTCCTCCTGACAGAGCTGGTGTGACTGAGTCAGGTTTGTAGGCCTCCTTTCTCGCACACGCTTTTTCAGCCCACACATTTTCTGTAGAATTGAGGTCAGGGCTTTGTGATGGCCACTCCAATACCTTGACTTTGTTGACCTTAAGCCATTTTACTACAACTTTGGAAGTTTGCTTGGGGTCATTGTCCATTTGGAAGACCCATTTGCGACCAAGCTTTAACTTCCTGACTGATGTCTTGAGATGTTGCTTCAATATATCCACATAATTGTCCTGCCTCATGATGCCATCTATTTTGTGAAGTACACCAGTCCCTCCAGCATCCCCACAACATGATGCTGCCACCCCCAATTACTTAAAAATCATACAATGTAATTTTCTGGATTTTTGTTTTAGATTCACAGATGAAGTGTACCTATGATAAAAATTACAGATCTCTACATGCTTTGTAAGTAGGAAAACCTGCAAAATCGGCAGTGTATCAAATACTTGTTCTCCCCACTGTATATTTATATATATATATATATATATATATATATACATACAGTGCCTTGCGAAAGTATTCGGCCCCCTTGAACTTTGCGACCTTTTGCCAAATTTCAGGCTTCAAACATAAAGATATAAAACTGTATTTTTTTGTGAAGAATCAACAACAAGTGGGACACAATCATGAAGTGGAACGACATTTATTGGATATTTCAAACTTTTTTAACAAATCAAAAACTGAAAAATTGGGCGTGCAAAATTATTCAGCCCCCTTAAGTTAATACTTTGTAGCGCCACCTTTTGCTGCGATTACAGCTGTAAGTCGCTTGGGGTATGTCTCTATCAGTTTTGCACATTCCTCCTTGCAAAATAGCTCGAGCTAAGTGAGGTTGGATGGAGAGCATTTGTGAACAGCAGTTTTCAGTTCTTTCCACAGATTCTCGATTGGATTCAGGTCTGGACTTTGACTTGGCCATTCTAACACCTGGATATGTTTATTATTGAACCATTCCATTGTAGATTTTGCTTTATGTTTTGGATCATTGTCTTGTTGGAAGACAAATCTCCGTCCCAGTCTCAGGTCTTTTGCAGACTCCATCAGGTTTTCTTCCAGAATGGTCCTGTATTTGGCTCCATCCATCTTCCCATCAATTTTAACCATCTTCCCTGTCCCTGCTGAAGAAAAGCAGGCCCAAACCATGATGCTGCCACCACCATGTTTGACAGTGGGGATGGTGTGATGAGCTGTGTTGCTTTTACGCCAAACATAACATTTTGCATTGTTGCCAAAAAGTTCAATTTTGGTTTCATCTGACCAGAGCACCTTCTTCCACATGTTTGGTGTGTCTCCCAGGTGGCTTGTGGCAAACTTTAAACGACACTTTTTATGGATATCTTTAAGAAATGGCTTTCTTCTTGCCACTCTTCCATAAAGGCCAGATTTGTGCAATATACGACTGATTGTTGTCCTATGGACAGAGTCTCCCACCTCAGCTGTAGATCTCTGCAGTTCATCCAGAGTGATCATGGGCCTCTTGGCTGCATCTCTGATCAGTCTTCTCCTTGTATGAGCTGAAAGTTTAGAGGGATGGCCAGGTCTTGGTAGATTTGCAGTGGTCTGATACTCCTTCCATTTCAATATTATCGCTTGCACAGTGCTCCTTGGGATGTTTAAAGCTTGGGAAATCTTTTTGTATCCAAATCCGGCTTTAAACTTCTTCACAACAGTATCTCGGACCTGCTTGGTGTGTTCCTTGTTCTTCATGATGCTCTCTGCGCTATTAACGGACCTCTGAGACTATCACAGTGCAGGTGCATTTATACGGAGACTTGATTACACACAGGTGGATTGTATTTATCATCATTAGTCATTTAGGTCAACATTGGATCATTCAGAGATCCTCACTGAACTTCTGGAGAGAGTTTGCTGCACTGAAAGTAAAGGGGTTGAATAATTTTGCACGCCCAATTTTTCAGTTTTTGATTTGTTAAAAAAGTTTGAAATATCCAATAAATGTCGTTCCACTTCATGATTGTGTCCCACTTGTTGTTGATTCTTCACAAAAAAATACAGTTTTATATCTTTATGTTTGAAGCCTGAAATTTGGCAAAAGGTTGCAAAGTTCAAGGGGGCCGAATACTTTCGCAAGGCACTGTATATATATATATATATATATATATATATATATATATATATATATATATATATATAGGCCTAATGTACCCCTTAACTTAAACAGGCAGGGTATAAAACAGATTTTGGCCCCTTACCTCGGACGGTCAGGCTTGCGGTGGAGGTATGGTGACCCACGGTGAAGGTGACTGTGCCCGAGTCGGCCTGGGTGACCCCCCTGAGGGTGAGGCTGTGCACCTTGCCCTGGGCACGGATCAGGTTCATTTCATTGTTCTGCAGAGGGACGTCCGCAAGCTTCCACTGGACCTCCCTGGCGTCATCGTGGGACAGATGGCACTCAAAGTGGACATCCTCCCCCTCGTGCACCGAACAGCTGTTCAAGACCTTCACTATGGTCACCTCCACCTCTGTTTGATAAAGCCAGTCATGTGTTGTTACTGGCTAGATGTGAAGCTTACTCTAAAAGGACAGATAATGTCTATATGGGTGTTAATGGTTAGGTGCCAACAGAAATAGGGCACCTTACCATGTACACTCAGTACAGTTACAGTACAGAGACAACGATTAAGAGTACGGTTGTGGAAAAGACACAAGGTTGCACCTGTCAACACAGAAAACAGACGAAATGGAAGTGTGAGACAGTCCGTTGCCCCTAACAGTGGAATGGAATGGTGGAAAGGTTATGATGGTAGACGTGTAGAGGAAGATGAGTGAAGGATATGAAGGACATAGGAAGTTTTAAGTGACTGAAGAAAAGTATGAAGATCACCAAGCATTCATTCGGTGCCCTTTAAGGCCTTTGGTCCTCTAAAGCCTAGCGTGACATTAGTCTTGTGGGAATCACTCAGGATGGAAAGTGGTTGGTAGGGATTGAGTGAATTAGAAGATAATTGCCATGATTCAAGAGGTGTGTAAGAGAGAGAATGATTGAGAAGAATGGCAGAAGACAATATCAGACTTTCATCTTGTTCCCTACCCTGTACAGTGAGCACGGAGGTGGTCTTCTGGTAACCTGTGTCACAGATATACTCCCCAGAGTCAGCCCCTTGTAGGCTATAGATGATAAGCTTCACAATGGCCCCTTCCTGTTTCAGCTGATACTTGTTGTTAGACTCCAGGACCCTGTCGCCCCGGCTCCAGACAACGCTGGCCCCAGGCTTGGTGATCTCACAGCGGAGGATGGCGATCTCACCTGCGTCCCACTCTAGATTCTGTAGTCGAGTTTTGAAGTAAACGGGCAGGGCTAGGTAGGAACGGTAGAGGTTGGGAGAGGTGAGATAGTGAAACCTTTTGAGAGCAGAATTATGCCCCCAAACCACAATTAATACACGAGGGAATTTTGTTTCACAACAGCACAACTGCTAAAACAGAATACTTTTTTTCTCAGCCTACCCTTCACAGAAAGGTGTGCTGTGGTTTTCCGGTCACCACTGTCACAGGTGTAGCTGCCTGAGTCTTCTGGGTCTAGGTTTTGGATGACTAGCCTAGCGCTGTGCCCTTCCTGGATGATGTTATACTTGGCACAGAGGCAAAGACCCACCTCCCCCTTCCTCCATTCCACAGGGACTCCAGGTTTAGAAAGCTCACAGTGCAGGGTAACACTGCCCCCCTCCTCAGCCTGTTGGCTCTGCAGCTCTTTAGTGAAAATTACTGGGAGAGCTGACAAATAAAAATCCCAAAAGATGAATTATAAGTCTACAGATCCAAAAAGCTTTAATTAAAAAAATGGTAGGCATCATTCCAAGGTAACTGTTTTGTTACATAACTTTAACTTTGACTAACTGTTTATTGCATTTCTGTTAATACATGTGGAGCTCCAGTTTAAGTGTTGTGCTAGTGATGAATGGAGCAACAGTGACAAGGTCTTCATCATCCTACTGTACCATTGACTTTCAGGCATGCTGAGCTCTCTGTGTCTCCAGTCCTGCACTGGTAGCTCCCTGTGTCTTCGGGTTTCAAATCACAGACTTGGAGGTCCACACTGCAATCTTTCTGCTTCATCTGGTACTTTTCTCCAGACTTCAGCACCTGTGTTCCCTTCCTCCATTCCACAGGGACTCCAGGTTTAGAGAGCTCACAGTGCAGGGTAACACTGCCCCCCTCTTCAGCCTCCTGACTCTGCAGATCTTGTTTGAATATGACTGGGAGAGCTGAGAAATGAAAGGGTTAAAAAAAAGGTATCTGCAGACTGCATTCACTGTTACAATGCCTCAATAAGAGATATTGCTAAACCATATGGAGAAGAAGTTCCCAATGGAACGATGTCTCTATGTATGGTGAACACTTTCAAGGACCATTTATATATGCACTCTCCTCTGCTTGGTGTCCGTCCAGACCAGCAGCTGTAAAAAAAGGATTTGCTGTGTGACCTACCAACACCACCACCACCACCACCTTGAAAGTGAGATATTAACTATGGGTTTACACATAACCAAGATGATTTGTGCACAGCACTGCATGAAGAATCCTGGTCTCTGACTAAATTTGACATTTTGTACGCAGAATTCCATTGGAATATCATCATCAAGCTACAAAGAATCTACAATAAGTACACTCCTGCAAGGTCAACAATAGACAACAAAGCTAAATCTATCCTGTTGTCTAGTAATTTACCCCACTTTACCCCTACCTACAATATACCGCATGTACATAGTTACCTCAATTACCTCGTCGCCCTGCACTTCAACTCAGGACTGGTATTCCCTGTATATCGCCATTTTATTTTTACTCGTTATTCACTGTGTATTTATTGACACTATTTCTGTTTTTATTTGTATCTTTGTTTTGCTCTGCGTTGTTGGAAAAGGACCCGTAAGTAAGCATTTCACTGTTAGTCTACTCATGTGGTTTATGTAGCATGTGACAAAAACATTCTATTTGAAAAGACAACAAAATAAAGACCTACTTCCTGCTTCCCATTTAAGGGCAAGAAAAAAATTGACTATATTAGCCCACACAGCTACAAGGATCCACTTCCATGTTCGGTTTAAGACCTCATATTGAAGCTTAAAGAGACCCCAACTGATATATAGAACCATCTTAAAATGATTTACTTTGGTTTAGATACAAGCATCATGAAAAAGGGTAACTTAACTTAATCCTCTGGCTCAACTTATCCCAAAACCTCTACCTTAACCGTTACGCCAAGAGGTCAAACTCCTTGAGGAGGTCGCTAGGTGTTGGGTTAAAGGAAAAATCCACCCAAAACCACTAATGTCTACATTTTACAATGTTAAATAACAGTAATATGTGGGGTATTTTTTTTGTGAACCATTGTTTTATTTTGTCGTTATAATAGCAACGTGAAAATCATTGTGGAAATCTGTTGCAGCTCAAGTCGACTATACAACCAACAATGCAATGCTCTCTTTATGGGCTGGCTGGCTAGCTAACAAGCAAATGTAGCTACACACAACAATACCAAAGTAAATATCAGCATGTGAAGTAGCTAGTTGTAAAATCGCCTAAAACTGCACTATCAATTTAGGAGTCTACAATTTCACCGTGTTCAACCAGCAGGATGATGTGTCGCACAGAGTGGAGACTGACATTCACCAACGGCCATGCAACGACACCATGAAATTCACGCTGGACTGAAGAGGCAGACAAATACGGTGGGAGAAATGTGGTGGACCATCTGTTAAATGTACAGTTTTATTGTAGTGCTACGTCATACTGGTCGAATTTCTACCTGCTTGAATGGCAATAGCTCAGATACACGTGAAAACATGAAATGACCCTGGGAATCGCTAAAACATCGCTCAGAGACATATATTTAAAAAAAATATATATATACATTTAAAAATATGAATATATCCTTTGAGGTCGCTACATTACCCCTTTCCTTTGGGAGAGTGTGTCCCCACGCTTCTCTATACCCCTCACGTGTCCCTCAAGTGTACACACCTCTCCAATGGCCTCAGGGGTGCCATCCCACTTTGGACACCAATGTAGCGAATTCGGGGGGTAGCCTTAACTTAACTTCAACACCTGGACAAGACCACAAAATGAAGCAAAGACCTAGAAAATGAGCCACAATGATAAAACAGTGTATTAAGTTTGCCTGAAAAGACTGGCCTAAGAGCACCATGTAAATGTGACACAATGCACAGGTAGATTATGAGCTCAACAGGCAACAGATCTGTCTTTTTTTGTACTGGCTCAACAGACACACTAGAAAAAAGGTATGAGCTCAACAGACACACTAGAAAAAAAGGTATGAGCTCAACAGACCCACTAGAAAAAAAGGTATGAGCTCAACAGACCCACTAGAAAAAAAGGTATGAGCTCAACAGACCCACTAGAAAAAAAGGTATGAGCTCAACAGACCCACTAGAGAAAAATGTATGAGCGCAACAGATACACTAGAAAAAAAGGTATGAGCTCAACAGACCCACTAGAAAAAAAGGTATGAGCTCAACAGACCCACTAGAGAAAAATGTATGAGCGCAACAGACCCACTAGAGAAAAAAAGATGTGAGCTCAACAGACAACAGATAGCTCGTATTCCTACCAGGTCCTTCCACTACTGTCTTCTTTTCTACTGTCTCCTCCTTCTGGGGCTACAGTTTGGGAACAGCAGTAGCAGCAGGCTTCACAGCTATGGCAAAACACCAAAATGACTACCGGTATATGATTTAACTTCCTTATCTGTCTAGTAAGCAGAATGCTAAACAAAAAGCATGAGAACATGAACATAAACGTGTCATACAACAGTACTCAAAGAGAGAAACCAGTGACACAGACTACCAAAAAATTGCCTACACTGCAAGTGAGGGACAAAGATTAAACAAAATAAGATTACTGGACACACTAAAGCATTTCGCTACACTCGCATTAACATCTGCTAACCATGTGTATGTGACAAATAAAATTTGATTTGATTTGACTAACACGACTACAAGATTATGCAGAGACACCAAAATGTGCCATACAATGCAAACCACATGTTTGACTCCATTCCATTGATTCCATTCCAGCCATTAGAATGAGCCCGTCCACCTATTGCTCCCCCCACCAGCCTCCACCGTATGACGCAATATACATTCCTGTTTATGCTGTCACATGATTCATTGCGTTATCTGCTTTTATAACAAAATGTTTTTTTAAACAAACACCCCCATTCAAATCGAGGGAAAATGAATCAGACCAAGAAAAACATATTGGTATATGTCAAGTAAAGAAAACACTCACGTGGCATATACTAATAGGATCACAAGATGATGCACAGACCCCACAAATAAGCCACACCGTGCTGAAGCCACAAACGATGTCCGCTTGAACAGATAGGCCAACGAGCAGCAGTTCCTATCTGACTGACATTATCCAGCAGATTCAAAAACACATAACATACAGAAACACCAGAATACAGTATTGAAATTGCTGTGACATGCATGAGCTATGAGCTCAACGGACAAGAGATACACGATGCTCGTCGAACATCTCATTCCAAAATCATGGGCATTAATATGGAGTTGGTTCCCCCTTTGCTGCTATAACAGCCTCCACTCTTCTGGGAAGGCTTTATATCAGATGTTGGAACATTGCTGCAGGGACTTACTTCCATTCAGCCACAAGAGCATTAGTGAGGTCGGGCACCGATGTTGGGCGACTAGGCCTGGCTCGCAGTCGGCTTTCCAATTCATCCCAAAGGCGTTCGATTGGGTTGATGTCAGGGCTCTGTGCAGGCCAGTCAAGTTCTTCCATACCGATCGCCACAAACCATTTTTGTATACACCTCCCTTGTGCATGTGGGCATTGTCATGCTGAAACAGGAAAGGACCTTCCCCAAACTGTTGCCACAAAGTTAGAAGCACTGAATCATCTAGAATGTCATTGCATGCTGTAGTGTTAAGATTTCCCTTCATTGGAACTAAGGGGCCTAGCCCGAACCATGAAAAAGAGCCCCGCTCGGCTATGGAAACCCATTTCACGAAGCTCCCGACTAACAGTTCTGGTGCTGACATTGCTTCCAAAGGGTGTTTGGAACTCGGAAGTGAGTATTGTTTAGCACTCGGGGGTCTCGTCTGTGAGCTTGTGTGGCCTACTGTACCACTTCGCAGCTGAGTTGTTGTTGCTCCTAGATGTTTCCACTTCACAATAACAGCCCTTACAGTTGACCCGGGCAGCTCTAGCAGGGCAGAAATATGACGAACTGCCTTGTTGGAAATGTGGCATCCTATGACTGTGCCACGTTGAAAGTCATTGAGCTCTTTAGTAAGGTCATTCTAATGCCAATGTTTGTCTATGGAGATTGCATGGATGTGTGCTCGATTTTATACAGGTGTCCGAAACGGGTGTGGTTGAAATAGCCAAATCCACTAATTTGAAGGTGTTACCACATACTTTTGTATAAATAGTGGAGCTCATATTTTTCTACCATGGTCTTCTTCTCTACTGTCTCCTTCTGAGGCTCCGTTTTGGGCGTGGCAGGAGGAATAGGGCTGCAGGCTTAGAGACTATTACAAAACACCACAATAACTAAACATTCTTCAACAAGTAACCAGAAATATTTGTCTTTTCAACTGTCTCCTTCTGGGGTTCTGGTTTGGCGGCAGCAGGAACAGCAGGCTTCAAAGCTTCAAAATGCCTTTTTCAGCTCAACAAACAGTGGCACAAACAAACCACAAGAAACTTGCAGCATAGTGACATATGCACTCACTGTAAAAGGACGTTGAAGACTATCAACATCATCATCAGGACCAAGCAGCAAGACAAACTGCACATATTGCAAGTGAAAGCAGACAACCAAACCGTTTTCCATGTCCACTCCCCTCCCGACCTTCTTCCTGCTTTGGGAGGCTCTTGTTTGGGAGAAACTGGGGTAGCTGGGGGCTTCACAGCTATGATAAAACATCCAACTTTGAACGGCAAAGCAAACCATATAACTGCAAGTCTACTAAGAATACAGCTGTCTTAACATTCACCCTTTAGGGCTATGATGGTGGAAAGCTTTTCGCATTATGATGGGATTCAAGTTGTCCTATATATCATCCCATATGAATTGACCTTGAGGAAGAATACATAGAGATAACAGTGCTTGTACTCATCAAAGTAGCTTGCTCATTAAATGAACGGCAAATAATGTCATCGGAGTTCAAATATGGAGCATTTTCCTGAATATTTGTCCTTATTTTTGTAAAATGTTATTTACTTCACCATTCCTCCATTTCAGAACACATATAAAATGACAGAAACAAACAGAAACGATTAATGAATTTGAAGACAACATTCAGTACAGTACAACAAAGTTTACACCTGTGAACATAAGAACATTTTTGTGATATTCAATTAAAACTTATGAAGTGACAAAGGCACTTCTGAATATATCAATTTTCTCTTACCCTTAATTTTGAGACTGGCTGTAGTCTTCTGGTCTCCACACACACAGCTGTAGTCTCCACTGTCCTCTGGTACTACTTTGCTGATCAGGAGTTCACTCACAGATTCTTTCTGCTTCAGCTGGTACTTTTCTCCAGACTTCAGCACCTGTGTTCCCTTCCTCCATTCCACAGGGACTCCAGGTTTAGAGAGCTCACAGTGCAGGGTAACAGTGCCCCCCTCCTCAGCCTCCTGGCTCTCCAGCTTGTGTTTGAAGGTCACAAGTTGGGCTGTGGAACCGAACCATTAGGTGGTTAGTTTTGAATTAAACTATTTAAAAAACCAACAACTAAAATCACCGTAGCATAGTCAATGGAACACCCACAAAGGAGCAAGGGACAAAGCAATACAAATACAAACAAATTATAGAAACAACCAATCTGTAACACCACGACTCAAACCAATATAGACAAAAACACACACACAACACTGAAACAGACTACCCACAGACAAAGACCCAGAGATACAAACAAAAAGACAGACATAACATTTCCTAAAACATGCCAAAGTCAACCAATAAATGAACATCATAATCAACAATTGCTGGACACCCATACGTAAAAAAATATTTTAAAAACATTCTCCTTGACAATACACTGAACTTCCTTTTGAAACATTGCATACACTAACAGGGCATCACAGGGATGAAAGCACAACAGGTTTGCATATACAGCATGATAAATAGTTAATAACATGTCTTCCTCCTACCCTTAATCTTGAGACTGGCTGTAGTCTTCTGGTCTCCACACACACAGCTGTAATCTCCACTGTCCTCTGGTACTACTTTGCTGATCAGGAGTTCACTCACAGATTCTTTCTGCTTCATCTGGTACTTTTCTCCAGACTTCAGCACCTGTGTTCCCTTCCTCCATTCCACAGGGACTCCAGGTTTAGAGAGCTCACAGTGCAGGGTAACATTTCCCCCCTCCTCAGCCTCCTGGCTCCCTAGCTTTTGTTTGAATGTAACAGGTTGGGCTGGGGATTCAAAATAAACCATATAAAATACATTGAAAAACAATATGCCTAACCAATGATACGAGGCAATCAGACATGAGTGCATCCTCCAAAAACTATGAGAATGGCACAGTTTAAAAAGCAGGTACTTGAATAATGAATCGAAACACAGAAACAGAGACAGAATGATCACTAACAAAGACTAACAACATGATCAGCACAATGAAGACACACAAGACTACAAAGACACAAAGATCAACTGAACAGAGACAGTTAAAGATATACTTCTAAGCTTAAGCACTGGGTTTTCAGAACATGCAGAACTTGCTGCTGACACTGAATCATAAAACATACAAAATGAAACAAAGCCATGATGACAACTACTCAACACAATCAAAGCCGTTATACCAAACCAACTTCTTGAAAATAATCTACTGAATCACACTTGAAACTTGATAAAAGCAGTGAAAAGACAGTACAGAACAACTTCAGCTGAACATACAGTAGCTATTCAATGACACCAATCTGCCTCCTACCCTTAATCTCGAGGCTGGCTGTAGTCTTCTGGTCTCCACACACACAGCTGTAGTCTCCACTGTCCTCTGGTACTACTTTGCTGATCAGGAGTTCACTCACAGATTCTTTCTGCTTCAGCTGGTACTTTTCTCCAGACTTCAGCACCTGTGTTCCCTTCCTCCATTCCACAGGGACTCCAGGTTTAGAGAGCTCACAGTGCAGGGTAACACTGCCCCCCTCCTCAGCCTCCTGGCTCCCTAGCTTTTGTTTGAATGTAACAGGTTGGGCTGGGGATTCAAAATAAACCATTTAAAATACATTGAAAAACAATATGCCTAACCAATGATACGAGGCAATCAGACATGAGTGCATCCTCCAAAACCATGAGAATGGCACAGTTTAAAAAACAGGTACTTGAATAATGAATCGAAACACAGAAACCGAGACAGAATGATCACTAACAAAGACTAACAACATGATCAGCACAATGAAGACACACAAGACTACAAAGACACAAAGATCAACTGAACAGAGACAGATAACTCACAGAGACAGTTAAAGAAAAATGACTGGGAATACTTCTAAGCTTAAGCACTGGGTTTTCAGAACATGCAGAACTTGCTGCTGACACTGAATCATAAAACATACAAAATGAAACAAAGCCATGGTGACAACTACTCAACACAATCAAAGCCGTTGTACCAAACCAACTTCTTGAAAATAATCTACTGAATCACACTTGAAACTTGATAACAGCAGTGAAAAGACAGTACAGAACAACTTCAGCTGAACATACAGTAGCTATTCAATGACACCAATCTGCCTCCTACCCTTAATCTTGAGACTGGCTGTAGTCTTCTGGTCTCCACACACACAGCTGTAGTCTCCACTGTCCTCTGGTACTACTTTGCTGATCAGGAGTTCACTCACAGATTCTTTCTGCTTCAGCTGGTACTTTTCTCCAGACTTCAGCACCTGTGTTCCCTTCCTCCATTCCACAGGGACTCCAGGTTTAGAGAGCTCACAGTGCAGGGTAACATTGTCCCCCTCCTCAGCCTCCTGGCTCTCCAGCTTGTGTTTGAAGGTCACAGGTAACGCTGACAAACCATTGGATTAAATATGCAATTATACTGTATTTATGATAAGATAACAAAATAATTCTACCAACACATAACATTACATATATAATTTTTACTTACTGAGCCCCTGTAAACACTAACTTCCCAACATTCCCATTGACCAAGACTATGTATCCATACCATTGACGTTTATAGTCGCTGTGGTCCTCTGGTCTCCACACTCACAGGAGTACTCCCCACTGTCCTCAACATTCAGATGCTTTATCTGAAGCTCGCAGGAGGCATCTTTTTGTTTCATCTCATATTTGTCTCCAGCTTTGAGATGCTCAGTGCCTTTCTTCCACTGAACCTTGGCCCCAGGTTTGGATAACACAGAGCAGAGAGTGACACTCTCCCCTTCCTTGGCCTGCTGGTTCTTCAGCTTTTGTTCAAAGCTGGCAGGCAAGGCTAGAAAAAGACGAACACGCCCAGATTCATTAACAAGTAGGCAAAACGTTCTCTTAAAAATCCTCAGTTGTGATGGAAGTGGAACAGAAGCAATATGGAGGAGAACAATGGGTAATGGATGATGATAGTGATCCAGACTCGTTCATGCTGTCCTTCGGAACCTAAATATGATTCCAATGATTGAGTTGGTCAATGAAACAGAAGACTTGTTAAACGAAGGTGGTAATCAAACCAGTGCATGCAATAAACATGGCCTTCACAGCTGAACACAACCCCAAAACAAAATGAAATCCTTCCAAAGTACACAAAGGATCAGCTGCATACAGAGACAGCCATTTTTTGAGCTTTTGGCAGAACCTTTGCATTGAGGCACCAATCTAAAAAGGAACAATATTCAGAACATTTTTCAGATAGGAATCATTTCTTAGTTGATGACCCTGCAGTATTTCCCAGGACACAATAGAAGCATTCTCATTACCTTGGATGTAAAACTGAGCCTACATGCTAACACAGCAGAGTGACTTCAAATCAAATTTGATTTGCCCCGAATACAACAGGTGTAGACCTTCCCGTGAAATGCTTACTTACAAGCCCTTAACCAACAATGCAGTTCAAGAAATAGAGTTAATAAAATATTTATTAAATAAACGAAAGTAAAAAATGTAATAAAAAGTAACACAATAAAATAACATTAACGAGACTATATACAGGGGCTTCCGGTACCGAGTCAATGTGCCGGGGTACAGGTTAGTCGAGGTAATTTGTACATGTAGGTAGGGGTAAAGTGATAATAAGATAATAAACAGCGAGTAGCAGCAGTGTAAAAACAAAGGGGGGTGGGGGGGCATTTGATTAATTGCACTGCGGTCTTATGGCATGGGGGTAAAAGGTGTTAAGGAGCCTTTTGGACCTAGACTTGGCGCTCCGGTACCACTTGCAGTGCGGTAGCAGAGAGAACAGTCTATGACTTTGGTGACTGGAGTCTTTGACAATTTTATGGGCCTTCCTCTGACACTGCCTAGTATATAGGTCCTGGATGGCAGGAAGCTTGGCCCCAGTGATGTACTGGACTGGTAGCACTACCCTCTGTAGTGCCTTACGGCAGTTGCCATACCAGGCGGTGATGCAACCGGTCAGGATGCTCTCGATGGTGCAGCTGGAAAACTTTTTGAGGATCTGGGGACCTATGCCAAATCTTTTCAGTCTCCTGAGGGGGAAAAGGCATGATCGTTTCCTCTTCACAACTTTCTTGTTGTGTTTGGACCATGATAGTATGTTGATGATGAGGATACCAATGAACTTAAAACTCTCGACCCGCTCCACTACAGCCATGTCGATGTAAATGGGAGCCTGTTCGGCCCTCCTTTTCCTGTAGTCCATGATCATCTCCGTTTTTTTCTTACCACCACACTGCCAGGTCAATTACCTTCTCCATATGAAGGTGATCAGGCCTACCAACGTTGTGTTTTCAGGAAACTTTATGATGGTGTTGGAGTTGTGCTTGGCCACTCAGTCTTGGGAGAACAGGGAGTACAGGAGGGGACTAAGCACGCACCCCTGAGGGGCCCCCTTGTTGAGGATCAGAGTGGCAGATGTTTTGCTGCCTACCCTTACCACCTGGGGCTGCCTGTCAGGAAGTCCAGGATCCAGTTGCAGAGGGAGGTGTTCAGTCCCAGGGCCCTTAGCTTAGTGATGAGCTTTGAGGGCACTATGGTGTTGAATGCTGAGCTGTAGTCAATTAACAGCATTCTCACATAGGTGTTCCTTTTGTCCAGGTGAGAAAGGGCAGTGTGGAGTGCGATTGAGATTGAGTAATCTGTGGATCTGTTTGGGCGGTATGCAAATTGGAGTGGGCCTAGGGTTTCAGGATGATGGTGTTGATTTGAGCCATGACCAGCCTTTCAAAGCACTTCATGGCAACCGACATGAGTGCTACGGGCCGGTAGTCATTTAGGCAGGTTACCTTCACTTTCTTGGGCACAGGGACTATGGTGGTCTGCTTGAAACACGTAGGTATTACAGACTCGGTCAGGAAGAGATTGAAAATGTCAGTGAAGGGACTTGCCAATTGGTCCGCACATGCTCTGAGTACACATCCTGGTAATCTGTCTGGCCCCGCGACCTTGTGAATGTTGACCTGTTTAAAGGTTTTGCTCACATCAGCTATGAAGAGTGTGATCACACAGTTGTCTGAAACAGCTGGTGCCCTCATGCATGCTTCAGTGTTGCTTGCCTTCGAAGGGAGAATAAAAGGCATTTAGCGCATCTGGTAGGCTTGCGTCACTGGGCAGCTTTGTAGTCCGTAATAGTTTGCAAGCCCTGCCACATCCGACAAGCGTCCGAGCCGGTGTAGTATGATTCATTCTTTGTCCCGTTTTGACACTTTGCCTGTTTGATGGTTTGTTTGAGGGCATAGCTGGATTTCTTATAAGCATCCGGATTAATGTCCCGCTCGTTGAAAGCGGCAGCTCTAGCATTTAGCTCGGTAGGGATGTTGCCTGTAATCCATGGCTTTTGGTTGGGATATGTACATATGGTCACTGTGGGGACGAAGTCATCGATGTACTTACACGGAACCCAAACTGGCCGCTTGCGTGCGCCATCGTGCATAAATGTATTTTGTCCCCCCACACCAAACGCGATCATGACACGCAGGTTAAAATATCAAAACAAACTCGGAACCAATTATATTAATTTGGGGACAGGTCGAAAAGCATTAAAAATGTATTGCAATTTAGCTAGCTAGCTTGCACTTGCTAGCTAATTTGTTCTATTTAAATAGCTTGCTGTTGCTAGCTAATTTGTCCTGGGATATAAACATTGAATTGTTATTTTACCTTAAATGCACAAGGTCCTCTACTCCACCAATTAATCCACACATAAAACGGTCACCGAATGATTTCTAGTCATCTCTCATCCTTTATATTGGGGTTGGCAACTTTCATAATTTAGGTGCATTACCGCCACTGACCTCGTTCGTCTTCAGTCACCCATGTGGGTATAACCAATGAGGAGATGGCACGTGGGTACCTGCTTCTATAAACTAATGAGGAGATGGGAGAGGCAGGACTTGCAGCGCGATCTGCGTCAGAAATAGAACTGACTTACATTTTAGCCCTTGGCAAATCAGACGCGCGTTAGCGCGCGAGTAGTGTGGGTGCAATTATTGAATAATATAGATTTCTAAAAATATAGATGAAATCTGGTGAGCTAATAAACTGAACATCTAAGAATCTAAGAATCAGGGATGCCGCTGTACATAAAGTATGCATCCTTCAATAATCTAATCTTTCTCTCTTTACTCTGAGGATGATAGACCCAAAGATGAGAGAATGATGAACAAGACCAACAAAGATCATTACGGAATGGTTGACTGAGATCTGATGGTATGAATGGTGCCACAGGCATCGAGGACACCAGCCGTGGTCACTTATGATATTGCATAAATTGTGCATTTGACAATGCACACAGCAACGACAAGTCTAGATGAACGTTAAAAGATCAAGCAAGTATCATTTCAATTTCAGAGAAACTAAAGAAGAGGGAAAATGCAGTGATGCACTTCCATCTCTGGTATCTACTACAGCTATAGATCTGCTAGATAGGACAGGGGCGGTGGGGCAGGATTGTTATGAGGGTGCCCAGCCCCCTCTAGCCTCCATATAATTCGAACCATGGCCCCGGCCATGGGAGTTACCTTTGACCATTAGCGAAGCGATCGCTCTCTTATCCCCAATCACCACATAGACGGTGCCTGAGTCCATAGGTGTCAGCTCGCTCCCGGTGAGAGAGTAGAAACCCCCCTCAGATACCTGGATCTCATTGAGGGGGGTGGGCTGCAGAGGGATTTGGTCTAGATACCACTGCGCCAGATAGGGCAGGTTCCCCTTGAAACACTCAACGTCCTGGGGTGGCTCCACTATGAACACGGTCCGACCTGGATGAAACAGATCTTAGACCATGACGGAAAGCAGAGACAAGGGCACATGCTGTTCTGAGCATAATGTGTGTCCTGTCCACCAACCAGAATGGGATTAGACAGTAGGAAGGAATGATCTCCCAAATGTTAAAACATTCAGCATATAGTAAGGCAAAACAAAGGGACATGAATCATGCTCAGTCAATGCGGTTGCATCATATGAATGTTGTCTGTTCAAGAAGACAAGCAGGAGAGTCAATCTTACTAGATGTTAAAATGTCAGCTCCAAGATACCAAAAACAAACTCTTGCTCATTTAACCCCTAGTATTATTCAAGTACCGATCAATAAAAGTTGACAGTGACAACCTAATCGCTCACAAAACATTTTTGCGGAAGCATCTAAATTCTCAACATTAATTCAAAGCTCTCTGCCCTGCTATGCACTGCAGTCAACATGTCAGCAAATCTTTCATTTTCAGTGTCTGTAACTACTACATAAAAAAAAAGTTAGCAACATACAGTATGAATGTGCAAAACCATACAACAATTTCAGTCTAAGGTAATATCAATTCACTATAAACTGTTTGGTGATCTCATAGTAATTGTAAGCACGATAAAGAAAAGATCTATACTGTACAGAGGTCTTACCTTTGACTGTCACCTTCGCCATCATCGTGGCAGTGCCCACGTCACAGGTGTAAGTGCCGCTGTCTTTCTCCTCCAGCTGTTTGATAGTGAGGGTGAGGACGGTCTCCTTCTGACTCATCTCATAGCGTCCCCCGGCCTTCAGCTCCACGCCATCCTTGGACCAGGTGGCCTTGGAGGCAGGCTGGGCCGTCTCACACTGCAGGGTCACTGAGCCCTCCTCCTCCACCTCGCTGTCCTTAAGCTCCTTGGTAAACTTGTGGACTGGCTCTGAGGAAAGGTACATTCAGGTAGGAGCACAGCAGAGAGCATTGAGGTCGGAGAGGAAACATTTTTTGTTTGTTATTTAACATTAAAAAGCAGTCACAGTTTAAAAGTGGTAGCTCGTGGTCAATGATACATGAATATCCTGTAATCAACAACCGTTAAACAATTGAAGGTGTCTGTGAAGGGAACTGGTCAGACTTACCTTTGATCTCCAGCTTGGCCTTGGTAGTGGCCCCTCCGATGACCTCACAGCTATATTCCCCAGAGTCCTGAACAGTGACACTGTGGACGGTCAACTTCATGACCCTCTCCTCTTTACTGATCTCATACTTCTCACTCTTCCTGATGTCCTTCCCATCTTTGGCCCACTGGACGGTGGCCCTGGTCTGTGTGACCTCACAGATGAACACAGCATCCTCCCCTGAAACTACACTAATGCTCTGCAGCTCCCGTGATACAGATTGAGCTTTGCCTGGAACAAGTCACAATTATGTATTTTAATTCTGAGAGTGGCTCAATTTCCTTTCAATCACATGCAACAAACAAACTTAGAAATGTGATATGTTTTCTCTCAATGGTCTACATACCCAACTTTGCGATAACCTCAGGGATCAGTTGATTAAAGTCTCAAAACCA
Source organism: Oncorhynchus mykiss (assembly GCF_057628025.1). Taxonomy (NCBI): domain Eukaryota; kingdom Metazoa; phylum Chordata; class Actinopteri; order Salmoniformes; family Salmonidae; genus Oncorhynchus; species Oncorhynchus mykiss. The sequence continues at coordinate 13,995,646 of NC_143049.1, forward strand.
TGAACGCTAAAACCCATGCAGATTGATGTTAGAACCTCAACTGGTAAAGATGTCTGACCTTCAACAGCTAAGGTAGTCTTGGAGTTCAGGTTCTTTATGTTGAAGACCACCTCACCAGCATCGGCTGGCGTCACATCCTTGATAACCAGCATGTACTTGCGACCTGTACTGGAGACCTGGAAGCGTCCTCCGTTAGCCACGGTCTGGCCATTCAAGGTCCAGGAACACTCGTCAGTGCTTTCCCGTGACAGAATACACTGAAAGCTACATGTCTCTCCCTCCATCGCCTCCACGGACTTCAACTGTTTGGTGATACCTATGCTCAGGTCTACATAAAGGGAGGAGAGAGGAGTTTTTCTTTCAAAGACATGATGACACAATTGCTGCCTCAGCACACTACTAATTTGTTTGCAAGTTATGCAGCTTTGTCATACACACCTCTCACAGTGACCTTTGACTTGGAAAGCTCAGTACCCAGGTCGCAGCTGTACTCCCCTGCGTCTTCCTTGGTAACATCCTTGATGATCAGACCCAGGGACTTGCCTGTGTGCAGGACCTCATACTTAGAGTCAGTGGTCAGGAGCGTACCATCTTTCCTCCAGGTGGGGGAGACCCTGGGCTTGGAGGCCTCACACGCCAGGGTGATCATACCTTTCACCTCTCCCACCACGTCATCCAGAGACTTGAGGAACACTGCACGCTTCTCTGGAGGAATGCAAATGGAGATCACAAGCACCAGTTAAAGATGTTTAACATATTCTTTAGTCCCACTTCTACACTACAGTATTTTCACTTGGACCAAATTAGCTCATGAGTCTTTACCTTTGACTTTTAGGGTCACGCCCTCCTTGATTTCCCTGACCTTGAAGATGATGGTGCCCCCATCCTCAGGTGCCAGATTCTTGAGTGTGAGCGTGTGCACTTTGCCCACGTGTGTGATGGTGTTGACCTCGTTGGAGAAGAGTGCTTTTTCATTGAGTAGCCATTGCACCTCCTCATCAGTGTAGTTGATCTCACAAATGAACACTGCATCACTGTCCTCGTCCACCTCTGTGTCCACCAGGTGTTTGGTGATCTCCACTTTCCGAACTGCAATAACCCACAGCACACATCTCATTTGAACCATCAACGCTCAGCAAAGCAATCAGCATTGAAGTCAAATCAACACCAAAATCTGATACAAAACGTACCCTCTACAGTGAGAGTGGCTTTGGTCTCGGCAGCAGCCGACTGACAGCGGTAGTCCCCAGTGTCTTCCCCAGTCAGCTTCTGGATGGTCAGCTGAGCCCTCACAGCGTCCTGTTTCAGGCTGTACTTGTCTGAAGCACCCAGGAGGGTTTGCCCTTTGAACCAGCTCACCTCTTTGGGTGTGGCGGAGAACTTGCAGCTCAGAGTGGCTGAGCCCTTCTCCTTGACTGTCACATCTTTAATGGGCTCTACCACCTCAAGAGGACGCTCTGTAGTTGAGAGAATAAGAAGAACAAACAGCTCTGATCATAGGCAAGTCATATAGCATGCTCCTAACCCACTTTAATCTGGTTATGAAAACGTCATTTCAACCAGCTATACCCACTGAGAACATGGTAGTCTGACATAACCATTTGGTTCCACGCTCTGTGTATGAAGAAGCCTCTGACCTTTGACAGTAAGCTGGGCCACAGACTTGCTCTTGCCAGCCATGAACTGGACAGGTCCTGTCATGGAGGCCTTGGTCTTCTTGAAGGTGAGGCGGTGCATGGAGCCCTCCTTCTCCATCTCCACGTCAGCGCTCTCCTGCACGGCCACACCATTCAGGGTCCACTTGGGGGGCTTGACTGAGTCGATGTTGATCTCCACCTCGAAGAAGGCGGCAAAGGGCTCGGTCACTTCCACGGCACTTAGCTCCCGTACGACGCTGATGGCCTGCTCTAGAGGGACCACAGACACCGAGTGTTTAGGTCATACTTGAGGTAAAAATCACTCTTAATTGCACTCTTTAGGGATCTGTTAAGAGTGCTATTTCCATTCACTCATTGACTGGTAGTCCTGTGTCCTGAAGTGTTGATATGTGCTAAAAGAGATTCGGAAGTATATTTTGATAAAGCCACATCATACTTTATAAAAATACACTTCATAGAAAATTCTTACATGTTTACAATAGACACAGTCCTGGATTTTCTCCTGTTACCTTCCACAAGAAGTTTACAGGATGTTTTGTCGTCGATGGCGTCACAGGTGTAAGTATCCTCATCATCCGAGCCCACGTCGTTTATGGTGAGTTTGCGGTATATACCCTCGCTGCTGATCTCGTGCTTCTTGCTGGGCTTGATCTCCTTCTTGTTCTTGTACCACTTGACCTTGGCGCTGGCCCGGGACACTTGGCATTCCAAGAACCCACGGTGTGTATACAAGGCTAACTTATCCCTGAGCTTCTTCACAAACTGGACAGGGAGCTCTACAGTAACAATAACAACCGTATCAATACAAGGAAGCCATACTTAGCAGTACCAAAGAAACATATCAAAACACTACCACACATCAAAGCAGTAAGTAGCAACTAAACTAAGACAGGGAACAGAAAGTACTCAACAGGGGTCAGTACGCCAAAGAAAACAACTCCACATCTCCCTGTGCTATTCACATCCACAGGCTCTCCCAAGGAACAGTGATTTATCGTGTGCCTTCTTCCATCAACTCCAACATCCTGAGGGGCTCAGATAGCCACTGCATGGCCTTCTCATTCCTGGCCTGGTACAGAGGGATCGCCATGAACAACACGAGAGACAGTTCCCGAGGGTAGTCAGGTCACCCCAGGATCTAGGTTCTGTGGTTCAGGTTCCCCAGATGTATAGCAGCCATGCGTCAAAGAAAGACAGCACCATGGATTCCCAGGGAAACCACTACAAATCGTTAAGGATGTAGCACTCTGGCCGGGGATACAAAACACCAATAGTCCAGTCTAAAAGAGGCCAATGCAGTATCATCTCCACAGACGTTTGGCTGCTGAACCAAAATAAACCTCAGGGAAATAACTCTGAAGACACAGAGGACAGGCTGACCGGCTGAGCAATTGACTAACTGGATCAGTTGACATGATATTTTTCAGATTTGAGTTATGGATCGGGAACTGCATTCACCATTGGCATGTTTAATGAGTGCTTGTGAATTCGTTGAATTTGTTACATACCGTATGTTGTGATGTGCTGACCTGAACATGTTATTATATCCTATGTTGCTTACCATATCATGCCATAAATACCATGCTATAGGGAAAGCATGCTGGAAATAGACTTTACCTTTCACTGTCAGTTTGGCTGTTGAAGAAGCCTTTTCAGCTGTGAATTTAATCTCAGCAATGTCTTCTGGGGTCACCGACTTAAACAGCAGCACATAGATTTTACCTTTAATTGAAAGAAGGCAACTTATAAGAACAGTACCGAATGTTAAAACACTGAAATAGTACATTTGTGTTTCTCACAAATATGGACATCTAAACATGTATTTGGAAAGTATGGCAAATGTATGTATTCTCCTCACCCTCTTGTCTCATCTTGATGTTGTCACCGACTTTGAGTTTGGTGTCGCCTTTGAACCACTGGCAGTCCACTTCATCGTGAGAGATCTCACAGAAGAACGAAGCGCTCTCCTTCTCCATCACCTCCACGTCCTCAAGCCTCTTCACTATTTTAATGTCTCGGGCTGTGGAGCGAGGAGCACAAGAGACAATAAAAAGAGACATTAGAAAGTCTTCAGCGTATCTAATGCTGAATGGAGTATGGCCGTTCTTTTACATTGATTTTTAGCTATGTAGAGTGGGGTCTGAAATTATTCACACCCTTGATAAAGATGAGCAAAAATGACTGCATAAAATAAATAATTGAAATACTGTGCTATATTGGAGCTTGAAAAAAAATGGGGAAATTATATTATTTTATACTAATACAATTGCTCAGACAAAGAGATTTTGTTTAACAAGTAATATATATTTTTTGCAAAAAGTTAGAGGTCAAAATTATTGACATGTGTTTTCAATTCCTCACCTTGCAAGGATAACAGCACTGAGCCTTTTTATGAGTTGAAGAACACATTGGATTTGTATTTATTAGGGATCCCCATTAGCTGCCAAGGCAGCAGCTACTCTTCCTGGGGTCCAAACACATTAAGGCACTTATCACACATAAAACAAAAGATTAAATAGTACATCATATAACATTATTTCACCACTACATATCTACAATACAAAATGTATAATACCACCATACACCAATATTACAATATACTGTTGTAGGTACAGACACACGCGTGTGTGCGTATGCGTGTGTCTGTACCTGTGTGTGTGTCTCTTCACAGTCTCTGCTGTTGCATAAGGCGTATTTTTATCTGTTTTTTAAATCTGATTCTACTGCTTGCATCAGTTACCTGATGTGAAATAGAGTTCCATGTAGTCATTGCGTTATGTAGTAATGTGCACCTCCCATAGTCTGTTCTGGACTTGAGGATTGTGACGAGACCTTTGGTGACATGTCTTGGGGGGTATGCATGGGTGTCCGAGCTGCGTGTTAGTAGTTTAAACAGACAGCTCGGTGCATTCAGCTTGTCAACACTTCTTACAAAAACAAGTAGTGATGAAGTCAATCTCTCCTCCACTTTTGAGCCATGAGAGATTGACATGCATATTATTCAATGTTAGATCTCTGTGTACATCTCAGGTCCAGCAGTGCTGCCCTGTTCTGAGCCAATTGTAATTTTCCGAGGTCCCTCTGTGGCAGGTGCCAAGTGCGACAAAATTATGGCCTGTAGGACCTGCCTTGTTGATAGTGTTGATAAGAAGGCAGAGCAGTGCTTTATTATGGACAGACTTCTCCCCATCTAAGCTACTGCTGTATCAACATGTTTTGACCATGACAGTTTACAATCCAGGGTTACTCCAAGCAGTTTAGACACCTCAACTTGCGCAATTTCAGTCGCTGTAGTAGCTGACGTGTATAGTGTTGAGTCATCCGCATTCCTTAGACACACTAGTTTGTTCTTCTTTGTATTCAGTTTAGTCACATTATTTCTCAATTGTAAGGGATCGTAGACCATTCCTACGTACAGAATCGTTCTAGGTCCTTGATATCCTTTTTTTGTTGGAAGGATTCTGCATGGAGGAATATGTCTAAGATCCCTGTCAATGTATTCTCATGGAAACAATTTTGAACAAGCGTCCGTGCCGTTATCCTCGCAAGGTGAGGCATTGACAGTTATTGAAAAAAGGGGTGTCAATAATTTTAACCCCCACCTTTATGAGATTTGTTTTAATTCACTTGCTAAACAAAATACATTTCTCTAAGCAATTGTATTCGTATAAATTAATATAATTTCATTTTTTTGGAGCATACAATTAAATGATTTATTTCATACAGTCAATTTTGCTCATCTTTATCAAGTCTGTCAATAAGATCGGACCCCACCGTATCTGGTAAGAAGAAGGTCTGTTATTTCAATGTGTGACATGCACTATTTTTAACTACCTGTACAACAAAGCACTGTACAACTATCCTTGACAAGCCTATAGCATGATTCGATTTTATTACGCAATCAGTATCATTGGATTGCATAATATACAGTGTATTGTATCATATGAATAACATGCGGGGACTCATACCGTGAATAGTGAGTTTAGCTGATGTGTTGTCATCAGACGTTTGGCAGACGTATGTGCCCTCATCCTCTTGGGAACATTTGTGGATTAGCAGGCTGCGTGTGCGCCCCTGGGAGTGGATGCGAAAGTTCTTTCCTGGTTTCAGTTCCAAGTCACCCTAAGAAACAGTAAAAATTATTTAATTGTATGCACAATTATGCAAATAAAATTGCTGACAACTACAGTTCCATGATTTACTGGAATATGTTTTCTCACCTTGAACCACTTGACCTCAGCATTAGTTCTGGACACCTCACACTCAAGCGTAGCCTTCTCCTTCTCTGGGGCTTTGACATCCTCCATGGGTTTAGAGATCATAGCCGCAGGTTCTATAAAAACCCCAACACCAATAAGCACAACCTTCAAATAACAGCTGCCACCTCAATTAGCACTCAACTCGATGAATAGTTTACTGTTCGTCGAAAATGGATATAACCTACCTGTAACAATGAGTTTGGCAGAAGTTTTGACTCCCTCTGCTTGGAAAGCAATTGTTCCTGCGTCCTCCATCTTAATTTGGGATAGTGTGAGGGCGTGCTTCTTTCCCAGGGCCGTGATGCGGCAGTGTGACCCTGCCTTGAGCTTGACGCTGTCCCTGGTCCAGGAGCCCTCCACGTCAGCCTGGCTGAGCTCCACCTCAAGGGTCACTGTCTCCTTCTCATGGGCCTTGACCTCCGGCAGCAGGCCGTTCACCACCTCAATCTTCTTCACTGTGAAACACAGACAGAGGGAACGTTTAGGTGTGCTGGAATATGCATAGAATTCTAGGTTACACAGCATCATCAGTAAGTGTCCTGTACATCTCTTCTTGGCACTGAAACTGTAGATATAAATAGTCTGAGTATCTGGGTGGGGGTCAAATGTTCTATCAAACTACAAGGAATATTAGAGAATACTGTTATTATACTCAATAGGGGCTAGTTACTGTATACTGTACAGTGCCATCAAAGTATTCACGCCCCTTGACATTTTCCACATTTTGTTGTGGGATTAAAAGGGATTTAATTGTCCCTCTTTTGTCAACAATCTACTAAAATACTCTGTAATGTCAAAGTGGAATAAAAATTCTAAAATGTGTTTAACCGCCTGAGTCAATACATGTTAAAAAATCATGCATTTATAAAGCCCTTTTTTTACATCAGCAGATACCCAGTCTAAAACCCCAAAAAACAAGCAATGTAGATTTCCAGTAGAACCACAGTGGCAAGGAAAAACTCCCTAGAAAGGCAGGAACCTAGGAAGAAACCTAGAGAGGAAGCAGGTTCTAAGGGGTGACCAGTCCTCTTATGGCTGTGCCGGGTGGAGATTATAAGAGTACATGGTCATTAAGGCCAGATTGTTCTTCAAGATGTTCAAACGTTCATAGATGACCAGCAGGGTCAAACAATAATCACAGTGGTTGTAGAGGGTGCAACAGGTCAGCACCTCAGGAGTAAATGTCAGTTGGCTTTTCATAGCCGAGCATTCAGAGGTCGAGAGAGCAGGTGCAGTAGAGAGGGAGGGAGAGCTAGAGAGAGGGAGAGAGAGGGACGAAAAAGGGGAGCACGTCTGTTGAACAGGTCAGGGTTCAATAGCCACAGGCAGAACAGTTGAAAGGGGAGCAGCGGCATGACAATGTAGCACGTCCGGTGCTGTTAGAATCACCTTTGGTAGTTGTTACATGTGAGTCTTTCTGGGTAAGTCTCTAAGAGCGTTCACACTGTATAAATGACAGGTGAACCAGGGGGGCCTCAGCTACCCCGAATGAGACGTTAGCTCCTCTAAATGCAACAAAAGTCAGACTTTGGGTGGGGTCTCTAAATAATGCTAATTCTCAATCAGGAACAACGATTACCAGCTGCCTCTGATTGAGAACCATACCAGGCCAAACACAGAAATACCAACTCATAGAAAAACAAACATAGACAACCCACCCAACTCACGCCCTGACCATACTAAAACAAAGACATAACAAAAGAACTAAGGTCAGAACGTGACAGTCATAAATGTAAGGAAAGAAAGGTTGTGTTTTATGTCACACGATGTCACGCCCTGACCATAGAGAGCCTTTTATTCTCTATGTTGGATAGGTCGGGGTGTGACTAGGGTGGGTTATCTAGGTTATTATATGTCTATGTTGGCCTGGTATGGTTCCCAATCAGAGGCAGCAGTTTATCGTTGTCTCTGATTGGGGATCATATTTAGGCAGCCTTTTCCCACTGGGTTTTTGTGGGATCTTGTTTGTGTGTAGTTGCCAGTGTGCACTGCATTTGACTTCACATTTCGTTTTGGTTCTGTATTGTTTTGGTGAGTTTCTTTAATTAAACATGTGGAACTCTATGCACGCTGCGCCTTGGTCCGTTAATTCTACAAACGACCGTGACGCACGATCTGTGAAGACTCCAAGCATTAACTCATGAATTATGGACAACTCGTGAACTAGCGTGTAAAACATGTTTTGATTCAACTTATGTATTATATTGAATGTAGGCTACCTGTTCTGCGTGTGGTCATGTGTTTAAAATTGTGTTGGCTGAGAGGGTAGGCTACAGGCTGTGGTGTAGGCCTAGTGGAGGGTAAACGCAAGTAAACACCGTTTACCCTTTAAAAAAAATGTAATGCATTAAAAGCATAGGGAGAGTGACTTTTTTCACCGCGACCGGCAATCAGAGTTTACTCACCTATAATAAAAAATGTAAAAATTACACCACGTCACTTTCTAATGGTAGGCGTATTTGAAGTGTATGGTATGACACATTGTAGCCTAGCCTAGTAAATTGGCAGTGTGTCAGGGTGTTTTTTTCACCGAGACAGTTTCAGACCCATTTCAGGTGTCCCGAATTTCCCCCCCCCCACCAATGTCATGGTGTAATTCACACTCTGGTTCCACACCTGGATTGTGCAACATTTGGCCATTATTCTTGTCAAATTTCTTCAAGCTCTGTCAAATTGGTCGTAGACAACCATTTTCAGGTCTTTCAAGAAGATTTAAATCAAACCGTTAACTCGGCCACTCAGGAACATTCTCTGTCTTCTTGGTAAGCAACTCCAGTTTAGGCCTTGTGCCCTGCTGAAAGGTGAAATCATCTCCTAGTGTCTGGTGGAAAGCAGACTCAACCAGGTTATCTAGGATTTTGCCTGTGGTTAGCTCAATTCTGTTTATTTTTCATACTGAAACTCCCCAGTCCTTAATGATTACAAGCACATGATGCAGCTACCACTATGCTTGAAAATATGGAGAGTGGTACTCAGTAATGTGATGTGCTGGATTTTACCCAAACATTACACTTTCTAAGTTTACTGCTTTGCCACAATATTTGCATTATTACTATAGTGCCTTGTTGCAAACACGATGCATTTTTTTGAATATTTTTATTCTGTACAGGCTTCCTTCTTTTTACTCTGTCAATTAGGTTAGTATTGTGGAGTAACTACAATGTTGATCCATCCTCAGTTTTTTTTCTATCACAGTTACTGGCCTAATGGTGAAATCCCTGAGCGGTTTCCTTCCTCTCCGGTAACTGAGTTAGGAAGGAGGGCTGTATCTTTGTCGTGATTGGGTGTATAATAATGGGTGTATAATAATAATAACTTTACCACGCTCAGATGGATATATTCAATGTCTGCTTTTTTAAATTTTACACATCTACCAATAGGTGACCTTTACGAAGGATTGTAAAATCTCGCTGGTCTTTGTGGTCTTTGTGGTTGAATCTGTGTTTGAAATTCACTGTTTGACTGAGGGACCATACATATGTGTGAGCTAGAAATGTAGTCATTCAAAAATCAAACCTGTTACGGCTAGACGTTCCGCTGGAAGCCATAGGAACTGCAACCAGGCGCCTCATAAATCTAGTTTCCCATAGAAAACCAATAGAAACATTCCTGGATGGTTTGATCTCGGGGTTTCGCCTGCCAAATACGTTCTGTTATACTCAGACATTATTTTAACAGTTTTGAAACTTTAGAGTGTTTTCTATCCAAATCTATTGCATATCCTAGCTTCTGGGCCTGAGTAGCAGGCAGTTTACTTTGGGCACGCTTTTCCTCCGGACGTGAAAATACTGCCCCCTATTCTAAAGTGGTTTTAAACACTTATATTTAACTTGGCAAGTCAGTTAAGAACAAATTCTTATTGTCAATGACAGTCTAGGAACAGTGGGTTAACTGCCTGTTCAGGGGCAGAGGTTTGAGGGGTTTGAACTTGCAACCTTCCGGTTTCTAGTCCAACGCTCTAACCACTAGGCTACCCTGCCGCCCACATAGTGAGTCCATGCAACTTATGTGACTTTTTAAGCAAATTTTTACTTATTTAGGCTTACCATAACAAAGGGGTTGAATACTTATTGACTCAAGACATTTCAGCTTTTAATGTTTAATTAATTTTTAATTAATTTGTCAATTTATATATATATTACATTACAGGTTATTGTGTGTAGGCCAGTGACCAAAATCTAATACATTTAAAATGCAGGCTGTAACACAATAAAATGTAAAAAAAGTCAAGGGGTGTGAATAGTTTCTGTAGATACTCTACATAACCAAAAAACTACCGCAGCTGTAAATAGGACACCATTCTTACTTACCATCCACTGTGAGTTTGGCCTGGGTCTTGTCGTCCAGGGTCTCACAGGAGTAGTAACCACGGTCTGCCGTAGTCACACTCTTAAAGACCAGGGTCTGCTTGGCTCCGTCCACCCTGATCTCCATGTTGCCTCCAGGCTGTAGCACCACGCTGTTCTTCATCCACCTGACCTCTTTAGAGGGCTTACTCAGCTCTACCTCCAGCTTCACCTCCTTCTGTTCCTCCACCGCCATCACATTCTCCAGCTTCTTCTTGAACATCACCGGCTCCACTGCCAGGGCACAAAGAAAACACAGATATTAGAATTCCTTTCCGAAAACTGTAGCCCTTCTAAGCAAAATTGCCAGGTAAGTGTTAAAGCTGCAATATGTAACTTTTGGGCAACCTGACCAAATTCACATAGAAATGTGCATTATAGATGTCATTCTCATTGAAAGCAAGTCCAAGAAGCAGTACATCTGTTCCGTTTCTATGCTTCTCGCTCTTAAGTTTAGCTTTTGCATCTTTTACTTCTGGTTTTGTACACCAGCTTCAAACAGTTGAAAATACTACATTTTTGGTTATGGAAAAGATATTTCACAGTGGTTTAGATGGTAAAATGATTCTCTACACTATACTTGCTCTTTTGGTCACAAAAAACTGAAATTCGGCAAACTATTCGAATTTTAGCAAACAGGAGTTATTTCTCCATAGTGCAACTTTAAAGCAAATGGAGGTTGGTTCTTACGTTGCACTTGGAGGGTAGCACTGCAGGTTTTGCCCTCTGCATCAATGCTGATCTCTTGAGCATCATCCTGACTGACTGAGGTGACGGTGAGGGAGTGGCTGGTGCCCCCATGCTCAATCTTATATTTGGGCCCAGCAGTGATGGGCACGTTGTTGCAGAACCATTTCACGTTGACATCAGCTGGGGTGACACTACACTTGAAGATGGCCTCCTTCCCCTCCACAGCAGCGACGTTGCTCAGCTTGGAAGTCAGCTTCACCAGTCTGGGTGCTGAAAAGGACAGAAAATAATAGATTACTTGGAGACATAATTAGACTCAGGAACACAGAAAATGTGTTAATATGGAAATGAATGGCTTAACATCTAGTGCGTTTGACTGTATGTCTGTAACTACTGTATGCTGTATCTTGTATATGTCTGTAACTACATCTTGTAGTAGTCAGTGACCAAGTTGTAAATCTAATGAAAACAAAGCCTCAGCTACCTTTGGTGGAGACCTTGGCGGAGGTCTTATCATCTTTGCATTCACAGCTGTATTCTCCCTCATCCTCTTTTGCCATTCCTGTCACAGTAAGGACCCGCTTGGGACCATCAGTGCTGACACAGAACCTGCCGCCGGGTTTGACCTCACAGCTGTTGTGGCGCCAGAGCACGTCCCCTAAGGCTCGGTTCATTTCACAGGTCAGTGTCAGTGTACCACCCAGCTCTGTGGCTACAGGCTGCAACTGCACCACAAACTTCAGCGGTGAGTCTGAAGAGAAACATGGCCAGCATTTCAATAGCTAAATGGAATATATATGATCTTCATAGGTATTGACTATGCTCACAGAAACATACAACACTAGCCCGTCAATCATTTGTTCTGACGAATGAAAAGCAAACTAACCTTTGACTTGAACTTTGAACTCAAGCTTGTCGTCAGCAGTGTGGCAAGAGTAGGTGCCACTGTCTTTGACTTCAGTGGACTTCACAATCAGGGTATGAGAATGTCCCTCTCTCTTCATGTCATACTTAGAGCTCTCCTTCAACTCCACACCGTCCCTGAACCACTTAACGCTGGCACTCTCCGAAGTCAACTCAGTGGTCAAAACAATCTTCTCACTTGCTTGAACACTGCATGCACTCTTCACTGCAGTTTTTTTAAACTTGGCAGAGGATTCTAGAAACAAAAGAGAAAACTTGTTAGTATAGAGGTGATAGCAAAGAGATTTTGGTACAACAAATATTGTTGAAAGTCAATGACATCCTACCTGCCACCTCTATCTTGAAGGCCAACTTCTCCGCTCCAACCTCACAGGTGTACTCTCCAGCATCCTTCTTCTCCACCTTCTCTATCACCAGCTGACGAGTCTTGCCCTTTGTCTCCAAGGAGACTGTCTTACTGGAAGTCAGCAGCTTGCCATCCTTGTACCATTTCACCTCTGTCTCGGTATCAGACACCTCACAGCTCAGAGTGGCTTTCTGGGAGAGAGTAGCTTTCACCTCCTTCTGTACAGACTCCTTGTTGGAGAAGGTAGTCTCTGAAGGAGAAATCATGAAATGGCACAGTAATATTAGAAACACTTCATTTAGGGTAGAACACAAAAAATACAGGATGAATATCTCTACATGGGATATACATGGGACTGGGAGTCAATAACCAGCAATTCAAATATAGTTTTAGATAGACACAAATATGCAACCCGAGAGACAGAAATCTACAACAAAAACAGACATTCAGAGAACATCGGCTTTTGTATATAACATTTTTTTGGGGGGGGGCATTCAGCATCCAAAGCCTTGAGAGAGATATCAATATAGACAACCAGCTTTCATATCATCCATACCTGCCACCTGTATCCTGAAGGCCAGTTTCTCTGCTCCAACCTCACAGGTGTACTCTCCAGCATCCTTCTTCTCCACCTTCTCTATCACCAGCTGACGAGTCTTGCCCTTAGTTTCCATCTGGACGGTCTTACTGGAAGTCAGCAGCTTGCCATCCTTGTACCATTTCACCTCTGTCTTGGTATCAGACACCTCACAGCTCAGAGTGGCTTTCTGGGAGAGAGTAGCTTTCACCTCCTTCTGTACAGACTCCTTGTTGTTGAAGGCTGCCTGGACCTCTGAATGGGGATCAATTAAGGGTATGGTAAAATCAGAAACCCCCAATTCAGGGTAAAACAATCCCCACCCCAAATCAGAAACCATTAACATAATCTTGTACGTGACAGACAAAGGAGACATCAAGTGGTATTGCCAGAGTAAGTTAAAAATCAGCATTTCTCAAGCATTATGAGACAAAGACATTTCAACCAACAAAAGCAGACAAATCTTATATCAACATGAACAAAACAATCATAATAGACAACGGTATAACATCCCTTTGCTTGGGAGAAAACACACGGTGACAATGTAGAACACACACGGTATATTCACAACCATTCACCCACCAAAACCTTGAGAGAAACATCAATAGACAGCCAGCTCTCATATTGTCCCTACCTGCCACCTGTATCTTAAAGGCCACTTTCTCTGCTCCAACCTCACAGGTGTACTCGCCAGCATCCTTCTTCTCCACAATGTCCAACACCAGCTGACGAGTCTTGTCCTTTGTCTCCATGTGGACTGTCTTGCTGGTTGTCAGCAGCTTGCCGCCCTTGTACCATTTCACCTCCGTCTTGGTGTCGGACACCTCACAGCTCAGAGTGGCTTTCTGGGAGAGAGTAGCTTTCACCTCCTTCTGTACAGACTCCTTGTTGGAGAAAGCCGCTTGAGTTTCTGAGAAAACAATCATGGAGATGCATGGCAGTACCAGAAACATTAAATTCAAGGTCAAATAATCCCAACAACCAAACCAGATACCATGTCTTACACACAACAGACCCGGGGGACATAAAGAGATACAATTGCGAGATAAATTAACCATCTGCATTTCTAAAGCGGAAGACAATGAAGCAAAAAATACATTTCAAGACAATCAAACAACACAACAGTATAAGATCTCTTTTCTTTAGGGAAAACATTTATAGGCAATGTAGAGAACACATACACTGAGTGTACAAAACATTAGGAACACCTTCCTAATATTGAGTTGCACCCACTTTTGCCCTCAGAACAGCCTCAATGCGTTCCATAGGGATGCTGGCCCATTGTTGACTCCAAGGCTTCCCACAGTTGTGTCAAGTCGGCTGGATGTCCTTTGGGTGGTGGACCATTCTTGATACCCACAGGAAACTGTTGAGCGTGAAAAACCCAGCAGCATTGCAGTTCTTGATACACTTAAACCGGTGCGTCTGGCACCTACCACCATACCCCAATCAAAGGCACTTAAATATTTTGTCTTGTCCATTCAACCGCTGAATGGCACACATACACAATCCATGTCTCAGTTGTCTCAAGGCTTAGAAATCCTTCTTTAACATGTCCCCTCCCCTTCATCGACACTGATTGAAGTGACGTCAATAAGGGATCATAGCGTTCACCTGGATTCACCTGGTCAGTCTACGTCATGGAACGAGCAGGTGTTCCTAATGCTTTGTACACTCAGTGTATATTGACAACTATTTAGCCTCCAAAGCCTTCTGGGAAACAATAATAGACAGCGGCTTTAAATGTCCTTACCTGCCGTCTGAATCCTGAAGGCCAGTTTCTCTGCTCCAACCTCACATGTGTACTCTCCAGCATCCTTCTTCTCCACCTTCTCTATCACCAGCTGACGAGTCTTGCCATTAGTTTCCATGTGGACTGTCTCACTGGAAGTCAGCAGCTTGCCATCCTTGTACCATTTCACCTCTGTCTTGGTATCAGACACCTCACAGCTCAGAGTGGCTTTCTGGGAGAGAGTAGCTTTCACCTCCTTCTGTACAGACTCCTTGTTATAGAAGGCAGCCTGAGTTTCTGAAGGAGGAACCATTGAAGGATATGATGGAAATTAAAAACCTTCCACTCAATATAACATCAAAACAGGAACCATATCTGTAGACTGGACAAATACGGGAGGTATTGGACATTGAGCCGCCTTCCAAAGTCAACCATTGGAAATTCAAATGTTTTATGGAGACGGACACACACACACACACACCAGAACAACAAACAAGGAAACAGAGCACTCAGATATCCCCATGAGCAACATCAGTCAAACAAGACACACTATTAAAAGGACATTGTTGTGAGGAATCAAAACAACCAATTAAAAAACTCCCCAAACCTTTCTGTTTGTAAGATAGAACTTACAAATTCTATGGTCCCAATTACACTTTGAAAATAACAAAATAGCTGTAAGTTTGTAAGATAAAAACAGAACTGAAAATGTAACTGTGTGTGCCCCATAACATCTCCTCAGACCTAGGTGCTGTAAATC
Source organism: Oncorhynchus mykiss (assembly GCF_057628025.1). Classification (NCBI taxonomy): domain Eukaryota; kingdom Metazoa; phylum Chordata; class Actinopteri; order Salmoniformes; family Salmonidae; genus Oncorhynchus; species Oncorhynchus mykiss. The sequence goes on from NC_143049.1 coordinate 14,010,938, forward strand.
TCTTCTTGAAATAAGAATAATACAACTTGAATTCGTAGGACAGACAAATGGGCAACCATTCCAGCAACCAAAGCCTAAATGGCATCACAGAGGGCATGAAACTAAAAAAGAACTCCTCCTTACCTCCAGTCACGTGTATCTTGTAGGCCAGCTTTTCTGTTCCCACCTCACAGGTGTACTCTCCAGCATCCTTCTTCTCCACCTTCTCTATCACCAGCTGACGAGTCTTGCCCTTTGTCTCCATGGAGACGGTCTTACTGGAAGTCAGCAGCTTGCCATCCTTGTACCATTTCACCTCTGCCTTGGTATCAGACACCTCACAGCTCAGAGTGGCTTTCTGGGAGAGAGTAGCTTTCACCTCTTTCTGTACAGAGTCCTTGTTGGTGAAGGCAGACTGTTGTGCTTCTGATGGAACAATCATTGAGGGGCAAAATGGCAGAAATGTTTAATTTGGGGTCAAACAGTATCAACACCAAACACAGGACACATCCCTTACTGTCCTGTACAGACCATGGGGACAATGAACTACAGAACATACACCAGGAGTCAACAATTCTAACATGATACGGAGACAAACAAACTATGCAACAAGCATGGAAACAGACTTTTTCAGACATAATATAAGCTAGAGCAACGACACAAATTGCAGGAGACATCAACTTGGGAAGACAACTCAACAAATGAAAGAACCTTTGTCAAACACAAGTTGTATTGGATAAATATCTGTAGGACAGGCATTTGGACAACCATCCCTCCCATTATAAGCTCTATAGCAGACGATAGACGGACAGTAAATCCAATAGTTGCAAAACATCCATACCTGCCACCTGAATCTTATAGACCAGTTTCTCCACTCCAACCTCACAGGTGTACTCTCCAGCATCCTTCTTCTCCACCTTCTCTATCACCAGCTGACGAGTCTTGCCCTTTGTCTCCATCTGGACTGTCTTACTGGAAGTCAGCAGCTTGCCATCCTTGTACCATTTCACCTCTGTCTTGGTATCAGACACCTCACAGCTCAGAGTGGCTTTCTGGGAGAGAGTAGCTTTCACCTCCTTCTGTACAGACTCTTTGTTGGTGAAGACAGCCTGGGCTTCTGTAAATCAACCATTAGCAATTCAAATATAGAATGGGAATAGACACACAGCCCCAAAAGGGACAGAGACCAGTGAGACGTCCCAATAAGCAACAATAGCAAGTCAGAAGTCAAAACAACCAGAGCCATATCAAGCAAAGAAACAACCTTGATGCGCCAAATACAGGTGTAGGATTTTTGCCAGTTTGCTACAGCAGGAAGATAATCCTGCAGCAACAGTAAATGGGAATTGTTTGTAGGGGTTGCTACATTTTTCGTAAGGCAAAATCAAGTCTGAAATGTCAAAGAGGAAATTTCAAACTTTAAAAGCATTTTTAAAATTCAAATACACTACAAGTTTCACATTTCCTGTATTGCAGTAAAGTTGTCCTGCAACAGGGTGATCAAATTAAGATCATACCACCTTGTCTGGTAGAATCAACTAATCCTAAAATTGCAATTTTAACACTACGGCAACAACAAAATAGGCATTGGTTTCTGACTGAGACTAAATCTAAATGTAATTTAACAGTACATTTGCCAAAGCTTCCCAGAAGAGAGATAAATATAAAACAGTTATATTTTCCTAAGATAAACATGTCAAATGTGCATATCAGACAACCATTCCAGCAAAAGCAGACCAGACAGCGAGTAGATCCTCCTTACCTGTCACCTGAATCTTATAGACCAGTTTCTCCACTCCAACCTCACAGGTGTACTCTCCAGCATCCTTCTTCTCCGCCTTCTCTATCACCAGCTGACGAGTCTTGCCCTTTGTCTCCATGTGGACTGTCTTACTGGAAGTCAGCAGCTTGCCATCCTTGTACCATTTCACCTCTGTCTCGGTATCAGACACCTCACAGCTCAGAGTGGCTTTCTGGGAGAGAGTAGCTTTCACCTCCTTCTGTACAGACTCCTTGTTGGTGAAAGCAGACTGTTGGGTTTCTAAGGGAACAATCATGGAGGGGCAAAGTTGCATCACAAGGGTTTAAACACTAAAAGCATGATATTTCGACTCTGGACATTTGTCTCTCTCTTTCTCTCCCTTCCCGGAGGACCTGAGCCCTAGGACCATGCCTCAGGACTACCTGACCTGATGACTCCTGGCAGTCCCATTACCCAGTCCACCTGGTCGTGCTGCTGATCCAGTTTCTGCTGTTTTGCTTGTGGCTATGGCACCCTGACCTGTTCACCAGACATGCTACCTTGTTGTGCTGCTGCTCCAGTTTCAACTGTTGAGTCTGCAGCCTTTGAACCCTGACCTGTTCACCGGATGTGCTACCTTGTCCCAGACCTGCTGTTTTTTTTACACTCTCTCTCCCTCTCCCTCTCTCCCTTCCTGTATACCACATCTGCTGTCTCAACCTCTGAATGCTCGGCTATGAAAAGCCACCTGACATTTACTCCTGAGGTGCTGACATGTTGCACACTCCACAACAGCTGTGATTAATATTTGACCCTGCTGGTCACCTATGAACGTTTGAACAACTTGAAGAACGATCTGGGCTTAGTGGCCATGTACTCTTATAATCTGCACATGGTACAGCCAGAAGTGGACTGGCCACCCCTCAGAGCCTGCTTCCTCTCTAAGTTTCTTCCTAGGTTCTTGCCTTTCTAGGGAATTTTTCCTAGCCACTGTGCTTCTACATCTGCATTGCTTGATGGTTGGGGATTTATGCTGGGTTTCTGTATAAGCACTTTGTGACATCTGCTGATGTAAAAAGGGCTTTATAAATACATTTGATTGATTGACATGGGTAGCATTGACTGATAGTTAAGCATGTCAACCACCTATAACTCTAATATTGCAGAGACAGAGACAGCGCACCATTGAAGTGTCCTGAGAAGCCATGAAATTCACCCAATGAAACAACTTCGAAGCCCAAATCTACAAACCATGATCAATCTGATAGACTCACCGATTTCATTCTCAATTATAACATTTTTATTTTATTTAAGTCAGTTAAGAAGTCAGTTAAGAACAAATTCTTATTTTCAATGACGGCCTGGGAACAGTGGGTTAACTGCCTGTTCAGGGGCAGAACGACAGATTTGTACCTTGTCAGCTCGGGGGTTTGAACTCACAACCTTCCGGTTACTAGTCCAACGCTCTAACCACTAGGCTACCCTGCCGCCCCAACATATTGAAACTAACAAAACAACCATACATTTCTAAGATAACGAGCAGAGCGGAAGCAATTCAAATGTACATTTTCCAAACCATCTCCAAGGACTGAGAGGGATTTGAACGACTGGCACATGAACAACCACTCCAGCAACCTTTGTCAAAAGCAGACAATAGATAGTCAGAATATTACCTGAAACATGTATTTTAAAGACCAGCTTCTCTGCTCTAGCCTCACAGGTGTATTCTCCAGCATCCTTCTTCTCAATTTTGTCTACTACCAACAGACGACTCCTGCCCTTTGTCTCCGTGGAGACTGTCTCAGTGGAAGTCAGCAGCTTGCCGTCCTTGTACCATTTCACCTCAGTCTTTGGGTCGGACACTTCACAGCTCAGAGTGGCTTTCTGGGAGAGAGTAGCTTTCACCTCCTTCTGTACAGACTCCTTGTTGTAGAAGACTGCCTGTTGGGCTTCTGTGGAAACAATCATAGAATGGCACAGTAAAATCAGAAACCTTTATTTTAGAGTTGAGCACTAAAAACAGGAACAATATTTGCATAGGCAGTCTGGGATTCTGAAGGTTTGCCTAGGTTATTAAACAAACTGAAATACAATGATACTATTGGTCCAGTGTGCTCGACAGACATTTCCTTCTCTCTTACCTTTGATCTTGACCTGGAATGTGACTTTGTCCTCGACTGTCTCGCAGGAGTAGTGTCCCTCGTCACTCTTCTTGGCATTCTTGATGACCAGTCTCCTCTGTGTCCCTTTGGAGACGACGGTGGTTCTTTGGTCCTCAGTGACCAGTGTCTGATCCTTCCTCCACACCACCACCGCGCTTGCAGACGACACCTCGCAGTTCAACTCCAGGTCCCCGCTGAGGGCAGGCGCCACCTCCATGGGACCCCTGGGCTTGTTCAGGAACTTGGCTTCATCTGGAAGAGAAACAGGGATGGGATTTGTCATCAAGAACAAACACTTGAATTGTCCACTTTTTTTCTTTCATAGAAATGTGGCAGCAATCCATTGACACCTTAAGGTTATAATTAAATGTTAACAAAGAACCATATGGAATTGAATATTTAAATAATAAACGCAATGACAGATTTTATCTGTGATGAGTTATTCACTTTTTCAAATACTGGATTATTCTATTATAACCAAACAGTTACATTTCATACACCATCATATGATAGGTGGGTGTCTGCCTGCGCGTGGTTGGAGGATGGGGGACGGTACCAGTGACACATTGGACTTTATTACAGGATGACAGAGAGCTCTTTTCCATGCTAGACGGCTCACTACCACCTGGTGTTAGCTGTCACAGCCCAGTCTGTCCCTGTGTGTCACGTGGCGTGAGAGGGGCTTTCTGTCGGCAATGTAGGTTAGAGGTTGCATTTGACACACTGTCACTTTAAGACTCGGGGTCTGACTAACCCACTGGATTTAGATTTTTAAAACATTTCAAAATTAAAAACGATGTTCAGTGAAAGTATACAGCATTTTGCTATTCCTGCAACTCTAATAAAAGGATATGGGGATCTGAGGTACCAGGTTTCCACTTCCCACAGGGTGCATACATGTGCCCATTGGAGTGCTTTCTTCTTTCTAGCGTGACAGATTACTACAGGAGTTGAGGTGAATCTTTTTTCTTGATCTTTCGACTGTCCTGTTGTACCTTTTAGAGAAAGCTGCAGGGACATTCGGTCTTCGTTTAAGACACACTCATAGATGCCCGTGTCCTCTCCGGTGACGTTGTGCACCATCAGGATCCTCTTGCGGTCGGTGCTTATGCACTCATACTTCTTGCCCACCTTCAGCTCCCGTCCATTCTTCATCCAGACCACCTACAGAGTTAAAGGGAACGTTCAAAATTCGGCGGAACACACAACCCACATAAGAGTCAGCCCAACCCATTCATTAACACAGTGAATTGAATCGGAACAATTCTAAAGAGTTACGTTATTTTGGTATTTATTACACTACCCCTTTTACGTTTCATAACCCTAACAGACCAATAAAGCATGACTTTGTTCATTCTTTCATTCAGTCATCTGGACTTTTCCCCACTACACACCTGAGCATCATAATCGGACACCTCTGTGGTCAGCTGGGCGGAGGACTGGGCGCTGCAGGTCACCACCTCGGTGTGAGCGGACTTACTGGTGAACCGGACAGCTGGAGCTACAAATAGAGGTTTCACCTGTAGCTGTTGTTTGTGGAAAAATCCCATGGAACGATGAGGACTGTCTACCAACATAAATCACCTGAGGAACTGAAGTTACCTGAACCTGAGGTTCCTAACTGCTTATATAGCATGAATACAAAAGGACTCATAAAGACACTGCATATAGAGCCTCTATACAGGCAAGTCTAATCATCAATCTAATGAAGACCTGCACATTCAACCCACAGATCTTATTCTTGGCATTGCTCTCTATTCCAGTGCTTACCCTTCACGTGGAGTATACAAGAGCTCTCGGAGCCACCGCCCACAAATTTGACCGCGGCTCCATTCATCTCCATCGAGACGGTTCGGATCGTCAGCGTATGTGTGGTCTTTTGGCGTGTGATGAGGTAGTCAGCCCCACTCCGCAGGAGGCGGCCGTTGATAGACCAGGAGCCAGAGCACACGGCAGACAGGTCCACGGAGAGGGAGGCCTCCTCGCCTGAGATGGCTGTGCTGTTCATCAGGCCTGTCTTCACCTCTGCAGAGGGCTCTGGAAGAAAGGGTGAAATAAACCACGTCAATATGCTTCATTCAAAAGCAGCGTGCTGGAGTTTTACTTTAAGTGATCAACTCTGGAGAGGGCGTGGTTTATAGGACGTATTGTCTCACCGCTAGGGGTTTAGAGTTGATTATTCTTGTTGTTAAGCCAGAGACAGAGAGAAAGAAATTACACATGGGGGAGTAATGATAATGAGATGTTTCTCTGTCTCACCGAGGTAGAAGGTCCCAGGCACCTCCACATACTGGCTCTGGCCGTAGTCGTTGACTGCGGAGATGCGGAACTGGTAGCTGGCCTCCTCTGTGATATTCTGGATCGTGATCTCAGTAAAGGGGCTGACTTCCATGCCGTTGCACCTCTGCCAGGTCTGGGCACCCACCTTCCTCCTCTCTACCATGTACCCTTTGATGGGCACGGGGCGGTCACTGTCTGGGGGGGACCAGTGGAGGGTGATGGACGAGTCGGTCTTGTTACGCACCACCACGTCGATAGGGGGATCTGGAGGGTGCTTTCTGGCAGCTGCGGAGGGAGGTGTAGTTCGATTAGGCTCATGATACATCCTGAGACAATTCTAAGTGACATGATGTATCTGCAGATGGACATAACATAAGAGTTAACCTGTGTGATGGGATTATTCAAACGTGTGTTCTAATTGAGGATTCCCTTATTTAGTGTCGTGATAGGAAAAGGGCTTTGAGTCTGTTTTTTTTTGGGAGGGGGGGTTGAGTCTGTGTTCTACGCAAGTAGGTCTATGTCTGTAGCTCACCCGCGACTGAGAATCGTGTGGAGGTCTTGCAGTCTCCAGCCACAAAAGCCACCTCTCCTGAGTCGTCGGCCTGGCAGTGGCTGATGGTTAGCGTGTACTGTCTGAGGCTGCACGCAATGGATATCCGTGTGTCCGGCTTCAGGCGCTCGCCGTTGCGCGTCCAGTAGGCGTCAGAACAGGGGTGCTCCAGCTCCACGCAGAAGATCACTGTATCACTCACCGACACTACAGTCCTCCTGGGAAGCTTCTTAGTGATGTTCCCTGGAAGTGACAAGCACAGGGGTCACCAAAGGGCAGGTGTAGTGTGGTCTACAACGCTGCAGCACTAGCACTGTGCAAACTAAATACCAAGGTTATTGTCCCCTGGGGAGGTCATAAATGAAATTGGAAACCCCCTTTGCGCCGTTAAATGTTTTGACAGCATTTTCACAGTATCGTTTGACAGTAATATGCAGTAATGCCTATTACATGACGAAACTGCACAACATGTCATTGTAAACTAAAGCAATGTTAACTTCTGTCTTACATGTTTCCCATCAAAGTATATGTAGGGACAATCTCAATGTTGATGATGTTGCCTTATCTGTTAATGGATGCATCAGAAGGTTGTCAGAAGACTAGAGAGACTAGAAAATGGCTCTCGTACCCAGCACAGTGAGCTCGGCTACGGTGCGGCTCCCCTCCTTCATCTCGCAGATGTAGACGGCATCATCATTAGTGGTGACATTGCGGATGGTGAGGCGACGCATGGTCCCCTCCTCCTCCATGCAGTACTTGGAGCTGTCCTCCAGACGTGTCTCCTCCATGAACCAGCTGGCCTGGCTAGCCGAAACGGGCACCTCACACAGCAGCATCGCCGTCATCTTCTCCTGGACCTCCACATCCTGCAGCTTCCTCCTGAACGGCACCTTGGGCTCTGAGGATCATGGGAAGAGTGCAGAATAATTCTCAAAAGGTGAGGAAAATTATGCATATTGGTAGATACTGTTGGGGTAGGTTCCTTGTTCGTTGTCAATCATTTGCTTATTGGTGAAATCAGCAATCAGACAATATCTTTAAGTAATTCAATCATTCATTTATTAATGTACTGTAATTGCAGACAGAAGTTGACAACGGGAACATAGCACGCATGTTTCCGAGTAAGTTCTGCAAAATAGAAAAGGGTCCAAGTTGCTTTAATATGCTTGCAGTCAACCCCTAGTGATGTAACGGCCTACGTCAACACCTTCTACTCATGAGACCAAGCCCATGCATCAGGAGAGACAATAGTTCCAGTGTTTTCTAAGGGCTCAGCAGTAATATTCCACTCCCCAAGTTGCTTTATAGTGGTATGTCTGACTAGTCTCTTATCTCTTTTACTCCCCTGCAGGGTTCTGTGTCTATGAATCTCTATTAGCCTTGAGGCGCTTTCTCACAGACACCCTATTTTTACTGCAATAGCTCACACCACTCTCAGACTGTTTCTTATAAGAAGCAGAGACTAGAAAAGAACTGTGGAACAATATTAAACCTTATAAAGCATATATATTGCTAATATGTAGTCAAGGACCCTATAAATGTAGTGGGGGAGGGGTCTTATAGCCCTTCCCCTTCTATTAATACAACATAAGCATAATCAATTATTATAATACATCAATCATTTGGTCCAGCCCCTATCATGACCCCAAGGTGAACCCCATCAATACGTAAGTCAATTGCTCAAAAAGTCTATCTCTTTTTGTTTTTGCCTATTCAATGGTGTCTTTCTTTGAATACACTGTGCCATACAATGCCTTGGGCTCTGACACAGGAAGATTACAGAAACATTTTCAAAAGGTGAGTGACATCCAGTAATTAAATGAGCTAATACATCTACAGTATCTCTGAACACTCCATGCACCCCTTTAAATGAGTATGTGTACAGTAGTAGAGCTTCAATCACTTATGTATTTAATCTGTAATCCATGGACAACCCAATAATCTCCAACCAATCCACCCCAGGAAAGAAGTGTAAAAACGTGATACACACACATGATTTATGACTGTCTATGGGCTCCAATAAATTACTCAGGGTATAAAAATAACATGTACAATCGTTAGAGAGCAGATTACAGAAACAAAAGGAATCTTCTCCATTTAGGCTTAATAACACTGGTGTAAAGTACTTAAGTAAAATAATGTTTGAAAGTACTACTTATGTCGCTTTTTAGGGTATCTGTACTTTACTTTACAATTTATATTTTTGCCAACTTTTACTTTTACTTCACTACATTCCTAAATAAAATAATGTACTTTTTACTCCATACATTTTCCCTGACACACAAAAGTACTCGTTACATTTTGACAGGAAAATGGTCCAATTCACACACTAATCAAGAGAACATCCCTGGTCATTCCTAGTGCCTCTGATCTGGTGGACTCACTAAACACAATTGTTTTGTTTGTAAATTAGTGTTGGAGTGTGCCCCTGGTTATCCGTTTAAAAAAAAATAATAATATTTGTGCCGCCTGGTTTGCTTAATATAAGGAATTTGAAATTGTTTATACTTTTACTTTTGATACTTAAGTACATTTGAGCAATTCCATTTACTTTTGATACTTAAGTACATTTGAGCAATTTACATTTACTTTTGATACTTAAGTATATTTAAAACCAAAAACTTTTAGACTTTTACTCAAGTATTATTTTACTGGGTGACTTTCACTTTTACTTGAGTCATTTTCTATAATGGTATCTTGAGTGGGTTGAGTCACTGACGTGATCTTCCTGTCTGGGTTGCCCCCCCCCCCCCCCCCCCTTGGGTTGTGCCGTGGCAGAGATCTTTGTGGGCTATACTCTTGTCTCAGGCTGATAAGATGGTGGTTGAAGATATCCCTCTAGTGGTGTGGGGGCTGTGCTTTGGCAAAGTGGGTGGAGTTATATTCAACCTATTTGGCCCTGTCCGGGGGTATCGTCGGATGGGTCCACAGTGTCTCCCGACCCCTCCTGTCTCAGCCTCCAGTATTTATGCTGCAGTAGTTTATGTGTCGAGGGGCTAGGGTCAGTCTGTTATATCTGGAGTATTTCTCCTGTCTTATCTGGTGTCCTGTGTGAATTTAATTATGCTCTTTCTAATTCTCTCTCTTTCTCTCTTTCTTTCTTTCTTTCTCTCTCTCAAAGGACCTGAGCCCTAGGACCATGCCTCAGGACTACCTGGCCTGATGACTCCTTGCTGTCCCCAGTCTACCTGGCTGTGCTGCTGCCCCAGTTTCAACTGTTCTGCCTGCGGCTATGGAACCCTAACCTGTTCACCGGACGAGCTACCTGTCCCAGACCTGCTGTTTTCAACTCTCTAGAGACAGCAGGAGCGGTAGAGATACTCTGAATGATCGGCTATGAAAAGCCAACTGACATTTACTCCTGAGATGCTGACCTGTTGCACCCTTGACAAGCACTGTGATTATTATTATATGACACTGCTGGTCATCTATGAACATTTGAACATCTTGGCCATATTCTGTTATAATCTCCACCCGGCACAGCCAGAAGAGGACTGGCCACCCCTCATAGCCTGGTTCCTCTCTAGGTTTCTTCCTTGGTTCCTGCCTTTCTGGGGAGTTTTTCCTAGCCACAGTGCTTCTTCACCTGCATTACTTGCTGTTTGGGGTTTTAGGCTGGGTTTCTGTACAGCACATTGAGATATCAGCTGATATCAGGGCTTCATAAATACATTTAATATCTTTACTTTTACTCAAGTATGACAATTGAGTACTTTTTCCACCACTGCTTAATAATGCTTTAGTTCTCTACGATGTAACTGCCTATTTACTTTATTATGAAATGAGTTTACAAGGCAATTTACAATGGGTTCAAAATAGTGTCTTATGCTTTTGGGGAAATCATATTCACTTACATTTTGGGTAAGCCTTTATGTGCTGCTCTCATCTTTCCACATATCGTATCCTCTAAATGTGTGTGTTTTGAATGTTTGGCTGGGACTTTGACTACTGAGTAGGTTTCTATTATGACCTTTTCCAACGTTGCTTCTTGCATCCCAGAGGGGTTATCAAATTATCTGGTATTAATAGGAACACTGGTGCATGCAGGGCAGAGGGATACAGCCCCTCTCCTTTGCAAATCCCCCGACAAAATCCTATAAAACAACAAGGCAGGCATGTCGAGTATCCATTATCTGGCGTCAATTATAACCAGACACAACCAAATGCCAGCCATTGTTATGGTGAGTGAATGAGGACCCAAAAGCGAACTAACTTAAACAGAGCTTCTTTAATAACCAAACATAGGTAGGCTCAGATAGACCGGCAGATTCCGACAGGACAGGACAAGGTTACAGCAAACATGACGATAGTCTGGCTCAGGCATGAAACACAACAAACAAGAATCCGACAAGGACAGGAACAGAAACAGAGAGAGATATAGGGACCTAATCAGAGGGAAAAAGGGAACAGGTGGGAAACGGGGTGAATGGGTAGTTAGAGGAGACAAGGAACAGCTGGGGGAAAGCGGGGGAGAAAAGGTAACCTAACAACGACCAGCAGAGGGAGACAGGGTGAAGGGAAAGGACAGAGACAAGACACAACATGACAGTACATGACAGTACCCCCCCACTCACCGAGCGCCTCCTGGCGCACTCGAGGAGGAAACCTGGCGGCAACGGAGGAAATCCTCGATCAGCGCACGGTCCAGCACGTCCCGAGAGGGAACCCAACTCCTCTCCTCAGGACCGTACCCCTCCCAATCTACGAGGTACTGGTGACCACGGCCCCGAGGACGCATGTCCAAAATTCTACGGACCCTGTAGATGGGTGCGCCCTCGACAAGGATGGGGGGGGGGGGGGGAAGACGAGCGGGGGCGCGAAGGACGGGCTTGATGCAGGAGACATGGAAGACCGGGTGGACGCGACGAAGGTATCGCGGAAGAAGAAGTCGAACTGCGACAGGATTAATGACCCGAGAAATACGGAACGGACCAATGAACCGCGGGGTCAACTTGCGAGAAGCCGTCTTAAGGGGAAGGTTCTGAGTGGAGAGCCAAACTCTCTGACCGCGACAATATCTAGGACTCTTAGTTCTACGCTTATTAGCAGCCCTCACAGTCTGCGTCCTATAACGGCAAAGTGCAGACCTGACCCTCTTCCAGGTGCGCTCGCAACGTTGGACAAAAGCCTGAGCGGAGGGGACGCTGGACTCGGCGAACTGAGATGAGAACAGCGGAGGCTGGTACCCGAGGCTACTCTGAAAAGGAGATAGCCCGGTCGCAGACGAAGGAAGCGAGTTGTGGGCGTATTCTGCCCAGGGGAGCTGTTCTGACCAAGACGCAGGGTTACGAAAAGAAAGACTGCGTAAGATGCGACCAATAGTCTGATTGGCCCGTTCTGCTTGACCGTTAGACTGGGGGTGAAAGCCGGAAGAGAGACTGACGGAAGCCCCAATCAAACGGCAAAACTCCCTCCAAAATTGAGACGTGAATTGCGGACCTCTGTCCGAAACGACGTCTGACGGAAGGCCATGAATTCTGAAAACATTCTCGATGATGATTTGTGCCGTCTCTTTAGCAGAAGGAAGCTTAGCAAGGGGAATGAAATGAGCCGCCTTAGAGAACCTATCGACAACCGTAAGAATAACAGTCTTCCCCGCTGACGAAGGCAGTCCGGTGACAAAATCTAAGGCGATGTGAGACCACGGTCGAGAGGGAATAGGAAGCGGCCTGAGACGGCCGGCAGGAGGAGAGTTACCGGACTTAGTCTGCGCGCAGACCGAACAAGCAGCCACGAAACGACGCGTGTCATGCTCCCAGGTGGGCCACCAAAAACGCTGGCGGATGGAAGCAAGCGTACCCCGAACGCCAGGGTGGCCGGCTAACTTGGCAGAGTGAGCCCACTGAAGAACGGCCAGACGAGTAGGAACGGGAACGAAAAGAAGGTTCCTAGGACAAGCGCGCGGCGACGGAGTGTGAGTGAGCGCTTGTTTTACCTGCCTCTCAATTCCCCAGACAGTCAACCCGACAACACGCCCCTCAGGGAGAATCCCCTCGGGGTCAGTGGAGGCTACTGAAGAACTGAAGAGACGAGACAAAGCATCAGGCTTGGTGTTCTTAGAGCCCGGACGATAAGAAATCACGAACTCGAAACGAGCGAAAAACAGCGCCCAACGCGCCTGACGCGCATTAAGTCGTTTGGCAGAACGGATGTACTCAAGGTTCCTATGGTCAGTCCAAACGACAAAAGGAACGGTCGCCCCCTCCAACCACTGTCGCCATTCGCCTAGGGCTAACCGGATGGCGAGCAGTTCGCGGTTACCCACATCATAGTTACGTTCCGACGGCGACAGGCGATGAGAAAAATACGCGCATGGGTGGACCTTGTCGTCAGAGAGGGAGCGCTGAGAAAGGATGGCTCCCACGCCCACCTCTGACGCGTCAACCTCGACAACGAACTGTCTAGAGACGTCAGGTGTAACAAGGATAGGAGCGGATGTAAAACGATTCTTGAGGAGATCAAAAGCTCCCTGGGCGGAAACGGACCACTTAAAGCACGTCTTGACAGAAGTAAGGGCTGTGAGAGGAGCTGCCACCTGACCGAAATTACGGATGAAACGACGATAGAAGTTCGCGAAGCCGAGAAAGCGCTGCAGCTCGACGCGTGACTTAGGGACGGGCCAATCAATGACAGCTTGGACCTTAGCGGGATCCATCTTAATGCCTTCAGCGGAAATAACAGAACCGAGAAATGTGACGGAGGAGGCATGAAAAGTGCACTTCTCAGCCTTCACAAAAAGACAATTCTCTAAAAGGCGCTGGAGGACACGTCGAACGTGCTGAACATGAATCTGGAGTGACGGTGAAAAAATCAGGATATCGTCAAGGTAAACGAAAACAAAGATGTTCAGCATGTCTCTCAGGACATCATTGACTAATGCCTGAAAGACAGCTGGAGCGTTAGCGAGGCCGAAAGGAAGAACCCGGTATTCAAAGTGCCCTAACGGAGTGTTAAACGCAGTCTTCCACTCGTCCCCCTCCCTGATGCGCACGAGATGGTAAGCGTTACGAAGGTCCAACTTAGTGAAAAACCTGGCTCCCTGCAGGATCTCGAAGGCTGAAGACATAAGAGGAAGCGGATAACGATTCTTCACTGTTATGTCATTCAGCCCTCGATAATCTATGCAGGGGCGCAGAGACCCGTCCTTCTTCTTGACAAAAAAAACCCCCGCTCCGGCGGGAGAGGAGGAGGGGACTATGGTACCGGCGTCAAGAGCTACAGACAAATAATCTTCGAGAGCCTTACGTTCGGGAGCCGACAGAGAGTATAGTCTACCCCGGGGGGGGGTGGTTCCCGGAAGGAGATCAATACTACAATCATACGACCGGTGTGGAGGAAGAGAGGTGGCCCTGGACCGACTGAACACCGTGCGCAGATCGTGATATTCCTCCGGCACCCCTGTCAAATCACCAGGCTCCTCCTGTGAAGAAGAGACAGAGGAAACAGGAGGGATAGCAGACATTAAACATTTCACATGACAAGAGACGTTCCAGGAGAGGATAGAATTACTAGACCAATTAATGGAAGGATTATGACAAACTAGCCAGGGATGGCCCAAAACAACAGGTGTAAAAGGTGAACGAAAAATTAAAAAAGAAATGGTTTCACTATGATTACCAGAAACAGTGAGGGTTAAAGGTAGCGTCTCACGCTGAATCCTGGGGAGAGGACTACCATCCAGGGCGAACAAGGCCGTGGGCTCCTTTAACTGTCTGAGAGGAATGTCATGTTCCCGAGCCCAGGTCTCGTCCATAAAACAGCCCTCCGCCCCAGAGTCTATTAAGGCACTGCAGGAAGCTGACGAACCGGTCCAGCGTAGATGGACCGACAAGGTAGTGCAGGATCTTGAAGGAGAGACAGGAGTAGTAGCGCTCACCAGTAGCCCTCCGCTTACTGACGAGCTCTGGCCTTTTACTGGACATGAAGTGACAAAATGACCAGCGGAACCGCAATAGAGACAGAGGCGGTTGGTGATTCTCCGTTCCCTCTCCTTAGTCGAGATGCGGATACCTCCCAGCTGCATGGGCTCAGCACCCGAGCCGGCAGAGGAAGATGGTAGTGATGCGGAGAGGGAGGCGACGGAGAGCGCGAGCTCCTTTCCACGAGCTCGGTGACGAAGATCAACCCGTCGCTCAATGCGAATAGCGAGTTCAATCAAGGAATCCACGCTGGAAGGAACCTCCCGGGAGAGAATCTCATCCTTTACCTCTGCGCGGAAACCCTCCAGAAGACGAGCGAGCAAGGCCGGCTCGTTCCAGCCACTGGAGACAGCAAGAGTGCGAAACTCAATAGAGTAGTCTGTTATGGATCGATTGCCTTGACATAGGGAAGACAGGGCCCTGGAAGCCTCCTCCCCAAAAACAGATCGATCAAAATCCCGTATCATCTCCTCCTTAAAGTCCTGATACTGGTTAGTACACTCAGCCCTTGCCTCCCAGATTGCCGTGCCCCACTCACGAGCCCGTCCAATAAGGAGAGATATGACGTAGGCGACACGAGCAGTGCTCCTGGAGTAAGTGTTGGGCTGGAGAGAAAACACAATATCACACTGGGTGAGGAACGAGCGGCATTCAGTGGGCTCCCCAGAGTAACACGGCGGGTTATTGATTCTGGGCTCCGGAGATTCGAAGGCCCTGGAAGTGGCCGGTGGATCGAGGCGGAGATGGTGAACCTGTTCTGTGAGGTTGGAGACTTGGGTGGCCAGGGTCTCAACGGCATGTCGAGCAGCAGACACTTCCTGCTCGTGTCTGCCTAGCATCGCTCCCTGGATCCCGACGGCTGAGTGGAGAGGATCCGAAGTCGCTGGGTCCATTCTTGGTCGGATTCTTCTGTTATGGTGAGTGAATGAGGACCCAAAAGCGAACTAACTTAAACAGAGCTTCTTTAATAACCAAACATAGGTAGGCTCAGATAGACCGGCAGATTCCGACAGGACAGGACAAGGTTACAGCAAACATGACGATAGTCTGGCTCAGGCATGAAACACAACAAACAAGAATCCGACAAGGACAGGAACAGAAACAGAGAGAGATATAGGGACCTAATCAGAGGGAAAAAGGGAACAGGTGGGAAACGGGGTGAATGGGTAGTTAGAGGAGACAAGGAACAGCTGGGGGAAAGCGGGGGAGAAAAGGTAACCTAACAACGACCAGCAGAGGGAGACAGGGTGAAGGGAAAGGACAGAGACAAGACACAACATGACAGTACATGACAGCCATGGGCTCTGCACTCACTGTCAAATTGAGACAGAGATTAACAACCGCCATTGATAATCCATGCTCCAGGTTTCTAGCCAATCAGGGGTGCCTCATGGAAAGTCACCCTAGCTCTGGCGCTTGGGGGTAACAGTGGGCTAATAGCCACTGTGAAATACTCATCACCGGCAGAAAATAGATGAAACACAACACTCCTCCTTCATGTCGCTGCCAGCATTCCACCACTTAGTTGCGCAGTTTAAGTCTACAGTATGTTGGAAAAGAGTAACACTGTGCTCAGGTGAACGTTTTAGCTTACTTTGGTTAATTCTGGTAGTGTAGACCAGGGGAGAACGACTGCCCCCTCTCACCAAGTCATGAAATTCAAGGCTGGCCGCGGTACTGCAAGCATTGTTAGCAGAAAACAGGATTTCCCGTTATAGTGAATGGGGAAATGGCAATCTTTGTTGCCAATCTAACTCAATGAAAAGTGCAACGCCACTACCTGCACT
Organism: Oncorhynchus mykiss; assembly: GCF_057628025.1. Taxonomy (NCBI): domain Eukaryota; kingdom Metazoa; phylum Chordata; class Actinopteri; order Salmoniformes; family Salmonidae; genus Oncorhynchus; species Oncorhynchus mykiss. Next base: position 14,027,356 of record NC_143049.1, read on the forward strand.
AGCTCAAACTGCGCATGTTATGTCTTCATAAGACGCCATCTTAAATGCGCTATGGTGTCTTCACATATGAATGTCACATGATCGATGGTTTTGTCCATTCATTTATACAGTCATTGGTGTAGACAGATTTGATGAGATTAATTTCAGCTATATTTAAAAATATATATATATTTATAATATATATACTAGTCCAGTATCAGCAATTCATATAGAGCCATGAGAGTTAATCTTAAAGTCATTAATCATTTTATGGAAAAACTACCCTCACTTTTTCCTCAGCAGTCAAGTGATGAACTAGACTTGGGAGTATGGCAATGCGAGATATGTAAAAACTAAACAGACGGGCTTATTTTAGAATGGAGAAATTGATATTATCATGCATAGAGTAAATTCACTATTTTACATCATTTTTTTTTTTTACCTTTATTTAACTAGGCAAGTCAGTTAATAACAAATTCTTATTTTCAATGACAGCGGTATGCTGTGGGCAGAACGACAGATTTGTACCTTGTCAGCTCAGGGGTTTGAACTTGCTTGCAACCTTCCGGTTACTAGTCCAACGCTCTAACCACTAGGCTACCCTGCCACCCCATTTACAGTATATTGAAATACTGTACCAACATAACAGCATATTCAGTGGCGTAGCGCATTTTAGTGGGGCCCCCCGCAAGGTCCGAGCAAAGGTCCCCCCCATTGCAAAAAAAAGAAAACAAAAACATTGTACTTTTTTTTGCAAAGTGCTATTTTACACATTTTGCCATGAGGCTGAGAGAAAAATATGAAGTTTTAAAGCTAATTTCCCGTCATTCCAAAAAATGAAATGACGTGTTCATATGCTATCTGGGGGGCCCGACCTCCGGGGGAACCCCAACCACGAGGGCTGCGGGGGCGTGTGCTACACCAGTGAGCATACTGCATATCAAGCTTGTCAAAAGGTTTCAAAAAAGCTCTTCTTACCTTTAACAATCACCAGCACAGCGCTGTAGGTTTGTCCAGCCATGTTGGAGGCATTACAGGTGTACAGGCCGTTGTCGCTCTGCTTGCAGTACAGGATCTTGAGGATGAAATTCTCGGCCTGGTCCTCATACATGATGTGCCTACGTCCCTCGCCGATGTTCCCCCCATCCTTCCTCCAGATGATATGAGGCTTGGGGTGACCTGTCACGAAGCAGCTGAGCTTGGCATGCTTGCCCTCAGTCACCGTGCAGGTGCGGGTGAAGACGCTTTTGGGTAGCTGGCTGACCAGTGCTGCGCTGCCGTGGTCCAGACCCAGAGCGCTCAGCCCGTCTGTGACCATAGTGGTGGCCGTGGACGAGGTGGTGGTGGAGTTGTGAGAGGAGCTGCGGGTCTCTGCTGTGCGGTAGATGGAGATCCCTTCTTTACGCTTCTGCATGTGGGAGAGGAGGGAGGTGCTCTTGTCCTGGCCCAGGTGACGGGAGTCCTGGGTGTCTATGACCAAGGCAGCGGCAGAGTTCGAGCGGCCCACCGAGTTCTGGGCGCGGCAGGTATAAGTGCCGCTGTCTAGGCTGCGCACGCTCTGGATCCTCAGGGAGCTGCTGTCGCCGTCCGAGGACACCTTGATGCGGTTTGTCTCGGCTAGGTAACGCCCGTCCTTATCCCAGTCAAATTTGGGCTCTGGGTAAGCAGCAACCCGGCAGTGGAAGACCACATCGCCCCCCAGGCCCACACGTGCAGAGGTAGGCTTGACCATGAAGACGGGGGCCCTGTCCACCATCTCCTGTGGAAGGCCTACATGAAGGGTTACACATGCGTATGCCTCCCCGACGTTGTTCTTGGCCCGGCACATGTACTGACCGCTGTCTTCCAGGGTTAGATCGTAGATGGTGAGGCGGTAGACATTACCATCATCCACCGTCTTGAAGCGGCCCCCGGAGGTCAGACGTAGCTTCTCCTTTTCCCAGGTAATCAGTAGGGTGGGGTTGCCCACGATGGTGCAGCTTAGAGTGGCATCCTTGCCCACGCACACTGCGAACGCTTTGGGCCGCGTGAGGAATCTGGGGGCCCCTCCAAACAGGTTCTGGTCCATTACTGGTTCCTAGATTACCAAAGAAATAATGCCAGTTAGAATAGAAACACACAATTGAAAGGAATCAATGCATGAGTATAGAATATAGAAGTATAGAATAATATATCCAGTAAGTGAGGGTAATATAGATACAATATAGAATAATACTAAGATATATCAAGATCATAAGGCAAAAAAAGTAAGATGTCCTTCTATTGTTGTTGTCAATCATTTAAATCACTTGCCTCTTGAACTACGTATGACACTACACGACCTCTAGTGTCTCATTCTTCTCATGCCTGACACTAATGCCTAACATGATCATGTAATAACACTACACCAGGAAGTAATGACTTGAAGGTTTGGAAAACCTTGTTCTCACATAGAGGCATAATGTGTTTGAGTGGGCCACTATGGAGTGAATTGATTGCTGCAAATTGAGATCGTTTTCATAGGAACTTGGAAGAATGTGTTAACATGTCTCACATTTGGCTCAGATATTTCTAGTGAAGTCTGTCTGACATGGAAGTCAACAAAATGTAAGATATGCATTGATGACTGAAAACTACGGTTCAAAAAGGACATGCTGATTTTAAAAAAAAACGTTTATCTCGTTATGTTGAGATCCCAATTTATTTATCTCATGATCACGACATAACAAATGTTTTGTCGAGATCACGAGATAAACTCTGTAAATAGGAATGGACGCATTGATGATAGATTGACTGTATGGCTGGGGTGGCAAAGCCCACAGCGGATCAGCGTGAGGTTTTCATTGATTGCTACACTAAAGGATGGTGCGTTTCATGCTAACTTGAGCTAAGTAAGAGCTCTTGGGGCATCTAATCCCTCGTGGGGCATTTAAACCCTGAATGATGCCTGACAGGTAACTCTGAGTCTGTATGCCACCCCCAAGACCACAGCCAATCGCAAGCAACAACGCAGCTAGCATGACTAGTCTTGTAAGCGAGATATCTCGCTAGTTAGTCGATTTTTTTTACAATGTTTGCAAACTGATACGTGTCACGTATTAATGACAAAATAACATGAAAAACAGGCAACAACAAAAATAAATAACAATAAATAAATATATACAGGACCAGTCAAAAGTTTGGACACACCTACTCATTCCAGGGTTTTCCTTTATTTTTTACTATTTTCTACATTGTAGAATAATAGTGAAGACATCAACACTGTGAAATAACACATACGGAATCATGTAGTAACCAAAAAAGTGTAAACAAATCAAAACATATTTTGTATATGAGATTCTTCAAACTAGCCACCCTTTGCCTTGATGACAGTTTCGCACACTCTTGGCATTCTCTCAACCAGCTTCATGAGGTAGTCATCTGGAATGCATTTCACTTAACAGGTATTCTTTGTTTTAAGTTCATTTGTGGAATTTCTTTCCTTCTTAATGCGTTTGAGCCAATCAGTTGTGTTGTGACAAGGTAGGGGTGGTATACAGAGGATAGACCTATTTGGTAAAATACCAAGTCCATAATATGTCAAGAACAGCTCAAATAAGGAAAGAGAAATGACAGTCCATCATTACTTTAAGACATGAAGGTCAGACAATTTGGAAAATGTCAATAACATTTAAAGTTTCCTCAAGTGCAGTCTCAAAAACCATCAAGCACTATGATGAAACTGGCTCTCAAGAGGACCCAGAGTTACTTCTGATGCAGAGGACAAGTTCATTGGAGTTCACAGAGTTCAAGTAACAGACACATCTCAACATCAACTGTTCAGAGGAGACTTGTAAATCAGGCCTTCATTGTCAAAATACTGCAAAGAAACCACTACTAAAGCACACCAATAATAAGAAGAGACTTGCTTGGGCCAAGAAACACGAGCAATGGACATTAGACAAGAGGAAATCTGTCCTTTGGTCTGATGAGTCCAAATTTAGCATGTCTTTGTGAGACGCAGGGAAGGTGAACGGATGATCTCTGCATGTGTAGTTCACACCGTGAAGCATGGGAGGAGGAGGTGTCATGGTACTTTTCTGGTGACACTGTCTGTGATTTATTTAGAATTCAAGGCACACATAACCAGCATGGCTACCACAGCATTTTGCAGTGATACGCCATTCCATCTGGTTTGCGCTTAGTGGGACTATAAACCAATACACCTGCAGGCTGTGTAAGGGCTATTTGACCAAGAAGGCAAGAGATGGAGTGCTGCATCAGATAACCTGGCCTCCACAATCACCTGACCTCAACCCAATTGAGATGGTTTGTAATGAGTTGGACCGCAGAGTGAAAGAAAAGCAGGCAACAAGTGCTCAGCATATGTGGGAACTCCTTCAAGACTGTTGGAAAAGCATTCCAGGTGAAGCTGGTTGAAAGAATGCCAAGAGTGTGCAAAGCTGTCATCAAGGCAAAGGGTGGTTACTTTGAAGAATCTAAAATCTAAAATCTATATACAGTGCTTTGCGAAAGTTTTTGGCCCCCTTGAACTTTGCAACCTTTTGCCACATTTCAGGCTTCAAACATAAAGATATAAAACTGTATTTTTTTGTGAAGAATCAACAACAAGTGGGACACAATCATGAAGTGGAACAACATTTATTGGATATTTCAAACTTTTTTAACAAATCAAAAACTGAAAAATTGGGCGTGCAAAATTATTCAGCCCCTTTACTTTCAGTGCAGCAAACTCTCTCCAGAAGTTCAGTGAGGATCTCTGAATGATCCAATGTTGACCTAAATGACTAATGATGATAAATACAATCCACCTGTGTGTAATCAAGTCTCCGTATAAATGCACCTGCACTGTGATAGTCTCAGAGGTCCGTTAAAAGCGCATCATGAAGAACAAGGAACACACCAGGCAGGTCCGAGATACTGTTGTGAAGAAGTTTAAAGCCGGATTTGGATACAAAAAGATTTCCCAAGCTTTAAACATCCCAAGGAGCACTGTGCAAGCGATAATATTGAAATGGAAGGAGTATCAGACCACTGCAAATCTACCAAGACCTGGCCGTCCCTCTAAACTTTCAGCTCATACAAGGAGAAGACTGATCAGAGATGCAGCCAAGAGGCCCATGATCACTCTGGATGAACTGCAGAGATCTACAGCTGAGGTGGGAGACTCTGTCCATAGGACAACAATCAGTCGTATATTGCACAAATCTGGCCTTTATGGAAGAGTGGCAAGAAGAAAGACATTTCTTAAAGATATCCATAAAAAGTGTTGTTTAAAGTTTGCCACAAGCCACCTGGGAGACACACCAAACATGTGGAAGAAGGTGCTCTGGTCAGATGAAACCAAAATTGAACTTTTTGGCAACAATGCAAAACGTTATGTTTGGCGTGAAAGCAACACAGCTGAACACACCATCCCCACTGTCAAACATGGTGGTGGCAGCATCATGGTTTGTGCCTGCTTTTCTTCAGCAGGGACAGGGAAGATGGTTAAAATTGATGGGAAGATGGATGGAGCCAAATACAGGACCATTCTGGAAGAAAGCCTGATGGAGTCTGCAAAAGACCTGAGACTGGGACGGAGATTTGTCTTCCAACAAGACAATGATCCAAAACATAAAGCAAAATCTACAATGGAATGGTTCAAAAATAAACATATCCAGGTGTTAGAATGGCCAAGACAAAGTCCAGACCTGAATCCAATCGAGAATCTGTGGAAAGAACTGAAAACTGCTGTTCACAATTGCTCTCCATCCAACCTCACTGAGCTCGAGCTGTTTTGCAAGGAGGAATGGGAAAAAATGTCAGTCTCTCGATGTGCAAAACTGATAGAGACATACCCCAAGCAACTTACAGCTGTAATCGCAGCAAAAGGTGGCGCTACAAAGTATTAACTTAAGGGGGCTGAATAATTTTGCACGCCCAATTTTTCAGTTTTTGATTGTTAAAAAAGTTTTAAATATCCAATAAATGTCGTTCCACTTCATGATTGTGTCCCACTTGTTGTTGATTCTTCACAAAAAATACAGTTTTATATCTTTATGTTTGAAGCCTGAAATGTGGCAAAAGGTCGCAAAGTTCAAGGGGGCAGAATACTTTCGCAAGGCACTGTATATCTGAATCGCCGTGACACCAACCAACCTCACTACTCACTGGACCCTTATGATCACTCGACTTAGCATGCCCCTACTTAATGTCAATATGCCTTGTCCATTGCTGTTCTGGTTAGTGTTTATTGGCTTATTTCACTGTAGAGCCTCTAGCCCTGCTCACTATACCTTATCCAACCTTTCAGTTCCACCACCCACACATGCGATGACATCACCTGGTTTCAAGGATGTTTCTAGAGACAATATCTCTCTCATCATCACTCAATACCTAGGTTTACCTCCACTGTATTCACATCCTACCATACCTTTGTCTGTACATTATACCTTGAAGATATTTTATCACCCCCAGAAACCTCCTTTTACTCTCTGTTCCAGACATTCTAGACGACCAATTCTCATAGCTTTTAGCCGTACCCTTATCCTACTCCTCCTCTGTTCCTCTGGTGATGTAGAGGTGAATTCAAGGCCCTGCAGTGCCTAGCTCCACTCCTCTTCCCCAGGCGCTCTCTTTTGATGACTTCTGTAACTGTAATAGCCTTGGTTTCATGCATGTTAACATTAGAAGCCTCCTCTCTAAGTTTGTTTTATTCACTGCTTTAGCACACTCTGCCAACCCGGATGTTCTAGCCGTGTCTGAATCCTGGCTTAGGAAGAGCAACAAAAATTCTGACATTTTCATCCCTAACTACAACATTTTCAGACAAGATAGAACGGCTAAAAGGGGCGGTGTTGCAATTTACTGCAAAGACAGCCTGCAGAGTTCTGTCTTACTATCCAGGTCTGTACCCAAACAATTTGAACTTCTACTTTTAAAAATCCACCTCTCTAAAAACACTGTCTTCCTGCACCATCTTCCTGTTCAAGTGGGCACAGCACAGCAAGGTGAGTCCAAAAATGTATTGTATGCTGCTGCATAAATGATGTAATATGCCAGGGAGATATGTATACTGTAGCTAAGAAAGGAATACTAAGTCTATGTTGTGTAGTAAGCTGTTAGTAGGCCATGTGCTTCACCCTAATAATTTGGTCCCTTTCTCCCTCATAATTTATCCTACTGTTCTGACTTGGTGGTGCACATGTAGCCTATAGCCTGTTTTAAATAAATGTAATTATCAAATATTGTAAGAGATTTTATTGTCTGCTTATATGCCCCCTTATCCTACAGTTCTGACTTGGCTTACAGGGAGAATACTGTAAGAATGGCCCATGTTCTGAATTCTGTCACTGTACATTTCGAAAGTGCTGAACAAATAGTTGTATTGAATACGTCCATCCTAGCTTGCTCATCAATGTCTTAATAAAAATTACGGATGGCCTCTTATGCGCTTGTCATTCCCTTATGCCATAGTTTGTACATCTCAATTGTCAGTGGAAATCACATTTGTTTAAGCAAGTCAGCCATATCAGCTATGTTATTTTAAAAGGCAGTAAATGAGGCTGAATGAACTGTGTCGCTGCCAGACAAGACTCCGCTGATTGCCAAGTGTAGTTGTGGTAAGGACTCACTCTATGGTGCTGAAAAGAAAGCTTTGCTGTTGGGACAGCTTTATGTAGGCCCTAACAGTTTTTTGGGCACCGTTTATCACCATCATCGTGCAATTAATGTATTGTTTAGTGTTGAGTTGTGTTGTGTAGTGGCTTTGCTGGCATGCATTCGAAAAAAATGTTAGTTTTCCCCACCAAGATGTTCATGCTAAAATCGCCACAGCATTCTTTCCAAATATACTTTTTGTTGTTGTTGGAAGTAGGCTACAGTGCATATTTCATAGCTAGGTTTTTTGCCTACGAGCCTACTGAAGTGTAATATTTTGATTATTTGGTGTCATACTGTTCATCGATTCTGGTACTGGAAACCCACAGGGTTTACAAGTCCAGCACTAACATACCTGATTAAACTTGATTAGTAGCCTAATCATCAAGTCATTGAAAAAAGTTTATACCACTTGAGTCCCCAGGACCAGACTTGAGGAACACGATTGCAGTGTGACGTAGGTCATCAACCAGACCCCTATCACTATCAAGGTCAAATAACACCTACAGTACTCACTTCCATATAAAGGTGCATCAAAAGGGGAGCAGTTGGATTCCCACTGGGCACAAACTGGTTGAATAACATTTTTTCCATGTGATTTGTCAACAACAACAAAAAGTAATCATCGTAAGCTGTTATTTTGAGGGTGAAATTTCAAGCACATGATTATGTTATCATGGTAACCAAATTTCAACATAAATGACTTTTCTATCCACAGTTTTCATTTTAGTAAAGTCATACGGTATAAAAATAAATCACGACAGCTGTGATGGAAACAGGACTTTTCGGTACAATTGTACAAATGCTGGCAGATAATTTGTTCGTTGGACATGGTGGGATCTTTTTGTGACAAAAATTTATTTTGTGAGAAATGGCAGTGGAAATGCCTTTATGCACAAATATTGATATAATAACCATCATACTGAAGTAAACTTTAGAGTCACGTGATAATATGGTGTGTGATCCTCCCACTACGACTCTGGAAACCATGCAGTTTATTAGGCGACAGAAGACATACATTGTGATGAACTTCACAGGGTGGTGAAAGTGTACGGTGATGAGCTTGATGCTCCTTTCCAATAAATATTGAGGATCTTATTCTGGTGACATAATCGATGCTTGGCTGCCGTTTGACAGATACAAATATTCTCGCATTTTATCTATCATAATCTCATCATGTAGACTAGCCAACCTGCACAGCAACCCGCACTGCATCTGGGAGCTGTTGGCTGGAGCGTACATGCCAAGACCAGAGTAGGCACATTTGCTATTTAACACAAACGTTTTTGCGCCAAAACTATCGGTAGAGTTGAAATGTGATGGAAACACAATGAACGTAAAAATTTTAATCGGTACATGAAAACTCAAAAGTCATTAAGCACTGACTTTTATCTGCAAGAAGTCAGTTTGGTGGAAACACCACTGGTGGGACAATGCACATATTGTCTTTATATGGATTTTTGAATATTCACATGAACATATGTTACATTTGTACCTTAAAAACAACGTCAGCTCTTCAACGTTATATCCACTATCAGAATTAAAAACTTTAGGTTGAGCAGCATCTACTGCTGGAGAATATATCTATATAGCACTACTCTTTGGTCTACCATTCAGGGTTTTATTTTCTATTTGATGTTGTAATTTTCCCCCCTTTTCCACCCCAATTTCGTGATATCCAATTGCGATCTTGTCTCATCGCTGCAACTCCCCAACGGGCTCAGGAGAGGTCATGCGTCCTTCGAAACATGACCCGCCAAGCCTCTCTTCTTAACACCTGCACACTTAACCCGGAAGCCAGCCGTACCAATTTGTCGGAGGAAAACTGTTCAACTGACGACCGAAGTCAGCCTCCAGGTGCCCGGCCAGCCACAAGGAGTAGCTAGAGCGTGATGAGCCAAGTAAAGAACCCCAGGCTGTAGTGACGCCGCAACACTGCGATGCAGTGCTTTAGACAGCTATGCCACTCGAGAGACCATCCAGGGTTTTAACCAAGCCCAGCCCTGCTTACCTATGACGTTATCACTGAGTATTACCAATGTGTGATTATGAGAATGACCAAGAACCCAATGGTCACTCTGACAGAGCGCTTGAGTTCCTCTGTGGAGATGGGAGAACCTTCCGGAAGGATAACCATCTCTGCCGCACTCCACCAATCAGGCCTTTATGGTAGAGTGGCCAGACAGAACCACTCCCCAGTAAAAGGCCCATGACAGCCCACTTGGAGTAAGCCAAAAGGCACCTAAAGAATCTCAGACCATGAGAAACAAGATTCTCTGGTCTGATGAAACCAAAATTGAACTCTTTGGCCTGAATGCCAAGGATCACGTCTGGAGGAAACCTGGCACCATACCTACAGTGAAGCATGGTGGTGGCAGCATCATGCTGTGGGGATGTTTTTCAGCGGCAGGAACTTGGAGTTCTTGGACTAGTCAGGATCAAGGTAAAGATGAACAGAGCAGGGTACAGAAAGATCCTTGATGATATCCTGCACCAGAGCACTCAGGCCCTCAGACTGGGCCGAAGGTTCACCTTCCAACAGGACAACGACCCTAAGCACACAGCCAAGACAATGCACGAGTGGCTTCGGGACAAGTCTCTGAATGTCCTTGAGTGGCCCAGCCAGAGTCCGGACTTAAACCCGATCGAACATCTCTGGAGAGACCAGAAAATAGCTGTGCAGCATCGCTCCCCATCCAACCTGACAGATCTGCAGAGAAGAATGGGAGAAACTCCCCAAATACAGGTGTGCCAAGCTTGTAGCGTCATACCCAAGAAGTGTTGAGGCTGTAATCTCTGCCAAAGGTGCTTCAACAAAGTACTGATTAAAGGGTCTGAATACTTATGTAAATGTGATATTTCAGTTTTTAAGTTAGCAAGAATTTCTAGAAACCTGTTTTTGTTTTGTCATTATGGGGTATTGTGTGTAGATTGATGGGGGAAAATAACTTTTAAAATAAAATAAAATAACATTTTAGACCGTGTGGATATACGCACACACACACACACACACACACACACACAAAAACACTGTTATTTACACAAATCACAATTGCTGTTACCAGACTCATATGAACTATTGCACAATTTAAACACTTGCAAATCCCCCTTTTCTCTGATACAAGTCATGTGTAAATATTGGACTATAAATTGTACCTTCCTGTATTATACTAAAATGTTTATTCTATTCTACTGAACCATTTACTTTATGTTCCTATTCTTATCTTTTAATATTTCTTATTGTTGTTGCATTGTCGAGAAGGAACCTGCAAGTAAGCATTTAGTTGGATGATGCATACCACGTGTATCCTGTACATAGTACCATCAAAATGTGAAACTTGAAACAATATCACTTTTGAAATACAATAAATACCGTATAATACATATCCTATCAACTATTAAAGTTAACAAATGATATGTTGGATTCACATCTCCAACTCAACAAAAAATACAAGTTCAAGAATGGGATTAAGCCATTGGCTCAAATGAAACTTTCCAAGCACTTGATAGATCTCCTTTAAACGTTGATATTTGGTTGCATTGTCAACCAAACACAATTCAAAATTACTTTTGTAATCCGATAAATAGCCTAAAGTTAAGGCCATTTTACAAACTAATGTAACAGTCAACTATACATTTCTTCTAATGTAATCATATAAAGCGTGCATGTTCAAGATAACATGCATAGGTCACAATTTCTGTAATAATCTGCGCAGAATCTCACACTTCATTGTGATACATACTAGCATTATGTACTTTTAATTTCGTCTAATCTCAATTGCAATCCAGGTCATTTGGTTCTGCTATTAGATTAACCACAGTGATAACACATTCATCTGTTATATATAAAAAATAACCTATCTGACATTGAATTCCCATTTTAACTTTGCTTTTAAATGATTGAAAGCGCAGTGATAGACATTTGGTGACAACTAAACCAAAAATTGTTTTTCCATTGAAATTTGGTTGTGCTTTTAGAAGGTTGAAAGCAGAGTGATAACACATGGAAATTCCACAAACTTTTGGCTGTTTTTTGAGAGGGTGAATATAGGTTGACGAAGGTAAACTGACATCAACGCACTGCCAGATTGGGACAAATTAGGTTTTAACACGGTTAAATAGAACAGATATGTGTCTTTGAAAGGGTGACATTTGCCATCTTTGTCACCTCACTCCCCTGAGCTGCCTGTACCCAAAATAACCTCAGCTGTCGGGCCGCGTCTCTGTCCATTGCCATTTGTAGAAGCGTAGAGGGATAAACTGTTTTGATAGGGCACCACAACTGAAGGAAACGCTTCTTTGTTCTATATTGTTTAATAAACTTGCCAATACCATTAGCCAATGCAAATTGATCATACATGTTTTATGTAGTTGGTTTTGTGTGTTGTGTAGGCTAGATAGTCGGCAAAAACGTTTTACTGACAGTATTTTCGGACCAACAAAGTTGCTCATTGTAATTAAATAAATAAGTCATGAAAACATACTTTTTGGGGAAGGTAAAACTGCCACCACAAACATAAAGCACATTAATAAACATGACTCCTCTAAAATGACGACACTCGATTCCCATTCAAAAATATATGACTCATGCCTTATTAAATTAGAAATTATGTTGATCAGGGATTGCAAATTGAATGTCCTTTTAGGTTATTTAAACTGGGAACTGGGTTAGTTCAACTACAGCAATGATTTGCTCACCTTGAGTCTTCAGCCACTCTGATAAAACAAGCGCTGAAACATGTGAACTAAAACTTCAATAAGGTTTTACAGTCCGTAAAATAATCCAATCTTTGCCGCTGAGATCCAATAAATGTATGTCCGGTGCGTATCAATATCCCTACAATGATGATTGTGTATCCAGGAAAGTGTAACATTCCCCCAGTCTCCTGCGGTGGGTGGTTGACTACGCTTTCTTTTTTCTAATGTGGTACCTCATGATGCCAAATAGCTAACATTCCTATTTTGGTGCAGCCTCCGTTCCAAAATAGACTTGTCATTTAATGTAGAGATAGCCTAGGTGCTGGAGCATGGGTCTGGACTAGAGACCGACTGATTATGATTTTTCAACGCCGATACCGATACCGATTATTGGAGGACAAAAAAAGCGATACCGATTTAATTGGCTGATTTAAAAAAATATATATTTGTAATAATGACAATTACAACAATACTGAATGAACACTTGTTTTAACTTAATATAATAAATCAATAAAATCAATTTAGTCTCAAGTAAATAATGAAACATGTTCAATTTGGTTTAAATAATGCAAAAACAAAGTGTTGGAGAAGAAAGTAAAAGTGCAATATGTGCTATGTAAAAAAGCTAACGTTTCAGTTCCTTGCTCCGAACATGAGAACATATGAAAGCATGCAGAGCAAGGGAAACAACTACTAGAAGGCTCAGAGCTCAAGCTCAAAACTTGAAATCGGCCATGCCGATTAATCGGTCGACCTCTAGTCTGGACAGGCGTTTTATCTACCTGACTATCCTGAAACATTACTCATGCCATGTTTATTTGATATCGGAATGAAAGTGACTAACAAAATCAAAATCAACCCTGTGCGGTATTTTTGTGAATACTACAAGTTTAGATAGCTGGCTAGACAAATGAACCGATAAAAAAAATGACATGGGCTAATTGAGTGGCTGTCAGTGAGTGAAATATAAAAAGAGGAAAACTACTGATGAACAACCAATTTTCGAAATGGCCCTTTGTATACTCTACTATTCTAACTCTGATCAGTAATTTAAGACACCGACTGAGTTCCAGAAAAAAAAATGAAAACAGAAAAAACTACAGAGGCATGCATTGCCTAGAGCACTAAATTCTCTTGTCTCCAAATGGAGCAGTTTACCAAAACTCATTCAAATCAACCCACAGATCAACCCACAGAGCAATTCAAAGAATTGGTATAGAAATCAGAGGAAAGACCATTTCATTGGATGGAAGTAGCTGTCTAGCCCTATTCGGAAGGGATCTTTTGGGCAGGTCGGGTAATACCAGCCAGAATAACCTACTGTTTTTTGGCAAACTCCAAGATCCTTAGATACTACTAGTCCCTTGCAAATCATCATCCCTGTTTTTTTGTTACACCCCTTTTCGTGGGGGTAATTGCTGGTAGTTACTGTCTTGTCTCATCGCTACAACTCCCGCACGGACTCGAAAATCGGGAGCCATGCTCGGCGAAGGTCGGGAGCCATGCTCGGCGAAGGTCGGGAGCCATGCTCGGCGAAGGTCGGGAGCCATGCTCGGCGAGGTTCGAGAGCCATGCTCGAACCCAGAATCTCTGGCTACACAGAGTGCATTAGACCACTGCGCCACCCGGGAGGCCCCCCATCCCTGTTTTTTGAGAGAAATGTCTGAGTTTGACAGGTGTTGCTCACGGTTTGAGCAAGAAAACAATGACTGGTTCGATACATTGAACGAAGTTCTGCGCGTAGCCCATATATGAAGGGCCTAAATTGATCAACTTGTGTTGCGACTTTCACAGTGAAGGCTTTTGATCATACGTTTTGTACGCATTAAAATTATACACCGCCAAATGGATCATAAAAAAATGGGTTTTCACTGTTTTATTCGTAGCCTAAAGACCCATAACAAGTGCAAGTGCGCTGTTTAGCTCACAAGGCTGGGGGGCATTTAATATGTCTTCTACTACGTATCGTTAGAATATCCTAATGATTATGATCACACTTCCTCAATTCAAAAAACATTGGGACACTATACCAAAGATGGTTACGAAATGTGGGAACCAAACTCCAGTTATCAGTGTAGCCAGTTTTCGCCCTGACTTGTTGAGATATCTTCAGGCCTAGAAAAAAACCTGGATGCTTCCTTCATAACTGTCCATTTATATATAGATAAATAGAAAAGAGCATTACAGGGGGTAGTTTGGAAAAAACGAATCCCGTCCGAATCGTCCTCTGGAATAATTGACATTCTGGGATATTACACAACTGGTGGGTCTAATCCTGAATGCGTATTGGTTAAAACCGCATTCCAACCAGTGTCCATTCCACAAATTACCACCGGCTAAAGCTATGACATTAAAATGCTTATTTACTCTGTTCAATCTGACTGTGCAATCCGCTGTCTCATAAGCCCAGCCAGGCACTTTATAAACTTGATCTCTACTATAAAAAGCATCTAGACGTTATCTCACATTTCTGTTTTTAGTTTTCAACTATGGAGATTTGTATAAATCTTGCTGTCTGATTATCCAACATTTGCAACATTGTTTCAATATTCAAATTGGATCTCCAGCTGTCCCATAATAAACTTGTCAGGAGTAGGGAAGAGACAGACAGGCAGACAGTGTTTCTCAGCCAATGGAAACCATGAATCAGATGGCATCATTTTCATGGATATATACAAAGAAATATCCATTGAAAAAAGGTAAAACGAAACGAAGTGCAGCTAGTTTGCAGTCTTTCCAGCTTCAGATTGAAGTTATTGTGTTAGCTGTGTTTTTGGCTAGATCCTCTGAACAACAGTGTCCTGACGAGTGAGCAGATTTTCTATGCCAGGCCTCAAGCAACCAAACAGATAGAACAAACTACCATCCGGCTTGGGTAGCAACCCTAGATGTGGAAGGATTAAATAAACTCAGCAAACAAAGAAACGTCCCTTTTTCAGGACCCTGTCTTTCAAAGATAATTCATAAAATACAAATAACTTCACAGATCTTCATTCTAAAGGGTTTAAAAACGGTTTCCCATGCTTGTTCAATGAACCATAAACAATGAATGAACATGCACCTGTGGAACGGCCGTTAAAACGCTAACAGCTTAGAGACTGTAGGGAATTAAGATCACAGTTAAGAAAACTTAGGACACTGAAGAGGCCTTTCTACTGACTCTGAAAAACATCAAAAGAAAGATGCCCAGGGTCCCTGCTCATCTACGTGAACGTGCCTTAGGCATGCTGCATGGAGGCATGAGGACTGCAGACGTGGCCAGGGCAATAAATTGCAATGTCCGTACTGTGAGACGCCTAAGACAGAACTACAGGGAGACAGGATGAACACCTGATCATTCTCGTAGTGGAAGACCACCTGTAACAACACCTGCACAGGATCGGTACATCCGAACATCACACAGCGGGACAGATACAGGATGGCAACAACAACTGCCCGAATTACACCAAAAATGAACAATCCCTCCATCAGTGCCCAGACTGTCTGCAATAGGCTGAGAGAGGCTGGACTGAGGGCTTGTAGGCCTGTTATAAGGCAGGTCCTCACCAGACATCACCGGCAACAACATTGCCTATGGGCACATACCCACCGTCGCTGGACCAGACAGGACTGACAAAAACTACTCTTCACTGATGAGTCACAGTTTTGTCTCACCAGGGGTGATGGTTGGATTCATCTGGGACCTGTTGGATCGGAGGGTGAGGGCTAGGGCCATTCCCCCCTGAAATGTCCGGGAACTTGCAGGTGCCTTGGTGGAAGAGTGGGGTAACATCTCAAAATAAGAACTGGCAAATCTGGTGTAGTCCATGAGGAGGAGATGCACTGCAGTACTTAATGCAGCTGGTGGCCACACCAGATACTGACTGTTGCTTTTGTCCCCCCCCCCCCCCCTTTGTTCAGGGACACATTATTCAATTTCTGTTAGTCACATGTCTGTGGAACTTGTTTAGTTTTTGTCTCAGTTCTTCAATCTTGTTATGTTCACTCAAATATTTACACATGTTAAGTTTGCTGAAAATAAACGCAGTTGACAGTGAGAGGAATTTTTTTTTTTTTTTTGCTGAGTCTAGTATTCATTAATTTATCAAAATGTTTTTAATTAAAATATTTCAATCATTATTTGAATATGTTGGTAACCAGTTGTATAAAAATGATAATTCCCTCAAAGCCGGTGTTTGGAGGATATATTGGCACGGTTTGCCAACCTTCGTCGAACACCATTGCCAATATATCCTCCAAACACCGGCTTCTCTGGCATTATAACTTAAATAAATACCAACACAGCACAAATACTAGTCAAGTGCAAATAGGGCTTTATTCTACAAATATCGGATTAAATATACAGCTGAAGTCGAAAGTTTACATACACTTAGGTTGGCGTCAATTAAACTCGTTTTTCAACCACTCCACAAATTTCTTGTTAATAAACTATAGTTTTGGCAAGTCGGTTAGGACATCAACTTTGTGCATGACACAAGTACATTTTCCAGCAATTGTTTACAGACCGATTATTTCACTTATAATTCACTGTATCACAATTCCAGTGGGTCAGAAGTTTACATACACTATGTTGACTGTGCCTTTAAACAGCTTGGAAAATTCCAGAAAATTATGTCATGGCTTTAGAATCTTCTGATAGGCTAATTGACATCATTTGAGTCAATTGAAGGTGTACCTGTGGATGTATTTCAAGGCCTACCTTCAAACTCAGTGCCTCTTTGCTTGACATCATAGGAAAATCAAAAGATATCAGCTAAGACCTCAGTAAAAAATTGGTTCATCCTTGGGAGCAATTTCCAAATGCCTGAAGGTACCACGTGCAAACAATAGTACGCAAGTATAAACACCATGGGACCACACAGCCGCCATACCGCTCAGGAAGGAGACACATTCTGTCTCATAGAGATGAATGTACTTTGGTGCGAAAAGTGCAAATAAATCCCAGAACAACAGCAAAGGACCCGGTGAAGATGCTGGAGGAAAAAGATACAAAAGTATCTATATCCACAGTTAAACGAGTCCTATATCGACATAACCTGAAAGGCAGTTCAGCACGGAAGAAGCACCTGCGGCAAAACCACCATAAAAAAAGCCAGTTTGCAACTGCACAAGGGGACAAAGATCGGAATTTTAGAGAAATGTCCTCTGGTCTGATGAAACAAAAATAGAACTGTTTGGCCATAATGACCATTGTTATGTTAGGAGGAAAATGGGGAAGGCTTGCAAGCTGAAGAACACCATCCCAACGGTGAAGCACGGGGTGGCAGCATCATGTTGTGGGGGTGCTTTGCTGCAGGAGGGACTGGTGCACTTCACAAAATAGATGGCATCACGAGGAAAGAAAATTCTGTGGATATATTGAAGCAACATCTCAAGACATCAGTCAGGAAGTTAAAGCTTGGTCACAAATGAGTCTTCCAAATGGACAATGACCCCAAGCATACTTCCAAAGTTGTGGCAAAATGGCTTAAGGACAACAAAGTCAAGGTATTGAAGTGGCCATCACAAAGCCCTGACCTCAATCGAATAAAAAACGTGTGGGCAGAACTGAAAAAGTGTGAGCGAGCAAGAAGGCCTACAAACCTGACTCAGTTACACCAGCTTTGTCAGGAGGAATGGGCCAAAATTCCCCCAACTTATTGAGGGAAGTCTGTGGAACGCTCCCCGAAACGTTTGACCCAAGGCAATGCTACCGAATACCAATTGAAATAAATAAAATCTGAAAGAATAAAAATTCTCTCTACTATTATTCTGACATTTCACATTCTTAACATAAAGTGGTGATACTAACTGACCTGAAACAGGTGATTCTTACAAGGAGTAAATGTCAGGAATGGTTAAAAACGGAGTTTGAATGTATTTGGCTAAGGTGTATTGTAAGGGGTACGTAACTGGTGGCAGTGAAGTCAAACGCAGGAGAGCAGAACATGGTAAATACCCGGAGCAGTTTATTAAACATGACTACTGGCATACAAACAACAACAAACACCTGGGCAACAAAACCCGTATCGCACCAGTCACACAATGCACACGTACTTACAATAAACAATTCCCGAAAAGGACATGGGGGAAACAGAGGGAACATATACAACATGTAATTAGGATATTGATACCAGGTGAGTGTGAAAACAAGACAAAACAAATGGAACATGGAAAATGGATCGGCGATGGCTAGAAGATCGGTGACGTCGACCGCCGAACACCGCCCGAACAAGGAGAGGAACCGACTTCGGCAGAAGTCGTGACATGTATGTAAACGTCCGACTTCAACAGTATAACCCCATCAACTATAATGCGGGTAACATACAGTATGTGCTGAAGTGTCAGCCAATGGAATTGTGTTGTGCCTCAAAAATTGTACAGCACCAATGCACTGATACCACAGAAACATTCTGGGAATGAAGAGCGGCATTCCTACCATAAATCTAGGCCGAAGAACCCTTTTGGAACCATTTTTCTAAGAGTGTATCCCTCCCACTGTGGGCTTTCCCCCATGGCTGCTCTGCTTAGCTTACTGTGTGACTGACAACAGCAGCAGGCCTCCCATTTAAGCCTCCTTATTTAAGCTCTCTGAAACTCTAGCGGAGGGTCATCTTAACATTACTAACTCTCTGTTGCCACGTACTACTTGAATTCTGACTTCTGTTCTTTACTGCATGTCCTGAGCTAACTTGAGAATAATCTGTCCTATAGGACCCTGTAATATAGAGATGTAATACTCATGTTGAGTATTAAACCAGAGTCAGTCATATTGTAAACTGAAAGTCATGCTTTTGACAAACCATGGAAAGGCTAATACTATGCTTCGGTGACAAGGCAAGATGTATACATTTTTATGCCAATACTGTACCTGATAGGGGTTAGGTCAATTGGATAGGGTCACATAAACTAAATACGTTTGTACTATATCTGCTTTTAGAATGACAGACTGTCAGCACATGAACCGTTATTATTTATTATCAATGAGACCGACACTTCAATGTCATGAATCTTTTCCTTCACACAGACATACATGTGCAGCATTGTAAAGGAACAAATGGCACCTCAGTTGCTTGAGAACGGGTGGTCGCTTGCTGGTGAATGCTTTTCGGATATTTACTGAGGGGTGTGGAAAAGATTTACAATGCCCCTCCAGACCGGCTGGTTTTATAAGCAAGGCCAGCTCTGATAGCATTCCCAATCATAACAACTCAAGATGGACAGTGAAAGTTGCACAATCACAATCACACAAACCGATTGTGGGTCACTTTATGTGGATTGTTTTTAGACATGCAATGCTTTGGATAAAAGTAATACTGTAAGAAGTGTCCGTATATTATTACAGTAGATTGTCAGAAGCAATCTGTTTGACATTTTAGTCATTTAGCAGATGCTCTTATCCAGAGTGAATTACAGTTAGTGCATTAATCTTAAATAGCTAGATGGGACAACCACATATCACAGGCATAGTAAATACACTAATCTGTAAGGTAATATTACAGTATGATTGTGTGTGCATTAAGCAAGCACAACCATCGTTACAGCACTCCACCAATCAGGCCTTTATGGCAGAGTGGCCAGACGGAAACAAGATTTTCTGGTCTGATGAAACCCAGATTGAACTCTTTGGCCTGAATGCCAAGGATCACGTCTGGAGGAAACCTGGCACCATCCTTATGGTGAAGCATGTTGGTGGCAGCATCATGCTGTAGGGATGTTTTTCAGTGGGAAGGACTGGGAGGCTAGTCAGGATTGAGGGATTATGAACGGAGCAAGTACAGGGAGATCCTTGATTTAAAAAAAACTTCCCAGAGCGCTCAGGACCTCAGACTGGGGCGAAGGTTCACCTTCCAAAAGGACAACAACCCTAAGCACACAGCCAAGACAACGCAGGAGTGGCTTCGGGACAAGTCTCTGAATGTCTAGTGGCCAGCCAGAGCCCGGACAAGAATCTGATCGAACATCTCTGGAGAGACCTGGAAATAGCTGTGTAGTGACACTCCCCATCCAACCTGACAGAGCTTGAGAGGATCTGCAGAGAAGAATGGGAGAAACTCCCCAAATACAGGTGTGCCAAGCTTGTAGCGTCATACCCAAGAAGATTGAAGGATGTAATCGCTGCCAAAAGCGCTTCAACAAAGTACTGTTTTTGCTTTGTCATTATGGGGTATTGTCTGTAGATTGATGAGGGGGGGGGAAAACTCCTTAATCAATTTTAGAATAAGGCTGTAATGTAACCAAATGTGGTAAGGTCAAGGGGTCTGAATACTTTCCGAATGCAGTGTATTATCTACTTAGTGTGACACCTCCAAGCAGAACTTACTACAGCATGTAGTTGCCTACAGTATCTTTGTGTCCTTTTTTCATTGTGACGTTTTTACCATGAACTATATTGAGTGACTGTTTATTTGCAATGACACATCTCCATGTGTAGATTACGACATAATGGGAATGTGTGTGAAAAGAAATAGATTTTTTTATTTGTATTATCATTTTGTTATAGACAAGATAAAAGTGTTCTCCAAAAGACACCAAGTGGTTGAAATGCCTTTGTTGCAGAGGATCTGACCCTCCTCTGGCCTTTCAAGCGACCTCATTGTAGATGGCTGTATCATGTTGGCTGTTCAAAACGTGCACCGTGCGCGTGTTTTTGACAAGATAACAGGATTAGATATTTCACTGCATGCCCAGGATGTGGCGAGAATGAGACAGTCCCACGTGATGATCCAGCAGTATACGATGCAGGAGTCCAGCAGTACACTATGCAGGAGTACTAACGTATATACACTGAGAGTATAAAACATGAGGAACGCCATCCTAGTATTGAGTTGCACCTCCCTTCGCCCTCAGAACAGCCTCGATTCGTCAATTCGTTGATGATGTCCCATGTTGCTTCCCACAGTTGTCGCAAGTTGGCTGTGTCCTTTGGGTGGTGGATCATTCTTGATACACATGGGACACTGTTGAGCGTGAAAAACCCAGCAGCGTTCCAGTTCTTGACACACTTAAACCGGTGCGCCTGGCACTTACTACCATACCCCGTTCAAACGCACTTAAATCTTTTGTCTTGCCCATTCACCCTCTGAATGCCACACATACACAATCCATGTCTCAATTGTTACGAGGCTTAAAACTCCTTCTTCATCCTGAGTCTTCCCCTTCATCTACACTGATTTAAGTGGATTAAACAAGTGACATCAATCAAGGGATCATAGCGTTCACCTGGATTCACCTGGTCAGTCTGTCAAGGAAAGAGCAAGTGTTTGTAATGTTTTGTACGCTCAGTGTAGAACCTGCCGTTAAGAGGAGACTTGACACAGTTACATAGGTGACCGTAATGTGCAAATCTGAAAACCTTGTGGAACTTTCAGACAGGGAAATAAATGTTCCAGCAAGGCTACTGTGTACAGTCAAAGTAAAGGTAACAACATAACATGCATATAGGCTTACTGTTCTGTACAGTATAGATGCCCACTAATTGATATAAAGCCATTTATAAATGTGTGACATTCAAACAGAAGATCCAATTTACCCACATGACCAAATTAATATGTGAAACAGCATAGTTTCCTAATATTCTTCTCCTCGTCAGTTCAAAATGATACAAATCAGTCAAATGTACAGATAAGCTAGATATATAAATCAAATGTTTCTGTAGCTGAAAAGTTTTATGGTACGTGCTTGTGAGTTGCGAGTTTGTGTATGTGAGCTGGTGGTTCTTCGACCTAGTGGCAGACAGGCGTGGGAATAAAAGGTCTTTCAAACCAGAGTTGCAACACACATTTTGATTGACAGGGGGGAACATGAATCATGAGACGCTTCACAACTTTCCTGGCTGACCTTTTCCTATTTCTAATTGGCCAACACCTTCAGAAACATTCGTCACTCAAGAACACTCAACTCCGAATATCAATGAAGTGCCCTTTTGACAAACTGTGTCCTCAACAATATTGTTTCTATTGTCATCATAGTAACAACAACAATATAGTTAACCCTGAAGCGTATTTAAGGTGTGATCACCCAGATTGAACATAGTTGTATAGATTTGAGGATCAAATCTATGCTTGCATTTCAGTGCAAAGTATAACAGTGGACAGTAACAGCTGCAAAAGTTATATTTGTTGTGTTCAGAATGATTGTTCATTATGCTGTTTAAAATAAATATATATCGAATTTAGCAATAAAGTTCTATTTTGGTTTCATCTGACCATATGACATTCTCTCAATCTTCTTCTGGATCATCCAAATGCTCTCTAGCAAACTTCAGACGGGTAGGCCAATGCTCTGATTGATCTATTGAGCAGACAAATTAGGCTTTTTTGAAACATGTAGGAACATTTCAGGAAACAGATTAGGCCAAGTTCTGTATAAACCATGACGACACTTCAGGCGGGGGTTCCCTAGAAGCCTGGATTGCTCAACCCTGGATTTCATTGTAAGAACAACAGACAGACTATAAAACAGCAGAAGTAGGAAGTAGGAATCAGACATGAAGATGAAGGTCCAGGTGAGATCTCTCATCCTGCTCGCTGTGGCTGTCCTGCAGGTCAGATCTCAGAACCAGACTGAGACCAGATATGAAGACATCATCTTAGTTGCTTTGCCTCAGCTGCTTCCTGGGGAAGAGCAGGCTTTCCGTCCAATTCTGAACCAGCTCCAAGTCAAGACTGTGAGTATTCTGACAGTATGAATGTGTCCTTCCTTCAAAAAAAGTTTGTGTCATGTTTTATTTAATATTATTCTTTCAGTCAAGTCAAGGGATAATTGTCTGTTTAATATGCACCATCGTGTACACATTTTCCAAGTCCTTTATTGTGGAAAAGAAACAGACTCAATGTGGGGGAATGACAATTGAAATGAATGACAATACTATAAGTCGCAGTATTGTCTTTGTCTCTCGGAAATCAGTTGAATACAGAGGATGTGGACCAGTCTGAGGTGTCTGTAAGGCTGACCTTCCCCATACAGGAGACTTTCTGTAGTAAATCACAGGGGCAGCCAGGCAAACCATGCCCTCTGAAGAAAAATGGGGTAAGAACAATTGGATTTTACAGTATTGTGGGGGAATAATAATCATGGGAAGCAGGAAATGACAAATAATATGCTGAGGTTAGCAAATGGCTAATTGTCAATTACTCCTTCCTCTAGAAACTAATGATGTGCAGCATGAAAGTCAGACATCCGATTCTGGAGGCAAGCAACAACCTGAACACTGACCTGTCTACATTTGTTTGTGAATACATGGACGCAGAAGATGCTTTGCAGGTACTGAGCAATGCAAGTTATTTGTCAACACCCCCTTACCGACATTAGTTAGGATGTCATGATAATGGTAGCCTAACAGTGTCAGATCAGTTGGTCTGCAATCTAAAAATGTAGATGTGGAAAGTGCATTATCTGCTTATGAATTTAATGGAGATTGAACTTCATGTTCCTTGAGATAGTAAACATGCACCTTATTTTTCTGATTATACTTGTCTAATTATTCCGATTTTTCACGCAAAAAAAATGCAATGAATATTTTTCATGATTGCAGCAGAAGATTCGGACAAGAAGAAGCAAAGTCAGAATATGCTCCAGAGACAAAAATTGTGTCTCTCGTCCTGGGGTTGGCTCCATAATTGGTCGTCCTGGGGGTGGCTCCTTAATTGGTCGTCCTGGGGGTGGCTCCGTAATTGGTCGTCCTGGGGGTGGCTCTCCTCCTGGGGGTGGCTCTTTCAATGATGAATTTATCAGAGATCACAGTGATGGAAATCGCTTTGCATAGATCAGCACGCTACAACCTCTGGATAACTGCAAAGAACCCATCTATCAAAGAAATGTCATAAGGTTATTGATCTTTTTTTTTGTATCAACTCTTACATGCCAATTGTTGCATATTATGAAAATGACTTCTAGATTATGTTTACGCCAATAAACTGCAAAATAAGTTTACAAAAGATAATGTCTGTAAAATGTGTTATTTCATGTTTCATGGCAGTTCAGGAATTCAGTTTTTTCAACGTTTTTGTGTTTGTTGTTCATTATGCTGTTTCAAATAAATATCTATACTCTGTTAGATCTATTGGGCCGGCAGTTTAACCTTTGCTGGAACATCTAGGACCGAACACAGATTCAAGTAAGAGTAATTAGTACGTGCCCGCTTAGGAACCCGAAATGTAAGAGCCATAATGCAAGAAAGAGCATTTAGCTACTTTTAAAATATTATGTACACAAACACATGTGCCACAATGGAGTCATTTGGCAGTTTACAGTGAAGAAAACAGAATTGCAGTGCAGCTTACATAAGAAAATGATCATGATTAAAAGAGAGAACTTTAAAGGTCCAATGCGGCCGTTTTTATGTCAATATCAACTCATTTCTGAGTAAAAATGAAATACTTTACTGTGATCGTTTCAAATGAAAATGGTCAAAAATAAACCAAAACAGCTTCTTAGCTAAATGCAATTTGTCAAGCAAGGACTGTCTGAGAGTGGTCTGAGAGAGGGGCCTAATTGGAGGAGCCTAATGGGTGGGGATGTGTAACCTGAAAACTAGCTGTTAATGGCAGAAAGCAGGGCAAACTTTCTTTGTTATTGGTCTATTAAGTTATACAAATCCAAAATCCCCACCCAGCCAAACAAAATGAAATTACAGGTCTCAAACAGCTCTTACACTAAAAGTTCATTATTATAATTTGTAAAATTTTACAGTATTATTCCAACATCACAGTGTGGAAATATATATAAAACACAGGGACTCATGTTTTTGACTGCATTGCTCCCTTAATAAAAACGCTTCAATTTGAACAACTACCCCATCTAATGTCCTTTCAAAAAACTAGCAAGTGACGGTATTGGTCTTTTTTTTGCTCCTGTAGTTGCCCACACTGCATTGTACTTACTCCGGGTCGCTCATCCATTGTAGGTGGCAGCCAGCTGGAGAATTTGTTTGAACTCTGCAGCTTGAGGGCAAATTTCAGACAAAGCTCATTTCATCTCTGCTGCACTGGTTGCATCTGTCGGGTTTGACAGGCCACTGCGTATGAGGTGTAGTCAGAACCGAGGATGATCTTGAGGGCCCTCCTCTGAACTCTCTCTGAGGCAGGGATGGGCAACTTTCATGGGTGTGGGGGCCACAAAAAAATCTGAACTCATCATGAGTTGGAAATATAAGGATGGTGGCGGCGGTGGTGTTCTCTCTCTGTATGGGTGTCGGTTTCTCAAGTGAAATAAAGCATCCTCCGAGATTTAAAAAGAAAAGGAAAATGCTTGTAGGAAAGTGGTTTCTCTTTTCTTATCCCATCAGGGTGTTTTTGTCTGTTACATGTAATAGTTTCTGACATCTGTCAAACGTAGAATAGTGGGATTTTTAAAGAGAGAGAAAAAGGAAAAGTATTCAAGTGTTTTATTTAAAAAAAAACACTCCTTGATACACGTGACACAGACTGTTTTTAAATGCATCAGTGGCTATAGATGTAGATATTCACTGACTGTACAAAACATTAGGAACACCTGCCTAATATTGAGTTGCACCTCCCTTTGCCCTCAGAACAACCTCGATTTGTCGGTGCATGGACTCTACAAAGTTTCGAATTTCGTTACACTGTGATGATGTCCCATGTTGACTCCAATGCTTCCCACAGTTGTGTCAAGTTGGCTGTATGTCCCTTGGGTGGTTGATCATTCGTGATGCACATGGGACACTGTCGTGCGTAAAAAAAAACAGCAGCGTTGCAGTTCTTGACACATTCAAACCGATGCGCCTGGCACTTACTACCATACCCCGTTCAAACGCACTTAAATCTTTTGTCTTGCCCATTCACCCTCTGAATGCCACACATACACAATCCATGTCTCAATTGTTACGAGGCTTAAAAATCCTTCTTCATCCTGAGTCCTCCCCTTCATCTACACTGATTTAAGTGGATTAAACAAGTGACATCAATCAAGGGATCATAGCTTTCACCTGGATTCACCTGGTCAGTCTGTCGTGGAAAGAGCAAGTGTTTGTAATGTTTTGTACACTCAGTGTAGAACCTGCCAATAAGAGGAGACTTGACACAGTTACATAGGTGACCGTAATGTGCAAATCTGAAAACCTTGTGGAACTTTCAGACAGGGAAATAAATGTTCCAGCATGGCTACTCTGTACAGTCAAAGTAAAGGTAACAACATAACATGCATATAGGCTTACTGTTCTGTACAGTATAGATGCCCACTAATTGATATAAAGCCATTTATAAATGTGTGACATTCAAACAGAAGATCCAATTTACCCACATTACCAAATGAATATGTGAAACAGCATAGTTTCCTAATATTCTTCTCCTCGTCAGTTCAAAATGATACAAATCAGTCAAATGTACAGATGAGCTAGAAATAGAAATCAAAAGTTCAAATCAAATCAAATCAAATTTTATTTGTCACATACACATGGTTAGCAGATGTTAATGCGAGTGTAGCGAAATGCTTGTGCTTCTAGTTCCGACAATGCAGTAATAACAAGTAATCTAACTAACAATTCCAAAACTACTGTCTTGTACACAGTGTAAGGGGATAAAGAATATGTACATAAGGATATATGAATGAGTGATGGTACAGAGCAGCATAGGCAAGATACAGTAGATGGTATCGAGTACAGTATATACATATGAGATGAGTATGTAAACAAAGTGGCATAGTTAAAGTGGCTAGTGATACATGTATTACATAAGAATACAGTCGATGATATAGAGTACAGTATATACGTATGCATATGAGATGAATAATGTAGGGTAAGTAACATTATATAAGGTAGCATTGTTTAAAGTGGCTAGTGATATATTTACATCATTTCCCATTATTAAAGTGACTGGAGTTGAGTCAGTGTCAGTGTGTTGGCAGCAGCCACTCAATGTTAGTGGTGGCTGTTTAACAGTCTGATGGCCTTGAGATAGAAGCTGTTTTTCAGTCTCTCGGTCCCAGCTTTGATGCACCTGTACTGACCTCGCCTTCTGGATGATAGCGGGGTGAACAGGCAGTGGCTCGGGTGGGTGATGTCCTTGATGATCTTTATGGCCTTCCTGTGACATCGGGTGGTGTAGGTGTCCTGGAGGGCAGGTAGTTTGCCCCCGGTGATGCGTTGTGCAGACCTCACTACCCTCTGGAGAGCCTTACGGTTGAGGGCGGAGCAGTTTGCTTTACCAGGCGGTGATACAGCCCGACAGGATGCTCTCGATTGTGCATCTGTAGAAGTTTGTGAGTGCTTTCGGTGATAAGCCAAATTTCTTCAGCCTCCTGAGGTTGAAGAGGCGCTGCTGCGCCTTCTTCACAATGCTGTCTGTGTGAGTGGACCAATTCAGTTTGTCTGTGATGTGTATGCCGAGGAACTTAAAACTTGCTACCCTCTCCACTACTGTTCCATCGATGTGGATAGGGGGGTGTTCCCTCTGCTGTTTCCTGAAGTCCACAATCATCTCCTTAGTTTTGTTGACGTTGAGTGTGAGGTTATTTTCCTGACACCACACTCCGAGGGCCCTCACCTCCTCCCTGTAGGCCGTCTCGTCGTTGTTGGTAATCAAGCCTACCACTGTTGTGTCGTCCGCAAACTTGATGATTGAGTTGGAGGCGTGCGTGGCCACGCAGTCGTGGGTGAACAGGGAGTACAGGAGAGGGCTCAGAACGCACCCTTGTGGGGCCCCAGTGTTGAGGATCAGCGGGGAGGAGATGTTGTTGCCTACCCTCACCACCTGGGGGCGGCCCGTCAGGAAGTCCAGTACCCAGTTGCACAGGGCGGGGTCGAGACCCAGGGTCTGGAGCTTGATGACGAGCTTGGAGGGTACTATGGTGTTGAATGCCGAGCTGTAGTCGATGAACAGCATTCTCACATAGGTATTCCTCTTGTCCAGGTGGGTTAGGGCAGTGTGCAGTGTGGTTGAGATTGCATCGTCTGTGGACCTATTTGGGCGGTAAGCAAATTGGAGTGGGTCTAGGGTGTCAGGTAGGGTGGAGGTGATATGGTCCTTTACTAGTCTCTCAAAGCACTTCATGATGACGGAAGTGAGTGCTACGGGGCGGTAGTCGTTTAGCTCAGTTACCTTAGCTTTCTTGGGAACAGGAACAATGGTGGCCCTCTTGAAGCATGTGGGAACAGCAGACTGGTATAGGGATTGATTGAATATGTCCATAAACACACCGGCCAGCTGGTCTGCGCATGCTCTGAGGGCGCGGCTGGGGATGCCGTCTGGGCCTGCAGCCTTGCGAGGGTTAACACGTTTAAATGTCTTACTCACCTCGGCTGCAGTGAAGGAGAGACCGCATGTTTTCGTTGCAGGCCGTGTCAGTGGCACTGTATTGTCCTCAAAGCGGGCAAAAAAGTTATTTAGTCTGCCTGGGAGCAGGACATCCTGGTCCGTGACTGGGCTGGATTTCTTCCTGTAGTCCGTGATTGACTGTAGACCCTGCCACATGCCTCTTGTGTCTGAGCCGTTGAATTGAGATTCTACTTTGTCTCTGTACTGACGCTTAGCTTGTTTGATAGCCTTGCGGAGGGAATAGCTGCACTGTTTGTATTCGGTCATGTTACCAGACGCCTTGCCCTGATTAAAAGCAGTGGTTCGCGCTTTCAGTTCCACGCGAATGCTGCCATCAATCCACGGTTTCTGGTTAGGGAATGTTTTAATCGTTGCTATGGGAACGACATCTTCAACGCACGTTCTAATGAACTCGCACACCGAATCAGCGTATTCGTCAATGTTGTTGTCTGATGCAATACGAAACATGTCCCAGTCCACGTGATGGAAGCAGTCTTGGAGTGTGGAGTCAGCTTGGTCGGACCAGCGTTGGACAGACCTCAGCGTGGGAGCCTCTTGTTTTAGTTTCTGTCTGTAGGCAGGGATCAACAAAATGGAGTCGTGGTCAGCTTTTCCGAAAGGGGGGCGGGGCAGGGCCTTATATGCGTCGCGGAAGTTAGAGTAACAATGATCCAAGGTCTTTCCACCCCTGGTTGCGCAATCGATATGCTGATAAAATTTAGGGAGTCTTGTTTTCAGATTAGCTTTGTTAAAATCCCCAGCTACAATGAATACAGCCTCCGGATAAATGTTTCTGTAGCTGGAAAGTTTTATGGTATGTGCTTGTGAGTTGCGAGTTTGTGTATGTGAGCTGGTGGTTCTTCGACCTAGTGGCAGACAGGCGTGGGAATAAAAGGTCTTTCAAACCAGAGTTGCAACACACATTTTGATTGACAGGGGGGGGGGACATGAATCATGAGACGGTTCACAACTTTCCTGGCTGACCTTTTCCTATTTCTAATTGGCCAACACCTTCAGAAACATTCGTCACTCAAGAACACTCAACTCCGTATGTCAATGAAGTGCCCTTTTGACAAACTGTGTCCTCAACAATATTGTTTCTATTGTCATCATAGTAACAACAACAATATAGTTAACCCTGAAGCGTATTTAAGGTGTGATCACCCAGATTGAACATAGTTGTATAGATTTGAGGATCAAATCTATGCTTGCATTTCAGTGCAAAGTATAACAGTGGACAGTAACAGCTGCAAAAGTTATATTTGTTGTGTTCAGAATGATTGTTCATTATGCTGTTTAAAATAAATATATATCGAATTTAGCAATAAAGTTCTATTTTGGTTTCATCTGACCATATGACATTCTCTCAATCTTCTTCTGGATCATCCAAATGCTCTCTAGCAAACTTCAGACGGGTAGGCCAATGCTCTGATTGATCTATTGAGCAGACAAATTAGGCTTTGTTGAAACATGTAGGAACATTTCAGGAAACAGATTAGGCCAAGTTCTGTATAAACCATGACGACACTTCAGGCGGGGGTTCCCTAGAAGCCTGGATTGCTCAACCCTGGATTTCATTGTAAGAACAAAAGACAGACTATAAAACAGCAGAAGTAGGAAGTAGGAATCAGACATGAAGATGAAGGTCCAGGTGAGATCTCTCATCCTGCTCGCTGTGGCTGTCCTGCAGGTCAGATCTCAGAACCAGACTGAGACCAGATATGAAGACATCATCTCAGTTGCTTTGCCTCAGCTGCTTCCTGGGGAAGAGCAGGCTTTCCGTCCAATTCTGAACCAGCTCCAAGTCGAGACTGTGAGTATTCTGACAGTATGAATGTGCCCTTCCTTCAAAAACAGTTTATGTCATGTTTTATTTAATATTTTTCTTTCAGTCAAGTCAAGGGATAATTGTCTGTTTAATATGCACCATCGTGTACACATTTTCCAAGTCCTTTATTGTGGAAAAGAAACAGACTCAATGTGGGGGAATGACAATTGAAATGAATGACAATACTATAAGTCGCAGTATTGTCTTTGTCTCTCGGAAATCAGTTGAATACAGAGGATGTGGACCAGTCTGAGGTGTCTGTAAGGCTGACCTTCCCCATACAGGAGACTTTCTGTAGTAAATCACAGGGGCAGCCAGGCAAACCATGCCCTCTGAAGAAAAATGGGGTAAGAACAATTGGATTTTACAGTATTGTGGGGGAATAATAATCATGGGAAGCAGGAAATGACAAATAATATGCTGAGGTTAGCAAATGGCTAATTGTCAATTACTCCTTCCTCTAGAAACTAATGATGTGCAGCATGAAGGTCAGACATCCGATTCTGGAGGCAAGCAACAACCTGAACACTGACCTGTCTACATTTGTTTGTGAATACATGGACGCAGAAGATGCTTTGCAGGTACTGAGCAATGCAAGTTATTTGTCAACACCCCCTTACCGACATTAGTTAGGATGTCATGATAATGGTAGCCTAACAGTGTCAGATCAGTTGGTCTGCAATCTAAAAATGTAGATGTGGAAAGTGCATTATCTGCTTATGAATTTAATGGAGATTGAACTTCATGTTCCTTGAGATAGTAAACATGCACCTTATTTTTCTGATTATACTTGTCTAATTATTCCGATTTTTCACGCAAAAAAAATGCAATGAATATATTTCATGATTGCAGCAGAAGATTCGGACAAGAAGAAGCAAAGTCAGAATATGCTCCAGAGGCAAAAATTGTGTCTCTCGTCTTGGGGGTGGCTCCATAATTGGTCGTCCTGGGGGTGGCTCCTTAATTGGTCGTCCTGGGGGTGGCTCCGTAATTGGTCGTCCTGGGGGTGGCTCTCCTCCTGGGGGTGGCTCTTTCAATGATGAATTTATCAGAGATCACAGTGATGGAAATCGCTTTGCATAGATCAGCACGCTACAACCTCTGGATAACTGCAAAGAACCCATCTATCAAAGAAATGTCATAAGGTTATTGATCTTTTTTTTTGTATCAACTCTTACATGCCAATTGTTGCATATTATGAAAATGACTTCTAGATTATGTTTACGCCAATAAACTGCAAAATAAGTTTACAAAAGATAATGTCTGTAAAATGTGTTATTTCATGTTTCATGGCAGTTCAGGAATTCAGTTTTTTCAACGTTTTTGTGTTTGTTGTTCATTATGCTGTTTCAAATAAATATCTATACTCTGTTAGATCTATTAGGCCGGCAGTTTAACCTTTGCTGGAACATCTAGGACCGAACACAGATTCAAGTAAGAGTAATTAGTACGTGCCCGCTTAGGAACCCGAAATGTAAGAGCCATAATGCAAGAAAGAGCATTTAGCTACTTTTAAAATATTATGTACACAAACACATGTGCCACAATGGAGTCATTTGGCAGTTTACAGTGAAGAAAACAGAATTGCAGTGCAGCTTACATAAGAAAATGAACATGATTAAAAGAGAGAACTTTAAAGGTCCAATGCGGCCGTTTTTATGTCAATATCAAATCATTTCTGAGTAAAAATGAAATACTTTACTGTGATCGTTTCAAATGAAAATGGTCAAAAATAAACCAAAACAGCTTCTTAGCTAAATGCAATTTGTCAAGCAAGGACTGTCTGGGAGTGGTCTGAGAGAGGGGCCTAATTGGAGGAGCCTAATGGGTGGGGATGTGTAACCTGAAAACTAGCTGTTAATGGCAGAAAGCAGGGCAAACTTTCTTTGTTATTGGTCTATTAAGTTATACAAATCCAAAATCCCCACCCAGCCAAACAAAATGAAATTACAGGTCTCAAACTGCTCTTACACTAAAAGTTCATTATGATAATTTGTACAATTTTACAGTATTATTCCAACATCACAGTGTGGAAATATATATAAAACACAGGGACTCAAGTTTTTGACTGCATTGCTCCCTTAATAAAAACGTTTCAATTTGAACAACTACCCCATCTAGTGTCCTTTCAAAAAACTAGCAAGTGACGGTATTGGGCTTTTTTTTGCTCCTGTAGTTGCCCACACTGCATTGTCCTTACTCCGGGTCGCTCATCCATTGTAGGTGGCAGCCAGCTGGAGAATTTGTTTGAACTCTGCAGCTTGAGGGCAAATTTCAGACAAATGCTCATTTCATCTCTGCTGCACTGGTTGCATCTGTCGGGTTTGACAGGCCACTGCGTATGAGGTGTAGTCAGAACCGAGGATGATCTTGAGGGCCCTCCTCTGAACTCTCTCTGAGGCAGGGATGGGCAACTTTCATGGGTGTGGGGGTCACAAAAAAATCTGAACTCATCATGAGTTGGAAATATAAGGATGGTGGCGGCGGTGGTGTTCTCTCTCTGTATGGGTGTCGGTTTCTCAAGTGAAATAAAGCATCCTCCGAGATTTAAAAAGAAAAGGAAAATGCTTGTAGGAAAGTGGTTTCTCATTTCTTATCCCATCAGGGTGTTTTTGTCTGTTACATGTAATAGCTTCCGACATCTGTCAAATGTAGAATAGATGGATTTTTAAAGAGAGAGAAAAAGGAAAAGTATTCAAGTGTTTTATTTTTAAAAAAAACCACTCCATGATACACGTGACACAGACTGTTTTTAAATGCATCAGTGGCTATAGATGTAGATATTCACTGACTGTACAAAACATTAGGAACACCTGCCTAATATTGAGTTGCACCTCCCTTTGCCCTCAGAACAGCGGTGCAGGGACTCTACAAAGTTTCGAATTTCGTTACACTGTGATGATGTCCCATGTTGACTCCAATGCTTCCCACAGTTGTGTCAAGTTGGCTGTCTGTCCCTTGGGTGGTTGATCATTCTTGATGCACATGGGACACTGTTGAGCGTTAAAAAAAAACAGCAGCGTTGCAGTTCTTGACACATTCAAACCGATGCGCCTGGCACCTACTACCATACCTCGTTCATACGCACTTAAATCTTTTGTCTTGCCCATTCACCCTCTGAATGCCACACATACACAATCCATGTCTCAATTGTTACGAGGCTTAAAAATCCTTCTTCATCCTGAGTCCTCCCCTTCATCTACACTGATTTAAGTGGATTTAACAAGTGACATCAATCAAGGGATCATATCTTTCACCTGGATTCACCTGGTCAGTCTGTCATGGAAAGAGCAGGTGTTCCTAATGTTTTGTGCACTCAGTGTGTACTCTCAGTCACAAGTGCTTGCCTTATTTGCATTAATTAACAGTATCCTGCCTATATTGATTCTAAATGGCTCACAGAAGATGTGAATATAACAATTCAACACATGAAGTCACAGGCAGGATAAATAAGAGAAAGTGAATCTGCAGTGCATAGATAAAACCATGCTAAGGACACTTCCACACGGGTCTGATTAGTGTTAAAGGAACATGACAGGTTGGTCTCTTGGCCTGCCACAGACCATAGATGGTCCACTCCTCCAAGGGTAGAGTGAGGCATTCTGGTGAGGGAAAAACAGCATAAGGCACTCAGGGAAGAGGCTGGATAGAACAGAATGTTGAGGCAGTTCAATGTTTAGTTTTGATTGACATTGACATGAAATTAACAACAAATGACACCATGTCATTGGATTTTGCTTCAAATTTAGGTAAACAAAAGACAAAATGCCCTAAAGTTGGTGACTTTTTGCGAATCCAATCAGTTTTCCACATAGATTCAACTTCATTACATGTATATCTGATCAAATTATGAAAGACAAGCATTGCAATTTTGAATTCCGTAAAGTGATTCTGGAAGAGGTTAATTATTTTTTGGTTTATCAACAAAGACAAGACACCGGGGTTTGACAACTTGGATGGAAAATTACTGATGATAATAGTGGATAATATTGCCACTCATATTTACCATATTTTCAACTTAAGCCAACTAGAAAATGTTTGCCCCCAGTCTTATACTCAGCTGGCCCCTCCCTGGATTTTGTGTTAAATGCTCTACAAGAAAGCTTTCTTAGTGTTCAACAAGCTTTCTCTGCCCTTAACCTTGT
Source organism: Oncorhynchus mykiss (assembly GCF_057628025.1). Classification (NCBI taxonomy): domain Eukaryota; kingdom Metazoa; phylum Chordata; class Actinopteri; order Salmoniformes; family Salmonidae; genus Oncorhynchus; species Oncorhynchus mykiss. The sequence goes on from NC_143049.1 coordinate 14,061,879, forward strand.
TCTGTACACCTCCAAAACAAAGGTTGTGGTTTGGTAAGAAGAATGTCCCTCTCCCCACAGGTGTGATTGCTACCTCTGAGGGTTTAGAGCTTGAGGTAGTCACCTCCTACAAGTACTTGGGAGTATGGTTAGACAGTACACTATCCTTCTCTCAGCACATATCAAAGCTGCAGGCTAAGGTTATCTCTAGACTTGGTTTCCTCTATCATAATCGCTCCTCTTTCACGCCAGCTGCTAAACTAACCCTGATTCAGATGACCATTTTACCCATGCTAGATTACGGAGACGTAATTTATAGATTGGCAGGTAAGGGTGCTCTCGAGCGACTAGATGTTCTTTACCATTTGGCCATCAGATTTGCCACCAATGCTCCTTATAGGACACATCACTGCACTCTGTAAACTGGTCATCTCTGTATACCAATCGCAAGACCCACTTGTTGATGCTTATTTGTAAAACTTTCTTAGGGCTCACTCCCCCCTATATGTGATACCTACTGCAGCCCTCATCCTCTACATACAACACCCGTTCTGCCAGTCACATTCTGGTAAAAGTCCCCAAAGCGCACACATCCCTGGGTCGCTCCTCTTTTCAGTTCGATTCAGCTAGCGACTGGAATGAGCTGCAACAAACACTCAAACTGAATAGTTTTATCTCAATCTCTTCATTCAAAGATTCAATCATGGACACTTACTGACAGTTGTGGCTGCTTCGTGTGATGTATTGTTGTCTCTACCTTCTTGCCCTTTGTGCTGTTGTCTGTGCCCAATAATGTTTGTACCATGTTGTGTTGCTACCATGTCGTTGTCATGTTGTGTTGCTACCATGCTGTGTTGTCATGTGTTGCTGCCATGCTATATTGTTGTGTCAGGTCTCTCTTTACGTAATGTTGTCTCTCTTACCGTGATGTGTGTTATGTCCTATATTATATAGATTTATTTTTATTTCCAGCCCCCGTCCCCACAGGAGGTCTTTTTCCATTTGGTAGGCCGTCATTGTAAATAAGAATTTGTTCTTAACTGACTTGCCTAGTTAAATAAAAATAAAATAAATAAATAAATACTGGCTCAAATAGCCGACCAATCAGCCTGTTACCAACAAAATTGTGTTTGACAGTGCTATTTTACAGTAAACAAATTGACAGCAAACTTTCAGCACACTTATAGGGAAGGACATTCAACAAGCACAGCACTTACACAAATTACTGATGATTGACTGAGAAAAATTGATAAAAAGATTGTGGGGGCTGTTTTGTTAGACTTCAGTGCGACTTTTGACATTATTGATCATAGTCTGCTGCTGGAAAAACATATGTGTTATGGCTTTACACCCCCTGCTATATTATGGATAAAGAGTTACCTGTCTAACATAGACAGAGGGTGTTCTTTATGTTCCATTATAAATAATGTGGAAATTAAGCAAGTAGAGGTGACTAAATTACTTGGAGTAACCCTGGATTGAGAACTGTCATGGGCAAAACATATTGATACAACAGTAGCTAAGATGGGGAGAAGTCTGTCCATAATAAAGCGCTGCTCTACCTTCTTAACAACACTATCACCAAGGCAGGTCCTACAGGCCCTAGTTTTGTCACACCTGGACTACTGCTCAGTTTTGTGGTAAGGTGCCACAAAAAGGGACTTGGGAAAATTACAATTGTCTCAGAACAGGGCAGCACGGCGAGCCCTTGGATGTACACAGAGAGCTAATATTAATAATATGCATGTCAATCTCTTCTGGTTCAAAGTGGAGGAGAGACTTCATCACTACTTGTCCACTGCTCAAAAAAAATAAAGGGAACACTAAAATAACACATCCTAGATCTGAATGAATGAAATATTCTTATTAAATACTTTTTTCTTTACATAGTTGAATGTGCTGACAACAAAATCACACAAAAATGATCAATGGAAATCAAATTTATCAACCCATGGAGGTCTGGATTTGGAGTCACACTCAAAATTAAAGTGGAAAACCACACTACAGGCTGATGCAACTTTGATGTAATGTCCTTAAAACAAGTCAAAATGAGGCTCAGTAGTGTGTGTGGCCTCCACGTGCCTGTATGACCTCCCTACAACGCCTGGGCATGCTCCCGATGAGGTGGCGGATGGTCTCCTGAGGGATCTCCTCCCAGACCTGGACAAAAGCATCCGCCAACTCCTGGACAGTCTGTAGTGCAACGTGGCGTTGGTGGATGGAGCGAGACATGATGTCCCAGATGTGCTCAATTGGATTCAGGTCTGGGGAACGGGCGGGCCAGTCCATAGCATCAATGCCTTCCTCTTGCAGGAACTGCTGACACACTCCAGCCACATGAGGTCTAGCATTGTCTTGCATTAGGAGGAACCCAGGGCCAACCGCACCAGCATATGGTCTCACAAGGGGTCTGAGGATCTCATCTCGGTACCTAATGGCAGTCAGGCTACCTCTGGCGACCACATGGAGGGCTGTGCGGCCCCCCAAAGAAATGACACCCCACACATTGACTGACCCACCACCAAACCGGTCATGCTGGAGGATGTTGCAGGCAGCAGAATGTTCTCTACGGCATCTCCAGACTCTGTCACATGTGCTCAATGTGAACCTGCTTTCATCTGTGAAGAGCACAGGGCGCCAGTGGCGAATTTGCCAATCTTGGTGTTCCCTGGCAAATGCCAAACGTCCTGCACGGTGTTGGGCTATAAGCACAATCCCCACCTGTGGGCGTCGGGCCCTCATACCACCCTCATGGAGTCTGTTTCTGACCGTTTGAGCAGACACATGCACATTTGTGGCCTGCTGGAGGTAATTTTGCAGGGCTCTGGCAGTGCTCCTCCTTGCACAAAGGCGGAGGTAGCGGACCTGCTGCTGGGTTGTTGCCCTCCTACGGCCTCCTCCACGTCTCCTGATGTACTGGCCTGTCTCCTGGTAGCGCCTCCATGCTCTGGACACTACGCTGACAGACACAGCAAACCTTCTTGCCACAGCTCGCATTGATGTGCCATCCTGGATGAGCTGCACTACCTGAGCCACTTGTGTGGGTTGTAGACTCCGTCTCATGCTACCACTAGAGTGAAACCACCGCCAGCATTCAAAAGTGACCAAAACATCAGCCAGGAAGCATAGGAACTGAGAAGTGGTCTGTGGTCACCACCTGCAGAACCACTCCTTTATTGGGGGTGTCTTGCTACTTGCCTATAATTTCCACCTGTTGTCTATTCCATTTGCACAACAGCATGTGAAATTTGTCAATCACTGTTGCTTCCTAAGTGGACAGTTTGATTTCACAGAAGTGTGATTGACTTGGAGTTACATTGTGTTGTTTAAGTGTTCCCTTGTTGTGTAGTGGCTTTGCTGGCATGCATATAAAATAAAATGGTGTTTGCTCACCACGATTTACATGCTAAAAATCACCACTGCTAGTTATCACACTAATAAACTGAGAAAAAAAAGATGAAATAAATTAACGTCTGTGAATTGTATATTCATTTCATGCTTAATGGCAGTTTAGGAATTACATTTGGAAAGTTTGTGCCAACGAAAACATTTCCAACTCAATAAATGCATAGAATAGAACGTATATTACATTTTTTTTATTTCAAAGTACATTACATCTTGGAACACACTTCAATGATTAAATACACACGAAATAAGAATTCCTTCGCCTCTATTCAGTTACTGAAAACAAACAAAATATGTATGATAAAGCTGTGTTGAAAACAGGTCATTTTGGCATGGTTTCTTCTCAGCTAGTGTTCCTTAAATTAAACAAAACAAACAAAAAACCTAAGTAACAAAGAAAACAAGATGCCTCAAACTATTCAACACTAGAATACGAAAACGTAGCACCTTGTACCAGTCAAAATATATATATATATATATATATATATATATATTTTTTTTTTACTGGTTTGTAGTGGATAAGAAGCAATGATATTGAGTGGGGAGACTCAAGGATGTGATAAAACAAATCATTCAACTTCATTGAAAAGGGTATAAAACACTCCCCTCATCAACAGCTTCTTTTGGATCGGGAAGGCAGACAGTGCAAAAACAAAAACGTTGATCAGATTCATTCTCTTATCAAGTGAAGGTGATTTGACTACTTTGATGTCAAATAGCAGTCTGGTGTAGTTCATGTTACACAAGCCTCATCCACAATATTAGAATACAATTCCCACTGTATATTCGATGCCAAAACATGACCAACCTGCCAAAATAAATACTGTACATCACGTGCTGCTAAAATACAAAGTCAAATTAGATCTGATGGTTTACATACAATGGTTTCTAATAAGGAACTAACGCCAACCCTAAGGCACTGCTCAAAATAAAGCTACATAATAAGCAAAGAGAAGTGAGGCAGTGAAATCTAGCTATGGAAACTGGCAAGACACATGTCTTATCATGTCTCCACAACTAAAACGCAATACATCAGTAATGACAAATGGAACACCAACAGCCATACCAATTGTAGCAACTGACTAAGCCTAAAATGTTACTGAAAACATTTAGACATTTCCCCTACTGGCTGAACTTTTACTGACCAGAGGTAACAACAACCAGGTACGCGATAGGCCCACAGTGTGGACGATAACAATACTACGCATGGTGATGCTATATGCACATTATACATACTGCGAGAGAGGCCACTGAGGATGGGAGTTCCACTCACTATCCCTTTGAGACCCCGGCTCCACAGGACCCATCTAAAATGTAGTGTAATGCAGGTATCGATCAATAGACATTTTATTTTCAGTCAGTGCAAAACGTTTGAGTCAATGTTAGCTTAGCATAGTTAGACTGATGACTACACGCACACCCCTTCGAAACACACATATAGAAAACAAAATGAAGAAAAGAGTCGTCAAACACCCGTGCTCTCTAAAGTCTTACAGTAGTGGTGGATACAGAGATATACATATAGATGTGCTCTAGGTTACTGGATCAGCCGGGCATGGATAGCAGCGACAGAGCTTTTGTGTAATGTTTCAATAAGCAGTTCTGGCTACAGTAACAAGGATACATTTCTAGGGGTGATGGGTGGGTTACATTCAGCATTTACACACAAACATGTTTGCTTTCCTTTGAGTTGTACTGTACTGATGAAACCACTAAGTGGTGCTAAAGCACACATGAAGGATTGTTTAATTTCGAGGCTGCATATCCACAAATGTGTCAAAGACAAAAACAACAACAACAAAAAAATCAGAAAATCAGTGTTGTTCAATGTTGCATGAGAATTACATCCAGGAAAATACATGCGTTTTACATGGGGCAAATTTAAGAATTAAAAAAATATATATTATTAAAATTAGATCCCAATCATATTTGGTATGAATGTATTTACTATAAAGATTAATTCTTAAGGAAACCAATAAATGCTAAATTAAATATGAAATACTAAAGATATTCATAACTTAAAGTAACTGTCCAGTGAAAATCTCACTTTTTAAAAGTTGACTCATACTCATACTCAAATAATGTTGTTGACTCGTACTATACTTGTATTTGTGGACAAAATATAAATTGAAGAGTGAAAAAAGGACTTCAAAAAACCCACATCTCAAACAGACCATTAAAAAATGTTTGCAATTTTGTCATATAATACGATATTATGTTGGCTCATTGGCTGAGCTGGCCAATCAGCTGTCTATTTGCATGACCGGTATACACCCAAAACATTCTGTTGTTGGGGTACACCCATACCACTCCAACACAGAAAAGCTGCTTCTTAACATAATTACTATTTTACTCATATTGTAATTAATTAAATAATTAATTATAGGGCATATCTCAGAAATCTGGACAGTTTAAATATTCGGGACGACAAAGGGAGAATTATCTTATTTAAAATGACATCTTAGGCTGTTCTCTGAGGAAAAGTAAAATACTGACATAGGATTAACTTACAAATAAAGTAAAACCACAAACTCCAACAGCTGTAATGACAATGTTAAGAACAGCCCTTATACTAAAAAGTCGACTTCTCGTGTGGATATTGGGGGAAGTGTTCCGTGAACAACATGTTGAGCAGTACATGCAAAATCAACAACACTTAATGATTTACTGTACATGATATGCATCTCTGCCTATTCTCATAGCTACCCACAACAAAGTAGTTACTGCCTGGGCAAATATGTCATCTTGATCTTCGTGCGTTTCTCAAGTAATACACCTCTGTTGCCAGTGGAGACAGAAGATTGGTGAACCTTTGATACAGAATAATCAAGTTATTACCTGTTAAATAATGTTTTAGGGTCACCAAGGACTTTAAAAAGATAAATAACTTAATACTGACGAAAACATGGTATTAGGCCCATTAAAGTCATAGACAGCAGCTTTTAATGACATTATGTCCAGTTTAGAAATGTGGTTAATGAATCTAGTCCATCTGTAGGCTTTTGTCAGATTTTCTTGTGGGGTCCTATTGGTGACCTAAGTAGTATAGTTGCAGCCTACTTCAGGTCACCGCATTACTTGGCATCTTTCCCAATCATTAAAACTGACAGAACATAAGACGCTAAAGTGTATTTACAAATGTCAAGCAATAATAAGTAATGGCCAAATACGCCAATGTATAATTTTGCCCTCAACTTTCCTCATATAGTGAAAATGGTCAGGCAGCTAGTATGACAGACCTTCACTCCGTACTCTCTTCAGCACCAGACACCATTTCCTCCATGAGAAAGTGAACCCGGACCCACATTGTAAAACTCCCAGATGCGCAAATAAAACATTTAAAAAAAAATAAACACATGAAGAAACGCAACAAAAGTGTGACAGGTGTTGCTATGTTCCATGCTCAAGCCTGCCCTGCAAGTCTCCTGGCTGTGCATGCCACCCTTTCCCCGAGTTCTAAACACACACACACACACACACACACACAATGCTCTTTCACACTCACACAAACAGACTCCAGTCCTCTATGAGCAACATTTATACATTTTATAACAAAATGATGACATGGTGAGAGGGATGGAAGACAGGTCAGTTTCCCTGATGCCACAACAACTCCTGATGTGATAGGAGAGGCATGGTAGTGGGTTGGAGGCTGAGACAATGGTTATCCAATGAGCTCTCCCAACTGCCGTGTTGTGTTACGTGATGTCATAATACTCGCCAACAAGATCATCTAAGGCCACAATGTTCATTGAGAAAGGAGTGGAAACACTGCAAACGTAGAGGAGAAAAGACAATGAGCCACACACACCTTTTTTTTAAGGTCCATTATGTAGTTGAGTATGACCTGACATTTCAGATAGAAATTAGAGTTATAGATCTGTCATTCTCATTGAAAGCAAGTGTGATAAGCGGTAGATCCATTCTATGTGCAAGATTTCTATGCCTCCCCTCTAAGTTTCTTTTTTGCTTCTTTTTACTTTTGGTTATCAGCTTCAAACAGCTGAAAACTACAATATGTTGGGTTATTACTGGTTATAAAGATATTCACAGTAGTTTGCTTGTTGTATCACACAACCGGGCAAACATTTTAGAAACCAGGAAACGGCGGAGCTATTTCTACCTATTGCTCGCATAAGAAAAGCAAAAACAGTACTACTAGATAGAACATTTCCCGACAAAATTAGCCTATAGGTTAGGGAGGAGTGTCTGTGTGTAGGAAATAGAGGTAAGATGGAACACACCCCTTTATTTAAGGCACTTTAACAACTACTCCTGGAGTCCTGTTTAGGAGTCGATCCCCTGTTGAGGACTTCCTCTTCCTCTGCATCCTCCTCCTCTTCCTCCGTCCAGCCTCCCAGACGCAGCGGGGTGGGCATGCTAGACAGGTGGACTGCTGTGTGGCCGCTGTGCGTCTGCGAACCTGATTGCATAGAGGGTCGGCGCATAAGACAGTTGATAAACTGGATGTCATAACCCGACATGCTCCATCTGACTTAGCCAAGATCCTAAGTAAAACAGATGAATGACTGTTACGTACCCGTGTTGCTGATTAGATCTCTCATTGGCATTGGGTTCTGCCACTGGCCTGATGTCCTCTGGTGGGGGAGCGAGTTCTGTTGGTGGACCTAGAGACAGAAAAGGACACACTTGTGTGTTTGTGTGTGCGTACTAGGGCTGACCCCATTTAGTCGACTGGTCGATAGTCTGTTGGTGGACTGAGAATTTTTTAGTCGAACAGTTGCACAAATCTTGTTTTTTTTAATGGCACGTCTTGATTGACGTCTGTTTCAGTTGACTAATCCGTTGGAGGCCGTGGAGATGGCATACCAGTATCACCAGTAGTACATTTACTGTTAATTCCCATAATTTATCATCTACAATGTATGTTTGGTTAACGTAATTTCTGTTAATGCAGTCAATATTATTATTATTATTATTATTATTATTATTATAGTCTTTTACAGTTCTCATTGTCAGGGTGGACACGCTGTTTGCAGAGGGTACAACTTAGGCTACAATAGTGAGAAACAAGTTTTGGTTTATTTCATTCCATTTCCGAGCGGTCAATTTATTCACTGTTTTGTTTGGAGCGCTCCTGTCAATGGTGAGGAAGGATACACACCCGATTACGCACAGAAGTAAGCCTTGGTTGCCGGGCCTGCATGCAAATGTAGGCCTATAAATGTGCCCATTTGGGGATCTGATAGTATTTCTGATCGTCTTAACTCACCACCACTAATGAGCCGTGGAGCTTCTAAGTAATTTTTTCATTCTGTCACGCTCGTCTGCATGAATGGACCAAGGCGCAGTGTACTTAGAGTTCCACGTGTTTAATAAATATGATACTCACCAAAAACAATACAGAAGAAAACGAAATGTGATGTTCTGGGCTGCTCACAGGCAGCTACACAAAAACAAGATCCCACAAACCACATGTGGGAAAAGGCTGCCTAAATATGATCCCCAATCAGAGACAACGATAGACAGCTGCCTCTGATTGGGAACTATACCAGGCCAACAATGAAATAGAAAACATAGATTGCCCACCCTAGTCACACCCTGACCTAACCAAATAGAGAATTAAAAGGATCTCTAAGGTCAGGGAGTGACATCTTCACCTCAAAACAGCAAGTAAAGGGAGGTCTGTTTTTATATCCATTGAGAATGACAATAGTTCCTTAATGTAGCATACTTGAAAAATATTTCCAGCTCTCTCCCTTTTGATAATCACCCAGCGAGAAAGGAAGGGGGAAAAAAGTAATGCTCTGATCCGGTGGAAACGTCATAAAATAGAAATAGCTGATTAGGGTAGCCTAGTGGTTAGAGCGTTGGACTAGGAACCGGAAGGTTGCAAGTTCAAACCCCCGAGCTGACAAGGTACAAATCTGTCGTTCTGCTCCTGAACAGGCAGTTAACCCACTGTTCCTAGGCCGTCATTGAAAATAAGAATTTGTTCTTAACTGACTTGCCTAGTTAAATAAAGGTAAAACAAAAAAATAAAAAAAAATAATCCCTTGCGCAAATAGCCTACAGATGTGCCTGTCCAGAGCTCACTGGCTCATGAAACTCCAGAACACTAATATTTTATACAATGTTTCAAGTTCCTCGCAGAAAGGTCATGCGTAGTCAGCTGCAACGTTTTTATTTGTTGGCATTATATGTATGCTAATTTTACATAGTCCCATAGGGTGGCGCACAATTGGCCCAGTGTCGTCCGGGTTAGGGTTTGGCCCGGGGTAAATAAGAATTTGTTCTTAACTGACTTGCCTAGTTAAATAAAGGTTCAATCAAAAAAAAAAAATTACTAAAAAGTTGGCAATGGCAATATTTGATTAAGATGTGTATCATTTTTCATTTAGATATCATTTTTATTAAATCACATGACAATTTTGAGACAACTTTATTATAAAATAAATGAAACTGTTCCACGAAAATGTGCATATGAAAATCATAATTGGCACGCGGATCGGTAGAAATGACAAGATAAATTGGCACTCCAAATGGGAAAAAGGTTGCAGACCCTTGGTATAGCCTATTACTGGCAACTTCGGGAGTGTAACGGCAGAATCTGCGAAGGCCAGAAGCGGCAACGGGAGGTGGTGGTTCGGGAACAGGTTTTGTTTCTTCTGGTTAGGCTACCTTGATCTCTTGTTCCCTCTTGTGTAATATCTGTCTTTTAATTATTTAATCGGTGTGCTTAAAGTATTAGACAAGCTTAGTAGCCTACATATTGTTGATTTTATTAAAAACACATAGGCTGTGTCTATATATGGAATAACACGCACAACATTTCGACCAGCCGAATGGTCGAAAGAACAGACCAAGATCGACCAAGATTTTTTTTTTAGTCGGGGACAGCCCTAGTGTCCCAGTTAAATAAACATAAGGACCCTGAGGTCATCCCTTTGAGGTTACCTACCTCATGCATGTAAATAGCATGGAGACTCATCTCGGCCAAGGCAAACTCTGAAAGCATTGTCGTGCTCCTGATCCGAGAGTCACTGGCTGACATGCTGAGGAAACAACAACAAGCTATTATTAGCAAGCCTAAAAAAACATCTAAATACACTGTTATTCATCACTTAATCCACCCACTTTCAACTAACCTCAATATCAAATCAATAACACACTTTTGGCATGCAAGTATCCAATCAAGCAACTCTTTTGTGTTATAGAACAACCTAAACATTGTGTGTCGTGGAGTGCATTTGCAGAGCGTGGAGTCTGTTTATCTACCTGTCAATGACAGTGCGGTCACTGCAGTACATGGTGCTGTCGGGGTGGGTGGAGGGCAGGAGAACATGCGAGTGGGATCGGCTGGCGTGGGGGAGCTGGGAGTGGGAGATGGACAGCGAGGCCAGGACGCTGGCGGCGGCTGAGGCAGCCGTGCTGGGAGGGACGAAGCGGCGGTCTCGGCCGGGTAGGCCTGACGCGGTCAGAATAGGGTGGGCCAGGACACTGGCCAATAGGTTGTCAGGCTGGACAGGAAAACATAACCCAGAGATACAGAGGTCAGTATACAAGAAAGCTGACAAATAACACAACATAATGTAATCCAATACTAAACAAAAATCTTTAAAAAATGACAATACATTGACATCATTGTTGGATGAAACCGTTTGAATGAGAGTAGGGGTGCTGATACAGAGTGTTGAGGCAAATATCTTCATGTGTACTAACTGTGACTGACTAGGAATTGGTGGTGGTGAGTTAGTCACTCACTGCGTTGCCGGACTCGTTGGAGAGCAGTGAGGAGCAGAGCGGGGCCTCAGAGAGCAGCAGCTGGGTGGGGGGTCCTCCCTGAGCGTCCTGGTGCACCTTCTCCTTTAGATGGCTGATGAACACTGAGCTCTCCTGTGGGGGTTGCCAGTGGGGGTTCTTTATGGTGAAGTGCATCAGGGACAGCTCAGTCTTGCCGTTCTCAGCCTGCTGGTACACAGATGCCTCTGTCTGGCCCTCTGACATCCACTGAAAAGACAACCGGGTGGTTATACATCACTCACAGGAACTTTGCCCAACAAAAATATGAATTAACACCATTATACAGAAGTGGTCACAAATATCAGGACAACAACACCACACACAAAGTGTAAACTGATTTGTAATGGCATGGACAGTATGACTGATAACGTGGCGATATCTGACGATTAACCGCGTTAGTCTCTCATTTCAACATGCCAAATTACAAACGCTTTTCGCACTAACGACGCGACAAATCTTCCCCAATACGGTAAACATCCCAAATGAGCGAACGGTAAAGCCGCAGAGGCGACCTGAACTCACCAGTGGGTTTCCGTGGCGACGGATGTCCATCTGTGCGAAGGAGCAGATGTCGCCAACTCCGACCACCTCCACGGTGAAGTTCCTGAAGAAGTCGATGATCTCCAGGGACTTGTTCCTCAGGAGGAAGATGAGGATGAAGGGCGTGACGATGGGGCTCAGCAGCTCCTCCAGGATGAACACCTAAACAGACAGAACACGGGTGAGTTACACTAGAAAGGGATTCGCATTGGGAAGATATGTTCAGACTTCAGATCCGCACGCTTAAAAGGGATACTTCGGGATTTTGGAAATGCCCTTAATCTCCTTCCCCAGAGTCAGATGAACTCGCGCATACCATTTATGTGTCTCGGTGATCGGTACGCAGGAAGTTGGAGGTAGTTGTGCGAGCCAATGCTAACTAGCAATGACTAGACGTTCTTGGGTGTCTCATAGCGTATAGCCTTCATTGACGTCAATGAGAGAGTTGCGAGAACAGCGAAGCACTCGGATCTCAAGTCTGACTACTTTACATAGTGTCACCCAAACAAATGTTTAAAGTGCTGTAACATCAATTCATTCCTGTGTGGGGCGTGTCATATTATGGTGAATTCATTTGAACATAAATAACTACTTACAATTAAAGCACTTGTTTAGGTATTGAGTCATTCCTCAGACCGTATGCCATAAAGCCATATAAAGTTCAGTAATTCCTTTCCATCTAAGGTGAAGCCAATGAGCCCGTCTATTTACTGTCTGGCCCTTCTCACCCACCGCTTTGTACTGAAACAGCTGTGCCACCTCGTCCCGGGTCTCACTCTTGTTGGCGTTATCCCTCCAGTGGTCTGGCATGTAGTGGATGTGAGCCAGCACACACTGCAGCAGCTGCTCCGGGCACCACACCATGTGTTCGTCTGGGATGAACGACCTGAGAGGGCATATTCATACAGACGTCATCTCTCTTTTTCACACAACACATATGACATAGATCATGGACAGACTGGTATGTTTGTGGGTTTTGTTCACAAACATTGGCACATCCTAAAATCCGATGATGGTCTCGGTAATGTGTTTTCGGACCTTCCCCTGGTCGTATTCTCGCGGGGCAGAAATCTCAGAGACCAATTGGTAAACTCTGATTTACCACACCAAGATATTCCTGAACAACGTTTATTTGCGCCCCTACTGGATGGAAATTACAAATGTAATGGCTGTGCTCAATGCAATGGCACTTATAAATGTAGATCCTTCAAACACCCCCAAACAGGGAAATCGATCCCAATAAAAGGTGTTAGTACGTGCTCCACTAAGGCAGTTATTTATCTTATAACTTGTCCTTGTGGTAAAAATTCTGTAGGTAAAACAAAGCACGAATTAAAAGTACGTATCTCAGAGCATCGTAGCACCATTAGGTGTAAAAACTTTACTTCTCCAGTTGCGGCCCACTTCTTGGAGGCAGGCCACTCGATTTCGTCTCTGCGTTATATTGGCATCGAACATGTCACCCTCCCTAGGAGAGGGGGTGACCTTGATAATTTATTGTTAAAATGAGAGGCTGCCTGGATCTTTAATTTAAAGACCCTTGCGCCCTTCGGTCTCAACGTAGACTTTGATCTGAAGCCAATGACTTTGCCATTGTAATTGTTTGTAAGCTTGTGTAGTCAAATTAACCTATGATCGTATGCTATCCATTTGTTGTTTGTATGCTGTTCTTTGTATGACATTTTAATATTTGATTATTAACCAACGATATTAGGCCACTCTTGGCCATGATTACAGACACCTGTGTCTTTTGACACTATATAAACGAGTCATCCCGCAGTGTTTGTGATTATACCCTGATGAAGACAGCTTGGCTGTCGAAACGTTGGTAATTACATTTTTGTATCTGAGCTCCTAGAGTGTGCGGCTCTCTTTTATTTTCAAGTCTTCTACTCCGCTAGCCAGCACCTCGTCTTAATAGGTGTGTGTTTCTTTTTCTTCTACATGTTTGTGGGTTTAACATAGGCTGAATTTCTTTATGGATAGACGTTCCCTAGAGCTCCCTCCCTTCTACCCCCTCGCTCATTCCTCATCAGATTTGTTAGAATTGGTGGAGTGGCAACCATATTCTGGAAACTAGGTTGAGCTGTTCCATACCAACTCATCCGCAATGGGAAGCGGGAAGGAACGACTTTGAACAAAACACAACCAGTACAAGATCATCCCGAGAGGTCACCATTCCCCCTGTGGATGCCATTTTGTCTCCTCACTCACCTGGTGATGGTGATGACCACTCCCAGCACGGTGATGGCGGTCAGGATATGCTGCACGGTCAAAACATCCTCGTCGTACACGGTCAGCGCGATGAGCACGGCCAGCACCGAGCCCGAGAAAAACGCCACGTTCTTGGCCAGCACGGTCAGCAGCGGTGAGGTGAACGAGTTCATGTACTTGGAGGTGGGCTTGTAGCCGCGACCCAGTCTGCCGTGCAGCTCGTGGTCCAGCTCGTTGAAGTGGCGCAGGTAGAGGCGGCCGTACAGGGACCAGCGGCGTGCTCCCAGACTCCCCGGCTCCCTCCTGATGACCTCGGTGTAGCTGAAGAAGGCGTAGAGCACCTGCCACACCAGGATGAAGGGGCAGAGGAGCAGGTTGGCCACGCCCATCAGAAGAATGACCCGGCTCAGCTGCTGGGCCAGCTCCAGACGGTTGCCTGCACGTTTGTACTTGGGGTGCAGGTTCCATTTGTTTTGGAAAAGCGACCCCGGACCCCAGAAGAGAATCAGCTCAAAGTTGTACTTGAGGCCCTGGGTGAGGAACACCAGATTGCCCAACAGGGGGAGCTGTAACTGTACAGGTAACAGGGACTTGTTGACCATGGCTACCATGTAGTTCTTGAAGCGCAGGATGCGGTGGTAGATGTCCAGCTCAGTTAGCTCCTTCTTGTGGATGCACATCTGCTGCTCCCGCTGCAGGCTGATCAGACGGTCCTGCACCTCCTGCCACGTGAAGTTACACAGCTCGCCCTGAAATGGCGAAAGGGCAGAGGTCAAAGGTGTTCAGAGATTGTACCGTGATAGGAGGGACTCGTGCGTAAGGCGGGTGGGCACGACCACAAACATTTATCTTGGCGTCTTTTGAAACCATTGTAATCCAAGCAATCTTATTTTGCTAAAACAGTTGCTAAAACTACCTTGAACCATTTGGCAGATCACAGTTTCATGAGACTGTGGGATCACGCCTTACCATTCTGATCTTCAGTGCTTTGATGTAGAACTGTCGGATCTCCCAGTAGTGGAGGACGTTGCAGAAGACCTTGATCATCCGGTAGACCCAGAAGATGGCTGCCATGATGAGCAGGAAGATGATCCAACTGTTCTCCTGGATCCTACAGAGGAGAAGAAAGGATGACAAAAAGGGGGGAAATTTTATATTTAAGAGATTCGTGTTTTTGGTCCCTGTTTGACATCAGTGGTTCATTCCACGTAGTGGAAAATGCATGCGTGTGGGAAGATGGCACGGGCCATTCATCAGCTGCATAAAGAGCAGGTCAAAATCATTCATTTTCACCATTGATGTATGATCAAAATAACCATCTACAAATGAGAGTAAAGGAGCCTTATGAATCTGTTGCTTTTAAGACTCCTCATGGTTGACCTGAACCAACCACATGCTGTAATTAAGCTGTGGGGCCTGAGAGGTAGAGCTCTGCTACCCGACCAGCCCGACGGGCATGTTGTTTCATCAATAACTAGGGTAAGGGCAGGGCTCGGGTATCACTAAATTGATCACTAACATTTTGAAGCGGAGTCATTAGTCAGACATGTCTGACTAAGATCATAACATTGTGTCAGAAATGCTTTAACCTCGTCAAATATAAGACAAGAGAGATTATTTCACAAAAAATAAGTTTAGAGATGACGAAAAGTTGCTAACAGCTGTCTCATGGCTCTTCATTAAGCGGAGCAGCTAACGGACTTACAAAATGGCGGAAGTTATTTCTGATTTGGCAGAAGCAATCGAGCCTGGGTAGGGCCTGAACGTCACTTGCATGGGTAGGGCTCTGGCTTAAAATTAATGCCCGTGCAAGGCTCTACTGAGAGGTATCTTCAGATACTGCACTCCTGTTCACAGTTTGTTGCTTGGATATGTCTCAGTAACAGTCTCTCCTGCGTATCAGAGAATTACTAAGAATCAGCTGGTAAAGTATCCCATTTCAAGTCACACACAGGTATGGACACACATCTAGCTAGCCATCCTGGTAAACATATTCAGGAGAATAAACAAATGCAGGAGTTTAATTTTGAAATGAAAAACCAAATACAAACAGCGTTGTGACAAAGTTAGGCTACTTCCTGATTTGTGTGACATCTCTTTAATTTCAAGACCAACTCAATGATGAAACAGAGAGGAGTTGGGGGAAGCAGACTAAGTCAGTAGTTCTAAAATGGTGGGACATGCTGTTCCTGGGTTAGAATTCCTAGCAGTGGTGTGTAATCATCTTCTATATAAACACCCATTCAGTCACTGAAGTTTTTAGGGGGGGGGGTCTACTATAACCCCGCAGTCTAGGATTGTGTGCAGAATCAGATTAACGATATTGCAAAAGACAAGCAAGATGGTTTATCCATTTTGGAAAAAGATTTTGCTGTGGTGGGGTCTGGGTCTTGCTGCAGTACTAGAGGATGTCATGTGGTCCACAGGCTGCCTGCCCAGATTTCACAGTGATTCCTTCCAGCTACTGAGTCTCACCATTCAGGGACTATCCATTACATGGTTTTCCCTGGTACTACTCTGAACACAGATACACAAATAACCTGATCCAGGAACCAGTCATCCACTACAGGCTGGCGGTGTTGCAACTTGTGTTTACAAATGTTTTAGGAGAAGGCTACGTGAATATGCAGGGCTATAAATCAGTCATAGCAGGATAAATACTTAACTGAATCTATTTTTTATACTTAAATGTAGTATTTTGAAATAAACATCTAAAATGTACAGTAGTTGCTAGGCTGTATAAATCCCATAGAGAATGCTCACTAAACGCTAATGAGCACATTGCAAACATTTTATAGAGTCTCAAACACCACGTGACTGGGGACGACAGGTAAGCTTCAGAATGAAAAATGATGTCACAGGTGAAATGAAGCACGCAATCATCTTTATCTCCTAACGTATTGCACGAGTTGACTGCAGGTACTTACTTAAAAGTAGCTACAAATATTCAAATGTATAAAATATATTGAAAGAAATTGTTTCAACGCTGTTGACGGTATTGAAAAACCATCCCATGGCTATTTCTAAATAAGCCAGTATGTTGCAAGGAACTTAATTTCTCTTTCAGATGTGTCTTTGACAGAGAAGTCATGACTACCAAAGCTTTTGCTTGGTAGGCATAACTAACTAAGCTCTTTAACACAAGGTTTCTCAGCACACATTACTCAAACAACTCAAATTTCACTACAACAGCAGCCATTCCCTCGGTCCATTGAACAGAATTAGACTTAAGTGCTCGACAGCAATCCAAATGAGTTCAATTAATGACCACTTTCAATTAGGTAATAGGAAATGACAATAATAAGACTGCCACTCAAAAGAGCTCATTTTACAATTAACATCTCTGATACACAACTAAATGTACTCATCATAATGTTCTGAGTGGAAGAATAACCCAAAGGCAATGTGAAAGTAGGCCAATGCTCTGTGCTCCACGAATGTGAGCCTATCTTACAGTAAAACCATATCTCTCACAAATCTAATAAGCAAATATTAGCCTCGGAATGACTGGTCAAAATTACATTATGCTGTACAAATTAAATCTCTTTTCTCAACCCTGATGAAGTTCTGCAGGCTCTTAGATATATACCCTGGTATTACTGTGGCCTTGTCAATACACAATTTAAATGAAAAAGGATTTAGATTCTGACATTGGTTGTGGTAAGACAAGTGTACATCAGGAAAGTGTACATCATGCACTCAAGCACCTTCATTTCTGCCAGATAATGTACAAAAACAATAAACCTGAACTGGTAACAGAGATAACTGGGTAGACATTGTTAATGTTGTCCTCTAGCTGGAAAGGGCAGATTTTTATGGAATATCTACATAGGCGTAGAGGCCCGTTATCAGCAACCATCACTGGCACGTTGTGTTAGCTAATCCAAGTTAATCATTTGAAAAGGCTAATTGATCATTAGAAAACCATTTTGCAATTACATTAGCATGGCTAAAAACTGTTGTTCTAATTAAAGAAGCAATAAAACTGGCCTTCTTTACACTAGTTGAGTATCTGGAGCATCAGCATTTGTGGGTTCGACTGCAGGCTCAAAATGTCCAGAAACAAAGACCTTTCTTCTGAAACTCGTCAGTCTATTCTTGTTCTGAGAAACAGTTTTATTGCTTCTTTAAATCAGAACAACAGTTTTCAGATGTGCTTACATGATTGCAATTAATTAGCCTTTTAAAATGATAAACTTGGAATAGCTAACACAACGTGCCATTGGAACACAGGAGTGATGGTTGCTGATAATGGGTCTCTATACCTACGTAGATATTCCATAAAGAATCTGAAGTTTCCAGTTACAATAGTCATTTACAACATTAAAAATGTCTACACTGTATTTCTGATCAATTTGAGGTTGTTTTAAATGGACAAAATAAATGTGCTTTTCTTTCAAAAACAAGGACATTTCTAAGTGACCCCAAACTTTTTGAAAGGTAGTTTATATATACAGTTGAAGTCAGAAGTTTATTTCAAGGCCTACCTTCAAAGTGTCTCTTTAGTTGACATCAAGGGAAAATCAAAAGAAATCAGCCAAGACCCCAGAAAAAAAATTGTAGAGCTCCACAAGTCTGGTTCATCCTTGGGAGCAATTTCCAAACGCCTGAAGGTACCACGTTCATCTGTATAAACAATAGTACGCAAGTATAAACACCATGGGACCACGCAGCCACCATACCGCTCAGGAAGGAGACGTGTTCTGTCTCCTAGAGATGTACTTTAGTGTGAAAAGCGCAAATCAATCTCAGAACAGCTGCAAAGGACCTTATGAAGATGGAGGAAACAGGTACAAAAGTATCTATATCCACAGTAAAACGAGTCCTATATTGATAAAACCTGAAAGGCCGCTCAGCAAGGAAGAAGCCACCGCTCCAAAACCGCCTTAATAAAGCAAGACTACGGTTTGCAACTGCAAATGGGGACAAAGATCGTGCATTTTTTCGAAATGTCTTCTGGTCTGATGAAACAAAAATATAACTGTTTGGCCATAATGACCATTGTTATGTTAGGAGGAAAAATGGGGAGGCTTGCAAGCCGAAGAACACCATCCCAACCGTGAAGCACGGGGGTGGCAGCATCATGTTGTGGGGGTGCTTTGCTGCAGGAGGGACTGGTGCACTTCACAAAATAGATGACATCATGAGGAAGGAAATGTATGTGGATATATTGAAGCAACATCTCAAGACATCAGTCAGGAAGTTAAAGCTTGGTCGCAAATGGGTCTTCCAAATGGGCAATGACACCAAGAATACTTCCAAAGTTGTGGCAAAATGGCTGAAGGACAACAAAGTCAAGGTATTGGAGTGGCCATCACAAAGCCTTGACCTCAATCCCATAGAAAATTTGTGGTCAGAACTGAAAAAGCATGTGCGGGAAAGGAGACCGACAAACCTGACTCAGTTACACCAGCTCTGTCAGGAGGAATGGGACAAAATTCACCGAACTTATTGTGAGAAGCTTGTGGAAGGCTACCCAAAACATTTGACCCAAGTTAAACAATTTAAAGGCAATGCTACCAAATACTAATTGAGTGTATGTTAACTTCTGACCCACTGGGAATGTGATGAAATTATTCCCTCTACTATTATTCTGACATTTCACATTCTTAAAATAAAGTGGTGATCCTAACTGACCTAAGACAGGGAATTTTTACTAGAAATAAATGTCAGGAATTGTGAAAAGTGATTTAAATGTATTTGGTTAAGGTATATGTAAACTTCCAACTTCAACTGTATACACACACACAATCCATCTACCAATATATCTATTAACAGGCTGACTAAATTGCAAAATAAATGTAGAAATCTATATTATTCAATTATTAAACCCACACTGCTCACGCGTGCCAACGAGCGTCTGCGCTGGCAAGAGCTAAAATAGAAATCAGTTCTATTTGTGACGCAGATCGCACTGCAAGTCATGCCTCTCCCATCTCTTCATTGGTTTATAGAAGCAGGTACCCACGTGCCATCTCCTCATTGGTCATACCCACATGGGTGACTGAAAGACGAATGAGGTCAGTGGCGGTAATGCACCTAATTTATTAAAGTTGCCAATTGCAATATAAAGTAAAGATAAGAAAAAGCCTAGAAGGAGGAGATGACTAGAAACGATTCAATTCACCGTTTCATGTTTGGATACATTTTTGGAGTAGAGGACCGTGTGCATTTCAGGTGAAATAACAACTCAATGTGTATATCCCAGGACAAATTAGCTATCAACAGCAAGCTAGCTAAACGGGACAAATTAGCTAGCAAGTGCAAGCTAGCTAGCTAAATTACCATAAATGTTTAATGCTTTTCGACCTGTCCCCAAATTAATGTAATTGGTTCAGAGTTTGTTTTATTATTTTAACCTGTGTGTCGTGATCACGTTTGGTGTGGGGGGACAAAATAAATTTATGCACTATGGCGCACACGCGCAGCCGGTTTGGGTTCCATGTAAGACAATGCTGATTGACGTACCTCTCAGTGCACTGCTGGCTTGGTAGGATGGCATCAGGCAGAGTAACCTTGTTTCTGTCCAGGGGGTTCTGGCCAGGTCCTGTATGGTTCACTGCCCGATTGGCAAACAGGATATCATACTCCACACAGTTGAACAGGAATGTTGTGAATGTGACCACAAACAGGAACTGACTGCAATAAGGAGTTTGAGATTTTGGGGTTAAACATTAGCCGATATAAACTTTGAATATCGTTTTAAAAGTAAAAAAATATATCTTACAATAGCATGAGGATTGTAAATAAATCGATAGACTTACAAAAGTTCAAAGAACTCTGATAACATCATACAGGCAAAGCCATTCTTCTGATGGAACTGATAGATGTGGAAATTCAAGTAAAGAAAAACAAAGAATTGAAAGGGAAATTCCATCTCATAACATCAACATCATATTCATTATCTCCAACACCATACCAGTGTCTACATAAGTGAGGTGTCTACATATGCGTTTCTATAAAGACAATAAGGTCCAAAAATATGCTTCTCTTTAACACCACAGGGTAGGATTTAAAAGTTAAAAAAAGACAGTTATTTTTAAAACCTGCAATGAGCTTAGCCAGAGGGAGGGTATTTTCTTGCTCTCCACGTCACCGCAAATCAAACATTTTCAAAATCACTTGTTTTTTATGTTTTAACTTTGATATCATCATGTAGAACTTTTTCAATTGGATTATTTTCTACAAAATGTGGAATTTCAGCATTTTGACATATGTAGACAATGATATTGTGCTGGAGATAATGAAACTGAGGTTGAAAAGTGGTGGAATTGCCCTTTAAGTGTTGTCACACCCGACAAAACAATTACTCTGAAGTAACCTTTGATGCTTAATCGAATAATAACAATGCATGTTTATTCGTAATTTTTTAAGTAGACTTAATACAACCCATGGAGAAGGAAAAAAACAACAAAGCAACTTGAAGTGAACCAGTCTGGCTTCAATATCATTAAAGTACAGAGCATTTGATCTGGAAGAACACACATAATTGAAAGTCGTTCTCCTGAGGCAAGTGCCTAATTTAAAGTCACTGCATCATAAATTGCATTTGTATCTAGCGACATCATACTGCCTGGATTAGATTACGATGTCAAAACTGTGTCTGAAATTGCCTTTTTATAAATTAGATCATTAGGTGACAGTACAGAAACACACATTATAAAGCTGCAATTTTAAACATCACCTTGAAATAAATTCTTCTTTGCAACCCAGTAAGCCACAGCATATACAGTGTCTTTCGGAAAGCATTCAGACCCTTTGACTTTTTCCACATTTTGTTACATTACAGCCTTATTCTAAAATGAAGAAAATAAAACAATTTCCTCAGCAATCTACACACAATACCACATAATGACAAAGCAAAAACAGGTTTGTAGAAAAAACATAAGTATTACATAAGTATTCAGACCCTTTGATATGAGACTCAAAATTGAGCTCAGGTGTATCCTGTTTCCATTGATCATCCTTGAGATGTTCCTACAACTGGATTGGAGTCCACCTGTGGTAAATTCAATTGATTGTACATGATTTGGAAAGGTCTATATAAAGGTCCCACAGTTGACAGTGCATGTCAGAGCAAAAACCAAGCCACAAGGTTGAAGGAATTGTCCGTAGAGCTCCGAGACAGGATTGTGTCGAGGCACAGATGTAGCGAAGGGTACCAAAACATTTCTGCAGCATTGAAGGTCCCTAAGAACACTATGAACTCCCTTATTCTTAAATGGAAAAGGTTTGGAACCACCAAGACTCTTCCTAGAGCTGGCCGCCAGGCCAAACTGAGCTATCGGGGGAGGAGGGCCTTGGTCAGGGCGGTGACCAAGAACCAAATGGTCACTCTGACAGAACTCCAGAGTTATTCAGTGGGGATGGGAGAACCTTCCAGAAGGACAACCATCTCTGCAGCACTCCACCAATCAGGCCTTTATGGTAGTGTGGCCAGACAGAAGCCACTTCTCAGTAAAAGGCACATGACAGCCTGCTTGGAGTTTTGGCACTCAGACCATGAGAAACAAGATTCTCTGGTCTGATGAAACCAAGATAGGAACTCTGATTGCCAAGTGTCACGTCTGGAGGAAACCTGGCACCATCCCTACGGTGAAGCGTGCTGTTGGGATGTTTTTCAGAGGCAGGGACTGGGAGACCAATCAGGATCAAGGCAAAGATGAACGGAGCAAAGTACTGAGAGATCCTTGATGACAACCTGCTCCAGAGTGCTCAGGACCTCAGACTGGGGCGAAGGTTCACCTTCCAACAGGACAACGACCCTAAGAACGCAGTCAAGACAATGCAGGGGTGGCTTCGGAAGAAGTTTTTGAATGTCCTTGAGTTGACCAGCGAGAACCAGGACTTGAACCCGATCTAACATTTCTGGAGAGACCTGAAATTAGCTGTGCAGCAACGCTCCTCATCCAACCTGACAGAGCTTGAGAGGATCTGCTGAGAAGAATGGGAAAATGGGAGAAACTCCCCAAAAACAAGTGTGCCAAGCTTGTAGTGTCATACCCAAGAAGACTCAAGGCAGTAATCGCTGCCAAAGGTGCTTCAACAAAGTAAAGGGTCTGAATACTTATGTAAATGTGATATTTCAGTTTTTACTTTTTAGGAAATTAGCAAAAATAAATAATTTAAACAGTTTTTGCTTTATCATTATGGGGTATTGTGTCTAGATTGATGAGGAAAGAAACAATTTAGTCAATTTTAGAATAAGGCTGTAATCTGACAAAATGTGGAAAAAGTCAAGGGGTCTGAATACTTTCCGAAGGCATTGTATATTGCCAGAGAAACATGTTTTATCACAACATTTGTTAAAAGGATATTCTTGTGAAAAAGTTGTCCAGATTCTTGATATGGTGCCATGAGTCTGCAAATTAGGGGTGAAAAAAAGAGATTCAAAGAAACCATTACTTTTTTCCCCCTCAACAAAACAGCAACAACAGTTTTGATCAGGTATGAATCGAAGAAAACAACAACTTTAAGTGAATCTAGTGCCTGTGCTTATAAGTGATTGGGGGGGAGGGAATCGATAGTTACATTTAGGGATACTTATTTTTGATGATACATTGTATCGTTTTGACAATATTGCAATATTATTTTTGTGCTAGTTGGCTGCACCAAAACTCCAGTATTTTGCCTTCATACTTTGTCCTCCATTTTATTTTTAAATTGGAAGACAATTTGTTTTCAGCACTTTTATTTCCATGACTGATCAAAACTCGTTTTGTCATGGCTCTCATCCCTTTGCAGCAGATACTGTATATGGTGATCAATATGTTTGGAACATCGAATCACAATACATATAGAATTGTGAGAATCATAATGCATATCATATCGGCACCTAAATATCGAGATAACATCTTATCGCGAGGTCCCTGGGAATTCCCATTCCTAGTGCTTATAGGAAACAGGAATCGTGCTATTACTGTGTCATTACAAGAAATCACATTTCTCACCAAATCATATTGTACCATATGATAGCGTTATGTCTAGCCCTGATAGCTAGGACAAGATATGTTATGTAATATAAGTGGTACAGTACCTCTCAGGCCCTCTGGCACATGTACTAATAGGTCCTCTTCCCCGTGAGGTGAGTCCTCCTCAAAGTCCTCAATCCGTTGGTACTCCTGGTAGGTTTCTAAGTTGGCCATAGTGCTTCACATTCTCCCTGCACCTTCTCCAACAGGCAAGTTGGGAACACACACACACACAGTGTTATTGTGACGTTGGTTTTCTATGCAGTTGCTACCTAGTTAACAACATTAGTTTAAACAAAATCAGACAGGTGAGGGGGATTGCTAGGTAGTTACTATACGTTAACTATTATGCTAACGTTATCTAAATAACATTACATACAATGTGGCGTTGAATGGTTACTTATGACCAACAAAGCTATAAACCAGCAAGTAGCTAGCTATCTAGCAAGGTATGTAGTTAACTGTTCTTACCTCTCTCAGCTTATTTTCTTGCTAGTCAGTCAGCCAACGTTTCTCGTTTATCCTTGACTGTCTTGACGTAACGCTGATACGGTACCGTTACGTTAGCTATGTGGCTAGCTAGCTGTTGTTCCCTTCTCGGTCCATTCGCTGGATTCTGATTTCAAGTGGCCTGGATTAAATTCTACGTCAATTGTCGCGCTATTTGCTAGAATATCCACTGTTATGTTATATAACTAATAACCATTTAGGGTTGATAACCATTTATGGTAGATAACCTAGTTAGCTAGCTGGATCATTTGAGGTGGGCTTCCACTGTTCTGTCTTTCACAAACAAACCTCAACAAAACATAATTTGACGTCACTTGGTTTTAACGATCGTCACTTCCTCAAGACGATTTCCCCCCACTCCCCTTTTCACAAATGGAAGACAGCATCGTTGCCAATGATGATCAAGAATGAGCAATACATTTTTTTATTTAAAAAATTCAGATATGGCCATATTGTTTTTCGTGACCAAAGTGCATGTTTTGTTATTATTGCCATATACAGTAAATTAGATGCATTCTGGGATAGTGTCAACATGGCAGCCTGGGTGTTGTTCAAGCTTGTAGCCAAAGAACTAACCCTGTTGTACACTTCTGAAAAAAGTGCTTAGTTTATTTGCATTTTGTTACATTTCCGTGAACAAATGTTTCAACACCACAGCAACACAAGATTTATGGAGACAGCCACGTTAGGACAACTTGCTAGTCGACTAATTCCGGTAGTCAGCTGATCAGGTGTGTAATCGTTAGCCAAACACGTGCAAAAAAAGTTTATATTGCACAAATTCAGGTAGGTTTTTCCCCGTTTCATTCAGTTTGCTTCCGTTTAAGAAACGTTTGCAACATAATCGGCGTAATGAATACGCCCCTGATCTGTCCCAAAGTAGTAGTGTCGTTTACTGTAAAAAGTGGTGGTAATCGACCATCCAGAGGTGTCCCAATGCACTTGTAAGATTCACATTTATTTGACCTTTATTTAACCAGGCAAGTCAGTTAAGAACAAATTCTTATTTTCAATGACAGCCTAGGAACAGTGGGTTAACTGCCTGTTCAGGGGTAGAATGTACCTTGTGAGCTCGGGATTTGAACTTGCAACCATCCGGTTACTAGTCCAACTCTGACCACTAGGCTACCCTGCCGCCACAAAACAATAAGTGTAATGAGAAGCCCACCACATAGCTGTTAAGCTCATGTTGTCCATGTTTGTCAAACTTGCACAATAAAGATAGCACTACAAATAGTACAGGTTGTTGTAAATTATACATGTAATCACCCAGAAATTCATTTTAGTGGCGTTTTCTTTTTGAGAATGAACCCTTACAGGCCATGCTAGTCATTCTCCTTTGAATAAAGGTTGAATATTTTAAACCTAACATTATGGTTTTCGTTTCAGATCACGGCTATACACAACACAATTAGCCAATGCAGGGAACTTCTCTGGACAGCCTAGTAAAGCTGCTGGACATATCTGGGGTCTGGCTCAACGAGCAGTCCGCAAATCGGCCTGCCGGACGTCAAGACTAAGGGGCAGTGCTGAAGTTCATCCTGTCGACTGGCATATCCTCTGGGAGTTTGTCAAACCCCAGCTCTTTGCCCTTCTTGGTGCTGTCGTGGTGAGCAACTTAACACAACCCTTACAAAAAAAGATTGCAGTCATTTTGCAGTGTAACTGTAGTTACAGTGCAGTTTAACTGCAGTTCAGTTATTCTGCAATTACTGCGTCCAAAATACCACAGTCAATTGCAGTTTCTGCAGTTTTAAAACTGCAATCTTTTTTGTAAGGGTACTGGACTGTAACATGTAGGCCAAACTCCAGTGGTTGTTGATCTTATTTTCCTAGTGTGTTGAAATGTTGAGTGATTTCAGACACCTGAATTGGAATGGAATGAACCAATCCTGTATTTTTTCCCCCAGCTTGCTTTTGGTGCTGCCATCTTGAACACTCAAATTCCCCTGTTGGGCAATCTGGTGAACAGAGTGGCACGCTACATGAGAGAACATACTGGGAATTACATGAGCGATGAGGGAACCTGCTCTGATGTCGCTGATCTCCAAATAAGTTGTCCATGATCTAATTTCAGGGTGTCAAATCGGAGGGCATGTTGTCCGGTCCTCTGGCAGTCTCTATGGGGGTGCCACAGGGTTCAATTCTCGGGCCGACTATTTTCTCTGTATATATCAGTGATGTTGCTCTTGCTGCGGGCGATTCCCTGATCCACCTCTACGCAGACGACACCATTCTGTATACATCTGGCCCTTCCTTGGACACTGTGCTATCTAACCTCCAAACGAGCTTCAATGCCATACAACACTCCTTTCGTGGCCTCCAACTGCTCTTAAACGCTAGTAAAACCAAATGCATGCTTTTCAACCGTTCGCTGCCTGCACCCGCACGCCCGACTAGCATCACCACCCTGGATGGTTCCGACCTAGAATATATGGACGTCTATAAGTACCTAGGTGTCTGGCTAGACTGTAAACTCTCCTTCCAGACTCATATCAAACATCTCCAATCCAAAATCAAATCTAGAATCGGCTTTCTATTTCGCAACAAAGCCTCCTTCACTCATGCCGCCAAACTTACCCTAGTAAAACTGACTATCCTACCGATCCTCGACTTCGGTGATGTCATCTACATAATGGCTTCCAATACTCTACTCAGCAAACTGGATGCAGTTTATCACAGTGCCATCCACTTTGTTACTAAAGCACCTTATACCACCCACCACTGCGACCTGTATGCTCTAGTCGGCTGGCCCTTTCTACATATTAGTCGCCAGACACACTGGCTCCAGGTCATCTACAAGTCCATGCTAGGTAAAGCTCCGCCTTATCTCAGTTCACTGGTCACGATGGCAACACCCACCCGTAGCACGCGCTCCAACAGGTGTATCTCACTGATAATCCCTAAAGCCAACACCTAATTTGGCCGCCTTTCCTTCCAGTTCTCTGCTGCCTGTGACTGGAACGAATTGCAAAAATCGTTGAAGTTGGAGACTTTTATCTCCCTCACCAACTTTAAACATCTGCTATCTGAGCAGCTAACCGATCGCTGCAGCTGCACATAGTCCATCGGTAAATAGCCCACCCAATTGACCTACCTCATCCCCATACTTTTTTTATTTATTTACTTTTCTGCTCTTTTGCACACCAGTATCTCTACCTGCACATTACCATCTGATCATTTATCACTCCAGTGTTAATCTGCAAAATGTTTATTATTTGCCTACCTCCTCATGCCTTTTGCACACAATGTATATAGACTCTTTAA
The DNA here is from genome assembly GCF_057628025.1 of Oncorhynchus mykiss. Taxonomy (NCBI): domain Eukaryota; kingdom Metazoa; phylum Chordata; class Actinopteri; order Salmoniformes; family Salmonidae; genus Oncorhynchus; species Oncorhynchus mykiss. The sequence goes on from NC_143049.1 coordinate 14,089,529, forward strand.
AATTATTATATATTTTTTAAAATTCTACTGTGTTATTGACTTGTTTATTGTTTACTCCATGTGTAACTCTGTGTTGCTGTCTGTTCACACTGCTATGCTTTATCTTGGCCAGGTCGCAGTTGTAAATGAGAACTTGTTCTCAACTAGCCTACCTGGTTAAATAAAGGTGAAATAAAAAAATATATATATATGTTTTTAAATTTAACTGTAGATTGAAGAATCTATATCATGTCAAATACATAGTAAAACATATGGTCATGAAATATATTTACTGGTTACAGCGTCCTGCTTTCTAGGGCAGGGGAGCGAGTAGCAGCAGACATGGGTAAGACCCTTTTTCAATCTTAACTCAGGGATACATACAATTGCAGTTATTTCTCTGTTGCAAGCAGAAGGTAGAATAGACCAGTTCCAAGACATGGAGTTGAGTGACTGACTAGATGTCACTAGACCTACTACCTACTGTCCAACTATCAGTCTTGCTAATACAATAGTTCCGTTATTGTTTCAGGCAAAATGTAGCCAACAAGACTGGCATGCTTGTGAACGTTTGAATGTTCAAGTCTTCCTTCAAACTGGTCGTCGTTTAGGTATGGCTGTGTACGTATGAATTTATTGGAAAATTAAAAGTAGTAGGCTACTCCAGCTGGAGACAAGATTTACATACAGTAGAAATCATTGAGGATAAGAACACAAAGGCCGGAGTCTTATTTCCATTGTGGTCCTTCAGTGCCTTCAGAAAGTATTCAGAAGCCTTGATTTTCCAACTTCTTTTTACGTTACAGCCTTATTCTAAAATTGAATAAATATATTTTTTTTTCATCAATCTACACACAATACACCGTAATGACAAAGCAAAACAGGTTATTAGAAATGTTTCCAATGTCTAAAAAAAACACACATTTACATAGGTATTCAGACCCTTTACTCAATACGTTGTCTTGGCTGTGTGCTTAGGGTCGTTGTCCTGTTGGAAGGTGAACCTTCGCCCCAGTCTGAGGTCCTGAGTGCTCTGGAGCAGGTTTTCATCAAGGATCTCTCTGTACTTTGCTCCATTCATCCTTGCCTCAATCCAGACTAGTCTCTCAGTCCCTTCCGGTGAAAAACACACATGCTGCCACCACCATGCTTCACCGTAGGGATGGTGCCAGGTTTCACCTAATACATTACTATCCATCTAGGATTCAAAAGGTGATCAGTTGATATGGCCATGAGAAACTATATCCTAACGCTTTTTCCAGTTGGTGAGAGCCCTCGGCTCTGGGGCCCGTGTTTTCGAGTACCTGTCTTTGGAGCGCCCATTTCCACGGACAGGGTGCAGCCGCATCCCTGACAAATCTCTGACAGGATGGGTGTACTTCATGAAAGTCACCTTCAGGCAAGACCATGTCAGAAAGATAGTATTAACACAAAGACAGACACACATTATTTGTATCAGTGAGTGCCATTTTTTTCTTTGATTTTCTTACAGTTACCCAATGAGACCTGGCCAACAGATCCTGAAGAACTTCAACCTCATCATCCCCCTCTCTAAGACTGTCGCTATCGTTGGAGAATCAGGAGGAGATAATGTCCCATGCGTTTCCATGGAAACAAACACTCAATTAATCTGATTACATAAACAAAGGGCCTATAATGAGATTGTAGAAACATTAGTCTGAAAATAGTATAATTATGTGGAACCTAATGATATATTTATGAAAATGATGTGATTAGTTATGGCTCTCCTACACTGCAGGGAAGTCTACAGTGGCCTCCTTGCTGGAGCTTTCCTTTGACCCCAGCAGTGGAGTGATCATGTTGGATGGCCTGGATATCCGGACACTGGACCCATCTCAGAGGACAAGTCATTTGATTCATCATTCAGGTAAATATCCTACTGTAATCTACACACACAGCTGTATATGTTTTCTAGTGCATATGAGGATAGTTTTTTGGGGGGATTTGTTCTAGGATCTGTCTTCAGGAGCTGTTTTAGTACACTTAGTTGTATGTATGACATGGCCTTTTAAAGTGATTTTGTCATAACACTAAAGTAACTAAGTTACTTTGTGTACATTTTCCTCCCATGCTTGCAGGACCCTGTACTGTGATGGAGAACATTTGCTTTGGTAAGCGGGGGCTACTGATGCTAAGGTCATTAATGCTGCCAAGCAGGCCAACGACCACCGCTTCCTCACAGACTTTCCAGATGGATACAACCCTGTGGTGGGTAAGTGACAACACATTAGTGAGGAAAAAAAACATAGATTTTTGAGTGAGTCTCCCAGAACGGCCCAGAACGTTATAAAGTCCTGATTTATTACAAGTCTATACCACTCTAATAAACCCCAGACACATATACTCAATGCATTCCCCTTTTCTCAATCAATCAATCAATCAATCAAATGTATTTATAAAGCCCTTTTTACATCAGCAGTTGTCACAAAGTGCTTTTACAGTAAGTGCTTTTATTTAATATTGTATCTCTGTGGACACACAGGTATCTTCTCTTCCTAGGCTGGTATTGCTGAGCAAAGGAGAGCTGCTGACCTCATCTGCAGGCAGAGATCAGAGGGACAGATGTGAACAGTACTTTGCAGAGCTGCCAACTCTCACTTGATTGGCCGTGAGACAAACGCACGCATTTGACCCTCTTTTCACGCTCTCACGGCACACCTCTTATATCTCACAACTAGTAAAGTACTGCTTTTATTTTTCAAATTTGTCCATTGTATAGTCAGCACGTTAACTTTTTGACTGTACTCCAAATTCTTTTGAAATCGGAGCATCTGCGCCTGCAATTTAACATCACGAGCGGAATCTCCATCAATGTACTATCATTGTCCTGTCTTGCCACAGCACTGTGAACCGCTTCACATTGAAGCATATGATTGGTCTAGTTATGTAAAGGATCAAGGTGATTGGATGCATGTTTTAAAGAAACACCCCTCAAGATTAGAGTGGAGCTGAATGGAGAGAGAAAATGATCGACTGAGTTTATAAAACTAAAGAGAGCAGCACGGTAGCGCTGTTTCATGTACAATGTTTTCAATAAAATTAGGTTGCTGTTACTCCCATCTTATTGCAGAATGCAGTCTTCTGACAGCATGCACTAAAGTCGATTTAATCCACACTTGCATTAGTCCCCTCGATTGGTGATTGGCATTTAGGCTGTGACAACAAAAAGGCAGCAGACAGACCTACAGTATGTTTTAGCAAGGAAGTTTGGTAGGATGACTTGCTTTGTAATTATGAAAATAATTTTGTCAAACCAGATTTTGAACCCAAACTTGTAAGTTTGATTCTAGAAGGGGAACGTTAAATATAAAATAATTTGGGTAGAGTGTAGGGGCAGATTCATGTCATATTGTCTTCAGGAGATTTTATTAGCTATTTACTTAGTTTAGTCTGATCAATAGAACAATTCTCATTCTTAACAATGAGCTAAAATATTGGGTAATTACTGTGCTTGTCAGCAAGAACACTACTGTTATTCCCCACACTTATTTTAATATTCCACTAATCACATATTTGAAATCTGATATGTATTCAAACCCCATGACTTTTTCCACATTTTGTTACCTTACAGCCTTCTTCTAAAATTGATACATTTGTTTTTCCTCTTATCAATCTACATACAATACCGCATAATGACAAAGCAGAAACAGGTTTGAATTTTTTGGGGTAAATGTATTAAAAACTGAAATATCACATTTACATAAGTATTCAGACCCTTTACTAAGTACTTTGTTGAAGCACCTTTGGCGGCGCTTACAACCTTGAGTCTTCTTGGGTATGACGCTACAAGCTTGGCACACCTGCATTTGGGGAGATTCTCCCATTTGTCTCTGCAGATCCTCTGAAGCTCTGTCAGGTTGGATGGGGAGCATCGCTGCACAGCTATTTTCAGGTCTCTCCAGAGATGTTCGATTGGGCTCTGGCTGGGCCACTCAAGGACATTCAGAGACTTGTCCCGAAGTCACTCCTGCGTTGTCTTGGCTGTGTGTTTAGGGTCGTTGTCCTATTGGAAGGTGAACCTTCGCCCCAGTCTTAGGTTCTGTGTGCTCTAGAGCAGGTTTTCATCAATGATCTCTCCATACTTTGCTCTGTTCATCTTTCCCTCGATCCTGACTAGTCTCCTAGTTCCTGCCACTGAAAAACATGGTGCTGCCACCACCATGCTTTACCGTAGGGATGGTGCCAAGTTTCCAACTTTCCACCTGAGAACAGGGATCAATTCCTACTTCCAAACATCTCACAGTTTCTAGCATTTTGCCTCTCCCTATCATTTCATTACTGTCTGAATAAAGTGTGAAACCACCTAAAAAAAATAAGTTAAAAAAATATTAGCATACTTTACATTTCATCACCTAAAAACCTAAAAGTAACAAAGTCGTTGAATATTGGGTGTTCATTTAATGTTCAAAGCATCCCGAATACACATATTTTCCCACCCTGGTCATAGGATTTAGCCATGTAAAAATACATAGAATTGCAGAAAATGAGCTTTAAAACAGTAAAATCTTCCTGGAGGAGGACCCCCAGTCCCCCACCTAGGGATTGTGTCAGGGGGCAATGGAATTCACATGGCAAAACTCACTCCAAGCTTTCTTCAAAAGTTGCCAGCCCTGACTTTGATATAGCACAAAACTGTAGACCTACAATGTGAACTGAAAATACTTGTCGTAATGTACTTTTGTGACATAGCCGTTGGCTAAGAAATGAAAAGGACGTATATGTTTTATAACTAGTTTGATGTTGGTGTAAAGTTGCTTTAGTTTAATGGTCCAATGTCAAATTCCATTTTATACGAGCCAAATGTATGGGTGGACAAATGCGATCATATTTTATTGTGCCTCAAGGCTGCAGAAATTGCAAGTGTTTATCATGTGCTCTTAATAGGAAGATAATACTAACTGTACAATACAGTATGTGATTGTGGTTTTAAAGGGGTTACTTGGACCTGACCTGTATATTTCAGTAAATTTAGCAAGAATTTAAGGGGGGCATTTATAATGATCATTGTCTGAACAGATAATACGATGTGAAAATGGTGGATCTAGGCTAGCTAAATCCATTAACAGGCTTCTTAGAACCGGATTTAAACAGGCTGTTTAACTGGACCTCTGATTGGGGATTTATTCAGGAGGGAACATTGCAACAAAATGGACTATTGCTTTTTAGTAAACATTTCTGATTGACCACATGAGAATGACAGTGACACAGGTTCATAATAATTATTTTTGACTGGGAATGGGCGATTTTTGCATGCAGTTCATAATCTGGCCTTTAGATGCCCATGTAGCAGCATCATTGTAGCTGAGAACAGCTAGCTAACGCGTATCACAAATATCCCCAAACCCTGGGGCTGCTTTTCACTAGTTAAAGACTAGCTTTATTGACAAAATATGCAGAAGTATGAAAAGCTTGAAAAGATTGGAGAGGGTAAGTGTCTGTTTCTTTCCCAGGATTTCTCTTGCTGATGTTTTCCGTTAGCATTGCTATGACTGCTACTAGCTAATAGTAATGTTGTCAGCAATCATATCCGTAATTTTAAATGACAAGTCATTGCTAAGTGACACGTTTGATAGTGTTTAGATATTTGGTAGTATTTACTAACGTTAGGAGCAAGCATGAGCTACGACAACGTTTAGCTAACGTTAGTTACCTACATTACTATTAGCTAGTTGTCTGACGCGTTAGCTTGCGTGCTAACAAAATATAGCTAGTTAACTAGACATGTTGACGTATCAATAAAAATATGTAACATAAGTTATATTCTCGTCGGCATCTGGTTAAATTAGTTGAAGTTGGCTGCTAGTTAGCTTTTCATTATTCTATGTAAATAATGAAACTAGTTAGCCCAGTCCAGGGCAAGTTAGCTAGCTACCTTGCTAATTAGCACAACCCATTCAGTCAAGCTAGCTAGCGAACGTTGTGATTTCTTTCTCCAGGTACATATGGAACTGTTTTCAAAGCAAAAAACAGAGAAACGCATGAAATCGTGGCTTTGAAAAGAGTGAGATTGGATGACGACGATGAGGTAGGCATTTTTGAGACTACAAATACAGCTACTTAAGCTTGCTGTCCAACTGGTTAGCATATTTTTTGATGGCTCAATTTGGTTGCTGCTGTATTTGGTTGCTGGGCGTATTCATAAAGCAGATTATGTTGCAAAACGTTTCACACACACGGCATCAAGCCCGAAGAGAGCTCCCACTGCAGGTGTGAAATGTTTACTGGTCTGTTTGATAGGACTCGAGTTTTCAAATGACACCACTTTGTCACCTGCTTACGACTGCAAGTTTTATTTACAGTGCCATGGAGGGACCTAACTAAAATTATTGTTTTAGCAGCTGTTTGGCTAATGATTACACCCCTTGTTTCTTGTAGGGTGTCCCAAGTTCTGCCCTGCGAGAAATTTGCCTCCTGAAAGAACTGAAGCATAAAAACATTGTGAGGTAGGTCTGAAGTGAAATTTGTCCAATTCTGAAAATGCATAGGTGGCTAAATGTATTTATGCCGTAGCATAGTTAGACCGGCCTGACTCAGTAAGTAGTAGTAAGTTACTTTTCAAGTGTGTTTATAATTAGCATTAGATTAAATATCTAGCTATGCAAAGAGTTTAATTGACAATTCATTTTGTTTTCCCAAGGTTGCATGATGTTCTGCACAGTGACAAGAAGTTAACATTGGTGTTTGAATTTTGTGACCAGGTGAGTGTTGCGTTGTTGCCAGATGTATGCAGATTACATTATTGTATAAAGAGGAGTTTGTAGTTATGACAATTTACCAATAGATTTGACTGACCATTGTAAAGTAGATGTGACCGCAGGTTCAACTATAAGGGTTTTATACTTTTCACCAGTTTGATATGATGAGAAGAAATGTAATGTTGCTGATAGAACTTCTGACGTTTACAACCACAGGATCTAAAGAAGTATTTTGACAGCTGCAATGGAGACCTAGATCCAGAAACGGTCAAGGTGAGTCATTGCTATTAGGTCCTGGCACAATTATCGTGTATCGAGTATCGTGTATTATAACAATAACACACACAAAAAAACCATTATCATTTGTTTTTTTTTAAACCGAGATGTTAACAAAGCTCTGTTGTAGATCATTTTCTAAGATGCATTATGATCCATGACAAGCTCAAAATACTTTTCTACAAAAAATGACAGTTATGACAATAACCACACAGGGATGCAAACTAGTGACCTTTAGGTGAAATTTGAGTCCAAAATAGGTGACGTAATGAGCAGATCAAATCTTTCAGTTAGTGTGAAAATTAAGTGGCAAATAAAGTCAGACGGCTAACGTTACAACATCAGATGAGTTACGTTAGTAGCCTAACCAATTTGCTATAGTATTAATTGGTATACTACTCCTTGCCGGTGTTGTGCCGAAAATCTCCCCCCTGCCAGAATTCCCCCCCCCCCCCCCCCCCCCCCGAACGCGCATGCACTCAATTATTTATTGCTGCAACTTGCTTGCTAGTTGAGTTTTCTGATCACGTTTGATTGCGGGGGAGGCATTAGTAATATCTGTAGTTTTTGGTTTGGCTATCTGTTTCAAGTGTATTAGTCTATAAATAAATCTCTTTGCCAAAATTCATCATCTCGTCCATGACTTATTCGACTAGTAGTTGTTCTGAAATGTTTATTGCTTGCCTACATTTTACTCCCTCTATGTTTAATATAACACGCATACATTAATTATTCATTTCCGTTTCCTGTCCTGACGTGAAGTTTGTTCTATAGAAAGTATTTGACTCTAGCCACAAAATTAAGGAAATTAGGTGGGGGGAAGGAAATTAGGTGGGGGGGAAGTATGTAGGCAAGGCCATTTTCTTGCCTGCATTTTCTTGAAACCCCCCCCCCCCCCCCTTCTTTCTTGGGACTGCAAGGCCTGGCATACTTATGAATCATTTTGGTAGCTCATGTTGACCAGTAGTGTGTGTGTGCCACAAAGTATTTGACTCAAGCCACAAAATTAAGGAAATTAGAAGGGGGGGGGGATTTGAGCAGTGCCATTTTCTTGCCTGCATGCGCGTTCACGCGAAAGCGGCACAACACTGTTCATCACGTTATAATGTGGTAGTTGCTTACTGGACCCTGGCAATCTGTGTGAAATGTTTCCTAGCGAACTCATGTTTTCCCTCTGTGGTTAATTTTCAGAATGAGAGAATTAGGTGAAAATGAGGCATTGCTTGTTAAACAAGTGGATTCAGGGATCAAGTGTAGCTGTAGCTGGGGCCTGGCTTAAGCTGGATGCCAATAGAAGTGAATGAAATGTCACACACTTTCCCTCTTTCAATAAAGTGGATAAAAAGGGATATAGCACTGGTGTGCTCGCTGCCTAAAATAGATTATGCCAACAAAGGGTATCATGCTCTGCTTGCACATTGTGGAACTGATGTCCATAGGCAGAAGGTGTACAGTGTAATAATGTGCAGTGTAGCCCAAAGCTATTGCTTTTGTTGTGTTGAACTTGACAGTAACACTTGTGTGAGTTAGAGGGGGATGCAGAGTAAACATGGCGCCCCAAGAATGCATATACCGGGTCAAAATGTCCCCATAATATAATATCTGTTTTATTTATGTGTCTAAAATATGATCAATTTTGTGGAACATAATTATTTTTGAGTGATTTGTACATTTCAATAATTATTTTGTTTTGAAATGTTTTTAGTCGCTCTTCAACAGTTTGATACACATTTGAATGATAATATATTATGAAAATTCATTACAGCTATTGAAAATATGAGCACATGTTTCTTACAATCAATCTTACAAAGTTTCACATTCAACCTTTTAGTGTGAAGTACAAAATACAGTTTCTTGCGAAAGTATTCCTCCCCCTTGGCATTTTTTCTATTTTGTTGCCTTACAACCTGGAATTATAATTGATTTATTTGGGTGTTTTGTATAATTTCATTTACACAACATGCCTACCACTTTTAAGATGCAAAATATTTTTTGATTTTGAAACAAACAAGAAATAACACAAACTGAGCTTGAGCGTACATAATTGTTCCTCCCTCAAGTCAGTACTTTGTAGAGCCACCTTTTGCAGCAATTACAGCTGCAAGTCTCTTGGGATATGTCTCTATAAGCTTGTCACATCTAGCCACTGGGATTTTTGCCCATTCTTCAAGGCAAAACTGTTCCAGCTCCTTCAAGTTGGATGGGTTCTGCTGGTGTACATCAATCTTTAAGTCATACTACAGATTCTCAATTAGATTGAGGTCTGGGATTTGACTAGGCCATTCCAAGACATTTAAATGTTTCCCCTTAAACCACTCAAGTGTTGCTTTAGCAGTATGCTTCGGGTCATTGTCCTGCTGGAAGGTGAACCTCTGTCCGAGTCTCAAATCTCTGGAAGACTGAAACATGTTCCCTCAAGAATTACCCTGTATTTAGAGCCATCTGTCATTCCTTCAATTCTGACCAGTTTCCCAGTCCCTGCCGATATGGAAAAATATCCCCATAGCATGATGCTGCCACCATGCTTCACTGTGGGGATTGTGTTCTCGGGGTGAAGGGAGGTGTTTGTGCCAAACATAGCGTTTCCATGATGGCCAAAAAGTTACATTTTAGTCTGACCAGAGTACCTTCTTCCATATGTTTGTGGAGTCTCCCACATGCCTTTTTGCGAACACCAAATGTGTTTGCTTATTTTTATTTTTAAGCCATGGCTTTTTTTCTGGCTGCTCATCCGTGAAGCCCAACTCTGTGGAGTGTACGACTTAAAGTGGTCCTATAAACAGATTCTCCAATCTCCGCTGTGGAGCTTTGCAGCTCCTTCAGGGTTGTCTTTGTTCTCTTCGTTGCCTCTCTTGGTAGGTTTGTTATGGTGCCATATTCTTTCAATTTTTTAATAATGGATTTAATGGTGCTCTGTGGGATGTTCAAAGTTTCTGATATTTTTTTATAACCCAACTCTGATCTGTACTTCTCCACAACTTTGTCCCTGACCTGTTTGGAGAGCTCCTTGGTCTTCATGGTGTTGCAGACTCTGGGGCTTTTCAAAACAGGTGTGTGTGTTTGTGTGTGTGTACTGAGATCATGTGACACTTAAGATTGCACACAGGTGGACTTTATTTCTACTTCTACATTGGCACACACTGTACAAAGATTTTTCTTTTGTGTTATTGACTATGTTTGTTTGTGTGTAACTCTGTTGTTTTTGTCGCGCTGCTTTGCTTTATCTTGGCCAGGTCGCACCGGATCTTATTTAGGGGCTTCATAGCAAAGGGGGTGAATACATATGCACACACCACTTTTCTCTATATATATATATATATATATATATATATATATATATATATATATATAATATTTTTTTTTTTTTTTTTTTTTTTTCTTGAAACAAGTAATTTTTTAAATTTCACTTCACCAATTTGGACTATTTTGTGTATGTCCATTACATTAAATCTGAATAAAAATCCATTTAAATTACAGGTTGTAATGCAACATTATAGGAAAAACGCCAAGGGGCGATGAATACTTTTGCAAGGCACTGTAAAACCACCGTAAACATGTTTTTACAATATTTCAAAAATTTATTTGAAAATCCAAAGTTCATCATCAATATAAACGACCACACGAACAACTGTGAATTCAGAAAACATGAACACTAAATAGGAACAAAGTCTGCGTGTGTGATGCTGTCTTAGTCCATCCATTTGTTACAAACCACAAGCATGTGACTGCTCTTTGCAGACGGGTGTGTTGCACTGAGAACACCAGCAGCTGACTTTTCTCTCCTTTGCACTTGGGCAGAGCTGGCACCTCTTCTGGTCCTGGCTGCTCTGAGTGGTGGTGGCATGGCTCTCTTTCATCACACCATAAATATGTTATCAATTTTTATTGTTGTAGCAAAAAGCAAGGTCAGTTTGACGAGCGCAATGCAGTGATTTCCGTAGGAAATACATGCAGGTCATATTTGACCCACATGAAAACTTGGGGTAGTGATGCAAAAAACTATTTTTTTTAAAGAAATGTTTAAAACTAGGATGTTAGAACATTAAAGACACATTATTTAAGGAATTCCTGGAATAATGATGACATTTTTGGGGATCAATACAGCAACAAAACAAACATGACCAGGCATATGCATCCTAGGGTTAAGATGTTCTTTTTCCCAAATGCAATATTTAGATGTGTGTGGTCACAGGCATTCTATTATAAAGGCTAACTGCAATATTAGTGTATTGTTTATTTTTTTTCAGGACTTGAGTGTCATTTGCAGTAAAATCAAGGCAACAAATGACATTGGATTGCTTTCCTTACAGTTTTTAGTTGGGTTAGGTTCACATGAAACACTTTTTATTTTACACACAGAGACTGATCATGTAGATCATATTATTTGTTGTTTTAATTAGTTAACCTGCATTCCCCCCTAGCAGGGATTTTTGTGATTGTTTCAATGCAACAACAAAAAGTGTCACCTTTTTGGGCCCTCATCAGTTTGCATCCCTGATGACAATGAATTGTTACCCCAAATTCCGTAATTGTCACGGCCTTAATTGAGATTCAAATAAGGAGCAGAATATGGCTCTAATGATGTCCCTTCAGGATTTTGTGGCAATTATTATTATTTTTTTTAATATGTATTTGTTTTTGCTTGGGGGTTACAAATGCGCTGACAAGGGGAAAAGTTTGTAAATGTGTGGCTTGGTTGAACCATATTATGCTCTAACATGTGCAGTGATTGGTTGAAATTGCTAACCCTCTTTTTCAGTCAGTTTTATGTGATATTGTGATGAATTGACTGTTTTAATGCTGTGATTGGTCAAATTTGCTAGCCCTCGCAAAATATTATTGATTTTGCAAAAAGTTTGCGATTGCAATTTTTTTTTATCACTTTGAAGAATGCCTCCAATGACTATCTCATTGAGAGTGAGAATACTGTAGTATTACTGCCTTGTGTTTCTGTATCTCTGTGCTTAACTTGGTCTTCCCCTACTTTCTGTATGTGCAGTCATTCATGTACCAGCTGTTGAAGGGGCTTGCCTTCTGCCACAGTCGGAATGTTCTTCACAGAGACCTGAAGCCACAGAACCTTCTCATCAACAGGGTAAGTCTGTGGAATATTGACCGTTTTTTAATTTCTAGTTCTAGAAAGTCCTAACAGAAATGTTGTTGCTTAGTTAGTGCGAAAGTATTTCCCTTTTTAAATGTGGTATGATTTGCTTAATTTAGAATGGGGAATTGAAGCTGGCTGACTTTGGCCTGGCTCGAGCCTTTGGAATCCCAGTGAGATGTTACTCAGCAGAGGTGGGATATTGACTACATGTTTATATGCAATTACATGATTCATTGGGATACTGGCAAACAATTACTGGCCTAACTTACTGGTGACACTCAAGCTTCTCTCTCTCCTGAAGGTTGTGACGTTGTGGTATAGGCCCCCAGATGTGCTCTTCGGTGCCAAGCTTTATTCTACCTCCATTGACATGTGGTCTGCTGGATGCATATTTGCAGGTATGTGTAACGTCAAGGTTAAAATTGAGACGCGAATTCAAGGGGGATGATCTTACCTGTGTTTTTATAATGCTCAAATAAGTTGGGGCCTCTGCAGACCTGCCAACCTGCCACACATGTTGCTGCGTACCAAGCACGTAATTTGAAGACAAAGTATGCTGGTATGAAAAACGACCCCCAAAGTACACAAAAAGAGGCATCTCGTCGGCACGTTGTGGTTTTTGACTTCGGCCGTCTGAAGTTGGAGCAGAACCAGAGGACTCGGTCGAGGAGAAAAAACAGGGAGGAAGAGGCTAATAGACAATCTTTGGAAATAATCTCTAGCCCTCCGCTCCTGTAATCGTAGTACTATTTTCCTCTTTCGAGCTGGATGGCATCTCTCCCCTTCGCGTACCACCGCTGTATAAGGAAAAGGGTAGAAAAAATGGTGAAGTTGAACAAACTGTTTGCCAAATGCACGGACTAAGAAATTGCATAAGTTAGGCAAGCACATAACCAATATTATTTTGTAGTTAGTTAAAGCGCTACGGCGTCATTATAACAAAGGTATTTTTGCAGTTGCAAAAACCATCAAGCGCTATGATGAAACTGGCTCTCATGAGGACCGTCACAGGAAAGGTAGACCCAAAGTTACCTCTGCTGCAGAGGGTAAGTTAATTAGAGTTGACTGCACCTCAGATTGAAGGCCAAGTAAATGCTTCACAGAGTTCAAGTAAGAGACACATCAACTGTTCAAATGAGACCTGTGTCAATCAGACCTTCATGTTAGAATTGCTGCAAAGAAACCACTCCTAAAGGACACCAATATGAAGATACTTTTTTTTTAGTGGGTGGATCAGCTTTAATATTGCGGATAGATTGTTGCTTCCATCAATGTAATTGTCTGCATCATTTCCAATCCCCTATGTATACACTATCGTGCAGAAGTTTGGAGTCACTTAGAAATGTCCTTTTGTTTTTGAAAAAAAAAAAGCAAATTTAATTGATCAGAAATACAGTGTAGACATTTGAGCCTGTCAACGAACCCACAAATGCTGATGCTCCTAATATTCAACTCATCTAAAGAAGGCCAGTTTTATTACTTCTTTAATCAGAACAACAGTTTTCAGCTGTGCTAACATAATTGCAAAAGGTTTTTCTAATGATCAATTAGCCTTTCAAAATGATCAACTTGGATTAACTAACACAACGTGCCTTTGGAACACAGGAGTGATGGTTGCTGATAAAGGGCCTCTGTAAGCCTATGAAGACATTCCATTTAAAAATCAGCCGTTTCCTTCTACATTTACAACATTAACAATGTCTCCACTGTATTTCTGATCAATTTGATGTTATTTTATTGGACAAAAATAAACTTTTCTTTCAAAAACGAGGACATTTCTAAGTGAACCCCAAGCTTTTGAACGGTAGTGTACCTACATGCATTTTTTTTTTTTTTTTTTTAATATACTTTCCTATATTATTCCCCTCCCCTACCACCCCTCCCCTAATTGGAGTAAACTACTAATCAATAACACTTAGGTTTCAACTTCCAGCTTATGCATACTATACACATTTTACAGACACAATCTGTTAGTTATCTTCTTTTTTTTTTTCTGTCCTTTCTCTACTTCTGACGTCCATCCAGTTTGATTTCTATTTGCTGTATATTTGTAACTGTGCTGTTTCACAAAAGTTCTGAACCTATATATACATTTTACAGACCCCGTATGTTTTACATTTGTTATCTTGTTATTAGTCCCACCCTTCAGCTCCATTCAACTCCTCCCATCTATCCCTTAATTTCCATTTGCCATATATTTTTCACCTGTGCTGTGATGCTTCACAAAAGTACTGAACCTTTCTATTCTCATTAGTTTATACAGATTGTAAATGTAAAAAATGTTTGCTAAATAATTATAATATTATTGATTGATTGACTATGACTTTTCAAATCACGCAGTATTGCGATCTGCTGTATTAGCTCTAGGGAAATGTTACCATTCCTGGACCTGTGACCAAAAACGAGCTACACAAGGACAGTACCAGAAAAAGTTTTGAATCTGGTGTCATTTTGCGTGTCAATTCATAAGCAGTGTGCCATGGAATCAGTACGTTGCAAATCTCTTCCCAACTATTTTGCAATTGATATTCCAAATAGCCTACAGTAAGCCAGACTACTACAGTGCATCCAGTAATTGAATTCATTTAGAATTTTGTCCCCAAACAAAATGAAGAAGCCACTTTACATTTTCACAAGACCATCTATATAAATACACCTATTTAATTTGAATAATCATTACCCCTAAATGTAACCTAGAAAAAATGTGAGCGTCATTGAGACCTCAATTTCATTTAGGATCAAATACTAGACCAGTGTTTCCCAACTTCAGTCCTCAAGTCCCCCCAACAACACATTTTTGTTGTAGCCTTGGACAAACTCAGCAGATTCAACTAATTGAGGGAAGGATGATTAGTTGACAAGTTGAATCAGGTGTGCTTGTCCGGGGCTACATTTTAAATGTGTACTGTTGGTGGTACTCAAGGAATTGAGTTCGGAAATAGTATTTGACTAGACAACTGTGTTGGCTACATTGTTTGATATAATTTATGGCAGTTACAGGTTTTTCAAAATACTCTAACCTCCTGACATTAACTTGTTTAGTGAGCTACTGAAGACCAGCCAATTATGAAGTACCCATAACGGTCTATAGCCGGGAACTCCATCCCTGTTCCTGGAGAGCTAGCCTCCTGTAGCTTTTCGTTTCGACCCCAGTTGTAACCAACCTGATTCAGTTTATCAACCAGCTAATTATTAGAATCGGGAGCACTAGATAAGGGTTGGAACAAAAACCTACAGAATGGTAGCTCTCCAGGGACCGGGTTGGAGAGCCCTGGTCTATAGCCTACCATTCATACTGGGAGTCTTCTGCCAACATCTTTATTAGGCTAAAAACAGGTGCATTTGCCTATGATTTGATCTGTGGGGTTGTCACACGCTCGCTGCCATGGGGTCCAACGCCACGCTGAAGTGGTACTCGTAAAAATGATTTAAGGTTGGCAGGTCTGCCTCATGTCTTTTTTTTTTGAGTCTACAATAACTTATCTTTTATTTATTTTTTAGAGTTGGCAAACGCTGGAAGGCCTCTTTTCCCGGGTAATGACGTCGACGACCAGCTGAAGAGGATCTTCAGATATCCTTTCCGAGATGTTTTCGATAGCTAACCACCAAGTTCAGCACACTGTCCATTTTGTTGTGTGGCATGTAGAAACAGAACACATGAACTAAAGTTTGTCCACTTTGTTGAGATGAAATCTATTGTAATGACTCAACTTGACGAGTCCTATTTAGTGGTGACAAGTCATTCCTTAATGCTGTTGTGGCACATTGTTGGGTACACCAACTGAAGAACAGTGGCAGACAATGACAAAGCTCCCAGACTACAAGGTAGTCAAACCCACTCATTTTGTGAATTACAGTTGATCATATAGAAATCCATGTTTTCTACTGCCTGCCAGGAAAAAAATGTGATTATATGATTTACAAGGTATGAGATGAATGTCAGTTTCCAGATCACAGATTCATCTCTAAGAGAAGGAACAAGTATTTTCTGCTCTGCCGTTTGTTTACATTGTTTTTTTGTTGTTGTCTACAGCCGTACCCCATGTATCCAGCCACGACCTCACTGGTGAATGTTGTCCCCAAACTCAGTAGCACAGGACGGGATCTGCTACAGGTTAGTATTGCACCCCCCCCCTCCCCAAATGACCATTTTATATTATTCAGTATACAATGTATTATCATGCTATACCATCCCTTGATGTTAACATCAATTTACAATCCAATGTCCTTCACTCTTCTATTGTATAGCTCTGAATTCATATGTTTGCACAGATACATATGTTGCAAACCCACACAAGTGGCATTAAAACAACATGCATGTGTCTGGAGTTGTGTAGTTTGTAACTAGTTGACCGCTTAGCTGGGAAAGTCAACTTACCACCAGGTGGAGCCAGTGCAAGGCTTTTTCCCAAACCTAACTTGAATCAAAGACAGTATGAATTGTATTTATTTAACTAGGCAAGTCAGTTAAGAACAAATTCTTATTTTACAATGACGGCCTACCCTGACCAAACCCTTCTCTAACAACGCTGGGCCAACTGTGCACCGCCGTATGGGACTCCCATGAAGGTACTAGACTAAAACTGCTTCTCCAATAGAAATCCTCGATCACACGTGTTGGCGATGTCATAGCGATATTGGCTAACAAAGGAAGAATTTTGGACTTCCCAAACCCTTTTCTGTTTCGCAAGCGTTCCCAGAAGTTTCGCGGTGTTGCGCCTGTGGGTTTAGAAACTGCTTGAATGCTCAAGAAATGTTTCCGTACAAATGCATATTTTTAGTCACATTCTCTCTTTTTTTTCTTCCTTTAGAATCTTTTGAAGTGTAATCCTGTCCAGAGGATCTCTGCAGAGGAGGCATTGCAGCACCCCTACTTTGCTGATTTCTGCCCACCGTAGATGAGATGCCAAAACACACGTCACTTAACTGAACCTCAGACATCGGACTCAATCCTCTTTCTCTCCATCTCTACAGGACCTGTCTATCCTGACTCCCTGCAAGACTCATCTCCCAGCAGCACCTGTTTTAACTAAGACTTCCCTTCAGTATATCCTGTTGTGCCTCCTAATGGAATTGAGTCCTTGTCTGCTCTGCAAGATTTTAGATTCTATTAGCAAGCCGGTTTGTCTTCTCTTTGTCTGTTAAGCACATTAAGCGCACTGACATAGGAACATAACATGTAGCGATGAACAATTCTGCACCCGGAGAAACGGTGAATCCTTCTGAGCCAATAGCTGCAGTGCAGAGTAAGCGGTTTGAACAATTGCATTAGTGTGCTGCATAATGTACTGGCAAAAATGTAGTTATTTGGATACATTCTTCAAATAGTGTTTGTGCCACTGCTGTTATTAACGTGTCAATATTGCATTAATAGTTTATGATAAGATTGGAGACAGTCTTCCTTGTCCTTCATCATAGTCTAAACCATTTTCCACTTACTTTAATAGGAGATTGTAAAACAGAGGGGGAGGTTTATTTATATTCATCAGTTACTTCTCAGGCTCTCTATTTAGCTTTTTGTATTAGATACATTTTTTTGTGCACTTTGGGTAAATGGCATTTGTCTTTTTTTAATAGTTTAGATCTTGTCCGCGGTCAAGTAAAGTTGAACACAAAGACGGGGTCAACATATGTGTTTTGAACAGCGGACCATACGTACTTGAGTAATTGCTTTTATTTTTTTTAGTTTCATTTTGTAACTTTCTACCATCTTTACTCATTGACCTGATGTCTTCTAGCTTAATGAAAGTGAAGTGAGAGCGGAGGACATCCGTTGATACCTATATTACTACATTACGGTTGTTTTGCACCACTGACTTTAGCTGTGTTCACGCAGATGGGTAACTTAATTTTTGGCAAAGAACTAGTAGGTTTTGCAGTGTTGTTTTACTCCAGGTAGTCGCTACTTATCCCACGAAAGCCAACATTTTTAACTCCTCTTTGAGGTTGCTGTCAACTACCAAAACTTTGGTTTTGATCAATAGGGAAAATATTTCATTTTGATGTAAGAGAAAAAAATAATAGAATGCATGTATTTATTGATAATTGAATGTCTGCTTATGTATGCATTTAGTCTCTTTTTTTACATATATATACAACACATTACCTTTCATGGGTTGCAATGTTCTCCTTATTAAAATAATGAAACGTGTGACACTTAGTTCTTAATGCTTTGGCTGTGTGTGTGTGTGTGTGTGTGTGTGTGTGTTTGCATCCGAGTTGAGTTGGGACATCACAAGATCCCATTATCACATGTAAGGACAAGCAATTCCCCGTGCTTATTTTAGAAAAGAGTACTGTAGAATATTAGTTTAAATATGACATGATTTTAATCTTTATTTAGAATTACGAGTGAACTTTGCACTTTCCTATTATCATAGTTTTATTGTAGGACTTGGGTTAAGTATTTAGGCACTTGCTGTCAGTCAGTGGTCTCGACAGTTCAATAAAGTGGACTTAAAAGTTGTTTCTTGTTCTGCTTTTTGTTGTTGTGTGGAAAAGGATTTAGAATTTGCCCATTTATTTTCTGTTCAAGTCAACTGAGCCCTGTCAATATCAGAGCTGGGGCACGGTGGAGAAGATGGATGTCCCAAGTGGAGAGCCTTTGTTGCAACTTTCTGCCCTACGCACCAGCAGGCGCAACAGGGATGAGTGAGTTTCTGTTAAGCTGTTACCATGATTACAGACCAATGATTTTAAAGTTACCTTCTAGCCCCAAATATTATTGCCAAGACCCCAGTTACACAACCGGTCCAAGTAGTTGAAGGAAGCCATATGGAGGGAGGCATTGTGTTGTGTAGGGGTGGATGATCTGATCTACACTGATTAACCGATGCACCAAACAATGCTGATTACATTTCCAGATAATCCATTACGCTTCACATAAAATTGAGAACGTTACACTTGATAAAGAGAGGGTATAAAGTATTTAATGACTACTTAAGGTCAATCACAAATAATATATCACATATACAGTACATAGAGCCAGATGAACCTAGTTCAGTTCCACAGCTGTCTGTGGGCCTCCAACAGGGTGAGGAATACTATAATCCATACTCTACTTTAATCGTCTACACTTGTCTAAAAATGTGGGCACAATCAGAATGTGGGCGAGATCAGGACAAAGGACGCATATGAGAACCAGGTATAAGCAGAACTGTAAACTCTAGTCTTACAGAAATATAACATACAATAACTTGACCTGCAAATATTGGTCAGAAAACATATCCCAGCGTCTCATCCCCATGTTCAATACATCATGGTCACTGAATATTGCACAACCCCAAGCCTAATTTTGTCATGGTGATTTTTCATGACCATGAAGATTGTAGAGTAGGCTACCACAGAACACGGAAATGAACCATCTGGTTCCCAGCAAAGTAATGAGTAACACGGCTGATAATGCACTAGCGGTGGTCAAGAGACAATGGTCATGCTAGAAGGAAAAGAGGTAAGATGCAATAACAATTCACATTATACTTAAGCTGCCAGAATAAAGGTCTTTAGACTATTGTGTTGACATAAATATATAACACTGTCATCTACTAGGCTGTAATTAATTATGCTATAAAATATCCATGAAAAGACTTGAATCAATAGGCACAACCAGTATTGCCGGTATTATTAAAATATGACAGGACAATGTCCATATTCAGCTTTAGACTACTGAGTAATGTGTGGCTGCTGCTCTGCTGTTCTTTGACTGGCAGTAAGGAGAAGGGGAGGAGGGCAGGGATGAGTAAGGATTGTAGAAGGAGACAGTACATTGTACAGAGTATTCATAAAACTGTAGCATAGCAAGTTTACCACTTCTTTTATTGTTAATCTGACTTTAAAATGAATTCATTGTAGATTTGATTTACGCTTGCATCATAATTGTTACAAGGCATTGTGTCTGTGTTTACCTGTTGGCTTGGAAAGGAAAGGTGGTAAACCCTGGTGGTAAATTTATGATTGACCCCCACTATATTCATCATGACAGACCAGATCACAATGTCACTGTCAAATACAGTCAAAACCAAGACAATGTCACATCATCAGTTGTGGCATCACAGTACAGCAGAGATTTAACCATGAATTCCTTTACACCAGTCCCATCAGAGAAATTCAGATAATCAAAGCCTTCCAACTTCAACTTAGTAGTAGGGCAGCAGTACAGTTTGACCAGACTTGATAATGAATACCTTGATCATCCCATTTCTGATTCAATGCATTTCGCCTCTTCACTGTTGATGTTGAGACTGGTGTTTTGCGGGTACTATTTAATGAAGCTGCCAGTTGAGGACTTGTGAAGCGTCTGTTTCTCAAACTAGACACTCTAATGCACTTGTCCTCTTGCTCAGTTGTGCACTGGGGCCTCCCACTCCTCTTTCTATTCTGGTTAGTGCCAGTTTGCGCTGTTCTGTGAAGGGAGTAGTACACAGTGCTGTACGAGATGTTTCTTGGCAATTTCTCGCATGGAATATCCTTAATTTCTCAGAACAAGAATAGACTGACGAGTTTCAGAAGAATGTTCTTTGTTTCTGGCAATTTTGAGCCTGTAATCGAACCCAGAAATGCTGATGCTCCAGATACTCAACTAGTCTAAAGAAGGCCTGTTTTATATTGCTTCTTTAATCAGGACAATAGTTTTCAGCTGTGCTAACATAATTTCAGAAGGGTTTTATAACGATCAATTTGCCTTTCAAAATGATAAACTTTGATCAGCTAACACAATGTGCCATTGGAACACAGGAGTGATGGTTGCTGATAAAGTTCCTCTGTATTCCTATGTATTTCATAAAGAAATCTGCCGTTTCCAGCTACAACAGTCATTTACCACGTTAACAGTGTCTACACTGTATTTCTGATCAATTTGATGTTATTATAATGGACACAAAAATGTTGCTTTTCTTTCAAAAACAAGGACATTTCTAAGTGACCCCAAACTTTTGAACAATAGTGTATATACAGCATATATGTATATATATATATATAGCATGGATAACTGTGATGAACAGGAACAGTAGCATGAGAGCAATTAGACTGACGACAAAGATTAAAAGGTGTGTACATAGGATGGTGGTTAAATATACAGTTTATTATATTTGATAATTTACACATCACAAACTGACTGTTATTTGAGTCTTATTACATGTACTGAAATTTCAATAACAATAGTATATAATAATGCAGTTATACAATGCATTTCAGTGTTACAAACCAACTGAACTGAATAGAATGTTTTTGAAGCACTGTAATAATCTGTCTCGGCGTCCGGTCCTGAAATTAAATGGAAGTTGGAAGACACTTGAGGTCAACTTGGGTATCAACACAGATTAATAGGCAATCCTTGGAGTAGGCCATTGTGTGTTCGTATGGCAAGTGAGCTGCTCCCATCCAAATGCAATGTCCTCTAATTCCCTTCTGGTGCAACAGCAATAATGGATATTTCTATATTTTGTTTTTTGCATTTAAATATATCAACATACGAGCAAGATTTCATTTCTAGTATTTACACATTTCAATCAATATTTAGAACACCACCTTGAAAATGTTTGTATTTCACTAGTTTCCAATAGAGAATCTATTACTATCACAGGGGACTTGTGCTAATGAGTGTTTCTGTAGCAGTTAAAAGCCATGACCATGGAACAAAACCATTTCAACACCCACATATGTTAACTTTAAGGATGGGTGCATCGTCTTGCTTGTTTATCTATTCTAATGAAAGTGGTGAAAAAGAAGGGAGGCTAAGTTACAGCAGACTCCTGTGATTGGTGCTCTTTTCCAGTGACAGTCCAGCCAGTCTGATAACACTATCCCCCCCCCCCCCCCCCCCCAAAAAAAAATGAGAAACCACGACAGAATAACATTTAGTCATTGATGTGAATTGTTTTTCAGCAGTAAACAGATAGAAAACATTGAGCGGAGCACTATACATAACCATGGACAATGTTCGTATTTTCTAAAAATCTATGGAAAAGTTTGATTGTTCATTTGTGCAAACATATACACTTGTTTTCCCCTCTTCAATATGTAACTTGTAAACAAGAATGGCATTCAGTGATCTTGCAAAAGCGTATCTTCTTGGAACCTTACACAAGAGGCTTTCATCACTTGGTATTATACTTCAAATCAATGAGATGATCAAGAATCTCAGAACAGAATAACTTGAGTACAACAAGGCAACAATTACAACAGCAGTCTACTACTGGGATTCAAGTCAGCTCCTTGGAGCATTGTGATCATAGTTGAGTAGGCATCACTGAAATCTGATTTTTCTTACTCACAATGAGGTATACTAAATGAAAGAGTGGTACCAGAAAGATATCTTTCAACTTCCTCTCTTGTTCTATTTACGAATGGACCTAGATATGCTGATGCTACACGTGCTAACCATCGCTAGCCTCTCGGTTCGATATTCAGCACACCAGAACGGACTGTGATTACAAAGGTGTATAAATTTAGATAAAATGAGACCGCTCTGAAGGCCTTTCCATTTACATTACTAAGCTGAAACTTTAATAGGCTGATTAAACCCGATTCAAACACACTCTAATGTCACCCTGTTTAAAGTGAATGCAACATGAATGAAACATCCAATACATAGTGTAGAGTCGATGCCTTGATATGGCCCTATCACCTGAGTTCTGTTTTAAAAGTGGTTTATTCTTATGATAGTATTCTATTTCTATTCAGGCAATTCACAGATCCTACTACTCTTTGAGTATTTATCACTGACCATGTTTGTAATAATATATAAGTTATTTCACAGTTTGCTGTCAAACCCCGAAGATCCCAGGTCCCACCCTGTTTTATGTTGTCAACAAGCAAACTCCTCAAAGTTGCCTAGAGTCGGGTGACGAGGTAACATGTTCGGTGTGAATCCGAGACTGTCCGAGTGACTCCGGAGGGTGTCACAGGTGCTCTGGAAGACAAAGTAAGGGGGAAGAGGAGTTCAACCGTATTAAGGGGTGGGTGATGAGAGAGTGAGGAGAAGAGGAGAGAGGCATGCAGGTTGCAGTAAAAATGGGAGAGGATGTGACATTAACAAGAGAAAAAGAACAATAAATAAATGAGCATTCAACATAACCGGGACCAAATGGAAAACAGAATACAAAAGGAAGTGACATAACATGATGTTAACCATCGTGGATGCATCAGACAGGAAGATGGTTGAAAGCATAGTGTACACATTGACAAAATAATTCAATACAAATGGGATAACATAGAAAGAAAAATGATTAACGTGGTAGTGCAGGGGACAGTTACAACAGGTCAGTAATGTTTCACGGTATGGGTAGAGAGATGAAAGAGTACGAGAGAAAGATAAGAGGGGTATGGCATGGGCGAAGGAGGGAAAGAGAAAAGAAAACAGTTTTTTCAGTCCTTGTCTCGATATTTGTACCTTCATTTGTACATGGTCATTGACACACACATTATGTTTGCATACGTTTAGTGCAACTGCGGTTGTTTCAGTTAATATATTGCCGTTGTGTGGGTTCAAAAGAAGCAATAGCCAAAGATGTAGATCGCTATTCAAGCAGATGAACAACCATTTCATTTGGTGCAAACTGCATTGCATGCAGACCTGTGATAGCATCACTAAGGAATGCATCTAGTGATGTTATTGGGCACAGGATCCAGTACAAATGGTCCCCTAAAACGGACCTCGGTCCTGCAGGAAAGCTAGTAGGAAATAATATCGATGATCCCTGCGGATCGGCTTTTATTGTACTATCTACAACAAGTGCTGTATTTCTATATCTATATTTTTCTCAGGAAAACTGCATTTAATCCTAAGGGAAGAAAAATCATCTTCAGAAACAAAAAGAAGGAAGACTGTATTGCTGACTAGCAAAGTTCCAAGCGTTCTTAACAGATGTAGAATCTAACCAACTCATTGTTTATAATAAAACCGATAATAATCTCGGAAGGCAAAGTGATTTATGGCATTGAGAGTCATTGATTTCAAAATGGTATCTACAGAGGAAAATGCATTTACATTGGCTATAATATCATTGACCTACTGCTGTGTTGGAAAAGCACATTTACAAAATGATCACTACTTGTGTCTCTACAAAATCAACCACCAAACCAGCTTTAGGTGAACCAACAGCTTGTTAACCAGGAAGGAAATGTATGAAATGGTTCCCAGAATGTCTGAAAAAGAAGGACAGTATGGGAGGGAGGATCTATTATCAATGGGGTTTGCTACCTGGGGGCATGATTAGGCGTGACACCAGGGCTGGTTGGGTTCTCTGGAAACTCCTGGAATAGACATGATGAAAAATAGAAAGATGAGGGTGACCCCAAAAATATCAAATGCAGAGCTGATAAGTAAAACAATTGGCTCCAAGTAAGTTTGTCTGTGCAAAACGGCTAGGCCTACAGCCCTGTGTAATCGATTGAGTATAGACAAGAACACTGCACACTAATACTTAAAGGTCACAGAGAGCTACCTCCGTTCAGCCATTTGATTTCAATGAAAGTTTCAAAAATCAGATCAATTTGAGAAAGCAAGATACCATTGCTAGTCTCTGCCATGTATGTTTTGTAATGCTTAAAAAAGGGTAGATATTCATCATTCAATAATAAACATACTGTATCTTGTTATGAAAATGGTTGCTATTTGCTCCCTTCATTTTAGTATATATAATGTACTATGTTAAATAAGTAGTCCTAGAACTATTATACCACTACATTTAACAGTCATGTGCATGACTATATTTTAGCGTACAGTAGGTTGCACTGTCTCATACTGTTTTCATTTAGCACTTTATCTAATGCAGATTGACTCACTGGGTGGTTAGAGAGGAGAGAAGGTGAATGGAGTTGGCAGAAAAGAAGGAGAGGATTGGAGAACATGAGAGTCAAAGGTATCACAAATGGCTTATCATTATGTTTTAATGCAAAGAAAGCCTTCAATAATGGATGAGTCCATGACATGGGTGGAGAAACTATATGTGGTAGTGAAACACAGCATTACATCCACCTAAAGCTCCCTGTTCTTGTTTCATGTTGCAGTACGTGCCTCCAGTAACGTATGTAATATAACATTGTTGGCTCCTGCTGATTTAAACCATCTAAAGCCTGAGGAAAACTTGATGTGAAATGCCACAAAAGGTATTTTTTTAACTCTACTCTGTTGATTTACTATGAAACAAGGTAACAGGCATGGAAACAGGGATGTTTTTATTCCATCTGCCCAGATTTAACTGTTCAGATATGATGGGTTCCATCACTACCAAGCTGATATTTTCACAGGCAGCCCAATTCTGATATTTTTTTATTTTCTTCAATAATTGGTCTTTTGACCAATCACATCAGATCTTTTCCAAGCTGATCTGATTGGTCAAAAGACAAAAAAAATCAGAATAGGGCTGGCTGTGTAACGCAGCCATAGTGCTCACACAATGTGTATATAATGACAGGATTCAATGCCAACAGTGGATCTTTCATAGGGTACATCCAGTTGAACAATTTTACTTTTCTCTATCCTTTGTCACATGGAATGCTCTGAATAAACCTGACATAACCTTTTATTTGAACAAACACACAAAAATACAGAACCATATCTATGAATATAATTATCAAACACATCTTGCTTTTTCAGCTGTTTAAATTACTAAAAGTCAAAACTATGTCTAAGTGTCCAAATCTATAATATTTGATAGGTTTAACTATCAACAACAAAAGTGTATTTTAAAGCTTTCCTGTCCGTTCAGTCTTATCAAAATAGAGAGTTTTAAAAATAAATATTAGTAGGGAAAGTACCTTCTTGGTACATGTAGCTACAGTTATCTCAGGAGTAGGGCCAGGACATATTTTCCCTCACCTTTTCTTCCACATCAGTTTATGGGCCAAACTCCAAGATTGAAGCAACCGTGCATGCAGACAACTCATGCAGAAACAGAAACCCAGGGATTTTTCACTACCTTGGAACCAGGCGTTTGGGCACATACTGTCTATAATTAAGGAAAAAGTGCTCACATTGATTAGTGTTCCACCTCTGTCATTGACTGGTCATGAAAAAGCCTTGAGTTTCTGAAACATTACATTGCGTTATTTTGTTTGTAGTGCAGTGCAGAACTACAAACCAGTGCAGTGTGGGAGACTCAAATTACCAGATTGTCACTCGGACAACGCTGTGGTCGCTTCTTGCGCATGAAGTAACCCAAAACCTTATCCTTAAATACCTAAATAAAAGAACATCTCGTTAACATCACAACAATCCAGGCACATGCAAACACTTCAACTCATATAGACAGACAATATCATTAGGTTAAGGACTTATCTTATTTTTGATTAAATTCAGACAATTCATCATCATTAACTCTACAGTACTACTTGAGAATACTTTAAGGTGATTAAACAAATGTGAGTGCTTCCACTTTACCTCATATAAGTAGTCGAAAATTTCCAGTATCGTTAAAACACTGGCTCCAATGAACAGACCCATCTGACCTCCGATGTCACCTGAAAAGAGGATGACAGATGAACAGACATGGACAGGGCAAAAACCCAGTCGGTCAGGTAATAACATAGTGCCTTAAACCCTTATTGAAACATTTACTTGAACTCTTAGTATCTCAGCCAGCTGAGCGGAAACTGTGAGACTGTGGACTGTCCATCCAGACATTGCTTTTTATCCGCCTCTCCTGACTGAGTGCTCTTTCAAAGTACAATATAAAAACACATTCAGCCGAGACTCTAAAAGAAAAGGTTAAAAAGAAAACAGCCTCAAAAGGAGTTTAGCCCAGTGCTTGCTGAGGATTTGAGTTTTAGGTCTAGTGCGTTTCCTCTCTGTCGGTAAAAACAGATAATGAGCCTGGTAGGGAAGAAAATCTCTCACCAAGCAACCCTGCAATTTCATACGCTTTCTTCTGCTCAATCTTCTCATAATTCAACGCCTCAAAGAAGATGTCCAGGACGAGTACGTTTTCTCTAGGGACAAAAACAATTATAATAAAAAAAACACATCCAAAAGGTGTTACGCTGCAACGTACATCTTAGAGAAACAATTGATTGATTTTGTTTATCAATTCTGAGACATTTTGCATTACTTCTCAATCGTAATGTGAACTGTGGATAACAAAATCATGCTTCATTCATGATAGGTTTCTTATCAAAATGCAAACATATGATCCCTACACCACTTATGTTAACTCACTTTAACTTTCCAGGTACTTACCCGATGTATTGCTCAGTTTTGTTGAATTTCTTGGCCAGATATTTGGCAGAGGCTTTACTGGGTATTTTCACCATGGACAGCTCCTTGCCATAGCGTATCATGTTGCATGGTGTCTCACACACACAGTAGTCATTGTCCTTTTCTACCAAGAAGTCTGTGGAGGATGACAATTGAACGGGAGTCTATGTTTTCAAAAAGGTGATAAGAATATAGCCTACTGGAAACAATTCACCCAGTAAGCTGTCCCCACATGCTTCAAGATGGCCACCATTGTTCCTGTACCCAAGAAGGCAAAGATAACTGAACTAAATGACTACCACCCCCGTAGCACTCACTTCTGTCATCATGAAGTGCTTTGAGAGACTAGTCAAGGGTCATATCACCTCCACCTTACCGGCCACCCTAGGCCCACTTCAGTTTGCTTACCGCCCCAACAGGTCCACAGACATTGAAATCGCCATCACACTGCCCTATCCCATCTGGACAAGAGGTAAGAATGCTATTCATTGACTATAGCTCAGCATTCAACACCATAGTACCCTCCAAGCTCATCATCAAGCTAGAGGCCTTGGGTCTCAACCCCGCCCTGTGCTATTGGGTCCTGGACTTTCTGACGGGTTGCCCCCTGATGGTGAAGGTAGGAAACAACATCTCCACTCCGCTGATCCTCATCAATGGGGCCCCACAAGGGTGCGTGCTCAGCCCCCTCCTGTACTCCCTGTTCACCCACGACAGCGTGGCCATGCATGCCTCCAACTCACAGCCTGGTACGGCAACTGTACCGCCCTCAACCACATTGCTCTCCAGAAGGTTGTGTGGTCTACACAACGCATCAACGGGGGCAAACTACGTGCCCTCCATGACACCTACAACACCCAATGTCACAGGAAGGCCAAAAAGATCATCAAGGACATCAACCACCCAAGCCACTGCCTGTACACACCGCTAGCATCCAGAAGGCAAAGTCAGTACAGGTGCACCAAAGCTGGGACCGAGAGACTGAAAAACAGCTTCTATCTCAAGGCCATCAGACTGCTTAACAGCAATCACTAACTCAGAGAGGCTGCTGCCTACATTGAGACCCAGTCACTGGCCACTTGAATAAATGGATCAAAAGTCACTTTAAACAATGCCACTTTAAATAATGGCACTTTAATAATTTTTACATATCTTACATTACTCATATCATACGTATATACTGTATTTTATACCATCTATTGCATCTTGCTTATGCCACTTGGTCATCGCTCATCCATATATTTATATGTACATTTTCTCATTCACCCCTTTAGATTTGTGTGTATTTGGTAGTTGTTTGGAAATTGTTTGATTAGATGTACAAGCATTTCGCTACACTCACATTAACATCTGCTAACCATGTGTATGTGACCAATACAATTTGATTTGACTTGAAAAGTAGTGCAATTTAAAAGATTCTGCAAAAACAACCTTTGCTTTTCAGCAGTTCCTTATTTCAAAATTGTATAAAAGCTGTATAGAAGCCCTGATGCCAAAGGCAGCATTTAAAAAAAAAATACTTTAGAATTATCTTGTTTGAAGAACTTAGTATACTCATTTGAACGACTTAGTGTCTCGTTCAAATGACTTAGTATCTTATTGAAACAACTTAGTAAAAAAAGTTGTTCAAACGTCTTTCAAATGAGATACTGAGTCATTCAAGCGAGATACTATATCGTTTGAGCGACTTATTATCTAGTTTGATTGACGTCATTGTTATTTTATCTAATTAGGCCTCATTTGTTATGCAGCTTGTCAGACCATGTAATGGTTGCTGCAGCCATTCATTCACTGATTCCATCCATTGCACAACTGAATGCCTTCAACTGAAATGTGTCTTCCACTTTAAACCCAACCGCTCTGAATCAGAGACTGCCTTTTTTTATTTTATTTTTTACCTTTATTTAACCAGGCAAGTCAGTTAAGAACAAATTCTTATTTTCAATGACGGCCTAGTGGGTTAACTTGCCTGTTCAGGGGCAGAACGACAGATTTGTACCTTGTCAGCTCGGGGGTTTGAACTTACAACCTTCCGGTTACTAGTCCAACCCTCTAACCACTAGGCTATTCAGATATAGATTTGAAATGTCTTACATTTGAAGTTTGCATCCCACTATTACATCACAGAAGACTGAACTATAACAAAACATTTGGACATAAAAACAATATATTTTCGGTGTAAAAAAAAGAAAGAATGCTTATTAATTATGAAATTATGAAAAGTATTAATAACATCCTGCCCATGAGACCACTAGGTAATTTGATTGAAGGAAAGGGGTCTACTTACATTCAGGCTTTTTCGAATACAGTGCCTTCATAAAGTATTTACACCCCTTGACTTATTTACATGTTGTTGTGTTACATGTTGTTGTGTTTGAATTCAAAATATGTTAAATGTTAAATAGATTTTTGTTCTCACCAATCTAAACACAATACCCCATAATGACAAAGTGAAAACTTTTTATTTTTTTAACAATTAACTTTTGATTTGATTTACATAAGTATTTACATCCCGGAATCAATACATGTTAGAATCACCTTTGGTAGTGATTAGAGCTGTGAGTTTTCCTGGGGATGTTTCTAAGAGCTTTGCACACCTGGATTGTACAATATTTGCACATGATTCTTAAAAAATATATTCAAGCTCTGTCAAGTTGGTTGTTGATCAATGCTAGACAATCATTTTCAAGTCTTGCCATAGATTTTCAAGCTGATATAAGTCAAACTGTAACTAGGCCACTCAGCAACATTCAATGTCATCTTGGTAAGCATCTTGGTAAGCAACTTGGTTAAGCATCTTGGTAAGCCTTGTGTTTTAGGCTATTGTCCTGCTGAAAGGTGAGTTTGTCTCCCAGTGTCTGTTGGAAAGAAAAGTGAACCACGTTTTCCTCCAGGATTTTGCCTGTGCTTAGCTCTATTCTGTTTATTTTTATCATAAAAAACGTCCTAGTTCTTGCCGATGACAAGCATACCCATAACATGATGCAACCATTATGCTTGAAAATGTGAAGAGTGGTACTCAGTGATGTGTTGTGTTGGATTTGCCCTAAACATAACTCTTTGTATTCAGCACATAAAGTGAATTTCTTTGCCACATTTTTGCAGTTTTACTTGAGTGCCTTATTGTTTTGGAGAAAAAAAAAATTGTACAAGTCATTTAAGTTAGTATTGTCGAGTAACTACGTTGTTGATCCATCCTCAGTTTTCTCCTATCACAGCCATTAAACTCTGTAACTATAAGTCACCATTGGCCTCATATATCTGAGCGGTTTCCTTCCTCTCTGGCAACTGAGTTAGGAAGGATGGCTGTATCTTTGTAGTGACTTGGTGTATTGATAAACTATCCAAAGTGTAATTAATAACTTTACCATGCTTAAGGGTATATTCAATGTCTGCTTTTTATTTTAACCCATCTATTAATAGACTACTAAAGGTGATTCTAACCATTGTTTGTGAGGCATTGGAAAACCTTCTTGGTCTTTGTGGTTTAATCTGTTTTTAAAATTCACTGCTTGACTGAGGGACATGTGTTGGGTACAAAAATTACGTAGTCATTCAAAAATCATGTTAAACACTATTATTGCACACAGTGAGTCCATGCAACTTGTTATGTGACATATTATGCACATTTCAACTCTAAAATTTATTGAGGCTCGCCATAACAAGGGGGTTGAATACTTATTGACTGAAGACATTTCAGCTTACATTTTTTCTTAATTTGTAAAAATGTCTGAAAATATAATTACACTTTGATATTATGGGGTTTTGTACGTAGGCCAGTGACACAATATCTCAATTAAATCAATTTTCAACTCAGGTTCAACAAAATGTGGAAAAAGTCATAGGGTGTGAAACCTTTCTGAAGGCACTGTATATTCCATTCTCCTTTCTCTTGTTTATATTACAGTTATATTCCCACTAATATTCCGTTATGTTATTAAGCTTTTAGATGTGTTTTCCTGCCTTAATAATAATAATAATTGTTATTATTATTATATTTATATTATATAATAATTAATTTGTAGAGTACATTTCCCATGCTCAATCTACAGCTTGTTGGTGCTTGAGTCTTGATGAAGTTTGAGATGATTTATTCCCTTTCATTTATGAAAAGAAGCTGATACTGGTCCTTCATTATTTATTTTTGATATTTTAGCTTCATTAAATTGATTTATATTTTGGTGTTTCTACCCCCCCCACCCCCCCAAAAAAACAAAAAACACATTTTACAGTAGCCTACCTAAAACATCCATTAATACATTTGAAGTCCTTCAAAATATAAACTACGTATCCCAATGTTAGAAAGTTGAATGTAAACTAGATAAAGGCTACAGTGGGTGGGGCAGGCTAAATAATTACAACCGAAAAGGCCTAATTAAAAGAATAGGGATAAAGGAAATGAAAAATGATAGGCAGAGCATGCCCCGAGTTTGTGACTGAGCAGTACCAGAGCCAAATTGGAGTGGGAGAGAAGGCCGACAACATTTCTTAAAATGTTCTCTAATTATGCTCTGCTCCTCGCTCCACACTCGCCCACTTACATGCTCTGGTACTCAAAGCAGACGGGCTTTAGGCTGTCAAAGAACTGGCAATGAATAATAATATCAATGGATGGAATCAGTGAATGAATGGCTGCAACAATTACACAAACCAAATGAGGTCTAAATTAGAACAAATAACAACTAAATTGTTTTTTGAAAAATCGTTTGAACGAAATACTAAGTCGTTCACACGAGATACTAAGTCGTTCAAACGAGATAATTCCAAGAGTAAGTATTTGTATTTTTTTTGCCTTGTGCTTCAGGGCTTTCATAAAAATGTTGTGTGGTGTATCTACTAATAACAAGTTCATATTCCTAATATAGATATCATGACCATTGTCTGCCTTACCTAAAGCTGGGTCTGCACAGTCTTTGTACTGCTCGGGTGTGCATACCATTGAGGTCCCTATTCAACAAGAGAGAGAGGGCGGTAAAACATAAATGGGGGGGGGGGTGTAAAATATACAGTGCCTTGCGAAAGTATTCGGCCCCCTTGAACTTTGCGACCTTTTGCCACATTTCAGGCTTCAAACATAAAGATATAAAACTGTATTTTTTTTGTGAAGAATCAACAACAAGTGGGACACAATCATGAAGTGGAACGACATTTATTGGATATTTCAAACTTTTTTAACAAATCAAAAACTGAAAAATTGGGCGTGCAAAATTATTCAGCCCCTTTACTTTCAGTGCAGCAAACTCTCTCCAGAAGTTCAGTGAGGATCTCTGAATGATCCAATGTTGACCTAAATGACTAATGATGATAAATACAATCCACCGGTGTGTAATCAAGTCTCCGTATAAATGCACCTGCACTATGATAGTCTCAGAGGTCCGTTAAAAGCGCAGAGAGCATCATGAAGAACAAGGAACACACCAGGCAGGTCCGAGATACTGTTGTGAAGAAGTTTAAAGCCGGATTTAGATACAAAAAGATTTCCCAAGCTTTAAACATCCCAAGGAGCACCGTGCAAGCGATAATATTGAAATGGAAGGAGTATCAGACCACTGCAAATCTACCAAGACCTGGCCGTCCCTCTAAACTTTCAGCTCATACAAGGAGAAGACTGATCAGAGATGCAGCCAAGAGGCCCATGATCACTCTGGATGAACTGCAGAGATCTACAGCTGAGGTGGGAGACTCTGTCCATAGGACAACAATCAGTCGTATATTGCACAAATCTGGCCTTTATGGAAGAGTGGCAAGAAGAAAGCCATTTCTTAAAGATATCCATAAAAAGTGTTGTTTAAAGTTTGCCACAAGCCACCTGGGAGACACACCAAACATGTGGAAGAAGGTGCTCTTGTCAGATGAAACCAAAATTGAACTTTTTGGCAACAATGCAAAACGTTATGTTTGGCATAAAAGCAACACAGCTGAACACACCATCCCCACTGTCAAACATGGTGGTGGCAGCATCATGGTTTGGGCCTGCTTTTCTTCAGCAGGGACAGGGAAGATGGTTAAAATTGATGGGAAGATGGATGGAGCCAAATACAGGACCATTCTGGAAGAAAACCTGATGGAGTCTGCAAAAGACCTGAGACTGGGACGAAGATTTGTTATCCAACAAGACAATGATCCAAAAAATAAAGCAAAATCTACAATGGAATGGTTCAAAAATAAACATATCCAGGTGTTAGAATGGCCAAGTCAAAGTCCAGACCTGAATCCAATCGAGAATCTGTGGAAAGAACTGAAAACTGCTGTTCACAAATGCTCTCCATCCAACCTCACTGAGCTCGAGCTGTTTTGCAAGGAGGAATGGGAAAAAATGTCAGTCTCTCGATGTGCAAAACTGATAGAGACATACCCCAAGCGACTTACAGCTGTAATCGCAGCAAAAGGTGGCGCTACAAAGTATTAACTTAAGGGGGCTGAATAATTTTGCACGCCCAATTTTTCAGTTTTTGATTTGTTAAAAAAGTTTGAAATATCCAATAAATGTCGTTCCACTTCATGATTGTGTCCCACTTGTTGTTGATTCTTCACAAAAAAATACAGTTTTATATCTTTATGTTTGAAGCCTGAAATGTGGCAAAAGGTCGCAAAGTTCAAGGGGGCCGAATACTTTCGCAAGGCACTGTAAATGTGAACTTCATCGCATGAACATAATTACATATTCCCATGCAGAACAACAACAACAACAACAACAACATTATTCATCCTATTCCATTGGTGAACTATGTGATGGTCAAGCCAATGTGTGTGAGTACCCGGCATGTGGACCATCCTGCAGTTACAGTTCTCCACCAGGTAGCGTGTCTCACAGTCGATACGGCAGGCTGTGATGCTGTATGTGGAGAAGAACTCAGAGTCGATGGGAGTGGACTTGCAGTCTCCCCAAGGGGGAGGGAGGTACTGGAGCTGGGAAAAAAACAGAGCACAGGTTTCCCCTCAGTATGTTGGCACAGTATAGGAACCACTGTCAATAACAGCTAGTCAATCCCAGCCCAGCGGGAAACCCAACATAAAAAATGCACACAAGCAGACAAAAAAACTAAACAGAAAAGTATCAAACGTTTAATAAGGGAACATAATGAAATGTTTTCTGGATGCTGTTCACATCTACAAGAATATTCCACTCAGACGACGGTGTAGCTGGTAAACACAGCTCACAGAAAGCAGCAGGCAGACACCATGCAGTAAATCACTGATGCAAGTCAGGTCTCGTGCTGAAAGGAAAGCAGAGTACCATGGAGGGTATGGAGACAGGGCAAATATAATCTGTAAATGTGTAACTTCAGACTGGACACCACAATTAATGGGGAATTATTGTTTTAAATACTTCCCAGGGAATGTTCTACTGTATACAGTATGTAGATATGTTTGTGAGGTTTTTAGATGAATACAATGGGATTGTTGTCTTGACAGACTTTATGCAAACCTTGACTTCCTACATTTTAGGAATGAATGCAGCTGATAATGATGTACTGTATGGTAACAAAAACCACAATGTTATTCAAATGATGTTGGATTGGGTACTTTCCCTGATAAACTATTTGCAGTGTGATATGATACGAACAGTACAGAAAACTTAACTCAAAGGTTTGAAAGTCTAACAGTACTACGAATCTACTTGACAAAACTTCTTGTGTTAAGACTTCCAGAAATACTAGCTACTTATCGTCATCAGTCAATTTGTGCATTCAACAAACAGTATTGCAAAAAAAAAAAGCTGCTCAGCGGTACAAACAATCAGGCATAAGTGACCTGGATACCAACCCAACAACAAGTAATGCCAGGTGTACTACACGACTTTCAAAATTAGAACATTGTTGAGCCTCACATTAAACGACTGTCTTCCCTGTATTTTTTTGTCTTGCCAACTTAGTGGTTCGCACACTAAACGATGTGGCAATGACAAGTTTTGAGAACGGTGATCAGCAATAGCCAATGATAGCTCGCCAGAGCTACGTTATATTGCATCACCTAGAATCACCTAGACTCTAGACATCACCTAGACCTAGACATCACCTAGACTCTCAAGCTGGAGCGATGACTACTACTAGTATGCGTTTATACTTGCCTTTAACCAAAGCCAAAGTGTCTCATCATTACAGCTCTGAAGTTCCCAAGTAATGTTATTCAGTTCAAAATGTATTGGCTAGATATTTCAACTGTATGGCAAGCATGAATGTCTGACTGAAAACATTTATGAGACTGCACCATTATGTGTGCAAGACAAAAAACGACAGGAAGGACGGTTGTTTAATGTGAGAGGCTCTGTCGTGCCTGCTCCCGCTCTCCCTCTCTGGCACTCGAGGGCACCAGGCTGCCCTTCATTACGCACACCTGTCACCATAATTACGCGCATTAGCGCTCACTGGACTCCTTCACTTTGTTGATTGCCTTCCCCATTTCTGTCTGCTCCACTGTTTGTTCCCTGCGTCTGCAATTAATGTCGTTATGTGTTCATGTCACGACGCTGTCCTGTCCTATTCCTTGTCCGTTGCTATTAAATGTTCACTCCCTGCACCTGCTTCTCATCTGTACCAGCGTCAATCCTTTTGTTTGGATTTTGAAAGTTGTGTACACCCGGCATAAGTCTTGAAGTGATTTAAAATGTAAAACTTGAAGTCTTCAATAAGCCTACAGGCTCTCATAACCATTGTCCCCTTAGGAAATAAAAGCCCGGGGGAAATATCAGATCCTCTAGACGGATAGAACCGTGCTCTAAAAGGGCTACATTAAACACAACGATTGGCCATTAGGAGACATTATTAAGCAGATGAAGAGTATCCTACCAGTCTGAAACATTCAAATGCAAAGCCCTGAACAACAAAACAAACAAAACAACTGCACAATAATACTGGTTGCACCATATACAACAGCTTGTATGAAGACAAAGAATGGATAATGACTGCTGGATGTGTTAGCTGAAGTGGAAAGGATAGTATTATGTGTTCCTAATCCATAGTGATGGTAGTTATAATGAGACAGAAGACAGAGATTAACCAGGAAGGGACAGACATTGAAATGTAGTCACTACAGCCACATGGAGGGAGATGATTGGTCCATTCCGTCATGAAGACTTGAAGGGGGAATGTAATTGGGTGGCTCTTAGCTTGTGGCATACATGCAGCATACCCAGACAGACATACGGTACGCTACCCGCTGCTCTTGAGAGGAAACAAACGTTTGGAAGCCAGGGGCGACCCCAAAGCCCAGCTGGTGGGGGAAAGGAGGCTCTGACTGTGTGTGAATCTGAACCTTTACTCCGGCCTCATAGGATGTCTCATCTGGGGGAGGGACCAGTAAACACGTCACCAACTAACAGAGAGCAGTAACAGTGATGCATTGACGAATAGGACAACATTCGGGGTTTGGACCCCGAATATAAGCAGTCAGCCAGCCATCCAGCCTATTGGTGTTCATCTTACTGAGCCCCAAAACAGCTGTGCCCAGATTTGAGGACACCAGCCCAAATTAGTTCAGAAACTGTGATTTCTTGTCATTCAGCCATCTTGCAATAATTGATCATACCCGCTCAAAGCTTGATTGGTGGACGTGTTTGTAAACATATTGCTCCAAATTTCAACACCAAGTGATTCTATGTTTTGTTGGTATATAATGAATGTGTCCTTTAACGACTGTTTTTTTAGGTCAGACTTGTCTTCCACTGAGATTGTGAGAGGGTTACATGTTTGTATCATGTGGTTGTAGTGAGGTAGATATGGGCTGGTTCTGGTGAAGGGACGTATGATAAGTCATGTATTCATCAGTTCCTCTGAAAAGGGTTTGAAAAGCTATAAAGAGTCGAAGGACATGGGGTTAAAAAAATGTATCAATCCATTTGGATTTGATTTGAGATGGTGATACTAGTATGATAGTTGAATCCGTCCAGATTTATATGGTACAATAATCAATTCAGTACAATTAATGTCAATGAATTGCTCTAGTCATTAGAGGAGATTAATTTGCTGTATATACAACAGCTATTTTGCAGGGAGTCAGTTGATTTCAGATTTGTTTGGATTGTGGTGTCCAATTGTCTGTTTTAGAGATGCACTTAAGCAATAATCTCATGTTATTCTTTTGAATATGGAGAGAGGGGTTTTGAAGAGCCCCTTGATAGGAAATCTTCTTTGGGATAAAATAACTTGTTGAATAACTTGTAGGTCAAGGTGTAATTTTCATGTATTCAAATATTTTTCTGGAATTTATTTATAATCCTGATAATTACATTTTGTAACTCAGTCAGCAGGAAAAGTTATACAAACCCTGAACCCTGAGTTTTCACTAACTTCTGAAGAGAAACTAAGTTGTGACTTGAGGATCTTCAATGAGTGTATAAAACATGACATTGAGACTCCGACGACACTTTTTTGAGGTCCTTCACAATAAAGTGGTTGCCAAAGGAAATATCTGTCAACAGCTGTATCTTTCAACAGCTGTATTTCACCTTCCTGTCACTGTTTCAAGTTATAATCACAGGACTTCATAAAGCTGCAGGCTGAGTGGCATGTTATTGCAATAGGTTTGATAGTGTGTTGTTGGGGCAAAATGGTCTGTTGCAGTCTAATGCTATGTAAATGCTTTCGTTGAATAATACTATATGTCCTATATCACTGGTCATTTTCCACAAATGTCCAGTACCCTCTTCATACACTGCACAAAATAGTGATTTGTTACTGTCTCCTTGTCTAAAGGCCCAGCAAAGGCTGAATTCTTGTTATATCTATTTAGGCTTTAAAGATCGTATCACTCCCCAATCTTAGACACATAGGCTGTGAAAACTGGTTAGAACCTGTTCTTGTTTGGACGATGCTTTAAGAAATTGGAGCCAAGTACCCCTTATCTCTCATGTAAGCTTGCCTCCCCTAGGAAGGGTAAACAGCTCTTTGTGTAGATGAAGTATAATTCATCAGCAATAGTTCAGTTCCTCTCCAGTTTCATCCGGAGTGTGAGCTTCCCTGCAATTGCTTGAATAAACTCTTATAAACAGAATAATGAGCTCTGCCTGTTCCTTGGAACGAGTTTTCCTCAACAGTGTGATGCTACAGTATTTTTTTTCTCGCATTAAAATGATTACTCATTTTCATGACATGTTTTGTTTTGGTTGGGGTTTTAATGTGAAAATCAATGTGGGTATTACGGGCATACCTCCCTGTTCTATTAATGAAGTCCAGGGAATTTTTGGGAGCATACCCCGAACATTATTACTTCTCTCTCTCTCTCTCCACTGATTACAGGGAAAAGACTCTGCTAAGAGGGTCTGTTAATGACCCATAGCATTAGCCAATTAGCTATTTGAGATTCAGGATTATCATTTTTTTTTTAAGTCTACAAGGCTCCATTATTTTAATGTTTGATCAAGGAAATTGATGTTTGACATTCACTGGCATAATCTGGAATCTGTGGGTGCTATTATCCTGCCCTGTGGTTACAGTTAGTGAAAATGGCAGGACAGTGAAATAGATGACCTAAGGATTTGAAAAAAAGGATGGCCATTGCGACCACGAGGAAAGCGTTCAGTTCAGTTCGGTATGAAAATGACACTTGAGGTCCTAATATTGCCTTATTTTAATATTCGTATCTGACAACTGGCTGATGCCAACTAGGGAATATTGCTCCATTTTGACTGGTCATCAGATACAGGCCAATTTATAGGACCGTGCTTACAGGCACTGTAGCCTATAGCCTAAAGTCTTTTTTCAGCTCTAATTTCAATATCATCTGAAATTTATCCACACAAGGTAAACTAAATCCTTAGAACATCTGTTTGATACGCTGTACCAGATATGCTCAATTATCCGTGATTTGTATTTCTACTGAGTGGAGTTGATTTAAGCGAGAGAGCTTCTGAAGACGTGTCATTTCTGCTGAATGCGTGCTACTCTTGGGAGCCAATTCTGACTACACTTTAATCACGGCCAGTAATTCAAGCTTAGTCATTTTTTTTGCCCTCTCTTGCGAAGCCACGGTGATTGTGCTACATTGCTTTTTTGTTACACCGGAAAATGTAAAGTTCACACTGAAATGGTTTTCCTTCTTACTAAAAAAGTTAACAACGACTTGCTATGGTTCTACGCATTTTGTGAAAAGCCAACCAAAGTCTTCCGAATGTTATTGTTTCTCTCTACACAGTGTTATTACGCATCACTGAATCCAATTTATGCAGCATCCAGCGATATTATACTACTTTTCTCCCATCCTAAGTGGGATCAGTCATTGCCAGCAACATTATATGGAAAATGTACTTTTGAGCTGTCGGAGATGTGTGGGGTACTTTAGCTCTGGCCCACCAATAGCAGTGTAAATAAATGTATAGACAGTGTCTGCTTGGTACATCCAATCCGTCTTTCCCTCTGTATCCATTGTTGGATGCATAGTGGGTAATGAATACCACATTGTTACTACTTCCGTTCAGAGTCATTAGACTGTTTTTTTTGTCCAGGATTAGCTAATGCCCTGGCTGCATGTTATTCCATGCATGAATGGTAAACACAACTGATTTTGCTCCAGGCTCTGAGACACAGTAGGTATAGCCAATGACAAGACGAGGAAGAAGGGTTGGAGGTTTGGATAAAAACACGGACAAAAAGCAGAGCGAGAGGAGGAAGGAAGGAAGGAAGGGAGGGAGGGAAAGGTGTTTGTGCGAGAGGCTGAGTATTAGGTACCAGTTGCTGCTGACATGACACAAAAGTTTGAAAACCAGGGGCCACACCAAATCCCAGCTGGTCAATGAAAGGAGGCTCGTCCTGGCTGTGGATCTGAACCTTGATGCCTGCTTCGTACGAGGTCTCGTCTGTGGATACATACAGCAGGCCAGAGAATGTAACAACAGAAACCTCTGCTCCTCTCCTTACCCGGAGTGAAGGCATTAAGTGGTGTGTTGGGAATGGGATGTTTTTTACTGGATATCGGTTGTTGTGGTAAAAGCCAATGTTGAAATGCACTGTTAAGAAGGAACCCTTTTTCCCAAGATGGAGACATTAAATGTTGTGTTGGATAAGTGTTTGAACAGCATCATCTGTTGTTGTAATACTGTCCAGGTGAAATGCTGTGCTGTAGGAAGGCACCTTGAATGCATGTCAGTTGGCTGGTTGATTTTCAAAGTTCATTCTACCATGGCCCAAAGTCCAGTCATTACTGCATTAAAATGGACAGATTAGTTATTGTGGGATTCTAACTAAAGTTATACGACTGCGTACTCACCTGTCTCTCCCCAAACAGGTAAATATTCGTCCTGTTGAATGTCTAGCATGATCTCCAGCCCGTTTCCTGTCCCGCCCTTTAACGTCGTCAACAACGGGTTGCCGTCCAGGCCAGAGTTGAAGGTGTAGCATTTCCCATACCGCGTGTAAATCTGCAAGAAGAAGAAGGTAAATGACATTAATTCAACGTAACAACATTGTTTTGACATAGCGAGTAAACAGCACAGTCACTTTGTGTAATGGTTGCTCTCTGTCTTGCTCTCTGTCAAGACTAATTTACTGCAGGTTGCAATTGGGGATAGGGTTGCTGGGCAGGTAAGCTTCGGAGGTCATTATCAGAGAAAACACTGAACCAAACAAGATGCTATATAGATTGATGAATTAATAAATAATTGAACACCGGTAACATAGCAACTGGCAATCTTTACCCAGCCCCATTTTATATTCCGCCTGAGTAATTTATATACTTATTTAGGACTTATTTTTTTACTTATTTTCCATTAAAACAGAACGTTTTTGTTAAGCAATATAGGCAAAGCCCACCCACCCTCTCCCATCCCACCAAGCACTAAATTAAGTTGTTCAAATGCAATTTATATTAGGAAGTGACTTATATTATGGACCCTAGGAAAGCATGAATTTATGCCATTGCAGCTCAATGGTAAACTAATATTAACTGTTGGTGCACACTATATTTAGCCCGTAGCTGTACCCAACTAGTTGTACTGATTCAGAGATGTACGGTGCTGATTTCCCAGTATAACAGCACCGTGTTCTTTTGGCACCTCTCACAACTTACATTGACGTTTCGTGTATTTTTTTTCTTCAATTTGAGTAATTCTCTCCGAGATGGGCAACTTTCCTCTCATGTCTGCCAACAGAGCAGAAGTTAGCCTTAGGAGCTTCTTAGAATGCTGCATCTGGCTTTTCATAACTGACACTCATGGCTGGTGAGCTATATCTAAAAACTCAAAGTTAAAATAGGTAAAGGCAATAAGGCCTTTAAATTCTAGGTCCATTTGGCTGCGTAAGTGATTTTATTTCACAGAGGTGGAATTGATTGGCCATGGAGTGATCTGAGGGTTTTTATCTACACTAAGCATGTACTGTATGTCGTACAGTTATCCTCCACGTGTATCTTAGTAACCACAGGAAATGAAAAGTGATTTAGCACAAAGGTATAGGCATATACAGTGTACACACAGATGCTGGGTCTTAATTGGACAGGATTTGAACGTTTAGTCCATAATGTTGCTTGATCGGTGGTTAGGCTATTTTCTGGCCAAAAGTAAGCTACATGAAAAGTGCAATACTGTTAATAAGTATGGGTTTTCAGTTAATTTATGTAAATCACAAAGCTGGTGCAGGAAACTTCTCAGCAACAAAAGAGTGATCAAATGAAGACCCTACATCTGTCCACATGGACATATTGTACATCCAAGATCATGGGATGAGACTTGCTTGCCTCTCTTGTTTTGCTATTTCAACTACCGTGTACAAGGTACACCCGTTTGTCGGGAGAATTGTGTCTCATCTAACTAATAAGGCCTTACGATGGATAAGGTCACCACTCATTTTACACTGCCAAATCCCATTTGGTTTGAGCTGGGGCGTAATATGTCAGTATTTAATAGCCACTGGCAGACATGAGCATGGTCTAGACAAGCCCTGTTGCTGGAATAATCACCATTGCTGTTCCTGGCTCAATGCTCTGGTCCCACAGCTATACATTTGATGAGAAACAGGAAACCCATAGGGAGGAATCCTATGGCGTGGGCAAAAGATTTTCCTTTCAATATCCATTGTGGTGAAAGTTTTTAGAGAGAGGGATGACTCTGATAGCATAACAAAGCCTCTCTCCAGAGATCAGAGTCAGTCTTCCATGTCCCATCTCAGACTCACATGGGCTCAGACAGACATGACAGGGCTTCAGATTCCTCTCCCCTCCTGTCCATAATGAGGCCCTCTGAGCAACTGGCCCCTGCCAGAACCAAAATGTCAGCTGGATTTCTAACGCTTTTAGGTTTAACCTTATAAAAACAGCAGCTCGAATGTAATAAAATCTCTATAACGAGCCTTGCATGCCTCACATTGAACTACCTAATCTTTGTGGGAAATCTCTGTCAAAACTGTCAAAAGACGGCACCTGAAGACAAAAGTCTTCCGTTAGATGGAATTTGATATAATCGGATAAAACTTGAAATGACACACACGATAAAAATATCTGTCTGTCAGCTACTTAAAGGGATAGTTCACCCAAATTACAAAATGAAGTATTGGTTTCTTTACTCTGTAAGCAGTCTATGGACAAGGTATGACGGCAATCCAAGCATGGATTGCTGTCATACCTTGTTCATGGACTGCTTACAGGGTAAGGAAACCAATTTGTCATTTCGTAATTGAGGTAAAATCTCTTTAAACACAGGCCCCAAGTTGTCTACTCATATTTTGTC
The DNA here is from genome assembly GCF_057628025.1 of Oncorhynchus mykiss. Classification (NCBI taxonomy): domain Eukaryota; kingdom Metazoa; phylum Chordata; class Actinopteri; order Salmoniformes; family Salmonidae; genus Oncorhynchus; species Oncorhynchus mykiss. The sequence goes on from NC_143049.1 coordinate 14,132,452, forward strand.
CAATCTTATACTGTTGATAAATTGGTTATGTCTAGCGAGCTTTTGAATGTGACTAACAATGACATTTTCTTTCCATGTCAAATTGAACAGCAATCTTTTTGAAGACTGCCAATAGCTTTGAGGTAAAAATGATTGAGAGCAACCGACTGCTATAGACTAGTGCAGTCTGGGGCTTATTTTGACTGATGAAGCCAGCCATCTCTCTGGGGGATAAGCTCATGTAATGGATGGACAGTGTCAATAGAATGTCCAGATGTTTCATTTGAAACGCTGGAACTGTCATTAGTACTCATTTATAATGTTGGAATTATCAATGCTTTTATTATTCTCCCCTGCTAAGAGAGAGGGACACAAAGGCGGAGTGGTTTGAATAGCACTCACTGAAGTTCATGTTTCGAGAGGTCATGTGATAGCGTTGAGGGTTGACTTTGTTATACTGTCCCACTGTGCTTCGAAAATCAGCCAACATGCAAACAATGCGCAACTGTGATCTATGTTAGGAATAAAAAGAACCGTATTTCTACCCGATCAATACCATCCTATAAACTAGGCGTATCTGTATTCTTTTGTATTCTTACAATTCACTGAACAACTATTATGTTGTATAAGCAAAACAAAAAGAAAATGACAAGGTCAAGACAAATCCATCTGACCATACCGGTGGCTAAGCCTTAAAACATCAGTGTCTTCAATCCTGCCCAGAGAATATCCGCTAGAGTGAATATCATTCAAACACACCATTGAATGAATTATAAATACCTTGTACACAAAACGCACATCAGCAACCCCACACAGACGTCTTTCGTGATATCTCTAGGCTATATTACTTTACATACTGTGGTGAAGTTCTGGTGAGTACAGTTTTCCCCCCGGAACCTGCATTCCAGCAACATGTCCTCCAGTTGGTGGCCCAGCCTGCCAATCATCTCGGTGGTGTTGACATGGTAACGAGGAGGCGGGGTGTAGCCGTTGAAGTCCAGCAGGCTGAGAAGGTTGTACTTGTGGTTGTCCCTCAGAAGTGCCAGGCTCTTCTCCAAAACCGAGTGGTTCTGGTGCATCAGGTCCATCCAGTAACCACAGTGGTACAGGTCAACCTTGGTCAGACTGGACACCCGGAACAGGTTGTGGTTGCAGAAGGTCACTGCCGGGAATGACATGTTGTGAGTCCACTCCATCTTAATCCTGGTGACGGCCGGGTAGGACATCAGGTAGAGGATGCGGTTCCAAGACCAGGTGAACAAGAGACTCACACACACAAAGAAGGCCAGGAGCCAAAGGATCCGTTGGGTCAGGGTCTTGTCTGGGGAGAAGACGAACATCAGCCCGTGGACTTTTGTCCTCCTCATGAAAGCTACGGTGATCTCCATCCATGATTGTTTGAGCATGCTCTTCCTCCTCTTTCCTGTTTTGTTCTGGATAGTGGTCTCCTGGGCATCGTTAGGTAGAGACGCAGGGCTGATTGATTCTGATGTGGGGGCAGTTACCATAATGATCTCTGTTCCAAGGCTACACATACGGTTCAAGACAAAAGGCAGTCTTTTTAGTCAAGCTTCGGGCTATTCATTTTACATACAGAAATCATGATGGGTTTTCTGGTTGAATTGGTGTCAAAAATCCCAGGCAAAACATACAAATAATATCCTTTCCGATGCTCCAGATACACACAGCTGTCCAGTACTCAGGCTTGAATAGTCTTTGCAAACCAAACAAACAAAAAGGCACGTACTGTATTTGACTTTTTAGGGATATACATCACGATTGATTTACATCACGATTTAATAAAAAAATGACGCATTAATTTCTCGATCGACAGAATTCCTCTCTTTATTATCCAACACTAGTCTCTCATCAACAGATGAACAGGTGTGATAATAACATGTTGCAGGTGCAGGGGTCTAGTTCAATTCCTGAAGCAATCAGTCACTTAGGAAATCTGTAAAGACATACCCTGTTGCTCAGATGTTGTTTCACTCTTTCTCCTCATCACCTTCTTCTTCATATCCGCAACGCTGCTCCCAGTTTCCAGTGATTTGTGCCTTTTGTGCAGAAGCTGCCTAGAAAGCTCTCAACTCCTCCCTCCTGCTCAGCTGGAGGAGATACTTTTGGTCTTGGGACTTAAAGCAGGAATATAAAGCTATTTCCCCTCCTCACTCTCTTCTCTCTACAGTCGAATGGGAATGAGGGGGAGCCAGTGAGTGAAAATGCTTCCCTCCTGTGATGGAATAGGCACTCCAATAATGGCAAAAATGGGGGGTGGGTAAGGCGACAGGTATTTCCACCACTCACGCATAAATATTAAGAGTGCTCCAGAATGAAACACAGCGAAAAGTCCTAATGCAACAAAGAAGGGCTGATTCCATCCACTGATATCTACACTCTGCTAGTGCCGCAAAAGTAGCCGTTTTTTTCTCTCCACGTGATCAATTAGAAACGGTGTTATTGATAAACCAGGGAACAGCAATCCAGATACTAGCCAATGGGCAAGACCTCAAATGACACCCTCCGAATTGTATTTGAAAATCAAATGTATTCCAGTAATCCGGCAATATCAAATGTCACTTTGACCACTTGTTTGTGGTTCTTCGGGTCTTAGACAGTTCTACATGTTAGTTTCACAACAAACAAAAAAAGGTGCAATGAAGCACAGGGAGCTTTGATGCAATTAACAGATATGAAGCACAGGGAGCTTTGACGCAATTAACAGATATGAAGCACAGGGAGCTTTGATGCAATTAACAGATATGAAGCACAGGGAGCTTTGACGTAATTAACAGATATGAAGCACAGGGAGCTTTGACGCAATTAACAGATATGAAGCACAGGGAGCTTTGACGCAATTAACAGATATGAAGCACAGGGAGCTTTGACGTAATTAACAGATATGAAGCACAGGGAGCTTTGACGCAATTAACAGATATGAAGCACAGGGAGCTTTGACGCAATTAACAGATATGAAGCACAGGGAGCTTTGACGCAATTAACAGATATGAAGCACAGGGAGCTTTGACGCAATTAACAGATATGAAGCACAGGGAGCTTTGACGCAATTAACAGATATGAAGCACAGGGAGCTTTGACGCAATTAACAGATATGAAGCACAGGGAGCTTTGACGCAATTAACAGATATGAAGCACAGGGAGCTTTGACGCAATTAACAGATATGAAGCACAGGGAGCTTTGATGCAATTAACAGATATGAAGCACAGGGAGTTTTGACGCAATTAACAGATATGAAGCACAGGGAGCTTTGACGCAATTAACAGATATGAAGCACAGGGAGCTTTGATGCAATTAACAGATATGAAGCACAGGGAGCTTTGATGCAATTAACAGATATGAAGCACAGGGAGCTTTGACGCAATTAACAGATATGAAGCACAGGGAGCTTTGACGTAATTAACAGATATGAAGCACAGGGAGCTTTGACGCAATTAACAGATATGAAGCACAGGGAGCTTTGACGCAATTAACAGATATGAAGCACAGGGAGCTTTGACGCAATTAACAGATATGAAGCACAGGGAGCTTTGACGCAATTAACAGATATGAAGCACAGGGAGCTTTGACGCAATTAACAGATATGAAGCACAGGGAGCTTTGACGCAATTAACAGATATGAAGCACAGGGAGCTTTGACGCAATTAACAGATATGAAGCACAGGGAGCTTTGACGCAATTAACAGATATGAAGCACAGGGAGCTTTGACGCAATTAACAGATATGAAGCACAGGGAGCTTTGATGCAATTAACAGATATGAAGCACAGGGAGCTTTGACGCAATTAACAGATATGAAGCACAGGGAGCTTTGACGCAATTAACAGATATGAAGCACAGGGAGCTTTGACGCAATTAACAGATATGAAGCACAGGGAGCTTTGACGCAATTAACAGATATGAAGCACAGGGAGCTTTGACGCAATTAACAGATATGAAGCACAGGGAGCTTTGACGCAATTAACAGATATGAAGCACAGGGAGCTTTGACGCAATTAACAGATATGAAGCACAGGGAGCTTTGATGCAATTAACAGATATGAAGCACAGGGAGCTTTGATGCAATTAACAGATATGAAGCACAGGGAGCTTTGACGCAATTAACAGATATGAAGCACAGGGAGCTTTGACGCAATTAACAGATATGAAGCACAGGGAGCTTTGATGCAATTAACAGATATGAAGCACAGGGAGCTTTGATGCAATTAACAGATATGAAGCACAGGGAGCTTTGACGCAATTAACAGATATGAAGCACAGGGAGCTTTGACGCAATTAACAGATATGAAGCACAGGGAGCTTTGACGCAATTAACAGATATGAAGCACAGGGAGCTTTGACGCAATTAACAGATATGAAGCACAGGGAGCTTTGACGCAATTAACAGATATGAAGCACAGGGAGCTTTGACGCAATTAACAGATATGAAGCACGGGGAGCTTTGACGCAATTAACAGATATGAAGCACAAGGAGCTTTGACGCAATTAACAGATATGAAGCACAGGGAGCTTTGACGCAATTAACAGATATGAAGCACAGGGAGCTTTGACGCAATTAACAGATATGAAGCACAGGGAGCTTTGACGCAATTAACAGATATGAAGCACAGGGAGCTTTGACGCAATTAACAGATATGAAGCACAGGGAGCTTTGACGCAATTAACAGATATGAAGCACAGGGAGCTTTGACGCAATTAACAGATATGAAGCACAGGGAGCTTTGACGCAATTAACAGATATGAAGCACAGGGAGCTTTGACGCAATTAACAGATATGAAGCACAGGGAGCTTTGATGCAATTAACAGATATGAAGCACAGGGAGCTTTGACGCAATTAACAGATATGAAGCACAGGGAGCTTTGACGCAATTAACAGATATGAAGCACAGGGAGCTTTGACGCAATTAACAGATATGAAGCACATGGAGCTTTGACGCAATTAACAGATATGAAGCACAGGGAGCTTTGACGCAATTAACAGATATGAAGCACAGGGAGCTTTGACGCAATTAACAGATATGAAGCACAGGGAGCTTTGACGCAATTAACAGATATGAAGCACAGGGAGCTTTGACGCAATTAACAGATATGAAGCACAGGGAGCTTTGACGCAATTAACAGATATGAAGCACCGTTCTGTTGATTTGTTCGGACAGCCTCTCAAGAGCCTCAAGAACCAGCTAGGCAGAGGAAATTGGACCCAAGAGTATTGAGATCCATGTCAGCACAGCACTCGTGCAAGTGCGGTACAGGTTTTTTCCCCACTGGAGTATAATAGACATAATGTACTGCTAATTGGGAAAAGTCCTACAGTGATTGTAGCAGATGCTTATTGAGGCTCAAAAACACTGAAACAGATGTTCAAAGACTACCCAGGCAGTCACCTGTATCTAGCAAGCAGTGGAGGCTGCTGAGGGGAGAACGGATCGTAATAATGGCTGGAACGGAGGAAATGGAATGGCATCAAACACATCAAAGACATCCATCACATGGCATTGAAACCATGTGATAGATGCATTTGATACCATTCCGCTCCAGCCATTACCATGAGCCCGTCCTCCCTAATTAAGGTGCCACCAATCTCCTGTGCTAGCATGTCACACCTTTGTTACTGCAATGTTGCAAACTTATTTTAAATCGTTTTCAAATCAATTTTAGGGTACAGCATATATTCCTCAGATTAAGCCTACCTCTGTGACTTTTTTCCTACTAGTTCCCCTTGGAACCAGGTGTCTGTCTGTGTTTGTAATGTTGAGCATCCCAGTGATGAGTGTAATGCTGCAATAATGTGCCATAAGTGGTCCAGGAATGTCAAAAGCATCCATAAAACTCTCAAAGATACTCTGATATTCATAAACTGGCATGACACATTCTTTAAACCATGCGCTTCGTGGTGTCCCCAAATCTCATTCAAGCAAAAAGGCTGCGTCAATACATAGTCCTGAATATTAAACAGGATATGATAGAGTCTCTCCTGTTGAGGACAGCCTCTCATTGACTAGATGTAGAATAGTACATGTAAATCCATCTCATCACAGATAATTTAACACAATTTTAGCAGATTGGCAACTTTTCAACTACTTACTACTTTTCTGCTACTTCGCAACTACTTAGCATGTTAGCTAGCCCTTCCCCTAACCCTAACCCTTTTTAGCTAACCCTCCCCCAACCCTAAACTCAACTCTAACCCCTAGCCTACCTAACATTAGCCAGCTAGCTAACGTTAGCCACCTAGCTAAAATTCACATATATATATATTTTGCAAATTTGTAACATATTATACGAATTGTAATTCATAACATATACAAAACGGGTGATGGACAACCACAGATTAATACATACCATGGAAACGTAACATATCATACTAAATGGAGTGTCTCGGATTTATGTACAGAATAATATAAAATGCTCTGAGACCAGGTTGTTTTAGGAGGGAAAGAGTAGGTGAAGAGTTGACTCGCATTTGAATTACCTTTTGCTTGCACAGTCCAATTGAGTTCTTAACGAACACCATGTCTTATCTGATCATTAAACGCCTTCCTGTGGGGTCTTGTCAAACCAGCCTTTTAATTATGCTTTCCCTCTCCCCATTAGTTTTGCTACATAAAGAACACTTCAATCAACAACAAGACCAGATTTAAAACAGTTTTGCTTTGATGATTTTGTCTAGAAACAAGTTGAATGAAAAATGAATAGAATGAAAAGATCTTTGGAATGAAGGTTGACTACTGACTATCTCTCTGCATCTAATGAAGCTGGAGCTGGAGCCTATATCTGAATTTGAATGTGAATGAATTTAAACCTCTGGTGCTGAAATAGAACACAAGTTAATTTTGTGCTTGTTGCCATGCCCCTTTTGGTTGAAGTACCTTGCTAAATAATGGGGCACAATGGTTCAAAATCAGTTCACTAGCTATGGTAGGTTCTGTACATGCAATCCACAACAAATCCTTTTGTTAACCACTTACAGTAGTTACAATGGCTGTCTATGAATTATTAATCATTCAGAAGAATAAAATAACACAAAAGTGATATACATTTAGCATTACTACTGTAGTTCATTTAGCATTAATACTGTAGTTCATTTAGCATTACTACTGTAGTTCATTTCGCATTAATAATGTGCTTTAGTCTTGATTTTAAAGTAAACAAATTAATTACCTTTGCAATACCGCCTCTATAAGAGTTATTGCTGACCGTTTCTGCCTGCTTATCGATCAACCATCCGCATTGATTTACAGCCCACTCTATTTCTTTGGGAACCTGTGATGTCTCCGGAATATTTAACCAGGGAAGTTAATTGCTAAAGCCCATTTGTTCCAAAAGCCTATTGTGGCCATGCAGGTCCAGAGGTCCATAGAGCTTTACTTGGTTTTCTAAAAGCTCCCTAGTCAGCATCTTGAGACCAAAGGACAATTTACAGCTTCCATTAGGAACCTCCTACCAGAGGTCACGTTGTGGCCATGCATGATAATCATAATTGCTACCACCCCCCAATATGGACCTTCCCTAGGGTCCTCTTACTTCACCACCACTTCTTTCCATCCACTTTCTCCTCGCTCTCTTTCTTTCTGTCTCTCTTTACAGGCTGTTACTGTAAACGCCTGATATAAGGCATTTAATAAACTGGGTTGTTGAAGCCCAGAATGCTGATTGGCTGACAGCCACGGGTATGACAAAACATTTATATTTACTGCTCTAATTACTTTGGTAACCAGTTTATAATAGAAATGAGGCACCCCGGGGGTTTGTGGTATTAAGGCCATTATACCACGGCTAAGGCACTCCACTCCAGGCACTCCGCGTTGCGTCGCGCATAAGAACAGTCCTAAGCCGTGCTATATTGGCCATTTACCACACCTCCTCTGACCTTATTGCTTAAGTAACCACCTGTAAAATGGTACAGAACAGGGATTGATGGAGATGTGCTGTTGAGACACTTTGCTCCTCTTTGAGCTAAAATTAATATATCCAAGCTTGTTCTTCACTATCCAAGTTGTATCAATTTTAAAGTGCACTTTCACACATGGTCCCAGCACACTTTACAAAGAGAAGGATTCAATCAAGTTAAACTATTCCACACTCACCTGACATTCCAACATTCACACTTATCTTATCATTGCTGTCTATCACCAGATCTTTCAATTACTTTTCTCCACTGACGAGGCTTGGGCTGAGACAGACGGTTGTACATTTCACACAGCTCAGCCCAACATACTAAGGCAAGCCAATTCTTAATTTTTTTATTTTTTTTTATTTTACCTTTATTTAACCAGGTAGGCAAGTTGAGAACAAGTTCTCATTTACAATTGCGACCTGGCCAAGATAAAGCAAAGCAGTTCGACACATACAACGACACAGAGTTACACATGGAGTAAAACAAACATACAGTCAATAGTACAGTATAAACAAGTCTGTATACGATGTGAGCAAATGAGGTGAGAAAAGGGAGGTAAAGGCAAAAAAAGGCCATGGTGGCAAAGTAATTACAATATAGCAAGTAAAACACTGGAATGGTAGATTTGCAGTGGAAGAATGTGCAAAGTAGAAATGAAAATAATGGGGTGCAAAGGAGCAAAATAAATAAATAAATAAAATAAATACTGTAGGGAAAGAGGTAGTTGTTTGGGCTAAATTATAGCTGGGCTATGTACAGGTGCAGTCATCTGTGAGCTGCTCTGACAGTTGGTGCTTAAAGCTAGTGAGGGAGATAAGTGTTTCCAGTTTCAGAGATTTTTGTAGTTCGTTTCAGTCATTAATAAGCGAAGTGGCATCTCAAAAATGCGGAACTTAACACATTCAATTGGAGTGTCATTTTTCTTTCAAGCTACAAACTCCAAGGATCACTCCCAGTAGCTTGTTTCTGGACAGTTCCAAAAGGATGTTAAAATGATATCTCAGTGAGATTATATTATGACACAGCCTCACTGAGCATATAAACGTCCTCTCACTGTCAACTGTGTTTATTTTCAGCAAACTTAACGTATGTAAATATTTGTATGAACATAACACGATTCAACAACTGAGACATAAACTGAACAAGTTACACAGACATGTGACAAACAGAAATTGAATAATGTGTCCCTGAACAAAGGGGGGGTCCAAATCAAAAGTAACAGTCAGTATCTGGTGTGGCCACCAGCTGCAAGTACTGCAGTGCATCGCCTCCTCATGGACTGCACCAGATTTGCCAGTTCTTGCTGTGAGATGTTACCCCACTCTTCCACCTGCAAGTTCCCGGACATTTCTGGGGGAAATGGCCCTAGCCCTCACCCTCCAATCCAACGGGTCTCAGATGTGCTCAAGGGGATTGTGATCCGGGCTCTTCGCTGGCCATGGCAGAACACTGACATTCCTGTCTTGCAGGAAATCACGCACAGAACGAGTAGTATGGCTGGTGGCATTGTCATGCTGGAGGGTCATGTCAGGATGAGCCTGCAGGAAGGGTACCACATGAGGGAGGAGGATGTCTTCCCTGTAACGCAAAGCGTTGAGACTGCCTGCCATGACAACAAGCTCAGTCCGATGATGCTGTGACCCACCGCCCCAGACCATGACGGACCCTCCACCTCCAAATCGATCCCGCTCCAGAGTACAGGCCTTGGTGTAACGATCATTCCTTCAACGATAAACCCGACTCTGACCATCACCCCCGATGAGACAAAACCACGACTCGTCAATGAAGAGCAATTTTTGCCAGGCCTGCCTTGTCCAGCGACAGGTGGGTTTGTGCCCATAGGCAAAGTTGTTGCCAGTGATGTCTGGTGAGGACCTGCCTTACTACAACAAGCCTACAAGCCCTCAGTCCAGCCTCTTTCAGCCTATTGCGGACAGTCTGAGCACGGATGGACGGATGATGCGTTCCTGGTGTAACTCGGGCAGTTGTTGCCATCCTGTACCTGTCCCGCAGGTGTGATGATCAGATGTACCGATCCTGTGCAGGTGTTGTTACACATGGTCTGCCACTGTGAGGACAATCAGCTGTCCGTTCTGTCTCCCTGTAGCGCTGTCTTAGGCATCTCACAGTACGGACATTGCAATTTATTGCCCTGTACACATTTGCAGTGTTCAAGCCTCCTTGCAGCATGCCTAAGGCACGTTCATGCAGATGAGCAGGGACCCTGGGCATCTTTCTTTTGGTGATATTAAGAGTCAGTAGAAAGGTCTCGTTAGTGTCCTAAGTTTTCATAACTGTGACATTAATTGCCTACCGTCTGTAAGCTGTTAGTGTCTTAACGACCGTTCCACAGGTGCCTGTTCATTCATTGTTTATGGTTCATTGAACATGCATGGGAAACAGTGGTTAAACCCTTTACAATGAAGATATTTTTTTAACTTAGTTTAGATATCCAGACTGTACCATAAAAGCAAGCGTGAAAGATTCACATTGTGCTCCCACTCTGCATAACGCATGTTCTTTATCACATTGCAGTTATGGCGAATCTGAAAAACATTTGAACAGCCAACAACTGCTTTCATAAACAATATGAGGAATGTTAATACTACATTTTTCCCTTAACATCAATTGCTGTGTTTTCTCCAGACACCAAATGACTATTGTCTTGACAATTATATATTTTTCTCTGTAAGTCATGTGTGAGGAGTATCTAGAAAGTGGATTTGTCAAAGATTGGCCCAAACACTTACTATATTTATGTTGGTGCACTCACTTTACGGATGAGACATTAGTTATGTTATGAGATCTTCTCAAAGGCAGCGTTGACTTTATTCAGGAATATTACCTGCTCAGGGGCAATAGTTAATGACTTTTCTGCTCTATAAAATTGGAACCGCTGCTGAAAATACATTTTCTATGGCCTCAGCGCTTGCACTGTAATTTTTCATAGTGGGTCTAACTATAACGTTCCATTTAATTAAACATTTACACAGTATGCATAATTTGAAGATTTACCATCATCAATGCATGATCAACTGTCCTGGTTGCGGTTAAAAACATCAGCAAAAAGACGGAATCCTTAGAGATGAAACACCACTTTACTTTCTTCTACAGCAGCATTTCGAGTGAGATTCCATTACTGCGTTAAAAGTACCTCAACAATCCCTGTGCAATGTTACAATTTTCCTTCTGAGTATTTACCACTGTGTTGAAGACCCAGAGGATTCATTAATAGGCCAGAGGAGAAGAGGGGCAGAGCATGGTTTGGACTGTATGGAGAGGAGAGAGCTAGCTCCTTCAAGGGCCATTGAGAAGGAACGCGTGTTGCTTCACACATCACCTCCCTGGCTGGCACCAATTAGACACCTCAGAAATACAGAGTGAGGAATAGAGCAAGGGGGAGGGAGGGAGATGGAGGGAAAGAGTATGAGACAGAGGGTGGGGAGATAGGGAGAGGTGTGGAGAATGAAAGAAGAGTTCCACCTGTATGATCAAAAAACAGTTTCTGTGATTATGAAGACAAGCTTCAAGCAGGGTTACAAATCCCAAATCAATAGATTGCCAAAAAAACAGTCATGTTGTAAGAAATTATTTAGGACGAATCATTCTCTGATGGTGCAATGTCTGAACCTCAAAAATATTATTGGAAATGAATCCGCAAACCTACAAAGAAAAACACTCAAATATTGTCCTAGTACCGAGATGTATCAAATTCTAATACAGGACATACAATTAAAAAGGGAAAAGAAAAAGAGTGAAAATGCATCTTGTATCGTCAACCCTCTTAAAGTCATTCTTGCAGATTGCGACTCTCGCCTCTTTTATCAAGGGTGACATCTTGTGGCTTGTTTCTAAATTAACCTAACCTCTGGCCCAGAGAGGAAGCAGGACAACCACTCTACATTCTACAGATGGAACGCCAAGAAACCAACAATAGATTCACATCAAAGACTTCCTTGAAATGTTGTGGTTTTATTCACATAAAATGTACAGTTAGGGTGAATATTGAACCATCTTCCCTCAGAAAAATCAAGGTCGTTTCAAGGAAGAGATTTCACGTTGTTGGAGATTTTATACACGCTCTAACAACTACGAAGGTGGAGTGTGTCACATCTGGTAGTGCAAAAGCAAAGAGAATGACAGGGCAGTTCAGCACAAAAAAAATGGTTTATTAACTCAAAAGGTAGCATGGGGAATCTTCATGTCCCAAAAGCTTGTTCACAAAAAATTCAGAAAATACTCGAAATCAACAACTGGCACTTTATGGCAGCAACTGAACGTTAACAAATCACTGGGGAAGATATTATTTTACCCCAGGGCAGAGAGAGCTTCAAACCTTAGGCATTGGGGTGTTGGCTGGTCCAAATGTTTGAAACAGAGCTTCAGTGTGTCCCTCCTCCAAACTCTCCCCCCATGTGAATGCCATTGCATCCCTATGTGCTACTGCTCTAATGGCAGCCAAGTGTTCAAAATGTATAGCTGCAGTCAATTACGTCTCTGTGGAGAGTTGCCACACCTTGTAATGAGTCATGTAGCCACCAGGTGGGGCCAAAAGCAGGCCATTCCCACCCTTGCACCCCTTGGGTACACACAAAGAGTACAGAAAATTAATTTTGGACTGTTACTATTTTTAAGATTCAGCTGAAGCTACAGATACAGAGCAGAAAGTATTTGTTAAAAGCTTTTCGAAGACTTCATAAAAACTGCCATCTTTTAAAAATCTCCTATTTAGTTATTCAGTGGGGAACTAAATGAAATGCATGAATCAGACTGTAGTCTGGGACCAATGACGTACATATCACACTCTCAGATAACCGACATGATCTTTTAACTTTCAATTCAAAATGATTACTAGGTTGCTCCCAAGTCTAAAATGATCTCTCTTCCAGACAGAGAGCGGTAAGAAGAATCCAGAAGTCAGCGGCCAGCAGGATTACTTATTTGTAATCAAAATTGCTGACATTTCCACCTGAGTGTGTGCTGTTGTATTCCCTGGGCAGACTGAGTCTGAGCCCCATGGCCTGAGCAGAGCCGAGAAGAGGCCGTCTGTATCAATGAATACCAGAAGCTGTTGCCTACACACAGCATGTTGTTCCCAGGTCCCCAAGCACAGCAGAGCAGGCCGCATCCACCTGAAGGAAACATATCTGTTCTGTCACTCAAAAATGTATAGTCCACAGACCACAGTCACACTTTGAGAGACTCCTCATTCCTTGAATTCTCTCATCCTCTCCAACAGATCATTCATTTCATGGATCATGCCCTTCTGGTGTGGTAGCGCAGTAGTGCTTTAAAATGTCCCAATGCATTGGGTTTGGGTTGTTCAGAATAAACTTTGTAGGGTTCTTCTTGAGATCTAACTGTTAAAGCTATTTTGCACATTCTGCAGAAAATAAAGCGGACTAAGCACTTGCCTTGGGCGTAATATGCTGTAGCTATTTCAAAACCAGTAAGACACAGTTATGATTCTACTCTGCACTTGTAATCACAAAACATGTTCAGTGCCTATTGAAAGTCTGCACCCCTTGAAGGTTTTTCATAAAAATGTTGTGTGCCTTAGAGTTTCATTCATTTAAATAAGGATTTGTTTCCACTGATCTACACACTAGCTGACAAGCTTGTGTGCGCAGAGCAGGACGAGAATTAAAAACCTGTCTTACCTTTTTGAAGTTAATAAATCCAATGTGAAATGTGAACAACAGTATCATTAACTAGCATTGAAAAAGTAAATCCATTCTTCTCTAATTAAACATCACTCCTTATTTTCTGAATTACACTTGTGACATTGTCAGTAGGCTACAGTAACCTATGCAACATTGTCAGTAGGCTACAGTAACCTATGCAACATTGTCAGTAGGCTACAGTAACCTATGCAACATTGTCAGTAGGCTACAGTAACCTATGCAACATTGTCAGTAGGCTACAGTAACCTATGCAACATTGTCAGTAGGCTACCGTAACCTATGCTTCAGAGGGGAGGGGCAGGTAGCCTACACACACACCAACATGCTTCACAGTAGGGATGGTGTTCTTTGGGTGATATGCTTTGTTGGGTTTGCGCCAATTGGAATGCTTTGCATTTAGGCCAAAAGGTTTTTACCACATTCTACAGAATCTCCCAAGTGTATTTTTTTTTTGCATACTTCAAATGGGATTCAAGGTGAGCTTTCTTGAGTAATGACTTCCTTCTTGCCAACCTACCATTTAAGCCGGATTGGTGGAGTACTCGGCATATTATTGTCACATGCACACTTTGACCAGTCTTGGCCATAAAAGCCTGTAGCGCTTTCAAAGTTGCCATTGGACTCTTGCAAAAGTATCCATCCCTCTTGGCTGAATTTCCTATTTTGTTTCATTACAACCTGTAATTTAAATAGATTTTTATTTGGATTTTAGATAAACAAAATAGTCCAAATTGGTGAAGTGAAGTGAAAAAATTACTTGTTTCAAAGAAATTTAACTGAAAAGGGGTACGTGTACAGTGGGACAAAAAAGTATTTAGTCAGCCACCAATTGTGCAAGTTCTCCCACTTAAAAAGATGAGAGACGCCTGTAATTTTCATCATGAAGCATGGTGGTGGGGATGTTTTCATCAGTAGGTACTGGGAAACGGGTCAGAATTATTTTTTATGTATTTTTTATATATAATTATTTATTACAAAAAAACACAAGGAAGGGGTAACATTAAAGTATTGGATAACACTATGTCTGGCGCAAACCCAACACCCCAACACCCCATCACCCCGAGAACACCATCCCCACAGTGAAGCATGGTGGTGGGGATGTTTTCATCAGTAGGGACTGTGAAACTGGTCATATTTTATTTTTATTTTGTATATATATGTAATTATTTATTACAAAAAAACACAAGGAAAGGGATAAGATTAAAGTTTTACAACATGAAGGACAAACAATACAGCATCAAGACACTATCAAACATGTATCAGTCTTTCCGCAACAGAGACATTATGTGTCTGTTTGCATGTGCATGATACTGATATAAAATATATGTCATAGTTTACTTTTTCATGATCACAATCTTGTGAAGCCTGAACCCTCCAAGATCCCCCCACAGTTCCCCAATAGCTGTCTCTCAACCATTCGAGACCCCTCCCACCCACCCATAAAAAAATACAATTAATTCCATTCCCCAGCCTCAAGAACCCCCGAATGCACCAACAACCAAGAGAATGAACTAAAGAGAAAAAAGGAAAAGACAGAAGAAAACAGCAAACAACAATGCAAAAAAGAAATAATAATAATAATACATTTAAAACAAAGGACATGAAGGACACTGGTCAGAATTGAAGGAAAGGTGGATGGCGCTAAATACAGGGAAAATCTTGAGGGAACCTGTTTCAGTCTTCCAGAGATTTGAGACTGGGATGGAGGTTCACCTTCCAGCAGGACAATGACCCTAAGCATACTGCTAAAGCAACACTTGAGTGGTTTAAGGGGAAACATTTAAATGTTTTGGAATGGCTTAGTCAAAGCCCAGACCTCAAACAAATTGAGAATCTGTGGTATGACTTAAAGATTGTTGTACACCAGCAGAACCCATTCAACTTGAAGGAGCTGGAACAGTTTTGCCTTGAAGAATGGGTAAAAATCCCAGTGGCTACATGTGCCAAGCTTATAGAGACATACCCCAAGAGACTTACAGCTGTAATTGGTGCAAAAGGTGGCCCTAACAAAGTATTGACTTTGGGGGGGTGAATAGTTATGCGCGCTCAAGTTTTATGTTTTTCTTGTCTTCTTCTGGTTTGTTTCACAATAAGAACATATTTTGCATCTTCAAAGTAGTAGGCATGTCGTGTAAATCCAATGATAAATGTCATGTACTGTCATGTTGTGTCTTGTCTCTGTCCTTTCCCTTCACCCTGTCTCCCTCTGCTGGTCGTTGTTAGGTTACCTTTTCTCCCCCAATTTCCTCCAGCTGTGCCTTGTCTCCTCCTAACCACCTCGTCACCCCGTTTCCCACCTGTTCCCTTTTTCCCTCTGATTAGGTCCCTATATCTCTCTCTGTTTTTGTTCCTGTCCTTGTCGGATTCTTGTTTGTTGTGTTTCATGCCTGAACCAGACTGTCGTCATGTTTGCTGTAACCTTGTCTTGTCCTGTCGGAATCTGCCGGTCCGTCTGAGCCTACCTATGTTTGGTAATTAAAGAAGCTCTGTTTAAGTTAATTCGCTTTTGGGTCCTCATTCACGCACCGTAACAGAAGAATCCGACCAAGAATGGACCCAGCGACTTCGGATCCTCTCCACTCAGCCGTCGGGATCCAGGGAGCGATGCTAGGCAGACACGAGCAGGAAGTGTCTGCTGCTCGACATGCCGTTGAGACCCTGGCCACCCAAGTCTCCAACCTCACAGAACAGGTTCACCATCTCCGCCTCGATCCACCGGCCACTTCCAGGGCTTTCGAATCTCCGGAGCCCAGAATCAATAACCCGCCGTGTTACTCTGGGGAGCCCACTGAATGCCGCTCGTTCCTCACCCAGTGTGATATTGTGTTTTCTCTCCAGCCCAACACTTACTCCAGGAGCACTGCTCGTGTCGCCTACGTCATATCTCTCCTTATTGGACGGGCTCGTGAGTGGGGCACGGCAATCTGGGAGGCAAGGGCTGAGTGTACTAACCAGTATCAGGACTTTAAGGAGGAGATGATACGGGTTTTTGATCGATCTGTTTTTGGGGAGGAGGCTTCCAGGGCCCTGTCTTCCCTATGTCAAGGCAATCGATCCATAACAGACTACTCTATTGAGTTTCGCACTCTTGCTGTCTCCAGTGGCTGGAACGAGCCGGCCTTGCTCGCTCGTCTTCTGGAGGGTCTCCGCGCAGAGGTAAAGGATGAGATTCTCTCCCGGGAGGTTCCTTCCAGCGTGGATTCCTTGATTGAACTCGCTATTCGCATTGAGCGACGGGTTGATCTTCGTCACCGAGCTCGTGGAAAGGAGCTCGCGCTCTCCGTCGCCCCCCTCTCCGCATCACTACCATCTTCCTCTGCCGGCTCGGGTGCTGAGCCCATGCAGCTGGGAGGTATCCGCATCTCGACTAAGGAGAGGGAACGGAGAATCACCAACCGCCTCTGTCTCTATTGCGGTTCCGCTGGTCATTTTGTCACTTCATGTCCAGTAAAAGGCCAGAGCTCGTCAGTAAGCGGAGGGCTACTGGTGAGCGCTACTACTCCTGTCTCTCCTTCAAGATCCTGCACTACCTTGTCGGTCCATCTACGCTGGACCGGTTCGTCAGCTTCCTGCAGTGCCTTAATAGACTCTGGGGCGGAGGGCTGTTTTATGGACGAGACCTGGGCTCGGGAACATGACATTCCTCTCAGACAGTTAAAGGAGCCCACGGCCTTGTTCGCCCTGGATGGTAGTCCTCTCCCCAGGATTCAGCGTGAGACGCTACCTTTAACCCTCACTGTTTCTGGTAATCATAGTGAAACCATTTCTTTTTTAATTTTTCGTTCACCTTTTACACCTGTTGTTTTGGGCCATCCCTGGCTAGTTTGTCATAATCCGTCCATTAATTGGTCTAGTAATTCTATCCTCTCCTGGAACGTCTCTTGTCATGTGAAATGTTTAATGTCTGCTATCCCTCCTGTTTCCTCTGTCTCTTCTTCACAGGAGGAGCCTGGTGATTTGACAGGGGTGCCGGAGGAATATCACGATCTGCGCACGGTGTTCAGTCGGTCCAGGGCCACCTCTCTTCCTCCACACCGGTCGTATGATTGTAGTATTGATCTCCTTCCGGGAACCACCCCCCCCCGGGGTAGACTATACTCTCTGTCGGCTCCCGAACGTAAGGCTCTCGAAGATTATTTGTCTGTAGCTCTTGACGCCGGTACCATAGTCCCCTCCTCCTCTCCCGCCGGAGCGGGGTTTTTTTTGTCAAGAAGAAGGACGGGTCTCTGCGTCCCTGCATAGATTATCGAGGGCTGAATGACATAACAGTGAAGAATCGTTATCCGCTTCCTCTTATGTCTTCAGCCTTCGAGATCCTGCAGGGAGCCAGGTTTTTCACTAAGTTGGACCTTCGTAACGCTTACCATCTCGTGCGCATCAGGGAGGGGGACGAGTGGAAGACGGCGTTTAACACTCCGTTAGGGCACTTTGAATACCGGGTTCTTCCTTTCGGCCTCGCTAACGCTCCAGCTGTCTTTCAGGCATTAGTCAATGATGTCCTGAGAGACATGCTGAACATCTTTGTTTTCGTTTACCTTGACGATATCCTGATTTTTTCACCGTCACTCCAGATTCATGTTCAGCACGTTCGACGTGTCCTCCAGCGCCTTTTAGAGAATTGTCTTTTTGTGAAGGCTGAGAAGTGCACTTTTCATGCCTCCTCCGTCACATTTCTCGGTTCTGTTATTTCCGCTGAAGGCATTAAGATGGATCCCGCTAAAGTCCAAGCTGTCATTGATTGGCCCGTCCCTAAGTCACGCGTCGAGCTGCAGCGCTTTCTCGGCTTCGCGAACTTCTATCGTCGTTTCATCCGTAATTTCGGTCAGGTGGCAGCTCCTCTCACAGCCCTTACTTCTGTCAAGACGTGCTTTGAGTGGTCCGTTTCCGCCCAGGGAGCTTTTGATCTCCTCAAGAATCGTTTTACATCCGCTCCTATCCTTGTTACACCTGACGTCTCTAGACAGTTCGTTGTCGAGGTTGACGCGTCAGAGGTGGGCGTGGGAGCCATTCTTTCTCAGCGCTCCCTCTCTGACGACAAGGTCCACCCATGCGCGTATTTTTCTCATCGCCTGTCGCCGTCGGAACGTAACTATGATGTGGGTAACCGCGAACTGCTCGCCATCCGGTTAGCCCTAGGCGAATGGCGACAGTGGTTGGAGGGGGCGACCGTTCCTTTTGTCGTTTGGACTGACCATAGGAACCTTGAGTACATCCGTTCTGCCAAACGACTTAATGCGCGTCAGGCGCGTTGGGCGCTGTTTTTCGCTCGTTTCGAGTTCGTGATTTCTTATCGTCCGGGCTCTAAGAACACCAAGCCTGATGCTTTGTCTCGTCTCTTCAGTTCTTCAGTAGCCTCCACTGACCCCGAGGGGATTCTCCCTGAGGGGCGTGTTGTCGGGTTGACTGTCTGGGGAATTGAGAGGCAGGTAAAACAAGCGCTCACTCACACTCCGTCGCCGCGCGCTTGTCCTAGGAACCTTCTTTTCGTTCCCGTTCCTACTCGTCTGGCCGTTCTTCAGTGGGCTCACTCTGCCAAGTTAGCCGGCCACCCTGGCGTTCGGGGTACGCTTGCTTCCATTCGCCAGCGTTTTTGGTGGCCCACCCGGGAGCATGACACGCGTCGTTTCGTGGCTGCTTGTTCGGTCTGCGCGCAGACTAAGTCCGGTAACTCTCCTCCTGCCGGCCGTCTCAGGTCGCTTCCTATTCCCTCTCGACCGTGGTCTCACATCGCCTTAGATTTTGTCACCGGACTGCCTTCGTCAGCGGGGAAGACTGTTATTCTTACGGTTGTCGATAGGTTCTCTAAGGCGGCTCATTTCATTCCCCTTGCTAAGCTTCCTTCTGCTAAAGAGACGGCACAAATCATCATCGAGAATGTTTTCAGAATTCATGGCCTTCCATCAGACGTCGTTTCGGACAGAGGTCCGCAATTCACGTCTCAATTTTGGAGGGAGTTTTGCCGTTTGATTGGGGCTTCCGTCAGTCTCTCTTCCGGCTTTCACCCCCAGTCTAACGGTCAAGCAGAACGGGCCAATCAGACTATTGGTCGCATCTTACGCAGTCTTTCTTTTCGCAACCCTGCGTCTTGGTCAGAACAGCTCCCCTGGGCAGAATACGCCCACAACTTGCTTCCTTCGTCTGCGACCGGGCTATCTCCTTTTCAGAGTAGCCTCGGGTACCAGCCTCCGCTGTTCTCATCTCAGTTCGCCGAGTCCAGCGTCCCCTCCGCTCAGGCTTTTGTCCAACGTTGCGAGCGCACCTGGAAGAGGGTCAGGTCTGCACTTTGCCGTTATAGGACGCAGACTGTGAGGGCTGCTAATAAGCGTAGAACTAAGAGTCCTAGATATTGTCGCGGTCAGAGAGTTTGGCTCTCCACTCAGAACCTTCCCCTTAAGACGGCTTCTCGCAAGTTGACCCCGCGGTTCATTGGTCCGTTCCGTATTTCTCGGGTCATTAATCCTGTCGCAGTTCGACTTCTTCTTCCGCGATACCTTCGTCGCGTCCACCCGGTCTTCCATGTCTCCTGCATCAAGCCCGTCCTTCGCGCCCCCGCTCGTCTCCCCCCCCCCCCCCCCATCCTTGTCGAGGGCGCACCCATCTACAGGGTCCGTAGAATTTTGGACATGCGTCCTCGGGGCCGTGGTCACCAGTACCTCGTAGATTGGGAGGGGTACGGTCCTGAGGAGAGGAGTTGGGTTCCCTCTCGGGACGTGCTGGACCGTGCGCTGATCGAGGATTTCCTCCGTTGCCGCCAGGTTTCCTCCTCGAGTGCGCCAGGAGGCGCTCGGTGAGTGGGGGGGTACTGTCATGTACTGTCATGTTGTGTCTTGTCTCTGTCCTTTCCCTTCACCCTGTCTCCCTCTGCTGGTCGTTGTTAGGTTACCTTTTCTCCCCCAATTTCCTCCAGCTGTGCCTTGTCTCCTCCTAACCACCTCGTCACCCCGTTTCCCACCTGTTCCCTTTTTCCCTCTGATTAGGTCCCTATATCTCTCTCTGTTTTTGTTCCTGTCCTTGTCGGATTCTTGTTTGTTGTGTTTCATGCCTGAACCAGACTGTCGTCATGTTTGCTGTAACCTTGTCTTGTCCTGTCGGAATCTGCCGGTCCGTCTGAGCCTACCTATGTTTGGTAATTAAAGAAGCTCTGTTTAAGTTAATTCGCTTTTGGGTCCTCATTCACGCACCGTAACAATAAAACATCCAGCCCCTCCCTCACCATTTTTTTATATCCAGGTTGTAAGGCAACAAAATAGGAAAAATGCCAAGGGGGTGAATACTTTTGCAAGAAACTGTAGCTTCCGTGATGAGTCTCCTACCTGCTTGGTCATCAAATTTGGGGGAACGCCTGATTAAGGCAGGGTTTTGATGGTGCCATCAACTTTCCACTTCTTAATAATCGTCTTGACTGTGCTCCAAGGGGTATTCAAGGCATTTTAAATATTTTATACCCATCCCCTGATCTGTGCCTTATCCAACCAAGCTATTTAAGTTTAGCTATTTTATTGATTTTCCAAAATAAATCCAGAACATTTTTCCACTTGGAAGTTGTGTACACCAATGTACATCAATGGGAGAAAAACTATATTAATTCCAGGCTACAAGTCAACAAAATGAGACACTCTATAGGCACTGTATACAGTATATACAGTGGGTCAAAAAAGTATTTAGTCAGCCACAATTGTGCAAGTTCTCCCACTTAAAAAGATGAGAGAGGCCTGTAATTTTCATAATAGGTACACTTCAACTATGACAGACAAAATGAGAAAAAAAATCCAGAAAATCACATTGTAGGATTTTTTATGAATTTATTTGCAAATTATGGTGGAAAATAAGTATTTGGTCACCTACAAACAAGCAAGATTTCTGGCTCTCACAGACCTGTAACTTCTTCTTTAAGAGGCTCCTCTGTCCTCCACTTGTTACCTGTATTAATGGCACCTGTTTGAACTTGTTATCAGTATAAAAGACACCTGTCCACAACCTCAAACAGTCACACTCCAAACTCCACTATGGCAAAGACCAAAGAGCTGTCAAAGGACACCAGAAACACAATTCTAGACCTGCACCAGGCTGGGAAGACTGACTCTGCAATAGGTAAG
This sequence comes from Oncorhynchus mykiss, assembly GCF_057628025.1. Taxonomy (NCBI): domain Eukaryota; kingdom Metazoa; phylum Chordata; class Actinopteri; order Salmoniformes; family Salmonidae; genus Oncorhynchus; species Oncorhynchus mykiss. The sequence continues at coordinate 14,154,127 of NC_143049.1, forward strand.
CAGCTTGATTTGAAGAAATCAACTGTGGGAGCAACTATTAGGAAATGGAAGACATACAAGACCACTGATAATCTCCCTCGATCTGGGGCTCCACGCAAGATCTCACCCTGTGGGGTCAAAATTATCACAAGAATGGTGAGCAAAAATCCCAGAACCACACGGTGAATGACCTGCAGAGAGCTGGGACCAAAGTAACAAAGCCTACCATCAGCAAGGGCATTGAAGATGAAACGTGGCTGGGTCTTTCAGCATGACAATGATCCTAAACACACCGCCCGGGCAACGAAGGAGGGGCTTCGTAAGAAGCATTTCAAGGTCCTAGAGTAGCCTAGCCAGTCTCCAGATCTCATCCCCATAGAAAATCTTTGGAGGGAGTTGAAAGTCCATGTTGCCCAGCAACAGCCCCAAAACATCACTGCTCTAGAGGAGATCTGCATGGAGGAATGGGCCAAAATACCAGCAACAGTGCGTGAAAACCTTGTGAAGACTTACAGAAAACGTTTGACCTCTGTCATTGCCAACAAAGGGTATATAACAAAGTATTGAGATAAACTTTTGTTATTGACCAAATACTTATTTTCCACCATAATTTGCAAATAAAATCATTAAATCCTACAATGTGATTTTCTGAATTTTTTTTCTCATTTTGTCTGTCATGGTTGAAGTGTACCTATGATGAAAATTACAGGCCTCTCTCATCTTTTTAAGTGGGAGAACTTGCACAATTGGTGGCTGACTAAATACTTTTTTGCCCCACTGTATGGCATTTTATCAGATGTTTTTATCCAAAGCGAGTTACAGTCATGCGTGCATACTTTTGACAGTGTTTCACCTATATTCATTTAATGTGAGATAACTAGTCGTACTGGTAAGGGTGGTCTAAGCAATTCCATTATGGTGTCATGTTTCCTCCCTACATTGATTCTATTGATGGAAATCTGTTGTTTACCTCATCTGTCGCACACAAGTCATCCAACATTTCATTCTAGCTCACATTTAAGGATGGGATGTGTATTCTCTCCAGTAGCTGTGAAATGTAGGCCTATGACGATGTAGCCTTGTGACACTGTCCTCCTGGACTCGGATTCATCTCAATGCATTTTTCAATTTGAGGCTTTTCAAATATACACTGTATTCCATTCTCCTTTCTCTTGTTTATATTATCGCTATATTCCAACTTATATTCCTTTATGTAATTAAGCTTTAAATGTGTATTTTTCTGTCTTTATTATAAGCATGCACCACTTGGGGTCCCCAGAACCGAGTTTGGTAAACGCTGCATTACATGGTCTGACAAGCTGCATAACAAATTAGGCCTAATTAGATAAAAAGTAACAATTCAAACTAGATAATAAGTTGTTTGAATGAGATACTAAGCAGTTCAAGTCAAATTATTATTATTTTTGCCTTGGGCTTCAGGGTTTCAGTAGAGAACTAACAAGCACCAAAATAAAAAGAAGACAGTCCAATTTTTTGTATTTATTAAAATGTCATAGCATGGTGCCCCCATTGATTTTGTTATAATGTTACAATTTTTGAGTAAATTAGCTTTAAAACAGCAAAATGCTGTCTCTGTGGCCAAGATGCGCGTCTCTACAATATTAGGTCGGAGACCCTGCCATTAACTACGCCCCGCTATGCCAACCACCTAAGCCACATTTTGATCCAGAAAAAAAACAAGTCACAACGTATATTTGTAGCATTGGATGTATTCAAAGTCTTTTTTTTTCCTTTTTCAATGAGGTAAATGCAGATGGGAAAACCAATTATTCAGCCTATTTATGTAAAGCCGCTATGCTGCATCAATTAGGCTACAGGTTATAATTATTTTAACGGGCAAATTATATTTCAGATGGTATTTTGGAGTAGAATGTCCTTTTAAAAAGTCACCATATGTTACCTTCCTACAGTCGTTCTAAAAAAGAACACACACAGACACACTAACCTTGTCACCGCTGCTGAAAATAATAATTTTACTTATGGGTGGTCCTGTGAATAGAATCCACAATCCTGGCATTAGGAGCCATGCTGAAACCTGCGCATCTTGCCTTTTAACATAGAAGATATTTAATTGCCTAATGCAGCGTTTCCCAAACTAGGGGTCGCGACGTTTAAACTCTGAAATAAAATGTAAAACATTGAGCTTGGTTCATAGAACCGGGGTTACTCGAGTGACCTCCGGTAGCCGCTAGGTGCGGTTGTAATGAACAGATCCGTTCCTTTTTTCTTCCGACAAATGTGGCTCTATCTTTTGAACGGTTTAAGCTACAACATATGAACCCATCACTGAAATATAAGACTCTCAGGAGCATGTATGTCGTCTGTTTCCCTCTACAATGCCCACATGCCAAGCAGGACTCAGAACAGATTGGATAAGATGAGTCACAAAATCAGGGAAATAGAATATCACCAATGATTATGTTCGTTTCTACACAGAAGATCATGCAAAACTATTGCCCGATGATCTCGATGATCTTCTGAACTTCCCAATACCTTTCCGATGCATGTCACTTCAAACCTTACTTCCTTCAGATTTAAAATACTGTCAAAAGTACTGTCAGACTGATTTGTCAAAGACTGTCATAGCCCCAATTAAAAAAGTAAACATTTGGCCATTGATTCCATCTCTTTTTATACACGGGGTGCAAAATATTTTTAATATCAAAATGGCGTCGCGCGCCCAAAAAGTTTGGGATCCCCTGGCCTAATATTTAAATGTCATTGTCTAAATGTAAAGCCTTTGCTTCTGAATGATGTGAACTTTCAGACTGCTGTCTCATTTCAGACTTTCCCGCAGTACAAGGCCACGGGATACCAGGGAAATATAGATTTACAGGGAAGTAGGTGCACAATACCACGGAAGGTGCTAGAAAGGCTTTCTTTTTGGCTGAGAGGGCTTTGTATTGATCGGAGAGGCCATTAGAGGGAAACCAAAGCCCAATATTGACCTCAAGAGGTAACGGAGGTAACTCTAGATCAAAGGTAATTTGATATCAAACGATGAGGAAGGCTCCAGTCTAGGGATTCTGGCCAATGATAGTCCAGCTGAAGAAAACATTATGTATCTGTTTTTATCAACGTAGACAGTGGACATTGAGACCACTTCATAAAACACACATTTCATATGATAACATAACGGTGTGACTACAATTGGTTGTGGATGAATAAACTCATGCTTGGGTCTCAATCTAAGAACCTAATGAGGTTAAATGGTGTGATTTCACCCTCCCTCTCTCTCACCTCCTGCCAGAAAACGGCTTCCTTAGTGGAGAGTACATTCCCAGTCTTGACATTCCTTTATTGTTTGTCTTCAGTGCTACTGACCAAACTGCCAATACTGTAACTGTAACTTGCAGTTATTTGGCCTCCGTGAAGCACAATTATGGGACAACGGTCCACTTTTAGTGTTCCCTCTCTAGTTCCCGTCATTCTATCTCTGTTGCCTGAGTCCTGTCTGCTGGTATCCATCCCTCCTTCTCCCATCTCTCAGTCCGCATACACTGTAGACATCACAGCATTATAACCCCCAGACTCCTTCACTCTATTATGTCCTTCACCTCACTTAATGCCTGTTCCCAGTTGTTTGTAGTCTCCTAGATGGCTGAACTGCTGGGCCGCTGGCTGGATGAGTTCTCACCACTGCTGACACACCATGGTATCTGTCAGGCAGGAGCACCCGTCCCAAAGGCGAAGGTGCATAAAGATGGTGGCCCCCGTGTGGTTACCACAAACGCCTCATTTGCTAAGTTCGCCGTATTGCACAGTGCTCTCTTTTACAAAAAAAAAATTGTATCGGCATAAGCACAATTTACATGATCCAAATGTATTATAGCAAGACGACGGTGGCTATAATAAAATCAAATAAAATGGATTGTGCTGATTTATAGGCACATTGAACCATGTCATGCGATGTAGTTTAAAAAGTCTGGATAGTTCTCAAACAAAGACATCATATCTGAATTCCTCCAACTTTATGCACCTTTGTTATTTTCTCACTGTGAGGACTACTATCTCTCTCTGTCTCTCTGTCTCTCTGTCTCTCTGTCGCTCTTTCTCTCTCTGTATGGATATACACTACAAGGCCAAAAGTATGTGGACACCTGCTCGACGAACATCTCATTCCATATTCATGGGAATTAATATGGAGTTGGTTCCCTCTTTGCTGCTATAACAACTTCCACTCTTCTGGGAAGGCTTTCCACTAGATGTTGGAACATTGTTGCGGGGACTTGCTCCATTCAGCCACAAGAGCATTAGTGAGGTCGGGCACTGATGTTGGGCGATTAAGCCTGGCTCGCAGTCGGCGTTCCAATTCATTCCAAAGGTATTCGATGAGGTTGAGGTCATGGTCCTATGCAGGCCAATCAAGTTCTTCCACACCTATCATGACAAACCATTTCTGTATGGACCTCGCTTTGGGCATTGTCATAATGAAACAGGAAAGCACAGAATCATCTAGAATGTCATTGTATGTTTTAGTGTTGAAGTTTATGATTTCCCTTCACTTGAACTAGAGGGCCTAGCCCGAATCATGAAAAATAAATAATAAATGTTGTGGATCTTAATGTTTTTCCTCATAATCCTGGACTATCGGACCACCATTTTTATTAAGATTCCTTGATGTCCTTCCAGATTCCCTCTGTCTACCCAAGGACGCCAGAGGACAAAAATCAGTTAACCACCTAACTGAGGAACTCAATTTAACCTTGCGCAATACCCTAGATGCAGTTGCACCCCTAAAAACTAAAAACATTTCTCATAAGAAACTAGCTCCCTGGTACACAGAAAATACCCGAGCTCTGAAGCAAGCTTCCAGCAAATTGGAACGGAAATGGCGTCACACCAAACTGGAAGTCTTCCGACTAGCTTGGAAAGACAGTACCGTGCAGTACCGAAGAGCCCTTACTGCTGCTCGATCATCTTATTTTTCTAACTTAATTGAGGAAAATAAGAACAATCCGAAATTCCTTTTTGATACTGTCGCAAAGCTAACTAAAAAGCAGCATTCCCCAAGAGAGGATGGCTTTCACTTTAGCAGTGATAAATTCATGAACTTCTTTGAGGAAAAGATCATGATTATTAGAAAGCAAATTACGGACTCCTCTGTAAATCTGCGTATTCCTTCAAAGCTCAGTTGTCCTGAGTCTGCACAACTCTGCCAGGACCTAGGATCAAGAGAGACGCTCAAGTGTTTTAGTACTATATCTCTTGACACAATGATGAAAATAATCATGGCCTCTAAACCTTCAAGCTGCATACTGGACCCTATTCCAACTAAACTACTGAAAGAGCTGCTTCCTGTGCTTGGCCCTCCTATTTTGAACATAATAAATGGCTCTCTATCCTCCAGATGTGTACCAAACTCACTAAAACTGGCAGTAATAAAGCCTCTCTTGAAAAAGCCAAACCTTGACCCAGAAAATATAAAAAACTATCGGCCTATATCGAATCTTCCATTCCTCTCAAAAATTTTAGAAAAGGCTGTTGCGCAGCAACTCACTGCCTTCCTGAAGACAAACAATGTATACGAAATGCTTCAGTTTGGTTTTAGACCCCATCATAGCACTGAGACTGCACTTGTGAAGGTGGTAAATTACCTTTTAATGGCATCAGACCGAGGCTCTGCATCTGTCCTCGTGCTCCTAGACCTTAGTGCTGCTTTTGATACCATCGATCACCACATTCTTTTGGAGAGATTGGAAACCCAAATTGGTCTACACGGACAAGTTCTGGCCTGGTTTAGATCTTATCTGTCGGAAAGATATCAGTTTGTCTCTGTGAATGGTTTGTCCTCTGACAAATCAACTGTAATTTCGGTGTTCCTCAAGGTTCCTTTTTAGGACCACTATTGTTTTCACTATATATTTTACCTCTTGGGGATGTCATTCGAAAACATAATGTTAACTTTCACTGCTATGCGGATGACACACAGCTGTACATTTCAATGAAACATGGTGAAGCCCCAAAATTGCCCTCGCTAGAAGCATGTGTTTCAGACATAAGGAAGTGGATGGCTGCAAACGTTCTACTTTTAAACTCGGACAAAACAGAGATGCTTGTTCTAGGTCCCAAGAAACAAAGAGATCTTCTGTTGAATCTGACAATTAATCTTAATGGTTGTACAGCAAAGTGGGTGGGGTTATATCCTTCTTGTTTGGCCCTGTCCGGGGGTGTCCTCGGATGGGGCCACAGTGTCTCCTGCCCCCTCCTGTCTCAGCCTCCAGTATTTGTGCTGCAGTAGTTTATGTGTCGGGGGGCTAGGGTCAGTTTGTTATATCTGGAGTACTTCTGCTGTCCTATTCGGTGTCCTGTGTGAATTTAAGTGTGCTCTCTCTAATTCTCTCTTTCTCTCTTTCTTTCTCTCTCTCGGAGGACCTGAGCCCTAGGACCATGCCTCAGTACTACCTGACATGATGACTCCTTGCTGTCCCCAGTCCACCTGGCCGTGCTGCTGCTCCAGTTTCAACTGTTCTGCCTTATTATTATTGGACCATGCTGGTCATTTATGAACATTTGAACATGTTCTGTTATAATCTCCACCCGGCACAGCCAGAAGAGGACTGGCCACCCCACATAGCCTGGTTCCTCTCTAGGTTTCTTCCTAGATTTTGGCCTTTCTAGGGAGTTTTTCCTAGCCACCGTGCTTCTACACCTGCATTGCTTGCTGTTTGGGGTTTTAGGCTGGGTTTCTGTACAGCACTTTGAGATATCAGCTGATGTACGAAGGGCTATATAAATACATTTGATTTGATGATTTGATTTGTCTAGCGTTGGCTGTAAGGCATATTTTGGAAATCTGAGATGACAGTGTTGCTAACCAGTTGCGATGAGCAAACCTGTATCCGGGAGCGTAATCATAGCCTCAAACGCATTAGCATAACGCAACGGACATAAATACAGTCTCAGACCATTATTTCTCCTCCACAAAACTTTACAGTTGGCACCTTGCATTGGGGCAGGTAACGTTTTCCTGGCATCTGCCAAACCCAGATTTGTCCGTCGGAAGAAGCTCACTTTCACTGCTCCAGTCCAATGGCAGTGAGATTTACACCACTCCAGCCAACGCTTGGCATTGCGCATGGTGATATTAGGCTTGTGTGCGTCTGCTTGGCCATGAAAACCCATTTCATGAAGCTCCCGACGAACAGTTATTGTGCTGACGTTGCTTCCAGAGGCAGTTTGGAACTCGGTAGTGAGTGTTGCGGTACGCGCTTCAGCACTCAGCGGTCCTATTCTGTGAGCTTGTGTGGCCTACCACTTCGCGGCTGAGCCGTTATTGCTCCTTGACCTTTCCACTTCACAATAACAGCACTTACATTTGACCAGGGCAGCTTTAGCAGGACATTAATTTGACAAACTGACTTGGAAAGGTGGCATCCTATGACGGTGTCACGTTGAAAGTCACTGAGTTCTTCTACTGCCATTGTTGGCCTATAGAGGTTGCATGGCTGTGTGCTCGATTTTATACACCTGTCAGCAATGGGTGAAACTGAAATAGCCAAATCCACTCATTTGAAGGAGTATTACCATACATTTGGCCATGTAGTGTATCTCTCTGTCTGCCTGCCACCCTTGAAGTCTTTCTCTTTCTGTCTGCCAGCCCAGTGTCACCATGCAGCTCTCTCTGTATACCTCTCTGTCTAACGACCTAGTCTCTCGCTCTGCTTCTCTCGCCCCCTTTCTATCTTTCTCACTCTCTGTCTCTCTCCGCCACCCTGGCGTCACGTTTTATTTATTTGTTTATTTGGATCCCCATTAGCTTTTGCGGCAGGAGCAGCTACTCTTCCTGGGGTCCACAAGAAACACAAAACATGACGACAAAACACTGATAGATTAATAGACAACGACAGTCACAACATATTTGAATGCAATGATATACAAACAATACAACTAAAAAAGAAGACGAACAATACAACAAAAACAATGTGTGTTGGAGCGTGTCTGTGTGTGCGCGTGTGTTTGTGTGTGTCCCCGCACAGTCCCTGCCGTTCCATGAGATGTTGTTTAATCAATTTTGTATAGGTCATTTAGCTTTCTGCTTGAGTAATTGGAGATGTGATCGTGGCTCTGTATAATACCATTGCGTTGCCATGAATTCGATTTTGACTTGGGGGGACTGTGAAGAGACCCCTGGTGGCATGTCTTGTTAGGTATGGGTGTCTGAGCTGAATGTTATTCGATTGTGCAGACAATCTGCCGTTTTCATCACAGTAATAGTTCTCGTGAAAACTACTAGAGAAGCAGTTAATCTCTCTCTCACCCAGGAAAGACTGACATGCATGTTGTTGATGTTAGTGCTGTACGTGCAGTTCAGGGCAAGGTGTGCTGCTCTGTTTTGAGCCTGCTGCAGCTTTGCTAAGTCTTTCTTTGCTGCACTTAACCATATAACCGAACAGTAATCAAGATGGGACAAGAGCAGAGCCTTCACAGCTAGTACAAACAGCTAGTACAATTCATTTTTGTGTAAAAAAAAAAAATGCAGAACATAGTTTTATAACAGACATACCCCTCCCCATCTGCGCAACAACTTTGACAATATGACTTCACCGTGATAATTGACCATCCAGTGTTATACCCAGGAGTTTAGCTTCCTCAACTTTCTCAATGGTCACGCCCTTTTATGCACAACTTTGCATAAAAGGCGTGACCAGTGTTGAGGTCTAAGTCTTAGAGAATGTTTATAACCAAATACAATACTTTTAGTGTTAGATGTATTTAAGACCGGTTTATTATTAATCACCCACTATGATACTGACTGTAACTCCTGATTTAGAATTTCAGTGAGCTCTCTGGCTTTGGGTGCTGACATGTAGAGTGTGGAGTCATCCGCAGACATAGTCATTCTAGCTTTGTGTAAAACCATTGACAAATCATTTGTAAAAATAGAGAAAAGGCCCAAGGCCCTGACGGACAGACACCACACTGTACATATCTGATGTTAGAGAAGCTTACGTTGAAGAACACACTCTGGGTTCTACTGGATAAATAACTACGCAACCATGTGATGGCAGGTGATGTAAAGCCAGAGCAAGTGAGTTTCTTCAATAACAATTTATGATCAATAACATCAAAGGCTGCACTGACATCTAACAATACAGCTCCAACTTTATCTTATTATCCATTTATTTGAACCAATCCTTTGTCATCTGAGTCAGTGCAGTAAAAGTCGAGTGCCCTTCTTTATACGCATGCTGGAATTCAGTAGTTAGCTTGTTCTCTGAAAAGTAGCATTGCATTTGGTCAAACACAATTCTCTCCATCAGTTTACTAAGAACAGGCAGCAAACTCATTGGGCGGCTGTTAGAACCAGCAAAGAGTGCTTTACTACTTTCAGGCAGTGGACTTACTTTAGCTTCCTTCCACACCTGTAGACACACTCACTCATTTTAGGCTTTGGTTAAAGATATATCAAATAGGGGTTGTACTAGAGTCTGCTACCATTCCCAATATTTTCCCATCAAGGTTGTCTATACCTAGTAACAGTAGTTTTTCCACCTTTCCCACACTAACTTGACCAAATTCAAAATTGCAATCCTTCTATTTCATTATTAGATATTTTATACTAAATATGATGGTTCACTGTTCAATGTTTTCATTTCACTTCTGAGTTTTTCCACTTTACTCGTGAAATATTCATTGGAAGGATTGGCAATATTGAAAGATTTTGTTATGAATGGCCCATCATCTTCGATGAATGATGGGGATGAATTGGGTTTTCTGCCAATGATATAATTTAAGGTACTCCAAAGACTTTTCCAATGTGTTTTATGTAATTTATCTTAGTTTGGTAAAATAATATATCCTTTTTGTTAAGTTCAGTCACCAAGTTTCTCAATTTACAGTACAGTACTGTGCATTCTGAAAGTATTCAGACCCCTTGACTTTTTTCACATTTTGTTACATTATGGTCTTATTCTAAAATTGATTAAATCGTTTTTTTACCTCATCAATCTACACACAATACCCCAAAATGACAAAGCAAAAACATTAAAAATATCACAGGTCCAGATGTATTCAGGCCCCTTACTCAGTACTTTGTTGAATCACCGTTTGCAGCGATTACAGCCCTGAGTCTTCTTGGATGTGATGCTACAGGCTTGGCACACTTGTATTTGGGGAGTTTCTCCCATTCTTCTCTGCAGATCCTCTCAAGCTCTGTCAGGTTGGATGTGAAGTGTCGCTGCACAGCTATTTCCAGGTCTCTTCAGAGATGTTTGATCAGGTTCAGGTCTGGGCTCAGGCCTGGGCTCAGGCTTGGCCACTCAAGGACATTCGGAGTCTTGTCCAGAAGCCACTCCTACGTTGTTTTGGCGGTGTGCTTAGGGTCATTGTCCTGTTGTAAGGTAAAAATTTGCCCCAGTCTGAGGTCCTGAGCGCTCTGAAGCAGGTTTTCATCAAGGATCTCTCTGCACTTGGCTCTGTTCATCCTCCCCTTATAAATTACTTTAGGTCCAACCTTAGGCACTTTGGCTTTCCTTGTTATTGCCACAATGTTATGGTCACTACAGCCAATGGGAATTGATATTGCTTTGTAGCAAATCTCCGCAGAATTAGTGAAGATATGATCAATACAAGTGGATGTCACAGATCCAACAATATTAGTATGCACTTTAGTTGGTTGAGAGAAAACCTGGGTCATATTATAGGCATTAGTCACATTTAAAAGCTTCCTCTTTAGAGGACAGCTAGTTGCTAACCTGTCAATGCTCAGGTCCTCAGAAAATAGACCTATGTTAACATTACACACACTTTCAAGCATTGCACACATATTATCCAAATACTCACTGTGAACACTTGGTGGCCTATAGCAGCACCCCAAAAGAAGATGCTTTGGAGGAGGCAGGTGAACATCTGCCCTGTGCCTGCAGTCTGAGAGTACCAATCATCAGACAGACCAGAGTTGGCACTCTCATTCCCAACCCTTTACTCACCCCAACCAGAGGCCATCCAACAGTAAATTAAGGTAGCTTGCTATAATTACTGCAAGGAGTGAAAGAATAGCATATCCAGAGGTCTGGGGGTCACAGACTAATAAACACTGAACACTGAAGAAAAATCCACCGACCCACCCACAGACAGACAGTACATTACATTTAAAAAAATATTATTAAAACATATCAATTTCAAGAGAAAACTTGAGACCTCAACGGTCAGGAAACTTTGATCAGACCACAAAATATAATCTGTAACAGATTACTCTCCCATCTTGACAAATCGTTGGTATGATGAAGCGCAAACCCAACAATCGATAGCAACTATATTACTGAACGCAAACTTCGGCATGAGCACAGCAAATATTAATTGACAGCCTGGCTGATTTATGTGATCAGGATTATCTCTCCCTGCTTCAAACACAGGTTGGCATTTATTATCATGATTCTTGCCCTGAATGCAGCTCTGCAGAGTGGTCACTATCTGGCACAGCTAAAAAATCATAACATCAGATTTTAAACCTAACTCTAACCTTAACTCTAACCTTAAAAACACTCAATCAAGCCAATATAAAGTGACTTAAAATGGTATTTGAAACCAAGTCTGGAAAACTGCCACTATTTGATACAATTAAGTGGCAGTGTGAGATACAGTAGGTTCACTTTGATAATTAAATAAGGGGTTGTGAAATTTACTTTGGGTTGATCTATTTGTCTCTGTTAAAATGTTTGGAGACTCATACAACCTTTTTGCTTAATTCTAGATGGCATACTGTAAAAGAATGTAGCAGAAAGGGCATACACACATAAACGGGGCATGGACTCTACAAGGTGTTGAAAGCATTCCACAGGGATGCTGGCCCATGTAGACTCCAATGCTTCTAACATTATGTGTCAAGTTTGCTGGATGTCCTTTGGGTGGTGGACCATTCTTGATACACTCGGGAAACTGTTGAGCATAAAAACCCAGCACCGTTGCAGTTCTTGACACAAACCAGTGCGCATAACACCAACAACCATACCCCGTTCAAAGGCACTTAAATATTTTGTCTTGCCCATTCACCCTCTGAATGGCACACATACAAACACAGTCCATGTCTCAATTTATCTTCAAATCAAATCAAATTTATTTATATAGCCCTTCGTACATCAGCTGATATCTCAAAGTGCTGTACAGAAACCCAGCCTAAAACCCCAAACAGCAAGCAATGCAGGTGTAGAAGCATTTTAAGCAAGGCTTAAAATCCTTCTTGAAACTGTCTCCTCCCCTTCATCTATCTACACTGATTGAAGTGGATTGAACAAGTGGCATCAATAAGGGATCACAGCTTTCCCCTGGATTCACCTGGTCAGTCTGTCATGGAAAGAGCGGGTGTCCTTAATGTGGCGTGTATATTATATTAAAATGTACATGACACCAAAAAGAAGTTCACAGATTCACATTGGTAAAACTAGGCAGTGGGATATATTTTTGTTTCGAAATAATGACTACAACAGTGTCAAAGGAGAGACAACATCATTGAAGCATCCGTACTTGTAATAAATGTATATTTAGCACTTGGCTTAAATAAGTATCTGCCATCTGCCAGCATCTTTCTACTTGAGACCGTTTCTTCTTCGGTGAATTCAGGCACCCAGGATCATTCCTCCACTTCTTGCAGAGGGAATAATTACTCTTGGTGCCCTGATATTTGTCGCCCAAATTCCTCAATATTATCGCACCAATATCTAGCTCATTACCGGAAACATCTGCAGTTTCCCCTAAATGACGCAGTCATGCTGTGACTCATGCTCCCTCTCACGCACGCACCTCTCTACCCACTGCCAGCCATAGCAACCAGGGTTCGCTATAGCTAGGGAATACCAACATATTGTACAGAATAGGAATGCTTCTACTATAGTCTATTGGTTACCAGTGAAATTTGATCGTTTGCTATAAACAAAATCAACATATATTCTATACTGGACAGCAAACGTAAGCAGTACCACAACGTAAGCAGCAGTCTTAGATTTCATGCAATATCACACAGCAAGGTCACTAGAACTAGGCCTAGAAAGTCTCCTTCCTTGTTCCTCCTGGTTCGATTTGATTTAACCTTGGGTCCATGATGCACGTTGTAGGAGAGTCATCTGAATTCCATCCCCTCTTATCTCCTCTCTGTGCCTGAGTCTGAACCTCACACTACTGTCAGATCAACAGGCAGAGGAGGAGAGGAGAGGAGAAGAAGGAGGAGAGGAAAGGAGGAGGGGGATTCATGCAGCCAGGACCTGGCTGATAAAGGAGAGAGAGGAGAGCTCCATGAATCTTTAATCAGGCTCTTCTATACTTAGGCCTTCTCAGCTTCTCCAATTTCAGACATTTAGTTGAAATCTTCCCTTCGTTTTGTGCGGATGTCATGAGCCAAGGTCAGACTTATTAGACTGCTAAACCACGGACAGACACATCACCTGGCTTTTCTAGTCCGTCTATATGCCTTAGTTAGCTTAGAACTGTACTCGTCCCATTTAATTTAGCTTAACATCAAACAATAGTGTAGTTATTTCTAGAGGTGACAAAAAGACAGTACACCACCAACTTTTAATTGTCTGTCTTAATGGACATTACACACACTGACTCCAATGCTTCTCTATTATCACCATTATGGGAATTGTATTGATGCATGGAACGCTACGGGTGTCTGCTTTGGCACGTGTTTAACAGTGGGGCATCATTTTTCAATGTAGACCTTTGTCTATCTAGTTAAGATAAGTCATTTGACTCTCAGTTTCACTTCTGCTCCTGTACAAAGACACTATGCTGCATGACAACCCCTCCTGATTCTAGGCTTTCATCACTCAAATCAATGGTCCATTTCATCAAAATACATCCTTCCCCTGTCTCTGCAGCAGGACGATTAAGTTCCATTCAAATTCTGATGACATGATTTTATCTTCTCTGCAGGGGGTTGTGGGTAAAGAAAACCCCCAGAACCAGACGGACATGACAGGCCGAATGTTGGAGAAAAGGAATGCTCCTCAGCTTACTGTAAATCAAAATGTTGTGTTGCTAAAAGACTTGTCAATATAAAGTGCAACTGAATCATTTAATGTTCCCAAGAGAGGGTAATATAAATATCTGAGTTCTTGTCTTAGTTGCTGCTGACAAAGGCGTTGTGATGATGAAAAGATTTCCTTGGCCATTTTCAAAAGAATAACAGTGACTGGAAAGCTGGAAAACAGCACGTTTGCTTTATAACGCATGATGAATGGATTCAGAAGAGATTTGGCCGGGCCATATAGCACGCTAACAGTTTACATTTCAGAGCAGTTACAATTTTTGAAATAGCAATTATTCCCACCTGCTCAGATAAACCAACTCTCGCTACTAAAAGAGAGGTAAAAACTTGTGACAGCTGTTTAAGAAAATGGTTTGGCATTGCACCATATAGGGATTGGCATCATACCCTTGGAACTGGCATTGCCCACTGGCGATGAATCCAAATCCCGCTTTATAATCCTGCTTGAGAGCGAAATCTTCACACTCTCTCATACCGGAATTTGTATCACCCCAGAGCTACTTGCAATATTCCTTTAATCAACATGCCAAGAATGCTTTCCAAAAATGCTAAATGCTTAATCCTAACGAGCGGCCTGTGGATTTTCATCTTCTACTCACAGGTCTAAAATGAAAACATGTAAACATATTTTGAATGTGAAGTAATATTTACCTCAAAGTGTATTACTTTACTGTAAATTACTTTGTATGAGAATATGTAGTCTGCATGTTAAGGTGTGGTGGGCATCTCTTCTCATGACCGCCTTTGGAATGATTCGGCATGAAATTGATCCTCTGTGATATTTCTCATCACTTTTACCACAATAAATCTCCTGACACCAATAAACAACAATTCCATTACAATTCAACTTACCATCTGTGAAAATTGAATGGAGGTAAGTGCACGAATTAAGTGCTTAATGGTCCTCAGACAATCACTATCATGTTTGCTTTTTTGCCAAGTCCTTTGGCATGTCTTCAAAACCATCTCTTGATTGATCCATTATGGATGCATGCAATGTATTTCCCGAAAGTGAGACCCAGCAAACTACTTTAATTACTACAATCACACATAAAGACCCTACAGACTCTAAAAGTGCCAACAAAATTATTTTACCGCATACTCACATTTGTTCATAACTTTTTAAATGAAGGAAAATGGCTCATGTCACTGACATCATTTGTCTGTAACTAACATCTCTCCTATCTGAGCGTACCCACACATCCCTGATTTAGATATATTATAACATTGCTGGTAACGTTATCAAACCGTTTCTATCCGCAACTCTGGAGAAACGAAGATGAACAGTCCTCTGTGGACCATTGCTTACTGCTTTACTCTGACAGATCCCCCATAATGCCGGGCGCACAGTACAATACTTTTATAATCCTAACATCGCTGAGCCTCTCACATTAAACGACTATCCTTCCTTGTCGTTTTTTGTCTTGCCAACATAATGGCGCACGCACTAAAAAAAGATTCTTCACTTGGTCGTGAGTATTTTCCATACCACGTTGTCTCTTGAAAATAATGATGTGCTGATTTGATTAGATCATTAACGTAGATATTTCGAGCTGTGGCTCAAAGCAGCCTCATAAACGTTTTCAGTCAGACATTCACATTTGCCATAAAGAGTTGAAATATCTAGCCAATACATTTTGAATTGAATAACATTACTTGTGAACTTCAGTGCTGTAACGATTTTACACTTTGGCTTTTGGTTAAAGGCAAGTATAAACGCATGCTAGTAGAAGTCCTCGCTCCTGCTCGAGAGTCTACACATTCTGGGTGATGCGATACAACGTCATCTCACTGGCTTCTTCTCTGTCAATCTCTCGTTGGCTATTGCTGATCACCCTTCTCAAAACCTGTCGTTGCACATCTCCCACTACAAGAGCATTGCAGAGTTTGAAAATAACGGGACTTTTGGGAGAGCTCAAAGACTGGATCAGTAGCCCTGAAATTGCGTCTCTGACCCGCTTACATTAAACAAGCATCGATGACAGCCGCAAGCCCCAAGTAGGCAACGACACAGGGATTTTGTGTCTTTTTGTGAAAGATAAATTGCCAGAATGCCTCAGACTGCCCCATCCATCCATACTTACCATTGTAAAGTTCTCCTGACCGCATTCCCTCCCTTAATATCTGCAGTCCAGCAGCATCTCATCTATGTTGTGATTTATCAATTGCACAAATTCTAGTATGTTGAAGGTCTTGCTGGCGAAGAACTTGCTGTTGTCTGTGGGCTGCCCCAGTGCAGCAAGGAAGTCAAAGTCTCCCTGCTCCACGTCCAACATGCAGGCCATCTAGAGCAGGTTGTTCCTTCACACCTGGGACTTATGGAAGCTATTATAGTTACTGAGATTGATAGCTGGGAAAAGCATGACATGGCTATCCATCTCTTCCGGGATGGGGACATGGTGGTACTGGTAGTACAAAATCATCATGCCCACCACCTGGTAGAGGAAGCAGGACACCGTGATGTGAGGAGGAACCCCGGGGATGCTCGTCCTCCACTGTCGGGGGAACCCATCCTCCTATATCAAGCAGCTAAAGTTGAGGTTTCTTCACAACCACAATCACTACGATGCAAGCTCTGCTAGTCTTGTGGATCTCTGAAAGACAGTTCCTTTTAACCACAACTTCTGCTACCGTACACAAGCTCCTGGTGCTCCAGTGAAGCTCAGAAAGATTGTTGGTGGCAGGGAGGTTGTCCAAAAGTAAAGGGGGCGAGAGCAATCGAATCAATAAGGGTCCACTTTCCCCAGCAAAAAGGGGTGGGCTATCATCAGAAGCAGGAAAGGAGAGATGGATTGTTGATTCAGCCAATCCTTGGTGAGATCTTAAAGACACATTGAAGAGCAGCAGATAGAGTTTCATTGGGATATGAGAAATAGTCCCACAGAGGGTTAGGTGGGACAGTGGGTTCAATCAGAGACCACAGCAATGATGCACATTGAATTCAATTATAGGAATAGAATTGCCCCGGCTGCACATGCAAGAAAGTACTGTAAGTCTAGAAGCGTTATTTCCACATTATGAAGTAAAGAAACGCCTTTGGCTCACAATGTTCTCCTCTACATGATGTACAAGGTCACAAATACCATGAAGTTATGGTTTTATTGAATAGCCAGACACTGGAATCCATATTTTCAGAGACAACATATTCTTAAAAATACAGGAGAAGTTTAGGTATCAATAAATGTATGTTCTTTGTTCTTGTACTTTTTAGTTTCTTCAATGATTTCGATGAAGTCCTCTGTCTGGCCTTGCTCATCTAGCAAACCAGTTCCATCCATTAACTTTAAGGCTGTTGCACTATCTAATAGAAAAACAAGTCTGCATCGCCTGTATGCTTCTCCAAAACGAATATGTCAACTAGAGGGAGCTGGACTCTTAACTTTGATCAGCAGTTTACAGTGTGTTTTCTTTTTCTGCAGTCTCCCTCTCATTTGTAATACAAAATACATAATTAATGAGCCTACCTCCCTGTTTATCTCTGCTACAGACAAAGACATAGTGGGGACTGGGCTGATGTGATTCAAGGCCTAAGTTTGTTAATCCATTATCATAGGCATCTGTTCCCATTGCGATTAATTTGTTGAAGACATTTGTTGTTACAAATGTTTGAGTCAGACATTTATTGATGAGCTCTATTACATTTTTTAAGAGCATTATATTTTGCCCAAAGAGAGCTATATATAGCCGTGTTCAATCTTTATTAAAAACTAATTCAGTTTAATGTAGACTCATAGGTGGGAGAGAGCATTTGGTGAAAGAGCTTGGTGAACCGTAATGAATATAATCCTCTTGTATTTGAAGAGCTAATGCTTGAGTTGGTTTTACGCCACTGTGGTGAAGTGAATTTCGACAACGGGAAAGAGCTTAGAATAATCTCTATTCCCTCTTTCCCAACCCAGGGAAGAGACAGGACTGTGCAGGAGGGTGGCTGACGCTACCTTTAGTCAGAAAATCTATCCGATTATACCTTGGGCTGGCAGAGCAGACCATAGAGTAAAACAATTAATAAACCTGATTCAACAACCAATCAACAATGAGATTGTGTGAACCCATAAATTAGCCTATATGATTTTGAGTGACACTTTTACATTGAGTTGCTCTTATACCTGCAAAACAACCCAAATGTTACTCTAGTAACAATAACAATATTGAAGATGGCCTACAGTATAAAACAGTAAGTAGATCAGTTTAAACGGTAGAGTAGACACACAATACATGCTCACTTCAAACAGGGCAACACTACTGTGTCTCCAGAATATTTTCTTTGCAATTATGAGAGCAAACGCCTTGGTCACCCATGGGAGGTTTAATCCTGCGGCCACTAAACCAAATGAGTTTGTGGTGATGTGAAAGCACATTTCAGTAATTAATCCCTGAGACTCTGCGATCGATAGGGCCCTGTTAGCAGTTGATGTTACTCTTCAATAACACAGACCGCAAAGCAAATCAGGGGGAGGAAAATAGTTTTATTCAAAGAGAACAAATCATGCGGGGAGGTAGATGGTAGATGTTCATTCTCCCCGGTCCTCAGTGATTCTCTCCAGTGATTCTCTCCACAGAACAAAGGGACAGGATGTAGTTTTATAACCCAGCCCTAGCCTGTGGTTGACCAATTTGAATTCCTTGAAATAAAACTGGGCCAATGGCCAAATAACAAGTATCCTATTTCAGGTTCAACATATAAACAATTTGGACCAATGAGAACTTGCCATGTAGCAATGAGTCCCGGACTGAAATTCCTCCCATGTCTCTGACCATTGATATTACAGAAAAAAACACTATTTCCAATGATCGTTAGTACTCTATTGACCTCTCGTCCTCTGCGTTGTGTATTTATCTTCTAGATATTCTTACAACCCCCCCCTAGTCCATTTAAAAAATACATATAATTAAAATCTATTTTTAGAACACATGAAAAAAATAGACAATATAAAAAACATTAGCAGTAAGCGTAAAATCATTCACATTAAACACCTAGCATCTCTATAAAACACAAAGGGCATATTTTACTTGAGGTTGCAATAACAAACAGATTTCAAAGTGATAGAAAATAAATATTAACAGGTGTAATGATGATGTCCCTTACGATTTCTACCACATCCTGTATTAGGAGGAATCTCACACAAAAATATAGTGTCTACAAGACAATAATATTCAATCGTTCTATTGGCAAGGCAACCATTCACCAAGTCCCTTAAAAGAGACCAGCTCTTTCACACTGGTATCAGTCCCACATAGATAACTATTAGAAGTTATGTTCTGACAGTCTGCCGGTAGTGAGGAATTCTTCTTCTGTTCCATTGGTTGATAAGGACTTCTCTAATGAACACTTCACCGGTGATCTTGTATCATTTGGGTCAAGGGATATTGATTCAGCTTCAGATGGTAGATTCTCATAACCTGTAACAAAGGACACAAAGAAGTGAAGGTAACGTGTCCTGGTTTCAAGAGAAATGTATACTTTACATAGATTTCCCTAAGTAAGCATGTCCTGATTTTCAGGAAAACTTTGGGCACTTCACCTAGATCTCCCTAATAGGATGACTGTGGTGAACAACGTAGAAGCTTATCAGGTTCTGATCATCTTACTATGCTTCTTCACCCGAGATTGACCCCCGATTGCTAATCAATCAGTTCTTTATTCTCCAGGCTCCGCTTTGTCATCGAAATGGACAACCTTGCAATGAGTGACATGTATCCATCGTGATTTTCCCTGGACTTTTACTGCCGACCTCGTTATGAACAAAACTTGATAAGGACCTTCCCATCTTGTCCCTAACTGCCCAGCCTGCCTTCCTCGCACCCCCCTCCACAATGCTTGAACCTTCTGTGTAGAAGATAAACTCAGGGTTTTCCAACGGATGACTCTTAATAAACCCATCAGAGAGCTGATCCAAAACCAACTCACAACGGTGGTGTTCAAGTAATGTGGTAGCTGGAGGAAGCATCAGAGTAGCTGGATTACATGTTGTGTCACGCGTTGTATGATGATGTTAGGAGCCTCCAACACTGTCAACCATTTTTTCCAATGAGCAGCTGTGACTTGTGCAGCTCAATTCATTGTCAAGAGCATGAACAGCACGTGGACACTTGATGGTAAGATGTTGGTCGAGAACAAGCGATGCCACCATTGACACAACGACGTAAGTAGCCTGCATAGCTCTGACAGGGACCCCATCCCAACGCCACATCATCCAATTTCTTTGAATAGTAGCCTACAGGTTTCTGACAATCACCATGGTCTTGTGTCAACACTGAGGTCATGTGGCCATCTTTCTCAGCCACAAAGAGGGTGAACGGTTGGCCTGAGTCGGGAATGCCTAAAGCCAGTATTGATGACAAAGTTAGTCTGAGCTTGCCAAAAACCTCTTTCTGTTCTTCTATGAAGGCTACAGAGTCTTTTGAATCAGGGTCTCCCTTGAGGAGGTCGTTAAGGGGTTGTGAAATGTCGGTGAAGGAGTCCACCCAGCATCTGTTGTAGTTGCACAAGCCCATGAAGGAGCGAAGTTCTTTAATAGTAGTGGGCTCCTTTGCAGCTTGTATGGCAGCCGTACGACTTTGTGTCATCGCTCCTTTTCCCTGTGAGATCAGTTGCCCAACCTGTGATTGCATGAGTAGGGCCTTCTTAGGACTAGCTTTATGGCCTGTGGCATAATTCTAACAGTGATTTTAGCATGCGTTTCCTCATCTTCTGAGGCCAACAATATATCATCAACATATTGTATGACAACAGAGGACATCTGAGGGAGATCTTGGAGATGTCTCCGCAATACCTAATGGTAAATCGAAGGACTATTATCAAGGCCCATAGGAGTCCTAGTCCACTAATACTGTTAACCATCCACAAACAAAGCAAGCCATGGATGGACCTCTGGATGTAAGGGTACAGACCAGAACCCATTAGCCATATCAATGACTGAGAACACAGAGTGAGCAGGTGACAATGAGGGAAAAAATGGTTGAAGTGTCAGCCACCAGTGGAGTGAGTTGGAGATGGCATCATTTCCATTCCTGTAGTCCACTGTCACTCGCTAGTCACCACTTGATTAATTTCACTGGCCATACTGGGCTATTAGAGGCAGAATGTGTCTTTTCAACTATACCCATGTCCCATAGATCTTTAATCACTACTTTAGTAGTGTCCATAGCTTCCTTGCTAATGGGATATTGTTTTGTGCAAGGTGGGGCAACAACTGTCAAGCACACTGGTTCCATATCCAAAGTTCCACACTAATTTTTCATCATAGTTAAAATAAGATTGTTCTGAACTGTAGAATCCTGCAGTTGTCTAATTTGCCACGTCACCTTTCCTTCAGAAATGTTCAATGTAGAGTCAAGTTGCATAATAACATCAAGGCCTAAAATAGGTTGTTCAAATGAGCCTATCCACACCCCTGCATCAATCTTCATTGGACCAATAGAAATTGATAATGGTTTGGGCTGTTTCATATCCTGTTGCTCCCATCTTCTTGCCCGTGTACTGAAAACACATATGTTTGCATAAGATATGGGCAATACAGTGACTTCAGCACCCGTATCTACTAAAGAAATCTACCGCAAAGTTGTTAACCATCATGTTTACATATATTCCATACGATTTCATATGTACACCAGCTGAGATGGGACGTAAGAAGGAGTCTATTAGTTTACCTCCACAGCATCCAGCAAACTCTGCTGCTGAGCCGGAGAGAGCTTCTTAAATTTCTGCACCAGCATTGTGTCGTTGGGGCTGTTGTCTTGATTCCATGTTCCCTTAGACGGACCCTGCATCGCCTGGCCATTCCTCATAAGAACACGTTTTCTTTCCCAGCATTCTTGTTGCCAGTGACCAGAAATCACACAATAATGACATACACCAGGTTTCTCTTTTGCTGAACAAATAATGTTGTTGGTTTCACTCAGAATCTGCACAACTGCGATAACAGCCGGTTTATTCTGTTGATTGATGTCTCTGTCCAGTCGTGACAACCTGTTGATGATGTCGCCATAGTTTTGTCTCTCCCAGTCATTAGTTGTGGAAACAAAAGGTTTTTGACAATCACCATGTATGGATTGCATCAGCTGATGGGTGAATAACCCATTTTTGGAGGAATTGAGTTTATCTTTATCTTCCATGTCGGGTAACCCACTGTGTCTAACCACCTCTGCTCTAAACCTTTCTTCATATTCAAACATTTATTTTGGTTTTTGAACACATTTGTTTCTCTCGCCAAAATTAGAGAGACCCTTAAGTACCCATTGGTCAAACCCTTAAGAGAAACATGTATAGCTCTCTGTCCATCTGCCACACCTTTCTCTTCACCAACCACAGCTCTATAAACCTTCTCTTCGAGTACACCGTGTTCACGGTTGTTCCAAACAAAGGCTAATAACTGTAACCCATCATAAGGATGTAGATTGTAGAGTTTCTCATAACGCTTCAAATGTTCCCATGTTATCAAACCAACGTTTCGTAGATGTTTAAAAGTTTTTGACCATTCATCCAACTGTTTTGGATATGGTGATTTGTGTGTGATTACTGTCACTGGAGGTTTGTCTTTACTACCTTTTACAGCCTGTGTTCTGGTTGGCATAAGACAGAGTTCGTCACCGGTGTCATAATCTGTTGACTCAAAGCCTGGCAATGCTGACAAGATGCTTGAAACCTGATCATCCTTGCGCAACTCAGTGTGAGGGTAGATTGAGGGAACAAAGGGTCCACAGGTGGGGGTCAAGTCTGCCACCCTTGCCTCCTGTAATTGATGAATTTCACTTTTCAAGGTTTTATCTGTTCACCAAGAGCCCTCAAACTTTCTTTATCTCTATTCAATGTCCTGTCACGGTTATCAAGACACAATTTCTCATCACTCTTCCTTACTTCGGCTAATAGAGTTAAAGACCATCTTGTTTTTGCCAACGAGTTCTCTGTATTTCCCCCCAAGCTTTTTGTATATCAGACAGATTCCATATTTCATCTTTGTCAATAATGATGGAATATTTCTTTATTAATTTCTTGCCTACACGTCTCTACTTTGAAATGGTTCTTCAAATCACTAGACAGTGAATTTAAAATCTCTTTCATGCTCACATCCGGAGGAGCTGTTCCGCCCTTTTCCAAAGTGGTTCTCACTTAACAATGGCATTACATTAACTTAAAAAGTTATATCTATATGTTTATATATTTATTTAACCCAAATATAAAATGGCTTATTTTAACTGATAGGGATTTAAGAAAAGGACTCAAACCTTTAATAGATGACTTGAACCCCTATACATCACAGATACGTATCACTCATTGCATGCACAAATTTTAACCTGATTTGGTTCTTTTAAAATTATAATTGGTCTAGACTCACCCAGGACTTATGCCATCAATCACGAGATTAAGAGTTGACTCCCAAAGTGGGTTGCGCTCAGCCTTCTCTCTTCCTTCTGGATCAACACACAGTTGATGAGTTTTCTTGTTTTTTTTCACGGCCAATTCATCCGGGTCACGGCACCAAGTGTTAGCAGTTGATGTTACGCTTCAATAACACAGACCCCAAATCAAATCAGTGAGAGAAAAACAGGTTTATTCAAATAGAACAAATCATGCGGGGAGGTAGATGGTAGATGTACATTCTCCCCTGTCCTCAGTGATTCTCCTCCGTGAGTCTCTCCACAGAACAAAGGGACAGGATGTAGTTTTATAACCCAGCCCTAGCCTGTGGTTGACAAATTTGAATTCCTTGCAATAAAACTGGGTCAATGGCCAAATAACAAGTATCCTATTTCAGGTTCAATGTATAAACAATTTGGACCAAGAGAACTTTAGATGTAGCTATGAGTCCCGGACTGAAATTCCTCCCATGTCTCTGACCATTGATATTACAGAAAAAAACACTATTTCCATTGATCGTTAGTCCTCTATTGACCTCTCGTTCTCTGCGTTGTGTATTTATCTTTGAAATATTCATATACTAGAAGTTAGCTATAGGTGCATGGTTAATACTGTCACGTCTACTCCCGCTCTGGAGCTCGATGTCGCCAGTCTAACTACCAGTCCTGGCAACCTTTCATTGCGCACACCTGTGCCCCATTATTAGACACACCTGGACTTCATCACTACCCTGATTACGATTAGCCCTCAGATGTCATCAGTCCTTTGGTGTTATTGTTTTTTTCTCATGTTCAGTACACGTCCCATGTTTGTTATTTAGTATCTGTTCCGTATTATACTCAACTTCTGAAGCTGCTTTTTGACTCCCGGCGTATACGTTACAGAATAACACCTCACAATATGGAAGCAGCAGCAGATTAAACCCTCTACCAGACGGTTAATGAATAAGGTAATCTATTCCATCAACACCACGACGGGCTAGCAAAACTAAGTCCTACGCGTTTTCCACCGCCTCGACCCCACCTGCGAAGTCCCCATGCACCTATCAGAGGGCCTCCTACCACAGGTCGTCACAGTGAGCCTACCCCGCCATCCACCCAGGCCAGCGATGACCGGCTGTCCCTTCCGGAAAAATATGACGGCAGTCCATCAAATTATCGTGGCTTCCTACTACAGTGCTCCCTCTAGTTTGCATTTCAGACGGGAGCCCCCACCACTGAGAGGTCCAAGTTTGCCACGGGAGAGGAGGTGCTGGGTTCCTATGAGAGGTTCATGGCTCTGTTCAGGGTGGTCTTCAACCATCCTCCAGAGAGGGAGGTGAGAGACTTTTCCAGCACCGGCAGGGTGCCCAGACCGCTGCGTACACCCTCACTTTTCGGACTGTGGCAGCCTCCAGCGGATGTAATAAGCTGGAGCTCCATACTTTATTACGCAGTGGACTATGCGAGGAGGTAGAGATGGAGTTGGCATGTCAGGAAGACAACATATCCTTGGACACTCATCTCGCTGGCCATCCGTGTGGATAACCTTATTCGGGAGTACCGGTGTCCACCTCGCCACTCGCCTCCCTCCTTTGGCTGAGGCAGAGCCTGAACCCATGGAAGTAGGGACCATACGCCTCTCCGCGGCAGAGCGGCGTTGTTGGAGACAGATGGGGCTCTGTCCCTATTGTGGCCAGGAGGGGCACCAGCTTCAGAGGTGTCCGGTGCGCCCTAACCCGGGGTCCACTAGAGCATTAGGGCAGTCCTCTGACCTTCCATCTCCCAGGGTAGGCGCGAGTATTCCAGGCCCTCGACTCCTCCATGAACTTAACCTCATACCCGCTCTTCTCTCCTTCTCCTTTCCAAGCCCTAGATACGTGACCATTGGGATCCAGCACAATTACGCACATCACCGCACCACTCACCCTCACCCTCACCGTTGGACCCATGCACCAGGAAAGCCTTGCCTTCTTCATCACCCCCACACACAAGGTAATCCTCAGTCCCTTGGTCCTATGTGTCCATCGATTTTGTTACTGATCTTCCCCCATCTGATTGTTTCACCACTGTTATGGTTGTTGTGGACAGATTCTCCAAATCTTTCAGTTTTATAACTCTCTATTGTCTCCTTACCGCTGTCCATGTCTCTGAGGCATTGTTCCAGCAGGTCTTCCGACACTATGGCTTTCCTGAGGACATCGTCTCCAACCGTGGTTCCCTATTCACGTCGCGGCTATGGAGAGCCTTCATGGAGAAGCAGGGGGTCATGGTCAGCTTCACATCCAGGTACTGGTGTCAGTCTAACAGGCAGGTAGAGAGGACCAACCAAGAGCTGGGGAGGTTCCTTAGGAGTCACTGGCAGGACTGGCAGGGGGAGTGGGCCCGGATCCTTCCCTAGGCATTGTATGCCCAGGACTCCCTTTGGCACTCCTCCACCAGGCTGTCTCCCTTCCAGTGCATCCTGGGGTACCAGCCGGACCTGGATCCGTGAACCCCAAGCCAGACCGAAGCTCCTGCGGTGGACGAGTAGTGCCGGTAGAGGTTTGGAATGCTTCCCACATGAAGCTCCAGCACGCCATCCTCCACCTGCTGGAAGTTAAGCCCATGGTTTGTGGGGCCATTCAAAGTCATCCAGAGACCCAATGAGATAAGTTACTGATTACAGCTATCCACTAACTTCCGGATCTCACCCTATTTTCACATTTCCCTCCTCGGGCTGGTGGTACAGAGGAGTGGTGTTGAGTTCCAGTGGACGACATTCTAGATCCCAAATTCATCCGAGATTTCCACCTTAGCCGTCCGGTCTGGCCTGCTCCTCACCCTCGGGGCCGCCCCCCTGGCCAGCATCCCCCTGCAGCGTGCACTGGAGCCGTGCTGTGGGGGGGGTTGTCAAGTCTACTCCCGCTCTGGCGCTCAACGTTGCAAGTCTCCTAACTACCGGTCCTGACAACCTTTCATTATGCACATTATTAGGCACACCCGGACATCATCACTACCATGATTAGTCCCCATTTATTTAGCCCTCAGTTGTCATCAGTCCTTCGGTGTCATTGGATTTATCTCACATTCAGTACACTTTCCACTTCTCTGAACAATTTTTTGCATGAATAAACTCACCTGCTGCACCTGCTTTCTGACTCCCGGCATATACGTTACAAATACCCTGGCTCTTTCAGCGGTGCAAGGGAGGGAAGCCGGAGCAGAGCTGCTTTCAAACGTGTGGAGGTAACTAATCTCTTCGGAGACTAAGTGCCCCTTCTCATCATCCTCTATGTATCCCGGCAATGCGATGGAAATGTCAGGCAGACCCAGTATCTGTATCTGACTGAGCTCATGCTATAAGCAAGATATAAGGCTGCCATTTTCATTATGCTGAAAGGTCATTTGAATAAGCAACGTCGAGGGAAAGGTCCTAAATCTGTCTCTCTATTCCTTACATGATAATTACCCTCTCACCAGTTGTGTAGAAGACCCCAATGTCACCATCATCAGGAGAAAGACTCCTTACAAACTGCCTTTCTACAATACTGGATTACAATTACAAAACAAAAAGGGGAAACCTTGAGTAGGCAGAGAAAACCTGTTTTTGGTGATTTTTGGTTATACCATTAAAATAAATAATTCACAGCACAGTTTTGGACTCATTCAGTAGTTTTTACATGAGTAAGTTCAATATCATTGGAAATTAATGTTAAATTCAATTTATATTCTTATAACCTTTTTGGGATAGGGGGCAGCATTTTCACTTTTGGATGAATAGCGTGCCCAGAGAACTGCCTCCTACTCTGTCCCA
Source organism: Oncorhynchus mykiss (assembly GCF_057628025.1). Classification (NCBI taxonomy): domain Eukaryota; kingdom Metazoa; phylum Chordata; class Actinopteri; order Salmoniformes; family Salmonidae; genus Oncorhynchus; species Oncorhynchus mykiss. The sequence continues at coordinate 14,181,246 of NC_143049.1, forward strand.
GATGCTAATATATGCATATTATTAGTAGTATTGGATAGAAAACACTAAAACTGTTTGAATGATGTCTGTGAGTATAACATAACTCATGTGGCAGGCGAAAACCTGAGAAAAATCCAACCAGGAAGTGGGACATCTGAGGTTTGTAGTTTTTCAAAGCTTGGCCTACCGAATACAGTGTCTATGGAGTCAAGATGCACTTCCTACGGCTTCCACTAGATGTCAACCGTCTTTAGAGACTTGAATGAGGATTCTACTATAAAGGAGGGGCTCATGAGACCCTCCTCATTGAGGCAGTGGTCTGGCAGAGTGTCTCAGGCTCGTAACGCGCGCTCCCGACAGAGTTAGCTCTCGTTCCAGTGCTTTTCTTCAGACATAGGAATTATCCGGTTGGAAAATTGATGTTTTATGTTAAAAACATCCTAAAGATTGATTCCATACATCGTTTGACTTGTTTCTATGACCTGTAACGGAACTTTGAGTTTTTGTCTGGACGAAGTGCTCGCACCTCATGAGCAGGTGGACCAACAAGTGGCTATTTGGACATTAATGATGGACTTTATGGAACAAGTCAGTCATTTATTGTCGAACTGGGATTCCTGGGGGTGCCTTCTGATGAAGATCATCAAAGGTAAGTGAATATTTAGTGTTATTTCTAACTTCTGTTGACTCCAAAATGGCGGATATTTCTCTGGCTGGATTGGGCTCTGAGCACCTTTCACAGAATATGCTTTTTCCGTAAATTAAAAAAAAAAATCTGACACAGCGGTTGCATTAAGGAGAAGTCTATCTTTAATTCTGTGAATAACACTTGTATCTTTTATCAAGGTTTATCATGAGTATTTCTGCAAAATCACAGGATGTTTTGGAATCAAAACATTACTGCACGTAATGTGCCAATGTAAACTGAGATTTTGGGATATAAATAAGCACATTATCGAACAAAACATACATGTATTGTGTAACATGATATCCTATGAGTGTCATCTGATGAAGATCATCAAAGGTTAGTGATTGATTTTATATTTCTGCTTTTTGTGACTCCTATCTTTGGCTGGAAAAATGGCTGTGTTTTTTTGACTTGGTGGTGATCTAACATCATATGTTGTGCTTTCGCTGTAAAGCATTTTTGAAATTGGACACGATGGGTAGATTAACAAGAAGTTTATCTTTAATTTGCTGTATTGGACTTGTTAATGTGTGAAAGTTACATATTTCTAAAAAACATTTTTGAATTTCGTGTGCTGCCTTTTCAGCGGAATGTTGCACCATGTCAAAACACAGTTTTAAAGTGTCCAAATAAATAACTATTACATAGAAACAGTTTGTGATATATAGAAAATATAAACATCTACACATACAGTTGAAGTCGGAAGTTTAAATACACTTAGGTTGGAGTCATTAAAACTCGTTTTTCAACCACTCCACTAAATTCCTGTTAACAAACTATAGTTTTGGCAAGTCGGTTAAGACATCTTCTTTGTGCATGAGACAAGTCATTTTTCCAATAATTGTTTACAGACAGATTATTTCACTTATAATTCACTGTATCACAATTCCAGTGGGTCAGACGTTTACATACACTAAGTTGACTGTGCCTTTAAACAGCTTGGGAAATTCCAGAAAATGATGTCATGGCTTTCGAAGCTTCTGATAGGCTAATTGACATCATTGAGTAAATTGGAGGTGTACCTGTGGATGTATTTCAAGTGCCTCTTTGCTTGACATCATGGGAAAAATCAAAAGAAATCAGCAAAGACTTCTGAACAAAAATTTGAAAGGCCGCTCAGCAAGGAAGAAGCCACTGCTCCAAAACTGCCATAAAAAAGCCAGACTACGGTTTGCAACTGCACATGGGGACAAAGATTGTACATTTTGGAGAAATGTTCTCTGGTCTGATGAAACAAAATAGAACTGTTTGGCCATAATGACCATCGTTATGTTTGGAGGAAAAACGAGGAGGCTTGCAAGCTGAAGAACACCATCCCAACTGTGAAGCACGGGGTTGACAGAGCATGTTGTGGGGGTGCTATGCTGCAGGAGGGACTGGTGCACTTCACAAAATAGATTGCATCATGAGGATGGAAATTATGTGGATATATTGAAGCAACATCTCAAAACATCAGTCAGGAAGTTAAAATTTGGTTGCAAATGGGTCTTCCAAATGGACAATGAACCCAAGCATACTTCCAAAGTTGTGGCAAAATGGCTTAAGGACAACAAAGTCAAGGTATTGGAGTGGCCATCACAAAGCCCTGACCTCAATCCTATAGAAAATTTGTGGGCAGAACTGAAAAAGTGTGTATGAGCAAGGAGGTCTACGAACCTGACTCAGTTACACCAACTCTGTCAGGAGGAATGGGCCAAAATTCACCCAATTTATTGTGGGAAGCTTGTGGAAGGCTCCCCAAAACGTTTGACCCATGTTTATCAATTTAAAGGCAATGCTACCAAATACTAATTGAGTGTATGTAAACTTCTGATCCACTGGGAATGTGATGAAAGAAATAAAAGAGGAATAAATCATTCTCTCTACTATTATTCTGACATTTCACATTCTTAAAATAAAGTGGTGATCCTAACTGACCTAAGACAGGGGATTTTTACTAGGATTAAATGTCTTTGGCTAAGGTGTATGTAAACTTCTGACTTCAATAGTACAGTGCAGCAATAGTGCAGCAATAGTAATCATATTACTTGTATTTGGGTTGACGTTTGGGTTGTAGTGCTGTTTAAACTAACACTATTCAAAGGCCACACGGGAACTTGGAATAACCTATACATGGTTGGTATGATGAGAATTTGTAGAAGGCTTCTATCTATATTTTGAAATGGCAAATGTTGATTCCGGGAGGCTGCAATCACGGAAAAGGGAACAAATTACTTTTTCTGTTAGTCAACTTCAAAGAACTCCAGAGGATATCAACAGTGACAAAGGTTGGCTGCTATTTAAGTGATAGCTTGATTTTCAAATCCTTGTATTGGTGCGTGGCAAGCGACTTTTATGGAGTGACTGCCCAGAGTTTTCCATTCCATTTGAGAAAGTAAATGACAGCTGCGTACTAAGTCCTGCGACCCCCAGCACATGACACAATCAACAGCACAAAACCAAAGATAGATATTTTTTAAGAAATGTATCTTGTGTCATCATGTTGACTATAAACTTGTATACCACCACCAATCTGAGGTCAAATGGATGTGTAATTAATTATATGTGATCAAAACATCAGCTTGTGTAATGTAACACATACTGTCCACATCATCGAAAGTAGCATAATATATGCTACCGTTCAAAAGTTTGGGGTCACTTAGAAATGTCCTTATTTAAAATAACATCAAATTGATCAGAAATACAGTGTAGACATTGTTAATGTTGTGAATGACTATTGTAGCTGGAAACGGCTGATTTTTTATGGAATATCTACATAGGGGTACAGAGGCCATTTATCAGCAACCATCTCTCCTGTGTTCCAATGGCATGTTGTGTTAGCTAATCAAAGTTAATCATTTTAAAAGGCTATTTGATCATTAGAAAACACTTTTGCAATTATGTTAGCACAGCTGAAAACTGTTGTCCTGATTAAAGAAGCTATAAAACTGGCCTTCCTTAGACTAGTTGAGTATCTGGAGCATTGGCATTTGTGGGTTCGATTACTGGCTCAAAATGGCCAGAAACAAAGAACTTCCTTCTGAAACTCATCAGTCTATTCTTGTTCTGAGAAATCAAGGCTATTCCATGCGAGAAATTGCCAAGAAACTGAAGATCTCGTACAACGCTGTGTACTACTCCCTTCACAGAACAGTGCAAACTGGCTCTAACCAGAATAGAAAGAGGATTGGGAGGCACCGGTGCACAACTGAGCAAGAGGACAAGTACATTAGTGTCTGGTTTGAGAAACAGATGCCTCAACTGACAGCTTCATAAATAGTACCCGCAAAACACCAGTCTCAACTCAGTGAAGAGGAGACTCCAGGATGCTGGCCTTCTAGGCAGAGTTGCAAAGAAAAAGCCATATCTCAGACTGGCCAATAAAAATAAAATATTAAGATGGACAAAAGAACACAGACATTGGACAGAGGAACTTTTCTGTTGTGTCCATACCATACATGCCCTTCAAAATCAATAGTTTCTTGCCAACGCAAATGTTTCATTTATTGAGATAACGTATGGGTTTAAGGATTTTAGTATTGTTATTCACCACTTTCTCCTTCATGGGTTGACAACCCACCTTCACGACCCCGGGACCTTTACCTCTCTCCCTCATCCTCTCAACTGCAATCAACTCTGTTTCGCAGCCTACCAATATCAGCTGGTTCACCTTGGAGATTAGGTCCTCGTTTTCGTCAGCTGGCAGTCCTGCAACTATGACAGACACGTCTTAGTGGAACTTAGTTGTTTTGGCAGCGCCTATTCTCCAAGATTCTAGGAATTCTACACGAGTCTGGAGACGTCCAACTTCAAGAGCTATGTGGTCATGTAGCTGCTTGTTATTATTCTCCAGTTGAGTCAGCAAAACTGTATGATTATCCTGGATGGCTTTATCCACGTAAGCTGTTAAACTTTACTATTCATTTATTTTTCATTACTCAGCTTCATTTCATCCATCTTTGGATTGGCACTTTCTTTATTTCTTTGATATATTTAGCTCTATGCTTTTCTCACCACTGCGTAGATTTCTACAGGAGTCCATATGTTTTAGTGGTTAAGTGTTTCTGTTTTTGCCGTTGTAGCTGGCTAGCTAACTTCGTTTATAGCTAGGCTAACCAGCTAACTCGCCAAGCATTCCCCAACAAGTCTGTCAATTGACGATCTTCCACCCAAACGGGATTCAGACTTCAAATAGATGTGTCCTGTATAATTATATTGCTGAGTGCAAGGTCTTGATCCATTCAGAGACATCAGCATCAAGCCTGTCTCGTCAGTCTGGACTCCATCATATCATCTTGGAAGTCTCCCAAGTGCTGTCTCCATAAAGGTATCTGTGAACACATGCACACAGTCACGGTTCTATTACCAATGGCAGTTAGAATCAGTTTTTTTTTTGTCAGATATCACCTATTTTATGTTGAAATTTGATCAGGTCAGACTAAATCTACCTAATTTTGTTCTCTCCATCGACAACCGTTGGTGAGCAGGCAACAGGTGAGGTCTTTGCCAGAGCCACATTTATGGGCATAGCAGCGTATATCAGCTCCTGGCCCCTCATCAAAGATACTGGATCGTCTCTTTCGCACATACACAATCAATGGTAGTTATGATTAGCCTGGTGGAACCAACCTGATCCTTGCGTTCACCTTTCTATTTCACTTCAAATATCATAAAATGTGAAGAGAAATAGAATGGTGAACACAGCGACCAGGCTCGTTCATCGAGCTAAGTTATGCCTTGGAAATAAGCAACAAATAATGGCAGTTTACATACACTGTTGTAGTCAGACATGAGTTAGCTAATACCACCATAGCTGCATCCAATATTTATTTGTGCCTTAGACATGGGTTGCACCTCAAAAGACTAATGTGACTGTTTAGTCTAAATTAAACTAAATTATAGAGGCATGGAAACAAGATGACATTGCTGAAGTAGGCAAATAATTAGTAGGAAACAACTTTGCCATATTATGATGTCGTCAAATTTCCATTAGAGAGATGGCAATGTTGCCATTAATGTAACTAGCAAAGTTAGTCAAAAATAGCTAGCAATGCTAATGTTAGCTAGCTACAATACAGTGTTCCCTTCAATTTTAGTTAGCTGGCAGAAGTTATACTGCCTCTGAAGTCAATCTGGCGACATCACAATCATGACAAGAGGTTCCTACTAATTATTTGCCTTCTTTTGAAATGTTATTCTGTTTCCAATCCAAATCTGAGTTGTATTGAAGTGTGAACATCAGCTATGCCATTGATGACTTCCCTTCTCCTCTTCAAACTACTTCCTGAGATTTGATTGATGGAACAATCCGGCCAGTGGTTGCAGCAATAGGCGGCGGGGGTTTTGGCTGATTGGTCAGGAGTAAAAGGTCCTGCCCGCAACGTTGCTCAGTGAATTTTTTAAAACTTGTGAATCTCTTTCTCAAAAAACTTTCTACATACTTGGTAACTCTTGGTAACGTGACAACAGTTACATAACTCCCAGCGTGCGCAGATACAATCTTGAAGTGTATTTTTTGCTTCGCTGCAGAATATTCATAGTTGTAAATAGACGTGTAATAATTCTGAAAATAAATGATGATTGCAAATCCTATTGAATGTATTCAAATGCCAAGTTACATGTTTGCGACTGTTGTTATTTTTTTTCACACATTATCATACAAGCTTGCAAAATAAACTCATATCGATGCTACATAGGTAGTTTTCAATGGGATTAGTTGGTTTGTAGGGGCAGTCGTTCTTTAAGGGGGTACACGCAATTTAGCCATAATGAGGAAGAAACTATGGAAATAGTTGAAATAATAAATCTATTTTTTTTAATTCATGGACAAAGTATGATTTACAGTATGTATCAGATGAGATGGAGATCATCACCACTAAATAAATTATTAGGAAAAAGTAAGGAGTGCCAAAGCATTTTGTATCCTATAAAGATGTTCAAAACAGGTTGGGGACTACTGTACTGGCATGCATCTGCTTTTATCTCTCTCCCACGTTCAGATGACATCTACGGAATATGTTAAGAGGTTGTTTTCCTCTCTTTTTAAAGGTAGCTGGCTTCAAACCACTTCCTGTCATGACTCTAAATGGCAATTATTTGTGAGCACACCCTGCAGGACCTTTGGGATTTTAGTACAGGAGGAAGGCAGCTAGCTTTAAGTATCTCTTGATTTTGGATGGGAAGGGAAAAGTTGAACACAAACTGACTCATTATCCGAGTATGTGCATAAAAGAGACAGAGCCTTGGAAGTCCCTGTGGTGAGAAGAGGGCTGCTACAATAGGTACAGTGTGCATGTGTGTGTGTGTGTATACACTGAGTATACCAAACATTAAGAACACCTTCCTAATATTGAGTTGCATGTTGACTCCAACGCTTCCCACAGATGTGTCAAGTTTGCTGCTTTTCCTTTGGGTGGGGGACCATTCTTGAAACACACAGGAAACAGTTGAGCGTGAAAAACCCAACAGCGTTGCAGTTCTTGACACAAACCGATGAGCCTGGCATCTACTACCATTCCACGTTCAAAGGCACTTTGTCTTGCCCATTCACTTTGTCTTGCCATTCACCCTCTGAATGGCACTCATACATAATCCATGTCTCAGTTGTCTCAAGGATTAAAAATCCTTCTTTACACTGTCCACTGCCCTTCATCTACACTGATTAAAGTGGATTTAACAAGTGACATCAATAAGGGATCATAGATTTTACCTGGTCAAGGTGTGTCATAAAAAGAGCAGGTGTTCTTAAAGTTGTGTATAATAAGTGTATCTACAGTGCATTCGGGAAGTATTCGGACCCCTTTACTTTTTCCACATTTTGTTACGTTACAGCCCTTGTTCTAAAAATGATTAAATCAGTTGTTTTCCTCGTCAATCTAAACACCATAACGACAAAGTGAAACAGGTTTTTAGACATTTTTGCAAATGTATTAAAAAAATATATTTTAAAAAATACCTTATTTACATAAGTATTCAGACCCTTTGCTATGAGACTCGAAATTGAGCTCAAGTGCATCCTGTTTCCATTGATCATCCTTGAGATGTTTCTACAACTTGATTGGAGTCTACATGTAGTACATTTAATTGATTGAAACGTCCCACAGTTGACAGTGTATGTCAGGGCAAAAACCAAGTTATGAGGTCGAAGGAACTGTCCGTAGAGCTCTGAGACAGGATTGTGTCAAGGCACAGATCTGGGAAGGGTACCAAAAAATGTCTGCAACATTGAAGGTCCCCAAGAACACAGTTACCTCCATCATTCTTAAATGGAAGAAGTTTGGAACCACTAAGACTCTTCCTAGTGCTGGCCGCCTGGCCAATCGGGGGAGAAGGGCCTTGGTCAGAGAGGTAACCAAGAAATTGATGGTCACTGACATAGCTCCAGAGTTCCTCTTTGGAGATGGGAGAATGTTCTAGAAGGACAACCACTTGAGTTTGCCAAAAGGCAACTAAAGGACTCTCAGACCATGAGAAACAAGATTCTCTGGTCTGATGAAACCAAAATTGAAAATTTGGCCTGAATGCCAAGCGTCACACCTGGAGGAAATCTGACACCCTCCCTACGGTGAAGGGTGGTGGTGGTAGCATCATGCTGTGGGGATGTTTTTCAGCAGCAAGTACTGGGAGACTAGTCAGGATCGAGGGAAAGATGAACGGAGCAAAGCACAGAGAGATCCTTGATGAAAACCTGCTCTAGAGCGCTAAGAACCTGACTGGGCGAAGGTTCACCTTCCAAGAGGACAAGGACCCTACAGTAAGCACACAGCCAAGACAACGCAGGAGTGGCTTCGGGACAAATCTCTGAATGTCCTTGAGATGCACAGCCAGACATTAATCTAATCGAACATCTCCGGAGAGACCTCAAAATAGCTGTGCATTAACTCTCCCCATCCAACCTGACAGAGCTTAAGAGGATCTGCAGAGAAGAATGGGAGAAACTCCCCAAATACAGGTGTGCCAAGTTTGTAGCGTCATATCCAAGAAGACTTGAGGCTGTAATTGATGCCAAAGGTGCTTTATCAAAGTACTGAGTAAGGTTCTGAATACTTATGTAAATGTCATATGTCCGGTATTTATTTGTAATATATAATACATTTCTAAAAACCTGTTTCACTTTGTCATTGTGGGGTTTTGTGTGTAGATTGATGAGGGAAAAATGGATATAATACATTTTAGAATAAGGCTGTAACGTAACAAAATGTGGAAAAAGTCAAGGGGTCTGAATACTTCCCGAAACACTGTAAAAATACAGTTCAAGTCGGAAGTTTACATACACCTTAGCCAAACACATTTAAATCAGTTTCACAATTCCTGACATTTAAACCTAGTAAAAATTCCCAGTCTTAGGTCAGTTAGGATCACCACTTTATTTTAAGAATGTGAAATGTCAGAATACGTAATAGTAGAGAGAATGATTTACTTCAGCTTTTATTTCTTTCATCACATTCCCAGTGGGTCAGAAGTTTACATACACTCAATTAGTATTTGGTAGCATTGCCTTCAACTTGGGTCAAACGTTTTGGGTAGCTTTCCACAAACTTCCCACAATAAATTGGGTGAATTTTGGCTCATCCCTCCTGACAGAGCTGGTGTAACTGAGTCAGGTTCGTAGGCCTCCTTGCTCGCATACGCTTTTTCAGTTCTGCCCACAAATGTTCCATAGGATTGAGGTCAAGGTTTTGAGATGGCCACTCCAATACTTTGACTTTGTTGTCCTTAAGCCATTTTGCCACAACTTTGGAAGTATGCTTGGGGTCATTGTCCATTTGGAAGACCCATTTGCGACCAAGTTTTAACTTCCTGACTGATGTCTTAAGATGTTGCTTCAATATATCCACATCATTTCTCATGATGCAATCTATTTTGTGAAGTGCACCAGTCCCTCCTGCAGCAAAGCACGGCCACAATATGATGCCACCCCCGTACTTCACGGTTGGGATGGTGTTCTTTAGCTTGCAAGCCTCCCCCTTTTTTCTCCATGGTCATTATGGCCAAACAGTTCTATTTTTGTTTCATCAGACCAGAGGACATTTCTCCAAAAAGTACGATCTTTGTCCCCATATGCAGTTGCAAACCGTATTCGGGCTTTTTTTATGGCAGTTTTGGAGCAGCGGCTTCTTCCTTGCTGAGCGGCCTTTCAGGTTATGTCGATATAGGACTTGTTTTACTGTGGATATATATTATTTTGTATCTGTTTCCTCCAGCATCTTCACAAGGTCCTTTGCTGTTGTTCTGGGATTGATTTGCGCTTCTCGCACCAAGGTACATTAATCTCTAGGAGACAGAACTCGTCTCCTTCCTGAGCGGTATGACGGCTGCATGGTTCCATGGTGTTTATACTTGCGTACTATTGTTTGTACAGATGAATGTGGTACCTTCAGGCGTTTGGAAATTGCTCCCAAGGATAAACCAGACTTGTGGAGATCAACACATTTTTTTCTGAGGTCTTGGCTGATTTCTTTTGATTTTCCCATGATGTCAAACGAAAAGGCACTGAGTTTGAAGGTAGGCCTTGAAATACATCCACAGGTACACCTCCAATTTACTCAAATGATGTCAATTAGCCTATCAGAAGCTTCTAAAGTCATGACATCCTTTTCTGGAATTTTCCAAACTGTTTAAAGGCAGTATCAACTTAGTGTATGTAACCCGCTGACCCACTGGATTTGTTATTCTGTGAATTATAAGTGAAATAATCGGTCTATAAACAATTGTTGGAAAAATTACTTGTCATGCACAAAGTAGATGTCCTAACCAACTTGCAAAAAATATAGTTTGTTAACAAGAAATTTGTAGTGTTTGATTATCAAATTTTAATGACTTCAACATAAGTGTATGGAAACTTCCAACTTCAACTGTAGATATGCTTTACTAGGAGCTGCAGTAGCTTGATTCCTCTGTCCCTGTGTGTTAGTACATTGAAGTAATGAGAGAATGTCCTCCCCAAGCTGATGTAATGCTTTAAATCTGCACTGGAAGTCATTCATTAAGGGGCCACAGGGGAATTCATAAAGCTGCCATAGAAGAATACAAAAAGGCAAACAAAGGCTTCACTGGGGTTACTTCAAAGGCCCCTCTCCAAAATGAATTCCTGGCAGTGGGAGAAACCAATTAGCTACTACACAGACATCAAGCGCAATATTAAAATAAAAGGTGACTTTTCATCCCGCTTAACCTCTAAAAGTCTTAGCTGTACCAAATCAAATCAAATTTTGTTGGTCACATACACATGGTTAGCAGATGGTAATGCGAGTGTAGCGAAATGCTTGTGCTTCTAGTTCCGATCATGCAGTAATATCTAACAAGTAATCTATCAATTACTACCTATCAAACAACTACCTTTTACACACAAGTGTAAAGGAATTAATAAGAATATGTACATATAAATACAAGGATGAGCGATGGCCGAACAGCATAGGCAAGATGCAGTAGATGGTATAGAGTAAAGTATATACACATGAGATGAGTAATGTAGGGTACATAAACATTGTATAAAGTGGCATTGTTTAAAGTGACTAGTGATACATTTATTACATCCAATTTGTTATTATTAAAGTGGCTAGAGATTTGAGTCAGTATGTTGGCAGCAACCACTCAATGTTAGTGATGCCTGTTTAACAGTCTGATGGCCTTGAGATAGAAGCTGTTTTTCAGTCTCTCGGTCCCAGCTTTGATGCACCTGTACTAACCTCGCCTTCTGGATGATAGCGGGGTGAAGAGGCAGTGGCTCGGGTGGTTGTTGTCCTTGATGATATTTTTGTCCTTCCTGTGACATCGGGTGGTGTAGGTGTCCTGGAGGGCAGGTAGTTTGCCCCCGGTGATGTGTTGTGCAGACCTCACTACCCTCTGGAGAGCCTTACGGTTGTGGGCGGAGCAGGTGCCATACCAGGTGGTGATACAGCCCGACAGGATGCTCTCGATTGTGCATGTTACGGTGCGTGAATGAGGACCCAAAAGCGAATTAACTTAAACAGAGCTTCTTTAATTACCAAACATAGGTAGGCTCAGACGGACCGGCAGATTCCGACAGGACAAGACAAGGTTACAGCAAACATGACGACAGTCTGGTTCAGGCATGAAACACAACAAACAAGAATCCGACAAAGACAGGAGCAGAAACAGAGAGAGATATAGGGACCTAATCAGAGGGAAAAAGGGAACAGGTGGGAAAAGGGGTGACGAGGTGGTTAGGAGGAGACAAGGCACAGCTGGGGGAAAGAGGGGGAGAAAAGGTAACCTAACAACGACCAGCAGAGGGAGACAGGGTGAAGGGAAAGGACAGAGACAAGACACAACATGACAGTACATGACAGTACCCCCCCACTCACCGAGCGCCTCCTGGCGCACTCGAGGAGGAAACCTGGCGGCAACGGAGGAAATCCTCGATCAGCGCACGGTCCAGCACGTCCCGAGAGGGAACCCAACTCCTCTCCTCAGGACCGTACCCCTCCCAATCTACGAGGTACTGGTGACCACGGCCCCGAGGACGCATGTCCAAAATTCTACGGACCCTGTAGATGGGTGCGCCCTCAACAAGGATGGGGGGGGGGGGGGGAAGACGAGCGGGGGCGCGAAGGACGGGCTTGATGCAGGAGACATGGAAGACCGGGTGGACGCGACGAAGGTATCGCGGAAGAAGAAGTCGAACTGCGACAGGATTAATGACCCGAGAAATACGGAACGGACCAATGAACCGCGGGGTCAACTTGCGAGAAGCCGTCTTAAGGGGAAGGTTCTGAGTGGAGAGCCAAACTCTCTGACCGCGACAATATCTAGGACTCTTAGTTCTACGCTTATTAGCAGCCCTCACAGTCTGCGTCCTATAACGGCAAAGTGCAGACCTGACCCTCTTCCAGGTGCGCTCGCAACGTTGGACAAAAGCCTGAGCGGAGGGGACGCTGGACTCGGCGAACTGAGATGAGAACAGCGGAGGCTGGTACCCGAGGCTACTCTGAAAAGGAGATAGCCCGGTCGCAGACGAAGGAAGCGAGTTGTGGGCGTATTCTGCCCAGGGGAGCTGTTCTGACCAAGACGCAGGGTTGCGAAAAGAAAGACTGCGTAAGATGCGACCAATAGTCTGATTGGCCCGTTCTGCTTGACCGTTAGACTGGGGGTGAAAGCCGGAAGAGAGACTGACGGAAGCCCCAATCAAACGGCAAAACTCCCTCCAAAATTGAGACGTGAATTGCGGACCTCTGTCCGAAACGACATCTGACGGAAGGCCATGAATTCTGAAAACATTCTCGATGATGATTTGTGCCGTCTCTTTAGCAGAAGGAAGCTTAGCAAGGGGAATGAAATGAGCCGCCTTAGAGAACCTATCGACAACCGTAAGAATAACAGTCTTCCCCGCTGACGAAGGCAGTCCGGTGACAAAATCTAAGGCGATGTGAGACCACGGTCGAGAGGGAATAGGAAGCGGCCTGAGACGGCCGGCAGGAGGAGAGTTACCGGACTTAGTCTGCGCGCAGACCGAACAAGCAGCCACGAAACGACGCGTGTCATGCTCCCGGGTGGGCCACCAAAAACGCTGGCGAATGGAAGCAAGCGTACCCCGAACGCCAGGGTGGCCGGCTAACTTGGCAGAGTGAGCCCACTGAAGAACGGCCAGACGAGTAGGAACGGGAACGAAAAGAAGGTTCCTAGGACAAGCGCGCGGCGACGGAGTGTGAGTGAGCGCTTGCTTTACCTGCCTCTCAATTCCCCAGACAGTCAACCCGACAACACGCCCCTCAGGGAGAATCCCCTCGGGGTCAGTGGAGGCTACTGAAGAACTGAAGAGACGAGACAAGGCATCAGGCTTGGTGTTCTTAGAGCCCGGACGATAAGAAATCACGAACTCGAAACGAGCGAAAAACAGCGCCCAACGCGCCTGACGCGCATTAAGTCGTTTGGCAGAACGGATGTACTCAAGGTTCCTATGGTCAGTCCAAACGACAAAAGGAACGGTCGCCCCCTCCAACCACTGTCGCCATTCGCCTAGGGCTAACCGGATGGCGAGCAGTTCGCGGTTACCCACATCATAGTTACGTTCCGACGGCGACAGGCGATGAGAAAAATACGCGCATGGGTGGACCTTGTCGTCAGAGAGGGAGCGCTGAGAAAGAATGGCTCCCACGCCCACCTCTGACGCGTCAACCTCGACAACGAACTGTCTAGAGACGTCAGGTGTAACAAGGATAGGAGCGGATGTAAAACGATTCTTGAGGAGATCAAAAGCTCCCTGGGCGGAAACGGACCACTTAAAGCACGTCTTGACAGAAGTAAGGGCTGTGAGAGGAGCTGCCACCTGACCGAAATTACGGATGAAACGACGATAGAAGTTCGCGAAGCCGAGAAAGCGCTGCAGCTCGACGCGTGACTTAGGGACGGGCCAATCAATGACAGCTTGGACCTTAGCGGGATCCATCTTAATGCCTTCAGCGGAAATAACAGAACCGAGAAATGTGACGGAGGAGGCATGAAAAGTGCACTTCTCAGCCTTCACAAAAAGACAATTCTCTAAAAGGCGCTGGAGGACACGTCGAACGTGCTGAACATGAATCTGGAGTGACGGTGAAAAAATCAGGATATCGTCAAGGTAAACGAAAACAAAGATGTTCAGCATGTCTCTCAGGACATCATTGACTAATGCCTGAAAGACAGCTGGAGCGTTAGCGAGGCCGAAAGGAAGAACCCGGTATTCAAAGTGCCCTAACGGAGTGTTAAACGCCGTCTTCCACTCGTCCCCCTCCCTGATGCGCACGAGATGGTAAGCGTTACAAAGGTCCAACTTAGTGAAAAACCTGGCTCCCTGCAGGATTTCGAAGGCTGAAGACATAAGAGGAAGCGGATAACGATTCTTCACTGTTATGTCATTCAGCCCTCGATAATCTATGCAGGGGCGCAGAGACCCGTCCTTCTTCTTGACAAAAAAAAACCCCGCTCCGGCGGGAGAGGAGGAGGGGACTATGGTACCGGCGTCAAGAGCTACAGACAAATAATCTTCGAGAGCCTTACGTTCGGGAGCCGACAGAGAGTATAGTCTACCCCGGGGGGGGGGTGGTTCCCGGAAGGAGATCAATACTACAATCATACGACCGGTGTGGAGGAAGAGAGGTGGCCCTGGACCGACTGAACACCGTGCGCAGATCGTGATATTCCTCCGGCACCCCTGTCAAATCACCAGGCTCCTCCTGTGAAGAAGAGACAGAGGAAACAGGAGGGATAGCAGACATTAAACATTTCACGTGACAAGAGACGTTCCAGGAGAGGATAGAATTACTAGACCAATTAATGGAAGGATTATGACAAACTAGCCAGGGATGGCCCAAAACAACAGGTGTAAAAGGTGAACGAAAAATTAAAAAAGAAATGGTTTCACTATGATTACCAGAAACAGTGAGGGTTAAAGGTAGCGTCTCACGCTAAATCCTGGGGAGAGGACTACCATCCAGGGCGAACAAGGCCGTGGGCTCCTTTAACTGTCTGAGAGGAATGTCATGTTCCCGAGCCCAGGTCTCGTCCATAAAACAGCCCTCCGCCCCAGAGTCTATTAAGGCACTGCAGGAAGCTGACGAACCGGTCCAGCGTAGATGGACCGACAAGGTAGTGCAGGATCTTGAAGGAGAGACAGGAGTAGTAGCGCTCACCAGTAGCCCTCCGCTTACTGACGAGCTCTGGCCTTTTACTGGACATGAAGTGACAAAATGACCAGCGGAACCGCAATAGAGACAGAGGCGGTTGGTGATTCTCCGTTCCCTCTCCTTAGTCGAGATGCGGATACCTCCCAGCTGCATGGGCTCAGCACCCGAGCCGGCAGAGGAAGATGGTAGTGATGCGGAGAGGGGGGCAACGGAGAACGCGAGCTCCTTTCCACGAGCTCGGTGAGGAAGATCAACCCGTCGCTCAATGCGAATAGCGAGTTCAATCAAGGAATCCACGCTGGAAGGAACCTCCCGGGAGAGAATCTCATCCTTTACCTCTGCGCGGAGACCCTCCAGAAAACGAGCGAGCAAAGCCGGCTCGTTCCAGCCACTGGAGGCAGCAAGAGTGCGAAACTCAATAGAGTAGTCTGTTATGGATCGATTACCTTGACATAGGGAAGACAGGGCCCTGGAAGCCTCCTCCCCAAAAACAGATCGATCAAAAACCCGTATCATCTCCTCCTTAAAGTCCTGATACTGGTTAGTACACTCAGCCCTTGCCTCCCAGATTGCCGTGCCCCACTCACGAGCCCGTCCAATAAGGAGAGATATGACGTAGGCGACACGAGCAGTGCTCCTGGAGTAAGTGTTGGGCTGGAGAGAAAACACAATATCACACTGGGTGAGGAACGAGCGGCATTCAGTGGGCTCCCCAGAGTAACACGGCGGGTTATTGATTCTGGGCTCCGGAGATTCGAAAGCCCTGGAAGTGGCCGGTGGATCGAGGCGGAGATGGTGAACCTGTTCTGTGAGGTTGGAGACTTGGGTGGCCAGGGTCTCAACGGCATGTCGAGCAGCAGACAATTCCTGCTCGTGTCTGCCTAGCATCGCTCCCTGGATCCCGACGGCTGAGTGGAGAGGATCCGAAGTCGCTGGGTCCATTCTTGGTCGGATTCTTCTGTTACGGTGCGTGAATGAGGACCCAAAAGCGAATTAACTTAAACAGAGCTTCTTTAATTACCAAACATAGGTAGGCTCAGACGGACCGGCAGATTCCGACAGGACAAGACAAGGTTACAGCAAACATGACGACAGTCTGGTTCAGGCATGAAACACAACAAACAAGAATCCGACAAAGACAGGAGCAGAAACAGAGAGAGATATAGGGACCTAATCAGAGGGAAAAAGGGAACAGGTGGGAAAAGGGGTGACGAGGTGGTTAGGAGGAGACAAGGCACAGCTGGGGGAAAGAGGGGGAGAAAAGGTAACCTAACAACGACCAGCAGAGGGAGACAGGGTGAAGGGAAAGGACAGAGACAAGACACAACATGACAGTACATGACAGTGCATCTGTAAAAGTTTGTGAGTGTTTTTGGTGACAAGCCAAATTTCTTCAGCCTCCTGAGGTTGAGGAGGCGCTGTTGCGCCTTTTTCACCACGCTGTCTGTGTGGGTGGACCATTTCAGTTTGTCCGTGATGTGTACACCGAGGAACTTAAAACTTTCCACCTTTTCCACTACTGTCCCGTCGATGTGGATAGGGGGTTACTCCCTCTTCTGTTTCCTGAAGTCCACGATCATCTCCTTTGTTTTGTGACGTTGAGTGTGAGGTCATTTTCCTAACACCACACTCCGAGGGCCCTCACCTCCGCTCTGTAGGCTGTCTCGTCGTTGTTGGTTAATCAAGCCTACTACTGCAAAGTAGTGTCGTCTGCAAACTTGATCATTGAGTTGGAGGCGTGCATGGCCACGCAGTCATGGGTGAACAGGTAGTACATGAGAGGGCTGAGAACGCACCCTTGTGGGGCCCCAGTGTTGAGGATCAGTGGGGTGGAGATGTTGTTTCCTACCCTCACCACCTGGGGGCGTCCCGTCAAAGTCCAGGACCCAGTTGCACAGGGCGGGGTCGAGACCCTGGAGCTTAATGACGAGTTTGGAAGGTACTATGGTGTTAAATGCTGAGCTGTAGTCGATGAACAGCATTCTTACATAGGTATTCCTCTGGTCCAGATGGGTTAGGGCAGTGTGCAGTGTGATGGCGATTGCGTCATCTGTGGACCTATTGGGGCGGTAAGCAAATTGGCGTGGGTCTAGGGTGTCAGGTACGGTGGAGGTGATATGATCCTTGACTAGTCTCTCAAAGCACTTCATGATGACGGAAGTGAGTGCTATGGGGCGATAGTCGTTTAGCTCAGTTACCTTAGCTTCCTTGGGAACAGACCATGGCTATTTTAAGATGGTCATACCATGGATCCTTTAGCTAGTCCTCCTTCAATGTAGGTATGAAAATAAAAATACGAAATGTTTTTGATAAAATATTGAATTCAGCATTTACTACAATAGCCCAGGAAATACATCGAATAACATTCATAAATGGAAAAAAAGAGTTTCATAAGGAATAAGGTTTTGAAGTGTCTGTCCTATATCTAGGAGATTTAAGGAAGCTCAGGAAATTGTTGTGTTTTTTTGGAGACATATTTAACCCCTAATTTTTGTTGGCACAAAACTACCTTCATACTTCCATCCGTGTGTATGAGTTACCTTCAGATGAGTCTCGTGACACTTATGGGGATCGTAAAGCAAAACGGAGAATATCATATTTTTCATGAGAGTCTCCCCTTTCCATAGTGGGGTCCATAGGAGGTTGGTGGTACCTTAATTGGGGAGGACAGGCTCGTGGTAATGTCTGGAGCGGAATAGGTGGAATGGCATCAAAGGCATGAAATCTATGGCATATAGTCAACATAGACACTAGAACTAACGCGTTAGTAAACCCACTCCAATCATACAGTAGAGTGTACTGTCAGCAAGCAGTTTAGCAGTTACACCAGCGGGTCCCAGTGGCAATAAATTAATAAAACCAAAAGCTTACCTTGACTTGGAAGGTGTCCCCTGTTGGATAGCCATAGCCAGCTAGCTAACATAGCATCCCTCTCTGTTTGAGCTGGGTGTTTCAGTAGGCTAAACTAGCTAGCTGCTTTCGCTAACTAAGTGAAAGTAAAAAAACACTTCTTCATTTTTAAAGAAATTAATTTGTTCAAAACTGTTCAACTATTATATTTCTCTCTCTTTGAGTCAACTACTCACCACATTTCATGCACTGCACTGCTTGCTAGCTGTAGCTTATGCTTTCAGAACTGGATTAATTCTCTGATCCTTTGATTGGGTGGACAACATGTCAGTTCATGCTGCAAGATCTCTGATAGGTTGCAGGACGTCCTCCTTAAGTTGTCATAATTACTGTGTAAGTCTATGGAAGGGGTGAGAACCATGAGCCTCCTAGGTTTTGTATTGTAGTCAATGTATCCAGAAGAGGACGGAAACTTGCTGTCCTCCGGCTACACAATGGTGCTACCCTACAGAGTGCTGTTGAGGCAAATGTAGACCTTCATTGACAAACAGTTTGTTTTAAACAATTATTTGGCAACGTGAATATATTTAGTATGTTTTTAATCTAAAAGGATTTTGAAATTCACGGAGGATGATGGTTCTCCCCTTCCTCCACTGAGGAGCCTCCACTGGAGTATAGGATGTGTCCAAAACATTATTTGTGTATGAGTAAAGACCTTAACTTTTAAAAGTGATATGTTCACTGGACAGTTACTTTAAGATCACCCTTCTCCAATCAATGGTGTTTAAAACAGTGTTTTTATACTGACCGTCCAGGGGAGTTTTTTTTCCAATTACACAGTCCTTTGGTGTGGCGTAACTGTCATCGGGCTGCAGCCACAGGCTTGAGTTAACTAATTAAGTCCACTTCACCCTGTAATGGGTGTGTTAAAATGCATGAGAAATTCCATCTCAAAGCCCCAGTAAACATTGTCTCAGCTACATCCTGTGACATCCACTCATGGGATAATTTCCCTTATTCCCCCTCCCAATTACAAAAGTCACCCTTTTAGCTAGCTACATTACTTACTGTAGTTCCAATGGCTCAGTGGTTTAGAGCTAGAGTGTGGTGTTGTTTACATTAGGGTTGTGGGCTTGTCTAACAACTACAGTAAAGGAAATCTACAGTAATATTAGTTAGGAAGAGGTACTATTAGACGTTTCACTCTGAATCTCAGTCTTGTTGCTACACTGCTTTTCTCTCTTTTCACACTCCAGGTGCTGTAACCTCACTGAGGACAGTTTGGAACACAACTAATCATTTTGGACGCAGTTACTCTGTTCAGGATTTTATTTTCCTTCGGTGTTGCTTGAGGCCATATGATTTAATCTGGTTGACCTTAGTTTACACCTGCCTTCATTGTGTTGGGTGCATTTGGGCAGATCTCTATGTTTTGCTGGACCCCTCTTTTAGAAAGACAGTGAAGTGAGGCTTCAATGCTGTCTTCATCTGAGAGATGCCTCTTTAACAAGCTCTCTAGTGAGCCTCAGAGCTATCCTGCTTCTTCACTGTACATCCGCCCAGAACACACTGACAGTATCTCAATACAATTCTGTCTTCCACACAAGACGTAAGACACACACACGCACTCCTCTGCTGTAAGTACCCTGTCATTCTCAGCCACCCACTCCAACCCCAACTCTCCTACAGGTACATATTATATTAACATTGAAGCATGTTACAGTGCAGTGTTTTATGCTATTTAGTATGATATGTACTACTCATAAACCCCGGGGTGGTTTTGCTAAATGATTACCATTCTTTCTACAGACGTACAGTGGGGTCCGCAATTATTGGATTCCTTGATAAAGATGAGCAAAAAAAGACTAAAAGAAGTACAATGCAAATACTGAGCTATATGCAACTAATACAATTACTCAGATAAAAAACATATAAATTCCAACCGCAGGTTTTCAATGGGGTTCAGGTCCATAGACTGAGATGGCCATTTCAAAATGTTGATTTTCACATTTATTTATAAAGTCCTTCTTACATCAGCTGATGTCACAAAGTGCTGTACCAAAACCCAGCCTAAATTATCAATTTCTTTGTGGATTTTGATGTGTGCTTAGGGTAAATGGGGGAGAATCTCAATTGTCAGAGGGGAGAGACTTCTGTCTTTCTCATCCAATGGGTTTTGAGAAGGAGATGAGGAGAAAGGAAGCGAGTAGTATGTTATTGAGATCTTCCCTGGATAAGTAGAAAAACAACCTAAATCTCACACTATCCCTTTAACAAGGGCCCCAGGACCAGTGGAATTAAAATAGCCCCATAACATCAACAATACACCAGTATATTTTACAGTAGGGATGAGGTATTTTCTGCATATGCATTGTTCTTTCGAAGGCCAAACCCACCATTGGTGTGCATGGTCAAAGAGCTCTATTTTCCTCTGACCATAGGACTGCCTGGAGTTTGCTAAACAGCAATCGCACTTGAATTGGAATCGGTGCTATGATCATATGACACGAAAATAGAGGTCCTCACACCTACTGTAAAATATGACGGTGGTTCTTTGATGTTATGGGGCTATTTGGCTTCCACTGGTCCTGTGGCCCTTGTTAAGGTCAATGGCATCATTAACTTTACCAAGTATCAGGACATTTTAGCCAAAAACCTGGTTGCCTCTGCCAGGAGGCTGAAACTTGGCACAGGTGAATTGTCCAGCAAGACAATAACCCCAGGCACAGATCAATTGACCACAAAATCAATATTTTGCAATGGTCTCTGGACTTCAACCCCATTGAAAACATGTGGTTTGAATTGAAGAGGGATCTAGAAATGTTTTCTATGGGGGACAGTCTAAAATCCCTCCCAATGTGTTCTCCAATCTCATAAAAACAGTTGATAAAAAGGCTCGGTCTTGTTATTCTCGCAGGGGGAGGATTCTGGAGTATTGAAAACAGAGGATCCAATCATTTTGACCCTTATCATTTTTTTATAAAAAAATATATATATTTGTAAAAAATTATATTTCTCTGAGCAATTGTATTAGTATAAATAGTTTTTTTTAGCATACGATATAGCTCAGTATTTGTATTATTTATTTCATACAGTCTTTTTTGCTCATATTTATCAACGGAACCAATAATTCCGGACTCCACTAATAGGATTTACATTAGCGTTAGCAGAGTTACTGGCTTGACATTTTATCCAGTGAATGAGCCTGTGGAGTTAGTTCGTGGATGATGGGGATAGAGAGTTAGTCTGCCGATTGCTACATCTCTCTGTAGATGAATCAAAAAGCTATTATTTTGTTGCCAACCCTGAATGAATAGCGTCTGGCAGCAGGTGGCAATGTTAATTTAGTGAGGGGACATGGTCAGTGGAAACTGTCCTTGCTTTGATTCTGGCTCGATGAATAGAGAGAAACATTAGAGACACTCCTATAGGAGTCGTGCTATGACTAATTGATATAAAAATGTATACAAAAACAGGACATTTAGAGTATTTTGTCATATTAATGTTATTAACATGGGGAACATTGAAGATGTAGTAGGCCATTCAAGTCAAGATTATGGGGATTTTTCCCACGCCCACAAGGTGCACTATAAGTGGTCAATTTGAATTGTTCACTGATTGATTCATCATCGACTGGAGCTTCAATCGTCCATCTAGGCTGATCCGAATCTCAAGAGTTGCCTTAATACGCTTTAAATACCTCACGCGGTCTTATCCTTGATTTAGACTAAGTAGAGGAGAATGACATTTTGGATAAGTATGTTGTTTTTTTATTCGTTATGGCAATGCACACACCTAAAACATTACTCAGGCAACAGATGACATTAATTAAATGCACAGGCTGGAAGGATTTGACAGCAGCCCCGGCTTTACTCATACATACACTGTGTATTCTCATACAAATACCAAAGTATTCCATCATAGTGCAACTATTGAGCCACAAATAATTCTGTTAACATTCACAAACACGCTATCAGCTCACGATCTGCCCATGTCAGCACAGACAAGTGAGTTTGTTTTATTTATTTATAGGGGACAATGCACATGAATCAACATCAATATTACAATAATGCAACATCCATGTAAATGTGCCGGGGTTAGCCAAAAGCTCATTTGCACCCGTAGTCCCAAGGCAGCTAAGGACATGTACACAACCACAATACAACTACTCACTAAAACAATACAAAATACAAATATATTACATCCAATAATATGACATATAATTCTAACGACAACAACAACACTATCACCAACTGTCGTCTTACATATGAGGAACCACAGATAACTCATGTGTACAAGTTTGGATAGATTTTAGCCATGTTTTCAATTCAAGTTTAATCAGTGCAACAACTCTAGTCCATGGGCATTGTATTCCAGTATATTGTAGCTCTAACAGAGAAGGCCGATTGGCCAATGTTACTGTGTCGAAAAGGGACAACGCAATCCCCTCTGCCCTTGTTATACCGGAGTTGTTTTCCTTGAGCGTGATATGCCGGCATAGGGGTGGAGCGGCAGACCATGCAGGATCTTAAAGACAAGGCTTGCATCTACAATACATTATGCTTTAAGCTATCCAGACTAAGTAAATTATGTTTTGTAAATGATATAACGGTGGTAACTGTTTGGTTTGTTATCAAAAATGTACGTCTTTGTTTGTAAAGTGATTCAATTGGTTTCAGAATAGTAGCTCCTGCTTGTGACCAGCATGTGAGGTAATATCTCAAATTTGAGAAGATCATATAGCATGCATATACAGTTTGGCGGCCTCCAGGGGAAGGAAAGGTCTTTGAAACCTAAAGTTGGATAATCCAAACTTAACTGTATTGACCACCTTTTTCATTTCACATGTTTTTTAAATGTCCAAAATGAGACCAAGATACCTAAAGTTAGACACAACTTTCAGATTCTCCCCATGAACAAGAACAGCTCGTTGGGAAGAATCAATGGATTTCTTAGAGAAGTACATGCACACAGTCTTGTGTATATTTAAATGCAGGCAAGAATTAGTCATCCATTTAGAAACATTTACCATAGCTTCAGTTAACTTATGAATAACCAATTGTCTATTTTTTGAGTGTACATACAGAAATGTATCGTCAGCATCGTCAGCATGCTGAGATCATTTATATACCGTAGATGGTAAACAGAAGGGGGCCTAATAATGACCCTTGTGGGACCCCAATGTTATAGTAAAGAGAGTCCGACTGAGTGTCCCCCAAACAAACCCTTTGACTTCTGTTTGTCAGATAGGAATACATCCAACTAATGACTTCAGTGGACACATTAAGGGAGGACAGTTTGGGTAGGAGGAACCTCATGATTCACAGTATCAAAGGCCTTTCTAAGATCCAAAAAGACTGCGCCGACTTCACCACCTATGTCCAGTTTAGATTTAATGCACTCCAGAAAATAGAAATTGGCTGTTTCGAGTTTCCCTGAATGAGGTGATCAGTCAGATGATCAGCCACCCATCTTGCAGCTGCCTTTGCTAGCACTGGAAGAATGCTTATAGGTCGGTGATTTTCCACCAGTGTTTGGGTCACCAGATTTTAAAACAGGTATCACTGCAGCAGACTTCCAAGCATTGAGGAAGAACCCATATTTGATGGACAGATTAACTAGATGTACAATAGTGGAAATCAGAGAATATTTGTGTCTCTTCAGGAATACGGTCTTTAGACCAAATACATATTCTGTTCTAGAGCTCCCGGAGAAGCTAATAATACTGTCCACTGCTGACAATGAGATTTCAGGAATTGTGAATAATGGTTTATTATTATTATCTATGGGAGTGAGGACTGTGGTCTTGGTTGAAAATCTTTGAGCCAGTTCCCTGACAGAGTCAACAAAAAAATTGTTAAAGGTGGTGGATATGAATTTGGAGTCTTTAATTAGAATCCCATTAACCTTTAATTCAGGATGTTCTTTGGACTTTTCAGCTCCTTTCCCTGTTAGTTTGTTGAGATTTTCCCACTTTGCCATTTCCTTTTGTTTCATTGATCACTCTAAGAAATTACTCTGCTTTTGCTTTTTTTTATATTCCTAACCACCTTAGTTCTCAGTGATGCATATATACGTCTGTCTATAGGTGCATCGTAGGTCTATATACGTCTGTCTATAGGTGTCTATCGTAGGTCTATATACGTCTGTCTATATACGTCTGTCTATAGGTGCATCGTAGTTACTCTGCTCACTTTTCTGGATTTTTTTTTATCGTACTGTTGCACATTAATATGGTTCTTAAATCTCTTTTTATTGAGCTTTCTAACCACCAATGTAATATTGTGGTCAGATATGCCAATTGGTAAGTTACTGGACATAATTATTCAATCAGGTTTTTCTGATCAATTAGAGTCTTGGATGACTGTGTTACTCTGGTTGGACCTTGTATTATTTGAGTCAGGTTGAAATCATCTGTGATCACTGAGTTTTTCCATGCAAGTTTTGTTTTCCCAGTATATATTGAAACCCGGAAAGGTCACAGTTCTAGCCATCACTCTGGTTGTAATTCCAATAGTGTCCACAAGATGGCAGCAGTGTATGTGCAAAGTTTCGGATGTATAACTTGAAGTATGAGTGAACTACAAGACTTTTAGTGTGAAGTCCACAGGTACATTTGGGCAAATCGTGAAGGAGACATTTGCAATCATGTTACATTTTTCTGCAAGAATATTGTCGAATCTGTATACCTGGACTTTGATTGAGCTTTCCAAGTATTAGTAGCCATATTATAAGTTCAACGTTTGCAAAACAACCAGTTTTCATAACTCTGAATATCCCTATAATTTTTGTCCAAAATGAAAAGGCATGCTGTCTTACAAGGTTAGTACCTACATTTTACGACATATAAATGGTTTCCAGATACTCCCGTATTGCCCAGCTCATTAGCTATCGCTATCTAGCTAGCTTTGTTTGACCACAATTGGTGCTTATTTGACAAAGATACAGTCGTTCAAATGATGACTGCCCGCATCAACGGCGTGCCAAGAATGCGTCGCTCTCTGACCAAATATGGTGTCCTATAGGGTATACTACACCCCTAATGATATAGTGAAGTCTTGTTACCTTCTAGGATCGCTGAGAAATACATACAAACGTGATTTGACTCGTTGAAACAGCGTTTAGGGTGAGATTCTCACAGATTCCTTTCTTTGCAACGAGTGGAAATCCAAAATCGATCGTGCATGTAATATGGACCTTTTTAGGATATGAAAAAGGATGTTTTCTAGCAAAACAACACTTCATGTTATTTCTGGGACCCTTTGGATGATAAATCAGAGCAAGATTTCAGAATGTAAGTACACATTTTACCTTCAGAGGTGAATGTATCAAACCTATCACAGTGAAAAAAGTGTTTTGTTGTTGGGAGCTCTCCTCAAACAATAGCATGGAATTTCTTTGCAGTAATAGCTACTGTAAATTGGACAGTGCAGTTATATTAACAATAATTTAAGCTTTCAGCCAATATAAGACACTTATATGTACCGCCATTTTGTTGTTTCTCTAAAATCTGTGATCTTGACATAACGTGCTGCATGATTTACAACTGTCCCGTTGACGGAACGCCAATCCTTTTAAGCATGGGATTTAGACGGTCATAAAATGAGATATCCGATGTTGGTCGTCGATATAATCCAATAATAGTGAGAGACATATGAGGGGAGAGGAAGACATTCAGCCTCATACATTCAATGTCATTGGCTTGTTTCCATATGGTAGGATTGCATTTAAAGGAATCTTTCATGTACATAAGCAATCCACCCCCTCTGCCCTCTTTCCTGTCCCTCCTGAATATGGAATATCCAGGGACATTAAAGCAGAAATAGGAGAAGATTTCTTGAGCCATGTCTCAGAGAAACAGAAAAAAATGTAGATTAGAGTCATTCAATAAATGTTCCACCTGTTCACTGTTAGAAATAATGCTATGAATATTCAGATGACCTCCCAATATACCTTGGAACCAGGGTCCCAGAGCATTTTAGCTTGATTAACGGTTTGAAAAAGTTTCATGGTACAATGTTTTCTAATACCTGGGTATTAGGGAACTGAGTTTCTGTCTCGAAGGCAGGTTTTGTTCGGGACATGTATCAAGAGTTGGCATTCAAATGAAATTATCAGCAGATTGCTCATCCTCTTGAAAAGCCATGTTAGCGACAGAAGTTCTGCTCACATACACAGCATGTCCTTCTCTGATCCAGATAATATAGGTTACGCAAATATAGAGTACTTCAATCCTTTATAAATGATTTCGGTCTGGATGGCTAATTAGTGGGATTATATTGAGGGAAAGCTGTATTTTCCTCCAGCCTTCCTTGTAATGCATTTTCCCAGTGTGCTAGCATTGAGATGAAGGGCCCAATTTTGTTCAATCAGGTGAGAAGTAGATGCATAAAATATTACTTCACAAGATATCCCTTGCTTGGTGCTAGGCTTTTGACTGCACTAGAGGTGAAAACGAACACACACAGTGGATCTATGCAGTAAAGGATGAAAGACAGTTTTGTGAGGGAGTGTCGTGTAAGGGCTATGCATCCCCCTGCCTGCTCCCAAGCTTCCATGACCAATACCATAGAGGCTGGAAAACCAGCCTGTGTAGCCTTGATAAATACTCTCAGGGAAAAGCTGCGCCTGCTCCTGTCTGCCAGACAGTAGCTGCCATTTACTGCCTCCACATCAACACTGCAAGCAATTTGAACGGCTATCATCATCTTTTCTTTTGTCCTTGTCACTGTCGAGAAGAGAGTGAAACCGAGAGAGAATGGAATTTAATATAATACAGCGCTAGGGATCTAAGCTAAGCTAAAGATTCCTGTGCATGATAGGCTACGCAATAAGCCATTTCATCAATATACCGCTGCCATCAAATGCAGTCAATATCTTGGTTGCTCCCTAGTGTATGTATATACATATATATATATATACAATCATATAGAGGCTATATACATATATATATATATATATAGCCTCTTTCATATACACACAGTAAATGTCAATGATGACATGCATTTCCAACCATGCCTGTTCATGTTAATGATCAATTGGCTTTTTGATCTCTTTGTCTTCAAATGGATCGTGTGTGTGAGGCTCCAGCTGTTGGTTGTCAGACAGCATGTTAGAGAGAGAATACACAGGAATAGCAGCCCTGTTTTAACCAGTCTATGATATCATATCAAATCGAGCTCTATTTATACAGCACATTTCAGATATGAAATGCAACGCAATGTGCTTCATATTCACAGACATTTTGGATGATTGTACTATATGCATGATGAAGTTGCTTTGGATAAAAGTGTCTGCTAAATGGCATATATACAGTGTTATTATATTATATGTTACATTAAATTAATTATGTCTACCCATCATTAGATACATAGATCCATCTATGAATTTAAGTGTCTCTCCAGTTCTTCAGCCCGGGTGTCATGCACCCCAAACATCTTAGGGGGCACAAATTATGTGAGGATAGTTAAAGGATGGTCTGGAGGGGGACTAGTTGGAGAATTTTGCATTTTTACAAACACCTGAAACACCTTTTTACTGAAATCTAGAGCCATAATCATTATGCTTCATTCTAGGTCAAAAATGTGTTTATTTCTCTGCATATCTCAGTATAACTCTTGACCGGTCTAAATCAAATCAAATGATATTTTATTTGTCAAATGCGCCGAATACAACAGGTTTATCAACAATGCTTTAGGAAGTTAAGAAAAATAAAAAAAAGAAGTATGTAAAAAATAGAAAAAATAAAATAAAAGTAACAAATAATTAAACAGCAGCAGAAAAATAACAAGCAAGGCTATATACAGGGAGTAGCGATTCAGCGTCAATGTGCGGGGGCACCAGTTAGTTGAGGTAATTGAGGTAATATGTACATGTAGGTAGAGTTTAAGTGAATATGCATAGATTATAAACAGAGAGTAGCAGCAGGGTAAAAGAGGGGTCTGGGTAGCCCTTTGATTAGCTGTTCGGGACCTTGACTTGGCGCTCCGGTACAGCTTGACGTGCGCTAGCAGAGAAAACAGTCTATGACTAGGGTAGCTGGAGTCTTTGACAATTTTTAGGGCCTTCCTCTGACACTGCCTGATGTAGAGGTCCTGGATGGCAGGAAGCTTGAACCCAGTGATGTACTGGGCCCTACGCACTTTGTGAATGTTGACCTGTTTAAAGGTCTTACTCACATCGGCTGCGGAGAACGTGATCACACAGCTGATTCTCTCAAGTATGTTTCAGTGTTACTTGCCTCGAAGTGAGCATAGAAGTAATTTAGCTTGTCTCGTAGGTTCGTGTCACTGGGCAGCTCGTGGCTGTGCTTCCCTTTGTAGTCTGTAATAGTTTGCAAGCCCTGCCACATCCGACAAGTGTCGGAGTCAGTGTACTACGATTCTTAGTCATGTATTGATGCATTGCCTGTTTGATGGTTTGTCGGAGGGCATAGTGGAATTTCTTATAAGCTTCCAGGTTAGAGTCCCGCTCCTTGAAAGCGGCAGCTCTACCCTTTAGCTCATTGCAAATGTTGCCTGTAATCCATGGCTTCTGGTTGGGGTATGCACGTACGGTCACTGTGGGGACAACATCATTGAGGCACTTATTGATGAAGCCAGTGACTGATGTGGTGTAGTCCTCAATGCCATTGGAAGAATCCCAGAACATATTCCAGTCTGTGCTAGCAAAACAGTCCTGTAGCTTAGCATCGGCTTCATCTGACCACTTTCTTATTGACCGAGTCACTGGTGCTTCCTGCTTCAGTTTTTGCTTGTAAGCAGGAATCAGGAGGATAGAATTATGGTCAGGTTTGCCAAATGGAGGGCGAGGGAGAGATTTGTACGCGTCTCTGTGTGTAAAGGTGTAAAGGTGGTCTAGAGTTTTTTTTAAGCTCTGGTTGCACATTTAACATGTTGATAGAGATTTGGTAGAACTGATTTGAGTTTCCCTGCATTAAAGTCCCCAGCGACTAGGAGTGCCGCCTCTGGATGTGTGTCTATGTCCTCCTGAATGGTGTTTTATTTTTTGTAAGAAACTAAATATTCTCTGCATCTTTGCTGAACTCTGGGTAAAATATTGAAAGGAATGTTGTAAGGAATGTGAGTCTTATTCAGTACATTTAGTAATTGCTTGCTTTTGTAAAGTCCGTCAACCTTGCCAGCACACATGCCAGCTAAGATAGTTAGACAAGCTCGCTACTCTAGCTTGATTGATTGCCTGAAATGGCATCTTGGTAGCTTTGGGAGATCGGTAACCTGTCTGGGCGAGCGAAAGCCAACTTCATAAAATTGCTAGGTAGCTAATAGTATTGCATAAAAAAATTGGGAAAAAATGATGTAAAAATATTTTCAACAACTCAAAGTTCATGATTCTCATTAGAAAACAGTCTAGGATTTGGTATATGAGTGCCATAGTTAAAAAATATATATATGATCATCATTGTTTTAAAATCATTACTTAATGGACAACTTCTTTAACAAACCAAGTGGCAGGGCTGCCGTGTTGTTGTTTTTCCAAATCAAGGAGTGGGCTTTTAATACAGATAGACCACTGATGTGCCAAGCTCTGATGGATAGGAAATTGAACGGATTTGGTTTCAGGGCTGAAGCTTTTTAATTTGTGAAGGATCATTAGCGGAAAACCCTCTCTTGTGTCTCTGAAGAAGGGCGAGAGATCGAAGGGATGCAGCGCAAGGAAAGCCCCTCATCTATCTAGTAGCTGTCGAAACACAGCCGTGTAAAAATAAGCTGTGTTTAAAGGATGGCAACTATTCATGCATAGCTTTTAGACTGTCAGCTACGCTAAACAATTCCATGCACAAACAGAGTGTATTCTATGCGCATACACAGTTGAAATCTTGCTTTACAAATGTGACGGTTTAAATGCAGATGAAGAGTACCAACCAACCAACTGGATTTTTATAAAAGTTTTAAGTCCAAGCTGATTTATCCTTGATTTGTCATCGGATCCCACTCCTACGCTTGCAGCAAGGTGTGTGGGCTTCAAGTGTCGAACCAAGGTCTCATTTAATGCTGCAGTCACTATGTAAAGTAGATTAAATATATGTAAACAGAGGTACACATCTGAGTTGGATATGCCTAGCAGGGAAGAAACAGACTTGCGCTACTGTAACCTGCACTCTCTTTAATTCCTGTTCGGTGTTATTCGTCATTAAGGGTTGCTCACCACCTGAGAAAGTGTGTTGGCATGACTCAACAGAGTTTACTTTACTCTGCATTAATTATCATGAGCATTTCTGACTCACACTATCCTCTCCAGTAGTAGGGCAATAATTGGCATAATGGATTAGTTTCAGACAGTGGTCATTTTTCAGGTGTTCAAATTGCTTTAGTATAGGCTACATGACCAAGAGTATGTGGACACCTGCTCGTCGAACATCTCATCTCATTCCAAAATGATGGCCATTAATACGGAGTTGGTCCCCCCTTTGCTGCTATAACATCCTCCAACCTTCTGTGAAGGCTTTCTACTAGATGTTGGAACATTGCTACAGGGATTTGCTTCCATTCAGCCACAAGAGTTTTAGTGAGGTTGTGCACTGATGTTAGGTGATTAGGTCTGGCTCGCAGTCGGTGTTCCAATTGATCCCATAGGTGTTCGATGGAGTTGAGGTCAGGGCTCTGTGCAGGCCAGTCAGTTCTTCCACAGAGATCTTGACAAACCATTTATGTCTGGATCTCCCTTTGTGCACGGGGGCATTGTCATGCTGAAACAGGAAAGGGCCTCCTCCACCAAACTTTACAGTTGGCACTTGCATTGGGGCAGGTAGCGTTCTCCTGGTTTGGCATCAGCCAAACCAAGATTTGTCCGTCACATTGCCATATGATGAAGCGTGACTCATCACTCCAAAGAACATGTTTCCACTACTCCAGAGTCTAATGGCGGCAAGCTTTAAACCACTCCAGCTGGCGCTTGACATTACACATGGTGATTTTGGGCTGTGTGTGGCTGCTCGGCCATGGAAACCCATGTCATGAAGCTCCCAATGAACAGTTCTTGTGCTGACGTTGCTTCCAGAGGAACTCGGTAGGGAGTGTTGCAACCGAGGACAGACAATTTTTACACGCTATGCAGTTCAGAACTCGCCGGTCCCGTTCTGTGAGCGTGTGTGGCCTATCACTTCACGGCTGAGCCGTTGTTGCCCCTAGACGTTTCCACTTCACAATAACAGCACTTACAGTACAGTTGACCAGGGCAGCTCTAGCATGGCAGAAATTTGACGAACTGACTTTATTTAACTAGGCAAGTCAGTTAAGAGCAAATTCTTTTTTACAATGACGGCCTACACCGGCCAAACCCGGACGACACTGGGCCAATTGTGCGCCACCCTATGGGACTACCAATCATGGCCAGGTGGTGATACAGCCTGGATTCTACTGCAAATGTTTGTCTATGGAGATTGCATGGCGTTGTGCTCGATTCTATACACCTCTCAGCGACAGGTGTGGCTGAAATAGACAAATACACTCATTTGAAGGGGTGTCCACATACACAATATGCACAAAAGTATCTCCCCTCATCCTATACAATGTGTAGCACCCACCCATATCATCATTATAATACATACGGGTATTGTATGCTGAAGCACTCCAACTAAAACACAACACCTACTCACATAGAAGTAATCCATAGCTTGTGGAATAGGGATTAGCATTCAATAAAACAGCTGCCAGTGTAGACAATGTGGTGGTTGTTGATACATTGACAGTGTATGCAAATGAAAGCTAGCTTTCAGTCTGAAGTCATTTGTACAGTTCAATGATAGAAGTTAAATTCACACACTGTTTGATCGCGATGCTTGGAAACGTTTGATCATTTCAGTGATAAAATAGATGTTGGATTTCCTCTAAATAGGGGGAAAGATGTCCCGTGGGATGGTAATTCAAGAACACTCCTCTTTGCTGGTGAAGAAGGGGTTGTAAATGAATTCCCTTTTCCTTCCTCTGCTGTTAAAAGTGAATACCCTATGAGTCAGTGAATGTTTCTTTTTCATTCCCCCAGCCCACCCAAAGGATGCCACTTGATTTTCCCCAAATCAATACAATACAACCAAGTGCCGGAGGCAATGCTCTCATTGTACTGAACACGTCTCAATTGTGATTGTTCTTGGAGATAAAATGTGATCCTAGCCATGTTTTTTTACTTAGGTAGGCTATATATAAAAAAATATGAAAAAAAATATAAGCTCACATGCTGTGTGTAAAAATGTATGACATAGTTGTTGCTTTAGGATTAGCTACCCCAAATTAGCCTTTATTACCTAACATTAAAATTTGATAAGTAAAGATGAATATATTGTGTGTTTTATTGGCAAGGGGCTAGAAGAACAATATCACCTACTGGGTTTCAATGTGCAATCTGCTAAAGTACTCCAATGCCTTCTCCTCACCAAACACCACTCTAGCGAAGGATGTGGCATTTCATACAAAATCCTAACCATGTTTTGTATGAGCGTGCTTGCTCCCTCCCATGCAGCTTCCTAAGTCTGGTTAGAATGGGGGAAAAAAGGCTGATGAAGACTTTGAATGAGTCCAGGTCACGGGGTTACGTTCTATTGTAGTCATGTGAAAGCAATGCACATGCACAATGCCATACAGACGAGCGGTTTAGGCCAGGCAATACAGTGGAGGGCGAACTGGGAGAAATATTCTGCCCTGGTATTTCAGCCACACCAGCACCCCCCCCCCCCCCCCCCCCCCCCTACTGACACATAACACAGGCAACTATAGCGTTTCTCAACTTTTACTGTACCAGTGACCAGTGAAACATAGTCTTCCTCCTTTCTTAACCAGGACTTTTTAACCAGCTCATGTTTAAGAGGAATACAACATGTAAAAGCAGCGCTGGAGATTCATCTCACCACAATAACTGTGCCTCTGTTGCCTCCATGTTGGCAGTCTGTCTCTGCATCTTCTCTGCTGTCCCTCCGTCCCCCTGCCACTCCGTCCCTCTTTGCTTCTCCTTGTGCTCTCATTTTCACTCTGTCTGTCTGCCACTCCTAAGTGTTAATTGCTATGACATATAGAGCCAACATATTAAGGAACTGCCAGTACATCTGAGTCGTTCTGTTTTCTTCCAACTTCAACTGCACTCACCTCTGAGCTGTCTCTGCTAAGCCTAGCATCCTTTCTCACAGCACTGGTACCAGATGACCAGGGGGCCACACTGCCTGTGCTGGGCCCAGCAACATGCTAGTTGTAAATGAATAAACACATTTATTAGATAAAGAATAAATATTACTGAATAAATGCTTAATAGATGACCACTAGCTCATAATACATTATGAAAACCTAACTACTTATATTGCCTGGCTGTCACACATGTATATATAGTTCCTTACTCATCCTGTGTTGTGTTTTTGTTCTTTTACCAGGTACTGCAGGAATGTCTACCAATGGCATGTCAATCTTATTGTGAGAAATTACACTGGTCACTCAAAACATTTATAAAGTATAAGTAGCGCTCACTTTAGAAAATGGACTGCAAAAATACTTTGCCAATGACTAGTAAATGGTTTATTCATGTGGGGGTAATGATTAATAAAGGGTGAACACAATTTATAAATGCCTTATAAATGGTTTATTACGGACCCTTAAAATAAAGTGTTCCCCATCCTAGTAGTGAAATCACTGAATAAATGCCTTAGATGACCACTGGCTTATATAATACCTTATAACAGCCTAACTACATATTTCAAATTAGTGCATTTCAAGTGTTCACCCCTACCCACTTTAGATACAGATACTCACATCCCTTGACTTTTCCCACATTGTGTTGCAGCCTGAAGTTAAAATGGATAACATTTAGATTGTGTCAGTGATCTACACACAATGCCACATCATGTCAAAGTGGAATTATGTTTTTAGAAATGCTTACAGTCAATAACTATTCAACCCTTTTGTGATGGCTAGCGTTCAAGAGTAAAAATGTGCTTAACAAGTCACATAATACATTGCATGGACTCACTCTTTATGCAATAATAATGTTTTACATTATTTTTTAAATAATTACACCATCTCTGTACCCCACACATACAATTATCTGTAAGGTCCCTCAGTCGAGCAGTGAATTTCAAGCAAAGATTCAACCACAAAGACCAGGGAGATTTTCCCATGGTTCACAAATAAGGGCACCTATTGGTAGATGAAGAAAATAATTTCAAAAAGCAGACCTTGAATATCATTTTGAGCATGGTGCAGTTATTAATTCAAATCAAATCAAATGTTAGTCACATGCCCCGAATACGAAAGGTATTCACGACCTGGCCGTGAAATGCTTACTTACAAGCCCTTAACCAACAATGCAATTCAAGAAATCAAGTTACTTTGGATGGTGTATCAACACACCCAGTCACTACAAAGATACAGGCTGCCTTCCTAAAGCAGTTGCCAGAGAGGAAGAAAACCACTCAAGGAGTTCACCAGGAGGCCAATGGTGATTTTAAGACAGTTACAGAGTTCAAAGGCTGTAATTTCAGATAACTGAAGATGGATCAATAACATTGTAGTTTCTCTACAATACTAACATCAAGAAGAAAGTGAAAAAAGGAAGCCTGTACTGAATTCAAATATTCCAAAACATGCAGCCTGTTTGCAATAAGGGACTAAAGTAACTGTAAAGAATGTGTCAAAGAAATGTACCTTTTTGGCCTGAATACAAAGCGTTATGTTTGGGACAAATCCAACACAACATATCACTGAGTACCACTCTTCATGTTTTCAAGCATGGTGGTAGCTGCATCATGTTATGGGTATGCTTTTCATCAGCAAGGACTAGGGCGTTTTTCTTGGGATAAAAATAAATGGAATAGAGCTTACCACAGGTAAAATCCTAGGGGAAAACTTGGTTCAGTCTGCTTTCCAACAGACACTCGGAGACAAATTCACCTTTCAGTAGGACAATTACACAAGGCCAAATTTACCCTGGAGTTGCTTACCAAGACGACATTGAATGTTCCTGAGTGGCCTTGTTACGGTTATGACTTAAATTGGCTTGAAAATACTTGAAAATGGCTGTTTAACAATTATCGACAATCAACTTGAAAGTACTTGAATAATTTCGTAACACAACAAATAACTTTCTGAAGGCACTATTTAAAATTTGGTGTACTTTATTCTAAATTATGTCCAAACAATTGATTTGGCCACAAGTTGTAATGACATCTCAATGAGATGATCAAATTAAATTGGATGCACCTGAGCTGAATTTGTAGTGTCATGGCAAAGGGGTGTGAATACTTATGTAAATTAGATTTCTGTATTCAATTTTCAGTAGATTTGCAAAACTCATTGTCATTATGGGGTATTGTGTGTAGATGAGTGAGAGAAAAAATATATTTAATCCATTCTAATTTCAGGCTGAAACACAACAAAATATGGAACAAATCAAGGGGTATGCATACTTTCTGAAGGCACTAAAACATATACACTCACTCACTCATACACTACACTGACACATGCACCCACACACCCACGCACGCGCGCACACACACACACATGCTCACACACTCATCATATTCTGCTACTCTATTCATTATTTAACTTGTATTATTATCTATCCTGATGCGTAGTCACTTTACCCTGCCTTCGTGTACATACAGTGCACTCGGAAAGTATTCAGACCCCTTGACTTTTTAGACATTTTGTTACGTTACAGCCTTATTCTAAAATTGATTAAATTAAACATTGTTGTTTTTTCCCTCATCAATCTACACACAATACCCCATAATGATAGAGCAAAAATAGTTTTTTAGAAATTGTCACAAATGTGTTCAAAATATAAACAGAGGATTTCAGACCATTTGCTATGAGACTCAAAATTGAGCTCAGGTGCATCCTGTTTCCATTGATCATCCTTGAGATGTTTCTACAACTTGATTGGAGTCCAGCTGTGGTAAATTCAATTGATTGGACATGATTTGGAAAGGCACACACCTGTCTATATCAGGTCCCACAGTTAACAGTGCATGTCAGAGCAAAAACCAAGCCATGATATCGAAGGAATTGTCCGTAGAGCTCTGAGACGGG
This sequence comes from Oncorhynchus mykiss, assembly GCF_057628025.1. Classification (NCBI taxonomy): domain Eukaryota; kingdom Metazoa; phylum Chordata; class Actinopteri; order Salmoniformes; family Salmonidae; genus Oncorhynchus; species Oncorhynchus mykiss. The sequence goes on from NC_143049.1 coordinate 14,217,395, forward strand.
ATTTTGTCGAGGCAAAGGGTACCAAAACATTTCTGCATCATTGAAGGTCCCCAAGAACACAGAGGCCCCATCATTCTTAAATTAAAGAACCACCAAGTCTCTTCCTAGAGCTGTCCGCCCAATCAAACCGAGGCAGAGAAGGGACTTGGTCAGGGAGGTGAACAAGAACCCGATGGTCACTCTGACAGAGCTCCAGAGTCCCTCTGTGGAGATGGGAGAACCTTCCAGAAGGACAACCATCTCTGTGGCACTCCACTAAATCAGACCTTTGTGGTAGTGGCCAGACGGAAACCACTCCTCAGTAATAGACACATGACAGCCCTCTACACCTACAGGACTCTCAGACTATGAGAAAAAATATTCTCTGGTCTGATGAAACCAAGATTGAACTCTTTGGCCTGAATGCCAAGCGTCACATCTGGAGGAAAACTGGCACCATCCCTTCGGTGAAGCATGGTGACAGCATCATGCTGTGGGGATGTTTTTCAGTGGCAGGGACTGGGAGACTAGTCAGGATCGAAGCAATGATGAACGGAGAAAAGTACAGAGAGATCCTTGATGAAAACCTGCTCCAGAGTGCTAAGGACCTTAGACTGGGGCAAAGTTTAATCTTCCAACAGGACAATGACACTAAGCACACAGCCAAGACAGAGCAGGAGTGGCTTCGGGACAAGTCTCTGAATGTCCTTGAGTGGCCCGCCAGAGCCCGGATCTGAACCCGATCGAACATCTCTGGAGAGACCTGGAAATAGCTGTGCAGCGACGCTCCCCATCCAACCTGACAGAGCTTGAGAGGATCTGCAGAGAAAAATGGGAGAAACTCCCCAAATACAGGTGTAACAAGCTTCATAGCGTCATACCCAAGAAGACTCAAGGGTGTAATCGCTGCCAAAGGTGCGTCAAGAGAGTAATTAGTAAAGACTCTGAATGCTCATGTAAATGAGATAATTCCTTTTTTTCTAACTTTAATTAAACAATTTCTAAAAAAACTATTTTGGTTTGTCATTATAGGGTATTGTGTAGATTGATGAGAAAAAAAAAACAATTGAATCCATTTTAGAATAAGGCTGTAACATAACAAAATGTGAAAAAAGTCAAGAGGTTGGAATACTTTCCGAATGCTCTGTATCTACCTTACATACCTTGTACCCCTGGACAGTGATATGATACTGTCACTGTTAGCTTCATCTTTGTGTATTTTATTCGTCTTGTGTTGCTATTTCTATTTTTCCCCACAATAAAGAATTATAATATATTATTATATATTTGTTTAACTCTGCATTGTTGGGAAGGGCTCGTATACAAGGCATTTCGAGTTTACACCCGTTGTATTCTGTGTATTTTTTAAAATTTATTTTACCGTTATTTAACTAGGCAAGTCAGTTAAGAACAAATTCTTATTTTCAATAGGGGCCTACCACGGCCAAACTCTAACAACACTGGGCCAATTGTGCTGCGCCCTATTGGACTCCAAATCACTGCCAGTTGTGATACAGCCTGGATTCAAACCAGGGTCTGTAGTGACGGCTCTAGCACTGAGATGCAGTGCCTTAGACCGCTGCGCAGCTCGGGAGCCCATGTGACAAATAAAATGTAGCTGCAGCGTGTACAAATCAAGCCTTTGGTCACAGTTCTTGCTTCGCCTCTTTTTGCTACTATAAAGTGATTTAGAAAATGGGTTGGTTGATGATAGAGCCCTAAGGGATGCACCTCATTAATTCTATTGATTGTTGCCCTTGATTGGAGAAAGAAAGCTTTAAATGTTTTTTCCTCCTAGATTCGTTTTTTTGTGTGTACTCAATTCTATTAATAGATTATCAAAGGAATTAAAAGCAAAATAGCTCAGCTGTCACAAGTTGCATGCACTTCATTTCTTACAGGTGCAGTAGAGTAATCATGATGAACAATTGATTACTACTGGGAGTGTACACCCCTAATGGTGTTCCTAACAAATCCACTATTGTTACGATCTTGCCTCTGTCAACCCTTTGGAGGAAAGTAGCCACATGGTATTTACATTGACACATTCGAATGACACAGTCAATTACTGGTAGCTTATTCATGTTAGGTCTATTGATTGAAGATAAGCAAAGCTATGTTTTTGTATCAAGTTGCCTGGTTGATGTTTGTTTGTAGAACTGCACTGTGCACGTAGAACTTTGCTATTAGCTTACCATGGAGTATGATGATATCATAAGACAGTATGTGTATAATCACTGTGTAATTTTGTCGCTCAATGTCGGCCAGGATGTGTTTGAGAGGATAATCTCCTTGGAAAAACTTCCACAGCTTGTGATTTTTTGCTTGTGATTTTTGTAGTCTAACCTCTTACAAGTGTAGCAGTGCAGCAACATTCTTAGATAACCATAATGTTTATACAGTGTGACATGAAGACAATGTCATGTTTTGCTGTGACGTTGCCAGAACGTCTTTGGGACATCGTGCTTGACTACGCCCATTCTAATAGTGTTTGGAGTGCCCCCGTTTGTTGTATTACCTCCATGTAATGAGCTTCATTGTTTTTCTGACAGTTATCAGATACTACCGTGTCAGTGCTGCGTTACGCACACACGGACACCGTAATACACTAACATTGGAAGTTTGATTGGCTGCTCTGAGACTGCCATCAGATGCATATTAAACATGGGTTTACCCATTAACCTTGAGTTACAACAGATAGGAGAAGGGGGAAATTAAATTAGGTTGTTTATGAAAACAATGTTAACAATGAGGAATGCACATTGTTTAATTGAGATGAGTGTCAATTTAATGAGTCATACATTCTGCATAATGACTAAGCTTTGGACGGATTAACAGCAGGGAAGATTTGGGGAAATGGTGTTCTCTGTGTTAAACTAATGTATCTTCTATTGTGAGGATTAGTAGGTTATAGACCGAATAATTAAGGAATATGGTCGAACATTTTTACACAAAATTAAGAAAATATACTGATGTTAGGGATGAGCTATTGACAGTTTATTGTTTTGCTATTTTCTATTCCCATGTTGGAGATTCGTTTTATCCCATGAAGCAAACAGTAGCTTAAGAAACTATTAAACATGTTTACATTATGGTAATCATAACGTGAGTGAGGACTAAGCAAAATAGTTACATGATTTCTGTATTTTTCTCTATTTTTGAGCAGAATTATACACATGGCTTGACCATACAAATCAACCAAAACTACAATGAGTTTAAAAACTGCTCTCCCTGTCTCCCTCTCTGCAGCTAAGAAATTCCATTGAACCCATGAAACCCTACTTAATCTTACTCTAGGGAACTTGCACTGTGTTGCCATAAATCACATTCCTATCCAACCTTTGTCATGCTACTATAAATAGACTTGGTTTCATAACCAAGCCTTTACACCGTGTCATGTGCGGATTGGCCGTATTGCAATTTTGGTAAATGCCAGAAGGGCAGGACCATCTTTTATTAGGGTGGGCTAGTAACAACAACAAAAACATTCTGAGACAAATGCGTATCATCGAATAGAGTGAGACCCTCTCTGACTCTCCCAGTTACTCATTCAAAACAGAAAAACAGAAGGGCTGTGCTGAAAAGTTAGAGACCAAAAAAGGCTCTTGAAGCCAACGCTGCTAAATGTGTGAAGCTAACAGACTTATTTGCTAAAAGTTCTGGTTCTGCTGGTCCGAGGTCTGTGTCTGTGAGAAATTACATCTGCTGTGGTGTATTCAAGGTAGGAAGAAAACCGAGAAAGACACACACACACTGACACAAATCATGTATCCTAGTACTGCCAGTTAGGCCATCATTTTTGGGTGTATATTGTATGAAGTATATTTTTATACCTACTATAGTAGGGTAAAAAGGGAAGCGGGATTTGGGGGAGCATTTAGACACTAGGCTGTTTGTAATATAGCCTAACAAGTTGTTAAATCGGCTTTTATAACACATAGGTAATGCAATAGCCATCTACTAGACATGTATAAAGTGCATTATACTAAACACAAGTCATGTATTACATTAAAGGTACATTCGGAGACTGTCTGTGTATTTTAATAATTTTATCAATGTTTATTAACTTTTGAATCTCAGTCTCTTCAGCCCAGAAAGTGAGTTTCTGAGCTGTAGTTAGGGCTGTTGCGGTGACCTTATTACCGCCACACCGGCGGTCACGAGTCATGAAGGCTGTCAAATTCTACATGACCGCTTAGTTAAGCTAATTAGGCTTCTCCAAGCTCTGATGCTGCTGCTGGTCAATAGTAGCCTACCAAACTTGCGAACTGACTATCTATTGTCCCTCTAATCACTCTGACATTAATGCAAATAGTTTAGAAAATCTAATCAAACACTTCATCAGAGCCCATGAGCTCATGTTGCGCAACATTTCTACAGGCTATGCAATTGTGGGAGAAAACAGAGTGATGGCCGCTAATAAAAAGAGGAGGATCTCATCCGCTTTCTATAGGCTAGGCCTACTATATTTATGTCTCTACTTTCCTAATATTAAGCACTTTGCTTGTATTACAACAGCAGTATAGCCTACGTGGCTGGCATGAAAATAAACCACGGGTAAGAGAGTCCTCCATTTGCTATTTAAGTGCATAGATGACATGTATTTTTTACCGTTGCCACTGTTTCGAGACAGGTGCATGATAATGGTCCATTCTAAATCAAAACAAATGTCACACATATATTATTTAGTATATGTAAAATCAATCAAGACTATTCTTGATTAAATCAAGAATAGTCTGATGGGTGACAATATTAGCCTATCAATTGTGACTGATGCCCAGCATAAGAAACAAAGCCTTTTTTTGGCGACTTTTTCATAGTCGCACACCTCATGTAGCCTAGCCCATAGGACTATATGTTTTAATAAGGTTTGTATCACAACTAAAATGGCCAAATAACTTCTTAAAATTAAGCACATTCATCCACTTTACAAACGGGTTTAGAGCCGAACCAGCATACACTACCGTTCAAAAGGTTGGGGTCACTTAGAAATGTCCTTGTTTTCCATGAAAACATACATGAAATGAGTTGCAAAATAAATAGGAAATATCGTCAAGATGTTGACAAGGTTATAAATAATGATTTTTTCATTGAAATAATAATTGCGTCCTTCAAACTTAGCTTTTGTCAAAGAATCCTCCATTTGTAGCAATTACAGCCTTCCAGACCTTTGAAATTCTAGATGTCAATTTCTCGAGGTAATCTAAAGAGATTTCACCCCATGCTTCCTGAAGCACCTCCCACAAGTTGGATTGGCTTGATGGGCACACTACGTACCATACGGTCAAGCTGCTCCCACAACAGCTCACAACAGCTCAATAGGGTTGAGATCCGGTGACAGTGCTGGCCACTCCATTATAAACAGAATACCAGTTGACTGCTTCTTCTCTAAATAGTTCTTGCATAGTTTGGAGCAGTGCTTTGGGTCATTGTCCTGTTGTAGGATGAAATTGGCTCCAATTAAACGCCGTCCACAGGGTATAGCATGGCGTTGCAAAATGGAGTGATATCTTTCCTTCTTAAGATCCCTTTTACCCTGTACAAACCTCCCACTTCACCACCACCAAAGCAACCCTAGACCATCACATTGCCTCCAATATGCTTGACAGATGGCGTCAAGCACTCCTCCAGCATCTTTAAGTTTTTTCTGCATCTCACGAATGTTCTTCTTTGTGATCCGAACACCTCAAGTGTAGATTTGTCTTTCCATAACACTTTTTTCCAATCTTCCTCTGTCCAGTGTCTGTGTTCTTTTGCCCATTTTAATCTTGTATTTTTACTGGCCAGTCTGAGATAGGGCTTTTTCTTTGCAACTCTGCCTAGGAGGTCAGCATTCCGGTGTCACCTCTTCAATGTTGACATTGAGACTGGTGTTTTGCGGGCACTATTTAATGATGCTGCCAGTTGAGGACTTGTGAGGAGTCAATTTCTCAAACTAGACACTCCAATGTACTTGTCCTCCTGCTCAGTTGTGCACCAGGGTCTCACACTCCTCTTTCTATTCTGGTTAGAGCAAGGTTGCGCTATTCTGTGAAGGGAGTAGTATACAGCATTGTACGAGATCTTCAGTTTCTTGGAAATTTCTAGCATGAAATACCTTCATTTCTCAGAACAAAAATAGACTGACGAGTTTCAGAAGAAAGTTATTTGTTCCCAGGTATTTTGAGCCTGTAATCGAACCCACAAATGCTGATGCTCCAGATACTCAAGTAGTCTAAAGAAGGCCAGTTTTATAGCTTCTTTAATCAGAACAACAGTTTTCAGCTGTGCTAACATAATTACAAAAGTGTTTTCTAATAATCAATTAGCTTTTTAAAATGATAAAATTGGATTAGCTAACACAACATGCCATTGGAACACAGGAGTGATGGTTGCTGATAATGGGCCTCTGTAGCCTACAGTATGTTGATATTCCATAAATAACCAGCCGTTTCCAGCTACAATAGTCATTTACAACATTAAGGATGTCTACACTGTATTTCTGATCAATTTGATGATATTTTAAAGAACAAAAAATGTGCTTTTCTTTAAGAAACAATGACATTTCTAAGTGACCCCAAACTTTTGAAAGGTAGTATATATAAGCAGCGATTGAGTTTCAACTATGGAGAAGATAATTTTCACCATAAAAATACACCTTTATAATAAAAGCTTTACATGCATAATTGCATTTGCGGTCACTTTTGATAATGGTGTTTTCTGCTAATGGAACATTAGCATCGATCTTATAGCCTACTAACACGTGCGCATTGCTGCGGTTATAATGTGAAGAAATAGCCTAAGGGTTTATCAAGATTTTAAGCTCAACGTTCTGATCTGTTGCCTCGGTCAATATTTCCAATATCTTCAATGTGCACTGGATAAATACACGCGCAGTTGCGTCCCTGATGTCTCTGTCTTCAGTTGTAGCCTGTGAGAAAGACCCGATCACATGACAGAGATCCATGTGAGTGAGAGTTGCTTCGGATTGTGCAGTACGCTCTGGGAGAGGGCACAACGCAGCACCCCCAGGCTACAAAAGGCATGGACTTTTTTTAGGGTGCGTTACGGCCAAGAAGGGGATGCCGTCGTGAAATTCGAGGCATTATCAAGTGATTGTCAAATTGTGAATGAGAGACTATTGGAGTGTGTACAGCCTGTAACTTTAGTTGTAGAACAACTAAAGTTACATGAATAACTCTAGGTTAAGCATATAGGAGAACCTATCAAAACAGAATAGCCGCATGTGAGCACTCCCTGAAATCATTTGGAGAAAATATTTATATTTTATTCAGCTATTCTTCATACTATAAAATAATGTAAAATAATGCGACGGAATTATAAGCAAATCTTGCCTGCTGAATGAACTACTGTAATGTAGCCCACATGAGCTAATATGACAACTCAGAGTATGCTGTTCTTTTCTACTGAAATAGACTACATTTTCTTCATATCATGCTCCTTTAGACCTGTCTAAAATAAAGAATGGATTTATTGTGGAGGTGTCGGCTATATTACATTAATTTATTAGACTTTTTTTTTAAATGGCTGTGGAAGCCAGGAGACGCTAAATGTGTTTATGTTAATTAAGGGTCAATTACCGTGAGACCGACAGTTATTTGCTTGACAATCACCACCTGACGAAATTTCGTGACCGCCACAGCCCTAGTCTTTGGTCAACCTCAAACTGTAGTAACAAGTGACTCTGGTGTTTGATTATATTACATAGCCATTGCACTGAAGGCTGGAAAGTGCTCCTTATCTCCCACTTAATTCATTCACTGAAAGGCCCATCACTTTGTAACTTCTTGGCAGAAAAATATGCATACGTGCTCAGCACTGTCAAAACGAAGCACAAAGCTGGAAATTTATCCGCATCCACATAAACACAGAAGGTTGTACTGTATATTGAATCCAATAGATGAAGGGAGTGCGAGTTACTGCCAGTTCCTTAATGTACAGTAGCCATTAAAACATGAAGAAACTGGCAGTCTCTCTCTCTCTCTCCTTCTCTCTCTCACTTACAGTGCCTTCAGAAAGTATTCACACTCCTTGATATTTTCCACGTTTTGTTGTGTTATAAAATGGGATGAAAATTGATATTTTTTTTGTCAACTATCTAAACAAAATACTCTGTAATGTCAAAGTGGAAGAAAAATTAGATTTTTTAAAATGTATTTATCGAAAATTAAACACTATATCTTGATTAGATAAGTATTCAACCCCCTGAGTCAATACATGTTAGAAGCTTTGGCAGCGATTACATCTGGGAATCTTTCTGGGTAAGTCTCTAAGAGCTTTGCACACCTGGATTGTACAATATTTAGCCATCATTCTTAAAAAAATTATTCAAGCTTGTGTCAAGTTTATTGCTGATCACTGTTAGTCAGCTATTTTCAAGTCTTGCCATAGATTTGTAAGCTGATTTAAGTCATAACTGTAACAAGGCCACTCAGGAACATTCAATGTCGTCTTCGTAAGCAACTCCAGTGTATATTTGGCCTAGGGTTTTAGGTGATTGTCCTGCTGACAGGTTCATTTGTCTCCCAGAGTCTGTTGGAAAGCAAACAATTAGGTTTTCCGCTAGTATTTTGCCTGTGCTCTATTCTGTTTCTTTTTATCCTAACAAAAACTCCTCAGTCTTTGCACACCCATAACATGATGCAGCCACCACCATGCTTGAAAAAATGAAGAGTGGTACTCAGTGATGTGTTGGATTTGCCCCCAAAATACACTTTCTGTTCAGGACCTAAAGTTTAAGTTTATTTTTGTTTTACCCCCTTTTTGTGGTATCCAATTGTTAGTAATTACTATCTTGTCTTTTCGCTACAACTCCTGTACGGGCTCGGGAGAGACGAAGGTCGAATGCCATGCGTCCTCCGAAACACAACCCAACCAAGCCGCACTGCTTCTTAACACAGCGCGCCTCCAACCCGGAAGCCAGCCGCACCAATGTGTCGGAGGAAACACTGTGCGCCTGGCTACCTTGGTTAGCGCGCACTGCGCCGGCCTGCTACAGGAGTCGCTGGTGCGCGTTAAGACAACTATTTCCCTACCGGCCAAACACTCCCTAACCTGGCCGATGCTAGGCCAGTTGTGCGTCGCCACACGGACCTCCCAGTTGCGGCCGGCTGCGACAGAGCCTGGGCGCGAACCCAGAGTCTCTGGTGGCACAGCTAGTGCTGTGCCCTAAACCACTGCGCCACCCGGGAGGCCCTTTGCCACATTTTTTAAAGTTTTAATTTAGTGGCTTATTGCAACCAGGATGCATATTTCTGAATATTTTTTATTCTGTACAGGCTTCCTTCTTTTCACTCTGTCATTTAAGTTAGTTTTCTCGTGTCACAGCCATTAAACTCTGGAACTGTTTCAAAGTCACCATCGGCCTCATGGAGAAATCCCTGAGCGGTTTCCTTTCTCTTTGGCAACTGAGTTTGGAAAGCGCCTGTATCTTTGTAGTAACTGGGTGTGTTGATGCTCAAAGGGATATTCAATATCTGCTTTTTTATTTTTACCCATCTACCAATAGGTGTCCGTGTTTGTAAGGCATTGTAAAACCTCCCTGGTCTTTGTGGTTGAATCTGTGTTTGAAATTCACTGCTCGACTGAGGGGTACAGAGATGGGGTAGTCATTTAAAAAATCACGTTAAACACTATTATTGCACAAAGAGTAGGTTCATGCAATTTTTGATGTAACTTAAGAATTTTTTTTACTCCTGAACTTATTTAGGCTTGCCATAACAAAAGGGTTGAAAACGTATTGACTCAAGACATTTCAGCTTTTCATTTTTAATTCATTTGTTTAAAAAAAGTCCAAAAACATAATTACTCTTTGACATTATGGGGTATTGTGTGTAGGCCAGTGACACAAAATCTCAATATAATCCATTTTACATTCAGTCTGTAACAACAAAATGTGGAATAAGTTAAAGTATAAGTATACTTTCTGAAGGCACTGTAAGGTCCCACAGTTGACAGTGCATTTCAGAGCAGAAACTATACCAGGAAGTCCCAAAAACTGTTCGTAGAGCTCCTAAATAATTGTAATGTCGATTACAGTATATATGCATTGATTCTTCAAGAATAGAACTTATAAATGCCTCATGAGCTTAGTTCAACTGTCACACTCCATGAGAACCCAAAATATAAGCTTGTTTTTCACCAATGTTTGTAAACATTGTGAATATAAATATACATGGTATAGCCTCATAACACGGTTAAAACAATAATTGTGATATCATGGATGGTCAGTCCTTGCATACATAGCTCTGTCTATTAATCTGAGAGTGGTTACATTTCTCCAGGCCCATCCCTCAGCTTTTTACCAAAACAGAGGCGGGGCGTCCGTTTTGTTATTGTTTCATCTGTGGATTTGCCCTATATATTATCAAGATATCAAAGTGTCACCAACAAAAAGGTAAACAATAGGCCTATAATAAATGCAGCATATGGCATTCATTTTTCACATGTAAATAGCACTTTTCAATAGTGCTCAAAGCATGCCATTCCATGAGCGCAGCATTTATTTTCAACTCAGAACAATTTTATTTGTATTTATTAATTTAACCTTTATTTAACTAGGCAAGTCAGTTACCAACAAATTCTTATTTACAATGACAGCCTAGCCTGGCCAACCCCTCCCCTAATCCAGACGACGCTGGGCCCAATCAGACCTCCATGACAACAAAGTCATAAACAACAGAGTAGGGCTGGCTAATAAGTCCTTAGTTTGGGGGTTATCCTCACTTAAAACTATTTGGCTAATCTATACTTCCATATTTCCAAGTCCTATTCTTGTATTGGAATGACAGGAATTCTGATAGACTTTTGTTTTTAATGCAATGATATAATTGAATCATATTATTATATATAGAAGAAAGCGATGGGTTAGAAGAAGCCTACATAACCAACCCATAAAGTGAAATTAAACATCCATATATGGCCAGCTATGTAAACTTTAACATTGATTTATCCTGCAATTGGTAACATACATTTTTGTCTTCTTCTAATGCCTCTTAAGGGGAAAGTAATCTTAAAGTAACTGAATGTAATCAGATTGTTACTGCCTTAGATTACATTTTTGGACAGTTAACTAGTAACTGTAACGGATTACATTTAGAAAGTATACTACCCAAACCTGCATATAAACTATATTGTGTTATATGTATTATATGGTTTTGTAATGTGGTAGGTAGGGCTGTGGCGGTCATTACATTTTGTCAACCGGATATTGTCATGCAAAAGCCTGCAGGCCTCACTGTAATTGACCATTAATTAACATAAACACATATAGATTCTCCAGGCCTTCATGCATGCAAGCTGCATGCTCCATGCCGCAGGCTGTAGGCTTGTTCATTTAGCTGATATGCTTATAAGTCTCGGGCCATTTTTTTAATATTATATGATTTTATAGTAAGAAGTATATAATTTAATTTATCTGATGTAAGTTGACAACTCAATGTACTAATATGTAAAACTAGTTTCGATATGGAATGGTCCATTATCAAATGGGCAGGAACAGGGGCAGGGGAAAAAGTCACATAATCTGTATGCACTCGAATAGTGAATGGAGGCTGTGTGCTTTCCTGCCGTTCCATTTTCTCAATGATACCTATTAGGATACTTCAGTTTTATAGCGGAACATGTGCTTAATATGAGCAGCTGAGAAATAAATATAACACTTAATTCACTCCATGCATCAACCACTGTTTGAGGAGCATGCTCTGGCTAGGCGACAGGTGATATTACTGTTTGAGGAGCATGCTCTGGCTGGGCGACAGGTGATATTACTGTTTGAGGAGCACGCTCTCGCTGGGCGACAGGTGATATCACTGTTTGAGGAGCATGCTCTGGCTGGGCGACAGGTGATATTACTGTTTGAGGAGCACGCTCTCGCTGGGCGACAGGTGATATCACTGTTTGAGGAGCATGCTCTGGCTAGGCGACAGGTGATATCACTGTTGGAAGAGCACACTCTCGCTGGGCGACAGGTGATATTACTGTTTGAGGAGCTCGCTCTCGCTGGGCGACAGGTGATATCACTGTTTGAGGAGCATGCTCTGGCTGGGCGACAGGTGATATTACTGTTTGAGGAGCACGCTCTCGCTGGGCGACAGGTGATATCACTGTTTGAGGAGCTCGCTCTCGCTGGGCGACAGGTGATATTACTGTTTGAGGAGCATGCTCTGGCTGGGCGACAGGTGATATCACTGTTGGAGGAGCATGCTCTCGCTGGGCGACAGGTGATATTCCGCCCAAACTGTGTGCCACGAGCTCTCCAACCCTGTTCTAGCAACTACCCAGTGTTTAATTTGAGAAACCAAGTGAACTCTTTTGGGGAACATCGATAGTAACTTGTTTTTGCAACTAAACATATTTCACTAAACTGTTGACAGCCCCTCTGCTCGCTCAAGAAAGGAATACATGAGAGAGAGGAGGAGATGGAAACGCGTGGTGGTGAGAGATTCTGCATAGCCAAAGTTAATGTTCCACCCAATTAATTATGAAAATATATCTTTTTAAATCCCTATTATTAGGCTATTCAAAATCAAACACAAATTCACTAGAATTGTAGGCTACCTGTAAACCGCCCTGCACAATCAATGAACCAACATCATCGCCTAGGGCTATATGTTCTCTCCCAGACTCATGGATAGAAATGTTGGCGTGTAGCATAAGGTAGTCCATCCAGTATGCTAATAATACAGTCCACACTCAAAGATGATTACCCTAATTTGTTTAATTTTGGAGTACAGGCTAAACCAATTAAATACCAAAGACATCTGCTGTTGAACTTCTTTTCTTCAAATTGATCATCACAGAGAGGTGAGTTTTAAAAGCAGGATACAGTTTCGATAAGTGTTTGATGTGACTTTCGATTGCATTTGCATTAATGTCAGAGTGACTAGAGGGACAATAGAGCCCTGAGTAACAGGCCATTAGGAACTGATGATCGTTAGCAAGTTGGGTAGTACCAAATCATGTCCAGAGTGCATAAAAGGAGATTACTGTGATTCAACGGTCACGTGGACTTTTACTGCGCTCATGATTGCCGGTGTGGCAGTAATTATGGTCACTGTACCATCCCTAATTGTAGGCCTATAAATTCAGCAAAAATAATAAGTGTGACGTCACTGTTACTTAGGCCTTTATTAGAATAATGATTTTCCCTATAATTTTGAAGAAATTGTTTCTTTAGCTCCTAATTATACACCCAGGTGTAGTCTTGTCTCGACAGTTCACTCAACATTCATGACTGAAGATAATAACATTTTCTGACGCAACCTAAAATGGCACCCCCATTTACTCCATGACATTGAAGGAGAGCACTGGCTTAATCGCATTGTAGCAATTAAAAGTTGTTTGAATTAAACATTTACAGTCACAGTAAGGAACATACAGTATTTCATTTGTATCTGTGTCGGCTACATAACGGACATATAGCTGTGTCTATTCCGAGAAAAGGGGGGGGAAAAGGTGTACTTAAAATGGAGCAGAAATGTTATGTCTGGAAATACCTTTGACTTCAAGATGGTTGCAGAGATAACATTTGGAATTTTTCATGTTAATAAAAAGCTATTTGCAAAGTAAGTTCATGTACAACCACAAGTCAATACTAATGGAGAGTGTGCACATTTGATTTTCGCTCATGTCACAGGCCAGCACACCCACACACACTTGTGTCTCACTGCACATGTACACTGAGTATACAAAACATTAAGAACACCTTTCCATGGTATTGCCTGACCAGGTGACTCTAGGTGAAAGCTATGATCCCCTTTTGATGTAAATAGTTAAATCCACTTCAATCAGTGTAGATGAAGGAGAGGAGACATGTTAAAGAAGGATTTTTAAGCCTTGAGACAATTGAGACATGGATTGGGGATGTGCGCCATTGATTTAAGTGCCTTTGAATGTGGTATGGGAGTAGGCTCCAGGCGCACCGGTTTGTGTCAAAAACGGCAACGCTGCTGGGTTTTTCACACTCAACAGTTTCCCGTGTGTAGCAAGAATGGTCCACCACCCAGAGGACATCCAGCCAACTTGACACAACAGTGGAATGCTTTCGACACCTTGTAGAGTCCATGCCCCAACAAATTGAGGCTATTTTGAGAGCAGAAGGTGCAACTCAATATTAGGAAGATGTTGTTAGTGTTTTGTACACTCACTGTAGCTATCTACATCTCAAAGGTTTTTTGAGTCTGGTTCCAATCAGATGTTCAAGTCAGAATCTGCTTGGAAAATAAAATAGATTTGCTGAAGAGGAGGTTGACTCAAAGCCTTCTCAGGTATGATGATGCATCCCAATACGGGTATACAGGCCTAGACAATGCAAATTAGGAGGGATACAATACACATACAAACAAGGAGAGAGAATATTGTGTATTGCACCATGAATCTTTAAGATACATTATAGAGTTGGGCTTTTCCTGAATGTTCTATCATTTCCTGGAATCGCACAGAAGCCCTTTATCCTGTTCTATTAGGTTAGACAGTTCCATCTCCCATTCCTCACATTGCAATGTTCAGCCAGCTGGAGACAGTAAATGAAGGATGAAATACAACACATGTTCCTTTTTATTCAGTTAACTGTACAACCACAGAACTCTGCGACCTCGGGACATCCCAGAGACTATCAGTCAACGTGTCAGAGAATGAGAGACGAGCAGTATATTCCCCTCTCTTGTGGCTTGCATTGAAATGTGTGGCTATCTTTTGCAAATAACTGTGAATTAACACTTATTTTAAACTAATTCTCAACATATAACACCACATTAAGGCGTGGGACTTTCATTGTATTAAAAGGAACAGCTAGCAGTTCTATTTCGCTCCAGCAGGTGGCATTATCTGTCTGTTCACAATTCACCTGTGGGAACATGGCGGCTCTCAACACCGACAAGAGAAAGAGTTGGCCACTACTATCCAAGAGATTGTTCATGAGGAAATGACCTCTGCCCTGAACTTGCAATTAAAACTGGTAAATGTATCTCTTGCACTGCTCACTTCTAAAGTAAAAAGTTTGGAGACAGTGGCCAGTGTGACAACTCCATGACCTGGAAACATCGTGAACTAAACTAGAAGGTGAAATCAAGCTCTTAAAAAATAAAACAGAATCAGTCGAAAATCTTTTCCCTAAATTCAATGTGCGGGTCACAGGACTTGAAATTGGTGTGGAGGCGGGCAACCTAACTTCCTTCATGACCAATCTTTTCTATGAACTGTTTGGGCAGGAGAAGCTGGGTCCCATGTCGCTGATAAACATTGTGCCCCGCATGGGTATTCTCCACAACAGATCCTGGTGTATGTAACAGTGTATTGCTTCCGTCCCTCTTGTCGCCCCTACCTGGGCTTGAACCAGGGACCCTCTGCCCACATCTACAACTGCCTCACACGAAGCATCGTTACCCATCGCTCCACAAAAGCCACGGCCCTTGCAGAGCAAGGGGAACAACTACTTCAAGGTCTCAGAGTGAGTAACATCACCATTTGAAAAGCTATTAGCGTGCACCCCGCTAACTAACTAGCCATTTCACACCGGCTACATTCACCCCCCCTTTTGACCTCCTCCTTTTCTGCAGCAACCAGTGATCCAGGTCAACAGCATCAATGTAACAGTATAGCTTCCGTTCTTCTCCTCGCCCCTACCTGGCCTCAAACCAGGGACCCTCTGCACACATTGACAAAGCCACCCTCGAAGCATCGTTACTCATCGCTCCACAAAAGCTGTGTCTCTTGCAGAGCAAGGGGAACAACTACTTCAAGGTCTCAGAGCGAGTGACGTCAGCAATTGAAACGCTATTAGCGCGCACCCCGCTAACCATTTCTCTCCGGTTACACTCACCCCCTTTTTCCACAGCAACCAGTGATCTGGGTCACGGCACCAATGTAACCGTATAGCTTCCGTCCCTCTCCTCACCCCTACCTGGGCTCAAACCAGGGACCCTCTGCACACATTGACAACAGCCACCCATGAAGCATCGTTACTCATCGCTCCACAAAAGCTGTGTCTCTTTCAGGGCAAGGGAAACTACTACTTCAAGGTCTCAGAGCGAGTGACGTCACCAATTGAAACGCTTTTAGCGCGCACCCTGCTAACTAGCTAGCCATTTCACACCGGTTACCTATGATTGTACGAATCCACAGTTTTGAAGTCAAACGGCAAATTGGTCGCCGCACATCGGAATCGGGGGATCTGACATTTAATAAATAACGGACATGGAACGAGACAGGACCAGCGTCAGCAAACAGGAAACAAAAACAAAATACAATGAATGCATCAGCGGGGAACAGAGCAGGGAACTGACAAATATAGGGGAGGAAATAAACAGATTAGTGAGTGAGTCCAGGTGAGTCCAATATCGCTGATGCGCGTGACGAGGGAAGGCAGGTGTGCATAATTGATGAGAGGAGTGCATGATGCAGGGCAGCCTGGTGCCCCCAATGCGCCAGAGGAGGGAAGCAGACATGACAGTACCCCTCTTGGGGCGCCACTCGGCGTCCCACCTGGGCGAACTGGCCGAGACATGGGCGCTGGGCAAGCCGTTTGGGGCGTGGGAGCCCAACGAACCGGCAGGAGCATGAGAGCCTGGCGAGCCGGCTGAGGCATGGGAGCTTAACATCCGTCTGAGGCAAGATGCCTGTCCATCCCGCTGCAGAGAGGGAGCCCGATGATCCGGTGGAGAGTGACATTTCTTTCCATAATGGAAAGAAAATAGCCTTTATGAATGTGTACGCTCCCCATATACTCTAACTACAACCTCATTGATTCCTGGTGAGCACATAATCCTAAAGCAAAAGAGTACACTTTCTACTCAAACAGGCATGAAACATTCTCACAAATCGATGTCATGCCATTATCTACACTTCTATTTTCTTGAATCAAGAAAATAGAAGTTCGACATAATATGAGTTTGTTTGACCACCACACTTACTACCACCAACGTCAAATCTCAGAATCTCTTATAAAAAGAGCCACAAAATAGCATTTCAACGTTTCACTACTGCAAAATCCTATATTCTGTGATCAATTTGAAATTGAACTAAATAAATGCATTATGATCAATAAAAATTAACTGGATGACCCCCGGATTCTATGGGATGCCACCAAAGGTTTTATAAAAAAGAATGCAACTGCATTTGCATCTGGATTGAATAAATCACAATTAAAGACGATATCACAATTTGACATGTTGTTAACTGCATTAGAGCATTCTCAACAAACTATTTTCAGACCAGGTAGCTATTACTCTTTCCAAAGTCAAGACAGAACTGAATTTGTTTAAGTTAGAGAGCAGAATTAGACTCAACCATTACTTCCAAGGTCCAATCGTCCCAGTCATTTACTGGCCGACAAGCTACGCAGTAAGGATGAATTAGCTGATATAGCAACTATTAAATCTGAAACAGGGGAAATGACTATCAGAAAACAAATGAATCAATCAAAGATTCTCTAATTCTCTGACACCTCTGATCGTAGTAAATCCACACCAAGCAATCCATTCTAAAATAATTAATAAGTCATCTTCTCTCAACTGAGGAAGCCACCTCGATGGGAGCCTAAATATCTCTCAATGAACTCAAAAGGGCATTGGATAGCATGAATAAAGGCAAATCACCTGGATGGGACATTATTCCTCCTGAGGTCAATTTTACATTTTGTAATCGATAGACCTTTTGCACAACGTAGCATTGCCCACTTCCGCTCAACTTCCTACCCGAAACATAGCTTCCTCTCCCAATCACGTTCGGTCAGCCTGATTGTAGCCATATTAGCTTTGAAGTCGCTAATTGTAGCATTATCTCAGCATATTAATATAATCATATTTCGATCGTTTTTTTAATCATTCTTGTTGAAAATTTTGTTCATCCGTTCAGTTAGTGATTTTTGTAATTAGATTATTGTGTTCTGCGTCTTTTTTTGTCTCTTAGCTAGCTAGCTATTAACGTGCTAACTAGTAAGGTGGCTAGCAATTAGCCAACCCCCCCCCCCCCCTCCCTTACCAACCATGGCACTGTTTTACTCAAGGCGCTTACAAGAACTGCCAAAGATAACAGCAATGAATGTACATCGTCTGGCCAAGACAAGTCGCAAAGCACCGACCTCCAAGTTGGAAAAAGGATTTAAACTTTGTCTCCAGTTACCTTTTCAACTAGGAAGGTAAGTATAGCCAAGTTGCCTATCTGACCAGACAAGGACGTTTACTCAAAGCTGTAACCTAGTTTAAGACATGCCTTTTACAGTAGCTAGCTAACATTATGATTGCGCCTTCTTTTTATTCCAAACAGTTTCGAACAGGGACAAAGTGACAGGAGAGGTCAGCATAAGGGCTTGCTGCTACAGCTCCATGAGGAAAAATGAGAAACCACACAGTTTGAGTGTAGGGTGAAAAGTCAGCTGTTTGTGACATGCCGGTTACACAGTCAGAGATGAAGCCTAGTCTTAGACTAAGAAGTTCTTGTCAATGGAGATCTGCATTAAGAGGCATTGCTTAGTCTCGAACTAGGCTTAACCCATGTCTATGAAACCGTTCTTAGTGAAGTAATTGTTCAGTTGTCTTCCTTGCTGTTTCTGTAAGCTCTATGTTGGACGCATTAGATTCAATTTAAACAAGGGCACGTACTCTTAATAGCAAAGTTTAAACCCGTATTGCTGTAATGAATTTAGCGGCTGTTGCATGTTGCGCCAGTCACTTCTGTTTGCTGGTCGTGACATATGTTGAGTGATTTTTATAGTCTAATCATTTTATTTTTACATCCCCACGTAGGTTGTACTGAAGCCCTCTGAGCCAGTAACAATGACACAACATCACTGTTCATGTGTTGCTGGCACTGCATTGTGCAACCACACAGTTGCATTGCTATTCTAGTCTGCACACTAGTCCCAGATGGAAACACCAGTTGTCCCACCTGTGCACAGCTGCACAGAGGCTGAGCAGCAGTGGCATAAGCCAATGGCTATGGTATGTTTTAATAGCTATACCACATAATGAAAACTTAAATCGTCTCATAATTCAATTTAGAATAGTGCCCTTGTGTCTTTTTACAGGGTCTGCAACCTGGGCCCATAGGCAAAATGACCATCACCAAGCCCACCAAAAAGCGCATGGCAAAAGGATGGATTACGTGAGTATTCCCTAATAGCCAGTATAGTAGGTTATAGCTGGTCATATCCTATTACACGTTGACTATATAAAATTATTTAATATCAGGTGGTTTCAAGTACATTGTTTAGATTGGCTAACCACAGCGGCTGCTTTGCAGAAGCTATGTATCGAGTAGAAAATTGAGCGGAAGTGGGTGTTGCTACGTTGTGCAAAAGGTCTATTAGGTCCACTATTGCTCAAAATGATTAGCACAGCCATTCACAAAGGTTAATTTGGGAGAGATGTGAATACAGCGCTGATATTGCTTTTATTAATAAAAGGTAAGGATGCCACTCAGTGTCTTCAGTACAGATAAACACAGATATTAGACTGTTTTCCAAAATGTTGTCGTCCTGTCTCGAGACTTACTTACCCAAATTTGTCCACAGGGACCAAAGCAGGTTTGTTAAAAAACTTTTATCCTCGGATAACCTTCGTCTACTATTACATATCTTAAATGCTTCATCAGAAAAAGCTAATTGGGCAGTATTATCTCTCGATGCAAAAAAAAAGCTTTTGATGGGCTAGAATGGTAAAAAACTCAGGACTGTCTTGGAACATATGGAAATTGGCTCCAATTTCATTAATATGAGTAAAATGCTATATACCAATACCTCAGCCATAGTTGTAACAGGCAATATCTGCTATGATCCATTCAGAAACACTAGAAGCAGCAGATCGAGGGATCCAATGTCTCCTGCTATTTTTATTATCCATGGAACCCTTGGCCCAAGCAATTCATCAATTAAAGGAAATAACACCAATTTCCCTCAAATCTACTGATCACTTAATCTCATTATAGGCAGACAATATTTTAATAAATCTAGACAATGTATCTCAATATCTCCCAGACGCATTGAAGATAAATTGCACATTCTATGTAGATTGATGAAGAAAAATATATATTTTATTTTAGACTTTCCAAATGCACCTTATGAATCTGGGAGAATGCCAGGAGTATTATTTAGCAATATTTAGACTTATGGATGCCACCCGTTAGATAAAATACGGAACGGTTCCGTATTTCACTGAAATAATAAATGTTTTGTTTTCGAAAAGATAGTTTCCGGATTGGACCATATTAATGACCTAAGGTTCGTATTTCTGTGTGTTATTATGTTAGAATTAAGTCTATGATTTGATAGAGCAATCTGACTGAGCGATGGTAGGCACCAGCAGGCTCGTAAGCATTCATTCAAACAGCAATTTTGTGCGTTTTGCCAGCAGCTCTTCGCAATGCTTCAAGCCTTGCGCTGTTTATGACTTCAAGCCTATCAACTCCCGAGATTAGGCTGGTGTAACCGATGTGAAATGGCTAGCTAGTTAGCGGGGTGCGCGCTAATAGCGTTTCAAACGTCACTCGCTCTGAGACTTGGAGTAGTTGTTCCCCTTACTCTGCATGGGTAACGCTGTTTCGAGGGTGGCTGTTGTCGTTGTGTTCCTGGTTCGAGCCCAGGTAGGGGTGAGAAGAGGGACGGAAGCTACACTGTTACACTGGCAATACTAAAGTGCCTATAAGAACATCCAATAGTCAAAGGTTTATGAAATACAAATGGTATAGAGAGAAATAGTCCTATAATTCCTACAATAACTACAACCTAAAACTTCTTACCTGGGAATATTGAAGACTCGTGTTAAAAGGAACCACCAGCTTTCATATGTTCTCATGTTCTGAGCAAGGAACTTAAACGTTAGCTTTCTTACATTGCACTTTTACTTTCTTCTCCAACACTTTGTTTTTGCATTATTTAAACCAAGTTGAACATGTTTCATTATTTATTTGAGGCTAAATTGATTTTATTGATGTATTATATTAAGTTAAAATTAGTGTTCATTCAGTATTGTTGTAATTGTCATTATTGTAAAAAAAAAAAAAACAACTGGCCAATTAATCGGTATCGGCTTTTTTTGGTCCTCCAATAATCGATATCGGTATTGGCGTTGAAAAATCATAATCGGTCGACCTCTACACTCCACCAATCAAACCTTTACGGTAGGGTGGCCAGACGGTGGCCTCCCGAGTGGCGCAGTGGTCTAAGGCACTGCATCGCCACTAGATACTCTCGGTTCGAGTCCAGGCTCTGTCACAGCCGGCCGCAACCGGAAGACCCATGGGAAGGGCACACAATTGGTACAGCGTCGTCTGGGTTAGGGGAGGGTTGGGCCGGCAGGGATGTCCTTGTCCCGTCGTGCACTAGCAACTCTTGTGGTGGGCCAGACGCAGTGCACACTGACACGTTCACCAGGTGTATGGTGTTTCCTCTGACATATTGGTGCGGCTGTCTTTTTGGTTAAGTGGGCATTGTGTCAAGAAGCAGTGCGGCTTGGTTGGGTTGTGTTTCGGAAGATGCACGGCTCTCGACCTTTGCCTCTCCTGAGTCCGTATGGGAGTTGCATCTATGAGACAAGACTGTAACTACCAAATGGATACCACAAAATTGGGGAGAAATAAAGGGGTAAAAAAAACAAGAGTTGCCAGACGGAAGACACTCCTCAGTAAAAGGCACACAACAGCCCGCTTAGAGTTTGCCAAAAGGCCCTTAAAGGACTCTCAGACCATGAGAAACCAGATTCTCTGGTCTGATGAAACCAAGATTGAACTCTTTGGCCTGAATGACCAATTGTCACGTCTGGAGGAAACCTGGCACCATCCCTACGGTGAATACCGGTGGTGGCAGCATCATGCTGTGGGAATGTCTTTCAGCAGCAGGGATTGGGAAACTAGTCAGGATCGAGGGAAAGATGAACGGAGCAAAGTACAGAGAGATCCTTCATGGACACTTGCTCCAGAGGTCCAGTCTGAGGTCCTGAGCGCTAAGGTTCACCTTCCAATAGGACAACAACCCTAAGCATACAGCCAAGACAACGCAGGAGAGGCTTCGGGACAAGTCTCTGAATGTCCTTGAGTGGCCCAGCCAGAGCCCGGACTTGAACCTGATTGAACATCTCTGGAGAGACTTGAAAACAGCTGTGCAGCAACGCTCCCCATTCCAACCTGACCGAGCATGAGAAGTTCTGCAGAGAAGAATGGGAGAAACTCCCCAAATACAGGTGTGTCAAGCTTGTAGGGTCTTACCCAAGAAGACTAGAGGCTGTAATTGCTGTCAAAGGTGCTTCAACAAAGTACTGAGTAAAGGGTCTGAATACTTATGTAAATGTGATACTTCCATTTTTATTTTTATTAAAATTGCAATCATTTATAAAAAAACTTTTTTGCTTTGTCATAATGGGGTATTGTGTGTAGATTGATGAGGGGGACAAAACTAATACATTTTAGAACAAGGCTGTAACGTAACAAAATGTGGAAAAAGTAAAGGGGTCTGAATACATTTTGAATGCACTGTACATCTGTCTTTACTTCCCATGTGTATACTTCTAAGGCTTAGGGGAAAAAGAGAAATAGGGTAAATGGGGACCCCAGCTATGCCAACAAACCATCCCACAGGGTATTTTTTGGGGAAGGAAAAGGAGGATAAGGAAAATGAGGATAGAGAAAAGGTGTGAGGAGGAAAAACTGGAGGAAAAGTCACCGTGAGCGTGGAACAAGAGCCAAAACACTGGATCAGCTTGCAACAGGAACTCGCCAGGAGTCTTTTCTTACTCCATCACCACTGCATCACCAAACAAACACACACACACACACACACACACACACACACACACACACACACACACACACACACACACACAGCAGAGAGAAGCTGCATCAATCAAAACAGACCCATGGGGAACCACAGCTTTCTAGCTCTCTACGCCCTAGGGAAGAACTTGAGACATTCAGTGAAAGAAATGTGACAAAATATCAACACATGAGGCATGGATTCCAGCTGTTTGGGTTAGAAACAGATAATTGAAGGCACAATAAAACTCAGCTATGGATGAATGTAAACTTTTCAATGTTGCTTCACAACTGTGGCAGGCTAACAAATATTTTTTTAAATAAATAAATGTTCCAGGGGAATATCAACTGAAAAGGTAGCATTCCATTTTTGAAAATGAAGGAAAGGAATGAGACGATGCAGCACAACACAACTTTAAAAAAAACTGTGGCAGGAGAACTGACAGAAAAATATTAACTGTGCTGTGGAATATCAACAGTAGAAAAGGTAGCAATCAGTTTTTGAGAATGAAGGAAGAGGAGAGGACTCATAATGCACCCCAACGCAACAGTGGAGCTCTGGTATGCTCTGGTTCCAGCAGGCTTCAGTGGAGCTGTTGAATTAAAATGATTAATGTGGACCTGTCCCGGCTACACAGCACTTTATTAGGAGACTTTCCTGCTTAAAACAGATAACAGATTGAGCCGCTGCTCTGTTCTGTGTTCGCCTCAGCTACGGAAAGACGGGTGAATGTTAAGGTGAGCTGGGACGACAATGGTAAGAGCATAATCTCAGTCTCTGAACCCGTGCTGTCAAATCAGAACACAAATTATAAACTGATTGGTAGACAAATGATAAATCATTGGCCAATCAGATTGAAAGGCCCATCAGTTTCATATTAGCCACAGAAGAGGAGTTAGAGAGTCAGTTAGTGTCATTTTACTGAAGACTTCACTGCCAAAACAAATGGATAGAAATGACCAGATTTGGTCATTCGTGTTGCTGCCAAATATGTTAATATACAAGGTTCAGATCAAAGAATAATACAACTAATTTAAATTAAGATGGTCATAAAATCAATAGTTTAAATGTTTCTTTTTACCCATTTTCGTGTTATCCAATTGGTAGTTACAGCCTTGTCTCATCGCTGCAGCTCCCGTACGGACTCGGGAGAGGTGAAGGTCGAGAGGCGTGCATCCTCTGAAACACAACCCAACGGCACTGCTTCTTGACACAATGCTTACTTAACCTGGAAGCCAGCTGCACCAATGTGTCAGAGGAAACACCGTGCACCTGGTGACTGTGTCAGCATGCACTGCGCCCAGCCCACCACAGGAGCCGCGAGTGCGCGATGGGACAACAACGTCCCTGCCGACCAAACCCTCCCCTAACACGGACGACACTGGGACAATTGTGCACTACCCCATGGATCTCCCGGTTGCAGCCGGCTGTGACAGAGCCTGGACTTGAACCCAGAATCTCTAGTGGCACAGCTAGCACTGCGATGCAGTGCCTTAGACCACTGCGCCACTCCAGAGTCCAAAATCAAAAAATGTAAGACCATTGTTATCTGTACCTCAAAAGGAGCTACTTCATGGCAATATTTCAAAGTAATTCAAAGCTCCTCATGAGAATAGGGTATAGAGAACAGATAATAAGTTAGCCTAACCTAACAGGCATTCAGTGCAACATTCAGTAGGGGTTTGAAAAGCTATCTGTACTAAGGTTTAATATTTTCCGGGTATTTTACAAATGTTCCATCCTGAGAATAAATCACTTTTCTACCAGGTACCCCGGTATTTCCCGCCAAAACCAGAAGTAAAATTCAAAAGCATTATAAAGCACATAAATACAGTATGTCTGGATTTGATTAGAGCTTTGATCAACTTGAAAATTATAACCTGATGCTACCTGAGCCTGATGAGACATATATTAAATATATATTATGAGACTTACATTAACAAAAAAATGATTGTGCCATTATCCATTACATAGCCTATAGGCTATTACGCACAACAGAAAAACAGAAAAGCCCATAGACGTTGCTAGCTACAGTGGGGAGAACAAGTATTTGATACACTGACGATTTCGCAGCTTTTCCTACCTACAAAGCATGTAGAGGTCTGTAATTTTTATCATAGGTACACTTCAACTGTGAGAGACGGAATCTAAAACAAAAATCCAGAAAATCACATTGTATGATTTTTAAGTAATTAATTTGCATTTTATTGCATGACATAAGTATTTGATCACCTACCAACCAGTAAGAATTCCGGCTCTCACAGACTTGTTCTCCACCAGACTCCAACCTCTCCACAATGGCCAAGACAAGAGAGCTGTGTAAGGACATCAGGGATAAAATTGTAGACCTGCACAAGGCTGGAATGGGCTACAGGACAATAGGCAAGCAGTTTGGTGAGAAGGCAACAACTGTTGGCGCAATTATTAGAAAATGGAAGAAGTTGAAGATGACGGTCAATCACCCTCGGTCTGGGGATCCATGCAAGATCTCACCTCGTGGGGCATCAATGATTATGAGGAAGGTGAGAGATCAGAACTACACGGCAGGACCTGGTCAATGACTGAGACTGAAATGTTTTCCCATTCCTCTTTGCAAAACAGCTCGAGCTCAGTGAGGTTGGATGGAGAGCATTTGTGAACAGCAGTTTTCAGTTCTTTCCACAGATTCTCGATTGGATTCAGTTCTGGAATTTGACTTGGCCATTCTAACAACTGGATATGTTTATTTTTGAACCATTCCATTGTAGATTTTGCTTTATGTTTTGGATCATTGGATCATGGATCTTGTTGGAAGACAAATCTCATCCCAGTCTCAGGTATTTTGCAGACTCCATCAGGTTTTCTTCCAGAATGGTCCTGTATTTGGCTCCATCCATCTTCCCATCAATTTTAACCATCTTCCCTGTCCCTGCTGAAGAAAAGCAGGCCCAAACCATGATGCTGCCACCACCATGTTTGACAGTGGGGATGGTGTGTTCAGGGTGATGAGCTGTGTTGCTTTTACGCCAAACATAACGTTTTGCATTGTTGCCAAAAAGTTCAATTTTGGTTTCATCTGACCAGAGCACCTTCTTCCACATGTTTGGTGTGTCTCCCAGGTGGCTTGTGGCAAACTTTAAACAACACTTTTTATGGATATCTTTAAGAAATGGCTTTCTTCTTGCCACTCTTCCATAAAGGCCGGATTTGTGCAATATACGACTGATTGTTGTCCTATGGACAGAGTCTATCACCTCAGCTGTAGATCTCTGCAGTTCATCCAGAGTGATCATGGGCCTCTTGGCTGCATCTCTGATCAGTCTTCTCCTTGTATGAGCTGAAAGTTTAGAGGGACGGCCAGGTCTTGGTAGATTTGCAGTGGTCTGATACTCCTTCAATTTCAATATTATCGCTTGCACAGTGCTCCTTGGGATGTTTAAAGCTTGGGAAATCTTTTTGTATCCAAATCCGGCTTTAAACTTCTTCACAACAGTATCTCGGACCTGCCTGGTGTGTTCCTTGTTCTTCATGATGCTATCTGCGCTTTTGACGGACCTCTGAGACTATCACAGTGCAGGTGCATTTATACGGAGACTTGATTACACACAGGTGGATTGTATTTATCATCATTAGTCATTTAGGTCAACATTGGATCATTCAGAGATCCTCACCGAACTTCTGGAGAGAGTTTGCTGCACTGAAAGTAAAGGGGCTGAATAATTTTGCACGCCCAATTTTTACGTTTTTGATTTGTTAAAAAAGTTTGAAATATCCAATAAATGTCGTTCCACTTCATGATTGTGTCCCACTTGTTGTTGATTCTTCACAAAAAAATACAGTTTTATATCTTTATGTTTGAAGCCTGAAATGTGGCAAAAGGTCGCAAAGTTCAAGGGGGCCGAATACTTTCGCAAGGCACTGTACCTTTCCTAAAATTTCCCCTAATGTTATTAGCCTACCTCCTCTTTCTCTCTCGATTGTTGCTTCATTCCTTCCTGGCTTTCAACAGTTAAATGAAATATGTTTCATTGTCCTTTATCGTTCTAATGACATCCTTGAATTATATAGGACTAGAATTAGATGCAGAATGCTTTCACTTCTCTTCACGAAGATTGAATGGCTATTGGTCTGAATAAGGAACTGCTGTAGCCTACCGCCATCGAGTGTTCGCTCTTCTTTCAACCTACCTGTGAGTTCTATTGGGCTGCTGTATTTCACATTCAGCAACAACATCAAAAAATAATGTCCAGCAAGCTATTCTAGTCTAGCTTTTCCTGCATGGGACTCCAAGAGCTAAGGAGCGTTTTTAAAAGGAGAGGCAAGCGAAGCACAGGTGCTTGCGTATTACGCAAGAGACAGAGGCTATAAAATATAAGCTTATCATGTATAAACCTTCATTAATGAGGTAAATATAAGGCTAATAATGCTTTGAATGTGTTACCTGAAAGTGGTAGGATAGGACATCTACAGTGCCTTCGGAAAGTACTCAGACCCCTTGACTTTTTCCCTCATCAATTTACACACAATACCCTATAACGACAAGGCGAAAACAGTTTCTGAAATTGTTGCAAGTGTATTAAAAATAAAAAACAGAAATACCTTATTTACATAAGTATTCAGACGCTTTGCTATGAGACTCGAAATTGAGCTCAGGTGCATCCTGTTTCTATTGATAATCCTTGAGATGTTTCTACAACTTGATTGGAGTCCACCTGTGGTAAATTCAATGGAGTGGACATGATTTGGAAAGGTACACACCTGTCTATATAAGGTCTTACAGTTGACAGTGCATGTCAGAGCAAAAACCAAGCCACGTGGATCAAAGAAATTGTCCGTAGAGCTCCGAGACAGGATTGTGTCGAGGCACAGATCTGGGGAAGGGTACCAAAAAATGGCTGCAGCATTGAAGGTCCCAAGAACATAGTGGCCTCCATCTTTCTTAAATGGAAGAAGTTTGGAACCATCAAGACTGTTCCTAGAGCTGGCCGCCCGGCCAAACTGAGCAATCGGGGGAGGGAGGTGAGGTCAGGGAGGTGACCAAGAACCGGATGGTCAGTCTGACACACGTCTAGAGTTCCTCTGTGGAGATGGGAGAAACTTCCAGAAGGACAATCAACTCTGCAGCACTCCACCAATCAGGCCTTTATGGTAGATGACCAGGCGGAAGCCACTTCTCAGTAAAAGGCACATGACAGCCCGCTTGACAGCACGTAAAGACTCTCAGACAATGAGAAACAAGATTCTCTGGTCTGATGAAACCAAGAATGAACTCTTTGTCTGAATGCGAATCGTCACGTCTGGAAAAAACCTGGCACCTTCCCTATGTGAAGAGTGGTGGCAGTATCTTGCTGGGAGGATGTTTTTCAGCGGCAGGGACTGGGAGACTAGTCAGGATCGAGGGAAAGATGAACGGAGCAAAGTACAGAGAGATCCTTCATGACAACCTGCTCCCGAGCGCTCAGGACCTCAGACTGGGGCGAAGGTTCACCATCCAACAGGACAACGACCCTAAGCACACAGACAAGACCTCTCAGGAGTGGCTTCGGGACAAGTCTCTAAATGTCCTTGAGTGGCTCAGCCAGAGCCCGGACTTGAACCCAATCGAACATCTCTGGAGAGACCTGAAAATAGCTGTGCAGCAACGCTCCCCATCCAACCTGACAGAGCTTGAGAGGATATTCAGAGAAAAATGGGAGAAACTCCCCAAATACAGGTGTGCCAAGCTTGTAGCATCATACATAAGACGACGTGATGCTGAAATCGCTGCCAAAGGTGCTTCAATAAAGTACTGAGTAAAGGGTCTGAATACTTAAGTAAATGTGATATTTTCATTTTTTTATTTGTAATAAATTAGCAAAAAAATCTAACAACTGTTTTTGCTTATGGGGTATTGTGCGTAGATTGATGAGCTAAAAAAACAATGTCATTCGTTTTAGAATAAGGCTTTAATGTGACCAAATGTGGAAAAAGTCAAGGGTTCTGAATACTTTCCAAGGCACTGTATACGTATTTTGGGCTATATATCAATCTGAAACAGAATTATCTAATTGATGCAATTTGAATGGAGTTGATGGAGAGAGAGAAATACTGCAAGAGTGCTCGCGGCTGCACTGATTTCAAGCAATGATATTCAAGTGATAGGCTGTTTTAAAACTCTGGAGCTGCAATAAATAAAAAAAATCTTTACAATTTAAAAACAGACTGACCCCCCTCCCCCCAAAGCAAAATCGAGATTGGTAAATCAGACGCACATTCAGTCTTTATGTTACTGTAGTGTAGGCTATTCTGCTGCAAGTGTAGGCCTGCCAGTCTCAAGAAAAAAAGTGACCACGATGAAATGATAGGTCTACTACATGCGTTGTGAACTGCTGCTCCATACTGATGGGCTGTCTGTCCCCCCCCCCCGAGCGTTGATTCATCATGCAGAGGCCGTAGAGAAGACAGATTTAGACATTGCATATCATTTAACAGTTCCATTTCACGCCATGCTGATCATATAAATAATTTATTATAATTTACCAGTTTCTCGCAGTTATTTATCCCGGGAAAAGGTAGTGGTTTTGGTGCATACATCCCAGTAAATCTCGGTTAAGTTATCATTATTGATGACAGAATTGAATTAGAGAATCACTTTTAAATTGTATTCCTTGCTTAGGCTATCCGATGCCAGAAGTTGATGCCCATTTGTCCCTTTTTTCAACAAATGTGAGACATTTAAACCACATACAAACCACATCAATAACATTTGAACATCAATGGCAAAATGAAGTCATCATAGCAGGTGCAGTGTTGATAAGTCAAATCACTGTAATTGCTAGTCCAAATAAAGTTAAGGCACAAAACTTAGATTTTTCTCTTTAATTGTACCTGAGACAAGCTGCTTCCTTTAAACTCTATGGAGAGAACAGAGCAAATCTTCAAAGGGCTCCTGATGCAGTCTTAAAAGACAGGTTGGCTTTTTTACATAAACGCTCAGGACTCTGGTTACGGTTGTGTGTGTGTGTCACAGGTGTGTGTCACAGGTGTGTGTCACAGTTTAGTCGCCAGTTTCAAACAGACGAAAGATCATGAAAATTCTGACTCTGATCAATTATCTTCGCTCATTTCTCATGCTCCCTTGGCAGCTCTATTCATGCACTGTGAACGTTTCCTGAGGGAAACTAACTTAATATCATCCTTGTCCAAAACCCTAGCCCTCCGCCTGAACCTGACCACTAATCTACAAAAGAGACTCGAAATAATCTCCCCTACTCTCTGTGAACGAACCTGTTTAGTTTGCAGTGGTAGAATGCTCAATTTCATACCTTTAGTAAAAGAGTGTTTGTATTTATGACAGTGCTAATAGATAGCATTTGCGATCATCCATATTCAACAGTAGCTAATGCAATTAGGGAAGTTAGGGTAGACTGACCTATTCAAATCCAAACATCGTTGCTAAACACAACCCATTAAGCCTGATCTATTAAAAAAGCACTTTTGCATTTAGCCCATGTATTCAATGTGCACACACACCTCTCAGCAATGGTGTAAATTGCCTGTGGATGTAACCCACATTAGAAATAATGAACCCCAGGATCCTGCATTAATAATGACAGGCCCACACACTGCTCCATCCTCTGTCTGTCTACACTGGGAGGTTGTTGTTGTTGTGGTTGTTTATACTAGTTGCCAGGGTAAACAAATTACGGTCAGACTACAGCATGACCTTTTCAACTTCCTCTTGACAGGTCAGCAGAGCCAACCGCCTCCGTCGAATCAACTGGGTCTATTTATGGTTCAAATGCAACACCATCGTTGGAGAGGAAACCTCTGATTGCCATGGTAGAAGAGACATTAAGAGACAAAAAGTGGACAAGTGTGTTTTAATACCTGTTGTGCTTGCGATGTCTCAGTCAAAATTCCACTCTGCTTTTTTAAAACTTTACTGAATGGAATGGCTGATTTATGGGGCCGTTTTATCTACTGAATGCAATTCACAACCCCTCAGGTTGCACCACAATTACAGACATGGCTTGCAATAGTCCCTGAGAGATGACATTACTGCAAATCTTCCTTCCCCGTATGGGTTGGCGTTTGGCCCTCTACATTCTGCCTAGGTAACAGCTGTCAGCAGAGTGAAATACGCCTTCTTGCCACAACTGCTATCACCCTCCACACACACACCACCTACCCACCCTCCACCACCTCACTCTCCTTTCTCCCTTACTTCTTACTCCTTTCTCCCTTACTCCTTTCTCCCTTACTTCTTACTCCTTTCTCCCTTACTTCTTACTCCTTTCTCCCTTACTTCTTACTCATTTCTCCCTTACTCCGTTCTCCCGTACTCCTTTCTCCCTTACTCCTTTCTCCCTTACTTCTTACTCCTTTCTCCCTTACTTCTTACTCCTTTCTCCCTTACTTCTTACTCCTTTCTCCCTTACTCCTTCCCTTACTCTTTACTCCCTTACTTCTTACTTCTTTCTCCCTTACTCCTTCCCTTACTCTTTACTCCCTTACTTCTTACTCCTTTCTCCCTTACTCCTTTCTCCCTTACTTCTTACTCCTTTCTCCCTTACTCCTTTCTCCCTTACTTCTTACTCCTTTCTCCCTTACTCCTTTCTCCCTTACTTCTTACTCCTTTCTCCCTTGCTTCTTACTCCTTTCTCCCTTGCTTCTTACTCCTTTCTCCCTTACTCCTTTCTCCCTTACTTCTTACTCCTTTCTCCCTTACTTCTTACTCCTTTCTCCCTTACTCCTTTCTCTCCTCGGGTGGCAGGTAGACTAGTGGTTAGAGTGTTGGACTAGTAACCGAAAGGTTGGAAGATCAATTCCCCAAGGTAAAAAAATAAGAATTTGCTCTTAAGTGACTTGCCTAGTTAAATAAAGGTCCAAAAAAAATACATTTAATAAACAATGCCTGAGAATTGAACAGCACATCCATTTGAATGGAATTGTCTTTGCTAAATGATGACCATGTCAAATGTCTCTTTAACATGCTCTGGAGATTCCCTTTCATCACTAGTCAGTGATGAAAAAAAACCTCCCTAAACTAAAGCCATGGGGAGTCAGTTCACAGTTCACTTCTTTTCACAACCTCCAGGTTTCACCTTGATATTCGCCTCACACACCAATAAGGTGTGGTATAGTAAGTGTTTCCTCTACCATTGTATAAACGGGGCGTGCCTTAAACTGCATGTAGCTCGGTTGCTACAAACGTACTTTCTGATTTGACTGGAATTGAAATGGAACTGACCTCAACCCTGCCGGCAGACGAACGTGTTTCCAATTTAATACACCTGCCACCTAGGGAGTTTGCTTCAAATTGGAACGAAAAATGAGACAATGAAGGACAGGGGGAAAAAACTCTAAAATCTCCACTGCATATCTGTTAAGTATGTGGGCTAAAATCCCGAACCAAATGTAAAGCTGCCTGCTCAGCAGTTTCTTCTGTGAGAAGGAGTTAGTCTTGGAATAATAGCAAGATACGCGAGGCGGCAGATCTGTTGCCACCAGAGAAAAGTGCATTTCCTGATGTCTTTCAAACCACTGCCTGCAACCATATGAAAAAATATATGTCTAGCAAAAATACATTTAAAGCTACAATATGTAACTTGTTGGGCAACCTGCCAAAATTCACGTAGGAATGTGAGTTATAAAATCTGTTATTCTCATTGAACGCAAATCTAAGAAGCAGTAGATCTGTTCTATCTGCTGTGGGGGTTTTTTCTTCCCTTTTTAAGTTTTGTTTTTGAGTCTTTTACATTCGGTTCAGTACACCAACTTCAAACAGCTGAAAATACAATATTTTGGTTATGGAAAACATTTTTCACTGCAGTTTAGATGGTACAATAATTCTCTACACTATATTTGCTTGTTTTATTACAACCTTAAATAAGGCAAACCAGAGCATAGAGTACCTTGAAAGGAATAGTGTACATCTGCTTTTAGCCAGCCTATAATACTGTAAAGCTACCATACAGACATTGGTCTTAGGTCTACATTTATTTCTCCCCTTCCTCATGCCTTGAACTGTTTGCAACATGCAGGTAATTGCCTACTTCCTCATCATGTTTTCTGATCTTTGATTGCTTCACACACACAGCCCCAAATCCCTGAGTCACAGTCACATGGGAGATGGGGAAGTGGGGATGTAAGAATCCTTGAGTAAAAATAACCCATAATCCCCTTGCCACTTGGTTGTAATGTGCCATCAGAATGAAAACAACAGGCAGAGCACTAGTCATTGATGCTTAGTAGATAATATAAATGCACAAATAAAATGCAGAATAATCCTTTGAGACTGGAAGAGAGCAATAGAAAAGCTTAATTTGAAGTGAAATTAAAAGGAATAGAAGTTAAAGACAACAGAGCTTGGGAGATTAATAACACCCAGCGCCTGGGGGACCTCCCCCTGAACATGTTTGCATTTTTTATTTTCTGACATTTCTAGTTTCTTAACAGTCCCACACAGTCATCCTAAACATCATCCATAATATTTGTACACTATTAAAGTGCTCTAGATTTAAGAAAGGTTACTTTCTCTCATCTCTAACTATCAGGAAGCCTGAAAGAACAGGCTGAGAAGGAGGGGAGCTTACATTATATTCATGAGCTTGCTTACTTTTGGTCGTTGCCAGGTGACAAGGTAAACAATGGGCCATATATCATTGATGACCAGGTAAACAGTGGGCCACATGTCATACCAAGCCTAAATAGATTGCCTCAACCCATTTTCTTGGCAAAATGCTCTCATGGTCAACAGAGTCTGAATATCAGAATATCAAAACACAATTGTCACATAGAGTAGGCCAGAAGGCTATACTGGCAAACCTAACCTCTATCAAAAATAAAAAGATGGCGGAGCCGCAAAAGTTCTTCTGTGCAAGGGTGTTTATTTACAAAGTGATTCCGGAACAAAAACAACAGTACTGTCATCAAACGTATACCTTATGGGACAGCTTAAAAACAATGATGCCCCATCCACAGCTCAATCCAAAATGGCCTCTCCATGAACTGAAAGAGACTAGCCCCTCCCCTCAGAACAATTAACACCAATTAATTAAGCAATTACCTTGTCAAACCTACATTTTCCATTAATTAAACATACTAAAGGATAGACATTGCAACACGTTTTTTAAACAATATCACCACATAGCAGTTACAAAATTACTTCACTACTGACAGTGTCTTTTAATATGCCCATTTATATTAATGAGCCATTTGGGACAGGCACTACAAAGTCAGCCCAATTCCCTTTGCTCAGGTCCTTATCCAGCATACCAGGAAGCTACAGAGATAGAGAGGAACAGAACAAACAAACAACGCGCTCATCCACAACATAGATAAGTATAATAAATATTACTTATATTACAAATGAACATTGACATAAGTGTGAAATGTATGTATTAAGACAGAAGTTAATTTGTGTGTCAACCCACATTGTTAACTTATCTTATAACTGAGCAGGGAGGAGTGATGAATGTGTGAAAAAAAAGTTTAAAGTAGCCACGCTTTGCCTTGATGACAGCTTTGCACACTCTTGGCATTCTCTCAACCAGCTTCACATGGAATGCTTTTCCAACAGTCTTGAAGGAGTTCCCACATATGCTGAGTACTGTTGGCGGCCTTCACTCTGTGGTCCAATTCATCCCAAACCATCTCAACTGGGTTGAGGTCGGGTGGTTGTGGTGGGTTGAGGTTGGGTGGTTCTAAAATCTTAAATACATTTCGATTTGCTTAAAGCTTGTTTGGTTACTACATGATTCCCTATGTGTTATTTCATAGTTTGATGTGTTCACTATTATTCTACAATGTAGAAAATATAAAAAAAATTAAGAAAAACCTTTGAATGAGTAGGTTTGTCTAAACTTTTTTTTCGGGCTAGAGCAGGGGTCTCCAACTTTTTAAAGGCTACTTCATACAAAAAAAATCACGAGCTACTTGTATACAGCCTGCATATTTTGTTGTTGTGTAGACCAAATTTGATTAATAGAAAGAAAGAACAGCACTCCATACATCATGTAATAGTGTTTTGGTTCAACAAAAAACATTCTACTGTAGCCTACCTTGAGAATCTTGCCTTAAGATGACAAAATAAAGCTATAGTGTGCAGGACTATGCTACTAACAATTATTTAGCAATAATTGTTTAAATTGTCATTCTTTTTAATAGTGGCCTTTTGAACAACAACCACAGTGAGTAGGCTACATATTTTACAACAAATAGTGAAGAAACCAAATAATCATGAAAAGTATGAGGAATAACAAAAGTGTAGTTACACCAAGCACATTGACATTCCGCTTTTCCTCCAACTGACTTTAAGGGGTGTGAATACTTTCTGAAGTCACTGTATATGAGTCAGCCTACTAATTATAAAAATGAAAAATAGGCTCTATTATATTTCAAAATCAAATTTGCTAGCCTATGATTGTAACTTTGTAGGCTGCATTCTCTCCTAGCTTCATGGTTTGAACGAGGCGTGTCTTTTTCTTCTGTGTAACCAGACCTTTATCAAAGTTAGGAGTCCTCTTTGATTGTGAAGTAGCTGTGATTTGCATTAAAATGTCAAGGCTCTCCACTGTTACACTCATGTCATTTTCAATTTGGCAAAATCGCAGCAATCATGAAATGGTGCATAACACATTCCATTTCATTATCATGTCTTTTTCCCCAAGCGTGAAAAAAGAAAATTCCATGGTGAATAGAATAACTTAGGAATGCTGCTATGGCAACCACTTCCTAGCCCCAACAAGCTGTGTGTTTATAATGATCGTCCAATAATACATTTTTAACCCCACTTCACCTTGATATAAGCTCTGCTGTCCATGACAACAGATCATTAGTGAATCTCAATACTCTAAAGTGGCTCCCCCTACTCATCTCCTCTCCATTCTACACCAATGTGATAACACAGGCCATATTAAAGCAATATGAAGGATACCTACCAGGAATTTCCCTGAATTTCACCTGAATTTCAACTTTAAAGTCACTGAAAATGGAGGAAAGGAGGTGAGGAGAGGAAACCACTTTAGACTACTGAGATGCATCCAAGCTTCAGATGGATCAGACATTTCCATCTCCTAACATCAAAACATCAAAACAACAGCAGTGTCACGTTCTGACCATAGTTCCTCCTGCCCAGCGCCGCCAGAGTCTCCCGTCTGTCCTGAGCCGCCAGAGTCTCCCGTCTGTCCTGAGCCGCCAGAGTCTCCCGTCTGTCCTGAGCCGCCAGAGTCTCCCGTCTGTCCTGAGCCGCCAGAGTCTCCCGTCTGTCCTGAGCCGCCAGAGTCTCCCGTCTGTCCTGAGCCGCCAGAGTCTCCCGTCTGTCCTGAGCCGCCAGAGTCTCCCGTCTGTCCTGAGCCGCCAGAGTCTCCCGTCTGTCCTGAGCCGCCAGAGTCTCCCGTCTGTCCTGAGCCGCCAGAGTCTCCCGTCTGTCCTGAGCCGCCAGAGTCTCCCGTCTGTCCTGAGCCGCCAGAGTCTCCCGTCTGTCCTGAGCCGCCAGAGTCTCCCGCCAGCCAGGAGCCGCCAGAGCCGCCAGCCAGGCGATGCCGGAATCGCCCTTCACTCCGGCGCTGCCGGAGTCTCCCGTCCATTCGAGACCCGTGGCAAGGGTCCCCAGTCCGAGGTCGGTGGCGAGGATCGCCACTCAAGAGGCCAAGGGGGCGGTTGAGGAGGCAGACAAAAACTATGGTGAAGTGGGGTCCACGTCCCGCGCCAGAGCCGCCACCGCGGACAGACGCCCACCCAGACCCTCCAATATAGGTTCAGGTTTTGCGGCCGGAGTCCGCACCTTTGGAGGGGGGGTACTGTCACGTTCTGACCATAGTTCTGTTATTTTATTATTTGTTTTAGTATGGTCAGGGCGTGAGTTGGGGTGGGCAGTCTGTTTTTCTATGTTGTTTTTTTGTGTTCGGCCTAGTATGGTTCTCAATCAGAGGCAGGTGTCTCCGATTGAGAATCATACTTAGGTAGCCTGGGTTTCACTTTTGGTTTGTGGGTGTTTGTGTCCGTGTGAGTGTTTGGGCCACACGGTACTGTTTCGGTTTTTGTAAATTCACGTCATCGTTTATTGTTTTGATTCAGTGTTCAGTGGTTTCTTTAATTAAAATCATCATGAACACCTATATGCTGCACTTTGGTCCGATCCTTACTCCTCCTCAGACGAAGAGGAAGAATGCCGTTACAAGCAGTCTGACGACAACATCGGGATGGGGTGTTGAAGACGAGAGAGGCAGTGGCCCAGCAAACCGGGAACATTTGCAGGACATTAGCTAACATTCACTTTAAGTTCTAGTTAGGGTTGTATCTAACATTAGGATGATAACATTCAAATAATGCTTTTCATAACAAAATGTTTTAAATGAAAAATCCTTGGAATGTTTTCCTAACATTCACTAAAATGTTGTGCACAGCATCTGTATCAAGGTTATTCTTAGGTTTCCAGGTAGTGTAATAGCAAAATGGGTACTGGGAACGTTGTAGCAACATCAGGTGAATGTTTTATATAGTGAACAAAAATATAAACGCAACATGCAACATCTTTAAAGATTTGACTTATTTACAGTTCATATAAGGAAATCTGTCAATTTAAATAAATTCATTCGTCACTAATCTATGGATTTCACAGAACTGGAAATACACGTGGATCCAAAAACCAGTCAGTATCTGGTGTGACCACCATTTGCCTCATACACCGCGACACAGCTCCCTCGCATAGAGTTAATCAGGTTGGCGATTCTGGCCTGTGGAATGTTGTCCCACTCCTTTTCAACGGCTGCACGAAGTTGCTGTCGTACACGTCGATCCAGAGCATCCCAACCTTGCTCGATGGGTGACATGTCTGGTGAGTATGTTGGTCATGGAAGAACTGGGAAATGTTTAGCTTCCAGGAATTGTGTACAGATCCTTGTGACATGGGGCCATGCATTATCATGCTGAAACATGACATGATGGCGGCAGATGAATGGCACAACAATGGGCCTCAGGATCTCGTCATGGTATCTTTGTGCATTCAAATTGTCTGTTGCTTATGCATGCCCATACCATAACCCCACAGCCACCATTGTTGTATTATTAGAACCTGTGATTGACAGTGTCAGTGATTGACGTAACCTCATAGGACCTCTGTAAACAGAGCTGAAACTAAAGACAGATTGACTTCACAAACCATTGGCCACAGACCCAACCCGCTGGTAATCCATCATAACCACATCACGACGGTGCATCAACATTCGGACGCAGTGTGTTTAAAAAGCATGTAGTGGTGGAGAGAGAGGTTCTGCACTCTTTCACATTTCAACCCATTACGGATCACGCATGCATGAAAGCAAGCATGTACGCATGCACAGACAAACACACACTCTGGCGGCACTGTCTGCTTCCATCACATACATTAGCTCCAAATGTTTACACCCATGCTTTAGGTTGTGTGTGTGAGTATCTTCTCCTCTGTTTCCCTTCTGCGGTCTGCTGTACCGTTTTTACCCTCTCATAATTCCAGCGATAGGAGCACCGGGTAATTACTGCTGTTTCAGAGACTGTGGATCAACGCTGCAATAACAGCACCGCCCGCTGCTAGAACACCATCCAGCCGGCCGACCGGCCAGGCACTCTTCTCTATTCTCTATTTGTCTGTGTTAATATGCTACAGTCGTGGCCAAAAGTTGAGAATGACACAAATATTAATTTCCACAAAGTTCGCTGCTTCAGTTTCTTTAGATATTTTTGTCAGATGTTACTATGGAATACTAAAGTATAATTACAAGCATTTCATAAGTGTCAAAGGTGTTTATTGACAATTACATGAAGTTGATGCAAAGAGTTCATATTTGCAGTGTTGACCCTTCTTTTTCAAGACCTCTGCAATCTGCACTGGCATACTGTCAATTAACTTCTGGGCCACATCCTGACTGATGGCAGCCCATTCTTGCATAATCAATGCTTGGAGTTTGTCAGAATTAAGATTGACCTCAAGTTCTCAATTGGATTAAGGTCTGGGGAGTTTCCTGGCCATTGACCCAAAATATCAATGTTTTGTTCCCCCGAGCCACTTAGTTATTATTTTTGCCTTATGGCAAGGTTCTCCATGCTGGAAAGGCATTGTTTGTCACCAAACTGTTCCTGAATGGTTGGGAGAAGTTGCTCTCTGAGGATGTGTTGGTACCATTCTTTATTCATGGTTGTGTTCTTAGGCAAAATTGTGAGTGAACCCTGGCTGAGAAGAAACCCCACACATGAATGGTCTCAGGATGCTTTACTGTTGGCATGACACAGGACTGTTGGTAGCGCTCACCTTGTCTTCTCCGGATAAGCTTTTTTCCAGATGCCCCAAAAAATCAGAAAGGGGATTCATCAGAGAAAATGACTTTACCCCAGTCCTCAGCAGTCCAATCCCTGTACCTTTTGCAGAATATCAGTCTGTCCCTGATGTTTTTCCTGGAGAGAAGTCTCCAGAGAGAGGCTTCTTTGCTGCCCTTCTTGACACCAGGCCATCCCCCAAAAGTCTTCGTCTCACTGTGCGTGCAGATGCACTCACACCTGTCTGCTGCCATTCCTGAGCAAGCTCTGTACTGGTAGTGCCTCGATCCCGCAGCTGAATCAACTTTAAGAGACGGTCCTGGAGCTTGTTGGACTTTCTTGGGCGCCCTGAACCCTTCTTCACAACAATTGAACCGCTCTCCTTGAAGTTCTTGATGAGACAATAAATGGTTGATTTAGGTGCAATCTTACTGGCAGCAATATCCTTGCCTGTGAAGCCCTTTTTGTGCAAAGCAATGATGACGGCACGTGTTTCCTTGCAGGTAACTATGGTTGACAGAGGAAGAACAATGATTCCAAGCACCACCCTCCTTGAAGCTTCCAGTCTGTTATTCGAACTCAATCAGCATGACCGAGTACTCTCCAGCCTTGTCCTCGTCAACTCACACCAGTATTAACGAGAGAATCACTGACATGTCAGCTGGTCCTTTTGTGGCAGGGCTGAAAGGCAGTGGAAATGTTTTCTGGCGATTCAGTTAATTTGCATGGCAAAGAGGGACTTTGCAATTAATTGCAATTCATCTGATCACTCTTAACATTCTGGAGTATATGCAAATTGCCTTCATACAAACTGAGGCAGCAGACTTTGTGAAAATGTATATTTGTGTCATTCTCAAAACGTTTGGCCACAACTGTATATACGCAGCTTTCACACCTCTGAGAAACAAGGGGCTGAGAGTCTCCGCCTACATAGACAATTACCTGCTTTGCTCTCCATCCCAAGAGCAAGCGGTACGAGACACAACTTCCCTCTTGAGCTATGCTTCAGCGTCTGTGTACACAGTGTCACCTCAATCGTTGATAAAGGTAACCTCATGTCTCTCGGGGCTCCGTCACTGGAAGAGCTCCTCGATCCTCGTTCTTGCTACTTCTCCTGGGGTAGTGGCAATGAGGATAGTGGTGACGACGTGCCACTCTCAGACTGCAGCGCAGTTCACGAGAAGAATGCAACAAAAGCAGTGTCGACCCCACAACTCTGCATTGCTCACATAAATTACCTTGAATTGCTGACAGTGTTTCTTGCTCTGGGACACTTTCGACCTTTCATTCGGAATTGTCACGTCTTTATCAGAACCGACGACATGACGGTGGTGGCTTACATCAACCACCAGGGTGGCACTCGCTCCCTGCTCTTACACAGACTATCTGTCAGGATTATGCTGTGGAGCAGAGCAGCGATCTGCTGACCCAAGCGAACAGAAATATTTGCCTTTGTGCATAAGATCTGTGGCAATTACAGTTGTCTCGCCTTGGAGCTTGTGGCTTTCTCCCTGCCACTTTTCCCTTCTACGGAAAAAGAGTGGCTCCACCATTTGTGTCCAGTATGCGTGTGGTGCGAATACAGAACCAGTCAAAAGTTTGGACACACCTACTCATTCAAGGGTTTTTCTTTATTTGTACTATTTTCTACATTGTAGAATAACAGTGAAGACATCAACACTATGAAATAACACATGGAATCATGTCGTAACCAAAGAAGTGTTAAACAAATCAAAATATATTTTCTTCAAAGTAGCCACCCTTTGCCTTGAGGACATATTTTCATGCTCTTGGCATTCTCTCAACCAGCTTCAACTGGAATGTTTTTCCAACAGTCTTGAAGGAGTTCCCACATATGCTGAGCATTTGTTGGCTGCTTTTTCTTCACTCTGCGGTCCAACTCATCCCAAACCATCTCAATTGCTTGAGGTTGGGTGATTGTGGAGGCCAGGTCATCTGATGCCGCACTCAATCACTCTCCTTTTTCAAATAGCCCTTACACAGCTTGGAGGTGTTGGGTCATTGTCCTGTTGAAAAACAAATGATCCTCCCACTAAGCGCAAACCAGATGAGATGGCGCATCGCTGCAATGCTGTGGTAGCCATACTGGTTAAGTGTGCCTTAAATTCTAAATAAATCACTGACTGTGTGGGGATGCTTTGCTGGTGACACTATCACACCTCCTCCATGCTTCACGGTGGGACCCACACATCATCCGTTCACCCACTCTGCATCTCTTCTTCTTATTGGTGTCCTTTAGTAGTGGTTTCTTTGCAGCAATTCAACCATGAAGGCCTGATTCACGCAGTCTCCTCTGAACATTTGATGTTGAGATGTGTCGGTTACTTGAATTCTCTAAAGCATTTATTTGGGCTACAATTTCTGTGGCTGTTAACTCTAATGAAATTAACCTCTGCAGCAGAGGTAACTCTGGGTCTTCCTTTCCTGTGGCAGTTTTCATATGAGCCAGTGTCATAGCGCTTGATGGTTTTTGCTACTGCACTTGAAGAAACGTTCAAAGTTCTGACATTTTTACGTATTGACTGACCTTCATGTCTTAATGTAATGATGGACTGTCGTTTCTCTTTTCTTATTTGAGCTGTTCTTGCCATAAAATGGACTTGGTATTTTACCAAATAGGGCTATCTTCTGTATACCACCCCTACATTGTCACAACACAACTGATTGGCTCAAGGAGAATGCTACCTGCCCGAATGCATAGTGCCAACTGTAAAATTTGGTGGAGGAGGAATAATGGTATGGGGCGGTTTTCATGGTTTGGCTAGGCTCCTTAGTTCCAGTGAAGGGAAATCTTAATTCTACAGCATACAATGGTTTTCTAGACGATTCTGTACTTTCAACTTTGTGGCAACAGTTTGGGGAAGGCCCTTTCCTGTTTCATCATGACAATGCCCCCGTGCACAAAGAGAGGTCCAGATAGAATTGGTTTGTTGATATCGGCCTGGTCTGTGCAGAACCCTGACCTCAACCCCACCAAATACCTTTGGGATGAATTGGAACAACATCAGTGCTCTTTTGGCTGAATGGAAGCCAGCCTTCCCAGAAGAGTGGGGGCTGTTATAGCAGCAAAGGGGGGACCAACTCCATATTAATGCCTATGATTTTGGAATGAGCTGTTCGACGAGCAGGTGTACACATACCATGTAGTGTACATGGGAACGGAGACCAGCAGCCTTCCATTGTCAATACATTTTATTTTGTGAAGTGGTTCCTTGAATCACACAACACAATTGTCATTCACCTTTTGGCCCATGGTGTTAGACCTTTTTGGGAGGGGAGGGGGGGGGGGACAATTGACTTGCACTTTCAGGCAAGTATTTTTTTTTAAATCAGTCCTACTAAATAAGTTAATGTCAAGCTCAATTATACTGGAAGTTTAATATGAATTAATCTCAATCTGTGATT
This sequence comes from Oncorhynchus mykiss, assembly GCF_057628025.1. Taxonomy (NCBI): domain Eukaryota; kingdom Metazoa; phylum Chordata; class Actinopteri; order Salmoniformes; family Salmonidae; genus Oncorhynchus; species Oncorhynchus mykiss. The sequence continues at coordinate 14,259,795 of NC_143049.1, forward strand.
CTGTTATAGATCCTGATGCAAAAGCAATGTTTCCTGAATTAAAGCTGGTATTTTTACAAATCTCAACTGAAGCATCTGCAATATTTCCAACATTACTTTATTTCTGTGAGTGAGTAGTTTATAAATCAGCAACAGTTGGCTATAGAGGCTTGGTTGTGCAGAGGGCCCCCGGCAGCAGACTTGGTACATCTTAGCATAAGGCTAATGTGTTGTAGTCGTCCTACAGACAGCAGGGCAAATTACTAATATTCTATTTGCATGTTTTTTTAAATGCTGTGGGGAGACGAACCGACTGACCGACCTGCTCCGGGACAACAACTGTTTGATTTAAGCAAATGTTACAGCCGTTTAAATACCACACATCATTTGTATTCTGCATCCATGGGAGGCAGAAGAGAGGCTGGGAAATGGCATGGTGGGGGACTGCAGCTTGCGAGGGGAATTTGCTTGCGAGGCTCTGGTGCTTGATGTTTGCCAAATCAATGAGACAGACAGAAGGGCTCTGAATGTCAGAGTTTACATCTACAAGATTGAAGACCTTAAATTTGGTCACTGGTGATTGGCTCATAGGGAAAATTCCATCTAAAAAGGTCAGCATCCACACCAACACTCCTCACACTGAATTATTAAATGCGTTTTCCATGTTCCTGTGGTTCACTGGCCTCTAGTTTTAAATGCTTTAAAATCAACTGAAATCTCTTCAAAAATCTTTGACTTTACCAATGCAAAGTGCAACATTGTTTGGCAACATAGAAGGTAGCGTAAAATAAATCCAAATTCCTTTAATGGCCAGTCAGTGGCATGCACAGTGAACAATAATTTAACCACTCAGTACTTCATGTAGTTTTTATAGCGTACTGGCAAAAAACAGGGTCGTGTTCAATAGACGAGCACACCATAGCAAAACATTTTCAAAGGAAAATGAAAATCGGTATTCTAGTTGGACAAATTCATGTAGAACTTCCCAGTTTCACTGTTTTAACTTTTTTTCTCACTACTGAACACAACCTAGGTTTGCGGAACACTGCATTGCTGTCAAGTCACAGCATACAGTCTTGTCAGTATTGGGACGTTTGAGGCCTAGTGGTGGGAGTCCTGCAACATGGTGGGCATCTACGGCTCCCTTATGGATGGATGGTGGGTGGGAGGAGGCCTTCTACAGAGAGACAGGTGGCTGTACAGCAGGGGGCTCTTAGCAGGGGGCTCTTAGCGGGGAGGGGGTGTAACACAGCGAGACTGGAGGGGAGGAGGACGACATGAAATATCTGGCAGAGGGAGCCAGATACAAGCTGAAGCCCTCCATCCTGACAAACACAGGCCTTAGGCAATGTGGGCCTTTCTCCAAGTCTGAGGGATGATGGCGATCTCTATGTTATGAAAGCTGGTATTCAGGCGTTTTAAAGGATTCTTCTATTTATGTCCTGAGAGCCTCATGATGATAAGCTGGACAGAAACTATTTATAGCCTCTCGTCCAATTTCTCACTAACTTCTTAGATGGAGCCTATAATATGCAAAACATAAACATGTCAAGAAACGTTTACATACAGTGGGGCAAAAAAGTATTTAGTCAGCTACCAATTGTGCAAGTTCTCCCACTTAAAAAGATGAGAGGCCTGTAATTTTCATCATAGGTACACTTCAACTATGACAGACAAAATGTAGGATTTTTAATGAATTTATTTGCAAATTATGATGGAAAATAAGTATTTGGTCAATAACAAATGTTTATCTCAATACTTTGTTATATACCCTTTGTTGGCAATGACAGAGGTCAAACGTTTTCTGTAAGTCTTCACAAGGTTTTCACACACTGTTGCTGGTATTTTGGCCATTTCTCCATGCAGATCTCCTCTATAGCAGTGATGTTTTGGGGCTGTTGCTGGGCAACACGGACTTTCAACTCCCTCCAAAGATTTCCTATGGGGTTGAGATCTGGAGACTGGCTAGGCCACTCCAGGACCTTGAAATGCTTCTTACGAAGCCACTCCTTCGTTGCCCGGGCGGTGTGTTTGGTATCATTGTCATGCTGAAAGACCCAGCCACGTTTCATCTTCAATGCCCTTGCTGATGGAAGGAGGTTTTCACTCAAAATCTCACGATATATGGCCCCATTCTTTCCTTTACACGGATCAGTCGTCCTGGTCCCTTTGCAGAAAAACAGCCCCAAAGCATGATGTTTCCACCCCCATGCTTCACAGTAGGTATGGTGTTCTTTGGATGCAACTCGGCATTCTTTGTCCTCTAAACACGACGAGTTTAGTTTTTTACCAAAAAGTTATATTTTGGTTTCATCTGACCATATGACATTCTCCCAATCTTCTTCTGGATCATCCAAATGCTCTCTAGCAAACTTCAGACGGGCCTGGACATGTACTGGCTTAAGCAGGGGGACACGTCTGGCACTGCAGGATTTGAGTCCCTGGCGGCGTAGTGTGTTACTGATGGTAGGCTTTGTTACTTTGGTCCCAGCTCTCTACAGGTCATTCACTAGGTCCTCCCGTGTGGTTCTGGGATTTTTGCTCACCGTTCTTGTGATCATTTTGACCCCATGGGGTGAGATCTTGCGTGGAGCCCCAGATCGAGGGAGATTATCGGTGGTCTTGTATGTCTTCCATTTCCTAATAATTGCTCCCACAGTTGATTTCTTCAAACCAAGCTGCTTACCTATTGCAGATTCAGTCTTTCCAGCCTGGTGCAGGTCTACAATTTTGTTTCTGGTGTCCTTTGGTCTTTGGTCTTTGCCATAGTGGAGTTTGGAGTGTGACTGTTTGAGGTTGTGGACAGGTGTCTTTTATACTGATAACAAGTTCAAACAGGTGCCATTAATACAGGTAGCGAGTGGAGGACAGAGGAGACTCTTAACAAAGTTGTTTCAGGTCTGTGAGAGCCAGAAATCTTGCTTGTTTGTAGGTGACCAAATACTTATATTCCACCATAATTTGCAAATAAATTCATTAAAAATCCTACAATGTGATTTTCTGGATTTTTTTCTCTCATTTTGTCTGTCATAGTTGAAGTGTACCTATTATGAAAATTACAGGCCTCTCATCTTTTTAAGTGGGAGAACTTGCACAATCGGTGGCTGACTAAATACTTTTTTGCCCCACTGTACATGGTTGAGACAAGACATTAAACATTTTTGCTCTTTCCAGACAAGTAGAGGAGGTTGGTATGGTAAATGACATGAGGGGTGGTGAGGGTCAGGGAGATTTGAGTGAAAATCCTCTTTAAAGGGTCTGGAGCGGAGATCGTCAGTGACGAGCCTGAACGAGGTCAGCCTTAACCCAGCCAATTAAGAGAGAGACTGGTCTATAACAGCCAGTGAGACGCACACATAAACCCATATACACACACACACTCTATCAGAATGCCGAGCAGGCTGCCGCTTCCGCCTAACCACACACCAGCACGTTGGGAGTCTGACAGACAGATGAGAATAGTATCCCCATATTATATTAGAACTGGCACTCCGCACTGCATTCATGGCTCAGGGCCCAAATTGGTGTATGTGCCTTTGGTAGACTATGTACAGTACATCTAGATCGGACTCCACATTACAGCACTGAATAAAGTGGCACTATTCTGGTAGTAGTATGCAAACAACTTATAGCAACTCACAATCACGTCTATGAATTGGTTCATGCCCTTAGTTTGTGCCACTGTCAACATTACTGAGACAACAACTAACAACACTACTGATAACAACAGTTATTATCAATACAACTCAGTTCCTGACATTCTTAGTTATTGAAATAGAGAAAACAATTCATGTTGGAATCCTTAGTAGTGAAAGTGCCATGTCCGTTCGGGTTTTTACAACAACAAAGACGTTTCTGCAAACAACAAACACTGTCCCCCCCCCCCCCCCCCCCCTCGTACATCATTGCACGGGCGACAGAACTGCAGAATATGTACTGCCATTTTTTTTAACCACACTGCTGTACTCCCTTCACCTCAGTTTTGTCCACGAAACAAAAACAATAATAAAGGTGCTGGGGCGGACAGTGACGCCGCTTCCCCTCATTTGAATTCCACCTTTAAGGAACCTCAATGCCATAATCTTAATAATTCTCACACACAATTTTCCAATCCTCTTGACCAAAGGAAGTAAATTGTCAGCCCTATAATGACTCAATTAAAATGGGGAAATAGCCGAGACTGATGTATTCTCTATCTTAAAGTCCTGTATTAGTTTTGACCCGAGCAATTTAGATTGTTGGGGTTTTGCCAGTCTGAGAGATGGTTTGATCCGATAATACTCACCACATTGGCCCAGAGAAGACATGGGGTTGGAAATACCAACCACTTACTGGGGAGCTAAAATCCATGGCCACTACTTGTAAACAACATGTGTTGCCCTAATACTGTAGCTAGTTGCCATTGGAAAGCATGTTATAGAGCTCTGAAAACAGGAACATCTAGCCTGAATAATGACTGATATTTTCCAAAAGTCAATTGCTTAATATTATTGTCCATGAAGGAATTGAAGTTCCCTGATCTTTAAAAGAAAATCTTTAGAAATTGGTTAATGACTGATATGGGCTACGAAGAACGAGTCATTGTTTACTACTACAAAGAAGACATATTGTACTGTACACGTGTGCAGAATGTTCCAAGTGTCAACAACACAAGATTGTTTATGAAAATGAAACACGAGTGGGTCCAACGTGAATCACCAGTAGTCATTTCACCTACTGCAACACCGCCCATCAAAACAGACGCTCTCCTCACATTGTCATTACTCATCCCCTGCTCTGCATGAAACGTGAATGAGTTCAAATCTGCCATTGGCCCCTGAAGCGAGCATTGGCAAGGTTTTGTGAGAGGTTTTGAAAAAGCACTCAGTGGAGCAGCAGATAACAAAGCGTGGACAAGACAATCTCCTTTAATTTATAATGCAGTCATAGCCTGACGACTCACACCAAATTATTCCACTGCTCTGTCATTCGCTACATACTTTAGTCTGAGACTTCCAACATTGGAGTTATTTGTGGCGACAAGGGGCACGGGGGGCATTGTACAAAACAAAGTCCTCAGCGATTTGGATCATCTCGAACCAATCAGAGTATCAAAGCCAATAATACATTTTCAAACTGCCACTCTACCCACTTGTGTTCTGGCTCTGGCCCAACCAGTCGGTTTCTGGACCAATCAATCAGACAGCCTCAAATGTGTTTGCATTCGGTGAAGGGTCAGAGAGGTACTCAGAGCCAGACTCGTCTGTGAGAAGAAACTAACATCCAGAGCAAGGAGTCTGGGTAGGCAAATGCAGTCAGAGAAGTGATCTCCCTCTGTCGTGTTGGGCCTGACTCAGCATAGTGAGAGAATGGGGGAGAGAGAGGAGGGGTTAGAGAGAGAGTGAGAGCAAGAGCGATAAAGAGGTGGGAATGGGAGAGAGACATTGACTTGTCTGCAGCAACCCTTCTCACACTCATATCGACAGGGGCTGGAGGGGAGATGAGATCAGCGCCTCATCCATTCTGGAAAGGCTCTGGTCAGCTCATACCGTAGGTAAATAAGAGGACACTTATCTTCTAAATCGACTTACAGTTCAATGTGACATATTTATTCACTGTAGGTGGCACGTACAAGAATCAAACACACAACGCTGGTGGTGCTAGCATTGGACCCACTACGTTAGCCCACAAATTGGCTCAGAATTGCCTTGACCGACATGTAGCATCACTTTATCCCGATAAGACTCTTAGCATCATGGCCTACACACGAACTGCTTGTAAGATAGAACTGGGTATGAAGCAGGTGAATACAAAGAGTAACATTATGTGATTATTTCTGGAGGAACATGACGCATACCCATTCATCAGAGACGGTCCCTGCTGAACACTCCAAACGGTTTGTTCCTCAATAACTGTTCAGCAGCACTAAAGTCTCTTCAGAATGCACTCCACCCCCATGTGGTTGTGAGATGTAGAGTCCCTAACAGGCTCTATCTATTGGCAGATAAGACAGAGAGAGAGGACAGTGTAGAGCAGCATTTACGAGGGGAGATTCCCCTGGGTCGCCCTGAAATGTCCTGAGGTACATTAATTATATGAACCGCTGCATTGGTTCAACTTCCAAGGCAAAGAGGATAGTTAACTACAGTAAGTGCCGCACTACATTATCATATTAATCTCTATTTTCCCAGGCAGCCCAAATGTCATTGTAATAGCGATTTAATTATTAAATACCCCAATTTTACTTCAATACACATGGAATTAGTGTTTTATTGAAAAATGTAAAGTTGTGCAATTGTCTAATTGTGCCTAATGCAGTAATACATGTAGTTATGAAGACTATGATTTGGTGAACATGTCTTCTTTCTTCTCTGTGATAGACTCGTCATACATTCAGTAAACTAGCCTAGCGATTAAGAGCGTTGGGCCAGTAACCAAAAGGTCGCTGGTTCGAGTCCCTAAGCCGGCAAGGTAGAAAAATCTACCGTTCTGCCCTTGACCAAGGCAGTTAACCCCAACAATAACTGCTCCCGGGCGCCAATGACATGGACATCGATTAAGGCAGTCCCCCGTACCTCTCTAATTTAGAGGGGTTGGGTTAAATGCACATTTTGGTTGAGTGTATTAAGTTGTGCAACTGACTAGGCATACCCTTTCTCTGATTCAGGGAGAAAGCAGTGTGCACACAAAAAAAGGAAGCGCAAATCATTTCCCCCCACATCCATAATCGACTAATTGTCAGTCAAGCAATAATATTAGCAAAAATGTAAAGAGACTGCAACTCAAGTGCTGTCTCAATGTTTTGTTCTGCACACCAATTCACAGTCTGAGAAGGGAGAGTTGGGAGACAGGCAGGTAGTGATACTGTAGGTCCACCCGTACTTTCAATCCATGTCATCACGCAAATGTGGTTCTGTACACTTACACCATATTTTGGGTACTCAACGTTCCATTTACTAGCCCAACGCTGGTAATAACCTTAGGTCTAATCGTGATTCTACACACAGCGACTGACTGACCACTGACATCCTGAAGGGAGATTCTCATCAGTATTCACTCTGACGTCCAAACCTAACCCACCAACCATATACACAGTAATCGCATGTACCATAATGAGGTTGCTGCTTGTAAAGTGCTATGGCTGCGACCATGCATACAGACATGCCTTTCAAGTGTCCACACTGTGACAGCAGATCTAGACAGAGCACCTTGATCGGGATGTGCTTTTACCGTCCTCTCTTAATTCAAAGACGTGGCGTGGGTTTGAGAGGCTCAAGTGTCTTGTGAAGCCATTATTTTATATCCTCCAGTTTCAGAGTCATAATGAGTTTCGAGGAAGGGCTGGCTTAGAGAGGCATCGTCTTCTTCCAAACACAAAGGGAGACAGGAAGACATTTCAGTAATAAAATGTAACTTGTTACAGTTGACCTGCTGTGAATCAAACACCGGGTAGGGGTGCCGAATTCCGGTCCTGGAGGGCGTAGCCACTTCTGCCAGTTAAATTGCACTCACCTGGTGTCCCAGGTCTAAATTAGTCCCTGATTGGAAGGAGCGGATGAAAACAAGAATTGTTTAGGACCTCCAGGACTGGAATTGGGCCCTGACAGAGGATGATGGAGAATAGCAGGGCCTGTGTATAACGTTATCATAACGCAAAGCAATGTAACGAAATGACATTTCCATACATGGCAAATGCAAATAAGTCAATGATGGCGTCTTAACTCTATTCATGTAAAAGCTTAAAATGAAATGAAGGAAAATGAACAATTTCTACACAAGGCACATATCAGAGGTAGCTTTAGCCTACATGTCAGTCATGAAATGCACATTTTCTTGAGTAGTGACAAGGCAGTCTGTCTTGCCTTGACCAGTCTAGATCGGTTAATTGAATTTACACTATACAATTACATTAATTACCATGAATTCTGCAAATTGAGAAGCGTGAATGGTTTGAATTCATGGACAAACCAGGCATTCTGATAAATCTAATAGAAATCCAAATGACATCTGTTTTCCACTGAAATTCAACAAATACATTTACTGTAGATATGGTTTGATTATGCGGTGAGATGCCATGACCAATCGCGTTACATTAATGCAGGGTTTCGCAAAGTCATGTTTTTTTTTGCCCTAGCTAATTCAAATCATCAACCAATCATCAAGCGATTCCAAACTCGATTCCGAGGACAGAGTTTGGGAAACGCTGCATTAATGACATGACATCAGCTGTTACTAATGTTTTTTTTTTTTTTACCAATGCTTTTTTGGGGGGGTTTCAAGAGCTCGTATCAATGTGCCTTATGCACCATTAACGTATACAGTATAGTATGCATTTATTTCAAAAGTCAATTTAAATGACTTCTGTTTATTAACAGAGTAAAATGTTGAGGAACCGTGAACCAAAACAAATGTCCCTTTTGTCCTTTCACTGATCTCTCTGAAGGATATAATGAACATTGAAAGAAGTGGAAATGATTATTTAGTCCAATTTCTTACTGAGGCCTTGGGACTAGAGTATGGATTCACATTTTCAAAGTACAAAAAAGTGTTCTCTTGTATTTGAAAATGTTTTCCAAACCTCATTGTGCTGTGTACCATTTATGACGACTACCACTGTCTCCCTCGAGGACAATGTGAATTGAAAGGAGCTATTACAGTCCAGTATGCCTTAGAATTTATAATATACAGTGCCTTCGGAAAGTATTCAGACCCCTTGGCTTTTCCCAACTTTTTGTTACATTACCACCTTATTCTAAAATTGATTCAATTGTTTTTTTCCCCATCAATCTACACACAATACCCCATAATGACAAAGCATAACAGATTTTTAGATTTGTATGCTAATTTATATCACATTTACATAAGTATTCAGACCCTTTACTCAGCTTGGCACACCTGTATTTGGGGAGTTTCTCCCATTCTTCTCTGCAGATCCTCTTAAGCTCTGTCAGATTGGATGGGGAGCGTTGCTACACAGGTATTTTCAGGTCTTTCCTGAAATGTTTGTTCCGATTCAAGTCCAAGCTCTGCCTTGGCCACTCAAGGACGTCCAGAGACTTGTCCTGAAGTCACTCCTCCGTTGTCTTGGCTGTGTGCTTAGGGTCCTTGTCCTGTTGGAAGATGACCCTTCGCCCCAGTCTGAGGTCCTGAGCAGTCCTGAGGTTTTCATCAAGGATCTCTCTGTACTTTACGCGGGCTGTCATGTGCCTTTTACCGAGTTGTTGCTTCCGTCTGGCCACTCTACCATAAAGGCCTGATTGGTGCAGTGCTGCAGTGATGGTTGTCCTTCTGGAAGGTTCTCCTGTCTCCACAGAGGAACTCTAGAGCTCTGTCAGAGTAACCATTGGGTTCTTGGTCACCTCCCTGACCAACTTCCATATCCCCGTTTGCTCAGTTTGGCCTGGTGGCCAGCTCTAAGAAAAGTCTTGGTGGTCCAAACTTCTTCCATTTCAGAATGATGGAGACCACTGTGTTCTTTGAGACATTCAATGCTGCAGAAATGTTTTGGTACCCATCCCCAGATCTGTGCCTCGACACAATCCCGTCTCAGAGCTCTACGGATAAATTCCTCCGACCCAATGGCTTGGTTTTCTGCTCTGACATGCACTGTCAACTGTGGTACCTAATATAGTCAGGTGTGTGTCTTACCAAATCATGTCCAGTCAATTGAATTTACCACAGGTGGACTCCAATCAAGTTGTAGAAACATCTCAAGGATGATCAATGGAAACAGGCTGCACCTGAGCTCAATTTCGAGTCTCATAGCAAAGGGTCTGAATACTTATGTAAATAAGGTATCTGTTTTTTATTTTGTATACATTTGCAAAAATGTCCCAAAACCTGTTTCCACTTTGTCATTATGTGCTACTGTATGTAGATTGCTGAGATTTTTTTGTTTGTTTTTAATCCATTTTAGAATAAGCCTGTAACGTAACAAGATGTTGAAAAAGTCAAGTGATCTGAATACTTTCTGAAGGCGCGGTCATTTGCATTTAGCAGACCCATTTATCCAAGTGACTTAGTAGTCCTGGGAATCAAACCCAAAACCCTGACATTGCAAGCGCCATGCTCTACCAACTGAACCACACTGTGTCTACACAATAAAAGAAAGTTATCAGACAATGGAACAGGAATTCTATTGAGTATGCCTAGAAATCTTACAGGCTTCAACTAAAGAAAAGTGTCAATTGAAGTATTCTCCGTTTTGCCCAATATGCATGTTATCCAAATGGAGTGGGCCTCTGCTCTGAGCCTTAAAGAGCTGGTGGAGAGGAGAGGGAAGAACGATCTACTTAATCACAGAATTTCTAAACCCAGAGGCCCGACACCGCGATACTTCCCAGGAACGCTTTGTGAAGCAGACTCGAGAGACCAGACGGGGGTATGGGAAGTCAATGAGAGAAGTGAAAAATTATTCCTTAGTTGTAAATGTTCTCTATTTCTAAAGGCACAACCTATATTCGATTCAATGTCTTAATTAGCTGAACATGTTAATACTCCAACCTCGTGAAAGTTACATTATTGTTTTAAAAAAATCTTTATATATCGAAGGAGTGTCGGCATGCACATGCGCGGTTCTGAGAGACACGACCATTAGACCCGATGATGTTTCTGTGCATGAGCTTAGCTAACTTCCTCCTGACATAGCTTACAAGCCTGATTGGGGATTTCTATTGGAGAAGCAGTTTCTAGGCATCTTCATATTAGCCATCTTTGGTTTAATTATGCTTAACCCAAAGTTATTCTGATTTTGATAATGCCAGAGGAGCCATGCATCCCAGAAGACACTGCTACTGCCATGGCAACAGAACAGGCTGGACCGTGAAAAACACCTTGAACAAATCTATTTATGAAAATCCAACATGCCAATACCACGCTTTAGATAGAGCAGATAGAATCCATGGCTACACTGACCCAACATTCCACTTTGCCTTATATAGATACATGAATATATACATACATTAATATATACATACAGAATGACTATGAAGGGGAAGGGTTCAAGGTAGACCAGCAGCACAGAAAAGTACATATGTAATGAGTACAGTATGTATGCATCTAAAGCTTTGCAGTGCATTGTGGGTTGTACTTTCTTTAATTTGAAAATTGTTTGGTTAGAATATTTCAGAATTATACTCTCAACTGATCATGCCTGCATGTTTTCCCAGGAGATGTGTTTATTTTCAGCTAAAATAAGAAATGTGGTGTAACAATCGTCGTTGGGGGAATTAGACCAGGATGCAGCATGGGGTAGGTTAATCATTATCTTTAACGATAACCAGAAAAACAAGAAAGAGAACTAACGAAGTGTACAGGCTTGTAGGGCTCAACAGCAATAATACAAGGACAAGATCCCACAACATAGGTGGGAAAAAAGGCTACCTAAGTATGATTCCCATTCAGAGACAACGATAGACAGCTGCCTCTGATTGGGAACCACACTCAGCCAAACACAGAGAAATACAACACATAGAATGCCCATCCAAATCACACCCTGACCAAACCAAATAGAGACATAAAAAGGCTCTCCAAGGTCAGGGCGTGACATGTGGTCAATAGATTATGGATTCAATTATGGTTTACTTCTGATTGGAGGTTATAAATAATAAATTATTCTCTGAGAACAAATGTGTGTGTGGTGTGTGTGTCTGTGTGTGGAAATAGGATTTTGGTTCCAATTAGACTCCACTGATGATGTCAGTCTATTTGCACAAGTTCTTCATTTCGCTGGTACTTAATTCATTTGTTTTTGTTGACGGCAAGAAATGAAAATAAATCGATAAGAATGAACCCGCTCTTAATCCCCCGAGATGAATAAAAACGTTTTAAAGCTGCAGTAAGAGACCCAACAAACTAAACAATTAAATGCAGTTGATAATAAAAGGAGTGTCCTTTGTGAAACGTGGTTGCCTAGCCTATTGTTGTTGCAATGTGGTTTCAATAGAAATGCCTGACATCTACAGGCCATAAGGTAATCTACGGGGACAAAAACACTGTAATGGTCTGTTAACCTGCCCACAAACATTGAAACTACAGCGTATGACCTCATACTCTCGTCACAGGATAGTGTGTTTCGCTTTATCAAACAGCTCTGCGTATCACTCCAGCAGCGTGCTCTTTGACTGCATGATTGCTGCTGCGACTGCGTTTGGAAAGCCTTCTCACAGTTAGTTGCTTTACAAACACCCACTCCACTGAGTTCCATTGGTGTAGCAGAATCATAGAGAGGGGGGGGGGGGGGGGGGGTAATGCAGAGGGTTCAATGTAAGCTTGCTGACATTACAACACGGCACTGCAAATTATGCAACGTGCCATGCATATTACCCTAGGGCATGATATTGCGCTCAATATGAAAACGCTATACAAAGAGCATGCAGGGAAGGTCTGAAACAAATACTTAAAACCACTATAGTACTGAGCACAGATTCGTGTGATAGAGGCAATAATGCATGACAGAGCAAAGCCAGTCAGTACCCAGAACAAACAAGATACATTTTGGTGGTGGCCTAATGTCAACGGAGCCACTGAAAAGCTAGAGGCACACACACACACACACACACACACCAGTTTCTCTCGCAGAGATTCATTTCATAAAAGGGGTAATCCGTAGTTGCTACATCATTTTTTGGGGACCTAAAAATGAATGATATGTACCCATTGATTCTTGAAGAATATAACTTAGATAAGGCCTTATGAGCTTCGTTCAACTGTGGTACCCATTCAGAACCCAAAATATATGCTCCAATGATTATAAACAATGTAAATGTAAACAAACAACATACAGCCTAAAACATGGTTAAAACTATCATTTTTAATATCATGGATGGTCAGTCCTTGCATCCATAGCTCTGTCTTTGAATTTGAGTGTAGTTACATTTCTCCAGCCCCTTCCCCCCCGCGTTTTACCAAAACAGTGGTGGGGGGTCCACTTTGTTAGTTATTGTTTCAACTGCTGATTGACGCTTTATGATCAATGTTTTTCAAGACTCACATCCTAGTGATTCCTCGTCAAAGCAGTTTGGTGATTTTCACAAAATTGTATCTATAGAATGATTCTTTGGAGGAAAGATTGTTGACACATACTTGACATTTGTATCCAAAAGCATGGAGAACATTTTTTTGCATTGAGAAATAATTTATATGAATAGAAGCTGAAGTATCTTCTGGCCGGGGGAGTTTTGTTAAACCTCTTACAGGTTTAACCCCTACTTTTTTCAATTTCCGCCTGAAGACATACCCAAATCTAACTGCCTGTAGCTCAGGCCCAGGACCAAGGATATGCATATTCTTGGTTTCATTTGAAAGAAAACACTCTGAAGTTTGTGTAAATGTAAATTGAATGTAGGAGAATATAACACAATAGATCTGGTTTAGATAATACAATGAAAAAACCATATGTTTTTTCATTTTTATTGTTGTATCTTTAAAATGAACAAGACAAAACAAACATTCAGATAGGATGATGGGGACAATTTCAGTGAAACACATAAGAGGGCAACAGTACTTGTGCAACGTTTCAGAATGATAACTTCCAAAATGAGTGTGCTACATGACATATGACTATACACAAAATACTAAAATGGTATTCTAACAAACCCCCCCCCCCCCCATAATGGAGAAAAAACATGAAAAAAATATATATACATTTACAAAATAACACTTTCAATATTTGGAAGACCCTCAGACCTCTACACAATATTGTGCTGCTGATGCCAGGTGCCATAGCAGTCTCTTTCTGCTGTAAAGCAGAGGGTCACCAAGCAGGTGGTGCAGGTGATGGGGGACTTCATTTTGCAAAGAACACAGCGACACCTCCATGCTGTGCCCTTTTGGCCCTGAGGCACATCCATGCCTGCAGAAATACATTTGGGCAGATGAACACCACTTGTGGCAGGAGCTGGATGAACTAGCTTCAGTGGGGGATGGACGCCTTGGCACTGGGGGCTCCCATTCGGAGTCAGTGTCACTGTGAAAGAAAATGTTCAGTAAGAATAGTTTCACATATGAGCCCTGTATCAACAGGTATAATAAACATACACTGCTCAAAAAAATTAAGGGAACACTAAAATAACACATCCTAGATCTGAATGAATGAAATATTATTTTTAAATACTTTTTTCTTTACGTAGTTGAATGTGCTGACAACAAAATCACATAATGATCAATGGAAATCAAATGTATCAACCCATGGAGGTCTGGATTTGGAGTCACACTCAAAATTAAAGTGGAAAACCACACTACAGGCTGATCCAACTTTGATGTAATGTCCTTAAAACAAGTAAAAATGAGGCTCAGTAGTGTGTGTGGCCTCCACGTGCCTGTATGACCTTCCTACAATGCCTGGGCATGCTCCTGATGAGGTGGCGCCAACTCCTGGACAGTCTGTGGTGGATGGAGCGAGACATGATGTCCCAGATGTGCTCAATTGGATTCAGGTCTGGGGTACGGGTGGGCCAGTCCATAGCATTAATGCCTTCCTCTTGCAGGAACTGCTGACACACTCCAGCCACATGAAGTCTAGCATTGTCTTGCATTAGGAGGAACCCATGGCCAACCGCACCAGCATATGGTCTCACGAGGGGTCTGAGGATCTCATCTTGGTACCTAATGGCAGTCAAGCTACCTCTGGCGACCACATGGAGGCCCCCCAAAGAAATGCTACCCCACACCATGACTGACCCACCGCCAAACCGGTCATGCTGGAGGATGTTGCAGGCCGCAGAACGTTCTCCACGGCGTCTCCAGACTCTGTCACGTCTGTCACATGTGCTCAGTGTGAACCTGTTTTCATCTGTGAAGCGCAAGGGCGCCAGTGGCGAATTTGCCAATCTTGGTGTTCTCTGGCAAATGCCAAACGTCCTTACGTTGGGCTGTAAGCACAACCCCCACCTGTGGACATCAGGCCCTCATACCACCCTCATGGAGTCTGTTTCTGACCGTTTGAGCAGACACATGCACATTTGTGGCCTGCTGGAGGTAATTTTGCATGACACTGGCGGTGCTCCTCCTGATCCTCCTTGCACAAAGGCGGAGGTAGCGGACCTGCTGCTGGGTTGTTGCTCTCCTACGGCCTCCTCCACGTCTCCTGATGTACTGGCCTGTCTCCTGGTAGCGCCTCCATGCTCTGGACACTACGCTGACAGACACAGCAAACCTTCTTGCCACAGCTCGCATTGATGCGCCATCCTGGATGAGCTGCACTACCTGAGCCACTTGTGTGGGTTGTAGACTCCATCTCATGCTACCACTAGAGTGAAAGCACCGCCAGCATTCAAAAGTGACCAAAACATCAGCCAGGAAGCATAGGAACTGAGAAGTGGTCTGTGGTCACCACCTGCAGAACCACTCCTTTATTGGGGGTGTCTTGCTAATTGCCTATAATTTCCACCTGTTGCACAACAGCATGTGAAATGTATTGTCAATCAGTGTTGCTTCCTAAGTGGACAGTTTGATTTCACAGAAGTGTGATTGACTTGGAGTTGTATTGTGTTGTTTAAGTGTTCCCTTTATTTTGTATATATATATATATATATATATATATACATGAGCACAGGGAACATAAGGTTGAATATACTGTATATTATAGACCTGCTAGATCTACTGTCTCTCTTATATTATGACAGACCAGCTAGATCTACTGTCTTTATTATATTACAACAGACCGGCTGTATCTACTCTCTCCATTTCACTTTGGCCATTGTTGTGGACCTGCCCTCCCCTCAACAGCCTCAAATAGGCTATTTCATTTCACAAATAATATTATATTATTAATTTTAAACAACGGCATTGGCATGAGAAACTTACCAGTCCAAAACGATGTCCTCTCTGTTCAAAAAATATTCCTCCATTTGGGAATCGCTAAATGAATCGTCGTCCAACAATCTCTGTCTCACTTTCCCGATCAATTTCTTCTAAAATTGTGTGTACATCTGTATATCTAGACTTAGATTTAGCTTTCCCTGATTTAGTCACCATACTGATTTGATATATAAACAGCTGAAGAAGCGCTTTACCAAAACAACGCTGTGCGTAACATGCGTGGCTCCTTCCGGTATGAATCTTCAATGGCAAATGAACCTCTTTATGCCGGAGTTTACTACATGGGTTGGTCTTCCAACACATAAACATTACAGCTCATCGGCTATCTACCCAGCTAGATTTCAAGACGATCAGTGGTCATTGGGTTAAAATACATTCAATCATCGAAACAGCGGTCATATCATTGGTGCACAATGATGTCATTACTTGTTATCTTCAAAACGGTTTCTTTCAGTCAATACGTCCCGCGAAATGACCCATCAGGTTTGGTTGTGTTACAAACAACAGTTGATTGCAATGAAACCAAACATGACTGGAAAAGTCACGTTTAGTGTGTGTATTTACATCGAATGTGTCGTCGAAAATGGAATGAGACAAAATTCACGACACAAGCGGTTCACAAAATGTTTCGTGTTAGGCTATAAAAATGGATTTTATCAAACAAAAGACCATTTCATTGTGTAACAATGAGCATTGGGATTGCAAACAGAGGAATATCGTCAAAGGTAAACTATTTATTTTATTGCAGTTTGTGATTTTGTTACGCCTGTGCTGGTTGAAATAGTTGTTTTTTATGGGTCTCTATCCTCAGATAATTGCATCGTATTCTTTCACAGTAAATCCTTTTTTAAATCTGACAACGCCGTTGGATTAGCAAGATTCTAGGCTTTCGAAACATGTGAGACACTTGTATTTTCATGAATGTTTAATATTACTATTTATGTGGCGATCACTGTATGTTGTCAAATTTCATCCCGCTAACGGGTTCTGTGCACAGAGAGGTTAAGAGCCCTGACTTACATATGAGGGGAAAAAAGAAAAAAAGGTTGAATTACTACACACCTTTATAGGGTTGCATTCTCACACAGCTATCTCTCCATGTAACAGCACTTGTTTACGGCAGACAGACAGAAGCGACCCCCTGTGCTAATTAGCTATCTAGCTAATGTGTAAGCGTAACCGGGGAGGAAGTGTAGCGGAAGTGTAGTTCGTCAACTGGAGGAACACAGCTGTATGGATCTGTGCAAACCTACAGTAAGTATATTTTTTTATTTGAAATATTATTTCTCGCTGATATGAAAGATAACCGTATCGCAAGCAATGATTTATGTTTTTAAACATTAAAACAGTGTGTCGGGTTGTAGTTCACATGGTCCTACCGGTAACTGGTGCTCATAGCTGTGAACACTTTGGAGAATGCCTTAGGTTCTCGAGGCAAGCCTTACGCAGGCCTCCTTTAAAGTTTACCCTATGCTTCCCAGTCGAAACAGTTTAGGCATATATTAAGTCAACATTTTGTGATGTTTTTGTTAGTTTTGTTGTTGGGCAGCATTCAGTAGCCGAAGTCTACGCCCCTTCATTGGTGAAGAGTCAATGGTAGGTAATCTTCACTGAAGTGTTTGTTGTCATTCAACGACAGAAGACTAGTTTTCATGCACATTTTGTTCACTTGAGAAATACTGCACCAAACGTATTAGTTAGATGTCAAATTGCACGACCAAGACCTCTTCAAAAACGTACAAATTAATTACAGATTTCTTGAGTTATCTTAGATTAATTCTGACTATTTTGAGGAAGTGTACTTGTTGCTACAATGTCTTAAGAGGGACAAATAGTCATATTGACGCTTTATTCTAGTTTCTTCAAATTAAGGTATTTCAAGGGAGCACATTGTTTTTCTAATAACCAATTTGTGTGTTCATAACCAATTTCTGTGTTCAAGTGACTGATTGAACATGCCTGGGAGGAATCCTCACTATCAGTACCTGCAATTTGGCATTACACCCAGAACCTTGTTTTGAGAATGAAAGGGATAACTCAGTTTCAAGGTTTCAGATTGGAGAGAGGAAGCCTCGTGAGGTATTGGTCTGTCACATGCATGAACCAGTATTGGTCGGTCACATGCATGAACCAAACGTTAATGATGAATTAATTATGAATGATGAAAAATCTAAATCATGCAAATATAACATGTCTTGTGTAAGCAGTATATAAGAGAACTAATGGAACTACCCTGGGAGAGCTCACTTCAGATCGGTACTTTATTAATCTAAGTTTGACTGTGACCTCTCAAGCAGGCTGTTAATAAACGATGATTCATTTAAGATTGACTGTGAGTGTCCCTGTGTAGAATTTCCAAGACAATATGCGAGCACAGATGTTCACTTCACTTAGCTGAGTTCCTCTAGGAGTAAATCAAACCTATGTAGGCGGAATTCTTTAGACTCCATAATGTTTAATCTGTAGGTGTAACCAGTAAAAAATGTATTTTATATGGTACTTTACCACTTGCTCTAATATGAGTAGTATTTTGATTTCATTAAATACATTTTTACATAAATATAAAAAATATAAACAAAGAATATAGATGTGAGCAGCAATGAATGGGGTTCACACGATGACAGAAAGGACACAAGATCAGTTATTAATTATTGCTAGTTATATACTTGTTACTGCCCTAGTACCCTACGGCAGGGATAATCAACCTGGGCTCCATACAGCAGGGGGTCTGCAAAAATATATATTTAAAAAATGGTTTGATTGTTTGTTTTTTACAAACAATGCAAGCAACAACAGTAGCAGCCCCCTTCTCAGCAATGATGTTATTTGGGAGCGGGAATGTTAGATTGGTCTTTTAATTTTAAGTTAACTGTAATTGAAGTTGGTACTAACTACTGGTTTCAGATCCGAGGCGAGGGAAACTGTCCCGATTGATCACCCAACAGATATTAATTAGTTTGCACCCAGGTATCCTACAAAAGGACATTTTGGGACCAGACATGTGATAACCCATTATCTCCCAAAAACAGATGTCCCGCCCCAGAAACAAACTATGTTTTTGCATATTTTAGCATGTTAGTGTATGTGCTATTTTGCATCTACATAATGTGGCCATCTTTAAATAAATCAACATTATTTTCTTAAACTCTTTAGGGACTATTGTGATGAGTCCAATGACCACATGTTGAGTGAATCTGACTTTCAGTCCATGAGAAGAAGATTTGCATGACTATTTTAAAACTTCTTTAGGATCGGTGGGTCCCCCATGGGACGGTTGAGCTAACGTAGGCTAATGTGATTAGCATGAGGTTGTAAGTAACAAGAACATTTCCCAAGACATAGACATATCTGATATTGTTGTTTATCTAACTACACTGTCCGATTTACAGTAGCTATTACAGTGAAAGTATACAATACTATTGTTAAAGGAGAGTGCCCAGTTTTGAACTAGAAAAGTTATTAATAAACAAATTAGGCACATTTGGGCAGTCTTTATATATAATTTTGAACAGAAATACAATGGCTCATTAGATCAGTCTAAAACTTTGCACATACACTGCTGCCATCTAATGGACTAAATCTAAATTGCACCTCGGCTGGAATAATACATGATAGCCTTTCTCTTGCATTCCAAAGATGATGGTACAAAGTAAATACAAAAAACTGTTGTTTTTTTCTTTGAATTATCTTTTACCAGATCTAATGTGTTATTTTCCTATAGTCCTTTCACATTTTCACAAACATCAAAGTGTTTCCTTTCAAATGGTAACAAGAATATGCATATCCTTGCTTCAGGGCCCGAGCTACAGGCAGTTAGATTTGGGTATGTCATTTTAGGCAACATTTTTAAAAAGGGGGCAGATCCTTAAGAGGTAGCAGTAGCGTTATATAGTCAAAGTGAATTGTTAATAGTTTCCTTTTATGAGATATCAATACAAAGGTTAATATGGTTCATCGTGGGTCTTTGATGACCCTAAAAAATTGTATACAGAGAAATTAGCAGAGTAGGCAATGTAACTTTTTACTTGGTATGATTGCACATCCTGCAAATCACCAGCAGAGAGTGACCATTTTGAATCCATTTTCACTTTCACTAAAAGTAAAATAGATCCCACTCTGGAACTTAAATATGCCCCTAGATTGTATTATGTTCTACAATACGTTGAACAATTAGCCAAATCAAAAATGGTGTTCTCAATATTTATATTTATATTTTTTATATTTATAAATTAATGTAAAGAAAAACATTGACATCAAAATGCTCATTATAGGGAATGCGGCAGTGACGTATATTCATGGATGCCAAGGGAAGCCAGGCTTCCCAGATATTTGACCAATACATTTTTTAAAATTGTAATGTCTCTTTCGTCTGTCTGTGTTTTTCATAATTTTCCATTGATTTGCAAGTGTCTGAATCTCACGGGAGAAATCTTCCGAGCAAGGGAAACAGTGCCCCTCTGTCTCAGTATGTGTAGCCCATGTATCTAATGCTGTCTGGAACAAAAGAGTATGACATGTTGCCGCTGTAGCATTTGATTGGTTGATGCCAGTAAGTATTTGGCCTCCCTTGATAAAAAAAATAATAATAATTAGCCAATCTGTCACGATCGTCGTTAGAATCATCAGACCAAGGTGCAGCGTGATATGGTTTCCACATATTTATTTAGTGAAACGCACAAAAATAATAAAAGAAAGAATGAAACGTGAAGTCAATGAAGTGCTATTAGGCAACTAAACAAACAAGATCCCACAAACACAGGTGGGAAAAATAATGACTTAAATATGATCCCCAATTAGAGACAACAATTACCAGCTGCCTCTAATTTGGAATCATGCAAAACACCAACATAGAAAAGAAACTAGAACACAACATAGCCATAGAAATACTAGGTCACCACCTATTCACACCCTGACCTACTATACCATAGAGAAACAATGGCTCTCTATGGTCAGGACGTGACACAATCAGCATTGAGCTAAGCTCAACTGTGGGTTTTCCTGGTGTAGCAAAATGCCTAATCCAAACATGGAACGATACAAAACAAGGGAAGCGTCTTACATGGAAACATAAACCATTTTGCCTGGTGGGTGATAACAAAGGAGTGCTAGATAAAGGGGAAGTAATCAGTGTAGTGATGGAGTCCAGGTTGCCAGGACCGTTGGTTGGTAGACCAGCGAAGTCGAGAGCCGGAGGAGGGGGAGCGGGAGTAGACGCAGGCTGTACACACTCAGTCTCTCATTCATTTCACTCCGGCATCCTGTTTGAGTGGCATTAGTACACCCTCAAAAAAAACCTGCCTTTTGCGGCAAGTGCCATTGTGCCCTTGGCCCAGAATGCTGTATTGTGCCCTTCTCCCTGAGAGCTACTTGCTCTGAAGCACCTCTCACTCACATGGCTCTCCATCACATGGCTCTCCATCGGTCTTTCTCACAGGCTACAAGTGAAGGCAGACATATCAGGGATGCAACTGCTCTCATCCTTATCCAATTCCGAGGTGCATATTGAAGATATTGGAAGAACTGTCGACATTTACTTTTCGTCAGATAACAAGACGAGTAGGCCTAACGAACAGCAAAAGCACTAGTCAATCTACTATTCCCATAGTACAAAAGTCGACCTATTATACTCTGTGCGAGAAATAAATATTACAAACATAGTCTGGGACAGTTGTGGGTTGCATACAATTAATACAACCACTACCATCAAAAACATGTTTACTTAATCTGGCTGACGCAACAGATCAGAACATGTATCTTAAAATGTTGATAAACTATTTCTTCACATTATAAGCTCAGCAATGTGCACATGGCAGTAGGCTCTAAGTGAAAATGTTCCATTAGCAGGAAAACACTGCTATGAAAAGTGACTGCAAACGCAATTATGCATTTAATGCTTTTATATGGTGAAAATTATCTTCCCCAAACTTTGAAACTCGGATGAATGAAGATAAGAAGTTCTTTGGTTGCTTTAGTTGTGATACAAACCTTATCAAAACATACAGTATAGGCCTATGGCCTAGGCTACATGAGGTGTACGACTATGATTAGAAAAAGTCCCCCCAAAAAGGCATTGTTTCTTATGCTGGGCGTCATTCACAAGTGATAATATATCATTCACAATGCATAGGCTAACATTGTCACTATTCTTGATTTAATCGTATCTTTACATATACTAAATAATATACACTACCAGTCAAATGTTTTAGAACACCTACTCATTCAAAAGTCTTTCATAACTTTTTATTATTTTCTACATTGTAGAATAATAGTGAAGACATCAAAACTGTGGAATAACACATACAGAATCATGTAGAAACCAAAAAAGTTGTTAAACAAATCAAAATATATTTGAGATTCTTCAAATAGCCAACCTTTGCCTTCATAACAGATGTGCACACTCTTGGTATTCTCTCAACCAGCTTAATTTGTGGAAATTCTTTCCTTTTTAATGCGTTTGAGCCAATCAGTTGTGTTGTGATCAGGTACTGGGGTATACAGAAGATAGCCCTATTTGGTAAAAAACCAAGTCCATATTCTGATAATTTTTGTGCAGTCAGCCTGACGACTCACACTAAATTCTTCCACTGCTCTGTCATTCGCCACGTACTTTAGTCTGAGACAGCCATCATTGGAGTTATTTGTGGCGACAAGGGGCACCACTACCATCAAAACAAAGCAAAGTCCTCAGCGATTGGATCGTCTCTAACCAATCAGAGTATCAAAGCCAATAATGCATTTCAAACTGCCACTCTACCCACTTGTGTTCTGGCTCTGGCCCAACCCATTGGTTTCTGGACCAAGTTTCTGGATTCAAGAACTTTGAAAGTTTCTTCAAGTACAGTTGCAAAAACCATCATGCGCTATGATGAAACTGGCTCTCATGAGGACTGCCACAGGAATGAAAGACCCAGAGTTACCTCCGCTGCAGAGGATACATTTGGAGAGTATTCAGAACCCTTCCCATTTTCCACATTTTGTTACTTTATACAGCCTCATTCTAAAATGGATGAAATCATTTTTTTACTCTTCAATCTACATACAATACCTCATAATGACAAAGCGAAAACAGGTTTTTAGAAATGTTGTCAAATGTATTAAAAACTACAGCAACAAAACAAGCTCAAATGAATGTTCTGCTTCCTTTCTACACATTCTAAATGATTTTGTCCCAGACAGAAAAAAACAAATAACTCATTGGTGCAGGAAGCTCTTAAGAGGAGCAACTTAGGCCAGTCCTCAAAAAAATCTTTCCTCAATGCACCATCACATAGCATTAGCATTATATTATAGACAGGTATGTGTGTCTTTACAAATAATATCCAATCAATTTAATTTACCACAGGTGGACTCCAATCAAGTTGGAGAAACAACTCAAGGATGATCAATGGAAACAGAATGCACCTGAGTTCAATTTCAAGTCTCATAGCAAAGGGTCTGAATAAGGTATTTCTGTTTTATTTCAAATACATCTGCCAAAATTTCTAAAAACCTGTTTTCACTTTGTCATTATGGGCTATGTGTGCAGATCGATGAGTAAAAAAAATGATTTAATACATTTTAGAATATGGCTGTAACGTAACAAAATGTGGAGAAAGCGAAGGGTTCTGAGTGCTTTCCAAATGCACTGTATATAGCACTGTTGATTTGATGATGTTTAAACGTTTAAGTTGAAATGGTGCTGGAATAGAGGAGGCAGTGCTCCTGTTGTCTTAGTGCTGACTTGCAGTAACTCAGTGGTTCTAAATCAGTAGGTGTTTCGTAAACTGTTGCAAACAACTTGCTTGACTATGCTGCAGGTCAAATAACTATTTTTTACATGCAATATTTGCTTTGTGGACTTCGGACAGATGTTGCTCTTCGGTTTTGTGTTGAAACAAACATATGTGCAGTTGAATTTATTCCGCCACTGTTGTCTTTTTGTTTTTACGGCCTTATTGTATATCACGGTGCGGTGGCGTATGAACTAATGGGTTATAGAGAAAACAACGCAATTATCACAATAATATGGCTCTTTTTTTTTGTTTCCTCAGTGATATTACCCACGCACCATTACTGGCAAGCGGTAAGCTAAAACCTTATATATGACACCAATTTTTGCTTTGTAGCACTTACAGATTAAACATGATGGAGTCTTAAAAGGAGGCCTGGGTAAGGCCAAAATGTCATATGGCAACTTCGAATACATTATTTCTCAACTATGCTTTTATATTCAATTGTCAAATATACTGTATGTCAACAATCCCCCCCCCCCCCCCAAAAAAAAAGCTCCAAAGGACCTTTCCAAGGAATAAAATCTGTGAGAATCTAAAAGATCATGGTCTTTATTTGTCCTGGTTTCGTGAAGAATCGCTCGTCTAGAAGATGAAACGGCATGACAGACCAATTAAAAATAACTTTGGAACTTGCATCCAGTTCTGAGGGAAAAAGGTGGCATTATCGTCAAATGATAACATTTATTTTTGTTTACACCCCACCCAGAAGTTAAAGGTCTGATGCAGCCTTTTTATCTCAATATCAAATCATTTATGGGTAACAATTAAGTTCCTTACTGTCATTGTTTTCAATTAATATGGTCCAAAATAAACAAAAATAGCTTCTTGGCAAATATACATTTCTCAAGCAAGAACTTTGATAGGACTGTCTGGGAGTGGTGTGAGAGGGGAGAGAAACTGAAAATAACGTGTTATTTGAGATGTTTGGAACTCTTTCTGATAGGTCTGTTAACTCATTTCTCGCCTGGTGAAGTCACCAGGCAGATGTCACCAGGCAGGCCATATCAGGCTGACATTTTAGGTGGTCTTTTCAAACTGCTCTTACACTAAAATGGCATTCTCATTTTCATAATTTCACAGTATTATTCCAACCTCATACTGTGGAAATATACAGTGTATAAAGTACAGCAAAATCGTGTTTTTGACTGCGCTGGACCTTTAAGACCTTGCATCGACGCTACATCAGAACACTTTGTTGAGATGTTGGTGGAAGCAAACATTTCCTCTGTTCCTCCAAGTCTTCAGATTACACAGCTAACATATGTTTAAAAACACTTTGGCATTGTTGTTCAAACGTTAAATGGGTCTATAATCGGGAACATCTGTAGCAGGTTCTTTTGATCCTTTGTCTTCTACTGTATCTCTCGGTTGACAAAGGGTCTTAAATATTCATGAAATGCAAATAAAGATGCTTACAACATTTATATCAGTCCGCATAAACAGTCAGCAAATGAAGTAGGCGAACAGAACTGTCTGGATCACATCACAGAATGACAACTGGCTTCTTAAAATAAGAACCCATTACCTTGGAAATACTGGGGTCTTTCTGAACCACATAGTGGGGACCTAAGTACATACTGCTGGAAGCCAAATATTGAATCACATTAAGTCCTAGTAGCAGACTAGAAGGCCCACTTACAGTGACTGTAAGAAAGTCTTCTAACAACATCATTCAGTTTCTCATTGCATGAAAATGGGCCTCGGACTAGATTGACTACTTTCATGAATAGGACATGCAGTAGAACCTGTTTTATGGTTATTTGGCCTCAACCTCAGTAATCCGGTCGTTGTGGCCAGTGATAAAGATAAACCTAACTGCAGGCAATGAATTGAAATGACTCGGGGAACCGCAGCACTGCTTATGACTACGCAAAGCAGACTGCATCAAGTCAGTGGCAGGTGAAATGACTTTTGCTAGTTTAGTTTCTCCATGTGTGATGGTGCATTGAGGAGAGGTTTTATGAGGACTAGCCTTAGTTGCTCATCTTGAGAGCTTCCTGCACCAATTTGTTTTTTCTGTCTGGGCCAAATTTTAAAGGGGATTAATAATAATTTAGAAAGCATAGGAAGGTCGCAGAATCGATTTTCAGAGTGACATTCATTTGAGCTACCCTTGTTTTGTTGCTGTAGTTTAATAGGAAAAAGGCACTAGTGCAAATGGAGGGGTATATTACCACAATCCTTGCTTTTCCATCGACCGACTACACCATAACAATAACTAGTTGCTTGTTTCACAAAAACAGCATTCATGCTTATTCCATGTATCAATTACTCACTGGAGTGTCTTGTTTGATACAAATTTTAAAAAGTCCTATATGATATCACGGGTTCCTCTGAAATGGCACCTTGTTAAGTAAAGTACCTATACTACTGTATAAGAAATGGGGTTCCATATCAGAGTGTTGTTAGGATCTCTTAGCTTCACATGCTCAGTGGGTGCCAGCTAAATCCAGGAGACATAGCATCATGTCAATCAGCCTCTGAATCCTAGTAATAACAGCTATCTACGTCTCACAGCTCCTGTACGTCTCACCCCCTCAACACCTGCTGTCACAGAGAACACTCAAGATGAATGGCTATTCCAGGTCTTCAAGAAGTTTCAGCAAGTTTCTGAAAAACACAGATGAATAGTGATTTTGTTTAATTCGCAGACAGATCTACAGAACCAGTCAAACGTTTGGACACACCTACGCATTCAAGGGTTTTCCTGTATTTTTACCATGTTCTACATTGTAGAATAATAATGAAGACATCAAAACTATGAAATAACACATATGGAATCATGTAGTAACCAAACAAATGTTAAACAAATCAAAATAGATTTTAGATTCGTCGAAGTAGCCACCCTTTGCCTCGATGACATCTTGTCCAAACTTTTGACTGGCACTGTATGTGTGACAAAATGCAAGGGCAGGCTGTACCCTAGAGGGACCTGTCAAGACTAAAGGCTCTAGTATTACCTCGGCACTATAAGATTATGATAATCAACTTCTTGCTCACTATAGCTGGCATGTCCATCAAAGAGTGAGAAA
The DNA here is from genome assembly GCF_057628025.1 of Oncorhynchus mykiss. NCBI lineage: Eukaryota > Metazoa > Chordata > Actinopteri > Salmoniformes > Salmonidae > Oncorhynchus > Oncorhynchus mykiss. The sequence continues at coordinate 14,286,376 of NC_143049.1, forward strand.
CAATTAACATGCTCTACTGGGCATAGACTCTTTAACGAGGCTAGCCAATCACATCGATAACAGCAATATTTTTTTTCAGACTGCTGAACACTTGAACTGGACTGACCACCTGCACTGACTCTCTGCACCTTAACACACATGCACTCACACCCACACAGATACACACAATACCCAACAATGAGAATGAAATACAGAAATATCTCATTTACATTAAGTATTCACACCCCTGAGTCAATACATGCTAGAATCTCCTTTGGCAGCGATTACAGCTATGATTCTTTCTGGGTAAGTGTCTAAGAGCTTTGCACACCTGGATTGTACAATATTTGCACATTCTTTTTTAAATTCTTCAAGCTAAAGTTGGTTGATGATCATTGCTAGACAACCATTTTCAAGTCTTGCCATAGATTTTCACGCCATAGCTAGGCCACTCGGGAACATTCAATGTCGTCTTGGTAAGCAACTGTATATTACCCCCCTAAAGTCGATTGACGCACAGGCGTGTCAATCCAAGTAACATAATACAAAAAATCCCAACAAAATACGTCAATTTAAGCTAGAGATATGTTTTGGATGAGTCTCAATCCACCACATCCGGCGCTGTCGTACTTTTGCATCTGCGGTGAAAGGTGGCAGAGCTAGAGTGGTGTTTGTCAGACCATAAGACATCCCGAAAATTGGTCTTCTCAAGAAAACGTAGGAACGGTTTGACCTAGAAAACTATTATGACCCCTCTATGGAAAGACTCTCACAAACATGCTGTTGTTCTCCGTTTGCCTCTGACTGCCACTAGTGTCACGGGACTGCCTTAAAGTAACCGGTACTGGCTTTAAAAATGTATGGAAGTATGTAGGTTGTTTTATGCAAAAAACGGGTATGTGTAAATTATCCCAAAAAAGGGGATGTGTAAATGTTTTATGTGTGTGTGATAGATAGAGATATATCTATCTATCTCTATATCTATATCCTGAGCTTTCATATATCCTTATATCTCCTAGATATAGGACAAACACTTCAAAACCTTGTCTTTTTCATCATTTATAAATGTGTTATTCAATGCGTTCCTCTGGGTTATAGTAGTAAAGGCCAAATTCAAAATGTTATCAAATTGTTATATATATATTTATTTATTTGTTTAATACCTAAAAGGGTCCATAGTAGTGTGACCATTTTAAACAATTCCAAACTGTATGTCAGCCTCTTCCTTTTCACTCTGTCATTTAGATTAGTATTGTGGTATAAATACAATGCTGTTGATCCATCCTCAGTTATCGCCTATCCCAGCCATTACTGTTTTAGAGTCACCGTTGGCCTCATGGTGAAATCCCTAAGCGGTTTCCTTCCTCAACCAGCAACTGAGTTAGGAAGGACTCCTGTATCTTTGTAGTGACTTTATACACCATCCAAAGTGTAAATAATAACTTCACCATGCTTTTTTATTTTTAATCTACCAATAGGTGCCCTTCTTTGCAAGGCATTGGAAAACCTCCCTGGTCTTTGCGATTTAATCTGTGTTTGAAATTCAATGCTCGACTAAGGGACCTTACAGATAAGGTCAGATTCGTATGTGTGCGGTACAGAGGGAGTTAAACACTATTGTTGCACACAGAGTTCATGCAACTTGTGACTTGTAAGGCAAACTTAGTTAGGCTTTCCATAACAAAGATTGAATACTTGAATACTTAAGACATTTCAGCTTTTCATTTTTTATAAATTTGTAAATATGTGTAAAAACATCATTCCAGTTTTGACATTATGAGGTATTGTGTGTATGCCAGTGACACAATCTACCTTCAATTATTTTAAATTCAGGCTGTAACACAACAACATTTGGGAAAAGTCAAGGGGTGGAACTACTTTCTGAAAGCACCTGTATACAGTCATTCACACTCATTCACACACACACACCTGCTGCTACCAGACTCTTATTGTGATAGCTAAATACTGCACACTTTAAAGCATGTACGTCCCGTACATACAACTAAGGAAACTTGATCATTTCACCATACTCTATAAGCCACAGAAGGACAATTGTCATTGAATGGGTTAGCATAGTGTAAGTATTATGGAATAGGCCACTTCTTCAACTGAGTAAACCTTTGGTAAACCTTGCAGTAAAATTATATAAAAATCCTAAACACTGTGTAGCTCTTCCATTGATCTAGAAGAGAACATGTATTCAGGATTACCTCAGCCATGCTCAAGGTCCTAAACAATATCATAACCACCATCGATGAAAGACAATACTGTTCAGTCGTCTTCATCGACCTGGCCAAGGCTTTCTACTCTGTCAATCACCGCATTCTTACCGGCAGACTCAACAGCCTTGGTTTCTCAAATGACTGCCTCACCTGGTTCACCAACTACTTCTCAGATAGAGTTCAGTGTGTTAAATCGGAGGGCCTGTTGTCCGGACCTCTGGCAGTCTCTATGGGCATGCCACAGGGTTCAATTCTTGGGCCGACTCTTTTCTCTGTATACCTTAATGATGTCGCTCTTGCTGCTGGTGGTTCTCTGATCCACCTCTATGCAGACGACACCCTTCTGTGGATTTCTGGCCCTTCATTGGACTTCAACCGATCACTGCCCACACCATCCCGCCCGTCTAGCATCACTACTCTGGATGGTTCTGACTTAGAATATGTGGACAACCACAAATACCTAGGTGTCTGTTTAGACTGTAAACTCTCCTTCCAGACTCACAGTAAGCATCTCCAAACCAAAATGAAATCTAGAATTGGCTTCCTATTTCGCAACAAAGCATCCTTCACTCATGCTGCCAAACATACCCTCGTAAAACTGACTACCCTACCGATCCTTGACTTTGGCGATGTCATTTACAAAATAGCCTCCAACACTCTACTCAGCAAATTGAATGTAGTCTATCACAGTGCCGTCCGTTTTGTCACCAAAGCCCCATAAACTACCCACCACTGCGATCTGTATGCTCTCATTGGCTGGCCCTCGCTTCATATTCGTTGACAAACCCACTGGCTCCAGGTCATCTATAAGTCTTTGCTAGGTAAAGCCCCACCTTATCTAAGCTCACTGGTCACCATAGCAGTACCCACCTGTAGCACACGCTCCAGCAAGAATATTTCACTGGTCATCCCCAAAGCCAACTCCTTGTTTGACCACCTTTCCTTACAGTTCTCTGCTGCCAATGACTGGAACGAATTTCAAAATCACTGAAGCTGGAGATGTATATCTCCCTCTCTCACTTTAAGCATCAGCTGTCAGAGCAACTTACTGATCATTGCACCTGTAAATAGCCCATCCAAATACCTCATCTCCATATAGTTGTTTTATTTTTTTGCTCCTTTGCACCACAGTATCTCTACTTGTACATCATCTTCTGCACATCTATAACTCTAGTGTTTTAATTGCTAAATTGTAATTATTTTGCCACTATGGCCTATTTGTTGCCTTTCCTCCCTAATCTTACTACATTTGCACACACTGTATATAGATTTTTCTATTGTGTTATTGACTGTTTATCCCATGTGTAACTCTGTTTGTGTAGCACGGCTTTGCTTTATCTTGGCCAGGTCACAGTTGTAAATGAGAACTTGTTCTCAACTGTCCTACCTAGTTACAAGGTACTTCCGCTGTGCGTATTAGGCTCTCACTTGTTACATTTCTCAATGGGCTCCATGCTATTATGTCCACACCGCCGGAGTGTGGACATGATGAATATAATCCAAATTGAAACTCATTTTGATTTGTATTGAGGAGACATCTTCATAAAAATGTCACAGCCATAGCCAATGGGATTTTGTCATTTGAAAGTGTAGTGGATGGCTAAATTAGCATCGCTACGGCCTTCATGAGACTTAAGGTACTGTAACCCACAGACCTACTAATGCCCTGGCCTTTCTGAGTTAGTGGCACTTCTGGTTCTTGAGAATGTTGTGGCATAAAATGGGCTATAAGCACTCATACATTGAATACATTGCTGCATAGAGATTACATTATGAGGGACTAACCGACAGCTCTTCAACAACAGCTCTAGGACATACTTGGATTAAACTCAGAAATAACATTATAGTGAAAAGAGGAAGGTCACAAAAGCCAAAGCAAATCGATTTGTGCACAGCAGCCTTCACCTGTGAACTGGCGAGGCGCTCCTCTCCAGACTAGCCCTGCAGAGCAGCACAGCTTCAATTTCCCTCCTTTTATTAGCCAAACCCTATGGGGAATATAGATGGAGGAAACAGGACCGAAAGAGTGTCACCTTACTTAGATGTCAGGGCCACTATTTTGTGTGTTGTATATAATATATAGCAAGTTTGTATGACGGGTGGAGAAAGTTTGGCAATGAAAATTGTGGTTTGTTTTTACTTTAAGGTAAACTTGAACGCCATCACATCACACTCCAGTCTTTTAATGGAATTCCATCCTCATTTACTCAAGGTCAAAGCTCATCCCTCCCACAATCCTTTGCATTGTAAATCTCTCTCTCAAGACCTCGGAGGGCATTTGAATAATCAAAAGTTTCCTGTGGTATTTCTCTAAATATTCGTCTATAAGCCTTATGACACTGAATACAGATTTTTATAGGGGGGAATCACATCTATCACAATGAAAACAAACGCATCAACTGAAGTAAATGGGCAATGAATGTAAGAGGGCGCCAGAGAAGGCAGGCGCTTTACGTGCCCCCAACCGATTTGTGTTTTTTGTTTGTTTATTTGTGTTGTTTGTAACTTGTTTTTTTTACTTATTTTGTACTTCAATGTTGCCGCTACCGTCTCTTATGACCAAAAATAACTTCTGGACATCAGGATGGCAATTACTCACCACAGACTGGCAGAATCCTTTTTTTCCTTTAACGAGTCTGACAAGTCCGAAGCGAAAACGATATACTGCTTTCTCGGGTACAGGCCCAGATCCCTGTGATTTGCGTGAAAAGGAGGCAGAGAAAAAGGCTGCCTTCTGAGAATTCGTAGGAGATTGAATAAACCCAAACTTCCTTCCATTCTGCTAGCAAACGTGCAATCTTTGGACAATAAAATAGATGACCTACGCGGAAGATTAAACTACCAACGGGACATTCAAAACTGTAATATCTTATGCTTCACAGAGACGTGGCTGAGCGATGACACAGCTGGCTGGTAATACGCTGCACCGGCAGGACAGAACAGCAGCGTCTGGTAAGACAAGGGGCAGCGGACTATGTATTTTTGTAAATATCAGCATGTTAAATGTACAACCAGAGGGAAAAAACTCTGGATCCCCTTTACTCCACACACAGAGATGCATACAAAGCTCTCCCTCGCCCTCCATTTGGAAACGCTGATCATAATTCTATCCTCCTGAGTCCTGCTTACAAGCAAAAATTAAAGCAGGAAGCACCAGTGACTAGATCAATAAAATAGTGGTCAAATGAAGCAGATGCTAAGCTACAGGACTGTTTTGCTAGCACAGACTGGAATATATTCCGGGATTCCTCCGATGGCATTGTGGAGTACACCACATCTGTCATTGGCTTCATCAGTAAGTACATCGATGACCTCGTCCCCACAGTGACCGTACGTACATACCCCAACCAGAAGCCATGGATTACAGGCGACACCCGCACTGAGCTAAAGGCTAGAGTTGCCGCTCTCATGGAGCGGGACTCTTACCCGGAAGCCTATAAGAAATCCCACTATGCTCTCTGACAAACCATCAAACAGGCAAAGCTTCAATACAGGACTAAGATCGATTCATACTACACCTGCTCTGACGCTCGTCGGATGTGGCAGGGCTTGCAAACCATTACAGACTACAAAAGGGAAGCACAGCCAAGAGCAGCCCAGTGACACGAGCCTACCATATGAGCTAAACTACTCCTATTCTCGCTTCGAGACAAATAACACTTATACATGCATGAGAGCACCAGCTGTTCTGGAAGACTGTGTGATCACGCTCTCCGCAGCCGATGTGAACAAAACCTTTAAACAGGTCAAAATTCACAAGGCCGCAGGGCCAGGATTATTCAAATGCCCTCCGAGGTCTTGGTAATCCAAGATGGATTACCAGGACGTGTACTGCGAGCATGCACCGACCAACTGGCAAGTGTCTTCACTGACATGTTCAACCTCTCCCTGTCAGAGTCTGTAATACCAACATGTTTTAAGTAGACCACCATAGTGCCTGTGCCCAAGAACACTAAGGTAACCTGCCTAAATGACTACCGACCCATAGCACTCACGTCTGTAGCCATGGAGTGCTTCAAAAGGCTGGTCATAGTTCACATCAACACCATTATCCCAAAAACCTTAGACCCACTCCAATTTGCATACCGCCCCAACAGATCCACAGATGATGCAATCTCTATTGCACTCCACTCTGCCCTTTCCCACCTGGACAAAAAGGAACATCTATGTGAATACTATTCATTGACTACAGTTCAGCATTCAACACCATAGTGACCTCAAAGCTCATCAATAAGCTAAGGACCCTGGGAATAAACACCTCCCTCTGCAACTGGATCCTGGACTTCCTGATGGGCCGCCCCCAGGTGGTAAGGGTAGGTAACAACATCTGCCACGCTGATCCTCAAAACAGGGGCCCCTCAGGGTTGCGTGCTCAATCCCCTCCTGTACTCCCTGTTCACTCATGACTTCACAGACAGGCACGACTCCAACACCATCATTAAGTTTGCCAATGACACAACAGTGGTAGGTCTGATCATCGACAATGACGAGACAGCCTGTAGGGAGGAGGTCAGAGACCTGGCCGGGTGGTGACAGAACAACAACCTCTCCCTCAACATGATCAAGACAAAGGAGATAATCGTGGACTACAGGAAAAAGAGGACAGAGCACGCCCCATTCTCATCGACGGGGCTGCAGTGGAGCGGGTTGAGAGCTTCAAGTTCCTTGGTGTCCACATCACCAACAAACTAACATGGTCCAAGCACACCAATACAGTCATGAAGAGGGCATGACAAAACCTTTTCCCCTCAGAAGACTGAAATGACTTGGCATGGGTCCTCAGATCCTCAAAAGATTCTACAGCTGCACAATCAAGAGCATCCTGACTGGTTGTATCACCGCCTGGTATGGCAACTGCTCGGCGTCGAACCGCAAGGGTAGTGCAGAGGGTAGTGCGGATGGCCCAGTACATCACTAGGGCCAAGCTTCCTGCCATCCAGGACCTCTATACCAGGCGGTGTCAGAGGAAGGCCCCAAAAATTGTACGGCAAGCGGTACCAGAGCGCCAAGTCTAGGTCCAAGAGGGTTCTAAACAGCTTCTACCCACAAGTCATAAGACTCGTGAACATCTAATCAAATGGCTACCCAGACTATTTGCATTGCCCCCCCCCCCCCCGCTCTTTTACACCGCAGCTACTCTCTGTTGTTATCTTCTATGCATAGTCACTTTAATAACTCTAGCTACATATACACATTAACTCAACTAACTGGTGCCCCCTGCACATTGACCCGGTTACTCCCATGTTTATAGTCTCGCCATTGTTATTTTACTGCTGCTCTTAAATTACTTGTTACTTTTATTTCTTATTATTCTTTTTAACTGCATTGTTGGTTAGGGGCTCGTAAGTAAGCATTTCACTGTTATATTCCGCACATGTGACTAATAACATTTGATTTGAAATGAAGTAAATCATTTCATAATTAATCATGACTGACTCCCATGAGTTATGCACAGTTCTGAGCATAATCAGTGTTTTTGCAATACAGCAGGTTATCAACAGAGCTGTTCCCCCATGGAGGGTTAATGGCTAAGGTTTGTTGGGTGGGGATGGATGTAATGTAGCACTCGGCTCACTGCTGCATCAGTACAGTACGTAGTTCTTCTGACATCCAGACCAACAGTGACAAATGCTTTTCTTCACAGGGGGTGCATGATGTTGGTACAGTGTGCTGCTTCTCTCACTCCATTAAAAACACAGCAATACCTGATTTCTAGTGTGTGTTTGATATTGTTTGTTTGCCTAGTGTTTTGTGCTTCAACACAATCATTCATGATCAGATATGGTGACTGAGAATGAATGTGTAATTGCACAGGTGCGTTCAACCACCAGCCCCAATGAAATGTGCATTCACAAAGATGTGCTTAAGTGGGAACTACCCTAACCCGCTTTTTTTTTTTTTCATGGCAAGTGTTTTCAATCAAGCATTACAATAGCAATTACCCATTATTTGCTTTTCCAAGGCATAGAGTGTTGCTTGGCAACAAACATGGAAATAAAGATGTTTCCATTTCATACAAAAAAAAGGAACAAGCAATTGAAACGACAGTTGACTACTTCACGACCAATGAAGGACTTCAGTTAAATGTCACCAGAATACCAAATCATAGTCCCGGATTAATCATATAAACCCACAGCGATGTGCCAAGCCATGTGCCAAGTTACCCTTTCAAGTTCTACAGAGAGCACAATGTTAACACGTTCAAGACACAAAATTCCTTCTGGATGACCACAAGCAGCTGGTTCACATGAACGGCACTTGAACTCACTTGTCAATGGTCAAACATTACATGGGTGAGTTTGCACATCTCTTGCCATAATCTGTGAAAGGGATGAGCGATACAATTGATATTAAATATTTCAGTGTGAGAAAAGGAACCCAACCAGGCCAACATTAGGATAAGCATACCAACTGCTGCCTTCTTTTCTGATGTGCTAGATAGTTTGGTGGTAAATTACTGTCAATATAAAGTGTCTACTCATTCTTGCAAACCTCATGAAAACTACACACTGTATAATTGGTGTACTTACTGAGAGTCAAATCCCAAATTTACTTTTGACCATTAGCATAAAAATGGCTTAGAGGGATTCAACAAATAACGGACAAGGTTATAGACCAGGTTACTCTCAAACAAAGAGAGAATTCATATTCCCATCCATTGCTGTCAAGCACTCACGATAGGAGAATAAATGCTATGAGCGAAAGAGTGTTCTAATAAACCTTCCAAAACATGTGTTTGTTGCTCTGCAATCAAATGGCTTCAAGACTATTTGACTAAAATCTTTCTCTGCTACATTTTGCAGCACTACTTGAAATGTATTGGAATGGTACCAGTATTAATGTAAGCCAGTCCTAATCGCTAAAGCTCTTGCAGGTGCATTTGATGGTCTTTTTGTCAAAATAACACTACAAAGCAATCCAATAAGGAGGGCCTTGCCTGGGGAAAAGTGCCAGTTATGAATCAAATTTTATTTGTCACATACACATGGTTAGCAGCTGTTAATGTGAGTGTCGCAAAATGCTTGTGCTTCTTGTTCCGACAATGCAGTAATAACCCTTGAGTAATCTAGCCTAACAATTCCACAACTACTACTTTATACACAAGTGTAAAGGGCTAAAGAATATGTACATAAAGACATATGAATGAGTGATGGTACAGAACGGCATAGGCAAGATGCAGTAGATGGCATAGGGTACAGTATATACATATGAGATGAGTAATGTAGGGTATATAAACATAAAGTGGCATAGTTTAAAGTGGCTAGTGATACATGTTGTAACGATTGTCTTCCTCTTCTGATGAGGAATAGGATGGATCGGACCAATGCGCAGCGTGGTAAGTGTTCATGTTATTTATTAGAACAGAAACACTAAACAAAATAACAAAGAGAGTTGAACAAAAACGAAACAGTTCTGTATGGTGAAACACAGAAAACAACTACCCACTCCATAGTGGGAAAACAGGCTGCCTAAGTATGGTTCTCAATCAGAGACAACGATTGACAGCTGCCTCTGATTGGGAACCATACCAGGCCAAAACCAGAAATACAAAACAGAAGAAAAAAAACAGAATGCCCACCCCAACTCACACCCTGACCAAACTAAAATAGAGACATAACAAAGGAACTAAGGTCAGGACGTGACACATGTATTACATAAAGATGGCAAGATGCAGTAGTTGATATAGAGTACAGTATATACATATGAGATGAGTAATGTAAGGTATGTAAACATTATATTAAGTGGCATTGTTTAAAGTGGCTAGTGATACATTTTTACATCAATTTCCATCAATTTCCATTATTAAAGTGGCTGGAGTTGAGTCAGTATGTTGGCAGCAGCCATTCAATATTAGTGGTGGCTGTTTAACAGTCTGATGGCCTTGAGATAGGAGCTGTTTTTCAGTCTCTCGGTCCCTGCTTTAAAGCACCTGTACTGACCTCGCCTTCTGGATGATAGTGGGGTGAACAGGCAGTGGCTCGGGTAGTTGTTGTCCTTGATGATCTTTACGGCCTTCCTGTGACATCGGGTGGTGTAGGTGTCCTGGAGGGCAGGTAGTTTGCCCCCGGTGATGCGTTGTGCAGACCTCACTACCCTCTGGAGAGCCTTATGGTCGTGGGTGGAACAGTTGTCGAACCAGGCGGTGATACAGCCCAACAGGATGCTCTCGATTGTGCATCTGTAGAAGTTTGTGAGTGCTTTTGGTGACAAGCCAAATTTCTTCAGCCTCCTGGGGTTGAAGAGGCGCTGCTGCGCCTTCTTCACAATGCTGTCTGCGTGGGTGGACCAATTCAGTTTGTCCGTGATGTGTACGCTGAGGAACTTAAAACTTACTACGCTTTCCACTACTGTCCCATCGATGTGGATAGGTGGGTGCTCCCTCTGCGCTTTCCTGAAGTCCACAATCATCTGCTTTGTTTTGTTGACGTTGAGTGTGGTTATTTTCCTGACACCACACTCCGAGGGCCCTCACCTCCTCCCTGTAGGCCATCTCGTCGTTGTTCAGCTACTTAGTTTTTAATTGTAAATATTTTAATTTGACCATCAATATGAGAGGTTTTTAACAGGACGAATAGGCACAGTACTAAATTGCAACCATTTAAGTTTAAAACTTGTGCAGCTTATTGTAGCCTAGCAATGTACTGTAGATCAAAACTATTGGGTGAGAAACTGAGCATTTCCCTGAACCAACACCTCACATCACCACCCTATTCACATTATCTTAAAGTACTAACAATGTAGATGTCAGTTTAAAACAGACCCTATGCTTGGGTCTACTGTATATACAGCTACTGGGTCTACTGTGTATATACAGCTCCTGGGTCTACTGTGTATATACAGCTCCTGGGTCTACTGAATATACAGCTCCTGGGTCTACTGTATATACAGCTCCTGGGTCTACTGTATATACAGCTCCTGGGTCTACTGTATATACAGCTCCTGGGTCTACTGTATATACAGCTACTGGGTCTACTGTATATACAGCTCCTGGGTCTACTGTGTATACAGCTACTGGGTCTACTGTATATACAGCTCCTGGGTCTACTGTGTATATACAGCTACTGGGTCTACTGTATATACAGCTACTGGGTCTACTGTATATACAGCTCCTGGGTCTACTGTATATACAGTGTCGTGTCTTTACTATTATTAAATTGAAGACTTAGTTTTTATCAAAGATTCTCTGTAATTAGTATTACGCGATCAACTGATTAATCACGTAACTAATTAACTAGGAAGTCGGGGCACCAAGGAAAAATATTCAGATTACAAAGTTATCATTTCCTAAAATAACTTTTTAGATATTTTATCTGATCAATTAGTCTTCGAATTAATGAATTATTTACTTTACCTCACGTTAGTCTCATTCCAAACGTCGTAAATTATTGGTTATCTGCACGAACCCAGTCTTCACTATGAGTCATCCATACATCAATTGTCTTAAATCATTTATTTAATGCATAAACAAACAGTAAATATGGTTACAAGAAATGATAGAAGAATGTGCCCTAGTGGGCTAAACCGGCATGGCGGCTTGTTAGACAAAAGAGAAGTGGGAGTCGACTAAGAAGTCACTACAGAGTGATAATTATAACAATTGAAACATTAATCTTTTGCACATGAACACTCACTCATTCGGGAACAATTGCAATCAATATATATATATTTACGCTCAGTGTGTCGTCTTGATTGCTGGTGAAAAGTTTTTCTTTTGAAGAATTGTCCGTCTCTCTCTAGCTCTCTCTCGGTTGTGGTTAGAGTGGATTTTTCAGAGTGACATTCATTAGTTTCATTATAGAATGGATGTTTCAGTGGTTGTCGTTCTTCGCGTTCAATGATACCGAATTCCTAGCTACAGACTAGTAAGTAATATCAAAGACTTGTTCTTATTCTGTCGGTATCGATAGTCTAAGAGTTTAACCACGTGGTATGGTTAAAAGATTCAGCAATGGTCCACAACCTTTGTCCTCCTAATGGAGAAAAACATGGTCTGCAACCTTTAGCCGTCTCGTAATTGAGGTAACCTCGGTCTGCTGATCGAAAACCCGAGTGGGGGTTTTATTCAGAAGGGCCGAAAAAGGGATGTCCCAGGAGGTCTGGCCCTAACTGGGCTCAGGGGCGGTCCAGGATGTCTGGCCCTAACTGGGCTCAGGGGCGGTCCAGGATGTCTGGCCCTAACTGGGCTCAGGGGCGGTCCTTTGATTTAGTTCAAATCAAAAGGGAATTGTACTTTTCTTCATTAAACAGTCCAAAATCATATTACACAATTATACAAACAGTATCATCCTCACTCATTCATCTTATACAACAATTAGATGTAAACCTCATATCTGAGGCTATTACATAAACAGTGTTATGGTAATGTGGCCACACCGTCTCCCATGAGCTTCCCCAAGTTGTAACAAACGGACCAGTTCGTAGCTGGATTCTTCACCGATCTTTTATACTTTCTCCGGAACATGACATTTGTTTTTAACCTCAAGTTCTGTGAGATGGAAGGATTTCCTTTGTTCTCTATGAAAATGTACTCTTTCCATACTGTGTGTCCTGAGATCCTCAGGAATTTACGACGTCTCTCTGACCACAGCAACCTAGTTGAAGGAGGCAAGGGGGAGGCAGAGAGAGGGGGATGGGGCTTGCTATACCCAAAGAGGCCAACGTCATGACAACAGCTCCATGGTCTACTGTATATACAGCCATTGGGTCTACTGTATATAGAGATACTGGGTCTACTGTATATACAGCTACTGGGTCTACTGTATATACAGCTACTGGGTCTACTATATACAGCTACTGGGTCTACAGTGCTATTATATCATCTGGACTAATATAGAGGGTTTCTGTTTCAACTCCTCATTCAGTTCTCCCTCAGATGCATAGAGGGGCAGCACCAACACAACATAAATCAATAAGGAACCATACTATTACATTTCTGTAGCACTAGGATTATCCTAAATCCAGGTAATAATATGCAGACATCATTGAGAAATGATATAAAATCATTTTAGGCCCCAAATTGTAAACTAAGCTTTTTCAATTTAATTTCCTTTTCCATCACCCATCTCATCGCTGTCTCCATTTCCGGACCATCTGATGGTACTAAAAGTATCATCTGGTGAGATCTCAGCTTTATTTTGACTTAAATGGGTGCTTATATTTGGCCTAAAATAATAAATGAGATTTAGGACACCTCAAGTCATGAGCTTACTGACTTGGGGTGAGAGTTCTTTTCATTCACACCGGATCAAAATAAACTCCTTTGAGAACTGTGTTCAATAGAAGAACTTAGTCCCATCATTTAAAAAAAAGGAACAAAGTAGTACCCGTGTTATTGGTAGGCGGTATAGGATAATGGAATGTGACGGAATATCAATACAAGCAAGATTGAAATACAATGCGTCATAGTAACAGTGGAAAGGGATTTTTAACTCGCAGACATTCTGCTATATCTCGTTGTATTTTTTTGGCTGTATTTTGTAAAGTTGGTCCTATGTGTGATGAGGCATTTTAAATGCAAAAAACATTTCCAATGTGATGAATCACAAATCCTTATTTTCATACATACAGTGGGACCCGAAATTATTGACACCCTGGATGAAGATGAGCAAAAATGACTGTATAAAATAAATAACTAAAATACTGAGTTACACTGAGGGTACAAAACAATAGGAACACCTTCCTAATACTGAGTTGCACCCCCTTTAGGTGTCAAAAGCATTCCACAGGGATCCTGGCCCATGCTGACTCCCATGCTTCCCACAGTTGTATCAAGTTGGCTGTACGCCCTTTGGATGGTGGACCATTCATGATACACATGAAAATAGAGCACTTTTGGCTGAGGTCCTTAATGATCTTCTTGGCCTTCCTTTGACACCGAGTGCTTATACATGTCCTGGAGAGCAAGCACCCAGAAACAGTGCCTCCATGCCTCCCAACCCTAATTCTATTATAATAACTTCTAATAGTAATTGTATCCACTGGTTAAATGGGAAGGAGTGAGGTGGCTGCCATCTTGGGCCAGTAATCTTTTCTGATTGAGAGATTCAAAGGGCTATCACTGTTAAGAAACATAATAGATGCATAGCATTGAATTTTTAAATTCATACACTTTGAAATGAATTTTGTAACTTTGCCCTAGAAGCATTTAACTGCAGGGCACTCCCACATCATATTAAATAATGTGCCTATCTGATTTAGGTTACACAGTGAACCGTTGGGGCCAATTTCATTATAAAACGTTTCCTTGGTGTTAAATACAGCCTGTGAACAAACTTAAAATGTATAAGTTAATTATTCGGATTATGGGATGCTAAGGTAATATTTGTCCATATTCTGCTCCAGTTAAAGGGTTGTTCAGAGTCAATTAGACGTTTTTAAGGGCTAGCTCAGAATATGAGCTTTCTAAAATATATATATATATATATATATATATATATATATATATATATATATATATATTACATTGGGGGCGAGGGTTTCGTTGAAGGAGAGGTTCTTTTCCTGCCTCAACTCCAGCAAGGCTCCAACCTCTGAAACCCATTGAAAACCTGTGGTTTGAAGCACAGACTAAAGAATATCAAGGATCTGGAAGGATTCTGTATGGAGGAATGGTCTAATGTCCCTCCCAATGTGTTCTCCCACTCATAAAACATTTTAGAAAAAGGCTCAGTGCCATTATCCACGCAAGGTGAGGTATTGAAAAGTATCAGTAATCTTTATCAAGGATGTCAATACTTTTGGACCCTGCTATATGTATCACATGTACCAGAGTAGCTGTCATCAATGACAAAACATTTTTAAGTAACATAATGCTCATCTTGGTCACAGTGTAAATGTTTTTACATCAGAATTTCTCAAACAAATATTCCATAAATCATTTAGCCAGTTGTCAAAGAGTACATAATAATCACCACTTACTATTGGTTAGGTTACACAACTACAAAATACCCAATGGCAATGCTATTGGGAGTTGCTGCCAAGGGCACATGCACTATTTAATCCAATATCTACATTGTTATGAGCTCCTCTGTAGTTCAGTTGGTAGAGCATTGCACCTGCAACACCAGGATAGTGGGTTTGATTGCCGGGATCACCCATGCGTAAAATGTATGCACACATGACTCTAAGTTGCTTTGGATAAAAGTGTCTGCTACTTTGCATATATACGGTGCATTTGGAAAGTATTCAGACCCCTTGAATTTTTCCACATTTTGCAACCGTACAGCCTTATTATAAAATTGATTAAATCATCCCCCCCCCCCCCCCTCATCAATCTACACACAATACCCAATAATGACAAAGCAAAAACACATTTAGACTTTTTGCAAATATATTAAAACATTTACATTAGTATTTAAACACTTTACTCTGTACTTTGTTGAAGCACCTTTGGCAGCGAATACAGCCTAGAATCTTCTTGGATATGACGCTACAAGCTTGGCACACCTGTATTTGGGGAGTTTCTCCCATTCTTCTCTGCAGATCCTCTCAAGCTCTGTCAGGTTGGATGAGGAGCGTCGCTGCACAGCAATTTTCAGGTCTCTCCAGAAATGTTAGATTGGGTTCAAGTCCGGGCTCTTGCTGTGCCACTCAAGGACATTCAGAGACTTGTCCTGAAACCACTCCTGTGTTTTCTTGGCTGTGTGCTTAGGGTTGTTGTTCTGTTGGTAGATGAACCTTCACCCCAGTCTGAGGTCCTGAGCACTCTGAAGCAGGTTTTCATCAAGAATCTCTCTGTACTTTGCTCCGTTCATCTTTTTCCTTCGATACTGACTACTCTCCCAGTCCCTGAAAAACATCTCTACAGCATGATGCTGCCACCACCATGCTTCACTGTAGGGATGGTGCCATGTTTCCTCCAGATGTGACACTTGGCATTCAGGCCAAAGACTTCAATCTTGGTTTCTTCAGACCAGATGATCTTGTTTCTCATGGCCTGAGAATCTTTAGGGGCCTTTTGGCAAACTCCAAGTGGGCTCTAATGTGCCTTTTACTGAGGAGTGGCTTCTGTCTGGCCACTCTACTATAAAGGTTGTCTGATTGGTGGAGTGCTGCAGAGATGGTTGTCCTTCAGGAAGGTTCTCCCATCTCCACAGAGGAACTCAAGAGCTCTGTCAGAGTGACCATTGGGTTCTTGGTCACTTCCCTGACCAAGGTCCCTTCTCCCCCGATTGCTCAGTTTGGCCTGGGGGCCAGCTCTAAGAAGAGTCTTGGTGGTTCCTAACTTCTTCCATTTAAGAGCGATGGAGGCAACTGAGTTCTTGGGGACCTTCAATGCTGTAGACATTTTCTGCTACCCTTCCCCAGATCTGTTCTTGGACACAATCCTTTCTCTGAGCTTTGTGGACAATTCCTCTGACCTCATGGCTTGGTTTTTGCTCTGACATGACACTGTCAACTGTGGGACCTTACATTGACAGGTGTGTGCCTTTCCAAATCATATTCAATCAATTGAATTATCAATGGAAACAGGATGCACCTGAACTCAATTTTAAGTCTCATAGCAAAGGGTCTGAATACGTATGTAAATAAGGTATTTCTAAAAACCTCTTTTCGCTTTGTCATTATTTGGTATTGTGTGTAAATAAAATTAAAATAATCCTGTAATCCTGGCTGTAACAATATGTGGAGAAAGGGAAGGGTTCTGAATGCTTTACAAATGCACTGTATTTAGCACTGTTGATTTGAGGATGTTTAAATGTTTAAGTTGAAATGGTGCTGGAATCGAGGAGGCAGTGCTCCTGTTGTCTTAGTGCTGACTTGCAGTAACTCAGTGGTTCTAAATCAGTAGTTGTTTAGTAAACCGTTGAAAACAACTTGCTTGACCATGCTGCAGATCATGTAATTGTCATTTGCATGCAATATCTGCTTTGTGGACTTCACCAGAAAGATGAAAAATACTGTTTTCATTTTGTCATTATGGGGTAATGTGTGTAGATTGATACTCTGCACCTCATGGGCAGAGTATTTTAAGCCATTTCTGTATCACTGCCCGATGTTTCAGTGTTTCCTGCTTTTAAAATATATGGGAAAAGTGATGTATCCTTCCTTCCCTTCACAGAAACCACAGCTTAAAGGAATGAAAGATACTGTCTGCAAGGCATCCATCTTCCACTCACCTTGTTGTTTACCGAGGCCACTAGAGTTGCCTGAACTACAACCAATGATTCTCTCACAGTAGCCTACCATGTACAAAATAATAGCATTACACCTAGCCATTGTTAAATTATCTATACGATGTTATCAATGTGACCATCATGTCCAATTCTGGATTCCCCTTTAGGCTTTGGATCACCTTTAAACATGTACAACTTTCAGCACAGCGACACCACGGCAGGTCCAGTGTGAGTCACTGTACCTTGTCTGTAACACGAGCGTCAAAGCGTTGGTTTCATTCTAAAGTTACTGTGACAATCCATTTCTACTCAACAGTAGCCTTATGTGGATCTTGAGAGCACAATAGGTCAATGCAAACACTCATTTGTCCACTTCCGCCTCTATGGGGAGGGCAAATGAGTTCAACGTTCCCTGAATAAAGATTTGAGGTATTCCTCTCAAGCCTCAATTAACATAGAAACTACATAGCTAAAACCATTGAAATCCAAACTCTGTTAAGTCTGGAAAAGAACACAGCATAAACCCAGAGAGATGACGCACAACAAACCCCAAACCGGATAACCAGACATGATTGGAAGAGACTCACGGTACTGAAGTTCCATGGGTAACACTCCGATCCCCGGAACGTGCACTGCAGCAGCATGTCACTGATATCGTGGCCCGTGCGGTTGTAGAAGTCTGTCATGTTGAACTGCTTGGGCTTGAAGTTGAGGAAGTTGGCCTTATCCTTGAGGGCAGCCAGCACCTCGGGCTCAGCCAGGTGAGTGTTGGCTATCTGGTAGTTGGAGTTCAGGAGGGCCAGGAGCTCCCCCACGTGATACAGGTCGTTCCTGGTGATCTTGGAGAAGCGGAACTCGTTGAGGTTGCAGAAGGTCACAGCAGGGAAGGTGAGGTTGGGTGCTGCCACCTCATCCAGTTTGGTGACGTGGGGATACTCAAAGTAGTAGGAGACGCGGTCCATGCACACCAGCATAAGCAAGGCCAACGAGCCCAGGAAGGAGAGCGTCCACAGGAAGCGGCGAAACGTCATGTGCCCGTAGGCAAAGATGTGGCTCATGCCATGTAGAGTGGACATGTTGGCGAAGGCTTGCAGGTTGGAAGGCCGGATGCTCTCGATGCTTTCCTCCGAGTCCCCCTTCATGGTTGCAGTTTGGGTAAGTGATCCTCAACAAGAACTTCAGGTTAGAGAGACTTGCTTAGCAACAGAATGTAGCACAAACCAACCAGTCGCCAGTGCTTTGGCTCCGCAGCCTGTGGCTTTTATTCCAACAATAAAGCGGCAAGCGGAAAAATCTAACCGCTATCTTAAAATGGTTGGCAGATGCTTTTAAAATGTCTCTTCCAGTGGGTGTCAGTTCTTCCATGTAGTCCCATGTCCCCCCTTTTCTTTCAGGCTCCTCTTCTATTCTCTCTCTCTCTGTGGCGCTCTCTCTCTCTCGCTCCCGCTCAGCTGTCTTTGTAGCAGAACCAAACAATGAGCTCCAGAAACACCCACTTTTACCCAAAAGGGAATGCCTTCTGAGCAGTGTGAAATGGACAATGAAAAGAACAACCGGGAGAAAACAGCAGACGGGCGTGAGGGAGAGGAGAGGAGAGGGAGAGATGGGGATTGGTAATGAAAAGGGCTGCGTAGGGCTGAAGAGGGGTTCAGCCTCAACAGTCAATGGGACCCTTCCTCCTCCAATTGGCATGAACGCCACTACATCGCAGTGATAATGGGATGCAATGAATTTGTGAATGGGGGGAAAGAATAGAGAGAGATAGAGAGAGCGATGGCCCCCTATCCCTCACTGCCACCTTCCTTTTCTTTCTTTTCTCTCTCTGTCACTCTCTCCTCTCTTTTCCCCAGATGAAAATGATGAGGGGGGTCATTGACTTCCCACTAACCCACCTCTCCTGTGTGGTTTACAGACAAGCCCAGTGTTTGTAGGTAGCCTCCACGGTATCTACCTTGTTCCGCTCTCATCCACAATTAGCAGGGAAGCCCATGCACCTCTTGATGCCAGTCTAGCATCTAAAACCTGCTCAACACCACTAGCTTTTCTCCCGATCTCAACATACAGGTTTATATTCTGCGGTCTGCCAGCCTTTCCCTCTCTTTCCCGAGCTCGCTTGCTTGCTGCTGTTGCTCCCTCCCACCACTCTCTCTCGCTCTCTTTCTCCCCCCGCCCCCGCTCCCTACCTCTTTAGTAGTCAGGATTCATCCTTCTGCCGAATGGCTGCTTTGGCTGAGTTTTTGTGTGCACAGGGGGAGTCTCTCACTCTGTGCTGCTGCGAACTTCACTGTGTTATGGTTTTCTAATGCGTTCTAACAGTCTGCGTTTGTCATCTGTGATCACGTGATAGCTCCTACTGTGTTATGGGAATGCCACAGGTTGCATGTTGATATGGATGTAAAATGCATAACCACAAAGAGAATGAATTATCTGTAGTGGGGATGTGGTTGCAAGAGCCTAAATCTTTACAAGGCGAATGTGAATGTGTCTCGATTTGATAATTTTCACTTACAAGTCAAACAAACGATCCACACATTGAAGTACTGAATCCATTGATCTTCTTCTGGTTAAAATAGTATTTTGGTCTCTTCTTATAATAGGAGAGCGAACCAAACACATTGGTTGCCATTTACTTTCTGTTACACTCTTAGAAAAAAAGGGTTCCAAAAGAGTTATTCGGCTGTCCCCATAGGAGAACCCTTTTTGGTTCCAGGTAGAACTATTTTGGGTTCCATGTAGAACACTCTATGGAAAGGGTTCTGCATGGAACCAAAAAGGGTTATTCAAAGGGTTCTCTTATGGGGACAGCCGATGAACCCTTTTAGGTTCTAGATAGCACTTTTTTTTCTAAAGTGTAGACAGGTTAGTTAGTATTGAAGGGTCCTATATCCCCAGAGCTCATTGTCACCATCGGGCCAAGGAACCAACCAACCCCTGGAGGTGTCATTCTCTGTTGATTGTTTCACTAAATGTGATCTAGGGTTTCCAGGCTTTACCAATAATAATGGGCTCAGCCTTTTCATTAAGGTTGAAACTCCACCTTATCCTAGAGAGAAACCTTTTATTTATTTTAAGAGCAAACAAGATTAACACTCATTGACTCGCCCTGAGAAGCCTCATTATCATAACAATAGAAACATTATCAAGGATATGACTGCAACCCGGGAGGATAAAATCAATATCGCGTCCTGCTAACCAAGAGCTCACACTCACAGCATAGCAACCAACCCTCGATACTAACGTTGTCTGTTGTGTGATTTGAGATCATTCTAAAAATACTCGTCCATCAACTTGTGGAAGAAAGCAATGTCAAACTGATATTGGCGTCATAGAAATGGCTAACTGGAAACATTCAGTGAAGGAGACAACATGATCCATGCACAGCAAATATGCGGGTGTTAAAATCTCAGTGTTGATGAAAAAAGTTTTGTGAGTGCTATATCTGAGAGTCGATTCTAGTGGGTTTAACGCCAGTGGGATTTACATTTACACCAGTGCTGTTGTTACTCGAATGTGTTGAGTTAATTTCCATTAATTACCTAAATAAAAGACACGGGAGGGGCCACATCGTATTTCCCATTTTTAGAATAGTTTGCTTTAATATCTATGTTTTCCCTTGCACATTGATTGATCTAAAATAAATAACGGACATTTTTCTAAACTAATCCAATCTGTAATTGGTTGGACTTATTGCACCTGTCACTGAGATGGCCGTTCCAGTTAAGATGGATTAGGTAGACATGTTTGACAAGTTCTTCACCATGGCAATCATTCTGAATGCGGATTGTGGGCGATAAAACGTTTAAATGGTTGAAAAGCCTCCCTATGGCTGGATTTTAATAGGAATTTCAAATGACTTCACAAGCCAGCAAATTGTGACTTGCAGGTCTGATATGGCCCATGAGCCACGATTTTCAGACCACAATGTTGGGGGAAAACTCGGCCATAACTAAAGACTGACAAGTATAATATATGGTCACAAAGGGTTTACTTTTAAAGTTAAACACATTCACTTAGGCAGTCACTTGGTGAAGGCCTCAGGACAGAAAATGAATGTCTCTCTCACTAAGAAATACAGTCATGGGTGGGTAACTCGAAAGGCACCCTGGGAAATATGCAAATAAGGCTTTACACCCTACATGTGTTATTCCCTAACATGCTGACCACACCGCTCATGTCGCGTGCGCAAGCGTTGCAAAATAAATGTAAACATGCATGTTATTCAATTATTGCACCAACACTGCTCGCGCTCGCCATCGAGCATCTGCGTTGCCAAGCGCTAAAATAAAAGTCAGTTCATTTTGTGACGCTGAACGCGGTGCAAGTCATGCGTCTCCCATCTCCTCATTGGTTTATAGAAGCAGGTACCCACGTGCCATCTCCTCATTGGTTATACCCACGTGGGTGATTGAAATATGAACTGAGTTCGGTCGGTCGTCATGGTAACTATGGAAGTTAGATGCAAATCGCCATATAAAGTCCAAAGAAGAAAAAGCCTGGAAGTATGTCTACTACCGATGCAGAAGCTTTAACTGCTGGCTACTGTTTCTACTGTGGTGTAGCCCAATGAGACAAGGTCACAAGTGTTTCCCTCAAAGCTGTCTGGGTTTAAACATCTTCTATTGTACAGAAAGTGAATAGCTTAATCAATTGATAGTGACAGAATTAGATTACTTTCCGAGCAAAGTACATGTTTTGTTTCCTCTGCTATAGAATGTTGTAGATCAGCCTCAATGACAAAGAAACAAACCAATGCTATCCCCATATGCATTGTTTCTAGCACAAAGCATTGCGGACCAAAGTGCTGTTAAATATCACTTTATATTACTAGATCTGTTTTATTTTCTTCAAGCTCTTAAGCTAATAATGGGTAGGCCTGTGCTTTTTGCCATTTTCTTTAATAAAAGGTAGGCCTATGGCACACCTCAATTTGAATCCTGGTTTTAACTTAGCCTACCTCCAGTGAAGGGCTGTTATTTAAAGAGTGCATGGTGGGTGGAGGAATTGGCCAACAAATCTATGTACATAGCAGAATATAGCCTACTTTTGACTGTCTAACAGGTAAACCTACCTATTATTTCTTATCGAGGAAGAAATTGTTGTAATTAAAATGAAGACATTGAGCCTCCCGAGTGGCACAGCGGTCTAAGGCACTGCATTGCAGTTCTAGAGGCATCACTACAGACCCGGGCTCGATCCCAGGCTGTGTCGCAGCCCGCCGTGACTGGTAGACCCATGAGGCTGCATACAATTGGCCCAGTGTCATCTGGGTTGGGGGAGGGTTTGGTCAGCCGAGATGTCCTTGTCCTATCGCGCTCTATCGACGCCTTGTGGCAGGCAGCTTGCATGCACCATGACATCAGTCGCCAGCTGTAAGGTGTTTCCTCTGACACATTGGTGCGGCTGTTGAGCGGGTTAAGCAAGCAGTGTGTCAAGAACGAGTGCGGCTTGGCGGGGTCGTGTTTCGGAGGACGAATGGCTCTTGACCTTCGCCTCTCCCGAGTCCGTACTGGAGTTGCAGCGATGGGACAAGACTGTAACTACCATTTGGATATCACGGAAAAACTACATATTAAAAAAAAATTAAGACGTTGAAATGAATTATGCCTACTCGAATTTGCCTACTTTCAGAACCATGAGCTGTCCATTTCTGATTGTGCCACGACTACTGCGTCAAGTTTCAGCACCACAATGTGAGTTACTCTCATCTGTTTTATTGTGAGGCCAATAACTCATCATGATGATGTGACAAGTGACACTTTGCTTCTTCAAAGTCCAATATCTCGAAAACTTCTCCTAATATGTCAAATTACATTGAATTGCATAAAATGTTTATAAAAGAAAAAACCTTCCTGGCCTTGCAAATATGATGACAGATTCATGCAATAAAAAATAACTAGGCAAGAACAAATTCTTATTTACAATGACGGTCTACCGGGGGACAGTGGGGTTAACTGCCTTGTTCAGGGGCAGAACAACAGATTTTTACCTTGTCAGCTCGGGGATTCGATCCAGCAAACTTTCGGTTACTGGCTTAACCACTAGGCTACCTGCCGCCCCAATGCTTTTACTATAATGGAGATCTTTCCACCCCTACTCTTGTCCATGGTGGTCTGTAAAGCCCTTGTCCTGTGCGTTTCAAAAACTCCTGCATAAATAAAGTTCCCTCCCTAAGTAAGGCCTGTCCTTCACTTTTGATGTAAGGTGCTTTGACAAGCTCAAAATGTGCAATGCATGATCATTATTACAATCCATCATTACATTACTTCTGTACCACATGGACATGTCCAGACAGTAGGTGTCTAAGTTTGACATAGGGGCCTAATCAATAAAGTAACTCAAGTTGTTCATATCATTTTTGCATATATTTTCATATAAATAATTTAAACTCCACATATTTAATCAAAAGAAATTCAAATAACTAACACACTTATAGCCTATGCAATTATTTGCATTTTCTTCTGCAATTCTTCCATGCCTGCTTGTTACAGATAGCAGAGGAACATTTGTAGGACTTTTCCTTAGTAATTGGCTTTCACGTAGCTGGTGGTTTACACGGCATAATGCAGTGAATATTAAGCACTTATTCCTTAAGCGCTATATAAATGTTTTGCTTTATGCTGGGCTTTTTGAATGTGTCTGCCTGTCAATAACTACAGTAAGTACAGCCACAGTCCTGTGGCTCTGACTGCTATAGCCAAACCTAAACATAACAAAAGTCTCGCTCCGACACACAATGCACCAAATAACATGTCTTCATACTGCACAATACACCAAAGAAAGGGCTTCATATCGCACAATGCGCCACGCAAATGTCTTCATATTTTCTACTAGCTCAGAGAAATGCTTGTAAATGCAAGGAGTCATCCTCGTATTGACTTGGTCAATTCAGTATTCAAGGAACAGGATTGGAAGCAGCTGAAATGATACAGCCTATATGTCCAGTACTCTGCATAGCTGAAGGGCCTAGTGGAATACAACAAATAATGATTTATTGGACTTCATACAGATGGAGTGGTGAAGGTTTGTTGGCTAGTTAACCAAGATAGCCTCACAACACCAATAAATTGTAACGTGTGGCATATTCAATATAAGATAGTCACCAAAATGATTGGCACCCTTGATAAAGATGGCAGAAAAAGACTATAAAACAAATCATTCAAATTGTTACGAAACCAAGCATACTGATCTCACTGAACTTGTTATATCTAGGGGTCTTAGACCTATACACATGGTCTGTAACCTGATGTGATGTGTGCATAAATGTGGGAAGTAAACGTGTACTACTAGGTCCAGGGCCAGCTCCTTCTTGACCTCTTGGCCGGCCTGTCCAAGCAGATGATTATTTGTTCAGATAGTGACATTACATAAATATTTATGAAATGAAAAAATACAACAGCATGCCCAAATTAAAGACTCAAAAACAAACCAAAAGGCCTCATTGCCACCAAACAAAACAAACAGCCTCACGACTCTGTCAGCTAGGACACTCACTGACGATCACCTATAATAGGCAGCACCTGATGTGCTTATCAAGGTTCAAGTCCGGAGACTGAGATGGCCATTGCAAAATGTAGATTTTCTGGTCACTAATCCATTTCTTTGGAGATTATCAAGTGTGCTTGGTTTATTGTCTTGCTGTAAGATCGACTTGCTGCCAAGTTTTAGCCTCCTGGCGTAGGTAACCAGGTTTTTGGTTAAAATGTCCTGGTACTTGGTAAAGTTCATGATGCCGTTGACCTTAACAGTGGGTCCAGGACTAGTGGAAGCAAAATAGCACCATAACATCAACGATCCACCATCATATTTTACAGTAGATATTAGGTACGTTCTGCATATGCTTCCATTTTTGGACACCAAACCCACCCCTGGTGTGTGTGGACACAGAGCACTATTGTCATGTCATCTGACCATCCAATAAATATATTAAAATAAACGGCAACAGGGAGCTGCTGGTAAAGTGGCTTGCCCTTGACTGGCAGCTGTATCGCCGTGCGACAAATCATTTTGGAGGGCCGCATGCTTGTTGCTATTTGGGTCTAAGGTCCTTTCCAAAGTGTTCTCCAATCTCAAAAAATATTTTGGAAAAAGGGTCAGTGTCGTTATCCTCGCACGGGGAAGGTGCTGGAGTATTAAAACAATTGGTGCCTATTTTATTTTTTACATTTTATTTTCTTACTCCAATTTATGATTTGGCAAAAAATAGGACAAGTATAGGACAAGTTTACCACATTATTTGAGTATGAGAAACAGAATATTAACTTTTAAAAGTGATATTTTGTGCATCTGTAACTTTCTCACTCATCATTATTCATGATTCATGTAATACGATCCGTAATCATGGTAGCATCCACATGAATGTAGAAGTGTTTAGAAACATATTTTATTCTTATTTACAATAAAAATGACTCCAAAATGACACAATACATTATTTACCATTCATTTCAATGTGGCTCAATAATCTGAAACGCAACCAAAACAAACTGCAAATGCATCCAACAAAGTTGTTGAGTCACAAGCTTGATGAAGTCATTGCTTGCTATAAATATGGGACCAAATACGTAACTTTTTACTACTTTACTACACATATACAGTAAGTGAATTTGTCCCAATACCTTTGGTCCCCCTAAAATGGGGGGACTATGTACAAAAAGAGCTGTGATTTCTTAAAGGTTGAGCCGATATGGATGAAAATACCCTCGAATTAAAGCTGACAGTCTGCACTTTAACATCATAGCCATTGAGTGCATAGGACTCATTGGGTAGAAGGCTACAACTGCAAAGTTGTTTTAAGGACATTGAATTTAGTGTTAGATTAATACATGGCTACCAGCATTGGGTATTATGTTTACAGTTAGCAATCTAGCTAATGTGGTTAAGTTCCCACTTACTCAGGTGGTGAATTAGCCCCAAATAAATTAGCCTATGATATTAATGGACATAAATATGTAGACAAATTCATCTCCATTGAACAAAATAATATGTTCCTCTGGAGCCCTGATTGGTGTCTCACATATTGTACTACTACAGCGAGATCTTTAGGCTTGCTAGGCATTGTAAAAATCTAAGCTCACCAGCCAAGGAATCTTCTATGGATCACTATTCCTCTTTTCAAATTCCAGGTCTGTCATTATCTGCATTTGCAAACTCATCCTCTCAGTCAAAAACCAATCCAAAGACAGGCTCCCATCTGTGCTGTCATAACAGCCAAGCATGGTCAGGAAATTATCGGGTTCCTAATTTATATTGAATACTTACAGGAAGAAATCAAATAGCAGGCCTCAGAACATTTGCTGGACAATGACCATTCAATTCCTCCTCATGAAAGGAAATAAAATGCCACTGTCTCTTTACATTTACAATAACAAGTCCATATGATTGAGACGTTTCTATTTAATACTGAGTATCAAAACCTCTTACATACTTTTATTGGACTCATAAATCGGATGTAGATTGCTAGTGTCCGTACTCTAACCATGAGTAACAGGTGCTCTTGTTTGCATTGTAATGCTGTCAATCAATCAGTAATCACCATCTTACACAAACATCAACACTTTTCGTTACAGTAAGCACTAAACCAAAAAAAACACACACCTTATAAAGAAGGGTAATCCCCAGGTTATCCCAAGTTACAATGTGTTTCACTCTAACAGATCTCCCAGAGGTGGTTGAGCTGCAATCCATGTCAAAGAGGACCTACCCTGATCTATATCTCCGGCTAAATCTGTCCCTAGGAACTTTGACATTCTGACCCTTAGCCTTATGTTTAAAAAAAAAAAAAAAAATCATGAACTTAGCCTGCTCCTATCGCCTCTCCATTCCTCTCCTCTGAGTTCCTGTTACTGGGTGACCTCAATTGGAACATGCTCTCCCTCCCCGATGCTGTCTCCCTGTAACCGGAATCCCTAAGCCTAAGTCAGAGCATCAAAGATCCCACCCATATCTCTCTCAAAGAGCCCAACTCTCATTGACATCACTCTCACCAGCTGCCCCTCCCACCGTAAGTCTGGTGTATTCTCCCAAGAGCTCAGTGACCACTGTCTCGTAGGCTGCATCAGAAGTGTTAGTTCACAAACGCGTCTACAAACGTTTTGACGAGCAAGCCTTTATGCATGACTGCGATCACACTAGCTGGCAGAGTCTGATACCCTCTGTTGGAGATGCCTGGTCCTACTTCAAGAACACATTCACGCAAATAATCAATAAACTCGCTCCAACACCTGGTTCTCCCATAACCTCTCTGAGCTAATCACCCAAAAGAACAACACATGGGTAAAGGCCAGAAACTCCAACCTTCCTCAAGACTGGTTAGTTTTCAGACAAATCAGGAACAAATGCTCTCAAACCATCAGACATACCGAAGTAGCTTATCTTATTTCATAAACAGTTTGCCGTAACCATCAGTAAGCCATCCGAATTCTGGAAAACTGTGAAATCCATGCAGAATAGCATACCCTCTCCCTAGCTGCCAGTCTCTCCCACCTTCAGAGGTGTGGTTACAAACTCAGCCATACAGGCTTTGTGGATCTTAAATGAGCACTTTCACAGTTGCCAGCTATATCGTAGAGATTTCCTCAAATTCTGCACGAAGGTTGTCTGCCCCTTGCCCTCCTCCTGTGCCCACACCCACCAGCCCTTCCCCCCTACCCACCCACCCTCCACACCAGATCCTTCACTCCTGTCTCTGAAGAGGATATCCTGAACAGCTTGCAAGGCCTTGATTTGAAGAAGTCACCCTCTGTTTGACTATGGTGACACAACCTCCACAGCCCCAAAACTCTGCTTTAAAAACTGGACACTGTACAGATGTTGGATCTGAACTTGATCACCCTTTTGTAGCAGAGAATTTTCCTGATGCATCAGGAAATTCAAATGAGCCTTGTGAGTGGCTGAAAATGAGCAGTTCTCTTTCTCTCCGCTCGCTCAAACCCTGGGCCTAGGTAATATTACTGCAACAATGAAATGTACAAAAATGCATCTGAAATGTAATTATACACATCAACAACCATTGTTTTATATAACAAAATAACACAAGTTAGATATCAAAACAAATTGTATTAGTCACATGCGCTGAATACAACACCTTACAGTGAAAGGCTTACCAACAAGCCCCTAACCAACAATGCAGTTTAAAAAATATGAATAAGAATAATAAATAAGAGGAACAAGTAATTAAAGATCAGCAGTAAAATAACAATAGGGAGACTATATACAGGGGGTACCGGTACAGAGTCAATGTGCGGGGTCGAGGTAATTGAGGTAATACCTTACATGTAGGTAGAGTTGTTAAAGTGACAATGCATTGATAATATCAGAGTAGCAGCGGTGTAAAAGGGGGAGCAAATAGTCTGGGTAGCCATTTGATTAGATGTTCAGGAGTCTTGTGTCTTGGGGGATATCGGTCTCCACTAGGCTACAACATACAGCCCAACAGAATGCTCTCAATTGTGCATCTGTAAAAGTTTGAGGGTTTTAGGTGACAAGCCAAATTTCTTCACCCTCAGGTCGAAGAGGCGCTGTTGCGCCTTCTTCACCACATTGTCTGTGTGGGTGGACCATTTCAGTTTGTCTGTGATGTGTACGCCGAGGAACTTAAAACATTCCACCCTCTCCACTACTGTCCCATCGATGTGGATAGGGGGGTGCTCCCTCTGCTGTTTCCTGAAGTCCACGATCATCTCCTTTGTTTGTTGACGTTGAGTGAGTGGTTGTTTTCCTGACACCACACTCCGAGTGCCCTCACCCCCTCCCTGTAGGTTGTCTCGTCATTGCTGGTAATCAAGTCCACTACTGTTGTGTTGTCTGCAAACTTGATGATTGAGTTGGAGGTGTGCAAGGCCACACAGTCATGTGTGAACAGGGAGTACAGAAGGGGGCTGAGCACTTATGGGGTCCCAGTGTTGAGGATCAGCAAAGTGGAGATATTGTTTCCTACCTTCACCACCTGGGGGTAGCCCATCAGAAAGTCCAGGACCCAATTACACAGGGCGGGATTTAGACCCAGGGCCTCAAACTTATTGATGAGCTTGGAGGGTACTATGGTGATGAATGCTGAGCTGTAGTCAATGAACAGCATTCTTACATAGGTATTCCTCTTGTCCAGATGGGATAGGGAAGTGTGCAGTGTGATGGCGATTGCATCATCTGTGGACCTATTGGGGCGGTGTGCAAATTGAAGTGGGTCTAGCGTGGCAGGTAAGGTGGAGGTGATATGATTCTTGACTAGTCTCTCAAAGCACTTCATGATGACAGAAGTGAGTGCTACGGGGAGATAGTGGTTTAGTTCAGTTATCTTTGCCTTCTTGGGTACAGGGATAATGGTGGCCACCTTGAAGCATGTGGGAACAGCAGACTGGGATAGGGAGAGACTGAATATGCCTACCTGGTCAGCGTGGGTTCAATTCCGGCCCATGCCATTCTGGCACAAATAACTAAATCCCTCGATTGACTTGATGTAGTTAAAATGTGGACAGTCCAGGGTTATTTTACCCCTGATCTTCACAAGAAATAACAATACTGAATAACATAAACAGGAAACAAATAATATATTTACAGTCAGTAAGCTACACCAACATTAGTTTCCATTAATACAGTGTCAGGTAATTTTCCACAGTAGATTTGCAGTGTTAAACAAGGAAATACTTTATTTACATTGTACTTACAATGCTTGTCGAATAGATAAATCCCCCTTAGTCTGTTCAAAAAGGACTAAGTTCTTGCAATGACCATACCAAGCAGAGGGCGAACATATCTTAAAAGACTTTGGTTGCAAGCATCTTTTAGGGAGCGGTAATGAGTTAAGCAATAATGGTTGCAGTTGAGATCAGCTGTGTGGGTGAATTTAGCAAGTATTGATGGTTTAACGAGACATCAGTTGGCGATAATAAGGATGATCTAGAAGAAAAAGAAACGCACACCTATTAAGATGAGGTGCTGGCTAGCGGAGTAGAAGACTTGAAAATAAAAGAGAGCCGCACACTCTAGGAGCTCAGATGCAAAAATGTAATTACCAACGTTTCGACAGCCAAGTTGTCTTCATCAGGGTATAATCACAAACACTGCGGGATGACTCGTTTATATAGTGTCAAAAGACACAGGTGTCTGTAATCATGGCCAAGAGTGGCCTAATATCATTGGTTAATAATCAAATATTAAAATGTCATACAAAGAACAGCATACAAACAAATGGATAGCATACGATCATAGATTAATTTGACTATACAAGTTTACAAACAATTAAAATGGCAAAGTCACAACAATCACAAGAATGGCTTCAGATCAAAGTCTACGTTGAGACCGAAGGGCGCAAGGGTCTTTAAATTAAAGATCCAGGCAGCCTCTCGTTTTAACAATAAATTATCAAGGTCACCCCCTCTCCTAGGGAAGGTGACATGTTCGATGCCAATATAACGCAGAGACTAAATCGAGTGGCCTGCCTCCAAGAAGTGGGCCGCAACTGGAGGAGTAAAGTTTTTACACCTAATGGTGCAACGATGCTCTGAGATACATACTTTTAATTTGCGCTTTGTTTTACCTACATAATTTTTACCACAAATTATAAGATAAATAACTGCCTTAGTGGAGCACGTACTAACACCTTTTATTGGGATCGCAAATAGACATTGTTCAGGAATATCTAATAATAAGGATGCTTCCTTTTAGAGGCAGAATTTCTAGCCAGGCCTTCAACATTGGCATGTCCCAATCGTTAATTTTATACCTCAGTTGTCCCAGTCCCAAGTATCCTTGGCTGGGGACAATATCCCATAACACCTTGTGGCACAGTGAAAAAGTACTCACTTGAGATAACATTTTCCAGAGGAATTAGAAGTAATGTTTATTTATTCACCAAATTATGTTAAATTGTTCAACAAATTACTTTTATATGAATTGTGATTTCACATGTTGAGTAATTGGTGTTCAACCTGTTGCCAAGTGCTAGCTAGCTAACATGTTGGACGCGCTAGCTAGCTAGCTGGTGATCTCATCCTGCTTATCAGCTGTTTAGATATGAACAACTTAACAAACTAATTGTAGATTCAACAATCTGTCAATTGTGATAGACCCGGATGGTTTTTAAATCATGAATTGGTGAACTTACTAGCCAGCTAAAGACATGAAGCAAATTATTTTTTCCCCATTTGTTTTCAGGGACTTTAGTGGGCACCTGATCGTTTCACGCCATTGCATTGGCATGGCAGAAGAAAACAGTCCTGTCCGACTCATTTGGAGGTAATTAATTTGAACAACATCTGATGAAAAACTTAGGAAATGCAGCCAGCTTTGTTCTGTTCAATCTAAGCTTGCTAACCAGCCGAATGATTTGTGCATGTTTTTAATGAGTCTGTTTTGCTAGCTATCTGCATGCACTGTCTGTTTACCTAGCTAACGTTAGCTAACTTTTTCATGCCACTTTCCTTTTTTCCTATTGTGTTGCACCATTGGGGTTGGTGTTACTACACTGAAAAAAAATATAAATGCAACAATTTTTTATATTTTACTGAGTTACAGTTCATATAAGGAAATCAGTCAATTTAAATAAATTCATTAGGTCCTAATTTATGGATTTCGCATGACTGGGAATACCTTGAAAAAAAAGGTAGGGGCATAGATCAGAAAAACAGTCCGTATCTGGTGTGACCACCATTTGCCTCATGCAGCTTGACACATCTCCTTGGCATAGAGTTGATCAGGCTGTTGATTGTGGCCTGTGGAATGTTTTCCCACTCCTCTTCAATGGCCGTGCGAAGTTGGATATTAGCGGGAACTAGAACACACTGTCGTACATGTTGATCCAGAGCATCCCAAACATACTCAATGGGTGACCTATCTGTTCAGTATGCAGGCGATGGAAGAACTGGGACATTTTAAGCTTCCAAAAATTGTGTACAGATCCTTGCGACATGGTGCAGTGCATTATCATGCTGAAACATGAGGTTTATGGTGGCGGATGAATGGCACAACAATGGGCTTCAGGATCTCGTCACGGTATCTCTGTGCATTCAAATTGCCATCGATAAAATGCCATTGTGTTCGTTGTCCATAGCTTATGCCTGCTCATACCTTAACCCCACCGCCACCATGGAGCACTCTGTTCACAATTTTGACATTGCTGTCTGCCATCTGCCTGGTACAGTTGAAACCCGGGATTCATCCGTGAAGAGCACACTTCTCTAGCGTGCTTGTGTCCATCGAAGGTGAGCATGTGCCCACTGAAGTCGTTTACGACACCAAACTGCAGTCAGGGCTAGACTGTGGTGAGGACGATGAGCACGCAGATGAGCTTCAATGAGACGGTTTCTGACAGTTTGTGCAGAAATTATTCAGTTGTGAAAACACACTTTCATCAGCTGTCCGGGTGGCTGGTCTCAGACGATGCTGCAGAAGAAGAAGCCGGATGTGGAGGTCCTGGGCTGGCGTGGTTACATGTTGGTGGTGGCTTATGGTAACAGCTCTAGTGGACATTCTAGAAGTCAGCATGCCAATTGCACGCTCCCTAAAAACTTGAGACATCTGTGGCATTGTGTTGTGTGACGAAACTGCACATTTTAGAGTGGCTTTTTATTGTCCCCAGCACAAGGTACACCTGTGTACTGATTATGCTGTTTAATCAGCTTCTTGATATGCCACACCTGCAGGTGGATGGATTATCTTGGCAAAGGAGAAATGCTGTTTAAAAGGGATGTAAACTAATATATAAACCAATATGTAGTGCATTATCTACAATCTAATGTGTTTATCCAATGTTCTTGTTGTTTTTCTGTTTGATGAAAACAGTTTGAGATTTAATGGTTTTATGTTATCTTTTATTGTAGTAACCCTTAAGCACTTTTACACAAGGTAAGGACTATTTCATTACGTAGAATGTTTATACTTAAAGCAAATGTTTTACTTTATCTACAATCTAAATGTGTTTATCCAACTTTCTTTTTGTTTTTCTGTTTTGCTTTCTATGGTAATTTAAAACTTTAAGGCCATTTACTGCTCTTTTCCTTTGTATAGCAGAGAGGGTAACTGCAGTCAAAACACAGTGGAACAAAGCAATGCTTGCCTTGATTTTTGCTTGAATTTTGTAGTTACTACAAATTTCACACTCTATTTCTCTGAAACGGAGCATAATTTAACCAGGACACTTTGTCGCAAGATAACATTTTTTTTTACAGCGCACAGGAGGTTGGTGGCACCTTAATTGGGGAGGACAGGCGTTTGGTAATGGCTGGAGCAGAATGAGTGGAATGATATAAAATACATCAAACTCATGGTTTCCAT
The DNA here is from genome assembly GCF_057628025.1 of Oncorhynchus mykiss. NCBI lineage: Eukaryota > Metazoa > Chordata > Actinopteri > Salmoniformes > Salmonidae > Oncorhynchus > Oncorhynchus mykiss. The sequence continues at coordinate 14,319,959 of NC_143049.1, forward strand.
GTGTTTTGATATCATTCCATTCACTCCATTCCAGCCATTATTATGATCTGTCCTTCCCTCAGCAGCCTCTACTGCTACAATGCCAAATTTCAGTATTCATTCAATTTGGACCAAAAGTGTACAGTAGTTACTTAATTTTGCCTTTGTAGGACAGAACACTTCAGGAGTGTATTCATTAGTCGCAGACCGTTGCAAAACATTTGGTCCGTTTAGTGTTTACTCTAGGAACCAAAAGGAAGCAAACAGAACAAAGAGAACGAAACGGGGAGAGACTTACCTGAATTTGTCCAACAGAAACTCTCGTCTTTGTTGCTAAACATTTTCCGTTTGGAGTAAACTGTTACTGTTGCAAAACGTTTTGCAACAGACAAAACGTTTTGCAACGGAATCGGACTAATGAGTATACCCCAGCTTCGACTAGTAAAGTCCTGGTAGAGTAGTGATACCAAAATGATTTGCTCCTTTTACACCATTCATTATAAAAGGGAATGTTAATCTCCATATCATAGTCCAGTCAAGTGCATGAAATCATTAAAACCATGGGATGATTCTTTCATTTGGGGAAATAATCTAGAATGCATTGCATGTAATGTCATTTTATGTTTGATCAAGTCTGGTTTAGACAGGCCTACTGTATATGTCACAAAACAGGACAGTCTAATGATGAAACATTTATGGCAAAAACAAACCTCAAAGAGTTTTACCTTCAAATGATATGCCAAATTTATATGATGAAACTGTCCTACTCCTGCAATGACAGACACATGGACTTTCATCAACATACAAGGTCTATAGTCCTGTGATAGGAGCTGGGAGATATGACATGGCAACATATGGACGTCACACCACAGGAGGTTGGTGGCACCTTAATTGGGGAGAGTGGGTTTTTGGTAATGGCTGGAGCGGAATCAGTGGAATGGTATCAAATACATCAAACATATACTTTCCAAGTGTTTGGTGCCATTCCATTAGCTCCATTTCGTCCATTATTATGAACCGTCCTCCCCTTAGCAGCCTCCTGTGCATCACACATATGTTATTTGTCACAAAAACCTTGTCACAGAATCACAAAATATAGGACAGATGGTTTCCCATCTGAAATGTCAAATGGATTTAATTCTGACTAACCGCAAAGACCTTCTTTAGATGGTAGTGAATTGAACGTGGAATGGTAACTGACAGTTAGGATCAATCCTTCTGTGGGTATAAGATCATTTCCTTGACCATTCTGACACAGTCACAAACAGAACCGATACAGATGTTACTGTGATGCTAGGTTATGTAACACTTTTTTTTTTTTATGAATACATTGTTATATGTCTCAGCCTTCAACACCATATTAAACGGCAAGCTCATCATTAAGCTCGGGGCCCTGGGTCTGAACGCCGCCCTGTGCAACTGGGTCCTGGACTTCCTGACGGGGCGCCCCCAGGTGGGGAAGGTAGGCAACAACACATCCACTATGCTGATCCTCAACACAAGGGCCGCGCAAGGGTGCGTACTCAGCCCCCTCCTGTACTCCCTGTTCACCCATTACTGTGTGGCCACGCACGCCTCCAACTCAATCATCAAGTTTGCAGACAACACAACAGTGACGAGACAGCCTACAACAACGACGAGACATTCTACAGGGAAGAAGTGAGGGCCCTTGCTGAGTGGTGCCAAGAAAATAACCCTCAATGTCAACAAAACAAAGGAGCTGATCGTGGACTTCAGGAGACCTCAGAGGGAGCACGCCCCCATCAACATCGACGGGGCCGCAGTGGAGAAGGTGAAAAGCGTCAAGTTCCTCGGTGTACACATCAGTGGCAATCTGAAATGGTCCACCCACGCAGACAGTGTGGTGAAGAAGGCGCAACAGCTTAAGGAGGCTGAAGAAATTCAGCTTGGCTCCTAAGTCCCTCACAAACTTTTACAGATGCACCATTTAGAGCATCCTGTCGGGCTGTATTACCGGCTGGTATGGCAACCGCAGGGCTCTCCAGACAGTGGCGCGGTCTGCTCAACCTATCACTGGGGGTACACTGCCTGCCCTCCAGGACATCTACAGCACCTGTTGTCGCAGGAAGTCCAAGAAAATCATCAAGGACCTCAGCCACCTGAGCCACGGCCTGTTCACCCCACTATCATCCATAACGCGAGGTCAGTGCAGGTGCATCAAAGATGGGGCAGAGAAACTGAAAAACAGCTTCTATTTTAAGTCCATCAGACTGTTAAATAGCCATCACCACCCGGCCTCCACCCAGTACCCTGCCCTGAACTTATTCACTGTCGCTAGCCGGCTACCACTCTGTTACTCAACCCTGCACCCTAGAGGCTGCTGCCCTATGTACATAGACATTGAACACTGGCCACTTTAATATTGGAACACTGCTCACTTTAATATGTTTACATACTGTTCTACCCATTTCATAAGTATATACTGTGTTCTAGTCAAGGCCATCCTATTCAACTATTGCTGTAAAAATGCTATTCTATCCTACGTATTATTCAGGTACACAACATATTCTATCCACATACTGTCCATACTCCGACATTGTTCATTCTAATATTTCTATATTCCTTAATTCCTTACTTTTACTTTTAGATGTGTGTGTATTGTTAGATAGTACTACACTGTTGGAGCTAGGAACACAAGCATTTCGCTACAACCGCAATAAGATCTGCTAAATACTGTATGTGTACGTGACCAATACAATTTGATTTGAGCAGACCACAGACATTCCCACAACAGTTGTTTACAGTAACCTTGCTGTTTTTGTGTGCAAATCCTGGCAAAATGCTATTTTCCCCCACACTCTAAATTATGACCATAAGCTCAGTGGTACTGTACAACCACACTGCAAACCCAAGACTGGAAATAACCATGATAGACTACCTACATTATTTGCATGCAATAGTAAGAAATGTGTACCTTGTATGATTGAATGCTGTTTTGGTGTCTCTTGAACTACAGGAATTGTAAATGATGGATAACAAAAATATTCAGCCAATTTGCAAGGCTGAAAATTTAACTTTCATACAAATTATACACACTGTCAAGGACCATTGTGCACTGTGACCACTATCGCCATTGTACAAGAAAAATTTATTATCACTTACTACACAATCTTAAAACCACTTGAGGTGATAATGACTGTTATTGATGCAATGCTTATTAATGCGTACAAAGCTGGTGCACGCGCGACACCCAGCGGATTGCGCATGAATGACAGACTGATTTGTGTATCTGCCAATACAGAGAAATATGTGCCGGACACACTCGTGAGCTGTTGACTAATTAAAATCAAGTGATGGCGACGGCTTCATGAGGTGGGAATTAGGCTGCTGCGCAATAGACCATAAGAGTGCCTTCAGTATCTCAATACAATTGATCTTATTTTGTCTATATCAAAAGGTAGGTCTTATGAAGTACTATTTGTTATTTTGTATCTTCCAAGTTTCTAAAATGAATAAGGATGTATGTAAACAAAAAGAAGGGAAGTGGTGGAAAAAGTACTCAATTGTCATACTGGAGTAAAAGTAAAGATATCTTTATAGAAAATGACTCAAGTAAAAATGAAAGTCACCCAGTAAAATGCTACGTGAGTAAAAGTTTAATTTTGTTTTTTTTTTAAATATACTTAAGTATCAAAGGTAAATGGAATTGCTAAATAGTACTGTATGAAAAGTAAAATTATAAACCGTTTCAAATTCCTAATATTAAGCTAACCAGACAGCACAATTTTATTTTTTATTGACGGATAGTCAGAGGCACGCTCCAACACTCAAGACATACTTTTAAACAAAGCATTTGTGTTTAGAGAGTCCGCCAGATCAGAGGCAGTATGGATGACCAGGGATGTTCTCTTGCCAAGAGAAGAGAAACTTACGTGTTTTATATCAATAAAGTTTTGCTTAATAAGAGACGAGGTTATAGCAAAGATACGTTTAACCTATCATCTGTGATTGTAGTTTGCATATCTATCATAATGTGCCTCATAGGCAAGATTTATCAATTATATTCTAACTAACCACTTGATGTGTGTTATTTTCTTCAACTTGATGATGTGCTCTTTCTTTGGCTCTAGGTCCATCCCGACACGGGCATCTCCAGTAGGGCAATGAGCGTCACGAATTCCTTTGGCTGCAACCTGGTTTTAGAGCATTACGTTTTATTCTGTATGTAAATCCGGGAATAATTTATAGTAGTATGTAATTTTACATTTCGTATGGTATGTATTCATTTGTCGATGTTCATCATCCATTTCGTATCATATGTTACAATTTACGATTTGTGCATGTTACGAATTTGCGAAACGTACAATATGTTATCAATTATCAAAATGTTTGTTAGGAATTCCAATTTATTGTGGTTAATATTAGCTAAGTGGCTAATGTTTGCTAGCTGCCTAACGTTAGCTAGGCTAGGGGTTAAGGTTAGGAATTAGGTTCAAAGGTTAGGGGAAGTGTTGTGAAATAACTAAAAAGTAGTAAGTAGCTGAAAAGTTGCTAAAGTTGTCCATGATGGGATTCGCACACAACCTTTGATGTTGGCGTTATAACCATACCAAACGTATACCAAATCATACTAATTTGAGTGTTGCAAGTTTACATTTACTATGTTACGTCTAGTGTGTGACACCAGGCTGTTGTCAAGGACCTGTTTTAGCACATTGCAACTGAAGCATCATGTCTGACCCAGTACAACAAGCGCTCAACCATCACCTGCTGAGAGGTACAGACCACAGTCCGACTTCCTAGAGCTGGCCAAGCACCCCGTGTCGAGGGGACCAAAGCTGTCACCAAATGCACCAGTTTAAAGTGTAAAAGAAACTAAAGTACATCAAGTGCCACAAAAACACCATTTAGGCTATACAACATGCAGGTTTGCAACCAGGGATGCACCACTGACTAATATTGAGGTTGACTCATCTCTTTGCCACCATGGCCTATTTATTGCCTTAGCTCCCTTACCTCATTTGCACACACTGTATATAGACTTTTTCTACTGTATTATTGACCGTATGTTTGTTTATTCCATGTGTAGCTCTATGTTGTATGTGTCGAACTGCTTTGCTTTATCTTGGCCAGGTCGCAGTTGTAAATGAGAACTTTTTCTCAACTAGCCTACCTGGTTAAAGGTGAAATAAATAAAATAAAAAATGTATGTCCTCGTGATTTAATTAAACTTCTGCAATGTTCATTTTTCACCACTAGATGGAACCATTGCTTTAGTCATGTTTTGTTGTGAACATTATTTAGCCTATTAGTCAATGCATGTACATCAAATACCCTCATCATAACATTGGCAACCTATACCCAGACCCCTTGCAGGTAAACTATATATCAAAAGTATGTGGACACACCTTCAAATTAATGGATTTGGCTATTTCAGCCACATCCGTTGCTCTCAGGTGTATAACAATGAGCACACAGCCATGCAATCTCCGGAGACAAACATTGAAATGGCCTTACTGAAGAGCTCAGTGACTTTCAACGTGGATGCCACCTTTCCAACAAGTTTGTTTGTCAAATTTAGGCCCCTGTCAACTGTAAGTGCTGTTATTGTGAAGTGGAAACATCTAGGAGCTGTGAAGTGGTAGGCCACATAAGCTCATAGAACGGGATCAACGAGTGCTGAAGTGCGTAGCGCTTACAAATTAATTGTCCTCAGTGGCAACACTCACTACCGAGTTCCAAACTGCCTCTGGAAGCAACTTCAGCACATTAACTGTTTGTCGGGATCTTCATGAAATGGGTTTCCATGGCCGAGCAGTCTAAGATCACCATGCGCAATGCCAAGTGTTGGCTGGAGTGGCGTAAAGCTTGCCGCCATTGGACTCTGGAGCAGTGGAAACGCATTCCCTGGAGGGATGAATCACGCTTCTCCATCTGCCAGTCTGATGGACAAATCTGGATTTGGCGGAAACCAGGAGAACGCTACCTGCCCGAATGCATAGTGCCAACTGTATAGTTTGGTAGAGGAAGAATAATGGTCTGGGGCTGTTTTTCATGGTTCGGGCTAGGCACCTTAGTTCCAGTGAAGGGAAATGTTAATGCGACAGCATACAATGACATTCTAGATGATTCTGTGCTTCCAACTCTGTGGCAACAGTTTGTTCTACATACTTTTGGTCATGTAGCTCAATTTACATCACTGCACCTATCTGATTCATGGGCTATGTCAATCTTTTAATGTTAAAAAAAAAGGTATAAGTCGTAAATGGTTGCTTGAAAAGGTTTCCCTCAATCGATTTTTTAAATGTTATATAAATTGTGGTTTATGTCACAACCATATGAATGATTTAGTATAGGGAGCGATAGTAATGGTGTCTTTTCTTAGGCAGTTACTCCGTCGTGGTTCGTTGGCTAAAGCCCATGGGAAAATGTATGCAGTTTTTGTAGTGTTTTTGGATAAATACCGAAAATAAGGTACGTGGTAAACACAGGTTTAGGAGATTCTAGACATTTTCTATGAGAATTTATCAGCTAACGTCACTTTTTGTGAGTTGAAGCATTTTATGTAATAAATAAATCACACAGCATATTGTAACGACTTTCTTCCTGGGAAGGAGAGGCGGACCAAAACGCAGCGTGGTTATAGTTCATGCTAATTTAATAAGGTAACTCAAACATGAATACAAAACAATAAACGTGAAAACCGAAACAGCCCTATCTGGTGCAGAAAACACAAAGACAGGAAACAACCACCCACAAATCCCAACACAAAATAGGCTACCTAAATATGGTTCCCAATCAGAGACAATGACTAACACCTGCCTCTGATTGAGAACCATATCAGGCCAAACATAGAAATAGACAAACCAGACACACAACATAGAATGCACACCCAGCTCACGTCCTGACCAACACTAAAACAAGGAAAACACAAAAGAACTATGGTCAGAACGTGACACATATAAAAAGCTTCATCATTCATAAAGGTCATGTCAACTGACTGATTTGTTGGAATAAGATCTCCTAAGCCTTTGTTAACCTCGGAACTTATTTTCTGCATTCATCCCAAAACCCATTTTTCCCCCATTAATTTTCCCCATAGAGATGGCTGATCGAACCAGAGGCAACTCATTTCTGTTTTTTAGGACTGGCAAGCTCTATAGTGTGAGCTGAAGAATTTGTAGAAGATAAATTAGATCTAGAGAACCAGTACTGTGAGGATAAACATGTGTGCTATCCCTGCCCTTCCCCAATATAGAGGGCAATCTATGGCTGCGTTTAAACAGGTAGCCCAATTCTGATATTTTATCCCACTAATTGGTCTCTGGACCAATCACATCAGATCTTTTTCAGAGCCCAATCAGAATTGGGCTACCTGTGTAAACACAGCCTAAGAAAAGGCCCTGTAGAATATAAACCATTAACCTGATATATTTTAGAATGCAGTAATTGATTTGGATCAAATTTCATTTACTTGCTTTCTATACAATTAGTCATATGTCAAAGCAATATCTTATACAAATATAATACATGCATGCCTCTCTCCTCCACATATCAACCTGAGAACCTTGGAGGAAAAGAATGCATCAGTAGGTTAAGTATGTCATGTTATAAACCACCTAAATATATTTTTGTTGGGCTGCTGACATTCAACGCGGAAGACAAGCCAAAGAGAATGCAAGTGATACAGCCTCTTGCTTACATTTTCTAATTGAATAATACACGTCTAGCCTGTAATCATAAGAATTCACTGAATAGTCTTTGATTACTACGTAATAACACTAATGAAGTCTAATGAGGAGAAAATGAAATGATGGAGGTCTTTACAATTAGGATAATGTTTACATCACCCCATACATATACCTATTACCCCCAGACTTGTAGCTATTACCCTTATCAACAGCCCAGAAAGTCAATCAGCATTCAGAGTTAATGTGCTTGTATACCAGACAGTCTCTCTTCCCCCTATCACACTCATGGCATCCATTTCCGATGTGTCTTCTTGATATGTTGCTAATGACATCACATCTATGGACATATTACCACGGGTGTGATCTGATGCCATCATTAATAGCTTGGCAGTAGTGTTTTTGTAAATTATTATCATCATGACCATCATTTGTGCGACTGCCTGTGTATATCATGCTCCCCACCACCAACCCCATAAGATCCCCACTCCAGCCCAGCTCTTTGCCTCCTCACTCTCCTCGCTCTTTGTAGTCATTGCTGTCTCCTTTAGGGAGAGTGTTATAAACACATTATGGATGGATACATTAGTGACTGATGCAGAAGCACCGGGCTCGCCTGCCTTGTTTTGGGTACGAGAGAGAGCTGCATCATTAGAAAATGTTCCACTTGGCGGGGAAGAGCGTATTAACAGCACTCGCAATGAAATGAGGTTGAGATAGATGGTTAAAGTTATAGAAGAACTATTAGGTTGAAATATGAACCTCTCAATTGTCATAATGAAGCAAGGGGACATTTGCATGGCGATCAGTGCATTATAGGGAAGACAATTGGAATCCGTAACGACAGACACAATACATTATAGGGCCTAGGCTAGGCCATGAGTTTAGGGCTTAGGGGTTTACAGGGGGGAGAAAGTAATCATGCCTTCACAGAATTGTACAGAGCTTCCATCAACCAACAGTTCAAAGGGTCTATAAATGCATTTTTGTTTTCCCTAATATTTCTAGCAACAAAGTGATGCGATGGAGACTGAGGTTGGTTGGACTGGCATCCGACATGTCTTGGTGTAGGCTAAGCTCTTCTTTGAGGACCTTGATTGGCATCAAATGTGGGTATGAGTCATAGGCCTGCCTTTGCTGCCTTCGCCAGGCATTTGTGGCCCATAATGGCCTCTCAAAGAAGAGCTTACACAGAGGCATACTGAGTGTGTCATATAGCGCTCCAAATGCCTTATAGGCCAAGGCTCAAATGACACATTAGGAATTCTATGAGGAAGTAAAAGTGCACAGGGGAAGTGTCAGCTTGTTAAGGGGGCCCCATTAGCCCCTCGTCTCCCGCCCTGTTTCCATGGTGACCCCTTATGACTAAAATAGGTCTTTAGATGAGTGATCTGACTGCACCATCACAGGCTACAGTTTCACAATTAAGGTAGTCCCTGCCCGCAAACTTCTGCAATCCACTGGCCCCTAAACATAATGACGGATTCTGATTCTGAAGTACTGCGTACTTGCCATTATGAATGTAGCTTACTGCCTGAAGGGAGGGCTATAGCTAATTTCATTCCATCCACTTTATAAATGCATGATTCCATAGTTAGTAGTACTCAAAACTGCATTAAGATCCTGGTAATCAGAGGGAACTAATTCCTTAATTGCATTAATGAAGAATAAATGAAGAGCTACAGACTCATTAGCTCATTAGCTGTTTTCAATGTCCAGTGGCTAACTGTCGTTTGAGGAGGTTGACCACAATGCAGAAACCCCATACAGACAGACAGCTGCTGGTAAATGGAGAATGAGGAAGTAAAAATATTTAGAATGTCCACAGATATGTGTTTCTGTCGTCCCCGCTTCAGTAAAAAAAAAGGGAGAAAAAAATAAAAGAAAGCACACCATTTGAGAAATGAATTTATCGAAGTCACTGTCTTTTTCCCCATTAGTAAGTGTTTAGTTCAGCGTTTTAAATAATTGCGTTACCAGGAATGATATTTAAAATACATTTGGGAGTCAATGAGGCGGGAAAGTGCCTACATGTTTTGCTGATGACACCCGGGCCATTTGGAAGACATCAAAGTAGAGAGGAGGTAGCCCAGATGCATATTATAAACTCATTATGGGTATCATTTAAAAGGATGTACTCCACTCCAGCAGCAGAAAACAATATTCCCAGTCTCTCTCTTGTAATGTGTGTTTGCAAAGTCCAGAATATCAGAATAGTTTTTAAGATGTAGATAAGAGGCGAATGTGAGTCGATGTTTTCTGATGGAAAAGAGAAGAAGGCACTCCAATATATGATCGGAAGATCTTGCACGGGTACTACCGCAATTCAGATGAGCAGAAACGTCTTTCTCTAAGAACACGCAAGCAGGAAGTTATTGTAGACAGCACAATAATCCACTCTAGGCTTTGTACAGACAAATGATAAACAGATTAACAAACAAACTAAAGAGTGTGTATCATAAACACCCCAGGCTGTGGGTTAATGCTGCCAGAACAATTCAATGATCATTTCAAATTTACTGTGGTAGTTGTATAGGATCTTGAGATTTTCACTCATATAAAAGGCACCACTCATATAAACACATCTTTAGTATCAAAAACCTCAAGGCACAGTAAGTAGCCCTACATGTGGATATGATGGGCACAGTGTCTTCAAGCCTAGGAAAATGTAGTTCTATCCTTCAAAATAAATGTGTTTCAGATCAAATCAAAAATCAAACTTTATTTGTCACATGCGCCGAATACAACAGGTCTCTCTCTCTCTTACACCTTACGGTGAAATGCTTACTTACAAGCCCTTAACCAACAATGCAGTTTTAAGAAAATAAGTAGTAAGAAAGTATTTACTAAAATAAACTGAAGTATAAAATAAAATTCAAATAATAATAAAATGTTAAAAAATAACAGTAGCGAGGCTATTTAAAGGGGGTACCGGTACAGAGTCAATGTGTAGGGGCACAGGTTAGTCGAAGTAATTGAGGTAATATGTACATGTAGGTAGAGGTAAAGTGACTATGCAAGGATAATAAACAGAGAGTAACACTAGCGTAAAAATGGGTGGTGTCAATGTAAATAGTCCGGGTAGCCATTTGATTAGCTGTTCCATTGAGTAGTACTGAGACTTTGAGAGACTTAATTGTGTGCCGCCCCTCCACCATCAAAACACTACTACCCATGGGGTTGAGTGAACCAGCGGTGTCCAGGCCACTCGTTCAGCCTAATGTTCTTTAATGTAGAAGCCATGTGGCTACAGGGTGTTCATGGCCATTAAGGCCCAAGCAAAAATATACTGGGCTTAAAGAATCATTTTAACAAACCTTACACTAACTATGCCAGTTAGTGCTTTTATCTTGTAATTTTACTTTGGGGAGGATGGATATGTTTCAATTTGTATATTTTATTTGACCTTTATTTTGACAAGGAGTCCCAAGGTCTCTTTTGCAAGGCAGTCCTGCATACACACAATTTACAAAATACAGTATATAAAAAATATATAAAAAATTACACACTCACGATAAACAATCACATTCCTCAGCAAAGAGGTCCCCAATCAAAATGTTTAACTGCCCGAGAGGCATCAGCACATTGTAGGGAACTCTGTTTGCAAGATTGCTCCATACATTGGGTGCAAAGAAACTAAAAGCCGATTTACCTAACTCTGAGGAGACTGAAGGGATTTCCAGAGTTAGCCATGACCGGGTATGGTAACTCGTACGTCTAAAAGTTATTATTTATGTCAGGCACAGCGGGAGTTTTTGTAAGAGAGTGTTATAAATGAAAAAAAAGAGCAATGAATCAACCTACTTGACATCAAAGAGGGCCAGCCTGGTAAAGAATGCAGTGATGTGTACTGAACCTGTAGCCCATAATAAAACGAAGGGCACTATCGTAAACTGCATCTAATGGCTTTAAAGAAGTGGTGCCGTAGTGTAGGACCGGTAGGTACCATCGATTGAATGATCGACTTTCTAGAATTTCCATGCAAGAAGCCCCTTTTTGTGCTTCTTCAGTATAGCTAACAGTATAGTTTTAAAAGACATGGTCTTCTATCCCGATGCACAGATATTTGTAAGAAGGGACACGGTCAATGTGGGCAACATCCAAAGTACATATGCTGAAGTCATTCTTATACACTCTAGAAAACAACATACACTGAGTGTACAAAACATTATGCTCTTTCCATGACATAGACTGACCAGGTGAAAGCTATGATCTGCAACCGCAGGGCTCTCCAAAGGGTGGTACGGTCAGCCCAACGCATCACCAGGAATACACTGCCTGCCCTCCAGGACATCTACAGCACCCAGTGTCATAGGAAGGCCGAGAAGATCATCAAGGACCTCAGCCACCTGAGCCACGGCCTGTTCACCCTTCTATCATCCAGAGGGTGAGATCAGTACAAGCGCATCAAAGCTTGGACCGAAAGACTGAAAAACAGCTTCTATTTCAAGTCCATCAGACTGTTAAATAGCCATCACTACCCGACCTCCACCCAGTACCCTCCCTGAACTTAGTCACTGTCACTAGCTGGCTACAACCCTGTACCTTAGAGGCTGCTGCCCTATGTACATAGACATGGAATAACTGGTCACTTTAATAATGTTTACATATTGCTTTACCCATTTCATATATCTGTATTCTAGTCACGGCCATCCTATCCAACTATTGCTGTACATATACACGTATACTATACTATTGCCTTGTTTAACTTGGGTCAAATGTGTCGGGTAGCCTTCCATAAGCTTCCCACAATAAGCTGGGTGAATTTTGGCCCATTCCTCCTGACAGAGCTGGTGTAACTGAGTCAGGTTTGTAGGCCTCCTTATTCGCACAAGCTTTTTCAGTTCTGCCCACAAATTTTTTATGGGATTGAGGTCAGAGCTTTGTGATGGCCACTCCAATACCTTGACTTTGTTGTCCTTTGTTGGCATTTTGACACAACTTTGGAAGTATGCTTGGAGTCATTGTCCATTTGGAAGACCCATTTGCGACCAAGCTTTAACGTCATGACTGATGTCTTGAGATGTTGCTTCAATATATCCACATATTTTTCCCTTCCTCATGATACCATCTATTTTGTGAAGTGCACCAGTCCCTCCTGCAGCAAAGCATCCCCACAACATGACGCTGCCACCCCCGTACTTCACGGTTGGGATGATGTTCTTTGGCTTGCAAGCCTCCCCCTTTTTTCTCCAAACATAACGATGGTCATTATGGCCAAACAGTTCTATTTTTGTTTCATTACACCAGAGGATATTTCTCCAAAAGTACAATCTTTGTCCCCATGTGCAGTTGCAAACCATAGTCTGGCTGTATTTATGGTGGTTTTGGAGCAGTGGCTTCTTCCCTCCTGAGCGGCCTTTCAGGTTATGTCGATATAGGACTCGTTTACCTATGGATATAGATACTTTTGTACCTGTTTCCTCCAGCATCTTCACAAGGTCCTTTGCTGTTGTTCCTGGGATTGATTTGCACTTTTCACACCAAAGTACGTTAATCTCTAGGAGACAGAACGTGTCTACTTCCTGAGCGGTGTAATGGCTGCGTGGTCCCATGGTGTTTATATTTGCGTACTATTGTTTGTACAGATGAACGTGGTACCTTCAGGCATTTGTAAATTATTCCCAAGGATGAACCAGACTTGTGGAGGTCTGCAATCTTTTTTTCTGAGGTCTTGGCTGATTTATTTAGATTTTCCCATGATGTCAAGAAAAGAGATAATACGTTTGAAGGTAGGCCTTAAAATACATCCACAGGTGCATTTTCTGGAATTTTCCAAGCTGTTTATAGGCACAGTCAACTTAGTGTATGTTAACTTCTGACCCACTGGAATTGTGATACAGTGAATTATAAATGAAATAATCTGTCTGGAAACAATTGTTGGTAAAATTACTTGTGTCATGTACAAAGTAGATGTCCTAACCGACTTGCAAAATCCATCATTTGTTAACAAGAAATGTGTGGAGTGGTTGAAAAACGAGTTTTAATGACTCCAACGTGAGTAAACTTTCGACTTCAACTGTATGTTTATTTAACGAGGCAAGTCAGTTAAGAACAAATTCTTATTTACAAGGAGATCCTACGGCGGCCAAATCCTAACCCGGATGATGCTGGGCCAATTGTGCACCACACTATGAGACTCCCAGTCACGGCCGGTTGTGATACAGCCTGGAATTGAACCAGGGTCTGTAGTCACGCCTCCAGCACAGAGATGCAGTGCCTTAGACCGCTGTGCCACTCAGGAGTCTGAGTATGGCTTCAAAAATAATTCAGACACCTTGACTTTTTCCACATTTTGTTAGGTCACAGCCTTATTCTAAAATATATATATTTTAAACGTCTCATCAATCTACACACAATGCCCCATAATAACAAACCTAAAACAGTATTCAGACCATTTACTCAGTACTTTGTTGCAGCACCTTTGGCAGTGATTACAGCCTCAAGTCGTCTTGAGTATAATGCTACAAGCTTGGCAGACCTGTATTTGGGGAATTTCTCCCATTCTTCTCTGCAGATCCTCTCAAGCTCTGTCAGATTGGATGGGGAGCATCACTGCACAGCTATTTTAAGGTCTCCAGAGATGTTCGATTGGGTTCAAGTCTGGGCTGGGCCACTCAAGGACATTCAGAGACTTGTCCCGAAGCCACTACTGCATTGTCTTGGCTATGTGCTTTAGGGTCGTTGTCCTGTTGAAAGGTGAACCTTCGCCCAGTCTGAGGTTCTGTGCACTCTGGAGCAGGTTTTCATCTAGCATCTCTTTATACTTTGCTCCGTTCATCTTTGCCTCGATCCTGAATCGTCTCCCAGTCCTTGTCGCTGAAAAACATCCCCACCACCATGCATCACCGAAGGGATGGCGCCAGGTTTCTTCCAGACGTGACTCTTGGCATTCAGGCTAAAGAGGTTCATCTTGGTTTCATCAGACCAGAGAACCTTGTTTCTCATGGTCCAAGGGTCTTTAGGTTGCCTAGCGGGCTGTCATGTGCATTTTACTGAGGAATGGACGACGCTAGGCCAATTGTGTGTCGCCCCACGGACCTCCCTGTCACGGCCGACTGCGACAGAGCCTGGGCGCGAACCCAGAGTCTCTGGTGGCACATCTAGCGCTGCTATGCAGTGCCCTAGACCACTGCGCCACCCGGGAGGTCCTTATTTCTGTTTTTTAATGTATTTTTTTCAAAAGAATTATAAAAAACTGTTTTATCTTTGTCGTTATGGGGTATTGTGTGTAGATTGCAAAGGGAATGTTTAAATTTAATCCATTTTAGATTAAGGCTATAACGTAACAAAATGTGGAAAAAGTCAAGGGGTCTGAATACTTTCTGAAGGCACTGTATATATATTTATTTATTTAAACTACGGATTCCGACATTCCTCATCCTAATATTTCTATTTTTTTTATATATATATAGTTGTGCGTATTGTTAGATATTACAGCACTGTTGGAGCTAGGAATACAATAATTTTGCTACACCCATAATATCATCTGCTAAACTTGTGTATGCGACCAATAAAATGTGATTGGATTTTTATCCCTTATTGATGTCACTTGTTAAATCAGTGTAGATGAGAGAGAGGAGAGAGTAAAAGTAGGATTTGTAAGCCTTGAGACAATTGAGACATTGTTTGCCATTCAGAGGGGGAATGGGCAGGACAAAAGATTTAAGTGCCTTTGGACAGGGTATGGTAGTAGGTGACAGGTGCACCGGTTTGTGTCAAGTGTCAAGTTTTCAACGCTCAACAGTTTCCTGTGTGTATCAAGAATGGGGAGGGGGGACTCAGCATTAGTGTTTTTACCATTTTGTACACTCAGTGTATACTTAGTTTTACTAACATTCAATACTAGTTTAAGGTCAATAAAGGTTTTCTGTTAAACAATGAAGACAGAATGTAGATCAGATAGAGCCTGGACAACAGAAGGGGCAACAGAATACACAACAGTATCACCCACATACAAGTGAAGGTTACAATTGTTTTCAGAGAAACCAATATTGTTTAGATAGACAGTAAAAAGTACAGGACCCAAAATCGACCCTTGTGGAACTCCTGTCATAATTTCAAGGAAACCTGACTTAACACCATTAGAAAATACACATTGTCCTGTCTGTCATTTAGTATCATTGCCGAATGCTGTGGTAGCCATACTGGTTAAGTGTGCCTTGAATTCTAAATAAATCACTGACAGTGTCACCAGCAAAGCACCATGAAACCATCACACCTCCTTCTCCATGCTTCGCGGTGGGAACCACACATGCAGAGATCATCCATTCACCTACTCTGCACCTCACACCTCACTGTGTCCAAACTTTTGACTGGTACTGTATGTCTGTTGCATGTCAGTTGCAAATACATATTACCTTTGTCATTAGAATATATAGCAAATGAATAAAATGATCTGTTTGTCAGTGCAATGGATAGTTTACTCTACAATGAACCAGATGACCCTGCTTGTTTCTACCGGGTTGATTTCACCAGACCCAGTGAGAAGGAAGGTACTTGACCTTCATGCGAGTTACACTCACCCTATATGTTATTGTGGTGTGTGGAATTATCCCAGTCACTGTCAAATCACAGAGCAGTTTTCCCCTGAAAAAGGAGAACCAGACAATTTTACTTTCTCTAAAATCATATGTGATATTGTGGCTGAAATCATGGAGGTTTCCAATAACACACTGAGGCAATTTCTGGTTTGTTTGGAGACAGTCTTATGACACATCGAAATACAGGGGCAACAGGCTTGACACTTTGGCTATAGATTACAAGGGGAGGCAAAGTTGCCATGTGAGTGATGGTAAAAATAGCCCTTCTGCTCATGCTGCAGGGAGGCTCTCATATTAGATATCCAAACAACGCCACTGAATGGCTGGGAGGCAGAGAGTAGACACGAGACAGACACACAGAGACAAAGAGAGAGACATAGAAATACTGAAAGAGTCCGTCAGAAAAAGAGACAGAAACATAGAAAGGGGGACAGAGACAGGGCGAGAGAGACACATAGAAAGAACCATTTCAACCAGATCTTTGACTACCCTCACACATTCTGGTTCTCTTATCCTGAGCGAGAAGCCAGCCAGTCAGCCAATCGTCCAACATGTCGGGAGGAGGCAGTTTCGTCTTCACCCCCATGGCCCTGCGCTCCCTCCAGCTGGACGAGGACATGCTGGAGAGAGACAAGTACAAGAAGCAGCTAGCCAGCCACCAGCTCAACGGCTACATGCTGAAGAAAGAGGCCAGGGACAGGGTAGGCCCCGCACCTACGAGGACCTGCACCTATGTTAGACCCCCAGCTGTGTGCCATGACCTGGTCATCCAGAACGCAATCTATACTGGGGATGCGGACGCTGTGCAGCGCTTCTTCCCCAGGGGTGTCACGTCGAACCTCATCATCGAACCTCAGGGAGGGGACATGCGCTGGGTTGCCAGGGGGGAAGGTAAGCAACATGGTCCTATTAGAACAAGGGTTTCCCAAAATGTTTTGCTTTGTGACCCACCAATTGAGGTGTCTTTTGAGTCGAGACCCACCACAAGGAGAAGCGGTGACAAAAACATTTGCAGACCAAAGAAGAAGTCAAACATAAATGAATAATACCGTCTTCCTCAAAACATTCGATTTGAGTATGGCTTCTTGTGACCAGTTTTAGGAAATGGACGGTAATTCTGAAATGATTTGTGAAATAATTCTGAAATGATTTGTGACACATTTTTCTGGATCAAAAAGGGGGCTTATGAGGGGTGGGCGTGACAGGTGACGTGGCAACGGGCGCGGTCGGTAGTCTGCGTGGTAGTCTGCGCGGCTGAATTGGCACCCTCAACCCACAGTTTGGAAACCACTGTATTAGAATATGTAAAAAATATATATATAATAATTACATTTAACGATTGTAGTTATATGTCACATACGGTGACAGATGACTTATATGTCACTATTATGACATATGTCTGAGGTAATTGCAGAGATTAATGTATATAATCAGTGGTAATGGAACTGGCATCATGATGATAATTACTTGCTTGTCTCCAAGCTCTAGACTTGAGACAGTGATTGTTGATGAGGGGTTTTCATTGTCTTTATTGAAATTAATACAAAACCCTTTTGTGTGTAAAAAAAAAAAATGACCGATTTCAGAATGAAGTGAATCTGTTTAATAAGCTTAATTAGATAATTACATTGGAGTCTGAACATTGTACCAATGCCAAATGGTATATATTTTCCTGATAGACACTTTCAAAGGCCCATAAGCCAACCATCATACCTTAGGATAAATCCCTTGCCCTGTTTTAAATGCTTGTAATCCTGCGATCATTAACAACCATGGCAGTATCAAAATATTATTTATATACATTATTTATAGATACAGTCCACCACTTACTTCAGAAACATTCCAAAAGGAAGCCAACTTATTAGTCATGTGCTTGATTTTCCATCCACACACCTGTCCAATGTTATTCTCTTGTGGCTAGGTGGTCAGTCACAAACATAGCAACTGTGTGTTCTTGTCTGTAAGCAGTTCCATTGTCCAGTCTAAGGGGTTTGGTAGCATGAAAATGATTGAGCATGAGTGAGCTTGTTACATGTGACACAGAAGTAATTTGGCTGCTGCGCCACCCGGGCAGTGGCTGCAGGGTTTTATGGGCCATCCAAAATATCACATAACGCCATTGCCGTCGGGCCTCCCCGAAATAGCCCCCTGTGGACAAACAAGCTTCAGAACAGCATAACATTTACCTCAGGAGAGAGAAACCGCCATTACTGCTACAAAGAAGAAGAAAAAACAAAATCGGACTAGTCAGTTGTTACTCTTATTACCACTTGAGCGCAGACTCAACCTGCACTGCATAAATGCCTCCAAAGCGCTACCGCAATGATGTGATCACTACGGCACAGGCCACAGGTTATGTTCTTCAATTCTGGAACTGTCTTTTGGTGGGGGATGACCTGACCCTTATTAGCATCATGGACGAACCTGAGTGTGAAGACCTCATCGATGCCATCTATGACACCAGCAACATTGAGGAGTGGAAGAACTTCAGGCACCACTATAGAACCCTGAGTACGTCAATGCCTTTGTTTGAAATGACCTGTTCACAGGGGGTTCATTAGCCACCAAAAAGGAACAAAACAGCGAGGGACTATCTGTACTTGTCCAATAACAAATGCTTGTTTTCCTTTTCCCTTGCAAGACGTTTTAAAACGTTTTTAGTTGCATGCCTTAAGGACACGACCCTGTTCTTCTTCTCCAGGACTGTGGTCTCTGACCTATGAGCAGCAGCTGACAACCCCACTCCACATTACAGCCGGCCGGGGGTTTGTTGACTGCCTGAGGCACCTGCTGCAGCGCGGGGCCAGCGTAGACCTGGCCCCTGGGGGCAGCACTGCCCTCCACGAGGCCTGCCAGAATGGCCAGCCCCAGTGTGTAAAATTGCTGCTGTCCCATGGTGCCAACTCCAACGCTGTCAGTGAAGATGGGCTCATGCCCTTGCATGTGTGCACCAGTCCTGAGTCCCTAGTGTAAGTACTGTACCAACCAATTTTATTGCTCTAAGACATGGCTGGGTTAGGGTTAGGATTGTGGTTAAGGGTTAGGGTTTAACCAGGGTTAGGGTTGTGGTTCAGGCTATGGTTAGGGTTGAATCCGGCATATGGACATGAAAATAGGTTTAGGGTTAGGGTTGTGGTTGAGGCTTGGGCTAGGGTTGAACCAGGATGTCGACATGAAGCTCGGGTTAGGGTGAAGGCCAGGGTAAAGGTTGAACCAGGATGTGGACATGAAGCTCGGGTTAGGGTTGTGGTTCAGGGTAAAGGTTGAACCGGGATGTGGACATGAAGCTCGGGTTAGGGTAATGGCCAGGGTAAAGGTTGAACCGGGATGTGGACATGAAGCTCGAGTTAGGGTGATGGCCAGGGTAAAGGTTGAACCGGGATGTGGACATGAAGCTCGAGTTAGGGTGATGGCCAGGGTAAAGGTTGAACCGGGATGTGGACATGAAGCTCGGGTTAGTTTAATGGCCAGGGTAAAGGTTGAACTGGGATGTGGACATGAAGCTAGGGTTATGGTAATTTATTTGATTTATTTGTTATTTTACCAGGTAAGTTGACTGAGAACACATTCTCATTTGCAGCAACGACCTGGGGAATAGTTACAGGGGAGAGGAGGGGGATGAATGAGCCAATTGTAAACTGGAGATTATTAGGTGACCGTGATGGTTTGAGGGTCAGATTGGGAATTTAGCCAGGATACCAGGGTTAACACCCCTACTCTTACGATAAGTGCCATGGGTTCTTTAATGACCTCAGAGAGTCAGGACACCCGTTTAACGTCCCATCCGAAAGACAGCACCCTACACAGGGCAATGTCCCCAATCACTGCCCTGGGGCATTGGGATATTTTTTTTAGACCAGAGGAAAGAGTGCCTCCTACTGGCCCTCCAACACCACTTCCAGCAGCATCTGGGGTCCCATCCAGGGACTGACCAGGACCAACCCTGCTTAGCTTCAGAAGCAAGCCAGCAGTGGTATGCAGGGTGGTATGCTGCTGGTAATGGCCAGGGTAAAGGTTGAACCGGGATGTGGACATGTAGCTGGGTTAGGGTGATGGCCAGGGTAAAGGTTGAACCGGGATGTGGACATGTAGCTGGGTTAGGGTAATGGCCAGGGTAAAGGTTGAACCGGGATGTGGACATGAAGCTCGGGTTAGGGTGATGGCCAGGGTAAAGGTTGAACCGGGATGTGGACATGAAGCTCGGGTTAGGGTGATGGCCAGGGTAACAGTTGAACCGGGATGTGGACATGTAGCTGGGTTAGGGTAATAAGGATCAAAATGAATATTATTACATTCATTTTCAATTCTATTTCCCAATGGCCCTTCTCTGTAACTGGATGTACAGGTGCGCCAAACACCTGCTCCAGTTTGGCGCTGCAATCAATGGGCGGAGTCTCGGCGAGGATAACACGCCGCTACATGTGGCGGCACAGAACGGGCTCCCGGGTCACACGGAGCTGTACCTGCACTACGGCGCCGCCCTGGAGAAGCGGAATGACGATGGTCTCACGCCACTCAACGCCGCTTGCTCACAACCACAGGAGAAGGGCGATCTGGAACGCTACACCAAGGTGTGCGAGTTACTTAATTCATTGTTGTGTTATTTGTTTAATGTGGTCGTTTGGGGTTAGTAATATTCAGTACAGCTTGGTTTGGCTCGCCTTGGTTCGGCTCTGGGGTGTGCATAGCCCTTCTGTGTGTCCTGTCCTCCAGGTATGTGAGCTGCTGCTGACGGCGGGAGCTGACGTCAACACAGAGGACCAGGACAAACAGTCCCCGCTCCACATGGCCTGTAAGAACGTCAACCCGGACGTGGTGGATCATCTTCTGGCCCACGGAGCCTGTGTCAACACCATGTGTTACAGTGGAAACGCCCCCATGCAAAACGTCCTCAAGGTGTTTTTTCAAATTTGGATTTATTTGACATATAAAAACACAATTCAGCCACACATGTAGATGCAATGCATTGAACATGATTGAGGATCAATCAGGAAAACTGGTTTCCAACCTCATTTCCATTGTGGTCCTCTGAAGGTGGTGGCCTACAAGGCGGATCACAAGCCAGAGAGGGTAGTTCGCTCTCTGCTCAACCACGGCTCCATCAGGGTGTGGCCTGGAGCACTGCCCGAGGTAAGAGCCAGAAGCGGCCACAACTATAAGCGGAAAAAGCAACTGCTTAGGGCCTTGTAATATTTTCTTATTAATTATATTAATTTTATTTAGTGAAGGGCACAGGCACTAGGGAAGGAATAGTGTTTTATGTTAGGAGTAGGAGTAAAAAAAAAAAAGATGTGAAGAACCTGGCAATACATCTTGAACATGTTTTGTAATTGTGTAATCTTGCTGTGCATTCAATCAGTCATTCAAGTGTTCATGATTGTGTATACTGTACATTTATGCAGAAATCACCTGCGGTTAAACAGATTGGTTCATATTTCATAAAAGTGTAATTAAATGAAATCGTCAGTATTCAATTGTTGTTGATGTAAACAGCCAATGATATAACTGTAACAGGATGTACAGTTGAGAAGGAACAGATAAAGTATGAACACTAAAACAGTTCACTGAATTCTTTCTTTCTCTCCTCAACGTGAAATAATGTTCTCACTGTGAGAAACTACCTCAATTCAATGAACCAGACCTGGGTTCAAATAATATTCGATATCATTTGAAACGCTTGATTGTGCTTGCCTGTTGAAACGATGGAACCAATTCAAAAGTCTCGTGCAAACCTTTCCCACCTGGCACTCAAGGCAGGCTAAAGCAACCGCTTGAAAGTATTTGAAAGATTGCAAAGAGTATTTGAACACAGGTCTGCTACTATTCACTGAACCCACCACGTGCTCTGGAACAAAATGCCTGACTCCTAATTAGGGAATGTTAATAGGAGATTAATTAGCACTAATTGCATAATTTCCAGTAAACCCCCAGAGGGTAGACCAATCTGTTCATCTCACCAAGTGTTTAATTACTTTAGTTTATTTCTTATATTCTATTGATGAGTCATAAGTCACAACCTCCTAAATCCAACATTTTTCATTTTTGTTTCTTAGGAGATCACAAAAATGAGAATTGGTTAAAAATATATAAAAAATGTATGCAGGCAATTGTTCCCTTTGCAATTATACAATTGGGAATATTTAATGTGCACCTGGAAGGGTAAGGTTTTAGGCTAGAAAATAGGCTAGAAAAATGATAAGCTATTGTTTATTTCCTTAACATGACCAAGTATCCAGAACCATGGCTTTGTTTACAAAGGCAGCCCAATTCTGATATTTTGTCCACTAATTGGTCCTCTTACCAATCAGATCAGATGTTTTTACATCAGATCTTTTTCAAAGCTTATCTGATTGGTCTAATGGCCAATTAGTGAAAAAATGTTTAACTGAATTGAACTGCTTGTGCAAACGGAGCCCATCTGGTTTCTAGTTTTAAGCAACGTGGTATTCATGACACATTGATGTATTTTCAGGTGCTAAAGTATTGCTGTGTCTCCCCACGCACCATTGAGGTTCTTCTGAATGCGTACGACCGCCTCAAGGTCACAGATGACTGGGTGGAGGCTGTTTCACCTGAGATGTTTAAGGTACGTTTCTCGAATCATAGTGATTCTACGGTATTCTATGCTGATATAATATGACTCTAACTGTCTGAGTGTTTTGTTTATCTCTCCCTCCAGGAACACAAGGGGTTCTATGAATCCGTCTTCTCCCTGCAGCATACCCCTCGCTCCCTACAGCACCTGGCTCGATGGAAGTTCAGGAACTACCTAGACGGGCGCGTGCACAAGGTGGTGCCACAGCTAGACCTGCCCACCTTCATCAAAAATTTCCTGCTGCTGGAGTTCAGAGACTATGTCCACTGAGTCAGAGATAGAGCCAGGATGTATATAAGCCCTAAACACTAAATATATGGTGATACATGGTATGATATGGTTAGAATGCCCAGCAATATGGAGCTCTGTATTGTATGTACACTCAGGACAAACACTAGGAATTCAGTCTGTCTGTGACAATATTAGTTTTTGCAGAGTGACACAGAAGGAGGATCATCATCATAGACCTACAGATGGTGGTACTACAGTAAGTACTACTGCTCCTGGATCCATTATCCTCGAGATTGCGGTGTGAGTAGTGTTCAGTAAATGGATACCATTATCTACAACAACATATGACAAAACACGTTTTAGACATCATTTGTGTCTCTACAATTGATTGTATTCATTTTATTACTATTTTCGTTGACAATTCAAAATTATTTTGCGTTACAGCAGAACCGTGTTATTCTGAGTCACCACAAGGCGGTGCTGTGGTCTTCAAACGACAAATGAGACGTACTTTATTGGATGGCTGGCTTCCTGTTTTTTTTTCTGTTTTATTTGTTAAAGAAGCGTCACGTGTAACCTTTTTTATTTGTAGTGCTATCAATGGCACTGAAATGTACATACGTAAAGTAATCTTACGTTGAAGGAGTACAAGGACATCGTTTACATATTTTGATATTGAGATTTTTTTCCAAAATGATCTGATTTCAGAGAAAAATAGAAGACTATTGTTTGGCTAAGCACCTTGTCATGTAATGGAGATTGTCCCACCTAGCTATCTTAAAATGAATGCACTAACTGTAAATCGTTCTGGATAAGAGCGTCTGCTAAATAACAAAAAAATATTACAAAATGTATGATCAATGTCAATATGATTTTATGGATATATAGTAAGTATTTGGTTGAGAATTACTACTACTTTTTTAAATAAATCCTAAATGAACAAATGTATGTGATACATGTGTATTGCTGTTAACTCCTTTCCTTTATGTCAGAGTATTTGTCCGAATATTTTAATTAGGCTAAATTATTAGAAGCCTATTTTATATCACTGGCATTAGACTAGTAATTTTGGAAATTATTCAATTAATTTATTATTTATTTATTAAGAGTTCATGAGAACAAATCTGAGAGACGGTTATGCAAAGACTCTGGTTATCTTATATTACAAAAAGTTTCAGTCAAATACAACACGCTAGTGATGGACATAAATCATGAACTCTTGAATAAGCAGTAAGCTATTGTGTTCAAAATTAGCAACAAGGTCGATCGATGTTTTTTAATCTAGCAAATAGTGGGATCGACAACAATTTAATGGATAACAAACAAAAAAGAATAAAATAACATGAATTTAATATAATGCAACGTAGCTTAGTATTTTTTACATTATTTGTGATTGAATTAAATCACAGAAATGTCGATGTAAAACCACTTAGGTGACTTAAGCGTTTCCAGTTGATAATTATGTGGTGAGGTCCAGTTGTGTGATTGTATGGGATCGAAAGAAGTAGCGTCCTTTTAAATACCAACCACCCGACTTGGGGAGAATGACCTGCGTGACAGAGGGTGGTGACACGGAGACGAGATGCTGACTTGGGTAATGAACCTGCCACATTGCGGCTCTTGAACTAGCTACGCTTTTCAATGTGCTTAGCGCATGAGGAGCTATAAGCCACATCAAAAGAAAGTAAACTTGCAACGAAAAATAATACAATTTTGAAATAAATGATATATTAGCAATATGTTAGAACTTGAATAAACATGACATTAAAGCTCCAAGGAAAGTCCATCACCCAGTTGTTATTGACATATACTAGCAACTAGGCTATAACAATAGTATTACTATTACAATAGCCTGATAATAAATGTAGCTGATCAAATAAACTTTTAGATTCCTAACTCATAAAATAAACCAATAATAAATCTAATGGATATAAATGCAGAAAGTATCACATTTCCGAGAGAAATGTGTTATATCTGTTCAATAGGGTATGGGGAGATTCTGATTGTAGACTATACAATCAGAAGTGAGTCCACTCTAAAAAAAAAAAAGAAAGGGAGAGAGGAGCGAGAGAGAGGAAAGCTATCTGGTTTCAATAGATCAAAGGTAGGTGCTGCTGAATGAGTCATTTGCAATTATAAGAATAATTAGCATCCTTTGGCCCTCCATTGCTAATCAGAGTCGGTTGGTGATATGTTTATGTCTTCATGCAATCAGACGGCCAGTTGGAGTGCCAAGCGCGTCCCCAGGACTCAATAGGGGCTAATCATCATCACGGATTGACATTTAAACGGTAAAATTATCTCCGATTAAATCAACACTTAAAAGAAAAGAGAAAAGTGATTTTTCCTCATTACACATTTTGATTTTAATAGAGACTTACAAGCATATAGAAAATGAGTGGCCAAAACCCTGAAAGCGCGCATTAATGACGCGTAATTGTAGCCTAACTATTCCATATTTTATTGGCAATTCGTTTAGGATGCATTCTCAAATTAGGTCTATTTTAATCATGCTAAATGGTTTACATAGACCACTATTTTAATGGTACAGCCATAGCCTCCAACACTTTAATAGCATATTGCATTTTGAATCGAATAAAGTTTAAATGTCTCCAAATGACACTTTTCAAAACTGCGCAGCCTCGTTCAAAAATTGCCGTTGACCTTACATGAATGTATTTAATCCGAATCTAATTTTGTACAGAATATCTCTCTCCAGGGAATAATTGTTACCGCACTTTTCTACGGCCAAACGCATTGTTTTACCCCGGGAGAATAGAAAAGCTTTTCTCTCTCAAAAGAGGAAAAACATCTGCCTCTCCTCCCTCCCCACTCCGATGCCATCCGTCCCAACATTTCAACAAAAGCACCGTTGTTTTATGTCGTACCTTGAATCCAAAGTAATTACTTATCATCAATCAAAATTAATAATAGCTGATTGGGTTGGTGTGGTCAACGATTATAGAAGGGGAAGGGCTGAAGCAGTCTCTCACACCGCTTCCAGTCAATGTGGACTGGGCAAAGGTGGTGGAGGGCTGGGGAGGGGGGCGACCCGTCTATTCGGTATCCACTGGGAAACTATCGCCTCTCAAGGCAACTAAAAAGTCAGAAGCTGAATAAGGAAATGAAGCGTAATTTGAAGAAGATGGATGAGTCCCCAGGGTAACACCCCCTTTCATTCCTCTCAAGCTCTCTCTCTCTCTGTGTGTGTGTGTGTGTGTGTGTGTGTGTGTGTGTGTGTGTGTGTGTGTGTGTGTGTGTGTGTGTGTGTGTGTGTGTGTGTGAAGGAGAGAGAGGGGGCGGGGGAGAGAGAGAGAGAGAGAGAGAGAGAGAGAGAGAGAGAGAGAGATGTGAAGGGAGGGGTAGAGCGTGTGTGTTTATGTCTCAGTGTGTGACAAATAGAGGTATAGGGAGGGGGCACAAAACAAGAAAACGACAGGTCGCAATAAGCTTGAGGACGTTTCGGAGAAGCTGGTTAGTCCACCGGATAATATCAAAGCGAAGGGACATTTAACTTCACTCGACCATCGAATCTAAGGTTTGGCTATTTGTTGAGGGAAAGAAGGAGCGCCTGAGTTTTCGATAAAGATAGTCACAATTTTCTTCGCAATGCAAAGACCGGGCGGCCAAGGGACGGCGTTTTCGATTGACTCCTTGATAGGAACTCCGCAACCTCGCCCGGGACACCTGCTCTACACGGGCTACCCGATGTTTATGCCATACAGACCCTTAATGATTCCTCAATCTTTATCTCATTCACATTTACCATCTGGCATACCTCCTTTGGCGCCGTTGGCATCTTTCGCTGGACGTCTTACCAACACATTCTGTGCGAGTTTGGGACAGGGGATGCCGTCCATGGTGGCTCTCACCACAACACTGCCAAGTTTTTCCGATCCGCCGGATAGTTTCTATCCTCCCCAAGAGCTCCCCGGACCTCGGTTAAGTGCCGACCCTGGAACGAGGAGACAGGAGAGCCCACACTCAGATGATCTCCATGGAAGGGACAAGGGGTCGGATTTACTCAACTTCTCGGAAACTTTTCAAACTATACCAGGTAAGCTCACTGCCTGTGTCCCTGCTCTGTCCATACGCTTCCATATTAGGTTGGCAAGTTGAGACCTCTATTGGGTAAAACGCGCTAGCGGCATCCGAATTAGAAGTTGGATCTAATCTAATTCCCAGAGATTTACGAAATCTCCACAAACGCATAGTTTCATAACAAACCACCATTTTGAAATGTGCAATAACTCGAATAGGTTAGCCTAACTCAAGTTAGTGACACACTGTTTTCTAATCTATTTCTTAATCACTAACGATCTTGACTTAGCCTTTAGGTATGCTATGTAATATCACGTTAATTCATAGGGTTGTTATGAATGGTAATAGGCCTACTCATTTCCTTTGACGAAAATATAGCAGAAATAAAACTCCAAACAGGCCTATTCCATTTTTATTTTAGAGACATTTGTAGTCTCTGTATTTATAATGTGTACTTGCGTTAATTTAACCTACATTTGTGGGGTAAACTTGTATTGGATCAAACTAATTGATTCTAATGTATGTTTCCTTTCTTCTTTTGCACGTTTTAGGTGAGACTAAATTGTACAGCTCAGACGATGAGAAGTTGGACCTCAAATCAGCGGACACGGCTTGCAGTGACAGAGAGGACAGCTCTGCCGTTGACAGCGAAAACGAAAGCGTATCCGATGGGAACAACTGTGGTGCTTTATCCCAAAAGAGTAAACTAAAACCCGGGTCGCAGGAAGCTCTACCGCCGGGAAGCTCAGTGGGGAAGAGCAGGAGGAGACGAACAGCTTTTACAAGCGAGCAGCTACTTGAACTTGAGAAGGAATTTCATTGTAAAAAGTACCTTTCGCTTACCGAACGCTCTCAAATAGCACACGCACTTAAATTGAGCGAGGTGCAGGTCAAGATTTGGTTCCAGAATCGTAGGGCCAAATGGAAAAGAATCAAAGCTGGCAACGTGAATAACAGGTCTGGAGAGCCTGTGAGAAACCCCAAAATTGTGGTCCCAATCCCAGTGCACGTCAACAGGTTTGCGGTGAGGAGTCAGCACCAACAGATAGAGCAAACAAGGCCATGACGAACTATACTGGCCTAAACTCATTTTGACAAAATAAAATTATGGGTTGTTAAATGCATGAAGCACAAAAACTGGATGACATTTTGTGGTCAGCGAGATTACTTTACATCAAGAGACATGTCATATCAACTGGACAACTAAGGATAATATGTTTTCTCTCCGCAGATTAATTAATTTTGTCGAATTAGGCCTATCTCATATTTTATTTATTGTTTTGTTAATTTGTAAATAGTATATGTGTCGGGTGACACAGACATGCACTATGAAATGAGATTGTAAAAATTCTTTTCTAAAATATTTATATCTAGCTAGGGCCTATAAATGTTAGGTTTATTATCTGCATGTGCTTTACTCGTTCGGTGAAGCTATTTCAAATTTATCGTATTTGGTACCGTTTTGTTTATCACATGTTGCATGTACCTTACAACGTTTTCATTTTGGTAGGCCACTGTAGGAATTGTATTCGCCAGCTGTTTGTGGAAAAAAAAGATGTGAAGGAAAATAAATAACCAAACAAAGAAATACTGTAAAGTATATTGACTTAATAAATCCATTTATATTAAATGTATCTATCTAAATGCATTATTATTGCTGGTTAAGCTGTAGTTTTAGAGATGGTGATTTGTGCTGTGTTTAGCCTCTGTCTGCTCTCAGAAAATGATCAGTCATCTCTCTGTCTATAGAATATATTTGCCTCTCATTCATGAAGTATAATATCACTAGGCTATTACATGACAGTGTATTTTAAGAGCGTACTAAAACATTAACTATAACAATAAACAAATACAACAACACCTAATAATACTATAATTGATCATTGATCATAATACCATAGGACTAACTGCAACAATACTTATGACAATTCAAATAATCTGATCAATCTCTAAATATTTGTTTTGCTTTATAAATTATAAGACTTAATCAAAAGAACAACTCGATTGTAATGCCACTTTATAGGCTTTAATAATCAGATGTTATTGATTTCGAATAGTAAGCTTGTAAGTAAATTACAATTCTGTGTTGTACACCTGTAATATCTAGCCAGCATTAATCTGAATACATTTTTGCAAACTAGGCCTGGGTTAGTTTGCAATGTAATAATACTGTATATTGTAGGTCTTGAAAAAATATTGGATAAATAAGTGGACGATTGATACTAAAAGGATGAATATGAAATTATATGCAGCTTCGCCTATATGCAAAGTCCAGCAGTTCTCCATATAGGCGTTGATGATAGCTACATTCAAATGAAGGTTCTTATTAAGCAGTCAAGAGAGAATAAAGGGAGAGAACAGGGTTTTGTGACTGGAAGCAGCAGTCATTTATCTCTCTTTAGGGGGCCATGTTGTCTCAAGGTGGAGTGATGGATCCCCATTAGAACGGTCATATTCTACACGTCGTAATGAACTTCAACATCAATCACTGTAAGAGAGGACGAGACCAGACCATAGAGAGTGAACACTGTCTGTGTGTGTGCCCGCGCGCGCAAAAAAAAATATGATTTTGAATGAGACTGAATTGTGTGTCCCAACAAGGTTAGTTGTACAAGACCCTGTGTGTGCGTGTGTGTGTTATTTATGCCAGCAGGTCTCAACTCATAAATACAGAGAAAAGTTTAACTTATTTTGATGTATAAGTAATTCATTTGATATCCGAGTTGGTACATTTCCATCAATTTCAATCCTAAGAAAGGAACAAAGAGAATTTTAAAAAGCTATCAATTCTTTTTTACAGGTGTATTCATACCTGTAAAAACTATTTATTTTAGGCTACATTTAGGCTACTGTGGTTGTTATAGTATTTACAGGTGCGCAAAGAGCATATCCAAGATATGGGTTGGTTTGAAAAACTTTAGGCTATAATAGATTTCCTGCAGGTGTTATCTCAGGTAGGTCTTGAATAACTGATCCACATGTCAACGGAGTTATCAAGCGCGATATTTGAATCCAGTCAAGAAATTAAGCTAATTAGCGACACCTGTTTTTGCATTTCTGCTGCTGCTGTCACATTGAAGTCATCTCAATCATGACGGCAATGATTAGGTAGCCTATAACGGAAATAGGTCAACGGATAAGATAACAATATTTAAATTAAATAGAATACAATTAATGCCTACTGATAAAACAATTAACTAAAAGTTGGTTAATTAATTTTCGACTTCAAATCTGCCAGAGCTGTTGAAGAGACTTCAACTCTGCTAGTTGTGGGTCGAGAGTGAATGTTTTGAGTCTCAACCTCCAATGACGCCAGAATGTTCGATGTGTGTTCTCGTGTTTAGGTGCTAATGGAGGGAACAGAGTTGTCGCGGGGAGGCAATGACACATCCCACTGGGCACGGACGTCTATTCCACGTTGGTTCAACGTAATTTCATAAAAATTACGTGAATACAACGTTGATTCAACCAGTGTGTGCCCAGTGGGACATACTGCACACAACGTTACAGGGAGCTAGAGCTATTCAAACTACACAAAAAAGTGGATGTCATCATGCAACATGCATCATCATATGACACAACTATAATTGACTCTGTCAAATGACTCTTTGAAATTTTATATTATTATTATTACCTTTATTTAACTAGGCAAGTCAGTTAAGAACAAATTCTTATTTTCAATGAAGGCCTAGGAACGGTGGGTTAACTGCCTTGTTCAGGGGCAGAACGACAGATTTTTACCTCGTCAGCTCAGGGATTCGATCGTGGAGCCACTAGGCTACCTGGCACAAAAGGACACAAAAACAAAGCCCAATAGATGTATTGTTACCAGAGAGTAAGGCGGTTATGATGCACAATTTGTTTAGGCTCACCCAATTCCTCGGATATCCTTTGTCTGCTTTTCTAGTTTTCTCTCTCAATCCAGGGTAGTTTTTGCATGGCAATTGAAGGTTTGAGTTTATGGTTAAAGTGTGCCTGCAAAGTTTCTTAAAGGGAGGGGACCATGGTAGGCTGGGCAAAATTTCAACCTCCGCTGGCCTCAGATGCCGGATGTGAGTTTGGACACAATATATCTCTTTGAACTGTTTCCAAATGGGGCTCCTATGATCCTGATATTATAATATATTACTGTAGCTATATTAATCAGCTCACAGTTTTAAACCAACATACTGCTCAAGATGGAAGGAAGAGATAGGGCTTCACATTTCTAGGACAACTGTATTTTAAACTGAACATCAGACATATTGTATGAGCTAGATCATTTCTTCCTTATGTCCTTCGAGGAAACAATAATAATCTGTTTTAGGCTGCCATTGAACTTCCATGACTGAACTTCAGTGATTGAATTGAAAAGATATCTGAGCACCACAGCCTCCAGCCTCTAACCCACAATAAGGCTAAGGGGAAGTTAATGTTAAGGCCTGTTGTCGGATTCGACCATGATATTTGTCTCAACAGCCCAACTGCATAGAGTGACCATCAAATGGCACGAGTAGCATTGCCATCTGACCAACCGTGGCAATGTGCAGTCATTTGTTTGTTGTCCACTTCATGCATCAAGATTGTGACACTGGGATGGTGATATAAGGATGGATGTTGTCATGGGCCAGTGATGGAAGATTTAATATTGTCCTAAAAGCTGACTAATCCTGGATTTCAAGTAGATGACATAGTATCAGAGTGTTATAGCTATTTCACACTAGGTGAGCTTATACACAATTAAAGAACAATGATGTACACCCTGCTGTAATACTGCAGTTATTGCAAGAGTTTTCAAGCTCTTGTGATTGTCTCTATATCTGTAGATGTTTAGGAGATGATGGGTCTTTGAGTTTAATGCAATGTATTTTCTATTGATGCCATAGTACATACACTCTCTACATATTTATTTGGACAGTAAACTAAAAACGTTTAATTTGGCTCTTTACTACAGCATTTTGGATTTGAGATCAAATGTTTTATACGAGGCGACAGTACAGAATGTGACCTTTCATTTGAGGGTATTTTCATACATATCTGTTTTACTGTTTAGAAAGTAATGGTACCTTTTGTATGTAGTCCCCCCATTCGAAGGTGTCATACGTTTTTTGATAAATTCACTTACTGTTGTGTATTACATTTTGACAAAAATGTAATATTTCGACCAATATTCATTGCACGCAATGACTACATCAAACTTGTGACTACAAACTTGTTGGATGCGTTTGCAGTTTATTTTTCTTGTGTTATGTTGTGCCCAATATACAGTGCCAATTAAAAGGTTGGACATACCTACTCATTCAAGGGTTTTTCTTTGTTTTTACTATATTCTACATTGCAGTAAAAAAAAAGCTCTGACGAAGGCCCGTGAGGCCGATACGTAAAGCTTATTAAAGAGCAGTGATTCTATCAAGAGCAGTGATTCTATCAAGAGCAGTGATTCTATCAAGAGCAGTGTGCGGGTTTCTTCTTTTTTTCTCAAAATAATAGTAAAGACATCAAAACTATGAAATAACACATATGGAATCATGTAGTAAATAAAAAAGTGTTAAACAAATTAAAATGATTTTATATTTTATATTCCTCAAAGTAGCCACCCTTTGCCTTGATGCTTTGCACACTCTTGGCATTCTCTCAACCAGCTTCATGAGGTAGTTAACTGGAATGCACTCCCTGCCAAGCTTGTAGTGTTATACCCAAGAAGACTTGAGGCTGTAATCGCTGCCAAAGGTGCTTCAAGAAAGTACTGAGTAAAGGGTCTTATATTTCAGTTTTTAAATTTGTAATAAATTAGCAAATATTTCTAAAATCCTGTTTTTGCTTTGTCATCATGGGTATTGTTTGTAGATTGATAAGGAAAAAAACTATGTAATGCATTTTAGAATAAGGTTGTAACCTAACAAAATGTGGTAAAAATTAATGTGTCTGAATACTTTTCAAAGACAGAGTATACAGTTTAAATCAGAAGTTTGGAGTCATTAAAACTCATTTTTCAACCACTCCACAAATTTCTTGTTAACAAACTATAGTTTTGGCAAGTCGGTTAGGACATCTACTTTGTGCACGACACAAGTAATATTTCCAGCAATTCTTTACAGACAGATTATTTCACTTCTAATTCACTGTATCCGAATTCCAGTGGGTCAGAAGTTTACATACACTCAATTAGTATTTGGTAGGATTGCCTTGTTTAACTTGGGTCAAATGTGTTGGGTAGCCTTCCACAAGCTTCCCACAATAAGTTGGGTGAATTTTGACTCATTCCTCCTGACAGAGCTGGTGTAACTGAGTCAGGTTTGCAGGCCTCCTTGCTTGCACATGCTTTTTCAGTTCTGCCCACACATTTTCTATGGAATTGAGGTCAGGATTTTGTGATGGCCCTCCAATACCTTGACTTTGTTGACCTTAAGCCATTTTGCCACGACTTTGGACGCATGCTTGGGGTCATTGTCTATTTGGAAGACCCATTTTCGAGCATGCTTTATCTTCCTGACTGATGTCTTGAGATGTTGCTTGAATATATACACATCATTTCCCTTCCTCATAATGCCATCTGTTTTGTGAAGTGCACCAGTCCCTCTTGCAGCAAGCACCCCCACAACATGATGCTGCCACCCCCGTGCTTCACGGTTGGGATGGTGTTCTTCGGCTTGCAAGTCTCCCCATTTTCCCTCCAAACATAACAATGGTCATTATGGCCAAACAGTTTTGTTTTTGTTTCATCAGACCAGAGGACATTTCTACAAAAAGTACAATCTTTGTCCCCATGTGCAGTTGCAAACCGTAGTCTGGCTTTTTTATGCCGTTTTTGGAGCAGCGGCTTCTTCCTTGCTGAGCGACCTTTCAGGTTATGTCGATATAGGACTCGTTTTACTGTGGAAATAGATACTTTTGTACCTGTTTCCTCCAGCATCTTCACAAGGTCCTTTGTTGTTGTTCTGGGATTGATTTGCACTTTTCGCACAAAAGTACGTTCATCTCTAGGAGACAGAATGCATCTCCTTCCTGAGCGGAATGATGGCTGCGTGGTCCCATGGTGTTTATACTTGCGTACTGTTGTTTGTATAGATGAACGTCGTACCTTCAGGAGTTTGGGAATTGCTCCCAAGGATGAACCAGACTTGTGGAGGTCTACCATTTTTTTCTTAGGTCTTGGCTGATTTCTTTTGATTTTCCCATGATGTCAAGAAAAAGAGGCACTGAGTTTGAAGGTAGGCCTTGAAATACACCCACAGGTACACCTCCAATTGACTCAAATTATGTCAATTAGCCTATCAGAAGCTTCTAAAGCCATTACATAATTTTCTGGAATTTTCCAAGCTGTTTAAAGGCACAGTCAACTTAGTGTATTTAAACTTTTGACCCACTTAAATTGTGATACAGTGAATTATAAGTGAAATAATCTGTCTGCAAACAATTGTCGGAAAAATTATCTGTGTCATGCACAAAGTAGATGTCCTAACCGACTTGCCAAAACTATAGTTTGTTAACAAGAAATTCTGGAGTGGTTGAAAAAACTTTTTTAACGTTTTAATGACTCCAACCTAAGTGTATGTAAACTTCCGACTTCAACTGTATATATATATATATATATATATATATATATATATATATATATATATATATATATACATATATATATACATATATATTCAACTGTATATATATATATTCAACTGTATATATATTCTATACATGTAATACAACTCCAAAATATCAATAAACTGACAGTACATGTGTCTGTGTCTCTCTCTCTCTCTTTGTTTTCTCCCTCTGTCCACTACGCTTGACTGCTGGAGCAGCAGCTGAGATGTCTGTGCTGCTAAGTCTAGCACCACTGGGACCAGAAGACCACACTGCCTGTGCTGGGCCCACAACCTCCTTGGCCTAGGGTAACACTTTATTTTAAGGCATTTTTAAGGCATTTACTACACTGTTTTCTCACCATTTATTAATCATTACTTTTGTAAATATTAGTAAGCCAGTTATTCACGCGTGCATCCTGTCTTCTTTTAACAGGTACAGCAGGAATGTCCATATGTGTGTGAAATTATACTGGCCACTCAAAACATTTATAAACTATTTATAAAGTATGAATATCACTCACTTTAGATTAGGCACTGCAAAAAATAATGATTAGTAAATAGTTTATTCATGTGGGAGTAATGATTAGGAAATAGTAAACACACAATTTATAAATGCCTTATAAATTGTTTATTACTGAAACTTAAAATAAAGTGTTACCCCATTGGCTTATTTAATACCATATGACATTCTAACTATACTTCAAATTAGTGCATTTCAAGTGTTCCCCCTGCTCACTGTTTATATATTAGGCTACGAAGGAGACAGAGAGACTGTCAATTCCTTAACCTCTTGAGACTAGGGGGCAGTATTTTGATGTTTGGATAAAAAATGTACCCAAATGAAACTGCCTATTTCTCAGGCCCAGAAGCTAGAATATGCATAGCATTGGCAGATTATGATAGAAAACACTCCAAAGTTTCCAAAACTGTCAAAATATTGTCTGTGAGTATAACAGAACTGATATTGCAGGCTAAAACAGGAGGAAAATCCAACCAGGAAGTGCTGTTATCCTGAAACCTCTCTGTTCCATTGCATGCCTTCCCTCCATTTAAAGGGATATCAACCAGATTCCGTTCCCTACGGCTTCCACATGGTATGAACAGTCTTTAGACATAGTTTCAGGCTTTTATTCTGAAAAAATGAGCGAGATTGATCACATCGCGTCAGTGGATAGCTGTGTGTCCCCAAAGTTTTGCATGCGCGAGCAGGTTGGAGCAGATCTTTTCTCTCTCTCTCCTATTGAAAAAGCTACCGTCCGGTTGAAATATTATCGATTATTTATTGTAAAAACAACCTGAGGATTGATTATAAAAAACGTTTGACATGTTTCTATGAACTTTACGGATACTATTTGGAATTTTCGTCTGCCCGTCGTGACCTGCACGAGCCTGTGGATTACTGGACAAAACATGCCAACCAAATGGAGGTTTTTGGATATAAAAATAATCTTTATGGAACAAAACAAACATTTATTGTGTAACTGGGAGTCTCATGAGTGCAAACATCCGAAGATAATACAAGGTAAGCGATTAATTTGATTGCTTTTCTGACTTTCGTGACCAATCTACTTTGCTGCTAGCAGTTTGTAATGTTTTTTCTGCTGAGAGAGCTGTCCTAACATTGGTTTGGTTTGCTTTCGCTGTTAAGCTTCTTTTTTTTAATCTGACACGACAGGTGGATAAAACAACAAGCTAAGCTGTGTTTTGATATATTGCACTTGTGATTTCATGAAAATTAAATATTTTTAGTAATTTAATTTGAATTTGGCGCTCTGCAATTCAGCGGATGTTGACGAAAATGATCCCGCTAAAGGGATGGGTGCGCCAAGAAGTTAATGGTTATGGCTGTGTAATACAGTCAATGGCTACATTAAGGAACTGCAGTCTCTCTCTCTCCCTTTCTCTCTCTTTGTCTTCTTCTATTGAATTCAATACACAATCGTCTGTTCTGTGTTTATCAAAGAACGATGCCAGGACAAGTTTAAGTGGATGCGGATCGATTTTCAGTACTGTGCTTGGTTTGACAGTGCCGCTCGCGTAAACGTATCTTTCTGCCAAGAAGTGACGGGCCTTTCAGCGAATGAAGTAAGCGGAATATACTGTAGGCGGGACTTTCCAGCCTTCAGGGTGGTGGCTATGTAATGTAATCAGACACCAGAGCCACTTGTTACTACAGCTCATAAACTCACTCACTGGGCTGAAGAGACTGAGATTCAGAAGCGAATAAACATTGATAAAACAATACAAATTCACAGACATTCTCCGAATTGACCTTTATTGTACTACATGATGACTTGTGTTTAGTAAAAAGCACTGTATACATGTCTAGTAGATGGCTATTGCCTTATTGTGTTATAAAAGTCAGTCTAACGACTTGTTTAGAATATATTGCAAGTACTCTAGTGTCTTAAATGTTCCCCGAATATCCCTTCCCATTAAATTCTCTGGCAACTACAGTAGGTATATTATATATTATTATATACCTACTATATATAGGTATACAATATATTTCATACAATATACAAGGCTAAATATTAGGCCTAACTGGCAGCATGATCTGTGTCAGTGTGCGTGTCTTTCTCTTTTTTCTTCCTACCTCCACTGCACCACAGCAGCTGATCTGTCATTTCTCACAGACACAGACACAGCGCTCAGACCAGCGGAACCAGAACCTTCAGAAAATAAGTCAGTTCATTTCACACATTTATCAGTATCGGTATCAAGAGCGCATTTTTTGGTCTCTAACTTTTATGGCACAACCTTTCAGTTTTTCTGTTTTGACTGAGTGACTGACAGAGTCAGAGGGAGTCTCACTCTCCTTGATAATGTGCGTTTGACTATGAATGTGAATTTGCGCCACCGCAGCTCAGCTAGTCATTTGGCTGACCTGTTGCCCACTGGTCAGCCAAATGCTCAATATACACTGAAACGCAACATGCAACAATTTAAACAATTTTACTGAGTTATAGTTCATATAAGGAAATCAGTCAATTGAAATTAATGAATTAAGCCCTAATCTATGGATTTTACATGACTGGGCAGGGGTGCATCCATGGACGAGAATGAGTTTTTCTCCACAAAAGGGCTTTTCTAAAGACAGAAATACTCGTCAGTTTCATTCCACCCCAATAAAAGATGGTCCAGCCCTTCTAGTATTTGCCAGAATTGCCAAACAGACAATCCACCCATGACATTTGTTGTAAATAAGAGTAGAATATGTTTCTGAACACCTCTACATTAATGTGGACGCTACCATGATTGCGGATTACTTTGAATGAATCGTGAATAATGATGACTGAGAAAGTTACAGTTGCACAAAGGTCATGTCCCCAAAACATGCTGACCTCTCACCATTACCAATAACATTGTAGGATAGGAGAAACAGTTGATACAGTATTTATACCACTGTAATTTTCACACTCATCATGATTTACGATTAATTCATAATTATCCGTTATCCTGGTAGCATCCACATTATTTTCTTATGTACAGTAAGCGTGAATCCAAAATGACACAATACATTATTTAAACATAACTCCGAAAAACTGGAAATACATCCAACAAGTTTGTAAAATCATCAAATACTAAACTTTTGAAAACATTTACCACACTATAATACAAATACATGTCCATCAAGTGCTTTCATTTCTAAACGGGGAGGCACACAAAAACACGCAAATAAAAGGTGACGTTCTGTCTGTACTGTCGTCTCATATAAAATATTTGATCTCAAATCCAAAATTAGCTTCAATGGGGAAATAAATACATAGGGGCGTGTACACCTAAATACAGCACCTCACTGAGAAGAGTAACATAATTTACTACTTGAATCACAAATGAACACATTATACATGTCCATGAGATCTACATTCAGTTCAGATAGTATCCTTGTGGAGAGAGGGAGAGACCTTTCCATCTCATTACCATCCCTCACAGTGAGTGTACAGACACACAGACCAGAGGCATGTCTGACTTCTGGGTCTGGATGCTGGACACCACCTGCACATCTCCACATCTCCAACAGTGATTTCTTAAAATGAAATCTGCTCCTGTACATGTATGTTCCTAGAGAGACGTACATAGGTAATCAGACCATCCCATCTGTGTGCCCACGCCAGAGCCCTGACCTCCTGGGAGGATCTTCATGCCGGACGTCCCCCTCTCCATCTCCAACCGTGATATATGGGCAGATGCATCAAATCGCACAAGATAAACAAGCACTGAGTTTCATCAGGGCCATCATAGCTTTAATTTGGCTGCCTAATGAGTCAGATCCAGTGGCGGAGATAAGAGTTGTCAGAGGCCCGGCTCTAATGAATTTCTTGCCACTTGTAATCAAGGTTGCCTGTCTGAGGGGGGATGATTAATGGAACCCTGGAGGATTCCCTCGGCCCTCAGCCTTCATTACAGCTAATGCATTCTCAGGCAAATTAACAGTGGCGAAAAGAAACGCGCGAACATGAGCCAAGGGGGGCAAAGAGAGCGAGAGATGGAATGAGGGGGCAGAGATAAGTAGGGAGAGGGAAGGGGGAGAGAATGGAAGAGGGATGGAGGGAGGGATGGGGGAGAAAGAGATGTTAAGGGGGAGGGAGATGGAGAGGGAAGAGAGAGATGGAGAGAAGGGGATAAGGAGATTGAGAGATGTCGAGAAAGAGGGAGAGATGTGAAGAAAAGAAACAGGGCTGGATGGAGAGTAAAATGAAGGCTGTATGAAGGGAAGAAAGAGGTAGAGAGGGAGGGAAAGACATTTGTGTTTGCTTAGATACTCTGATTAAGGAGAGGCAGCGATACGGAGATGAGTGTGGAGAAATGGGTAGGAGGGGACAGGTCCGATTGGGGAAGGATATAACATGGACATCAGGTTACACATGATGGAGGGGGGAATTATAAATGGATATTCAGGAGCTTGTCAGGAAGGACTGAGGATGAATGCCCATGAGAAGTGGTCAGGAGGGAAGGTAACAATATAGACATAATTACTGGTCAAAGGGGAAAAGGTTAAAGCTTGGTCCCAGATCCATTAGTCAGATCTAAAGCCTAGGATGTATTCCACACTTTCAGTAGAAACACAGAAACAAGCATGCTAACAAATACCTTTATTGGTTTATAACTGAGGTATTATATTCGTGGCAATTAAACTGGAATTCAACAGAAATGGTTTCGATCAGCAGATTTTTGCCTTTCTTATATGAAAACAATAAAATATTGAAAGAGTCATACTAATTGGCAACCATGCATATGATAGGCAACTATAGTTAAACAGTTTGCACAGCAAGCACACAGTAAACAATTACCTTGTGATTAGGTAGCGCAACACAAGATTTTTAATTAATGCTGGTAAATATGTTCTTGTCAGGTGTTTGTGTAGCCATCCATCAGAGGAAAACCCTCCTCTGCAATCTGGGAGGTGATTTGTCTGAGCCAAGGTGGGCAGCACAGAACACTCCTCAGTGTTTAGCTACCTCCTACTGTATGCAATAAAAAAAAGAGGGTTCTGTACACCAAGGGAGAAAACGTTTTGAAATCAAATCAAAGTTTATTGGTGGCGTACACAGATGTTATCGCAGGTGCAGTGAAATGCTTGTGTTTCTAGCTCCAACAGTGCAGTTAATACCGAGCAATAAAACATTTAAAAAACAATACACAAATAATCCAGAAAAATTAAGAAATATCAGAACGAGCAATACCAGAGACCGGAATAATACCAGAGACCGGAATATATATATACATAAAGTGCTCTTGGAAAGTATCTAGACCCCTTTACTTTTACAGCATTATTCGAAAATGGATTACATTTAAAAAAAATCCTCATCAATATACACAATAACAAAAAACAGAATGACAAAGCAAAAACAAGTTTTTTAGTTTTGCAAAAACAGAAATACCTTATTTATATAAGTATTCAGACCCTTTGCTATGCGACTCGAAATTGAGCTCAGGTGCATCCTGTTTCCATTGATCATCATTGAGATGTTCCACAACTTGATTGGAGTCCACCTGTGGTAAATTCAATTGATTGGACATGATTTGGAAAGGCACACAGCTGTCTGTATAAGCTCCCACAGTTGACAATGTACGTCAGAGCAAAAACCAAGCCATGAGGTCGAAGGAATTGTCCGTAGAGCCCCGAGACAGGATTGTGTTATTTCATAGTTTTGAGGTATTCACTATTATTCTGCAATTTAGAACATAGTAAAAATAAGAAAAACCATTGAATGAGTAGGTGTGTCTAAACGTTTGACTGGTACTGTATATATATACTCTACATATTGAACAAAAAAATTAACAACATTCAGCAATTTCAACATTTTTACTGAGTTACAGTTCAAATAAGAAAATCAGCCAATTTAAATCAATTCATTAGGCCCTAATCTATGTATTTCACATGACTTGGGAGCCAGGCCCACCCACTGGGGAGCCAGGCCCAGCAAATCAGAGTTTTTCACCCACAAAAGAGCTTAATTACAGACAGAAAAACTCCTCCTTTCACCAGCTGTCCGGGTGGCGGGCATCAAACGATCCCACAGGTGAACATGGTGGATGTGGATGTCCTGGGTTGACATGGTTACACCTGGTTGTGAGGCCGGTTGGATGTACTGGCAAATTCTCTAAAATGACGTTGGAGGTGGCTTATGGTAGAGAAGTGAACATTAAATGATCTAGCAACAGTTCTGTTGGACACTCCTGCATTCAGCACACCAATTGCACGTTCCCTCAAAACTTGAGACATCTGTGGCATTGTGTTGTGTGACAAAACTGCACATTTAGAGTTGCCTTTTCCTGTCCCCAGCACAAAGTGCACATGTTTAATGATCATGCTGTTTCATCAGCTTCTTGATATGCCAAACCTGTTGAATGAATTGCCTTGGGTAAAGGACAAATGCTCACTAACAGGGAAGTAAACACATTTGTGCACCTAATTTCAGAGAAACAAGCTTTTTGTGTGTATGGAACATTTATGGGATCTTTTATTTCAGCTCATGAAACATGGAACCAACACTTTACATGTTGTGTTAATATTTTGTTCAGTATAGTTAAGCAATAATCCATGAGGAGGTGTGGTATATGGCCAATACTGTGTACAACGGCTAAGGGCTGTTCTTACGCATGACGCAACACGGAGTTCCTGGATACTGCTCTAAAGCCATGGTACAAGTTGAAATCAGAAGTTTACATACACCTTAGCCAAATACATTTAAATTCAGTTTTTCACCATTTCTGACATTTTAATCAGAGTAAAAACTATCTGTCTTAGGTCAGATAGGATCACCACTTTACTTTAAGAATGTGAAATGTCAGAATAAGACTAAAGAGAATGATATATTTCAGCTTTTATTTCTTTCATCACATTCCCAGTGGGTCAGAAGTTTACATACACTCAATTAGTATTTGGTAGCATTGCTTTAAAACTGTTTAACTTGGGTCAAACGTTTCGGGTAGCCTTCCACAAGCTTCCCACAATAAGTTGGGTGAATTTTGGCCCATTCCTCCTGACAGCGCTGGTGTAACTGAGTCAGGTTTGTAGACCTCCTTGCTCGCACACGCTTTTTCAGTTCTGCCCACAAATGTTCTATAGGATTGAGGTCAGGGCTTAGTGACGGCCACTCCAATACCTTGACTTTGTTGTCCTTAAGCCATTTTGCCACAACTTTGGAAGTATGCTTGGGGTCATTGTCCATTTGGAAGCCCCATTTGCAACCAAGCTTTAACTTCCTGACTGATGTGTTGAGATGTTGCTTCAATATATCCACATAATTTTCCTTTCTCATAATGCCATCTATTTTGTGAAGTGCACCAGTCACTCCTGCAGCAAAGCACCCCCAAAACATGATGCTGTCACCCCTGTGCTTCACGGTTGGGATGGCGTTCTTTGGCTTGCAAGCCTCCCCCTTTTTCCTCCAAACATAACAATGGTCATTGTGGCCAAACAGCTTTATTTTTGTTTCATCAGACCAGAGGACATTTCTCCAAAAAGTACAATCTTTGTCCCCATGTGCAGTTGCAAACCATAGTCTGGCTGTTTTATGGCAGTTTTGGAGCAGTGGCTTCTTCCTTGCTGAGCGAACTTTCTGGTTATGTCGATATAGGACACGTTCTACTGTGGAAATAGACACTTTTGTACCTGTTTCCTCCAGCATCTTCAAAAGGTCCTTTGCTGTTGTTCTGGGATTGATTTGCACTTTTCACACCAAAGTGCGTTCATCTCTCGGAGACATACATCCACAGGTACACCTCCAATTAGCCTATCAGAAGCGTCTAAAGCCATGACATAATTTTCTGGAATTGTCTAAGCTGTTTAAAGGCACAGTCAACTTAGTGTATGTAAACTTCTGACCCACTGGAATTGTGATACAATGAACTATAAGTGAAATAATCTGTCCGTAAACAATATTTGGAAAAATTTAAAAATTACTTAGTAGATAACCGACTTGCCAAAACTATAGTTTGTAAACAAGACATTTTTGGAGTGGTTGAAAAACGAGTTATAATGACTCCAACCTAAGTGTATATTGGCCATATACTACAAACCTAAGAGGGGCCTTATTGCTATTATAAACTGGTTACCAACGTAATTAGAGCTGTAAAAATAAATGTTTTGTCATACACGCTGTATAGGGTCTGATATAGCATGGCTGTCAGCAAATCAGCATTCAGGGCTCGAACCACCCAGTTTATATATATATATATATATATATATATATATATATATATATATATATATATACATACATACAGTACTATCGTACTCTAAATTGTAGCTTTATCGACGCTGATAATTCAAGTATGTTGAAATACTGCTTGTTTTCCGTAATACTGGGCTTTCCACCCTCATGCTAGCTAGTAGTACCCACAGCAGCCATTATGGAATGACACATTGTGTTGAACAACAAAAGAGCTGATTGCCTGACACTGCCATTCCAAAATGGCAACAGTGGCCATTGCTAGCCTTCTGACCCCAGTGCCGCTCAGTGTAAACAACCGTAACGGTAGGGTCGGTATCTTCTGGCAACACCACTAACCAAACAACAGTGCTAGGTGCATGGGAATTTGAATAAGCAAATCTAAATATCTTAGATTTTACCCAGACCTCAAAAGGGGTCTCCTGATGTGGTTTACACATTGTTATGGATTTCTAACATCTAATTTGTTGTTTTTCTATTAAAACAGTGTGACTTTGAGAGCGAAACCCCCCAACATTGGACAAATCTGAAACCTGTGAATTTCTGACTCAGTTGACAGCCTCATTTGTCTGTTTCAATAGTAGGTCTACTATTAGCCTACTTGCAAAGGACAGCTTGGGTTGGCCTGACTGTGAAAGACCAAAATGGGATTCATCATTTTAGGTCATTCAGAGTTTATGGCATTGTTCCTCACTGAATTTTTCAAACACGGCACCTTTCCATCACCGTGTGGACCGTTTGGGAACTTTTTGGCAAAATTAGTTTATACACACTTCTCCAGGCACCACTACACCACTGGTGCTGACATTGTATGGGCTACTCTCTCAACTAAGTGTGTGTGTAAGCACTTTAAACACAAACATGTGGCTGTATCACCACCAACCGTCTGCAAAGCGGAAGGAAGAAGGAAAGAGAAGACAAACAGGGAATAAAAGACAACAGAAGAGAAAACCGAGAGGTGAAGCACAGAGTCCCCCCCCTGTATTAGCGAGAGCAGATAAGCTGAAAATGAGGAGTGGATTAGTGGTGTGCTTTGACTCGTCTCGACACTGAGACCTTTCACTTTCTCCCGCCGCGTCATAATGCCTGTCATGCTGCCCGACACTAAGCCTGGCTCTTTATCTTAATCCCCCTTACTAAGAGACTATTTGGACTATTGGGGGGCCCCATGAGCAGGAAGTGGAAGGGTAGAGGGGGCAACACCACTTAGCTGAAGGGCTGGCAGAGGAAGGACGCGTCAGAGCTCTGTCCTCTGTCAAGCTCTGGTACTCCTGAAACACAATAATAACTATGGTATTCACACAATACACATTAATACCAGTTGGAATACACTAAACATTAATACTAACGGACTACACAACGTACACCAACAGGCTATCCTCAGTGTCCCAAAACTGCTGCTCATTTGAAACACAGTACTAGGAGTGGATTGTCTTTATTGTCTAACTTCAATGGATCTGACTGAGTGAAGCTGGCTATTGATCCTACATCCATGACCTACTGTATATAGAATAATACTTTTAAATGCATTAATCCTAGATATTGAAACAGGAAATCATATATTGGCACATCACATACTCATCCATGTACAGTATATCACACATACGTTTAGGTAGGAAGTGCCATTAAGAAAATGGAGGGCTTGTGTAAGACAGCTGAGTTTGAAACGTTGCCTTGGGA
This sequence comes from Oncorhynchus mykiss, assembly GCF_057628025.1. Taxonomy (NCBI): domain Eukaryota; kingdom Metazoa; phylum Chordata; class Actinopteri; order Salmoniformes; family Salmonidae; genus Oncorhynchus; species Oncorhynchus mykiss. The sequence goes on from NC_143049.1 coordinate 14,364,923, forward strand.
GTGGCCCCATGGTTTTAAGAGCGGTCGCAACGTAAGCTTCTGCTTCAGATGATGCTAGCACATAGAGTACATACACACGTACATCACTTACACAAGTCAGCCAAAGAAGATGCAAAGAGAGAGACACATTTCAAACATTTTGTTATTTCCCTAATCCAGGAAAGGCTACATTGTTTTATTGGAGTGTTTGATGAATAGGTCAAAGGTCAGCCAAGCATCCAAGCACACAACAGCTAACTCTTTAGCTTTATGCTTTGTTTCACGTTCAGAAACGTAAAGAGAGAAAAAAAATACAATAGGAAAATGAAACAAAAAAAAAAGAAAAACAATATTTACATACTGCATTATAAATATGTCAAATGTACATCATTATACACAAAGTACCTCAAATGGTCAGATAATGTAGCTACATTGAGACCTAACCAAAGTACCTAAAAATATGCTTGAGAACAATGAAGAAAAAAACATTGAAAAGATATCAAAATAGGGTTTACAAGTCAAGGAAGACTGACTGTAAAAAAACAAAAATATTTTCAAATTGTTTGACTGGGAGCTTGTCTGGTCATAGAGAATTTTGGACCCGTATCTACGTCCTGGGTACGTCCAAAATAGTAACCTACTCCCTTTATAGTGGACTACTTTTGACCAGGTATCGCATTGAACTCTGGTTAAAAGTGGTGCACTATTTAGGGAATAGGGTGCCATATCAGAACAGCCCGTCTTTGGGGGCGGGGGGGGGGAACATTTTGCTTAGAATAATGGTTATAGTTATAGTCAGGCAACGTTAAGAGTAGTGGGGAAGGGAAATATTACAAGGGTGAATATGGTCCTATGGCATCAGGTAAGTATATACCTCAAACTCCTCTATAGGAAATAATCTACTACCATATATCAGACATACGTTGAAATGTACTTGAGAATTCATTGAAATACATTGGTGCCGTGGTGGTTTGTACACGTACTGTACACCTACTGTACACCAAAGGAAAAGGCCAACTCGTCCATGTAGTTATAACGTAAGGCTGTCTACAAGCTCTGTTGACCATCAGTCTAAATGTCATTTGGTTGAATCTGAAGGCCAATTCAGGACAACAGGGATGAAAGTGTATACTGTATTTTGACACTATTCCTGATTGACCACAACTTTATATCTTGTGGGTTTGAATAAACTACAAATACCGAGGGAACACAGCGGGAGGGCAAAGCTGGTTGAAATGTCCTCATTACAACCAGTTTATAATATGGTTGTAACCAGGTTGTACTGACGTAATTCCAACCAGTTTAGCCTGCTGGGAAATAACAAAACCATGTAGGTAATGTAACAGGGTTAATATGAAGAGCCTTTGCCCTGTAAACATAAACACTGCCATAGTCAATTTAAAGACCAGAAAACTGGGTTTTAATTTCAAACCTTAAAACGGCAGAAGAGCGAGGAAAATGAAATGTCTCTATATACTTTATGCCAATACCACTTGAATGTTCCTGTTGTGAAAGTCCCTCCTCCATCTTGTTTTGTCTCGTCTAAGTACTTATATATACACATATGATATTATCATGAAGAATTACCATAAAAACTGTCAAGTTATCTTGGCTTTTCTTTCCATCCCATCTTGACCCTTTTAGTCTCTATCTCCATGGTTTGACACTTGAATGTATCTGTTTTGGTCCCTTGAGTAAGGGTGAGCGGTTGGATGGTTCGTTAAAGTCACAATAGTTGTAGAGGAATTGAGAGGGAACGCTTCAAAACGACTCCAGTAGTCAACGTTAATCCACACCACTTCAGGATAAGTCTTATTGGAGGACGAGCTACTGTTAACCAGGGGTTGGAACCAACCAAAATTACTTTCCAATCGTTTTGTTCTGAACAGAACCACTATTTATTTTATTCCGTTCCACTGTTCCGACCAGCAAAATAAAGTACTGAACCAGTTAGAATCCCCAAAAAGTACTGTTTTCTATCATTCCTTTTTGGCCTGTGTAATGAACAGTTTTTTTTTACATTTAGTTCATTAAATTACTTCACCAATCAGTGCAGATAGTGCAGCTTGCTATGGAGCGGGCAAACTAGTTGTTTACATGCGTGATGAACAGACAAGTGTAGGGGGCGAGATGCGATTCCCCCGGGTGGGGAGAGTGAGAGGGTGGAGGAGGAGGCGTGGCTTGGTATGACATGCATTCTCCGAATTCAACCCGCCGAATTATAGCCTACCTACAGAGGAGCGGTTTCTATGCAAGCGCTGGGCCTTGGTGGTCGGTGAGTCCGGTCCACTCTGAGAGTTCCGAGGTGGCTTAATGCTGGACCAGAGCTAGTTAACAAGCTTGTTTGTGCAGACCGGCACCAGAATTAAAAACACGCCTTCCTTTTCGTAGTTAATAAATCCAATGTGAAACATGATAACTATAGTATCCTTAACTAGCATTGAAAAAAAGTGAATCCATTCTTCTCTAGCCAATAAAAAAAATCTCTCCCAATCTTCTGAATCACACTTGTAATGTCAGTACAGTAGCCTATGCTTCGGAGGGGGAGGGGTAGGTAGCCTAAACACGTACAGGCAAAGATTTCCAGCTTGCAGGCAGACACTGGAATACGTTTCTGAGTGACAGAGTGAGGGCTTTGCATAGGCTCTTGGTTACGTAAACGTTATTAACCGGTTCCCATGCTTTTAAAATAACAGGTCTGTTCTGGAACAGTATAGATCATTTCCTCACTTCTGTTTCACAAAAAAAATATTTTCCTGTTTTCAGTTCCAACCCCTGCTTGTTACAGTGGTCTGTACTTGCAAACACCTTTTTTGCTCCAAAACCCTTTTAGTCAAACAACTATAAATGCTAGCCTTTTCTCCCAATGGTGTCCTACACAGATTTACCCAGTCACTTCCTCTCTCTCTTTCACTCACACAGAAGCACACGCGCACACACCCACACACGCACCACATAGTTGTTCACAGCAACAAAAGACAATTATGAGTACCAATATACAGGGCCTTCGGCTACAAGAGGTGAACAGACATTCCATTATGCCTGCAGGGGCCAGGTTATGTGATCTGTGTCAAATAGTTATCAACACTCTTCAAATCCATCCAAAAATTACTCCAACAAAGATCTCTTAATGATACAATTTCCTTCCTTCAATCATTCCTCTGAATGATTTCTGATTGAAGAGGCATCTTTTTTTTTTTTTTTTACAAAAAACAATCGACACGATGCTCATAAAACAGACCCTCAATTTCCTTATAATCATGGATGATTTGCAAGCGGGACATGATCAGGGTGGAAGAACAAATGACTCACTTAACTATCTCCCAAAATTCTCCCATTGTGCAATCATCTCTGAAATGTCAAATTATGATTTAAACCTTTTGCCCGTAAGTAAAGTATTTCAATCATTTTTGACCTTCCACCTACCTAGACATGCGTTGCTTTCTACATTTATTTTATTTTTTACATGAATGGCATGTCAAGAGTTTGATGGCTTCATAGTACCAATACTAACTGGTTAATTTCGAACCTTCTGAATTCTGAAATTGGTGGGCTATGGAGGACTTGTTGTAAACCCTATTAAACCATCTATAGGAATAGTTTCTCTCCTGCAATGACTATGGATGATACCACTCAGCAAACGCTGTGCGTCCAACATGGAAGTTCCTTTGGAGTATCTAAAAGCAAAATGTTACCACGGCGTTTATCTTTCTCTATATAGGCATGGAAACATTATCGGAGGGAATTTGTCATTTCATCAAACGGCACAATATAAACACAGTTTGGCCCCAACAGAGGACAACACGAAAGGAAATGTTCAAGCATAGAAATGAACTGTTTTAGTAGAGAGGGGAGGGGTGAGCCATTCATTTGGTTGATGCTTAATAACAATAAAAAAAGTTTTAAACTGATCATGATCGTTACTGACAAGACAGTACCGCTGTGCCAATGATATGAGGAAAACAACAACCAAACAAATACAATATACAATGTCCACCAGGTAAAACCTGCCTCTCTCAACATCTTGGAATATCTCTATCCTCTCCGTTGCGGCCCAAAAAAGCCTCCACTGCCAGTCGCTCAGTTTAGGTTACACAGTATGAAGCGGGGGACCGGGAGAGTAGTACGGTTACTGGGTCGTCTATGGGGACACAGTGTGTTTATGTTCACGGGCCTTGGTGATCGGTGAGTCAAGTCTACTCCAGTCTGGTCTGGGATGATCCACTCCTGGTCCTACATTATACTGACACTGCGGTTGAGCTCACTGAGGGCATTGTTGTTGTTGACGTTAGGGTTGGGGTTAACATTGGGGTTTCTGCGGCTCATGTTGGGGGTGGTGAGGCTGCTGCTGCTGACCGGGTCGTTGGGGCAGCCGTGCTGGAGCAGGATGTCAGAACACTCCTGGCTTCCTGCCCGCCGGGCGCAGGACAGCGGCGTCTGGCCGCGCGCGTCCCGACTTTTCACGTCCACACCGTACTGAGGGAAAAGATGAGAGGTGTGAGGAGGAGAAGAAGTGGACTGGACAGAGAGAGGTGACATCGTGGTCTAGCTAGTTGAGCAGATTCACTCAAAAAACTCAATTTTACTCCACAGCCAGGAGTTTTTCCTGGTCGTGTCAACATGCTTAGGAAACACTCCTGACCCTGACCATAACATTTTCCCTATTCATCTAACTTTTTAACCATTTATCTTATTCATTATCATTCAATCTATATTCAACCAGGAAGATAATCAACCTTTAATCAAGGTTGAAAACCATCCCCTCTCAAACCACAACGTACTCACCCAGATGAGAAGCTGGGTGATGACCACGTTGGCCATGGCACAGGACAGATGCAGGGCGGTGCGTCCGTCCCCGTCTCCGTACGTCTCGTTGACCTCCTCCTTGGTGCCGTGGGCCAGGAGCAGCACCACCAGCCTCAGGTCGTCCTCCACCACGGCCCGGAGCAGCTGCTGCCCCAAGGGCACATCCGACTGGGGGAGACCCACCAGGAACAGCTTCTGCTCATACTTAGCCCGGATCCACCGCTCCCTCTCCTCCCTGGTGGTGAGGAAAGAGAGAAGAGATATGACATAGAGGGTTAAAAAGAGGGTCAGTGAGGTTACAGAGGACTGAAAAACAAGAAACAATGATACAATTGTGAAATGGGATTTTCTATTAAATAAATAGATCGTTTGTAATCTAAAGCCATGGTAATTATTCACAAGAGGACCTTTTTTGATCGGCGGGAGGGTAGGGATCCAAGGAAATTCTGGCAGGTTTTGGAGTAACTGTAGTCCGCAGTACTCATAGGGCCTAGACCACATGCTGCCACTTAAGATCGATCCTAACAGTCACGCCATTGTCTCAATCATGTATTTTCTCTAATAGGGAGCCTAGTGTAGCCTCTGAGTGTCAGGACACTGACGATGAAAGAGCTCAGTGGAGGGGCCAGATGCTGAAACTGTATCCCACCTGATAATCGTCTGCAGCAAGAGAGTTACAGTCTAGCCAGCTATCTAAAGGTTACACATTGTGAACAGCATGTCTGCTGTGGACAATACAGGACAGGAGGAAAGGGGGACATGTTTTTATCAGTGCTGTCAGCCATCAGTCGGAAAGGGATAACTGGAGGATCCCCCACAAAGGAGACTTCCTGCGCTTGGGCCCCGGCCTCCCCTGGGGTGCCCGGGATGGGAAGCCGATCGATGGGCCTGAATGGCAGACAGAGAGGCGGACCGGAGCTGGGGCTGGGTCTCCTTCAGTTATAGAGCCAGAGAATAGAGAGGAGCAGAGGAGGAGGGATCCATCTTCCTCCACTCTCTGCTAGTCAGACTTCTATCTCTACATCGCTCTACATCTTGAATCTCGACTCCCCAGTTCTCTTTTCTCCCACCCACACACAAACTGCAATACCATCCAAATAGCATTGGATTTAAAAAAAGAAAATCAATACAGTGAATGGCTGGGCATGCTCAGTGTGGCTCTGACCCCGCGACCCCGTCAAGCGGAGTGATAAGGGAAGTAGAAAGGGGCTGTTGTTTGGGCGTCTGGGTGAGTGACAGAGAAAAGGGGCTCACACTGATATGGTAAAACGACTCTGTCGCTGGTTGGAGTGACAAGGATCCCCCAGGACACTGACTGCCAACGGGTCTGTATGGACACTAACGTCACTTTACACTTCAAACTATCAGTAAGTAAGCCTAGCCTAATTGTCCCTAGAATTTCTAAGCAAACAGCTGGCAGGGCTTTCTCCTATAGAGCGCCATTTTAATGGAACGGTCTGCCTACCCATGTCAGAGACGCAAACTCGGTCTCAACCTTTAAGTCTCTACTGAAGACTCATCTCTTCAGTGGGTCATATGATTGAGTGTAGTCTGGCCCAGGAGTGGGAGGGTGAACGGAAAGGCTCTGGAGCAACGAACCGCCCTTGCTGTCTCTGCCTGGCCGGTTCCCCTCTTTCCACTGGGATTCTCTGCCTCTAACCCTATTACAGGGACTGAGTCACTGGCTTACTGGGGCTCTCTCATGCCGTCCCTGGAGGTGGTGCGTCACCTGAGTGGGTTGATTCACTGATGTGGTCATCCTGTCTGGGTTGCCCCCCCCCCCCCCCCCCCCCCCCCCCCCCCGTGGCGGAGGTCTTTGTGGGCTATACTCAGCCTTGTCTCAGGATGGTAAGTTGGTGGTTGAAGATATCCCTCTAGTGGTGTGGGGGCTGTGCTTTGGCAAAGTGGGTGGGGTTATATCCTTCCTGTTTGGCCCTGTCCGGGGGTGTCCTCGGATGGGGCCACAGTGTCTCCTGACCCCTCCTGTCTCAGCCTCCAGTATTTATGCTGCAGTAGTTTATGTGTCGGGGGGCTAGGGTCAGTTTGTTATATCTGGAGTACTTCTCCTGTCCTATTCGGTGTCCTGTGTGAATCTAAGTGTGCGTTCTCTAATTCTCTCCTTCTCTTTTTCTCTCTCTCGGAGGACCTGAGCCCTAGGACCATGCCCCAGGACTACCTGACATGATGACTCCTTGCTGTCCCCAGTCCACCTGGCCGTGCTGCTGCTCCAGTTTCAACTGTTCTGCCTTATTATTATTCAACCATGCTGGTCATTTATGAACATTTGAACATCTTGGCCATGTTCTGTTATAATCTCCACCCGGCACAGCCAGAAGAGGACTGGCCATCCCACATATGCTCTCTCTAATTCTCTCTTTCTTTCTCTCTCTCGGAGGACCTGAGCCCTAGGACCATGCCCCAGGAATACCTGACATGATGACTCCTTGCTGTCCCCAGTCCACCTGACTGTGCTGCTGCTCCAGTTTCAACTGTTCTGCCTTATTATTATTCGACCATGCTGGTCATTTATGAACATTTGAACATCTTGACCATGTTCTGTTATAATTTCCACCCGGCACAGCCAGAAGAGGACTGGCCACCCCACATAGCCTGGTTCCTCTCTAGGTTTCTTCCTAGGTTTTGGCCTTTCTAGGGAGTTTTTCCTAGCCACCGTGCTTCTACACCTACATTGCTTGCTGTTTGGGGTTTTAGGCTGGGTTTCTGTACAGCACTTTGAGATATCAGCTGATGTACGAAGGGCTATATAAATAAATTTGATTTTGATTTGATTAGAAAGCAGACAAAATTACAAATAATTACAAATAGCTCATGGCAATGTGTCATGTTAGAATGATGCCATCGTTCTGAAGACAATGCTCAGACTGACTCGTGGCTATGTCCCAATGTCTACACTAGCACACCATCAGAAATCCATGCCCAATATGTTGCTTTATTTGAAGGGGTATGCTAGTGTGGATATTGGACCAAAGTTTACAGTATACAGTGCATTCGGGCAGTATTCAGACCCCTTGAATTTTTACACATTTTGTTACGTTACAGCCTTATTCTAAAATGGATTCAATTGTTTTTATTATTATTATTATTATCAATCAACACACAATAACCCATAATGACAAAGCAAAAACAGTTTTGCTGATTCTTTTTGCAAATGTAAAAAAACAATGTGCAACTTAAATATCACATTTACAAAAGTATTGAGACACTTTACTCAGTACTTTGTTGAAGCACTTTTGGCAGCGATTACAGCCTGGAGTCTTCTTGGGTATGAAGCTACATGCTTGGCACACCTGTATTTGGGGAGTTTCTCCCATTCTTCTCTGCAGATCCTCTCAAGTTCTATCAGGTTGGATAGGAAGCATCGCTGCACAATTATTTTCAGGTCTCTCCAGTTCGATTGGGTTCAAGTCCGGGCCACTCAAGTACATTCCGAGACTTGTCCACTCCTGGAGCCGGTTTTCATCAAGGATCTCTCTTTACTTTGCGCCGTTCATCTTTCCCTCGATCCTGGCTAGTCTCCCAGTCCCTGAAAAACATTCTCACAGCATGATTCTGCCACCACCATGCTTCACCCTAGCGATGGTGCCAGGTTTCCCCCAGACGTGACGCTTGGCATTCAGGCCAAAGAGTTCAATCTTGGTTTCATCAGACCAGAGGATCTGGTTTCTCATGGTCAGAGTCCTTTAGGTGCCTTTTGGCAACTCCAAGCGGGCTGTCATGTGCCTTTTACTGAGGAGTGGCTTCCATCTGGCCACTCTACCATAAAGGCCTGATTGGTGGAGTGCTGCAGAGATGGTTGTCCTTCTGGAATTTTCTCCCATCTCCATAGAGGAGCTCTGGAGCTCTGTCAGTGACCAACGGGTTCTTGGTCACCTCCCTGACCAAGGCCCTTCTCTCTCGATTGCCCAGTTTGGCCAGACGGCCAGCTCTAGGAAGAGTCTTGGTGGTTCCTAACTTCTTCCATTTAAGAGCGATGGAGGCAACTGAGTTCTTGGGGACCTTAGGTTTTTGCTCTAACATGCTCTGTCAACTGTGGGATCTTATATAGACAGGTGTGTGCTTCTCCAAATCATGTCCAACCAATAGAATATTCCACAGGTTGACAAACATTTTTATATATGTTTTTTTGTGTATTTTCTTAAAACTGCATTGTTGGTTAAGGGCTTGTAAGTAAGCATTTCACTGTAAGGTCGACACCTGTTGAATTTGGGGCATGTGACAAATCAAATGTTATTTTATTTTAATCAAGTTGTTGAAACACCTCAAGGATGATCAATGGAAACAGGATGCACCTGAGCTCAATTTCAAGTCTCATAGCAAAGCGGTCTGAAAGCTTATCTAAATAAGATATTTCTCAATATCTTTAATACATTTGCAAAATTTTCTAAAAATCTGTTTTTGCTTTGTCATCATGGGGTATTGTGTGTAGATTGGTGAGTCGTTTTTTATTTATTTAATCCATTTGAGAATAAGGCTGTAACGTAACAAAATGTGGGAAAAGTCAAGGGGTCTGAATACTTCCGAATGCAATGTATAGTACAGTATGTCACCTGCCAGGCCCACTAGCTTTCAGCAGCACCAGCCTTAACTAAAGGGGTTAATTAGCCTACCTCTCCTCTCCACTGACAGACCTGGCCCACATCACAGCTGCCTTTGTCAGTGCCTGCACGGAATTTGATTAACTGCTAACCACCATTAATAGTTCATAAAGCTCAGCCTAGCAGATAAAGCAGTCACCCTGAACTCTTGCATTGTCCTTTACACATTAAAGGATGTCTAATTACACTGGGAGAAGGGAAATTGTTTTAATGTTTAGTGTGGAGTTCAGTAACACCACAAAGCCTGCATACATGCTTATAACCCGTTATAAAGCATTATACCTCAAGGTTAAGTTAAGTATTACTTATGCGATTCTTCAAATTAGCTCAATGGTACAGGCATACCTCTAAACTCGCCTTACGACTTCCTGAAAAGCATTAAAACAGTGGGGAAAAGGATCTCTCTCGTGGGTGAATAACTATTTTCTTAAGGATGGCGATTGGAGCGGCGATTGGAGCAGCCAGCAGTTTTATGGTGTAAGCCCTCCATCAAACTCCAGTCTGTCATTATGTGAGAACAAGGCCGGTAGCGGATCAATGGCAGACCAGAAACAGCGGATTGCTCTGGTTAGGAGGCTGACAGCCCCACCCCCCATGGTTTTCACTTTCAAACACAGGCACCAAGTCCTTTTAAAAACATTCCCCAGCCCTTCTCTGAAACCCGAGAATCAAGTACGTGTCGAACGTTAAACTATATGTGATCGATTTGGTAATAGTCAGATGTACTGCCTAATATGTTGTTTTGGTAGAATCTGGAATTTGTGATGAAGTCAAATCGGGCAGTTAGCCAAGGTTTGCCTCCGAGAGCTAACCCACTGAATGAATGGGATCCCAGATCTAGGGAAGAGAGCCCAGTGAATTGACATGAGCTAAATGAGGCAGAAAGTTAGCGCCGGGATGTGAAACAAAAAGGCTGAGAACCATTAAGAAGATGTCAAGGTCCAAGAAAGGAGCCCAAGGCCCATACTCACAAAGCAGTCTCAAAGTAGGAGGGCTGATCTGGGATCAGGTCCTCCCTGTTGAATCTTATTCAAAACGATCTAAAAGGCAAACTGATTATATATCCTATTTGAGAATACATGGCCTCGAAGCCACAAAAAGACCTCAATCCCAGTAGTAGGGGTCCAAATGTAACCACGCTGGTACTATAGAGTTCCGTTTAAAAAACTTTAAAAAAGGGAAGCGGCCAGAGGTGGTGACCCAGATTCCTCAGCTGCTACACCACTTGAAAGGTAGTCTGTGAGAGGAAGTGAAATGGTAATCCCGCCTCTGTCTTTTGTTTGAAATAGAACAACAATCCAAACATAGGCAGGGTTTAGGCAGTCAGGGGGAAAGCCGAGATCCTTGAAAAGGACACTTCCTCTCCGCAGGAGGAAGAAAAATAGAAATCGGCAAGATTTAGCATGTCAAAGCGGGAGGAGAAAAGAGGGGGAGAAGGAGAGGAGATAGAGAGTGAACTTCGTAAGCAGGGGATGATGTTCAGGAAACCAAGCCGATGGTTACCCTCGACACACGCGCACACCGTGAAACACATGCACTCACGCATGCACACACACACACACACTGCTTTCGCCACCCTTGCACACATACTTGCTAAAAAAAAATCCTCTGTTGCTTAGGGGACAGAGGGGTCTTGCAGAAGAGAAACTGAGAGCAAAGATCTCAATAATGTCTCTTTAAACGATAAAGCATTACTGCTTGGAGCAGCATGAACTTCCTCAGTAATTCAGTGTTATGTCTGTGCGCAATGACTATACTTTCTTTACCACCTTGTAGCTGACATTTGTTGCAAAAGTTTGCTAAAAAACAAAGCAGAGATTACAGTATCAGGACTAAAGTCGAAAGGCACAGAGGAAAGGCACTAATTCCAAATGTATATAAGAGCGGCATCAGTTGCAGAATAACTTGTGAAAATAAGTGCTTTTATAATTCTATACGAGTTCTGCACGTTTAGTTCCTGAGCTGAGCACAGGATTCTGACCTCCGCTTAATTAAGTGGCAAATGGCGGAATGATTCTCCTCAACCCAGTCCACGAAGTCAACAACACATGACTGCATCCACATAAAGAGGAACAAACAAGGATAATTAGTCAAGCTCCAAAGACAAAGACAAATAGGGATTTATTGAGGGAAAGAGAGGCTGAGACAGAGGGGGCGGGACCATGGTAGCATTGAGTAAAATAGTAGTGAATAGACAAAGACCAGAGAATGACCACTCCAGGCCTCCTTTAATAAAGGTGCCATTGATTGGTCCACACATTAAGGGAGGAATCAGGATGTCCATCCCAACATTACCACCACCAAACGCACACACATGCACACACACACACACCACCCCATCCTTCAAACACAGTCTGTTCCTCCTAAACAATCAGAGTAAGCCCCAGCCCCCTACCTCCCTCCCTCCTTGCCTCTCAACATTCACTGCGGACACATCAAATAGATTCACTGAGAGTGAAGGAGTGGTGGAGGGGGGGACTAGGCAATCTAAACACCCCTCGCAGTGGGAGGGGGGCGGCTTGTATAGGACAGATTCCCATGCAACAGCCGGCCATTTCACTTTCACATATTGAGAGAGAGAGGGAGAGAGAGAGAGAGAGAGAGAGCTGGGAGAAGGGGACAGAAAGAGAGAAAAACAAAAGGGAGAGAAAAAACACACAACAGAGCGAGAAAGCAGGGCCCCAGAGCTTCAAAGGTTGCTAGGGGCGAAAAATGAGAGAGCAACCCAGTAAATGAGACTCACTACAGTCAACAACAGGGGTACAGTTTAGACGTTATCCTTAACCAAGAATAACAACTACATAACACACATGATCTAGAATATAGCTTTCTAGGATAAACACTCCTTTACTCATCTACATACTGTAGAATGTTGGGCCAGAGATAGTGGTTCTATAGTATGGCTCTAGAATGAGACTGTTGTTTTGTTTGGTTGAGCAGTCTGGTTGAACGGTCTGGCCAGTTGTTCTATTGAGAGGCCAGTAGAGGAGCATCTGTGAGCCTTGGGCTAGCAGCAGACAGGGCAGGACGAGTTGAATATATTGTGACATTAATGAGGTTGTCACCGTCCCCATGATGGAGCGGCTGTGTTTTTGTGCCAGAGAAGACTAACACCCTTAAACGCTCTCGCTGTTAACCCCCTACTGCCCCTGTCCTCTCCAACACAACGCTGGGACAATGGCATGTACACCACACATGCACCCAGTCACTTACGACAAACACCACTTGCAGAATTAATTCATTTCACCCAGCTTGACACAAATGAGCCTTCCTTTAATCAGATGGATTTGAAATGAAATGAGTCATCAAATGTAGTTGCACTACATGACCAAACGTACAGTTGAAGTCAGAAGTTTACATACACCTTAGCCAAATACATTTATACCCAGTTTTTCACAATTCCTGACATTTAATCCTCGTAAAAATTCCCTGTCTTAGGTCAGTTAGGATCACCACTTTATTTTAAGAATGTGACATGTCAGAATAATAGTAGAGAGAATGATTTATTTCAGCTTTTATTTCTTTCATCACATTCCCAGTGGGTCAGAAGTTTACATGCACTCAATTAGTATTTGGTAGCATTGCCTTTAAACTGTTTAACTTGGGTCAAACGTTTCGGGTAGCCTTCCACAAGCTTCCCACAATAAGTTGGGTGAATTTTGGCCCATTCCTCCTGACAGAGCTGGTGTAACTAAGTCAGGTTTGTAGGCCTCCTTGTCCGCACACGCTTTTTCAGTTCTGCCCACAAATGTTCTATGGGATTGAGGTCAGAGCTTTGTGATGGCCACTCTAATACCTTGACTTAAGCCATTTTGCCACAACTTTGGAAAATATGCTTGGGGTCATTGTCCATTTGGAAGACCCATTTGCGACCAAGCTTTAACTTTCTGACTGATGTCTTGAGATGTTGCTTCAAAATATCCACGTAATTTTCCTTTCTCGTTGATGCCATCTATTTTGTGAAGTACACCAGTCCCTCCCGCAGCAAAGCACCACCACAACATGATGCTGCCACCCCTGTGCTTCACGGTTGGGATGGTTTTCTTCGGCTTGCAAGCCTCCCCCTTTTTCCTGCAACATAACGATGGTCACTATGGCCAAACAGTTCTATTTTTGTCTCATCAGACTAGAGGACATTTCTCCAAAAAGTACGATCTTTGTCCCCATGTGCAGTTGCAAACCATAGTCTGGATTTTTTATGGCGGTTTTGGAGCAGTGGCTTCTTCCTTGCTGAGTGGCCTTTCAGGTTATGTCAATATAGGACTCTTTTTACTGTGGATATAGATACTTTTGTACCTGTTTCCTCCAGCATCTTCACAATGTATTTCGCTGTTGTTCTGGGATTGATTTGAACTTTTCACACCAAAGTACGTTCATCTCTAGGAGGCAGAACGCGTCTCCTTCCTGAGCGGTGTGACGGCTGTGTGGTCCCATTTTGTTTATTCTTGCGTACTATTGTTTGTACAGATGAACGTCGGACCTTCAGGCATTTGGAAATTGCTCCCAAGGATGAACCAGAATTGTGGAGGTCTACCATTTATTTTCTGATCTTGGCTGATTTCTTTTGATTTTCTCATGATGTCAAGAAAAGAGTTTGAAGGTAGGCCTTGAAATCCATCCACAGGAACACCTCCAATTGACACAAATGAGGTCAATTAGCCTATCAGAAGCTTCTTAAACCATGACATAATTTTCTGGAATTTTCCAAGCTGTTTAAAGGCACAGTCAACTTAGTGTATGTAAACTTCTGACTCACTGGAATTGTGATACAATGAATTATAAGTGAAATAATCTGTCTGTAAACAATTGTTGGAAAAATAACTTGTGTCATGCAGAAAGTAGATGTACTAACCAACTTGCCAAAACTGTAGTTTGTTAACAAGAAAAGTGTGCAGTGGTTGAAAAACTAGTTTTAATCACTCCAACATAAGTGCATGTAAACTTCCGACTTCAACTGTATGTGGACACCTGATCGTCGACCATCTCATTCCAAAATCATGGGCATAAATATGGAGTTGGTCCCCCCTTATGCTGCTAGAACAGCCTCCACTCTTCTGGGAAGGCTTTCCACTAGATGTTGGACTTGCTAACTGCGGGGACTTGCTTCCATTCAGCCACAAGAGCATTAATGAGGTCGGACAATGATGTTTGGCAATTAGGCCTGGCTCACTGTCAGCGTTCCAATTCATCCCAAAGATGTTCGATGAGGTTGAGGTCAGGGCTCGGTGCAGGCCAGTCAAGTTCTTCTACACCGTTCTCGACAAACCATTTCTGTATGGACCTCGCTTTGAACACGGGGGCATTGTCATGTTGAAAGAGGAAAGGGCCTTCACCAAACTGTTGCCACAAAGTTGGAAGCACATAATCATCTTGAATGTAATTTTATGCTGTAGCGTTAAGACTTCACTGGAACTAAGTTCACTGGAACTAAGGAGCCTAACCTGAACCATAAAAAATTATTTATTATCCACCAAACTTTACAGTTGGTACTATGCATTTGGGCAGGTAGTGTTCTTCTGGCATCTGCCAAACCCAGATTTGTCCGTTGGACTGCCAGATGGTGAAGCATGTTTCATCACTCCAGAGAACGCATTTCCACTGCTCAAGATTCCAATGGCATATGGTATATGTTGCTTTAATTATACTCTATAATTTAAAATAGAAAATAAAACACTGACAGTAATTTGCTTCAGTTGGCCTTGCAGTAAACTGTGTACGTAACAAATAAAATTAGATTTGCTAGTTAATTTCCCCTATATACCTGGCTGGTGCTGAAACCCGTGGCATATTGGGTAATTAGTGACAAATCATCTCCAGGGCAGGCTGGGCTAATCAGTGACCTGTGGGTTTCATTTGGAGAGACTGCCACGGCACGGTGCTGAACTGGACGGGAGACCCCAGCTCCGCTCATTAATTAGTCTAAATGAATTACCCCACCTCCACCAGGGCTCCTGGCAAGGCCAGCTATTCTAAAGCCTCTTTGGAGAGTTGGATAGTTGCCGGTTGGCGCTCCTCGCACCCCTAACCTGTGAGTATCCGGAAAGGCTCAGCGCTCTTTGGTTTAGGGACTGGGGCTGTTCTACAGGAGAGAGGTTATAACTGGCTCATTATAGTTTGGATCCTTGAGCAGGCTAAACTACAGCCCTTTCTGCCATCCACACTGGGTTGGTGATTCTTATAACAGCTGAGAATTAGGGATGAGAATGAGGGAAGAATATGAGGGATGACAGTGGAGGGATGCAGTATCAATTCCATTCTCCCAGCCGTGTATCCGTCCAGGAAGGACGGAGTTAAAAAGAGGGAGCAGGTTGGGAGAGGTTAGTGGTGTGATTCATTTTTATTACCGTGCAGACCCTGCAGGCGGCATGCAGGAGCGGCAAATTATTTCTGAAACAAAGTGGAGGAGGAGGCGGGCTCTTTAACTCGCTCTCTCTCCACTCCTCTGGTCGTCAGAGCAGAGCTATTACCTGGCCGTGGCCGAGGGCGATGCGCGGCACAACAACCGACAGAGGGGTGACAGTGAGGTGGGCAGCACCGGTGAGGGATAGCCTTCCACATCCGTCTACGCTCCCAGACATCTTCCACCCCCAAATGAGACATGGGGGAGGAAGGAGAGGTTTGTGTGTGTGTGTGTGTGTGTGTGTGTGAGGTGGAGCCCCCCTCTTCCTTCCCCGTCAAAATAGTCAGTAGTGTTTTCCCTCACAAGTGTGTGTGTGCTGCTTTCTCTCACGAGCGTGTGTGCGTGTGCGCACATAATGTTTTCTCTTAGGAGTGTGAGTGTATAGTGTTTCCTCTCACGTGTGTGTGCCAGACAATTAGAGGTGGCGTGGAAAACACGCCGACTGGCAGACACTAATTAAAGGAACAACTCCCTTCCAATATGCTGACTGGAGAAAGATTTCATTTCTCTATGAGATTTATGGCCCAGGAGAAATATATGTCATCATGATCTATTGATGTATACACACGTCTTTTATGGCACACCAATATCAACATCTTTCTTATTCAGACTTCATTAAATTGTTGGGTGATACATGTAAAACTCTCTCTGAAAGCTGTTGACGGCACTGGAGAAGTCTGATCAAAAATACAAAATGCATTTTGGTTCTTTAAAGATACAAACCACTGCAAAATCCCACCACGACATTAGCCTACACCATGAGTACCGATATCTACATAAATCTGACTACAAAGCAAATCGGTGCAGACCTCTTTCACATAAGAATTCCTAAAAAGCTAAGCTAATCTTGTGGATGAACACCTTTTAAGTTAACATTTAAAAAATGCGAGCCGGCAGAACTAGTGTCGCAGGAGACATTCAATCAGATGTGAGGCTCATCTTCAGGTAGTTACTGAGTCGTTTAGATTAGGTGTCACTAATGTTTAGGAGGAGGTGGGGTGGGAAGGCTACACCAGCTGCCTGGGTGCCATCACAAAGCTGCTACATGTCACCACAGTGACACAATTAACATCAGAACCACTTCGAGCCCAGGGGAGGAGCTAGTGTGGAGACAATAGAGATCTGTATATTTCATCTTAACGTTTCATCTGTATGGATGAGACAACAAAGTAATGGTGGGGATCAGAAGCAAGATAATATATTAATTCCCCTTTTTGTCTCCTAAATTTATACAATAGATGCTTTGAGGTGATATAGAGGCAGGGCCAAGATAATGGTATCTCCTTTCTTCATCAGATTTCTGATTAAAAAAAAATATTCCTCTTTCGTAAAGCAAAATATATATCCTGATTTCAATAATCATCGATCGATGATTACCGATGAGATAATGGCAACAACCTCTTTCCTCTACGATAATAATGGGATTATTATCGTTATTTGTTTGACAGACTAAACAAAGATGCATGTGCTCACACAGAATGAGATGTGATTTTCGTGACAATGAAAAACATTCCTACCCAGGGCGATATAGGAACAGTGACAGAGGTGAGACAGAGGAATCAGTATCAATAATCTTTCATCAAGTCCAGGGTGGCGGAATACTGGAGCCCACAAACCATTCAATAAGTAATCGTGGGCCATCACTCAACTCAAAGCTGCCCTGAGTTGGGTAGAATGGATCGAAGAGGATACGACATCTTTCTATGGACACAGATAACACACGCACGCACTCACGCGCACACACACACACACACACACACACACACACATACACAAACACACACGACGAGTCTATATTACTGCTTGGTATGGCAACAGCACCGCCCTCGGTCGCATGGCACTGCAGAGGGTGGTGCGGATAGCCCAGTACATCTCTTGGGCTGAGTTCCCTGCCATCCAGGAACTCTATATCAGGCGGTGTGAAAGGAAGGCCCGTAAAATAGTTAAAGACTCCAGCCACCCAAGCCATAGACTGTTCTCTGTGCATCTGCACAGAAAGCGGTACTGGTGCATCAAGTCTGGCACCAACAGGCTCCTGAATAGCTTCTATCCTCAAACCATAAGACTGCTAAATAGCTAACTAAAGGGTTAATTGGACAATTTGAGTCAACCCTTGTATTTACTTTTTTCCTTTTGCACTGTCTCTATGCACACTCACAGGACTGTACACACGCACACTGACACTCCAACACACACACACTCACTTAATTTGATCTCTCTAAGTCCTAGACCTCAGCTGAATCTGGTAATGAATGGTGTGGCTGTAGAATGGTGTGGCTGTAATGAATGGTGTGGCTGCCCTTATTGCATGGAACTTCCTTCCATCTCATATTGCTTAAATAAACAGCAACCCTGGTTTAAAAAAACAGATAAAGCAACACCTCGCGGCACAACGCCTCTCCCCCATTTGACCTAGATAGTTTGTGTGTATGCATTGATATGTCGGCTACGTGTGCCTTTTTAACCTCTCTAGGCTAGGGGGCGGTATTTTCAGGTCCGGATGAAAAGCGTGCCCAAAGTAAACTGCCTGCTACTCAGGCCCAGAAACTAGGATATGTATATTATTAGTATATGTGGATAGAAAACACTCTGACGTTTCTAAAACTGTTTGAATGATGTCTGTGAGTATAACGGAACTTATTTGGCAGGCAAAACCCCGAGGACAAACCATCCAGGAAATTGTTTTTTTGAGGTCACTCTCTTTTCAATGGATTTTCTATGGGGATCTAGATTTCTAAGGCACTTGCTTACAGTTCCTATCGCTTCCACTGGATGTCAACAGTCTTTAGAAATTGGTTGGTGTTTTTCCTTTATTTAATGAAGAAGTAGGGCAGTTCAGAACGAGGGTCGAGTGAAGTGTACTGTTTGTTAGAGGCGCGTGACCTGAAAGCTCGCTCCACTTTGTTTTTATCCGCTATTGAATGTAGTTTATCCCGTCTTAAATTTTATTGATTATTTACGTTAAAAAATACCAAAAGTTCTATTATGAAAGTTGTTTGAAATGTTTGGACAAAGATTACACGTAATTTATTTGATATTTTGTAGTCATGTTGCGCGAGTTGGAACTAGTGTTTTTCTGGATCAAATGCGCCAAATAAATGGATATATAACGACGGAATTAATCAAACAAAAGCACCATTTGTGATGTTTATGGGACATATTGGAGTGCCAACAGAAGAAGCTCGTCAAAGGTAAGGCATGAATTATATCGTTATTTCTGAGTTTCGTGTCGCACCTGGCAGGTTGAATTATGATTGTCTGTGTTTGTTTGATGGGGTGCTGTCCTCAGATAATAGCATGGTTTGCTTTCGCCGTAAAGCCTTCTGATCTGACACATTGGCTGGATTAACAACAAGTATAGCTTTAATTTGGTGTATTGCATGTGTGATTTCATGAAAGTTTAATATTTATAGTAATTTAATTTGAATTTGGTGCTCTGCCATTTCACCGGATGTTGTCAAATCGATCCCGTTAACGGGATTTGATCCCTAAGAAGAAAATGTATGTAGTTCTGTCCTTGAGCTGTTCTTGTCTAATGATGTTCTGTATGTCATTCTGTATTATGTTGTATTATGTATTATGTATTATATTATGTATTTGTGTGGACCCCAGGAAGAGTAGCTGCTGCTTTTGCAACAGCTAAATGGGGATCCTAATAAAATAGAACAACAAAAAATACCTAGTGACCTTACAATATACAATATCTTACAATATACAAAATCTACCTATATCACTCCAGTATTCCTGCACATTGTAAATATGTTATTGGAACTGACCCTGTATATAGCTTACTTACTTCTCGTGTTCTTATTTCTATTTCTCGTGTGTTTCTATTCTACATTATGTTATTTTTAGAACTAAATTAATATTGATTACTACATTTTTGGGTTTAGAGCTTGCAGGAAAGACATTTCACTGTACTTGTGCACGTGACATTAAAACAAACTTGAAACATATGTCCTCTTGATACGCAATTCCAAGCAACAATAGCTGTCATCACCTTTATTACAAGAGCATTTGAAGGTACATTTACAAGTTAGTTTACATTTCTATATATTCAAGTTTTATTGTCACATGCACAAGTTCAGTGACATAACTTAACTTGCATGCTCTACCCAACAGTGCAGTAATTAATATTAAAATAGTATTAACTAATAAAAACATGTATTTCATTATATATATATTGTGTATACTGTGTGTGTGTGTGTGTGTGTGTGTGTGTGTATGTATGTATGTATGTATGTATGTATGTATGTATGTATATATATATATACAGTGCCTTGCGAAAGTATTCGGCCCCCTTGAACTTTGCAACCTTTTGCCACATTTCAGGCTTCAAACATAAAGATATAAAACTGTATTTTTTTGTGAAGAATCAACAACAAGTGGGACACAATCATGAAGTGGAACGACATTTATTGGATATTTCAAACTTTTTTAACAAATCAAAAACGGAAAAATTGGGCGTGCAAAATTATTCAGCCCCTTTACTTTCAGTGCAGCAAACTCTCTCCAGAAGTTCAGTGAGGATCTCTGAATGATCCAATGTTGACCTAAATGACTAATGATGATAAATACAATCCACCTGTGTGTAATAAAGTCTCCGTATAAATGCACCTGCACTGTGATAGTCTCAGAGGTCCGTTAAAAGCGCAGAGAGCATCATGAAGAACAAGGAACACACCAGGCAGGTCCGAGATACTGTTGTGAAGAAGTTTAAAGCCGGATTTGGATACAAAAAGATTTCCCAAGCTTTAAACATCCCAAGGAGCACTGTGCAAGCGATAATATTGAAATGGAAGGAGTATCAGACCACTGCAAATCTACCAAGACCTGGCCGTCCCTCTAAACTTTCAGCTCATACAAGGAGAAGACTGATCAGAGATGCAGCCAAGAGGCCCATGATCACTCTGGATGAACTGCAGAGATCTACAGCTGAGGTGGGAGACTCTGTCCATAGGACAACAATCAGTCGTATATTGCACAAATCTGGCCTTCATGGAAGAGTGGCAAGAAGAAAGCCATTTCTTAAAGATATCCATAAAAAGTGTTGTTTAAAGTTTGCCACAAGCCACCTGGGAGACACACCAAACATGTGGAAGAAGGTGCGCTGGTCAGATGAAACCAAAATTGAACTTTTTGGCAACAATGCAAAACCTTATGTTTGGCGTAAAAGCAACACAGCTGAACACACCATCCCCACTGTCAAACATGGTGGTGGCAGCATCATGGTTTGGGCCTGCTTTTCTTCAGCAGGGACAGGGAAGATGGTTAAAATTGATGGGAAGATGGATGGAGCCAAATACAGGACCATTCTGGAAGAAAACCTGATGGAGTCTGCAAAAGACCTGAGACTGGGACGGAGATTTGTCTTCCAACAAGACAATGATCCAAAACATAAAGCAAAATCTACAATGGAATGGTTCAAAAATAAACATATCCAGGTGTTAGAATGGCCAAGTCAAAGTCCAGACCTGAATCCAATCGAGAATCTGTGGAAAGAACTGAAAACTGCTGTTCACAAATGCTCTCCATCCAACCTCACTGAGCTCGAGCTGTTTTGCAAGGAGGAATGGGAAAAAATGTCAGATGTGCAAAACTGATAGAGACATACCCCAAGTGACTTACAGCTGTAATCGCAGCAAAAGGTGGCGCTACAAAGTATTAACTTAAGGGGGCTGAATAATTTTGCACGCCCAATTTTTCAGTTTTTGATTTGTTAAAAAAGTTTGAAATATCCAATAAATGTCGTTCCACTTCATGATTGTGTCCCACTTGTTGTTGATTCTTCACAAAAAAATACAGTTTTATATCTTTATGTTTGAAGCCTGAAATGTGACAAAAGGTCGCAAAGTTCAAGGGGGCCGAATACTTTCGCAAGGCACTGTATATATATATATATATATATAAAGAAAGAAATATAAAGAAAGAAAACACAATAAATAAGATAGGAAGCTATATACAGGATCAGTGCAAATACCAAATGTACAATGTGCAGGGTAACAATATTACTTTACTGACTTTTACAATGCAACTATATTGACTTTCAGTCTATCTATCCACACTTGTCTTACTGACAAATGTTCATTTCAAATGACTATACCATTTTAGTAACTGCAGTACAAACATTTTTAACAATGAGACCAGCAAATCAAAAACCAAGCCGTTGATCACTTAAGTAGTATATCTTTACATATTGTCTTAATTTAGGTCACCAACAGTACAGGCACTACAGACCTGTCTTCTACAGTGGGACAGAGAGTGTGATGGGGGGGCCTCTGTGTGATAGATATGTGACAGGGCCCTTCTGGGGCCAGGGGCCTGGCCCCTGGGGCGGGCTTAAACACCATAATGGGCTCCTTAATTACCTGCTCATCCACACACAGGGTCATTAGTCAGAGAGACGCGCTGGGCCTTAACTGTCACCCAGAGACAAACAACCCTCACTGGGGAGCGGGAAGAGGGGACCAGACCTGGGTGCCCCAGCAGAGAGGAGAAGGAGGGGTGGGAACCAGGGTCTGCTCTAGGGGAAACCAGCTCAATATGTGGGGATTTCCAAACAGTTTGTTTCAAAATCCCTCCAACAAAGCTGGAAAACGGCAGATGGCAAACAAACACACACTAACAGAGAGATGTGGGTTACTGACCTGGTGCTGTCAGCGCCCACCTTGGTGTACCCCTCCAGGGCCCCCTCCCAGACACTGTTGGCCATAGCGTTGCCTATAGCCATCATCACCATGCTGAGTCCCACGGGCCAGTCATCCAGGTCCAGGGAGCGGACCCTTGACAGGTGGGTCCCCAGGTTCCTGTGGATCCCTGAACACTCGATACAGATCAGAGCCCCCAGGTTAAGACTGGCCCAGTCCGGGTCTGGGAGAGGAGGAGGAGCGGAACAAAATTAGCCCTATGTTAGTTACTAATAAGCAAGGGTGATATCTGGCCCATAGCAATCTGGAGACATCATGTTATATACAATACCTGGCACGTAAAGTATTAGGAATCATTGACATATAGCTTGAATGTTGAGAAAGTACTGTACTCACTGGCTGCATCACAGTCCACACAGATGCTGTTCCCTCTCACGTTCCTTATGGACTGAATGGACGCTGCATCACTTTGGCTGCCTAACCGGGACTTTGGGGGAGCAGAGAGAAGTTGTAAACAGGTAAGCAAGAGGGACTCCATGTGTGAGGCATCATTGTTTTGCAGTGAGAGAATGGAGGAGACAGGATTTCAACTGGCTACACAGCACAAAACAGAAGGGGAGAGAAGACTAGAGGCTTTGAAGGCCGAGTGATCATTGAGAGAGAACAAGGGTAAAGAGAGGGGAAGAGAAGAAAGAGAGGAGGAGGAGAGAGAGCGAGAGAGAAAGAGAAGAGAAAGTGGGCATTATATGAAATTGAGTCGGTGTTGCGTTGCGTTTCCTCCCCTGTGTTCTGACACAGGCCGTGTTCCCATCTCTGATGTCTGTCAGCTCTAATAAGAGCTCCCCCACGCTGCACTGCACCTGTCTGACACACAGCCCAACACATGGCAGCTCAGAGAAAGGAAGATTGGGAGGGGGAGAGAGAGAGGGGAGGGGATAGAGAGAAGGGCAAGAGAGAAGGGTGTGGGGAGAGGGGGGAGAGGGAGAGGGAGAATTTTGCATTCACACATCCTTTTGTGGGTGTGGGTGTACTATTTTTAGATTTCAGTGCAGCATTTGATTTAGTGGATCATGAAATAATTTTGATACAATTAATGCATTATGGTTTTAAGGAGGTAGCATTGAATTGGGTACAGTCATATCTAACTGACAAGAAACAGTCCACCTATATCAATGGTTAATTTTCTTCCCCTCGTATTAAACTGTGGAATACCGCAGGGCAGCTGCCTTGGGACATTTCTTTATTTAATATATACAAACGATCTTCCCTATGCTTTAGCTGAAACTCAAGGTACTATATTTGCAGATGATACTACAATTTATGCAGCAAGACAATCGGTTAAACAGGTACAGCAAGCTTTACAAGGAGATTTGGAGAATATCAGGGAGTGGGTTTGCCAAAACAAACTTGTTTTAAACATCAAGAAAACCAAAGTTATGTTGGTCTGTTCAACTAGGAAAAGGCCAAAACAGCATGGGATACAATTAATTATGGGAGTACAAATTGAAGAAGTGGCAGAAACCAAACTATTGGGAGTGCAGCTAGACAACTGCTTATCATGGTCGTTTCAAATAACCAATCTATGTAACAAAATAAAATATTAAAACAGCATGCATAATCAAAAGGATAGCTAAATATTTAACAGGAAAAATTATTCAGCAAATAACACAAGCATTAATTGAGAGTCAGGTGAACTACTGTTCTGTGGTCTGGGGAAATGCATCATTAAGTGAAGTTTGGAGGCTGCAGAATGCACAGAACAGAGCAGCAAGGATTGTTTTAAGGTGGAGATATGGTTCTTCTGTTGCAGTCATGCGCAGTGTTCTTGGTTGGTCATCAATCAACAGAATAATTGAAAAAAACATGCTTATTTGATTTCATAATATACATCATTTAAAACGGCCAAGTTCTATTCGCAACAGTATTCAGTTGGTAAGAGACAGACATTCCGTAAATACTAGGAATAGATTGTCCACCATCTATGCGTTGTCCAGACAGAAAAGAGAAATAGGCAAAATAACATTTCGATTTAGAGCAATAAAGAAATTGAATAAATTAACTGAGCAATCTAGAAACCTTTCAATATATAAATGTAAACATTATTTTAAAACAATTTAAATATAATACATAGAAATGTTGTGGGACTATAGTAGATGAAGAATCAATATTTTTTTAGATTAAGTATTTATTGGGTCATTATGTTAGTATATTATGTATGTTTGTAATAGTGTGTTATATGTGAAAATGTGTTCGTATTATAAATTGTATTTTAATGTTTAAGGACTCTTGGAAGATTAGTCCAAATGGGGACTAAAATAGATCCAAATCAAATCCAATCAAATCCTGATTAGCAACCAGAGATTTTCATAGACAAGTCACGTGGTTAGGAAAAATTCCTGACCCTGAACTAATCATGACTCGACAGACCCACAGTTTCCTCACTGTCTCTCATGCCCACCTTATTCTTCATGCTCTCACAAGACTGCAGGCTGGCAAAGATCTGGCTCTCGATAGCTGTGACCCACAGCTCCCTCTCCTCAAACGTAGACGCCTCGAAATGCCACATCTGGCCCGTCAGAGACACGATAATGAACTCAAACGACTCCTCCGACTCTGGAAAACATAAACCCACATTAGGAAAGTGTTCAGACCCCTTCACTTTTTCCCACATTGTTACGTTACAAACTTATTAAAAATGGATTAAATAAAAAATGTACTCATCAATCTACACACAATACCCCAACATTGCTATGAAACTTGAAATTTAGCTTAGGTGCATCCAGGTTCCATTGATCATCCTTGAGATGTTTCTACAACTTGATTGGAGTCCACCTGTGGTAAATTCAATTGATTGGACATGATTTGGAAATGCACACACCTGTCTATATAAGGTCCCACAGTTGACAGCGCATGTCAGAGCAAAAACCAAGGCATGAGGTCGAAGGAATTGTCTGAAGAATATGTTTGGAACCACCAAGACTCTTCCTGACACAAACTGAGCAATCGAGAGAGAAGGGCCTTGGTCAAGGAGGTGACCAAGAACCCGATGGTCACTCTGACAGAGCTCCAGAGGCGAAGGCGAAGTCCTCCCAGATTGCAGTTCCTAGGCTTCCACTAGATGTCAACAGTCTTTAGAAAGAGTTTCAGGCTGGTTTTTGGAAAAATGAGCCAGAAAATGTAGTTTTTCTAGGTGGCTCCCATTTTGGCTGTAGTGTTTCCAAGCGTGTGAATGAGAGCGCGTTCTTTGGTATTTTCCTCCAGTAAAGACAATAACGATTCTCCGTCTTAAATTGTATCGTTTATTTACATATTAGGGTACCTAAGGTTTGATTCTAAACGTTATTTGACTTGTTTGGAAAGGTTTATTAGTAACGTTTGGGATTCATTTTGTATGCATTTTGATGGAGGGAAACTGGGTGGATTATTGACTGAAGCGCGCCAGCAAAACAGAGTATTTATGGATATAAAGAAGGACATTATCGAACAAAAGGACCATTTCTGATTTAACTGGGACCTTTTTGAGTGCCAACAGAAGAAGATCATCTAAGGTAAGGCATTTATTATATCGCTATTTATGACTTTCGTGTACCACCTGCCTGGTTGAAATATGTTTTTCATGGTTTTGTATGCGGGGCGCTGTCCTCAGATAATCGCGTGGTGTGCTTTCGCTGTAAAGCCTTTTTGAAATCCGTTTCAGTGGCTGGATTAACAAGACGTTAAGCTTTATTCTGATGTATTACACTTGTGATTTTATGAAAGTTAAATATTTATAATTCTGTAGTTTGAATTGCGTGCTCTGCAATTTCACCGGATGTTGGCCAGCCTATAAGAAGTTAAGGACAATTGGGATAAATAAAAATATATACCAGTCTCATTTAAGGATCAAAACATTGACAGCTGTGCCACATAAATTGAAAAATAGTTGGGAAGAGATTTTCGATGTACCGATTCCATGGCACATGGAAAATGACGCCAGACTCAAAACGTAGAATTTTTCAATTTAAATTATTATACAAAATCCTTGCAACCAATATAATGTTATAAATATAAGGGGGATACAACCTTCCCAGCTCTGAAAATTTTGCTGCAGGGAGGCAGAATCATTAGATCATTTATTTTTGTACTGTCCATATATAGCTTGTTTTTGGTCACAGGTCCAGGAATGGCTGACGAATTGTAACATTTACCTAGAGCTAACGCTGCAGGTAGCAATACTGGGTGATTTGAAAAGTCAGAGCCGATCAATAATATAATACTTATTTTAGCAAAAATATTTATCTTTAATTTACAATCTCTAGAAACTATGAGAATGCCCAGAACTTTTGTGAAGCATCACAGCACAGTTGAAAAATATATGGCAAGTACAAATTAAAAGATAGAAGGGAGGGGTTGAATAGAGCTGAAGGGTGGGACTAATTAAAAACAAGATAACTAATGTAAAACATACGGGGTCTGTAAAATGTATATAGGTTCAGAACTTTTGTGAAATAGCACAGTTACAAATATATGGCAAATAGAAATCTGGATGGACATCAGAAGTAGAGGAAGGCCAGTACAAAAAAAAAGAAAAGAAGATAACTATTGTAAGATAGAATGTGTCCGTAAAATGTACAGTTGAAGTCGGAAGTTTACATACACTTAGGTTGGAGTCATTAAAACTTGTTTTTCAACCACTCCACACATTTCTTGTTAACAAACTATAGTTTTGGCAAGTCGGTTAGGTCATCTACTTTCTGCATGACACAAGTTATTTTTCCAACAATTGTTTACAGACAGATTATTTCACTTATAATTCACTGTATCACAATTCCAGTGGGTTAGAAGTTAACATACACTAAGTTGACTGCGCCTTTAAGGCAGTGCTGGAAAATGATGGTGGCACACAAAATATTGACACTTTGGGCCCAATTTTGACATTTTCACTTAGGGGTGTACTCACTTTTGTTGCCAGCGGATTAGACATTAATGGCTGTGTGTTGAGTTATTTTGAGGGGACAGCAAATTTACACTGTTATACAAGCTGTACACTCACTACTTTACATTGTAGCAAAGTGTCATTTCTTCAGTGTTGTCACATGAAAAGATATACTCAAATATTTACAAAAATGTGAGGGGTGTACTCACTTTTGTGATATACTGTATATAAATAAATTTGCAAAAATAAAACAACAACCGGTTTTGGTTTGTAATTATGGGGTATTATCTGTAGATTGATGAGGTGAAAAAAACAATGCAATCCATTTGAAAATAAGGCTGTAAAGTAACTAAATGTGGAAAAAGTGAAGGGATCTAAATACGTTCTGAATGCACTGATGAGTAAATACTGTGAAATAAGACCAAATGAAATCAATTAAGAAACAACATTCAAATGAGGCAAAAGTATTCCTTTACTTAGATTTGTGTTCCTTAGGTATATGTTGTGAAATTGTTAGATATTACCGCACTGTCGGAGCTAGAAACACAAGCATTTTGCTACACCCGCAATAACATCTGCTAAACATGTGTATGTGACTAATACAATTTGATTTGAATACGTTGTTCACGATGAAGCAGGCTTTATGAAAATGTCACCTGTCATCTGCCTGGGCAAGGGCTTTGCAACAACATATGCTATAATACATGTCATAATGCCTCCCCCGTTTACAAGTAATTCATTAACACAATGATAATACACTAGAAAATGACTGATGTAAATCGTCTAGTCCTCTGCACATGCTTTATCTCATAGCCAAACGATTTGTAATTACCTAATTATGGCTATGCAAATATAGCGGGCTCATTTGCATAACGCATGTTTCCCTGCCTCCAGCAGGAGACTGGGGAGGAGGGTACAGACAAGTAGGAGATTGGGCTCCTCCAACACATCTCCCATCAACCCTCTCTTTGCACACCCAGATTGTATGTAATAAACAGAGTTCACAGTCGTATAAAGAGATCAGAATTCCAAGCTCTGGTAAAATCGGTGTGTATGTAAAAAGGGCTTGTGTGTGCTGGAGTTGGGAGGGAGTCAGTACTGAGCTATTATCTGTAGACACCGGACATTTGGAGGTTGGCGACATGGACTCGCTAGTCGATCATCATACCCTTTTCAGACAGAAGATGTGGTATGTTACCCTTTCAAACCGACTCTTATTTACCACTTATTTGCAGGTATACCATTTTATACATATCAGTGGGTAACTGGCAAATTGGCAGGGGTGTTGGGTGTTGTTAAACCATGGGGGCAGTTTGCAGTTCAAATTAGAGAGGGGTTAATGAATTGTGACCCGTTTCAAGAAGCTAGGCATATGTCGCACATCACTACTTCACAGGAGAGGCATTTGAATCTATTTTTTTAATCAAAATGCTTTTTTTTGTTGCCAGAAATGCCTTCTGGAACATATGAACTTTCATGTGCCTTAATAACAAATGTGCATGCCATCTGTAAATACAAATACAATTGTTAAATTAGGAGCCTAGTTGGTTTTGCCAAAGAAAAAGTGAGGACCCTTCCCACTAGCCATGATTGGCTGAGATATAATGCAGAACTGCAAAAGTGTTGCTATTGCTTTCAACATTGCTGCCCTGAATTTAACAAAGATCATTGAGAAGATGTGATGGACTACATTCTGGAGGACGATCGCGCCATGCTCACTCTCTGAATCTGAAAATGAATCAGACGATGAGGAAATCCCTGATTTAGGTAAAATCATTTTTATTGAACCAGACATTAGAGTCATCTGATGACAGTGATGGGGAAGAAACATCAATCAACAGTGTTGTTGTCACGGAAGAAGTTGACAGCGTTTTGAAATCAGTGGAATGCCCGGTGGAAGAAGAGCATGATTGCATTTATTTGATTCGATTTATTAGGATCCCCACTAGCCGACGCCAATGGCGACAGCTAGTCTTACTGGGATCCGACACATAACAAAAAATACATTACAGACCAAAGACTTTACAATTTGAATGCATTTAAAAACATTAACATGTAGTGTGTGTGTGCATCTATCAGTTACACATACACAGAACAAGTAGACCACATGGGGGAGAGGCGTGGTGCCTTGCACTATCTATGTAAGATGGAAGGGAGTTCCATGCACTCATGGCTCTGGATAATACTCTACTTCTCCTTGAATTTGTTCTGGAGATTGTGAAAAGAAGCCTGGTGGCATGCCTGGTTGGGTAAGTGTGTGTGTCAGTGTTGTGTGTAAGTTGACTACGCAAACAATTTCCAACACATTAATGTTTCTCGTAAAAGCAAGAAGTGACGCAGTCAGTATTTCCTCAACTCTTAGCCAAGAGGGGCCTCCCGAGTTGCGCAGCGGTCTAATGCACTGCAATGCATTAGACCGCTGCTAGCAGTGCTAGCTGCGTTACTACAGATCCTGGTTCGATACCGGGCTGTGTCGCAGCCGGCCACGGCCGGGAGACCCATGAGGCGACGCACAATTGTCCCATCGTTGCCCGGGTTAGGGGATGGTTTGGATGGCCAGGTCGTCCTTGTCCCATTGCACTCCAGCGACTCCTGTGGCATGCCGGGTGCATGCACGCCGACACGGCCCCAGATGTACGGTGTTTCCTCCGACACATTGGTGCGGCTGGCTTCTGGGTTAAGCGCACATTGTGTCAAGATGCAGTGCGGCTTGGCGGGGTTGTGTTTTGGAGGACGCATGGCTCTCGACCGTCACCTCTCCCGAGTCCATATGGGAGTTGCAGCGATGGGACAAGACAGTAACTACCACTTTTACTAGGATGTATATGGCTAAGGTGTATGTAAACTTCCGACTTACTGTATGTAATGATTTGTACCAAATACAATGCTCTTAGTTTTAGAGATGTTCAGGACCAGATTATTATTGTTCACCCATCCCAAAAGAGACTGCAACTCTTTCTTAAGGGTTTCAGCGAATTAATTAGCTGTGGCTGCTGATGTTGATGCGTACATGGACACGCATGCTTTGTTTAATGCCGGTGGCAGGTCATTGGTAAAATTAGAAAAGAGTAGAGGGCCTAGACAGCTGCCCTCCGGTACACCACACTTTACATGTTTGACATTAGAGAATCTTCCATTAAAGAAAACCCTCTGAGTCCTATTAGATAGGTAGCTCTAAGGTTGAAAAGACATAACAGATACGTTTTCTCAACGACAGGTTATGGTCAATAATATCAAAGGCTGCCCTGAAATCTAACACTACAGATCCCACAATCTTCTTCTTATCAATTTATTTAAACCAATCATCAGTCATTTGTGTCAGTGCAGTACATATTACGTGCCCTTATCTATAAGCATGCTGATAGTCTGTTGTTAATTTGTTTACAGAGAAATAGCATTGTTTTTGGGCAAACACAATTTTTTTACAACAGTTTGCTAAGAGCTGGTGGCTAAGAGCTGAGCTGGTCTTCTGATAGAACCAGTAAAGGCTGCTTTACCACTCTTGGGTAGCGGAATGACTTAGGCTTCCCCACAGGTCAGAGGACAAAGATTTTCCTCTAGGCTCAGATTAAAGACATGACATAAAGGACTGGCTATAGAGTCAGCTACCATCCTCAGTAGCTTTCCATCGAAGTTGTCAATGCCAGGTGGTTTGTCATTATTGATCGATAACAAAAACATTTCCACCTCTCCCACACTAACTTTACAAAATTCTAACTTACAATGCTTTTCTTTCATTAATAATAATTGGCAACATCAAATGGTTTTGTGATGAATTAGCCATCTGAGTCTATGAAAGACGGAGTTGAATTTGTCATTTTGCCCATAATTTATTATAAACGTTTTTTTGATCTTGGCATCATAATACAGATTCTTCTTCTTTTTGTTGAGTTTAGTCACATTATTTCTCAATTTTCAGTAAGTCAGCCAGTCTGATGTGCAGCCAGACTTATTAGCCACTCCCTTTGCCACATCTCTTTCAATCCTACAGTTGTTTAATTCCTCATCAATTACTGGAGCCTTAACAGTTCTAACAGTCAGTTTATTAACAGGTACAGGTTAATCAAGAAATTCATCAAGTGTAGCATCTTGATGCTCCTTATTAATCACATCAGACTAACAAATATTTTTTAACAACCACGACTCACAACAAAATATTTAGTTTGATCTTTTACACACTATTTTAGGCCCAGCTTTTGGAACTTTGGCTTTCCTGGATATATCCACTATATTGTTATCACTGCATCCAATGGGTACGGATACAGCTTTAGAACAAAGTTCTAGAGTATTAGTAAAAATCTGACAAATACATGTGATTGATCTTGTCCTGTAGTTTTTGTAAACACCCTGGTAGGTTGGTTAATAACCTGAACGAGATTACAGGCACTGGTTACAGTAAGAAGCTTCCTCTTGAGCGCACAGCTTGATGAAAACCAGTCAATATTCAGGTCTCCAAGAAAGTAAACTAAATTTCACACATTTCATACATCAAGCATTTCACACATATTATTTAGATACTGACTGTTATCACTTGGTGGCCTACAGCAACACCCCAAAAGAAAAGTATTCAGATGTGCCAGGTAAACCTGCAACCACAACACTTCAATAACACTTGACATAAAATCTTCTCTAAACATTACAGGCATATGGCTTTTTTTCCTTTGAACCGACCTAGTCATGATTGCGGTAAAGTTTTTAACTGGGCTGTTACCAGAGTGTGTGTATATATATATATGTATATATATACAGTGGGGCAAAAACGTATTTAGTCAGCCACCAATTGTGCAAGTTCTCCCACTTAAAAAGATGAGAGAGGCCTGTAATTTTCATCATAGGTACACTTCAACTATGACAGACAAAATGAGAAAAAAAATCCAGAAAATCACATTGTAGAATTTTAAATGAATTTATTTGCAAATTATGGTGGAAAATAAGTATTTGGTCAATAACAAAAGTTTATCTCAATACTTTGTTATATACCCTTTGTTGGCAATGACAGAGGTCAAACGTTTTCTGTAAGTCTTCACAAGGTTTTCACACACTGTGGCTTGTATTTTGGCCCATTCCTCCATGCAGATCTCCTCTAGAGCAGTGATGTTTTGGGGCTGTTGCTGGGCAACACAGACTTTCAACTCCCTCCAAAGATTTTCCATGGGGTTGAGATCTGGTGACTGGCTAGGCCACTCCAGGACCTTGAAATGCTTCTTACGAAGCCACTCCTTCGTTGCCCGGGCGGTGTGTTTGGGATCATTGTCATGCTGAAATACCCAGCCACGTTTCATCTTCAATGCCCTTGCTGATGGAAGGAGGTTTTCACTCAAAATCTCACGATACATGGCCCCATTCATTCTTTCCTTTACACGGATCAGTCGTCCTGTTCCCTTTGCAGAAAAACAGCCCCAAAGCATGTTGTTTCCACCTCCATGCCGCACAGTAGGTATGGTGTTCTTTGGATGCAACTCAGCATTCTTTGTCCTTTTTTTTACCAAAAAGTTATATTTTGGTTTCATCTGACCATATGACATTCTCCCAATCTTCTTCTGGATCATCCAAATGCTCTCTAGCAAACTTCAGATGGGCCTGGACATGTACTGGATTAAGCAGGGGGACACGTCTGGCACTGCAGGATTAGAGTCCCTGGCAGCGTAGTGTGTTACTGATGGTAGGTTTTGTTACTTTGGTCCCAGCTCTCTGCAGGTCATTCACTAGGTCCCCCCCGTGTGGTTCTGGGATTTTTGCTCACCGTTGTGATCATTTTGACCCCGCAGGGTGAGATCTTGCGTGGAGCCCCAGATCGAGGGAGATTATCAGTGGTCTTGTTTGTCTTCCATTTCCTAATAATTGCTCCCACAGTTGATTTCTTCAAACCAAGCTGCTTAACTATTGCAGATTCAGTCTTCCCAGCCTGGTGCATGTCTACAATTTTGTTTCTGGTGTCCTTTGACAGCTCTTTGGTCTTGGCCATAGTGGAGTTTGGAGTGTGACTGTTTGAGGTTGTGGACAGGTGTCTTTTATACTGATAACAAGTTCAAACAGGTGCCATTAATACAGGTAACGAGTGGAGGACAGAGGAGCCTCAAAGAAGAAGTTACAGGTCTGTGAGAGCCAGAAATCTTGCTTGTTTGTAGGTGACCAAATACTTATTTTCCCCCAATAATTTGCAAATAAATTCATAAAAAATCCTACAATGTGATTTTCTGGATTTTTTCTCTTCTCATTTTGTCTGTCATAGTTGAAGTGTACCTATGATGAAAAATTACAGGCCTCTCATCTCTTTTTAAGTGGGAGAACTTGAAGTGAGAGTCGGAGAAGCAATGAAAACATGTAAGCATCCCAGAAAGTGCTCAAAATAGCCCACGTTAACATACAGTACCAGTCAAAAGTTTGGACACACCTACTCATTCAAGGGTTTTTCTTTATTTTTACTATTTTCTACATTGTAGAATAATAGTGAACAGATCAAAACTATGAAATAACACATATGGAATCATGTAGTAACTATATATTTTTAAATAAACAAATCAAAATATATTTTTGATTTTTTGAAGTAGCCACCCTTTGCCTTGATGACAGCTTTGCACACTCTTGGCATTCTCTCAACCAGCTTCACCTGGAATGCCCACATATGCTGAGCACTTGTTGGCTGCTTTTCCTTCACTCTGCAGTCCAACTCATCCCAAACCATCTAAATTTGGTTGAGATCGGGTGATTGTGGAGGCAGGTCATCTGATGTAGCAGTCCATCACTCTCTTTCTTGGTCAAATAACTCTTACACAGCATGGAGATGTGTTGGGTCATTGTCAATGTCCCGTGGATTGATGAGGAATTGAAAAATTGTATGGTTGAGATGGATGAGGCAAAAGGAATGGCAAATACATCTGGCAGAACAACTGATTGGCAAACATATTGCAAATTCAGAAATCATGTGACTAAACTGAATAATAATAATAAGAAAATACAATCTGAAACAAAGATAAATGACAAAGAATGATAGTAAAAAGCATTGGAGCACCTTAAATGACATTTTGGGAAAAAAGGCAAACTCAGCTCATTGAATCATTCATCACAAACCTCACTGATATTGCTACTTTAATATGTTTTCATTGGCAAGATTAGCAATAGTAATGACATGCCAGCAACAAAAGCTGACACTACACATCCAAGTATATCTGACCAAATTATGAAAGACAAGCATTTTAACTTTGAATTCTGTAAAGTAAGTGTGGAAGAGGTGAAAAAATTGTTGTTGTCTATCAACAATGACAAGCCACCGGGGTCTGACAACTTGGATGGAAAATTACTAAGGATAATAGCGGACGATATTGCCACTCCTATTTGCCATATATACAATTTAAGCCTACTAGAATGTGTGTGCCCCCAGGCCTGGAAAGAAGCAAAAGTCATTCCTCTACCTAAGAATAGTAAAGCCCCCTTTACTGGCTCAGCCAACCAATCAGCCTGTTACCAATACCTAGTAAACTTTTGGAAAAAATGGTGTTTGACCAGATACAATGCTATTTTACAGTAAACAAATTGACAACAGCCTTTCAGCACACTTATAGGGAAGGACATTCAACAAGCACAGCACTTACACAAATGACTGATGATTGACTGAGAGAAATTGATGACACAAAGATTGTGGGAGCTGTTTTGTTAGACTTCAGTGCAGCTTTTGACATTATCGATCATAGTCTGCTACTGGAAAAACGTATGTTGTATGTGTTATGGCTTTACACGCCCTGCTATATTGTGGATAAAGAGTTAACTGTCAAAAAGAACACAGAGGGTGTTCTTTAATGGAGGCCTCTCAAACATAATCCATGTAGAATCAGTAATTCCCCAGGGCAGCTGTCTAGGCCCCTTACTTTTTTCAATCTGTACTAACAACATACCATTGGCTTTGAGTAAAGCAAGTGTGTCTATGTATGTGGATGACTCAAAACTATACACGTCAGCTATTACAGTACCTGAAATGACTGAAACACTTAAAGAGATGCAGTTAGTTTCAGAGCGGGTGGCAAGGAATAAATTAGTCCTAAATATTTATAAAACTAAAAGCATTGTATTTGGGAGAAATCATTCACTAAATCCTAAACCTCAACTAAATCTTGTAATAAATAATGTGGAAATTGAGGTGACTAAACTGCTTGGAGTAACCCTGGATTGTAAACTGTGATGGTCAAAACATTTTTATACAACAGTAGCTAAGATGGGAAGAAGTCTGTCCACAAAAATGTGTTGTTCTACCTTCTAAACAGCACTCTTAACAAGGCAGGTCCTACAGACCCTAGTTTTGTCGCACCTGGACTACTGTTCAGTCGGGTGGTCAGGTGCCACAAAAAGGGAATTAGCTCAGAACACAGAGAGCAAACATTAATAATATGCATGTCAATCTCTCCTCGCTCAAAGTGGAAGAGAGATTGACTTCATCACTACTTGTATTTGTGAGAGGTATTGATTGACATGTTGAATGCACCGAGCTGTCTGTTTGAACTAGTGGCACACAGCTCGGACACCCTTGCATACCCCACAAGACATGCCACAAGAGGTCTCTTCACAGTCCCCAAGTCCAGAATAGTATATGGGAGGCGCACAGTACTACATAGGGCCATGACTACATGGAACTCTATTCCACATCAAGATACTGATGCAAGCAGAAAAATTTGATTTAAAAAAATATAAAAACCGCCAAACCCGGATTCCTCCGTCAGACTGTCAGATGGTGAAGCGTGATTCATCACTCCAGAGAACGCGTTTTCACTGCTCCAGAGTCCAATGGCTGCGAGCTTTACACCACTCCGGCCGACGTTTGGCATTGCGCATAGTGATCTTAGGCTTGTGTGCAGCTGCTCGGCCATGGAAACACATTTCTTGAAGCTGCCGACTATTGTGCTGACGTTGCTTCCAGAGGTAGTTTGGAACTCGGTACTGAGTGTTGCAACAGAGGACAGATTATTTGTACATGCTACGTGCTTCAGCGGTCCCGTTCTGTGAGCTTGTACAACCTACCACTTCGCGGCTGAGCCGTTGTTGCTCCTAGATGTTTCAACTTAACAACAACAGCACTTACAGTTGACTGGGGAAGCTCTAGTAGGGCAGAAATTTGACGAACTGACTTGTTGGACTTGTTATCCTATGACGGTGCCAGGTTGAATGCCACTGAGCTCTCCAGGAAGGTAATTCTACTGCCAATGTTTGTCTATAGAGATTGCATGGCTGTGTCCTCGATTATATACACCTGTCAGCAACGGGTGTGGCTGAAATAGCCGAATCCACTAATTTAAAGGGTTGTCCACATACTTTTGTATACATAGTGTATCATACCGTAAAGTCAGTGGTGGAAAAAGTATCCAATTGTCATACTTGATTAAAAGTAAAGATGCCTTAATAGAAAATGACTCAAATAAAAGTGAAATTCACCCAGTAAAAACTACTTGAGTAAAAGTCTAAAAGTATTTGGTTTTAAATATACTTAAGTATCAAAAGTAAATGTAATTTCAAAAGTATAAATAATTTCAAATTGCTTATATTAAGCAAACCAGACAGCACAATTGTCTTGTAAAAAGAGCGGGCTCCTGGCTACACTCCAATATTCAAACATAATTTACAAACTAATTTCCAGTTAATGAGTCCACCAGATCAGAGGTAGTAGGGATGACCTGGGATGTTCTCTTGATAAGTGAGTGAATTTGACCATTTCCCTGTCCTGCTAAGCATTCAAAATGTAAATAAGCACCTTTGGGTGTCAGGGAAAATGTATGGAGTATAATGTACAGAAACCCAAAATATGACTTAAGTAGTACTTTCAATTATTTTTACTTAAGCACTTTACACCACTGCATAAAGTCAGTCTGTAAAGGGTATAGGTCTTTAGGTGGCTTTTATTTTTCCCATGTTTTTTACCCACTACCCCTTTAAGATATGCAAACAAGCTTGGTTAATTATGCAGGCATGGTAAATTAGTGGGATTTGGGTCTGTGTATGAAAAGGATAATAAGTCCATACATCCATTCCCAGAACCAAAAGTAAGTAGTTGGTTCTGGCTGTGGGGATTGTAGCAATCACAATGCTCTAGTGGAGGGTCTCCTCTTCAGGGGCAAAGCTATAATCCAATTAGCTCGACACCAACTTCAATTATCTGATCTCGTTTGAGATATCGACTACAGGTAACAGAATCAATAAAGACCTCAGAGCTTCTTATTTAAACATACAGTACAGTTAAGGAGTGTTTACATATGGAAGTCTGGGTTTGAGTAATGTTACAATGACTCTCAAAGGCTTAGAGTAACATGATGTGATGCTTAGTTGGTGTCTTATTGAGTCCCTTTTGGTGTTAGAAGGTCCTATTATCCTATCAATAATCATTTGTTAAGGAAACTGAACAAACAATAAAAATATATGATTGAATAAAAAAATTCAGACATTCAGTCAGTTTTTTTGGTTTGTTTTTGTTTTTTGTAGAATTTTGACCCCTTTTTCTCCCCAATTTCGTGGTATCTAATTGTTTAGTAGCTACTATCTTGTCTCATCGCTACAACTCCCGTACGGGCTCGGGAGAGACGAAGGTTGAAAGTCATGCGCCCTCCGATACACAACCCAACCAAGCTGCACTGCTTCTTAACACAGCCCGCATCCAACCTGGAAGCCAGCCGCACCAATGTGTCGGAGTAAACACCGTGCACCTGGCAACCTTGGTTAGCGCGCACTGCGCCCGGCCCGCCACAGGAGTCGCTGGTGCGCGATGAGACAAGGATATCCCTACCAGCCAAACCCTCCCTAACCCGGACGACGCTAGGCCAATTGTGCGTCGCCCCACGGACCTCCCGGTTACGACAGAGCCTGGGCGCGAACCCAGAGTCTCTGGTGGCACAGCTGGCGCTGCAGTACAGCGCGACATTCAGTCAGTTTTATACAAGTATTGTACTTTAAAGAGTGCCTCTTTCTCCTCAACTGTCTCATAATTGTTCATTTTAAAAAAAGCATGACATTTACATTTGCAGCCTAGTTTTCCTCAGAGTCCAATGACGTTACACTTCTGCACTCAGCTTCTAAAAACCTGAACAAAGCTAATTATTTAGTTGACTGGCAATAAATTGGAGGCATTAAAACGCGTTCATTACTGAGATTAAGAAATCAACAAATCGCTGACTTCTTAAACTGTTGAGGTTACAAATCTAACTCTTCATGCGCGGAACAGAACAGTACAGGTAAGACGTGAGCACTAAAAAGGCCAAACCATCAGACAAAAACATTGACCAAACCAGATAGTAGAACAGGCAAATCCCCTAAGACCCATTGACTTTAATGGAAATATCTGTTCAAGTAATTATATTTCTGTGGTAGTATCATAGTATCATGGAGGCAACAGTAGTATTATGATATGCTTGTACAGTATGTTGATATTGCTTTTTCATGCAGGACCTGTAACACAGCCTCACTGTAGAGGTAATTCTGTGTGAAGCAAAGTAATTTCGTTCCACGATTAAGGTCAAAATGTCCTCCACCAAGACGATAAATACCAGGCGTGAACGATACAATGAGGTATTACGGCTGCTATTTCAGAGGCAGCTGTTGCCATGATGATGGCTGAGACAGCTAGCGCTAGGATCATTAGCACTCCCGATGTTCCCCAATGGGTACAGTTAGCCCACGGCTAACAGAGGAACGAATGGGGAGTTCAGTCACACATTAACACCAGCAATCAGCATTAACCCCGTGATCTGACAATATTTATCCAGCAGCTACACAATCAACAAGTCCTTTCCAATTAGATGTGGCCAGGGCAGTGGGCGGACGTGGAGCAACGTAATATGAATCCAATAGGAGGGAACAACTGTTACTGTGGAGAATCAAGAGGCAGATACGATGATTTTCCTTAATTAACATGACCACAATAAAAAATAAATGATAGCCTAATGGCTGTGGTGATGTGGAGTCAAGCAAGGAGCGAAGGCATCTTCTCCTACAGTCTACACAGTATACATGTAACTCCCCAAATAATGGAAACACTTAAGTAAATGGGGGATACAAAGTATATTGAAAGCAGGTGCACTTACACAGGTAAATGTAGTTCCCGAGTTAAATAAGCAATTAACATCCCATCTTGTGTAGGTTCATGTGTAAAAATCTTGGGCAGGCCGTTTTTTTGGCCACTATTTTGGCTACCATGGCCATGCGCCCAATGGATGACAACGCCCCCATCCACAGGGAACGAGTAGTTACTGAATGGTTTGATGTGTGTGAAAAAGATCCAAAGCATATGCCATGGCCGTCTCACGCACCAGATCTCAACCCAATTGAACACTTATTGGAGACTCTGGAGTGGTGCCTGAGACGGCGTTTTTCACCACCATCAACAAAACACAAAATTATGGAATTTCTCATGGAAGAATTGTAGCGGTTCTGGCTCGTAGTGGGCCCAGCACCATACGACACTTCACGTCGGTGTTTCCTTTATTTTGGCAGTTACCTGTATGTCCTCCTGTTCACCATTTACCGTGAATCATAAAACTGTTAGAATGCATTTAAGTCACATAGTCATGATTCATCAGACTGGATGTCTTAACAACAAATACATAGCATTTATAAATAATATAAACTGCAGATTTGGTAAATCAAGAAATTACCAAATTGGTATCATTACAGATCAACGAAGATGATCAGACCTCTGAGCATAAATATTTAGAGATCATTGGTACATGTTTGACACAGAGCTGTCTCTACTCCTAATGGCCGTCCCTCCACTCCACAGCAGATGCTCCATGGGAGAAGTGAGGACCGGAGGACCAGATTAGCACCTCTGGGGATTGGGCTGAGCCCAGCTGAGCTGTCTACGGCAGGCAGAGAGGCAGGGCCAGGGAGGGACACATCTATCCTGCCTCACACTACCTCTCTCTGGAGAGATCGATTCAATGACCGCCTCAGCAAGGCCTCAAGGTGTGAGTGTATATGTGTGTGTGTACATGTGCATGTGGGTGCAAGTGTGAAACTAATGCGTGTGTGTATTTTGACATTATATAGTAGAGACTTTGAGGTGGTGGGGGCGACAAGTCATCGAAGGTGTGGTTTTGTATGTGTGATGGTGTGTATGAGGTCTTGTGCTGGGTTGCGTATGTTGCACGCATCAGGCGGTCACTTAAAGAAGTGCTTTCTGTTCCTGTGAATTAACGTGCAGTTGGGAAGAACAGGCCAAGGCGGTGCCATCTGTAAATGTCACAGGCACTGCTTGCTCATTTTACACATCATTAAAGCCAATATTCCTAACCTGGACCAGAGCAATCAGGAGCAGGCCATTACTGAGACACACACGGCCCCGGGGGAACCGCACCGCACCAAAACGCAGAGCGAGAGGAGAATACTGACACACACACATAGGCGCACATAAACAGACACACACACAAGCCACGACCTAATAGCAAAACTACATTTAGCGATACGCGAAAAGAAAACACTGTCAATTACACGGCGTATCTGTGGGCAGGGCGTTGTGTACAGAGCCGCACAAATGAGAATCTTATTATTCCTTTCTCTGCGACGTGCATTGGGTGGCGTTTGGTTTGGAAAGCCGAGGAGCCATTACTGTAGCTGCTCTGGGCTCCGGGGACAGCTTTGCGAAATGAAACAGAGATGTACGGTATTGTCCGGGGAGGGAGTCAATGACAAAACAAAGTATTGAGATAAATACCCACTATTAGCACAGGGCTGTTAAACCTCCATTTCCCAATCCACTGCTGGACTCCAGAAGACATTAACACTGAACAAACAGAGGTGGAGGAGTCTGGGTATTTATGTACTATACTGTATAACCTTAAACATACTGAGGTAGAGGGTGGGAGTGGAGGAGTCTGGGCATTATAGTATATCGTGTACACTTTATATATAACCCTTAACACACTGAGGTGGTGGAGGGAGTGGAGGATGTTACTGGATGTACTTTATATCCTAACCTCACTGAGGTGGAGAGTTAGGGTTATGGCTAAAGGATTAGGAGGGTTAGGGATTGTAGGTTTCCCGCTCTGGATGTTAAGACATATTTATATAATCATTAAGACGTGTTACTGGGTTACCGATAGTTGGCAGGGGACGGTTATTCTCTGGGAGATGATACAACCACATCAAGGTTTCTTCTGAACGCCCACTCTAAGAAGAGCAGGACATTTGCAATGAACATTTCTCACACCAACTCATTTTCATACATCGAGTTATACATCTATCTCAAATTCACATGGAACTGAGACGACACAACATGTTAAGACATAAAAGTAACTTACGAACAAAAACAGTTAGAAAAACAATTTCAAAACTATTAAGAGACAAACTAAACACAAACAAACTAACAGTTAAAACATTACTGCTATGTCCTTGAACCCCCCCATTTCAAATAATGAACATTTGATACACTTTCCTTCCTTCTTTTAAAAGAGAAATAACATTAATGAAGCTCTCCTCCCTGACAGTCTGCATTAATCAGAAGGGCCTCCCCCAGAACACAAGTCTTTATCGCCCATCGATTTTCCAGTGTTTTTTTTTTAAGGCAGGTGGCATGCGAACGGTTTGCGAGTGGCGCGTACAGAGAGCCCCGATGCCAGGCGGCTGCTGAGAAGCACATTAACGGGCTGTCAGTTGTCTCGCTATGCATCCTGCATCATTCCTTAAGCACATGAGAAGTTCATTACACTGCACACGGCTCTGACAGTGCACTAGGATATTAGGGGCTGTGTCCGTTGTGCACTTCCTCAGAGGAAAGCGTATAGTGGAAACGCAGCCGACACAGCAAAGAGAATTCACATTGCTGCCTCCGCATGTCACACCTATACAATACTGATTCGGAGATGTGTACGTTGAAAGCTATATGTCATTGGAACTGCTCTTGACTTACATAGGAACAACTCGACTTTCAAACAATTGACTCACAATGCAGATGTTACTTTCCTGACTAAAGTGGCCCAAAATGAACCCCACATTTCCCACAGATTTACGAGGTTCTGTGCTAACTTTGCCAGTCTGTCTCTTCCCTCTTCAGTTGAAGGTTTGCATAAAGAACAGAATTAGGAATGCCCTACTGTTATTTTTAGGGACCACAAGTTCTTCAATGGAAAAACTCTGTGGAGCCAAATTGAAGTCTAATTAAGGTGCAGTGGTTTTCCTGGTCATGTCACATGGTCAGGAAAATTTCACTGCCCTACTAATTTATAAACATAACTGCCTGGCTAAGATATCTCCTTGGCTACAGCTCATGGTACAGACACACTGAGAAATCGGACTGTCGATAGGTATAGCACAGTAGGCCGTTCCTTCTCTTGCTAGAATAAAATGAGTCCATGTGTAATGGATTTCTTCCATTGACGGAGGAGAAGCGGACCAAAGCGCAGCGTGGTTGTTTTGATTCATGTTTTAATAAATAACTTAACATGAACAAACTAACAAAAACAAGAAATGTGAAACCGCAAAACAGTCCTATCCTGTGACAGCAAACACAGTGACAGGAACAATCACCCACAAACACACAGTGACACCCAGGCTACCTAAGTATGATTCTCAATCAGAGACAACT
Source organism: Oncorhynchus mykiss (assembly GCF_057628025.1). Lineage (NCBI taxonomy): Eukaryota > Metazoa > Chordata > Actinopteri > Salmoniformes > Salmonidae > Oncorhynchus > Oncorhynchus mykiss. Next base: position 14,407,839 of record NC_143049.1, read on the forward strand.
AATGACACCTGCCTCTGATTGAGAACCATACTAGGCCGAAACATAGAAATACCCAAATCATAGAAAAACAAACATAGACTGCCCACCCAACTCACGCCCTGACCATACTAACTACATACAAAACAAAGGAAATAGAGGTCAGAACGTGACAGTACCCCCCCCCCAAAGGTGCGGACTCCGGCCGCAAAACCTTGACCTATAGGGGAGGGTCTGGGTGGGCGTCTGTCCGCGGTGGCGGCTCTGGCGCGGGACGCGGACCCCACTTCACCATTGTCTTAGTCCGCCTTATTGTCCGCCTCCGTGGCTTTCTCACCATGGCCACCCCTCTCAATGACCCCACTGGACAGAGGGGCTGCTTGGGACAGAGGGGCAGCTCGGGACAGAGGTGAAGCAGCTGCTCGGGACAGAGGGGCGGCAGCTGCTCGGGACAGAGGGGCGGCAGCTGCTCGGGACAGAGGGGCGGCAGCTGCTCGGGACAGAGGGGCGGCAGCTGCTCGGGACAGAGGGGCGGCAGCTGCTCGGGACAGAGGGGCGGCAGCTGCTCGGGACAGAGGGGCAGCTGCTCGGGCGGCCCCTGGCTGACTGGCGGCACTGGCGGCCCCTGGCTGACTGGCGGCACTGGCGGCCCCTGGCTTACTGGCGGCCCCTGGCGGCACTGGCGGCCCCTGGCTGACTGGCGGCACTGGCGGTCCCTGGCTGACGGGCGGCACTGGCGGCCCCTGGCTGACGGGTGGCACTGGCGGCCCCTGGCTGACGGGCGGCACTGGCGGCCCCTGGCTGACGGGTGGCACTGGCGGCCCCTGGCTGACGGGCGGCACTGGCGGCTCCTGGCAGACGGGCGGCACTGGCGGCTCCTGGCAGACGGGCGGCACTGGCGGCTCCTGGCAGACGGGCGGCACTGGCGGCGCTGGGCAGACGGGCGGCACTGGGCAGACGGGCGGCACTGGCGGCGCTGGGCAGACGGGCGGCACTGGCGGCGCTGGGCAGACGGGCGGCACTGGCGGCGCTGGGCAGACGGGCGGCACTGGCGGCGCTGGGCAGACGGGCGGCACTGGCGGCGCTGGGCAGACGGGCGGCACTGGCGGCGCTGGGCAGACGGGCGGCACTGGCGGCGCTGGGCAGACGGGCGGCACTGGCGGCGCTGGAGAGGAGGAAGGCTCTGGAAGCGCCGGACTGAGTAGCTCTTGTAGCGCCGAACAGGCGGGAGACTCCAGCAGCGCTGGACAGGAGGAAGGCTCTGGTAGCGCCGGAGAGGCGGGAGACTCCGGCAGCGCTGGAGAGGAGGGAGCCCCTGTAAGGATGGGCCGGAGAGACAGCCTGGTACGGGGGGCTGCCACCGGAGGGCTGGTGCGTGGAGGTGGTGACGGATAGACCGGGCCGTGCAGGCGCACTGGAGCTCTTGAGCACCGAGCCTGCCCAACCTTACCCGGTTGAATGGTCCCGGTCGCCCTGCCAGTGCGGCGAGGTGGAATAGCCCGCACTGGGCTATGCAGGCGAACCGGGGACACCGTGCGCAAGGCTGGTGCCATGTAAGCCGGTCCAAGGAGACGCACTGGAGACCAGATGCGTAGAGCCGGCTTCATGGCACTTGGCTCGATACCCACTCTAGCCCGGCCGATACACGGAGCTGGAATGTACCGCACCGGGCTGTGCACCCGCACTGGGGACACCGTGCGCTCCACAGCATAACACGGTGCCTGCCCGGTCTCTCTAGCCCCCCGGTAACCACAGGAAGTTGGCTCAGGTCTCCTACCTGGCGTAGCCATACTCCCTGTTAGCCCCCCCCCAATACATTTTTGGGGCTGACTCCCGGGCTTCCTTGCCAACCGTGTTCCCTCATATCGCCGGCTCCTCTCCCCGGCTGCCTCTGCTCTCCTCGCTGCCTCCACCTGTTCCCATGGAAGGCGATCCTTTCCCGCCAGGATCTCCTCCCATGTGTAGCAACCCTTGCCGTCCAACACATCGTCCCAAGTCCATTCCTCCTTGTGCCGCTGTTGCCCGTTACCACGCCGCTTGGTCCTGTTGTGGTGGGTGATTCTGTAATGGATTTCTTCCATTGACGGAGGAGAAGCGGACCAAAGCGCAGCGTGGTTGTTTTGATTCATGTTTTAATAAATAACTTAACATGAACAAACTAACAAAAACAAGAAATGTGAAACCGCAAAACAGTCCTATCCTGTGACAGCAAACACAGTGACAGGAACAATCACCCACAAACACACAGTGACACCCAGGCTACCTAAGTGTGATTCTCAATCAGAGACAACTAATGACACCTGCCTCTGATTGAGAACCATACTAGGCCGAAACATAGAAATACCCAAATCATAGAAAAACAAACATAGACTGCCCACCCAACTCACGCCCTGACCATACTAACTACATACAAAACAAAGGAAATAGAGGTCAGAACGTGACACCATGCTGTGTACTGACTTGTTAACAACGAACCTGCCGTTTCTACGTGTAGAATCACAATGCAATGAACTTGACAATTAGAGAGCAAAAACCTCCACGTCAGGGAGCCGACAGAAGTGCCAAGAAAGATTAAACAAATGGGCACTTTTCCCAATGTAATCCACCACCTTTTCATCTGAATTGTTCTTACTAAAACAATATAGCTGCATGAAAATGTAATGGATGTACATATTTTACATCTAGCTTTGTGCTTGAATTTTTTTTTTATTTTTAGGTTCAGTTTGATCATGTGCATGCTCATTAGTTAGTTATCTAGCTAACTGAGCCAGGCAGTCACACACACACACTTCATATAGATGAATGGGGTGGTAAATGTAGCACAATGCACACAACATTAAATGTTTTACCAAGCTAGCTATCTAGCAAGATGAAGAAGATCCTTCAATTCAAATCTCCATTATCCCATACTGCCAGTGCCAGTTTGTTTGCTAGCTAACGCTAGCTAAAACGGTTAGAATCGTCATTTAGCACAACATAGCTAACAGGCAGCTGCTTCAATCAAATATTAATCCATTGTGATTATTAGTATAATGTTGCTAACTTCACTAGTTATCTAGTTGTGGCCATCTGGTTAGTATCAACAAGGGCGTACTACAAATTCTAGCTAGCTAGCAACAACATTAGTTAGCTTACATTAGCTACAGTAGGCACAAGCTAAACAACCTACTGCCACCTTGTGGCCTGGAGTATTTAAACTATTATTATTAAAACTTATTATTAAAACTATTATTACACTGGGCAGATGCGCTAAGTACCTTTTCGGCAGTCAGATTTCTCAGTGTGTCTGACCCTCTCAAGACTCCCTCACACATCCTGTTCTTCCCATGTTGACAAAACTGATTGCTCACCTTAAAACGCGCATGCCCCTTTGATTTATGATGCTTCACAACAACTAAAATTCAATTTTGGACTGTATTCCAGGGCTCTGATTGCCCTGTAAATGAGATAAACTGATAGCAATTTATTCAAGGATCCAACCTCTCCTTCCTCCCTCCCGTTCTCTCCCCTTCATTCAAGAGACACAACCTGCATCCTACACTTGAGTGATTTCGATATTTAAGCAATATGTCTGTATTCCGGAAGCGTTCAGTAGAACAGACAAGCTGATGCTAATAGAAAATCTTAGAAGAGAAGGAGAGAGAGGTAAAAAAAAATAGGAAAAAAAGAAATAAACGTGCTTCTTTGACAGAGAACAAAACTTTCTGAATCCGCACGTTTCCATTGACACCACATGCTGAACAGCATTTACAGGTCAAACTATGATCACTCATCCACAACTAGAGCAGAAAGTTCGTCATTTTAAAACACGTGGACACATTTCAATGATTCCAAGCTACTGTATATGGAACAGAACAAAAGGTTGGGACGGACATTGAGACGGGCTAATGTCCACTAATGATTCCCTCAATGCAATGTGACGAGGTGAATCCAACCAGTTTCCCAAGTCCCTAATGATAGCCATCACTCATTCAAGCCCCTAACACCATTATTGGAGTGATTCTGATAGTGTTGGTCCATTAGGGTCTAAAATATTGTTTGGTTTCTCTTTCAGGATGATACAGGGCATTGTGGGTAAGCTTACTTAGGAATACATGTAGGCAAAATCGTGGTGATGTGAATAAGGCTTATACACTGAGTGTACAAAGCATTGAGAACATCTTCCTAATATTGAGTTGTCTCAATTTGTCGGGGCATGGAAACACACACTGAACAAAAATATCAAACGCAATCATTTCAAAAGGTTTTACTGAGTTACAGTTCATATAAGGAAATCAGTCAATTGAAATGAATTCATTAGGCCCTAATCTATGGATTTCACAACACTGGGAATACAGTTATGCATTTGTATAGTCAGATACCTTAACAAAAAAAGGTAGGGGCGTGGATCAGACAACCAGTCTAGCTCCTTTGCATAGAAGCTGTTGATTGTGGCCCGTGGAACGTTATCCCACTCCTCTTCAATGGCTGTGAGAAGTTGCTGAATATTCGCGGGAACTAGAACACGCTGTCGTACACGTCGATCCAGAGCATCCCAAACATGCTCAATTGGTGACATGTCCGGTGAGTATGAAGGCCACGGAAGAACTGGTACATTTTCAGCTTCCAGGAATTGTGTACAGATCCTTACGACATGGGGCAGTGCATTATCATGCTGAAACATGAAGTGATGGATGGATGAATGGCACGACAGTGGGCCTCAGGATCTCTTCACGGTATCTCTGTGCATTCAAAATGCCATCGATAAAATGCAATTGTGTTCATTGTCCGTACCTTATGCCTGCCCATACCATATGGAGCACTCTGTTCACAACCTTGACATCAGCAAACCACTCGCCAACACAGCACAATACACGTGGTCTGTGGTTGTGAGGCCGGTTGGACGTACTGCCAAATTCTATAAAACGACGTTGGAGGCGACTTACGGTAAAAAAAAATTACATTAAATTATCTGGCAACAGGTCTGGTGGACATTCCTGCAGTCAGCATGCCAATTGCACCACCACCACTTAAAACTTGAGACATTTGTGGTATTGTGTTGTGTGACAAAATTGCTCATTTTTGAGTGTCATTTTACTGTCACCAGCACAAGGTGCACCTGTGTAATGATCATGCTTTTTAATCAGCTTCTTGATATGCCACACCTGTCTGGTGTATGGACTATATTGGCCAAAGAGATATGCTCAGTAACAGGGATGTAAACAAATTTGTGCACAGCAGAATATATATACATTTTTGTGCGCATGGAACATTTCGGGGGTCTTTTATTTCAGTTCATGAAACATGGGACCAGAACTTTACATGTTGTGTTTATATTTTTGTTCAGTGTATATATAATTTTGAGTTGCACACCCCCAAGTTTGCTGGATGTCCTTTGGGTGGTGGACCATTCTTGATACACACGGGAAACTGTTGAGCGTGAAAAACCCAGTAGCATTGCAGTTCTTGGCACAAACCGGTGTACCTGGCACCTACTACCATGCCCCACTCAAAGGTACTTAAATCTTTTGTCTTTCATTAACCTGTCTCCTCCCATTCATCTACTCTGATTGAAATGGATTTAAGAAGAGATATCAATAAGAGACCATAGGTGATCATCTGGATTCACCTGGTCAGTCTATGTCATGGAAAGAGCAGGTGTTCATAATGTTTTGTACTCTCAGTGTATGTTAAATACTGTCAAATCAATACAAAGCATTCCTCTCTGCTCCTACGGAAAAACAGAGGGTAAGAACGATCCAAGACAAATATCTTAGATAGGTTAGTGTGGTCATTGTGCTTCTCTATCTTTGACATTGAAACTACTGTACCAACATATCAACAACAGTGAAGGTGATCCGTGCTTGAAACGATGTGGTCAGTGGTCCCATTCAAACTGGAATGGGCGTGTGTCAGTGAAACCATTATAAAAGCGTAATGATTATAAATACTAAGCGTCATTAAGGAGGCGTCGGTGCCAACGCTGTTGCTATGCAGCGTATCAATCATGTTGATTGATCATCTCTGGCTCCAGTGACATCAGTTTTATGGCCTTAGAGATGGGACTGTGTTTTCACAATGCCATCCAATTAGAGCTGTCCATTCATCATCAGACTGGAGAATCATTATTAATTGGGCAGAGGGGTGGCTGCCACTCCCCTGCTGAGCTGAGGAGAGATTCACAGCTACTGGAGCTCAGGGCGGTTGGTTCACACTATGGCTAAAGACTGGAGAACATTAGGGGTGACTATACATAGACATGCACTTCAATAAGGTATGCTAACCAGATGTACTAAGTTTGCACCTTTTTTTCAGGAAGCTTGCCATTTCAGAATGTTTTGACTGGTTTTAGAATGTTTCTGTATTGTTGCAGATGGTTTCAGAATGTTTTGACTGGTTTTAGAATGTTTCTGTATTGTTGCAGACGGTTTCAGAATGTTTTGACTGGTTTTAGAATGTTTCTGTATTGTTGCAGACGGTTTCAGTATGTTTTGACTGGTTTTAGATTGTTTTGACGAGTTTGCAGAACGAGTGTCTTCGAGAACTCTTAGCCTAACTTCTGGCTTACCTTCATTGCCTGCAGACGGCCCGTCTGGCTTGGTGATGCCCGTGCTCTTTTTCCGTCTGTGTTTCTTGCGGTTGGCGTGAGGTGAGGGGGGAGGCTCCAGCTTAGGACTGGTGGCACTGCCCACTCCAGAGCTGCAGGTTAGGGGCTCGCCCATCCCGTTGGCTGTGGAAATACGGAGAAAATCACTGATCAGTAAGAGAAATCAACTATACTTTTGACAGGTTACGTACAAGATGTTTGATACTGTGTAAATACGCACACAGAAACATATTACATTTGGAATTCTAGAAGGGAAAGACGGAAGGCTATGATTCATGAGATATTGACTAGTGATGATGTACCATGTATTATAAAAAATACCAGACAGTGTTAATTCATACCAACCAAATGAACGCAAAGTGATCACAATGAAAAAGATGTCAACCCAGCACTCCGATACTAGCGATCCAAAAGTATCTATACTGCTGTGGCTTTAGAGCAGATAAAGGAAAGACAGACAGGTATGGGGGGCAGGTCAGCTAACAAATGGTTAGTTAGGTTAGCCTCAGGCCAAGCTCTCTATATGACTGTCAGTGACTGACAGGGGGCTAAGAGCCAGCTTAGTTTCTGTTAAGGTATTTTATAAATGTGATATTAACCTGCGCCACCGTTGGGCAGAGATGAGAGAGAGGGATAGAGGGCTGAAGGGATGGAGGGGGGTGTCAGCTTGCCATCTTTCTGGTTTCCTGACATTTGACATCACTTTCCCTCTTCTTTTCCCCCTCAGGATGCCATTATGAGTCCTGGGAGAGATGGGGGCCGGGGGCCTCAGGGGTCGGGGAGAGGGAGGGAGGCAGCGAGGGCCGGGGCCAGTCCATGAGCTCCATATTGCTCTCCTCCTACCACCCCGTGTGGAGAGCAGGCAGGATCCTCCATTGTCTACCATCAAAAGCTCATTGTAGTGTGGCAAACGCCATTCATTTTCCCTTCCCTCTTCCCTCCGCACCTTCCCAGCCGCAGGGGAGGAGGGCGGTAGACAAAAGAGAAGGCGGCTTGGATCAGGGATTATTGCTGTTGTTGTTGCCAGTTGCACATACTCTAATGCCGCCACTGTCGCTGGTTGTGCCATTAGCCACTAGTGTACAACATCAGACATTAGGCCTAATTTGGTCATTACCTTATGGGAGATGGGGCTGTGTTGGAGGGAGGAGAGGGATGTGGGATGGGCTCAGCAGGGGGTGAAGGATGTTAAAGTGGAGGATACTGGAGATCTTTAAAAGGCCTCAGGCGGCCAGGTTGGAGCGTGGGATCACAAATATAGGAACTAACACACTATTAGGCATACATATATGCTTGGGATTCTTTTATTTATCATTGATGTACATCAAAAAACGATGCATCATGTGTCTCCACCGATACAGCTAGTATACCTGCTAGTTGAATTATCAGAATAATATTTACATTTAGATTGTTCTTGATCTTATTTCACATAGATAATAGTCAAACGTGGACAAATGTCTAGAGGAAAGACACAAAAAACAACAAAGACTGATTATTGATTATAGCACCTTAATAGATGCTGCTGGTTTAATAAATAGTATATAGTGACTGTGATGCTCGGTGCTGGCCTAGCCTACTACATCACCAGTCCTCTCCCTCGCTCTCCCCTCCTCTACTCACCGGGTGGTTTTGAATGGCAGCAGAGCCATACATGTAGCCGTGGCGTCTGTTTCAATTTCCCTGCTTCTCCCACAACAGCCCCCCTGAGACCAGTCATTAGCTAGGCGCAGACAGCTGGGGGCACAGGGGTCCACAGAGTACCCCCCTCCCTCCCCTTTTACCTCAGCGTCTGTCCCGCCAGCACAGCTCCGTATGGCAGCTCTGAGAGGAGAACGAAGGGGCCCCACCCCTCCAACCTTGTTCAACTCTGGATGATGACAGGCAGCATTTGTTTAATGTGGCTTGAGGTGAAAGGGGAGGCCTCCCCTCTGGGGGCCCCGTCGTGTCATAAATACTTCTAATTATCAATTTTTGCCCCCAATGTTGTGGAACATGACCCATGATCCGCTGCTCTGCCTGCACCTGAAACATGGGTCATATTCATCAGGGCACACCGTAGCAAAACGTTTTGCGACGGAAAACAAATATGAGGTTGAAATACATTGCCGTTTGTCTTTGGCTCAGACTTCCCTGTCACTGACTCAATAGGTGAAATATGTTAATCTGTCAAGCTACATCCATTGGAGCCATATGATTACAAACTATTATAAAGCCATTGATAGTTGTGTGTAGACAAAATGCTATTACTCACTGATAAGAGGCTGTTAAACCACGCATACACATAAATGAGCAACGCCGTGAACCCACTCTCCGAGGGTCTCTCGAGGAGAGTTGTGACATGCAAAAAACGCATTTCCAATACACACATTCATATTAATACACACTTGTACATGTATGAAATAGGACAAATATTATCACCCACCAAATTATTATTTTTTATAGTGCAGAGTGAATGTAAAAGTCATCTAAAAAGGGACCTACTCCACATTTAAAAAGTGAATCTTTTTTATTGAATGTAAAAAAACTAAAATAATTGTAAACTAAGATGTTTAGATTGTTTTCAGACGGCTTTCCTTTAACTTTTCACCTGGGCCTTGCTCCTTTCATATTTATTTTGATCCGGACAAACTCCCCAGTCCCTGCAAATGACAAGCACCCCCATAACATGATGCTGCCTCCACGATACTTGAAGGTACAAAGGGTTTCACTCGGTGTTGTGTTTTATTGGATTTGACCCAAACTTGTAGTTTTTAATTGAGGCCAAAAATGTATTTGCGGTGTTGTCTTGCAGTATTAAATCAACTTTTATTGGTTGTGTACACAGATGTGCAGAGATAAGATAATGTTTCTAGCTCCAACAGTGCAGTCATATCTAGCAATACACACATCATCCAAAAAACAAACAAACTACAGTATTAAGAAATATCAGAATGAGCAAAATCAGAACGAGTAAATTCAGAGTCCAGCCGAACGTTTGGACACAACTACTAATTCAAGGATTTTTCTTTATTTTCAAACATTTTCTGCATTGTAGAATAATAGTGAAGACATCAAAACGGTGAAATAACACATATGGAATCATGTAGTAACCAAAAAAGTGTTAAACAAATCAAAATATATCTTAGATTGTAGATTCATCAAAGCAGCCACCCTTTGCCTTGATAACACTTTTGCACACTCTTGGCATTCTTTCAACCAGCTTCATGAGGAAGTTATCTGGAATGCATTTCAATTAACAGGTAGGCCTTTTTAAAAGTTAATTCGTGGAATTTCTTTCCTTCTTAATGTGTTTGAGCTAATCAGTTGTGTTGTGACAAGCTAGGGGTGGTATACAGAAGATAGCCCTATTTGGTAAAAGACCAAGTCCATATTATGGCAAGAACAGCTCAAATAGGCAAAGAGAAATGACAGTAAATCATTACTTTAAGACATGAAAGTCAGTCAATACGGAAAATGTCTTCTTCAAGCGCAGTCGCAAAAACCATCAAGAGCTATGATGAAACTGGCTCTCATGAGGATCGCCACAGGAAAGGAAGACCCAGAGTTACCTCTGCTGCAGAGGATAAGTTCATTAGAGCTACCAGCCTCACAAATCGACAATTAACTGCACCTCAGATTGCAGCCCAAATAGTCTTCAAAGTTCAAGTAACTGACACATCTCAACATCAACTGTTCAGAGGACACTGCGTGAATCAGGCCTTCATGGTCGATTTGCTGCAAATAAACCACTACTGAAGGACACCGATAAGAAGAAGAGAATTGTTTGGGCCAAGAAACACGAGCAATAGACTTTAGACCGGTGCAAATCCGTCCTTTGGTCTGATGATCCAAATTTGAGATTTTTGGATCCAACCGCCATGTCTTCGTGAGGCGCAGAGTAGGTGAACGGATGATCTCCGCATGTGTGGTTTCCACTGTGAAGCATGGAGGAGGAGGTGTGATGGTGCTTTGCTGGTGACACTGTCAGTGATTTATTTAGAATTCAAGGCACACAACCAGCATGGCTACCTCAGCATTCTTCAGCGATATGACATCCCATGTTGTTTGCACTTAGTGGGACAATCATTTGTTTTTCAACAGGAAAATGACCTGAAGCACTCCTCCAGGCTGTGTAAGGTCTATTTTACCAAGAAGGAGAACAATGGAGTGCTGCATCAGATGACCTGGACTCCACAATCACCCAAACTCAACTCAATTGTGATGGCTTGGGATGAGTTGGACCGCAGAGTGAAGGAAAAGCAGCCAACAAGTGCTCAGCATATGTGGGAACTCCTTCAAGACTGTTGGAAAAGCATTCCAGGTGACTAACACATGAAGGTGGTTGAGAGAATGCCAAGAGTGTGCAAAACTCAAATTCAAAGCAAAGGGTGGCTACTTGGATGAATCTAAAATAGATTTAAATTTGTTTAATACTTTTATGGTTACTACATGATTACATATGTGTTATTTCATAGTTTTGATGTCTTCACTATTATTCTAACATGTAGAAAATAGAAAGAATAAACCAAAATCCTTAAATGAGTAGCTGTGTCCAAACTTTTGACTTGTACTGTATATACACACTATAAAATGCATTCAGACTTTTTCCACATTTTGTTACGTTACAGCCTTATTCTAAGATTGATTAAATTATGTATTTTTCCTCATCAATCTACACACAATACCTGATAATGACAACCTTTTTGAAAAATTACATTTTTGCAAATGTATTAAAAATAAATAAGTATTCAGACCCTTTACTATGAGACTCGAAATTCAGCTCAGGTGCATCCTGTTTCCATTGATCATCCTTGAGATGTTTCTACAACTTGATTGGAGTCCACCTGTGGTAAATTAAATTGTTGGACATGATTTGGAAAGGCACACATCTGTCTATATGAAGTCCCACAGTTTACACGAGCAATGGACATTAGGCCGGTGGAAATCCTTTGGTCTGAGGAGTCCAAATGTGCGATTTTTGGTTCCAACCGCTGTGTCTTTGTGAGACACAGAGTAGGTGAACGTTCCCACAGTTGTCAGTTCATGTCAGATCAAAAAACCAAGCCATGAGGTCGAAGGAATTGTCCGTAGAGCTCCAAGACAGGATTGTGTTGAGGCACAGATCTGGGGAAGGGTACCAAAAAACGTCTGCAGCATTTACTGTTCCCGAAGAACACAGTGGCCTCCAACATTCTTAAATGGAAGAAGTTTGGAACCACCAAGACTCTTCCTAGAGCTGGCTGCCTGGCCAATCTGAGCAATCAGGGGAGAAGGGCCTGGGTCAGGGAGGTGACCAATTACCTGATGGTCACTCTGACAGAGTTCCAAAGTTCCTCTATGGGGATGGGAGAATCTTCCAGAAGGACAACAGTAAAAAAACATGACAGCCCGCTTGGAGTTTGCCAAAAGGCACCTAAAGGACTCTCAGACGATGAGAAACAGGATTCTCTGGTTTGATGAAACCAAGATTGAACTCTTTGGCCTGAATGCCAAGCGTCACATCTGGAGTAAACCTGGCACCATCCCTATGGTGAAGCATGGTGGTGGCAGCATCATGCTCTGGGGATGTTATTGAGTGGCAGGATCGAGGGAAAGATGAACGGAGCAAAGTATAGAGAGACCCTTGATGAAAACCTGCTCCAGAGCACTCAGGACCTCAGACTGGGGCGGAGGTTCACCCTCCAACAGGACAATGACCCTAAGCACACAGTCAAGAAAACGCAGGAATGGCTTTGGGACAAGTCTCTGAATGTCCTTGAGTGGCCCAGCTAGAGCCCGGACTTGAGCCCGATCGAACAGCTCTGGAGAGACCTGAAAATAGCTGTGCAGCAACACTCCCCATCTAATTGGCGTGAGAGGATCTGCAAAATAAATGTGGGAAACTCTCCAAATACAGGTGTATAAATAATTTTATTTTCTAAAAAACAGTTTTTGTTTTGTCATTATGGGGTATTGTGTGTAGATTGATGAGGGAAAAAACAATGTATTATATTTTAGAATAATGCTGTAACCTAACAAAATGTGGAAAAAGTCAAGGGGTCTGAACATTTTCCGAAGGCATTGTATTTATATATATATTGTGTATAGACAGTACGGACAGTATATGAATAGAAAATGTGTTTATGGTAGTAGTTATGTTGGATGACTAATGACTAGAATACAGTATATAAATATTAAGTAGGTAAAACAGTACGTAAACATTAGTGACCAGTGTTCAATGACTATCAAATCAAAGTTTATTTGTCACGCGTGCCGAATACAACAGACCTTACAGTGAAATGCTTACTTACAGGCTCTAACCAATAGTGCAAAAAAGCTATTAGGTGAATAATAGGTAAGTAAAGAAATAAAAACAACAGTAAAAAGACAGGCTATATACAGTAGCGAGGCAATAAAAGTAGCGAGGCTAAATACAGACACCAGTTAGTCGGGCTGCTTGAGGTAGGATGTTCATGTAGATATGGTTAAAGTGACTATGCATATATGATGAACAGAGAGTAGCAGTAGCGTAAAAGAGGGGTTGGCGGGTGGTGGGACACAATGCAGATAGCCCGGTTAGCCAATGTGTGGGTGCACTGGTTGGTCGGCCCAATTGAGGTAGTATGTACATGAATGTATAGTTAAAGTGACTATAAATATATGATAAACAGAGAGTAGCAGCAGCGTAAAAAGAGGAGTTAGGGGGGCACACAATGCAAATAGTCCAGGTAGCCATTATGGCTTGGGGCTAAAAACTGTTGAGAAGCCTTTTTGTCCTAGACTTGGCACTCCGGTACCACTTGCCATGCGGTAGTAGAGAGAACCGTCTATGACTGGGGTGTCTGGTGTCTTTGACAATTTTTAGGGCCTTCCTCTGACACCGCCTGGTGTAGAGGTCCTGGATGGCAGGCAGCAGAGCCCCAGTGATGTACTGGGCCATGACGAGCTAAATTGGGTTCAAGTCCGGGCTCTGGCTGGGCCACTCAAGGACATTCAGAGACTTGTCCCAAATGTACACATAGTCATTCAATGACTATGTCAGCAGTCTCTAAGGTGCAGGGTAGAGTACCGGGTTGTAGCCGGCTAGTGATGAATGTTTAACAGTCTGATGGCCTGGAGAGAGAAGCTGTTTTTAATTCTCTCTGTCCCAGCTTTGATGCACCTGTACTGTCTCCACCTTCTAGATGGTAGCAAGGATGAACAGGCTGTTGTTCGGGTGGCTGGGGTCCTTGATACTTAACATTTCAATGAACATTTTCACTGCCATCCATTTTCACTGCCATCCACTGCCAAGCCAGTAATGTGGAGTGAATGTAATGTTGTCAATCCCTTTGTATTTTCAAGTACTGTGGTGGCAGCATCACGTTATGGCTATGCTCGTCACCGACAGAGAATGGGAAGATTGACAGGGCCAAAATAAATATGAAAGGAGCAAAGCCTAGGTAAAAAGTTAGAGGAAAATCTGCCTTAGTCATCAGGAAACTTAACCCTGGAATTATGCCAAAGACAAAGACAAAATGGCCTTCCAAAAGGTATTGAGTGTTCCTGAATGGTCCAGGTTTGAATATAGCTGTCCATCAATGATTCCTAACAAAAGTTTGGGACAAAAACAACGGATATACAGTATGTTGCCCTAAGAGTTGTGCAAGGTTGGTAGAATCTTGTTCAAAATGATTCACAGCTGTAATGGCGTTCACATGTGATTCCACCCAGTATTAACTCTTGCGGTGTTCAGACACACATAATCATTACATCCTCATCTTATATCTCTTAGTCATTTTGAAAATGTTCTATCATTTTTCTTTCCCTCTGAAAATGCGGATTAGGTTGTGTAGATCTGTAGTGGGGGGGGGGGGGGGGGGGGGGATATCCCTTTTTAGATCCCATTTTAAGGCAGCAAAATGTGAAGACTGTGCGAGAGGTGTGTAGACTTCCACTAGCGACGGTATCAGGGCCAGCGCCAGAACGAATCAGTCGGGCAGGCATTTGATTTCCATACTAGAGCCATTGAGCCTCGAGGGACCCCCCCCCCCCCTTCAAGCTAATGAGCATTCTGACTGCAACATTCTAAGGGTGTAATTAATACATTTCATATGTGCTATCGCAAAAAAAATCATTTGGTTGTGTTTGTGAGGGTCTTCAGTAACATTTACAAAATACATCTGTTTCAAATAACACAAACGATGGAAACATCAGCAGCCTAAACGTCGTCGTAAGCGCCAAGTGTACTTGATAATAGTGACAATCTGCACCAAAGCAATAATGGCATTATAATGATTATAAGTGTAGATATGACAGTAGTCAGAAATGGTCAATTATTGTCAGCTCGTGCTTACATGGTGTACGTCTTCACACAACGCCATCAGTTGGAGTGTGTCCATGTCACATAAACAATCAAAGCTGGTGTGCGCGTTGCCGACGTTGTTTTTTAATTAAGACGTACGGCAACGCTCTCTCAGCGATGACATTTTGTGCTGACAATCGGCCCATAACATTGTCACCGGCTTTTTCTATCCAAGCAGTACCGTCTCTTCCTCTCTCTGATCTCGTCGGCAGTGGCGCGGGCAACTGCTCAGTGTATACCGTTATGGCTTTTTAGCTCTTAGGCTTCGGAGGTGTAGGTTCAGGCTCAGGCTCAGGCTCAGGCTCAGAACCATCAGAGATGTCATAATGATTAATTTCTTCCCCACCATCGGAGTCATTTCCATTCAGACTTCGTAGCAACGATAACGCAGCATGTGCATCCATTAGTGTTGGTCTTTTTGCCATTGTAAATTATGTACACGCTCATTTTGTACTAGGCCAGAGTGGACTGATAAGACTGCTTGGATTTGGTGGACTGATAGAGGGTCCACACCATTTTCAGTTTATAATCAGAATAGATCAATACAATAGAATGGCCCGCCCTGTTCTTCATTCACAATGGGTGATTACATAGTTATGCATCGTTCACTTCCCCTCGCTCATCAACTCGCCCTTTCATCTCCTTTCTCCCCATGATACCTTACTTCATTTATTGAATCTGTTGCTACATGTGTGAAATTAGTTTTGGTATAGTTTAGGTTCAGTTTTGAGGCAATTATCGGCGTGATTGTCAACTGGGCACGGCACCTTCAACTGTCGGGAGAAGGAGAGGAGCAGGCTCTACTGTCGTAAGAAGGATGGGGCAATGGGGGAAACCCATTTAAAAAATGACATGCCCTCCCAAAACTGGTTATAACAACGAAAGTGTGTTTTAAAGAGAAGTCAAGGACAGAGTGGGGCATGACTTAAAAAATGTCAGAGTAATAAAAAAACAACAATGAGCAGTCCAACTGACTGCTTTAGTGATACTAGAGTGGGTTTTATAGTAAATACGTCATTTAAATATGTCATTTAACTGTACAATTACCTTTTAATGTGGCATGAACACAACCAGTCATGATGGTCAAACAAATCACTTCAAAAAGTAGGTGACCTTTGCACGTTTGTCCCAAAAAATAATTCCAGCGTCCGAAAAGTGCACTATGCACCCACCAACTTTTCTTCAATTCGCAAGTGGCTGAAACTACTATCTCACCAGAGAAAGCATCGGAGAGAGCGAAACAGCGCCCCTCTGACTTACTATATGTAACCCATGTATCTGATGCTGTATGGACAAAAAGAGTATGACATGTTGCCGTCCTTAGCGTTTAATTTGCATACACTTTTTGTCCAGACAGCATCAGATACATGGGATACACATACTGACAGAGGGGTGCTGTTTTGCTCGCTCTGATGATTTATATGAGATTGATGCGTATTTCTGTCGGTGCGCATCTTGGTCAAATAAATTATCAATATTTTAATAATTTTATTTGGACGGGCAAAGAGATACAGTAGAGCGGGCCCCGTAAGGCCCGCCCATAACGCCAGCCCTGAACTGTATCAGAGATTACCTGGCTCATCTGAAGTCCTCCTCAATTCAAAGCGATCCAAATCTGATGGATCACATTCAATTTACCATAATAAAACTTAGCAGGAACGGCGCCGCCGAATGGCTCTCTGTTTAAAATGGAGGTCCTGTAGCCGACTGTTATGAACCGCTCAGAGAGTTCACTTTGGCGTTATTAGCTAGTGGTTATGAGGGGCTGTCGGGAGCGAGAGAGCGAGGAAGCGAACAGCGGTAATGAGGCGCGCTGAGGATCACGAGTCTCTCTCTCCTCTCAGCTAAGTGCCATGCAGCCCCTCTCAGCTTCTCCTCTGCTCTCCTCTCCTGGGCATGCGGGTACTGTGGAATAGGTATCAGGGCTAACCTGTGATTACAGTTTATTACACTCCCGCCAGGGAGATGACAGTTTAAACATGCTTCATGACGAAGACTGTGGACGAGACAAAGAGAGGGCTAACAGCTCGCTAACTGCCATAGAGAGTTGAAAAGAGAGAGAAAGTGAAAGAGAAAGATAGAGGGACAGAATGAGAGAGAGAAGTTTTCATTTAATTTGTAAACGCGTAATTCGAGAGGCTCTGGGAGCACTGTGATTTTGCCGGTAGGTCACTTGACACAGCAGCAGCTCACTGCCTGTCCTCAATCAACGACATCGGCTGCAATTAATGGCAAAAAAAAATTGAAACAATCACCGCTTCCCCCTTATTATCCTCAATTAGAATGCACTAATCAAGGCCTGATCACGCTCTGCTGCTCTCTTAAAACTAAATGTAAAACTTCATTACGGACCTGGCGTGGAAATCAAACTCCACATGCAACACGCTCTCCAGTACCCGATGGGAGGGCAGAGTGGAGTTACAGCAGTACCCAGTGAGGGAACCTGACAAACAGAACTGCCTGGTCCTGCATTCACTTACGCATTGCCTTCGCACTGAAATACCTTCACCAGAGAAGCCTGGGTGAATACCTTTAAAACATACATACTTCAGTGTAAAATAAATAAATAACTCTCACACCCTCAGACTTGGTCAAACTGTTTCCTGTTTCCCAGATGCCCCCATGTTAGCAGGACACTACATATTGTACAACAACAAAACTTTGACGGGGGGGGGTCAATGTTCGCAGATAATATCACAGCACTTAGGTGCCAGTTGAGTCTATTTCTCATTGAATCTAGGCGTAAAGGATGAAGTATATGAAGGAGGGAAAAAACAAGCCCTGTGCGGGTCCAGATTAAGAGTGTTCTCTTGAATTGCGAAGCAATAGACAAAATGCGGCTGAGATTTAATCAAAAGGCTGCGTTCAATATTCAAGAGACGTAGCGAGCTCCCCACGCGTCTCCTTCTGCCTCTCCCTCAATAGGTTTACAAATGAGGACATCCTTTAAATAATATGGAAATGGTTACCTGGGCTAAAATACATTTTATACTTCAGCCTATCAGCTTTTTTTTTCTATATTCATTTGGCTTCCCAGAAGGACAGTGTTTTATGTTGACTTGAAACCGTGACGAAGGATAACGGAGTGATTGGGGGCGTACTGAAGTCTATTCAAATAGTCAAACATGAAGGGTTTGAGCGGTGGACCGCCCACCTATTGATTATTGAAGAAACCACTAGGGTGAAAAAAATAAAGGGGTCACAATTAAATCAAGTATTATGTTGTTACCTTCTAGTCCTCCAGTCACATATATTGGATGACCGTATCCTGCTAACATGTTTTAATTCAGATCCTCTATTTACAAATGAATGTACGGCATACTCAAAGAATGCTTGTGAAATGTCAAAAACACACGCAAAAAAATGGCCTTAAAGTCTACTTGTTTTCAAGTTTTAAAGCCCTTCTGAATTTCCCCATTGTATGGAATTGGCAACGCAAGAACAGGGGACAAAGTAACATATTTACCCTTTGATGTGACTTCTCTAATGTATCTATCATTTTCAGCTCATTTGGCTCATTCGTGGTTACCTTAAAGAGAAGCATTTAAATAATTGAAAAAAAAAGAGAGTAACGGAGGGAATTGTAATTCTGGTCTAGGAGAAGTCTAGATGGTAGCTAATGAGTTATGTTAATATGAAGTCAAGTCCTCTTAGTTTACCAAACAAGGAAATAGATTTTAGCTGGCTGTTTAGTAAGTAGGGTGTCCATAGATTGGGATGACAGCACAGTGTTTGGCAATACACATATACAAATCACATCAACATTCACACACCACATTCACCAGACACGTGCTTCTCTCCTAAACAACATGCACAACGCATGTAGCCTAGAGTACAGACGCAAAAATACATGCGAAAACACACAAATATGCATGCACGCACACACACACACACTCACAGCCACACATTTATTTGAGAGGACCCCACCACGCTCTCTCCTCTAAGTAATTCTGCTTTGGGCATGCTGCTGATGGGAGAGGAGAGGGGTAGTGGGTGATGATAGAAGTGCCTGCCTTCCTGCGTCCAGGCAGAATTGATCGTTTGGCAGTTCCAAATGAGAGACGGGGCTCGTCTGCGGAACCACGAGGCCGTACGCGCAACGCAGCGTTGGACTCCAGCAGCGCTCGTAAAGAGCGCTCTTTAAACTGCCGGGGCCCCTGGGAGCCCGTGGGGAGAGGGCCGCCGCCGCAACCGCACTAATGAGAACTAGCAGAGTGCAAACATGCATGGAAATGACTGTTATTCTGTTGATGTGCATTTAAGTGCTTTTTTACTGCCAACCACAAAGAGAGGGGAAATAACTGGTGATGAATGGTACCCCGGAAAGCATTCATTTTCCTATTGCGGAGAGAGAGAGGGGAGGGGGGAGAGAGAGAGAGAGAGAGAGAGAGAGAGGAGCCGACACGCATAGCGAATGTATTATTTTACTTCACTCAAGTGCGCTGACAAGGCTCTATGATGGGGAGGGAGCGGAGTGAGGGTGCCGGGATGGCAAATAACCTTCGCTCACTTCCTCTCTTCCACCGTCGTCTTTCGCTTCTGTCAGATAACAATACGCGAAAAAGTCACAGCGCCCAAAGCCCTGATCACCTCATTACGAAAACAAGCTTTGTTATATTCCACCAATTCCAGGTCCTATTTATTAGGCACCAAACGGACGAAAACTGATTGAAACAAGGAGGGACTACCTGAACTTGCCCAATAAGAAATGCTCATTTTAGCTTTCTGTTGCAAAACATTTTGCTACAGTGTGGCCTAATGAATTCGACCCCGTGCACATCTGTTGTACCAACACTGATATGACTGCACCAGATCTGTTCTGGATGTTTTCTATTGTTCATTGTGTGTCTGTCTATTTCAATTACATTGAATGGCTGAGACTTCATTGAGAAAATAATGGGAGTGGAGAGGAGGAAGATAGAATGAGGGTAGAAAACAAGGAGAAAGGATGGAGGAAGAGGGCGGGGGGGGGATGCTCGTCAGTCTCACCGGCCCCGGTGCTTGCACTGGTGTTGATGACGGCCTCGTTCCATTGGTCGGCACTGGAAACAGAGAAGGAGCGTTGGTGCATGCTGTCCTTACTGCCACCGAAGCCCACCAGGCCTCCTCCGCTGACCGAACGCTCTGACTGGAGTGATGTATTGCTGTTAGAATGGGGCGCACCTGGAGAGAGAGGGCGAGAGAAAGAGAATTTAAAATAATGTAATGCATACCTGTACATGGAGGTGCATTTCACTGAAGTTAGAAGTCTCTTTTGTAAATCCAAGTGTATGTTGCATCAAACAAGCCATATACACGGAGTGGATAAAGCATGACACAGACCGACAAGGTGAGTCCAGGTGAAAGCTATGATCCAGCATAGTAAAGTTGCACAATGCTGCCGCCACCTTCCTTGTGTTCTTTCTCTGTGTTACATGTGTAAACCCTCCTAACCCGTCTGCCTCCCCTCATCTCCCCCTCTCCCTCTGCCTCGGTCTCTAATTAGCCCTTAATTAACAAGATACACTGATCGCTAATTATCTCGCCTCATCCTTCTGACTGCCACATCCATCTCTCCCGCCGTCGGCAGGCAGGTCCCCTCTTTCTCACCGACTTCCAATCAAGCAAGCCACGGATGCCTCCCTGCCTGCCTCCCTTTACTAATTCATGGGATAGGCAGCGCAGTGTGGGGTCCTTCCCTCCTGTTCCAGTCTCGACAGCCACACAACACAATAGATCCTGACTTGACTTCTTCTACAGTTATAGCTATAGTTCCACAGAATGCATATTTTCATCTAGAGTGTATATATATATATATTTTTTTTTTAAATGTATTTATTAAATTAAGCTTATAATAATGATTTTCCTTTCTACCAAAATGATGTCAATTAAAACTTAATTGATGAACTATTCCCGACACTAATTCACAAATCAAAATAACCAAAATAAGTCCTCCTTGGTTGATTAGGTAAATTATCTACATGGTATTCATCAGTAAATCAACAGCCTTATCAAGTATGGGTTTTTATTGTCAGAGGTGCAATAAATAAATACATACTATAAAAGTTGCCCATGAGAGTTTGTTACCACACACATTAAGCCCAACTAGAGATAATAGAGTGAAAGTGTAACAATACGACCTACTCCTTAGGCTGTACTAAAAACAAAGAGAGTGATCAAGTATACTATAATCTCCGCTGGATATTCTCCCAAAGAAATGATAGACTAGAAGCAATAATTTAGCAACAGACTTAATATACTCAGAGCAAAGACTTATGAGAGGGTAGCAGTCAAAAACTTTGTTTCGGTAAAAGTCCTATATTTATTTTATTAATTGTAATAAGATGACTGACAAACAGCACACACGGCAGGGCCTTTTTATATCACAATTACAAGACTTTATATTTTAAAAAAAATAATGTTTGATTGAGGTTTAACAACAACAACAGTTGCTAGATATACTGTAATGTGTGCCGTGTGTAAAGTAAACTAAGCGGCGCTGCGCTCTTGTTAGGATAATACGTCCTTCTCATTAGCGGGAGTAATAAGTGTATCAAATTCACATAATCATGTCTAATTAGTATCAGTGTTTATCTTGTTGGGCCCGGGAATATTTATCTTCAGGTCCCAGAGGGGAGGGAGGGATTGCAGCGAAAGAAGGGAGTAGAGAGGGGGAACCATGCTGGGGAGTGCTGGCTGAATTAGCATCCCCAAATCAGGGCATTGGAGAGAAGAAAGAGAGGAAGGGGAGTTCGAACCCCAGGAAACATTTATTTCAAAAATTTAACTTTCTAGACTGTAAGTGAGAGAAGATTCATCACATTTAGTGAACAGGATAGAACAGATTACAACAGATTAGAACAAAATGCCTTAAAATTCGCCTGGAAAATAGTGCCATCATCGAACAGTGCTTAGTATTATTAGTATATTTAATATACAGTGCATTCTGAAAATGTTCAGACTCCTTGACTTTTACCACATTGTTACGTTACAGCATTATTCAAAAATTTACAAAATAGTTTATTTTCCTAATCAAATCTACACATAATACTCAAAAATATAATATTGTACAAGTGTATATAAAAAAAATATGACATTTGCATAAGTATTCATACCCTTTACTCAGTACTTTGTTGAAGCAGTGATCACAGCCTCAAGTCTTCTTGGGTATGATGCTACAAGCTTGGCACACCTGTATTTGGGGAGTTTTCCCCATTTTTCATTGCAGATCCTCTCACGCTCTGCCAATTGGATGGGGAGTGTTGCTGCACAGCTATTTTTAGGTCTCTCCAGAGATGTTAGATCAGGTTCAAGTCCGGGATCCACTCACGGACATTCAGAGATTTGTGCCAAAGCCACTCCTGCGTTGTCTTGGCTGTGTGCTTAGGGTCATTGTCCTGTTAGACTGGGGCGGAGGTTCACCCTCCGAGGGCCTCTCTTTACTTTGCTCCGTTCATCTTTCCCTCGATCCTGACTAGTCTCCCAGTCCCTGCCGCTCAATAACATCCAATAACTCAATAACATCCCCACAGCATGATGCCACCACCATGCTTCACTGTAGGGGTGCTGCCAGGTTTAGTCCAGACATGACGCTTGGCATTCAGGCCATAGAGTTCAATCTTGGTTTCATCAAACCAGAGAATCTTGTTTCTCATGGTCAGAGTCCTTTAGGTGCCTTTTGGCAAACTCCAAGTGGGCATGTGTCATGTGCCTTTTGCTGAGGAGTGGCTTCTGTCTGGCCACTCTACCACGAAGGCCTGATTGGTGGAGTGCTGCAGAGATGGTTGTCCTTTTGGAAGGCTCTCTCATCTCCAGAGGAACTATATAGCTCCATCAGAGTGACCATCGGGTTCTTGGTCACCTCCCTAACATTCCAAGAATGTTTTTGACAACAAAATGTTAGTTTTTTTTCCCATACATATATTTTTACAATGACAGATTCTTGGAATGTTATGTGCACAGCATCTATAACATCCACCACAGAACATTCCCCACACATTCTCATTAGGTTTCCAAGTATTTTAATAACACAATATAGCAGTAATGTTTTTAGAACATACTGTGAGAGCAATCGAAACGGTTCTGAGAAAACATTACGGGAACATTCTGCTAATGTTGATGGAGATATTATTTTAAAAAACGCCCATAACAACAAGTAGGGAATATTCCCACAATGCTCTCATTAAGTTATAGTGTGACATTATGACATGATTGTTCCAATAACGTTCCCTAATCATTCATGTCTGGATTCAATTCAATTGGTTCTGAGAAAACATTACTGGAATGTTTCGATAACATTAATGGATATGTCATCCGAGACACCTATATCAACAAGCAGGGAAGCTTAGATTTTGTAGGATCTCTATGCAGGGAAACGTTCCCCGTTACTCTTATAAAGTCACAATGTGATGTTATGAAATGATTGTTCCAATAACGTTCCCTAAACATTTTTCAGCAATCATGTCTGGATTCAATTAAATTGGTTCTGAAAAAAACATTAAGTCTAAAAGTATCTGGTGTTAAATGTACTGAAGTACGTACAGTGGTAGAAAAATCACTCAGTTGTCATACTTGAGTAAAAGGAAAAAGGAAATGGTATAAATCAAATTCCTTGTATTAAGCAAACCAGACGACACGGTTGTCTTGTTTAAAAAAAAATTTTTTACGGACAGCCAGGGGCACAATCCAACACTCAGACATAATTTACAAACGCAGTATTCGTGTTTTTTTTTTTTTTTTTACCTTTATTTAACTAGGCAAGTCAGTTTAGAACAAATTCTTATTTTCAATGACAGCCTAGGAACAGTGGGCTAACTGCCTGTTCAGGGGCAGAACGACAGATTTGTACCTTGTCAGCTCGGGGATTTGAACTCGCAACCTTCCGGTTACTAGTCCAACGCTCTAAGCACTAGGCTATCCTGCCGAGTGAGTCCGCTAGAACAGAGGCAGTAGCGATGACAACGCGTTATATTGATAGGTGCGTGAATTGGACCATATTGCTGCCTGAACATTCAAAATATAAAGAGCATTTTGGGTGTCTGGGACAATATGTGGGAGTAAAAAGTACATACTTCTTTAGAACTGTTGTGGAGTAAAAGTAAAAGTTTTCCAAAATAAAAATAGTAAAGTACAGATACCCCAAAAAACAAATAAAGTAGCACTTCAAAGTTCTTTACTTAGTTACTTTACACCAATGCTGTAGGCTACTTAGTCTGGTGCGCCACCAGGGTCCTAATGTTTCTAGTGGATTTCCCTTTGTACTGAAATCGGATGGCCTCAAAGCTCATCACTAAGCTAAGGCCCCTGGGACTAAACACCTCCCTCTGCAACTGGATCCTAGACTTCCTGACAGGTCGCCCCAGGTGGTAAGGGTAGGCACCAACACATCTGCCACGCTGATCCTCAACACGGGGGCCCCTCAGGGGTGCGTGCTCTGTCCCCTCCTGTACTCCTTGTTCACTCATGACTGCATGGCCAGGCACGACTCCAACACCATCATTAAGTTTGCCGATGACACAACGGTGGTAGGCCTGATCACCGACAACAATGAGACAGCCTATAGGAAGGAGGTCAGAGACCTTGCCATGTGATGCCAGGATAAAAACCTCTCCCTCAACGTGATCAAGACAAAGGAGATGATTGAGGACTACAGGAAAAGTAGGACCGAGCACGCCCCCATTCTCATCGACGGGGCTGTAGTGGAGCAGGTTGAGAGCTTCAAGTTCCTTGGTGTCCACATCACCAACAAACTACCATGGTCCAAACACTCTAAGACAGTAGTGAAGAGGGCACAACAAAGCCTATTCCCCCTCAGGAGACCGAAAAGATTTGTCATGGGTCCTCAGATCCTCAAAAAGTTATACAGCTGCACCATCCAGAGCATCCTGAATGATTGCATCACTGCCTGGTACGGCAACTGCTCGGCCTCCGACCGCAAGGCACTACAGAGGGTAGTGCGAACGGCCCGGGGCCATCCAGGACCTCTATACCAGGCGATGTCAGAGGAAGGCCCCAAAAATTGTCCAAGACTCCAGCCACCCTAGTCATAGACTGTTCTCTCTGCTAACGCATGGCAAGCGGTACCGGAGCGCCAGGCCTAGGTCCAAAAGGCTTCTTAACAGCTTCTATACCCAAGCCATAAGACTCCTGAAGAGCTAATCAAATGGCTGCACAGACTATTTGCATTGCCCCCACTCCCCCTCTTTTATGCTGCTACTACTCTGTTTATTTCTATGCATAGTCACTTCAACTCTACCTACATGTTCATCTTACCTCAATTACCTTGACTAACCGGTGTCCCCTTCACATGGACTCTGTGAAGGGGACACCGGTTAGTCGCAAATGACGCAGAGTTAAAGCAGTTCTGCATAGAAGACTGGGCCAAAATTCCTCCACAGCGACGTGAAAGACTGATCAACAACTACAGGAAGCGTTTGGTTGGAGTCGTTGCGGCTCAATTTGGCACAACGAGTTATTGAGTGTAAGGGGGGGAATTACTTTTCAGACAGGGGGAGTGGGGGTTGCATAACTTTATTTATGCAATAAATTAAATAAGTATGCAATTGTTGTGTTATTTGTTCACTCAGGTTCCCTTTATCTAGTATTAGGTTTTGGTTGAAGATCTGATAACATTCAGTATCAAAAAATATTCAAAAATAGAGAAAATTTGAAAGGGGGCAAATACTTTTTCACAGCACTGTATGTCTTAGTACATATGCACATGTATGTACACCTTACCGCAATCTGCCAAGCAATAATTTAACATGATTTCTGAAATCAAGTTTGTAGGGAAAACAAAAGTCAAAACCTCCCAACTGTGTAGTATACACTGTAAACAGGATTGGTAGGGTAAGAAACAATAGAGGATACTCATTTTTCTAGATTTAGTTATCCTACCTTTTGAAAGACAAAGGCTATGAAGCAACACATTTATTTTGGTGTTAGTCCCATCCCAGTGGCACAGGAATGTACAATAAATGTCTAATAAAATGGCATGCAATTCCAAATAATTGACATATATGTTTCTACAGTACATGGAGTGTTGTACAACTAACTTCCTCAACGGTAAGATATCCCTAACACATTAAGGGAACCTCCGTGGACTGTTCAAAACAAAAAATAGAAATAACATTCTGGGAACATAGGAATAACATTCTAAGAACATTGAGGCAATGTTTTGTGCACCCGGATACAAACATTGCAAGAATGTCATCACAACTGGACAGATTTTGTGTTGTGGGAACCTAAAGAAATGTCTTACAAACCTTTAAATGACATAAAAAAAATGTGGTATGGGAACATTCTAGAAACAAATGTTTTCGCAACCAAATAGCAGATTTGTTATAATCAGCACATCTGAACAGTTTTTGTGTTTTGGGAACATATCTTCCCACCAGACTGTTCCCACAACCTAATGAAACATTATGGGAACCTTTAAAGAACAGACAAAATGTGTTCTGGGAATGTTCTTGCAACGTCAGGCAAATGTTTTATACAAACACTGTATAACCATCAGCACAAGTGGAATTTTTTTTGTGTTATGAGAACATTTGCCGTAACCTAACGAATGTTCTTGGAACTTTCACAAAACCAATTTTGATTTGCTGGGATGATTGACAATTTTAAATCTGAAGTTAACTTTTTGGGTCGACATGACTAAATTTGCATAGAAATGTGAGTTAAAGATCTGTCATTCTCATTGAAAACAAATCTAAAAAGTGCTAGATCTGTTCTAAGTCTGTTATTTCTATGATTCCTGTTCTCACGTTTAGTTTTTGCATCTTTTAACTTTCAGTTTTGTACACCAGCTTCAAACAGCTGAAAATACAATATTTTTGGTTATGGAAAAGATATTTCACAGCGGTTTAGATAGTACAGTGATTCTCTACACAATTTAGTAATTGCTTGTCTTCTCCAATAAACTGAAATTATGCAAACTATTCTCATTTTTGCAACCATAAAATGGCAGAGCGATATCTGCATAGTGCATCTTTAAAGCAGAACAGAAAAACAACATTTACAACCTTTGATATTTTGACAAGACATATGATACTGTAGTCTAATAGGTGTGCTAATACTATTTCTATGGGGCAGATAGAGAAGAGTTCTCCCCTGAGGCGACCAGCTGATTATAGCTCCAGTGTAATTACATTATCCGCTGTTTTATGCAGGAATGGTCTAGGTATACTCTGTGGGGACTAATTGATGAATACATGTTTAATTCATTAATCATTAGCATCACATTTGACAATTAGACATGATTGTTACTTGAATTTTAAATATGAATCCAAGCAGGGTTTGTGTATTTATTTAGCGGGGGGAGAAAGTCCCCTTTTGGAAGGCCAAGAGTCATACTACTTGTTAGAATGTGTTGTTGGCCTGTGTACTATCGCTAAGAAAATATCTAATGAAAACATCAAAATCCTAGCAGAAGTACTTTTGCCTTGTTAATCAATTTCTGTGGTTCTGGTGATGTTGTTGTGAATGTAAAAAATGGTGCACTCTGTATCCATGTTAGAACATTCTACTTTCTAACACCATACACATTTCCTGATTGGCAATGGGGTATTCCACCTCCACGTCAAGAAACAATACAGCATATCTCCATGTTCATTTTGTCATTCTGTCTCAGACATGTACTGTAGCACATTGTGGGGGAACCTACCTAACTTTTATTGCCCCGGGCACTGTTTCCAGCCGTCCATTCTCCATTGGTAAATGTCTGGAGGTAAGTGTTTGTAGTAATGAAATACAGCACCATCCTGAGACAATCACACACCAATTACCTGTCAAAGCTATTCAACTGGCTATTTATATAGGCGAAATTTACACAAGGTACATTGCCTTCCGAAATAATTCACACCCCTTGACTTTTCCAACATTCTGTTGTGTTACAACCTGAATTTAAAATGGCTTCAATTGAGATTTTGTGTCACTGATCTACACACAATGCCCCATAATGTCAAGGTGGAATATTGTTTGTCTCATTTTCATTAAATTAATAAAAAATGTAAAGCTGAAATGTCTTGATTCAATAAATATTCAACCCCATTGTTATGGCAAGCCCCTCAATCAAGTATTGAATGTCATGCACAGATTCAACCAAAAAGACCAGGGAGGTTTGTCAATGCCTCTCAAAGAAAGACACCAATTGGTAGATGTGTAAAAATATACCAGAAGCTGAATATCCCTTTAAGCATGCTGAAGTTATTAATTAGGCTTTGGATGGCGTATCAAAACACCCAGTCACTACAAAGATACAGGCGTCCTTCCTAACTCAGTTGCTGGAGATTTCAAACAGTTAAGAGTTGAATGATTGTGATATGAGAAAACTGAGGATGGATCAACAACATTATAGCTACTCCACAAAACCAACCTAAATGGCAGAGTGAAAATAAGGAAGCTAAGAATGTGGCAAAGAACTGAACTTTTTGTCCTGAATACAAAGAGTTGTGTTGGATTTGCCCCAAACATAGCACATAACTGAGTACCAGTCTCCATATTTTCAAGCATGTTAGTGGCTGCATCATGTTATGTGTATGCTTGTCATCGGCAAAGACTAGAGAATTTTTTGGGATAACAAATAATCCAAATACAGCTATATATAAGCCTACAGGCAAAATCCTAGAGGAAAACCTGGTTCAGTCTGCTTGCCAACAGACACTGGGAGACAAATTCACCTTGCAACAGGACAGTAACCTAAAAGTCAAGGCCAAATCTACAGTGGAGTTGCTTACCAAGACGACATTGAATGTTCCTGAGTGGCCTAGTTACAGTTTGGACTTAAATAAGCTTTAACATCTATGGCAAGACTTAAATGGTTGTCTAGCAATCATTAACAATCAACTTGAGCTTGACAGAGCTAGATGAATTTGAAAAATAATAAAAATGGGCAAATATTGTACAATCCAGGTTTGCAAAGCTCTTAGAGACTTATCAAAAAAAAACACAGCTGTAATCACTGCAAAAGGTGCTTCTACAAAGTATTGACTCAGGGGTGTGACTACTTATGTAAATGAGATCTTCCTGTATTTCATTTTCAATACATTTGCAAACATTTATAAAAACATGTCTTCACCTTGTTTTTTTTATCCATTTTGAATTCATGCTCTAACACAATGAATATGAATACTTTCTGAAGGCACTGTACTGTAGAAATACTGTCATTACAAAAATAAACTCCTGAAAAAGTTTTTGGGGAAAACTTTGGCGACAAAATAAAATCATTATTGTAATTCCTGTGATAATTTAGAAGAAACATATCCCTTTCATACCAATATGTTTTTTCGCCAACTTTTAATTTTTTAAATTTTTTATTTCACCTTTATTTAACCAGGTTAGTTGAGAACAAGTTCTCATTTGCAACTGTGAACTTCACCATACCACCTACTTTTTTCCCGCCTTTTCCTTACATGTCAAAGGTACTGCTGGTATCAAAGCCTAAACTTGTATTTCTGCCTAACGACCAAGCAATCATTTTGGTAAACTTCTGCCTACGGCTTACTATAAATGTAGCCATAATGAGACGGCACTGGCACGCTCTATGCTCTTAATCTCTTCATGGTTGCTAAGCAGCGCCAGTAACCATCCTCCTGCCCAGTTCTACATTTTGCAAGGCATGTCACTTCTAACATATTTTTGCATAGAACCCCAATAAGCATGCACTGTTTTCTTAACCATAATTGGATGCATCCAAAAATAATTACTGTGGGAATAAATATCACGGAATGACGAAAATATTGGAATAAAGTAGGCTAATGCATTTGAAGGCATGTTTCAAATTGTTGCTTACTGAACCTCCCAAAGTCATCCAATCGTTGAAATAAATTTGAAGCAATAGCCTACCCACCTGTGGTCACCTAGATGATAGTTTCAGCACCGTTTTGATTAGGACAGCACGCCATCGTGCTGCTTTGAGAGAAGCGTGTGGTCTCGTCTAGATAAATCAATCAATGTCAGATTTTTGTTTTCACTGAATCACCGTTTGTATTAGGCTACAATGGGGTACAGTTAGCTAAGTTGAGGTGAGCGCTGCTTGTGATCATCTTGTCTGGTTGGCTATTTTATTACAGCATTTCGATAGCATGTTATGTAGTTTAACAATTGGATTATTTAGTAGACTAGGCCTACTCCCGAACAAAAGCCTGTGACTTTACTGACTGGTCTCCATCAATGTGATTTTGTTTCACTGAATCACCCTCTGTATAGCGATTTGGTTAACTGGTTTCTGTCTGGGGAAATAAGTGGAGGTGGTATAGCTCATCTATTACACATTTTGTTTGCTCATCTATCATTAACCAGAAACATTTAGCTGGCAATATTGTAGCCCAAATCAAGTATAGGACTATTATTTTTGCTTGATCGAGTATAGGCAACTCCAAAAACCCAAAGGGGGGACAGCGGTACCACACGTTCCCGTGACACAAGTTGTGTGGGAAAATAAATGTGTATTTTATTCTGTTATACTCCATTATATTCTTACTTCAAAATATATGTGTGTTGACTGTGATTGGGGTAAGTGTGTCTTGTCTGTTTAAACCTTTTCATGCGTGAGTTCCAAATATCTCTAACGGTCGCCCCCAGCGTGAGTTGTTTCATGCAGGTGATGTCAGAATGCACTCACTGTTCCAAAATGTGATTGTTACGTAACAGGACAGTGCTGTCTGCTATTAATCTATAGGCTGTTTCAACTTGTCAATTTCAAGTTGTATTTTCTTACAACAGTTTGAATTGAGGTGTGTTCCGCCTCCTCATTCATTCACATAGAAGTAGCCCATTTCACTGTTGCGGACAATTTAAGTTTTACTGAGCGGGACAAACTTCTCTCTTTGAGGAGAGCCAAAGCACTTCCCCAGTGTTTCCGCAGACCAAGTATGCAGAAATTTGCGCAGTCTTGCACAAACGTTTTCCTCGTAGCACATTTTCTGTCTGATGCTCACATTGCCTTCATTCTTTTTTTACTTTCAAATAATAACTTTGAACATGTGTGCGTTCCTATCAAAGTAAGTGCCTTATTTTCTGTATTTTGTTGTTGTGTCTACTGTGGCATACAGTATGTATGTGTTTATGTAGCATCATGTATTTACAGCTTTATTCACATGTTTTCAAGTACTGGTGACAAATAATGCATTCTGATTGTAATGGACACCTATGAATGTGTGTAAATTATGATGAGCTAATGCTTAGCTATTTGCCAGCTATGTGTGGCGCCATGTTTGTTGACATTATACAATGCATTCTGGGTGTCACGTAAACATCTGTCAGACCAAAGATGTTATAATGAGGTGAAGGAATGGTTCCGGAGTAAACTTGCGGAAGTGAATGATCGTAGACGACAGACCCCCTTCAACATGCATACCGCAAACAGACCAAACTCATCTAGTCTCCACTTCTTATCTTTGGTTGACGCGAAAAAACAAACATGGTGGTGCGCAGAAACTACTCATAATCGGATTACTTTAGATTTTTTAAAAGTGTTTTACTCAATTATTTCAAGCAATGGTGAGCTCACCCATGATGTGATGAATTGTACATAGTAATCGCTGTTAGATCATTCATATGGTGGTTTCTGTCAGCCGAGAGTTAGCTAAATATGACTGCTTGTGTTATGTCAATCTTTCCTCAGTTAGCGCTAGGACTAATGTAGCCTACACTTTCCGGTTCGGATGATTGTGTTACTCTGTCTCTACTTCTATGTATGTCTGAACATTGCATCCAAAAATAAACTGGTCACATTCAGGACATAACTTTGTAAGGACTGTGTTTGTGCAACATGTTTCTGTGAGAAAAAAAACGGTGTGGCCAGCTCTAGCGCCGGATGTTCTAAATAAGCGCTCTAATCACACCGGTTTGAGCGTAAGCTGCAAGGACCACTGTAGAATGATCAAACCAGTTCAGGTGGTACGTGTCAAAGGGTTAATGAACAAAATAATGAACTATTGATTGAATTCATTTGGACGTAACATCATTTCAACTCAAAATATGCCATTCTATTTGAAAATACATTTGATTAGTTTTAGAATATTTCTTAGGACCTGCGTAAATGAATGAATAATGGATTTATTAATATAGACGGCCAACCACATCGGCACACCACAACGACCACTATTCGCCGGCATGTGCACGGGAGGTATAAAAAGAGAATGCAGTCAAGAATGAGGTAAAAATGGGCCTGTTTGTAAGGGGGTCATATAAACATTGCCCTTTTTTTTTTTACAGGCAAAATACCATCAATTCTATGTGAAAGCAGCATAAGATTGCTAGTAAACACCTGAAAGTTAATAGAAATGTCCAAAAACTCGACAGCGATCATGTAGGCCTACACCGGCATTTAAAACAATTATAGAAATATGTTCATTTGACATGTTCATTTAACAAATATAAGTGTGTAGGAGAGAGAGAAAAGGAGTGATTTCCATGCTGAATAGGAGCAGCAGCAGCAGGGCTGGCTCTTGCTGTGGCTGTTAGCTAAGTAGAAGCGATGGATTAGCGAGTAGCTACAGAGCGACGGTAGCGGTAATGTCGTCTTGACTCTCATTTCTCTTTGGGCCGGCGCGACCATGCATGCCCTCAGAGGGCTGATGAGTCGTGACGCCGAGGCCTGACCCAACCGGGGAGTTGTTGCCATTATGTACAAGTAGAAGGATAACGAGGCATTAATGCTAATGTGGGGGACCGAAGGAGGGAGGGAGGGAGGGAGGAAAGGAAGGAGAGAAGCAGCACATCATCAACGGCTGTGGCCGTGCAATCCACCACCACTATCATCACTATCACTGCTCACTAACACCGCCTGTCTGACCACCCACCCGCCACCACCACCACCCCCCTTTATGGCTCAGCCCTGTCATCTAACTATCCTCCCCTCCACAACCAGCCTCATCCTCTTTAGGAACCATTAGGGGCCAGCCCCAGCCTCCACACCCGCACCGGGCTGGTGGCCAGTGAGACAGAGACATGGTTGTGGTGGTGGTCAGTCCGTGCCCACTGGTTGGACTGTACGTATGTGTAGCCCAGAGCAAGAGGAAGAGTGGTTTACAATGTATAAGGAAGGAGTTGTACCGCGAGCAAAACACAGGCACACACCACCCCCTCCCTGCGCCTTCCCCACAGACAGTACATCTCTGCCTCCCATACGATTGATTAAAACTGATGGGCCTCATTAATACTTTGATACAATGCATCTGTCGTGGGTGACACCATTGGATGCGTATTAACGGAGAGGATCATATTTAAAACGGTTCCGCTGAACACTCAGAGAGAGGAAAAGGAATTAAGCTTGCACACTCTTTCACTCATAGACACATGGGTTCATTCATTTACTCTCTCTCTCCATCTCCCATCTCCCTCCCTCCCTTCCTCCCTCCACCCCCTGTGATTATAAAAGGTCTTTAGATCCATGGAAGTGAATGAATTACCAAAGGCAAAGACAGGGTTGCGATTCAGACGCCATGAATGACAAATTACCCCTTTGTTCCCTTCATCAATTGCATGCCTAATGAAATCAAACTCACGCCGATCGCACCAGGAGAGGAGAGGGTGCTCCAAACGGGAGACCTGCCGTGATTTGTAACCTTTCTCCCCTAAGTGGAGATTAACGCAAATCGTCTCGTATTGTTCCCCTCCCGGATGCAAAAAAAATTGAACCTCTAGAATGGGGTGTCACAAAGATATCCTTTACTAGCTCTGTATTTACAGCAGAGTGAAACTACACTGAGTGGACAAAACATATTTCCATGACATAGGCTGACCAGGTGAATCCAGGTGAAAGCTATGATGTCACTTGTTAAATTCACGTAAATCAGTGTAGATGAAGGGGAGGAGACCAGTTAAAGAAGGATTTTTAAGCCTCGAGACAATTGAGACATGGATTGTGCATGTGTGCCATTCAGAGGGTGAAAGAGCAAGACAAAATATTTAAGTGCTTTTGAACGGGGTACGGTAGTAAGTGCCAGGCGCACCGGTTTGAGTGTGTCAAGAACTGCAACGCTGCTGGATTTTTCACGCTCAATAGTTTCCCTTGTGTATCAAGGATGGTCCACCACCCAAAAGACATCCACACAACTTGACACAACTGTGGGAAGCATTGGAGTCAACATGGGCCAGTATCCCTGTGGAGTCCATGCCCTGACGAAATGAGGCTGTTCTGAGGGCAAAATGTGGGGGTGTATATACCCGTGCAAATACAGTAAAATTGTCAGAGAAAAATAAGAATTCATTATAAAAGACAAAATCATTTTCTGTGGTTTTCCTCTTTCCGGCTCCCAGAACCACTCCTCTCCCTATCTCTCCTCTCCCTAACTCTCCTCTCCCTCCTACAGATACGGGACACCTCTGCTCTTTTCTCCTCTACTTTTATCCTGAAGGTTAACTCTTGACCTTCACCCCCTATCCTTCACTCTGTAAACTCCTATATCTTCTCTACCATTTGACTAATTAATGTGGTCCAGTGGGGTCCTGATGTTCAAATCCTGGCCAGGACCCAACAAAATAAGAAAGGTCTGGGCCACAAGTGTTCTCTGCTGTCTGGACTGTCTTTTCCACTACTGCACACTCCAATTAGCTACAGCCATGGCAGGAGGTAACATGGACCCCACTCCTCGGCCGATAGAGGACGCCCTCATTACCCTCCCCCCCATCTATCCCCCCTCTGGGGACCACTCTGCTAATTAGTATTAATTACTCTTAATCCTAACCCCTAAATAGAATCACTGGCTTCTTTTTGCCTCTCTGGGCTTAGCTGCCAGAGCAGAGTAGAGCAGAGCAGGCACCCTCATTGACAGCCATCCAACCGGTCAGCTAAGTCTATTTATAGGCCCCGTGTGGACTGGAAGGAAGGCATTGGTATTGGCAGGACACGCAAGTCAAGCTCCAACCTGATAATTGTTCCTGTGACATTACATACAAATTTGGCTGATGGAATTTAGGTCACAGCAAACTTATTACATCTGGACAAAATAAAATGTCCCTCAATGGATAAATCTTATTTTTTCTTTGAAATGAATTATTATAAACAAATTAATTATATTTAACGGAGATCTCATTCATCAATTCCCTATTTAGTAATTGAAGGTAGAATCTAATAGCCTCACAAGCACTACTTCAGTAATCCTATCATTGTTTTTATATTGTGCTGGCTCATCTGCATAATGAAAAATCATACATTGAGACAATTGGCTTGTAGGGACTCATTTTATGACATTGTACCATAATCTAAAGAGCTTTCACACAATTACAGCAACAAAATACATATTACATACCTAAATCCACCTATTAGGAGCATACTTTATTGTATCCTCTGGGCAGTGAATGGTATTCATGTGAAACCCCTCCTCTGAATACTTTAGTGTCCCTGGTGTCTCTTTCAGTCCATTGAAGAACCTCTATTGATTGTCTGTTGGACTGGACATGAAGTCGATAGAGGCTTACATACAATTGGACTGGGCATCAGGTTGCTTAGCTTAAGCTATTCAGTTGATATCCTGCAAATGACTTGGTCGGTTGTCGTTCACCGTGCTTGGTTGCGGTTTGACTCGAGGTAGAAGTTGTTCCTATAACCGCAAACCTAAAATCAGATGACCTTAATCCCAAACCTGGCCATAACCGTTAGGAGGAATATCTGACCCTGTTTCAGTCATTAGTGGGGAACTTCTACCTTCTCAGTTTGTCCAAAATGCACTACATGCGCAAAAGTATGTGGACACCTGCTCGTCGAACATCTCATTCCAAAATCATAGGCATTAATATGGAGTTGGTCCCCCCTTTGGTGCTATAACAGCCTCCACTCTTCTGGGAATATTTTCCACTAGATGCTGGAACATTGCTGCGGGGACTTACTTCTATTTAGAGCATTAGTGAGGTCGGGCACTGATGTTGGGCGATTAGGCCTGGCTCGCAGTCGGCGTTCCAATTCATCCCAAAGGTTGTTTGATAGGGTTGAGGTCAGGGCTCTGTGCAGGCCAGCAAAGTCCTTCCAAACCAACCTTGACAAACCATTTCTGTATGGGCCTCACTTTGTGCATGGGGGCATTGTCACGCTGAAACAGGAAAGGGCCTTCCCTAAACTGTTGCCACAAAGTTGGAAGCACAGAATAGTCTAGAATGTCATTGTATGCTGTAGCGTTAAGATTTTCACTGGAACTAAGGGGCCTAAACAGCCCCAGACCATTATTCCTCTTCCACCAAACTTTACAGCATTCTCCTGGCATCCACCAAACCCAGATTAGTCTGTCGGACTGACAGATTGTGAAGCGTGAGTCATCACTCCAGAGAATGCGTTTCCACTGCTCCAGTGGAGGCGAGTTTACGCCACTCCAGCCAACACTTGGCATTGGGAATGGTGATCTTAGGCTTGTGTGCGGCTGCTCGGCAATAGAAACCTATTTCATGAAGCTCCCAATGAAAAATTATTGCTCTGGCGTTGCTTCCAGAGGCAGTTTAGAACTCGGTAGTGAGTGTTGCAACCCGAGGACAGACGATTTTTACACGCTACCCGCTTCAGCACTTGGCGGTCCTGTTCTGTGAGCTTGTGTGGCCTACCACTTCGCGGCTGACCCGTTGTTGCTCTTAGACATTTCCATTTCACAATAACAGTACTTACAGTTGACCGGGGCAGCTCTAGCAGGTTAGAAATTTGATGAACTGACTTGTTGGAAAGATGCCATCGTTGAAAGTCACTGAGCTCTTCAGTAACGCCATTTGAATGCCAATATTTGTCTATGGAGATTGCATGGCTGATTGCTCGGTTTTATACACCTGTCAGGAACGGGTGTCCACATATGAATGCACTAATTTGAAGGGGTGTCCACATACTTTTGCATATATAGTGTACATTTGTCTTCAAAGTATTTGAGGTGTGCTTCAAGCTTTTGGGATTCTTTTATTTGTTCTATTATAACATGTAATCTAAATCAAAGCTAGCTTGTCATATGTTTTGACCCATATCTGGTACAGAGGTCTAGAATGGACCCACAGTGTGGTGACTAGGCATTCCCTCTTACCTGTGGTGCCTACGCCCAGCTGCAGGGTGCTGCGGTCCTTGGTCAGCCCATTTGTCTTGGGGCTGGCGGTGGGGGCGATAGTGGTGACTGCTCTGGGTGGTCGTTTCCCTGGCACCTTGACCGTGGTCCTCAACAGGTCAATCTCTTTCCCGTGCACATTCTGCATGTAGTCCTGGAACACACAAGCATCACAAAACACACACAGAGTCAATGTCATTACTCTAAAACGTGGATATTTCATTACAAAAAATAAAACGCAAACTGCCCCCATTAGCTGACAAGAAATAACATTTCACTTTTGTTTTATGATATGACATATATCTTTCATCCACTTCAAAGCAAAATAAAAAAGTACCAAAAACGACTGATCGACAGCTAAGAGAATTTTCAGAACATTAGGTATCACCTGTGCTCATGCTGCCTCACAAGCTAGTTGGCTTTTAGAGGCTTAATGAGTAGACTAATGAACGCAAACAGTCATTCTCTTTCAATTTGGTCATTTGATTTCGATTTAAAACAACATCACCATCCCAAGTGGATGATGAAGGAAAGCCAAGGTGAAACTCATTGATATCAGCAGATATCAATGAGGAGAACTCTGCGCTCTGCTCGGCCTTTTACTGGGTTACTGGGTGCACCCTCCCCATCATCTCTAAATCTCTCTCCTTTCCTTTATCACATTGCCATAAAGCACTCATCTCTTCCCCTGCCTCTTCTCTAATTACCCAGCCAGCTAGCGCTCCTCATTCTCATTTCATTTTATTGCTGGAATTAACAGCCAGATCGAAGCGTGCAAAGCTATTAAGATGTGTGATTAAGCCACATTCAATTAGTTTCTACAAACAATTTAATTGATGTAGCAGATAGAATTAACAGAAGGTGATTGTGTGGATGGCTTGGCTGACTGCGAAATTAAAGGGATCCTCGCGCTCTCGTTCCATGTCTCGCTCTCCTACCCACCTTCTCTCTTTCCCGGTTGCTCTCGCTCCCAACCCACTCTCTCTCTCTATAACACCCTCTGTCTCTCTCTCTCTCTCTATAACACCCTTTGTCTCTCTCTCTCTCTCTCCATAACACCCTCTGTCTCTCACTCTCTCTCTCTACAACACCCTCTCTCTCTCTCTCTACAACACCCCCCCTCTCTCTCTCTACAACACCCTCTCTCTCTCTCTCTCTATAACACCCTTTCTCTACAACACCCTCTTTCTCTCTCTCTCTCTACAACACCCTCTTTCTCTCTCTCTCTCTCTACAACATCCTCTTTCTCTCTCTCTCTACAACACCCTCTTTCTCTCTCTCTCTCTCTCTACAACACCCTCTTTCTCTCTCTCTCTCTACAACACCCTCTTTCTCTCTCTCTCTCGCTCTACAACACCCTCTGTCTCTCTCTCTCTCTCTCTCTCTCTACAACACCCTCTGTCTCTCTCTCTACAACACCCTCTGTCTCTCTCTCTCTCGATAACGCCCTCTGTCTCGATAACGCCCTCTGTCTCGATAACGCCCTCTGTCTCGATAACGCCCTCTGTCTCTATAACACCCTCTGTCTCTATAACACCCTCTGTCTCTATCTCTCCTTCTCTCCCCTTCTCTCCCTCTGTCTGCTTGGTTGCTCAGAATGGGAATAAACAGGTGTCTAGTAATGTGACAGCAGTTCCTGTTCTGCCTCACCTCTGCTCAGTAAGTTAGCAGACAGACACTCCAGACAGAGCTTATAGACATGCCTCAGGTGACCTACGACCTATAATGATCTAGATCTACAGAGCTGCTAACTAGTCAATTACATACGGGTAAATTCCAAAATAAAGGAAACACTTGCGTAAATGAGGAACACAAATTATATTGAAAACAGGTACTTCCACACAGGTAAGTTAATTATAAAAATGCCCAGTTGTTCATTATTTTGGCTACCATGATAGAAGAGATCTCAGTGACTTTCAATGAGGGGCCTCAAAGGAGCAGAGGGGGTTTAGAAGATGTGTGTCTCAGTCACCAGATCTCAACCCAATTGAACACTTATGGGAGATTCTGGAGTGGCGCCTGAGACAGCGTTTTCCACCACCATCAGTACAACACAACATCTCTAGTGCAAGAATGGCGTCGCATCCCTCCAATAGAGTTCCAGACATGTGTAGAATCTACGCCAATGTGCATTGAAACTGTTCTGGCGGCTTGTTGTGGCCCAACTCCCTATTTTGTCAATTACCTGTACATCACTGCAATGCTACATTGCTCTGCTAACAATGGGTACTAAATTAATCCATTATCATCTCACGAGAAGAATATCATCCAATCAAATTGTACTAGTCTAATGCTCCGAATACAACAGGTGTACAGTGAAATGTGTACTCATGAGGCCCCTAATCAACAATGCAGTTAAAAAAAGAAAGAAATAAGAATAAGAAATAAAAGTAACAAGTAATTAAAGAGCAGCAGTAAAATAAAAATAGCGAGACTATATAAAGGGGGTTACCGGTACAGTCAATGTGCGGGGGTACCGCTTAGTTGAGGTATTTGAGGTAATATGTACATGTAGGTAGAGTTACCTATGCATAGTGTAAAAGAGAGAGAGGGGGGGCAATGCAAATAGTCTGGGTAGCCATTTGATTAGATGTTCAGGAGTCTAATGGCTTGAGGGTAGAAGCTGTTTAGAAGCCTCTTGGACCTAGACTTGGCGCTCGGGTACCGCTTGCCGTGCGGCAGCAGAGAGAACAGTCCATGACTTGGGTGGCTGGAGTCTGACAATTTCTAGGGCCATCCTCTGACACCGCCTGGTGTAAAGGTCCTGGATGGCAGGCAGCTTAGCCCCAGTGATGTACTGAGCCGTACAACCTACTCTCTGTAGTGGCTTGCGGTCAGCGACCGAGCAGTTGCCATACCAGGCAGTGATGCAACCAGGATGCTCTCGATGGTGCAGCTGTAGAACCTTTTGAGGATCTGAGGACCCATGTCAAATCCTTTCAGTCTCCTGAGGGGGAATAGGTTTTGTGGTGCCCTCTTCACTGTCTTGACTGTCTTGTTGTGCTTGGACCATGTTAGTTTGTTGGTGATGTGGACACAGAGGCACTTGAAGCTAATCTATGATCATTAAACCAGATTTAGTCTACTTACTGTATGTCGCAAGCAAATGACAATGCTTTTACGAGTATGAATGTCTTTTGCCGAGAAGTGTTAATCTATGATCTTGCTAATATACATTATACTATTTCAAATTGGACTCTAAGGTCAAACAAATCTGGAGTTAATGTGCACAAATACTTCTCCAACTTTCACTAAACATATTCTAACATTTGGAATTGTTTTAAGATGGTCATACAATGGATCATTTCGCTATTTGAATGAGATTTTGGGGGGTTATTTGATAAAATATTGAATTTGGCATTTACTACTATAGTCCATAGAAACGCATTCAATGACACATTCATAAACGGCAAAAAAAGACAGCCAAAAAATAAATCACCAGGAATAAGGTTTGGAAGTGTCTGTCTCATATCTAGGAGATATACACTACCGGTCAAACGTTTTAGAACACCTACTCATTCAAGGGTTTATCTTCATTTTTACTATTTTATACATTGTAGAATAGTGAAGACATCACAACTATGAGATAACACATACGGAATCATGTAGTAACCAAACAAAGTGTTAAACAAATCAAAATATATTTTATATTGAGATTCTTCAAATAGCCACCCATTGCCTTGATGACAGCTTTGCACACTCTTGGCATTCTCTCAACCAGCTTCACCTGGAATACTTTTCCAACAGTACTGAAGGAGCTCCCACATATGCTGAGCACTTGTTGTCTGCTTTTCCTTCACTCTGCGGTCCGACTCATCCCAGACCATCTCAATTTGGTTGAGGTCGGGGGATTGTGGAGGCCAGGTCATCTGATGCAGCACTCCATCACTCTCCTTCTTGGTAAAACAGCTCATACACAGCCTGGAGGTGTGTTGGGTCATAGTCCTGTTGAAAAACAAATTATAGTGGGACTAAGCCCAAACCAGATGGAATGGCGTATCGCTGCAGAATGCTATGGTAGCTACATGCTGGTTAAATGTGCCTTGAATTCTAAATAAATAATTGACAGTGTCACCAGCAAAGCACCCCCGTCACACCTCCTCCTCCATGCTTCACGTTGGGAAATACACACGCGATCATCTGTTCACCCACACCACGTCTCACAAAGACAAGGGGGCTGGAACCAAAAATCTCCAATTTGGACTCCAGACCAAAGAACACATTTCCACCTGTCTAATGTCCAATGCTCGTGTTTCTTGGCCCAAGCAAGTCTCTTCTTATTATTGGTGTCCTTTAGTAGCGGTTACTTTGCAGCAATTCAACCATGAAGGCCTGATTCACACAGTGTCCCCTGAACAGTTGATTCTGAGATGTGTCTGTTACTTGAACTCTGTGAAGCATTTACTGGGGTTGCAATTTCTGAGACTGGTAAATCTCAATGAACTTATCCTCTGCAGCAGAGATAACTCTGGGTCTTCCATTCCTGTGGCGGTCCTCCTGAGAGCCAGTTGGCTAGCGCTTGATGGTTTTTGCAACTGCACTTGAAGTAACTTTAAAAGTTCTTGAAATGTCCCTTATTGACTGACCTTCATGTCTTAAAGTAATGATAGACTGTTGTTTCTCTTTGCTTATTTGATTGTTGTTTCTCTTTGCTTATTATTTGCCATAATATGGACTTGGACTTTTGCCAAATAGGGCTATCTTCTGTATACCTCCCTACCTTGTCACAACACAACTGACTGGCTCAAATGCATTAAGAAGGAAAGAAATTCCACACATTAACTTTTAAGGCACACCTGTTAGTTGAAATGCATTCCAGGTGACTACCTCAGGAAGCTGGTTGAGAGAATGCCAAGAGTGTGTGACGCTGTCATCAAGGCAAAGGGTGGCTATCTGAAGAATCTCAAAAATAAAATATATTTTCATTCAACATTTTTTTGGTTACTACATGATTCCGGATGTGTTATTTCATAGTTTTGATGACTTTACTATTATTCTACAATGTAGAAAATAGTAAAAAAGAAAAGAAAAACCCTTGAATGAGCAGGTGTTCTAAAATGTTTATGTAAGTGTAGTGTAAGAAATCTCAGGAAATATGTTTTTTGGAGACATATTTAACCCCTTATTTTTTGTTGACACAAAAATACTTCCATCCGTTTGTATGGGTTACCTTCAGACGAGTCCCGTGCTCCTCAGTCTCCCCTTTCCATAGAGTGGTCATAATAGTTAGTAGCTAAAACGGTTTGGACGTTATAACCGTTTTCGTGAGAAGACCGCTGTAGCTCGGTATCCCACTGATGCGAATGCGGTGGATTGAGACGAAGTCCATGCCAAAAACCTGATCTCTCTCTAGCTTAAATTGACTGATTTTTTGATGGGGATTTTTTTTATTATGTTGTTATGTGTCAATAGACTCTTAAGGATTAAATGCAAAGGCGAGAACTCATGAGTGGGAGTGGGAGGGGTTAGAGGTCTGTAGACCGGGACAAGCAGGGCATGAGGCAGCCGTGTCGTGCTGTGGTGGTGGTGGGGGGGGGGGGTCCTGACTGAGCTGTCTGCCGGCAGGCTGCAGCGGAGTGTTTAAGAGGTATTAGTGGCCCAGCGGGACTCTTGACAGAGACGGATGTGGCAGGTCCCTCAGCCTCCAACAAGCGCCACGCACAGCGGCGAGCGCCATTATAAATACAAGCTAGCGTGGTGGCCCGGGCGTGGCAGGCGCACAGCAGACCCCCAGCAGTAGCAGCTAGCGCCATGCATGTCTCCATTACCATAACTCCAGGACCGGGTGTACCACGCGGGATATGAACCCGGGTCTCCCACGGGAGCAACCAACATCTTAGACTTGGACCACTAGAACAAGAGGGCAGACGCCCCTTGTTCCGTGGGCCGTCACTAATAACAGTCATCTAAGATGGAGATCTTATAATCAGAGGGTGGAAGATCTCTGCTAGCTTTTATGTCTCTCTGGAAACCTTGTTGATAAATGTACGTTAAATCGTTCATTTCAACTTTGTGTGAGGGACAAGCACGCATGTTGTCGTTTCTCTATTCCCTACATAGCTAAAACGGTCCACTGCAAACGGAACTACACCAAATGTCTGGATACTCACATGTAAACTTGGGTGGTAGGTGAGGAGGCCGTTGTCACAAAGTGTGACGTATTTCTTCTTCCACTCCTTATTCAGGGACTTCCCACTTCTCTTCAGAAGGATGCCCTGGAGGAAAGAGAAGAGGAGAATAAAGGGTCAGAAAATGTCTTCCTCCAGCTAAACACAGTGGACTAATACTGCAACAAACTTGGGATGACAATGAGAACACTTGCTCTATCCATAGATCTGACCAGAGGGGTAATTTTACAGGAGCAGGTTGCTTGTATGTATGTGAGTAAGTATGCGAGTACAACCTTTTAACTTATGATTCTCATTGGTCACTACAACCTCATAGTCAACGCAACTCAACAGCGGTCACTTGAACCTTCATAATTGGTCCTGTCCTACTGCAAACTACACTCTTACAGTCAAAGTGAGCAGAGACAATCCAATTTGCCCCTGTATGCATTCATCCCTATGTCCTGACCAGTTGAACTTTGGAGGACCTCTCCATCGAGGGATTAGGATGTGTGATCTCCCCCTCTTCAAAGGCCTGATTTAGCCCCTCTACTCCTTTCCACCACCACCATTATCTTCTGGAGCCTCTTAACTCCTCAGATGGTTGGCCTTATCTGCTTGGACAATCCAGGGTAAACAATGGCAGTTTCTCTGCAGGAGTTGGCCAAACACAGGGCTCTGTGGGGCTGTGAGGGTTCTCTGGGGGTATGGACCAGGGAGGACCAGGGGAGGGGCACGCTTAATTAGGGAATTACCAGGGGAGTGTTTGTGCTTTTACAGCCAGGGTTGTGTGTGTGTGTGTGTGTGTGTGTGTGTGTGTGTGTGTGTGTGTGTGTGTATATATATATATGTGTGAGTGTGTATGTGTGTTTTTCCTCTGTGTGTG
Organism: Oncorhynchus mykiss; assembly: GCF_057628025.1. Taxonomy (NCBI): domain Eukaryota; kingdom Metazoa; phylum Chordata; class Actinopteri; order Salmoniformes; family Salmonidae; genus Oncorhynchus; species Oncorhynchus mykiss. Next base: position 14,451,688 of record NC_143049.1, read on the forward strand.
TGTGTGTGTGTGTGTGTGTGTGTGTGTGTGTGTGTGTGTGTGTGTGTGTCTTTTTCCTCTGTGTGTGTGTGTGTGTCTTTTTCCTCTGTGTGTGTGTGTGTGTGTGTGTGTGTGTGTGTGTGTGTGTGTGTGTGTGTGTGTGTGTGTGTGTGTGTGTGTCTCAGTGTTAAATACGGTAACCTCACCCTCCGATATTGTCCTAGGCTGGGCCGTCCTGCAGAGCTGTATAATTCTAATTAACACATCAGGAGCTGACCCTAGTTGACCCAGGCACCAGGCTGGGGGCCGACTATCATCCTAATCCTGGCCCCTGCCTTGATCTGGCCCTGACCTACTCATGCTGGGGCACCAGGACAGCCTCTGTATGCCCAAGGAGAGGACCCCTATACCCTGCTGAACAACATCCATAACCCCCCTACTGGAGGGCCCTAGCAGGCCTCTGATCATCCCTTTGTGTGATGGCCTTTTCTTGAAGTTTGAGAACCACTACCCAATACCTGTTTTACCATTTTAACAAAGACATACTGCTGTTATTAGGGATATTTCAAAGACGGCTTTTAGAAACGTATTTGTATTCTCAAGTGCGAAACACATACATACACATACATACATACTGTTCATGATTTGGTCTTTGTGATCCGAAAGCTCGGTATACAAAATGACTAAAATTGATCAAAGGGTGCACAGACTCTTTTCTCCATGATTTGGTCAATAAAAGAACTGTAAACACAATGTAATGGCTTTATGATCACATGAAGTAAATGGTCCCGTCACAAGGCTTCTGGCGACGGTGTAATGCATGTTTTTACACACAAATAATGTTATACATCTCCTGTCCTTATTGAGCCAAGCCATAAATCTATACATGCAATCAGTGGACCAACATAAATTCATCACTGGTTTGAAAAGATCAATACTAATACTGAGAAGTAGTCCAATGTAGGTAATTTATACAACCCCTTAATTCATCTGACTGTCAGAAACAAAAGCAGAATAAAATTGTTTTATCCTCTAATATATTTTATTACATTGAGCTTCCATTTAAAACAATTAGAATAATTGAGTTATAATTCACATTTATGTTAAAGAATAATTTGATCACTTACAGCAACTATAGTGTTATTTTATCATGACCGAAATAGAGTCAATGGACGCATGTCGTGAATACTTAAAAAAAACATTTTTTAAATTGCGTTTCACCTTCTGTCTCTTCTTCCTTCCCTCCCGCTCTCTCTGACTTCACACTCAACCATGATCACCATGTTCAGGCTTTGTGACAAAGGAGACCGGCCAATCGCCAAACGCACTCTCCGTGTCCAGATAATTGCCATATCTACACAGAGGAGATAGCGTCTTCCCTTTCCATTGTCACGCTACCGGGAAGAAAAAAAAGAAGCTGCATCCTGCCACAGTGGCTGAGTGATAGCCCGGGCCTTTGTGACAGCCAAGCCGGAGGAGCAAAGGAGGAAGAGAAGAGGGGTTTGGGAAAGGGGGAAATAGAGAGAAGAGAGCGAAGGCCAGAATAAAAAAAAACAAGTGTTGACAGCTCCACGGCAGTGAGTGTGTTGTTGCCTTTATTTATAATATTTACAGATAGGAGGTGGCTCAGGGTCAGTGGATTGAGGGAGGGGAGGAGGTGGAGTGGGGGGCAGTGTATAATTTGCCCAATAGGGGTAATTAAGCTCACATTGGCACGTTGATTTTCCGTAGTGTGCTATTGACTGGCCAGGGCAGGCCATAAGCTACTCTTAATAGCCCACACCCACCCACCACTTCTGGGTAGATCATGGGACGAGAGCTGGCCAGGTCTTATCTTATCGTCTTATTGTAGGTTGCTATGATACCCACCAAGGGAAGAGGCCCTACTTCAGGCCATTATCATATGGGTAGAATGCATGGCAGAGCTCACAGTAAGTATGTTTGGGGGGTCTTTAAGATCTCTGTCAACTGACCTCCCTCTCACCTGGCCCTGCTGGTCTAATCCCCTTAAACATGACTTAAACCTGGTCAATGATATGGAGGGAATTGCACTGGTCATTACAGTTCCATTCTGATTGGGATCAAATGGGACTCAATAAAAAGTTTGTAAACATTATATTTGGCTTGTTTGGCAATGTTTCCTGGCTGATTTGATTTATTTGGCCATTTCTACTATGCGTTTCATCTGTCATCTTATTCTTGTATTAATTCTAATTGTGCGGAAATGTGGACAGTGTCCTGAACAGCAGGAAATGCTTGGCCCACCACGTTTAAAAACTAAGTGTATACTTTGATCGTTCCCGTAATTCCCGGGTAAGAAGGATAATGCTAGGATTAGGATACTAACCCTTGCTGAAAGCCCTCATATAATCAGGAGAGAATAGTAATCAATGTGTCAATCACTCCTCATCCTGGTTCTTAGTACAAATTACGCCAACTGAGTGTGATGTTTGATTCCACTGTACTTCATACAGGCTATTTAGCTTAATTTGAAAGGAAACTGTATACTAAAAGCCTCTATTTCTTAAGTTTTCCTGTTGAAAAACAATATCCAAAATATAAAGTCGATGTACCTTTGAGAAAGACACTTAACCCTAATTGCTCCTGTGGCGGCAGGTAGCCTAGTGGTTAGAGCGTTGGGCCAGGCTGCTGGAAAGTATCCCCGAGCTGACAAGGCAAAAACAAAAATCTGTCGATCTGCTCCTAAGCAAGGCTGTTAACCTACTGTTCCCCGGGCACTGAAGACGTGGATGTCGATTAAGGCAGACCCCCGGCACCTTTCTGATTCAGAGGGGTTGGGTTAAATGCGGAAGACACATTTCAGTTGAATACATTCAGTTGGACAACATACTAGGTATCTCCCTTTCCTGTAAATAAGTCATGTGTACACACTTAAGGTAAAAAAATAATATATATATGTTTTGAGCAAAATTGTGTTTTTTTTAGACAACTGCAAACTTCAAGAGTTGGCCATTCAAGGCGTTGGTCTGATGTCGTCTGCCCCCCTCCTTACTTGTGGGAACAATGGAGGAGTAATGGAGGGGCAATGGAACCCACCCGACCACCTTGTGTCATGTCATACCTGAAGCATCTATTGAGATGTGCCTTTAAGTCAAACAAGGTGATCAATGAGGCGAAAAGGTGACTGGAGCGCATATTCAAAGACTATTAAAACTATATTTGGAGCTTGGTTACACAGACAAGCGTGTGATCCTTACACTGGTGTCGACAGTTTTCAGTGTTTTATAGGAATATTATAATTACTCAAAGTTGTTTCCGGGAAATTGATTTCTGGGGAACGTGCAAAATATAGTGATTTAGAAGCTTACATTTTCTTGGGAAATTAAAAGACAACAAAGTGAGTATTTGTCTAATAACATTAGACGGTCAAATAAAATACAACGGGATGGATATAACAAATACTGCCTTCAACGAAATTACAAGCCACAATCTCTAATGCTGAAAATTAAACCTTGTCAATATGTGACACCTACATACTGCAATATGATCGCAGAATATATTACAAATTCTCAAGGCTAATAGTGAGTCTAAATCTTCAAACCCATCCAACCTGACAGCTACACGTCCAGAAAGTAAGTAATCTAAAGATTGTGATCTGTATGTCTTGATACTTTGCAGGGAAATTCTCCTTCTGATGTTCCTTTTCCTTTCATTCTAAGAACCCTCGGGGTTCAGACAGCACTACTTGCAATGGGATTCTAATGATTACAATCTTTAATGGTTTCTTTCATTTGAAATGTGGTATCACGGCGCCATCTGGTGGTTGTAAAGTTGTATGATTCAGCCCACCCACAAAGCAAACATTTCCTCAACACTCACATAAACACACTTGCCTGATCAGGAATAGTATGCGCAAAACTTTTTAAAATATACATACATTTTTAAATACACTCCCCTCCGTATGTGTTTGGACAGTGAAGCAAAAATGTCTATACTCCAGCATTTTGAATTTGAGATCAAATGTTGCATATGCAACAGTACAAAATGTCAACTTTTATTTGGAATATTTTCCATAGAGATCCTATTAAATTACAATTAAATGTAGTATTCTAATTCCTATGGTATTTTCATTCATATCTGCTCTAACGTTTATAAATGAAAGCACTTTGTGTTCCTAGTCCGTCCCATTTGAAGAAGTATTTGAACCAATTCACTCATAGTGTATTAAAGTAGTCAAAAGTTTAGTATTTGGTCCCATATTCCTTGCACACAATGACTACATCAAGCTTGTGACTCAAAATACTTGTTGGATGCATTTACAGCTAGTTTTGGTTGTGTTTTGCCTAACAGGAAGTGAATGGTGAATAATGTACTGTGTACATTTTGTCACTGTTATTGTAAGTGAAAATAGAAGACGTTTTTGAACACTTCTACATGAACGTGGATGCTACCATGATTGTGAATAATCATCAATGAGTAGTGAATGATGAAAGTTACAGAGGGACAAAGATCATAACCCTGAAAAATGCAAACCTCCCCAATTATTGGGAATGGTAAGAGGTTAGCATGTTTTGTTGTAGCCTCTGTAACATTCTCACTCATCCTTATTCATGATTCATTCATGATTTTTCTTAAATCATGGCATTATCAGGATTATTTAGAAGAAGAGTTCAGAAACATCTAATATACTCATTTACAAAGAAAATTACTCCAGTCATCATTCACCATTCAGTTCCTAAGGTTAATTGCGTAATGCCAGTTCTCTGAGACTGAGTGAGACGTCTCACTATGGAAGAACCAATCGCACACATATGCCGGAATCAGACATGTCGAGTGGCGAATGAGCTGAGCCCCTCCCTCTTTATAAGGAGCCATGTGCACTCGCCCCACCATCTGGTTATTCTCATGCATGTCTCTCTTCCTTGCGCTCTTGCGAGCAGGGAAATGCGGTGCGACATCTCACTCATATTCTCAGCAAACCGGGGCTTACGCAAGTAACCTTGAGTTCTCTTTCAAATACTAGTTTCAATGTCTCACTATGGGATACAGCCAACTCCCGTATAGCAGACAGACTCTCCGAAGCCAAGGCTGCAGTCACCCCTCAAGAGGCTCTGACACTGAGGACTGTGTATGTGCCAAAGAAGGAGCAGTGAAATTCAGTTAGTAAAACTGAAAAAATATATGCAGAATGGCACAAAATGCTGCATCATAAATATCTTGTACAGAAATGCCTTTGAACAGCACACAAGAGATAGCGATACCTCTGGTGGAATGAGTCCTCAGGCCCTCTAGGGGCTGTAAACCTTTGCGATTATAACCCAGTATAATAGCCTCCGCTATCCAATGGGATAGTCGTTGATGAGAGAGGTAACTAGCATTGCAGGGAGGTACCAAGGACACAAAGAATTGATCGCTCTTTCGTAATGCTCTTGTTCTATCCAAGTAAATGTGCAAAGAAAGCGCGAACTGGACACAAACGGTGGAGATGCTCCTCCTATGTAGAAGAGAAGGGCGGCGGGTGGAAAGCCAAAAGCTCTCGATGAGGCAATTATAAGTATTGCCGACCTTAGTCATAAAGGTGGGGTTAGGTAGAAAAGTCACCTTGGAAAACCCTGGGGCAAACTGTAAGCACAATTGGTGGACTGACAGTGTGTGCATCTCACTCACTCGCTTTGCAGACGTCAGGGCAATCAAGTAAAGCAGTTTTGAAGGAGATATTTATTCTACATGCTTTCCTGCGCCTCTAAAGGCTGCTGCGAAATAGCCTGAAACACAATAGACCGGCCTCAAGACGGGGCTAAATGCTTGGAGACTTAACATACAGTGAGCATGTAGAAGTGGCTCTGGCACTCTGGATAGTCTCAATTGACTGAGCGGCAAGCTTGTCACATCACATTCAGATTCATCGTCTTACGGGCCAGGGTTTCGGGGTGAGGGTGGAACATCTCTCTTCTCTTAGGTCAGAAGATCCCTGCTTAACGGTAGTTCCCGGGGCTGGTCGTAAATAAGGAGAGTGATTTCTGCTAAGCAGAGCCTCCCTGGCCATTGAGTGGCTACTAAGATGAGGGATAAGCCTGTTCCCAAGCTCTGCCTAGTATCAGGCATAGAGGAGGAAAAGCGTAGACCATCACCTTTAGCCCGAGAGGGGATGACCTTGCCGTGTTAGCTAGCCTGTTTTACGCCGTCTTGTAGACTGGATCACCGCAGGTTGGGACTGGTTCAGTTAGTAGGCACCAAGCAACTTAATGCTAGGCAAACTAAATATGACTGCTAATCTAGCTATCGGCAGATGGTGGTTAGCTAGCTAGCATTCGCTGTGAGAGCTAGTAGCATAGCTAAAGCTAGCAAAGGCCGGTACTCAGTAAAACCTTACAACACTCACAGGACTCGTTTGAGAGCTGCATAAGCATGTTTGTTTCCCATAGCATACGGGGGCCCATGATAACTCTGGGAGTAAAGTATTCAATTCAAATCAACTCAAATTGTATTTGTCACATGCACCGAATACAACAGGTGTAGACATTTCAGTGAAATGCTTACTTACAAGCCCTTGCTAACCGGGTTATGCTTGTGCTAGTCGACGCTTAGCCTTGAGGCTGTGGTGTTAGCTAGCAAGTATTCCCCTTGTTGGCTAGCGCCACAGATGGCGAAGAAAACCATTTGAATAGCGTTATAGAATAGATTATCTTTTGACCATAGCACATTGAGGTGTAACTGGTCAGTTCAGCCAACAAAACGTGTGAATGTTAAATGCACCAAGCGAATGAAAGCTGGCTTTCCAGCATCATCGAGTAGCAAACGCAAGAGCGAGGGGGTTCAAGTGCCTGCCTGAGGCAGATTAGCAATGGCCATCATTTATTGAACCAGAGTCTGACTGGGTTGCGGTCAAGCCGCTGTTACCCTTCCTTTGGCCCCAATTCATGGAAAAAGGCCTGCTAATCGAGTAGTGGCTGCTGCAAATTTAGCCTTGATAGGCATGAGCTAGCTCGATGCCTCGTGGCTAATGGCTAGCTGAAGTGAGTACTGTGTATAAATGCTAAAGCTGTGAGGCTAACGTAGGCGTTAGCTAGCTAACGTTCGCCTCGTGGGCCAATAGCCTAGCTAGTTTAGCACAATGCTAGCAGAACACAAACGTGTTGCAGCGTAGTTCTTCGGTGAACATAAAGACTGGCTTGACCGTTGAGCTGAAAAGCTGGGTCGGTCAGTTTAGTCAACACAAAACGATTCATTGCAATTTAAGCTAAACGAGAGAGGAGAGCTAGCAATTCTACCGTCTGTACAGGTAGTAAGAGCAAGTGGTGGTTAGCTGGCACAACGGGTTAGCTAGGCCTTGCGGCCTCAGCTGGCCAAGTCTCATTAGCTAGCCGTGTGACGCTAGTTACAACTAGAGACTTAGAGCAAGTAGAAAATAGCAAAAAGCTAATTCTACTTTTAGCAAAAACATTCCTTTTGGTCAGTACTCAACATGAAGGACAAGAGGGGGGGGGCACTACATTGAGCAGCGTTAACTGTTCTCAGGCGAACCACGAGGTTAAGCAGGAAGACAGTGGTCAAATCGTGCTGAGGAGAGCTTAGAGAACATAGTGATCGTTGCAAGGAAGAGAACGAGAGTAACTAGAGGGTAGGGCGAGGGGCGCCTTATAAAGAGGGAGGGGCTCACCTCATTCGCCACTCGATCTGTCTGTCTCCGACAGACGTTGTGTGATTGGTTCTTCCATAGTGATCCACCTATTCAGCGAATCCCAGAGCGAGACATCAAAACCAGTATTTGAAAGAGAACCCAAAACACAACCAAAACAAACTGCAAATGCATCCAACAAGTTTGTAGAGTCACAAGCTTGATGTAGTCATTGTGTGCTAGGAATATGGGACCAAATACAAATTCTTTGACTACTTTAATACACTAAGTGAATTTGTCCAAATACTTATGACTTCAAATCGGGGGAGTAGATTTAGAAATGAAAGCCCTTTATATACGGTAAATCAGATATGAATGAAAATACCCTCAAATAAAAGGTGACATTCTATATTGTTGTCTCATATGAAACATTTAATCTTAAATCCAAAATACTGGAGTATATAGCCAAATAAAAACATTTGTATCACTGTCCAAATACATACAGAGGGGAGTGTATGCACTAAAGGGGAGAAATGTGCTACTTACACAGTGAATGTGCTATGCTTACCTGAATACCCATTGGTGATCAGCATGGGGCACCCTAATCAATAAAATGCACTACTTTCGACCAGTGCCCTGAGCAAATGTAGTGCACTATATAGAGAATAGAGTGTGATTTCAGACACAATCTATGACTAATGTAGGAGTAGAGAGACACTCACCTGTTTGATGGGTATGGCCCTTCCACTGCCTATACTATCTGTTTTACTGTCAGTGGTCTTTGCCTGTTCACTGTTGGCTTTCCGTGACTGCAAGGAAACAAGAGAGTCAGTCGGTCACTGGAGAAAACATGGAGGGGGAGATGGGGAGATGGGAGTTGAGTGAGGTGCATGTGTCAAGATGAGCATGTGGGTCAGATGTGAGAATGTTTGGAGGTTGGGGTGTGTGGGATGTGTGTGTGTGGGGGATGTGTGAATGTATGTGTGTGTGTGTGTGTGTGGGGGGGGGGTGTCTGTGTGTGTGTGTGTGTGTGTGTGTGTGTGTGTATGCGTGTGTGTGTATGCGTGGGATGTGTGTGTGTGTGTGTATGCGTGTGCGTGTGGAGAGCGGTTGGGAGGCGAATTCAACATTGCAAAACAAAATTCTCAACAACAACAAAAGCTTTGAAAATAAACAAACAAGCAGACCAGCGTAACATACAGCGGTAACATTGACATGCGTGCAGTAATAAAAAAAGACCAGACCAGAACAGACCAGACCAGACACTGAAGAAACATCCCAACACATAATAGGTAGTAGACCAAAAGACGACCACACATTGAGTCATGACTCAGTCCTGTAAACCCATGGGAGATCCATCCCTCTGTTAGGCCCACAGTGGACCCTTCCAGATCATAGAGGAACACCCCTCTCTTAGGTCCACATTGGGCCTTTCTAGGTCAGTCCAAATCAAGTTTTAAGGCCCAGCTGGGCCGTTTTGCATAGATACATTGACAAGTCAAGTTGAAAAAGCAATAAAAAGGAGAAAAGGCAGGTAAGGGGGGGGGAAAGAAGGTTATTATGAAGAAAGTTATCATATAGGAGTTTCATAAAGCGTTTCCTTTCAAATTCCTCTGAAATTCCTATTGGAACACCAGGAGGGAAAATACATTTCAAGGCAATCACAGTGTTAGGGTTAGTACAGCTGGAGTTGAACATGGTCATTACAAACAACAGTGGAACACATCAGTGAACAGGTGCAGCAGCACATTTCACCAACACCTGCTGCCAACACATTACATTTCAAATGACAGACTGTGGAGGGAAAAAGCAGCGAAAATACAGTATTACCCCATTTTCTGACAAAACACAGTACCTGTACACAGAATATCCCCAAAGCACGGACTAACAGGTGAAATACAGGAATGTCACTCATAACCAACAGACAAGACTGTTATGGTCTCACTCAGAACAGGATGAAGGGATGCCCAATCAATCACCAATGGAGAGAGGTAGAGTCCGAGTTCAAGTAAACCAACTCTGGTTTATCATTTTCAACATTTTATTTTTTTATTCTGATTATTTTCGTTTCTATACAGACACCATACAAATCAAGTCACAGGTTTCACTCCCAAATAAGATCAACAGAATGAGCCAAACATTGCAGTTCCCACAAAATATAGGATGGACAATAAAGGCATTATTTATATATATATTTCATATATGTATATAATATACTTTCTATAGAGTACCATTGTAAATAAAATACAATACAAGATATACAGAAGTCTTATATTTGTCAATCCATAAATGATATAAAAGCGATGATGGAATAAGTTCATAATTTTCATACCAAACCGAAATTGAAATGAATAAAACCATTTTTAAAAGTAAATAAATATCAATAATAAAGGATGGGGAATGGATAATTCCAAATCATAGTCAAATTAAATAAATAGACACTACATTCATACAAGTCGGTGCAATCCATTTTCCATTAGTTATTCATTATTCTGTATGATACCACTTGTGCCTGACTCCCTACTCTTAATTTTTATGAAGGCCTTCATAAAACTACCCGACTTCACCTAACATTCCCTTATTTAAGTTTGCCACATATTCAAGTCCATTCAAGACTTTCCCTGAAAAGAAAGAGAAATGAAAGAGAAAACGATGAAAAGAAAGGGGTCGGGGGGTGGGGGGGGGGTGGGGGGGGAGTAAACCACAATGTACTTGGCACCTCTAGTCCTTGAGTCCTTGTTTTATGGCAAAAGGCAGTGTGATGTCATGTAATGGGGCCGTGTCCTTTGAGTGGTTGAATTAGAATTCCAAGCGTGACTTGACTGTACTGTACACAGACTGTTTGTAAGGGTGTGAAGCAAGGTGGGCTTGAAGGACGTGGGGGGGGGGGGCATTTCCAGCAGAGAAGAGTTCCTACAGTCTGTCACAATCCAGAGGGTGGATTTGACTGTTTTCACTTTGACCATGAACTGACTCCCAGATCTACTCAGCAACTACCAATGTTACATGTTGCTTTTTTTTTTGTCACAAAGTTCTATGGTTTCCATAGCGCACCTCCCGACGGCACAATTACGCAAAGGGGGCACTAGGGCGAAGCAGCAAAAACGCTCTAGTCCCCAGTCATTTCTCCTTCCTATTGGGTATGACAGGCCAGAGGGACAACTCATCGGGGTGAAATGTGCTTTTTTTGATAGCACAGCGCTCTTAATGCGGAAGGAGTTGGGAAGCCCTTTTTGTCAAAGAAAGGTTGGAAAATTAGCACGGATCTGGAAATATCAACAACAACAAAAAACATTCCAGGAGATTCTTTTTTTGTTTCCTTTAGAGTGGACATCCAGTGCAAAAGGAACTAAAATGGCTGACAATTATACATGGGAGTTGATGGATATGCGGTTTAGACGTGGCCAAAACAAATTTAAAAAATATGCAAGAAGGTATTTGCCATGATGGTGCTTTTGAACATAGCGAAAGAAGAAAAATGCCTCAAACAGCCCTGAAAATATATGAGATATGCCAAAACCTATTGATATGGTCACTAAACCATGGAAGCACTAGGAAATAATTTCTGTGTACTTAGCTGACACCTAGTGGCCATTACTAATCATGACAGAAGTGGGCTGAGGGTGATGATAATGGCTGGTGAGACTGACTGACTGGTGATGAAGGTGGTGAAAAGACACGGTGGATAAACCAACGTCTTTATGAGTAAAGCTTTTAGTAACTTTGAGAAATAAAAGTTCCAAAAGAGGCAGATTCACCAGTCAATTTGCAATGCACTATATAAAGCTCAAAATTTTAAAATAATCAAAGTCGCCTCAGCTCATTCTAATATTCCAATGGTACCCAGTGCCCACTAAATCTATAGTCCGTAACCTAAATAAATTCATATTTTAATTATACTTCAACATGAGTTGTTGGCAATAGCCTACACTAAAAAAAAACGTGAGTTTTTGAGATGAGTCTACTTAAAAGCACTTCAGAACCCAAATCTGACTAGAGAGCATGACATCTAATTAGATCGTGCACTGGGATAGTTTATGTGGTCACTGTTAGTACTCTGATTTCCACCCCCCCCCAGCAACCTTCGACTACACATGTAGAACAGTAATACATTGTGCTTTAGAATGTATCATACAGCCAACACACGGTCTTATCTAAACTGAAATATATCCAACAGAAAAAATATTGGAAAATTGTTCCTGGCATATTCTAACTAGCAATACTGTGAGTACAACACCTTTGTGGATTCATGAATATGACCGCAAAGTTAGCCACAGTGTTGTTTCTAATTAGTGGAGTGTGTTTTTGAAAGGTCTTTCTATCTGGTTGACAAGCCCACAAAACCCCTTAAGAAAAGGAAAACGAACCCAAAATGGTTGGGAGAGAAATAGACACTATAGTGTTGTATCATCTATCAAAATAACCCACAACGTTAAGGCTTCTTCTCTACCCTGACTACAACTCTCCGAAACGGTTAGGGATCACAACTACCCAGTACTCTGATTAGAAGAGGTGGCACTGCGAGTGTTATAATACTGACTTGCTAACTATTTGTGGCCAGAGAGAGAGAGAGAGAGATGTTCAGGACTACAGTATTGTGAATGGCACGTTAATAATTCTGTTTCCTCAAGAGGTATTCCAAATTGAGGTTGATGAAGAAGCAAAGTGAAAACGGATAGTCTTATCGTGGATGCTGCTTGGTAAACAAAACTTACATTTTTCTCTTGTATTGTAAAAAATGGCAAAAATCCTTCCTCTCCTGTGCTCTTGAAGTGTCATTTGGGAAATGGAGAGTCGTCAACCCCACTCCCCCCCGCCCCCACCCTTTGTTTCTCCTCCCTCCACCCATCTTCTGCCCCTCCCTGTCCCGGCTTGCCGCTCCTCAGAAGGTCATGAGCTGAAACTCCCGTTCAGCCTGCCAGTCGGGCACCCACACGGGATAGGTGGCATGCTTGGGCATCTCCATGATGCGGACAGGCAGAGGCTCATGTCTCTGGTGAACAGGGTTAGTCACTACCTAGCAGGGGGAGGGAGAAGACAAGGGGAGCTACTAACTGACAGACAATCTGCACTGCTCTGCTGCCCAGAGCCCCGTGATGGCTACCACAGTAGCTGGGGTAGGGGGAGATGTTAGAGGAAGTGAGGGGGCTGGGATAGATGGGAGAGGTTAGATGAAGTGAGGGGGCTGGGGTAGGGGGAGATGGGAGAGGTTAGATGAAGTGAGGGGGATGGGGGTAGGGAGAGATGAGAGAGTTTAGAGGAAGTGAGGGGGCTGGGGTTAGAAGGGAGAGGTAGAGGAAGTGAGGGGGCTGGGGTTATTGGGTAGAAGGGAGAGGAAGAGAGGGGGCTGGGGTTAGGGGTAGAAGGGAGAGGTAGAGGTATGAAAAAGGGAACCTGGGAAAGGGATGGTGGTAGGTTGGAGCAGGTGAGGCTGGGTAGAGGTAAGAGAAAGGGAGGCTAAGGATGGAGGGGAAGAGATGGAGCTGGGGAAGCTGAGGAAAGTACAGCGGTTAGTGCAAGGCTCTCATAGGTAGGGAAGGTTAGAGCTGCGTCACGGGATTGAATAAGGGAAATTCAGGTAGAAGCTAGAGTAAGGATAGAGGTTTAACTAAGGCTATCAGAAGTATGGGTAATTGGAAGAGGGTTGAGCAGGGCAAGCTGTGGTAAGTACACTGGTTAGTGGCCAGAGGACAAAGGTAAGAGCTGGGATATCTGGGGTAAGGGCAAAGGTTAGAAAAGGGATATCTAGAGTAAGGTAGGGGCGGAGGGAGAAGCGAGGGAGAGCATGCATTATCTGACTCTGTAGTGACTGAAAGGTTTATAGTCTGTCCCTGACTTTTAGTTTAGTTTAGTGTGGTTGGGTAGGGTAGGGGGGGAAGTTGCATTGCTGGCTTTGCTGGGGTGTAGCCTTGCCTCACCCTTTCTCTCCCCCAATAGGGAGTCACTGCAAAGAAAGGATCTAGTAAAAATAAGAGGGGTAGGGAGGGAGGCCAAAGATTGAGACAGAGGGGCCAGGAGGAGGGGATAAGTGAAAGATGAGTAACTCATGAGAATCTACTTTCAATTGGAAAGGAAATGTTACCAACATAACAAAGGTTTTAAAAAGCTGAGATATTTTTCCACAGTGCTTATAGCTTTGATATTTGCTTTAAAATAAGAAAACCAAAAAATAAATGAAGCATTTTGTTCATAGTATGGGTTCAAAATATAACCCAGGTGGCAACCAGCAACCGTTATCCTTATAATTTGTTTCTCTTTGCCCATTTGTGTTGCTTGTATAAGGAGTAAACCAGGAAGGCTTTCTGTGCCTGTATCTGATACAGCCAGGAAGTGGGCGGCTTTGTCTTTGTCTCCCTCTGGTGGACAGTGTGTGTGCGGTACTGCGCCCTCTAGTAGTGCGAGTGGGTGTTGCTCTGCATCAGCTGCCGCATACTTACTGTGAAGATGTTGGAGCGGCGCTTGGACTGCTTGCGGATGGGTGTGGGCGTGTTGGAGGCGGCGATGGTCTCGATGCGCATCTCCCTCTGGCTGATGCTGGGAGTGGAAGGCACCGAGGAGGAGTAGTCGCTGAACGCAACTCCGCCATTCGCCGCCTGGAAGAGGAGAGACGGAGACGGACAGAGAGAGAACAAACTAGTCAGTTAAAGAAGGAAGGATCTGGGAAAAAGGAATCATAATATATAGTTTATGAAGGCTACTGTACGCTCTGTATTTTCAGAAGATTACAGCCTACGTCTTGCAGCATGTGCCAATTACACAGAAGAAGCTCATTGTTTTTCCTGACCACGTAACCTGTAATATCCTAAAACTAGGGCCCTGAATTTTTCCTGGTCAGGTCACGTGGTCAGGAAAAACTCCTGGCCCTAGTTAGAAATAATCTGGTAGAGGGTGTGGCCTCACCTGGTTAATGTGCACAGAGGGGAGGGATGCGTTGGGGACTGATGAGTGGCTAGGCGAGTTGGGAAGGGACTTGCACGGACCAATAGACAGCTGCTGCTTTTTCCTCAGAGCCACCACCTTCTGGGCGACTGGTGGGAGAGAAAGAGAAACAGACAAAACAACAGAGGGTTAGGAATCAAACACAACAACAACAAACAACAAAGTCCACTGATATTAACCACTTCATAGCAATTCTCTTTTTCAATCAGGTCATACGTTACAGACGGGGGAAATTAACCTTATACAGTTCTCCAGAGATAACAAAGCATCTCAGTTTCCAAGGGGAAATACTCCTGCAATATGATGTTCAGAGAAATGAGCCTGTCTTAAGCCCAGGGAGATATGCGGTGTGATGTTAACCAAATGAGACTGTCAGGTGTAGTACAGAGGGACCTGATTGACCAACGCAGACGGCGTAGGCAGCCGCCCGTCACTTCGCTGTAGACTCCAGCGGGAGCGGGATCTGGGATTCTGCATGAGGTGAATGAGAGGCCGAGGGAGCGAGAAGAGTTTAAGTCTGTCTGACAGCCGGGGAACATGTTGGTATTGATAGTTACGGGGAATGGAGAATGGAGGAGCCGCTCGATCTCAAGACACAAAACACTTTTTGCTGTTGTAATTCTTTCAAAGCAAGCAATTAATACAGCGGGGAGACCCGCACGGCTCCGTGCGTCAACAAGCAACGAAAAGGAGAAAGTGAACTGCTGCGTTACGCATTCATAAAGTTGGGGAAAGAGAATGTTTGGGGACTGTTTGAAAGCTGTCGTTAATAGGATGCACTGAACCCGGCAGGGTATCGTAGTGTGGCAGGACCGGATGTTGTTGCTGTTCAAATTAAGGTTGTCATAAAGTTCCGACACGTTTTCTCCTCGAGCGCACAGGTTTCTCTCTCGTAAAGCAGACATGAGTTCCTTCTTGGCTATCGGCACCGCGTTGAAAATAGTCCTCTCTCTCTCTGCCCGTTACACGTTTCTTACCAATGGCCTTTCCATTGACATCACATTGCCATTTCTAACATGAAAGGCTCCAGCATCTGTTAGGGTAGGTTGGTTTCTGGATCGCAGTAGAAACACTATGGGCGGACATCGGCCCATACAATGACACACTGTAAACCATTATATTGTGATCCTGATCGCAAGGATCCACAGGGGTCCACAATCTATTCAGAGAGGTTGGGTTAAATGGGAAGACCCATCTCAGTTGAATACATTCAGTCGGACAACTAACTAGGTCATCCCCCTTTCCCTTTCTAGTCCCAGGCCGGCACTGACACTTCTCATTCAGCTTATCAAGAGGAGATTCATTAGTTACTAGGCTAGCTACATTATGTTCCCAATGCCCCAGCCCGTACCATCTTGGAAGACTCTCTCCACATTGAGGCCGTAGGTGGAGCAGGTCTCGTAGTAGGTGGAACGCTTCAGGTCGTTGGACAGCTTCCTGGCCCGTGAGTCATCGATCACTCTGGGGTTGGCAGCACTGATGGCATCTGGGGAAGGACAAAAAGGGCCAACAAGAATGTAATATTGTTCTGAGAACATGTCATTTGGGGGGGATTATGTACGGTGCATTCAGAAAGTATTCAGACCCCTGGACTTTTTCCACATTTTGTCAGGTTACAGCCTTATTCTAAAATTGATTAAATCGTTCCCCCCCCCCCCCCCCCCCCCCCCCATCAATCTACACACAATACCCCATAATGACAAAGTAAAAGCATGTTTTTAGAAATTTTAGCAAATGTATTAAAAAATAAAAAAGTATTCAGACCCTTTACTCAGTACTTTGTTGAAGCACCCTTGGCAGTAATTACAGCCTCAAGTCTTCTTGGGTATGACACTACAAGCCTGGCACACCTGTACGTGGGGAGTTTCTCCATTCTTCACTGCAGATCCTCTCAAGCTCTGTCGGGTTGGATTGGAAGCGTCATAGCTATTTTCAGGTCTCTCCAGAGATGTTCCATCAGGTTCAAGTCCGAGCCACTCAAGGACATTCAGAGACTTGTCCCGAAGCCACTCCTATGTTGTCTTGGCTGTGTGCTTAGGGTCCTTGTCCTGTTGGAAGGTGAACCTTCGCCCCAGTCTGAGGTCCTGAGTGCTCTGGGGCAGGTTTTCATCAAGGATCTCTGTACTTTGCTCCATTCATCTTTTCCTCAAGCCTGACTAGTCTCCCAGTCCCTGCCGCTGAAAAACATCCCCACAGCATGATGTTCCCAACACCATGCTTCACCGTAGGGATGGTGCCAGGTTTCCTGCAGATGTGACGCTTGGCATTCAGACCAAAGAGTAGAATCTTGGTTTTATCAGACCAGAGAATCTTGTTTCTCATGGTCTGAAAGTCCTTTAGGTGCCTTTTGGCAGATTCCAAGTGGGCTGTCATGTGGCTTTTACTGAGAAGTGGTTTCTGTCTGGCCACTCTACCATAAAGACCTGATTGGTAGAGTGCTGCAGAGATGGTTGTCCTTCTGGAAGGTTCTTCCATCTCCACAGAGGAACTCTGGAGCTCTGTCAGAGTGACCATCGGGTTCTTGGTCACCTCCCTGACTCAGTTTGGCTGGGCAGCCAGCTCTAGGAGGAGTCTTGGTGGTTCCAAACTTCTTCCATTTAAGAATAATGGAGGCCACTGTGTTCTTGGGGCCCTTCAATGCTGGAGAAATGTTTTGGTACCCATCCCCAGATCTGTTCCTCAACACAATTATGTAGATAGGTGTGTGCCATTCCAAATTATTTCCAATCTAAATGAATTTACCACAGGTGGACTCCAATCAAGTTGTAGAAACATCAAGGATGATCAATGGAAACAGGATGCATCTGAGCTTAATTTTGAGCCTCATTGGAAAGGATCTGAATACCTACGTAAATAAGGTATTTCAGTTTTTTTTTCAAAACCGGTTTTCACTTTGTCATTGTTGGGTATTGTGTGTAGATTGATGAGGAAAATGTTAATTTAATAAATTTTAGAATAAGGCTGTAACGAAACAAAATGTGTATAACGTCAAGGGGTCTGAATACTTTCAGAACGCACTATATGTGAAAATCCACACTGAAGTCTCAAGTCTATGCTCAAACTAAGGCCCAGAGTTCTTCCTGGTCAGGGCACAAAAGTCAAAACTCCCAGCCTACTTACATCTTCATGTCTATTTATGTCAGGTGTATGGTAACAACTGGCTACCTCCAACCCACAAACTACCACTATGGGGTGAAGCTAACATTCCAAACAATATCCATACCTTAAGGGACTTGCTAGTTAAATCAAAGTGCAATAGAAATACCTTGCGTCCCGACCAGGACCATGGGGACCTCTGCTGTGTTCCTGTAGCTGGACAGACGCAGGAAGTAGTTGTAGACTGTCTGGAAACTGATCTCATCCTCCAGACTGAAGACAAACACCACAGCGTCTACCCACGCTGCAAACTGCAGGGGACACACAGACAGAACACAGGCTTGATAGGATTCAAAAAAACACCAACATACTGAATGTGTGTGTCTGGGTGGGTGGCACTGTCTGGATCTGGGAGGACCGGAGTGTGTGGCCAAAAGGTATCGGGTAACCGGATCGGCTTCACTTGTGTATAAGATGTTGTATTTATTTATTTTTGATGTAAAAGAGAGAACCAGCTTGTGAGAATAGAAGAGATAATGACGTTTTTCACGCTGAAATAAATCTAGCCCTTATTGAGCTGTTCACATAAAAATTCATTTCAAATCAATTGATCATGGTGAACCAGGAACCACCTGAAACATAATTATCTTATGAATCCCTTGATTGTTGAATTTTTTTTTAATTACCACAGCAATTTAATGTCAACTTAATGAACAAGTGAAGCTTAATGAATAAAGTCCACCTTTGTAACAGCTTTGAAATATGCATTACTCTTTCCGACTCAATATTATTATTATTATTATTATTATTATTATTAGCATGCCAACAGTGGAGGCGGCTGAGCGGCTCATAATAGCGGCAGGAATGCAGCAAATGGAATGGCATCAAACACTTGAAACCCATGTGTTCGATTAATTTCATCCCATTCCACCGACTCCGCTCCAGTCATTACCACCAGCCTGTTCTCCCCAATTAAGGTGCCACCAACCTCCTGTGCATGCAAAACAATTCCCTTTTTATATTTGTATGGGAGTGGCTTCAGTTCCATATTTGTGCAGGAGAGGGCAGTGTAGCAACATCATTGTAATGACACGGCCTGTGTTATTGTTTTGCCTGTGTAGCCAGTTACTAGTGGGAATATCAATTAAATCTCAAATATGGCTATTACAACCCAGTGTCCCATGTTATCGGGAAGATGGAACCTGTTTTCCCCTGCACTATTCCACAAACCTAATATCCTAGTGCATCACCAGGGAGAGAAGAAAGGAAGAGGTTTCCCTTGGGCAGCAGAATAAGGTAATCATAATCACAAATGCTTCTGAGAAAGTGGTTAAGGAGGAGAGAGAGCCCAAGCACTAACAGTGTATCAACCTTCGCCTTCCCCTCCCTCCATTTAGTCATTCAGCAGCGTTCATATCTGTGGAATTAATCAGACCTGGGTTTAAATACTACTTGAAATAATGTCAACTACGGTATCTGTGCTTGATTGAGCTTACCTGTTGCAATGGAACCAATAAAATAGTCACAAAAGAACAAACTCTACCCACCTGGCACTTCAGGCAGGTAAACACCATAAAAGCACTAAAAACTCCATAAAGCAAACACAAAACGTATTTTGGAAGATTTCAAAAAGTATTTGAACCCAGGTCTAGAATGGATGGGGAGATCAAGCTTTCAGTTTAGAGTCACAGCTTCAGCTGAGACTCCAGTAAGTGGGAACGTAATGAAGGCCTCTAATTACACTGCGCTAATTACACCCAGCTAGGAACGGAGCTACAGTCATTTCCATTCCCATCTCTGGGACTGGGAGCAACATTAGCATAATGCTAGCATAACTCTGCCTGTGAGCCAACCTTGCTAATTTCTAGCATAACTCTGCCTGTGAGCCAACCTTGCTAATGCCTGTGAGCCAACCTTACTCATGCTCGCATAACTCTGCCTGTGAGCCAACCTTGCAATTGCCTGTGAGCCAACCTTGCTAATGCTAGCATAACTCTGCCTGTGAGCCAACCTTGCTAAGCCACGGAGAGGGCAGGTATCATTGACTGTTTCATCATCACAAATCCCCAATGGAGGGGTTGGAGAGCCAGGATGCTTTCACTCCAAGGCCTCTCCAGAGAGATTCCAAAAAATAGGAAAATGAGGCCTCCAGAGAGAGACAGACATGAAATGGCTCAGCCAAGAGCATCACCACACCATGTTTCCCTAATTACTGAATGAGTACCTGGCATAGAGGCACAGTCGCTAGTCCTATCAGACATTGTAATTTGTATCATATAAAGAACAAAAGCTAGAGTCTGGCAACCATATTTATTTTAGAAATGTTTAGCTTCGTATTTCTTTGGTTTGGTAAGGCCAACCTAGCCTCGTGAGCCATCCGGGTCTTGCAAGGTTAAAGCCAATTTATGCTTTATCTGAAAATGTGGTTGGAGGCTCCATAATGAGGGTGTGACGCAATTCTGGAACCTCCAGAGACATGCAGAGGCCAAATTCAGCTCCTTACCGCATCGTGCACCTACCAAATTTTGTAAAAATGCGGAGGGCTCCATATAGCTCCGCATCGACTTAATTGGTTGACGGTAGGCAGTGGCGGTTCTAGCTTTTATGGCTCCCTGGGCTCCCTTCAGCGCCCCCCAGGCAAAAAAAAAAAGAAGCACCATTCTGCACTAACTGTACTTGTTATTCAGACATTTGGAACAACATAAATAACCTTTAATAACCTTTAAAACTATATAAATATAAAACTATATACAAAAATAAGACTCATATCAAAAAGAAGTAACAAAGACAAATAGAAACAAATGTGTTGATTTGGCACTCGGGCATCAATACATTACCCATCCCCCAACACTGTCAACCAAGAGTCAAGACTAAACCAGTTCACCTTGGTGGTGTGCAGACTGGTTTTTATATTGCTCTTAACAATTTCACACAAACCAGAAGAAAATTCAACAATATGTCTGTGAAACTATATATTCACAGTATTATGAATGAATTGTGGTGTATTTGGTAGCATTTCGTAGTGTGACTGATTTTACTAATTGTATTAGTACTGTACAAAGTTAGAAGTGCGCTATTTGATAGATCCCCCCCCCCCCCCCGTTCCCCCTACCTTGGGCTTCCAATGGGGAGATCTGAGGTCAACCTACCCCCACCTCCCTCCCCATCTCGTACTTCTGAGTGTGAGACCTTCCCAGGCAGTAACCTGCCTAGCTCACAAACTAGAATCAGGGCACCTGCTCCGACCAGGTTAATTGACCCACAGTCCCACACCGTGACATGATATCCTTAACGTGATGTGCAAATGAGCGATAGAAAATCGAATCAGCAAATGCCACCATTCCCTTCAAAAAATGTGTTCGGGCCCCCAGCCGGATGCCGCCTTAGGCGGCTGCCCATGTCGCTTATACCTAAATCCGCAACTGACGATAGTTGAGGGCCGGAGCTCCTGTAAACTCACTTCCTTGACAACTTCCTTCACAACAGCGCAAGAAGTATGAATGCCCTGACTTCTGCAGAGGCCGTACCGCCATAAATGCGGCATGGCAAATGCAGACGTCATACTGATCGTGCAGTGCATTTCACATAAATCATTCACTGTAGGGCAGCAGTCATCAGTCTGGTAAAACGAGGCTACCGCCAAAATGTTCAACTCAAGGGTAAGTGTTCCAGTCTGGAAGCACGGTTTCGACTGCTCCTACAGTCTTGCTTCAGTAATGCAGTTTAACTGATGCCTGGCCCAGAAGGACAAATTCCATAGACTGCCACAACGGAATAAATCCTAATGAGACACTTTAGTCATCACCTTTGTGCACAAAACATCCACTGAATTATTCAAATAATTGTAACTCACAGCCAAAGGTATCAGCATTTTATTTTCATCCAATGTCTGCCATGTTTTTGGATGACGTGATGACGTCGTCGTTGCTCCCTGTGCGCACTGAGTGCTGGGGCGCATTGTGTTGTTGGTCCGTGTAAACCGGACGCAACCCGGATATAGACAGTCCAAGAAGGATATAGACAGTCCATGAATCGGTGTATACGAACGCGAGTAGATTACCAACAGTCGGACATCTTGGACACAGTCTCCAGGATATTATACCTCAGTGGTTCTGCTCACCAGTGCTGTGATCTGGCTCCTCCTCCTAGTAGGTGAGTTTCCACCTTTAAATGCCCAGGTGGCTCGCCTCTCATTAGGTTATTTGGTTTATCTCGTTTAAGAGGTGTTTCCAAAGTTGATTGTAAACGCTCATGTTTGAGCATATATATATATTTTTTTGAATTTTTACCCATTTTTCTCCACAATTTCGTGGTGTCCAATTGTTGTAGTAGCTACTATCTTGTCTCATCGCTACAACTCCCGTACGGGCTCGGGAGAGACGAAGGTTGAAAGTCATGCGTCCTCAGATACACAACCCAACCTAGCCGCACTGCTTCTTAACACAGCGCGCATCCAACCCGGAAGCCAGCCGCACCAATGTGTCGGAGGAAACACCGTGCACCTGGCAACCTTGGCTAGCGCGCACTGCACCCGGCCCGCCACAGGAGTCGCTGGTGCGCGATGAGACAAGGACATCCCTACCCACCAAGCCCTCCCTAACCCGGACGACGCTAGGCCAATTGTGCGTCGCCCCATGGACCTCTCGGTCGCAGCCGGTTACGACAGAGCCTGGGCGCGAACCCAGAGTCTCTGATGGCACAGCTGGCGCTGTTTTCAATAACGTGTAAAGTATTGACCATTGTTCTGAAAATGTGTGTTAGTCGTGTTTGAGAATGTAGCCTACCTTTTTAAAGGGTCGGTGCTATTCAGGATCCATGGGACGTCCCAACTCTGAAGCTACCCGATTGAAGTTGAAATCATTTAAAATTAAGGTAAGAGTTATGGTTGAGGTAGGAGTTAAGGATGTCCCAAGGATCCCAGGTAGCACTAACTATTTTAAAAGGAGTGACTGGTTTATGCCAGATTACTGCTCTCCTCATCCATAAGAGCTATTGTGCGTGTTCCTTTGCCCAGGCGTTGCTGACGCATGCCAGATCTTACAACGCCTGGATAGATATTTTAAGTATCAGCTAACCACATCATATGTTATTGCAATCTGGTTCCCGATGGCACAGTAAATGATGCAACCATTGTTCGATGCATGCAACGTTTGAGCAGGGGAACGCGACCGTTGTGTTAGTGAGTTAAATTGTCGTTACAGAGCCCTGACAATTTATACTCAAAATGTGTGCATTTATGGGCATTTTGCTCTGTATTTATGGTGCATTTGCCTTTGTACTCCTGTTGAGTTACTGCAGTATTGGCCAATTAAATTCAGTGTTTTTCAACCAAGTATTTTTGCCAATTCCTTGTCATTATCTGTATATTTTGTGTATAAACACTCCTACTGGATCTCGTCTTCCCTCCGTCACCTGCACTGTAAATACCACCTATTTTCTTCCTCGAATGAATGAA
Organism: Oncorhynchus mykiss; assembly: GCF_057628025.1. Lineage (NCBI taxonomy): Eukaryota > Metazoa > Chordata > Actinopteri > Salmoniformes > Salmonidae > Oncorhynchus > Oncorhynchus mykiss. The sequence goes on from NC_143049.1 coordinate 14,474,736, forward strand.
TCCGGCTCAACTCTTGATGCTCCACACCAACTAGGCTGCTGGGTCCTCTATCTTAACAAGAGTGTGTGTCTGTTCTGTCTTGTCTTTCCACTATGAAATGACTTTTAGCTAGGTTTAATTGTTGGTAAGTTCTCAGGGCACAACGACTTGGTAAAAAGCAGTATGAAGCACTGCTGAGAATGGGAGAGCTGTGCAGCATTGAAATGAACCCCCCCCCAACAGAGAAGTGTTTATTAGTTCCTGTCTGGTTGTTGTGGAGGAGATCTTGCAGGCGTTAAGTGGCATTAATTGGCTGTGCTGAGGCATGCGGGATCAGAAAGCAAGTTGTGCGTACGTACCTGCAGCTCCGGGGGGCCTCCCTCGTCTCTGATCAGCAGCAGGTAGCTCTGTCCATCAACCACCATCTCCTTCTTGAACCGACCACCTGGGGAAGAGGAGAGAAATGTCAGGGTGACTTATTTGGTGGTGCGTTGCCTAGAATCATGCTTCGGCAGTATTAATACAACCAATGTAGACTGATCTACTTTACCCTGCCTATTAAAGGGGTTGTCAAAATGAAGGAAGAGCGCTAAACTCAGGCCCAAAGTGGTGTAAAGCACTTGCTACTCTACCCATTGTCACTGAAAACGTGTTTGGTTTCGCTACAGCTAAATCACCAAAATGCAATATTAATTCCAATATTCTTCACCAGCACACACCAGTAGACCTAAGCATGAGTCAGATTTCAAACTTCCCATTGATGACTTTCCATTCCAGTAAGGTTTGGTCCCATCCCGGCATGTGATTGTGAATATGCTGCGGTTTGATTTTGCCCCGCTGTCTCAATAAAACAACATTTTATAATAATCCGAAGCTGGGGGAAGAAAACTGGTCTCTAAAGTCAGTTACAATGAAGGGAAATTGCCATTTGGCATGTTTAAACGCACACAGCTGCTGAGGGAACCTTCTCCACTACACAGTCACAGAGCACTGCCACAAGCCATAGACCCAACCCCCCCCCCCCCCCACCCCAAATTCACTACAACACCACCACCAGCTAGCCTAGCGATCCGTCTCCATCATTGATGCAGAACTCCATTAAATATAAGATAGCGTGCTAGTGTGTTAGCCAGCGCAGCAGGCAGTAAGGAAGTGATAAGGCACGTCCACTAGAATGAACGTACAGCCTGGAGCCTGCGGTGGAGAGAGGGGGAAGGAGGGGATGGAAGATAATAGGAGAAGAAAAGAGCAAAATCTAAAGTTGGGTGTAGTTCACGGCCACAAGATAGTGGAGGCTAGAGCTCTGCAGGAGAAGAGTAGCTACTATAGTCAGCCTGGACTTTTTACCCGTCATCTCTTTGAACGCTTGTTCGTATTCCTCGCCTCCGGCAAGGCTGGCTGCAGATGAAATACAGACCGATGGGAATACCTCGGCACTAAATTGGATTTTGCATAACATTGGAACAGTTTGAGATCCTGCAGAGATTTCTAATATTAAAGTGAGAAAGTTGGGGAGCGAGGCAAAATAAAAAAAAACTTGCTTTTTCAAAAGCAGAAAATCTGCTTCAAGCCATCTCAAACAATATTGAATAATGTACGACTGCATGAAAGGAGTAAGAGTGGGCATATTAACGTATATCAACAAAAAAAAAACTACAGACACAAAATTAATATCTACCGCTGCGGCAACACTCGATATTTAATAATCGGCCGTGTTATCTGAACTCTCTAACTGGTACTTTGATGTGCAGATCCCACCTCTGCAACAAAAAAAAATCAAGGGAGGACACAGCGACGGGCTCCGCCTGCAGTCTTCAAGGGATAGGTAGGCAGTGTTCTAGCTAACGCCAACATGCAATACAGATCCACTTGAGCCACACTTTGCTACCCATTAATTCCACTTTAGCCCAAATGGGGAAAGGGGATTCTCCCAGACATCAGTTGAGTTGTGTAAGAGCCAAAGAGACAGACTCAAGGAAGCCAAGCCAGCTTTCCTCCACTGAAGTAACAGAGCTCTGAGATTGGAGCGCTGATCGGACTGATGAGTTGCCATATGCCAGGAAATTCCCATTTAGAGGAAATGTCAGAAAAGTGATACTCATTGTAATACCCAGTATAGTCATATCTTATGAGAAAATGACTGTATCTGGACCAAAGGGTCAGACTTCAGAGGACATTTGAAATTATTCTGGAGGATGTAAATGCGAATAGCCCTTGAAAATCGTACAATGAGAGTGTTATACCAAATAGCATCTTCTGTTGCCATGGTATAAAATGGATGTGCATTTAAGTAAAGACCTACATTTAGATTACATAACATCAACATCCTTGCTGTGTCTGTGACTGTTCACCGGCAAGCATAGACAAAAACATATCGGAGGAGAAACCATCTGTACTGTGAAACGTCTGTTGAATCTCAGTGCCAAACGAATTAAGCAAAACTACAGTAATTGTACAGCAATAACGAGAGACACTCAATCTGTATTAAGGAGGCAAGCAATTTAATGTATAATGATTTTGCCTGGACGTGGCTAATGAATAGAGTGTTTATAGCTTTTCTATCAAACTGTTGTCCAACACACACACACACACTCACACAGCCGCACACAGTCGCACACAGGTTTTGAGATGGTAGCTGGAATTGTGGGCTTGGTGAGCAGGCAATAGGCATATCCAGCTCTAGAATGGAATGTGGATGATCAGAGACCTTGACACAGAGCCACAATTCAAACAGAGCCAGTTTAGCTGTCGCCATGGCAACACCTCCCTCCCCGTCCCGATACTGCCTTTTTTTCTTCGAGATATCACAGGAACTAGCAACATAGTAGAATAAAACACCGTAAAGTAGAACTGCTGGGTTAATGAATGGTACGGACAGAACAGACAACATTAGTACTACTGCCAACTCTTCCTAGAAGCGAGGTAGCCTCTTTCAAAGCCAGTTTCTATCCGGGCTAAGCAAGGTGCTAGAAATGAGACTAAAAGGAGACCCTTTGTCACCTGTTATGGATGGGAGACGGAGCGGTATGTTGTATCACAGCAACAATGCAGTGATCTGTATAAAATGTTTCCAGAATTACCAAAACCAGCATTCAGGTTTTTGCATTCCAGCATCTATGTCATTGACTTCTCTAGGCCTAATTAGGCATCGAGGATTGTTGCTTTCCCTTGGTGAAGCAGCATCGTAATGCCAGGAACTCATTATGCACTTCATGTCTCATCATCCTCAGTACACAGTAGCCACATAAAAACAGACACTACAAACCATCCAAAATGGTAATTTAACCCAACTTTGCCAACATCTTCACGGATTTCGGGCAGCCTTCGCTTCCGATTTCCCGCCTGAGAATCAAAATGGAGAACTCTTCGGTTTTTGATTCTGTGAAGTCATAAGTGGAAGGTTCGGGAACGGGCTCCAACTGTAGGAGTAAACACAACCTCCTCGCAGAGCTACGACCTCTCGTTTCAGAGCCTCGCAGCTCCCTAAACAGAAACCTGTTTATGTTCATGGCAGCAACTATGATCCCCTTCCTCTCTGAAATGAAGGGTTAATAGTAGGATTTAGTGCTTTTACGCCCAGGTCTTAGTTTTACCTTGATGTGTTTGGGAATTATCATTCTAACGCAGAAGCCCTCTCTCTTTCATAGACAATGCTTTGCTCTAGCTGTCATTCGTTTATGCTAACGGATAATTGGCTAACGGCCAATTACCTCAGAATCGTCTCTCTCTCTCTCCACACCCTTGGGTTTGAGAGAAAATCGGACACTGCGTCGACTGATACAAAATATCAACACCAACACACCTGGCATACCGTTAATGACAAGCGAAGATGGTCTCTTCATACACCATGTGGAAAACACTCAAACTAACTGCTAATTATGAATTGAGTTTCTATTTCTTACTGCAAGCATTAAGCCCAGTCCTTGTATTTTGTCAGTATCTATCCCCAGCTAGAATAACATCAGCCAAAATGCAGACTGGCTTGCCAATTGATCATTCCAGGTGGAATTTCAACAGGTTTTGGACTGACAATAATCTGGTAAAATCTTAAATATACTTCAGGAATTATTATAAAGATCTCATGTATGATGCAGCAGGGCCAGTAGATGGACTAGTTCATGTGTTGACTGACAAGACCGTCTAGTAAAATAGACAACCTTTTTAGTTTGGTTTTTTTACGTGTGATGGTGCTCTCCTCCCTCGGGATTTCAGCAGCAGTCTCTTACCTTCAGGGGATTCCTCCTGCACGTACGTGCCTGTCAGGTACCGGTGGACAAGGGCCGATTTCCCGCTCGACAGATTACCCACAATACCCTGCAGAAACAACAAAAACACATGACACCACACTCACATGTAGTTCATTCCAGGACATGTATGTTGTATGGATGGTTACACCTGCAATCATAGCCAGAGCCTCTACAGCTTGACCTATATACAGTACAGATGATGATTGGTGAAACAGCAAGACTGCAAAATACTAGTACTATTAAAAGTCTGTTAACAAGACTAGTACCAGTAAAATGTTACACTACTAATGCCAAAGGCCTCAGCCTATGGACTTTCACATGAACAGATGGTGCTTATAGGGTAAAGGTAAGACACCAAGGGAACAGTACTGTATATGTTCAGCTAATGTTTTCCCTACTCCCCCTGGTGGGTGTCTAGGCCAAGGTCCCAGCCCTGACTGCTGTATGCCCCCAGGGGAAACCTGACGGAGGGTGGGCTGGTGCCGCTCCCAGGCTGGGGTGGCTGATGATGCCAGGGTGTCTGGGGGAGAACAAAGGCTCCTTCAACATGCCCTCACCCCCCCCCCCCCCTCTTCCTTCATCCCCCTCTTCTTTAGATCATTAGTGGGTGGTAAAGTCAGGATTGGTTTAATTACAGTGGACTGTGTGTGTTGGGGGGGTGGGATTAAGCTACCTATCCTTTCCCTCACAATACTTATGTTCTTTGTAAGGAGGAAGTTGGCTTCGGAGAGGACATGAAGACTATCAAGAACGGAAGAATAGACCGAGTGGCGCAGCGGTCTAAGGCACTGCATCGCAGTGTTAGAGGTGTCACTACAGACCCTGGTTCGATCCCGGGCTGTATCACCCCATAGGGCGGCGCACAATTGGCCCAGCGTCGTCAGTGTTAGGGGAGGGTTTGGCCGGGGTAGGCCGTCATTGTAAAATAAGAATGTGTTCTTAACTGACTTACCTAGTTAAATAAATAAATATAACAAGCTAGGAGCTACTCATAACCAAAACTAACTACAAAAGGAGCAGGGTTTGTGTTAGAACTGTAAAGCTTTGTAACCTGCTGGGTTGTAAGCCCATCATTAATAAGGCTGCTTTATGAGCATAGTTCAGGCAGATGAAAGCAGAGCAGGCACTGTGTGTAAATTCCACTAGAGACTTTTTTTTTAAGGATCAGTCTGTGGGTTCATCATCAAAGTCCAGGTTTGAATGCAATGTTTTTAATGCAAAGTTTTGGGAAGCCCGTATTACACAGTGTCAGCTCATGTCCCCCATGAGTGCAATAGCCTACATGTTGGAACGATAACATTTGTCCATGCTTTTGGGAAACATAACTCATATGAATGAACTACTTCTGTCCAATACTGCCATACGGGAACTGTGGAAGTAAATGAAGTTCTACCTCTTCTCTGACAGCAGTCCTTGTCTTTTCCCTGCTGAGTTCAGCATCAGTTCACTTAACCTCTGAAGTGTGTGGCGCTAATGAACACCGTCTACTATATAAAAAGACAATGAGCTCTATCAAATTCTCCCTGTTTAGAAAGCATGTTCTTCATAAAAGTTCCCCCATCTGATTTGTGTCTGATTCCCATAGATCTTTCTGATGCGATGCACGACCCTAACCAATTCATAGAAGACCAAAATACTATGAATACTACTACAGTATTTAACACCAGAACGGTGGAATGAGGTTTTGTGGTAATATCCCTATTGATTATGTGCGTGAAGCATTCCTTTCTTCAAGTGAGGACGTGAGCAGCGTGTGTGTGTGTGTGTGTGTGTGTGTGCGTTTGGCAGTGGTAAGAACGGTTGTGCCAGCGGCTGGATCAGACCCAGGAAGTGTCACTCGTCTAGCCCAAAACCGTCACTCATCTCTTAGTCTGCTGCAAGCCACTCTACGCTCCGCGTCACCATGCCAACGCAAAAAAAAACAGCATCATTAAAAATCACCCACAATCTCGTTTGGTGCCAGGGAATATTCCAGCCAATTTCTGTACTCTACTCTACTCTCTCTCTCTCATGCAGAATGAGAGGAAATGTTTTTGACATGCATAGAGCATGCACTGGCATTGACGTTGAAATCAATCCAATGCTAATGCTGAATTTATCTTCCTCTTGCAATGCCAATGTCAGCCGATTAACACGGGCTGAAGTTATGATGCATACCACTCACCACTTTGAGCTCTGGCACTGATCGACTCAATGTCCATTCTTGGCTGTTGACGAAAGAGTCTGGAAGAGAAAAAGACGGAGAACAAACAGCATTTAGTTAAGGTTACTGAAGGGTAAAGCAGGGTGTTGATTCCCGATCACTGTTTCGCGTCGTCACAGTTTATGTCAATGTGTTCTGTTGAACCAGAGAAAAACAGACTCTGCTCTCCCTCTTGACTCTTTGTCCTGACAATGCTTGTTGTTTGATGTTTGTTTACATTGCACCGAACATGTACTGTCTGTGGCTTGAAGGGAAGTGGTGCAATCGGGGTTTAAAAAGAGACCTCTGGCGCACGAGCAAGCAAGAACGCACACGCACACAGCTAATTCAATTCAATAGCGAGAGAAAACCAGACTTGTTCCAACATGTTCCTCTATTAATGGTGACACATATGGAAGGGACATTTGACTGGAAAAAAAAATCACCATTTAAAGACTAAGTCTAGAAAACCATTCAAGAGAACAATTACAAACTGGGTGAAAGTCAGTAGCATTGTTCAGGTCATAACCAGATACACAGAGAACTTCTCTCTCAGGACATTATCGTAAAAAAGTGTCCGGATCTGTCACAACTGTTTGACAAAATACCCCCTTCCTGTTTCGGGTCGCAGACCCTCTATTCCAAGCTAGCGACCCCCATGGAGATACCATCAACAACAGAGAAAGGTGGTGCCGGTGCAGACACGCTGTCTCCAGGCAACAAGGTGCAAAACCAGGTGGGACCCCGTGTCTACACCAGGACAATGAAGACCTACAACACCAAAGAAGGCAGCGTCATTTAAGTGCCCGTTTGGTGCAGCAACCATGTTCTCTCGTCTTGCTCAAAGCAAACAAAGAACATTGATCATCCAGAAAAATGTATTGAGGATAAACCAATGTTTCAATGACTGGAAAATATACAGTTGAGATTGAAATGATTTAAACAGCCTACAAACAGGGGTTTCAAACTATTTCATAATATCTGGAGAATTTACACACACAAAAAAAAATTACTTTAATTTAAAAATGTGTAAACTTAAAAATAAAAAACATATTCGCAAATGTTGTGGCTTAGACACTAATTTACATCATTGTAAGGTTTTTGTGTTGTGCCCAGCATCAGTTGAGACACATCATTTGTATTTATTATGGATCCCCATTAGCTGCTGCCTTCTTCCTGGGGTCCAGCAACATTAAGGCAGTTATACAATTTTAAAAACATTACAATATATTTATATATTTTTGTTTTATTTTAACCTTTATATATTTAACTAATTCTTCTTTACAATGACGGCCTACCCCAGCTGACGCTGGGCCAATGGTGCGCCGCCCTATTGGACTCCCAATCACGGCCGGTTGTACAGCCTGAAATTGAACCAGGGTCTGTAGTGACGCCTCTAGCACTGAGATGCAGTGCCTTAGACTGCTGCGCCACTCGGGAGCCATTCACAACAGATTTCACAACACATTAAGTGTGTGCCCTCAGGCCCATACTCTACTACCACATATCTACCACACAAAATCCATGTACACAGTACGTGTGTGTATAGTGCATATGTTATTGTGTGATTGTATGCATGTGTCTGTGCCTATGTTTGTGTTGCTTCACAGTCCCCGCTGTTTGTTCCATAAAGTGTGTTTTTATCTGTCTTCTAAATAAAATGTTACTGCTTGCACAAGTTACTTGATGTGGAATAGAGTTCCATGTAGTCGTGGCTCTCTGTAGTACTGTGCGCCTCCCATAGTCTTTTCTGGACTTGGGGACTGTGAAGAGACCTCTTGTGGCATGTCTGTGGGGAATGCATGGGTGTCTGAGCTGTGTGCCAGTAGTTAAAAACAGATTGCTCAGTGCACTCAACATGTCAATACCTCTCATAAATACAAAGAGTGATGAAGTCAATCTCTCCTCCACTTTGAGCCAGGAGAGATTGACATGCATATTATTCATGTTAGCTCTCTGTGTACATCTAAGGGCCAGCCGTGCTGCCCTGTTCCCTCGTTGTGGTACCTGACCACACGACTGAACAGTAGTCCAGGTGCGACAAAACTAGGGCCTGTAGGACCTGCCTTGTTGATAGTGCTGTTAAGAAGGTAGAGTAGCACTTTATTATGGACAGACTTCTCCCCATCTTAGCTACTGTTGTATCAATATGTTTTGACCATGACAGTTTACAATCCAGGATTACTCCAAGCAGTTTAGTCACCTCAGCAATTTAGTCACCTCAACTTACTCTTTACAAGATTTAGTTGAAGTTTAGGGTTTAGTGAATGATTTGTACCAAATACAGTGCTTTAAGTTTTTTGAAATATTTAGGACTAACTTATTCCTTTCCACCCATTCAGCTCTTTGTTAAGTGTTGCAATCATTTCAGTCGCTGTAGTAGCTGACGTGTATAGTGTTGAGTCGTCCGTATACATAACTTTACTCAAAGCCAGTGGCATGTCGTTAGTAAAGATTGAAAAAAGTAAGGGGCCTAAACAGCTGGACTGGAGCATTCCTGATTCTACCTGGATTATGTTGGATAGGCTTCCATTAAAAAACACCCTCTGTGTTCTGTTACCTGTCTAACACTTTATCTACAATATAGCAGGAGGTGTAAAGCCATAACACATATGCTTAACCTGCAACAGATTGTGATCGATAATGTCAGAATCCGCACTGAAGTCTAACAAAACTATTTATTTATCATCAATCTCAGCCAATCATCAGTCATTTGTGTAAGTGCTGTGCTTGTTGAATGTCCTTCCCTATAAGTGTGCTGAAAGGCTGTTGTCAATTTGTTTACTGTAAAATAACATTGTATCTGGCCAAAAACTTTTTTTTCCCCCATAAGTTTACTAAGGGTTTGTAACAGGATGATTGGTCGGCTATTTGAGCCAGTAAACGGGGGGCTTTAATATTCTTAGGTAGCGGAATTACTTTTGATTCTCTCCAGGCTTGAGAGCACACACTTTCTTAAATTGAAGATATGGCAAATAGGAGAGCTCTTGAATACAGGGGGGTTGTCATGTTTTTGCTGACAAATGTACTAAAATGGGAATAAAATAGACATTTCAACTTTCAAATGGTACCACAAAGACGGTTGGAGGTCCACACATCAGAGAATGTAGACTTAAATGGGAATATCTGTTGATTTAAATGATACTGTCCATCCCCATAGGAAACCTATTGAGATCATAGAAATATAGATAATAGAATAGACATGACCATTTACAGTGCCTTGCGAAAGTATTCGGCCCCCTTGAACTTTGCAACCTTTTGCCACATTTCAGGCTTCAAACATAAAGATATAAAACTGTATTTTTTTGTGAAGAATCAACAACAAGTGGGACACAATCATGAAGTGGAACGACATTTATTTGATATTTCAAACTTTTTGAACAAATCAAAAACTGAAAAATTGGGCGTGCAAAATTATTCAGCCCCCTTATGTTAATACTTTGTAGCGCCACCTTTTGCTGCGATTACAGCTGTAAGTCGCTTGGGCTATGTCTCTATCAGTTTTGCACATCGAGAGACTGAATTTTTTTCCCATTCCTCCTTGCAAAACAGCTCGAGCTCAGTGAGGTTGGATGGAGAGCATTTGTGAACAGCAGTTTTCAGTTCTTTCCATAGATTCTCGATTGGATTCAGGTCTGGACTTTGACTTGGCCATTCTAACACCTGGATATGTTTATTTTTGAACCATTCCATTGTAGATTTTGCTTTATGTTTTGGATCATTGTCTTGTTGGAAGACAAATCTCCGTCCCAGTCTCAGGTCTTTTGCAGACTCCATCAGGTTTTCTTCCAGAATGATCCTGTATTTGGCTCCATCCATCTTCCCATCAATTTTAACCATCTTCCCTGTCCCTGCTGAAGAAAAGCAGGCCCAAACCATGACGCTGCCACCACCATGTTTGACAGTGGGGATGGTGTGTTCTTTTACGCCAAACATAACGTTTTGCATTGTTGCCAAAAAGTTCAATTTTGGTTTCATCTGACCAGAGCACCTTCTTCCACATGTTTGGTGTGTCTCCCAGGTGGCTTGTGACAAACTTTAAACGACACTTTTTATGGATATCTTTAAGAAATGGCTTTCTTCTTGCCACTCTTCCATAAAGGCCAGATTTGTGCAATATACGACTGATTGTTGTCCTATGGACAGAGTCTCCCACCTCAGCTGTAGATCTCTGCAGTTCATCCAGAGTGATCATGGGCCTCTTGGCTGCATCTCTGATCAGTCTTCTCCTTGTATGAGCTGAACGTTTAGAGGGACGGCCAGGTCTTGGTAGATTTGCAGTGGTCTGATACTCCTTCCATTTCAATATTATCGCTTGCACAGTGCTCCTTGGGATGTTTAAAGCTTGGGAAATATTTTTGTATCCAAATCCGGCTTTAAACTTCTTCACAACAGTATCTCGGACCTGCCTGGTGTGTTCCTTGTTGTTCATGATGCTCTCTACGCTTTTAACGGACCTCTGAGACTATCACAGTGCAGGTGCATTTATACGGAGACTTGATTACACACAGGTGGATTGTATTTATCATCATTAGTCATTTAGGTCAACATTGGATCATTCAGAGATCCTCACTGAACTTCTGGAGAGAGTTTGCTGCACTGAAAGTAAAGGGGCTGAATAATTTTGCACGCCCAATTCTTCAGTTTTTGATTTGTTAAAAAAGTTTGAAATATCCAATAGATGTCGTTCCACTTCATGATTGTGTCCCACTTGTTGTTGATTCTTCACAAAAAAATACAGTTTTATATCTTTATGTTTGAAGCCTGAAATGTGGCAAAAGGTCGCAAAGTTCAAGGGGGCCGAATACTTTCGCAAGGCACTGTATGTTGACATTCAACGGTGGGTGGACCAGCAGTCATCTTTGGGGTAGTGATTAGAAGTTACATTTCAATTACATTTCAAGGTGTACTAGCTACATTTCAGTGGTCTGAAGCGATATATAATTCATATAATGGACTTTTCTATGATTGAAATGACACCCACCCTGTATTCAAGAGCATATTGTGTCTCAGCCGATGGAGGACACAACACAAAAACCTCAGATGATGTGAAATAGGGTCTAAGCTACAACATAATTATTATGTGAATTTTCTGTCAAAGTGATTCAATTCAAATGGATCGACCCTTAAACATTTTCCTATTTACCCTTGAAAATAAGTACCCATTTATAGGCATCTAAGAAGTGCACTTGGCCATCAACAAAATGTTTCATTATTTGAAAGCGGTTGTCCAATCCATAAGTAGTCGTGTAAGTCGAGAATAAGGGCCTCTTACATGATAATTAAAACATTTGCAGGATGTAGGATCAATTGTTGAAGAACATTGATTTTGTGTTCCTCCAAGGCTAATCGAAGCCATTCCAAAACGCCATTAGACTTCACTTGAGCCCCTTTTTCCAATTAAGAAAGTAAATTGTTTTGTTCACTAGATTCTTCCTTGACAAATGTAGTTGTAGAAGCAATAAGGTTGACTTAATACACGGACAATACTCCTGTATACAATAACAGGCCTCGTCGTTATGGTTATTTCACTTCATTTCAAGGTTGAGGAGTGCATCGCCCGAGGTGGATTCAACCAGTGTTGCACAGAGCGGTTCTGAATAGCAGCCCTTGTGTTGCTAAGCCCTCTCACTACCAGTTTGACTATCTTCTTGAACATGTTAGAACATGCTCTTCAAGGCCGATTTATACCCTACAGAGACGGACCATACGGTGCGTAGCGCAGCGTCGTCGCAATGTTGTTTTTCCTCACAGAAGGCGAGGCTCCTTGCAGTGCACTCCGACATCCGACTACTCCCGTGCCAAATTAAAATGGTCACTTGCCGTATCATTCCTTGCGTAGCCGTGGAGGCCGTGTTGTGTAGTAGGCAATGAAGCTCGCTTGGGTTCCTTGAATCTATAGGCTGATTTCTATTTGTAAGCTTTTAAATGATATCAAAAAGTCTACCATTTTATATTTTCCAGTGAGGAAGACATGCATCTCATGGTATGGTGGGGTATGCAAAATGGGTCAACTTTGAGCACCTTGGCATTCTGGTCCAAAAAGTAACTTTCTGTCCACTTCTTCCATGGGCAAACATGTAAGGAAAGTTTTGTTGAAATCAAAAGGTTTTCTGTCAAAAAGTGATGCAATTCAAATGGATGTACCCTTGAGACTAATTTCCTGTATTCAAGCACCTATTTATAGGCATCTAAGAAGTGCACTTGGCCATCAACAAAATGTTTCATTATTTGAAAGCGGTTGTCCAATCCATAAGTAGTCGTGTAAGTCGAGAATAAGGGCCTCTTACATGATAATTAAAACATTTGCAGGATGTAGGATCAATTGTTGAAGAACATTGATTTTGTGTTCCTCCAAGGCTAATCGAAGCCATTCCAAAACACCATTAGACTTCACTTGAGACACTTTTTTCCAATTAAGAAAGTAAATCGTTTTTTGTTCACTAGATTCTTCCTTGATAAATGTAGTTTTAGAAGCAATAAGGTTGACTTAATACACGGACAATACTCCTGTATACAATAACAGGCCTCGTTGTTGAGGAGTGCATCGCCCGAGGTGGATTCAACCTGTGTTGCACAGAGCGGTTCTGAATAGCAGCCCTTGTGTTGCTAAGCCCTCTCACTACCAGTTTGACTATCTTCTTGAACATGTTAGAACATGCTCTTCAAGGCCGATTTATACCCTACAGAGACGGTGCGTAGCAATATCGTTTTTCCTCACAAAAGGCGCGGCTCCTTGCAGTGCACTCCGACATCCGAGTACTCCCGTGCCAAATGAAAATGGTAACTTGCCGTATCATTCCTTGCGTAGCGGTGGGGGCAGTGATGTCTAGGCACTGAAGCTCGCTTGGTTCCTTGAATCTATAGGCTGAATCAAAGTAGCCTATTTTGCATTGATACGCCTTCTAATCTCATCGACTGTTCAACCAAATCAAACATCGTAGCCTTATTACAACCTGTGATCCCAGGCTATTGGTAAAAACAAAAACATATATTTTTTCTCCGCGACCAAAACATGATGACATTCTATTTGTAGCTGATACGGGAGTGAATACATGCAAGTAGCAAATCGAACTGGAATAACAGTGTAGGCTACAACGGCAAGTATAAGAATATTTGCCGCGGCATATTAGTGAATTATAAATGTGATTCTTTCACATGGCGATGTGGGAAGCTAGTCTACAAAATCACTTCAAACTTCAATATTACTGTTTTGGTTTAGCTTGGCATTAAATAAGAAGCCTATTTTGCATTGATAACCAAATATAATCTTAGCGACTTTTAAAACAATAAACCAATCAACACTGTAGCCTTATTAGAACCCCCGCCCCCCAAAAAAAGTATTTTACTGAGTGACTACCTAAAACAGCCCTAAACCATGTGCTTTTTCTTCCTGAGCATAAATGATGGCATTCTATTTTTAGCTGATACAGGTGTGAATACATTCCAGCAGCATATTCAACTGGGATGATGCTGTAGGTTACGCTGGCAAGTAAATAATATTTGCATATTATTTCGTTGATAAATCGGATTATTCCACATGGGGGTGATGTGGGAAGCTAAAATGATTGTTTGCCTGCTGTTTTTAGCCATTTCATTGAAGTGAACTAACAGTGGTGATGTTTTAAACATGATTCTTCTTTGATTCTTCTTTGTATTCCCACAAATGGGAATCACATGGACCAGAGAGGGTATCATGTTACAGAAGGTGCGTGTTGTTCCAAAAGAAAAATCGGACCACCCCAAGAGCACGAACGCGCGTAGATCTAAGCACTAAAATGTGTGGAGAACCTTAGGCTCTGCAGTTCTGCAGTTCTGACACTCCGCGTGAGTGAGTGAGGGAGTGTTTTTCACAAGTGGTAGAGAGCAGTTTAAATGAGGTTTCCACTCATTTTGTCAAGATTACTTTTTTTTTTTTTTTTTAAAGATATAGACAAGAGGACGAATAAAAACACTGATTGGAGCTCTTTTATGCAACTCTTCAGAAACCCATTACAAGAGCACTCTGACTTGAAAAGCTTTGTTCTAAACTGCAACAGTAGATTCCACTGTTCTTGAATCTCTGAAAGAGGGGCAAACACACAAGAGAAGACCCCAGAAATAGACAGGCTATCCAGTAGAATTAGGGGTCATCATACAAAAGGGTCTCTATAGTGTTGTTGACCACTTAGAGAGTTAGGAAACTGGGGCGCCACACCAGAATGGAACATTGTGTTATTACTGACCCTAACACCACCACTCATTTTGAAAATAACTTTTTTTAAAAGGCATGGAACACAGAGGGCAGAAGAACAGAGGAGATATAGAAGACCAAGTAGCATTCATTCACTCAAAGCTTTACCTAGCTATCTTTTATTAAAAAAAACACGTGACACATTGTTTGTGCTACACAAGTTACATATTAGGCCTACATGCTGTGGCTATCCAGATTGATGTAGCATACAGAGTGGCAAAAACACTTGTCCTTAGCCCTTTGCTCACACAGCTAATAGAATGCACGTGTTTCCTCCATTACAAATGAGCACCCCATCGCTACCCAGAATGCCTGTGGAAACGGAACAGAACGAGCCCCAACGTCAGTGATGCACCCTCCAGAGGACACCAGAGCCCTTGTTTGTGTGAGACGGAAAACTGCTGCCGCTTGTTTGTCCTGTCTTTCTTTTTACCTCACCGCTCACGTCCACTCTAATAAAAATGACTATTCAATCCGAGGGCAGTGAGGCATCATTAGTACCCCCCCTAATTGAGTTCTGAAAATGTGAGGAAAATACCACTCTGCTTGAGTGTGTGCGTGCACGCGTGTGTGTGTGTGTGTGTGTGTGTGTGTGTGTGTGTGTGTGTGTGTGTGTGTGTGTGTGTGTGTGTGTGTGTGTGTGTGTGTGTGTGTGTGTGTGTGTGTGTGTGTGTGGTCAGTAGGGAATGAGAGGGGAGGACAACCATGAGGTCTAAACCTCCACGCTGCTCCGGGGCCAAGATATTTTTTCCCCACAAGCTAGAAATTACAGAGTGTGAATTTAGCTTGGAATAAGTATTTTTAAATCCTTCATTGGTAACCACATAGTGGGTTGTTACCCACTGGCATTGCCTCTGACGAGGCCTAGGGTATAATTACACTGAGCAGCAGCTCCATTGTCATAATTGTTCCTGAATCATATCCCTATCTTGTAACTGTTATGACTCTGCAGCCCAATTCACAAAGCTGTCGGCTCAATTCTGCTACAGCTCTTATCTGTAGAGCTCTGAACAGCAGAATGTAATTTCACTAAGGGGATAGGTAAGTGACAAACAGAATCACTAGTGATGCAGACAGAGAGGCGGATGAGGCGGATGAGGTGGATGCTTGCCGACCAATCTATCCCATTGTGGAGGGCTATAGCAAATCTGACTTAAGGTTCTGGTCTAAGCTTTCGGTTGCTGAAGGCTTGGTATCAACCATTTCCTCTGAGCTAAATTGGACACCGGTGTTGATATGAATTCTCATTTTAACCCGAGGTAGACACATTTGGATTTTTGAGAGATCTTTTGTTCCTTGGGTTCAGTCTTAGCTGACTCGATTTAGTAGAATATGTAGCAATGAAAGTTAAATTGACGTATACGCAAACCCACGTTGACAACATACCATAAACATGGTTCTGCACAAAGGAGGGTTGTCCAACTCTTAATCAAATCAAAGTTTATTTGTCACGCCGAATACAACAGTTGTAGACCTTACAGTGAAATGCTTACTTACAGACCCTAACCAACAGAGCAAATTTAAGTAAAAAAAATAGGTATTAGGTGAACAATAGATAAGAAATAAAAAAAATAGTAAAAAGACTGAAAAATATCAGTAGCGAGGCTACATACAGTAGCGAAGCTATATACAGACACTGGTTAGTCGGGCTAATTGAGGTAGTATGTACATGTAGGCATGGTTAAAGTGACTGCATATACACTGCTCAAAAAAATAAAGGGAACACTTAAACAACACAATGTAACTCCAAGTCAATCACACTTCTGTGAAATCAAACTGTCCACTTAGGAAGCAACACTGATTGACAATTAGGTACCGAGATGAGATCCTCAGACCCCTTGTGAGACCATATGCTGGTGGGGTTGGCCATGGGTTCCTCCTAATGCAAGACAATGCTAGACCTCATGTGGCTGGAGTGTGTCAGCAGTTCCTGCAAGAGGAAGGCATTGATGCTATGGACTGGCCCGCCCGTTCCCCAGACCTGAATCCAATTGAGCACATCTAGGACATCATGTCTCGCTCCATCCACCAACGCCACGTTGCACCACAGACTGTCCAAGAGTTGGCAGATGCTTTGGTCCAGGTCTGGGAGGAGATCCCTCAGGAGACCATCCGCCACCTCATCAGGAGCATGCCCAGGCGTTGTAGGGAGGTCATACAGGCACGTGGAGGCCACACACACTACTGAGCCTCATTTTGACTTGTTTTAAGGACATTACATCAAAGTTGGATCAGCCTGTAGTGTGGTTTTCCACTTTTCATTTTGAGTGCGACTCCAAATCCAGACCTCCATGGGTTGAGAAATTTGATTTCCATTGATCATTTTTGTGTGATTTTGTTGTCAGCACATTCAACTATGTAAAGAAAAAAGTATTTAATAAGAATATTTCATTCATTCAGATCTAGGATGTGTTATTTTAGTGTTCCCTTTATTTTTTTGAGCAGTGTATGATAAACAGAGTAGCGTAAAAGGGGGGGTGGTGGGTGGCGGGACACAATGCAGATAGTCCGGGTAGCCAATGTGCGGGGGCACCAGTTCGTCGGGCCAATTGAGGTAGTATGTACACGAATTAATAGTTAAAGTGACTATGCACATATGATAAACAGAGAGTAGCAGCAGTGTAAAAAGGGGGGCTGGGGGGGACACAATACAAATAGTCCGGGTAACCATTGGTTACCTGTTCAATGCAAATAGCCCCAGGAACTCAACTTTGACCTGTGTACTGATACAGAAAGGCGTTCTTTAACCCCAGCCTTTATCTCGACTGTGCAGTTCTGTCATCACCATAACATCAAAGTGGCAATCAGCACAAAGCATATTCACCGCCCCTGTTATGGTAAACAGCTGAGGGATGGGGCTGGAGAAATGTAACCACTTAAATTCATAGACAGAGTTATGGATGCAAGGACTGACTATCCATGATAAAAAAAACAAAGTGTAGTTTTAGCCATGTTTTGAGGCTATATAGTGTTTGTTTACATTTACCTTGTTTACAAACATTGGAGTAAGTTTATATTTTTGGGTTCTGATGGGGTACAGTGGAACTATGCTCCTGAGCCATTCCGAAGTTATATTCTTCAGGAATCAATGGGTACATATCATTCATTTAGAAGTGCAAAAAAATGGATGTAGCAACTTCCGATTGGCCCTTTAAACACCCCTAACACATCATTTGGGAGTGGTCTCTCAGACTCCAGCATGTCAATGGGTTTTGATAACTTGATTCTGAGAAAGCTATTTCCCCTGAGAGGTGAATAGCAGCAGCATAGTTTGAGTCTCAAGCAGTCCTGCGGAGCAGACAAATGTAGCTGGGGATCTGTGTGGCAGCAGACGCTCAAATAAGGAGTCACATTCAAGTATTAGCAGAGCCTCCATATCCCATCTCCTTCTCGACTGTCTCTGACTAACTCACTCAACCCGCCCTCCACTCCTCTCCCAGCAGGTGGGTTTGCATTATCACACTGTCAGTGCTGTTTTGCTTGGGAGTTGACACATTCGGTTTGTCATAATGGTAAACCTAATCAGTAGTGAGGAACTTGGCTCAGAAAAGGTCTGCTGAGGGAATGAAATAAATCAGATACATCTTTCACACAACTCTGACAGAGAGTCTTCAGAGGCCTGACTCAAACTCAAGAATAGTAGAAAGACAAGATTTAGGGAAACAGAAATGCTTTTGGCCATCCTTCACAATGGCTGAACATTTTGTATGAACAGAGACATCAATCCAGATTTAAGTTGACATTTTTTGTATTTGCAGGTCCCCAGGACACCTGGAGACACACCTAAAACCGTCCACAATGAGTGCCCGGAGTTGGGATTGAACCAATGATAAAGTGCATTCGGAAAGTATTCAGACACCTTGGCTTTTTCCAAATTTTCTTACGTTATAGCCTTATTCTAAAATGGATTCAATTATTTTCTTCCCTCATCAATCTACAAACAATACCCCATAATGACAAAGCATAAACAGGCTTATAGACTGTTTTGCACATTAATAAAACATATAAAACATAAGTATTACATAAGTATTCAGACCCTTTGCTATGAAACTCAAAATTGATGCATCCTGATTCCATTGATCATCCTTGAGATGTTTCTACAACTTGATTGGAGTCCAGCTGTGGTAAATTCAATTGATTGGACATGATTTGGAAAGGCACACACCGGTCTATATAAGGTCCCACAGTTGGCAGAGCATGTCAGAGCAAAAACCAAGCCATGCGGTCAAAGGAATTGTCCATTGAGCTCCGAGACAGTATTGAACAGAACTGGGGAAGGGCACTAAAAAAGCTCTGCAGCATTGAAGGTCACCAAGAACACACTCGTGGTCTGCGGTTGTAAGGCAGGTTGGACGAACTGCCAAATTCTCTAAAACAACATTGGAGGCGGCTTATGGTAGAGCAATTAACATTAAATTCTCTGGCAACAGCTTTGGTGGACATTCCTGCAGTCAGCAGGCCAATTGCACGCTCCCTCAACTTGCTACATCTGTGGCATTGTGTTGTGACAAAACTGCTCATTTTAAAGTGGCCTTCTATTGTCCCCAGTACAAGGTGCACCTGTGTAATGATCATGCTGTTTAATCAGCTTCTTGATATGCCACACCTGCCAGGTGGATGGATTATCTTGGCAAATGAGAAATGCTCACTAACAGGCATGTAAACAAATTTGTGCACAACATGAGAGAAATAAGCTTTTTGTACACAAAGAACATTTCTGAGATGTTTTATTTCAGCTCATGAAACATGGGAGCAACACTTTTTGTTCAGTGTATTTACGTTTTTTTTTAATATAGTGTGAACAGTCACATTAGAACTGTCAAAAAATTATACTTTAAGGAAAATATTTTAATATATTTTTACATTTTTATGTTAACTCACATAATATAATTTAAAAGTATCATGAAGGTGTCTGTAATAGAACAAATCTAGACATTAATAAATGCATTTCTATAGCTTCCAAAATAGTTTTTACAAAGGTAGTGCCAAGATGGAGGTGCAGTAGCTTCAAAACAGCGCTCCTGTCTGTCATCTAGTGTATACATGAATCATTGGATTGAACTCGCAGTACATGGAGCAGGAGCTGGCTGATTAGACCGCTGCGCCATCTGTCCACAATGAGTTAGAAAGGCCAATCTTAATTAATGGCTAAACTCAACCGTGGAGTTGTTTTTCTGTTTTGACCATATCCCAAACCTGCAATAGAAAAACCTTTCATGAATGAACTTCAGTTCGCTGTGGGATTAAAAATAATAAATGCCAGGGCATTCTTAAACGCTCCACAAACAATTTAATGGATCTCTTAAAAGAGAGCAGTCGTGAGACGAACGAATAGAGACTGCACACTGACACACAGGAGACTTTGGACAAATCTCAATGAGTCATGTCAATTCTAGGCAAGATAAAGAGAGCCAGAGAGCCAGGAAGAGAGCCATTATCTGACCGAATAGTCATCCCATCCACGGGCCTGACAGGAATGACTTTGTTCACCCACCGGTGTGGGGTGGGGGTGGGAGTGAGGAGGTGAGTGGGGACAGGGGCCTCAACACCTCAGCCGTGGTGTGGGGTGGGGGTGGGGGTGGGAGTGAGGAGGTGAGTGGGGACAGGGGCCTCAACACCTCAGCCGTGGGGTGAGGGTGGGGGTGGGAGTGAGGAGGTGAGTGGGGACAGGGGCCTCAACACCTCAGCCGTGGGGTGAGGGTGGGGGTGGGAGTGAGGAGGTGAGTGGGGACAGGGGCCTCAACACCTCAGCCGTGGTGTGGGGTTACACCACCAAAGGGAAAAAAGGCATCCTGGAAAACAGCTCATCAATAGCCAGAGAAATTATATTGTAATGCCGACTAATGTGGCTATTGCAGTTTGTGTGTGTGTGTGTGTGTGTGTGTGTGTGTGTGTGTGTGTGTGTGTGTGTGTGTGTGTGTGTGTGTGTGTGTGTGTGTGTGTGTGTGTGTGTGTGTGCGCGCTAACTAAGGGCTGGACTTCAGAACTATTAGGATACATTTTGCAACCATGCAGGTAGGGTTGTCAAACACTTAGGCAGGTAGAGACAGGCAGTTAGGCCCGCCCTTGGCATTGAACACCTAGCTTGTAGTCAGTGTGAACGACACACCTACATTCCTACTGCCTGACCGACTGCCCTCTCCGAGTTTGACTACACTACATAGACAGTCACAGATATCACTAAATGTGCACTTAACACTACTACAAAGACTTTGGTGACCTTGGTATAAAAAAAAAAATCTTAAAGGGAAAACAAAAGAAAATTGCAAATCATGACGTGTACCTGTGCACCCTTATTAAGAGCCAAGGATCAGAAGGGAACAAACCTTTGCTAAAGCCAATCAATCCAAAGTACTTCTAAGGTTTTCAGGTGTGTTTTTTTTCTCACAGAGAAAGTATGCATAACAAACTAAGACATGCTTCCCTAAAAGTCTCAGTTTTCAATCTGAACGTCACTAAATTTGAATAAACCTTTCAAACCTTCATCTTTCATTCTTCTCTTGAAGATTACGGAGGCCTGAGTGGTGGATTTTGCTTAATTATGTAAATATGATGTAACACTAGAGCGTGTGTTGTGTGATGCAATGCACTTGGAGCAAACCTGTCAGATACAGGTTTTCAAGTTCAACATTGTGCAACGTGTCATCTGCTAACGCCTTTATGAAAAGAGCCATGCTTAATTCAGATTGTAACTAAACTGCAAGGGATATACAGCAAACATAAGTCTTTTCAACACATGGACAAATCGCTATAGCTCATTGTTGCGTTTCTCATTCAACTTCGATGAGTAACTTCTCAAATGCACACTGGATCCCACACTGTCAACGCTAAAAGAGCAGCACTAGGAGACTGAAAAGATTTGGCATGGGTCCCCAGATCCTCAAAAAGTTATACAGCTGCACCATTGAGAGCATATTGACCGGTTGCATCACCGCCTGGGTATGGCAACTGCTCGGCATCTGACCGTACAGAGGGTAGTGTGTACAGCCCAGTACATCACTGGGCTGTCCTGACATCCAGGACCTATATACCAGGCGGTGTCAGAGGAAGGCCCAAAAAATTGTCAAAGACTCCAGTCACCCAAGTCATAGACTGTAATCTCTCCTACCGTAAGGCAAGTACCCACGCACATCGACTCAGTACCGGTACCCCATGTATATAGCCTCATTATTGTTATGTAGTTTTCTTGTGTTACTTTTAGATTTTTATTACATTTCTTTACTTTAGTTTATTTTAAAAATATTTTCTTAACTCTATTTCTTGAACTGCATTGGTTAAGGCTTGTAAAGTCAGCATTTCACGGTAAGGTACACCTACACCTCTTGTATTTGGCGCATGTGACAAATAAAACCTGATTTTGATTTGGGCTAGCTCAACACAGTGCTTAAGATGTCGCTCTCTCAGTTCCCCATCATTACAGTGTGTAAAGCCCTCCTAATTTAGCCCTGGTTGGCTGCCAAAAGCATCTCAATGGCACGTCACCACCGTTGACCATTTTAATGCCTCCTGCTTTTAGCTGTGTCCCTACGAGGCCAGCGGCATTAGCTAGGACATGCATGACCAACCACACTGGCTCGGTCTCTGGGAAACAGAGATTCTGGAGCAGGCTGTATAGTACAGTACCAACCACCCATACTGTTACAAACTCATATGAGAGAACAGGCAAGACCCTCATCTCTCTCGGTAGAAGTAATCCAAATGACATGCATACACTCTGTGATGCAAAAAGTTTTCAGTAATTACTAGCCAAATAAGAACACAACTGTATTTGAAACGGAATGCGTGGAGGGAAAAGTACATTAACAAAACGCAAAAGCTAAAAGAGGAATGGTTTCTAACCTCTGGGGCCCGAAGCCTTGAAATGCCACCTCATCCTAAACTTTCCCTTCCATGTGTTTTCAATTTGCCCTTTTTCCTAAGAGCAGCATACCCCTGTTCTTGTTGAACTATAAAAAGGGAACTTTTTTCACAGAGTGGTTGAGGGGGGGGGGGGGGGGGGGCTGTACAGAACTCGGGGCAATAAGTGCTTAGGAATATATTCATCAATCTTACAGGGAATCTTACCTTGACCTTTGCTGCAGTCGATGCCTGCCAGAGTCTCTATGGAAACTAACTGAGGCTTTTTATTCCCAGCCAGGGGATATTTGCCAGTCTCTTTGCTCAGGGGTTGGGGCTGGAGTTTACATTTACCGTTGGGCGGTTGTTGCTGCTCCTTCCTCCTAAAGTGGCTGGCTATGAGCTGCCACACGCTGGGCTCTTCATGGGCTGGTTTAGTGGAGGAGGACAGTCTGGCTGGGTAGAGGGGCACCTCCATCCCCTTGACCTTGCACTGGCTGTGGTACTGAATGTTCTGCATCCCTCCATCATTGTCCCTCTCGTAAGGGGGTTGCAGGGACCTCCCGGTGAGGTAGGAGAAGGGCCGCGAGGGGAGAGATGTCTCTTGCCCGATACTTTTAGTGCGTGAGCGTTCCTCTGCCGTCACTTCGGATATTTCCACTCTCCCCCGCGTCCGGTTCCTCCTGATCCGCAAACTGAGACTCCGGCGTAAGGAGCTCAGGGTCTTCTTGGGGACGTCCAGCCTGCTGGGAGGCTTGGAACATGGGGCTCGGGCTCCCTCCTTATCCTTCTCCTTGTCCTGGGCTGGTCGGCCAAAGATCCTCCAGCGGCCGAATAGACCTCTAACCTGGCTTCCCCTATGGCTATCCAGCTCGTCCTGAGACCCAGAGGCCTTCTTCCTCAGCTCCAACATTGTCATACTGACTGGTCTCTGTTTCCAGGTCTGCTGCAGGACCCTGGGGACCACCTTCTCCTCAGCCACTGTCCGCTGAGGGAGCACCCCCGGCTTGAGGCCGTCCACCGCCCGCAGCTCTGCCCTCCTGGTCCAGCACTGCTGGGGGGGACCGTCCAGAGATCCTGTAGCCACCCTTCTGGAGCTCTGCTGGGAGTGGGACCTGTGGGACCCAGGCTGCGACAGGGCAGGGTTGAGGTTGGGGCCTCCCAGCATGCACACACTCCTGGGCCTCCTGGGTTTGTCTGTTCTGTCCTGGTCACTCAGCGAGCCTCGTTGCTGCCAGGCTGGGGCTCCATACATGCTCACCACCCTCCTGCTGTCTGGCGCAGCACTGTCCTGGGATGGCTTCCTGCGGAGCACTGCCCGGGGTAGACGGCCACCGCCGGCCAGAACACCACCATTATGCCCAAGGAGAGACCCTTCGTACTGGGGAGAAATGTCCTGTCCCTGGGTTTCTACCTGGGTCTTCTGTTGCTCTGGAGCTGCTGTGGCTGTATCTACCTCTACTCCTACCGCTGTAGTCTCCCAGTCTGACTGAGAAGGTTGGGCTGCTGCTGGAGCTGCTGAGTTATTGGAGGGCTGTTGCAGTTGGAGAAACCGGTCCGTTGTCATTTCCCCCCCATCCTCCTTCTCTACCTCCTCCTCCTCCTCCTCCTGCACTGCATCCTCCCTCCTCCTCTCCACTCTGCCTGTGTGGCTCAGGGAGGGCCACCTGCCAAGATCCTGCCGTATCCTGCCCAGGCTGAAGCGTCCCTCCTCCCCCTGCAGCGCCTGCTGTCGTGCCCTAGTGCTCCTGGCTGCAGGATGACTTTGCTCAAGTGCGGCATATCGGGTGGCCTGACCCGCCACCGACCTCGAACCCACCTCCTCACGGCCCAGAGTTCCATTCAGGATGACATAAATGTGGTCCACCGCGGTCTTACCTCCTCCTGACTGGTGGGCTGTGACAGCTTTACTTGTGGCCCCGGGGATAGTCCGCTCCGTTGCCTGACTGCTCAGTAGTAGCATGGCACGGCCCTGCACTCCCCCACACACACACACAGGCATGCACAATCTAGCCCAATTGAAACACACACACGCATGTGCACTCACACTCCTCTCCCCAGTGTGGTGGTGTTTACGGTTGCTCTCCGAGTCCCTCACTTCCAGGCTGCATTCCAACCCCAGGCATAATCCTTAACCTTTGACATGAAAAAAATAATGATAATAAGTCAAACAAGCCTGAGCAAAGCTTCTGTGCCAGCTGCATAACCCTAGAGCCTTATACTCCGCATTCAACAGCAGCACCGCAACAGGCTGCAGGACAGTGGGTCACTGGCTGCACTCTCTCCTCATTTCTACTTTGTTCCACTTGTACCTGTCCGACGTGAGGGTGAGCAACAGCTAAAACAACCCTTCCAGTGTTTGCCTTGGAACAACCAAATGCATGTTGGTCATACCTGCGAGGCCTTGAGCAAAATTTGAAAAACTGAGACATCCTCTCCTTCTTGGCAAGTTGTGAGTTATGAGCAATCCCTTTTCTGCCGACCGGCGCAGACAAAACTCTTCATCTCCGAGCCCTTGCCTGCTGCACATAGCTTGAGGGAGTATGTCTGTTTGAACTTTCCAGTAGCCTCCCTACCCCTCGGGACAGTTGGAAAACAAGGACCGGATCCAAACGGGGTCGTCGCTCAGCATTAAAGCACACTAACTCCCTGAACCGAGTTTCCCCTCGGGATCTCTAGAGGCATTTCAGCCCCAACAGAGTAAAATGGACGACGGTGAACAGTAAGAATAGGATCCAGGGAAGAGGGAGCTTAGCATCCACTGCTGCTGCTGCAGTCAACAAAGGCAGGATCCCCAAAACAAACTGCTATGAAAGAGAACTGTGTCTCCAGGGCCTCTCTCGGCCTCCCTCCCTCTCAGTCTTTCCCTCTCTCTACCTTTCCCCGTCTCCCTTTCGCTCTCTCTCGCCCAGTCTCACTTTCCATCAAGTTCTCTACAACCAAACAAACGGGGAGGGGGGACACAAAAAAAAGGCTGAGATTTTCCCATGGCTCACGAGAGGAGGAGGAGAAACAGGGAGTGGAAGTACCAGTGAATTCCTGGTACACAGCATCCATATATCCAGGTTTTAGACGCTACTTAAAGCACTGCTAATCCTAGGGTCTGCCAAAGGCAGACTACATGGGTCGCACACAGGTGGGTCGGATAGCTTTAAAAGGGCAAGATTAGGGGGGAAAAAAATTCTGTAGCTCTCACTGTAAAAAACAAACACTAGGAAAGCTCAAGGCAGAGTAGCCTAATTGTGTGAAAGTAAGATGAATCACAGTCACCTAACCCGACAGCGCTAAATGTAGATACATTTTATGGCAGGGGGCATTTTATTTTTTTTACAGTTTTGTTAATTACTGAAAGACTTAGTTAGTGACGACTTTTGTATGAAAACAAACTAATAATAATCCCAAATCTGTTTTTTTGGGGCCATCTCTGACGAAGTAAATTAACCTTTTGAGGGGAACAATTTAATAGCTCGTAAGTCATTGTTAGTAACAGATTGGTTGCAATAAACGTGTTATTTTAATGTCATTTCACTGATTAATTTGCCACATTCCAGCTCTACATTCTGCTTTGGCAGAGCTTTTGGTGTTCAATTAGGCTTGGCCAATCAAATGGGAACCAGTCAATAACGGCACAGTACAAATTCAATATTCTTATCTTCGTGGGACACTGAGGCAATTGATGGTGTCAAAAGCAGTACAACATGGAGGTTACAGAGGGAAACATACTGTTGAGGGCCACTAGAAAATAGCCTCACTTGAGACGAAGCCCCTTTATAAGAAGGCTAGAACTGCAAAAATAAGGTACCTGATTTTGGAACACACCTTGAGAATTCTTTCAAAAAAATCTATACATGGCACCAAAAAAACGGAATATATTATGGTAAATCTTTAGCTGCTTTTATACCTTTTTTTTGTAGTTACATTGTAATTATACTAGTAACAACATTATGTGAACATGTTGTTGTAAAATACTATAGTAATTAGTCATCAGAGCACATGTAGAGAACCAGGGTTGTACGAGGCCATGACTCCGACAGGACATCTGTACAGATTATATCTGACTGACTGCAAAACAGCACCCAGACATCACGTGTCAACTGAATCATACGAAAGGTAAACAACCAACTGTTCTCTATACAGAAAAACACCAGGCCCTTGAAAGATTCAAAACATGTTCTCAAACGGCTGCACTACTGGTGTTCAAAATAGTAATAGCCTATTTTTGACAAAACGTGACTTTATACCTAACATGAAAACTATTTCTCCATCTAGGTGTTAGCAAGTGTCGTTATTGCATAACGTGAGTAGAAACGGAGTATGAGAAATAGTGTGGTAGAAGTGGTGGATGTACTCACAATCATACAGTACAATGGTCACTGTCATCTCATACACCGTCATGCCATTGTCTGGTACAGTTTATTGTTATGTGGTGAAGGCCCCCTTCAAGACCTCCCAAGCATATTTCCAGGAAGTCTGGGTTGTGGATACCGCCTTTCAGACAGGTTTCTCAAATACGAAACAAGCCAAAGGTTTTCTGATTTTGCAAAAATATCCTCACAAAAGCACAAGGTAAATGTTCATAAAATGGTCAGAGGCAAATTGAATGAAAACACTGCTCAAATAATAGCTAGCAAATAGATTCATACTCCAGATAACAACTGCTTTGAGAGCTTGCTGCTTCAACTCAGCTGTTAGTCATAACGATCTGCTGACCTGTTGCTGCGCAGCGTGTCGTGTACAGGTTTCTGTTACCTGTGTCCAGGTAGGCAGGGTTGGAAATAACCTGCGTCTCATTAGCCAGTAGACAGTCCTCTTCACTCCAGTGGATGTGGTGGTGCCTGTTCCGTCTGCGGCCCCCGAAACACAGCATCATTGTCCCAGACTTTCAAGGGGCACGACTTCACTTACTTGTCTTATACCTTCCGCTCCTAGCGGAGCAAAGGGCCCACAAGCCACAACCGAACCATACAAATTCACCTTCCAACCCTCACGCTTCAAAATGACTGACAACCCAGCTCCTATTTTCCATCATCATCTTGTTTTTTTTCCCCTAATTTCTTTCATATTCTCTCTCTTTCCTCTCAGGTTTCTATTTCAACTTCCACTGGAGAAACTCTGGATCCAAAAGATAGTAATTGCCCTGGTCCTGTGTATGATGTAGTCGCAGGAGACTTCGTGGCAGACAGCTCTGAAGTGTTGTGGTTGGGCTGAGTTGTATCCTAACACACTGACCTGGTCAGGAAGACGACAACCATGCATCAGGTGATGGAACTCGGATCCGTTTCCTCCTCCTGGTAATCCGCTGAGCTGAGGAGGAGGGGTCTATAGGGCCTATACCTAAAACAACACTCTGATTGGATTATTAGGCTAATCCTTTGCCCCATGGCCAGAATGGAGATCCATTAATAAGCTCTGGTCAGCCATAGGATCTCTCATTCTTCGTCCATACCCTCATGGCAACAGAGGACAAGCTGTGTTGTGTGTTTCTCTCTCTTCTCTCTCACTTTGTAGACAGAGTGCTGCTACACACATCCTGTAGCCCAGGTCCTGTAACTCTTGACAGACTGGCCATGTCTGGGGGGTTTTCAATGAGAGTCAGTTTGTGTGTGTGTGTGTGTGTGTGTGTGTGTGTGTGTGTGTGTGTGTGTGTGTGTTCTCATTTGTCCTAGTCACTAACCACGTATCCATCCAACCTATTCATGTGGAAGAATTACCTGACGCATGAAAAAAAAGTTGTTCCCAGGCTGATGGAAACAATTTTATAAACGCCAACAAACAAATTTGTTCGACATGGTGGGATATTTTTGTGTAGGTAAAATTAATTACGCAGGAAATTGAGGTGGAAGTGCCTTTATGTGCAAATATTGATATAATAACCATCGTATCGAGGTAACCTTGAAGTCAAACAATGATACGTTGTGTGGTCCTCCCACTACGACACGGGAAAGCATGCAGTTTATTAAGCTACAGACTAAATACATTCTGAACTTCACAGGGTGGTGAATCTGCAAGGCGACGAGCTTGATGCTCTTTTCCAATAAATATCGAAGGTCTTAATCTGGTGACGTGATGATCGATGCTTGGCTGCTGCTTGACAAATACTAATTACATCACTGTTCTCCATAATAATCTCAAAATGTAAGTAGCCTACCTGCACTGTGTCTGAGAACTGTTGGTTAAAGCGCCAAGACCAGAGTGGGCACATTTGCTATATATAACCCAACATTTCATTAGAGTTGAAAATGTGATGGAAACCCATTTAACTTGTATTTTTCTTTCGGTACATGGGAATTTAGTGGCAGAAGTTATTTTTATGTGCACTACACACACACTACATCATCACGCACAGACTTTTATCCACAAAAAGTCTGTTTGATGGAAACACATCTCTGGTGGAAAATGTGCATATTGTTTTATGCGGATTTTTGAATTTTGGCATGAAAATCTGTTGTAAAATTGGATGGAAACCTAGCTATTATGATGTCTACAGTGTATAATAGCTCAGACACACCGGTAGGACTGTCAAACGCTTGCCTGCCGACAGAACTAAAACACCTCTAAACAGAGTGTTGGCAGTCAATCTCGGTGTTCACGCAGCAAAGACCATGAAGTCATCAGCCACTCAGCCTTGTTAAAATACTCCAAACCAGAAGGTGGCGGTAGCGTAGTTTGGCAAAGCATGTCCGTGTGTGTGTGTTTATGGTGTAGTCAATGTTAGCTAGCTAGCTGCGCAAATGTTGCTATTTCTGTAGAAAGTAGATGTGTGCCAAGTAGTCAGACAAAACGAGTATCGTAACAGATATAGGCAGTTTTCTGGATACGATTAAGATAGTATTTTTGACAGTATTTTTTTTTTACAATTAACCGTGATCGAAAAAAACATGATTTTCAGATGCCAGCGCGTATCTTTCTCATGTTAGCCAGTCAAGAGAGGTGCTGCGTGGTCTAAACTCAACTGGATAGTTTTCCTGTCTGTAAAGAGAAGGGTGGGCTGTACGTGGCGCAGCGGTCTAAGGCACTGCATCTCAGTGTTCGAGGCATCACTACAGACACAATGGTTCAAATCCAGGCAGTATCACAACCAGCCGTGATTGGGAGTCCCATAGGGCGGCACACAATTGGCCCAGTGTCGTCCGGGTTTGGCTGGTTGTGAAAGAATAACAATCTGTTATTAACTGACTTGCCTGGTTAAATAAAAAATGTAAACGATCTTGCTGGTATGATTGGATAGAGTGAAGCAGTATTTCTCTGTCCACTCGCTTCATACACTGAACAAAAATATAAAACGCAACAATTTCAAAGATTTTACTGAGGTTCACAGTTCATAAAAGGAAATCAGTCAATTGAAATAAATTCATTAGGCCCTAGTCTATGGATTTCACATGACTGGCAATGCAAATATGCATCTGTTGGTCACAGACACCTTAAAAAAAAAGGTAGGGGTGTGGATCAGAAAACCAGTCAGTATTTTGTGTGACCACCATTTGCCACTTGCAGCGTGACACATCTCCTTTGCATAGAGTTGATCAGGCTGTTAATTGTGGAATGTTGTTCCACTCCCCTTCAATGGCTGTGCAAAGTTGCTGGATATCCGCAGGAACTGAAACACGCTGTCGTACACGTTGATCCTGAGCATCCCAAACATGCTCAATGGGTGACATGTCTGGTGAGCATGCAGGCCATAGAACTTTGACATTTTCAACTTCCAGGAATTGTGTACAGATCCTTGCGACATGGGGCCGTGCATTATCATGCTGAAACAAGCGGCGGATGAATGGCACGTCAATGGGCCTCAGGAGCTCATCACTGTATTTCTGTGCATTCAAATTGCCATGGATAAAATGTCATTATGTTTGTTGCTTATGCCTGCCCATACGATAACCCCACCGCCACCATGGGGCACTCTGATCACAACCTTGACATCCAGCAAATCACTCGCCCACACAAAGCAATACAACGCTGTACAGTTGAAACTGAGATTCATCCGTGAAGAGCACACTTCTCCAGTGGTCCAGTGGCCATCAAAGGTGGGCATTTGCCCAATGAAGTAGGTTACAACACCAAACTGCAGTCAGGTCAAGACCCTGGTGAGGACAACAAGCACACAGATGAGCTTACCTGAGATGGTTTCTGACAATTTGTGCAGAAATTCTTTGGTTGCGCAAACACACAGTTTCACCAGCTGTCCGGGTGGCTAGTCTCCAACAATTCCACATGTGAAGAAGCCAGAATCCTGGCCTGGAGTGGTTACACGTGGTCTGCGGTTGTGAGGACAGTTGGACGTACTGCCAAATTTTCTAAAATATCGATGGAGGCGGCTTATGGTAGAGAAATTAACATTCCTGCAGTCAGCATGCCAATTGCACTCTCCCTCAAAACGTGTGGCATTGTGTTGTGTGACAAAACTAAACACTTTAGAGTGGCCTTCTATTGTTCCCAGCACAAGGTGCACCTGTGTAATGATCATGCTGTTTAATCAGCTTCTTGATATGTGACACCTGTCAGGTGGATGGATTATCTTGGCAAAGGAGAAATGCTCCCTAACAGGGATGTAAAGACCTTTCTGCACAAAACTGGAGAGAAATTATATTTTTGTGCATATGGAACATTTCTGGAATATTTTATTTCAGCTCAAGTTTTTTTGTTAAGTGTAATTTCACCCATTCACCTTCATTTCTCTGTTTTGGTCTGATCATTCAGACTGCTGACACCTCCCGTAGCCTGCAATTATGATAAATCAAATGGCAAAGACGTTTGCTATCAAGCAATGTACATTATATCTAACAAGTGGGGTGAGGGTAGGGAAAAAATATGAAATGCCGATGTGCATTCTGACTGATAGCAAACTTGTCAGCCTGCTGCAAGTTGAGGACATACAGACAGGTCAGACATGCCCTAATCTGCAGCTTGTTTGGTCTATAAAAGGGCCATGAAAATGGGGCCAGAGGAGATTTTTTTACGGTCGCCGTTTTACGGTCTCCTAACCAATTGTGCTATTATGTGTTTTTTATCGCGATATTTGTAAATTATTTTGTACATAATGTTTCTGCAACCGTATCTTACGGAAGAAAAGAGCTTCTGGATATCAGGACAGCGATCACTCACCTCGGATTAGACAAAGATTTCTTCAACAACAACAACAACAACAACAACAAGCAGGACTCACACAATATTCTCCAAACACCCCACAGGCCAGACATCCCAATTATTCACAAAAGGAAGCGACGCAGAGGACGAAGAGCCGGATGCCTCGTCGGGACCCACAGAAGACAACTAGGAAAGCTGCCATTACCGTCAACATTACTCGCCAACGTGCAATCATTGGATAATAAACTAGACGAGGTACGATCACGAATATCCTACCAACGGGACATCAAAAACTGTAATATCCTATGTTTCACGGAATCGTGGCTGAATGACGACATGGATATTCAGTTAGAAGGATATTCAGCTAGCAGGATATACGCTGCACCGGCAGGATAGAACAGCACACTCCAGTAAGATGAGGGGGGGTGGTCTGTGCATATTTGTAAACAGCAGCTGGTGCACGAAATCTAAGGAAGTCTCTAGATTTTGCTCGCTTGAAGTAGAGTATATTGTGATAGGCCACACTACTTGCCTAGAGAGTTTTTAGTTATACTTTTCATGGCTGTTTATTTACCACCACAGACAGATGCTGGCACTAAGACTGCACTCAGTCAGCTGTATAAGGAAATAAGCAAACAGGAAACCACTCACCCAGAGGCGGCGCTCCTAGTGGCCGGAGACTTTAATGTAGGGAAACTTAAATCAGTTCTACCAAATCTCTATCAACATGTTAAATGTGCAACCAGAGGAAAAAAAAAATCTAAATCACCTTTACTCCACACACAGAGACGCGTACAAAGATCTCCCTCATCCTCCATTTGGTAAATCCGACCACAACTCTAT
Organism: Oncorhynchus mykiss; assembly: GCF_057628025.1. Classification (NCBI taxonomy): domain Eukaryota; kingdom Metazoa; phylum Chordata; class Actinopteri; order Salmoniformes; family Salmonidae; genus Oncorhynchus; species Oncorhynchus mykiss. The sequence continues at coordinate 14,507,140 of NC_143049.1, forward strand.
CCTCCCGATTCCTGCTTACAAGCAAAAATTAAAGCAGGAAGCACCAGTGACTCGGTCTATAAAAAAATGGTCAGATGACGCAGATGCTAAACTACAGGAATGCTTTGCTATCACAGACTGGAACATGTTCCGGGATTCTTCCGATGACATTGAAGAATACACCACATCAGTCACTGGCTTTATCAATAAGTGCATTGAGGACATCGTCCCCACAGTGACTGTACGTACATACCCCAACCAGAAGCCATGGATTACAGGTAACATTCGCACTGAGCTAAAGGGTAGAGCTGACGCTTTCGAGGTGCAGGACTAACCCGGAAGCTTACAAGAAATCTCGCTATGCCCTGTGACGAACCATCAAACAGGCAAAGCATCAATACAGGACTAAGATTGAATCATACACCGGCTTTGACGCTCGTCGGGCGTGGCAGGGCTTGCAAACTATTACAGACTACAAAGGGAAGCACAGCCGCAAGCTGCCCAGTGACACGAGCCTACCAGACGAGCTAAATCACTTCTATGCTCGCTTCGAGGCAAGCAACACTGAGGCATGCATGAGAGCATCAGCTGTTCCGGACGACTGTGTGATCACGCTCTCTGTAGCCGATGTGAGTAAGACCTTTAAACAGGTCAACATACACAAGGCTGTGGGGCCAGACGGATTACCATGACGTGTGCTCCGGGCATGTGCTGACCAACTGGCAGGTGTCTTCACTGACATTTTCAACATGTCCCTGATTGAGTCTGTAATACCAACATGCTTCAAGCAGACCACCATACTCCCTGTGCCCAAGAACACAAAGGCAACCTGCCTAAATGACTACAGACCCGTAGCACTCACGTCCGCAGACATGAATTGCTTTGAAAGGCTGGTAATGGCTCACATCAACACCATTATCCCAGAAACCCTAGACCCACTCCAATTTGCATACGCCCTAACAGATCCACAGATGATGCAATCTCTATTGCACTCCACACTGCCCTTTCCCACCTGGACAAAAGGAACACCTATGTGAGAATGCTGTTCATTGACTACAGCTCAGCGTTCAACACCATAGTACCCTCAAAGCTCATCACCAAGCTAAGGAACCTGGGACTAAACACCTCCCTCTGCAACTGGATCAGGTAGGTGAGGGGAGGTAACAACACATCTGCCACGCTGATCCTCAACACTGGAGCTCCCCAGGGGTGTGTGCTCAGTCCCCTTTTGTACTCCCTGTTCACCCACGACTGCATGGCCAGGCACGACTCCAACACCATCATTAAGTTTGCTGACGACACAACAGTGGTAGGCCTGATCACCGACAATGGCAAGACAGCCTATAGGGAGGAGGTCAGAGACCTGGCCGGGTGGTGCCAGAATTCCCTCAACGTAACCAAGACTAAGGAGATGATTGTGGACTACAGGAAAAGGAGCACCGAGCACGTCCCCATTCTCATCGACGGGGTTGTAGTGGAGCAGGTTGAGAGCTTCAAATTCCTTGGTGTCCACATCAACAACAAATTAGTTTGGTCCAAACACCCCCCAAGACAGTCGTGAAGAGGGCACGACAAAGCCTATTCCCCCTCAGGAAAACGAAAAAGATTTGGCATGGGTCCTGAGATCCTCAAAAGGTTCTACAGCTGCAACATCGAGAGCATCCTGACCGGTTGCATCACTGCCTGGTACGGCAATTGCTCGGCCTCCGACCGCAAGGCACTTCAGAGGGTAGTGCGTACGGCCCAGTACATCACTGGGGCAAAGCTGCCTGCCATCCAGGACCTCTATACCAGGCGGTGTCAGAGGAAGGACCTAAAAATTGTCAAAGACCACAGCCACCCCCAGTCATAGACTGTTCTCTCTGCTACCGCATGGCAAGTGGTACTAGGTCTAGGACAAAAAGGCTTCTCAACAGTTTTTACCCCAAGCCATAAGACTCCTGAACAGGTAACCAAATGGTTACCCGGACTATTTGCATTGCGTGCCCCCCCAACCCCTCTTTTACGCTGCTGCTACTCTCTGTTTATCATATATGCATAGTCACTTTAACTATACATTAATGTACATACTACCTAAATTGGCCCGACCAACCAGTGCTCCAGCACATTGGCTAACCGGGCTATCTGCATTGTGTCCCACCACCCGCCAACCCCTCTGTTTACGCTTCTGCTACTCTCTGTTCATCATATTGGCATAGTCACTTTAACGATACCTACATGTTCATACTACCTCAATAAGCCTGACTAACAGATGTCTGTATATAGCCTTTTATTTCTTTACTTTACTTCTTTACCCACACACACACACACACACACACACACACACACACACACACACACACACACACACACACACACAAATAAGTAGAAACGGAGGTTTCTTTGGTACCAGGTCGGTACACAGCAGGTACATCTTTTGTTCTAGTGTAACAGGGTTAGTTATGTTTCCACTTGACACTGAAGAAATACAGTGCCTTGCGAAAGTATTCGGCCCCCTTGAACTTTGCGACCTTTTGCCACATTTCAGGCTTCAAACATAAAGATATAAAACTGTATTTTTTTGTGAAGAATCAACAACAAGTGGGACACAATGATGAAGTGGAATGACATTTATTGGATATTTCAAACTTTTTTAACAAATCAAAAACTGAAAAATTGGGCGTGCAAAATTATTCAGCCCCTTTACTTTCAGTGCAGCAAACTCTCTCCAGAAGTTCAGTGAGGATCTCTGAATGATCCAATGTTGACCTAAATGACTAATGATGATAAATACAATCCACCTGTGTGTAATCAAGTCTCCGTATAAATGCACCTGCACTGTGATAGTCTCAGAGGTCCGTTAAAAGCGCAGAGAGCATCATGAAGAACAAGGAACACACCAGGCAGGTCCGAGATACTGTTGTGAAGAAGTTTAAAGCCGGATTTGGATACAAAAAGATTTCCCAAGCTTTAAACATCCCAAGGAGCGCTGTGCAAGCGATGATATTGAAATGGAAGGAGTATCAGACCACTGCAAATCTACCAAGACCTGGCCGTCCCTCTAAACTTTCAGCTCATACAAGGAGAAGACTGATCAGAGATGCAGCCAAGAGGCCCATGATCACTCTGGATGAACTGCAGAGATCTACAGCTGAGGTGGGAGACTCTGTCCATAGGACAACAATCAGTTGTATATTGCACAAATCTGGCCTTTATGGAAGAGTGGCAAGAAGAAAGCCATTTCTTAAAGATATCCATAAAAAGTGTTGTTTAAAGTTTGCCACAAGCCACCTGGGAGACACACCAAACATGTGGAAAAGGTGCTCTGGTCAGATGAAACCAAAATTGAACTTTTTGGCAACAATGCAAAACGTTATGTTTGGCGTAAAAGCAACACAGCTGAACACACCATCCCCACTGTCAAACATGGTGGTGGCAGCATCATGGTTTGGACCTGCTTTTCTTCAGCAGGGACAGGGAAGATGGTTAAAATTGATGGGAAGATGGATGGAGCCAAATACAGGACCATTCTGGAAGAACCTGATGGAGTCTGCAAAAGACCTGAGACTGGGACGGAGATTTGTCTTCCAACAAGACAATGATCCAAAACATAAAGCAAAATCTACAATGGAATGGTTCAAAAATAAACATATCCAGGTGTTAGAATGGCCAAGTCAAAGTCCAGACCTGAATCCAATCGAGAATCTGTGGAAAGAACTGAAAACTGCTGTTCACAAATGCTCTCCATCCAACCTCACTGAGCTCGAGCTGTTTTGCAAGGAGGAATGGGAAAAAATGTCAGTCTCTCGATGTGCAAAACTGATAGAGACATACCCCAAGCGACATACAGCTGTAATCGCAGCAAAAGGTGGCGCTACAAAGTATTAACTTAAGGGGGCTGAATAATTTTGCACGCCCAATTTTTCAGTTTTTGATTTGTTAAAAAAGTTTGAAATATCCACTAAATGTCGTTCCACTTCATGATTGTGTCCCACTTGTTGTTGATTCTTCACAAAAAAAATTCAGTTTTATATCTTTCTGTTTGAAGCCTGAAATGTGGCAAAAGGTCGCAAAGTTCAAGGGGGCCGAATACTTTCGCAAGGCACTGTATGTATTCAATGTTTACAGTATGTATTCCTATTGGCTGGTTGAATTTACATATCGGTGAGGGTGTTATGCCATTGGTCAGGCTTGCAGGTAGCGGGAGATCGTATGTGTATGGCGCCTGTTAGATATTGAGAGCATCCTGGGGTGTGTATTTGTATGTTATTGCTGTATGAGCGAGATAGCTAGTATGCTCTAATTATAATTGTTGCATTAGCTCCCTGCTAATTCAGTTATTTCCATGCTAACAGAAATCAAATCAACGAATCTACAGCCATTATAACATACTGTTATCCTGCACATCTATTGTGCTTCCTTGTGTCTATCTTACTTACATGTATTGTATTTTGAACAGTTTTCGTCATTGTTGTTTGATGACTAAATCCCCAGTCTGATATTGACATGCAAGCAACGAATCATGAATCTCCAGCCATCAGCACACTGTTGTCCTGCACATCTAAGGCGCTTCCTCGAGTCTATCGTCAGAATAAACACCAATCTAACGGGATCGTCGGCTGGACAGTCATTTCTTTAAAAACACAAAGTAAGAGAGTTACAATGTATGATCACATCCGTTACACGGGTGCTGAGACCAGTCTTCTGGTCTTCGCTGGACAGCTGGTACACTAGCAAGAGACGGAACGACCTCAGACTGTGACAAGTACCTATAGGCAATCTATAGGCACTCAGATTATCCCTGTTTCATGCTTAAGGTTACCAAGGTAAAGCTTTTGTTATGCATACATGTTTGCCTAATTCTCTCCATCGCTCCTGTGTCACAAAGCAAGGGGCACCACGAAGACCAAGGAGCTCTCCAAACAGGTCACGGACAAAGTCGTGGAGAAGTACAGATCGGGATTGGGTTATAAAAATGTTAAAAATCTGACACTTTGAACATCCCATGGAGCAGTATTAGAAGTGGTGGTGGTAGAGGGAATGAGAAAACTCTAGAAAGTGTAGACTTACTTCAAAAGTAATACAAATAAGTAATAAAGTACAAAAAAATGCAAGACATGCATCATCATGCACAGCATCTCATTTTGTTCTTAATAACTATGTTAGGCCTAGGGGATGAATGTTTAGACAGCCAAATGAATTTCAATTACCAATGAAATAGAAGTAAAAGGCAGTATTAGTCTGGCAAACTAACTCCCTAAAAGAAATGTATATTTACACTCTGCAAACTGTACCTTCAATTAAATTATGGAATCTGTCAGAAATAAATGTCCCTCTCTGAAGGAAGACAGTTTTCACTTTGAACCAACTTGAGGGCTTTGGGCTATCTTCAGGGAAATAGCATCTCCTGCATTTAATTCAGCACAGGTCTAATTAAATAGTTATATAAAAACTCATTATGGCCCTCTCGCTCTCTACTATGTGAAATGCCAGACGGGAGCAGTACATCTCACCACCAGAGGGCAGTCACATCCCTCTGACTGCTGTTGGATCCAGTCTTCTTCTAGGGCAACTCTGCTGCTTGAGACACTGTTCAAAGGCTTCTGTTCTGTTACATAAGCCCACCCTTTAACAGTCTAGGTAGCTCTGCTCTGCCAAGGATGAGAATCTAGAGCATGCAGCCAGTTTGCACTGAGTTGAGTGTCATGACGACAATAGAAGCGAAGCCAGAGGGTGAGCAGGTAGTGAGGTGATTTTACAGTGCCTTCAGAAAGTATTCATACCCCTTGACTTATTCTACATTTTGTGTTACAGCCTGAATTCAAAATCAATACAAAAAAAGTATCACCCAACTACACACAATACCAAAGTGACAATGACAAAGTGAACACTTGTTTTCAGACATTTTCTCAAAATGTATTGAAACTTAAATTTACAAGTATTCACAACCCTGAGTCAATACTTCGTAGAAGCACCTTTAGCAGTGTTTATAGCTCTTTTTTTTATTTATATTTGTTTAATTTCACCTTTTATTTAACCAGGTAGGCTAGTTGAGAACGAGTTCTCATTTGCAACTGCAACCTGGCCAAGATCAAGCAAAGCAGTTAGACACATACAACAACACAGAGTTACACATGGAATGAACAAACATACAATCAATAATACAGTAGAAAAATCTATATACAGCATGTACAAATGAGGTTGGATAAGAGAGGTAAGGCAATACATAGGCCATGGTGGCGAAGTAATTACAATATAGCAATTAAACACTGGAATGGTAGAATGTGCAGAAGATGAATGTGCTAGTAGAGATACTGGGGTGCAAAGAAGCAAGATAAATAAGTCTAAGTAAGTCTAAGAGCTTTGCACACCTGGATTGTGGAACATTTGCCCATTATTCTTTTCAAAATTCTTCAAGCTCAAATTGCTAGACAACCATTTTCAGGTTTTGCCATAGATTTTCAAGTAGATTTAAGTCAAAAATGTAACTTGGCCACTCAGGAACATTCACTGTCTTCTTGATAATCACCTCTAGTGTAGATTTGGCCTTGTGTTTTAGGTTATTGTCCTGCTAAAAGGGGAATTAATCTCCCAGTGTCTGGTGGAAAGCAGACTGAACCAGGTTTTTGTCTAGGAATTTGCCTGCGTGTGGCTCAATTCCATTTATTTTGTATTCTGTAAAACTCCTCAGTTAACCTTAACAATTGCAAGCATACCCATAACATGATGCAGCCACCACTATGCTTGAAAATATGGGGAGTGGTACTCAGTAATGTGTTGGATTGTATTTGCCCCAAACACAAAACTTTGTATTCAGGACAAAAAGTTAATTAATTTGCCACATTTTTTGCAGAATTACTTTTGTGCCTTGTTGCAAACAGATGCAAGTTTTAAAATATATTGTATTTATTTTGTGAAGGCTTCCTTTTCACTCTGTCAATTAGATTAGTAATGTGGAGTTACTACAATGTTGTTGATCCATCCTCAGTCTTCTCCGATCACATCCATTCAACTCTGTAACTGTCTTAAAGTCACCATTAGCTTCATGGTGAAATCCCTGAGCGGTTTCCTTTCTCTCCAGCAACTGAGTTAGGAAGGACACATGTATCTTCGTAGTGACTGGGTGTATTGATAGACCATCCAAAGCACAATTAATAACTTCACCATGCTCAAAGGGATATTCAATGTTTTTTTCTTCTTCTATCCATCAACCAATAGGTGTCCTTCTTTGCGAAGCATTGGGAAACCTTCCTGGTCTTTGTGGTTGAATCTGTGTTTGAAATTCACTGCTCGACAGAGGCACCTTACAGATAATTGTACGTGTGGAGAGTTGAGGTAGTCTTTCAAAAATCATGTTAAATACTAATATTGCACACAGTGAGTCCATGCAACTTATTATGTGACTTGTTAAACACATTTTTACTCCTGAACTTATTCAGACTTGCCATAACAAAGGGGTTGAATTCTTATTAAATGTTTATTAATTTGTAAACATTTTGTAAATCCACTTTGACATTATGGGGTATTGTGTGTGTGTGTGTGTAGGCCAGTGACCTACACACACACCCCTCTATCCATGGCATGTGCTACTCATTGAACAGGCTGATCGGATATAACATAATGTGGGTCTAACACTTACACTGCACAATGTATCCCTTTTATATAGCCAGCACTATACAGTAGGCTGTAACTCATAGGCAAAGCCTCAAATCAACCAGCAGACAACATTCTGGAAGTTATAGGCCATAGATCCTACAAATGTCTACAACTGTAGTCTAGCAGATGTATGATGTGTTGTCTCCTCGCGACCCTCAGTTTTAGGATGAGTTGAGTCAGTGTGAAAATGACAGACACACGCTGTTCCACTGACAATCAACAGCAGGCTGCTTCCTGGCCGGGTGGAAGAGGAGAGGAGAGGAGACCGTGGCTATCAGTATTCAGCATCCCCATTAGCACCATCATCATTGTGACACAGGAACTACATATGTACAGACGTTGATCCCTCATGCACTTTGTCTCCTAGCTAATGACTGACCTCACACACCTGCACAGTGGTAGGCTGACTACTGATGGAACCCATACAGTACATTACAATTATATGATTTTCAGAAACTCAAGGGTTGCTTTGGAAATCTCGGTTCTCAAAAAATACGAGTGAGATATCTCACTATGGGATTCAGTCCAGGCGGATCACTACTAGGAAGAACCAATCACACAACGTCTGTCGGAGACAGACAGGTTAAGTGGTGAAATAGATGAGCCCCTCCGTCCTTATAAGGCGCCACTCGCCCATCCTCTGGTCATTACATGTTGTTGTTTTTTTAAACATAGGTCTGATCTCCTTCGGTATTTTGTTATTTTCATGACAGGACAGTAGGAAGCAGAGAGAGACAGGTATGTACAGGGAGACAGAGAGGAAGGGCACAGATAGTTGCCGAGGCTCGAACGCCTGTCACCAGGGTCGGCAAATGTGGTCGGCAGTGTTGGGTATTTTATTTTCTAAATGTATCCGTTAGTTACTAGTTACCTGTCCAAAATTGTAATCAGTAACGTAACTTGGATTACCCAAACGCAGTAACGTAATCTGATTACCTTTAGTTACTTTTAAGAGGCATTAGAAGAAAAACATGAATATTACCAATTGAATGACATCTACTGCAGGAAAAATCTATGTTAGAGTTTACATAGCTGACCATAAATGGATGTTACATTTTACTTTATGGGTTGGTTATGTAGGCTTCTTCTAACCCATTGCTTTCTACTACAGATAATAATATGATTAGGCTGTAAGCCTGTCTTCAAATTAAAAACCAAAGTCTCAGATTTCCAGTCATTCAAATGAACTTAATACCCCTTGATCTTCAAGAATAGGACTTGGAAAATATGGATTACTTAAAGTGTTTAATTTGAGCATAACTCCAAAACTAAGGACTTATTAGCTACTCTGTTCTTTATGATTTTCTTGTCATGGAGGACCGATTGGGTTCATTGCGTCGAGATTGAAATAAAATACTGCTCTTGGAATGGCATGCTTTGAGCCCCACCTAGAAGTGGTATTTGCATGTGAAAAATGGATGCCATATGATGCATTTTCTATTGGCCCATTGTTAACGTTTTTGTTGGTGACATTTAAGATATTGCAATAATTTGCTACTGTTTAAGGTCTATCAAAAGTGTGCAAGTTCGAGCATGTGTCCGTTAGGCCTATAAAAAATAATGTTCATCAGCACAAATTAGATTGAGCAATACAAGTCTGACTCTAGGTCTCCTTAAATTCAACTCCTTTTTGACAGTATGGAGCACAATACCATGGAGGAGTTTAGAAGTGTAGAACTCCCACAAACTTTTATTCCATATGCTGGGATCAGTATTATTCAGCTGTTGCAAGAGCACATTTTTCAGTGGCTGTCCGCTGGTCACAAAATCAATTATTGACAGGCAGACGAAACTTCTTAAATTCTAAAATTATTCGGTTAAAATACACATAAACATATGTGAACAGCCATCCACAAACACCACAATCCATAAGGCGCAACTAGCTAAATGAGAGAGCAGGAGGTGTGATTCACATCAATGCGCTATATAGTTATCAATTATAAGTGATACCCGTATCACCCGTGGGTGACACCACTGCCGTCGTCCTTACCGCCAAGGGTTTATTCAAGTTGGAAAATCTTTGGATGCCGACAGCAGTCGCACCGTTGGAAGACATAACTTGGACTGTACCCTACAAAAGCCTATTCCTGCTCCTTTCCCGCGATCCATCAAAACGCATGTGGTGCGTCGTCATAGTGATCTCTGACTTGTGACGAGACTCGCTCAGGCGGAACAAACGTAAACGTCCCTTTTCAATTCTGATTTGGATGGCATTGAGAAAAAGTAAATCATAGAAATAAATCATCTAGTGTTTTCGATAGTATCTGTAATCCGATTACAATGTATTTGCTGGTAACAAAGTTTAACACAGTTTTTTTTTGTAATCTGCACAATAGGTCACAAAATGGGACTAAAGGCTTGGAGACTGGCCGTGGGTGACACGCTCCCTTCATAAAACATCACAACGCAGGATGTTTCTCTACTGTCCGTGGTGTCGTGGAGGGTATACGTCATATAGCCACATGTTTTTAAGCGGGCATTGTGTATACTCACTTCCAGTGGTGGAAAAAGTACCCAATTGTCAAACTTAGGTAAAAGTAAAGATACCTTAATAGAAAATGGCTCAAGTAAAAGTGAGTCACCCAGTAAAATCCTACTTGAGTAAAAGTCTAAAAGTGTGTTTTAAATATATTTTAGCATCAAAAGTAAATGTAATTGCTAAAATATAGTTAAGTATCAAAGGTAAAAGAAAAAGTATGATTATTTTCAAATTCATTATATAAAAAAGCAAACCAGGCAGCATCATTTTCTTGTTTTATAAATTTACAGATAGCAAGGGGAACGCTCCAACACTCAGACATAATTTACAAACGAAGCATGTGTTTAGTGAGTCTGCCAGATCAGAGGCAGTAGGGATGACCAGGGACGTTCTCTTGATAAGAGTGTGAATTAGACAATTTTTCTGTCCTGGTAACCATTCCAAATGTAACTTTTGGATATCAGGGAAAATGTATGAAGTAACTAAAAAAGTACAGAGTTTTCTATAGGAATGTAGTGAAGTAAAAGTAAAAGTAGTCAAAAATATAAATAGTAATGTACAGATGCCACCAAAGAATACTTAAGTAGTATTTTCAAGTATATTTACACCACTGTTCACTTCTTAAATCGACATTGATATGTACCAAAGTAGTGTAGTGGAGTGCATTCGGAAAGTATTCACACCTCTTGACTTTTTCCACATTTTGTTACGTTATTCTAAAATGGATATAGCAAAATCAAAGCAAAAACAGGTTTTTAGACATTTTTGCAAAATCTATAAATATATTTTTGTAAATATACTATTTACATAAGTATTCAGACCCTTTACTCAGTACTTTGTTGAAGTATCTTTAGCAGAAATTACAGCCTCAAGTCTTCTTGGGTACGACGCTACAAGTTTGGCACACCTGTATTTGGGGAGTTTCCCCCATTCTTCTCTGCAGATCCTCTCAAGCTCTGTCAGGTTGGATGGGGAGCGTTGCTGCACAAGTATTTTCAGGTCTCTCCAGAGATGTTCGATCAGGTTCAAGTTCGGCCTCTGGCTGGGCCACTCAAGGACATTCAGAGACATGTCCTGAAACCACTCCTGCATTGTCTTGGCTGTGTGTTTAGGATCGTTGTCCTGTTGGAAGGTAAACCTTTGCCCCAGTCTGAGGTCCTGAGTGCTCTGGAGCAGGTTTTCATCAAGGATCTCTCAGTACTTTGCTCCGTTCATCTTTCCCTCGATCCTGACTAGTATCCCCGCCCCTGCCGCTGAAAAATCTCCCCACAGCATGATGCTGCCACCAGCATGCTTCACCATAGGGATGGTGCTAGGTTTCCTCCAGACATGACACTTGGCATTCAGGCAAAAGAGTTCAATCTTGGTTTCAACAGAACAGAGAATCTTGTTTCTCATGGACCGAGAGCCCTTTAGGTGCCTTTTGGCAAACTACAAGTGGGCTGTCATGTGCCTTTTACTGAGGAGTGGCATCTGTCTAGCCACTATACCATAAAGGCCTGATTGGTGGAGTGCTGCAGAGATGGTTGTCCTTCTGGAAGTTTCTCCCATCTCCGTTGGGTTCTTGGTCACATACCTGACCAAGGCCTTTCTCCCCTGATTGCTCAGTTTGGCCGGGGCGGCCAGCTCTAGGAAGAGTCTTGGTGGTTCCAAACTTCTTCCATTTAAGAATGGAGGCCATTGTGTTCTTGGGGACCCTTACCCAGATCTCTGCCTCGACACAATCCTGTCTTGGAGCTCTACGGACAATTCCTTGGACCTCATGGCTTGGTTTTTGCTCTGACAACTGTAGGACCTTATATAAAAACAGGTGTGACTTTCCACATCATGTCCAATTTACCACAGATGGACTCCAATCAAGTAGTAGAAACATCTCAAGGATGATCAATGGAAACAGGAAGCAATTTCAAGTCTCATAGTACTTATGTAAAGAAGGTATCAGTTTTAATTTGTAAAAAAAAATAATAATCTAAAACTTGTCCCTTTGTCATTATGGGCTATTGTGTTGAGATTGATGCCAAAAAAATATGTAATCCATTTTAGAATATGGCTGTAATGTAACTAAATGTGGAAAAGGGGAAGTGGTCTGAATACTTTCTGAATGCACTATAAACGGCGTTTCAGTTAATAAGGTTCATGGAACCGATCATACTGTTTCGCTTAAAATGTTGATAAACTATTATATCTTCATATATTAGGCACAGCAATGTACTGACGGAGGTAGACCTTCGTGTGAATGATCCAAAGTGAAAACATGTTTTTAGACATTTTTGCAAATGTATTGAAAAAAGAAATACAGAAATATCTCATTTGCATAAGTATTCACAACCCTGTTTAACAGCGATTACTGTGATTCTTTCAGGGTAAGTCTAAGAACTTAGATTTTCAAGACGATTTAAGTCATAAATGTAACTAGGACACTCAGGATGATTCAATGTCGTCTTGGTAAGCAACTCCAGTGTATATTTGGCCATGTGTTTTAGGTCACTGTCCTGGTGAAAGGTGAATTTGTCTCCCAGTGTCTGTTGGAAAGCAGGCTGAACCAGGTTTTCCTCTACGATTTTGCCTTTGCCTAGCTCTATTCCGTTTATTTTTGGCCTAAAAAAAACCTCCTTAGTTCTTGTCGATGACAAGCACACCCATAACATGATGCAGCCACCACCATGCTTGAAAATATGATGAGCGGTACTCAGTGATGTGTACCACGGTTCTCTCATGCAATTTTATAGCATAGCCTGTAGAAAAGTTCCACAACATGGGCTTATAGGAACACTCACTCATTCCATGCATCAACCAGCTATGAGAAGCTGTCTCTCGCTGCACAACAGGTGATCTTATTCCATTCCAACTCTGAATGCCAGGGCGCTCAAGAAGTGTTTGATTCGATTTTCAATAGCATTTGCATTGATGTCAGAGTGATTAGAGGGACAATAGAGCCCTGAGTACCAGGCCACCAGCGATCATCAAAAGCATCAGAGCCCAGTTTTGCAGAAGCCTAGTTACCATGACTCAACGGTCACGTGGAAATTGACTGAGGTCATGACTCGTGACTGCCGATGTGGCGGTAATACGGTCACCGTAACAGCCCTAGTGGGGACCACACTGTTTACTATTCTTCCCTCGTGGACTGCACACCACCCTAGGGGGGATGCGTCTGTCGTCACCACCTTCCTCGTTGAAAAACAGCTTATATTTCAAAGCCATCAGACTGTTAAATCGCCATCACTAGTCAGCTATCACCCGGTTACTCAACCCGGCACCTTAGGAGGCTGCTGCCCTATATACATAGACATGGAATAATTGGTGACTTTAATAATGGAACACTAGTCACTTTAATAATGTTTACATACTGCTTTACTCATTTCATATGTGTATACTGTATTCTATTCTCCTGTATTTTAGTCAATGGCACTCCGACATTGCTCGTCATTATATTTACATATTTCTTTACTTTAGATGTGTGTGTATTGTTGTGAATTGTTAGATATTACTGCACTGTTGGAGCTAGGAACACAAGCATTTTGCTACACCCACAATAACATCTGCTAACTATGTGTATGTGAGCAATAACATCAGCTAACTATGTGTATGTGACCAATAAGATGTGATTTGATACTACCCCTAGCGGAAGTTCGAGGGGCTCTTCCTGTGATGCAGAGCCGAGAGACATTCTGAGGTTACTGCTATCTTTAGATGACGTCGTGTACACCGACGTTAGTCTGATACCCAACACTGGAAGTTTATCATTGAGTTTATCATTGTCAGTAGACCAAGTGGTACAACTGAGATAGTGGACGCCATCAACCCCATCAACCTCAGCACGGAGACAATTACTGAGCGTGACCAGCACCCCCTGTGGACCAGGGAGATGCCCTGTTAGAATGACGTAATGTTGCCGTTCAATAGTGTAGCCCGATAAGAGAGAGAACCCAGCTTGATGCCTTGGTATTCGAATCCGTGTGGGCACCAAACAGATCTTTGTCTGGTTTTATCTACCGTGTCTCACACTGCTTGCTCCTGTGACGGGGAGCAAAGCAGGTAATCGTTTATGTAGGGGGAGACTCTTAGTCCCCTGATTCAAAGAGGTGCTAAAGCCGCCTCCACACTTGCTGAATGTCAGGGGAACTTGTTACCTAAAGCCTTGCAGCGTGGTCCTACGTGATAGCTAGCCCGTGCGATGCTAGCTACTACTGGAGACTGATAAGTAGAAAACAAATTCTACTTGAAGTAAAACTTTCCTTTCGGTCAGTACTCATCGGTCGGTACTCATAGCCACGTCTGAGTGGGTAGACCATTTCAGATTGTCAGTGATGTGTACCCCTAGGAACATGAAGCTTTTCAGAGTGCGTGCTCCCTCTGCCATCTCCGGAAGTCCACGATCAGCTCCTCTGTTTTGTTGACATTGAGGGAAGAGGTTATTTTCCTGTCACCCTTCCGCCAGGGACCTCACTTCTTTCCTCTAGTCTGTCTTGTCATTGTTGGTAATCAGGCTGTTACCACTGTTAGGTCAACTACAAACTTGATTATTGAGTTGGAGTGCATGAGTGGCCATGCAGTCATGGGTGAACAAAGAGTGCAGGAGGGGGCTGAGCACACACCCTTGTGGGGCCCCTGTGTTGAGGATCAGAGTAGTGGAGGAGTTGTTGCCCATCTTCACCACCTGGGGGCGGCCCATCAGAAAGTCCAGGACCCAGTTGCACAGGGCAAGGTTCAGACCCAAGGCCCCAAGCTTAATGATGAGCTTGGAGCTATGTTATTGAAGGCTCAGCTGTAATCAATTTACAACATTGTTTAATTTTGCCTTAATTCTTATTTCCAATGACAGCCTAGGAACAGTGGGCGGCTGTCGTTCTGCCTTGTTCAGATGTTTACCTTGTCAGCTCGGGGATTCGATCTTGCAACCTTTCGGTTACTAGTCCAACGCTCTAACCACTTCACTTGTACACCGCTCTAACCACCTGCCGCCCCATTCTTACATAGGTATTCCTCGTCTAGATGGGATAGAGCAGTGTACAGTGCAATGGTGATTGCATCATCCGTGGATCTATTGGGGCAGTATGCAGGTCTAGGGTGTCGGATAAGGTGGAGGTGACATGAATGACTGAAGTGAGTGCTACGGGGTAAAAGGTTGACACGGGAGTGAAAATTAATTCCTGTCCCGTCCCGTCTGTTCATTTTTTTCCCCCCTGTACTGATCTCGCAACAGTTCTATAACCCCTGAACTCTCCTGTCCATTCCCGATAAAATGTAGTCTTGTCCCGTGCTCAGTTTTGCGTGCAGAAATATGAAGGCTATTGTGTTTGTTTAGGAAGTATTCAAAATAATTTCAGTCATGCAATAAGTGGTACGTGGTTGTCTTACCTATTTTCGTTAAATGCACTGACTGTAGGCGTGAGTCGCCTGGATAACAGTGTATTCTAAATGACCTAAATGTAGATTGATTTAGGCTGGAGGATGAGGACAGAGATCCCAGCAGGCATGACAGTAAAGTTGTTAGAAATAGAGCAGCTATGCCACTTCAGGCCACTTGTCCCACTTTCCCGGTTGGTAGCCTATTTGATTGAAGCGCAGCATTTTTTTTTACAGCATTTAAAACATCGCTCTATCCTTAGCTCTAATGTTAATGATGGGTCCTTGGCTGCAACAAGACCTTGCAATTCCTCTATTGAAGGCTTCTTCATTTAGCCTACTAATGTAGGTTGGCATCTGAGGTAGCGTAGTGACTGGCTACAACTGCAGTGAGGCGCAAGAGTGAGTCAACGGAAGGGGGAGGGGGAAATAATACATTTTTAATATATTTTTTATTAAGTAAACTATATTAAGCCTAGGCTACACAGTTGTTTTTTTTATGAAATGTTCCACCCATTACATATTTATACCGAAAAAACTTCACCTTTACAACTATTCCTGTACTGTTGATCCTGTCCCTGTCCCGTTCACTCCCATTCCTGCCAGAATCCCACAAGACCCAAGGGAGTCCTGTTCCCATGTCAACCTCTACTATTGGACGATAGTCATATAGTTCAGTTACCCTCACTTTCTTGGGTACAGGAACAATGGTGGACATCTTGAAGCAAGTGGGGACAACAGACTGCAATAGTGAGCGATTGAAAATGTCTGTAAACACTCCAGCCAGCTGGTTTAGGGATGTCTTCTGGGGCAGCAGCCTTTCGAGGGTTAACATGCTTAAAATGTCTTACTCGCGTTGGCCACGGAGAACGAGAGCTCACAGTCTATGCGAGCAGCCCGCGTCCCCGGCACTGTGTTAGCCCGCTTTCAGGTTAAGAAGATATTGAACTTGTCTGCCGGAAGCAAGACATCGGTGTCTGCGACGTGGCTGGTTTCCCCTATGTAATCCATGATCGTCTGGAGTCCCTGCCACATACGTTTGGTGTCTATCGTTTTGCCTGTTTGATTGCTTTACGGAAAGTATAACTGGACTGTTTGTATTCAACTATATTCCCAGTCACCTTGCCGTGGTTAAATGCAGAGGTTTGAGCTTTCAGTTTGGCCCTAATGCTGCCATCTATCCACATTTTTTTGGTTTGAATAGGTTTTAATCGTCACAGTGGGAAGAACACCCGGTTCTAGGTCGGGTGAACAAAAGGACTTGTGTTCCTGTACGTTACCACAATCACACCACGAGTAGTTAATCGTGAAACATACACTACCGCTCTTCTTCCCGGAGAGTTCTTTATTCCTACCTGCACAGTGTACTGAGAACCCAGCTGGCTGTATGGACAGGGACAGTATATCTGGAGAGAACCATGATTCCATGAAAGAGAGTATGGTACAGTCCCTGATGTGTCTTTGGAAGGAGATTCTCGTCCTGAGCTCATCTACTTTATTGTCCAATCTGAAAACCTCTTCTCCGCCGCCGGCGTCTTGGAGCAGCCTCTGGGATAAGTTCAATCGCCTTGGGGGGTACGAACAAAGGATCCAATTCAGGAAATTCGTATTGCTGGTGAGTTACCGCCGCTCTGATATCCAAAAGTTATTCCTGGCTGTAAGTAATAATGCAAAAAACTTTCTCGGCTAATAATGTGAGAAGAAAAAAATATATAAAAAATAATAATAATAATAATAATAATAATAATAATAATAATAATAAATGCAAAGTTGCTTAGGAACCAGAAACAAAGCGCCATCTTGCATTTAATGAGTGTGTTTCCTCCTCATCCTCCTACACTACAGCAATATGTGCATCAAACACTACTCACACACACAGAACGTCCACAACACACATTCCCACACAGTGTACAGCCAACAATTCTCTACCCAGACAAACCCACCCACGCACACAGCACCAAAATAAATACAACATCTCTACCCCTGACCAACCAATCTGGAGGAAATAAAAGATCAACTGTGTCATTGATTGCACACTGACCGGTCAATTCAATAATCAATGTGGCAGACTCTTACTAATATAATTCTGTCCGTTGTGCATTTACACAGAATTAATGTAGGCACACGAATAAGTCAAAAGACCGATAAACGGAGACAGTCACACACAGCAGAAGGGGGCTACAGAGCAAAGTTAAGGATAATGATGCTTGCAGTAGTGATATCGAGCGTGGGTGTGTGTGGCTTTTTAAAATTCAGCTGCACTACAGACTAGCGTTCATCACAATTCTTCCACTGCAGAGAAAATTATAGGTTTGAGGAAGTCTGTGGGAGGCTGATGCCGGAGAGAAGAAATTCCAGACGCTTCTCGGTCTCTGAAACGTGCTTAGATTCGAATGTGTATTTAGTATTGTGTGTGTGTATTAGTGTATATGTACTGTTCTTGAGCGGATAGATGCATAGGTGGGGGGGGGGGCTTGACTCGGCGCCCAAACTCCCTCTTCATAACCATCAAAACACTACACTCTGTGCTACTGTGGCAGCTGATTATATTCAGTACCATATCTACAGTTCTGGGTTGGTTAAAAACATGTTTATCTCACTAAGAAGAACAGGACAAAAATCAGTGTTGTTTTTAAGAGCGAGAGAGAAGGGTTCAAATCTCCTTGAATGCTTGGTTGGTTGGGGCTGAGGACTGGAGCCTGATGGTGAGGTGAGGCTTTCGGTTGGTCTATGGAGGGAAGCTGCTAGGAGAACAGCCAAAGCACGGGGGAGGATTCAATCTTGAATGCACAGTATTCACAGCTTTGCCTGCGTGGGCTGGTGGCTCCCAGTCCTCCTCCTCCTCCTCACTACACTACAGCACTTAGGTTTTTTTTTAGGTGTGTGTGTGTGTCCTCCTCGTCCTCCTCTTCGCTACACTACCGGCCCCGCTTCAAATCAAAGCCTCTTAAAAGAGTGAGACAGAGAAACACATAGAGAGAGAAAGAAAGCAAATCCTCAAACAACATTCTTAGCCATGTGTGGGGATGAAGAAATAACATTATTTTGAAATCAAAGGTTCTTCACACCAAAACATTATGTTGGGGCCTTCACCTTCAGATGCTACTGAGAAATAATGATGTGAAATACCTTTCCTTTTCTATCCATGCCCTGTGAGGTATGATGAGTTGGGCGGTAACCATTGACAACCCTGACCTTCACATGAATGTTGCTGGGAGGACAGAGTTCGGACACTGGTCCAATGTATTCTCAGCGTATAGCATTTCAAACATATTCTCTGTCATTTCAACACACACAGGAGAAAGAAGACCGAGTCACAGCACACCAGCGGTTATGAAATGTGTTTAAGGCTGTTCCTCCTCTTAAATAAAAACGTTCTGTCACAACATTTATTGATGCCCTTTCTGACAGCTAGCAATGTTTCCTACCTATATTACAGCTAACCAACCAACCGACTAATGAATGAATGAAATATATCTATATATCAATAGCTCTTTATAAATCTGTCTCTTTCAATCCCTTTCAATGTTTCAGTGACGCCTGAAAAGGATGCCCGGAATAGCTGTGCGAGCATATTTTGTCTGTGTCCCTGTGCCGTGCTTTGCCACCCACCCACACATGTCAAGACAATGAGCTGGGTGCATCATTATGTTAGCTGACAACAGTGTTCACAACCCGTGCTGAGTTGCGGCTAGGGTTGGGCTGTATGCAGATTTTCAAACCGTTCCTGTCCCATACCGGTGTATACGGTTTTAACGGCAGTGCACACAACTGCCGCTATTTACCCCAAAAATTCAAATGATATATATACAGTGGGGCAAAAAAAGTATTTAGTCAGCCACCAATTGTGCAAGTTCTCCAACTTAAAAAGATGAGAAGCCTGTAATTTTCATCATAGGTACACTTCAACTATGACAGACAAAATGAGAAGAAAAAAATCCAGAAAATCCCATTGTAAGATTAATGAATTTATTTGCAAATTATGGTGGAAAATAAGTATGCAGATTGCAGACCTAGTGAATGACCTGCAGAGAGCTGGGACCAAAGTAACAAAGCCTACCATCACTAACACACTACGCCGCCAGGGACTCAAATCCAGTGCCAGACGTCTCCCCCTGCATAAGCCAGTACATGTCCAGGCCCATCTGAAGTTTGCTAGAGAGCATTTGGATGATCCAGAAGAAGATTGGGAGAATGTCATATGGTCAGATGAAACCAAAATATAACTTTTTGGTAAAAACTCAACTCGTCATGTTTGGAGGACAAAGAATGCTGAGTTGCATCCAAAGAACACCATACCTACTGTGAAGCATGGGGGTGCAAACATCATGCTTTGGTGCTGTTTTTCTGCAAAGGGACCAGGACGACTGATCCGTGTAAAGGAAAGAATGAATGGGGCCATGTATTGTGAGATTTTGAGTGAAAACCTCCTTCCATCAGCAAGGGCATTGAAGATGAAACGTGGCTGGGTCTTTCAGCATGACAATGATCCCAAACACACCGACCGGGCAACGAAGGAGTGGCCTAGACAGTCTCCAGATCTCAACCCCATAGAAAATATTTTGGAGGGAGTTGAAAGTCCGTGTTGCCCAGCAACAGCCCCAAAACATCACTGCTCTAGAGGAGATCTGCATGGAGGAATGGGCCAAAATACCAGCAACAGTGTGTGAAAACCTTGTGAAGACTTACAGAAAACGTTTGACCTCTGTCATTGCCAACAAAGGGTATATAACAAAGTATTGAGATAAACTTTTGTTATTGACCAAATACTACTTTTCCACCATAATTTGCAAATAAATTCATAAAAAATCCTACAATGTGGTTTTCTGGATTTTTTTTCTTCTCATTTTGTCTGTCATAGTTGAAGTGTACCTATGATGAAAATTACAGGCTTCTCATCTTTTTAAGTTGGAGAACTTGCACAATTGGTGGCTGACTAAATACTTTTTTTGGTTACTACATGTTTCCATGTGTGTCATATCTCTCATAAATAAATACATAAATAAATAAATAAATAAATATAGAGAGCGGGCGAGACAGAGATATGATATACACACATACATTACCAGTCAAAAGTTTTAGAACACCTACTCATTCAAGGGTTTTTCTTTATCTTACTATTTTCTACATTGTAGAATAACAGTGAAGACAACAACACTATGAAATAACACACATGGAATCATGTAGTAATCAAAAAAAAGTGTAAAACAAATCATAATACATTTTAGATTCCTTAAATTAGCCACCCTTTGCCTTGATGACAGTGTCGCACACTCTTGGCATTCTCTCAACCAGCTTCATGAGGTAGTCATTTCAGTGAAATACGGAACTGTTCGGTATTTTATCTAACGGGTGCAACCCTACGTCTAAATATTCTTGTTACATTACACAACCTTCAATGTATGTCATACGTACGTAAAATTGTGGCAAATTAGTTTGCAATGAGCCAGGCGGCCCAAACTGTTGCATATACACTGACTCTGCGTGCAATGAACGCAGGAGAAATGACACAATTTCACCAGGTTAATATTGCCTGCTAAACTGGATTAGTAGTTATAACTAGTGATTATGATGATTGATTGTTTTTTATAAGATAAGTTTAATGCTAGCTAGCAATTTACCTTGGCTTCTACTGCATTCGCGTAACAGGCAGGCTACTCGTGGAGTGCAATGGTTAGAGCGTTGGACTAGTTAACTGTGCGGTTGCAAGATTGGAACCCCTAAACTGACAAGGTAAAAATCTGTCGTTCTGCCCCTGAACAAGGCAGTTAACCCACAGTTCCTAGGCAGTCATTGAAAATAAGAATGTGTTCTTAACTGACTTGCCTAGTTAAATAAAAGGTATAAAAAAAATAATCAGAAATCGGCGCCAAAAAAAATACAGATTTCCGATTGTTATGAAAACTTGAAAATCGGCCCTAATTAAATCGGCCATTCCGGTTTATCGGTCGACCTCTAGTAGAAACAGTAAAAAATAAAGGAAAACCCTTTGAATGAGTAGGTGTGCAAACTTTATATAGGTACATTTTTGATGTTGGACGCACAAAAATCATTTTAAACGGCAGGGATCTTGAACCAGGAACTGATTGATTGCGTTAACCTATCATTTTTATCTTGCAATCTGGCCACTAGCGAAGTTACCAAACCAAACATAGCTGGAGCCCTGAACGGAAATTATTTTATATATCTGGTACAACTTAGAGTTAAAAGCAGTGGCGTAGCACACACCCAACCAAGCTATTGTTGACGCTATTGAAATTGATACCGTTAGCATTTCAAAATACCCCGGTATACCGCCCAAGCCTAGATGCGGCACTACAAATCAGGAGGAATCCTATAATTACTAGCACATCCTCTTCATGCACTTAACATAGAGATCTACAACAGCAGCTTGTCTGGGAGACACGGTGCTACGGAAATGCAGGTCACACTATCAACAATAGGCATCAGGCGCAGTCATTTATTATAATGTGGTTATAATGCATCATAAGACTTAGGCATCAATGACCACTTTAGAATGTTTTATTATTATCTCATGAAATCCTGACAAATAACAGCTACTTTCAATCAGTACTAATTGTAAATTATAAACATTATAAAAGGCTTATACCTGAAGTATTACAAATATGCATATTAGTATTCATGTATGATCCACTGAGGATGCTTTGTATGGATCACATGATAAAAAAACAGTTAATACTAAACCAAAAAATATAAACGCAACATGCAACAATTTCTAAGATTTTACTGAGTTACAGTTCATTTAAAGAAATCAGTCAATTGAAATAAATTCATTCGGCCCTAATCTATGGATTTCACATGACTGGGAATACAGATATACATCTGTTGGTCACAGATACCTTTAAAAAATGTAGGGGCGTGGATCAGAAAAGCAGTCAGTATCTGGTGTGACTACCCTTGCCTCTTCTTCGCATAGAGTTGATACGGCTGTTGATTGTGGCCTGTGGAATGTTGTCCCACTCCTATTCAATGGCTGTGCGAAGTTGCTGGATATTGGCGGGTACTGGAACACGCTGTCCTACACGTCGATTCAGAGCATCCCAAACATGCTCAATGGGTGACATGTCTGGTGAGTATGCAGGCCATGGAAGAACTGGGACATTTTCAGCTTCCGGGAATTGTGTACAGATCCTTGGGGCCGTGCATTATCATGTTGAAACATGAGGTGATGTTGGCGGATGAATGGCACGACAATGGGCCTCAGGATCACGGTATCTCTGTGCATTCAAATTGACGTCGATGAAATGAAATTGTGTTGGTTTTCCGTAGCTTATGCTTGCTCATACTATAAACCCACCGCAACCATGGGGCACTCTGTTCACAACGTTGACATCAGCAAACCGCTCGCCAACAAGACGCCATCTGCCTGGTACAGTTGAGAACCGGGATAAATCCGTGAAGTGCACACTTCCCCAGCGTGCCAGTGGCCAGCGAAGGTGAGCATTTGCCTACTGAAGTTGGTTACGACGCCGAACTGTGGTCAGGTCAAGACCCCGGTGAGGACGACAAGCATGCAGATGAGTTTCCCTGAGATGGTTTCTGACAGTTTGTAGAAAATCCTTGGTTGTGCAAACAAACAGTTTCATCAGCTGTCTGGGTGGCTGGTCTCAGACAATCTTGCAGGTGAAGAAGCCGGATGTGGAGGTCCTGGGCTGGCGCGGTTACCGTGTTCTGCAGTTGTGTGGCCAGTTGGGCGTACTTCCAAATTCTCTAAAACGACGTTGGAGGCGGCTTATGGTAGAGAAATTAACATTAAATTGGCAATATCTCTGGCAATAGCTCTGGTGGTCATTCCTGCAATCAACATGCCAATTGCACGCTCCCTCAAAACTTGAGACATCTGTGGCATTGTGTTGTGTGACAAAACTGCACATTTTAGAGTTGCCTTATATTTTCCCCAGCACAAGGTGCACCTGTGTAAGTATCATGCTGTTTAATCAGCTTGTTGATATGCCACACCTGTCAGGTGGATGGATTATCTTGGAAAATGAGAAATGCTCCCTAACAGGAATGTAAACAAATTTGTGCACAGCATTTGAGATAAATATGCTTTTTGTGTGTATGGAACATTTCTGGGATCTTTTATTTCAGCTCGTGAAACCAACACTTTACATGTATTGTTTATATTTTTGTTCAGTATAAACATGCAAATCAAATTCAACACTCCAAATGGTATTCATATGAATTAGAGCCCTGGCTGTTGCGTAATTCTTTTCAGAATGGAAAAGGCTCTTGGTTCCAGCTGCCCATTTAGTGGTGTATTACATGCTGCGTTCAGGGTTGTTATGGTGGTGCCTTGGAAACGTGGCACATCTGTGAATGATAACAATCCTCAACCATCTCGAAAAGAGGAGCGGAGACTAATTTGGTTTCACTTAATTAGTTCCATAGGTGACTGACAGTACTGATACACTATGCTGTAAGTCACTCACACATACTCTCTCTCTCTCTCTCTCTCTATGGCGTAGCCTTTGTGGCGACATTACGTTAAATGATTAAAAACAATTATCATGGCCTAGGGTGAGTGATGGGCGAATAACAGCAGAGGACAGATTGGAAAATATATAAATAAATGTGATGTCCAGAGCCTCCGTTCAATTCCGTCTCTAATGACATCTGAATATCAAAGACACCAAAATCAACAGATGCTTAATTCCGTATTCCTCCGTCCTCCATAAAGAATCAAATTGAATAACCCCCAAAACAATCTAGTGAACACTCTAAGGCATCTATCCCACCAAGATGACATGGCATTA
Source organism: Oncorhynchus mykiss (assembly GCF_057628025.1). Lineage (NCBI taxonomy): Eukaryota > Metazoa > Chordata > Actinopteri > Salmoniformes > Salmonidae > Oncorhynchus > Oncorhynchus mykiss. The sequence continues at coordinate 14,531,359 of NC_143049.1, forward strand.
CCCTGTCTATTATATTCTTAATGACGGGTATCATCATAATCATCATCATGTCCCATAGCACCACCAGGACTGACATTTCCTGACTCCAACACTGTATTACTCACAGTGACTGACAGTCAAGGTGATTTAACCAGAAAAGAACATGGTGAAACCAACAAAAGTGACTGTATTCTGGCAGGTCAGAAGACTTTATCCTAAGAGGGCGTAACGCATAACATGGTACCAGTAAGGAAGTTGCTGCTCACTAAAAGATTGTTGCTGCTATGTGATTATAATCTGATTGGAACTGAAATGTGATTATAATGCTGCTTTTTTTTAGGAATTACCATATCAATGTTATGCCATCAGTAGTTTTCAAATTCATATGCTGATGTCAAAAAGACCTTATGCTTCAGGACAGTAAAATCGCTGTCGTCACAGACAGTCTTACAGAGGACAGTGACATTGATGAGAACATTGACATCATGGACAGAATGGTACCGGTCATGTGGCTAGTAGTACACACTAAAACAACATTTCATTTCGTAGGCTACTCTCAGTAGAGTCACTTAAAGTATTATTATTTCAGTGACTACAGAAAAGGGCAGTATTTTTCTTATCAAATAAACCAACAAAAAGAAGAGAAATCGAATTTGTTAGCTAAATAAATAAATTAGGAGTTCAAAGGGACGAACAGCATTAGTATCCTGAGAAGATCATAAACCCGGCCGTGTCTCTCTAGTACACCATTCCTGTGTACTCAGACAAGAGAGAGAAAAGCATGTGTCACGCCCTGACCTTAGAGATCCTTTTTGTCTCTATTTTGGTTTGGTCAGGGCGTGAGTTGGGGTGGGCATCCTATGTTTTGTGTTCTATGTTTTCTATTTCTGTGTGTTTGGCCCGGGGTGTGGTTCACAATCAGAGGCAGCTATCGTCTATCGTTGTCTCTGATTGAGAACCATACTTAGGTAGCCTTTTCCCACCGGTGTTTTGTGGGTAGTTGTTTTCTGTTTTTGTGTCTGCACCAGACAGAACTGTTTCGGTTTCGTTCTCTTTGTTATTTTAGTTATTTCAGTGTTCAGTTCAAATAAACGTATGAACACGTACCACGCTGCACCTTGGTCCTCTCCTTCCAAGAGCCGTTACAGCATGAGGATGAATTTCCTTTCGGGAATTTTGCTTCATATCTTCTGACAATCGTCGAAAAATAATCAAATCAAACTCCTTTTCCCAGGAAACATCCTAGACCTAAAAGAGACAACATCAGAAAATCTAAAACCGCTTGAATCAACAAACAAACAAAAAATGTTTTGGGCGGGCGGGCTGTCGGGATTCAATTGTTCCAAATGCTGACCAGAGTAGTCGGCTGTATTGCATTGGAGGGAGAGGTGATGTCCCCTTGGGTGGTGTCAAAGCATAGCCAGTTTAATGGAAGCACAGAGCCGCTGTGCCAAAGAGACTTATGTTATACACTGCGCTGCTCCAAGGCAGGGCACAACACCGAGACCGACAGCTGCCATAGAGGCTATATTCCACTGTCCATTCTAGCATAGGCCTACTACTTAGAATGAGCAAACTATTGGGCACGCATGCTAAGTGGCATGCTAATGTGGACGTGCTTCTACACCTGCATTGCTTGCGGTTTGAGGGTTTTAGGCTGGGTTTCTGTTACAGCACTTTGAGATATCAGCTGATGTACGAAGGGCTTTATAAATACATTTGATTGAAATTTGATTGATTAAGACAAAGAGTTGCGAATCCACAGAGCCACACTGGTCATAGTAAAGACGTGCCGCCGGTATGTTGACCCCTATATATGTAAATGAGGAAACTATTTTGCTCTGCACTGTAAGTGTATGTAGACTATTTGGTATTATGGGTCCACCTGAATTTGTTTGATGATGACATGCCGCGGGAACAAATTGCCTGCTGGGGGACAATAAAGCAGGGCTCTACAGAGAGAAAATGTGCTGCACTGAAGATACCAAGCTCCACACACACACACACACACACACACACACACACACACACACACACAGAACCTTTGAACACATTCAATGCCACTGATGTGATATGCTGGACAAGTAAAACACTACTTAGTCTACCCATAATGCCTTATTTGACATGTCATCACCTCCTACATATACTCTTGGGTCCAATCTCTGGTAACTTTTACCCAACAGTTTTTTATATTTCACTGAAGCGTAGTGTGCACACGCACACACTCCCGCAGACGCAAACACACACACAGTGATCCTCTTTCCCACAGCAACCCGGAGGGAGCGAGACGGGCTAACGAGAAGAGATGTTGGGCCACGGGAAAAAACCTTAGGAAGCAGAAATTAGATCAGAACCTCTCTCTCTTCAACCCCCCCCCCCCCCCCCTTAATACACCTCTCTCCATCCTCCCCTTAATTCCTCTTCCCTCCATCCTACCAGTCTGATGAATACTGCATCAGCAGCACCTCGGGAGAAGGGGAGGAGAACTGTTCTTGACTTTCACTAGATCATTAAGAACTGCCTATCAGCCCAAACCCAAAAGAAATATCCAACCAACTTTATCACAATTAAAAAGAACTACCAACCCAAACCAGAAAAGACGTCTACCTAGCCGACTTCATGAGCAATATGCTATTTCTACGCCGTCCAGCCCCCTTCAAGAGAGAGATGAGATTGAATAGCGCGACTCTGTTCTGTAATCTAAGCGTGATAGAGAACTGCAGCAGACATTCTAGAAGAATGACTCCTTGTATTCAGGGAGGCCTGGGAAGCCCGATGCACCGCCTGTGTCAAGACAGCAGGGATCGTTTCAGCTGTTTTTACTCCGGCATCTTCACAGGTCACGTGGTTATGGGCCATTGGTACCACCACACTGCTGTCGTGGGATATTTCTGGGTCTCTGCCGGGATGCTGGGCAAGAGGGCAGAGATGGGTGTGAGGGCACATGTTGGGAGGACAAACCAAACCATGGAAGGTACAGTACTGTAGCACTTCCACCCTGCACCACTAGGGACTAACGGTAGAAAGATGCAGTGCCCAAGCATAATTGGGACACCAACCCAATTACAGTACTTTGCTTTCTGCTTGCGTAGCCAAACCAGGGGCCAATCTAGTAAAGTGAAATGTTCAGAACATTGCCGATATAAATGCTATGTGCTAAATAGAGCAGAAATCATGACGGCTTACAAACCATGACAAATAATCAGGCTCGTGTTCTGTAGCGCACACTAGGTATTACAAAAATCACTGTTCCTTTTAGTCAAGTTTAGGTAGGTAGCAGCCCACCTCTCTGTTTCAAAACGTTTTGTCCCATTTCATGCCTACTGAACACGGCCCAGGTGCTGCTTAAAGTGATGAGAAGTGAAGTGGGGGATAAGTGGTTAATAAGTGGCAGTGCTGTGGCTAGCCCACCGTTGTTTCTACATATTCCCCTCGGCAGTATTGTCTGTGACCGCTGGGCTGAATGCTGAAATGTGCATGCCAATGAGATGAGCACAGTGGTTGTGTCAGTCTCACAGAAGGACGCCTCATGTCATGGCAGAGAGAGCAACAGCTGCAGGCCCACTGGCGGGCAGGCTGGCAGGCGTCACCCCACACTGACCCTACCTCAACAGCTTCTCTCTCTCTCTCTCTGCAGTGTGCCCCCACCCAACCCCGACAGCCATTTTCTGCATGCCCCAGTCAGTCAGAGGACCGCTGGCATCACCCCGTCTGAACCCCTTCCCACCACAGGCACACACCCGACAGCGTGCGCTCCACTGCACCCCATCCTGACAACCTCTCTCTCTCTCTCTCTGCGTGCCATGCCCCAGACAGTCAGTCAGAGGACTGCTAGGCTGGTGGCCTAATCAAGACAGAGAGAGCAAAGAACATCATTAAATACAATAAAACTCTCTATAGGCTTTTACTCCATACTTCCTCGAACTTTGAAAGTATGGAATCACTATCAAGAGTTATCGGCCTAGATGACAACTTGCTCCGAATCCTGTGCCAACTTGATTTCAAACTTCAGCAACAGAAAAGAGCTAGGGGTGTTCAGAGTTCCCATTCCTTTAAGGACAGATACTCAATAAGATTGGTGTATAAGAGTAATATGCCCACTGGAAAAATATGTTTGGCCATTTACAGTCGCTTCTGAAAAACCTTGACTCATGGCACATCCGAGCCAAGACGCGACAGTCACAGACAGCAGACGTTTTCAATCAGTTTTCAAGAGATAAAACTAGACTGACCGTGAATATCTACTGCTCCATTGAAAGGGTTAGTAGCAGGGGAGAGGAGACACAGCCTCTCGTGAAGTCTTTGCTCAGCATACCGTACAACAAAGAAGTCAAATAATGTTCACGCCATTATTTTGCTGGCTTGTTTTCAGCAATCTAGTGCACCAGGTACCAGTGACTTGGTCGGCTGAATTTAAAATAGCAGTTAACACCCAAAATTATTTACGTCCCATGCCATCTGTGTCGCGCCTCCTAAAGTATGTGTCAATCCCAAATGAATTTGAAAGATATGCATAATCTTGAATACAAAAATTGCGTATATTTTTCGCCATTATTTTCAGATTGGGGCATATTGCTTTATCTACCTAAACAGATGGCATGGGATGTGGACTCCTCTAGATATAACGTGGGTATTGTGATCTGAAAACATCTGGCTTCCTTGGATTTCGCAATGAACCATCACATCAATATCGAAGACCATCTTTTTTTTAGGTTGCAACATTGCCACCGTCACCAATTAACAGTCTGAACTGTTGAACCCGGTCACCCAATATCTGGTGATAACAAGACAGGAAAGACGAGGGACAATGAAAGAGAAATGAGTGACGATTTCAACGTCGGGATCATCATCACTGCCACAGCCTACTATTGTGTCGCTGCTCATATGTGAATTGGGACTAATCTAAATTCATTTTGTTCCGATAATGGAGTATAATTATCCTGGTGATGATAACGTGCGTGCTCCATGCTCTCGAGTGGCTCAAGGCCAAGAATAAGCTCTTAGAAAATGGCAGGTAATGGAGCCCCAGTGCAGGTCAGTGATTGAACACCTGTTTTGTCTACGGTGGCCGTGGTGACAGAGATACGTTTTTTTTCCTAGGTTGCGGGAATGACCTCCGGGGAAGGGTCATCTGATGATCTCATGACCGTATTTGACGAAAAGCAGCTCATATACACCAAACGCTCACCAAGGCGTGAACGGACTGGGCGTGTGTGTACATTGGGAAAGAAACTACATGCAAAGATGATCACATATCCTCTCAAAATGATCTCGGATGCCTCGTATCGACAGCGATGCGTTTGGTTACTCACGTCTAATGCATTTCAAACACGAAGACAAGTCAGGTGGTGAAACGCTTGGTCATTGGTCAGCGGCTTTCACAGTATAGGCCTAGACTTATGGCTAGTGTAGTTGCCATTCTGAATCGGAGTCCCTTGAAAAAGGTTTAGTTCAGAGTACTTCTTCCACAACAATGAACAGTGACACCAGGCCACTATACACCACTTCAATAGATCTGAAACAAAAAAAAGACCCATTCACTTTACTTTCTCTCTCCTCCATTGTCGTGGAATTAGGCTAAGAGCTAGCTAGTCAAAGACTTGGTACGGTTGTGTTATTGGGGGGGGGGGGGGGGGGGGGGGGGGGTCAGTGACCCCGCATGGACTCATCTGACTACTCTAAGAACAAAAGGCAGGTACATGGGGACAGAGAGAGAGAGAAAGAGGGAGGCAGCGAGCAAATTGTTATCCACGCGTACACACTGCGCTGCCTACCAGTTTCACAGGTGACTCAACGTCTCCCGCTGCTAGTCAGCGGCATCGCAGGTCAACTGCATAGAAATATGAGCATGAGGAATTCCCACTTCTATATCAGCAAACATTGACCTGGAATAGCTGAATCATTGTTTTCACCGTGGGATGAAATAAGTGATGTGAGTCAGCTAGAATGGCCCATGTTAAATGCATATGCACATTAAAAAACACAAGTCACTGCAAATCATGACAGTCCCGAGGAGATGAAAACTGACAGTCACAATCACCAAGTGAGAGGGTAAGGAACCAGCACTTCACAGTTTCACTTTGGGTTTTTTGAAAAGATCCCTTTTCAAACTACAGAAATAGGTGACACTGGGAAAAAAAACAAGTATAGTGGCAGTGTGGCACACATCGTAGCCTTTTGCAGCAGTGCAGAAGAGACCAACCCGATATGATCCAGAGAAAATAACTTCAAAATCATAGCAGCATCTCCAGCCCGCTTACAGGCTCCCAGAGGGGAGGACAGCTGAGCCGAGGAGGGTAGACAAATAGCTAATCTGACATTAGTCAACGCTTGAACACTGTGACACAATAAACGGAGGCGATCCAGCTAAATCCCAACGTAAGCGCTGTCTGCCCACGTGAGCACAGAGCCAAAGCACGACAAAACAACACGCTTTCTGCAGTGGTTCTAGAATGGTCTCTCCCTACATACAGCTGGATAGCAGCCAGTCTAAGTTTGGAATCAGAGCATCGTTCAGGAAGATGATGCTCTAATAGGACTGCATCAAAGGTGGACCAGTGGTGTTGTTACACACTAACCAGAAGGTGTCGCTGTTGCTACATGCAATTATTATTTTTATCACATTGTTCAGTTACAAATACAGCACATTTCCTCCTAAAGAAGGACAATGATGTTTAATGGCAGTTCTAGGAAATCTTAAGAATGACTTCAGCCTAAATCAGGGTGACAGGGAGGGTTTGTTCACAGCATTTCTCTGTACGTGGGATAATTAGGTGTCAGTCAGACACCCCTAACTAGCAGAAGTAAGGAACACATTCCAGTCAGGATGAAAGAAAGCTAGGGATCCATTCTTTTTTTTTGAATCTCCCATCTCACAGACATCACCTAATCCATTAAATAAGGGAATATAATATTGTGCTCAACAGTATTCCATGGTAACTACCATCACATTATTAGCGCCACACAAGTAGATGAAATATAAAGAAAGTGTATTATTAAAGCATATTTTTTTGGTTAATTACTGTTTAGTTTATCAAATCATACAGACGACTCAATGTACAATACAGAGTCCACAAAATAGCTAAAATCTTGCCTGTTCACGTCATTCCTTTGCTTTGCCCTGAGCGGGCGAGTGACAGAGATGACATAACAGGCTCATCAGTGGGGTACGGTACGGCTAGCCCACGCACCCCATCCACAATCCTCAGCAGCCAGCCCTCAGTGGATTGGCCTAGGGTGAATCTCGACAGTATTTCCTTGAGTCCTTCCGTCCTCTTTGCTTGTCTCCTTCTCAAAACACAATGGAGGAGAAGATCTGAGGAGATGATCAATGGATCTTCTGCTCCAATGTGTTTAGAGAGGGAGAGTTAGCCTAAAACCAAAATGTTCTCAAAAGTTAGGATTCAAACAAAATAGCAGAGGAAGACCGCTTAGCTGAAGAAGGAAAAAAAAGGAGCAAAAATAAACATTTATTACCATGAATAATCACATTCTGTAACGGGAAGATGTTCCAAACGTCTCAGTGTTTCAATGCAAATCATTTTGGATGATGAGCGTAGCTGTGCATTGTTAAACAGAATGTCTCTCACCATATATAATGAACAAAAATATAAAGTAGTGTTAGCCCCATGTTTCATGAGCTGAAATAAAATATCCCAGAAATGTTGAATAGTCACAAAAAGCATATTTCTCTCATTTTTGGGGGGCACAAATTTGTTTACGTCGCTGTTAGTGAGAATTTCTCCTTTTCCAAGATAAGTACAGGAGTGGTGTGTGTTTCAAATAGGACATGAATCAGCTACCAAAATCAGCTAACACGCCAACATGGAACATGGGGGCCGGGAGAATGCTGAGAAATGCTTTAAAAAAATAAATAAAAGAGAGCCAACCTTTTCATTTAAGTGCTTCATTGACACACAATGACGTTTTCACAAACCACCGCTAACTTCCACAATCCGCACCCTGAATAACTACAGCAGGTGTGTGGTGACACTGTATGTGGCATATCGCAAATGTTGTGACTGTACTCCGATTGTGTTCGTTTGAGGGGGTGGAGGCGGGGCTGGGGGTGGAGGGGTCACCCGTGCATCTTCGCCGTTGGTTGGTCCCTGTGTGGCATGCCGTGCGCCAATCGTCCGTGCCTGCCTCCACTCCAACAGCCCCTACTGACTCCTGCACACCCACTCACCCCTTCTTTCCGACATCCACCCGGCCAACAGACAGAGAACCTGTTGCCTAGGCAACCCCAAAGCACTCACATCTACTCTGTCTGAGAGTGAAAACAAAAAATGTCAATATCTTATTTGTTTAACCATGTATTTTTCATTCATCTCCCTTTCATCCTGTCCAGCCATCCATGTAGGCTATTAAGCCCTCCCCTTCCTCAATACTACTTTCATCCGATTCCCCCCCCCCCCCCCTCCATCTGTCCACTACCCTCTTTATGTGGATTCCATCGAAGCAGACACACTTACAACGTAGACTCTTCTGCTCTATAAACCTCAATGTTTATACTGATTGTCACAGTGACTGATTGTCACAGTTAAACGGATCTGTTTTCTCCGTCAAGGCTCAACCTAGAGAATGTTCCTCCGTCTGAGGGTTACGGCATGGACAGATAATGCTGATTTGTCCATTTCCACTGCAGTGCACCCGTCAGTCCCCGCAACAGCTCCCTTTCCTCCAGCGTCCATCCAGGTCTATCCAGCCATTTTGCTTTGTGTCAGAGTTGTGCCTGCGGGTGTCAACCCACAATGACAACGCTGTAATGAAGTTTGGAAGGGGATATGACGGGGGGAATGTGAACTGCATCGACGGTGTTCAATGGGCCAAATCAGAAATCTATTCATTGAGGGATAAAATAGGAATTCATGGAAGACTGAAAAGGAACACGCTTAAAATTCTACAGAAAGGAAACCTAATGTACTGCTTAATGAGGCTCATTTACATGTTTTAGTGATTGTTGATGCTCACAGTTAAACTGATGGGTCCTGCTAATTTCCTAATTCCTCTGTGTCAGAGAAATAAAGAACCACAGCAAACAGAAACAGAAACCCATACATCAACTGTGTGTGTGTGTGTGTGTGTGCGTGTCACAGCAAACCTACTGCTGGAGGCTGATGCTGCATGCATCAATGCCGTTAAGAGGGTGTGTGACACACACACACACAGCCTTTGCTGCACATAGAACAGCAGGAATGTTGCCCGCAAAAGAAAAAAGGATGCTAACATAAAACCAAGCTACCATAGAAATGTACCTGGAAGAAGGTGACACACACACACACACGCACACACACACACTTAGTACTATCCTCTGACCTATATGGATTACATGTATGCAGGTATGCAGGTCTTTCTCAGTATTTCATTAGCAGTGTATTTCTTTCCTTCTCGTCTCAACCCTCCCTGCATTCAGAGAGATGCTGCCACGCTCTGAACAACCGCCCACGTCCACCCTCACAGAGAAAGAAAGAGACGGAGAGAGAGAGAGAGCGAGAGAATGAGAGAGAGGGTGGAAGAGCCGGAAGTGCTTTCACAGTAAGAGTGCAAAAAAAATACACAATAGGGACACAAGGTTTATTCCTCCATGCTGTGCTCCTAACGAATGACAGCACGAGGGTGTGCACAAAACACACACACACACACGGTCAAGTGTGTGTATGCCAGGTGTTGTTTGTAGTGGACATGGTTAAAGGGCTGAAATTACAGATAAATACACACGGGATATAATTGTGTTGTGGATTCCAGTGGACACCTGATGGGTGAATGCTCACTGTCATGTATTGTCATGTTGTGTCTTGTTTCTGTCCTTTCCCTTCACCCTGTCTCCCTCTGCTGGTCGTTATTAGGTTACCTTTTCTCCCCCTCTTTCCCCCAGCTGTTCCTTGTCTCCTCCTAACTACCTCGTCACCCCTTTTCCCACCTGTTCCCTTTTTCCCTCTGATTAGTCCTCTATATCTCTCTCTGTTTTTGTTCCTGTCTTTGTCGGATTCTTGTTTGTGTTATTCATGCCTGAACCAGACTATCGTCATGTTTGCTGCAACCTTGTCCTGTCCTGTCGGAATCTGCCGGTCCATCTGAGCCTACGTTTGTTTTGTTATTAAAGAAGCTCTGTTTACGTTAATTCGCTTTTGGGTCCTCCTTCACGCACCGTAACACTCACACTGTTTACTGTACACCTCAGTTTGTAATAGCTCAATAGATTAAATATCTACAAAAAAAAAATATATATATATATATATAAACCGCTGTTTGTTTGCTTGCCAGACCCCTACAAGACACGGGTACTTTTGGGTCCTCAGGGCACATAGCTACAACAATATTGATTGTGTTGAAAAGAATAGCAGAGCAGCTGAGGTATAGGTAGTTTCTCCGTGGTATACTGTAACATATTGTAGGAATCTCCACTTCCTTCATCTATAGGTTCTTCCTACTGTACATCTCGGTCTTGACAACAACAACAAACAAAAAAAAATCAACAAAAACCCTCAAGAGGAATATGTAAAGTACTCTCAAATACCAAACAGCTGAAAAATATACTTGGCTGCAAATCTTCTAATTTTAAAGGAATTCCTTGAAAGGAAGAACATCAAGAAACTATGACAACAGTCAAGTAAAATGCCAAGGTTTAAAAACACCAAAACAATTATGTTTCCTCCCACCATCCTTCTGTTAAGACTTCAGATCCCAGAGCAGAGGAGGAGATGAGGGCACTATAGGGACTGTGTGGAAGCAGGAACAGTAGCTCAAAAACAGGTTTGTCTGGATAGGGATACATACAGTTGAAGTCAGAAGTTTACATACACTTAGGTTGGAGTCATTAACTCGTTTTTCAACCACTCCACAAATTTCTTGTTGACAAACTATAGTTTTGGCAAGTCGGATAGGCCATCTACTTTGTGCATGACAAGCCATTTTTCCAACAATTGTTTACAGACAGACTATTTCACTGTATCACAATTCCAGTGGGTCAGAAGTTTACATACACTAAGTTGACTGTCCCTTTAAACAGCTTGGAAAACTCCAGAAAATGATGTCATGGCTTTAGAAGCTTCTGATAGGCTAATTGACATAAGTTGAGTCAATTGGAGGTGTACCTGTGGATGTATTTCAAGGCCTACCTTCAAACTCAGTGCCTCTCTGATTGACATCATGAGAAAATCCAAATAAATCAGCCAAGACCTCAAAAAAAAGTGTAGACCTCCACAAGTCTGGTTCATGGTTGGGAGCAATTTCCAAACGCCTGAAGGTACCACGTTCATCTGTATAAACAATAGTACGCAAGTATAAACACCATGGGACCACGCGGCCGTCATACCGCTCAGGAAGAAGATGTCTCCTAGAGATGAACATACGTTGGTGCGAAAAGTGCAAATCAATCCCAGGACAACAGCAAAGGACCTTGTGAAGATACTGGAGGAAACAGGTAAAAAAGTATTTATATCCACAGTAAAACAAGTCCTATATCGACATAACCTGAAGGGACGCTTATCAAGGAAGAAGCCACTGCTCCAAAACCGCCATAAAAAATCCAGACTATGGTTTGCAACTGCACATGGGGACAAAGATTGTACTTTTTGGAGAAATGTCCTCTAGTCTGATGAAACAAAAATAGAACTGTTTGGCCATAATGACCATCGTTATGTTTGGAGGAAAAGAGGGAGTCTTGCAAGCCAAAGAACACCATCCCAACCGTGAAGCACAGGGTGGTAGCATCATGTTGTGGGGGTGCTTTGCTGCAGAAGGGACTAGTACACTTCACAAAATAGATGGCATCATGAGGTAGGGAAATTATGTGAATATACTGAAGCAAGATCTCAAGACATCAGTCAGGAAGTTAAAGCTTGGTCGCAAATGGATCTTCCAAATGGACATTGACCCAAAGCATACTTCCAAAGTTGTGGCAAAATGGCTTAAGGACAACAAAGTCAAAGTATTGGAGTAGCCATCACAAAGCCCTGACCACAATCCTATAGAAAATTTGTGGGCAGAACTGTGCAAGCAAGGAGGCCTACAAACCTGACTCGGTTACACCAGCTCTGTCAGGAGGAATGGGCCAAAATGCACTTAACTTATTGTGGGAAGCTTGTGGAAGGCTTCCCGAAACATTTGACCCAAGTTAAACAATTTAAAGGCAATGCTACCAAATACTAATTGAGTGTATGTAAACCTCTGACCCACTGGGAATGTGATGAAAGAAATGAAAGCTGAAATAAATTATTCTCTCTACTATTATTCTGACATTTCACATTCTTAAAATAAAGTCGTGATCCTAACTAACCTAAGACAGGGATTTTTTACTAGGATTAAATGTCAGGAATTATGAAAAACTGAGTTTAAATGTATTTGGCTACGGCGTATGTAAACTTCCGACTTCAACTGTACATGTCTGGGAGTGAGTCTGTTAGCTGGGTTGTGTTCATTAGGCACCAAACGGAAGAAAACTGACTGAAACAGGGAAGGACTACCTGGATAAGTAACACTTATTTTCATTTTCAGTTGCAAAGTTGTTGTTTTTTTAAACAATTCCCAATGCATGCCATAATGAACACAACCCTAATGACTGGGTACTGCTGTGAGTGTCAGAAACACATCATCATCGGAGATGAGCTCTCCTGTGACGACGAGGCTTCTGGCTCTCTGTCAATGCTAATCATTTGTGTAAACACACACAAACACTGGCTCGGTCCCAATAGTTTTTAACAGCTTCTTGTCCTCTCCCCTCCACCTCACCAACCACTGATCTGATAGGACATGAAAGTGTAAGCAATACGGAGGAAACCTATCCATTCTATTTACCTTTCATCGATCATGAAGGAAAACAGTTCACCTCAGTTTATTGGGACAAAACCAGTCGCCACTGCCTGAAGAGTCATCTACAGACCTTCATTTGACCCTACTTCACTTCTTATTGTGTAGATTCAAATTAAATGGACATTTTTTGTAAGGGGTCGATGCATTTTGTCGTTAGGGCAAATCCAGTCAGGAAAGTTCTCTTGCGACAACAGAGTGATCAAATTAAGATGGCAGATCTGTAGCTGGCAGACAATGACGTCCAGTCGAAACAAACATATGCCGCATTAGATGGCTCCATCAATATGAGAAGCAGCAACTCAAAGCTGGATACTGGTTACCATGGGGAAAGGGTGCGTTAGTAACTCTACCACCGCCCTATTACGAAATACATGGAATGAATGAAAAGACTAGATGGGCAGATAAAAAGACATCAGCAAAAGACTAGAGCACTTTCCATTATTCCTTTTAAAGAATAGGTTGGAGAGTGTTATCCATTTACGAAAAAATAACCCACACGCATTAAGCACACACTCCCTATTAATAGGTATAGAAGCACTGACATAGACGGACACACACTTCTCTTGGTGCTTTGGGCTCCTTATATTAGCAGGCAGCCTGTGTTTTCATTAAGTAGACTCTGCAGCAGAGCACTCCCCTGGGACGAGAGAGAGAGAGAGAGAGAGCAAGAGAGAAAAAGAGAGCGAGAAAGAGGAAAAGAGAGAGAGAAAGAGAGACAGATAAAGAGAGTAGAGAAGGAGACTACCACTACCTGAGACCTGACCCGGAGTGCTGCTTTAGATTAAGTAACAGCAGAGGTGACGTTAGCGCCCCGGTAACATTACACGGGGAATATTTGGTTGTTTGCACTTCTTAATTAAAACAAGGAGACATCGTCTGGGAATTTGTAATGTGCTGCTCAAATAAGCCAACGACCAGACCAAGTTAGCGACAGACAGAGCACGTGCGTTGGTCCAAGTTCCCATGCCGAGCATGTAGTCGATGAGATGAGACTAGCTGCGGTGTATGTTGACGTGGAGAAAACCAGCCAACAGCGGCCTACGTCAACACTTTGGGCTGCTGTCCAAGCCAACAGTCAGACGGAGCAGGAAAAGACATGGCGTGAACTTCAAAATGGCCTTTTCCCTACAGGATTTTCCCCCTTGCCTTGGCTGTGCCCTGGCAGCAGTCCTGGCCGTGGCGTGCTTCTAATTCTGCCGCCATGCAGGCCAGCGAGGCCATGGCAACCTCTCCAGATGGTGCTGCTGGGGGTGAACGGAACGAAATTGGAAGTGAGTGATGACTCTGGGTCCTGACTACACATCCGGCAGGCTGCACACATAGTGCCCAGGCATACACTCCTCCTCATACTGGGCCCACACTCCTCCTCCTCTCTTCCACCTCTCCTCCTCCTCCTCTTCTTCTTCTGCATACGTCAGGCAGGGCCAGAGAGACCGGATGCTCCTAGAAGAAGCTTTGGCAAAGTGCTGTGAACTTGTTATTTGTCCCCATGGCTTTATGATGCTTCGGTGGCCCCATAATATTAGACAAAATATGTCATGTTAATATAGCTTGATGTTAATGCAAAGCTGCAACTGTTATGGAGGAAAACAGATAGAAAAATGGGTCCCTCCCGAGTTCCATAAGGTGCAGAAATGTGTACAGTTCCTGTATCTAAGCTTGATTTTTCCTCATAATTTTCTTCACTTACAATGGCTGCAGAAACGCTGACAGCATTTAAACAATAATTGCAAACATACTGTACTAGGGGTGATGCTAATACGTTGCCAAGTGAAAAACCAATTGGGAGACTTTTGAACAGATTATGTGATTTAGCCAACAACGAACAAATCCCTTCTTTGCAAAAATAAATCACGTCTTTGTGAAATCAAAGCACAATGCAGATTTGACGTGACTTACTGTGTTCTACTGTAATCTCTGAAACAGTAAGTAGAAAATCACAAGTGCAGTAAAATGATAAAATCGGCAAAAAGAGACAAACACCTGTGCTTTTTTCAGTGTGTGCATGAGCGAGCGAGAGAGAGAGAACCAGAAACAATGAGAGAGAGAGAGAGAGAGAGAGAGAGACAGAGAAAGAGACAGAGACCGTGAGAGAGACAGAGACCGCGAGAGAGAGAGAGAGAGAGAGACTGGGAGAAAGAGACAGAGACCGTGAGAGAGAGAAAGAGATCTGAGAAAGTGCCACAACACATTTCACACTCTCAAGCTGGCAAAGCGAATCATCTGGCCCAAAATGTCAAACGCAACTAGTGTGGAAAGAGTTGCATCAGCTCCCATTCTCCAAGTTCTGGAGCTTTTTCAGGAGATTCTCCCCGCCAAAAACTCTTTTACGCAGCGCTCCAAGAATGTTTAGAAACGGTAGGAAAAACGTCTACTTTTGTGATGACACCAGGGAAAGTAGCAACGCTCCTAAAAGACTGTATAAAAATGTATAAAATGAGGGATCATCGATTGCCACAGTGAATAAATATTGTCACCGGGTTGACTAGTTACATTATTCATCAGAATAATTGACTTGTTCAACTTCATAACAATCCTTCTCAGCATCATCGAAAAATCCTTTGGAATGATTCTAATCAGCAACCAAACCTCTGCACCATAACATTACATAAGCTGTACCATCATCATCATCACGATCCACCTCAGGATCATTTCCTTGACCTTCTGACTCTCTCTCTCTCTCTCTCTCTCTCTCTCTCTCTCTCTCTCTCTCCCTGATTGGCAATAGCTATGTTTCCATTAACTTGTCCAGTGATTTTTGTTTGTCGACATTTAGAAAGTTTGCATAAAAAAAATAGATTTTGCAAGCAGTAGGCATTTGAAATTAAATGCAGAGTGGAACTTATGTGATGAGATCAGGTGCCCCAAGTACTTTCAAAAGTATTTGGAGATCATCATTTACTAAAAAAATACAAAATAAAACCGTTTCCATCATCATCATTTGCAGCAATAAAGAAAGTTAGACAAAAAGGCAAATCCATCACTGTCAAACGGATACAAATCTCGATAATTAGAACATTTCTCCTATATCTGCCATTTAAAATTACACGTCGCACAGGGGGTTTTGTGAGACATTGCTTTTAGTCAGATAAACCTGGGTCAATGGAAACCTGCCTGGTGTTACGGAGGATAAAGCTAGAGGGAAGAGATAAAAATGTGCCCCTAAATACTGATACGGGGTCAGATATGGTGTCATCCCTTCTCATGCTTTAAGGTTAGAATTCAGGGTGTGGCACTCTGATCCAGGCTTTCACCTAGAATATTCAGGATAGGAACAACTGAAACCAATGGAAGCCAAAACTCTTTTGAGGTGGGAGGCAAGAAAACTAAGTGCAGGGTAGAAGAAACGCTGCTCTGATCCTAGATGTGTTGTGAGGGTGGACAGAGAGAGAGAGAGAGAGAGGCGGAGGAGGCGAACAGGCATGGTTGGCGTTGGTGTTGTCATTGTGCGTGCACCAGGTTGATTTATGACTGGTGTTTAAGTAGGAGCTGCAAGCCTTACATAACGCCACTCGCGCACACACACTGCTCTCCATAAGGGTAATAATGAATTAATCTCTGCCTTTTCGCCCGCCTGCATCCATGCCTCTCACATTCTTTGATATGACCATTATTACATTGACAGAGAAGGGACGTCATTAACTGTGTTATCGAAGCCTCTGGTCGTAGCCATCTTTGTCAAGCGGATCGTGAACACGAAGATCGGTCGACTTAATTCAATAGAAGACTTTTATTTGACCAGGCAAGTTGACTGAGAAGACATTCTCATTTACAGCAACGACCTGGGGATTAGTTACAGGGGAGATGAATGAGCCAATTGTAAGCTGGGGATGATTAGGTGACTGTATGAGGGCCAGATTGGGAATTTAGCCAGGACACCAGGGTTAAACACCCCTACTCTAACAATAAGTGCCATGGGATATTTAGTGACCACAGAGAGTCGGGACACCCGTTTAACGTCCCATCCGAAAGACAGCACCCTCCTACACAGCGAAATATCCCAAATAACTTCCCTGGGCTATTTTGTTTATTTTTTTAACCAGAGGAAAGGGTGCCTCCTACTGGCCCTCCAACACCACTTCCAGCAGCATCTGGTCTCCCATCCAAGGACCGAACAGGACCAACTCTGCTTAGCTTCAGAAGCAAGCCAGCAGTGGGATGCAGGGTGGTATGCTGCTGGCAACAGACTACTTATAGAGTAAATGCAAACCGTATGCAAAAGTACCTATCCTCAGTCATACCTCACCTAGCCATAGACTGCTTATCCAAAACCAACTAATGCATTGCTCATTTCGTACTGCATCAGCTGCATCTAAGGGATAAATCAACTTCAACATGACATTATTTACTACTGCACTGGAAGTGCTTTGGTCTGGAAATGAGCAGTGCTCCACTGGCCAACAGCCACCCAGCTCAGAGAGACAAATAACTGCAGAGACAGACAGGACAGAAATGGATAGATAGTGCTGATTTGGGAGTGTGTGGGGTGGGTCTGGTCTATAATCCTACTGTTTGACTCTCACTGCTCTCTGTTGTGGCTGTCCCTCCCAATCCCACACAGGCAGCATTGGGCTGAGGAGACAGTCTGGTTTAGTTTGGCATAGTGTTGGAGAGGCAAACAGCAATAATAATAGATTTTAAAAACTCAAGTGGCATAATGCTCTGCTTTCTGTGCTACACTGTGTTCGTGCTTCTGTGCTACTCTGTGTTCGTGTTTCTGTGTATGAGTGTTATGGGAGCAGAGCAGAAGAAGTTCTGTCTCACCAGAGGACGACTTATAAAAAGTACAATTCTTATGCAGTAGGTAGAAAAATAAGTCTACAGCTGATAACCTCTATTGCTATTAGCCATGTTATCCCACTGCGGTAAGAATGATGACAGACAAACGCGTAGTTAGTGGGTTCATTATTACGCATTTTATTTTTAGATTACTTCTCTATTTTCTTTCTCTCTGCATTGTTGGGAAGAGCCCGTAAGTAAGCATTGCACTGTTAGTCCACGCTTGTTCTGGAAGCATGTGACGAATACAATTTGATTTGAGACTACATATCTCTACTCTTTCAGGTACAGTACATAGTCCTCCATAAAACACAGTCCAGGGTAACACTTTACATGAAGGTCAAATCAAATCATATTTGTCACATGTGCCGAATGCAACAGGTGTAGACCTTGCCGTGAAATGCTTACTTACAAGTCCTTAACCAACATTGCAGTTCAAGACTTAAGAAGATAATTGCTAAATAAACTAAAAGTAAAATATCTTGTAAAAAGTACAATAACGAGGCTATATACAGGGGGTACCAGTACCGAGTCAATGTGCGAAGGTACAGGTTAGTCGAGGTCATTTGTACATGTAGGTAGGGGAAAAGTGACTATGCACAGATAATAAACAGCGAGTTACTCCAGTGTAAAAACAAATGAAATAGTCCTGGTGGCCATTTAATTAATTGTTCAGCAGTCTATGGCTTGGGGGTAGAATCTGTTAAGGAGCCTTTTGGACCTAGACTTGGCGCTCCGGTACCACTTGCTGTGCGGTAGCAGAGAAAACAGTCTATGACTTGGGTGACTTGAGTCTGACAATTTTTGGGGACTTCCTCTGACACCGCCTAGTATATAGGTCCTGGCTGGCAGGAAGCTTGGCCCTAGTGATTTATTGGGCCGTACACACTCTGTAGCGCCTTACGGTCAGATGCCGAGAAGTTGCCATACCATACTCGATGGTGCAGCTGTAGAACGTTTTGAGGATCTGGGGACCCGTGCCAAATCTTTTCAGTCTCCTGAAGGGGAAAAGGTTTTGTCGTGCCCTCTTTGCAACTGTCTTGGTGTGTTTGGACCATGATAGTTCTATGGTGATGTGGACACCATGGAACTTGAAACTCTCGACCCACTCCACTACAGCCCCGTCGATGTTAACGATCATCTCCCTTGTCTTGCTCACATTGAGGGAGAGGTTGTTGTCCTAGCAACACACTGCCAGGTCTCTGACCTCCTCCCTAAATGCTGTCTCATCGTTGATGATGATCAGGCCTACCACTGTTGTGTCATCAGCAAACTTGATGGTGTTGGAGTCGTGCTTGGCCACACAGTCATGGGTGAACAGGGAGTACAGGAGGGGACTACGCATGCACCCGAGGGGCACCTGGTGTTGAGGATCAGCGTGGCAGATGTGTAGTTGCCTACCCTTACCATGTGGGAGCGGCACGTCTGGAAGTCAAGGATCCAGATCTAGAGGGAGGTGGTTAGTCCCAGGGTCCTTAGCTTCGTGATGAGCTTTGTGGGCACTATGGTGTTGAATGCTGAGCTGTAGTCAATGAACAGCATTCTCACATAGGTGTTACTTTTGTCCATGTGGGAAAGGGCGGTGTGGAGTGTGATTGAGATTGTGTCATCTGTGGATCTGTTGGGGCGGTATGCAAATTGGAGTGAGTCTAGGGTTTCCGGGATGATGGTGTTGATGTGAGCGAGTGCCACGGGGCGGTAGTCATTTAGGCAGGTTACCATCGCATTCTTGGGCACAGGGCCTATGGTGGTCTGCTTGAAACATGTAGGTATTACAGAGTCGGTCAGGGAGAGGTTGAAAATGTCAGTGAAGACACTTGCCAGCTGGTCCATGCATGCTTTGAGTACATGCCCTGGTAATCTGTCAGGCCCCGCGGCCTTGTAAATGTTGACCTGTTTAAAGGTCTTGCTCACATCGGCTACAGAAAGAGTCGTCCGGAACAGCTGGTGCTCATGCATCCTAAGGCATGCTTCAGTGTTGCTTGACTCGAAGCAAGCATAAAAGGCATTTAGCTCTTCTGGTAGGCTCACGTCACTGGGCAGCTCGCGGCTGGGTTTCCCTTTGTGGTCTGTAATAGTTTGCGAGCCCTGCTACATCCCACGAGTATCAGAGCCGTTGTAGTAGGCTTCAATCTTAGTTCTGTATTGACGCTTTGCCTGTTTGATGGTTCGTCTGAGGGCATAGCGGGATTAGTGTCCTGCTCCTTGAAAGCGGCAGCTCTAGCCTTTAGCTCAGATGTTCCCTGGTTGGGATTTGTACATACGATCACTGTGGGGACGACGTTGTCAATGCACTTAATGATGATGGTCATTAAGTGACTGAGGTGGTATACTCCTCAATGCCATGGGATGAATCACGGAACATATTCCAGTCTGTGCGAGCAAAACAGTTCTGTAGCGTAGCATCCTTATGTGACCACTTCCGTATTGAGTGAGTCACTGGTACTTCCTGCTGTGGTTGCTGCTTGTAAGAAGGAATCAGGAGGATATAATTATGGTCAGATTTGCCAAATAGAGGGTGAGGGAGAGCTTTGTATGCATCTCTGTGTGTGGAGGAAAGGTGGTCTAGAGTTTTTTTTCTTGTTTTCTTGTTTGCTTATGGCCTTAGAGCTCGTTGAGTGCCGTCTTAGTGCCAGCATCGGTTTGTGGTGGTAAATAGACGGCTACGAATAATATAGATGAGAACTCTCTTCGTAGATAGTATGGTCTACAGCTTATCATTAGGTACTCTACCTCAGGCGAGCAATACCTCAAGACTTCTTTAATATTAGACATCGCACACTAGCTGACAAATAGACCCCCCCCCCCCCCCCCCCCGTTGGCCAATAGAACCGATGGTAGTGGCAATTTAGTCACTTGCCTACGAATCCTCACAAGGCACCCTGACTTTCGCCCCCTGGAACTTAGTCTTTTCTTCACACAAATGATAGGGATTTGGGCCTGGTCTCCGGGAAGCAGTACATCCTTCAAGTCGTACTCTTTAAAGAAAATAATGTGTGTCCAGTTCGAGCTGAGTAATTACTGTTCTGATGTACAGAAACAATTTTTGGGTCATAAGAGGCGGTAGCAGCAACTTTATGTAAAAATTAAGTTACAAACAATGCAAAAAAAATAATAAAATAGCACAGTTGGTTAGGAGCCCGTAAAATGGCAGCCAACCCATCCGGTGACATTATTATATTGCTCTTTCACCTGCAATTACTACACTAACAATATTGTTGTTATTACCAATCACAGCCCTAGCACCAATCCCATACCAGCCTCATTGCCTAGTCACAACTAATCAGAGGAAACAGTCTTTAAATCATCCCATGTAGTATGCATCACAATGTTTGTGCCATACAGCCTGCAATGTAAACTAGAGGAGCCTACTGCCTGCTGCCTGTGGGTATTGGGTCGTATTGATGCGGTATTAAAAAGTCTTAAGACCAGGGGGGCGATTGGATCTGCCTGGCTGATCCGGGGAGCCTGATTGCTCTTGCCCTCAGCCTCCAGAGGGGCTCTGCTCCCAGATGTTGGGTGCCACCCACCCCCTTACCCCCTCCTCTCCTGCCTGTCCTACTTCTCCTCCTCTCCACCACAGCAATTTGTCCAATCCTCCTGCGCTTCTCTTCTTTCTCTTTAAGCCAGGCATGTAATTACTGTGTATGCTCGGGTCTCGCTCCAGTGGCATAGAGGGCGTCTTGCTGTCCTTCTCCCATCCTTGGCGGTGCCACCCCGGTAGTGACACATTGCTACTGCTAGCTACTGGGGCTACAACTGTGTGGTCTAGCTGTAGCACTGCACACCACAACAAGAGGATATGTGGCAGTGTTCTAACAATCTGAAATACAGAATGTGCAAGAAGAAATACCATTACACGCTTCACCCACTGTAAATATGCAGTGGGGAGGGGGGGTTTGGCCAGAGGCATTACTGTTTCTTAGTCTTGTCCGTGGCTGTAACCTTGTGTACAGCCCCTGTTCCACAGTGCCAGGATCATGAGCGAGGAGACGGAACATAGCGTTAGGCCCAGGTGGAAAAGCACAGAGTTGTTACTTTAACAGCTGGCAATCTGAACTGCTGACAGAACAGGGCAGGGCACAGTCTGGTAGGGTTACAGCAGGGCACACTAAGGTGAATGCTTATCTGTGGCACATCATAGGAAAAAAATGGCCATATGTCCCAAACGGTTGTGTCAATTTGTTCTGTGTAGCTTCATTTAGGAATAAACTAGGTCCTACTTACCGGCCATGTGCCTTGCTATGACACCAACTAAGCTTGGCGCGCAAGGCTAGAAATAATCTGTGATGATTCAGAGTAAGACCTAAATATCTCCTAAGTACGTTGGACATGGGCCTGGAATATACTGTATTCACACAAAATATGACTTACCTTCAGGGTTGAATTATGGTGAGAATCCATCATATAGACCAGGGACAGGGCATGGGGGAAAAGGAAAGAAAATCAATCAATAGGTCTGACAAATCTGTGTCATCACAAAAAACATGAAAGGGAATTCATCCTTCCAGACATGGGTTGTTATGGGTTGACAACATTTGACAGTTGGTTCGGGTTCAACTCTTCATATTGTAGTACGAATAACAATATCCATACACACTGAGTACAGAAAACATTAGGAACACCTTCCTAATATTGAGTTGCAACATCTTTTGCCCATGTTGACCTCAATGCTTCCCACAGTTGTGTCAAGTTGGCTGGATGTCCTTTGGGTTGATACCCACTGGAAACTGTTGAGCATTAAAAACTCAGCAGCGTTGCAGTTCTTGACACCATCAAATCAGTGCGCCTGGCACCTGCTACCATACCCCGTTCAAAGGCACTTAAATCTTGTGTTTTGCCCATTCACCCTCTGAATGGCACACATACACAATCCATGTCTCAATTGTCTCAAGGCCTAAAAATTATTCTTTAACCTGTCTCCTCCCCTTCATCTACACAGACTGAAGTGGATTTAACAAGTGACATCAATAAGGGATCACAGCTTCCACCTGGATTCACGTGGTCAGTCGGTCATGGAAAGAGCAGGAGTTCCTAATGTTCTGTACACTCAGTGTATATCCAATTCCTGGAGACAAGCACCGGTAATTATTCTATCTGGGTGAGAGCACTGCTTTTAAAACTGATTTCACACTGCCAAAGTACTTTGTAACGAAACAAGCCTCTTAAAACAAGCCTCTATTTGCATCTCAGAGAACATGATTTGAATGATTCATGAATCAGTCACAAAGTGTTGAAAGCTGTCAAAATATGATTGATGAATTGTCCATGTTCCCATATGGTTAACATGTTGATATTTTGCCATTTTGTCAGATGTAAGAACGCATGGTAATAGTTTGAGAGGGTTTTCATGTAGCCACCTCATAACAAATGCGTGGTTGGGCAGTATTTGAATGATAGTTTGCCATGGATATCCTTTATGTTTATGGAGACCCAAACTAGACCAAGCAATTTCAGGTCTTTCTCCAGTGTGCAAAATATTTTGGGGAATATATGGATCATGGTGTATGATCAATCTCAGGGTCTGTCTATACTTGACAGTTCATGCAGCTTTTGTGTTCTGATCAAGGAATTCTGATCATGGAATTCAGAACACGTCATGCATCTACATTTACATGTGTCCACCATGTCTACATTGTCTCCGTTCCCGCACTATATTCCAATACCAGTATGCATTCTACAAAATGAAGGAATAGGCAAAATATGTTAATAAAACAACAATAGCTGATGGCAGTACCTAACTACCGTAGCTATGTACAGTGGTGGAAAAAGTACCAAATGCTCATACTTGAGTAAAAGTAAAGATACCTTCATAGAAAATGACAAGTAAAAGTCACCCAGTAAAATTCTACTTGAGTAAAAGTCTAAAAGTATTTGGTTTTAAATATACTTAAGTATCAAAAGTAAATGTAATTGCTAAAATATACTTAAGTATAAAAAGTAAAAAATCATTTCAAATTCCTTACATTAAGCAAATCAGACGGCACCATTTAAAAAAGATATATGTTTTATGGATAGCCAGGGGCACGCTCCAACAGCTAGATATTATTTACAAACCAAGCACGTGTTTAATGAGTCCGCCAGATCAGAGGCAGTAGAGATGACCAGGGATGTTCTCTTGATAAGTGTGTGAACTAGACCATTTTCCTGTCCTGCTAAGCATTCAAAATGTAATGAGTACTTTTGGGTGTCAGAGAAAATGTATGGAGTAAAAAGTACATAATTTTCTTAAGGAATGTAGTGAAGTAAAAGTTGTCAAAAATATAAATAGTAAAGTACAGATATATATTTTTGTTAACTCCTTAGGTAGTACTTTCAAGTATTTTTAATAAAATACTTTACACCACTGGCTAAGTAGCCAGCTAACCTCTGTAGCTAGCCAGCAAGCTAGCATAGCAAGCAACGCTAAAGGGATTGCAAACAAGTTACTCTAACTTTAGCCAAACAATTTTTTTTTACGTTAGCTAGCTGGCTAGAATTTATGAGGCCAGCAAACACGTTCCAACGTTACAATGAAAAGGTGCCTCTCAGGCACAAAACACACGGTTTCTGGAGACTTGTGGGAGGAGTTCTGATGACGTCATCCACTGTATGCACGTTCGGTAGCCTGAATGCGTCCAGCCTAAGGATAAATCCAAACACAATGCATCTCTGACCACCTCCTGAAGTGGTCAGACAGGTCTGAACACAATCAGACCACAAAGCGACTTGTGTGTGTGCGTCTAGACCGGTCTTTTCGATGCAATCGTCGTATTTTGATAGCAGAAGTCGCATGTAAGTGTAGACACGACCTCAGGCAACGAGTCAGCAACAACAAAGAAATCCCAGAATGTGTAAAGTAAAAATGTGATGTCAGCTTACTGCCAGCCAGCATGACATTAGTTAGAGTGGACAGTTTCAATCGAGTTTAAGTAAGCCTGGTTAAGAGGTGCTGTCTTCAGTCCTCTGAATCTGCTGACTACTGGAGGCTCAATTAAGTTACTGCAGTCTGGTCCTCCATCTACCTTCCTCTGTCTGCCACAGCTCTGATTCTGGACCCAGATCTGAGCTCAGACATAAGAGTTTATTCTAGCCAATTGTAGAACCAAAGCCTACTGCATTATTCTGCACAATGGGGAAAAAAAGATAATTGAATCAAGGTCCGTCCGTAGTTCTCTTTCCAAGTGTGTGGTTTTGGATACTCAATTGTTCCTGCCAGAATCGGCAGCTTGAACAAGACGTACTGCTGTGCGTTGGGCCTGTACCTCTTTTTGTGGTACTGGGGCATTGGAGGAAAAAGAGGATAGCCAATGGAAACAGAATATATCTGATTTTATTCAGGGTTTCCATCTTTTTGTGATGTTCTGCAATCTGTAATTCACTGTCCATCCACCCACCCAACCACCCACCTATACACACACACACACACACACACACACACACACACACACACACACACACACACACACACACACACACACACACACACACACACACACACACACACACACACACACACACACACACACACGTCTTTGTGATGGTAAATGACTGTGGCTGAATACAAACCTGAAATCGTGTTCTCTTCAGAAATTAAAATGATCTGAATAATGGATATTGGACAAGCAGCTCAGTTTTCTGAGCTATTTGCTGTCGTTCAGCTGATACTTTTACGTTTTTTATAGGTTCGAAGTGAGGAGCATTTCTAATTTACCTCTATAAAAATCTATTTCTTTAAAGGCCGGGAATTCCCCCCAAAAATGTCACAATGTTTAGTTCCACCTGGCAAGCCAATGCAGTCATTTCTATATCATTATCAAATAATTTCTTGGTAAAAATTAAGTACCATACTGTAATAGATTTATTAAAATGGGCAAAAATAGATTTTTAGCAAAGAACTTTCTAAATCAAGAATTTTGCTAGGACTGTCTGGGAGCAGTCTGAGTGGGGGAGGGGGAAACTGAAAACGAATAGTTTTCGGCAGAGTGGTTAGGGAACATTTTGTCATTGGTATATTAAAAAGGCCTAGTGCAGTCAAAAATGTGATGTTCCTGTGTTTTATATATTTCCACATGTTGAGGTTGGAATAATACTGTGAAATTGTGGAAATTGTGAGAATGCCATTTTAGTGTAAGAGCTGTTT
Source organism: Oncorhynchus mykiss (assembly GCF_057628025.1). NCBI lineage: Eukaryota > Metazoa > Chordata > Actinopteri > Salmoniformes > Salmonidae > Oncorhynchus > Oncorhynchus mykiss. The sequence continues at coordinate 14,557,052 of NC_143049.1, forward strand.
GAAAAGACCGCCTGAAATTTCTGACCGTTTTGGTGGGAGGGAGTTTTGGCATTCCATGGTGACATGACCATGTGTTGAATTAATGAATAGACTATAAGAAAGGTAGTTCCAAACCGCTCTGCCAATAACAGACCATTTTCAGTTTCCCCCCTCCCCATTCAAACCACTCCCAGACAGTCCCAACACAATTCTTGCTTGAGAAAAAGAAGCTATTTGTTCATTTTTACCATTTTAATTGAAAACAATTCATCATAGTATGATGCTTAAATTGTTACCAATTGGATGTTTCACCAATATACTGCATGGTGATGTCACCATGGAAAGCTGAAACTCCCGCCCATGCAAACCTGCTGATTAGAAGGGCTTGTGTAGATTGTATTTTCAACCAGCATCTATCGGGAAAATACACTGATCGTGTTTTCACACTTTTACAGTGTCAGTTCCATCAGCTGTTGTACAATATGATATAAAAACACAGGAAAACTGAATTTGGACTGCACTGGGCCTTTAAAGAGAACTCGCACTGGAAGAGGTTCAGGTAGGGTTCAAAACAAGGCTCCCAACACGGCAAGCTTCTTCTTCAACAAATGGAATGAAAGTTGAAGGGGTGGAATGGTTCTTCTCATAGCATTTCCAACCATCCAAAAACCTCCCATGTTTGGCTTTGCCGTTGTCTTACAGACACACACACACACACACACACACACACACACACAAAGTCCTTGAGAATGTGCAGGCTAAAAGAGTAGCATAGCTCAGCTAACATTTTAACTGCTACAATACATCATTTTCACCTTATCATGAGCACACTGTATATACATTTACAGACACTCCTTTTTCACACTTTCATGTACTCCTGCACCTTTGAGTCTTTTGGTTGGGTCTGCAGCAGATCACCTCATTACATGCTGTACATATGCAGAGCAAGTGACTCCAACAAAGTGGTGCAGCCTTCAAGCAGCCGTGACATTGCCATCTCTAGACAGTCCAAGGAGAAGTCAACAAAGCCCAAGCCCTACACAAATCAGACAAATAATAGCCCCGGTCAAAACAAAAACATCCAAGCTGTCATATACAGGGAGTGCTTCAACAGGAGTTTTGCAGAGAAGTGTGTTTCAATTGCAGTCAGAGGCCTTGTTATGAATGCAGTAGAGACAATAGAATCCATTGATCGGCCCTCCTGAGCAGCTATGCGCTGCAACCAACTGCTCGCTGCATGACGTGTGATGCCTTTTAATAACATTCCTATCTACAGTTGCTACTTCATTTCTAAGGCCAGTGATTTGTTCATTGAGGCAGTGCCATGAGGACAAGAGTCAGACAGCCCTCTGTATTGATGGCACCGACTGACATGGCAGCTCTGATCTTAGCTCCTAAGTAACTTTGCAGTATTTCATTTTTTGGGGGTGTTAATTCTTATATTATTAGCCCAGAAAGTTTGTTATTACATACAGCTGGAAATAACTTTTGGATATCAGAGCGGCGGTAACTCACCAGTATTATGACCAGGAATACGACTTTACTGAATTAGAACCTTTGTTCGTACCCCCCAGTGCAATTGAACTTTTCCCAGAGGCTGCCGTCGGCGTCTTGAAGAAGTATTCGGAGTGGACTTCTAGTCAGACTCAGGAGGCGTGCACACCATCCCCATCTTCTGAGTATATTACTTGCTAATGTTCGATCTCCGGACAATAAAGTAGACGATCTCAGGTCGAGGATCTCCTTCCAGAGAGACATCAGGGACTGTAACATACTGTTTCACGGAATCATGGCTCTCTCCGGCTATACTGTCCCCGTCCACACGGGCCAGCTGGGTTCTCACAAGACAGGAATAAAGAACTCTCTGTGAAGAAGAAAGGTCGGGGTGTAGTTTTCATGAGTAACTACTCATGGTGTGATTGTGATAACGTACAGAAACTCAAGTATATTTATTAATCTGACCTAGAATACCTCACAATCAAATGCCGATCGTATTACCTCCCAAGATAATTATCTTCGGTTATAGTCACATCCGTGTAAATTCCCCCTCAAGCAGAAACCATGACAGACCTCAAGGAACTACACTGGACTTTGTGCAAACTGGAAACCACATATCCTGAGGCCGCTTTTGTTGTGCCTGGGGATTTTAACAAAGCAAATTTGAGGAAAACACTAACAAAGTTCTATTCACACAGACTAGTACGTGTGCTGCTAAAACACTCAACTGCTACTCCAACTTCCGGGATGCCTACAAGGCCCTCCCCCGCCCTCCCTTCGGCAAATCAGATCATGACTCCATTTAGCTCATCCCTTCAAATAGCACAGGTACTTTCTGTTTGAGATTCTGCCTAAGGTCTATTCAACGCTGGTCTGACCAAATGGAATCCATGCATCAAGATTGTTTTGATCACGTGGACTGGGATATGTTCCGGGTGGCCTCTGAGAAAATAACATTGACGTATACACCGACACAATGAAGTGTACGTGTGAGTGTAGCGGATGTTGTTCCCACTTTGACTATTAAAACCTATCCAAAATCAGTATTTCAATATTGCAGCTAGATTGTAGCTTCCATCAATGTAATTGTCTGTATCATTTCCAATCCCCCATATAAATGTATTATTTTGGTAAATATATACACTACAGTTCAAAAGTTTGGGGTCACTTAGAAATGTCCTTGTCAAATTGATCAGAAATACAGTGTAGACATTGTTAATGTTGTAAATTACTATTGTAGGTGGAAACAGCAGATTTCTATGGAATATCTACATAGGCGTAAACAGGCCCATTATCAGCAACCAACAATCCTGTGTTCCAATGGCACGTTGTGTTAGCTAATCCAAGTTTATCATTTTAAAAGGCTAATTGATCATTATAAAACACTTTTGAAATTATGTTAGCACAGCTGAAAACTGTTGTTCTGATTAAAGAAGCTATATAACTGGCCTTCTTTAGACTAGTTGAGTATCTGGAGCATCAGCATTTGTGGGTTTGATTACAAGCTCAAAATGGCCAGAAACAAAAAACGTTCTGCCGAATCTCGTCAGTCTATTCTTGTTCTGAGTAATATGAAGGCTATTCCATGTGAGAAACTGCCAAGAAAATGAAGATCTCGTACAACGCTGTGTACTACTCCCTTCACAGAACAGCGCAAACTGGCCCTAACCAGAATAGAAAGAGTGGGAGGCCCCGGTGCACAACTGAGCAAGAGGACAAGTACATTAGAGTGTCTAGTTAGAGAAACAGACACCTCACAAGTCCTTAACTGGCAGCTTCATTAAATAGTACCCACAAAACACCAGTCTCAACGTCAACAGGGAAGAGGCGACTCAGGGGTACTGGCCTTCTAGGCAAAGTTGCAAAGAAAAATCCATATCTCAGACTGGCCATTAAAACGAAAAGATGGGCAAAAGAACACAGACGCTGGACAGAGATAAAGCTTTTCTTTGTAACTCTGCCCAGAAGGCCAGCATCCTGGAATCGCCTCTGTACGCCTATGTAGATATTCCATTTAAAAAGAAAATCTGCCGTTTCCAGCTACAATAGTCATTAACAACATTAACAATGTCTACACTGTATTTCTGATCATTTCGATGCACAAAAATGTGCAAAAATGTGATTATTTCAAAAACAAGGACATTTCTAAGTGACCCCAAACTTTTGAACGGTAATGTGTGTGTGTATATATATAAATATATATATTTCCTTTATTATTCCCTGCAAACCCTACCACCGCTCCACTAATTATAGTAAACTAATTTTAAAAATTACACTTAGGCTTCTACTTTCAGCTTATACATACTATATACACTACAGGTCAAAAGTTTTAGAACACCTGGTGTATCGATGCTGTGGTAGCCATGCTGGTTAAGTGTGCCTTGAATTCTAAATAAATCACTGACAGTGTCACCAGCACAGCACACCATAACACCTCCATACTTTACGGTGGGAAATACACATGCAGAGATAATCCATTCACCCACACCGTGTCTCACAAAGACACTGCGGTTGAAACCAAACAACTCCAATTTGGACTCCAGACCAAAAGGACAGACTTCCACTGGTCTAATGTCCATTGCTCGTGTTTCTTGGCCCAAGCAGTCTCCTCTTTTTATTGGTGTCCTTTAGTAGTGGTTTCTTTGCAGCAATTCGACCATGAAGGCCTGATTCACACAGTCTCCTCTGAACAGTTGTTGAGATGTCCGTTATTTGAACTATGTGAAGCATTTATTTGGGCTGCAATTCCTGAGGCTGGTAACTCTAATGAACTTATCCTCAAAGTTCTTGACATTTTCCATATTGACTGATCTTCATGTCTTAAAGTAATGATGGACTCTCGTTTCTCCTTGCTTATTTAAGCTGTTCTTGCCATAATATGGACCTGGTCTTTTACCAAATAGTACTGCAACAGGGTCTCTTCAACCTCAGGGGCACACTGCCTGCCCTCCAGGACACCTACAGCACCCAGTGTCACAGGAAGGCCAAAAAAGATCATCAAGGACATCAACCACCCGAGCCATGGCCTGTTCACCCCACTACCATCCAGAAGGCGAGGTCAGGGCAGGTGCATCAAAGCTGGGACAGAGAGACTGAAAAACAGCTTCTATCTCAAGGCCATCAGACTGTTAAATAGCCATCACTAGCCGGCTACCACCCGGTTACTCAACCTGGCACCTTAGAGGCTGCTTCCCCATATACATAGAATCATTGGTCACTTTAATAATGGAACACTAGTCACTTTAATAATGTTTACATACTGCATTACTCATTTCATATGTGTATACTGTATTCTATTCTCCTGTATTTTAGTCAATGCCATGCCGACATTGCTCGTACTAATATCTATATATATAATATCCATTATTTTACTTTAGATTTGTGTGAATTATTAGATATTACTGCACTGTAGAAACACAAGCATTTCACTACACTCGCAATAACATGTGCTAAATATGTGTGTGTGACCAATACATTTGATTTGGATGATCTGTCCTCAGATGGGTGGCAGTAGCCTGTCTGACAAGATCACATTTCTTTGTCAGGAATGGGGTATCTGGGAGGGCTGCAAACAAAAGGGGAGTCATACCAACACTAGTCAGTGTGATAGGGGAGCGATTACAGAGGAGATTGAGGAGAGAGAGGGAGCTAGAGATAAAAACCAGAGAGAGATAGCAAGAGAGAGAGTGTGTAAGGAGGGGGTTGTTAGCCGTGGAAGTGGTGTGTGAATTGGCCCTGTCAGGCAACTAGGGTGAGGGGGTGAGGGGAGGGGAGGGCTGCTGAGGCGGCAAACTACTCTATTGCCCACACACTCAACCTCCCCCCAACCAACCCAAACCCCCATTACATCCCATTCATCAAACCCCTCAGGGCTTCGCACTAAACAGCCTTCCTTCCACCCAGGCAGGCAGGCGAGGAAGGGAGGGGGATGTCAAGAGATGGCTAAATCCTTTCTTGCCGGTTACATAACAGGCAGCCGCACCTTGCTACCCCTCACCAGCGGCTTCGCACTGTCCTCAAACACAGTTATAAAGAAAGAGATGCACATATAGATGCAGATATCTCGATGTTTGTGAATCTCTATTTATGGATAGTGAGCACATGGAAGATGCACATTCCTACTCAAACTGACAGCTAGGCAGATCCTACCTCCTGCAAGAACAGCTATGAATGGAGAAGGCTGTGGAGGTCAAAACGTTGGTACAAAATAAATGTTAGGCCTTTATTAATAGGCAAGTTTGTGCTTTGGGTGGGGTTTCTTTTGCTTTACTATTCAACATTTCCTACTATGCACATCCCTACATGTACTACTGACTGAGTGCACTATGATTCTGGTTCACATCAGGACAAACTGTCAAACTACGACACTCCCAGGATTTGCATTGACACAGGAGGCTAATGTTGTTCAACCTCCGTCTGCATGTCCAGATACTGTCTGTAAACTGAGCTACCCGTCTGTCAGATGGCTTCCCTCAACCAGACATCTGGCCCTGCTTCAGGGTCTATTTGATTTGACCCTCACCCCTTTGTTTTCAAAGCTGAGGAACAGATCATCCCCAAACCAACTCTCACTCACCTACGGTACGCCAGAGCTCCAGGGCTCTGTACAAATACTACAAGCATTAATGGTGTTCTCTCCACCCCAACTAGCCACTAGGGCTGGGCGTTATACTGTATTTGACTATATAACTGTTTTGATGCACAGACGGATTTGGGTTATTACTTTACCTTCTATAACGGTATTTGAATGTGGTTTGTTGAATGTGATGTGCTACATGTAACATCCATTTTTATAGTTTATACTCTACTGGAGTCATCCCTCTCCGCTCTCTCTTACCATGCTACTTTCCACACATATCTAGCCCCGCCCACTGCCACACAAGGAGCACATTTGTTGTTGCTTGACCACGAGACACTTGCATTCAGTCTGCATGGTCCATAGAGCCTTACAGTGGCAGTATCATAATACCCATAAAACCTAGCGGTTTTTCCACCATTCATTTTTCCCCATAGGAAATTTTAGAAACACTTAAAATAAGGGCTGTGTTTCATGTAGGCTTACCCTGGCGTGACCATGTAAATCTCTCTCAGACAATGTGACTTTTATCAACATATTCGGATCTATTGACTCTCAGATTCTAAAATGCTAATTGGCATCAAAGTAGACATCATGCAAAATCTACAAATCACTGCACGTGACCTCTGCCTACATCAGCATGTTGCTTGTGCAATAGTATCTTCTAAATCAAAGAAAAATAGGCGAAGCATGAATATGTTGGCTACATGAAGAAACATTTAATGGAGCCAAATATTATAGGGTCCCCTAGGAAACACTGACCATCACTTTGTTCCTACCCTATCACAACAACTCCTCCCTGGCATTTTCATCCGTTGTCATGTCAAACAACACTGCATTCAAAGTGCCCACTATTATTTAGAGTATATTCTAACTATAGAATCAGAATAAACATTCTATTTCCATGATTCCAACAGTTCACCCAAGTGTTTTTCATCTTCATCGCAAGTCAAATTGCAACATTTGGTTAAAAATAAGGCCTAGTTTTTTGGCCCATATCGTGCAGCCCTACATGGCAGTGTGGAAATCATCTCAAATTAGTGCAGGAAATGCAGAAATGTATGGAAATGCAGGATATTCTTTGAGGTTGAAGTTGAATTAAACAGTATAAAACAATTGGAATGGCGAAAGACCCATTAAAATCACGTTGCCATCGTAGAGTAACACTACTCAAATTTAGAATTTGTATTATTCAGAACATAAAATACCGTCATCAATTAGAAAAATACCGTGATATGGAATGATAAAACAGTGGTGGCTAATAGGGTCAATTCCTGACAGAATATCTTACAAATTGAGATAAAAAAGATCAAATGTCCTCATGCAGAAAGAAAAACAAAACAAATATTTTGACTATACTCAGTCCAAGGGTTATGGCACCACTTGATCCTGAGCTGTACCAGAGCAGACTGATCTGTACTGTGTGTTAATGCAAGAATCATAATTCTCTCTTTCATTTAACCTTACAGTATTTTCTGTGAGGCCTGCAGTTTGGCCTAGGTGTGAGAGAGATGGCAGAAAATAGAGGAGAGCTCATCTTCTGAGAGCTGTTTTCTGCAAAGCCTGCTGAACACTGCACTTTTTCTGCCAGCTCTCTCCCTCTCTTATACCAGCCACTGAGGAGCACCTCATCATCCAAACTTGTCCTCTTGCATAAATAAAACAAGTTGAGCATTTGAGCTATAGTCGCTAAGCCTTTTCTTTCAAATGGAGAGAAGAGTTGGCATATTATTTTGCGGAATATGCAGTGTAGAAGATCCATTTGCACAGAGACAATAGGTCTACATTTAATCTCAAGTTTTGTCATGTGCATTTTTGCATTGAAAGTTCCGCCTCGGAGCATAGTATCGCACTGGAGATGAAAGGAAGGCAAAAATCACAGTGTTTAGAGAAAGTGTGATCGGAAAAAGAGTCTGTCTGTGTGACATGGCTGCTCGTTCAATGCAGAGTTCGGAGGACCTTGTTGTGCCCAAATCTCCATAGTAACACCTTTCCTAATCGCCCCACAAAGCTATTGAGGAGCAGGTCATTGATATTAATACCTTAGGATGCAACCCAAGCTTTGGCTCCAATCTTTAATCATATTTGCCTTCTGGTCCTTCTTATAGCCTCACTTTTTGTTTCTTGTCGGTGCTTTTTTTTTCTCTATACCGAGTGCATGTGGTTGATCCCCTTGAATAATGTATTGTTGTTTTGCCAGTAGGGTCTACTTATTTAACACAGCACAGGGTCTCTTAGTGCTCTGTTCGCTGTATACACACACTACCGGTCAAAAGTTTTAGAACACCTACTCATTCAAGGGTTTTATTTATTTTACAATTTTCTACATTGAAGAATAATAGCAAAGACATCAAAGCTATGAATAAACACATATGGAATCATGTAGTAACCAAAAAAAGTGTTAAACAAATCCAAATATATTTGAGATTCTTCAAATAGCCACCCTTTGCCTTGAAAACAGCTTTGCAGACTCTTGGCATTCTCTCAACCAGCTTCATGAGGTAGTCACCTGGAAAGCATTTCAATTAACAGGTGTGCCTTCTTAAAAGTTACTTTGTGGAATTTTTTCCTTCTTAATGTGTTTGAGCCAATCAGTTGTGTTGTGACAAGGTAGGGGGGATATACAGCAGATAGCCCTATTTGGTAAAATACAAAGTCCATATTATGGCAAGAACAGCTGAAATATGTAAAGAGAAATGACAGTCCATCCTTACTTTAAGACATGAAGGTCAGTCAATATGGAACATTTCAAGAACTTTGAATGTTTCTTCAAGTGCAGTCGCAAAAACCATTAAGCTCTTTGATGAAACTGGTTCTCATGAGGACCGCCACAGGAATGGAAGACCCAGAGTTGTCTCTGCTGCAGAGGATAAGTTCATTAGAGTTACCAGCCTCAGAAATTGCAGCCCAAATATAGGCTTCACAGAGTTCAGTTCACAAGTAACAGATATCTCAACATTAACTGTTCAGATGAGTGTATGAATCAGTCCTCCATTGTCGAATTGCTGCAAAGAAACCACTACTTAAAGACACCAATAAGAAGAGACTTAAAATGAGCAATGGACATTAGACTGGTGGAAATCTGTCATTTGGTCTGGAGTCCAAATTGGAGATTTTTGGTTCCAACCGCAGTGTCTTTGTGAGACACGGTGTGGGTGAACGGATTATCTCTGCATGTGGTGTTATGGTGTGAGGGTGATTTGCTGGTGACACTGTCTGTGATTTATTTAGAATTCAAGGCACACTTAACCAGCATGGCTACCACAGCATTCTGCAGCGATACACCATCCCATCTGGTTTGCGCTTAGTGGGACTATCATTTGTTTTTCAACAGGACAAAGACCCAACACACATCCGGGCTGTGTAAGGCCTATTTGACCAAGAAGGAGTGATGGAGTGCTGCATCAGATGACCTGGCCTCCACAATCACCTGACCTCAACCCAGTTGAGATGGTTTGGGATGAGTTGGACCGCAGAGTGAAGGAAAAGCAGCCAACAAGTGTTCAGCATATGTGGGAACTCCTTCAAGACGGTTGGAAAAGCATTCCAGGTGAAGCTAGTTGAAAGAATGCCAAGAGTAGGCAAAGCTGTCAAGGCAAAGGGTGGTTATTTGAAGAATCAAATATATTTTGATTTGTTTAACACTTGATTAATACATGATTCCATGTGTGTTATTTCATAGTGTTGTTGTCTTCACTGTTATTCTACAATGTAGAAAATAGTAAAATAAAGAAAAACCCTTGAATGAGTAGGTGTTCTAAAACTTTTGACCAGTAGTGTATATATATGTCTGCAAAGCTGCGGTGTTGCATTCATTACTATGCCTTTCCCACCTTAACTAATGGATCTTTAGAACTGTTAGAATATAATGGCTTAGAATACAAAACCACCTGTGTGTAATGCATTGTGGGTGCATTAAGGCATACAATAGGATATTCTAAAGGGGTATGAGCTGTATAGCATTCTCATGATGTTCTATACCTCTGTGAAAATATTGTATAGCATGAACCACATCCAGCCAAGACTGACAGAGACAGGAAACAAACAAAAACCTCCTCACAGCTTGGAGCTTGTCAGTGCCCTGGCCCCTACCAGTTACCCAACCAGTGCTAACGGATGAATGACCATCCTGGAAACTACCTCAGAGGTGGGGTCCAAAATGGCTGCCAACCGTGTACGTGTTCCTTCCTAGGTCATAGTTACAAACAACGTTCACATTCTACACCACATGACACGGGTCCCGGGTCAGGGCCAAAGGGAGTGCAGTGGAACGGCTTTGGGTTATTCCTGTCAGGGAATGCAGGAAATGGGGGAATAAACAGTAATGGGGTCCCATTACACTTCCTCTCTGGTGTGATTCTCTTTGCTCCTTTAGACTGGTATCTGTATTACAAAGGCCTAGCCTCTACAGTAGTGATAATCTCATGGACAGACGTAAACATAACAGGTACTGTAGAAACTGTCGGGAAGGAATGGCATGCATGGGATAACTAGCAGCGGAGTTCCAGTGTTTGGGTTTTTCGACACTTGTTATTTGGACAAATCACGATTTTGCATTTCGGAAGGGGATGGGGCATTTGGCCCGTAACTTGCAAAGGAAGAGGATGGAGGTCTTAGTTCCAGTTCCGCTCCTTGTTCTAGCATCTCTTCATGTCTTCTCTTAATACGTATAGACCCAGAACTTAATCAAGAAGCTGACCAATTACGCAAGACTATAGTTCTGGGTTCAGCGAGATCACAGTAGTGATAAACAATCCATGGACGGAATCCAAAAATCTACATGGAGAGAAGGACCGTGTGAAAAGCATGTTGGGTTCAAGACTCATACAGCATTTTTTTTTAAAACTGTTTACATTTTCTAATCTAAATATCTATGAAAATGTCCAGTTAATACGCTATGTTTACAGAAGCCACACCTTTTATGTTTCGGCCTGCAATGTTACTACGGTCACTGAAATGTGCCTAAAGTTGGTCAGGATAGCTCTAAAAAGGAAACTTGAAAAGAAACAGTTTGTGTTTGTAGTTAGTTGCTCTATTTGGCACATTTCCAGCGGAAGTCCTTTGAAGGCAGTGCGCACAAGGCCACGGGGCTGGCTGCTAGGCCTTTAACATGATGACATCTACACCAGGAATGTAGGACTGAGGCGATAATACAGCTCTGACAAATGTTAAACAAGCTCTACTGACAACCGACTTGCCTCAATAAAACAACCCCGAACACCTACACTTTTGTGTTCTGTTATACAATACATTGAAACTGACAAGAAAACGGATATGCTTGTTGTGTTGTCTTACATTATTAAAGTCCTAGCCTCAGAAAAACCCCAACCTACACTTATATCTAATTCCATCAGACGAATAAGTGTCCTTGTGTTGTGTAATATATTATTATCTAATTCTATTTCAAATATTGGACTGTACCTTACCTAGAAACTATACCCAAAGACCAAATATCCCAAGTGATTTTGCCCGTATAGTGTTAGGGAAAGTGGGCGTCTTCTTGTCTCTGTACTTTCTGGTGGAAAACAGATTCATCATTTCATGGCAATGTGACCTCTGAAATTTCCACTGAGACTTTAAAATGAGAGCAGACCTTTACAGGAAATCCGTGCGGCACACTCAACTGCACTGAGGTGTTAGTAATGCTGGCAGTGAAGGGAGCAATAAGACACTCCAAGAACATTACCCTTCAACGAAATCCATTCCCATCCTTCAACATCAACTCATCAAAACAACTCCAACAGCTAGCTATTCGTCGCCCTTTTGGTAGCATGGCAACACTCAAAACGATCGACAAATGTCCTTGAGAGGTGATTGATGCATAAGAACTGTGACATGGCCTAGTGCTATAATTGCTATTTAAGAAATTTGATTTAATTTCAAGTTCCACAGCATGAAACCCTTAAATAGGCTGCCCATTCCCAATTAGCTTTCAAGTAGGGGGAGTTACAGACTCCTGACTCCAATTCAATAACCAGCACCAGGTTAGCCCATGCTGTCATGATACTACTCTACATTATGGCCCTGCATATGCTGCTTCCGTCTTGGCTTTCCTTATCCAGCATTTTCTAATCAAGGAGGAAAACATGGTGGACCTTGAGGGAAAGAGAAAAAAATGTTACGGTGTGAAGGTCCTCACTTTTCAGAGGCTGAGTAAAGTAAAGCCCTGTGCCTGTGGTTCAGCCTATCACAGCTCTCCGCTACACGTCCGTCCCCAACCTGCAGGCCCGGAGCCTGCCTGGATCTCCCCACAGTGAACCACGGGACTGCTGGCACTCTGGGGGAATTGGAGGCATATGCGCCTTTCCATCTGTTGCTCCCTCCCCCCTCAGTCACTGCCTTCCAAATCAAAACCCCTTCTCTTCCAGAGACCCGTGTGTGTGTGTGTGTGTGTGTGTGTATATGTGTGTGTGTGTGTGTCAGTCAATGTTTTCCAAAGTCCCTTCCCTTCCCTTCTCTTCCCTTCCTGTCAGTGGCCATCTGCTTGCAGGTCCAGCCCCGATATCTGGCAGGAGAGACAGAGAACTTCCATGATGTGATCTGGATGGATAGAACACAGCCAGATTGAGAAACCAGGACAAATTAATTTGACTACCGCCTCATCCTCTTGAAAAAAAAGGTAGCATTGGCGACAAGGTAATTACAGGTATCAAGTGACAATACACTAATTTGTTCATGCGGTGCACACAGATAGTGCCGAAAAGACAAGACTTCTACAAAATTTTCAGAGATAAATTTCTAATCATAATGCCTAACTAGCAGTAATTGTAAATATCAAACTAGCTTTTAAATGTAATACCACATCTGAGCTCCTCTCCACACTCATTCTGCTTCTATTCCTGGTGTGGTCATACATTCCCAGAGAAATTGAGTATGTGGAAACAGACTCCGAAAGGATTTAAGTTTTCCTGGAGATTAGGCAAAGACAGAGTAGATCTTATTACAATTTCCCTTTAAAAAAAAAAAACACCCTCCTCGCCCCCCCACCCCAACTCTCCACAGTCGAAACCAAAGAAAAAAAAAACATAAACTGTCCATCAATGGGAGAGAGAACCTTTGTTCAACAGAACAATGGAGAACATTCTGCTGCGGAGGAGGCATAGCGTCATAGAGACACTGCATACTGCACACAGGCAGACCTACCACAACCTCAGACGCATTCATACCCCGTGATTGGCCTGTCGTTGGGCACGTCGCTGATGAGTGTCGAGGTCAGAGGTCAGATGTTGGAACTCATCTGAATGAGGATGGATGTAATGAGCGTTTTGACGCCGTGAATGAGTGGAATCGTATGGAGTAACAACGGGACAAAGGGGCTTTTGAGGCTGAGGGCGAGGCGTGTCCAAGCGCCATGTCAACTGACACCCATGCATCTGTCAGTGCTTAGGGGAAAGTCTCTTTCTCTACTCCTAGATTAAAATCATTAAATGTTACAGGAGGCTGACTGTAAAAACACATTAAGAGGATCTTTGACACTTCTCTTCAAGATTCAACATGGAATAAGGAAACTTAATTTTCTTATTTTCCCCTCCAGAAAATCAACACCGAGCCGCTGGGTTGGTCGATATTCTGTTGCAGGTATAGATCTGACAGTCTTTCTTATCTAAAGTGAAGGTAAAAAGTAACTGTAGAGAACACCGCACAATGAGCAATCTCCACAAGGGTGACTGACATGATGGTTTCGTGGACCTTGCAGGAGTTCAATCCAACGTTTTTTGACATCACATCAATGAAAGCAAGGGGACGTTTGACACTGTACATTAAGGCTGCACAATTAATCAAATTCACATTGAAATTGCAATATTGACATGTGCGATATCTATATCATAAGAGAGCTACAATACCTTCAGAAAGTAATCGTAACCCTTGACTTTTCCCACATTTTGCTGTGTTACAGCCCAAATTCAAAATGGATGAAATGTATATTTTCCCCCTCACCCATGTACACACAATACCCCCTAAATGACAAAGTGAAAACAATGGTTTTTTAGAACATTTATTGAAAATGAAATACAGAAATATCTCATTTACACCCTTGAGTGACTAACGTAGATACGTTAGTCACCTTTGGCAGTGATTACAGATGTGAGTCTTTCTGGTTAAGTCTGTGGCGAAATACTGCACGGAGCCTTCATAAGTCTAAGAAATTTGCACACCTGTTCTGTACAATGTTTTTCCATTAATATTTTAAAAATTCTTCAAACTCTGTCAAATTGGTTGGTGAACATTGCTAGACAACCATTTTCAAGTCTTGCCATAGATTTTCAAGCAGATTTAAGTCAAAAATGTAACTAGGCCACTCAGGAACATTCACTGTCTTCTTGGTAAGCAACTCCAGTGTAGATTTGGCCTTGTGTTTTAGGTTATTGTCCTGCTGAAAGGTGAATTGATCTCCCAGTGTCTGGTGGAAAGCAGGCTGAACCAGGTTTTCCTCTAGGATTTTGCCTGTGCTTATCTCCATTACGTTTAGTTTTTTTTATCCAGAAAAACTCCCCAGTCCTTATTAATGATTACAAGCATACCCATAACAAGACGCAGCCACCACTATGCTTGAAAATATGGAGAGTGGTACTCAGTAATGTGATGTGTTGGATTTGCCCCAAACATAACACTTTGTATTCAGGACAAAAAGTCAATTGCTTTGATAACTTTTTTGCAGTATTGCTTTAGTGCCTTATTGCAAACAGGATGCATGTGCACTTCACAGCGTTGTATGGGTTTTGACTGAGCCATTCTGAACTGAAGTTGGTCCTATCCCTCCCACTAATTGGTAAACTTTTTCACATTTTGGGTTGTCTGATTGAGGGAAATGCTGTAAATTCTCTATGTGTTTTGAATGATAAAAAGTTGAGGATTATAATAAATACTGCTTTGACGTCATACAAGCAAGTCCAAATGTGCACTTCACATTTCCATATGATAAAACTCATAAAACTGAAATATCCAATCAATGTCGTTCCACTTCATGATTGTGTCCCACTTGTTGTTGATTCTTCACAAAAAAATACAGTTTTATATCTTTATGTTTGAAGCCTGAAATGTGGCAAAAGGTCGCAAAGTTCAAGGGGGCCGAATACTTTCGCAAGGCACTGTATTTCCATATCAAAAACTCATGTCATGGACATTGTCAACATTTATGATCACCGTTTGATGTACAGTTACAAGATGACATGGCGTCATACCCGGGGTTGTTCTGAACAGAATGAGCCTGTTTGTCTATTGTGAAGAAAATTCTCCTGCACACACACACGCACCTCTATGCACTCATCACTCCTTTCTATACGCACCAAAATTATAATCCGTTTCCCTGAATTTCATTGTTAAAGCCGAACACTGTAATATCGTATTTTATAACTTAGCTATGTTGGCAGTAGAACAGGCTTTCAAACGATGCCCACCTGACCCAGATTGCAATTTATAAAAATGGAACGTTTTTGGATTGTGTAAACAACAACAGTAATTGTGTGAAGGCGGGGATGCAGGGTCGTGTTCCAAATAAAACAACGACAAGTGTGCTTGCTCTAGTTCCCCAACGGCACAGCTGAGAGAGCTCAAAAAGAGCACCTTATATTTGAAGACTCTTTTGAGTTAGAAAAGTGATTTGAAATGACTTAGGAACTATGCATACTTTGGAGGTGTGTGGCCACTTGGAGACACCAGTTAGTCCTCTCCTCTCAAACCCATGTCATGTTTCTGTCTTATGTTGCACCTACCCCACATCTTCCAGGAATATTCTTATCATGTTACTGACTGTATAAAAGAGTATTTTCAGATTTCGCGATCAACAAATGCAGCAAAAAGTACAGAAAATGTAAAACATGCACATAACAATGTCATGTTGGGATTCAGTCTTGTGTCGAGTGAACTGATGTGCCCTCAACTTGTCAAAAATTGTTTCCCATAATCTCCAAACTGTTCCTTTCAATTTCTACCATGCCTTTCCTATTTTATCTGTAAGAAACATTTCAATGTATCCCTATTCATATTAGGCCAACTCACACAAGTGTAAAGGGTTCATGTAAATCATTCTATGTTAATGACGCCAATAGTTCACCCAAGTGTTTTGATCTACTGTATATCGCAAGTCAAATCGCAATATTTCGTGAAGAAAAATTGCAATCGCATATCGTGCCCTACAGCACATCGCTTTGATGAAAAAGGAAGCTTTGCAGCCAGACTTTAGAGCCCTCAAACTCAACTCTGGACCTCGATGCCAGTTCCGTTCCACTGCATTTTTCCCCCACATTGTTCCCCTATTACCAGGGACTGATTTAGACCTGGGACAGCAGGTGGGTGCAATTAATTATCAGGTAGAACAGAAAACCAGTAGGCTCCAGACCTCGTAAGGTAAGAGTTGAATACCCCTGATATAGAGCATAAACCTACCAGCTTACAGCGTTTCCCAAACTCAGTCCTCAGGACCCCAAGTCCCAAAACTACACAGCTGATTCAGACTATGAACGCTAGATGGTGAGTTGATTATTTGAAATCAGCTGTGTAGTGCTAGGGCAAAAATCTAAACCTGCAACCGTGCGTTTACGATGAGTTTGGGAAACCATACTATAGTAACAGCTGAGGTGCAATGTGCATTTTATTGCTTTCTTCCTTAAAATGAGACACAATTTGCCCAATGACAACACATTTGAAATTCAAAACCGTAGGTGTCAAGATAAATCGTTGAAACTGTCAGAGAAACAAAAGTAAAGATTGTACTTCAAGCAATGTGTCTGACTGACAGTCTAAAAAAGTGACCGTTGTAAATTTGTTACAGTTTATGCTTCTCTCAGTGGTTGAATACATGAGAAATCCAACAAGCTGCGGGTTCATTCCAGGGCGTACTAGCGTCTCAGGCACATGTGTTTATACACCCGGCTTTACTTAGGTACAGATCTACAGCCAGTAAACAGTCTCCCAGCTTCCCCATAAACACAACATTCCACATTAAAACACTTCATAAGAGATGCAGGTGGTGGGGTTGACTGACTTTCACTCTGCTCTCTAGTAAATGACTGGTTCTGTGATGAAAAACTGAAATATATTGGGCTTTATAAACTATACTAGCAGCAGTGCCTTGTCTTCGACAAGGACGCTCTATAGTGATCGATACCTGTGGATGTGGGGGGGGGGGGGGGGTGACTGAAGGTTAATTGCATGTACAAAATAAGTTAAGAAGAGAAACAGGTGCCTTGGTTGGCATACACAAACCACTTTGTCCATACTACCCCAAGAGAAAATAAATCTAGAGGAGGCCTTACCGCCTTTAATGTTCGTTTTAACTATCAGCCCGATAGGCGGTGTCAGCATCACCCTGAGAGCATTGACAATGCAAACAGTAATTGCCATAACGCCACTTAAAATGATCGACATCACTGAGCAGGACTGCAATTACAGTCATTTCAGTCTCATTTCAACATAATGGCTATGAGGAGAAATCAATGACTTTTTTCCATTGCAAAAAGAGGGAGAGACGCAATGTTGTCACTAGGTTCTTGCGGGCCTGTAGAGGCGCTACGTTCAGTCTGGTAATTGACTTGGAGAGATGCATAGTGTATGGGCAGGCTGCTTGTGCCAGAGGACAACTTATGTCATGTGCCACACTCTGGCAGCAGGCTGGGCTCCCCTGTGTCTTCTCCCTATCGCTCCCTCTCCCGCTCTGTGTGTCTCCTCTGCATCTCTCTGTGTCCTCTACTGGCATTTCTGTGCACAATGTACCATTGTGCTCGACTCAAAATTGAAGTGAGTGCAGGCTTGTTAGCCCATGCTTGAGATCCCCTTTCTGCATCCCTACATGCGCCGTTGTGGGTTCAGGAGGTAAGGCCACTTGCCCTTTCTTTAACATTGGATGCCAGGGTTAGTGTGTGGATGATTCTCTTAGAGCCAATGCCAGTTACAAACACAAATTAAGGTTCATGAATAGTAAAAGAACAATGAACATACAGTGCATTCGGAAAGTATTCAGGCCCCTTCACTTTTCCCACATTTTATTACATTACAGCCTTATTCTAAAAATGGATTGCGTAGATTGAGGATCCATCAATCTACACACAATACCACACAATTACTTGTATTTGGGGAGTTCCTCCCATTCTTCTCTGCAGATCCTCTCAAACTCTGTCAGGTTGGATGGGGAGCGTCGCTGCGCAGCCATCTTCAGGTCTCTCCAGAGATGTTCGATCGGGTTTGTGTCTGGGCTCTCATTGGGCAACTCAAGGACATTCAGAGACTAGTCCCGAAGCCACTCCTGTGTTGTTTTGGTTGTGTGCTTAGGGTGGTTGTCCTGTTGGAAGGTGAACCTTCGCCCCAGTCGGAGGTCCTGAGCGCTCTGGAGCAGGTTTTCATCAAGGTTCTCTACTTTGTTCCATTCTTCTTTCCCTCCATCCTGACTAGTCTCCCAGTCCCTGTACCGGAAAATCATCCCCACAGCATGATGTTCCCAACACCATGCTTCACTGTAGGGAAGGTGCCAGGTTTCCTCCAGATGTGACGCTTGGCACTCAGGCCAAAGAGTTCACTCTTGGTTTCATCAGAGCAGAGAATCTTGTTTCTCATGGTCTGAGAGTCTTTAGGTGCCTTTTGGCAAACTCCAAGTGGACGGTCAAGTGTCTTTTACTAAGGACTTTATGGCCACTCTACCATAAAGTCCTGATTGGTGAAGTGCTGCAGAGGTAATTGTTCTTCTGGAAGTTTCTCCCATCTCCACAGACGAACTCTGGAGCTCTGTCAGCGTGACCATCAGGTTCTTGGTCACCTCCCTGACAAAGGCCCTTCTCCGCCGATTGCTCAGTTTGGCCAGACGGCCAGCTCTAGGAGGAGTCTTGGTGGTTCCAAACTTCTTCCATTTAAGAATGATGGCGGCCACTGTGTTCTTGGGGACCTTCAATGCTACAGAAACGTTTTTGTACCCTTCCCCAGATCTGTGCCTCGACACAATCCTGTCTCAAAGCTCTATGGACATTTACTTTGAACTCATGGCTTGATTTTTTCTCTGACATGAACTGTCAACTGTGGGACCTTATATAGACCGGTGTGTGGCTTTCCAAATCATGTCCAATCAATTGAATTTGCCACAGGTGGACTCCAATTAAGTTGTAGAAACATCTCAAGGATGATCAATGGAAACGATGCACCTGAGCTCAACTTCGAGTCTCATATCGAAGAGTCTGAATACGTGTGTAAATAAGGTATTTCTGTTTTACATTTTTTATACATTCGCAAAAATGTCTAAACTTGTTTTCGCTTTGTCATTATGGGGTATTGTATGTAGAATATTTTAGAATAAGGCTGTAACCTAACAAAATTAGGAAAAAGTCAAGGGGTCTAAATACTTTCCGAATGCACTATATGCTATTGTAAAAAACTGCTGTTTCATGGTTGTTTGGTTTTTACTCTACAACTGTCGACTACAACATCATTGTTGGACATACCTCAAATACAAGACAATTGAAAACCTGAGATTCTTTACTATAAGAAAGCAGGGCAACCTCAAGATAACTTTCCAGTTTAGTATGAATGTAGAAGGTAAGATGAAACACAAATGAGGGTCGCAATTAGAACAGCCGTCACCAAATGAAACCGGGGAAACAAAAGAAACTAGCAATATTCCCAAGGCAAGCAGTCTTATTAATGGAACACTACCCCGGCCCTCATTGGAATGACTGTCTAAAAATAAACACTGAAATCACATTAGAGATAACAATCTGTGAGGAGCTGCTTCTGTATCTCAACGATCTGGATGTTAGTTTCACACTTTTCACAGCTAACACAAAAGTGCTTTTTCCTTTCTAAAGCAAGCATACCCTGATTAGAATCCTGACTACCGGTAATTCCATTGAGGTTACGAGGTGTGAACGATACTACAGTTTCAAAAATAACAAGCCTCTCTTCCCAGCCTTTGACCTAGAAAAATCTCATTCACACCTGAGGTGAAAGTCTTAACTCTGGTCGGTGTCCCCCTCTCTTTTAAAACAAATCAATTATACAGAGGGGATGTAATATCATCTCTTGCCTGATGATTATCAGCTGTATATTAGCATAGTACGCATAACAATCAGTTCATTAAAGATACATTAAAACAATGAATAAGTCATCTCTTCTTCTAATTGGATAAAAAAACAAGGCCCAGAAGTCAAACAGAGGATATTTTAATGACCGACTGATCAGATTCAGCTTCTTTTTAGATTTGGGTAACAGTCGACTGCACATGATTATCGCTCTGGTCCTTCTGTATTAAGCCAGGGACAATGAGCCATTGGTCATAGCGGTCATTATGCATGACAATCACAAACTGACCCAAATTCATCTCCTGCTTTGATCCTAACCCCTCTGAAAGACAGACATACACACACACAGGTTGGAGGTTGGAGCAGGTTGGAGAGGGTTGGAGAGGTGTTCCACCTAAAAATCTATGGAATCTATGACAGAGGCTTCTAGTGGAACGCACATTCCCCTTTACACGCTTCTTTCTATACATGCATTACGCGCTTCTCCAAAAAAATGCACATTCATAGCTTATCATCTTCCTCGGTAGCAGAACATTTTGCACTAATGGCTAGTCTGTAATATCGGACTGATCTGCAAACAAACCGGATTAAACGCTCATATTAGCTAAGGGTAATTTAAAACCTTGCTTTGTGCACTACGTTGTTTGTATGATGGTGAAAAGCCTTGGTTGTGCTGTATTTGCTAAACCAATAAAACTTTGATTGCAAAAAAAAACCAACGCGATCTCCTGCTGCACCTTTGTCTCGGTTCTTGTGATTGCAGTAAATGTGCTCACTGAGACCAACTAGTGCATGGAATATCAACCACTACTGCAAAGGGAGTGGTGACAAGAGAAACAATCACCTAGTACTTTTACTACTTCGTACGATCGGTCTCCAATAATAATTTTTTTTTAAAGGGTGTTTTCCACTAGGTGAAAACCTCAATTCACAAAGAAGATATGTTAAAAAGGAGGCTGCCTTTTTTCTGAGGGTGGTAGAATTTTTATTCTCTCTAGCACTTTCAAATGAAGGCATGAGAGCCAGCGGTTTCTTAGCAACAGAGACTCAGCAATGATGCAAGATTGGAGGGGAATGTGCAGTTCTAACGTACAGGTGAATTCTGTCAACTACACTAATTTCTCCTGTTAAAGCTTTCTGCAAACGGGGACATTACAGCACTGTACATTAGAATGCTAAAACACATGTCCAAGACGAATGCATCTTAAAATGGGGAGCTTGCTGACAAAAAGTAGCCATAGACACGCATTGTTCTTGGGGCACTCAACGTTGTCATAAAAGGTACACAACCACACTATTAACTGGCTCTTAGCTCAAAACAAATGTAAAAAAATTTGTAATTGAAGATGCTCAAAACTATCCAGTTTTTACAAGGAAAATAATAGATACTAATTCGTGTCACACACTACGACTAGGCAGTGAACCAGAAAACGGCTCAAATCTCATTAAAGCAAATGCGCTGCATTTTGTAAGAGGGCGACATAAAAGGATCTAGTGTTACCCTATCAAGCCATTGCATAAAGCCTTGCCTTCATGGAGAAAATTGTCACCATTTGTATCAAACCAAGTCGGTGCTACTCCTCAAAGCCTAAAAGGAGGCGCTACCCAAGCTGTGACTTCACAAGTCACAGGTTTTATCTTGCCGCATCCGTGACAAGTACTAGAGGACCAACCCCATTCACTGAAACAACACTGCTGTGTCAACCAAGGTGAATGTTATAATGGTACGTGGCACCGGTCGTTATATCTCATCATATACCAATGTAACAGTGTTACGTCGGTCCCTCTCCTTGCCCCAACCTGGGCTCGAACCAGGGACCCTCTAAAAACATCAACAACTGCCTCCCACAAAGTAAGGGAAACAACTACTTCAAGGTCTAAGAGCGAGTGACATCACCGATTGAAACGCTACTAGCGCGCACCGCTAACTAGCTAGCCATTTCACATTGGTTACACTCACCCCCCTTTGACCTTCTCCACAGCAACCCCAGCAGCTGGGCAGGCAAAACTTTACCAATCTGGGTCAACAGCATCAATGTAACAGTGTTATTTCCATCCTTCTCCTTGGCCCTTAAACTAGGGGCCTTCTGAACACGTCGATAAGTCAGTCAGTCATGAAGCATCGTTACCCATCGCTCCACAAAAGCCGTGGCCCTTGCAGAGCAAGGGAAACAACTACTTCCAGGTCTGAGCGAGTGACGTCACCGATTGAAATGCTACTAGCACGCACTGCTAACTAGCTTGCCATTTCACACCGGTTACACCCACGCCAAGGGAACACGTCTCATACACTAGTGGCTCACGCCTGAGTACAGTTGCTACTGAACCGACACTGTGAAGCAGTTTCTCAGTTTCTCAAGAAAAATTAGGTAATTCACATTTAAATAGGGAATAAAGAAGTGTTTGTCCATGTAACTTGGAGGTTGAAGCCGATGGAAACAAGGTTATGGTTAGTGACAATACACAGCGTACCCAGTCTAATCCAAAGATCAAATCTAATATAACTGCAGCTCTACTCAATAGTAATCAAAACCATACAACAGTAAGTGTCACTCTAGCAAGTCTAGCATAATGGTACAGATGATTTCTGTCAAACAACCCAATTGATTCTACCTGTTCTCTTACTGCTTTGTTGAGAAGTTTATACCTGTGAATAATAGCATTGCTCCAATGTATTGATATGCTGCACTGTCTGAGACATGGGAAAATTCTTTCACTGTGAAATTGAACGTGTGGGTTTCTCATTGTAAGCTAAGGATCCTGGGACTAAACACCTCCCTCTGCAACTGGACCCTGGACTTCCTGACGGGCCGCCCCCAGGTGCTGAGGGTAGGTAGCAACACATCTGCCACACCGATCCTCAACACTGGAGCGCCACAGGGGTGCGTGCTCAGTCCTCTCCTGCACTCCCTGTTCACCCACGACTGCATGACCAGGCACGACTCCAACACCATCATGAAGTTTGCAGACTACACAACAAAAAAGTAGGCCTGATCACCGACAACAGTGAGACAGCCTATAGGGAGGAGGTCAAAGACCTGACCGGGTGGTGACAGAATAACAACCTATCCCTCAACGTAACCAAGACTAAGGAGATGATTGTGGACTACAGGAAAAGGAGGACCGAGCATGCCCCCATTCTCATCGACGGGGCTATAGTGGAGCAGGTTGAGAGCTTCAAGTTCATTGGTGTTCACATCAACAAACTAAATGGTCCAAACACACCAAGACAGTCGTGAAGAGAGCAGAACAAAGCCTATTCCCCCTCAAAAAAACTAAAAAGATTTGGCATGGGTCCTGAGATCCTCAAAAGGTTCTACAGCTGCAACATCGAGAGCATCCTGACTGGTTGCATCACTGCCTGGTACGGCAATTGCTTGGCCTCTGACTGCAAGGCACTACAGAGGGTAGTGCGTACGGCCCAGTACATCACTTGGGCTAAGCTGCCTGGCATCCAGGACCTCTACACCAGGCAGTGTCAAAGACCCCAGCCACCCCAGTCATAGACTGTTCTCTCTACTACCGCATGGCAAGCGGTTCTGGAGTGCCAAGTCTAGGACAAAAAGGCTTCTCAACAGTTTTTATCCCCAAGCCATCAGACTCCTGAACAGGTAATCAAATGGCTACCCGGACTATGTGCATTGTGTTCCCCCCCAACAACCTTTTTTTTACGCTGCTGCTACTCTCTGTTCATCATATATGCATAGTCACTTTAACCATATCTACATGTACATACTACCTCAATCAGCCTGACTAACCGGTGACTGTATGTATCCTCTACTTTTATAGCCTCGCTACTTTTATAGTCTTTTACTGTTGTTTTATTTCTTTACTTACCTATACCTTTTTTGCACTATTGGTTAGAGCCTGTAAGTAAGCATTTCACTGTAAGGTCTACTACACCTGTTGTAGTCGGCACACGTGACAAATAAACTTTGATTTTATCTGTTGTATTTGGCGCATGTGACGAATAAAATTGATTTGATGTAGTTAGGGGTGAAAGTGACTAGCCAATCAGGATAGATAAAAATAGTAGCAGCAGCGTGTGTGAAAGAGTGTCTGTGTGGTGTAAATATGCATGTGTGAGCGTTTGTAGTGTGTGTGTGTGTGTGTGTGTGTGTGTGTGTGTGTGTGTGTGTGTGTGTGTGTGTGTGTGTGTGTGTGTGTGTGTGTGTGTGTGTGTGTGTGCGCTCGTTGAAGTGTCAGTGTAGTATGTGTCAGTAGAGACTACTGAGTGTGCATAGAGCCAGTGCAAGAGAGTCAGTGCAAAAAAAGGGAGTCAGTGCAAATAGTTTGGATAGCCATTTAACTGTTCAGCAGTCTTATGGCTTGATGGTAGAAGCTGTTCAGGAGCCTTAGCGCTTGCCATACGATATAACAGTCTATGACTTGGGCGTGTGGAGTCTGACAATTTTTAGGTCCTTCTGACACTGCCTAGTATAGAGGTCCTGGACGGCAGGGAGCTTTGCCCCAGTGATGTACACACTACTCTCTATAGCGTATTGCGGCCGGATGCCAAACTGTTGCCATACCAAGGGGTGATGCAGCCAGTCAAGATGCTCTCAATGGTGCAGCTGTAGAACTTGAGGATCTGAGGGCCCATGCCAAATCTTTTCAGCCTCCTGAGGGGACAGAGGGGTTGTCGTGCCCTCTTCACGACTATGTTGGGGTATTTGGACCATGAGAGGTCCTTAGCGAGGAACTTGAAGCTCTCGGCCCACTCCACTACAGCCCCGTCGACGTGAATGGGGGCGTGCTCGGCAGTTAGTTTCCTGTAGTCCATGATTAGCTCCTTTGTCTTGCTGACGTTGAGGCAGAGGTTGTTGTACTGGCACCACACTGCCAGGTCTCTGACCTCCTCCCTGTAGGGTGTCTCATCGTCATCGGTGATCAGGCCTACCAACATTGTGTCGTCAGCAAACTTAAATGATGGTGTTGGAGTCGTCTGCAGTCACGCAGTCGTGATGAACAGAGAGTACAGGAGGGGACTAAGCACACACCCCTGAGAGGCCCTCGTGTTGAAGGTCAGCATGGCGAATGTGTTGTTGCCTACCCTCACCACCTGGGGGCGGCCTGTCAGGAAGTTCAGAATCCAGTTACAGAGGTGGGTGTTTAATCCCAGGGTTGTTAATTTAGTGAATATATTGGAGGGCACTGGTGTTGAACTCTGAGCTGCAGTCAATGAACAGCATTCTCACGTAGGTGTTCATTTTATCCAGGTGGTAAAGGGCAATGTGGAGAGCAATAGAGATTGCGTCATCTGTGGATCTGTTGGTGCGGTATGTGAATTGGAGTGGGTCCAGGATGTCTGGGATGACCGTGTTGAGGTGAGCAATGACCAGTCTTTCAAAAGATTTCATGGCTACAAATGTGAGTGCTACAGGGCAAGTCATTTAACAGGTTACCTTGGCATTCTTGGGCACAGGGACTGTGGTTGTCTGCTTGAAACATGTAGGTATTTTAGGCGGTCTGGGAGAGGTTGAAAATGTCAGTGAAGACACTTGCCAGCTGTCAGCAAATGCTCAGAGTACATGTCATGGTAATCCATCTGGCCCTGCGGCCTTGTGAATGTCAACCTGTTTACAGGTCTTACTTACATAGAAAGTGTGATGACACAGTCATCCGGAACAGCTGGTGCTCTCATACATGGTTCAGTGATGCTTGCCTTGAATTTAGCATAGAAGTAATTTAGCTCATCTGGTAGGCTCTCAGCTGGGTTTCACTTTGTAATCTGTGATAGTTTGCAATCCCTGCAACATCCGACGAGCGTCAGAGCCAGTGCAGTAGGATTTCATCTTGGTCCTGTATTGACACTTTGCCTATTTGTTGGTTCATCAGAGTTTAGCGGGATTTCTTATAAGTGTCCGGATTAGTGTCCCACTCCTTGAAAGCGGCAGCTCGAGCCTTTAGCTCGGTGAGCATGTTGACTGTAATCCATGGCTTCTAGTTGGAATATGTACAGTACCAGTAAAATGTTGATACAACTACTCATTCAAGGGTTTTTCTTAATTTTTTACATTGCAGAATAATAGTGAAGACATCAAAACTATAAAATAACACATATGGAATCATGTAGTAACCAAAAAGGTGTTAAACAAATCAAAATATATTTTATATTTGAGATTCATCAAAGTAGCCACCCTTTACCTTGATGACAGCTTTGCACACTCTTGACATTCTCTCAGCCAGCTTCATGAGGCAGTCACCTGGAATGCATTTCAATTAACAGGTGTGCCTTGTTAAAAGTTAATGTGTGGAATTTCTTTCTTTCTTAATGCGTTTGAGCCAATCAGTTGTGTTGTGACAAGGTACAGTAGGGGTGTCATACAGAATAAAATACCAAGTGCCATATTATGGAAAGAACAGCTCAAATAAGAAAAGAGAAACAACAGTACATCATTACTTTAAGACATGAAGGTCAGTCAAAGATTCTTCAAGAGCAGTCGCAAAAACCATCAAGAAATATGGTGAAACTAGCTCTCATGAGGACCGCCACAGGAAAGGAAGACACAGAGTTACCTCTGCTGCAGAGAATAAGTTCATTAGAGCTTCACAAAATTCAATGAACGGACACATCAACTGTTCAAAGGAGACTGCGTGAATCAGACATTCATGGTCGAATTTCTGCAAAGAAACCATTACTAAAGGACACCAATAAGAAGAGACTTGCTAGGGCAGAGCAACATGAGCAATGGACATTAGACTGGTGGAAATCTGTCATTTGGTCTGATGTGTCCAAATGTGAGATTTTTGGTTCCAACCGCCATGTCTCTATGAGACACAGAGTAGGTGAACGGATGATCGCCGCATGTGTGGTTCCCACCGTGAAGCTTGGAGGAGGTGTGATGGTGTGGGGCTGATTTGCTGGTGACACTGCCTGTGATTTATTAAGAATTCAAGGCACATTTAACCAGCATTGCTACCACAGCATTCTGCAGCAATATGCCATCCCATCTGGTTTGCGCTTAGTGGGACTATCATTTGTTTTTCAATAGGACAATGACCCTACACACCTCCAGGCTGTGTTAGGGCTATTTCACCAAGGAGAGTGATGGAGTACTGCATCAGATGACCTGGCTTCCACAATCACCTGACCTCAACCCAATTGAGATGGTTTGGAATGAGTTGGACTGCAGAGTGAAGGAAAAGCAGCCAACAAGTGCTCAGCATATGTGGAAAAGCATTCTAGGTGAAGCTGGTTGAGAGAATGCCAAGAGTGTGCAAAGCTGTCATCAAGGCAAAGTGTGGCTACTTTGAAGAATTTAAAATATATTTGGATTTGTTTAAAATTTTTCTGGATACTACATGATTCCATATGTGTTATTTCATAGTTTTCTTTATTTCATGTCTTCACTAATATTATACAATGTAGAAAATAGTAAAAATAAAGGAAAACAAACCCTGGAATGAGTAGGTGTGTCCAAACCTTTGACTGATACTGTGGTCTCATCAGGTGTCCCGCATGCCAGCCTCTATAATGCCGCTTGTTCATCCTCAGAGTGTCAGGGATTTGGGCCTGGTTCGAATCATAGGTTTGTTCAGTTCCTCTTATTTTTTTTTTACAATGACTTTGACCCTTGACCTATGTCATGTTACAGGTACTATTACCACACACACAACCAGTCTCTCTGTTTTGAACTCTGTGGCTACTTTTTCAGTCTCCTATGCAAGAAACAAAATACGTTGGTAAACACGTTGTTAGCATAAGCCTTTCGCCGCCACTAAGACCAGCTCTTTATCTTAAATACTTAAACACGAGTGTGCAAATTAGTTTCTAAATCAAAATGAAGATTTAAGCCAATTGAGACTTATTCAAACATTTAGAAAATGGATAGAGGTGGTGGTGGAAACGTGCATTAGATCTTTGTGTACGCGAGTTCGTCATAATCCCTATATCTCTTTAAGTCTCAGCACAGTTTATAGTGTTGGACTGAATCAAAACCCCTATATCACAGGGGATGTGGAGTATAATGGTTTGAGTGGCATGCATAGAAATAGGTGCCCTTACTGTGTGTTTGAGAACTAGTGTGTGCTGCTGGCAGTGAGGAGTCACTACGCAAATCTGTAGGCTATTGAACTCAGATTTCAATGTACAGCAAGTATCCACGCATATATGTTTTCTGCGGTTATTCTCATTCTGTAAGTGTTGTTTGGTGACTTGTTATTGTGTCAATTGTGACATCTATGTCTCTGTGTCGGCCTACTATATGTCACAACTAAGGCATAATAAATGCAAAGGAAATGGTGGTTCAACACTGTTCTGGTTCAGGAGCAACATTTTTATATTCACCACTAATGACAAGAGAATAATCAGGCATATCAAATCCAGATATAATAATGCATCTGCCTGTATCAGAACGTGAGACTGTTGTCACCAAACAAAGAGTTGTAGGCTACCTCCATGGCGACAATGTTGCTATTGCCCATCATGGAGATGACCGACAATACTAGGGGTGACTGCGAGTACTTGTGACAATATATGCTTCCCCTGCTGCTCACCTTCAATAGAGATCACATGTTCTCGGATCTGGTTCTGGAGGGCCAGGTCATCAATGCGTTCGATCAGGTCGTAGATTGAGTAAATGTTCGGGTGGACCGATTCGAACCGATGGATCTCAGCCCGGATGGCTGCCGAGTTGGACAAAACAAACTGCTGGTTGCCTTGTTGGCCGGCCTGGGAAGCCTGGCCCGATACTGTTCCCGAACCGAACTGACCCTGCCCTGAGCCTCCGGATGATCCTGATCCGAACTGGGACGGGATGGACTGGGGTACTGGTACCGGAACGGGCGCTGGGACCGTGCCTGGGGTGGACATGGCCGGTTGGGACTGCTGCGAGATACCGGACACCGACCCCGATTGGAAATTCATCTTGGTTTGAACAAGTAACTATTGAGAATAGGAAAATAAATGAATAGACCCGACGTAACAATTTCAAAATGATGTGATCAAAAGGAGTCCGCGGGAACTAGTGGTCTGAAAACGAGACGGCACAGACGCATCAATTGGTCGCCAATTGCAACACAACGCGGTTCTTACTCATATTATTAAAACTTGACGTGGTTCATTTTCCGTTATAAGCTATGTACTAAGCGCTTTGGCCGTGTCCTGCCCTTTTCTGTAAAACACAAACCGCAATGCCTGCCTACCACTAGATACTCCTTTTCGTGGCTATCCGCTCCCTTTTAGTGATTTAATCGAACGGTTTTCCTTGGCTGCTCTGTCAAAAGCAGACAATGGGCTTGGCTTCGGCAAGACGCCCGGGTCCACTGCCTACTGAATCCGTTGTTTCTGCGTTGAAATTAAATCACGTCGAGTCCTCTTTGGTCCAAGTGGTCCCTGCCCAGCGCCCTCCTCCGCATTTTGTAACGTCACCCATCACGTAATTGTAGTCTACTTGAGATGGGGGAGGATGTTCTTTGATTGGATGCTTATGTGGAGGAAGAATAAAGCAACGTGCTCATAATTTTTTATAACCTAGCCTACCTGACAGTTACGCAACCAAATCATTGGGATGATAAGGGGGGGAAAATGACTCTAATACATTTTATGTAGGATACTATATTTCTATATTCCCTTGCACCACCTCCGCAATAGTCCACACACACACATTATGCACTCGGCTGCCAGTTGTTCTGGTGTCTCCTCTCTTATAGTTTACCTAAAAAAACAATGTTGTTATCATCTTTGTGTGTCTTCCACATTTTTCACATTTGACACAATACCATAAGGGAAATCTTGTCAGACGTACCAAACAATCAACACTATTTTGACCTATATAACATACAACCAAATGTGACATTTAGACAATTTCTGCTTTCATATATTGAGTTCAGACTATTCTCTGAGGAGGGTCCCTTCCTCTAATGCTTATCCCTGAAAGGACAAAACTAATCATGATTCTCTAAGGAAATTATGTGAGCAGTGTTAAAGTTTAAAAAAAAACATACAGAACACTCTTCAGCAAATTAAGTTGAAAAGGAGCCTTCTGAAATGCAACATGGCTGATCTCCGAATATTTATAGATATGTCGAGCAAAACACACTAACCAGCTTTACAGAGAGATATTCCATGACAATAAATAAAAAACATACCATTGGATACTCCCAACCCACATTGGCTAAATAAAGGTTAAATAAAAGTAAAATAAAATGTTAAAAAAAACACATTGGCTTCACATACTGTATAGGCTACAACAACTGGAGTAGTACATCACATGAGAAATGATGCTTCAATCAAATGATTTCTCAAACAGTTGAAAAATGTAATCTATTTCATCTTCCAAATATATTTCAGCCAGAACAATGGTATAGGCCTATGAGACGTTAGGTATCCTTAGTTAGAATTCACTCCAAGTGAAGAGAAAGAGAAATCTACTGGTCTGTCTGTAAAACACCCATTCTGCAGTGGGGTGGTGTGTTGTGTTGTGTTGTGGGGTGGTGTGGGGTGGTGTGAGAGTCTGGAGAAAGAATACATGACAATAAATCAAGAAACTGACTGCTATAGCTGAAAAATCCCCATGGATAGATGATGAATTGAAAAACTGTATGGCTGAGAGGGATGAGGCAAAGGGAATAGCAAATAAGTCTGACAACACAGCAGATTGGCAAACATACAGTAAACTGAGAAATCACGTCACTAAACTTAACAAAAATAAGAAGAAAGTATACCATGGAATAAAGATAAATTATATAAAGAACGATAGTAAAAAGCTCTGAAGTACTTTAAATGATATTCAGGCAAAAAAATATGGCTTGTTAGTAACAAAACCCTTTGATATTGCAAACCACTTTAATACTTTTTTTGTTGACAAGATTAGCAAACAACAAAAGCTGAGCCTTCATATTCATACATAACGGACCAAATAATGAAAGATAAGCACTGTAGCTTTGAGTTCCGCAAAGTTGGTGTGGAAGCAAGGATTTTTTTCTTTCTATCTTTAAATAAGGACAAGCCACCTGGTACCAACAATGTGGATGGTAAATGTCTTTGTAGTGGAATACATTGCGACTCCTGTTTGCCACATCTTCAATTTAAGCCTAGAAGACGCTGTGTGCCTTCAGGCCTGGAGGGAGGCAAAGGTCATAACGCTGCCCAAGAATAGCACTCTTTAATGGTTCAAACAGCCGACCAATCACACTTTTGAGCGTGGTGTACTGCAGGGCAGCCAGCTTGGGCCATTATTGTTTTACATTTTTATAATGACCTTCCCCTGACCCTGAATAAAGCCTGTGTGTCTATGTACGCTGACGACTCAACCTTATACATGTCAGCTACGATAGTAAAATAAATAACTGACACCCTTAACATAGAGCTCCAGTCAGTTTTAGAATTGGTAGCTAGCAATAGGCTGGTGTTAAATATCTCAAACACTAAAATAATAATTTTTGTGGACAAATCACTCACCAGTCAACCCTAAACCTCATCTAGATCTATTACTGAATAATACAATAGAGCATTTCACATTATTCTGTACGTAACTCCGAGATATCCATTTAGTATGTATGATATTTTACATTTTGTATGGTATGTATTAATTTCTGGATGTCCATCATCCATTTCATATGATATGCTACGAGTTGCAATTCGGACAATATGTTACGAATTGCAAATCGTACATTATGTTACGAATTTGCAAAACTTAAAATATTTTACGAATTTGCTAAACGTATGAAATGTTAGCTATGTGGCTAGGTGGCTAATGATAGCTAGCTCTAGGGGTTAGGGGTTAAGGTTAGGGTTAAAATTAGGAGTTTGGTTAAAGGGTTAAGTTTAGGTTTAGGGGAAGGGTTAGCTAAAAGGGTTAAGGTTAGGGTTCATTGAAGGGTTAGCTAAAAGGAATAAGGTTAGGATTAATTTAAGGGTTTGCTAAAAGAGTTAAGGTTAGGATTAAAGTTAGGAGTTAGGTTAAAGGATTACGGTCAGGGTTAGGGGAAGGTTTAGCTAACATGCTAAGTAGTTGCAAAGTAGCTAAAAAGTAGTAAGTAGTAGGAAAGTTGCTAACGTAACATACTATATCATACTAATGTGTCCCAGATGTACGCTTATTATGTTATGTCTAGTCTATGAGACCAGTCTGAAATAGTCTATGAGACCGGTCTGCTTGGCGTAACCCTAGATAGCAAGCTGCCATGGTTGCTAAAATGGGAAGAGGAAAAATACATTGCTCTGCTTACTTGACATCTAAATCAACCAGGCAGGTCCTACAGGCCCGAGTTTTGTCTCACCTGGACTACTGCTCAGTTGTGTGGTCATGTGCGGCAAAGAAGGACATAGGAAAATTGCAGTTGGTCCAGAACAGAGCGGCACGTATTGCACTTAGAAGTGCACGGAGGACGAATGTCAGGGTATGCATGTCAATCTCTCCTGGCTCAAAGTTGAGGTATTGTTGGGTTAATGGTACCGAACTATCTGTTCAAGATGTTGGCACACAGTTCTGACACTCATCGGTACCACACAATACATGCAGCCAGAGGTCTCTTCACAGCCCCCAGGTCCAGAACAGAGGCTGGAAAACTCATAGCATTAAATAGAGCAATGACTACATGGAAGAAACAACTATTTGACCTTTTTATTTACCAGGGAATACATATTGAGACCTAAGTCTATTTTTCAAATGTGCCCTGCACCACACAACACAAGTATACACAACAACCAACATTTTTTTCCATATGCACAAAAAGCTTATTTCTCTCAAATTTTGTGCAGAAATTTGTTTACATCCCTGTTAGCGAGCAAGTCTCTGAATGTTCTTGAGTGGCCCAGCCACAGCCCGGACTTCAACCCTATCGAACATCTCTAGAGAGACCTGAAAATAGCTGTGCAGTGACACTACCCATCCAACCTGACCGAGTTTGAGAGGATATGCAGAGAAGAATGGGAGAAACTCCCCAAATACAGGTGTGCAAAGCCAGTAGCGTTCCCAAGAAGACTCGGCTGTAATCGCTGCCAAAGGTGCGTCAACAAAGTACTGAGTAAAGGTTCTGTATAGTTATGAAAATGTGATATTTACGTTATTGTTATTTTTTTGCTTGAAAAAAAGTCTAAAACACAGTTTTTGCTTTGTCATTATGGGGTAATGTGTGTAGATTGATGAGAGGGGTAAACCATTTAATCCATTTTAGAATGAGGCTGTAATGTAACAAAATATGGAAAAAGTCAAGGGGTCGGAATACCTTCCAAAATATACTGTATATGTTTTTTAAACGTCAAATCCATATCAATCCAAATGCCTAACTATTTACTGTATAGGCGGGAACACGTTCAATTGGAAAACCATCTAATGAGTGAACATGCAGTTTCTCTGAAGCATTCTTACGCAAGATTAAAAACAACATGTATTTTGTTTTGCCTGTTTTAAGTTTTAAATCAGCAGGGGATTCCTGCATAGGTACGTATTACATCTGACTGTAGTTTTGGGCAATAGAATACATAATAGTATCTGTATATAGAGTGGGGCAAGAAAGTATTTAGTCAAGCACCAATTGTGCAAGTTCTCCCACTTAAAAAGATGAGAGGCCTGTAATTTTCATCATAGGTACACTTCAACTATGACAGACAAAATGAGAAAAAAAATCCAGAAAATCACATTGTAGGATTTTTAATTAATTAATTTGCAAATTATGGTGGAAAATAAGTATTTGGTCACCTACAAATAAGCAAGATTTCTGGCTTTCACAGACCTGTAACTTCTTTAAGAGGCTCCTCTGTCCTCCACTCGTTACCTGTATTAATGGCACCTGTTTGAACTTGTTATCAGTATAAAAGACGCCTGACCACAACCTCGAACAGTCACACTCCAAACTCCACTATGGCCAAGACCAAAGAGCTGTCAAAGGACACCAGAAACAAAATTGTAGACCTGCACCAGGCTGGAAAGACTGAATCTGCAATAGGTAAGCAGCTTGGTTTGAAGAAATCAACTGTGGGAGCAATTATTAGGAAATGGGAGACATACAAGACCACTGATAATCTCCCTCGATCTTGGGCTCCACGCAAGATCTCACCCCGTGGGGTCAAAATGATCACAAGAACGGTGAGCAAAAATCCCAGAACCACACGGGGGGGCCTAGTGAATGACCTGCAGAGAGCTGGGACCAAAGTAACAAAGCCTACCATCAGTAACACACTACGCCGCCAGGGACTCAAATCCTGCAGTGCCAGACGTGTCCCCCTGCTTAAGCCAGTACATGTCCAGGCCCGTCTGAAGTTTGCTAGAGAGCATTTGGATGATCCAGAAGAAGATTGGGAGAATGTCATATGGTCAGATGAAACCAAAAAATAACTTTTTGGTAAAAACTCAACTCGTCGTGTTTGGAGGACAAAGAATGCTGAGTTGCATCCAAAGAACCCCATACCTACTGTGAAGCATGGGGGTGGAAACATCATGCTTTGGGGCTGTTTTTCTGCAAAGGGACCAGGACAACTGATCCGTGTAAAGGAAAGAATGAATGGGGCCATGTATCGTGAGATTTTGAGTGAAAACCTCCTTCCATCATCAAGGGCATTGAAGAGGAAATGTGGCTGGGTCTTTCAGCATGACAATGATCCCAAACACACCGCCCGGGCAACAAAGGAGTGGCTTCGTAAGAAGTATTTCAAGGTCCTGGAGTGGCCTAGCCAGTCTCCAGATCTCAACCCCATAGAAAATCTTTGGAGGGAGTTGAAAGTCCGTGTTGCCCAGCAACAGCCCCAAAACATCACTGCTCTAGAAGAGGTCTGCATGGAGGAATGGACCAAAATACCAGCAACAGTGTGTGAAAACCTTGTGAAGACTTACAGAAAACGTTTGACCTCTGTCATTGCCAACAAAGGGTATATAACAAAGTATTGAGATAAACTTTTGTTATTGACCAAATACTTATTTTCCACCATAATTTGCAAATAAATTCATTAAAAATCCTACAATGTGATTTTCTGGATTTTTTTTTCCGATTTTGTCTGTCATAGTTGAAGTGTACCTATGATGAAAATTACAAGCCTCTCTCATCTTTTTAAGTGGGAGAACGTTGACCATTGGTGGCTGACTAAATACTTTTTTGCCCCACTGTTGATGGCGTTTAATCTTTTTTTTACAGATTGACAAATGGTGTTTATATAAATAGTGAACAGAACAGGTCCCAAAATCGACCCCATCAAAATCAGATTTAACCCCATCAATCACGATGGTGTGAGTTCTGTCACTAAGATAATCATGAAACCATCAACAGGCCTCAGAGCTCAGACCTATTGAGGACAACTTATTTAATAAAATAGCATGATCAACAGTATCAAAAGCTTTTGAAAGGTCCACAAACAAAGCAACACCTTTAATTTTAGTGTCTAAAGCATTTACCAGATCATTAACAACTAAAGTGCTTGCTTCTATGCCCAGGCCTAAACCCTGATTGGTTTACATTCAAAATACATTTCTCAGATAAAAAAAAAGAGCAAAGTTGCACATTTACCAAGGATTCTAGAATCTTAGCTAGACAAGGAAACCTTCTAATGGGGCGACACTTATTAACATCACTACTATCCCCACCCTTATGGAGTGTCAGGACAAGAGCTGATTTCCATACTTTTGGAATATTTCCTGAGAACAATGTTAAATAAAACAATGTGAGTTATTGAGCCAACAATGATGGGCGCTGCACACTTAAGCAGACCAGGATCCAATTGGTCGGCCCCTGTGGATTTCTTGTTGTCTATTGCTAGAAAATCATTCAGGATGTTTTTTCCCTGTAAATAGCCTAAAAGAAAAGCTTTGACTATAATTTCTCTGATCATTCAGCAAGTTTCCCTTATCAGCATCCAGCCCAGTATCATTGTGAGTAGGCTTAGAAGTTCTTTCAAAGAGAACGCCTGCTTAAATAAAATGGTGATTAAATGCATCAATGATGACAATTTTTCCTTTAATGAGTCTGGTGTTTGAATTAATTTGTTGTGGCAGAGAGGAGGAAGTAGAACCCTTCAGGGATTTGACAGTATTCCAGAATTTAGCTAGGTTCCCATTACAATCCGAAAGAGCGGATACATAATAATCAGATTTAGCCTTTCTAATTTGTCTTACACAATGATTCCTCAGTTGCTTAAAAGCTTGCCAGTTCGGGCCTAAGCCTGTGTTCCTTGCCTTGACCCAAGCATCATCTCTTTTATGAATGACTTCTGATACCTCGGGGGTGTACCAGGCATTCGACCTACCTTTAACCCTTTGTTTTAAAAGAACTATGATTATTCACAATAGTATTGAAGACATCTGAAAAAAGGCTGAAAGCTAAATCAGGTTCAGGGATAGTGGGAAATACAATCAAGGTGACTAAAATAAAGATCATGTAACAAAGCCTGTTCACTGAAGTTTTTAAAGTTCCTCTTTGGGATGGCACGAGGCTTAGATGTTTCTATTCTCACATCTGTAACACTAACAACTGGGCAATGGTCACTAATATCTTGGTTCGAAGACACCAGTAGAACCATATATCTCTGGGGTACTCGTTAGAATAGGATCTATCAGAGTTGAGTTTGAAGGATCTTTGAGGTCGGGCCGTGTAGGCTTAGTAAGCAGATTTAGATCATTACACATGTCTTTTAGATTGTCTGAAACCTGCATTTCCCAATCATACATTTAGGTCACCCAGGATAATAACTTCTGATTTAGTAAAATAAGACAACAAACTAGTTAACTTCTTGAGTGCACTAAGGTTAGCCGAGGGAGGACGGTAAAGACCCCTATAACAGACAAAGACTTAAATACTGTATCAAAAACATTTGGCAAGGTAGATGGATTTCAGTAAATTATTTTTCATAAGAATGGCCACTCAACCACCTCTACCCTGTCTGTCAGCTCTGAACACATTATAACCCTCAATATTAATACCAGAGTCCAGAATGCCCCCAGAAAACCAAGTTTCAGTCAATACCAGAATGTCCGGATTTGTCTGCATAGCCCAGATCTTGATGTAATCCAATTAAGGAACTAAGCTCCTAATGTTCAGATGCATCTACCCAAGTCCTTTATGATTTTTAGTCACATGGAGTCACCAACTCAAACAAGCTATGTTGAATAGGTGGTTGCAGGCCCTGTCTAATGGTTGGTATTGATATAGTTGGTATGGCTATAAGATTGCATAGAACTGCACTGTTTGTTCTATCCCTATTTGTAATAATAGGGAATTTTGAAATACTTTTCCAAGGAGGGCACCAAAGGGCCTGAAACCGCAACAAATGTCAGTATGAGTAACTCTCAGAGTAACCAATGATGAAATGTCAAAAACTGACTTACATGGGCTTTGGTTGCTTTTGTGCAACAGCCTAAGCCCCCTACGTAATTTGAAAACCAAGGGGTTATTCAAGTTTATAAAATTCACATTTGAACTAATAGTACTGGGTGAGCAGACCACAGTGTTCTCCTCTTTTGAGCTAACAATAGCAGATCTAAGAGTGGAGTATAAACAAATGGGTACAAGATTACAAGTGACAACACCTCTGGCAGTATAGACAACAGTATGACAATAAGGCTTAGAATGGATGGGAGGTATTACCTGAGCGAGGCTTGGTCAGTCTGAGTCAATTTCTTAACTCAGCCTTAAAATATGAAGAGAGGGTCCAGGCTCCTGGAAGGTTGGGGTGGATTCCATCATCTCTGTAGAGCTGGATGGGAAGTGCGGGTGAGATGGGAGGGGAAACGTGGCTTCACTAGGAGGGGTCATTGCAGGGCTGCCCTGGCCAGTCAGAGAGTGTCGACACAGTGGCGAGGCAGTGGCACGACGTCCAGGCTGAGGAGTGGAAAAGGAAAAGGTCTTAGAGTGCGACCCTTCCAAGATATGCTGCAATGTCGCAATTTGCTTATTCTGGATGTCCAGCTCAGACATACAGTGAATTAGGAAAGTAGTCAGACCACTTGACTTTTTCCACATTTTGTAACATTACAGCCTTTTTCTAAAATAGGATTAATTTGTTGTTTTTCCTCATCAATTTACACACAATATCCCATAATGACAGAGCAAAAACTGTATAGACAGTTTTGCAAATGTGTCAAAAAAAAAAAAGCTGAAATATCACATTTACATAAGTATTCAGACCCTTTACTTCGGGTCTTCTTTAGGGAGTTTCCCCCATTCTTCTCTGCAGATATACAAAATGTATTAAAAATAAAAACATAAGTATTCAGACCCTTTGCTATGAGACTCGAAATTGAGCTCTGGTGCATCCTGCTTCCAATGATCATCCTTGAGATGTTGCTAGGAGTCCAGCTGTGGTAAATTCAATTGATTGGACATGATTTGGAAAGGCATACACCTGTCTTTATAAGGTCCCACAGTTGACAGTGCATGTCAGAGCAAAAACCAAGCCATGAGGTTGAAGGAATTGTCCATAGAGATCCGAGACAGGATTGTGTTGAGGCACAGATCTGTGGAAGGGTACCAAAAAATGTCTGCAGCTTGGAAGGTCCCCAAGAACACAGTGGCCTTCCTCATTCTTAAATGGAAGAAGTTTGGAATCACCAAGACTCTTCCTAGAGCTGGCCGCCCAGCCAAACTGAGCAATCGGGGGAGAAAGGCCTTGGTCAGGGAGGTGACCAAGAACCCAATGGTCACTCCAGAGTACCAGAGTTCCTCTGTGGAGATGGGAGAAACTTCCAGAAAGTCAACCATCTCTTCAGCACTCCACCAATCAGGACTTTATGGTAGAGTGACCAGACGGAAGCCGTTTCTTATTAAAATGCACATGACAGCCTGCTTGGAGTTTGCCAAAAGGCACCTAAAGGACTTTCAGACCATGATAAACAAGACTCTCTGGTCTGATGAAACCAAGATTGAAGTCTTTGGACTGAATGCCAAGCGTCACGTCTGGAGGAAACCTGGCACCATCCCTACGGTGAAGCATGGTGGTGGCAGTATCATCCTGTGGGGATGTTTTTCAGCGACAGGGACTGGGAGACAAGTCAGGATTGAGGAAAGGATAGACAGAGCAAAGTGCAGAGCGATCCTTGATGAAAACCTGCTCCAGAGCTCTCAGAACCTCAGACTGGGGCAAAGGTTCACCTTCCAACAGGACAAAGACCCTAAGAACACAGCCGAGACAACGCAGGAGTGGCATAGGGACAAGTCTCTGAATTTCCTTGAGTGGCCCAGTTTTTGCTTTGTCATTATGGGGTATTGTGTGTAGCTCGATGAGGAAAGACAACAACAATTTAATCCAGTTTAGAATAAGGCTGTAACGTAACAAAATGTGGAAAAAGTCAAGGGGTCTGAATATTTTCCGAATGCACTGTGCATACAGGAATAGTGAATGGTGTGTAATGAAACAATGTTATTTAATCTAGGTTAGCCAGGCATAAGATTACCACTTTGAGTCAGGTGTTTTATACATTTTGAGTTGCCTTAAGAGTGAATTTCAATGGCACTATGTAAAACTGAGCATTCAGATGATCAAGGTAACTTTTTCACATCAATTCCCAAGAGAAGCACATTTTTTGCCTTTAGAAACAGAATAGAAAATGTAATTAGGGCTGATTTGTACTAAGTGTAGAAAATGGTACATATATATGGTATATATATATATATATACAGTATCTATAGAATGTGCATTTTGTTGTCGAAATTCTAATCAAGTGAGAGAAACTTTGTTATTTCTTCAAACAGCCAATCTTTATTATACGAATTGCAATAAGGGAGCTGGTCGATCCCACACTCTTGAGTGTAAGACTGAGAACTTAAAATCGTGCAGAGAATACAGGGTATATTATGGCAGACCTAAAAATGCTTAGTCATGGCTGGTTCCACTCCTCCCGGCAGATCAGGGCATCATAAGTCACCTTGTTTTCTTCTTGTGGGTATGTGTTGTCAGTTCACAGCACACAAACAAGTGATAACGTTACTACTTTCTGCTTATAGAATTGTTAACAGTGCTCAAGCCAGCCTCTGTTCACCTCATATCTCCACGGCTGTGCCCTTGAAAGATTATGACAAGAACAGGATGGATCAAAGAACTGTGGTCACTCTGGTACTCTGGAGTGACCATTGGCTTCTTGGTCACCTCCCTGACCAAGGCCTTTCTCCCCCGATTGCTCAGTTTGGCTGGGCGGCCAGCTCTAGGAAGAGTCTTGGTGATTCCAAACTTCTTCCATTTAAGAATGAGGAAGGCCACTGTGTTCTCACGGGTGACCAAGTTACTCAGTGACAGAAAATTATTTTGTAACAGTACAGATCTATTTTGCTCCACAGGTTTATCTCTTTCCCACCCCATGTCCTTGACTATACGTCTAAACCAGCTGCAGGTATCTAGCGTGGAACCATCCCTTTAAGAAACACAGCATTAGTAGAACAGAAAGGTCTTACTATTGTTATTAAGGATCTGCCCCTTTTTTTCAATTTTCACCTAAATTGACACACCCAAATCTAACCACCTTTAGCTCAGGCCCTGAAACAAGGATATGCATATTCTTGATACCATTTAAAACGAAACACTTTGAAGTTTGTGGAAATGTGAAATTAATGTAGGAGAAGATAACACATTAGATCATAACTGTGCACTCTCCTCAAACAATGTTATGGTATTCTTTCACTGTAATAGCTACTGTAAATTGGACTTCACAAGAAGCAAGCTTCACAAGAATTTAAGCTTTCTGCCGATATCAGATATGTCTATGTCCTGGGAAATGTTCTTGTTACTTACAACCTCATGCTGATCACATTAGCCTACGTTAGCTCAAACGTCCCGTGTGCGACCCACCGATCCTGTAGAGGTTGGATATAATATTAATATTAAACAATATTACATAATGCACTTGTAATATACCTTAGCATGCTATCCTATGTCCAATAACCAAATTAATTCTTAATGCATATTAATTAAAAAAGAGACGAGTAAAGATTACTTGCATAACTCAGGATCTCTGATATTATTTGTGAGCTATCTCACACATGGGATTCACCAGAATCTCAGAAGTCCGAAGAACCTACTACACACATCTGTCAGAAACAGAATGGTCGAGTGGCGAATGAGGTGAGTCTCTCCCCTCATTATAAGGAGCCACTCGCCCACCATCTGGTAATTCTCGAGCATGCCAAACTTCCTCGCACTCTTGAGAGTGGTGGAATGCGATGAGATATCCCACTCATAATATTAGAGAACCTCGGTTACACAAGTAACCTTGAGTTCTCATTCAATTATTATTATTTTTAAATTTAAAAATGTTTTTAATTAAAATTGTACCCCCTTTTTCTCCCCAATTTTGTGGTATCCAATTGTTGTTAGTAATTACTATCTTGTCTCATCTTGTCTCATCGCTACAACTCCCAGGGTCTCTGGTGGCACAGCTAGCGCTGCGATGCGGTGCCGTAGACCACTGCGCCACCCGGGAGGCCCCTTATTCAATGATTTGTTTCGATATCTCACATGTAGGATGTGACCAACTCCCGTATCGCAAACATGCTCTCCAAAGCCAGCTAGTCTCAACATATCAATCCTCAGAGGCCTGACACTGAAGTCAGTATGTGCCAAAGAAGGTGAAGTAACGTCTAGCCGGTAGAACTTCATAAAAGTATGAGGGAATGAGCAACAAGCCGCACTGCAAATCTCTTGTAAGGAGATGCCCTTGAACAGTGCCCAAGAGTTAGCCATACCTCTGGTGGAGTAAGCCCACAGGCCCTAAGGCCCTCCGGAGGGTGTAACCCCTTGCTACTACACAAAAATATAAATGCAAGATGCAACAGATTTTACTGAGTCACAGTTCACATAAGGAAATCAGTCAATTGAAATAAATTCATGAGGCCCTAATCTATGGATTTCGCATGACTGGGAACACAGATATGCATCTGTTGGTCACACATACAAAGGTAGGGGTGTTGATCAGAAAACCAGTCAGTATCTGATGTGACCACTATCCTTAGCAAAAATATGAATGCAACATGCAACAACTTCAAAGATTTTACAGGTCATATAAAGAAATCAGTCAATTGAAATAAATCCATTAGGCCCTAATCTATGGATTTCACATGACTAGGAATACAGATATGCATCTGTTGGTTATAGATACCTTTTTAAAAAATTGCCTTGTGGATCACAAATCAGTCAGTATCTGGTGTGACCACCATTTGCCTCATGCAGTGTGACACATCTCCTTCGCATAGAGTTGATTAGGCTGTTGATTGTGGCCTGCAGAATGTTGACCACTCCTCTTCAATGGCTGTGCGAAGTTGCTGGATATTGGCGGGAACTGGAACAAGCTGTCATACACATCAATCCAGAGCATCCCAAATATACTCAATGGGTGACTGTCAATGGTGTATTGGAGGCGAAGTCAGGTGCAGGAGAGCAGAGTATAATGAACAGGCACACTTTTATTATAGTTCCAAAAACGAGAGCACTACATAAAACAAACGCGCTCAAAAAACGGAACATAAAAGTAAAGCCCGTAAACGAACACCACATAACATGAAACAATTACACACAAAACATGATGGGAAACAGAGGGTGAAAAACAAGTAGATTGATTGGGGAACTGGTGGAGGTGGTCCTGAGATATGGTCCTAGGGCTCAGGTCCTCCAGGAGGGGAGGGTGAAAGGGAGATATAGAATTAGAGGGAGCATACTTAACATACAGGACACCAGATAAGTCAGGATAATTACACCAGATATAACAGACTGACCCTAGCTCCCTGGCACATAGACTATTGCACCATAGATACTGGATGCTGAGACAGGGGCGTGTCGGGGGACACTGTGACCCCGTCAGACGATACCAGGGCCAGCCAGGCAGGATATAACCCCATCCCCATACCACTAGAGGGGTCAACAGACCACCAACTTACTACCCTGAGACAAGGCTGAGTATAGCCCACGAAGATCTCCTCCACCGCAGAAGCCTGTATGCAGGCCATTGAAGAACTGGGACATTTTCAGCTGCTGAAACATGATGTGATGGCGGTGGATGAATGGCACGACAACGTACCTCAGGATCTCGTCACGGTATCTCTGTGCATTCAAATTGCCATCAATAAAATGCAACTGTGTTCGGTGTCCGTTGCTTATGCACTCTGTTCACAATTATGACATCAGCAAACCGCTCGACCACAAGATGCCATACCCGACATCTGCCCGGTACTGTTGAAACAGAGATTGATCTGTGAAGAGCACACTTCTCCAGCATGCCAGTGGCCATCGAAGGTGAGCATTTGCCCACTGAAGTCGGTTACGACGCCGAGCTGCAGTCAGGTCAAGATCCGGAAGAGGACGACGAGCATGCAGATGAGCTTCCGGGAGATGGTTCCTGACAGTTTGTGCAGAAATTCTTTGGTTGTGCAAACCCACAGTTTCATCAGCTGTCTGGGGGCTGGTCTCAGACGATCCTGGCAGGCGAGTAAGCTGGATGTGGAGGTCCTGGGCTGGAGTGATTACATGTGGTCTGCGGTTGTGAGGCCGGTTGGACGTAGTGCCAAATTCTTTAAAACGACGTTGGAGGTGGCTTATGGTAGAGACATGAACATTCAATTATC
This sequence comes from Oncorhynchus mykiss, assembly GCF_057628025.1. Classification (NCBI taxonomy): domain Eukaryota; kingdom Metazoa; phylum Chordata; class Actinopteri; order Salmoniformes; family Salmonidae; genus Oncorhynchus; species Oncorhynchus mykiss. The sequence goes on from NC_143049.1 coordinate 14,600,579, forward strand.
TGGCAACAGCTCTAGTGGACATTCCTGCAGTGAGCATGCCAATTGCAAACTTCCTCAAAACTTGAGACATTTTGGCAAAACTGCACATTTTGGAGTGGCCTTTTATTGTCCCCTGCACAAGGTGCACCGGTGTAATGATCTTGCTGTTTAATCAGCTTCTTGATATGCCACACCTGTCAGGTAGAAGGATTATCTTGGCAAATAAGAAATGCTCACTAACAGGGATGTAAAGAAACGTCTGCACAAACTTCAGGAGAAATACGATTTTTGTGTGTATGGAACATTTTGGGGATCTTTTATTTCAGCTCATGAAACCAAGAGTTTACATGTTGCGTTTATATTTTTGTTCACTATAATAGCTTCCACAATCCAATGCGATAACTTGCACACAAAGAGTTGGTCGCTCTTCAGCAAAACTCTCGTTCTATCATAGTAAATGTGCAATGCGTGTACTGGACAGAAACAGTGGAGATGCTCTTCTTCCATATAAGGGAAAGGTCAACAGGTGGAAAGCCACAAGCTCCAAGTCGAGACAATTGTCATTACCTCTGACCTTAAGGTTAAAGGCAGGTTGGGCAACAAGGAAACTTTTGAAAAACCCTGGGCAAACTGTAGGCAGAAATGGTGAACTGACAGTGCATTCAGCAAGTGGTGGAAAAAGTGCCCAATTTTCATATTTGAGTAAAAGTAAACATACCTGTATAGAAAATGACTCAAGTAAAAGTGAAAGTCACCCACTAAAATCGTACTTAAGTAAAAAAGTATTTGGTTTTAAATATACTTAAGTATCAAAAGTAAATGTAATTGCTAAATTATACTTAAGCATCAAAATATAAAAGTAAAAGTATAAATCGTTTCAAATTCCTTATATCCAGAAAACCAGATGCTGCGATTTTATCGTTTTTTATATTTACGGATAGCGAGGGGCACACTCCAACACTCAGACATAATTTACAAACTAAGCATTTGTGTTTAGTGAGACCGCCAGATCAGATAGAGTAGGGACGGACAGGGATTTTCTCTTTAAGTGTGTGAATTAGACCATTTTCCTGTCCTGCGAAGCATTCAAAATGTAACGAGTATTTTCACATTATTTGCTTTAGGAATGTAGTGGAGTAAAAGTAAAAGTAGTAAAAAATAAGTCAGTAGTACTTACGTAGTACTTTCAAGTATTTTTACTTAAGTACTTCACACGGCTCCATGCAGCTCACTCACTCAGACTAAAGTGGGGGAGGCTTAGAGGAGAATACGTGTTTCAGCACTTGGGGATGGAGTCTCCATTCCTGGTGATGGGGATTCCCTCTGGACAATAATTCCGCTCCTACTTTTAGTATGCCTGAGATATGAGTTGCACGTAGTGAAAGTAGGTACAGTGCCTTGCGAAAGTATTCGGCCCCCTTGAACTTTGCGACCTTTTGCCACATTTCAGGCTTCAAACATAAAGATATAAACTGTATTTGTTTGTGAAGAATCAACAACAAGTGGGACACAATCATAAAGTGGAACCACATTTATTGGATATTTCAAAATTTTTTAACAAATCAAAAACTGAAAAATTGGGCGTGCAAAATTATTCAGCCCCTTTACTTTCAGTGCAGCAAACTCTCTCCAGAAGTTCAGTGAGGATCTCTGAATGATCCAATGTTGACCTAAATGACTAATGATGATAAATACAATCCACCTGTGTGTAATCAAGTCTCCGTATAAATGCACCTGCACTGTGATAGTCTCAGAGGTCCGTTAAAAGCGCAGAGAGCATCATGAAGAACAAGGAACACACCAGGCAGGTCCGAGATACTGTTGTGAAGAAGTTTAAAGCCGGATTTGGATACAAAAAGATTTCCCAAGCTTTAAACATCCCAAGGAGCACTGTGCAAGCGATAATATTGAAATGGAAGGAGTATCAGACCACTGCAAATCTACCAAGACCTGGCCGTCCCTCTAAACTTTCAGCTCATACAAGGAGAAGACTGATCAGAGATGCAGCCAAGAGGCCCATGATCACTCTGGATGAACTGCAGAGATCTACAGCTGAGGTGGGAGACTCTATCCATAGGACAACAATCAGTCGTATATTGCACAAATCTGGCCTTTAGGGAAGAGTGGCAAGAAGAAAGCCATTTCTTAAAGATATCCATAAAAAGTGTTGTTTAAAGTTTGCCACAAGCCACCTGGGAGACACACCAAACATGTGGAAGAAGGTGCTCTGGTCAGATGAAACCAAAATTGAACTTTTTGGCAACAATGCAAAACGTTATGTTTGGCGTAAAAGCAACACAGCTGAACACACCATCCCCACTGTCAAACATGGTGGTGGCAGCATCATGGTTTGGGCCTGCTTTTCTTCAGCAGGGACAGGGAAGATGGTTAGAATTGATGGGAAGATGGATGGAGCCAAATACAGGACCATTCTGGAAGAAAACCTGATGGAGTCTGCAAGAGACTGGGACGGAGATTTGTCTTCCAACAAGACAATGATCCAAAACATAAAGCAAAATCTACAATGGAATGGTTCAAAAATAAACATATCCAGGTGTTAGAATGGCCAAGTCAAAGTCCAGACCTGAATCCAATCGAGAATCTGTGGAAAGAACTGAAAACTGTTGTTCACAAATGCTCTCCATCCAACCTCACTGAGCTCGAGCTGTTTTGCATGGAGGAATGGGAAAAAAATTCAGTCTCTCGATGTGCAAAACTGATAGAGACATACCCCAAGCGACTTACAGCTGTAATCACTGCAAAAGGTGGCGCTACAAAGTATTATTAACTTAAGGGGGCTGAATAATTTTGCACTCCCAATTTTTCAGTTTTTGATTTGTTAAAAAAGTTTGAAATATCCAATAAATGTCGTTCCACTTCATGATTGTGTCCCACTTGTTGTTGATTCTTCACAAAAAAATACAGTTTTATATCTTTATGTTTGAAGCCTGAAATGTGGCAAAAGGTCGCAAAGTTCAAGGGGGCCGAATACTTTCGCAAGGCACTGTATGCTCTGCTCAACAGAATAATCCTTACGGATAGTCTGTGTATGAGCAGGGAGTGAGTGCCACCCCAGCAGTTGATGTAAGCCACCACAGTCGTATTGTCCGTTCTGATCAAGACGTAACAATTCCGAAGGGAGGGTCGAAAGTGTCTCAACGAAAGAAACACTGTCAGCAATTTGAGGTAATTTATGCGAGTAATGTGGAGTTGTGGGGTCTCCACTCCGTTTATTGCATTCCCCTCGTGAACTGTGTCCCAGCCTGTGAGTGATGCATCTGTCATCACCACCTTCCTCGTTGCCACTACCCGTATGGGACTGCCAGAAACGAAGATCAAGAGGCTCTTCCAGTGGCAAAGAGCGAGGGACAAGCAGAGGTCACATTATCTGACGATTGAGGTGACGCCATGTACACAGGCAATGGGCAGACACCCAGTGCCGGAAGTCTCTCATCCTCAGTAGCAGTGGGGTTTTAGCATTGAAATCTTGTGGGATGCATGCCAGCAAAGCCACTACACAACATAACACAACTCAACACTAAACAATACATTAATTGCACTATAACGGTGACAAACGGTTCCCAGAAACTGTTAGGGCCTACATAAAGCTGTCCCAACAGCAGTCCCAACACCTTACCACCGCTACACCTAGCTATCAGCGGAGCCTTATCTGGCAGCGAAAAGGTTCCTTCAGCCTCATTTACTGCCTTTAAAAAAATATATAGCTGATATGGCTGTCTTGCTTAAACAAATGTGGTTTCTACTGACAATTGAGATGTACAAACTATGGCATAAGGGGACGACAATCTGCAATTTCGACTAAGACATTAAGAAGCGAGCCAGGCAGACGTAGACAGTATAACTGTTTAGCACTTTTGAAATGTACAGCGACAGAATTCAGAACATGGGCCGTTCTTACAGCGTTCTCCCTGTACAGCAAGTCAGAACCATAGGATAAATAAAGGGGGCATGTAAGCAGACAATGAAAGCTCTTACAATATTCAATGATTACATTTCTCAAAAAAAGGTTATAGGCTGCATGTGCACCACCGAGTCAAATCAGTAGGCGAAATTAAGAGGTGAAAATAGACCAAATGAATAGGGTGAAGCACATGAGCAGGTTACTACACAACATACACTTAGTATTACTTTCTCAGTTACAGTACACATATTTTGTCATCAAAGAAAAAGAGGCCGGATTTACAATTCCAAGATGGACCATTCAAAAACATATTTTCCCAATCTGAGCTTGCTTATTCTGTGTGTTTGCACCAAACAGCTCTTTATCTGATTGATCTATAACCCCAGCTCTGAGAGGTAGGTTAGAAGGGAAGCTGTGTCTCATACCGTTTGCTCCTGGGATGGGGAGCATAGCAGGTAATCATCTATGTAGGCAGAGACTCTCAGCCCCTTGTTTCTGAGGGGTATGAGAGCTGCCTCTACACATTTGCTGAATGAGACAGCGAGGTATTCATGGGCTGTGTCCTGAAAAGCAAACGCTGAAAGCATTCTACATTTTCTGGGGGTCCGAGTGTGTATAAATTCACACGGTCATTATAGATTTTTCAGTTAGGAGACCTGGTTATGTTTGATTGAATAATGCTCACCATTATTCTAGTTACCACTAAAGGTTAGAGTAAGGTTAGTGTACGAGGATAACAGACGTACTTTTCCATTGATATTTGTAAAAATGACAGAAGTTGTGCAAAACCCATCATAGCCGTGGCAGAGCCAAAAGTAGAGCCAAACTATGGGTTAGTCACAGACTTCTGCCACCATCTGGTGACTAAATCTGGAACTCTCTCCACCACATTCTAATCTAAACACATCATTACACTCACATGTTTGGAATACACTTGTGTTTAGCAGTATCGTCTGATCTGACTGGCTGTTCGGGTCGATGTGGCATGAGGAGGGAAGAGAGGGGGATGACTAAATTGTAGAGAATATATGAGTGGATATATAGAGAGATGTTTTGAATATCTTCTCTTTAACCCCATTTTCAAGCATACGACTCTCAAAAGTGAAATAAAACGTTATGTGGTGCATCTGGTCTATAAACTGTGTGTGAAATGCCTGTATTAAAAATACTTATCAAGTAATCGGCACAGCCCTAATCAGCATATTTCTGTACATTCTGTGCATATCAGTCTCACATAGAAACCATGCAGCCCATTCCTCTTATACCCATTTCTATCCTGATGGCAGATGGCTTTATTGGCATGACTATTATGGAGTGCAATCTCATCCAACCAATGAGGGATATGAGTATCTAGTCGGCAGGGTTTTCCTCTCTGGCATTGGCCAACATCCATAACCAGCTGTCAGGACTACAACAGTCCAAAACTAACTTCCTTCCACCCACCTGCTCTCTGACTGAGGGCGAGATCTGATAGCATGGTGATATGGTGTGTATGTATGTTACTGTATGTATGTATATTCAATACATCATATTCCATTATCTCTGATTTTATATTTAGGCCACGTATGAACAGATTTTTACTGAAAATGGCTCTATGGTTAAGCCAGTGTTACACGTTTTCTGTACATATACTGTATGTGCTTGGCATTTTTGCCGAGCACATATAGTATATGTAGCTTACTTACAGAAAAACATTACATGCACACACACACACACGTAGGCGTGTACGAACACAAACACATGCACAATATATTTATAGACTATGAGTTTGCTCCCATTTCCACCTACCATGGTATTTACCACCTACCATGGTATTTATGGTCTCTGTAGATGAAGAGTGTCTCTGTCATACTCCTTCCCCTTCCTCCCTGTGTTTCCAGGGGAGCCTCCGGGAGCATGCTCCAGGACACTGAGAGCTGACGTGAATACAGAATCATCAGCAGAGATTAATTGGCACAGAACAAAAAGGCCTGCTGAGGCAATATATACTGTATGAAACCTCTCTGAATTATTGATCTTCATTGTTCCCCCTGTAGGAATGGAGACTAATTATTCAAATTCAAGAGGACTTTAGTCCCTGTTTGAAAGGTCTTCAAGTGTCCAAACTTGAGTGTTAAATGTTTAATCTGTTCTCCCATTTCCCAGCCATTAATATGAAGTATGAATTGGAACCTTTTTATTAATTCAGTGGGGAACTAATTTATGGCGGCACCTGTAAAGCCTAAAGGAGCTCGATTCTGTGTACCCCAGTTGAATGGGATAGAACGGGTGGGAGAAGTTCCCAACTGACTTCTATGAATTTGCACGAGGCAATGGTGCAACATATATAGACCAGGGTCCAACATTTAGTCACACTTCATCATTAAGTGGCTAAGAACTCAAGTTATTACATAGGTAGCTAAATTATAACTGCTTTTTTGGTGCAAATGTTTTTATACATGAGCTCTATCTGCTGGATATTCTGATAATTACACCCTCCTCTGCGAAGCTATGTCGAATGAATACTGTGTGGCCTACAATACAATCCAAAGAAAATAGTGGTACTCTATAACCGACTCATTGTTGTTCAGTATAGAACTAACAACAAGTTAGAGGCCTGTGTGTATCGCAACAGTCTGAAGCAGATACACAAAATACAAGCAACGTTTAATAAAGGACTGGGGTTTAAGTTTGCTTGTAGTAATAGGTAAGTGTAGAAAGCATAGACAAGATGGAATAGGCTACTCATGATGTTCTCAGTACTGCTTCTGCTGGAGGGTTACCTCACAACAGTGCAACAATGGTTTACCCGCCCTGTGCACTAATAAACTGATCCAAATCCCAGACTACTGTGTAAACATGGACAATCATTACTTCTGATCAAACAAAAAGAGATTTAGAAATAAACTGTAAATGTTGCATTGTAATTCATTTAAATCTAGGTATACAGAATGTAGAACAATCACCTTAGTTTACTTGAGGATGGGTTCATTAGTGCTTGAATAAACTGCATACAAAATACATTATTGCGGTGGCATAACGTTCAAACAACAGGCCTTAATCTCTTGAATTATTGTATAATGTAAATACAGAAACGCTGATGACAAAATTCAACACATACCTTCTCATCACATTCGACCACACCCCAAACATTTCTTCTAAAAGACTACATGGCCCTTAATAGTCAAACAGACACAGCTCAGCAGCGACACCACACAGCCTCGACACACCTCCAGGATTTAAAAAAAAACTCTCACCTGGGCCTCCATGATCAGGGACTTCTCAGAAACATTGACCAAAACAAAAGCTTCTATCGTTTCACATTATCTACACAATCAATTATGTGTCATCATATTTAACCCCCAATGCTACAAATACAATATAAAGAGATGAAAACCAGATGAAAAACTGAGGCATGCTAATCCACAAAATCCTTTACATCGATAGATGTACTAAACAAATGTGCGTTGAAAAAAAAACAGCTACATTTGTCATTACAGTAATGCATGAAGTACGCCTATCACATTGATATAAGTCCGATAACAAATAATATCAAATCCGTGTGCCATCATGCAAAATAGTATATGTATATATTTGAATAGTTTAATAGTATATTTCACATTTTGGACAGATACGGCTCATTACCAGTGGACGGCTGCAAAGATACGTTATAATGAGCTCAAATTGCTGGAAGGCAAATTAAATACATTCAAATGTTCTCTCCCAGCCTGCCTAATCAACCGAAGCAACACCTGTGCTTTACATCTCCTGGGTCATCAAAGCAACACAGTCTCTGACATCCCCGTCCATCCACAGTCTGGCTGCACCACAGAACTGACCATATTCGCTAGTATAAGCCTTCTTGTCTGTTTATTTTCGGGGCTTCTCACCCTTTTGTAGATTTTTATTGTTGATTGAAATGATTGTTAATAGTTGCTCCAACTCAGTATATGACTGCTAGCTACCAGTAAATGCTAATATTACTACTACTTTCCCAATCATATAAGCCTTGTAAAAGCCCCTCTAGTTATTTGTTCAAATGTCTTATTGTAAATAAACCACCCTGAATTGTATAGTCAGATGGCAAACAGTAGGACTACATGTAGGCTGAGTGGAATTTGTCAAGAGCAGCTTCTGCCTGGACCTTCACTAGGTGTGTACTTGTACTCAATCATCATGGTGCTTTTTGATGGTAAGTTTACAGACGTTGATTGTGGTAAGTATAACTTACCATTATGGTAAGTGGGGAAATAAGTATAGTCAGTTACAAATGTAATGGCTTAGCAGATCCTAAAAAAGAAGATATATTTTTACCTGGCAAAAGATAAAGAATATAATATCTATATTTTCCAGGGAAACTCACTTTACAACTATAGATGAGGTGGTGTGGAAAAAGGACTGGGAGGGAGAAATATATGTTTGTCTTGGCCAAAGAAACTGAAAAGGGGTGAATATAATAATTAACAGATCATTTTGATCTGATTGTGCAAACTGTGCAAACAGATCCTCAAGGAAGATAGATCCTTTAAAATATGTTATTGGACCAAAAACAGATTTTAATAATTCATCTATATGGTCCAAATAGTGATGATCCACACTTCTTTTAAAAAATATATAATAATCTATTGAGCTCACAAGTAACAAATTAATCTATTTTTTTGTTTGGTGGGAGATTATAATATGGTTTTAAGTACCTCAAAGGACCGAGAAGGAAATGATTCACACTACAAACTATCACCCGCATGCGCTTTTAAGGAGATCATGCATATCATATCATGGATACATTAGAATTAGTGGATATATGGAGGATGAAAAATCCTGACCTAGTGAGATATACATGGAGGAGGCTTAATCAAGCTAGTTCGTCTTGACTACTTCCTTGTGTCATTCTTGATGGCATCATAAGTTTAAAAAGTATTCATAGGAGACTGACTGGGATCGGACCAGCATCTAATTGGCCTTACAGAATTTCCACATGGATATTGGACATTTGGTAACACTTTACATGCCACCCAGTGTCATACACGTTAACTATGTCATAATATGTCATAACCACTGACATAACGTGTCATAACCTGTCATAACACTGTCATGACCCATATATTTACACCTGTTGTAACAAACACTACATGACCAAAAGTATGTGGATACCTGCTCGTCGAACATCTCATTCCAAAATCTTCTGGGAAGGCTTTCAACTAGATATTGGAACATTGCTGCGGGGACTTGCTCTCGTGGCTGAATGAAAGCATTATTGATGTCGGGCACTGATGCTGGACGATTAGGCCTGGCTCGCAGTCAGCGTTCCAATTCATCCTAAAGGTGTTGGATGGACTTGAGGTGGGGGCTCTGTGCAGGCCAGTCAAGTTCTTCCACACCGATCTCGACAAACCATTTCTGTATGGACCTCGCTTTGTTCACCAAACTGTCACCACAAAGTTGGAAGCACAGAATCATCTACAATGTCATTGTATGCTATAGCGTTAAGATTTCCCTTCACTGGAACTAAGGGGTCTAGTCCAAAACATGAAATACAGCCCCAGACCATTATTCGAGCTCCACTAAACTTTACAGTTGGCACTATGCATTGGGGCAGGTAGTGTTCTTCTGGCATCCGCCAAACCCAGATTCGTCCATCGGACTGCCAGATGGTGAAGCATGATTCTTCGATCCAGAGTACGCGTTTCCACTGCTGCAGAGTCCAATGGCAGCGAGCTTTACGCAACTCCAGCCGACCCTTGACATTGCGCATGGTGATCTTAGGCTTGTGTACGGCTGCTCGGCCATGGAAACCCATTTCATTAAGCTCCCCACAAACAGTTATTGTGCTGATGTTGGTTCCAGAGGCAGTTTGGAACTTGGTAGTGAGTTTTGCAACCGAGGACAGACGATTTTTACGTGCTACTTGCTTTAGCACTCCCGTTATGACCGATGTCACAGGAAGGCCATAAAGATCATCAAGGACATCAACCACCCGAGCCACTGCCTGTTCACCCCGCTATCATCCAGAAGGCGAGGTCAGTACAGGTGCATCAAAGCTGGGACCGAGAGACTGAAAAACAGCTTCTATCTCAAGGCCATCAGACTGTTAAACAGCCACCACTAACATTGTGGCTGCTGCCAACACACTGACACTGACTCAACTCCAGCCACTTTAATAATGGGAATTGATGGGAAATGATGTAAATATATCACTAGCCACTTTAAACAATGCTACCTTATATAATGTTACTTACCCTACATTATTCATCTCATATGCATACGTATATACTGTACTCTATATCATCGACTGTATCCTTATGTAATACATGTATCACTAGCCACTTTAACTATGCCACTTTGTTTACATACTCATCTCATATGTATATACTGTACTCGATACCATCTACTGTATCTTGCCTATGCTGCTCTGTACCATCACTCATTCATATATCCTTATGTACATATTCTTTATCCCCTTACACTGTGTACAAGACAGTAGTTTTGGAATTGTTAGTTAGATTACTTGTTGGTTATTACTGCATTGTCGGAACTAGAAGCACAAGCATTTCGCTACACTCGCATTAACATCTGCTAACCATGTGTATGTGACAAATAAAATTTGATTTGATTTGATTTGTGTGGCCTACCACTTCGCGGCTGAGCCGTTGTTGCTCCTAGACGTTTCCACTTCACAATAACAGCACATACAGTTGACCGGAGCAGCTCTAACAAGGGAGATATTTGCCAAACTGACTTGTTGAAACGAGGGCATCCTATGACTGTTATGCACGTGAGTGAGGACCCAAAAGCGGTTTAACAAAAACAGAGTCCTTTAATGTCAAAACAAACAACCCGCAGAGAGGGCGACAAATGAAACACAAGGTCCTTCTGAAATCACAGAAGAGTTCCCCTTCTAGCAGGAGAGGAGAATAGCTGGGTTAGAGTCCCCTTCTAGCAGCAGAGGAGATTAGCTGGGTTGTAGAGGACAGAGGTACCTGATCACACGTAGCCTCAGGTGAACAGGCAGATTCCGACAGGACAGGACAAGGTTGAAGCAAACAAGACGATAGTTTGGTTCTGGCATGAGAAACTCAAACGAGAATCTGACAAAGACAGAAGCAGGAACAGAGAGAGAAATAGAGACCCAATCAGAGGGAAAAAGGGAACAGGTGGGAAAAGGGTGAACGAGGTAGTTAGAGAAGACAAGGAACAGCTGGGGGAAGGAGGGGAAGAGAAGGCAACCCAATACGACCAGCAGAGGGAGACAGGGTGAAGAGAAAGAACAGGAACAAGACACAACATGACAATACATGACAGTACCCCCCCCACTCACCGAGCGCCTCCTGGCGCACTCGAGGAGGAAACCTGGCGGCAACGGAGGAAATCATCGATCAGCGAACGGTCCAGCACGTCCCGAGAGGGAACCCAACTCCTTTCCTCAGGACCGTACCCCTCCCAATCCACTAGGTACTGATGACCACGGCCCCGAGGACGCATGTCCAAAATCTTACGGACCCTGTAGATAGGTGCGCCCTCGACAAGGATGGGGGGGGGGTGGAAGACGAGCGGGGGTGCGAAGAACGGGCTTAACACAGGAGACATGGAAGACCGGGTGGACGCGACGAAGATATCGCGGAAGAAGAAGTCGCACTGCGACAGGATTAATGATCTGAGAAATACGGAACGGACCAATGAACCGCGGGGTCAACTTGCGAGAAGCTGTCTTAAGGGGAAGGTTCTGAGTGGAGAGCCAAACTCTCTGACCGCGACAATATCTAGGACTCTTAGTTCTACGCTTATTAGCGGCTCTCACAGTCTGCGCTCTATAACGGCAAAGTGCCGACCTGACCCTCTTCCAGGTTCGCTCGCAACGTTGGACAAAAGCCTGAGCGGAGGGGACGCTGGACTCGGCGAACTGAGACGAGAACAGCGGAGGCTGGTACCCGAGGCTACTCTGAAAAGGAGATAGCCCGGTCGCAGACGAAGGAAGCGAGTTGTGGGTGTATTCTGCCCAGGGGAGCTGTTCTGACCAAGACGCAGGGTTACGAAAAGAAAGACTGCGTAAGATGCGACCAATAGTCTGATTGGCCCGTTCTGCTTGACCGTTAGACTGGGGGTGAAAGCCGGAAGAGAGACTGACGGAAGCCCCAATCAAACGGCAAAACTCCCTCCAAAATTGAGACGTGAATTGCGGACCCCTGTCCGAAACGACGTCTGACGGAAGGCCATGAATTCTGAAAACATTCTCGATGATGATTTGTGCCGTTTCTTTAGCAGAAGGGAGCTTAGCGAGGGGAATAAAATGAGCCGCCTTAGAGAACCTATCGACAACCGTAAGAATAACAGTCTTCCCCGCTGACGAAGGCAGTCCGGTGATAAAATCTAAGGCGATGTGAGACCACGGTCGAGAGGGAATGGGAAGCGGTCTGAGACGGCCGGCAGGAGGGGAGTTACCAGACTTAGTCTGCGCGCAGACCGAACAAGCAGCCACGAAACGACGCGTGTCATGCTCCTGGGTGGGCCACCAAAAACGCTGGCGAATGGAAGCAAGCGTACCCCGAACGCCGGGGTGGCCGGCTAACTTGGCAGAGTGAGCCCACTGAAGAACGGCCAGACGAGTAGGAACGGGAACGAAAAGAAGGTTCCTAGGACAAGCGCGCGGCGACGGAGTGTGAGTGAGTGCTTGCTTTACCTGCCTCTCAATTCCCCAGACAGTCAACCCGACAACACGCCCCTCAGGGAGAATCCCCTCGGGGTCAGTGGAGGCTACTGAAGAACTGAAGAGACGAGATAAAGCATCAGGCTTGGTGTTCTTAGAGCCCGGACGATAAGAAATCACGAACTCGAAACGAGCGAAAAACAGCGGCCAACGAGCCTGACGCGCATTAAGTCGTTTGGCAGAACGGATGTACTCAAGGTTCCTATGGTCAGTCCAAACGACAAAAGGAACGGTCGCCCCCTCCAACCACTGTCGCCATTCGCCTAGGGCTAAGCGGATGGCGAGCAGTTTGCGGTTTCCCACATCATAGTTACGTTCCGACGGCGACAGGCGATGAGAAAAATACGCGCAAGGGTGGACTTTGTCGTCAGAGAGGGAGCGCTGAGAAAGAATGGCTCCCACGCCCACCTCTGACGCGTCAACCTCGACAACGAACTGTCTAGAGACGTCAGGTGTAACAAGGATAGGTGCGGATGTAAAACGATTCTTGAGGAGATCAAAAGCCCCCTGGGCGGAAACGGACCACTTAAAGCACGTCTTGACAGAAGTAAGGGCTGTGAGAGGAGCTGCCACCTGACCGAAATTACGGATGAAACGACGATAGAAATTTGCGAAGCCGAGAAAGCGCTGCAGCTCGACGCGTGACTTAGGGACGGGCCAATCAATGACAGCTTGGACCTTAGCGGGATCCATCTTAATGCCTTCAGCGGAAATAACAGAACCGAGAAATGTGACGGAGGAGGCATGAAAAGTGCACTTCTCAGCCTTCACAAAAAGACAATTCTCTAAAAGGCGCTGGAGGACACGTCGAACGTGCTGAACATGAATCTGGAGTGACGGTGAAAAAATCAGGATATCGTCAAGGTAAACGAAAACAAAGATGTTCAGCATGTCTCTCAGGACATCATTGACTAATGCCTGAAAGACAGCTGGAGCGTTAGCGAGGCCGAAAGGAAGAACCCGGTATTCAAAGTGCCCTAACGGAGTGTTAAACGCAGTCTTCCACTCGTCCCCCTCCCTGATGCGCACGAGATGGTAAGCGTTACGAAGGTCCAACTTAGTGAAAAACCTGGCTCCCTGCAGGATCTCGAAGGCTGAAGACATAAGAGGAAGCGGATAACGATTCTTCACTGTTATGTCATTCAGCCCTCGATAATCTATGCAGGGGCGCAGGGACCCGTCCTTCTTCTTAACAAAAAAAACCCCCGCTCCGGCGGGAGAGGAGGAGGGGACTATGGTACCGGCGTCAAGAGCTACAGACAAATAATCTTCGAGAGCCTTACGTTCGGGAGCCGACAGAGAGTATAGTCTACCCCGGGGGGGAGTGGTTCCCGGAAGGAGATCAATACTACAATCATACGACCGGTGTGGAGGAAGAGAGGTGGCCCTGGACCGACTGAACACCGTGCGCAGATCGTGATATTCCTCCGGCACCCCTGTCAAATCACCAGGCTCCTCCTGAGAAGAAGAGACAGAGGAAACAGGAGGGATAGCAGACATTAAACATTTCACATGACAAGAGACGTTCCAGGAGAGGATAGAATTACTAGACCAATTAATAGAAGGATTATGACAAACTAGCCAGGGATGGCCCAAAACAACAGGTGTAAAAGGTGAATGAAAAATTAAAAAAGAAAGTGTTTCGCTATGATTACCAGAGACAGTGAGGGTTAAAGGTAGCGTCTCACGCTGAATCCTGGGGAGAGGATTACCATCCAAAGCGAACAAGGCCGTGGGCTTCCTTAACTGTCTGAGAGGAATGTCATGTTCCCGAGCCCAGGTCTCGTCCATAAAACAGCCCTCCGCCCCAGAGTCTATCAAGGCACTGCAGGAAGCTGACGAACCGGTCCAGCGTAGATGGACCGACAAGGTAGTGCAGGATCTTGAACTAGAGACCAGAGTAGTAGCGCTCACCAGTAGCCCTCCGCTTACTGATGAGCTCTGGCTTTTACTGGACATGAAGTGACAAAATGACCAGCGGAACCGCAATAGAGACAGAGGCGATTGGTGATTCTCCGTTCCCTCTCCTTAGTTGAGATGTGGATACCCCCCAGCTGCATAGGCTCAGCACCCGAGCCGGCGGAGGAAGATGGTAGTGATGCGGAGAAGGGGGCAACGGAGAACGCGAGCTCCTTTCCACGAGCTCGGTGACGAAGATCAACCCGTCGCTCTATGCGAATAGCGAGTTCAATCAAGGAATCCACGCTGGAAGGAACCTCCCGGGAGAGAATCTCATCCTTTACCTCCGCGCGGAGACCCTCCAGAAAACGAGCGAGCAAAGCCGGCTCGTTCCAGTCACTGGAGGCAGCAAGAGTGCGAAACTCAATGGAGTAATCTGTTATGGATCGATTACCTTGACATAGGGAAGACAGGACCCTGGAAGCCTCCTCCCCAAAAACAGAACGATCAAAAACCCGTATCATCTCCTCCTTAAAGTCCTGATACTGGTTAGTACACTCAGCCCTCGCCTCCCAGATTGCCGTGCCCCACTCACGAGCCCGTCCAGTAAGGAGAGATATGACGTAGGCGATACGAGCTGTGCTCCTGGAGTAAGTGTTGGGCTGGAGAGAAAACACAATATCACACTGGGTGAGGAACGAGCGGCATTCAGTGGGCTCCCCAGAGTAACACGGCGGGTTATTGATTCTGGGCTCCGGAGATTCGAAAGCCCTGGAAGTGGCCGGTGGATCGAGGCGGAGATGGTGAATCTGTTCTGTGAGGTTGGAGACTTGGGCGGCCAGGGTCTCAACGGCATGTTGAGCAGCAGACAATTCCTGCTCGTGTCTGCCTAGCATCGCTCCCTGGATCTCGACGGCTGAGTGGAGAGGATCCGAAGTCGCTGGGTCCATTCTTGGTCAGATTCTTCTGTTATGCACGTGAGTGAGGACCCAAAAGCGGTTTAACAAAAACAGAGTCCTTTAATGTCAAAACAAACAACCCGCAGAGAGGGCGACAAATGAAACACAAGGTCCTTCTGAAATCACAGAAGAGTTCCCCTTCTAGCAGCAGAGGAGAATAGCTGGGTTAGAGTCCCCTTCTAGCAGCAGAGGAGATTAGCTGGGTTGTAGAGGACAGAGGTACCTGATCACACGTAGATTCAGATGAACAGGCAGATTCCGACAGGACAGGACAAGGTTGAAGCAAACAAGACGATAGTTTGGTTCTGGCATGAGAAACTCAAACGAGAATCTGACAAAGACAGAAGCAGGAACAGAGAGAGAAATAGAGACCCAATCAGAGGGAAAAAGGGAACAGGTGGGAAAAGGGTGAACGAGGTAGTTAGAGAAGACAAGGAACAGCTGGGGGAAGGAGGGGAAGAGAAGGCAACCCAATACGACCAGCAGAGGGAGACAGGGTGAAGAGAAAGAACAGGAACAAGACACAACATGACAATACATGACAATGACGGTGCCAATGTTTGTCTATGGAAATTGCACTTTCGGAACTAGAAGCAAACAAAATACATTATTGCAGTGGCATAACGTTCAAACAACAGGCCTTAAACTCTTGAATTATTGTATAATGTAAATACAGAAACACTGATAACAAAATTCAACACATACCTTCTCATCACATTTGACCACACCCCAAACATTTCTTCTAAAAGACTGCATGGCCCTTAAAATAGTCAAACAGACACAGCACAGCAGCGACACCACACCCTCGACACACCTCCAGGATAAAAAAACTCTCACCTGGGCCTCCATGATCAGAGTCAAAACCCACATTTATTCAAATAGGTTTTTCCCTGCCAAGAAGTTTCCTTTAGTTTGAAAGTTTGATTCGTAAGTACTTTGATGTTATTGCAATAAATTCTTCACAGTCATGCTTTTTTCATCATATTTTAAATAACTTGTAGAAAATACTTTATGACTGTCATAAACCATTATGTCTGTCACGACTTCTGCCGAAGTTGGCCCCCCTGCCTGTTCAGGCGGTGCTCGGCGGTCGTCCTCACCGGCCTACTAGCCGCCACCGATCCCTCGGTCACCCCAGGTGAGTCAGCACCAGACTCACCCAGAGCTTCCTGCCGGTCATATGTTTGTGTTAACCTCTTTTCCTGAGTTTTCTCCCTCTCTACAGCATCGATTCAGGCGCAGCTGGGAACTTCATGGATCGTGGGCTCGCGTTAAGGCTAGGGATTCCCCTGGTGTCGTTAGACCTACCTTTCCCCGTGCACTCCTTAGATAGCCGACCATTAGGGTCAGGAGTGGTCAGGGAGGCCACGGTGCCACTGGACATGGTTACGCAGGGGGGTCATAAGGAGCGGATTAGTCTGTTCCTTATCGATTCACCTGCGTTTCCAGTGGTGTTGGGAATTCCCTGGCTAGCTCAGCACAACCCGTTGATTTCCTGGCGACAGGGGGCTCTTAGAGGGTGGTCAGAGGAGTGTTCAGGCGGGTGTATAGGAGTTGCCGTTGGTGCGACTACGGTGGAGAGTCCAGACCAGGTTTCCACCGTGCGCATTCCTTCTGAATATGCCGATTTGGCTATCGCTACGGCGGTGGAATCATTTCACGGGGCGCACTTCTTCACAAAACTGGACCTGAGGAGTGCTTATAATCTGGTACATATCTGGGGAGGAGATGAGAGGAAAACCGCATTTAGTACTACATCTGGCCATTATGAGCACCGCGTCATGCCATATGGGTTGAAGAATGCTCCAGCAGTCTTCCAATCCTTCGTAGATGAGATGTGGTAGTGTACATCGATGACATCTTGATCTATTCTGCCACACGAGCGGCGCACGTGTCTCTGGTGCGAAACTATGATGTGGGGGACCGGGAGTTGTTAGCTGTAGTCAAGGCTCTGAAGGTGTGGAGACATTGGCTTGAGGGGGCTAAGCACCCTTTTCTCATCTGGACTGACAGTTGTAATCTTGAGTATACCCGGGCAGCGAGGAGACTAAATCCGCGTCAGGCTAGATGGGCCATGTTTTTTACCCACCTAAATAACGCACACACATAACACAAGAATAATCCTGCACGAAATAAGGGCGGGTAAACGTACTTTAAATTAGGAAGTCCATCAAGCACACAAATAGACACAGGTGCAACTAATAAGACAAAACAAACAGACAACGAAAAGGGGATCGGTGGCAGCTAGTAGGCCGGTAACGACGACCGCCGAGCACCGCCTGAACAGGCAGGGGAGCCGACTTCAGCGAAAGTCGTGACAGTACCTCGAGAGCGACCCGGAGGATGAGGCGCTGGGTGATCCGGGTGAAGGCGGTGGAAGTCTCTCAGGAGGGAAGGATCCAAAATGTCCTCCACCGGTACCCAGCACCTCTCCTCCGGACCGTACCCCTCCCAGTCCACGAGGTACTGTAGGCCCCTCACCCGGCGTCTCGAGTCCAGAATGCCACGTACTGTGTACGCCGGGGACCCCTCGATGTCCAGAGGGGGCGGAGGGACCTCAGGCACCTCACCTTCCTGAAGGGGACCAGCCACCACTGGCCCGAGGAGAGACACATGAAACGAGGGGTTAATACGATAATACCTAGGAAGTTGTAACCTGTAACACACCTTGTTTATTCTCCTCAGGACCCACACACTGCGGCCCCAGCTTCCGGAAGGACAGGCGGAGGGGCAGGTTTCGGGTCGAGAGCCAGACCTGGTCCCCCGGTGCGAACACGGGGGCCTCACTGCAGTGCTGGTCAGCGCTCCTCTTCTGCCATCCCCCCGCCAGTCTCAGAGACTCCTGGACGGCCTTCCAGGTGTCCTTTGAGAGCTGTACCCATTCCTCTACCGCAGGAGCCTCGGTCTGGCTCTGATGCCATGGGGCCAGGACCGGCTGGTAACCCAATACACACTGAAAAGGGGACATACCTCGCCCACTCACCTGGCCGGTCCCGGCAATATGACCGCAGAAACCTGCCCACATCCTGGTTTACGTGCTCCACCTGCCCATTACTCTCGGGGTGAAAACCCGAGGTCAAGCTGACCGAGACCCCCAGTCTCTCCATAAACGCCCTCCAAACTTTGGATGTGAATTGGGGGCGCCAATCAGAAACAATGTCCTCAGGCACCCCATAGTGCCGGAAGACATGGGTAAACAGGGCCTCCGCAGTCTGCAGGGCCATAGGGAAACCGGGCAACGGGATGAGACAGCAGGACTTAGAAAACCGATCCACAATGACCAGGATCGAAGTACTTCCCTGGGACGGGGGAAGGTCGGTAAGAAAGTCCACCGATAAGTGTGTCCACGGCCATTGTGGAACGGGGAGGGGCTGTAACTTCCCTCTAGGCAAGTGTCGAGTAGCCTTGCTCTGAGCGCACACCGAGCAGGAGGAGACATAAAATCTCACATCCTTATCCAACGTGGGCCACCAGTATCTCCCCCTAAGACTCCGCACTCTCTTCTCGATGCCAGGATGACCCGAGGAGGGTAGAGTATGAGCCCAACGGATTAGTTTATCTCGGACCCCCCTCGGCACGTACTGAGCCCCTGCTAGACACTTGAGGGAGGGCCGGCTCTAACCGTGATGGCCGGTACGAGATGGTGAAACAAAACTGGGTAAAAAACATGTAGCCTGATGCGGATTTAGTCTCCTCGCTGCCCGGGTATACTCAAGATTACAACTGTCAGTCCAGATGAGAAAAGGGTGCTTAGCCCCCTCAAGCCAATGTCTCCACACCTTCAGAACCTTTACTACAGCTAACAACTCCCGGTCCCCCACATCATAGTTTCGCTCCGCCGGACCGAGCTTCCTCGAAAAAAAGGCACAAGGGCGGAGCTTTGGTGGCACGCCCGATCGCTGGGACAGCACGACTCCAACCCCAGCCTCGGACGCGTTCACCTCCACTATGAACGCTAAAGAGGGGTCCGGATGTGCCAACACGGGCGCATTGGTGAAAAGCTCCTTCAGACGATTGAAAGCTCTGCCCGCCTCTGCTGACCAACGTGAACAGCCATACTTTCTGTCCGAGTCGGAGCCGGGGTCCGGTGGCAATCCGCTTGTCGTCAATACCTGGAGGTGGTCTTGAGAGGGGCCGACCGGGCTCTCTTTCAGGTATGCCGACCTTTCCTCCTGCTCATGGAAGAACGGGGGTTGATATGCCAGGGAACACTCAAAGGGCGATAGACCCGTGGCAGAGAAAGGAAGGGTGTTGTGGGCGTATTCGACACTTCACTAGTTGCTGTGTCGTTGGCGGAGACCAGGCAGCGCAGAGTCGTCTCAAGGTCTTGGTTGGCTTGCTCCGACTGGCCGTTGAAATGGGGTGGAACCCGGAGGACAGGCTGGCCGACGACCCAATGACTATGCAGAACGCCTTCCAGAACCGGGGTGAGAACTGAGGACCCCGGTCAGAGACCATGTCCACTGGCAGTCCATGGATCCAGAAGATGTGCTGCACCATGAGCTGGGCCGTCTCTTGGCAGAGGGTAGCTTGGGGAGAGGAATGAAGTTGGCAGCTTTGGAAAACCAATCCACTACGGTCAGGGTGGCAGTGTTGCCATCAGACGGGGGGAGACCCGTGACAAAATCCAGGGGATATGTGAGACCAGGGACAGGCAGAGGTTGAAGGTGACCAGCTGGAGCTTGCCAGGGAGTCTTGTTCTGTCCACAGATCGTGCATGCGGCAACAAACACAAAGACATCAGGAACTATGGTAGGCCACGAAAAGCGTTGTCGCACAAAGGCCAGGGTCAACTGGGAGCCCGGGTGGCAGGCAAGCCTCGAGGAGTGGGCCCACTCCAGGCCCGAGGAGCGAATATCCGGATATTCGGGGTTCGGCCTTGAACGCTGCGCCTCACGAACATGCTTCCCTATTCCCCAGCTGAGTGCCGTTGCCAGGCATGAGGTGGGAAGGATGGTTTCTGGTTCCGGGGTTGAAGCCGTGGGGCTGTAGCGGCATAACAGTGCATTCCAGGCAAGCTAGGTGGGCCCTGCTGTTCAACCGGTTCAACTTCTCCCTCTCATACTGGCCCGGGATCCAAGAATGTCAAGCGGATAGGGTGCAAAGGGTCCAGAACGGCAGGCAGTATCAGGGTCAGAGCAGGCAGGGGTCAATAATCCAGTGTGGTGTGGCAGAACGGCAGACAGGCTCAGAGTAGGTAGAATGGTCAAAACCGGGAAAAACTAGAAAACAGAAACTAGAACAGACGGGAGCAAGGGGGAAACCGCTGGCAGGTTTCCCGAAACAAAATGAACTGGCAACAGACAAACAGAGAACACAGGTATAAATACACTGCTGATAAAGGGAAGATTGGCGACACCTGGAGGGGGTTGGAGACAAGCGCAAAGACAGGTGAAACAGATCAGGCTGTGACACCTACATTCATCCAAGTAATCAGAAACAGAGCATTGGAATAGGTACGTAAATGTCTGTCATCAATATGGTTTTGTGGGTTTTGACACTCTTATGTACGTGTCATAACCAGCCATAAAATAGCTATTATGGTAGGTTTTGACACTCTTATGTAGGTGTAATAACCAGCCATAAAAAATCAGGTCTAAATATATTTGTCATGACAGTTTTATGACCATATTATGACAGGTTATGACAAGTTACGTCAGCTGTTATGACATATTATGACTTGGTTATGTCAAGTAAACTGTTACCGGAAATGTTATCAAACCTACTGGATGACAATTTGTTCTTAAAAACTTATTCGGAATCTGTGTCCCTTTCACGAAACAGTTGAGCTAACGTAGGCTAATGCGATTAGCATGAGGTTGTAAGTAACAAGACAGTTTACCAGGATATAGACATGTCTGATATTGGCAGAAAGCTTAAATTCTTGTTAATCTAACTTCACTGTCCAATTAACAGTAGCTATTACAGTGAAATAATTCCATGCTATTATTTGAGGAGAGTGCACAATTTTAAACATAAAACGTTATTAATAAACAAATTAGGCCATTTTGGGCGGTTTTGATACAACATTTTGAACAGAAATGCAATGGTTCATTGGATCAGCCTAAAACTTTGCACATTCATTGCTTACATCTAGTGGCCAAAATGTATATTGAACCTGGGCTGGAATAATACATTATGGCCTTTCTCTTGCCTTTCAAAGATCATGGTACAAAAAAAATACAAAAGAAAGTTTTTTTTTTCTTTGTATTATCTTTTACCAGATCTATTGTGTTATAGTCTCCTACATTCAAATGGTACCAAGAATATACATATCCTTGCTTCGGGGCCTGAGCTACAGGCAGTTAGAATTGTGTATGTCATTTCAGGCGAAATTTGAAAAAAGGGGGCGGATCCTTGGGAGGTTTTAATAACTAAGACAAAATCATTAATAATTAACTTTTTTTCTGCACAACATAGGTACAGCAGATCCCCTTATTGTATTGGACACTTTCCAATATACTTTTAGAGGCCATTCAATACAATAATCATGAGAACAAAAGCAATTTCAGTTAAGAGATTAGACTAATAAAGGAAATATAGGAAATAACAGCGCAGGTAGATAGCAATAAAAACTACTATAGAGGCACAAAATAAGTTAGAGGAAAAACAAAAAGAATTGTAGGAATTTATTTAAGAATTTATTACAAAAATAAAGCAAACTGGGTGGAAAATTGTAAATATTCAACATTATGGTGGTATAGCAGTAGAGGTATCTAAGACCTTTTTTGAGGTACTGAAAGATCCATTATTAGCATGTTTTAACTACTCCTATAAAAGTAGTAGACTATCAGGTACTCAGCAAGAAGGTATGATTCCATTACTACTGAAACAGGACCCAGGTTGTAAGTATAAAGATCCAGTCCATTTAAAAATCTGGAGGTTTACATGTTGTGGTGTGAACATCCTGGCGAAATGCATAGCACAGGTTTTTTACAGGGACAATATATTGGAGATAATATACAACAACTACTTGAAACAATTGAACATTATGAACCATCAAATAAACCAGGCCTGGTCTTCATAGCATATTCCGAAAAGGCTTTGGTGAATCTCTTACTGTATACAATGGGTTAAAGTTATGTATAGCAACCCCATTTTTGACAGCTGTGCAATAGAGGCTGCAAAATAGCTGGGAAGAGATTTTCTCGATGTACAGATTCAGTGGCACATGGTATATGACCTGATACAAAAAACAACACTTGATTCAACACTTCAAGTTTTTCAATTTAAATTATTTAGCAAAATTCTTGCCACCAATAATATAGAATGTTATATATACTGGGCATACAACAATCTCAGCTCTGAAGATTTTTCTGCGAAGAGACAGAACCATTTATTCTAGTATTGTATACTGAACAAAAATATCAATGCAACATGTAACAATTTCAATGATTTACTGAGTTACAGTGAAATCAGTCAAAAGGAAATGAGTGAATTGAAATATGGATTTCACAAGACTGGGCAGGGGAAGCCAGGCCCACCCACTGGGGAGCCAGGCCCAGACAATCAGAATACGTTTTTCCCCACAAAAGAGTTTTATTACAGACACTCCTCAGTTTCATCAGCTGTCCGGGTGGCTGGTCTCATACGATCCCGCAGGTGAAGAAGCCGGATGTGGAGGTCCTGGACTGGCATGGTTACACGTGGTCTGCTGTTGTGAGGCCAGTTGGA
Source organism: Oncorhynchus mykiss (assembly GCF_057628025.1). Taxonomy (NCBI): domain Eukaryota; kingdom Metazoa; phylum Chordata; class Actinopteri; order Salmoniformes; family Salmonidae; genus Oncorhynchus; species Oncorhynchus mykiss. Next base: position 14,623,692 of record NC_143049.1, read on the forward strand.
CGTACTGCCAAATTCTCTAAACAAAGTTAGATGTGGGTTATGGTAGACAAATGAACATTCAATACTCTGGCGGACATTCCTGTAGTAAGCATGCCAATTGCATGCTCCCTCAAAACTTGAGACACCTGTGGCATTGTGTTGTGTGACAAAACTGCACATTTTAGAGTGGCCTTTTATTGTCCCCAGCACAAGGTGCACCTGTGTAATGATCTGTTAAACAGCCATCACTAGCACATTAGAGGCTGCTGCCTATAGGCATAGACTAGGAATCACTGACCACTTTAAGGAATGGAACACTAGTCACTAATAATGTTTACATATCTGGCATTACTCATCTCATACGTAAATACTGTATTCTATACTATTCTACGGTATCTTAGTCACTTAATAATGTTTACCTTCTTGCATTACTCATCTCATATGTATATACTGTTTTTCTATACTATTCCACTGTATATTAGTCTGTTCCACTCTGACATCTCTCGTCCATATGTATATAGTCTTAATTCATTCCTACTTAGATTTGTGTATATTGGGTATATGTTGTGTTATTTGTTAGATATTAATTGTTAGATATTATTGCACTGTCGGAGCTACAAGCACAAGCATTTCGCTACACCCGCAATAACATCTGCCAATCACGTGTATGTGACCAATAACATTTGATTCGACCATACTGTTTAATCAGATTCTTGATATGACACACCTGTCATGTGGATGGATTACTTTGGCAAAGGAGAAATGCTCACTAACAGAGGCGTAAACAAATGTTTGTTTTTTTTTGTGCATTTGGAACATACAGATATGCATTTGTTGGTCACAGACACCTTTTCAAAAAAGGTAGGGGCATGGATCTGAAAACCAGTCAGTATCTGGTGTGGCCACCATTTGCCTCACACAGTGTGACACATCTCCTTTGCATAAAGTTGATCAGGCTATTGATTGTGGCCTGAGGAATGTTGTCCCACCCCTCTTCAAAGGCTGTGCGAAGTTGCTGGATATTGGCAGGAACTGGAACACACTTCGATCCAGAGCATCCCAAACATGTCTGCTGAGTATGCAGGCCATTATCATGCTGAAACATGAGGTGATGGCAGCGGATGAATGGCACAACAATGGGCATCAGGATCTCGTCACGGTATCTTTGCGCATTCAAATTGCCATCGATAAAATGCAATTGTGTTCGTTGTCCATCGCTTATGCCTGCCCATACCATAACCCCCCCGTCACCATGGGGCCCTCTGTTCATAACGTTGACATCAGCAAACGTTGACACCGCTCGCCCACACGACGCCACACATGCGAAGAGGATGGGTTAATTTATCTATTATATTTCTTTAAATTGTGTGCACTTCTTCAGATTCTTCTGTATTTTTAGTATGTGTATGTGCTGTGAAAATTATTTGTCTATATATTCTGTCAGTAAATTATAATTGTTGTAGTCAGCACCATTTCACCAGGTCAAATTCTTGGTGCATAGGCCCATTGATGAATGAAGGTAATTCTGATTCTGAAAGCCAATGCCTTACTACTTGAAATGTTGATTGCAAGTATACTCCAGTGACGCATTTTTTTCTTCATGCATTCTAATGTTGCATGGATGTCTGGTTTCAAGTAGAGTTAGAGAGAGAGTGAATCAATTTCTCTCTACATTCAATGCCATGTGTTCAAATCAAATCCAATTGTATTGGTCACCTACACATTTAGCAGATGTTATTGTGGGTGTAGAGAAATGTTTGTCGTTGGATGATCAATTTGGTGGGTTAATTAATAAATAAATAAATAAATTATAAGATACTATTGTATCCTTTGTGCTATTATGGGCCTTTCTCTACTGCAATTGGACAAACCACACCCCTTTCATGTTGCACCAAAACACAGCCATTACTTGTTCTTCTCCCAGAATGCACCTCGCTGTGCAGTGACGATGAGCACAACAACAAAACACAGCTAGCTGCAGAATAGGGTGTTAGCTTGCTAGCTACTTGAAATAAACATTAGCTGGTGTTACACAACCCATGGCGAAGAAAATAGATCAGTGACAAGCGAAATGAGAAACCATAAAAATGTGTACATAGCAATATGAATCGACCGTAAAAACTAAGATTGAGTCAGCTACATTAAAGACTAGATAATCATACCTCATAGCTAACTAACAACATTTTCGGCTAGTTTTCTAAAACTAGCTAGCGCTATGCCATTCAAGCTAAACCAAGTTAGCCAGCTAGCTCGCCAAGGCGGGGGGAAGGATTGGAGTAAACAACAACGGTAAGAATAGGTTTCTCATTGCTAGACATGTCAGTCATATAAAATTACATACCGACCGCTTCACTGTCATGGGTGTAAACTTAAAAGAAAGATATGGCTAGTTAGCCAATGTTAGCTAACCTAGCTAACGTTACCTAAGTTGATGAGAAACTGCGTTAATCTAGCCAGCTATTAAAACCGTCAGAGGAAACTAAATGATTTAAACTAGACATGTATTAGTTAATTCGTTAACCAGCTAGTTATGTCGATAGTAATCAATGTATGTTATATTTGCATGTCCCTTTGTCGTCTTTCCTTTGTCCATCTAGCTAACGTTAGCTAGCTAATGGTCTGTTAAGTTACGCAAGCGCATAAAGTACTAACGAACTAAAGCTTTCTAGACACCGACAGTGTCAAGCAAGGCCTCGTAGCGGATCGTCGGAGAGCCATAGCTTTCCCCGCAGGTACTTGCCACTTTCGGTAACTAGCCAACGAACGTTAGATTGCTACAGCGCATTCATTGACCCAGGGCGTATTTCCCCAATACTTTTACTTGTGTTGTGTTGGGGCCGACCAAACCACAGCAGAATGCCATTAAGTTATCTAATTTAGCTGTCAACTAGCCATTGTTTGTGATAGTGTCTAGCCAAGTTTCAAGGTGAGACAGGCGTTATCTTGTTTACAACGTGAATAGCCAACTTAGAATGCTAGTTCGCCGATGTTAGCTTTTGCTAGCTTGTTACCTAACCTAGCTAATTTAATAGCCAACATGACTCAGCCTGTAACGTTAGCTACAGCACTTGACTGCCTATATAATATAGTGACTGTGTCCATTAACATTTCTCCTGAGAAATTTTGCTGGGCAAAGCAGCAACGTCTATATATTAATGTTACAACTAGCAAAACGTATATGGTCGCGTTCAAGTAACACGTTTAGGCTAGAAGCCCCACGTCTGTGGCTGCTTTTCAGTTCTCACCTTTGAAAATATCGAAATACATTGCTAAAACACGTGTATGCAATCTCATGTAGCTAGAAGTTACATGTTAGTGAGGTAAACGGCAAAGTATTCCAAAGTCTTTTGTAAAGTATTTTGTTTGTATTTCATGTATATGTTTTGGATAAGCCTTATGTGATACAGGCCAATTAACGTTAGATGATGTAGTTTATGTGTCAATAAGTGTATTTGGTGGACCTTGTAGCTTCCAGTAATGAATAGTATACAGTCGCAACCAAAAGTCAATACTTATTGGACCTTTTTTGTCTTACACAGGGTGGTGTTGAATGACTAAATGATCAAGATAAAGGAGTGTGACGATCGCTGGAGGATTCGACATGAAGTTGTATGTGTTCCAGGTCAACAATGGAAGCACTCTGGCATTTGACACAGAGCTCGCTGTCCAAACGTAAGAGCCATTTAAAAAAAAAAAATATTTCGGATGACCTACATCCATTTTCAATTTATCTCAGTCATAACAGAAAATTTAATGTATGCTTAAATCAAAAAGTTGTCTGAATTTGATCATGTGGCCTACATGTCTTGCAGAGTGTTGGACCTCAAACATGCCATCCAGGTCAAATACAAGATTGCAACCCAGCATCAAGTTCTGGTTGTCAATGGAGGGGAGTGTATGGTTGCAGAGAGGAGAGTCTGCAGCTACAGTGCCGGCACTGTAAGTTTGCACCATTTGGAATCATTGTTTTTTTTATTTTTATGATTATGTTGCATAAAGGAGCTAGTTTTGACGTAAACAAAATTTGGTGACAGTTTTCTGAAGCCCCTGTGCAAGATGTTGAATTAAAGAAAACGTTTTTATTCCAGACGTGTTCAGTTCAAGTGTCTTGACAATTGTGCTTTTTTTTTGCCCAGGACACCAACCCCATATTCTTGTTCAACAAAGAGATGATTTTGTGTGACCGGGCTCCGACGATCCCTAAAACCACCTTCTCTATTGAGAATGAAATGGAGCTCAAGGTGGAGGAGTCACTAATGATGCCAGCAGTCTTTCACACCGTTGCCTCGCGAACACAACTTGCGGTGGTAAATGTTTTGTTTGTTCTGGTGCAGATACTACTTTCTCAAAATAAGCCACCAATGTTGCTGTACCTTGTTTCACCATGCTACAACATTAAAATCAGATATGAAAATGTAATCTTCTCAGTATTCGAGAAAGGAAAGCTAATGGAACTTATGATTGTTTTGTAATTTCTAGTGTGTTCTAACTTCTGAGTACCTTTCTTTTGCTTCTCCAGGAAATGTTTGAAGTCGCCAAGAAACTTTGCTCTTTCTGCGAACGCCTGGTTCATGATGAACACCTCCAACACCAAGGTTGGGCTGCTATCATGGCAAACCTGGATGACTGCACCCTGTCTTATCAGAAGCTACTGTGGAAATTTGACACGGCGTACATTAATTATCAACAAGAATTTGAGGATATCAAATTGAAACTGACAAAGTAAGTGACCCCCCCTGCATAAACATTAAGTTCAATGCAATTTGAAAGGGGTGGGTGGGGTATGAATGAAACAAATATATGGAAGGATTGTCCTGCTGTGACAGTATAGTCAATAGGTTAAATTTCAATTAATTATTCAGGTTAAATACATATTTCTCACAGAGAATGTGCCTTTTAAGGTTAAGAGATTTTTGCAGGTGTGTTGCGTACCACACTGGCACGTGTGGAATCATCTGCTAATTACGTTTCCCATGTCCCTCTCTGCTGTGCCACACTTGCCTTAATTAATCTGTATCAAAAGACCGTGCCACATGTGACCTGTATCCAAAGATCTAAATTCTATGGGTGTGAACTGACATTTGACATGTACATTTTTAGACTGGGGACAGCAGTTTCAGTCATGGCCAATATCCCCCTGCTGGAGTGTCTGACCCGCCACAGCTACAAAGAATGCATAGAGAAGTCCTGCTCCACTCCAAACAACTACTCTGACGAGACCGAGGAGGAGAAGTCCACCGACTCGGTGCTCTGCCCCTCCCCCAACAAGCTACCTGCATCGTTCTCTGCTCCGGGGGCGGGGGACTCGCCCGACACCGCCGAAGCCCAGGAAAGCAGTGAGATGACGGACAGTAGTGGGCTGAGGGCAGCCCTGCAAGAGGCAGACTCTCCAGAGAGGGCCAGCCCCCTGTCCTTCAACGTCACACTGCTGGACTGGATAAATGTTCAAGACAGGCCCAATGACGTGGAATCAGTCGTGAGGAAATGCTTTGACTCCATCAATAGGGTGAGTCGCTGTTGTATGTTTCTGTCTGTTTTTTCTGTTATGTTTGTCTCTTTGTTTCTGTGTGGCTGAATTGGTCTCTGTCAGTGGAGTGGTCTTGCCATGACTACTAAATGAATCAACATTGGGTGTAAATTCATTTATGAGAGTCTATTCAGTGATGTGTCTTGGTTGTAAAATGCAAAGCAACACAGACAAAATGGAACCATAATGTAAATGTCCTTTCTATTTCAGCTCGACCCACGGGTCATTCAACCATTCTTAGCGGAATGTCGAGACACGATTGCCAAACTGGATAATCAGAACATGAAAGCCATCAAAGGACTTGAGGACAGGTTATACGCTCTAGACCAAATGATAGCGAGCTGTAAAAAGTTGGTCAATGAACAGAAGGAACTTGCTCAGGTAGGCAAAATAAGGCGTGATCTAAATGAGGTAATATCAATGGTGAATAACACACTGTATAAAATGTGCCTATTCATTCACATACTGTATGATGTACTGTATAATGCAATCCAGCTGAAAACTTGTGAATTAAAATATAAAACTAAAGTCACTTGTCTATCTGTTGGCTGTTAGGGCTTTCTGGCCAATCAGAAGCGTGCTGAGAACCTGAAGGATACGTCCGTGCTGCCTGACCTGTGTCTCAGTCACGCCAATCAGCTGATGATCATGCTGACCAACCACAGGAAGCTGCTGGACATCAAACAGAAGTGCACCACTGCCAAACAGGAGCTGGCGAACAACCTACAAGTTCGTCTCAAGTAAGGCATCTGTTAATTCTTCTCATTTATTTTTTCTGTCTCTTTTGGTGCATCTTTATTCCTTTTGAGCGATGCGGCAAACCAAAATCACTCCAATAAATTCACCATAAGTGGTCATGTGCAAGCTACTTTTCTATATATGCAAGCCAAGCTAACACTGACCCTAACCATTGTGAATGTAGATGGTGCTGCTACGTGATGCTGCATGCGGACCAGGATGGGGAGAAGCTGCAGGCCCTGCTGAGGCTGCTGACCGAGCTGATGGAGAGAGTCCGGGTGGTGGACGCCCTCAGCACCGTGCCTCAGATGTACTGCCTGGCCGTGGTGGAGGTGGTCCGCAGGAAGCTCTTCATCGGCCACTACAGGGAGGTCAGTCAGAGCACAGGACTCACTCACAAACCCTTTTCAAAACCCAAGGCCAGCCCACGTCTCTCTTCAGTCCCTACTTGCAGACCTACTGTAACACGATCCTCAACCTCCGGCCAGGCCTACAGATATGCTAGGAACTCAAACAATTAGATGAAAAACGGTGTAAATTGTGCTCTTCTGTTATCTCTCTTCTCAGTGGGCCTGTGCTCTCGTGAAGGATGGAAAGCATCTCTATGAGACCGAGAAGTATAAAAGGGAAACGTTTGGCAAGTTGTTCAGTAAGTTCCATTTTAAAAGTCCTATTTGGTGATTTTTTTTTACGAGTATCCCCTCTGAAATGAACATCCATTAATTCAAACCCAACAGCTGAGCTTTGTGATCCTCTTTGCAGGGAAATGTTTTCTCCGAAATCGGTTGTTTAGAGGACTTGACTCATGGCCCCCCACTTCATTTTGCGTAAGTAGTCAGTCACTTACCGTGTTCTATGAACGTCTATTTCATTTCCAAAATGTTATAATCCAACCCATTTCTCTCTTGTTTTTGTTGTCTCTTTTATTGTGTAGACAAGAAAGCCCAGAAAGTTTGACTTTGAGCTTCCCGATATTTCCCTTGGTGACCTGCAGTACTTAAAGACCTGTTGTCCTACAGAGGTGCAGCCTTTCCTCAGGTAGGCCGTGGTTTCCCTCACGTGCATAGTAAAGAAATAACCATGTCTTGTAACTTGGCACGGTTAATTGAATATCCTAACGGTCGTTGGTATTCAAATCTGTGTTCTTTTTTTGGAGAAAAACGACTGTAGGCCTATTATAACATCGAAAAACTTTGTCTAGATGAAATAATCCGTGTGACATTTTTACCGACAAGGATATACCATGACATTTTAAATTGTACATTTAATAAAATAAACTTATTTTAAACCTTTACACTCGTACCCCTATACATATTGAAAATGGCAGATTTGTGCTTTGATAAACGCCTAAATTGAAACTCAGTGGCTGTACAGTAACATGCGTCACATGACGTCAGAGCTCTGCACTTCACAGATCTGTATGTATGGACTTTGACTGACAGCCGTTCTGAACTTGAGCACCTCGCGAGACAAGAAGTTGCCTCCATCCCTCCCGCTAATTGGGCAACTTTAGCAAATGTTTTGTTGTCTTGAGTTTGGAAATGCTGTAAATGAAGAGGACTGTGTATTTTGAAAGATGAAACATTAAGAATTATAGTAAATACTGCTTTGATGTCATACAAGCAAGCCAAACACAGAGTCCAAATGTGCACTTGGCATTTCCATATCAAAAACTCATGTTGTGTACATTGTCAACGTTTATGATCACCGTTTGATGTACAGTTACAAGATGACATGGTGCCATATGCATTTGCTTCATTATGAGTCAATAGCCCAAAAATCGTTTTTCTCGAATTTCTATTATCCAGATATCTGAAAAAATGTCAGGATATTATTTGAGTAATATAATCATTTCCAGTGTTCATCCCTACTTGTTACAGGCCTACTACCTGTATGATTAGTTTACTTGTGAACACTTGGCTGTATTCTCTGTTGCAACATTCAGTGCAATAGCCCTGGGAGACTGTCCATTTCGTATTGGAGTAAAGTTAGTCCCATGTTTCTTTCCCCCAGGGTTCCAACACTGTGTGATTTTGAGCCTTTGCATCTGCATGTGGAGATGCTTCAACAGTTGGTCCTTGCTTCTCAAGCTGCAAGTGTGGATGAGATGTCTCAAACTATCACCGATTTACTCAGCGAACAAAGGGTAATGACACATTTCAGTGGAATATGGAATGGCAGCTATCTAAAAGCACAGTAAACACTGTCCCTTTAGTGCATATTCTCCACTCACTCCCCTTCTTATTTCTGTTCCTCCAGGGGTCGTGCAGCCAGAGTGCTCAGAGATCCACGGCTGCGGTGACCCCACGGTCCGACAGCACCCCAGGGACTTCCTCCCCCAAGACCCCCTCCTCTCTCAGTCTCCCGGGCCCCCCCTGCCAGCCCCTCCCTGGCCCCACTGCCCTGGAGGACCTGTCCCCAGACAGCATCGATGCCCAAACCTTTGACTTTGAGACAATTGGCCACCCCAACATGGACCCCGTCCTGCAGCAGGCCGGCTCCCTGGACCTGGACTCCCTGGCTGAGAGCCCCGAGTCAGACTTCTTGTCGGCGGTCAACGAGTTTGTGATCGAAAACTCGCCCACCCCCATCAGCGACCCCACCAGCCCAGAGATGATGGTGGAGTCGCTGTACTCGTCGGTCATCAACGCCATCGACAGCAAGCGCATGCATGACACCACCACATTAGAGAGGGAAAACTCCAAGGTGGCTACGCTGAATCTGAGCATCGAGAAGTACCGCTCTGCTGCCGAGGAGTCCCAGGCCAACTTGCGGAGCGTCAAGGATGACCTGTACCGCTTCAGAGGCCTGGTGCTGAAGGAGCAGCGAGACTTTGGCTTTGCCCTGAAGAGCATGACCATTGAGGTGCGCAACATGGTGGACACCATCCGTAAGAGGGAGGAGGAGGAGCTGAGAGAGCAGCACCAGGCCGAGCTCCTCTCTGTGCAGCAGGACCATGAGAAGCAACTTCAGACTCTGACGGAGGAGAACCGGGTCAACCGGAACATCGTGAAAGACGTGCAGCGGGCCATGCTGGAGCTGGAGGGGCTGCTGGAGCGCAAGGAGAAGGAGCTGACCCAGCTCGAGGCTGAGAGGCAGTGCTGGACCGAGGCGGAGAGCGGACACACTCAGAGCCTCAGTGTCCTGGAGCAGAAAATCAGCAATCAGGCCCAAGAGTTGCTGACTGTGGCTGCCTCCAGAGACTCCCTGTACAGCCAGTTGGAGACACTCCACATTGAGATCGAGCGCGGCCAGCAGAAGATCCGCCAGGAGCTGGAGGGGGCTGAGCAGGTCCACCTGCAGGAACTGGAGGAGAGGATGAGGCAGCAGCACCAGGCCCAGCTAGACACCCTAGCCCGGGAGAACCAGGAGGCCATGGAGTGCCTGGCAACGGTGAACAGGGTCAAGCTGAGTGAGGTCACAGACCGCCACGCCGCCTCTCTGACAGAGAGGGACGGCCAGCTGAGGGACCTGGAGGCCCGGGCAACCGAGCTGGCTGACCTACGCTGCAAGCTGGAGGTGGAGCTGGCCCTGAAGGAGTCAGAGATGGAAGTTGTGAGGCTTCTCTACGAGGAGGCCAAGCAGGGGCAGCAGGAAGCCAATGTGAGGAAGGCTACTGTAGAGGCAGAGACCCAGTCCCTCAACGAACAGCTAGTTCAGGTCAACGGGCAGCTGCATGCTAAGAACGAAGAGTACGAGAAGGGCCTGGCCGAGCTCCGGACGCTGATGCGCATGGAGAAAGACCAGTGCATCTCGGAGCTGGTGGGCAGGCATGAGGAAGAGAGGAACCAGCGCCGCAGCGAGCTGACCGCCTTGCAGCAGCAGGCCCAGGACGCAGGAAGGAGCCATGCAGAACAGCTGCAGAACCTCCAACTAGACCTCGACCTGCAGACGGCAGCACTGCGCAACGATAAGGAAGTGCAGCAGAGGAGTTTTGAGGAGCGGGAGCAACACTTGAGGACTGTTATCTGCGATTTGCAGACAGAAAATGATCTGCTCACCAAAAGATTAGAGCAGGACACCCAAGCAGCCCAGGAACGTTTGGAGAAAGAGGAGTCCTTGAAGGCTGCAGTACCAGATGCCTTCAAAGACTTTGAGCAACAAAAGGAGGAGATGGAGAAAAGACTTCTAGACAAAATTAGACAGCTTGAAAATGAGCTTCAGGAAAGACAATCCTCAGAAAGGTAAGAGAGACTCATGTACCACTGTTACCAGGTAACCAATAACTGTGATTTGTAATAAACATTTAATCAGCCTTGTAATGAACAAGATGACTAGTTTTAGAGTTCATTCCCTACAATTTTGCATGTTTGCTGAAATTCTACACATTTTGCCATTGGGCTGAGAGAGATGATTTAGCAATTGTATAGATAATTTCAGTCAATTCTACAAATTTTCCCATACGCTGGAATGAAAAATGTGCTGTTTTACAGCTAATTTCCAGTAATTCTACACATTTTGCCATAGGGTGGAGAGAAAGGTTTACAGTTTTTTTTTATATAGGATATCTGAGTGAGAGTGACTAACAAATCAATGGAGGTCGATGATTACTACAAGTTTAAATAGCTGGCTAGACTAATGCCGACAGATAATTTATTTGTTGGACATGGTGGGATCTATTTGTCTGTCAAATTAATTAAGCGGGAAATGGCAGTGGAAAAGCCTTTATGTGCAAATATTGACATAATAACCATCATCTCGAGGTCAACTTGGAGGGTCTATGATATGGTGTGTGTGATCCTCCCACTACGACTTGGGAAATGCAGTTTATTAGGCTACAGATGGAATAAGTTATGACGAACTTCACAGGGTGGTGAAAGTGTATGGTGATGAACTTGATGCTCCTTTAAAAAAACAAAAATGATCGAGGGTCTTATTCTGATGACATGATGATCGATGCTTGCCTGCCATTTGTCAAATAAAAATATCCATAGTAAATTCATCACGTAGACGAGCCTACCCGCACAGCACCTGCGACCAGAGTAGGCACATTTGCTATTTAACACAAACGTTTTTTTGCGACAAAACAACCGGTAGAGTTTAGAATGCGATGGAAACACACTTAACTTTTAGGTTTTTATTCGGTACTTCAAACTGAACCTCTTTAGCATCCGCCCCCCCCCTTTTTGTTATTTTGTAACTCAGTCCCTGAAGCAAGGATGTGCATATTCTTGATACCATTTGAAAGGAAACACTTGGAAGTTTGTGGAAATGTGAAATGAATGTAGGAGAATATAACACAATAGATCTGGTCGAAGATAATACAAAGGATTATCTTAGTGCCGTCTTTGAAATGCAAGAGAGAGGCCATGATGTATTATTCCAGCCCAGCTGCAAATTAGATTTTGCCCACTAGATTTGAGAATATTTGCCTGAAAATTGGTTGCCAATTGGATGGAGACCTAGCTAGAGACTAACATAAGAGGGAAAACTGATACACAATCAAATTTAGAAATGTTCCCTTGTGTATTCTAACTCAACAGTAAGTTCAGACCCCGACTGAGTTAGGATTACACAAACTCGTGTAGACTTCAATTAGCTTTAGTATACACTGAAAATAGCTATTTTCTTGCGTTACGTAGCTGTGTTTAGGGTTTACATCCTGAAAAAGGCCCAGAGGTGAACACTTAAGGGAACCATAACATGTACTGCATGCTTTGTCAAGCTTGCAGGCTATCGGATATTTAAAGGTCTCAGTGCCTGTCATTTTATGTTCCGAGACGAGAACTCACTAGGAACTCCTCACGACACTAACTTGTGAAGAGTATTTAATTTGACCCGTTGACCTACCTGATGTCTACGGTGTGTGACTTGTCTCTGTTACTTATGTCTCTTTCTATCTCTGTGTGTGTGTGCGCTACAGAGAGGCGGGGTTGTCGAAGGTGCAGACAGAGAGTCGGGGATCCGAAGCAGGAGCTCCTCTCTCCCTGGACTCTGCCTTGCAGGAGCGTCTGCAGCAGGAGACGGCCTCCCTGCACACCCAGCTGGAGCTCCTGGAGAGGAGGAAGGACGAGGAGATGCAGAACCTCAAGACCTCCCTCATCGCAGAACAACAGGTCCGTGTTGGAATAGTCCTCACATCCTATTCAGAGGGTTCTTCTGTCGATATTGACCGGCACTGAATCTAGGAGCAGCACCATATTGTGATACACTGCAATGTACTTCCTATACTTTGTACTGTAGTTCGTTTTCCTACATTTTATTTTATAGCTTTTAGCTAAGTGTTTGAGCTTTTTAGCATTTGTCCCATTACCGTTCTTCTGAGGAGGTCTAATTTTGATTCACTGGCAACTGCAAGCAAACTGACTACGTGACCAACACCTGAAATGCTAAAAATACTCCATTACCTCACTACTACCACTATGTGCCCATGAGGCAGCCTTAGTCAGCCCCTACATGAAAGCAGGTCTGTGAGGCACTGTGTGTGTCATAATTATAGCACACAGTGTTCTCATGACCTCATCTTGGCTATGTGACCCTCTTGGAGGAATGAGGTTAAACCACGTTGTTCATTAGAACACAATGTTTTGCCTCTCAAATTGAAAACTGCACCACAAATACACTGCTCAAAAAAATAAAGGGAACACTAAAATAACACATCCTAGATCTGAATGAATGAAATATTCTTATTAAATACTTTTTACTTTACATAGTTGAATGTGCTGACAACAAAATCACACAAAAATGATCAATGGAAATCAAATTTATCAACCCATGGAGGTCTGGATTTGGAGTCACACTCAAAATTAAAGTGGAAAACCACACTACAGGCTGATCCAACTTTGATGTAATGTCCTTAAAACAAGTCAAAATGAGGCTCAGTAGTGTGTGTGGCCTCCACGTGCCTGTATGACCTCTTTACAACGCCTGGGCATGCTCCTGATGAGGTGGCAGATGGTCTCCTGAGGGATCTCCTCCCAGACCTGGACTAAAGCATCTGCCAACTCCTTGACAGTCTGTGGTGCGGATGGAGCGAGACATATGTCCCAGATGTGCTCAATTGGGTTCAGGTCTGGGAAACGGGCGGGCCAGTCCATAGCATCAATGCCTTCCTCTTACAGGAACTGCTGACACACTCCAGCCACATGAGGTCTAGCATTGTCTTGCATTAGGAGGAACCCAGGGCCAACCGCACCAGCCTATGGTCTCACAAGGGGTCTGAGGATCTCATCTCGGTACCTAATGGCAGTCAGGCTACCTCTAGCGAGCACATGGAGGGCTGTGCGGCCCCCCAAAGAAATGTCACCCCACCCCATGACTGACCCACCGCCAAACCTGCTGCTGGGTTGTTGCCCTCCTACGGCCTCCAAAAACATCTCCTGATGTACTGGCCTGTCTCCTGGTAGCGCCTCCATGCTCTGGACACTACGCTGACAGACACAGCAAACCTTCTTGCCACAGCTCGCATTGATGTGCCATCCTGGATGAGCTGCACTACCTGAGCCACTTGTGTGGGTTATAGACTCCGTCTCATGCTACCACTAGAGTGAAAGCACCGCCAGCATTCAAAAGTGACCAAAACATCAGCCAGGAAACATAGGAACTGAGAAGTGGTCTGTGGTCACCACCTACAGAACCATTCCTTTATTGGGGGTGTCTTGCTAATTGCCTATAATTTCCACCTGTTGTCTTCCATTTGCACAACAGCATGTGCAATTTATTGTCAATCAGTGTTGCTTCCTAAGTGGACAGTTTGATTTCACAGAAGTGTGATTGACTTGGAGTTACATTGTGTTGTTTAAGGGTTCCCTTTTATTTTTTTGAGCAGTGTATAAACATTTACTACGCAATGTTAGTTTTTCTATAAATTGGCATTATCATAGGTTTTGCTACCAGCCTAAAACCCAGTGGTCCTCCAAGCCTAAGCTCTTATGGTAAAGCGAGCAGGCTTGATTGACGTCTGTGGTTCTGAGCTCAACCCTCAATTGACTCACTCAGCCTCACCTGTCACCTGTCTGGTAGTTCTTTGTCCTCTGTGACTGCCTCGTTGTGTTTTACTGCTGCTCTATTGCCTAGGTGTCTGAAAGCCTTCATGTCCCCCTCCTCCCTCCCCCCCAGACTAACTTCAACACTGTTCTGATGAGAGAGAAGCTGAAAAAGGAACAGATCATCAGTGAGCTCACAGAGGAGCTGCGGAAGGTTATCCAGCAGCAGGAGAAGGACAAAGGTACCCGACAGTCACGTACAGCTAGGACACTGAGAGAACAGAATGATTTCTGCCCTTTGAACTCTTAATGGGCTGGATGTGCTGGAACTAGATAGCATTTTCTATGCTGTTATTGTTTTCAGAGGTTATTTTGTTGATTGTATTGAAAGTAAGCCGTGCTGCAGTTCATTCATTAGGGGTGGCAGGTAGCCTAGTGGTTTGAGCGTTGGACTAGTAACCGAAAGGTTGCAAGATCGGATCCCCGAGCTGGCAAGGTAAGAAATCGTTCTGCCCCTGAACAAGGCAGTTAACACACTGTTCCTAGGCCGTCATTGAAAATAAGAATTTGTTCTTACCTGACTTGCCAAGTTAAATAAAGGTCAAATTAAAAAATGTATCCTGATATGTTAATTTTGTGTCTTCAGGTCTGATAGAGATGCTGTCTGAGGACCGTGCCATCGTCATGCAGGAGAAGAAGCAGTTGGAGGAGGATCTGAACCGGCTGCGCAGCACAGCCCTGGTGTCCTCTGCCTACTACAGCCCTAACCCCTTAGCTCTAGAGCCCACTGGAGCCGGGGCTAGACTTGGATCTGGAGCATGTCCTGGACCTGGGACTGAGGTTGGGGCTGGAGCCTGCTCCTCGGAGCTCTTCCCTGACCCAGACAGACTGGCCTCTGTGGCTGCCACCAGAGAGGACGACAGAGTGGACTCGGCTGTGGAGGCCAGCATGGTGACTGTGCAGTAAGCATCCCCCAAACACAAACAGTTCAATAAACAGTGATTCAGAAGGACCCCCCCCCCCCCCCCAATCACAATCAATCTGTTGTTTTATAGAAATAAGCTTTGACAGATATACTTCGGCAAAATATTGTTTAAACATATATATATATATATATATATATATATATACTATATGTATAGTATGGAGACATATTTGGTGGAACTGAGGACAGTGAGGACTTTGAAGGTGCTCCTTATTGGATCATGAAGATAAATTATGAATATAAGTTGTCATCTTTCAAAGAATGTTGTCAGTTTTTTAATGTGTAAAAGATTAAAAAAGGATGTTGAAAGTGCTTGTTTGAGATGGCCAGACAAGGATGGACAAAGTGAGGACAAATAACAGAGCGAGGGAGGCTAGGATTGGGAAATGTAAGTTATATTGTTTTTTTCCCCTTCTGTTAACTAACAGTTATGCAGGCTAGCAATCATCATTGCCATCTCAAACAAAAGTCACTTTAAATTCATATTCATGCTTGATGAATTTTTTTCTTCTTTCCCAGAGCCACTATTTGTTTGAATGATTGTCAAATGTGTTAAAAGCTGTCGCCAAAATTGGTCTGATTATTGGCCCTTTGTCTCTTTTATCAGCGATAACATCCTGATGATGTCAGAGGAGAAACAGCGGATACTGTTACTTGAGAGGGTGAGTAAGACATCTAAATGGAACCTGATGAAGTTGGGGTTGGATTGTTGTAGAATTTGACTTGAGCTGTAACACCTTCTGCCATATTTCAGACTTTACACATGAAGGAAGAAGAAAACAAGCGCCTCAGTCAAAGACTGGTAGGTTTTTGTTGACTTTGATGGCTGATTAGAGGAGGAGGAAATGTTGATTTTAATATCATGTGATTGTTTAAGCCAACCATTCTAGCCCCCCCCCCCCCCCAAAATGAACATGTTTTTTCACTTGGTTACCATGTGTATTGTTTACTTCTAGATATACACAGAGTGTATAAAACATTAGGAACACCTGCTCTTTCCATGACAGACTGACCACGCGAATCCAGGTGAAAGCTATGAACCCTTATTGAGGTCACCTGTTAAATCCACTTCAATCAGTGTAGTTGAAGAGGAGATTGATTTTTAAAGAAGGATTTTTAGGCCTTGAGACAATTGAGACATGGATTGTGTTTGTGTGCCATTCGGAGGGGGAATGGGCAAGACAAAATATTTAAGTGCCTTTGAAGGGGGTATGGTCGTAGGTGCAAGGTGCACCGGTTTGAGTGTGTCAAGAACTGCAACGCTGCTGGGTTTTTCACTCAACAGGTTCCCATGTGTATCAAGAATGGTCCACTACCCAAAGGACATCCAGCTGTCATTGGTGGAAGAGGACAAAGGAGGCTGACACGAATTGTGCGGAGCAACAGACTGGCTACAGTTAGTCCAGTGACAGTTCAGTACAACATTGGTGCACAAAGACCCATAAAATAATTCATAACTTGTCATGCCTTGACAAGAATGGGGTATGGCAGCTGATGACCTTACAAAGTTCCACTTCTTTCAGCTAAAAAACTAAAAACTGCGTTTGCAGTGGGCTGAACGAAAACAAGGAACGAAAACACTGGACACTGGAGAATTGAAAAGACATGGTCTGACGAGTCCCCGTTCCTGCTGTTTCATGCTGATGGGAGGACTAGGGTAAAAACATGAGTATATGCATCCGTCATACCGCGTGTCAACTTTGCAGACTGGTGTTGGGGGTGTGATGGTGTGATTTCATGGCACACATTGGGCCCCTTGATAAAAGTTTGAAAGCCACATGAAGTCTGAACATTGTTGCTAATCATGTGCATCCCTTCATGGCAGCAGTGAATCGAGCTGCCAATGTTTTATTTTTTAACAGGATAATGCCCCATGCCATAACGCTAGGATTGTACAGGAATGGTTCTGCGAACATGAAAGTGAATTTGACTTCCTGCAGTGGCCCGCCTAGTCACCAGATCTCAATTCAGTTGTGTATCTGTGGGAGGAGATGGAACAAGCTATTTGGATTAGAGCTCCACTACCAGCCAACTTGACGCTGTGGGAAGCATTGGAGTCAACATGTCCCTAGCATCCCTGTGGAACTCTTTCGAAACCTTGTACAGTCCATGCCCTGACGAATCAAGGCTGTTCTGAGGGCTGTTCTGAGGTGCAACTCAGTATTCGGAAGGTGTTCCTAATGTTTTATACACTCGGTGAATAGGCTGATATAATTCATTTAGCTTTTCACAGGCTTTATCAGTGTACCCCAAGCTATTTTACCCCACCACCACTAGATGGCAATAGCATCAATGCTTCAATCTCTGTTCAGCAGACCTAGGAGCTTTCTGAGCGGCAACAGTAACTTCCTCTATCAAAAGCCTTCTGATAAAGGGGAATCAAAACAATCATACAGGCAGTTTGACATATTGCAGCACTATTGCTCACATACCTAAACAAAAGCATAACAATGCATGCCAAAATGTATCCGTTCCAGCAAGTACATTTCACGCCGCACAACATACGGTACTATTGATGGCTGCTATGCAAAGATCAGTCAGTATACATTTTGGCCAGGAACGCATCCATGGCCAGCAGTGTCAAGAAGATTATCGTCTCACTCTTAACAACCATGACCGTTCTCTCTTTGTAGATGTCTCAAAGCATGTCCTCGGTGTCGTCACGGCATTCTGAGAAAATTGCCATCCGAGAGTAAGCATACGAAGATTGACACACAAAAGTGCTGATGTGTAGTGTATATAGACTCAGTGGCTGTACGTTTTCTCTAGCATATCAAAGTAAGAATCTAGCACCATTTTTGTGTGAAGGTTGACCGCTGTGTCCGTTTCAGTTTCCAGGTTGGCGACTTGGTTCTGATCATCCTCGATGAAAGGCATGACAACTATGTGCTATTCACCGTGGGTCCCACCCTGTACTTCCTCCACTCTGAGTCCCTCACGGCCCTGGACCTCAAACCAGGTCAGAAAATCACCTTTTAATTGTAGGCCTCAATTCTTAAAAAGCATTAAGTTATTATAGAATAAAGTTATAATATACAAAAATTTACAATTGAACTTTTGTTGTATATAATAGACAATTATACTAAGTTATTGTGTAATGTGGTTTTGAAGAGCAAGTTATGTGCAAAAACAAGCAGGTGTCTCTTCACAAGCTGTAAATACTGTTGAATTTATTAACTTGGACAGATAAGTGATTTTGAGTAACCCGTGTCAAAGTTTGTGTACTGAGCATTGGTTTTATTGTGTCGATCACTGACAGATCCTATGTTTACTTCAGCATCAGGAGCCTCAAGACGGCCGTGGGTTCTCGGAAAAGTTATGGAGAAAGAATATTGCCAGGCGAAAAAGGTAAAGTATAGTAGTATATAGGTCATGAATTGTAATAGTCTAGTAGTAGAGCACAGTAGCTTTTTTGAATATAGATGGCCATTAAAGGAGGTCAAATAATCAATAATTAAAATAAAATAATGAACAATCAAAGGATGACTTTCTAAGAGCACGTATGTTGTGTATGTTTCCCATCTTAGGCTCAAAACCGGTTCAAAGTTCCTTTGGGCACCAAGTTCTACAGGGTGAAAGCTGTTCCGTGGAACAAGAAAGTATAGTACAGCCAAGTTATGAGCTGAAATGTATATTTATATTGCATAAAGTTTTAAACACTCACATCATACATCATTTATAGATCTCTTATCAACTTGAAAATGAAAAGAAAGATCATAATCATGGTATTATTTTGGCCTTCAGTTCAACATCTCATCAACCCCGTCTTTCTTTTTAAACTAGAGTATTTGTTGTTGTGGACCAAATGCTATTTCTTTATTAGGGCATGGCCCTAAACACTGGCAGAAAGCATTAATACCCGTGTGTTAATTTGAACAAAAACTATTTGAATGTTTATATATTTAGTTCTCATTCATTATCAGCATTTGTCCTCTTTTGTGGAAAATAGTTCATCATTATCAGCAATATAATTCAAATGAAAATATACATTTATTGTAAATGTTTATGGATGAATGTTCATGGCATGCATATTGATATATTTTCTTTGGTTTTACTTATCCAGATAAATGTTGTAGTTGGAAGTGTAGTCAATGCCGTTTTGTTACTCACGACGCAGTATGGCCCTGAGTTAATACTGAAATGTACATTTTGGCTGACTGACGCAAGCGGTCATCATTGCAATCATTGACGATGCACTTTCCAAAAACAATGCTTTTTGTTCATTCAAAAGGGAAGGAATTGTGCTATTAAATAAAATAAATACAGAGAAAACTAACAGCGCAAAACTTCCCGCTATCATAGAATATTGATATGTAGAAAGGAATACTTGTTTGACTGTGTTTCATGATTGGATGACATTGTACATTTACCCATCATTCAAATCACGGAAGTAACAATAAAGGACTGTATTGTAAAATAATTTAGAGTTTTGAAACAATAAAGGATTGATCCCAAATAACTTTACTCCACATAGTTATTTCAACATATCAGGTACACAACTGACATACTTGCCCATTACAAAATATACACATATAAGATGTAAAGACAGGACAGATGTTTAAAAAGATGTTTCATAAAAAATATGACATTCATTTAACATGATGAGCAACACCTCGGAAGTGCAGCATTGGAGAGAGTATCATATATTGAATATACCTCAATGACCTGCATATGGGGATTTCAGTGGACACTAATTTATGTAAATCATGTCACTGAGCCGAGCCTGCCTTTGGAATGCTGTTAATTAAGGACATAGGAGGAAATGCTGCTTCTGTAGTTCAAGGACAATCAAGTCATTCAATACGCTCCGTGACCACCTGCCTGTTTAAAAACCAGGCTTGTTGGCTCCTTAAGAAATATAGTAGGCCAATATCTATGCTCACTATCTAAGAACATTTAATTAGAGATTTTCATTGTACTACACCAAAAACATTGAATGTAAAGAGACCAAAGAAAAAAGCTCATTATTGCTATTGATTTATTTTAATGGAATGGTGTAGTCCCCCCCCCCCCCCCCCCCCTAACCATTATGCTCAATTGAAAATGTACAAATAGACAAAAGAAAATGTGTAACATTTTGATAATAGCAGTTGTTTCTGAAATCGTTGGTTTGGAAATCCATGTCAGTTCGCACAAGCTATAAAGAAATCATTCTTATTTGATTTAGAATTTCTTCCTTTTGTGGGAAGCATTAGCTAATGTGGTTGTGGTGTTGGCATGCTATGGCAGGAAACAGACTTCAAAAAGGCTTCAAATCAGGAAGAACGGTGCGGCCCTCATGGAGAAGGAAGCACACCAACATCACTTTCCCAGATCACAGTAGGGTGCATCGCAGCTCTCCCTAACCATGTGGGTCTAGGGGTGTTTTAACAATGTTTAGCTCTATTTTCTCCATTAAGCATAAGCCTGTTGTCACATTTGGACGGCTTCTTCATAAATTGATGGTGTGATTCCTACAAAAAAAAAATCAGGACGGGCTTGAATGAGATATGTGACTCTACACACAGAATTCGATGATACCGAGGTGGCCTGGCACACACCAACCATGTGCACTGGATAGGCTCTTAGTGTAAATGTTTACGACCCCCCTCTGAGCATGGAGCTGCTGGGAGTCGCTCTCATCAGGCACAATTGGATTTTAGCATTGCCGTGTTAACGGTCAGCGGTTTAGGATTGTACTCAAACTACACTGAACAAAAACAAAAATATGAATGCAACATGCAACAACTTCAAAGATTTTACAGGTCATATAAAGAAATCAGTCAATTGAAATGAATCCATTAGGCCCTAATCTATGGATTTCACATGACTAGGAATACAGATATGCATCTGTTGGTTATAGATACCTTTTTAAAAAATTGCCTTGTGGATCACAAATCAGTCAGTATCTGGTGTGACCACCATTTGCCTCATGCAGTGTGACACATCTCCTTCGCATAGAGTTGGTCAGGCTGTTGGTTGTGGCCTGTGGAATGTTGTCCCACTCCTCTTCAAAGTCTGTTGCAAAGTTGCTGGATATTGGTGGGAACTGGAACACGCTGTCGTACACGTCGATCCAGAGCATCCCAAACATGCTCAATGGGTGACATGTCTGAGTATGCAGGCCATGAAAGAACTAGGCCGTTTTCAGCTTCCAGGAATTGTGTACAGATCCTTGCGACATGGGGCTGTGCATTATCATGCTGAAACCTGAGATGATGCTGGTGGATGAATGGCACGACAATTGGCCTTTGATTCTCGTCACGGTATCTCTGTGCATTCAAATTTCCATTGATTAAAATGCAATTGTGTTGTCTGTAGCTTATTCCTGCCCATATCATAACCCCACCGCCACCTTGGGGCACTCTGTTCACAATGTTGAGATCAGAAAACCGCTCGCCTACACAGCGCCATTTCTAATTGGTCACATACACATGTTTAGCAGATGTTATTGCGGGTGTAGCGAAATGCTTGTGTTCTTAGCTCCAACAGTGCAGTAGAATCACAGCGTGCCAGTGTCCATCAAAGGTGAGCATTTGCGCACTAAAGTAGGTTACAACGCCGAACAGCAGTCAGGTCAAGACCCTGGTGAGGTCGACGAGCACGCAGATGTGCTTCCCAGAGACGGCTTCTGACAATTTATGCAGATATTCTTCGGGTGTGCAAGCCCACAGTTTCATCAGCTGTCCGGGTGGCTGGTCTCAGACAATCCCGCAGGTGAAGGAGCCAGATGTGGAGGTTGTGAGGCCGGTGGGACGTACTGCCAAATTCTTTCAAACAACATTCTCTGGCGACAGCTCTGGTGGACATTCCTGCAGTCGGCATGCCAATTGCACGCTCCCTCAGAACTTGAGACATCCGTGGCATTGTGTTGAGTGACAAAACGGCACATTTTAGAGTGGCCTTTAACTGTCCCCGGCACAAGGTGCACCTGTGTAATGATCATGCTGTTCAATCAGCTTCTTGATATGCCAAACCTGTCAGGTGGATGAATTATCTTGGCAAAGGAGAAATGCTCAACAACAGGGATGGAAACACATTTGAGAGAAATAATAATTTAGTTTTTTGGGAAAAAAATCTGCGATCTTTTATTTCAGCTCATGAAACATGGGAGCAACACTTTACATGTTGCGTTTAGTTTTTTGTTCAGTGTAGTTCCATCAGTATCAGTTTGACTGATACCTCTCTCAAATGTGTCTCAACTCATCAGCTAAACTATTACCCCAAATAGGCCAATCCGTTATTCAAGTCAATAGACCTTGTGCTGCTCCAAATGCATCAGAATAGAGCTATACCATACAAAATATTAAACAACTCACAATTAGTTTGAAGGCGAATGAGGAACTCAAAGTAGCTAGCAGGGAAGAAAGTGTTGTCTGTCTGAAAACCAGACTGTTCTCTGTATGTGGAGAGGCATTTGAAGGCTGGAAGGAGACAGTATTTAGTCGGCCACAGAAAGAGAAAATGACTGCAATGCAGGAACTTTGAGAGTTATTTGTAATACTATACAACTGCAGTAAATGTACAACCTGTTTTTCCAAAACATACAAGAAAAAAACATTTTAAAACGTCATATTAGAGATTGGATGCATCATACCCTGAATGTTACCTATGCATAACACAGTAGCAGCTTGTCATATTGAATTGGTCTCTTTAATACCATCAGCGCAACAAGTTGATATTAAAGAAGCATCTCCTCTTGACTGCTCATGTATGAAAGAACAATAATAATCATCAAAGATACTCCAAACTGTAAAATGCAAGGGATAACCAACTACCCCTGCTTTGAAATGGCATATATGAAGAATTATTTCCTCCAGGCTTTTAGTTACGTGTCGTCAGATGCAATTCAAACACTCTAATGTTGTAGAGTTATAGTGACATATCAAAAAGATTAAGTGAAAGAGAGCACGCACAATGAATGTCATATTTAGACTGTTAGATTCTAACCTTTGTTACTCATCTCTCTATTTCAAGATCATACATAAGTTGAATGTGATTTTCTTGCCTCTTTGACGCTATAAATTAGATAGAGGGGCAGCAAATAAACAAGTATTATTCACTGAGTAAATATATGCATGAACTCAAAATGGGTAAATTAAAATGAATGGGAAAGCATTATAGCAATCTTATTTTTTCAACATCTAACTGAAGGGTCTGTTGGAGAAGAACCAGTGGCATCGCGAAGGCTGAAACTGCAAACCAAGGAGTAAATAGACTTAATGCCATCAAATTTTCACCTATTCATGATATAAGAATGGGGTTAGGGAAAGAGATTAGGTTATACATCTGCTGTCAGAGACTGGAGAGACCAAGCAGAGAACTTCACCTTAAACAGAATGATCATCAAACAGGCATGTCTCCTATCTTCTCCTTTATTGTCCCTTCTTTCATTCGACTACAGGCACAAACCCAGACAGGTGCAGATTTAATACCTGATGAAATGAGCGAGACATATGAGGGAGTAAGCAGCAATATCTGGATCGTACATTTTCTACCCAGCACATATGAAGAAAAAACACTGTCACTATTAGTAACACATGTTCACATCAATACGGATATTTTTTTCATTCAACACTGCTACTTACTGTGTTGTTACTGCAAATGTACTTCTGATGGCATAGTTTTGTACGTAATTACTACCATAGAGAGAACTCACCATAGGAAATCGGGGGTTTTGGGGCTCCTGCACTCACTAGGAAGAGACAGTGCGTAGGTTTATTGTTGAGTAGCTGTGCTGTGCCCTAAAGGCAAATATGAGGCAAAGTTTGGTAAGTAACATTCTAACGTGTGGTTAACGAGATTTCTTTCTTATCTTGAGTGCAACAGAAAGTATAACAAAGTATACTATATGCATTTGACGTGCTCTTTAAGTAATTTCCACATTCAGTTCAGAATCGTATGTAATCCTCTCAAATATAGAGTGAACTATTCCATTTGCAAATGAGAATAATTATTCAAATACCACACACAACACTAAATCCCATTGATTTCAGTGCATGACACCATTTTTCCATTTCCTCCTCCCCCGAAACAAAACAGCAAAGAAGCCAGTAAACATTAAATATCTGTTGTTTTATTGGGGTAATCTGGCTGCTTAGTAACTGACAAGTAAAAAAATCTATACAAATACTTTTTGGAGGGTCTGAAAATAGATAGTCATTTAAACTGTAACTAACAGCCATGCGTTTTCCAGCTGCAGCTGCAGTACAAAACTATGGCAGTGTTGAGGAAATGACACCAGCTTTGATGGGTTGTATAGCTTTTGAGATGAGCCTCTTTATGCCGCTTGCAGTTCCATTATGGCTTTGTTCGAAAGCTTGTTTACCTGCTGATAACATACACTGGTGGATTCAGGAGCACCGATCCAAAATCTGCTGCCAAAGTCACTCAAGTCTCATTGTACCGCAGGAGGAGAAGAATGAAATGTTTACGCGGAGGGGAATGCAAAATGCTAAATGTGAAATCAAACTATGGGACCAATAAGAGATCAGAATAACTTTGCCAAGGTTTTATTTTTAGGCCCAGTTGCAATGCTAGCTTTCTGGAAAACAGTATATATGTTTTGCCTGTGTGCTCTCTATGGCTAAGCTTGCACTCTATATTGGGGGGGTTTCTATCATTTTTACAAAATGGACAAACATTTATTCATGATGAAATTGAATTAAATCATGGATTCAAACAAACAATCTATTCTATACCATGCATCTCAGTTGGTCTGTAGGTGTTTAATTTTAGAGAAGATGCTATGTTTGCAGATCAAAGGCCTCCTTTTGCTTTGTATATATAATAACATGGGCATGCAGGACCAGGCCCTCTGTGAGTCATGGCCCCAACATTGGGCCACACACCCAACCACAGGCAGGTCTCCAGGGGGCCAGCAGGGCCCCCAGACGGCCATCCATGAGGGCCAGGTGACCCTGTCTCTGGGGTTAGCAGGAAACACTAAAGAGGGATGGGTAGAGAGGCTGAGGAGATACTGAGTGTGAGTGTACGAGGCTGGTGACGGCAGCTGTCAATGGTTTGGAAGGAGAAGCCAGACAGATTGTGCGTTCTGCTGGTGCAGCCAATCGCCACCTGGCAGGCTTTTCCTTGTTAGAACTTCTTGCTGTTTCTGTTCTCGTTGTCAGAGAGATGTTTTTTCCCCTCTCTCCTCGTTTGCGTTTTCATCCAGGAGGGAGATTTGAGATTTGCCAAATGGTTTAGAATGCTTTTGTATGAAATTATTGAAAATGTGCACTCTACGTTCTCGACAAAGTAGGCAGGTTAATCAGTGGCACTATGTCACATCACATCTAAAGCTGTAGAAGTATCCCATTGATTCCCACAATAACATGAGTGATCAGCTCCTCCATGCCCATAAAACACATTACCCATTATAGCTTATTATGACAGTAATTAAGCAGTTTGATCATTTTAATATTGCCCTCATCGTGAGTTCTTAAAGAGGCATTGATTACCATGAATTAATGAACATGTACAATATTGATTAATGATTGATTCAAGTTGAATCACCTCTCCCTCTCCAGGCATCGGATTGACAAGATAAAGTATAACACGTAGATGTTATTCTTTTTTCTTTTTTCAAAAGCTAACAGCCTGATGCAATGAGTTAGTCATTCCCACATGTACTGTATCACACCCGGAATCTAGATGTGGCTTCACAATTTCCTCCTATAATGCATATCTCTCACCACCACTCACTTCACAACAGCCACTGCCATCTCACAAGTGAATACAGAGGGACGTGATTCAGTTCCAGGTTTGAGATAATGACAGCAAGAGTCTGAAGCTGGAGGTTGTCAATCCATTCTGGGGATTTAGAATCACGATGTAGCCCACCAGTCATCTATGGTAAGATGTCTACAGACGATTTATTGTAGACTATACACCAGATGTCAATATAAGTACTAGACCTTTTCCTCAAACACTGCCTAACAAGTTGCAGAAGTGCCTTTCCAATAGCTGAAACCCCTTCACATGCACTTAATGACCTCTTAATTCCTTAAAGAGATTCAGATGTGCAAATGCTAATACTGTGCATGCACCATGCCATTGCTCTCTCTCGCTCTTCTGTGTGTGCATCTTGCTAGCTGTCACTCAAAATGGCGAGGGACTGAAGCTCATTGATTAGAATTCGAATTGCTAAGAGGCTGTGGCCCACGTGGGATACATGTAGGGAAAATGCTGCAGGACAGCTTCCAGAGAAACTGGGGCTTTCAAACTACTGATTTTGTGTCCAATTGAGGTAAAACAGTAATTCTGCTCATAGAATAGGTATTTATGAACGACACATTGACACATCCAGCCCAAAGTGGCAGGTTTAAAAAATACTAAGTAGTCGCCAAAGTTCCAGAGCATGTCTTGAACATGCATAACTATAAACTATAAGGATTGCAGAGTGCTCTATGACAGAGGTATCAAAGGTCAGAGGAAGTTCCCTCCAACCAGTCACAGTAGTAGGTGGAGACTATTATGGCGAATTGCCACCAGAGATTTACCAAAAAGGCTTATGAGGTTGAAACACACTGTGGCTTGTGTTTCCCAGCTCCACGGCATGGCTGCAGTGTCCCAGTGGGCAATGGCCTCAGTGGATCTGCTCTGACTTGGGGCCAAGGCCACGTCACTGGCATTTACATAACAATGGATAACTCTGGACTAATTGTGGGTTTAAAGGTAGACTCAGCTAAATGAAGTTGACACGAGCAGCACTGCAGAGACAGTATTGAGATGAGCGAGATGCTAGACTTCGCTCTCACAGACACACACAGTATTTGTGCATGTGCATGGGTTCGCTTCACGCTGCTCACAGCATGGTAGCCAGGGCACCAAAACGGGGGAGAAGTTGAGGCTAGCGCTTCAACGCTCTTAGTTGTTTGCGGAATTTGACCCAATATGCCGTTTACTTTCAGCATCTACACCCTGTTGCTGAGTCTACCTTTAGCACCTTCCACGGTTAACACATTACAAAACACCTTCTCATAAAGCAACTGTCTTGACGATGCGGAGGATACAGACCTGCCTGGATACAGACCTTAGCCGCGGTATACTGGCCATATACCACCAACCATCGAGGTGCCTTATTGCTATTATAAACTGGTCACCAATGTAATTAGAGCAGTACAAATAAATGTTTTGTCATACCCGTGGTGTACGGTCTGATATACCACGGCTGACAGCCTATCAGCATTCTGGGCTGGAACCACCCAGTTTATAAATTCACATAAACACTGGCAACACTGTAGGTTAAGTCTCAGTTGGAATTGCGCCCCATTAGAAATCCAGTAGAGAACCACCATCTTTGATACAGCATTCCTTTTGTAAGACGTAGGGGAGTGACATCAAAAGTAATGTATGAATTGTATAAAGTCAAAAACTTAAGCAAGACATGAATCAACTTACAATAAACATGTGTGTGAAAAATGTGTGTGGTCCACCTGTCCACGATTTGTGAAGCTAAACTATAAGAAGTGAAAATATATAAATTCTGAATTTAGAGCCTTTAATGTTTTTGTGACATTACAACCTTGCAAAACTAACTACGTGCAATTTCAGAACGGGAATGCTTCTGAACACAACTAGAGGTAGCTATGGAAATCAATGTGCTGATATAATTCATCCTATTTTTGTTTGTTATTTCCCAACTGCCACAACTCAATAGAGAGACTACAGTACAAACATGGCTGTGTCCCCCAAAAGAAAAACAAGGAGTTGTAGAGGTGAAGCGTCAAAGCCAGCTGCTAAACAGAAAAGCTCACTGTCTGTTCAAGTTGGGAGGGGAGATTTTTTTTCTCTCCAGAAGATAGTTTGCAACAAAAGTTGCACTGTTGGCCTGTTGAGTGTGGTGGTGTGGTGTCAGCTGGTCCCAGGCCCAGTGGCCCTCACCGGGCTCTGCTCTGCTGACGGGAGGGAGAGGGGCTGGTGGCTGGCCACAGCTCAGGACATGGCCTCGTTTGTTCACGGTCCCCCATCTCTGAAAAGAGTTATGCTGTCTGTTTTGAATGGACAGCGTTTTTCTTTGTGTGCTGGATCAGAACAGAGGGGTAAAGTTAGTCAGCAAGTTGCATCTGCATTCTAATTCTTCAAGCCTCTTTTGTATGAAGTTTGGACACCAAGTTTCACACTGTGTTTGACGTGACTGGGATGCTGGAGGTAAGAGATACATTTTTACCTCCCCCAAAATACAAAATAGAACAGGCTAGATTGTAATTCAATAGTCAGCTACTTCTCAAATATATTGACTACAGTACTGTACAGTAGCCTACAATCATCATAAAACCTCAGAATAAAATAAATGATGGTACAGTGAGTATAGGCTATGTAGCTCAAATATTTATATGCTTTTTTAAATTATTTTTTTTTTTTTTAAATCTGATCTATTTTCTAACCACAAGGTATTTGACTATGAATCCCTGGCACTTTTCATATTACCTGAAGGCAAATGGTACAGATTTCTACAAGTTATTTACAACAACAGCCAAACCATTCCTCTGGAAACTAGGCTGCAGATCAAAGGATTGGTTTGATCTCTACTTAGCATATTTGTTTAACCTAGCCAGTGATTCTGAAAAGTGCACAAGCTTTTGCCGTGATATGCAGAGCACCCTTTATCCGTCTTTTTCTTGTGTTAGCTCTGGATTTAAGTACTTTCTGTATTTAGGAGACAACTGGATTTGCCAGCTTTTGAAATTTAGTTGCCCACTGCTAGCAGTCTTGGCAGCCAGGGATAGATAACTAGGTATGTTCCACCGCTAATCCTGATCGCCCTTCTAATAGTATTTGTGGACTGTACAGCACTCAATTAGGGCATAATGTGCTATTTTTATTTCCTTTAAGTTGGATTAAAGGAGAAAATGTGTTTTGCAGTTTTTGCATGTCTACTATTTACTTTTCGAAGTATTGTTTTGTTTAGCAGTTTTATTCGGGCAATGCTGCTCTACTCTCAACACACATGGATGCAAAATGTCAAGCAAAGAAACCATGTCCAAGCGCTCTGAAATAAAAATACGTCAGGGCAATCAGCACATTTTCTGGAAAGAGAATGCTTATGCACACAATGCCCTAATTCTCTTTTACTTTGGGCTTTGGGAAAGATGAGCACAGGTTTATTGAGAGCCAGAAAAGAGGGCAGATGGCTCACAAGCGGGATAAACCTGGGAAGTCATGCTGTAAATGTGTTTTTACAGGAAACAATGAAAGGAGCGGACAAAGCGATTGTGGCAAAGTCCTTTGGAAAATGGAAAAGCAGCTCTCAAAGGTCCAGGACCATGGAGAAGCCGGATGAGCCGCCTGAAGAAAGCAAGGAGGAGAACCTTTGCAGCTGCACCTGTGAGTCCCCGCGAAAAGGCAAGGAACCAACAACCTATGGAGGAAAAGTACCTCATTTCCTTATTTCAAATAGTCATATGACTTATTTCTCTCAGCTTCTTTTTCTTGTGGCCATTTGAATTATTACGAGCAGCATTGTTTTCAATTTGACACTCTCTAGCTAGCCTGCTCTATCCAGCCAGTGAACAAACAAGCCACATTGTTGGGCAGGAGAATTCCTTTTGAGGGAAAGTGTGTCTCCAATGATACCGCCTTGCCAGGAAAAAGACAAAGCAAAAAATAGCAAACACAAAAACAGTCACAGGTGCATGGGACTGAGAGAGAACCCAGTGAATGGTCACCGCAGTCCCTAGGAGGTCTTTCAGTGTAAGCCAGTGCGGTGGGTGGACTTCTGACAAGGACATTGGTGAGCAGCCAGGTGGGAGTGTGTAACTGAGAATGCTCCTGTTTATTCTTTTCACATGCTAATGTAGCTCCAATCTGACTTCTCTCTCTATGCGGCAGAAACTTTACTTTGAGTCTACATTCAATTCTCTCCTTTCAATGCCAACAGAAGCATTTTGATACCTTGCATGCATTCAACGTGATCATTTATGATATGCGTTGAACATGAATTAATATACGGTATTAAACTGCTGCAGGTGGTGAAAGAACGACGATCCAGTGTGAGGTGGAGATTAACAGGCCTTTTAGTGGTACTCTCTCAAAGTAAGGTCTGACTTTCCACTCCTATTTGATGTACCCCTATTTACTTCCACACTTACATTAACACGTGTTTGTCTTATCAGCATACGCAGTTTGCATCAAATATCCGGAAAGGCCAGATACACTCCACGTTCTGTACACATGCACCAATATGAGGACAGAGGAAAAACCTCATAACACCAACCTTACAGTAAATAGCTACCTTTAAAATGTATCTTAAGCTATCATCATACGCTGAACAAAAATATGAACTCAACATGCAACAATTTCAAAGATTTAACAGAGTTACAGTTCATAAAAGGAAATCAGTTAATTGAAATAAATTCCTTAGGCCCTAATCTATGGATTTCACATGACTGGGAATACAGATGTGCATCTGTTGGTCAAAGATACAGTACCTTATAAAAGGTAGGGGTGTGGATCAGAAGCCAGTCAGTATCTAGTGTGTCCACGATTTGCCTCATGCAGCGTGACGTCTCCTTCGTAAAAAGTTGATCAGACTGTTGATTGTGGCCTGTGGAATGTTGCCCCACTCCTCTTCAATGGCTGTGCAAAGTTGCTGGATATTGGCGGGAACTGGAACACGCTGTCGTACATGTTGATCCAGAGCATCCCAAACATACTCAATGGGTGACATGTCTGGTGACTATGCAGGTCATGGAAGAACCGGGACATTTTCAGCTTCCAGGAATTGTGTACTGATCCTTGCGGCATGGAGCCGTGCATTATCATGCTGAAACATGAGGTGATGGCGGTGGAAGAATGGCACGACAATGGGCCTCAGGATCTCGTTACGCATGTGCATTCAAATTGTCATCGATAAAATGCAATTGTGTTTGTTTATCATAGCTTATGCCTGCCCATACCATAACCCCACCGCCATCATGGGGCACACGTTGACATCAGCAAACTGCTTGCCCACACGAGGCCATCTGCCTGGTACAGTTGAAACCGGGATTCATCCGGGAAGAGCATACTTCTCCAGCGTACCAGTGGCCATCAAAGGTAAACATTTGCCCACTGATATCGGTTACGATGTCAAGCTGCAGTCAGGTCAAGACCCTGGTGTGCAAACCCCCAGTTTCATCAGCTGTCCGGGTGGCTGGTCACAGACAATCCCGCATGTGAAGAAGCCGGATGTGGAGGTCCTGGGCTGGCGTGGTTAAATGTGGTCTGCTGTTGTGAGCCCGGTTGGATATACTGCCAAATTCTCTAAAACGACATTGAAGGCGTCTAATGGTAGTGAAATGAACATTCAGTTATCTGGCAACAGCTCTGGTGGACATTCCTGCAGTCAGCATGCCAATTGCCCGCTCCCTGAAAACTTGAGACATCTGTGGCATTATGTTGTGTGACATAACTGCACATTTTAGATTGACCTTTTATTGTCCCCAGCACAAGGTGCACCTGTGTAATGGTCATGCTGTTTAATCAACTTCTTGGATCATCTAGGCAAAAAGAAATGCTCACTAACAGAGATGTAAACAAATGTATGCATACAATTTGAGAGAAATAAGCTTTTTGTGCGTATGGAGCATTTCTGGGATCTTTTATTTTCGATTCATGAAACATTGGACCAACACTTTACATGTTTCGTTTATATTTTTGTTTAATGTAGTTCAATCGTTTACGTATCTGTGCATGTCTGTCTTTTCCAAGTTCAGTTCCTGAAAAGGGCAATATGGCTCCACTGTACTACAAAAATATTCATCCCTTCTAGTGTAAACTCCGTAAATAGCATCAAAGGCAGCATTGTCACTTGCACCTCTAGCATCTTTTCTGCATAACCGACCACTACAACAGGCAGTCTCAGGGGACATACAGTTTTCCTATTCCAGCCCCAACCCTGAATTACTGTGTGTTCAGTGTAATTATAAAGGAGGGTTGTTGCCAGGCTATAATGCAGAATGCCAGGTGCACACTAGCAGTGTCTCCCATTCCCACTAACTCACAGAACCGTATCTACACAGCCTACAGGAAGTACCCTAACCTCTAAGGGATTGTGCTGCTACTTCATTCAGCAGTAATCAGTTTAGATTTCGCTCTCTATTCCTTGTTGAAATGTTGAAACCTGAAATCAGCCATATGTCTGCCGATAAACATACATCATAAAGAGGGAAAGGGAGAAAGTGCAACACTTGGTGGTGCTCTATTTTCCTAAGCCTG
Organism: Oncorhynchus mykiss; assembly: GCF_057628025.1. Taxonomy (NCBI): domain Eukaryota; kingdom Metazoa; phylum Chordata; class Actinopteri; order Salmoniformes; family Salmonidae; genus Oncorhynchus; species Oncorhynchus mykiss. Next base: position 14,656,024 of record NC_143049.1, read on the forward strand.
CTTAGGTTATGTGACTGAGCCACAGTTGCTCTGTGAAATTGTATCCCAATACTGGCACTGCATCCTTGTGAGGGAGTCTTGTAAAATGGGTTTACTTAGCGCCTTTGCTGGCATTTTCCGAAGATAGCAAATGCACAAACACTGCCCATGATCGGATTAACTGTACAACAAAATGATGTAACTCTTTGTCTTTCTTGTGTGGCATAGGTTTTCCTCTGCATGAGTTTAGTGGTCAGCTCAAAATGTAGACAGGGATGTTACAGAGCCAACATGCAGTTCAGCCACAAGACAAGTAGCACTATATAATATACAGTGTATGAAAAGATTATGTCTCTTCTGTAGTTTACCATTGGACATGAATTGATTGTAAAGCGACTGTCTCCAAAACACGCCATTTTAAACGACCGGGTCATAGAGACCTGCTGAGAGTGAGATACCCTTGCCCTTGGGCAACCGTCCATGGAAGCAATCTCCCATAGTAACACACACTCCATCCATCTCAATCAAAGTACACACCTACTGAATAACACTTATTAGTTATTATTAATGCCGTTGCCCTTTTTTGCAAGCCCACACGTCTTGTTGATGTTCTTCTCCAAGGCCTTCCTATGGACGCACGGTAGTTTGTCACCATGTATACACATATTATACTGTATGACACTGAAATAAACCAAAGAATGCAGTATCTTGTACAAAGTACACATGGCCCACACATGTACTGTACACCTAGTACTCTACAGAGACTAGAATACAAAGATGTATCAAGACCTTTCTTTAAACACTCAATTACAAATCAGCTGAAATATCTCCACGTATCCTACTAATTTACATTTTAATTACTACTATTACTTATTTTTCATTTTTTTTGGGGGGGGGGTGTAACCATAGAAAGCTCAATTCCTCCCCTACACTAGAAAGAAGCAAAATGACTGTTTTTCACTGGAGGTTTAGATGCTTGTTTATCACTTTTAAATACCATCATCTTTGCTGAAATCCCCTCTCAAAAGAACCTTTCACTTGCTGGAATAAATTCAAATTAAAATTTAAATCCCTCTTTGCATTTCTTCAGCCTCTTTTAAAATAGCTGCCTCCTTTTAGAAAGCTGTTTATGTAGTGATCTGTTCATAATCCAGTTTGTTTCTCAACAGCGAAAAACACAGAAATCGTATTATCACTATCTTGGAGAGATGATGCGAGAAATCAGGAAGTATAAATGTCTGGATCTGTGGAAGTTTTCAAAGTGCTAAATCTGAAAGAATAAGGCGAAAGCCCTTTGATGAAGTACTCTGAACAGTAGCATTTGACTTGCAAATATTGATAGTACATTGTACTGAGAGAACTCGGAAGGTATCAAATACCCTTTGTGATGTTATTTAGAAAAACTAGACAATGGCTGTCCCTTGAACAAATATACAGAAATCTTTCTCTCATTCACAGCAATCTGAAATATGTGCTAGGTAGATAACTCATCAGAAATGTTCTACCATGTGATATAGTTTTTTTGTACTGAGCGTATGAAGATTTAACCATTGGCACAATGGGGGAACCTTACATGTCAAGTATTCCATCATTCTATAAACAACAACCCTTCCCAATCTCACAAGGCTCACGTCTAATATTTTGTAGAAATCAAAATGTAATCAAGAATTTAATTAATAAAAACTGAAAAGTGCCTTGTGATAATAACTATCCCGTTGAAAATATGTAAAATAACTGGGAAGAGCCTGTTGGAAGATTTAATTTGCTCCAGCTAGATTGGGTTTATTGTTGGAAACAAATTATAATTGTGCCTCTAGAAAGTTAACAAAGATCTAAACAAAAGGAAATCAATGGCCGAGTCCATTAATCACTCAAAGCAAGCTACTTGTGCTGAAGAAACTTACTTGATAATCAATTTCTTTGTTTTGCTCAAAAGGGCATTTGCATTCTGATTCACGTCAGCAAGCTTCCTGTATTGGGCGCAATCAAAACATTGTAAACCACATTAATGGGAGTATTTTTGTATTTTCAAGTGTATCTCTCTCTGTGTAGGCATCATGAAAAGCTGTGGCTGTCTTACAAACTGCTGTAAACGGCTGTTATTAACACGGACCCCTGCACTACTAATAAGGGTCAGTGTTGATTTGTCAACAGCAATTATCAAGGTGAAACATTGTGCCAGAGTCTTGTGTTTAATTAATTAAGACTTATGATTTTGGCATTGATAATACTGACCTTCGGAGCACAAGTACAAGCAATCCAACTATGTCTGCAGAGGTTCTGCTAAAGATCATAGGTTATAAAATGGAGGCGAATTTGTGAGCTATGCATTGCCGGATGCTACTTATTATTACTCATATCAAGACAGTCTACCGCTCATCAGCGTCATCGCTACAGAAGCCATTAGACACACCTGTTGCCATTGTTTGTCATCCTTTCGCCCGGCCATCCCAGGGGAACCACTGCTCCCCTGGCCTTTTGTAGGCGGGTCTGTTTGTCTGCTTATCAGACATGGAGTTAAGATCTGTTGAAGACCCGTTGAGACTCAGACCAAGGCCCAACCTCTTTATACTCAGACCCAGAACAAGACCCAACCTCTTTATACTCAGACCCAGAACAAGGCCCAACCTCTTTATACTCAGACCCAGAACAAGACCCAACCTCTTTATACTCAGACCCAGAACAAGACCCGACCTCTTTATACTCAGACCCAGAACAATACCCAGTGTTTTAAAACTATGGCAAGCTCAAGACCATTTAAAATGTTGAAATGCGATCCAGACCAAGACCATTGTAAAAAGTCAGCAAGAAAAGGCATATTATTCCTCACACATTAGGGAAGCAAGGCGTCCTGGTACTTGTGTGTTTAATCATTCCTTCTTGGCCACATAACTCTGGCAACAGGAGGTATTGGGCGATATATCTTAACCATTAACTTAGATACTACTACTACCATCTTGTCCAGAACCATTAGTCCAGACCCACAGCAGAACATTGGGTGCCGAGTCACAGATCCAGACATTTTGGTCACTGACACCCAGACCAATGTGGTCCTTAGTGGTCTCAATATCAGGACCACGAGATTGAGACTCTAACTCTCACTATCTTAGTCTGATGAGGAATCGGTCCATTTTAGTGTCAGTTAGCCCATAGCCCTTGTTACAGAGCTTCTACAGGCCATGGTACACCAACTTAAAGAAAGACATGAAAAGTACGGGAAAAGTCTGCAATCAGACTTTTTCCACCATCGCAGCAGATCCCTCAGTTGTGCTATGTGGCTTTTGCAGTACTGCAGTAACTTCGACACAATATAACGAGGCTTCGATTAAGCATTGGGTGTGCGTCTTTAAAATATAGCGTGAGGTCGCCCACAGTTGCACACGAGTTCTCCCCAAGGGTGCTGTCGGGTAGTACTAATCGTTTCTTTAACTGCGATGTAGTGACATGTAGTGAAGATAATGATGCCCGTGGAAAATGTCGTTTATTTTCAAAGAAACCTTCCCTGCCTGTTGACATCAACATAAAGATAGTTACACATCCTGGAGCTATGTCAACAACATGCACTTATGTTTTGTTGCTCCATATTTGCATATGCAAATTTTATTTTTTTAATGTAACAGTCTTTTCATGTGACTCTTTCTGTGATGAACAAGGCATCAAGTGGTTGCACAATGGCAGACGGATGAGTTTAAAGGGTTCACACTATAAACCAGGAGGTGGTGATTGACTATTCATCTTATTTGAGGACAATTATGAAGCATTTTATCTTAAATTAACCTCACTTTATTTTAGAATATAATGATGTTAACATATCTGGTTAATGACTGGAGAATATTAATGCCTACTTCGTTGTATTGAGTGAAAACTAGAGCTCTGTTTTGCCATGTAGTTGTCTGTATTTGAAGTGAGATAAAAAAAATGATATGGTTGGTTGACCTCATAAAGGCAATTTATGGTTCTTACCATGAATAAAAGAAGTCATGGAAAACATTATATAATACATGACCAAAAGTATGGGGACACCTGCTCGTCATTCCAAAATCATGGGCATTAATATGGAGTTGGTCCACCCTTTGCTGCTATAACTGCCTTTGGGCAGGTAGCGTTCTTCTGGTATCTGCCAAACCCAGATTCGTCCGTTGGACTGCCAGATGGTGAAGCGTGATTCATCCCTCCAGAGAACGAGTTTCCACTGCTCCAGAGTCCAATGGCAGCGAGCTTTACACCACTCCAGCCGAGGCTTGGCCTTGCGCATGGTGATCTTAGGCTTGTGTGTGGCTGCTCAAGCCATGGAAACCCATTTCATGAAGCTTCTGACGAACAGTTCTTGTAATGACGTTGCTTCCAGAGGCAGTTTGGAACTTGGTAGTGAGTGTTGCGGTACGCGCTTCAGCACACGGCGTCACCGTTCTGTGAGCTTGTGTGGCCTACCACTTCGCGGCTAAGCCGGGCAGAAATTTGCCAAACTGACTTGTTGGAAAGGTGGCATCCTAAGACGGTGTCACATCGAAAGTCACTGAGCTCTCCAGTAAAGGCCATTCTACTGCCAGTGTTTGTCTATGGAGATTGCATGGATGTTTGCTCGATTTTACACACCTGTCAGCAACTGGTGTGGCTGAAATAGCCGAATCCACTCATTTGAAGAGGTGTCCACATACTTTTGTATATATAGTGTATTTGTAGGTTCTACACAACATTATGGGGTATGGTGCAGTATGGTGCTCAAAAACAATAGGGTGCTTTGACATTTCACTTCTTTGCGAACATAATTTGCAGCAGAATGCAAAAAAGCTTTTAGACCCAGACGTGACCAATTGTAATACTTTTCTGAATGCAATCAAACACTTTCTATAAACACGAACAGGACTTTTGAAATGTGAACCCTTGTCTGACATGTAATTTCCTCCAACCCACTCCTCTTTTCATTTCTCCACTAACTCGCCCCCCAGTTTTGTGCATATTTCCTGTTGATGAAATAGTTTTGAAAACACTATAGGCTGGTTAACGGGTCATGTTGTAGGCTTTTGGGATAAACCTTTTTGCAGATTAATCAGGGACAAAGCATATTTTTTGCGTGTTTACGTTATACTTCCACTGAATTTGTGAAAAACCGAACTGCCGGTCTTACTGCACTGTCCTCTGTAATGCTTTTCATTTTGTCAGGATTGTTGTTGACAAGTTGATCCTTTTTAGGGTTTTATGTGGTCGATGTGTTGTTCTCACATTACAACAGTCTTACAGTAGTTCAGGACATGAAGTAATCAGTACTTTCTTGGACAAATGCTTATGATGTTCTTTCACTATGATTGTCTGCATCAGGGCTAAAGAAAGAAAAGAACATGCTTTTATTAGTTGAAATTATTTTTAAACTGATGGCTCTATGCTTTCATATTTTTTTAAACCACCATCTCACAGGAGTGATGCAAAAGAAAGATCAAGAGGAACAAGACTGTACTCTGGCAGTCCCTCTTTTCAGCATGTACCAATGGCTCTTGAAATACAGTTACAAAATTAGACTTTCAAATGAGGTATTAAACAAGTTGATGATCAACTGCCAAACCTTAAGTAATGATATACCCCAGCCATCCTCAAGTCCCCAGCCTTGCATAACCAAAATTCGCAGATGACAAAAAAGCACAGAAAATTCATTATTATTACACATGGTGTTCACACGTCTCTCCCCAGAGACTGGAGCGGCACAACCTAGAGATAAGCGTGTTTGGGTGGCCCCTGTTGTCAGCTGGGGAAGGGGATGCTTGCATCTCTAAGAGGCCCCTTACGGGTATCACTTATTTGAAAGGCTAAGCTACGGCCCCGTACCCCCATACTACCCCCCCCCCCCCCACCGCCCTTCTTCCTGCCCCTCCCCTCCTGCCCCAGGCTCCACCCAGAAGTGTGGCTTCCTTTTGTCATTGTAATCTGGCCCTGTTTGCTAAACGCTTCCACTGTTTACTCTCTGCTACGGGGGCTTGTATTAACAGGAGTCAGCAGGATGCGGGTGACATCACTGGCGCTGGGGCTGGGGGGCTTTTGTAGGAACTGCGTTTGTTCTCTCTCTTTATTCCCCCTTCTCTCTCTCTCTCTATCCATGCCTGTCTAATGCATGAGCTAACTCAGGAGGCTGACATGGCCTACAGGGAGGAATTACACCGAATTACTTAAATATCTGCTATGCAGCAGCTAGCCTTCCTTCCTTAGTCACCAAACATCACTTCCAGGTCCCTGCCTTTTACTGATAGCTAGTCCTCTCCGGTAACAGAAAAGGTCTAGGACAAAAGGGGTATTCATTCATTCAAATAGGAGAAGAAAAAAAAGACAGACAGGTACTAAGATACAGACGGGGGGGGGAAAAAATCAAATTAACAGACAAGGCTTTCATGACATACTTTGGTTGTTGTTGCCGTAGCGATAAAGTCGCAGACATTGAAACTCGTCTGTTGAGCCATTGTTATCATCCCTGGCCATCTGCTGCTGAGGAGTGACATTCCCGCTCATTTGCATGATGAGTGATATATGGGAAGCTTGGGTGAGCATATGCCCCACTCAGTCCTATGACAAAGCAAGTGAAAGTTTTAGAAGCATTAATATAAGGGGTGGAAATTAAAAAGGAGGGGAAAAAAATATGAAGATAAATCAGTGTGTGTGCATGTGTGCGCGTATGTGTGTAGTGTGTAATTGTGTGTAGTGTACCGTGTGTGTGGAGGGCTAACGCATGCATCTGCCTCCTTGTGCGCCTGTTTGTGTGTTTTGCGGATGTGGGAGTAGAATGAGGAGGGGGATGTCTGCTGTTGATGTGCAAATGTGCATCATATTGAAGGGCTGTGAATGGGGAGGTGTGACGTAAAAAGGGACCCGAACGCAGGTGCTTATCTCCAGGCTGTCAAAGGCACAGTATGTCATATTCCTGGGGACTACCTTTCAAAGACACAGCACCAGCTCGGCCATCAAGCGACTGGGGGGAAATCAAACTTTCTGGATCATAGAAGTAGGTTTGTGTCAAATTATTTCCGTTAACAACAATGTAGTGGTTATGCTGGTGTTGGTGGTCAGTTGTTTTTGTCGTTGACATCAATCGTAGACTGTGAGTGCATGTGAAAAGACGAGCGTTTTTTACCCTCTTGATGTTTGACACTGTCATATGACTTCATCAAAAGCGGTTAGGGCTATATACCGTCTATGACTGTTTTACAGTTAATGCACATGCTTAAAGCTATTTGACAGATGACTACTGATGTGTTAAAAATGAGTTTGCTATGACTAGTTTTACGATATGAATTCACAAATATTATAAATTGTGCCCTTCAGGAAAGTATTTTTCTGCCAAACACAGGATGGTTCTGTGTTCTTAGAAAACCTAGTGGAAAACAGCTTTTGCTCAGGTCTCCGACTGTTAGAGAGGAGATTATATGGCTCAAACTGGTTTTTAAGAAGCATGACCTATTTTTTTAATCATCCAGATAACATTAGACGCTGTCTACACGAATGCTGTGTGTTTAATTTAGCTAGAGTATAAGCTACGGTCTTAGAAGAACGCATGTTAGTATTGTGTGTAGAGACAAAGCATTGTCAGGTTGTGCTGGACGGCTTTCGCAGTGACAGCTGTACACACGACTATCGAGCCGTAATGCACTTAAACTTTGACTTAGCTTTCCGGTAACATGGGAGTTTGTTGTTGAAACCGTTTCTTCCTTTATTTATTTTTTGGGGGCTTTCGACTCAGTTTATGTACAGTAGGACTTTATACGACGGAAACCTAAGACAAAAGTTGAATGAATGTTTGTTGGAATCCTGTTGTATTCTGAATGTTGTATTATAGTCGGGGATAAGTGTTCATTGAGACTTTGCGGTGGCATACATGGTCCATACCTTACACTTGAACAAACTCTGGAGAGACACAGTAATCCAAGGTCTCCAGGGAAACTGTTGATTTAGTGGGAAGGATGGATGTTGCAAAGTTGATCATTGACTGGTAACTATCAATAGACTTAGGACTGTGCCTTGGAAGGGCAAAGCTCTGAGAATATTTTAAGGGATCATTTGGAAGACGATTAATGCATTTTTCATAACATACTGTAGGTAGGGATTTTATCAAGACAAGTGGTGGGTTGATAAGTGAGTTGTGTCTTGAGAAACACACAACTAGTGTAGCTCAGGATTTTTTTCCAGGCCTTTGCTTAGTACACATGATTAAATTAACATACAGGCGTAACATGTTGTGCGGGTTAGAAGACTTTAATTGGATTAAAATCCTTAAAGTAGTCGGTAAATTCGCATTAGCTTCTTTTTTAAGATGTAAAAATGTGTATATTTGTTTGTGTAGTTTTCTATTTGCACCTTACGATGTTTTGTTAAGCATAAGTAAGCATGCAGAATAAATAAAACATTCCGGCTTGTCATTTAAACAGCAAGTTTAGAACAGACCTCTCAAATATTACATTTTGTATCCTGTGATTGAAAAACCATACTGAATAAAAACAAACAACAAAATGATCTATTTATCAACTCCCAAATCCCTGAATCCCATTTTGACCTGTGATATTTTAAAAGGGCAACGAGGTATTCTTCAGACCATTACGCCATGTCATACATAATAATTATTTTCAAGTTCGGGATGTCCAACAAAACAAGTTACAGACATGTAATAACTGAGAAAAACCACTGAGACCATGATCATATAGTCACTTTACATGCTCTTGTAATACCACAGCTACAACAACACAAAGATTCCGGATGATATGGTATTATAGTGTAAACAGTCATCTCCCCTCTACACTCTTGCTGTACTTTATGAAGCGCCCTTCCTGCTCCAAGCAAGTCAGTTGCTACATAACAGGGTAATGTTAGATCTGCCTGCACTCCTGTATGACAACAGGAGCTGTCCATGGTACCTAGAGAGTAACGACTTTGTTGTCCAGAGGGGGGAGGTGAAATGACAAACTCTTCTTTGTGAAAAGCTTGCTAAGTTGAGTTCTATGACCAATACATTGGATTGTTCTATGGGATATCAAGTGCCCTCCTGTGACTTGTTAACTTTGTCACTTTGCTCTTGACAAATCTCTCCATAACTCAACAAATAGATTCAAATAGTTATTCAAGACAAGAGCACACTTTACTTTTCAAAAATTAGATTGAAGAGCAAGTCGAATATAGGGAAAGCAACTGTTGAGCATTGTGAAACACAGCAGGCAGAAAATAGTTACAGTAGAAAATAATTGCAGAAAATGTTCAGCGCTCAGTGTCCATCCAACGTGCATTTTGTTACCTGTTTTTCCACCACACTCAAACTTCACTTAGTTAATCCATGAAAATGAATTATGTGGATTTAATTCAGCAAGGTTTCAGAAATGTTCCATCTGCTGTTGAGCAGCTGGGGAAAGGATAAATGTAATTAATGACTTCACTTTTGAACAGAATTCCACAAAAACGGTTTATGTTCGTGTATGATTGGGAATGAATTTGAAATCCCAAATGTACAACAGCAGTATGCATTTGTTATAACAATGCCGAATGAACCTTTTTGCTGCATGTGATTGGTTTTGGGCCAAACTGATATTCACACCAAAATTGTATTTTTCATGCCTTCAGAAAGTAATCACACCCCTCGACTTATTCCACATTTTGTTGTGTTACAGCCTGAATTCAAAATGGATTAAATAGATGATTTTTCACACCCATCTACACACAATACACCATCATGAAAAAGTGAAAACCTGTTTTTAGACATTTTTGCAAATGTATTGAAAATGAAATACAGAAATATCTCATTTCCATAAGTATTCACACGCCTGAGTCAATACATGTTAGAATCACCTTTGGCAGCGATTACAGCTGTGAATCTTTCTGGGTAAGTCTCTAAGTGCTTTGCACACCTGGATTGTACAATATTTGCACATTATTATTTTTAAATTATTCAAGCTCTATCGAGTTGGTTGTTGATCATTGCTAGACAGCCATTTTCAAGTCTTGCCATAGATTTTAAAGCCGATTTAAGTCAAAACTGTTACCAGGCCACACTGCAACATTCAACGTCATCTTAGTTAGCAACTCCAGTGTATATTTGGCCTTTTAGGTTATTGTCCTGCTGAAAGGTGAATTAGTCTCCCAATATCTGTTGGAAAGCAGACTTAACCAGGTTTTCCTCTAGGATTTTGCTATTCCTTTTATTTTATCCCAAAAAAACTCCCTAGTCCTTGCAGATGACAAGCATACTCCTAACATGATGCAGTCACCACCATGCTTGAAAATGTAAAGAGTGGTACTCAGTGAGGCAATGTGTTGGATTTGCTCCAAACATAACGCTTAGTATTCAGGACATAAAGTTCATATCTTTGCCACATTTTTTCCAGTTTTACTTTAGTGCCTAATTGCAAACAGGATGCATGTTTTGGAATATTTTTATTCTGTACAGGTTTCTTTCTTTTCACTCTATCATTCAGGTTAGTATTGTGGAGTAACTGCAATGTTGACGATCCATCCTCAGTTTTCTCCTATCACAGCCATTCAACTCTGTAACTGTTTTAAAGTCACCATTGGCTTCATGGTGAAATCTCTGAGCGGTTTCCCTCCTCTCCGGTTACTGAGTTAGGAAGGGCGCCCTGTATCTTTGTAGTGACTGGGTGTATTGATGCACCATCCAAAGTGTAAATAATAACTTCACCATGCTCAAAGGGATATTCCATGTCTACCAATACTGTAGGTGCCCTTTGCGAGGCACTGGAAAGCCTCCTTGGTCTTTGTGGTTGAATCTGTTTTTGAAATTCACTGCTTGACTGAAGGACCTAACAGATCATTGTATGTGTGGGGTACAGAGATGAGGTAGTCATTCATAAATCATGTTAAACACTATCATGGCACACAGAGCACACAGTCCATACAACTTATTAACTTGTTAAGAACATTTTCCTCCTGAACTTATTTAGGTTTTCCATAAGAAAGGGGTTGAACACTTATTGACTCATGACATTTCAGCTTTCAGATTTTTATTAACTGTTGAAAATTTCTAAAAACATAATTCCATTTTGACATTATGGGGTATTGTGTGTAGGTCAGTGCAGGTCAAATCTCAAATTAATCCCTTTTAAATTCAGGTTGTAACACAACAAAATGTGGAAAAAGTAAATGGGTGTGAATACTTTTTGAAGGCACTGACTGTTTTATTGTCATGTAGGTCTTCTTATAGATCTATATCTATAGGATTTCAGCCAATATGATGTTTAGTAACCCATATTTGTGCTTTGGCTATATCAAATTAATATAAAACCCACAATGGTTTAAGTATATATAATGGATTCTGTATAATGATAAAGTAGTAATCCTCTGAAGATCAATGTACTTAAGGCTATATATGTTTAAAATGCTCTTGTGGATCTGAGAGGGATAGACTATACATTTATTCCTGGCTGTGAAGTAGCAGTTGTTAGATATTTCCTGATGCGGACTATGAGATAAGTATCTAGTGATAAATACGAAATATTGAAATACTATATAAAACTTTGATATCATAAATGTTGTAAAACCTAACTCAGATCACTTGATATATTCATATATGATCTATCTATAAATTAATTCACTGAAAAGTGAACATGTAGTATTATTTTTAAAAGAGAATAGTGAGTGGTTTTGTATGCCTGACATGTTGGAGCTATAAGCAATGTCCCTAATTAAAATTACATGGGATTTGTTTCCGCTCTTTTTTATTCAAAATATATTTTAACATTACCTTGATTGTAATGTTACCTCATTGGCTGCGGTTTTGTTTGTTGGCCTAACTATAAAGGATCTGCTTGTACCCTTGTGGGTTGGGAAGAATTAGGATTTATGAATTTATTTCCTCTGTTGTATTGTTTAAACAGCTTTGGTTTAGTTTTGATCCCTTCCTCTTGCCTTTGAGGCTGTTCCACGGTGTCAGCTGTTGACTGATAGTAAGAGAACTGCCTCACAGTGTGAATGAAAGAAAACTAGCGGTTGGTAAACACTGATAAGGGATAAATAGAAAGCGGTCAGGCAGAGATAGTTCTGTGGGAGCCCAGATTGTGTGCGGTCTGTTAAAATGAGATTCTGAGCCTGTCCTTTTTATTCTTACCCCCTCCCCTCCCCTGTTCTGTGTTTGTCTGGAAAATCTCCAGTGACCCTGCACGGCAGTCCCAGGCACTACTCTCTTTTTGTGTTTTGTTTTGTTTTCTAACAAGGGTCAAGTTGGCCAATAGACACGTCCCTGATGCTTATGGACAGCTGTCATGACTGCAAGTACTTACAATAATTCATTTTTACAAGGAATTATAGGTCTGCTGCTCTAGAAACACAGCATCAGTGAAATCACTCAAAGAAAAGCAAAATGTGTAGAACATTATCAAAAATGTCCAGCCTTTTTGTCTGTTTGACAATGTATTGTCTGAAGGTTTCACTTCATATTTATAAAAAAAAAAAAATGTCAATAATTTGTAAGCTACTTGAGAATTAAAAGTTTTTGGACTCAATTTAAATTTGAATCAAAATGTAATGTTGTAACAGCTTATACAGTCATTATATAAAGTGCAAAAAAAAAAAAAGCACAGATACAAAGATACTGTACATTACATACATGGACACATACATCGATCATGTATATAGATAGCTACATAAATCTATAGATACATACACAGATCTATACATAGATACACATAGATACATAGATACATACAGTGCATACTTAAATATGCTGAACTTCACCAACACACAATTATAATCATATGTGTCTAAATACATGAAACCATGTCATGATATGATCGTTTAAACCAGACATGGTCTACCTCACTCCTAAAACGGAACATCTTCCACACAATGTTTTATTCAATTCTTTTTTTAGGGGCAATCTGTTCATTCTTTTGGTCATTGATTTTTTGGGGGGATTCCATCTTTTATGTGATTAAAAAGACCTTCAGAGGTCTTACCTTGAGGGTCACCATGTGGTGTATTTACACAGAAAATAATTCAGCCCATTGTAGCCTGCCAGCTAATGAGATTGGTTGTTAAGTGAATGACACAAAGGCTACAAAAAAAGCTTAGCTGCTCCGTTGAATATCACAGTGTCCCCGCACACACACACACACACACACACCACGCGGCAGTGTCACACTGGACTAGCCTGGCTACCCACCCACCCCACCCCCGATTTCCTTCAACACCATCACCTCCTTGATGTTACTATGAAAGGCAAAACAAAGGCTAAAAGGGGCATGGTAAGTCAGGCGAACAATTCTGTCCTGTCGGAAATGTTCGTGTCTGTGTGTCTGTGTATCTACGTGTGAGTGAGTGAGTGAGTGAGTATATCTGTGTCTGTTTTGTGAATGCAGAGCTTTCAGTTTCAGAGTAAATAATGCTCTCAACAGATTAGTAGATTCATGAAAGGTTAGCGTAGCTTCTAAGGAGACTTTCACTTCCAGACATATTGGCTAATGTGATAGAGGACGAGACCCGGCTACCACATTAAGTTGAGACCGTTTCCTCTCCTTGCTTGCTAGGAACCCCCTCCATTACATCATGGTGTTTTCTTCGTGACTCCTCTGGTCCAACTCAAGTGTGCTTTCATTCTTTTAGAGCGCTGTCCAAGTACTGAAAATAAAAGTTGTATAGGTTGTTTTAAAGGGGACATGGAAGTGTATTTCAGTGCATTCTTTTTGGCTAGTTCTTAATATTACAAAGTTACTAAATATCTGTCTATGTATTCAGTTCACGTCCATAAAGTTTTTTTTTTCTGACTTAAACTTATTTCTGGCTTAGACTTTGTCCTATGCTCACAGGACAGTAGAAGTAGTATTCTCTACAGTTTTAGGTTGGTTTACATATATGTCAGTATATTATGTATCCTACATCATTTAAGTGTATCAAAATATCATGCGTGGCCGGCAGACTGCAAAGTGGGTTAAAGTCCATCTTTTTTTATTAAACCCTGGAGTTAAGTCAAATTTACATTTGTTAAAGATTATTCATTTTATTGATGCATATAATCATAATCATGGACCATCTGCTGATCTGGCAAGCTTGGTTAAAACTCTAAAACAGCCCTGCTAACCTTTTAAGTACAAAATACTATAGTCAGGGCTTAACTCTTCTATCCCAGAAGTGTGTGTGTGTGTGTGTGTGTGTGTCTGTGTGTGTGTGTGTGTGTGTGTGTGTGTGTGTGTGTGTGTGTGTGTGTGTGTGTGTGTGTGTGTGTGTGTGTGTGTGTGTGTGTGTGTGTGTGTGTGTGTGTGTTTGAGGAGATTGTATAGATGTTGGATAATATTTCATTCTGATCCTCTAGGGCTGCTCCAGACATATCTTTTATATCACGATCACTTCGATAACCATGATATTAAGCATGATAAACTGCAAAAACAGCCTGGCTAACAGAACACATGACCAACTTGTATATGGTTGACTGCACCACACACCGAATGTGTACATTGCCATAGTTACAGGCATTTAACTGGATGAAGGTATTGCAGTAATTCCTGGTTTTGAACAATATTTGTAAAATGGTCAATGGAAACTATTGTGTTAATTTCCCCCGTTAGAATAACTAAATTGCTTTTATAAGAATTAATGCATTTTTTTTCTAGCAAAATAAGAATTTTTACAATAAGGCATCTCTATAAGGCATACAATACTTTTAATGTACTACTCATTCCAAACAAAGCTTATGCAGACTGAGAATTCATATGCCAGAGGTAAATCCGAGTTAACACGGAATTATACTGGCATGAGTTAAAGGACTAGAGTTTGTAATCCAGGTGGCCAGGGGATCACACAGTGGCAAAAATCACTTAAAACTCCCCCAACATCCTGAGCCATGGAGCTCAGTGAGCTGGGAGATTTTTCAGAATTGATGACAGCACAGCTCTATCAGAGAGTAGAGCTGAACACACACAAACTGTGTGTATGTGTGTGCGTCTGTCCACCTGCGCATGTGTATGTGGGTTGTGTCTGTGTTTATTGGGATCATTTACTTTCTAAATGTATATACTCACTTAGTAAGTGTTGGAGCCAGATAACATGAGACCTTGACAGATTGGTATTATCCCCCTTTGACAGGGTGAGGGGTTAGTATTCAGCATCCCAATTCAGCATCCCAATCCAGCATCCCATCTGCATGAACATAAATACATGTTTGGAGCTGAAAGTAAAGGATAATGGCCTCCGTTGACTCCACCTCTTCATTAGTAAAGTGAAGTCTTTTTTGGGCTCCATATCCAGAACATTGTTGGATGTGAGTGGCAGTGCAGGATGAGAAGACATGGATAGAGTTTGCGTTGTTGTTGTGTGTGTGTGTGTCTATTCGCGTATACATATGTGTCTGCGTGTTTGTGTGTTTTGAGTGTATGTGTGTGTGATTGTGTATGTGTGGAGGACAGGACCGGGCAGGACAGAGGAGCAGAGATAGAGTGGAGTTGTTTAATGACAGGAACAGCTGACTCATTTAGAGAGAGCAGTGAAAGGTAATTAACCCTGGGAAAACTACAGCTGCCATGCGAGCTGTTCACTTCAGCGCAATCTGATTAGGAATCAGGCTACAGCACTGCCTGGCTCCTTTCAGACACACAAACGCTGTGTACAGTGTGTGTATTTGTGTATGGTGTGGATGCATGTGTGTATAGGGTGCGTGTGTGTGTCTGTGTGTGTGTGTGTGTGTGTGTGTACTATGTAAACTTTTCCCTTAAACCCTGAGGCCTCTAGACATGGGAGACCTGCCTTTTGTGGCAAGGGGATTAGCTTGAACGGTTACTACGTTTCTCCAAATTGCCGACCACCTGGTAGCATTCAGGCAACCCTCCTGCGTGAAAAGGGTCTCCTTGGGCAGGAACAATGGCCAGGATTACTTTGTAGTGATGACAGACACCCGGGCTGGAACTTCTTTCCCCCAAAACACCTGTCAATGAATTAGTCTGTGTTAGTGTTTTGAAAAATCTATCTTCACTGATGATAAAAATAAAAAAAAAGCAAACTAATATAACATCTGTGTTAATGGATTGTGCCTTGGAAAAGAAACTTAAATGGGTACAATCCTGTAATGTAGGCTACATTTAATTTGGAGTATTATTTATCTTGGTAGTTATAGCTAGCATGGTAGCCAACCATTCCACAAAACAAAGCAATCTGCTGTTTTTGAATTTTCCACATTTCTGTTCTGATTCAGATTGATGTTTGATAATTGAAAATCATCTAAAAAGCCATATTTCATAGAATAATATAACTACAAAGGTGCCCCAAATGTAGTAAAAAAAAAACACCTGAAATTGGCTCTCTGATGGCGAAAAAAGAAGAACCAATCTGGACTTTGTGCCACGATGGCTGTGTGGTCCTGGTCCAGATTAGCTCAATTGAGAAGGGAAGGCTTTGGGATGACTTTGGAAAGTGATTACAAGATTTATAAATCACCTCAGCGCAGGTGTCACCGTCTGATTCTTTTATGGGGTGTCTTGCTAGCTGGCTCCAATAACGAGTTTCCCCTGTAGTTATGCCATCATAACAAA
The DNA here is from genome assembly GCF_057628025.1 of Oncorhynchus mykiss. Lineage (NCBI taxonomy): Eukaryota > Metazoa > Chordata > Actinopteri > Salmoniformes > Salmonidae > Oncorhynchus > Oncorhynchus mykiss. The sequence continues at coordinate 14,672,493 of NC_143049.1, forward strand.
TCATTGAAGCAATAGTGGCTGGCCAGCCAGGCTCCTAATTGTCTGTTAAAAATTCTGGGGAGCCTCACTCTCTTTATTGAAGCTTCTCAGTCTTGGGGAAGTGATAAGAAAGAAGCCAATTTTGTATAAAAGTACTAATTTGGCATTAGACACAAACACTTTGCTTAGCGGCCAAGATGGCTGCATGGGAGACTGTTATTTCTGAAATCACAGTTGTCTTCAAGATTTTGTCTCAGTGTCTTTCAGAAGTCTGGAAGCGCCCATCTATGAGGACATTGATGTGTAAAAAGTGAAAGTCCACTGATCAGAAGATGTTCTGTCTCCCTTTTACTTTATTTATGTGAATGGGTTGGTGTTCTACAATTTGGCGATTGTTCATACGGTTTCTCTTCCTCTCTCTCTCTCTCTCTCTCTCGCGCTCTCGCTCTCGCTCTCGCTCTCTCATTGAATGTATATTACATTATCAATACTGAAATAGTGGGGAATTAGGCAAGTCAGGTATGGCTTCTTCCATAAAGATGTAGGATCTGCATGTGATTGCTCTTTTATTGCTGATAATTGTCCTCCACAGCAGAAAATGCTAACTTGTTGTGTATTTGAGTTTTAAAAAGGCTCCTAAAGTTTGCAATTTCTATCTCTGATGTTTCAGAGTTGATTTGCGCTAACGAAAAAAATCTATCAACCCCTACAAATATGTCCATTTATTATAATATACATAATGCTTCACATTTCCTGTTGCTGCAGGATTATTTTCCTGATAGAGCAAACTGGCTGAAATGAATATCCTTCATTTGTACCTTACATGTACCCGGTGTAGCTTCTTTATCCAACTTGCTGTCGCTGTCCACAGTTTTCTCTACTGTTTTGACTTTTTCTACTTTCTACACTCTTCTGTCATCTTGTCATGGTGTTGAATATACAATCTTTCAATGGAAGAGGTATACTGTGAGGATTTTTTGATGGGATGAGTTGGGAGCGTTACAAAGACCACTGCTGTGTATGATACTTCGAACTTCTATAGTCCTGAAGACAATTCTCAGTGAAATTGCAGGTGTTGTCACAGAGCTGTTTCTCACGAGGTCATTTGTTTTTAGATCAATCATATCTTTATTGGTTCTGAATCCTAAGAAAGTCACCAATAATAGTTAAACATCTCGGAACCCGTTTGTTAATATGGAACGAATATGAGATGCCGCATTTTATAGAAACGTTACCCGATTTTTCTCAAGAGTTTATAAAAATGCATCTGTATGAAATCTGAAAGAGAATGTCCCTATCATTCTAAAGGCCGGCTTTGATATGAATAGGAAAATCAGAGACCCCCCCCCCCCCCCCCTTCCTCTCTTTCACCCTCCCCCTCCTAAAACGTCTCTTAGCTATTATTCTAATGTCCAGCTGCTAGCTTTTTAGGCAGAGGGCATCTGATGGCTGCCTGGTCACAGCACTGCAAATAGAAAATCCTTTTTTCAAAAACTTGTTTATCAAAATAGTCTCTGAGCAGGGCTTGATTAACTCACTATGAATTCATTTGCATGTCAATGAAAGGTGGTGAAAGGAGTTCTGTGTTCCTTACCATCATATAACGTTTCAATTTGGCTCTCCGCTGACAAGGTTTATATCACTCTCTGCACACAAGCGACCACCATTATTGTAAAGAGTACCTTTTTTTTTTGTTAAAAAAAAAACACTTTACATATTGCTGATTCAAAGCACAGTGGAGGATAACAAAAACCCATGTTACATGTACAATTATGATCCGTTTGCCATATACACGTAGACGTTCATTACAAGGAAATATTAAAGTAAATTGTGATATCTCTTGCCGTTTGCTCTTTATTATGCAGAAAAAGAAAACACTTAGCATGTAAAATGAATCTGACATTTTTTTTCCCTGGGATAAACTATAATCACAGAAGTTACACCGCACATTTCGCCTTTTTTTCTCCTTCCCATAGATCAGAGTGTAATTGCCAGTAATCAGGTCTGTTTGCTGCTGATAAAACCACTCTGAATGCGATGAACCCTCTTTGTGTGATGACTCAATTATGCCAGAAGTGGCTCATCAAACCTGGCCCATCAGCTGCTTTAATAAATAAGGAGGAAAACTTGCTGCAGGCGCATTATAATTCCATTCATTCCATAATTAAATCCATTCCAGTTTTAACCCTTCGTTCATATAGTCTGCCTCTGGAAGAGGAAACAAAAACAGGAGGTGGGTAGGTGGGGAGGTGGGGGGGGGCGGTGGGGGGAACTGAACAGACAGTGACCTTGTGCAGAGCATCTACCCATCCCCATAATTCAAAATGATACTGCTGAAGAAAGGTTAAGAGAAAAGGCTCAGCGAGGGGGGGAAAAAAGGATAGGTATCGGTTCAGATAGAGCTCTCGTTCGTTATTTATGCATTGTCTCCACACACAGCTTTAGACAGTAATTATGTTAAAAGTGTAATCTAATCATAACAGTTGGTTGGGTGAAGTGTTAGGGAGCTGACATTTCAAACATCTTATTTGGTGTAATCTCATTTGCCTGGCTATCATCTTGCCTCTGCCCCAATCTGAAGAAAATGTAAACAATGTAATTAATTTTCGTGGTCTTTGAAATACTACTTGCACGACAGTAAGGTTGTATTGGTTTTTAAATGATTTGCTGCCAGTGTCATTGACTTAGTTGGACTTTATCACAATAGTGTCTATGTTAATTACACGAGGGTGTCCCAAGTGCAGGGATAAGCTGGGAACAAGGGGACATTTCAATGACTCAAGGTCAATGATGATGATTATTGTACTCATGAATATCCCTATTAGTTGGATCAGTAGCAGTATAGCAGTTGTTGGGATGGGTCAAAAATAGTAACAACACCACTTGTGCAGATGGCGACGTACAGGTGTACCGTTAGTGTCTTAGTAATGAACCTCAATAGTAGTAATCCTAGTCGTAGTAAGTAGTAGTAGTCATTGTAGATAGTAGCATAAGTGGCAACAGGGGTGGTTCCTTCAATATCAACAATATGTGGAAAAACTGCATTGCCTTGTCAATGGCTAACCTTTTGAAGTTGAATTCAAGCAAATAACCTCATATCTGTAATCATATGTATATTCCCCACTTGTAGTATGTACAGCTATGGTGAACAATAATTATGAACAATATAGGCTTGATTGCATTTATGTTATATTATTCACCTCCCTTTGATTAGAGCAGGGGGAAACCACAGTTGGATCCTAAGTAACATATCCAATGGATAAGCGGTCCCCATTCAACCCCTCTCCAAACAGTGGATGAGGCCATGGTTATTCATGACTGCTTGGACTGAGAAGCCCTCTCCTCTCCCAGTCCCAGTCCCAGTCAGTCAGTCCCATTCTCTCCTCTCCTCTGTGGTGGGAAAGGTAGCAGATGGGGTTAGGATGGGGATTGGGCTGGGCCCAAGGACAGCAAGCAAAGCAGCCAGATTAGCACATAGAGAATCACATAGAAACCCTGAGCATCAGGCATTAGGCAACTCAGTATCCCCAGAGAAATCTGCCCCACACATGGGCAAATAGTCCTCCGAGAGCAAGACGTTATTTGTATATTTTTGTTGGGAGGGGCAGGAATATGACTCAGAAGACGACAAACCCATCGGCCTGCCTCAAATAGTAGTGAGTCTCTTTTTTCTTATGCTAATGTCTCCCAGAGTCCCCCCCCTTTTGTTTTCCAGAGGGGAAATGCTCTGAGTGCCTTAATTAAGATGATGTTTTCTGTTTTTCCTTTTCTTTTCTTTTTTCAAAGCTAACAGAAATAAATAATTCTGGTAATAAGATCTGTGAAGTGAAGAGGCTTAATGTACTCATTGTGTTCATCCTTGTTTTCCCTCTTGGATGTTTTGTATTAATTAGACTGCGCTCAATCTCTGTCAAGCAATCAATTTGCATCTTGTTCCTTCATTCCACAATGTGAGGTATTATCGTGTTTCCTGCTCCCCACCATCTCAGACTGACTGCACGTTACTCACCATGTGTCTATCATGACCAGAAACCTTTAGCTAGCAGTGAGGCTTGGAATAGCATGATCATTATCGGTAATTCATTATCCATTATAAACTGAGTGGTTTGAGCCCTGAATGCTGATTGGCTGACATCCGTGGTATATCAGACTGTATACCACGCGCATGAAAAACATTTATATCTTCTGCTCTAATTACTTTTTTAACCAGTTTATAATAGCAATAAGGCACCTCGGGGGGTTGTGGTATATGGCCATTATACCACTACTAAGGGCTGTATCCAGGCACTCTGTGTTGCGTCGTGCGTAAGAACAGCCCTTAGTCATGGGAAATTGGCCATATCCTACACCCCTCATGCCTTATTGCGTAAATATACTATGGTAAGTTGATACTATACAACATTGAAAATATTGCATTTCGGTGAGATAACTCACAACAGTTCTAAAGTTGTATCTTTCCACTCCACTTTTTGTTTTATCCTTTTATTTATTTGCATTAAAGGTATATATATATATATATATATATATATATATATATATATATATATTTATAAACTGGGTGGTTTGAGCCCTGAATGCTCCGCTTTGCGTCGTGCCTAAGAACAGCCCTTAGCCGTGGTATAATGGCCATATACCACACCACCCTCGTGCCTTAATGCTTAAATATATATATATATATTTGTTTTTACAGAGAATGATTTTCTCACTCACATCCTGAAACAAGTCAACAATTGTGCACACATCAACCAAGGTGGACTGCGTGGACCTTGCAGCACGTCATATATATTGCCCAGAAAACTGCAAACAAAGGTAGGCATAACAATATATTTGTATATATACTGAACAAAAATATAATCGCAACATGCAACAATTTCAAAGATGTTACTGAGTTACAGTTCATGTAAGGAAATCAGTCAATTGAAATAAATGAATTCGGTGCTAATCTATGGATTTCACATGACTGGGCAGGGCAGTCTTTGGTGGGCCTGAGAGGGCTTAGCCCAATTAGAATGAGGTTTTCCCCACAAAAGGGTTTTGTTACAGACAGAAATACTCCCCACCCACTCCTAGATGATCCCGCAGGTGATGAAGCTGGATGTGGAGGTCCTGGGCTGGCATGGTTATACATGGTTGATTGGACTTACTGCAAAATTCTCCAAAACGACGTTGGAGGCAGCTTATGGTAGAGAAATGAAGATTCAATTATCTGGCAACAGCTCTGGTGGACATTCCTGCAGTCGGCATGCCAATTGCACTCTCCCTCAAAACATGAGACATCTGTGGCATTGTGTTGTGTGACAAAAGTGGACTTTTACTGTCCCCCAGCACAAGGTGCACCTGTGTAATGATCATGCTTTTTAATCAGCTTCTTGATATGCCACACCTGTCAGGTGGATGGATTATCTTGGCAAAGGAGAAATGCTCACTAACAGGGATGTAAACAAATGTGTTCACAACATTTGAGAGAAATAAGCTTTTTGTGCGTATGGAACATTTCTTGGATCTTTTTTTTATTTCAGCTCATGAAACATGGGCCCAACACTTTACATGTTGCGTTTACATTTTATTCAGTATATATTTTCTAGTAATAGGTTCACGTAACATACATTTGGATATTATAGCATGCTGCTCTTGGATGTCCTGGGGGAAAAAAAAACATTATATTTTACCAATTCACTTTACCTGTGAACGGATATAGTTGTGTATTTCTAAGGCTAATGCAAGTGGTAGCCAGGATGTCTTGGAATGAGCAGCATGTTTAGCAGTGTCATGTCAATGCCCTTTTGACCCCTGTGAAATCACAGACTCAGATATTGTTTTACATATGCAGGGATGTGTAGCCAGCTTCGCTGAATGTGCTGCTTTGTTGTTATACCACAACACTTAACTAATAAGTAATGTATCTTACTTAAGGTTTAAGGTAGGCTGAAGGTTACCATGCCTCCCAGTTTACGAGTCCAAATTGGCTAGCTGAAACCATAACAATGTCCGGACAGCTTTGTTTAAGGATAGCCTCTTTAAAAATACTCATAGTGTCAACAGTGAAGAAACGAGACAGATGTTGTATTGACCAATGACCACCAAAGAGCCATCATAATTTCAAATGTCATACAGTTTTGTGGCATGTCAGAAATATATGACACAAACAAATCACAGCCTGAGAGTGTAGTAAATATTAAATACCAACGAGGCCTTTGAATGGCATGTCTCTATTTGTACTGCCCATGTAAATTCTCTTTGAACGTCATGCGTTCCCACCCTGTCTGCATGAGTTTTCTACTTCTCTCTCATACCCTTAAACATCTACTGGAGCTGCCCCATTAACACACTTCCGATTCCTCCTCTGCAGAATTAGATACAGCTATACAGCTTTGAGTTTAAGGACCAACGGTAGCTGTTGTCAAATGGGTGCCAAAAGCCCATCCTCTATATACCCTCTCAGAACCTTTGTGCTGCTCATGTAGCAGAAGCTATAATGCTTGAACATAAATGGTTCGATCGGTTCCTTCGTCTCCCCTCCGATAATACAGGTCGTTTGCTAGATCCGGGCATTTGAAGGAGTACAGTACATCATTGAACACTCTCACAAACATATTGACTGCATTTGTAAAAGAACGATCTACTGACAAATGATCAGTGAAATAGTGTACGTACTCCTCAGTGTCAGAACCAAGGTCATCAGGTATCTAAATAATATAGGAGCATTAGTGTATTCAATTCTTGTTACCATAACGCTTTTAGTGTTTTCATGAAACATGATATTGTGGCTTGACTTGTAAGAAAGAGGAATCCAAATGTTTCATGTACCAAGCCTTATTAAATGTCCTGGTACAAGATGTTAAATTATGAAACATTGTTGAAAACAAGTAGATTTACATCATGTGAGTGTTGCTTCTCAATAATGCAGAGGTGCATCATTTGTAAATATTTGCCAACCTGTGAAATTAATACAGCAATTACGCTATCTGAATATGAAATGTACTTGTATTACTGTAGACACTGTAGCACATACACAGTATCTGTAAACGCTTACAAAATGAGTGAGTTTGTCTGCCTGCATGTGTGTGTGTCTGTTTGGAAAAAGTGTAATGAACTAATCAGGTACATTAGTTGTTACAGAATGTCATCTATAGTGTTTGGGTAGTTGTTTGTTTCAATAGGGCCCCGAGTAATCAAAAGTAATGAACCTATTATGAGCAGGTCCTCTGAGGGCCCGGCGTGGCATTAAGAGTGTGGCACATAAAAGGTTTATTAAAGGAAATTAAGGTTCATCACTGCCACACCTGCTCCCCTATTATAAATGTATGACAGGTCAGTGCCTTCAATCACAACAGCAAACCAGAGAGAGGAGTCATGTTTCCCATTACCAGGAAAAGTAACAGCGTATCCTGTGACTCACAGATTTCACTGGCCTGTGACCACTATACACCGCCATCAGCCAGGAATAATTACCTTTAATAGGTTTTATTTGGGATCCACACGTATGGTGGCGAGGGAGAGTGGATTGATTTGAACAACTATTTTGGTCTAAACACACTACTGTCTGTCTGTATGCTACCACCTGCACTTTAATGTCATTATTTTGCATTATTACATTTTTCCCACCTCAAAGTTGGTTTGTTTTGTTTTAACTTCACCTTAGCTTGGTATTTTGCTTTTACATGCTACATGTGTTTTCGTGACTCTACACCAATTAAATGCCACAGATAATGTGCACGTAACCACATCAATGTTCTGGGAAACATGGGCTATTGTTGATAGGAACGGTCAAAATCATTTCAAATAAACTTCAACCACTGACGTCAAGGGCTCTCAAACATTAAATGGATCCAGCATCTGCTGATAAAATGTTAACATCATTATTTCAGTCCCAGTTGTCAATATTTACAGAATGTGTATTTTGATAGAAAGTGAGTGTTACATGCATAATGATACATAGTGTGTTCGTTATTTACAGATGGATTCAGAAGGAGAGGATAACACACTTCAAACATGCAACGGTGGCAAAGGTGAGTAGCTTCAACAACTCTTACCATGTTCAGGCAAGCACATCAATAGCAGTAACCGAGCGCTTCAGCTATTCACACACATTCCACTTATAGAGCTGTGGGGGTCTAGGGGGATATCAGTTCAACAATCCAACTTTACAACTGTCAATTTTACGAATGATCTTACCAATTTGAAGAGCACTGCATTGCCATTACATTACTCAGATGGAGAATTACTTCATCAAATTGGAACAGTGGCTCAAATTAGTTAAGGAGTGCATATATATAGTGTGATTGAAAACCTCTAGACAGGCGATGCCATTATGCTAGTTTTCCAAGCCTCTGAAGTCTGGTTGGTGGCACCAGAGCCATTACTACATCTGGAAAATGTATTATGGAGTTGTGCTTCATGGGAATACGGTGGACCGCTGAATGAGATTTGCATCTGTGCTGCATGGCCCTCTGGGAAAATCGATTTGCCTTTTCAGATCATGTTGTCAAAGCTGTCAGGAGGATGATCTACAGTGGATTGGGGGAGTGGATTTTTTATCAATATAAAGGGAATCTTTGCGATAATTTTGTTCATATTAGAAAGCTTTTTTTTTTTAAATCGTAAAACATTTAAATATAGCAACATATTTTTTGACAAGTAACACTAACTCTTTTTTATAGATAATCTGCTAGATTACGCTCCAAATTCATGCTAGGCTAACACCCCACTACCACGAGGGTACAGTAAGTAGTAGGCCACAGTGTTCCTTCCCGACTGGTTATCCAAAAGGTGGAGCTACTAGATCAGTAGCCTTGACCAGGATAATGTTTCCCAAGTAGACAGATGCAGAGCCTGAGTCACTCCACAGAGGAAATGTGAACATGACTATTTACCTGACATACCTCTGCCTCTGCTTCTGTTTCCAGTTCCAGTTGAATGCATCACCCAGGCTCCCGGGTAAGAGTTCATGACCTCTTTTTGAAAATAAACCCTTACAGATATCCTCTAACTCACCCCGGGTTTCTATGTCCTTACAATGCAGAGTGAAATAGGCATCCTTTGTTAGTAGATGTGGTATGCTGGCCATGCTCTTATCTTGATAATAATGGTTATAATTACATTTGTCCCCGTGGCTCTTCACTGTTTCTACGTACATCATTTTTAATGGTATTTTGGGGGTTTGTTCATCATCTCAGCTAAATACCGTTTCTTTAACCTAATGTTGACCTTTTTTCACTATAGCTACAAATGAGACTTGTACTTACTGAGTCCCGCAAAATACAATTGGTGAATAAACTGACAATGTTACATTTTAGGTTCACTTTCAGTTCAAATTTTTCAGATGAACCCCAGTAGCGGCTATGGCACATTGTTGACCCCGTTGCTCTTTTCATTCATCCATCCCCCCACAACAGCACATATGGGTCTATGGCTGCTAGGAAAAGACTCGCCCAGGAAGGGGTGCAGGGCGCCCCCGTCAACAAGAGAAAGTCTCTCCTGATGAGGCCCCGCCACTACAGCCCCAGCCAGGCGTGCTGCGAGGAGGAGAACGAGGACCTGGCACAGTCACAGGACAAAGAAGAGCTGAGGAACATTGACACTCCAGCAGGTAGACAGATGTCCTGTTGTTTTGTCTGTTTTGATGAACAATTGACGCTGAATTTTAAAATCCCATCTGTTGCATTCATATTTCCGTCCCTCTCTATTGCCTTTTAGGGCCCGGCATCAGCCAGACCCCATAGTCATTATGTACTGGAAGTGAAAGACGACACTGCTGGGTCGTGTCTGTCTCACATCCTCAGATTGAAGTTTATCTTTCATGATTTTTTTGGGTGGGGCGTGGCTTTACCCCACTTTTTTTGACGAGGCCAGATCTCGGACTTCTCATTTTCTTTTTGTCCGATGTGTTTTTGTTTTTTTTTTCCTCCAGAAAAGCCATTCAAAAATAGGTTGAAAACACTGAGAATTGAAACATTATGATCGTGTTTGCCGGAGGCCCTTCTGTTTTGAGTCTCATCTTCATTGATTGATTATTGACACAAGCTGATGCTGCATCTTAAAAGAACCAGCTCCCCTTCTGAAGGAGGACATTGGCATTGCCTAAACATGTTCTTATAAAAAAACAATGTCACTGATACAATAGAATAGAATAGATAGGGTGCTCATTTGTCAGGAGATACTAAGACCAAGCTACGTACTCAATGACATAAGGAAATGTTTGTGTTTATTTCATTTAAAAACATTGTCCCCCTCCAAAAGCAAAACATTTCTATTTCCTAATGAATTGAATTTTGAGCATTTTGGCCACAATATCCATGGTTTACACATGCATTCTCACCCACTATAATCTGCACTTATTTGGTATATTTTTAACGATGTAACTAAGCAACAAACGTAATTGTCCCCTTCGAAAGCTTTTGTTAGGCCCTCTAACACAGTCCAAATATACATAATTAGGCATAATGTCTACAGCTCATTATAGTACACATGTGGGTAGTTAAATGGACCAAGAGAGTAGCTCAATGAATTGTGCAGATTCATTGGAAATGGAATTTATTTGTTTCTGGGGTTCATATAACATTACAATTATCGTAACCCTTTTTGCACTAGCTTTGCCATCCCGTTTTTCCCCCCCTCGGATAACTTTCTTTGTTCATATACCTCCCTCCTGGTCTGTTTGCGTTTCAAGCAGAGCTTTTATGTGTCTGTATTCTGTCACCACTACTTTCCTACTGCATTATAACCTTTTAATCAAGAAAAGTGTATATTTAAAAAAAAAAAAATCAAAATAGGGCCCTTGCCAACAGCAAGCCCTATAAAATACAGTGAACATGTATCAAAAGTCAGGCAACACAAACAAATGACTGCACATTGAGTGGTTAACATAGATCTACATACATTTGTCAATATCATTTTTGTCACAGTCTGGTCTGGGGCTATTTTATGTGAAGAGATTGTGACAATTCAAGTGGATAGAGCAAGCAATAAGAATGTAACAGTGGGGATACCGTTCATATCTGCATTTCATAGCGAAAAGAGGGGAAAATGAGCCTCTCATTTGGTCGAGCCGCATTGCGTTCAGCTCCAGCCAAGCTCCAACCCTGCTGCAGAGCGCCGGTAATGGCTATTCTGGAGTACAAACTGTTCACCTGTTCCAATACACAAACCACAGGAGGGATCCAAGTGCAGTCTCTTTTCCACTGCACTTCTCTCACTGTGTGTCATCCATCTGGGCAAAAAGAAGCACTTTTTTTCGTCTGCTCTGCTAATTGTAGCTAAGCAAAACTGACTTTTACTCTTTGGCCAGGCTGCTATTTGTAATGCCTCTGTTTCGAAAGGAAGTGCCTCTAACAACAAAGAGGTTATTAGCCACATTTTGCATTGCAAAATCCAGCTTGATATTTTTGTGGGGTTGCGTCTAAAAAAGGAGTTTCACCAAGTCTATTTCGTTCAAGTTCTTGCTCTGCTGCTGGTATGTTTTGACCTGTCCTGTATTACACTCAATACATTTACCTACATTTGCACAACCTAAAATCATACGCTTCAAAACAAAAGCCAGTTTCTTTTTTTTTGTTTTTTTTGCCAGAGGTCTGTTTCCAGATAACACTTCCTGCATTTAGCAGCTTTTCTTTTTTTGTGGGATTATGTTTTGTACTGTGGCCTGACTATAATGACGAGTTGTATCTGTTTGATCATGTCTATATCCTCCTCAGTGGGATCCACTTACAAGCCTACGTAGCCTATACGCATCCTAAATGATTCCCAAATCTATCATCAACCTATTGGATCCCTCTCATTCCATTCTCTGTGGGCTACTTTTAGTTTGGTCCATGACGTCTAGCCACTTAAGAGGATAGATCAACTCAGTACAGTACAGCCTACTTATGATTTATGAAGTAAAAACCCTTATGGCCTTTTGCCAAAGAGATTTAGCACAGAATGTAAGTTTAAATGATTTGGAGGATCAAAGGAGATTTTATCGAATCAATCCAGATGATAGCTTGCCATTGTTAATCATTGACCATGAGTTAATATTAATATAATCAGGGGTGTTACTAAAATAAAGTGTCATTTAAAATGCATTTTGGGGAACTAAGAGGCCTAGCTTTCCTGTCAGTTCCACTTAAATTGACTAAGCTGGAAACCAGAAAATGAATTGTCAAATATTTTACCATTACTCACAGTCTTGGGATACATTAAATATTTTGATATGTCAATAAAAATGTCCCCTGATAAACAATTGAAACGCTTAGTAAAGAATCGATATAAAAACAAATTACTAGGTCCACTCCACATAATGACATATTGAAAAAATGTAAATTAAAGAAAGGAAAGGAAGAGGAAAACAATGGAATGTTTATGTTATATTTTTTTTACGGACATTTTCGCCACTTTCTTGGTTCTTATGCTTACATAATGAATATGGTTTCTTAAATGAGTTGTATGCGAACGACTACATGTTAATATCAAAAAAAAAATCATAAAGCCCTGCTTAGCTTACACCTAATAACTACTTAAAACTGATGTCCAGTGTCATAAGCGATGTAGGCTAAATCTCTGTCGTAATCTGGTCCGTCTTAATCCATATCAAGTTGTTGTATTCTGATTGGAGATTTTAAAGAAGACGAAGACAATCTTTTTCTTTATCTCTAGGTTTCATGTTCAACTAGCCAAAATAAGTGTCCCGTGTATTATCTCTGACGTACTTGAGGAATTGCAGCATAATCTTGCAGTTGCTGTCCCGTCCATACTATTATTATTTTCATTACATATTTGATTTGTCAATCCTCTTAACAGTCATTTGAACTACAAGACATGCATTTTCAAGATATGGAAACTGTCATGAAATGTGCGTTGAATGTCTCTGCTAAACATTCTAACTAAGCTCAAATGGGGACATACAAATTGTTACTCTCTCTGCCCAGGCAAATGTTCTCGGAAAAGCATGGCCTTAACATGAACAATTGATTCAAAACTGACAGCCTCATTCTTTATTCTCTTTGCTCCTACTTTGTTTCTTAGATGGTTGCCAAGATACGCTTAATGAAGTGCCCAACCAAAATGGCTGCCAGGACTCAATAACAAAACCCCATGATTCCTTTGGATGGTCTGAAGTGGTGACTGATGACTCCCTCCATGAGGAGGTTGCAGCCTCGGAAACTCTGGAAGATGAAGAGGTGGAGGAACGAAACCAAGAAGAAGAGGAAGACCAAAGTCAGGACAGGATTAGTATGACTTGCAGTTCCTCGCCACGTAAAAGCCCGTACGGGGACAGTCGGAAAGCAGAGTGGGAGCCTCTGTCCCTGTCTCATTCTGCTAGGGTGAATGGCTCCAACGGCTTCATCAGCAGCCCCTCCAAAGCCACCGGAGAAGGACACCCATTGGGCAGGAACGGCCACCAACACATGAGAGAGGACAATCCTGACTCGGACCTTAGGGGGTACAACATGGGCAGAGTAGGCCCCTTCCAGGCAGGGGCCCTGCGGCTCTACCCCAGTGAGGAGGACAGTGAGGGGGAGCCAGAGGTGGAGAGGCCTCCCCAGCTGGAGGCCTGGGCGCTGGGCCTGCAAGAGATGGAGAGACCGCTGGGCCTGGAGATGGACCGAGACAGAGGAGACAGAGACAGGGACAGAGGGAGGGTGAACCTAAGCCTCCTGGAGCAGGCCATGGTCCTGCAGTCAGAGCAGAGGCATGTCATCCACAACGCCTACAGAGAGATGGACAGGTTCCTACTGGAGCAGATGACCAATGAGAGGAGGCACCAAAGGCTACTGGATGTAAACTCCAGGGTGAGCTATCATGGATGCAAAGGTATGGATAATAGATTTGAATATGTCTTATTTCTTTGTCACTTCAAGATTTTTGCTATTATCAGGTTTATGTTTTTTTCACAACAGGTTTTATCAACGTGATGTTCTTTAAGCCCTTTCTCTGCTTTTGTTTGGGTACTATTTCGGAAACTTGAGCACAATAGAACCACATACAGTGAATATTGCACTTATTGTAATGAAGAGTAGTGGGCATAAAAGAAGTACGCAGCAGACTTGATTATGCATGTTTATCTAGTACGTATCAGACCTCTTGTGATTTTAATAATGAGGCTCTTCGAAACATAAAAATAATAAAATAACCATATTCTGAGGGGGAAATCGGAGGGAGGAGGAGGGTAAAAATCCTCTTAAGTACTAAAAACATTTTGGCAACAAATGAAGTAATAGACAAAAACAGACTCAAATAAAAAATAAAAAAAATCTTCTGATGGAATTGCTACTACTCAGAAAATTGGATTTTGATAGGAATCAACTGGATATTTAACCATGACCATAACTCTTAAATCCACCCAAAGTACCCCTCATGTTTTCCACTGATTCTTCAAATGACTGAAGCCTAATGTGTAATCCCAGATGTAATCTTTCGATGGATGGGCATTAAGAAATGAATGCCCTGTGTTGAACTGGAAGCCTTAACTAAAATGACAGATTAAAAGAAGCATTTTGCAAAAAAAAAGTGTCTAGCTCTTTGCATGATACTGTCCTGCAATCTGTATGTTTCTATGAAGCTACTGTATATCTATGTATATCTATAGCACTGTAGCTTCGGTATTTAAGTGCGTTTCCACTTAGCAATTCCCAGAATCTCACTTAAAACACATTTTCGAGGAACATTCATGCAAGAGAACCTCTACAAGTTGAATCAAATTAAACTAGGTTCATTAGCTAAGACAATATTTCCAAAATACTTTTTTAATGAACTATTACCTTTGTTCTACTCTTTGTTTGTGTGGTAAGGAAAGGTTATAAAGCATGTCAAGAAGGATACTGCAACATTCTTAAAGGTGTCGTTATGTATGCCTATGTACAGTATGTGTGACATATGTGAATGTCTATGTATAAATCAAAGAGTTCCTGCTGTTTGTCTCCTCCCAGACTCTCCAAGGCCAGACAAGAAGGATATTAGGTGTCCCACCCCTGGGTGTGATGGAACTGGTCATGTCACTGGTTTGTACCCCCACCACCGGAGTCTGTCCGGCTGTCCCCACAAAGTCAGAGTTCCCCCAGAGAGTAAGTCACTCACGTAGACACCTGCTGTATACATCATACATACACAAGCATGCACACATATAGAATAAAATGGAATGAGATGTTGTGATCAATCATGAAATAAGTTCTGATGTTCGAAGGAAATCATGAAGTTATCAAACACAGATGTAGGATCTTAATTTGAGCCAGTTTGCTACAGCAGGACAATAATCCTGGAACAACAGGACATGTGGATTATGATGAAGGCCATTTCTGTAGGGGTTGATGCCTTTTTCGTAAGGGAAAATCAAGTCTGAAATGTGAAAGTGGAAATTACAGATGCATTTTTTAACCTCAAATGCACTGCAAGTTTAACATTTCCCGCAACAAGGTGGTCAAATGAAGACCTGTAGGTGCAGAAACTCTTTGACTGAAGGGCATCTCTACATTTTCCATTTATAGAATCATGCAAATAGAAAAATAATACTTGTTGTCACCTAGGAAGTTGGAGTTTACCTCTAATTTCTGAATATTGAAAAGGCTTTTTTTTATTGGCTGTGATTTAGTCATTTAAATGTAACATAATAAACATTAAACACTGATGTTACAAAAGGAACATAAAAAAGCAATTACATTTTGTTCAATATGAAAGCATGTGCTCTTAGACCAGAGGCAGTGTTTGCAAATCAAAGGAGTTACTAACTCTGTATTCAAAAAAAGAAATAGACAAAAACCTGCAAACTAATTGGAAAATATGTACAGAAAATAAAAGTTTCCAAGGATACCGAGTGGAACTCCAACAATGACAATGTTTTATGAAAAAAATATCTGCGCTTTCTAGTTATAGTCTTATTTCCACTAAGGTATTTATATTATGCAACCAACACACAGTGCACTGACAATGGCAACAGTGCTAGTTGGAGATGCTTGTGTCTTCAAAGGATCTGTGCACTATAACCATGGTTTCTGTCTGATCCCACTACATAAGCAATGTGTTAATTGAATAAAATGGTCAAGAAATGAACAAGCAGAATGTATGCCCATAGTTTTCAACTTGATTATTTTCCTGTCTTTTCAAGTCTGTTAATTCTGTTAACTCTTGGCATTCCTATGACTCCTATGCCTACTCTAAATTATGTCACCACTGATGCAGTATATTCACCACTGATGCAGTATATTCACCACCGATGCAGTATATTCACCAGCGATGCAGTATATTCACCACCGATGCAGTATATTCACCAGCGATGCAGTATATTCACCACTGATGCAGTATATTCACCAGCGATGCAGTATATTCACCACCGATGCAGTATATTCACCACTGATGCAGTATATTCACCACCGATGCAGTATATTCACCACCGATGCAGTATATTCACCACTGATGCAGTATATTCACCACCGATGCAGTATATTCACCACTGATGCAGTGTATTCACCACTGATGCAGTATATTCACCACTGATGCAGTATATTCACCACCGATGCAGTATATTCACCACTGATGCAGTATATTCACCACTGATGCAGTATATTCACCAGCGATGCAGTATATTCACCACTGATGCAGTATATTCACCACTGATGCAGTATATTCACCAGCGATGCAGTATATTCA
This sequence comes from Oncorhynchus mykiss, assembly GCF_057628025.1. Lineage (NCBI taxonomy): Eukaryota > Metazoa > Chordata > Actinopteri > Salmoniformes > Salmonidae > Oncorhynchus > Oncorhynchus mykiss. The sequence goes on from NC_143049.1 coordinate 14,689,092, forward strand.
CCACTGATGCAGTATATTCACCACTGATGCAGTATATTCACCACCGATGCAGTATATTCACCACTGATGCAGTATATTCACCAGCGATGCAGTATATTCACCACTGATGCAGTGTATTCACCACTGATGCAGTATATTCACCACTGATGCAGTATATTCACCAGCGATGCAGTATATTCACCACTGATGCAGTATATTCACCACCGATGCAGTATATTCACCACTGATGCAGTGTATTCACCACCGATGCAGTATATTCACCAGCGATGCAGTATATTCACCACTGATGCAGTATATTCACCACTGATGCAGTATATTCACCACTGATGCAGTATATTCACCACTGATGCAGTATATTCACCACTGATGCAGTATATTCACCAGCGATGCAGTATATTCACCACTGATGCAGTATATTCACCACTGATGCAGTATATTCACCACTGATGCAGTATATTCACCACTGATGCAGTATATTCACCACTGATGCAGTATATTCACCACTGATGCAGTATATTCACCACTGATGCAGTATATTCACCACTGATGCAGTATATTCACCAGCGATGCAGTATATTCACCACTGATGCAGTATATTCACCACTGATGCAGTATATTCACCACTGATGCAGTATATTCACCACTGATGTATATTCACCAGCGATGCAGTATATTCACCACTGATGCAGTATATTCACCACTGATGTATAATCACCACTGATGCAGTATATTCACCAGCGATGCAGTATATTCACCACTGATGCAGTATATTCACCAGCGATGCAGTATATTCACCACTGATGCAGTATATTCACCACTGATGCAGTATATTCACCACTGATGCAGTATATTCACCACTGATGTATAATCACCACTGATGTACAGTACAGCTCTCCTTCTACTAACCCTACTGTTTCACCTACTGGCCCTCTCCTCTCCCGTCTGTCCCCAGTCCTGGCCATGCATGAAAACGTCCTCAAGTGTCCTACTCCCGGGTGCACAGGAAGAGGCCATGTAAACAGCAATCGTAGCACCCACCGGAGGTACAGCCTGCAGGACTAACCTATTAAAAAATGACAAACTGTACATAGACAGGTTCAATGTCAGACTAATGGGCTTGATTTCCTTCTATTCATCCTCCTCCCCCAGTCTCTCAGGCTGCCCCATTGCTGCTGCAGTGAAAGTCCCCAAACCTCAAGAGGAGAGCCCCAAATGCAGACAAGCACCAGAACGATTGTCCAGGTAAAAATCACATGGACTGAGAATGTATGTTATAACACACGTTAAAGCTGTAATATTGCAGTATTGTCACTCTTGACTGTTGACGATTATTGAAGCGCATGTGGACATACATTATGGTGACAGTAAACCAATGAGACATTGAAAACTATACTATAAAACATTTATTCTGAGAGCATAGTCCCTTTTGATATAAAACAGTGTTTGTGCTCGTTGACGATCAATATCATATAAGATCAGGAGCTATGTTGGTTAACATTTACAGTATCGTGTCCAGTTTATCCAGTCAGTGTATTGTAAAAGGAATGACAACATATCGCCTAGCAAAGCATCACAGATACGGTTTCTCAGTGTCATTTGTACTTAAAGCAATGGGTTAAGGTCCCATGGGATTCTCCGTATTAGAGATGCAGAGCATAAGAGCTCTTTGTTCCCCTGAAGAGAAATGACAGGCAGACTGCCTACTCATACAAAATGAATTAGTTGGGCAACATGCCTGTGTGTGAACATACAATACAGATCAGATCCCACAATCCAGGAGGAGGACGTTGATATTATTATAGGATTCAAGCGACACCGTGTCCTTATTCCTTCACAACCACCTCGTATCAATATTATTCCATGTTCTATTACTTCCACAATCAACACCACTTCTTGCACATGCATGTTGTGCATAATGTGCACGCACAGTGGCAAGCAAAAAAAGTATGTGAACCCTTTCGAATGATCTGGATTTCTGCATAAATTGGTCATACAATTAGATCGGATCTTCATCTAAGTCACAACAACAGACAAGCACGGTCTGCTTAAACTGATAACACACAAATTATTGCATTTTCATGTCTATATTGAATACATCATTTAAACATTCACAGTGTAGGTTGGGAAAAGTATGTCAACCCCTAGGCAAATGACTTCTCCAAAAGCTCATTGGAGTCAGGAGTCAGCTAACCTGGAGTACAATCATTGAGACGAGTTTGGAGATGTTGGTTAGAGCTGCCCTGTAAAAAAAACACTCAGCAACATTTGAGTTTGCTATTCACAAGAAGCATTGCCTGATGTGAACCATGCCTCAAACAACAGAGATCTCAGAAGACCCAAGTTTAAGAATTGTGGGCTTGCATAAAACTGGAAAGGGTTACAAAAGTATCTCTAAAAGCCTCGATGTTCATCAGTCCACGGTAAGACAAATTGTCTATAAATGAAGAAAGTTCAGCACTGTTGCTACTCTCCCTAGGAGTGGCCATCCTGCAAAGATGACTGCAGAATGCTCAATGAGTTTAAGTAGAATCCTAGAGTGTCAGCTAACATCTCTGTTGATGAGTCTATGACACGTAAAACACTAAACAAGAATGGTGTTCATGGGAGGACACCACGGAAGAAGCCACTGCTGTCCAAAAAAAACATTGCTGCATGTCTGAAGTACGCAAAAGAGCACCTGGATGTTCCACAGCGTTACTGGCAAAATATTCTGTGGACAGATGAAACTAAAGTTGTGTTGTTTGGAAGGAACACACAACACTATGTGTGGAGAAGAAAAAGTCACAGCACAGCACACCAACATCAAAACCTCATCTCAACTGTAAAGTATGGTGGAGGGAGCATCATGGTTTGGAGCTGCTTTGCTGCCTCAGGGCCTGGACAGCTGGCTATCATCGACAAAAATGAATTCCCAAGTTTATCAAGACATTTTGCAGGAGAATGTAAAGCTATCTGTCCGCCAATTGAAGCTCAACAGAAGTTGAGTGATGCAACAGGACAACGACCCAAAAGATAGAAGTAAATCAACAACAGAATGGCTTCAACAGAAGAAAATACTCCTTCTGGTGTGGCCCAGTCAGTCCTGACCTCAACCTGATTTCAAATGCTGTGGTATGACTTCGAGAGCGATTCGCACCAGACATCCCAATAATGTTGTTGAACTGAAACAGTTTTGGAAAGAGGAATGGTCCAAAATTCCTAAAGACCATGCAGGTCTGACCGTGCAGGTCTGATCCGCAACTACAGAAAACGTTTGGTTGAGGTTATTGCTGCCAAAGGAGGGTCAACCAGTTATTAAATCCAAGGGTTCACGTGCTTTTTTCCCACCTGCACTGTGAATGTTTACACGGTGTGTTCAATAAAGACATGAAAATGTATAATTGTTTGCGTGTTATTAGTTTAAGCAGACTGTGATTGTCTATTGTTGTGACTTAGATGAAGATCAGATTGCATTTTATGACCAATTTATGCAGAAGTCCAGGTAATTCCAAAGGGTTCACATACTTTCTCTTGCCACTGTAAGTGTCAATTTCCTGTTCCTTACATGGACTTTATTTGACACATACAGTAGCCACTTTCCTCATCAAATCCAACAACAACACCTCGTCTTCTTGGATTCTTCTCCAACCAGACCTCTCGGCCCCCTCATGAAGAAGTTGGAGTTCAACCAGTACAGCTACAGGTTCGCCCATCACCATCCTGTCACCGCCGCCTTGCAAGCCAACCTCACCAAGGACATGGACAAGTACAGCAAGATCCGCTTTGATTACGCCAGCTTTGATGCACAGGTCTTCGGCAAACAACCTCTGATGGCACCCAACCAGGACCAAAAAATCTCTCCTTCACACTTCTCTGACTGTGAGTTTCGCACATTTTATTTGATTCAGGGGGGGGGGCATGTGTCAAGCCATATTAAACGGATTTAATGTGTCGCTCATCTTCTGCCACAAATGTGCAGCCCATACATGATCAGACAACATCCAAACTATGAGTATGCGACACACTCACAAGGTTCCTGTAAACAAGACAATCATGCTTGTTTAATATTGCTTACATTTACAGTTTAGTCATTTAGCAGACGGTCCTATCCAGAGCAACTTACAGTTAGTGCATTCATCTTAAGGTAGCTAGGTGGGACAACCACGTATCTTAGTCGTAGTAAGTAAAACATTTCACAAAGTAGCTATCGGCAAAGTCCGTGCTAGTATGATTTAAAAATGTTAAAAAACATTGTTTTGAACAGATCTGTCAGATCCTGAGAGAATTGCCATTTTATCAAGAAATACCTGTATTATCAACACAAACTTTATTTATTCAAGCACAGACTGATGCCATTGCAACCACACTGTAACAGCAAATGTATAGCTGGTTGCACGACGCACCATAATATAGTGAGTATAATCAGTTGTTCCTGTATCTCTGTGTAACTTGCTGAATGTGTGTTCTGTTATCTAGCAGCTCTACAGTACACTGGTTTCCTGGGTGCCCCTGGTAACCTCCTTCCCACACCTGACCCCGGACGGCACAGCCCACCCACCCATTACAAACCGGGATGTGAGGGGCTCCAAGACACCGCAGCCACCACCGCCATCCTCAACCTCTCAACCCGCTACCGAAGCAACATGGAGGCCATCTCCATCTCCGGCCGGCCCCTGGCATCCTCCACAAAGGTAATCAAATTAGACCACTTGGAAAGGTATTTAATGGGGTCATTTTAAAGCAACTCTGATTTGTGTATAAAAAGGGAGAAACATCAAAAGGACTGTTTTTGGCAAAGAGATCGTGCCTCTGGTGGCAGGGAAACAAGAGGTTCCCCTCCATAAAGCTTTAATGTACACAAAAGAACATTTATATAATCACATCAAAAGAAAAAAAAATACTATCAGCCTTATTTCTCAATTACAATTAGACTGTAGTTTCTACTTTTATGGAAATAGTCACAATTTCATCAAAGATAACTGAAGAAAGTTGTCATTCATTTTGATGTTTTTTGCCGATGAGATCTTAGTCGCTCAATTTTTACCTCTAAGATGTTTGGTGCAGTATTTCTAAACTAAAAAATGTGCATGAAAATGAGTCGTCTCTCGTCGAATGACAACAAATACTTTACTGAAGAATCCCTACTGTTGACCAATCACTGACGAAGGGGCGTAGGCTTCGGTTACTGACTTCGGCTTGCCTCAAGAAACAATTTTGTGTGCCTGAACAACCAACAGAAACCTTACCGTCACAAAATGACGTCATAATACATGCACAAACTCTTCCTAGCGGTTACAAACACCCTTATTTCTCAATTACAACTAGACTCTGTAGTTTATGTAAAACATGTGGTCATGCATATGCTTTTATTAATGGACAAAAAAAGAAAAAGGGAAAAATGAATAACTGTATGAAAGTGTGTCTTGCATGCTGCAGATGGCAGAATATATTTTGCTTAGTAATATATTATCCAGGATCAACTGTGTCTCTATCAGATGGCCTATAAAACTAGTTCAGTGGATTAAACCAATCAGCTGAAGGACTCATTAGCTGAAATCTTTTATTCACACAAAACCAAAATCTCAGTGATTTATTAAATGTGCACCAGTTTAGTTTAAAACTTGACCCATTTGTGCATATCCTGTATAATCTCTAGAGGGGAAAACAACACAACTGCCCTGTCCACTACGTGGAAAACCATGATACTCTCAACTGAACTGAAACTTGGCCTTCCTATGCATTACGGTTGAGCATAACAACGAATGTCTCAAAACCCAAACAAGGCCCGTCTCTACATTATGTAATTTATGACAGATAATATTGATAGATAAATGATTCAAGGTTTCCAACACCTACACAGTACAGAACCCAGCTTGGTGAGCTGAGAATGTGGTCCTGTACCAGGTGCCAACCCACTGAATGAATAAAACAGTGTTAGCAACTTAATCATTTGTGCTCTTCTGCGTTGGACTTATGTAGCATACAGTACACTGTATAGGGCCATGCAACTCATATGTTTGTTATATCTCTGTAGGTTACCAGTGATGCAAATGCAACAAAAATGCATCACAACTCAATGTGAAAAGTTCATGCTATTGAGATTAGCTTACAGACATGTCACCATCACAGACATAATTAAAATGGACAGCCACACACGCTTGCAATGTCCATGAAAATGATCCCCTTTAATTAATTTGAAAGGCTCTCTTTTGTTACAAAAATAATGGGGGATAGGTTTAATGGGACATATGCGTTGAATAATTGGTTTCATTTATAGGCCGTATTTCGGCATTTAATGGGGGAAAACTTTTAATACTATAAAACCTATAAAGCTGAAGCACACAGCCCAGCATTTCACATAACACAGAATGAGTAACACATCTGTCAGTGAGAAAACGTATGCTGCATTAAGCTTTTTCATTTTTGTTTTAATGGTGATGACCTAAAACCAGCACCCCCCAGCTGCCATCTTAGTTGTATGTCCTAGAAAACAGATAGATTACACAGCTGTCACAAAAAAAAAACTACACACCAAGCAACGATTATTATTTTGTTCAACAGAATTAATGCTGGCTTAACACCACACTTTTACCCCGGTGTTAGATAATCACTCAGCGTCTTATTTTCATGTGAATGTGTATTCGAGGTGCAATTCAAGATATTTCTCGCAGGAATTATTGTTGTCATTTTCAGAGTGGCGCACACTTAAAGCATGGCAGTTGGTGCTAAGGCATGTCATGGAAATATATGAATTTCAATCTTCATAACCCACATATCGTTATTTCCCATTAAACTGGTGTACCTGTATGTTTTTGTTAAAGACAGTTGACTATTTCCAAAAAGTTAATTACCTGCTGACTGTTACAGTCTGACTTGTGAACTTCTTCTCGTTAAGGACATGCCCATAGAAGTGGATGAGAACGGCACTCTGGACCTGAGTATGAAGAAAAGTCGGGAGGTGAATGCCCCACCCAAGGTGCCTTTGGGAGACGTTGCCCTGTCCCCTCCTGAGTCCACTCTCAAGCAGGCCGGCAGTGTGCACATCAGCCCTGCCTTCTACCATTCCCTGTGTGAGAGAGACGCCTGGGACACGCCTCTCAACTTCAGCAAAGCACAACAAATGATGCACGACAGAGAGGTAGGTACAAGCTCTTGTTAAAGAGAGTGTTCCTCACAGCTGGTGTTCCTGGTTGTTGTTGATTTAAAAGGCCATGACATTTGTACTGTTATTAACTCACCGACGACAACATCTGGTGCTGAACACAGAATCTTTGAGAAGTAAATGTTTCACATCACAAGTATATACGTCATAAATACTGTCCGTGTGGATGAAATGTGACTTTAAATGGATGTATGGTTTACTGTAAGTATCCTTAAGCGTAATACCTCAGCCTTACCGCCTAACCCCTAGGCTTGTGTTTTAAGAGTAATAAGTGGGATGTTTTCATTGATAATGTTCAAAACTCAAGACTGAGACAGGAAGTCAAGAGGTTAAGCAGATTTTTAAAGACACTTTATTATTAATACTGCACCCGAAATGGCACCCTATTTCTTCTGTAGTGCGCCACTTTTGACCAGGGTCCATGGCTCTGGTCAAAAGTATTGCACTATATAGTGAAAAGGGTCCATTTCAAACGTACGGTCTATATATATGTCTCTCAGCAGGAGGATTTTGACGACGCTTCTCTGGAGAACCAGAGCTACTCCGGAGACGCAAGCATGTTAAGCCCCAAGACCAAGATGCTCTTAAGAGATGCTAAGAAAGAGCTGATGAGGTATATCATGTTAAACATGGCGGGTCTGCTCATTCTGGGGGTCCAATGAGGGGAGAAATTGACATATTGAGGCTTCTCTGCTCAGTCATCTGTGTATAATGTGCATTTCCCTCTAAAAAGGTCAGCTGACAGATGGTCAGTCTTAATAACAAAAGTGTAATTCCCGACCAGACCTTTTAAATGGGGCAGTATATTATAAGTGGGGTGACTGAATACACACTCAGTGAAATGCACGGGACATGATCTATCCTATTATTAGCTCTTATATTGTTACCTATTATATATTACATATCGTTGTGACTGGTATGTCTGCAGGTTCATGTGGAGAGGAAATGTATCTTGTTAAAAGTGAGTTTTTACATGTCCGTATGTCCTCACTCTTGACTTTGTAGTTAGACTCTGTATGTTCTCTTGAGTTTGGCTCTGGGGATTTGATTCACTTCATGGCTCGACACGATTGAGTAGTTTACAGGAAACAAGTAGATCTTCCAAGTGAGCACCTTTTAATGAACAACTTTCTGCCACTCCAAATAAACACCTTCAGAGACGCTGTTGTGGGGGAATGTGTTCGGGGAGCAAAATAAGTCCTACTAGATTTCCTGCTGCCACTAACACTTCACACTTCCAATTCCACTAATAACAAGTCAATGTCATGTCACCGAGGTTAACACACTGTGTTGAAAGTCCGTGCATTCTAGAGTACGGTCTTAACTAAGTGTTGTGCTCTCTGCAGCTGTCCTACCCCCGGCTGTGACGGTAGTGGCCATGTAACAGGAAATTATGCGTCACATCGAAGGTAATTACACACTCGTTAACACCAGCTAGTTAACACCGCAAGGCCTGGTTCAGAGGAACTATTGTTGATTGTTTCATGTTGATCAGCATTAATATGCTGCTGAAAAGGAAACTATTGTTTTTGCAACCTTATTGTCGCTGTGGAATTTAAGTCGTTTAAAACGGCCTTGTGATTGTACTGAAACGTTGGACAGAAAACAACTGTACAAACTGAAGATGATAATGCAAATGGTTATCATATGGTTTGGGAGAGGATGACCTCTCTGCCACATTGCACTGTACAGTATATCAATCACTGTCAGACTTCAATTGAATTTAACTATGATCAAAGGGTTCATTGTAATAACTCTCTGGTGTGGATCCTCTGTCTGTAGTGTATCTGGGTGTCCCCTGGCTGACAAGACTCTCAAATCACTGATGGCAGCCAACTCTCAGGAACTAAAGTATGCGTTGTCCTGTCAGTCATCATCAACTGTTTCTAACCTGTTTGTATCCACTCCTTCAACTTTGTGCTATTTTATTGGATTACATTATCCATTCTACCTGGTCTCATGCTGTTTTAGTCATACACTACATTGATTACATTGAATCTGGACTTCTATCCACGTTGTGTGATCAGGCTGTATACACTGAGTGTACAAAACATTAAGAACACCTTCCTAATATTGAGTTGCAGCTCCTTTTGCCCTCGGGACAGCCTCAATTCGTTGTGGCATGGACTCTACAAGGTGTCAAAAGTGTTCCACAGGGATGTTGACTTCAATTATTTCTACAGTTGTGTCACGTTGGCTGGATGTCCTTTGGGTGGTGGACCATTCTAGACACACATGGGGAATTGTTTAGTATGAAAAACCCAGCAGCATTGCAATTCTTGACACACTCGAACCGGAGCGCATGGTACCAACTACCATACTCTGTTCAAAGGCACTTAAATATTTTGTCTTGCCCATTCACCCTCTGAATGGCTTAAAAATCCTTCTTTAACCTGCCTCCTCCCCTTCATCTGCACTGATTGAAATGGATTTAACAGGTGACATCAATAAGGGATTATAGCTTTCACCTGTTCAGTCTGTGTCATGTAACGAGCCTGTGTTCCTAATGTTTTGTACACTCAGGGTACATAAAACAATGTACTGTATATCTCCGGACCTCATAAAGGTCCTTTGCCTTCCATTTTTTTTTTAATGCATTTAAATATTATATAATTGTTCCAGAGTTTCACCTGTTTTGTCTGTCTCTCCACCTGCAGGTGCCCAACACTTGGATGTGATGGATCTGGACACGTGACCGGGAATTATGCTTCACACAGAAGGTAGTCTAGACTGGATGACACGAATGACTGAATTGATTAGAAATGGAATAGAAATGTGTTTGAATCTTGTTGCTTATTTTTCTGAATTTATTCATCTTTGACTTTTGGTAAACTGTTTTTACATCCAAGAAGATACGATTCTGACTGATTCTTGAAAAACTGATTTTGTTTTTTAGAATGTTGTTTTCAATGACATGCTTTGTGAGAATCACTGATGGAAGAGTTTGCTTGATTTTAGCCCTAAATTAGTGTTCATTATTGTTAAACCGTATTGTCTCTAAACATTTGTAGTTTGTCAGGATGTCCACGTGCCAGAAAGGGAGGCTTGAAGCTTACACCAAACAAAGATGAAAAAGACGACCAAGAAATGAAGTAAGAGATTATTCTTATGATTGTTGTTTTTCATGACTACATGATTGCTGTCTCAATGAATGAAAATACTTGTATTCGGTGGTTAAGAGGTCATTATACCAGAAAAATGAAAAGGAAATTGTTTACAATGATTAACAACATGTGTATAATACATGTTTCAAACACTGTAATATTTCAAAGTTGTCTTAATAGAATATCTGTCTTATCACTCTCTTGTGAGTGTTTTCCTTATCATGGTGTGTTGTTTATTACAGGTCCCCCATACTACTGTATGGGTACAAAGCTTTGATTCACTGATGAAAAGCAGAATTATTATAGATGCAGTTGTCTCTGGAAAGCTGATATTGGTCTTTAAAACAAACAAAAAAAATGTAATTGATTGCTACTGCTTAAATCCAAAGTCCAAATGTATGAGACCTTGTTTACTTCTACATCTGGACAGACACAGATTTCCCATTCTTTTTAAATTACTAATGCAGGGCCAAGAGCTTAGGAATTAGACTGGAATAAATCGCATACACATTAAGAGAGGGCGGTGGAGCGACAGGTAGCCTAGCGGTAAGAGCTTTGGGCCAATCACCGAAAGGTTGCTAGTTCGAATCTACCTACATGTAGTGCATCTGTAATGTTACTAGATTATTGTAAATTGTCGGCCATATGGCATGATTCTATTGTCCTGGTGCCTTACATCTGTGGTGTGTGGATGGGTGGACATAATGGGGTTGTTTTGTCCTCTAAGTGCTAGCAGTACTCTGAACAACGAAGTGCAACAACAAGCTTTGTTACAGTAGTACTCTGTTTGCACGCTAGCTCTGTGTTCCATTTGTACCATCTCAGCCTGCCTTTCACCTTTACCAATAAGGGAAGAGTTCAGCAACCCTCAAAATTACATTCTTTCACATGACGGGATACATGACAATTATGTGTAATTCATGTCACTCCATTACTGACCTGGAGAAAAGAGAGCTGGGAAAAAATGTAATTACCCTTATAACTCTTAATAATATTCAGCCAGACTTGTGCTTATGTTTTTCGATTACAAACACCAATAACCTACCTAGTACTGTATATGTAGGCTATATCAATCTGAATGTGTTTATTATTCCAAAGTTTTTCTGGATCAGCAACTTGGCTGATACGATTATTTGAGCCTGTTGTCAGTTTTGTTGACTACATTTTTAATCAGCATTTGACTGGATTAATCAATGTAATGGTTTGACAACTCTTCCGGTCTAGTTAGTGAGGGATATTTATGAACTGTGCAAATTATTTGTTTGAGTATGTATGTATGTATGTATGTATGTATTATGTGTGGTTTAACAGGTTAAGTAAAGTCGTCGCAACTCAGTTGACAGCATTTTGATCTACTTACATTTCCATTGTACCTAAACTCTACACAGCGATAGATTTACATATCTCAGATCATACTGTATTTACTACATCTGTCATATCAAATGGCCTGAACTGCCAAACTATTCTGAGGGAAAAACAGCTTACTGATGACAATAATCTTTCTCCTCTGCCTCATCGGAATGAGAATAGCGGCACAGCGGCACTCTGTACATTGTCAACAGTCTGTGTGACAACATGAATCTCTCCACTAGCAGTATAAGGGGAGGACATCAGATAGTAACAGACTCCTGGGTGTATTCTGAACGCTGTAGATATATAATTAATAGACCTGACACAGTTCCATATTCTATCTGACAGATAATCATATCTGTTCTATGCGATGCATTTCTAGCAGAATGTTTTGTAACGTAAAATCCTCCTGAACAGACCCCTTGTTTGTCTCCCTACTAGGTGTCCAGTGATAGGTTGTGATGGGCAGGGCCACACATCGGGGAAGTACACATCTCACCGCAGTGCAGGGAGCTGCCCCCTCACTGCAAAGAGGCAGAACGAGTCATCCATCAATGGCCTCCCCTTCCCCTGGAATAAGGCCTGCAAACAGGAACTGCCCCACTGTCCCCTGCCCGGCTGCAATGGCCTTGGACACGCCAATAACGTGTTTGTCACCCATAGAAGGTGAGGTTGCATTGCGTCAATTTTGTCCCGTACGATTCCAGTGAAATGTTTATAATTTCTATTGATACTACTATCCTTGACCACTGACCCTTAATTAAAGGTGCACTCCTTGAACAACTAAATAGCTTTGAGATTGACATTTGTGAGTTGGTAATATTTTTGTAATTTGAATTGTATTTATATATAGTTTGTCGGGATGCCCACTTAATGCTCAAAGTATCAAGAAGAAGATGTCAGGAGAGGAGATGGTGACTATTAAACTGAAAGCCAGCAGTGGTAAGTCTCGGTGGTGTACTGTACATACAGTATATGCTTTGGCAGGATAATATATTTTATGGAAATGTACATCTTAGTACCATCAAAGTATGTGTAGACCCCCTCCTAGTTGATTCACTGAAGCACAGTAGCAGGTTAAGTTTGAACTTCATAAGAGTATTCTCCATTTTCAAACAGGAGTCGACAACGACGATGACATGCAACACTTGGATCATGAAATCAAGGAACTGAATGAATCCAACCTGAAAATAGAAGCTGACATGATGCAACTGCAGACCCAGGTAAATATCCACATCTGTGATGATATGATGGTTTTCAAAGGACTCAGGCTTAATTCAGGTTGACAAGTTTTCCTCTTCCCTGAAAGCAGATTTCGTCGATGGAATGTAACCTGAAGACAATTGAGGAGGAGAACAAGATGATTGAACAGCACAACGACAGCCTTCTGAAGGAGTTAGCTCGCCTCAGCCAAGCTCTCATCAACAGTCTCACAGACATCCAACTGCCTCAAATGGTACAGTAGGCCTCATCCGAACCTCCCCACTTGCACTTGTAGCATTTTTTAACCATATTTCTATTTATAGTGCAGCATTTTCCAAACTCGGTCCTTGGGAGGGTTGCACGTTTTGGTTTTTGCCCGAACACTACACAGTTTTGAAATAGCTGTGTAGTGCTGGGGGAAAACCCAAAACGTGCACCCCTTGGGGTCCAGAGGACCGAGTTTGGTAAACCCTGCAATAGTGGAATTAAATTCCTATTCTCACTATATGCTTCAGTTTTTGAACTAATATTAGAACATGTTTGTGTTCCAGGGGCCCATAAGTGAGCATAATTTCGAAGCCTATGTGAACACATTAACAGATATGTACAACAACTCGGAGCACGACTACTCTCCCGAGTGTAAGGCTCTCTTGGATAATATCAAACAGGCTATAAAGGGAATCCACGTTTAAGCTGTCAAGCCACCAAGAGGAGGTATCTTTGAGTTGGGATAATGGTATTGGATGACTGTGTTTTTCCTGGAGAGTGCAGTGCTGGCTTAGTTGCATGTATAAGACAAAGCTTTGGGAAATGTGTCAACATTTCACAGTTGAATACATTGCACTGAGACAATTACCAGCTGAAAATAATTTTTCATGTTTTTTAAAGCTTCTGTATTCACATGTTATTTCTGGTGAGATTTCTACCCCCCTTGCACTTAATTATTTTGTATGGTTTGCTTGATTTAACTCTGTATTTGTTATGTTTTTGTCATTCGTTATGTTATTGCTATTTATCATCTTTATTCATCAATGTATTTAAACATTTTTTAAATTGTATTTCTATGATTGTAAAATGCTAAATATTTGAAATCCTTTGACTAATTGTATATTACATTGATGCACATTCCAGTTTTAATCATAGCTCTCTTTTGCCGTCTAGTGGTGGTTTATTTATGTCAGATCAGATTCTAATAAAACAATTTGGATCTCCCACGAAGGTAGAGAACTCTCCTAGAATAATCCAGAATCAACATTTTTTTTAAATTGTTGCTTTCGATTTCTATTTAATGTTCAACCCTGAATGTATGGTAAGACTAAATGAAGACTCAAAAATGCAATGCTACTGTACTGTACACTCATAATTCAACAATATGTTCAAAGTTGACTGCAATTGGGGAGTTGCGTTTGGCTCTTAGCAAAATGCAACATTGTTTTATTTCATTCAATTAACTGAATGTCAAATTCAACGTTGAGTGTGTTGCTAGAATAGAGCAACTGACAGCACTAAGACAATTGATAAATCCACTTTGACAAGATATTGTCTTTCTTTTTCTTAAATAATATAGATATTAAACTGCCTTCTGTGCACACACTGTGTGTGCATATATGTGCCTACATGTAAATGAATACATAAAATATACAGTTCTCTGTTTTGTGGTAGGACAGTATTATGTGGATGGTGTGTAATTTATTATACAGTACACTTATTTTCAAAGGAGAAAATGTTCTTAATGACTGTTTATATGCCATTTCAAATATTTAAGCATCGTCTCAGTAGCTGTAATCTCAAAGTCAGGTCTTGAAGTTTCACAGGTTAAGAAGTGTTAGTGCTTTTTTAAACGTTGGACTTATTTTCAGCATGGGACAAAATGGCGTGGATGGTATTAGAAAAAATGAACCACCACCATACAAACATTTACTCTGAGTTCAACTATTATGACACCTTTTAAAATGTATGCTCATTATTACTTAATGATGGTCGGTGGCATTTCGGTTTCAGTAGTCACACCAATTTCAAAATATCCCCCAAAAGGCACTTGGTGGCATAAATATCACTGCCGGTTCTTTAGGGCCAGCATGTATTTTCATCCTGTCAATCAATTTTGCAAACTGTCAATCATTTTGATTTTCAGTTCATCACTATTACTTGAAGCAAAAGGGGACAAACAAACAATGGTATTGCTAGTTCTTAACTGTTTGTTTTCAATTGTTTATGTTTTATTTATTCTTAAATTGAGTTGTGAATCAGTTGCACTTTCACTTTTTTCCTGTTGTATTTCTGTTGAGTTCTATTGCCCTGGGGTTCCAGAGAAAGATGACGCTTTCTATGTTTGTGAGCATTGCTCTTAATGTCGCAGTACAACGTTATTATTTTGAAGTTTGCATGGGTTGACAGTCCTATCAAGTTACAATAAATGGAGTTTGACTAGGCCTACTACACATGTCCTGAGGAAGAATTCGAAAAAGTGCATATCTGCAAAACATAGCCAAATTAAGGACCCTTGTTGAGAAAAATACTTTATTTTATTCAAATACTCAACACATTGTAAAGACTTGTAATCTTGAAAAATGTAATCATTTAACATTTTAACTTAATAATTGTGTTAATTTATTTATAATTCGTCATATTTAATGCATATACCACACATTGTTTGCTCAGGAAGTTTTGTGAAGAATATTTATTTTTCCCTGTTAGTATTTGATGTTTTGTAATGTGAACTGGATTTTTGTGGAATGATATTAGTATGATGAAACTGTAATGTATTTTCTTTCCTTTTTCATTCAAATGTTATGCTTTTTCAGTTCAAGTAGTTTGTAAATCGAAAGTATTACTTTTGCTATTTCATAAGCAGATATGCGCTGTGTTGTACAGTTTGTGTATGGTAGAAATAAAACTTTTTAAATGGTTGTGTGTGATTCTCAGACCTAATATAGTACAGTATATTGGTGTTGCCATATTGGTGCATTGGATCACTTTCCTCCCCATACTGTCACTGTAGCTTCATGAAGTCAATACCTGAGGATGACAAGTCTGTGCCACCTGGTGGTGAGTAGCAATAAGACAAGGCATCTCAGATGAGAAAGTAGGCAAATACAGGTATATAGGCCTATTCTTTGTTCATTGCTGACAATTTGGTTGCTGATAGGTATATTAATTGAAACCCATTCATTCAATTCACAATCCTCATAGAATTGTACAAGTGTATCAGTATGTTCATTCAGAATGAAGCCAGAGACCAGAAAGCCAGAAATAAAGTGAGTGAGCAGGCCTTGCCAAGCAGCCGGGGGACTACAACAGTGATAGATTTCAAAGAGACAGTACAAGAGCAGAATGCACCACAAATCAACCCATTTGAACTTGTCACCTCAAGATGAGGTTGCTTACTAGCTAAAACTACATGACATCCAGATATAGTTAGCAGATTAGCAGTTTTCATCTCAGCACACCTCATCAAAACTAAGTATAGGCCAGCTACACTCCACTCCATACGTATTCAGACAGTAAAACCTAAAAGGATATTTGTCTCTATACTCCAGAATTTTGATTGATTTGAGATTTTAAAAAAATCATATTAGGCAAAGTACATAATGTCAGCTTTTATTTCAGCGTTTGGAAATGAAAGCACTTTACAGTGCCTTCGGAAAGTATTCAGATCTCTTAACTTTTTAAAATGTTTGTTACATTAGAGCCTTATTCTAAAATGTATTAAATGAAAAAAAAATCCTCAGCAATCTACACACGATACCCCATAATGACAAAGCGAAAACAGGTTTTTAGAAATGTTTGCAAATGTATTCAAAATAAAAAACAGAAATACCTTATTTACATAAGTATTCAGACCTTTTGCTTTGAGACTCGAAATTGAGCTCAGGTGCATCAGGTTTCCATCATCCTTGAGATTATCATTATTATCACATCGGTATTATTATGTTATGCCAACCATATCAGGAATTGTGTTTATATCCACAACTCAGAATATTAGTTATTATGACAATTGTTTTGCTGCTTTTAAACTAAAATATAGAGTTTTAGTTCTAGTTCAAACTGCCTCAACTGTGTCTGTGGCTAAAATCATAATTTTATGTTTTAGACATTGCACTGTATATTTTCTTTACACTTACCACTGGCTTTACACATATCCTTTTGATGTTGAGATAGATGTAGGTTTATCCCGGACGAGCCCACAGCTACACCTCATTTCAGCTGACGTGCGATTTCCAGCTCAACCACTTTAGTATGAAAGAAGCCTGAGTTTTGGTGTTTCCCCAGTTTTGTTTTGCTCCATATTCTTTTTGCTTCTCTATCATACGTTTGTGTGGATTTTTCTTTTAGTTTGTCTTTTTGGAGGCAAACCTAATGGGCAATGTTCCCTCTAATTTCTTTTGTCACTGGGAGAATTTCAGGTCTGTTGAGCGAAAACTTGAAAATTGTGAAAGTTCTGTGCAACTTCCAGCGCTTGCCTACTGTGAGCACTGAGGCTGTATCCGCTTTAAGTTATAGTTTTACCAGTGGCCAAGTATGTTACTGTGGCTATTTGATCCTAATGTACAATGCATTTGGAAATTATTCAGACACCTTGACTTTTTCCACATTTTCTACACACAATACCCCATAATGACAAATCAACAACAGGTTTTTAGAAATGTCTGCTAATTTATAACAACAAAAACGCAGGAAATATTACCTTTACATAAGTATTCATGGCTGAGGCTCAATCAAGGCTCATTCAAGCTAGCCGGCTTGACTACTTTCTTATGTCATTTTTGTTGGCACCAAAAGTTAGAGGAGTGTTGATAGGGGGTAGGATGTGGTCGGACCATCAAATAATTGGTGTACACATTACTCTTACAGAATTTCAGTGAGGGCGAGGATATTGGAAATGTAATCAAAGCGTACTGGATGACAACTTGTTTTTAACCAATAATTTATAACGGATATTTTCCTACATAAAACATAGGTACAGCAGATCCTCTACTTGTATGGGACACTTTTAAATGCGCCCTTAGAGGCCATGCAATGCAATACTCATCTTTAAAACAAAAACTATTTAGGTCAATAGAGTTCATTTTAACAAAGGAAATAGAGGAACTAACAGTACAGATAGATATCAATAAAAACTAACATAGAGGCACAGAATAAGTTAGAGGAAAAACAAAAAGAAGAGGAATTTATTATAAAAGTGTAATAAATTATAAAAAATAAAGTGAACTGGAAGGAGTATGGGGCAAAATGCACTAAATTATCTTTTAATCTTCAACATAGAAATGCTACCATTTTTTTTTTTTACAGAAACTTGTTACAAATAACAGAGTCATCCAAAACAATATTTTGAAAGAGGAAACAAAATACTTTAAGCACATTTTGTATTTCAGTCTCATCCATCTCCACTAACAAGTGAATTGTAAGGCTTTTTCTATTAATGGTGTAAAATTAACAGCTGTACAGAAATACTCATGGGAAGGCCTAATTACAGAGGAGGAACTTCTAGATGCAATTAAGGCCTTCAAGTCCAGGAAAACTCCAGCGCTGTATGGCATACCAGTTGAGGTATATCAAATATTTTTGATGTACTCAAAGGTCCATTATTAACATATTTTAACCCCTCCTAGAAATATGGTAGACTATCAGATACTCGGCAAGAATATCTGATTTCACTATTACTGAAACAGGACCCAGGTGGTAAATATAAAGTTCCAGTCCACCTGAAAAACTGGATACCCCTTACACTTCAGTTTTGTGAGCCATTATTCTAGCAAAATACATAGCGTATAGAGTTTAAAAAAGGTATTGTCAGATATTTTTCATCTTAATCAAAAAAAGAACAATACATTGGAGATAATATAAGACATGTACTGGAAGCAATAGAACACTATGAAAAATCTGGGAAACCAGGCCTGGTATTCATGGATGACTTTGAAAGGCCTTTGATAAAGTACAACTGGAATTTATACATAAATGCATGGACTATTTTAATTTAGGAGAATGAGTTAAAGTTATGTACAGTAACCCCAGGTGTAAAATAGTAAATAATGGCTACTTCTCAGAAAGTATTAAATTGTCAAGAGGAGTAAAACAAGGTTGTCCACTATCGACATATCTATTTATTTTGACCATTGATATGTTAGCTATTAAAATGAGATTCAACAATAATATCAAGGGGCAAAAGATCCAGGACAAAGGTGTCATTGTACGCTGACGATTAATGTTTTCTTTTAAATCTGCATGTTGGATCCCTGCACAACCTCATAGATTATCTAGATAATGTATCTAACCTCTCTGGATTACAACTGAATTATGATAAATGCAGTATGCAGTAAAAACAACACATTTCCAATATCCTCGCCCTCACTGAAATTCTGTAATTATTTGATGGTCCGACCCCCTATCAACACTCTAACTTTTGAGCCTTGATTGAGCCTTGAATGAGCCTTGATTGAGCCTCCACCATGAATACTTATGTAAAGGTAATATTTCCTTTTTTTATATATATATATATAAATTAGCAGACATTTCTAAAAACCTGTTGTTGATTTGTCATTATGGGGTATTGTGTGTAGAAAATGTGGAAAAAGTCAAGGTGTCTGAATAATTTCCAAATGCACTGTACACTAGGATCAAATAGCCACAGTAACATACTTGGCCACTGGTAAAACTATAACTTAAAGTGGATACAGCCTCAGTGCTCACAGTAGACAAGCGCTGGAAGTTGCACAGAACTTTCACAATTTTCAAGTTTTCGCTCAACAGACCTGAAATTCTCCCAGTGACAAAATAAATTAGAGGGAACATTGCCCATTAGGTTTGCCGCCTTCTCTAAAAGTTGGCGTCTTATAGTAGAGAAATTAACATTAAAATCTCTGGCAACAGCTCTGGTGAACATTCCTGCAGTCAGCATGCCAATTGCACACTCCCTCAAAACTTGAGACATCTGTGGCATTATGTTGTGTGAAAAAAAATCACATTTTAGAGTGGCTTTATATTATCCCCAGCACAAGGTGGACCTGTGTAAGTATCATGCTGTTTAATCACCTTCTTGATATGCCACACCTGTCAGGTGGATGGATTATCTTGGCAAACAAGAAATGGTCACTAACAGGGATGTAAAAAATGAGTGTACAAAATTTGAGAGAAATAAGCTTTCTGGGATATTTAATTTCAGCTCATGAAACATGGGACCAACTACATGTTGCGTTTATATTTTTGTTCAGTATAATTGAAAAGCCCAGAATGTCCTCTCAAAGGGAGAACAGGACTTCATACAGTGGCTTTTATGCCCTCAGAGATAAAGACCAATAACTAATGTCCACTAGAGAGGACAGCAATGCATTGCTGGGTCTCAGGGGGATATGTCTTAGATGTTTTACCCTGGTTCAAATTTTCCCCTTGGGGCAATCATTAGGCTGTTGCACACGTCTGTCTGCCTACAGCACGTGACATGTGTTTACATCCTCTCAGCTGTGTTCCTTCGGAGTGAAGAACTTGCTGGTAGGCTAGTCACCACTTCACAAACTACAGCTCGTTAAACTAACTGACCTTGTTTTTTTTCCCCTTTGAAGTGCATCCACCCCTGGGACTGAGTTGATTCATTTGACTCGGCGCTGTGAGTATTTTCCAATCTAAAGTGCAATGTCAACGTTTTGTATGTTGTTAGAAAGTGGCTACTCGATAATGGTAGCTGACCAGCTCTAGCTCGTTAGCTACCACTGCTTTGTCTGAGTTGGTGACGCACAGACTTTGTTTGGGCCCGCATAATTAGCAATGTGCTAAACCTAATTTCAAGAGACTGTTGACATCTTTTTACAACAATGACTAGCTGTCACCTCGACTTAACCAACCCTTCCACCATGAATCGCAATGCATTTCTTTGCCGATTATTTCGTCAAGACTTCACTAGCTATTTTAGTTAACTAAGTTAGTTGATCATGGCCATCATTCGACTGAAAAGCAGCCATCGAGCAAGCTAGCTAGCGTTGGCAACGTTCACGATGTGACATGCTATTTGGTCCACATTTTCTAACGTTAACCTGCAATGCTGGTAGATATTAGCTATGGCCCTAACGTTGTGTGAAATGTGTTTTGTCACACTTTGCTTACATAACAATTACTAACCTGAAATGTTAGTTAGGGTAACTAAAATGTGTTGTCTGTCTTTCATGCATGATTAAAATAACGCATCACAACAACACGTACAGTAGGTTTAACCTAACGTTGGGTAACGCGTCGTTAGCAGATGCAATTTAGATAGTCAGCGGGCTACATTATGAAGCTAAATTCAATGTTATCAATGTGATAGTTATTAACCATAAATTATATCCTGCCCATTTCCTGTTATTGTTTTTCGGCCCCACCACACACAGTGCTGATATAGCTAACATGGTACACTCGTAAGATGATTGGCTAGAAAACGTTCACCCTGTGTCTGTACTAGAAAGCGGCTGATTGGTTTCAAATGTGTTATGTCAGACATGGATGCGAACTAGCCAATTAATACATTGTATCATCAGACTACAGTAGCTGCCTACAGAGGCTAAATTGTAATGTATCTGACAAAAACTCGCTGAGTTTTTTTCCCCCTCTAGATGTAGCTAGGCATATTCGTTTTAGCAAAATCCCATAGCTAGTTTGGAGAGCTACGTGAACAAACTAACATTAGGGTAGAGGACAGCCTACTGTCAAGTGTTCATTGACAAATTACTCTGTAGTACCAGGGGAAATAAAATTATATTTAAATTTCTACTGTCCCTGAATGACCCCTGACTTATCTTTTAATCATAATTTATTTACTATTTTCCCCCATCCGCACTTTCAGTAACACTGTACAACCTAGCAGCCTACATCTTGGCCCCATCCAGATAGAGCATGGCATTGTGTATAGATAGTTTCACTGAGCATGTTATTGGGTTGTCCCAGGATCGGTTACATGTTTCATCACCCTGCTCAGCCGGTTGTCCCTGTCTCGTTCTTAGATAGGCACATGACATGTCACTGCATGCTCTCTCCAGGGGTGATTCTCGAATTTGAAGACATTTGGGGCTTAGCCCAAAGCCATTAGGGGGGTCTGGGGGCATTCTTCCCCAGAAAAAAAAGGAATTTCAACAGCTAAATGCATGAATTTAGGGCACTTGGAGATGAACATTGAGAGATTAGATCTTCCCTCCTCCCAAAGCAGACACTGCCAATACTCAATTACAGTAGCAACTGTGAGACTCTGGAACACTCTCTACTTTGGAACACATATAGTGCATTTGGAAAGTATTCATACCCCTTTACTTTTTACACATTTTGTTACGTTACAGCCTTATTCTAAAATGTATCATTTTTTTCATTTTGTTTTATCTCTCATTGATCTATACACTACATAATACCCCATAATGACAAAGCGAAAATAGGTTTTTAGAACAGTGCATGTCAGAGCAAAAACCAAGCCATGATGTTGAAGGATTGTTCATAGAGCTCCGAGACAGGATTGCGTTCAGGCACAGATCTGGGGAAGGGTACCAAAACAATTCTGCAGCATTGAAGGTCCCCAAGAAGACAGTGGCCTCCATCATTCTTAAATGGAAGAAGTTTGGAACCACCAAGACTCTTCCTAGAGCTGGCCACACGGCCAAACTGAGCAATTGGGGGAGAAGGGCCAGGGAGGTGACCAAGAACCCAATAAAAGAGCTCCAAAGTTCCTCTGTGGAGATGGGAAAACCTTCCAGAAGGACAACCATCTCTGCAGAACTCCACCAATCTGGCCTTTGTGGTAGCGTGGCCAGGCTGAAGCCACTCCTCAGTAAAAGTTACATGACAGCCTGCTTGAAGGCATGTAAAGGACTGGGAGACTACTCAGGATCAAGGGAAAGATTAACAGAGCAAAGTGCAGAGAGATCCTTGATGAAAACCTGCTCCAGAGTGCTCAGGACCTCAGACTGGGGTGAAGGATGACCTTCCAACAGGACAATGACCCTAAGCAGACAGCCAAGACAATGTAGGAGTGGCTTCGTCTAAGCCTCTGAATGTCCTTGAGTGGCCCAGCCAGAGCCAGGATTTGAACCCATCGAACATCTCTGGGGAGACCTGAAAATAGCTGTGCAGCGACGCTCCCCATCCAACCTGACCGAGCTTGAGAGGATCTGCAGAGAAGAATGGTAGAAACTCCCCAAATACAGGTGTTCCAAGCTTGTAGCGTCATACCCAAGAAGACTTGAGGCTGTTATCGCTGCCAAAGGTGCTATAAATTTGCTAACATTTCTAATTGGGTTCAAGTTATTATGGGGTGTTGTGTATAGATTGAGGGGAAAAAAACGATTTAATACATCTTATAATAAGGCATTAACGTAACAAAATGTGGAAAAATTCAAGGGGTCTGAATACTTTCCGAATGTGCTGTACGTCAACAGTGTATTGCCCAAAACCCTTCAACTTCAAACAGACTCTGACCTGTCCAATGAGTATCTCTCTGTGCAGTAATTAGAATGCATAGAGCAGCTTTAGGTGATACACCCTCCTCTGCCTTTCTCCATCGCATTCTCTGTCTGTTGCTGTCTCTTGTCTGCCCTCCTCTCTTGTCTGCCCTCCGCTGTCTCTTTATAATGTCTGTTTTTATAGTTCACTCCGTTTTCTACTTGAGTCATCTCTCTCTCTCTCCCCCCCTGCGGCTGCATGCAGCTAACCACACCAAGCCCGGCCCCCTGTCACTCAAGGAGAGAGCAGTTGCTCAACCATGGAGTTACGAGTACTTTCTTGCCTTTAACCCTGCATGGTCAGATGAATGCAACAATTTTGGTGACCTGTATTATTTCACAATAGAGGTCGACCGATTAATCGTAATGGCCGATTAATTAGGGCCGATTTCAAGTTTTCATAACAATCGGAAATCTGTATTTTTGGGCGCCGATTAAATTATTATTTTTTTTTTTTTATGTTTTTGTTTACACCTTTATTTAATCTTTATTTAACTAGACAAGTCAGTTAAGAACACATTCTTATTTTCAATGTCGGCCTAGGTGGGTTAACTGCCTCGTTCAGTGGCTGAAAGACAGATTTTCACCTTGTCAGCTCGGGGGATCCAATCTTGCAACCTTACAGTTAACTAGTCCAACGCAATAACGACCTGCCTCTCTCGTTGCACTCCACAAGGAGACTGACTGCCTGTTACGCAAATGCAGTAAACCAAGGTAAGTTGATAGCTAGCATTTAAACATATCTTATAAAAAACAATCAATCATAATCACTAGTTAACTACACATGGTTGATGATATTACTAGATATTATCTAGCATGTCCTGTGTTGCATATAATCTGACTGAGCATACAAGTATCTGACTGAGCAGTGGTAGGCAGAAACAGGCGCGTAAACATTCATTCAAACAGCACTTTCGTGCGTTTTGCCAGCAGCTCTTCGTTGTGCGTCAAGCATTGCGCTGTTTAACTTCAAACCTATCAACTCCCGAGATGAGGCTCGTGTAACCGAAGTGAAATGGCAGGCTAGTTAGCGCGCGCTAATAAGGTTTCAAACTTCACTTGCTCTGAGCCTTGAGGTGGTTGTTTCCCTTGCTCTGCATGGGTAACGCTGCTTCGATGTGGTGGCTGTTGTCGTTGTGTTGCTGGTTCGAGCCTAAGGAGGAGCGAGGAGAGGGACGGAAGCTATACAGTTACACTGGCAATACTAAAGTGCCTATAAGAATATCCAATAGTCAAAGGTTAATGAAATACAAATGGTATAGAGGGAAATAGTCCTATAATAACTACAACCTAAAACTTCTTACCTGGGAATATTGAAGACTCATGTTAAAAGGAACCACCAGCTTTCATATGTTCTCATGTTCTGAGTAAGGAACTGAAACGTTAGCTTTCTTACATAGCACATATTGCACTTTTACGTTCTTCTCCAACACTTTGTTTTTGCATTATTTAAACCAAATTTAACATGTTTCATTATCTACTTGAGGCTAAATTGATTTATTGATGTATTTTATTAAGTTAAAATAAGTGTTAATTCAGTATTGTTGTAATTGTCATCATTACAAATATTTTTTTTTATATAAATCGGGCCGATTAATCGGTATCGGCTTTTTTGGTCCTCCAATAATCGGTATCGGCGTTGAAAAATCATAATCGGTCGACCTCTATTTCACAAGCGTTCTATACACTATTAGTTTGTGTATCTTACAGTCTGCAAACTATCTGATAGTTTATTTTCTTAGCAACCATGCTATTTTGTTTGTTTTTTCACGTTGTTCGTAACTTGTTTTGTACGTAATGTTTCTGCTACCGTCTCTTATGACCGAAAAGAGCTTCTGCACATCAGAACTGCGATTACTCATCTCAGGTTAGACAGAGTTTTTCTTCAATGAGTCGGACGGGAGGGATATACTACAGACACCCGACTGGGGCCAGATCCTCGCTGTAAACTGAGGAAAAAGATCAGGGTGCCTTGGCAGGATCAGGCGACGAGTGGCTAATCTGCCTTTGCCTTCTGTCCTGCTAGCTAACGTTCAATCGCTGGAAGATAAATGGGATGAACTGAAAGCACTTATATCCTACCAACTAAATACTGTAATGGCTTGTGTTTCACCGAGTCGTGGCTGAATGACAACATTAAGAACATACAGCTGGCTGGTTATACACTCTATCGGCAGGATAAAACAGCAGCCTCTGGTAAGACACAGGGCAGGGGCCTATGCATATATGTAAACAACAGCTGGTGCACAATCTCTATAAGGAAGTCTCAAGGTTTTGCTCGCCTGAGGTAGAGTATCTCATGATAAACTGGAGACCACACTATCTACCTAGAGAGTTTTCATCTGTATTTTTTTGTAGTGGTCCACATACCACCTCAGACCGATGCTGAAACTAAAACCGCACTCAATGAGCGATTGCTAGCACAGACTGGAATATGTTCTGGGATTCTTCCAATGGCATTGAGGAGTACACCAAATCAGTCACTGGCTTTATCAATAAGTGCATCGAGGACGTCATCCCCACAGTGACTGTACGTACATACCCCAACCAGAAGCCATGGATTACAGGCAACATTCACACTGAGCTAGAGGTTAGAGCTGCCGCTTTCAAGGAGCGGGACTCTAACCCAGAAGCTTATAAGAAACCCCGCTATGCCCCCGAAGAACCATCAAACAGGAAGCGTCAACACAGGACTAAGATCGAATCATACTACACCGGATCCGATGCTCGTCGGATGTGGTATGGCTTGCAAACTATTACTGACTACAAAGGGAAGCAACAATGAAACACGCATGAGTGTATCAGCTGTTCCGGACGACTGTGTGATCACGCTCTCCGCAGCCGATGTAAGACCTTTTAAAGAGGTCAACATTTAAAAGGCTGCAGGGCCAGACAGATTACTAGGACGTGTATTGCGAGCATGCACTGACCAACTGGCAAGTGTCTTCACTGACATTTTCAACCTCTCCCTGTCTGAGTCTATAATAGCAACATGTTTCAAGCAGACCACCATAGTTCCTGTGCCCAAGAACACCAAGGTAACCTGCCTAAATGACTAGCGGCCCGTAGCACTCACGTCTGAGGCCATGAAGTGCTTTAAAGGCTGGTCATGGCTCACATCAACACCATTATTCCAGAAACCCTAGACCCACTCCAATTTCCATACCGCATCAACAGATCCACAGATGATGCAATCTCTATTGCACTCCACACTGCCTTTTCACATCTGTACAAAAGGAACACCTACGTGAGAATGCTGTTTATTGATTACAGCTCAGTGTTCAACACCATAGTGCCCTCGAAGCTCATCGCTAAGGACCTTGACACTGAACACCTCCCTCTGCAACTGGATCCTGGAATTCCTGACAGGCCACCCCCAGGTGGTAAGGGGAGGTAACAATACATCTGCCACGCTGATCCTAAACACGGGGGCCCCTCCGGGGTGCGTGCTCAGTCCCCTCCTGTTCACTCATGACTGCACGGCCAGGCATGACTCCAACACCATCATTAAGTTTGCTGATGACACAACAGTGGTAATAGGCCTGATCACAGACAATGATGAGACAGCCTATAGGGAGGAGGTCAGATACCTGACTGTGTGGTGCAAGGACAACAACATCTCCCTCAACGTGATCAAGACAAAGGAGATGATTGTGGACTACAGGAAAAGGAGAACCAAACACTCGCCCATTCTCTTCGACGGGGCTGTAGTGGAGCAGGTTGAGAGCTTCAAGTTCCTTGGCCTCCACATCACCAACAAACTAACATGGTCCAACACACCACGACAATCGTGAAGAGGGCACGACAAAATCTACTCCTCCTCAGGAGACTGAAAATATTTGGCATGGGTCCTCAGATCCTCAAAGTTCTACAGCTGAACCATCGAGAGCATCCTGACGCGTTGTGTCACTGCCTGGTATGGCAACTGCTCAGCCTCCGATCGCAAGGCACTACATAATCTAGTGAGTACAGCCCAGTATATCACTTGGGCCAAGCTTCCTGCCATCCAGGACCTCTATACCAGGCAGTGTCAGAGGAAGTCCCTAAAAATTGTCAAAGACTCCAACCACCCTAGTCATAGACTGTTCTCTCTGCTACTGAACGGAAAGTGGTACCGGAGTGCCAAGTTACTTTAATAACTACCTACATGTACATATTACCTCAACACCGGTGCCCCCTCACATTGACTCTCTACCGGTACCACCTGTATATAGCCCCGCTATTGTTATTTACTGCTGCTCTTTAATTATTTGTTATTCTTATATTTTTGTTTTGTTGGTATTGTTTACCTGCATTGTTGGTTAAGGGCTTGTAAGCATTTCGCCTGTTTTATTTGGCGCATGTGACAATTAAAATTTTATTTTAAAATAATTTGTTCTAGCCGCTAATCGCTAGTTGGCTAGCTTGCTAAATGTACTAAGAGTCAGAGCAAACGTAGCTAGCTAATTCTGCCTGGTACCAGTGCTAGTGTAGGCCTAGATACGCATGTTTGAGCAATGTTATCTTATCAGAGAGGAATAGGCGAAGTATGAACATGTTGGCTAGCTAGGTACATGAAGTAAAAAGAACAATGTAAAAGTAGTGTAGCATCTAATTAGTGTCACCTGGAAACACTGAACAACACTTTGGTTCATACCCTGTTAATAATTCCTCCCTGGTTAATTCCTTCGTTGTCATGTCAAAACAACAATCTATTGAAGGTGCTGCCCGCTATATTCCAACTCTACAATTAGAATAATCATTATTTCCATGATTCCAACTAGAGGTTGACCGATTAATAGGAATGGCCGAATAATTAAGGCCGATTTCAAGTTTTCATAACAAACGGAAATCGGTGTTTTTGGACGCCGATTTTGCCAATTTAAAAAAAAAAACATACACTGCTCAAAAAACTAAAGGGAACACTTAAACAACACAATGTAACTCCAAGTCAATCACACTTCTGTGAAATCAAACTGTCCACTTAGGAAGCAACACTGATTGACAGTAAATGTCACATGCTGTTGTGCAAATAGAATAGACAACAGGTGGAAATTATAGGCAATTAGCAAGACACCCCCAATAAAGGAGTGGTTCTGCAGGTGGTGACCACAGACCACTTCTCAGTTAATATGCTTCCTGGCTGATGTTTTGGTCACTTTTGAATGCTGGCGGTGCTTTCACTCTAGTGGTAGCATGAGACGGAGTCTACAACCCACACAAGTGGCTCAGGTAGTGCAGCTCATCCAGGATGGAACATCAATGCGAGCTGTGGCAAGAAGGTTTGCTGTGTCTGTCAGCGTAGTGTCCAGAGCATGGAGGCGCTACCAGGAGACAGTCCAGTACATCAGGAGACGTGGAGGAGGCCATAGGAGGGCAACAACCCAGCAGCAGGACCGCTACCTCCGCCTTTGTGCAAGGAGGAGCACTGCCAGAGCCCTGCAAAATGACCTCCAGCAGGCCACAAATGTGCATTTGTCTGCTCAAATGGTCAGAAACAGACTCCATGAGGGTGGTATGAGGGCCCGACGTCCACAGGTTGGGTTTGTGCTTACAGCCCAACACCGTGCAGGACGTTTGGCATTTGCCAGAGAACACGAAGATTGGCAAATTCGTCACTGGCACCCTGTGCTCTTCACAGATGAAAGTCTGGAGACGCCGTGGAGAACGTTCTGCTGCCTGCAACATCCTCCAGCATGACCGGTTTGGCGGTGGGTCAGTCATGGTGTGGGGTGGCATTTCTTTGGGGGGCTGCACAGCCCTCCATGTGCTCGCTAGAGGTAGCCTGACTGCCATTAGGTACCGAGATGAGATCCTCAGACCCCTTGTGAGACCATATGCTGGTGCAGTTGGCCCTGGGTTCCTCCTAATGCAAGACAATGCTAGACCTCATGTGGCTGGAGTGTGTCAGCAGTTCCTGCAAGAGGAAGGCATTGATGCTATGGACTGGCCCGCCCGTTCCCCAGACCTGAATCCAATTGAGCACATCTGGGACATCATGTCTCGCTCCATCCACCAATGCCACGTTGCACCACAGACTGTCCAGGAGTTGGCGGATGCTTTAGTCCAGGTCTGGGAGGAGATCCCTCAGGAGACCATCCGCCACCTCATCAGGAGCATGCCCGGGCATTGTAGGGAGGTCATACAGGCACGTGGAGGCCACACACACTACTGAGCCTCATTTTGACTTGTTTTAAGGACATTATATCAAAGTTGGATGAGCCTGTAGTGTGGTTTTCCACTTTAATTTTGAGTGTGACTCCAAATCCAGACCTCCATGGGTTGATAAATTTGATTTCTATTGATAATTTTTGTGTGATTTTGTTGTCAGCACATCCAACTATGTAAAGAAAAAAGTATTTAATAAGAATATTTCATTCATTCAGATCTAGGATGTGTTATTTTAGTGTTCCCTTTTTTGAGCAGTATATATATTTTTTTATACCTTTATTTAACTAGGCAAGTCAGTTAAGAACACATTCTTATTTTCAATGATGGCCTAGGAACGGTGGGTTAACTGCCTTGTTCAGGGGCAGAACGACAGATTTTCACCTTGTCTGCTCGGGGGATCCAATCTTGCAACCTTACAGTTAACTAGTCCAATGCTCTAACCACCTGCCACCACTCTTGCACTCCACGAGGAGCCTGCCTGTTACTCGAATGCAGTAGAAGTCACGGTAAGTTGCTAGCTAGCATTTAAACTTATCAATCATAATCACTAGTTATAACTACACATGGTTGATGATATTACAATTTTATCTAGCGTGTCCTGCGTTGCATATAATCGATGCAACGCTGTGGGATGATTTAACAAAAGCGCATTTGCGAAAAAAGCACAATCGTTGGATGACTGTACCTAACCATAAACACCAATGCCTTTCTTAAAATCAATACACAGAAGTATATATTTTTAAACCTGCTTATTTAGCTAAAAGAAATCCAGGTTAGCAGGCAATATTGACCAGGTGAAATTGTGTCGTTTCTCTTGCGTTCGTTGCACGCAGAGTCAGGGTATATGCAACAGTTTGGGCAGCCTGGCTCATTGTGAACTAATTTGCCAGAACTTTACGTAATTATGACATAACATTGAAGGTTGTAACAAGAATATTTAGACTTAGGGATGCCACCCGTTAGATAAAATACCGAAAGGTTCTGTATTTCACTGAAATAATAAATAGTTTCCGGATTCGACCATATTAATGACCAAAGGCTCATATTTCTGTGTGTTATGTTATAATTAAGTCTATGATTTGATAGAGCAGTCTGACTGAGCGATGGTAGGCAGCAGCAGGCTCGTAAGCATTCATTCACACAGCACTTTCGTGCGTTATGCCAGCAGCTCTTCGCAAGCACAGCGCTGTTTATGACTTCAGCCTAATGGCTGGTGTAACCGATGTGAAATGGCTAGCTAGTTAGCGGGGTGCGCGCTAGTAGCGTTTCAAACGTCACTCGCTCTGAGACTTGGAGTAGTTGTTCCCCTTGTTCTGCATGGGCAACGCTGCTTCGAGTGTGGCTGTTGTCAATGTGTTCCTGGTTCGAGCCCAGGTAGGGGCGAGGAGAAGAATGGAAGCTATACTGTTACACTGGCAATACTATAGTGCCTATAAGAACATCCAATAGTCAAAGGTATATGAAATACAAATGGTAATGGAGAGAAATAGTCCTATAAATACTACATGAACTACAACCTAACACCTCTTACCTTGGAATATTGAAGTCTTATGTTAAAAGGAGCCACCAACTTTCATATGTTCTCATGTTCTGAGCAAGGAACTCAATCGTTAGCTTTTTTTTACATGGCACATATTGCACTTTTACTTCTCCGACACTTTGTTTTTGCATTATTTAAACAAATTAAACATGTTTCATTATTTATTTGAGGCTAAATTGATTTTTATTGATGTATTATATTAAGTTAAAATAAGTGTTCATTCAGTATTGTTGTGTTGTAATTGTCATTATTACAAAAAAAATAATAAAAAATAAGTAAAAAATCGGTAGATTAATCGGTATCGGCTTTTTTTGGTCCTCCAATAATTGGTATTGAAAAATCAAAGTCGGTCGTCCTCTAATTTCAACAGTTCACTAATTAACTAAGGCTATATTTCTTTGGCCCGCTGCGTGGCACAGTGTTACAATTTTAATAAAAGTGCATAAATTGATGAATGCAGATTTGAGTTTTTTATGTATGTGTATATATATATATATTTTTGGGGGTTGGGGGGGGGGGGGGGGGGGGTAGATTTAACAGTATAAATGGAGAAAGCCCAATTGTGGAGAAAGCCTAATTGAAATTGCATATACTTTGTGTTGCTACCCTAGGGTCATGAACTACTCATAAAGCAGCAGT
Source organism: Oncorhynchus mykiss (assembly GCF_057628025.1). Lineage (NCBI taxonomy): Eukaryota > Metazoa > Chordata > Actinopteri > Salmoniformes > Salmonidae > Oncorhynchus > Oncorhynchus mykiss. The sequence continues at coordinate 14,720,670 of NC_143049.1, forward strand.
GCTAGCTGTGCCACCAGAGACTGGGTTCGCGCCCAGGCTCTGTTGCAGCCGGCCGTGACCGGGAGGTCCGTCGGGCGACGCACAATTGGCCTAGCGTTGTCCGGGTTGGGGAGGGTTTGGCCGGTAGGGATATCCTTGTCTCATCACGCTCTAGTGACTCCTGTGGCGGGCCGGACGCAGTGCACTCTAACCAGGTCACCAGGTGCACAGTGTTTCCTCCGACACATTGGTGCAGCTGGCTTCAGGGTTGGATGCGTGCTGTGTTAAGAAGCAGTGCGGCTTGGTTGGGTTGTGTTTCGGAGGACGCATGGCTTTCGACCTTCGTCTCTCCCGAGCCCGTACAAGATAGTAACTTTTAACAATTGGATACCACGAAAAGGGGGTTAATTGTTTTGTTGTTTTTATAAAAAAATGCAAGTGTCCACATGACAGTGCAACACAACTCCAAACATGACTGACAAGAAGCTATTCTTCAAGAATCAATATGTACATATCATTCATTTATAAGTCCAAAAATGGATGTAGCAACTGCTGATTGCTCCTCTAAGGGACTATGCATTTTCAATGTTTTGTTCACCTACAATCTAACCACAAAGCTGTTCAAAGTTTATTTGTCATATATACATGGAGTATATAGTACAGTGAAATGTTTACTTGCAGGTTAACCTCTCGACAATGCAAAACAATAGAACAAGTAGCTAAGTGAATAAAGAGAAATAAACACTCAAGTAGTGACAGCCTATATAAAAAAAATATCAGACATGAGCCAAGCATGTTTACATGTAGAATGGAATAGGTTATGATTCATTTAATTTTGTTAGTTCTACCACCTCAACATAGCTCATTTTAAACTGGGTTAAATATTGTCTGTGTGTGTGTGGTAAAGTTCAGCTTCAGTCCACAGGGGGGCACAGTGGCACTGTCGGAAGATACTTTTGGTCATGTAGTGCATGTGGACACCTGCTCATAGAACATCTCATTCCAAAGTCATGGGCATTAATAGGGAGTTGGTCCCCCTTTGCTGCCTGCACTCTTCTGGGAAGGCTTTCCGCTAGATGTTGGAATGTTGCTTGGAGGACTTGCTTCCATTCAGCCACGAGCATTAGTGAGGTCGGGCACTGATGTTGGGTGATTAGGTCTGGCTAGCCGTTTGGCGTTCCAATTCGTCCCAAAGGTATTCGATGGGGTTGAGGTCAGGGCTCTGCAGGCCTGTCAAGTTCTTCCACACCAATCTCACCAAACCATTTCTGTATGGACCTTGCTTTGCTCACAGGGGCATTGTCATGCTGAAACAGGAAAGGGCTTTCTCCAAGCTCTTGTCACAAAGTTGGAAGCATAAAATCGTCTAGAATGTAATTGTATGCTGTAGCGTTAAGATTTCCCTTCACTGGAACTAAGGGGCCTAGCCCGAACCATGAAAAACAGCCCCAGACCATTATTCCTTCTCCACCAATCTTTACAGTTGGCACTATGCAATGGGGCAGGTAGTGTTCTCCTGGCATCCGCCAAACCCAGATTCGTCTGTCAGACTACCAGCAGGTGAAGCGTGATTCATCACTCCAGAGAACGCGTTTCCACTGCTCCGGAATACAATGGCTTTACAACTCTCTAGCTGATGCTTGGTATTGCACATGGTGATCTTACATGCTGAACACACCACCTGTGTTGCGTGTGTTGCAATTTTTTTTTACACATACATGTTATTCAATCATTGCACCCACACTGCTCGCCCATGTCAACAAGCGTCTGAGTAGCCAGGCGCTAAAATAGATCTTGTTTCTGCTAAGCCTGCTTCTCCCTTCTCCTCATTGGTTTTTAGGAGCATATACCCACGTGGGTGATTTGAAAGATGGTCCACACTCCAGTTGTGGTAATGCACCTTTTAAAGCTGTTGCCAACTGCCATATTAAGTCCAAAGAAGAATAAACCTGAAGGATGAGAGATTACTAGAAAACAAACATTTACCCTTCTATCTGTGGATTAATTGTCAGAGTAGAGGACCTTGTGCATTTCAGGTGAAATAACAACCCAATGTTTATATCTCCAGGACAAATTATCTAGCAACAGAAAGCTAACTAGCTAAATTGTCATAAATGTTTAATGCTTTTTGACCTGTCCCCTAAACAAGGCAGTTAACCCACTGTTCCTAGGCCGTCATTGTAAATAAGAATTTGTTCTTAACTGACTTGCCTAGTTAAATAAAGGTTAAAAAAAAAAAAAATACAAATATGGCTGGTTCAGAGTTCGTTTTGATATTTCAACCTGCGTGTCCTGATCGCGTCTGATGTGGGTGAACAAAATCCACATGCTCGCCCGGCCTAGTCAGCATGTTACGCTTGTGTGCGACTGCTCGGCCATGGAAACCCATTTCATGAAGCTCCAGATGAACAGTTCTTGTGCTGACGTTGCTTCCAGAGGCAGTTTGGAACTCTGTATTGAGTGTTGGAACCGAGGACAGACGATGGTGGTCCCATTCTGTGAGCTTGTGTGGTCTACCACTTCGTGGCTGAGCCATTGTTGCTCCTAGATGTTTCCACTTCACAATAACAGCGCTAGTTAGCTGGCTAGTTAATGTAGCCAAAGATTATAGGGTCCCCTAGGAAACACTGAACATCACTTTGGTTCCTACCCTGTCACAATAACGCGTCATTCGTTGTTCAACACTATGCAAAGTGCCCACTGTTATTTACATTACAAGTATAGAATCGGAATAAACATTCTATTTCCATGATTTCAAAAGTTCACCCAAGTGTTTTGATCTAAATCGCAATTGAAACATTTGGTTAAAAATAAAGCCTAATATTTTTGCCCATATCTTGGCAGTGTGGAAATTATCTGAAATGAGTGCAGGAAATGCAGAAATTGATGGAAATACAGGAAATAATTTTAGGTTGAAGTTGAATTGAACAGTATTAACCAATCAAAATGGAGAAAGACCCATTGAAATAGTTTAGAATATATGTGTTGCCACCCTAGAGTCATGCACTACTTATAAAGCAAATGTATAACTTTTATTAGTCAAAACATAAGACCAATTTGAAAAATACCATTATGATATTTTGGCCATATCGCCCAGCCCTACTCTAGCAGGGAGGATATTTGACAAACTGACTTGTTGGAAAGGTGGCATCCTGTGATGGTCCCATGTTGAAATCCACTGAGCTCTTCAGTAAGGCCATTCTACTGCCAATGTTTGTCTATGGAGATTTGCATGGCTGTGTGCTTTATTTTATACACCTGTCAGCAACCGGTGTAGCTGAAATAGCCAAATCCACTCATTTGAAGTGATGTCCATATACTTATAGATATATCATACATATGATAGAGATATCTCTATATCTAAAGGTTCAAGGCTGAATCAAAAACATGTAGGGATGAAGCCCAGGCCTAATGATGCCACTGGCTCTCTTGACTTCACTAAAAGCCCAGTAGGTCAACTCAGGCACACATTCTGTTTAACCATGTCAAATGATCACGATTTGTCGTTAAATCTGGGTCACGTTATGTAGGCAAATGTTAGTTTTGCCGATTTTAGAAATGTATCTTAATAGAGCTGACTATTAACTTCTACCTGTTATAGTCCACAACTTTGTGCCCTGCTGAATGTTTAGATAGTTCCGCAGCCAGTCCACAAGGTGGCGCAGCACCACTCTTACTCTTTGTGGTGCACCCTGCATGGCTATGCATTTCAGGGAGGGTTTAAAGAGCAAGGACAAAAAGCTGCTTCTGTAACACCGTACGGTACTATCACATGTCGGTGAGAATGAAGCAATTATTTATTTTTCCAGTGTGTGAACGAACAGCCAATGGAAAATGACCTCTCCACAAGGCCTAGCCTGCTAGCTGCTACTTCTACAATGTCACCTCCGAATGTAATCTTTATTAGCTGACTCGGGATATGTCAGGTGGAGATGCTGAGAAAGCAAGTAGAGAATTCAAGACGTTTCTTCTTCCTCTGCTGCATCTCTCATAAATGGGCATTATAACTTCAATTATTAGTTGCTCCCTGTCCTGTAGTGATTTTCATGCTTCATCATAAGACTATACTTACGTTTTATGGTATTATGAATGAATATCTCATTGTGGTTAACATGCATGAACTCATGAGGATTTTGGATACATTTTGCCTCTACCGTTTAATGTGCTTACGAGGTAGTTCACTAGATATCAAAGACTGAGCACCAAAGGGACATAACTGACGATATCTGAATTGAAGTAGAGTTTGAAAAACGTATATAAGTGTCACTCCACAATAATTGACAATACAAAATACAGTTAACACACACACATTGTGGACCACTCAAATAGGGTTTTGAAATGCACACAAAAATCTGTCAAACATGGTACAGTATTTCCTTTGGCATCATCTATAAAACTCACCTCAATGCACATGTATGTATAAACAAAGTACAGTAGATGAAAAGATATTTAGGCACTTTAAAAAGAAAGGGTGTTGTTACCTGATGAAATGCCGCACTTTGTTTTAATCTAGACTGTTAAAATGATTGTTTTGGCTGGGCAGCTGATGAAAAATACATTCCCTAATGTCATTGTATAACCCACAGTAAAGCAAGGCATGGGCTTCCAATACATTTGATTTATCATTTTATTTAACATGGCAAGTCAGTTAAGAACAAAATCTTATTTACAATGACGGCTTACCAAAAGGCGAAAGGCCTCCTGTGGGGACAGGGGTTGGGTTAAAAATACATTTTTAATAAAAAATATATGACAAAACACACTTCACGACAAGAGAGACAACACTACATAAAGAGAGACCTAAGACGACAACACATGGTAGCAGCACAAAACAGGGTACACTCATTATTGGGCACAGACAACCGCACAAGAGGTTAGTGACAACAATACATCACGCAAAGCAGCCACAACTGTCAGTAAGAGTGTTCCATGATTGAGTCTTTGAATGAAGAGATTGAGATTAAACTGTCCAGTTTGAGTGTTTGTTGCAGCTCGTTCCAGTCGCTAGCAGCAGCGAACTGAAAAGACAAGCGACCCAGGGATGTGTGTGCTTTGGGGACTTTTAACATAACGTGACTGGCAGAATGGGTGTTGTATGTGGAGGATGAGGGCTGCAGTAGATATCTCAGATAAGGGGGAGTGAGGCCTAAGAGGATTTTATAAATAAGCATCAACCACTGGGTCTTGCGACAGGTATACAGAGATGACCAGTTTACAGAGGAGTACAGAATGCATTGATGTGTCGTATAAGGAGCATTGGTGGCAAATCTGATGGCCGAATGGTAAAGAACATCTAGCCGCTCGAGAGCACCCTTACCTGCCGATCTATTAATTACGTCTCCGTAATCTGGCATGGGTAGGATGGTCATGTGAATCAGGGTTAGTTTGGCACCTGGGGTGAAAGAGGAGAGATTACGATAGAGGAAACCAAGTCTAGATTTAACTTTAGCCTGCGGCTTTGATATGTGCTGTGAGGACAGTGTACTGTCTAGCCATACTCCCAAGTACTTGTATGAGATGACTACCTCAAGCTCTAAACCCCAAGAGGTAGTAATCACACCTGTGGGAGAGGGGCATTCTTCTTACCAATCCACATTACTTTTGTTTTGGCGGTGTTCAGAACAAGGTTAAGGGTAGAGAACATCTTGTTGCACACCCTAAGAAAGCTTTATTGTAGAGCGTTTAACACAAAATCTGGGGAGGGGCCAGCTGAGTATAAGACTGTATCATCTGCATATAAATGGATGAGAGAGCTTCCTACTGCCTGTTCTATGTTGTTAATGTAAATTGAGAAGAGCGTGGGGCGTAAGTTTGAGCCTTGGTGTACACCCTTGGTGACAGGCAGTGGCTGAGACAGCAGATGTTCTAACTTTATACACTGCACTCTTTGAGAGAGGTAGTTAGCAAACCAGGTCAAAGACCCCTAAGAAACACCAATACTCCTTAGCCGGCACACAAGAATGGAATGTTCTACCGTATCAAAAGCTTGGGCCAAGTCAACATTGCTTAGAATCAAGGGCAATGGTGACATCATTGAGGACCTTTAAGGTTGCAGTGACACATCCATAACCTGAGTGTAGACCAGATTGCATACCAGAGAGAAAGCCAGTCAGTTTATTATTGACATGTTTTTCCAACACTTTTGATAAAAAGGGCCGAATAGAAATAGGCCTTTTAATAGTTAGGATCAGCTTGTTCTCCCCACCTTTTAAATAAAGGATGAACCGTGGCTGCCTTCCAAACAATGGGAACCTCCCCGGAGAGGAGATACAGGCTTGGCGATTTATAGGGGCAGCAACCTTAAAGAAGACAGGGAGAAACTTTGTAGTAGGGCAGTGGAAAAAGAGGTCAGTGTAATTGAGAGTCAGAATCCCAAGTGTGGGAACCGTCTGTCCCACGGTTGGGTAAACAAGAAAGTTCATAGTCAACAAAGCATGCAGGAGTTATGAGGCAAAATGCACAGGGAAAAAAAATATAACGACTTGGGGCTAGCCATTGTAAGTTCAGAGTCACTCGCCCCAACAGTGTCTGTGTGCTTGGCAGAGAGGGGGGAGTGTGGTGGGGGTACCTGTACCAGACAGGGGGAGACAACCAGGGAAGACGGTGAACAGATCACCAGGTGGAATCCAAGCAGCAGCGCAGCAGGCAACGGGAGTAGGTGTCACACCCACTTGGGAGAAGCTTTTATTACAGTAGATGATCTCTGAACAGCAGGAGGGGGGCTTCAAGGCCTCCGGATTTGGGTGGGGTAGCCTGCGATTTGTTGGGCTCAAAGGCTTCGACATTTGAAGTTGTATTTGGTCTGTCTCAGTTCCAGGTTGGATGGTGTATTAATCATTCCAGGTCATTTTTTCCAAAATTAGGTTGTAGTTTTGTAGTTTAGACCTGGAGTGAAGGTTATGCTGTGGAGGGTAGCATCCTGTATTTGTCCCTGCCGAAGAATCCAAGTTGATCTATCTTTTTGTAAAAAAAACATGTTGAATAATGTGAGCTCACATGCAGCTGTGTCTCTCTCTTTCTCTCTCTCCCTCCACTTCTACAGTTAAAATGGATGCATAGTTACAAAAGGTACAGACACATTTATCTAGAGGAATGTTTGTGTATCGACCAGTCTCAATAGTGAAAGGGACCACTCCACATCAACATTTAGCAAAAGAGCTTTGATATTGCTTGGATAAATCTCTATGCACATATGGTTCTGTCCCAAAAGTGCATTTAAAAAGGATTGTTTCTTCCGGGTATTGACCAGTTGAATAGCATGCCTATGCATTTCTCTGCGTAGTTTCCATCTGTAACTACATGGATCATTCCTTCTGGGTCTATCCACAGACTGACATCCCCTGCTATCTTCTAATCTTACACCTCTCAACATTGTCTCCCTCTCTCTCTCAATTCCCTAGAGTTAGCCTGTCTTCATATGACGATGGTGTGAAGTGGCCCCAAGGGAAGAAGAAGAACACAATCCCTCAGGTGTCCTCTTCATCTTTCCATGCCACATTAAGACAACAACCCAGCGCTCCACTTGTGGAAAGAAGAGTTTTGCACCTGCTTTTTGTTCTACGGTTTCTTTTTCGCCATGGGGGGTGCGGTGAGTGCCGGGGAGGACAACGATGATCTGATTGACAACCTGAAGGAGGCACAGTACATCCGTTCGGGCTACGTGGAGCAGGCCTTCAGGGCCATCGACCGCGGGGACTACTACCTGGTTGGCTGCAGGTACTACAGTACCCATAATGCTCTGCACAGCATATTCAGTTTTGTCTTGGGGGAGAATCCTAACTTGCATTGATGTACATTGAAGAATTGAGTGGAAGTTACGATTTGCCTCTTAGTAAAGATGTTCCTGAAGCTAACACTTTATCAATACTGCAGGGACAATGCCTACAAGGACCTGGCTTGGAAGCATGGCAACATTCACCTGTCTGCCCCCTGTATCTACTCTGAGGTGATGGAGGCGCTGAAGCTGCAGCAGGGACTGTCCTTCCTCAACCTGGGCAGTGGGACTGGGTACCTCAGCACCATGGTGGGACTCATCATAGGTAATGATGCTGCTGTCCCCCCCCCCCCCCCCCCCCCCAAATTTAACCTATGCTTTCAGGGAAATCTTGATTTGATTATTATATAGTGATGATATACATTGATGCTCTAGCCCTAATGAGTTAACCTATGCTTAAATAACACACATGAACAGCATATGAAGTCAACCACAGACTCACATCTTCTTTCATAAATGATATGTAATTACTGATAATGACATTTAAAAATGCTGATTATTATTATTATTTTTTTTTTTTTAATGTGTAGGTCCATTTGGAGTGAACCATGGAGTTGAGCTCCACAGGGATGTGGTGGATTACGCCAAGGAGAAACTGGATAACTTCATCAAGAATAATGACAGCTTTGATAAGTGAGTTGGATGCTTAATCAAAGTGTTACAAATGTTATGTAGCGTGTAATGGTGCATGCAGTGAAACTCTAGTTAAATAACTAGCTGCAGTTCAGTTAGTATTTATGTGCCTGCCAATTCCCAAACATGGAAATTGCCGCCTTAAGATTGTGTCTTGCAAATGGAATGCATTTGAAAGTGTTCAAATCTGTTTGTTTATTTTTACACTTCTTCTCAGACTGATAGAAAAACGAGTTGGCTTACTTGTATTACTTTTTTGTTTTGTTTTTGTCAGGTTTGAGTTCTGTGAACCCATCTTCACAGTGGGCAACTGTCTGGAGATCTCGTCAGACAGTCGCCAATACGACCGTATCTACTGTGGTGCGGGGGTGCAGAAGGATCATGAAAATTACATGAAGATCCTGCTCAAAGTGGGGGGTATTCTAGTGATGCCTATAGAAGATCAGGTAAGCGGTAGAGAACGCCTCTGAATATTGCAGATGCTGATGATGATGATGATGATGCCGCCCCCATCGGGAATCACTTCATCTGCATCCGAAATGGCAACCTATTCGCTGTAGTGTACTATTTTTGGCCCTGTTCAAAAGAAGTGCACTATTTGGACTAGTGTGCCGTTTCGGACGCAGATGAAGTGAAATCGCCGTGGCCTGCAATGACCAATGATGTTATGATTCCCAACTATCGTTATTGTGCATCAGAAGCCCCTGAACGGGGACTTTCACCATCAGTCTTCTCTATTTTGTCCTCCACGAAATTGGTAAATAGCAACAACACTTGAAAAATAATGACGTTGTGTGGCACTCAAGCAGGGAAGGGAACCCAAAACGTGTTTTTAAGGGCTTGCAGAAGCCCACACAGTCCTCCATCCTGTGAATTGAAAAGTCAAGCTGCTTATGTTGTTTTTCTGAAAACGGCTGAAACTCCTACGTTGCCAGGTTGGTTTGGTGGTTCAATAAGGAGATACAAGGTTTTGATGAGGAGAAATTGAGGCCAAAGGGCTGTGGCAGCTTAAGAAGCTTAGGTCCACCACAGTTCCTCTGGATCAACGCCTCTACATCACGGCCAAAACCAGCTTTTTGTCAATTAGACATTTGATTTGAAAGCACCAATGTCCCTTTCTGGTGTGGAACTAAAAATGCATATAATACATGTGATGTTGTCCCTCTGTTGTCATGGTTATCGACTGTGTTGTTATCATGGCTGGTATAAGTTCCCCATTAGCTAGTGGAATGGTGGTGTTATTGTGGTTGGTATAACTTCTCTGTTGTCTCAATGGACTGATGCTGTTGTTATCGTGGTCGCTATACAGTAACTGTCACTCTTTTGTCTCTTGTTGCAGCTGACCCAGATCACCAGGACTGGTCAGTGTTCCTGGGAGAGTAAGAATATCCTGGCTGTGTCGTTCGCTCCTCTGGTCCAGCAGAACAGAGCTGATGGAAGCAAGCCTGATGCAGTAGAACTGCGTGAGTCCTCTACTCTATCCCCTGTTCTCTACTCTAACCCCCGGGTCTTATTCACTAGGCACCAAAAGGAAAATAACTGAAACGGGGACAGAGTACCTGAATTCGCCCCCCCCCCCCCCCCCCCCCCCCAAAAAATACTTGTTTTCATTTTCCCTTTGCCACATTTTGCTACGGTGTGCATTAGTGAATATGAACCTGTTATTTTCTGTTCTGTTCTCTGTGAAAAGCCACATTAGAACAATTCCCCCTTTGTTTAGTTTTTCTATCTTTTGAAGTGTAAAGTAATTTATTTAAAGTTAAAAGATGGATGTTTCAAAAAAGAAATTAATTAATAATAATAATAATATCTTTGCTTTGACTCTAGAGGCCTCACTGCCCTGCAGGTTGGATACATAATACTACAAATTTCAAGCACTAATGGATTTTTCCATTACTTATTTTTCTGTAAATGAAGATGAAGTTTGTGCATTGATGTGTATTATTGATGTTTATATTCATTTTTTTTGTGTTTGTTGTTGTGAATGCAGGGCTCTTTTGAGAACGAGACTTTGGTCTCACCATGATTCCCTGTCGAAATAAAGGTTAAATAAGTATTGTCCCCAAATGACCAGACAATATCTGGAGCTCTTGTGTGCTGAATCGTAATAGAGAATTATATTTTGGTTAATGTGATTTGACCTGCCATCTTTTCCCCTCGTCTCCTCAGCCCCGGTGACGGTCAGGAGTCTTCAGGACCTGTCTCGCATCTACATCCGCCGCACCCTCCGAGATCTGACCAACGAGGAGAGCCCTGACAAAGGCCTGGTGCAGAGGGCGCCCCAGAAACGCAAGCGCAGGCGTTGCCGGCGGCGACGTATTAACACTTACGTCTTTGTGGGCAACCAGCTGATCCCCCAAGCCGTGGAGAGCGAGGAGGACGAACGGATCGAGGAGGAGCAGCACAAGGAGGTGCAGGAGAAGGAGGAGGAGAGAGACATTGGCAGCATTGAGATACTGAAGGCAGTAAATGTACTGCGAGATAAAATCATGACTTTACCTCTGCCTGAATCGCTGAAGGCCTATCTGTTACACTACCGAGACAAATGACTGATGGCTCAACCTGCTGGCATCCATTCTAATGGATGCAATGCCTGCTGAGATGCTTTTCCTCACTTTCCTGTGTTCTTTTTTTCAGTGCAGAATGATGTAGCATTATTTTTAATTTCTCTTAAAGGTGAACCTGGAATGGAGACCGAGAGACTTCCTGCTTGTCTTGGATACTATGATCTGTTTTTTTTATGTTGTCTATTGTTTTTGATTTTTGGATTTGTATATCAAAGCTTTATTTAAAAGCCTACTGAACGTTTTTCAAAGATTATATTTTGAGGATGTAGATTTTATCACATGTTAATATTCCAGCAAATTGTCACTAAATAAAATTGTATAAAATAAAAAATGCTAACTATATTTGTTAAGAATATGATAATGAAAATATCCATAATTTTACTGCAACTTTTTCTAGAAGCTTTAAAGAACTTATTACGGAATAAAGATGTACAATTACTGAATGGAAGAACCAGTGACAAATGCATGTACACCTCATATTATTTGAATCAAAGACTATTATGGAACATTTTATGAAACATTTTTTCTCATGAATCTTTGAAGGGGCAATTCTTTCATTGTTCTTTCCTCACACTGTTATGTTTGAGTAGAGTGATTTTTTTTTTAATGCTGCGTGATGACGAGAGATCAGTGGGACTCGGACTAGATTGCTTTGTGATTTCACCTAGAGGGCATTCGTAAATCTATCAGAAGTGTTACTTTTAGAATGGTTATATCCTCATATTTTATCTCACTTTGCTCTTAAGTAACATACATTAGGCTTTTATATGACTAGGCATTTTCATTTGGTGATACATTTTTATAGCCTTGAGTGATTTGTCCGGCAGACTTCTTTCCCCATATTTTTTTGCTGACTTGCAGAAGGGTTTATAATCATCATGCCAGCGGTTAGGCTACTGGGAAATCTAATTAATGAACATTTCTCTAATGGTGAATGAAAATGGCCTTCTCATAAATGTCTTGATCCGAGAATCTATTTTTCCCCCCGGCACAGCATCTCTAGTTCTTTATCATGACCTTTAGCACTTACAGTACTTCAGAACAAACAAGAACCCGCTTTGAACTCACAGGGGTATATGAGTCATATAATAATATTGTGCGGTGATAAGTGGTATGGATTCTCTTAAAGGTCATGTTTGTCATCTTTGGCCCACAAGACATCCACTCATGATCATTTGGAGGTGATGTCCAACATGATCAAAGGTGTACTATTACTTTCTATATTAAAAGAGGTGGTGTGTTTTTAAACCACAAAGAATGACCCGAGGCGGGTCATGGCACAAAAACCCACAGTACGTTCTTTGTACTGCATTTTCTATTTGCAGCAGTGCAAAATCACAACGATGGGAGATTTTTGTCATCCTTTCTCTGTACTGTTGGTGTATTCAACATAGCAAGCACCTTTTATTCTGTTGTCCTAAATCATGAAAAGAGAGTTGTCATCCTTGGGTTGATGTATGTGTTTTTACTGTGGACTGGATCAAATGACAAGACACATGGTATTTGAGTCAGGTAGCTGTACGTGTATCAATTACCATTTTATTGTGAGACTCCCAGTTTAAGAGATGGCTTTTAAAATGCCAAAACACCCCATCACATCCGCTCCTTCTCAAGTGATTCTTGTTTTATGGCAAAGTAAAAAGGGGACATTCTGACCACAGTGGCGTGCGTCTAAGAATGATTGGGTGCTTCTACAGTGCATTCCAGAAATGCTTGAAAAAGAATAGCATGCTCAATACCCATTGGTAGATGTCACGTTTGTATTAATATTTGACAGTTGTGTCACATTACTTGGAAATTCCTGATTGATCTGGCTTTGAAAGCATTTTTTATATTTCAATAGCTGAAATGATAGTTGTTGATTTATTATTGAGGTGAAATGTTGTATGAACATGACAACAGTACAGTAGCTGGTTATGATACGTTTGGTTATAAAATCATTTGGATTAGGTTTGCTTTGTTTGTTGTTGTAGCGCCTTCTTGCTGTCACAAGGCACTGCGGAGTCTTCTTGTATGTAGATCCAAACTCCACTTGTGTTAGTTCTATGGCTAAACAGGCATGTGCTCAAAGCCTTCCATCTTGTTCTGGTGTAGTGTATACTATTTGGGTTTAACATGGGGTTAGTTGATTTCTATATATTGGTTATTGTATTTTGTGAAGATCCTGTAGACCTTTTTCCATCATGACCTGAGCAGTGTTCGTATTGCCAGGAAAACATTTGAATTGTAAGCAATAATACATAAATGACTTTAACTACAAAAAAAGAGGAAGCAGCAGAACCGTATGGCTCTGATTGGCAAAAACAACACATTTTTTATAGTCATCCTTTTGAAAAATCAAATCTCTGAAAAATGCAGAGATGCTAAATTATGTACACATGAAACTGTTGAAATCATTATTTACAATTGGTAAAACGGCAAAGTTATGGTTGGACATAGTTCAGGAGTCATATTACCCCCATGTACCAGAGGTGATGCGTTATCATATGTACAGTAATACTTGATAGGATTGTTTGGTTCCCCAAATGGTCCCCACAGTAAAGACCCAATTCCAAGCCTATGTTTTGGTCTTGCCCTCAATCTATTTGTAGTAAGGCAGAACTATTGTTCTGTTTTTTTTCTCCTTATCAGGCTCTTGTTGATATCTCAAAGTGTGATTGATGGCAGTTCATTGTTGAAATGGTGTCAGTTGTTCCCTCTGTACATGTTTCGGCATACACAAAATAAAGGTCACAGACTTCATATTTTGCCTCTGTTTAAATCATTAATGCCTTCCCACTGTCATCGAGTCCCACAGCTACTTCTGTAGCGCCATGCTTTTCTCACCCTAAGTATTTCAGTTTCAATTCTTCCTCTTTGCCAAGGACTCAGTGAGTCGGGGTTTAATCTTTGTCTAATTTCTGTCTACAGAAGTAGCATAGCAACAGCCTTAACCCAGCACTAGCCCAGCACTGACTGTAACCCAAAAAATAGTCAATTGTGGTCATAAAATACATTATTCACAGGTATGTGGCTTTACATCTTTGACTTTACTGTCAAACAATGTGTCTATTAGCTCAAGTTAGGATCAAAATGTTATTCACATGTCGGCCACATGTCATAAAATGTTTTATTTATAAAAACATTTAATCAATCTCTTGTTTTGAAGTGTTCCAAGCCAAAGGGTATGTGAAAGAGATAAGTTACGACGCCGAACTGCAGTCAGGTCAAGACCCTGGTGAAGACGACGAGCACGCAGATGAGCTTCCCTGAGACGGTTTGTGACAGTTTGCGCAGAAATACTTTGCAAACCCACAGTTTCATCAGCTATCCGGGTGGCTGGTCTCAAACGATCCCGCAGGTGAAGAAGCTAGATGTGGAGGTCCTGGGCTGGTGTGGTTACGCGTGGTTACACGTGGTCTGCGGTTGTGAGGCCGGTTGGACGTACTGCCAAATTCTCTAAAACAACGTTGGAGGCAACTTATGGTAGAGAAATTAACATTAGATTTTCTTGCAACATCTCTGGTGGACATTCCTGCAGTCAGCATGCCAATTGCACGCTCCCTCAAAACTTGAGACATCTGTGGCATTGTGTTGAGTGACAAAACTTCACATTTTAGAGTGGCCTTTTATTGTCCCCAGCACAAGGTGCACCTGTGTAATGATCATGCTGTTTAATCAGCTTCTTGATATGCCACACCTGTCAGGTGGATGGATTATCTTTGTCAAAGGAGAAATGTTCACTAACAGGGATGTAAACAAATGTGTGCACAAAATTTGAAAGAAATACACTTTTTTGCGCATATGGAACATTACTGGGATCTTTTATTTCAGCTCATGAAACATGTTACCAACACTACATGTTCAGTATATTATAGAAAATATATATTCAAAATTCACCATGGGTCATCATCATTGGTCACTTGGTAAACAGAGCATAAAGGTGCCAACTATTTAGTCTCTGTTGAAGACATCCAATTAATAAATGTCTTAATCCTTTCAAGTAATATTATACATAGTCCTTACTTTCTTTTTATTCATTTGGATGTCAACCTTTATTTACATCTTAAAGAAAGATAACGAAAGAAAAACATTACAGAAAGGGTTTATTCAGTTTTTGCAGGTTGTACTAAGAGTAATATCTTCCAGTGAGTATAGGTAAAGACATTTTCACACAACCACATGTTCTGAATCTGGCTGACTGTGTTGGCTGTAGCTAGCACTTAGTCTGAATCCTTCTCAGTGATTCAATTGACTTAATGATTGTGAATCCGCCCTTAAAACGAGTCCTGACCAGGTTGGGTGTGTTAGAGATTACTCTTCGCTGAATGCCTTGATTAAAAAACACCTCTCGGCTGCCCCTCATCCTGACAGACTCACCATAGCAGCGCTCATCCCTTTCCTCTCCTCCACATCATTAAAAAAGCTGTGCTTACATCCAAAACCTGAGCCATTTCTTCTCTGCAATTCTCCATTCATTTCTGTTCTGTTGAAAGGGAACTTGTATATAATTTGACATGATTGTGATTTATAGCATATCGGAACTACCTCAGGGGCAACAAAAATAATCTATATGACAAGAACACAGAATTAAAAGGTGCCATAGGGTTGATTAGTGTATACATGTGTGTATAATCCATAATGCGCACACATTTCACCGTTTATTTGTTGAATTAAAAGGATGTTTTCAGATAAATCAAATAACATAGACTGGAGAAAACTAAGTGCTTTCAACTTCACCATACAACCGCACAATAAAAAATATTAAGTTATGTAACACTGTAGTTTTACATTCCCATCTTTTCAATAATCATGAATCTAATAATTATTCATGATTATTAGGAAATCAATCGGTTTAAGTGATGAAAAAAATTACTAACATTTCTGTATGACTAATTAACACTTCCCGTGATAAATGTTGGCAATATTAACTTAGTGACTGTCCTTAAAATTGCTATAATAATCAGAATTCAAATTGTCTTGAAATCTTTTTTTGTCAGGAAGAAGATAACAATTTGTTCATAGTCCTCACCTTCAAGAAAATGACACAATATTGTAGAAAACAGTTGGAAATAAGATTGTGGAAATAAGATTGCGTTATCAGCAGTGTGAACAACACGTGTGAATCATTGTGAATTATGTCCGAGGTCCTACCCAAAGACAAAAAAACTCAATTGAGAATTGTTTTGTCATCCATTCTCCATTCATTGGTTCTGCGTTCACTCCCCCGTATTAGAAAGTCATTTGAAGTACAGTGCAATGTACAGGTCCTAAAGTGCACACAGTTATCATCCCTTTCTCTGATAAAATATAAAATGTGTCTTTCTTGGAAGAAAAGAAAGAGGTCTGCCAATAATAGTTCCATTTACATGTGGGATTCACATGTCTTTGTTCGCTGGATGACCGTAGAACATACTCGTTTGTTTCGTCTCCTCCTTCTCTCTGGTCCACCATGTAGTGAAAGTGCAGTGTCAAGAGGGAGTGCTCAGGGGAAGGGAAGGAGAGGGGGTGTACAGGCTTTGTCAGGTAGAGTATTTGATTTGGGATGTCTGTGTGTTACAGGAGACACTGGTGAGAGTGGGAACCCACCCCCCCCGTGGTCGTCGCAGCACCTTGGCTCTCCAGAAACATTGGATCCAGGCAAGCAACTTTGGCAGCGAAGAACGCATGGATACAGTGAAGCACGGCAAAGAGGTTTGAAAATTCCAGCTCCTGGGAAACAAAAGATAGACAGTAAGTATTTCATTGTTTTGGTATAATAATACAAAAAAAATTGTATGAATGCACAATACAGTACATCGTTGTTCACATTGGTATCAGGTGATAATGGCTAGGAAAACATGATACAAATATGATATCTGTATTGGCTGATTTCACAGAGAGGATTTTACAGAGTCAGGGAGGTTTGTTACCTTGGCTTCAATAGCTTTATTGTCCTGATTTTGGAACAGAAATTTGATCTTGCTCTTCCCATCATCAGAGGACCCTTTCAGTTGGGAAAACTTATATCTCCATAGCACTGCCTATATAGGGGAAGGAAGTAAATGTGGTTGGACTTGGTTTATAAAGAAGCTTATCTTCTCCAACTAAGATGGAGTCAAGCGTTACGGTAAACTAGCTGTTTATCTATCTATTTGATCCTGATTAGTCCTCTTAAATTAGCTACCTATACTTATCATATAACTGAATTGCAAAGCTAAATGGTTCCCATAATGTTTTTCCACCTAACATTTGAAAATGTACCAGACAGTGCACTTATAAGTCATAACCTCAGCAGGAAACACAGTGTGGATTGTAGAGACACCTGGAAGATGACATCCTGTTGTGAATGACGATTGGAATCTACCACAGAGTGACGATAAACTTCCTCCTAATTGTCAATCATTTTGTTTGGCCTGTCTAGAGAACGTGAAAGCGTCCACGCCACCTTGTTCTAAACCAGTAGCCTGACTTTTCAACATTGGGTAGGTCGGTTTTAATGTGTGTCAATAGAGATCGAGCTCTCCCTCTGTAGCACTGTCTGTCTTTTGAATAGAATGTATGTTTGAGTCAAATATGCTAATTCATTTATTCACATTCCATACAAAACAAGATATACATGTACAAAACACAATAGGAAGCAACAATCTTCCCCCTAGGGGCTCCACACAGATCTGAATCCTGTGAGTACAGAACAAGGCCGGTCTCCTATCTGATTCAATTATTAAACATTCCCCACCATGTGTATAGTTTTACAATTGCCGTTTAAATACGAATTGTAATTTCATGCTTGTTTTGATAAACAATACCCTGCCTAGCAGCAGTAGCCTAGGCTACCGCAAGACTCTCTGGGGAGAGAAAAATAATATGCCTCGCTGTGTAGGAATTAGGCCAAGAAACACAGAGAACAACATAGCTGTCGATGTGTCCTGTTTGTCCACATTATGTATTCTAGTGGAGTAGTTCTGGTGGCTCTCAGACTTGGTAAATGTCCAAAGTTGATGTACCAGCAATGTAACTTACCTTTGAAGCAGCATCGAAGCAGACAAAGCCCATACTGAAGTCTACGGTCAGTCCCATCAGGTGGCTCTCCATGATGCAAGCGTATGTTTTACACTGTGGAGGGGAAACAACGCAAGACGCTAGTCACTAGAGGCATATATAATAGACAGCATAATCTTCCACAGCTAAACGCACATAAATCAGTTGTTGTGAGAGGATGAGAAGGCTTGGCCTGTATAGTAGAGTATGCCACTGGTTCTCTTTATCACTTATCGGTTTATCTCCTACCATTGTTTAAGCAGGATGAGCCCTCCAACATAGCTCTGCCTCACTCCCCACCCCTACCTAAAAGAGTTTGGTTTTGATTGGTTTCAAGTGACAATTTTGATGACAGAGAGCTTGGATGTTGCTTTGGGGGGCATTGAAACCTGCCTGGAAATTGATTTATGAAAAAGTTCTGCCTCTCATCTATTGTGTACCTGTATTCTCTCCACCTCCAGGAAGGTAGCCATCTGAAAGGCCTTCTCCCAGATGAGCAGCTCACACTCCAGCTCTACGCTGTAGAACATGTCCTCCCCACACTCCGTTTGGACACTGAAGCAGTGCTTCCGCTTGTCCAAGAGGTCACTGTCCTGAGAGAACCATGTTAGTCATGCCTGTGTTCAATGCCAGTCACACATGGGTTCAATTGGTATTTGTTTTCTTTTAAATGCTTTGAGTGGTTTCATTGAGCCTGCCTGGAATGCCAGATGGGCGGGGTTTCTGCATTTGGGACAATTCTATTGGTTCCGATGCTCCTGACAAGCTCAATCATAATCAAGTACAGTATTTTAAATGTTTCAAATATTATTTGAACCCATGTCTTGATATCATGCTGATAATGTGCATAATGTGCACTCATACAGTGGTTTGCAAAAGTATTCACCCCCTTGGCATTTTTCCTATTTTGTTGCCTTACAACCTGGAATTATTATTATTTATTTATTTATTTATTTTGGGGGGGGGGGTGTTGTACCATTTGATTTACACTACATGCCTACCACTTTGAAGATCCAAAATATTTTTGGGATGTTGGATGGGTTCCGCTGGTGTACAGAAATCTTTAAGTCATACCACAGATTCTCAATTGGATTGAGGTCTGGGATTTGACTAGGCCATTCCAAGACATTTAAATGTTTCTCCTTAAACCACTCAAGTGTTCCTTTAGCAGTATGCTTAGGGTTATTGTCCTGCTGGAAGGTGAACTTCCCTCCCAGTCTCATATCTCTGGAAGACTGAAACAGGTTTCCCTCAAGAATTTCCCTGTATTTAGCGCCATCCATCATTCCTTCAATTCTGACCAGTTTCCCACCCAGACCCTGCCGATGTAAAACATCCCCACAGCATGATGCTGCCACCACAATGCTTCACTGGGGGGGATGATGTTCTCGAGGTGATGGGAGGTGTTGAGTTTGCACCAGACATTTTCCTTGATGGCCAAAAAGGTCAATTTTAGTCTCATCTGACCAGAGTACCTTCTTCCATATGTTTGGGGAGTCTCCCACATGCCTTTTGGTGAACATCAAATGTTTTAGCTTATTTCTTTCTTTAAGCAATGCTTTTTTTCTGGCCACTCTTCCGTAAAGCCCAGCACTGTGGAGTGCACGGCTTAAAGGGGTCCTATGGACAGATACTCCAATCTACGCTGTGGAGCTTTGCAGCTCATTTAGAGTTATCTTTGGTCTCTTTGTTGCCTCTCTGATTAATTCACTCCTTGCCTGGTCTGTGAGTTTTGGTAGGCGGCCCTCTCTTGGCAGGTTTGTTGTGGTGCCATATTCTTTCCATTTTTAAATAATGGATTTAATGATGCTCCGTGGGATGTTCAAAGTTTCTGATATTTTTTTTTATAACCCAACCCTGATCTGTACTTCTCCAAAACTTTGTCCCTGACCTGTTTGGAGAGCTCATTTGGTCTTCACGGTGCCACTTGCTTGGTGGTGTTGCAGACTCTGGGGCCTTTCAGAACAGGTGTATATATCCTGAGATCATGTGACACTTAGATTGCATACAGGTGGACTTTATTTAACTAATTATGTGACTTCTGAAGGGGCTTATTTAAGGGCTTCATAGCAAAGGGGGTGAATACACATGCAGGCACCACTTTTCAGTTTTTCATTTTTTATATATTTTTTTATATATATTATATATTATATTATATATATATTTTTAAAATTTCACCTCACCAATTTGGACTACTTTTGTGCATGTCCATTAAATGCAATCCAAATGAAAAAGCTATTTAAATTACAGGTTGTAATGCAACAAAATAGGAACAATATCAAGGGGGATGAATACTTTTGAAGGCACTGTATACTGTACTGTATGCAGATAAGAAACCCAGTGATACCCTAAGAGGATGTGACAGACATTGGCTGGAATTCAATCAACATGCATTTTAGGATTTCAGAAAATCTGTTTCACATGTTGAGAAATGCTGTATCACATTTGTAATTCAATGTGTTATCGGCGGACGGACATAGCTGACAATACATATAGAAATAACCAGTTATGTGCACGGCGCAAATGACCAGCTCACTCAGTATGTGACGACGAACCTGGCTGAGTGAGAAATGAATAAGCGGAGCTGCTGTTGCTGCTGTGAGGATTTCAAAATCAAGTGTCAACTCCCTCGTCCCAGCCGAGACATGCTGCTGTGCATACCAAACGCACTCGTGAAAGAGCATTGCAGAAAATTTCAATGATACCAGCCAGAGTTTCAGAAAGTATAACTGTTTCCAATAGCAGCATTTTGAGTTTTACTGTTTTGCACTGTCATATGAAAGCGAAACCAGTGGTCAAGAAATTGATCAACTCTAGCCTTGCAAAGACGCAATGTGCGTAGAAATTGTGCAATATCCACACATTCTACGTCACAACTCTTTCCATTAAAATGACAAAGGACACATAGCACAGATCTCTTCTCTTTTTTCATGTCATCTTTCAAACACAGACCCTGACATTTGCTACTCAGCACTTTCTAAATACAGTACCTCAGGCGTAAAAGTTGTTGACATACCTTTAAAACTTTACACATGATCTCATACACAGTGTAGCTTTTCTCTGCCCTCGTCCAGTCCCATGTAGTCACCTGCAACATTACACATTAAATACCCTTTAGTCATATATTCAGATGGGTCCCTTCGAAATCTTTTTGAAGTGTAATTACATTGGTCTGTTTCAGTTTCCTTCACTTTAATCTTTTATGTCCTACTTGCACACTCTGTGTTCCCATTTTCACACTTGTTACGGGTTTGATTTTTCTCTCCACTTCGATGTTGGTTAGCATGTTAGCACGATAGCTGAGGTGCGCACTGATAGGAGTCACCTCGTTAGCCACCTGTGCTGGACCAGCTGGTTTTTAAGAGCTGCTGACCCAGTGCATCAGGGGAAAGGAGATGTTGAGAGAGCTAAACCTGAGGTAAGATTTCCAGCTCAACCACTTTAGTTAAGAAAGAAGCCTGAGTTTTGATGTTTCCCCTGTTTGTTTTGCTCTATATTCTCTTTACAGGTACGGTGTAAGCTGCAATCTGTATTGAAAAGTGCTTACGTGCTCCAACAGATTTGTTTTCATGTTTGAGGTGTTGTCCTCCAACAACCTCTCTCTCAGCAAGGTCAATGGACCTCTGACCAGGTCATGACCATGGCCTTATTTCTATTACAACATGACTGTCATTCAGATTCCATTCACCCAGTTAAATGGAACAGCGATAGGCTTAGGCTACTACATGATACTCTAATTTTCCCTACACCCATCATGAGGTTGCTACAACCTAGTCCCCCATACTTATCTGGTGGACCTCAGACCAGATTCAGATGCAGAACGGGCTCAATACGGACAGCGGGTCCCCCCAAAAAACTAGTTCGGGCATCGACCCCTGGTATCATATAAACACACATAAGACATGGAAGAATGCATAGAATTGCAGGAAATAAGCTGCAATAAAACAGCAAAAAAATCTCAACTACTCACTATATTTTATGCATCGCAGTGCTAACTAGCTGTAGCTTATGCTTTCAGTCCTAGATGTATTATCTGATCCTTTGATAGGGTGGACAATGTCAGTTCATGCTGAAACAGCTCTGGTTGGTTGGAGGACGTCCTCCGGAAGTTGTCATAATTACTGTGTAAGTCTATGGAAGGGGGTGAGAACCACGAGCCTCCTAGGTTTTGTATTGAAGTCGATGTACACGGAGGAGGACGGAAGCTCGCTGTCTCCCGGCTACACCATGGTACTACCCTACAGAGTACTGTTGAGGCTACTGTAGACCATCATTGCAAAATACTGTGTTTTCATCAATTATTTGGTGAAGTGATTATATTAAGTATAGTTTTATCTAAAAAGATAACTTTTTAAATGTTTGCATTTGTATTTTTATGAAATTTAGTGAGGAGGATGGTCCTCCCCTTCCTACTCTGAGGAGCCTCACTGCTTCTCACATAAAGTCCAAACACTAGCTTGTTCGGACTGAAACCGAGAGACTCCTGAACAACCTCCTGTGCTGCAAATAGCACTAGAGGCATCCCTTCATCCCAGTCTTTCTCGAACTCAAAGTAGTAAGCTCTCAACATTGACTGCAAAGTTTGATGAAATCTCTCAAGAGCGCCTTGTGACTGGATGATATGCACCGGAGGGGCAATGGGTAACACCCAACTTCTGTAGCACTTGCTGGAAGATCTTTGACATTACATTTGAACCTTATTCAGACACTATCTGAGGATATAAACGTTGAAAAGGTTTCACAAGGCCCTTAACAATACTGGGAGCCATGATGTTGCTCAGTGGAATGGCCTTGGGGAAACGAATGGCAGCACACACGATGGTTAAGAGAAAATGGTTACTACTCGTTGCTTTGGGCAAAGGACCAACACAGTCCACCAGAACCCTGCTAAAAGGTTTGTCAAAAGCAGGTATAGGCTGCAAAGGTGCCACAGGCAGAGTTTTGTTCGGTTTAACAGTCAGCTGGCAAACGCTACAGGATTTACAGTAAACCACAACATTATGTTTCAGACCAGGCCAGAAGAAGTTACGCAGGATACAATCACCCATCTTGTTCACCCCAAAATGGTCTACCATACTTCCATCGTGAGCCAACCTCTGTATCTCTTGTCAGAGTGTAACTGGAACGACAATTTGAGATACACTGGGACTATCGTTTGGACCAGAAGTGGCTTGAGAATGCCATTTCCTCATCAGAACACCATCTCTGTCAAAATGACCCATGAGAACTTCATCAAACTCCTCCTCTGCATGTATCTCAACAAAAAGACGGGAGAGGGAAGCATATTTTCTCTGTTCAGCAATTAGCTGCTTCCTAATTCAACTGTAGGGAACCTATCTTCTTTCAGCGGTCCTACTAACTCGCTCACCTTAGGGGTTTTCAAAGGAGAGGTCAACTCAGGAGGTTTAATGAAATCAGGACCACACAAAGGTCTCAGACAGATTAAACATGGTGGGATCGCTGACATTCCCGAACACTAGACTTGCTCTCTGCAATCTTCTTAAACATAGCACGTGTAACAGCAAAAACTGGGAACTGGGAACACAGACAAAAGGCAAAACACCCTCCAAACTGAAGGATTGGGCTGCCCCAGTGTCTCGCAGTATTTTCACCGGCTGCTTAACATCATCGCCACTCTGAAGAGACACAAACCCATCAGAAACAAAAGGTTCATACGCAACTGATAAAAGGTCTTGCTGCACACTCTTCTTGTTCTTTTCTGTATTCTAACTCAAGTTCCCTTTTCTTGGACTCAAACTTACATTTCTGTTGCTCTAATTTTGCCTTTTAGTTCCTACTCCCGCAGTGGCACGTCTTCAGGGTTTATTCTACCACCCGTATCACCCTTTTCATCAGCCTCTCTCTGAGAGTATTTCCTTCAGCGCCAAAGCAGCATTGAGTACATTTTTGACCACTACTTCTGGATGGACAGATAACACACTGATGTCATAATGCTTTGCAATGATGATCAGATTCGCCTTCGTACAGTTATATTTTATTTCCCAAGTTGGGTCTTTCACAATGCTTCCGAATCAAAGTCACTGGTTTTCTTTTTTTCATGTGTGTTTATGCAACTTTCACACCGATTTCACCAATCTTATAACACCTATGTTGGTTGTCAGTGACAGAAAGTCTACAACAAAAAGTTATATTCTATTGGGCTGTTGAAGGTAGGTGCACCCGAATCAGCTGCCCTGCGCACCGGATAGGCAACTTTTGCAATTTTTAACAATTTCATGTTTCTGAAGGTACAAACGTTGCCTTGACTGTCAATGAATACAGCAAAGGGCTGCTGTTTTTATGAGTGAGTTCATGCTTAAGTTCAATACTTTAGATTGAACACTTTAATAAGCCACAAATTTGAGCGTTCTTCCTATTTCCACTCAGCGCTAAAACAAGCACAGTAATGAATGAGTAGGTAAGTGTATCTATAGGCTTGCTCTTTTTTAATATCGAGGAATATTTCACTTTCTCTGTTCATAGGAGTAACAACATGAATTTGTGCATGAGGCAGAAATAATGTGGTGCGCCTGGATAATGTGGTCCACCATTAGCTGAAAGACGATGTCCCTTTTTGGTCAGTGTCAGTGGAGGAAATGGAGAGTGGAGGGATGTTGAGAGGTGGACCCTCAGTCTGCTGCTCTCTCCCTCCACTGAGACTGACCATCAGATGAAGGCACCATCAGCCCTGTAAAATGTAATTAAAATGTAAATATTTAAATTCTCACTCAGCTGTGCCTCACAGGTAATACAACAAAGGATCTATTACCAGTGTGATCATATTGTTTACCTCAAATGTTGAAATATAATTATTTTAAATGGCCCGAACAACAATATATTGGCAGACAATATGGGGTGATAACACATACATATCCCAACCAGAAGCCATGGATTACAGGCAACATCCGCATCGAGCTAAAAGATAGAGATGCCGCTTTCAAGGAGCGGGAAACTATTCCGGGCGTAATAGGAAATCCCACAATTCCCTCAGACGAACCATCGAACAAGCAATGCGTCAATTCAGGATTAAGATTGAATCCTACTACACCGGCTCTGACGCTCGTCGGATGTGGCAGGGCACAAAAACTATTACGGACTAGAAAGGGAAACCCAGATGCGAGCTGCTCAGTGACGCGAGCCTACCAGACGAGCTAAATGCCTTTTATGCGAGCTTCGAGGCAAGCAACACTGAAGCATACACGAGAGCACCAGCTGTTCTGGATGACTTTGTGATAACACTCTCGGTAGTCGATGTGAACAAAACCTTTAAACAGGTCAACATTACACGGACCAACTGTCAAGTGACATTTTCACCTCTCCCTGACCGAGTCTGTAATACCTACATGTTTCAAGCAGACCACCATAGTCCCTGTGCTCAAGGAAGCGAAAGTAACCTGCTTAAATGAGTACTGCCCCGTGGCACTCACATCGGTCGCCATGAAGTGCTTTGAAAGGCTGGTCATGGCTCACATCAACAGCATCCCCCCGGACACCTTAGACCCACTCCAATTCGCATTACGCACCAACAGATCCACAGATGACGCAATCTCAATCGCACTCCACACCGCCCTTTCTCATCTGGACAATTGGAAAACCTATGTGAGAATGCTGTTCATCGGCTACAGCTCAGCGTTCAACACCAGAGTGCCCACAAAGTCATCACTAAGCTAAGGACTCTGGGACTAAACACCTCCCTCTGCAATTGGATCCTGGACTTCCTGACGGGCCGCCCCCAGGTGGTAAGAGTAGGCAACAACACGTCTGCCATGCTGATCCTTAACATTGGTGCCCCTCAGGGGTGTGTACTTAGTCCCTTCCTGTATTCCCAGTTCACTGACGACTGCATGGCCAAACACAACTCCAATTATTCCAGTTATTCTTATTGTGTTACTTTTCAGTCCCCTCAAGAGACTGAAAAGATTTGGCATGGTCCCCCAGATCCTCAAAAGGTTCTACAGCTGCACCATCGAGAGCATCCTGACAAGTTGCATCCCCGTCTGATATGTCAACTGGTCGGCATCTAACCGTAAGGCGCTACAGAGGGTAATGCGAACGGCCCAGTACATCACTGGGGCCAAGCTTCCTGCCATCAAGGACCTATATAATAGGCGGTGTCAGAGGAAAGCCAATAAAATTGTCAGAGACTCCAGTCACCCAAGTTATAGACTGTTTTCTTTGCTACCGCACGGCAATCGGTACCAGAGCGCCAAGTCTAGGACCAAAAGGCTCCTCAACAGCTTCTACCCCCAAGCCATTAGACTGCTGAACAATTCATAAAAATCGCCACCAGACAATTTACATTGACCCCCCCCTCTTGTACACTGCTGCTACTCGCTGTTTGTTTGTTACCTATGCATAGTCACTTTGCCCCCACCTACATGTACAGATTACCTCAACTAGCCTGTACCCCTGCACACTGACTCGGTACCGGTGCCCCCTGTATATAGCCTTGTTATTGTTATTCTTATTGTGTTACTTTTTATGATTTGCTTTTTATTTTAGCCTACTTGGTAAATATTTCCTTCTTCTTGAACTGCACTGTTGGTTAAGGGCTTGTAAGTAAGCATTTCAAGGTAAAGTCTACACTTGTTGTATTCGGCGCATGTGGCAAATCAAGTTAGATTTGATAATGTATTGGGCCTATAGCTTACTGCACAAACCTCATTGACACAGTACTGTTTTTAAATGCTAATGTTGCAATTAAAAATAAAATCTCAGCAGTAAATCCCGGCTTGCATTTTAACACAATGTGATCGTGACTCAGAAAAGGTTGATGACCACTGTTCTAGAGTTTTCCCTGTTAACACTATCAACGGTTCCCTTTACTGTTGCAATTGTGATCTAATCAACGCAATATTAGCCACTTTCAATACTGAAAGATCCCTCTCGTAGGCCTACGTTGCATTCAGAAAGTATTCAGACCCCCTTGACGTTTTCCACATATTGTTACGTTACAGCCTTATTCTAAAATCAATGAAACTATTTTTCCCCCTCGTCAGTCTACACACAGTACCCAATAATGACAAAGAGAAAACAGGTACATGTATGTAGACATTTTTGCAAATGTATAAAAAATAAAAAACTGAAATATCGTATTTACATAAGTATTCAGACCCTTTGTATGAGACTCGAAATTGAGCTCAGGTGCATCCTGTTTCCATGGATCATCCTTGAGATGTTTCTACAACTTGATTGGAGTTCACCTGTGGTAAATTGAATTGATTGGACATGATTTGGAAAGGCACACACCTGTCTATATAAGGTTAACAATGCATGTTAGATAAAAAAGCAAGGAATTGTCCGTAGAGCTCCGAGACAGGATTGTGTAGAGGGACAGATCTGGAGAAGGGTAGCAAAAAATGTCTGCAGCATTGAAGGTCCCCAAGAACACAGTGGTTTCCATCATTCTTAAATGGAAGAAGTTTGGAACCATCAAGACTCTTCCTAGAACTGTCCGCCCGGTCAAACTGAGCAATAGAGGGAGAAGGGCCTTGGTCAGGGAAGTGACCAATAACCCGATGTTCACTCTGACAGAGCTCCAGAGATCCTCTGTGGAGGTGGGAGAACCTTCCAGAAGGACAACCAGCAGCACTCCGCCAATCAGGCCTTTATGGTAGAGTAGCCAGACGGAAGCCACTCCTCAGTAAAAGGCACATGATAGCTCGCTTGGAGTTTGCCAAAAGGCACCTTAAGGACTCAGACCATGAGAAACAAGAATCTCTGGTCTGATGAAACCAAGATTGAAATCTTTGGCCTGAAATCCAAGCGTCATATCTAGAGCTAAACTGGCACCATCCCTACGGTGAAGCATGGCTGTGGCAGCATCATGCTGTGGTGTTGTTTTTCAGCGGCAGGGACTGGGAGAATAGTCAGGATCGATGGAAAGATGAACCGAGCAAAGTACAGAGAGATTCTTGATTAAATTCTGCTCCAGAGCGCTCAGGACCTCAGACTGGGGTGAAGGTTCACCTTCCAACAGGACAATGACCCTAAGCACACAGCCAACACAGCATAGTAGTGGCTTCAGGTCAAGTCTCTGAATGTCCTTGAGTGGTTCAGCAAGAGCCCGGACTTGAACCCGATTTGAACATCTCTGAAGAGACCTGAAAATTGCTGTGCAGCGACGCTCCTCATCCAACTTGACAGAGCTTGAGATGATCTGCAGAGAAGAATGGGAGAAACTCCCCAAATACAAGCTTGTTCCGTCATACCGAAGAAGACTCAAGGCTGTAATTGCTGCCAAAGGTGCTTCAACAAAGTGCAGAGTAAAGGGTCTGAATACTTATGTAAATGTGATATTTCATTTTTTTGCTTTGTCATTATGGGGTATTGTGTGTAGATTGATTAGGGGAAAAAACTATTTAATCGATTTTAGAATAAAGCTGTAATGTAACAAATTGTGGAAAAAGTCAAGGGGTCTGAATACTTTCCGAATGCACTGTACATTAGGATCAAATAGCCACACTAGCCACGGTTAAAACTGTAACTTAAAGCAGGTACAGGCTGGAAGTTGCACAGAATTTTCAGAACTTTCAAGCTCAGAAAACCTGAAATTCGCTCAGTGCCCCAGAAATGAGAAGGATCATTGCCCACTAGGTTTACCTCCGAAAAGACAAACTAAAAGAAAAACCCACAGCAACTTATTATAGGGAGCACAAACAGAATATGGAACAAAACAAAATGAGGGAAAAACCTAAACTCACTAATGTGGTTGAGCTAGAAATTGGACCTCAACTGATGTAAGGGGTAGCTGGGGGCTCCTCTGAGATAAACCTACATCTATCTCAACATCAATCTCACTTTATATTTTAGTTTAATACCAACAAAACAATTGTCATAATAACTAATATTCTGAGTTGTGGATATATATAAACACAAGTACTGATATGGTTGGCATAACATAATAATACTGATGTGGTAATAATTATCAATCAAATGAAAAGCAAGGGGCCACAGACATCAATCAGGTGTGGAATTATAATTGTTGTCCAGCTGGATACATGTACGGTTTAATAGACAATAACAAAGGTGGAAAATGTGTGTAGGACTCATTATAGGCTGGACAACAATGTACACATTTTCAAAAACATTTGACACATATTTTCAGAAACTAGTTTAGATACATTTAAGTGATAACCTTTTTTTTTACAGCCCGGTATTTAGCAGGTAGTTAGCTGGTA
Organism: Oncorhynchus mykiss; assembly: GCF_057628025.1. Classification (NCBI taxonomy): domain Eukaryota; kingdom Metazoa; phylum Chordata; class Actinopteri; order Salmoniformes; family Salmonidae; genus Oncorhynchus; species Oncorhynchus mykiss. Next base: position 14,749,802 of record NC_143049.1, read on the forward strand.
CTGTAAGTACCAGTACCAGAAAGTATCCATTGTTGACACATAGTTTCAAAGTGAAGTAACAGGTAACAGAGAATTTGTATTCTTGTGAGTAAAATAATTAGTTGTAATGGATAAGGAATATAGGAATTTTATATGTATTTTATAGCTATGAAGATATATTTACCGTATTTATTTTTGATGGGTTAATTGTATGTTACCTCCTGGTGGTACCTACCAGTGGTGGAAAAAATACCCAATTGTCCTACTTGAGTAAAAGTAAAGATACCTTAATAAAAAATGACTCAAGTAAAAGAGAAAGTCACTGAATTAAAGACTACTTGAGTAAAAGTCTAAAAGTGTTTCGTTTGATATATACTTAAGTATCAAAAGTGCGGCAGGTAGCCTAGTGGTTAGAGTTGGGCCAATAACCGAAAAGTTGCTAGATCGAATCCCCGAGCTGACAAGGTAGAAATCTGTCCCTGAACAAGGCAGTTAACCCACTGTTCCTAGGCCATCATTATAAATAAGAATTTGTTCTTAACTGACTTGCCTAGTTAAATGTAAAAGTATAAATAATTTCAAACTCCTTATATTAAGCAAACCAGATGGCAAGATGTTCTTGTTTTTTAAATTTATGGACAGCCAGGGTCACACTCCAACACTCAGACATAATTTACAAACAAAGCAATTGTGTATAGTGAGTTTGCCAGATCAGAGGACGTAGGGATGAACAGGGATGCTCTCTTGATAAGTGCCTGAATGGGACTATTTTATTGTCCTACTAAGCATTCAAAATATAACTTTTTGTACTTTTGGGTATCAGGGAAAATGTATGAAGTAACAAGTACATTATTTTATTTTGGAATGTAGTGAAGTTGTCAAAAATATCAATAGAAAAGTACAGATACCTAAAAAAAATTACTTAAGTAGTACTTTAAAGTATTTTTTACTTAAGTACTTTATGCCACTGGTTAGTACCAGCTTAAAACAGACTGTAAAATGAAGTGTTACTTAAGTACTTTACACCACTGGTTAGTACCAGCTTAAAACAGACTGTAAAATGAAGTGTTACTGTTGCTACTAAAGGGAAATTAGGATATAAAACGTACAGGAGGTGCTGAGAACTTGAAGAGTGAGGAACCCCTCAAGGCAAGGAACTGTGATGAATACATTCGGTCCTGAACGGAGTCCTGCTCCTTCTCATCTACCCAGCCCATGTAGATAATCTATCAGAGAAAGAGAGAGATGGAGGGAGAAAGAGAGGGAGAGAAGGAGTGGAAGAAATGGAAATGGTGAGGGAGAAAAACACTTTTTAGGGAAAAGGGAAGGCAGCAGACATCAAGTCTTTCTGCACTTATCTCAGTCAGGAGAATTGCAGCGAGCCACAGTGGAAATGTTTGCTTGCATTTCTCTCTCTCTATGGACATCTTGATGGATGAAAACACTGAGTGAAAGATTCAGGACCAGCATGAGCAGTCGGTCTCTTCTAATGTACTTTAATTGCCATGACGATACGGGATGTCAAATGATTTCATGCTTTTGTCATTTGGGGGCTGGAGATGGATTAATTATAAAAACAGTTAATTCACTATCCATGTCTAGGCTGATGGAGGGATTGTTGCTGAAGTGAGGACCAAGGGAACTTGTGTTGTCCTCTCTTCCTGATGATTTCTCTTTGCTTTGAATTTATGATGCAAACATTCTCCCTCCATCTGCAATAGTTGCCACTGGCACAGCCAGTCACCCATGGCCTTTCTGTGGACTCTCAAACCTGGTTGGAATGAATGAATTAATGAATGAATGAATGAATGAATTACATTTTATTTTCATGTCAAATCGCCAGTTGGCAACCGATACCTTACGGGATTAATTGACAAACAAACATTTCTTTCACAGTGATAATTCTTCCAGTGTTCTGTGCATTCAGGTTGGATTGACATTCAGAGAGCCTTCTAGAACAGTAAACCGTGTAGAGTGGAGACGAATTGGATGAAGCATCTTTCGGGCATAGTCTGTCATTTCTTTTAACCTTGAAACTGTGCTTTAAAAAAATGCATTGAATAAAAGACCATGTCATGACAATTTCATATCAATGGTGAGGATTATTTTGTAAGGTATAAATAGTAGTATTAGCAGCAGGGGTGAAAGTATATTTCATTTCTTACCGGTACGGAACACCCAAGTGTACCACAAAAATTACAGGGTAGCCTACTCTGGAGGATATGGCCGATGTTCTCCTCTGGTGCCAGTAAGATAGGCTACTGTTTGCTCAATTAAGTTCATTTTGATAACTAAAAGACAGATTGGATCTCTTTACAGCAATAGCGATTTTGCTTTCCAAACAGTTGTTCCACAATTGTATTTTTAAATGTTGCAATATTCCTTGGCTGGGTCTCTCTGCTCTTCACTGACAGTCACAGCGCACACTGGCCAAATTGTGGGCCCTTCCAACTGTAGGCTATGCGATTTAAAACAATCAACAGCTCTTTTTTTCGTCTTTTTTTTAAGCGAATGATTCTCTGTGGCAAAATCATGCTTTCTGGTATAGTTGCCCATTTTGAATAACGTGATATTAATTTCTGTATAGAAAGGAGTAAGCTAATTAGGCTATACAATTTGGGCAATTTCATTTAAAGCTTAGCTTCCCCTAGCCTTATGGACACAACGCCTACCGTATGCCTTTTTAACGTGGCTTAAACATAGCCAGTCACTTAACAAAGGCACTCATGTAGGCTACCCGTGCACATTCGTTCACTCACAAAATAATTACAGCATCCAAAACCCAACAGTGCACTTTGCACTTGCAATTTGATGAACGGAAAGAGATATCTGTTACAAAACACCTACGTGTAGTGTAATGAAATTCTGCGATTGTCATTAGGCCTACACTTAGCCTGAATTGATACATCATCCACTGTTGTCCACGTGCGTCTCGATCTCGGCAACTTATCTCCGCCTTGTCACAAGCGCCTCAGCCACTCAAGATGTAAGTGTTCTCCTTAAACCACAACGCAATTTGGAGTGTATACCACCCGGTTTCCAGTCAATTCACAAATTGTTAGTGTGTCTAATATGCAGTAATGTTAACTAATAGGGTAATAGCCTATAGTTTTTGGGCATGTTGTATTAATTGTGATAGGCTCATGTTTTACTGGTCAGGTACCCCCACTATTTATTTTACTGGGATGATGTACCGGACCATACTGCCTTACTACTACTAGTAGTAGGCCTAGTAGTAGTAGGAGTAGTAGTAGGAGTAGTAGTAGTAGTAGTAGCTGCTTACCTGTTGATTAACTGGGAAGTTTCTGTTTATCTTCTTCACCTGTAAAATCAAACATTAAACTCATTGCCACATAATACACAAAGATTACATTTGGTTGCACTTGATTTTATAATCCAGAGACTATTATTTATGTTGCGTATTTAATACTATGGAAATAGTAACCTCTTACTCACTGGTTAGTTTACCTGAAACACCATTTGTTGGCTGTATAACATTTCATTAAGTATCATCATACCAGTATAATATGCTCCTCTTTGAGAAGCACACACACTCAGTCTAGCATGGGCCCACCAAAACCAACGACTAACTCTCTATTTACAACATTCTTATGTTATCCCCACAGACATAAAAGAACACTGTTGAAGTGAAACTACTTAATGTATTCAATGTACAGTAGGTCAGATCAGGTTTGCAATGAATAACTTCAATCAGACCCCCTCTCAACCGCAGAGGGGGAGGAAAGAACTAATGCTGATTGACAACTCATGTCTTGTAAATCAAGGGGAGAAGATGCAGGTATCCCTCTCCAAATTTACCAAAAGAATGTGCTTTGTCTCAACAGACCTTTTTTCTGCTGAAACTCTAACACGTTCAAAAGCAACTACTGAAACAATATTTCTAACATAGAACGTGGGGAATGGTCAGAGGCGATTTCTATAGAAAACTAATGTTATTTTGTTTGTTATTTTGTGATGTCATTAAAAATGTTTAAAAAGGAAAGACTGTAACGTAGTGTATATGCTTTCTAAATGTACAAAGTTTCCATTCTATGCATTGTGCATGTAACATGAACAATTGTGAAAGTGTTTTTGTTAAGAAAGGGATGTGATTTGAGATATATGTTTGTTATAACTGTGCAGAGTAAGTAGTCACCGCCCCTGAGTGAGTTCAGAGAGCGTGTCATCTTGATGGAACTGTCCATTTCGAACAAACTGTATAACATGATGGGTTAAGAAATTGACATACTAGACCACAAAAGCGTCAAACTGCAGCTGCACGTTTTAAGTGGTTGAACAGTGAATCTCAATACGAGGTAGAGACGATAAACTCACCTCCTGGACAATCACTGGTACGTCTGATTAGCTGTCCCAAGTAAAGTATCTTCAAAAGCGAATTTAAGTGGGGCCATTCTACTACTCCGCTCAAACCATCGTATTACGCGACTCTCATCACACCACTTGGAACCATCGACACGGCTGGCTAGCCTATCTTCAAAGAAGCATCTTCGAGAGCGAATGGAAAGAAAATAAACTCTGTAGTTTTGTACTTCCTCGCCTGATCTTTACCAGGTCCACTTACTCATTAAATACTAATGGACGACATGGTATTCATTTGGAAAAATCTTCTTTGGTGCTCAGAGGTAGCAACACTAAAAAACAAAACCTCTAATTTGCTTTCTGTCAGGAGGATGCAAAGTGAGGACAGTCCAACCAGTAAGATACAGAGCTGACTGGTACACACACATTCCTGGCCCTGTTTGTTGAGCACTATCCATCTGGAAGTAAAACAAAGCACTAACTTGTTCCCCACACACCCAGCGAGAGAAAGCTTTTTCCAAGATGTCCAAACAGAGAAATGGAGCATAGGACACAGTTGCTATCTCCAGAGTTCTTTTCAATTTGCTTGCCACCTCTCGGCATTATTATTATTGCATAATGCATCATTCTGAATTATAGATGATACAAATGCCTAGTTAGCTTGGGGTTATAAGTGTATGCCGTTGCTGTCTCTAAGAGACAACTCTGATATTGTGACCTACGGCTCTAAAAAATAAGTGGATGTTTTCATGCCCCATAGTATTAAATGACATTCATATATATAGAGTATGTGACTTATATGATACATCTGACACATTTATTGATACAGTTAGCTGTTTTTCCTCAATTACAATCTTGTCTCATTGCTGCAACTCCCCAACAGGCTCGGGAGAAGTGAAGGTCGAGTCATGCATCCTCCGAAACGTGACCACTAAATCACTTTAACAGCCAAACGCAATCCATATTACTGTAGTAATACAGTGCTCTATTGTATTTTTCAAAACCAAACCTGTTGATATTGAAGGCTATGGAAAATCTACCTATCTTACTCATGTTTCTGCCTTCAGTTTGATTGTACTCACATTGTGCTTGGTGAGAGCTGATATGTTAGTTGTGATTGATTGGAGCCAATCTAGGCAGTCTTCAGCAGCGGGGCACGTGATAACTCCACTGCAAACCCCATCCACAGCTATGACTTGAAATGCATTTCTCCTATAGAAATCAGAATCACTATACATTCAAGAGAAATAAGTAACAGTCAAGCCAGCTTTGCAGCAAAACTGCCAGTGTCTGACTTCTTAATTTGAATAATCGCAAGGTATTTACAGGAGACAAGTCATCTTAACACAGAGTCACCAAAGTCCCTTACCAGGGGACCCCTCTCAAATAGCAGAGGCACCGGGGTCACTGAACCTTCAGCAGCAGTGACAGTGTGCCAGAAAATGGACCATGACTGCATTTTTACAACAAGTGGTCTCCGGTCCCCCTGCTACAGCACAGCACTCAGCTTACTGTACCTGCAGACGTCAGAGCCGGGGACGTGCTGTGACAGACGAGAGTGGAGGAGAGGAATAAGGCGCAGGTCCACCCATCTCTTCTCCCACCGGAGCCCAGGGGATGTGGGCCAAGATGAGCAGGACAGTGTGTCCTGCAGGAGTTTATACACACAGAGAATGGAACACCTCATCGTTTGGCACTTCATATAGTATCTCCCATGGCTTACTAAGATGTCAACAGCCCAGGCCTGTTCATGATTCATACGGGTAGATGTAGATGCAGCAGAGGCTGTATAAGTACAAGCCATTGTGGAACTACTGAATAATTGTTTTTTTCTTTTCTCTGGCCCAAGTGAAAGTGTGAGAAAGAGTTAGAGCACCCGGACTGTCACCGTCTGCCTGTGAATACCACTGTGGAATAACAGCCTACTGGCCATGTTTCAAGAATTGCAGAGAGAAGAGATATGGCTGAAAGTTATGTAGAAATGAGAATGTTGAACTGTACCGTGTTGTTAGGATGATAGTTCAGGTGTAAGCCACTGTCGCATAGAGGGGAGGACGTTCCACTGCTCTGGTCACTTGGAACACCTGGGAGTAGAATGACATTCAGAAGTTATTAAAAAAAGTCATATTATCGCTTCTTCAGCCTTGGTACAATATTCACTGGAACTTTTCTATCTAGCTCTATTTCAGGAAATAACAATATTCAAAACAACTTTTATTTCCAGCTCTATTTCCATAATATACCAAATAACAGTCCGACGATGCATGAATCATCATATAATCCATGTGTAGATGGAGAAGGTTCTTTCTCTAATCTTGTTCTCATTTCCTCTCATCACATCCTTGGTGAAAATAACACAATTTCAGCTCTGATATTTCTTTGGAAGTTTCTAAGATAGGCGTACATGTGCAGTCTTCACAGAGGGGCAGTTTCAGAAAAGCTGGCGTCTTCTTCAAGAAAGAAACAGTCAGAGTGACATCCTCTCCGGCATTTCGCAAAACCTGCACCTGGAAAGGGAAATGAGGAGAATTGTCAACACTGCCGTTGGACTTCTTAAAGTCTTAAACTCATTTCAAACACGTACTTGGATGACGGATGTAGTGCAAATTCCCTTCTTAGAACAAGTAGATTAGATATTGGTTGAAAACCTGGGAGATTTATGCAGCCTCGCGCATTTGGGAGGTTTGAAACATACAAACTGGGAAAAAGGTATAAAACAGATCTTAGGGGTCCCACAGATGAGGTCGAAAAAGTGAAACAAGATAAGGTGGCGTTCCAAGTGTTGCAGCTTGCAGTGAAATATGAGATATTAAGTTGGCAGCTTCTTACCACTTCCTCGTGGCGATAGCTTCGAACATTGATTCCATTTATCTAAAAACAAACAGTCTTGTGGTTAGTAACAATAATATCAGATCCATTAAACTGAGGATGTGCATAATATGCTTTTATTTTTAACATCATTGAAGTGTGTTTGAAAACGGGGTCCTTGATTCGTAGGACAGCAATCAAGTGCGTTTACATATCTGTAGTCCGTGCTCAAAAATAGCATTGCTGCAAAACGATGAAAGCTGACAGTGACAGTTGCAACGAAGATCTCTATTGCAAATGTACACTACGTTCTTCCTGGCCATGCCAACACATAGCTCAGTGCACTCGTATATCGCATAGTGATCCATCAGCGGAGTTTGAAGGGGTTAGAATTCAACCAGACCTGTAGTACAAACACTGAACGACACCAGGCGGAAGAAACTGTCACGATACTCATCATCATCGCTTACCTGGAGGATCCCATCTCCGATAAACAGCAACCCAGACAGTTCAGCTGCAGACAATACATTATATATTATGTTTGGGCGAAGAAATAATAATTGGTAAGGCATAATGAAATGGATACATAGAACTAAAAAAGACCTTACCTTTTTGCTCTTTTGATATTTTTGATATCACAACAGGGATTTTGTGTTCCGCGCCTCCCTAGGGGGGTGATTTACATAGTTATGTAGTTTGTTGCACAAACAAATAGAGGAAGAGAAAGAAACAGAGGAAAAAAGAGAGAAACTATTGTGTCTTCCCGCATAGGCTACTCCATTAGTCTACTGTTGATATGAATCAATTGTGGTTTTAAAAGATCAATTGCATTAGGTGAAAGTCATTTAAAAGATAGAATAGGGAGAAAACAACAAATCAATGGCAATCTAAATTACCTTAATGCTCAAGCCAAAACCTCCAATCGTTTGTCTTCTGATGGTTACAGTTCTCTCCTGCAAGGAATCAGATAGATTAAAGAGACCGTGTTTATTATGGCGATACTTAGAGTTTCATTTGACTTTACTTTAAGTTTTACCGTAGATGCAAATTAAAGAATAACAGAGCTGACTGATACACCGTATATATCGGGGCCGCAGGTAGCCTAGTGGTTTGAGCGTTGGACTTGTAACCGAAAGGTTGCAAGGTCGAATCCCTGAGCTGACAAGGTAAAAAATCTGTCGTTCTGCCCCTGGACAAGGCAGTTAAACCACTGTTCCTAGGCTGTCGTTGAAAATAAGAATTTGTTCTTACTTGAGTTGCCTCATTAAATAGGAAAGTAATAAAGGAAAGGTCCCTTTTAAATGGTGCTTGATATGAGACATGGGTGTTGTCTCCTGTTTCTGTGCATTCAGTACGTATCATTACACACTTAATGTAAGTACATCAACTTACTGTAAGGGCCAGAGCACGTTTGAGTACAACCAGGGTGTGTATGCTGGACCAATGAGGTTGAGACATGCTTAGGCATGGACCAATGAGGTTGAGTGTCTGGCTCTTGTTCTGTTTATTGTATAATCTCATCAGTCATGCTCACACCTCACTCTCATGGTTCCAAATATACAGTAATTCTCGCCTGACATGACGTTGTTCTTGTAATTGAAACACCCTTTAATTTGAATATTGATTTATGGTTTTACAATTGTTTTACAATTGACTGAAGTAGCTCTTCCATGCGCATATGGTCATTCACACCCTGTACCATTGTCAATATCTTTATATTGTTACCCCAGATATACTGTGTGTGTGTGTGTGTGTGTGTGTGTGTGTGTGTGTGTGTGTGTGTGTGTGTGTGTGTGTGTGTGTGTGTGTGTGTGTGTGTGTGTGTGTGTGTGTGTGTGTCACCATCTACAGAAGGTATGGGCAACTTTGATGAGGGTGGGGGCCACAAAAAAATCTGAACTCATGATGAGGGGCTGCAGAGGCTCACAGGTCAGCGTATCCACATTCATACCCACACATACAGTCAATGCCGGCCCTAGCCTTTTGGAGTGTCTGTAAAAGAGCCGTATGATGTCAATGCGTGGTATTTTATGTGACAGGCACGGCAGGTTACTTACACTCGAATAAAATGGTTCTCCTGACACGCAGATGACATCTTGCTCTTGAATTGTCAGAATGTCTTTAGCCAAGTGCAGTCGAATACTGAAAGGCTCCTCCTTACCATCTTGCAGCAGATAAACCCCAGTCTTCGTCTGCAAAGTAAATCAGTGGAAAAATAATTTCTCATTCTCCTATGTCCGAATGAACTGGCCATGAAATGAAATTAAAATGTCATCGAATTGGAAAGACATTGTAGAGACTTTTGGCAGAGTGACACGGAGAACGCCCTATGGACATTTTACAATGGGCTAGGAAAAGATCATCATTCATGATCAATTCAGGGAAACCTTTTTTGACCCACTAATGTTTTGCATACATCTTCCATATTATGTTGCAATTCCGTTAAAGGAAGACCAGATAAATATGGACTCACTGATTAAGGTTAGTTCTCAGTCAAATATGTGCTGAACTGGCAGGGTGAGATATTGGTGTTGAACTTTATCTTAGGCCTGGACATGTTTCAATGTATTCAGCTCCACTAATTAGTGTGAATTGCATAAATGTTTTATGCACTGTGCTATAACATTAATCTGAGCGAACTGTATTGTCGTTTAAGCCCTGAAAATTAAACCAGATAACTGCAATGATATGCCTCTTAATAACAGACAAAATAAAACATTCGTTACAATGGTCTAATTTAATATATCTCCAATGAAATCATTCAGAATCATTTTAATCTATGCATCTAAGATTCTAACATAACGCTCAGTCACCAGATATGCATTTCTCAGTGTTGCGCAAAAGAAATGGATGAGAGAAATCATCATCATATCCCGTGATCCATTTAAAACATGATAATCTGCATACATTTTGTATTCTGCATAGCCAATTCCCCACCAGCTATTTGGAACGCCTGTCCTGTCCTTGAGACTACGGTTAAGTCTAAATATCTAAATAAGAGAAGCACCTTCACCTGACATGATTACTAATGTAGAGCCAAGCGGGCCAATGTCACTGAGCATCCTTGACAACACACGCAGTGGTGTCACCGAAGGACACATTAGTCACCAGTTTGCATTCGTCACATTAGTCACTAGTATTTTTAGTCAGAAATGTCAGCTCGATTACAGGTAAGGCATCTCAAATAATGTTATTTACATGTACTGTATCTAACTCTGTGTAAAGAAATCATGGCAGCTCAACTGCCGGCATGGCAACTCATAGAATGACATTTACTTGTACTGTACACAACCTGGATGAGTATTATTGAGAGAGAGAGAGAGAGAGAGCTCCACCCTGCTACCACACTATTTCCTGTGACTGTGCCTCGAAACCAAATGTTTACCTGGCCCACCACTCTACCATGGACTTGAACAGCCTTTATGACCAGTTCCACCTATACAAGGCAGCATTGCCCACCTTCGCCTGGACCCTAAAGGACCCCCCCCCCCCCCCCCCCCCCCCCCGGACCTACACATAGAGGACCCAGGCCGAGAGGACCTACATTCAGACCACAACACCACCAGCCACATCCACACCCCCACCGCAACCAATCAACACCCCCCCAGGTCAACCATATCCACACACATTTAGGCCCCCTCAGATCAGACCTATGCCCCTCCTGCCCACCCAATGCACCCCATCTTGCCTATGCCGTTTTGTACCATCACTCATTCATATATCTTTATGTACATATTCTTTTTCCCTTTACACTTGTGTGTATAAGTTAGTAGTTGTGGAATTGTTAGGTTAGATTACTCGTTGGTTATTACTGATTGTCTGATTACTGATTATTACTGAAGCATTTCGCTACACTCGCATTAACATCTGCTAACCATGTGTATGCGACAAATAACATTTGATTTGATTTGACCCCACCCCCGCAAAGAGGACCTCAACAAGGGAGTCACACATACGCCCAAGCTAAAATCACACACGAAGTCACACACAAGCCCAAGCTAAAGTCTTTGAAAGCCAAGTTAATAAACAGATCACTGATCATTTCGAATCCCACGGTACCTTCTCTGCTGTGCAATCCGGTTTCCAAGCTGGTCATGGGTGCACCACAGCCACGCTCAAGGCACTAAACGATATCATAACTGCCATAGATAAAAGACAGTACTGTGCAACAGTCTTCATCGACCTGGCCAAGGCTTTCGACTCTGTCAATCACCGCATTATTATTGGCAGACTCAAGAGCCTTAGTTTCTCAAATGACTGCCTCGCCTGGTTCACCAACTACTTCGCAGACAGAGCTCAGTGTGTCAAATCGGAGGGCCTGTTGAATGGACCTCTGGCAGTCTACATGGGGTACCACAGGGTTCAATTTTCGGGCCTACTCTTTTCTCTGTATACATCAACGATGTCGCTCTTGCTGCGGGTGATTCCCTGATCCACCTCTACGCAGACGACGCCATTCTGTATACATCTGGCCCTTCTTTGGACACTGTGTTAACTAACCTCCAAACGAGCTTCAATGCCATACAACACTCCTTCCGTGGCCTCCAACTGCTCTTAAACACTAGCAAAACCAAATGTATGCTTTTCAACCGTTCGCTGCCCTCACCTGCCTGCCCAACTAGACTCACTACTCTGGACGGTTATGACCTAGAATACGTGGACAACTACAAATACCTAGGTGTCTGGCTAGACTGTAAACTCTCCTTCCAGACTCATATAAAACACCTCAATCCAAAATCAAATCTAGAATCGGCTTTCTATTTCACAACAAAGCCTCCTTCACTCACGCTGCCAAACTTACCCTAGTAAAACTGAGTATCTTACCAATCCTACCGACTTTGGCGATGTCATTTACAAAATAGCCTCCAACACTCTACTCAGCAAACTGGATGCAGTCTATCACAGTGCCATCTGTTTTGTCACCAAAGCCCCATATACCACCCACCACTGCGACCTGTATGCTCTAGTCGGCTGGCCCTCGCTACCTATTCGTTGCCAAACCCACTCGCTCCAGGTCATCTATAAGTCTATGCTAGGTAAAGCTCCGCCTTATCTCAGCTCACTGGTCACGATAACAAGACCCACCCATAGCACACGCTCCAGCAGGTATATCTCACTGGTCATCCCCAAAGCCATCACCTCCTTTGGCCGCCTTTCCATCCAGTTCTCTGCTGCCAGTGACCGGAACAAATTGCAAAAATCGCTGAAGCTGGAGACTTACATTTCCCTCACTAACTTTAAACATCAACTATCTGAGCAGCTAACTGATCGCTGCAGCTGTACATAGTCCATCTGTAAATAGCCCACCCAATCTACCTACAGTACCTCATCCCCATATTGTTTTTTATTTACTTTGCTGCTCTTTTGCACACCAGTATCACTACTTACACACAATCATCTGCTCATCTATCACTCCAGTGTTAATCTGCTAAATTGTAATTACTTTGCTACTATGGCCTATTTATTGCCTTACCTCCTCATGCCATTTGCACACACTGTATATAGACTTTATTTTTTTTCTATTGTGTTATTGACTGTACACTTGCTTATTCCATGTGTAACTCTATGTTGTTGTTTCTGTCACACTGCTTTGCTTTATCTTGGCCAGGTCGCAGTTGTAAATGAGAACTTGTTCTCAACTAGCTTACAACTAGCTTACCATATACTCTAACCACTTCTGGGAAAATTGGAAAACACTAAACAAACAACAACACAAAGAATGATCTATCCAAAATGGAGATGTATGGGTAAACCACTTCTCTAATCTTTTTGGCTCTATAACAAAGAACAAACAGCAAAAACATATACATGATCGAATACAAATCTTAGAATCAACTTTTAAAGACTACCAGAACCCACTGGACGATACATACCTTGACCTAAACATCAGCGCTAAAATGTAAGGTAAGCTTTGACTATGTACAGACTCAGTGAGCATTGCCTTGCTATTGAGAAAGGCCGCCGTAGGCAGACCTGGCTCTCAAGAGTAGACAGGCTATATGCACACTGCCCACAAAACAGGTGGAAACTGAGCTGCACTTCCTAACCGCCATCACAGCAGCAAGATTTCTGACCTCTTGTTGTGTTCCAAAGGTTAACACGTGTCAGCTGTTGAGTACACTGTCAAGTAAAAATACATAACACTAGTCACCATGGCAGACCAATTTGCTCCAATTATCTTTGCAAAATGCTGAGGGATTGAAAGCTATTCAACTCAAATTGTAGCTACCTCTTCATTTGAAGTCTTGAAATCCATGTGCTATGGCACAGTGAGGGAATCTGCCCTGGAAAAAGAAAGAAGAAAGGAAATTGAATTGGCTTCCTGAACAAAATACCTAGCAGTTAGTCAGGGACATGGTTCTTCTCATTTGTAGTAATAACACAGATTGACCAAGCTCTTCGTGATGGTGTATCCCTTTCCACTTAATATAAACACAAAACCCACCGGCATGGTCTGCCTATTTTCATTAATGTCATGTCATCCTTATAGGAATGAACAATTTGAATCCAGAGTAATAGATTTGCATTGCAATTTCACTTCTTTCTAGCAGACTCCTGTGCAGAACCCCATGGATTAATCATGGAGGAAACCAAAGACCATTAAATGTCTATGAATAATTCATAAGCTGAAGGTGAGAACCTAAGTATCTACAGATGTAAGATCTTAATTTGATTACCCTGTTGCAGGAGAATTGTCCATCAATGCAAGAAATGCTATGTATTTGAGGTTTAAAAAGTCTTCTGAAGTTTGTAATTTGACATTTCAGACTTGATTTCCCCTTAGGAACAATGTATCAACTGCCCCAAAAATGTCCATTCATTATAATCCACATAATAATTCACATTTCCTGCTGCTGCATGATTATGTTCCTGCTGTAGAAAACTGGCTCAAATTAAGGTCTTAATCTGTACCCTGATTAAGGTTTGAATATGGAATCCATTGCTCCTGACTGACTGTGTTACCATATCTGTTACTGTGTTACAGCAGGGCTAATAATTAAAACAGTGAGACACGCGACAACCAAAGCTGATGGACACATGTCTCTGCAGTAACCCAGTAGTACTGCAGTATTAAAACATGCTACAGCTGAAGCTGTTGAAGACAAGTCACAGATGAAGGCGTAGCACAGTTCTGTTCTTTAGTTGTAAAAGAGGTGGTTTGAGACGGAGCCATAAATAAATGGCTCTGGTTTGGGATGAGGATAAATATAAACATGTGCTTCCCTTGTCCTCAACTTTGTAATAAACAAACTGCTGTCCTTGAAAATGAATGAATTATACTAAAACAACATTGTGCTAGTGATTTTAGTATATATTCATGTCTCACCTCAGTAGAAAGGCCTCCGGCTCTTTGTCTGTAGAGGTCTAGCCATCAATCAGGCAGGTGAGCACTGATTCTACCTGTGGCAGAGGAGCTTCCCTGGGCATGGCTGTGGGGGGACTCAGGCTCTCACCTGGAGCTGGTGATGGAGCCTAGCCTATGGTGGGCTTGGTTTTGGACCACTCTGGGCACTGACTGGCCTGGTGTATGGGCTGTTGTTATGGCCAGGTTGTTGTGGCCAAGGTGCTGTCCCAATCCTTATGTTGGTTAGGGAGTGTGTCTGATGGCAGACTCAGGAGCAGTTCCACTCAGATCCAGACTCAAAGGACCACAAGAGCTGAGATTAGAAAAATACATAACATTTGAGTCAGTCTGCGAGGTAGTGGGAAACTAGACCATGAGGCTATAAAGGGCTTATCCCCCAAAAGTATATCACAGTAATAACCCATAGGGTTTGTGTTTTTTAATGCAAGCCTCTCAAACATAATCCAGGTAGAAGCAGGAATTCCCCAGGGTATCCGTTTCGGCGCCTCAATATTTACTAACGACATGCCACTGGCTTTGAGTAAGGCCAGTGTGTCTATCTATGACTCAACACTATACACGTCAGCTACTACAGCAACTGAAATGACTGAAACACTTAACAAAGAGTTGCAGTTAGTTTCGGAATAGGTAGCAAGGAATAAGTTAGACCTAAATATTTCCAAAAGTAAAAGCATTTTATTTGAGACAAATCATTCACTAAACGCTAAACCTCAACTACATCTTGTAATGAATAATGTGGAAATTGAGCAAGTTGAGGTGACTAAACTGCTTGGAATAACCCTGGATTGTAAACTATCATGGTCAAAACATATTGATACAACAGTAGCTAAAATGGGGAGAAGTCTGTCCATAATAAAGTGCTACTCTACCTTCTTAACAGCACTATCAACAAGGCAGGTACTACAGGCCCTGGTTTTGTTGCACCTAGACTACTGTTCAGTCGTGTGGTCAGGTGCCACAAAGAGGAACTTGGGGAAATTGCAGTTGCCTCAGAACAGGGCAGCATGGCCGGCCCTTAAAAGTACATGGAGAGCTAACATTAATGACATGCCTGTCAATCTCTCATGGCTCAAAGTGGAAGAGAGATTGACGTCCTCATTACTTGTTTTTGTAAGAGGTGTTGAATGGACACCCATGCAAACCCCACAAGACATGCCACCAGAGGTCTCTTCATAGTCGCCAAGTCCAGAACAGACTATGGGAGGCGCACAGTACTACATACCTGTAGATCCATAACTACATGGAACGCTGTTCCACATCAGGTAACTGATGCAAGCAGTAAAATCAGATTTTAAAAGCAGGTAAAAATACACCTTATGGAAGAGCGGGGATTGTGAAGTAACACAAACATAGGCACAGACACATGCATACAAACACATGATAACATATACACTATATACACACGTACACATGGATTTTGTGTTGTAGGTATGTGGTAGTGGAGTAGGGGCCTGAGGGAACACACTTAGTGTGTTGTGAATTCTGTAATGAATGTATTGTAATGTTTTTAAAATTGTATAACTGGATTAATTTTGCCGGACCCCAGGAAGAGTAGCTGCTGACTTGGCAACAGCTAATGGGGATCCAGAATAAATACAAATACAGATGATATTTCATATTTAGAGAAGCCCCCCAATCATGGCCCAAAAACACTTCACAGCACAAAAATACTGATGACGACAAATTCTCGGTGTGATCTAATGGTTTTGTATTCCAGACTTGTTTGACAAGCGCAGAGGTTGAATTTCAGAAAACAGTTTGCTACAAAGCGACCTGTGGGTCTAATATAAATACCTTGCAGCAACTAGATGGCAATTTTACATGAAGTAAAATTGTGGGACTTGCTTTGCCTGTTTAAAATGATTTTTGTAGTAGTTGAAGAAGTACATTTAAAAAAAAACTTAAAGCAGTTAAATATAGTCCAAGTTAAATGTAATGAAATAATTGGTCATATTACTTTGATATACTACTATATCAACCTTATTACTTTGGAGTGTGGGGCAGTTGGATCACACATTTCATCATAAATAACACCACTCGGACTACTACACTGTTATAGACTCTCCTACTGGAATACCACAGTATATGCATTGTCAAAGTTTTAAATAAATAAAATAGCTTTTCACAACATATTTGGACGACAGCGGGATGTTCATGAAGTCCTCTCTGGGCTTGAGGGGGATCCGTGGGAAGAAGGACCCACTGATCGGAAAGGTGGAACTACTTCCCTCGGAGCACCTCTGCCCCAAGGAGGGACACAGAAGTTAACTGAGCATAGCATACAGTGCAGACCCCTTGAGTGTTTCCACATTTTGTTACGTTACAGCCTTATTCTAAAATGGAATAAATGTTTTTTTCCCGTCATCAATCTACACACAATACCCCGTTTAGTTTTTCCATGTTTCAGTTTGTCCCTATCTTTTCAGGTTTTAGCAGTCAAAATCACCCTTTACACCATTTACACGTATACGGGTTGAAAATGGCAGATTTAGACACCGATAAAAGCCTAAATTGGAACGCAGAGGCTGTACAATAACATGCTATATGACTTCAGACCTTAGGCTCTGCGCTTCACAGCGCTAAACTATATGGAGTGTAACTTACAGTCAGTCGTTCTGAACTTGAGAAGTTGGCCCCATCCCTCCCATTAATTGGGCAACTTTTGCACATTTTTGTTGACCGAGTGAGGGAAATGCTGTAAATGAAAAGGACTCTATGTATTTTTATAGATGAGACGTTGAAGATTATTGAAAATACAACTTTGATGTCATACAAGCAAGCCAAACACCTGTGAGTCCAAATGTGCACTTCACATTTCCATATCATAAAGCTCACGTCATACACAGTGTCAGTGTTTATGATGACTATCTTTGGCGTCATACCCTGGGTTATTCTGAACAGAATGAGCATGTGAAGTGTGACTGTGAAGTGTCAACTGTGAAGAAAATTCACGGCAGCACATGCACCTGAATGCACTCATGACTCCTTTCTATGCACACCAAAATGATGATCTGTTTCCCTGAATTGCATCGCATTTTATAACTTAGCTTGTCATGTTGGCAATAGAGCTAGCAACATGCATGCCCCTCCGAACTGAGGATCTGTGTTTTTCAGCCATCTATTTCCTGTGTTTGAGGTGTGCAAAATCCAATTGTCACTTAAATCTCCCTGGATTGATTGCTTTCATTTCACTCCTGCAACTCTTTCATACTCTTTCTTGTTACTGTCGTTTTTTTCTGTTCATGTTTTCACCACAGAAATGTTTGTAAATACCTGTCAAACACACCTCGGCAATGGCTGAAAAGGGCTCAATGGGATACTGTATATTGTCTTTTCGTTAAAGCTATAAGAACGTTAACGCTTAGTCTGGGATTCAACCAATGTTCCCTCAAATTTATTTTAGACACAGCAAATTTCAGGTCTTGTGAACAGAAACTTGAACATTGTCACGACTTCCGCCGAAGTCGGTCCCTCTCCTTGTTCGGGCGGCGTTCGGCTGTCGACGTCACCGGCCTTCTAGCCATCGCCGATCCACTTTTCATTTTCCATTTGTTTTGTCTTTGTCTTACACACCTGGTTTCAATTCCCCAATTACCTGTTCATTATTTAACCCTCTGTTCCCCCATGTTTGTTTGTTTGAGTGATTGTTTCTATGTAGGATGGTCCGTTATTGTGGGCTCTGTTTTTGTATTGCATTTATATTATGTTGAGTAAAATATGTTTATTTACTCATATCTGCTGTCCAGCTACACATAGACCTCCTGACAAACATTGTGATAATTCTGTGCAACTTCCAGCTCACATAAACAGTTTTAGACTGTAGCCAATAGGCTATTGTGTCTATTTGAGCATAATGTAGGCCTATCAGAATGGCCTACCAACAAAGCCAATGGAGCAAATCCCATAACATTTTCACATGGAAATAGCTTTTGATTTTTAATGATATAGTCTACAGTAGCCTACATATGTGGTGTTGTAGATTTATTTGATCAAATTAATAAGTTAGCTGTCTACCTTTGATAAGCAGCAAGCTAGCTATAGCTAGCTGGTGGCTTGCTAGCTAGTTAGCTCCCATGCCAAAGTGTTTCTAAACTAATATCTGACTAACTCGGAAATATGAAGCTATTTCAGAATGAAAGTTAACTGGCTAGCGTATCATGCTTTGTGACATTATGTTAGCTAGCTATGCACTAGTTCTTTCGTGAGCTGGCTACTCATTCTAAATAGTACAATCTAATCTGTCAAAAACAGTGGCAGCATGTGCAGCAGTGGTCATTTGGTTTTTGACATGAAAAGTAAAATAGGTGGTAAAGTAAAGCAAATGAGATGGCTCCGACAGAGAGGGCTACCTCACTTCCAGTCCTTAGGAAACTTTGCAATGTACACTACCGTTCAAAATTTTGGCGTCACTTAGAAATGTCCTTGTTTTTGAAAGAAAAGCACATTTTTTGTCAATTGAAATAACATCAAATTGATCAGAAATACAGTGGAGACATTGTTAATGGTGTAAATGACTATTGTAGCTGGAAACGGCAGACTTTTTATGGAATAACTACATATCTGCCTAGAATGCCAGCATCCCGGAATCGACTCTTCACTGTCGATGTTGAGACTGGTGTTTTGCGGGTACTATTTAATGAAGCTGGCAGTTGAGGACTTGTGAGGTGTCTGTTTCTCAAACTAGACACTCTAGTGTACTTGTCCTCTTGCTCAGTTGTGCACCGGGGCCGCCCACTCCTTTTTCTATTCTGGTTAGAGACAGTTTGCGCTGTTCTGTGAAGGGAGTGGTACACATCGTTGTACGAGATCTTCAGTTTCTTGGAAATTTCATGGAATAGCTTTAATTTCTCAGAACAAGAATAGACTGACGAGTTTCAGAAGAGAGTTCTTTGTTTCTGGTCATTTTGAGCCTGTAATCGAACCCACAAATGCTGATGCTCCAGATACTCAACCAGTCTAAAGAAGGCCAGTTTCATTGCTTCTTTCAGAACAGCAGTTTTCAGCTGTGCTAACATAATTGCAAAAGGGTTTTCTAATTATCAATTATTATCCTTTTAAAATGATAAACTTGGATTAGCTAACACAACATGCCATTGGAACACAGGAGTGATGGTTGCTGATAATGGGCCTCTGTAAGCCTATGTAGATATTCCATAAAATAACAGACATTTCCAGCTACAATAGTCATTTACAACATTAAGAATGTCTAAACTGTATTTCGGATCAATTTGATGTTATTTTAATGGACAAAAAATGTGCTTTTCTTTCAAAAACAAGGACATTTCTAAGTGACCCCAAACTTTTGAACGGTAGTGTATATATTCTTATTCCATTCATTTATTTCGATTTGTTTGTATTAGGTAGTTGTTGTGGAATTGTTAGATTACATGTTAGATATTGCTGCACTGTCGCTACACTCGCAATAACATCTGCTAACCGTGTGTATGTGACCCCTACAATTTGATTTGATGTGTATTTATGCTGTTGTTCAAATGCACAGATCAGTTTATATATCTTCTCAAAGAAACCATGGGTAGTTCAATAACTTGACATCATATTTCTGTTATGCTGCTTTGTTGACAACTCCAACCACCTCGCGCCCCGGGTATTCAGCCAATCAGGGGTCGCTGTTGGTTGTGTTCTAAACAAAACAACTACAAGTGTGCTTGCTCTAGTTCCTCAATGGCACAGCTAGAAGAGCTCAAAAAAGCACCTTGTAGTTGAAGACTCTTTTTTGAGTCATAAAAGTGCATTGAAATTACTTAGGAACTGTGCACACTTTGGAGACAACAGTTAGTCCTCTCAATCTTTTTTTGTCTTACGTTGCAACTACAGCATATTTTCCAGGAATATTCTTATCATGTCACTGAATGTATCCAGAGTATATTCAGATTTTGTTATCAACAAATGCAGCGAAAAGTACAATAAACGTAAAATGCACATAAAATACATAGTGTAATGTTTGGATTCAGTCTTGTGTCACAGTGAAGTGTTGTGTCCTCACTTTGGTCTAATCAATTTCCAATCATCTCCAAACTGTTCCCTTTCAATTGCTACCATGGTTATGCATATGTTTTTAACATTTCTTCTGTAAGAAACATTTTCATTTAGCACTAAAACATACAGCCCACTACAAGTGTAAATGGTTAAACCACATCAGGAGACCACTCTTGAGGTCTGTGAAAAATAGAAGACATGTGGATTTATGGTGTAGTTACTCTTTAATGCAAGTGTGCACCAGCAAGAGAGCATTGTTTGGTTAGCAATGTTTCTGTAGCGCTCATGTGGTTGCAGAGTTCGCAAAACAAATGGCCACTGGATTGATGCAAATAATCATATCATTCTGCCAGGTTGGCATAGCTTACATTTTTTGGGGGGGAAGCCTTTGAATCTCTACCAGAAGGTCACCATTAGCATAATCGCTAACAGCTACACAAAGTGTAGACATACGCACCAACTACACTCACACACACAGGGGCATTCCTGTGCTGTTTCAAGAAAAATGAAGGAAAATAGATACAACTGTCTTATGATTAACATGGGCAAACTAATTTAGTTGATTTCCTTTCCTTTTTGGCATATTTCTGAATTCGGTTGAACATTTTCACACGTACCAACACACCCGGTGTGATCATTCTACAGTGGTCCCTGTAGTGGACGATCAAACCAGTGTGATTAGAACA
Source organism: Oncorhynchus mykiss (assembly GCF_057628025.1). Lineage (NCBI taxonomy): Eukaryota > Metazoa > Chordata > Actinopteri > Salmoniformes > Salmonidae > Oncorhynchus > Oncorhynchus mykiss. The sequence goes on from NC_143049.1 coordinate 14,770,958, forward strand.
CGTATTTAGGACATCCAGTTTCGAATGACACAACAGCCAGCACTTGAGCTGGCCACACTGTTTTATCAGAAACATGTTGCACAAACACAGTCCTTACAAAGTTATGTCCAGAATGTGAGCAGTTTATTTTTGGATGCAATGTTCAGACATTCACAAAAGTAGCGACAGTATAACACAATCATCCAATGCGGAAAAATGTAGGCTATATTTGTCCTAGCGCTAACTGAGGAAGGATCGACAAAACACAAGCGGTCATATTTTTATAACTGACAGAAACAACAATATTAATTAGCTAGTAGCAATTACTATTTAAAATTAATCACATCAGGGGTAAGCTCATCATTGATCGAAATAATTGAGTAAAACATTTTCTAGAAATCAAAAATGTAATCCAACGATGGGTAGTTTGTGCGCACCGCCATGCTTGTTTTTTTTCTCTCGCATCAACCAAAGACAATAAGAGGAGATTAGAAGAGTTTGGTCTGTTTATAGAATGCGTGTTGAAGGGGGGGTGTCGTATACGATCATCCACTTCCCTTCATTCACTTCCGAAAGTTTCCCCGAAAGATGAGTGAACCATTCATTCACCTCATTATAACATTTTTGGTCTGGCAGATTACGTGACACCCAGAATGCATTGTCAACAAACATGGCGCCACACATAGCTGGCAAATAGCTTAACTCATTGTAATCAGTACAACCTTCAAAAAAGTATTTTAAATCTATAATCTATAATGTAGTTATTTTGTTAGATACTTTTCCCTATTAGCTGAAATATGTTTTTCAAAGCCATTTTAGCGGTCCGAACCGTCAAAATGGCAGTTGTTTCAAAACGTTAGGAAGAAAAGTAATTTATGTGATTACTAAAATAGCTGTACTATTTGATTGGTATATTTTGATCTGATTTCAGATTTCAATAGCAGAGTAGAGGAGGATTTCAGACGCTCTAACTTTTTGTTCAACATTTCAGTTGTTTATAAAGGAAACGTCATTGATGCGGTTCATAAAACAGCTGTATAATAGAATATGTTCTTGTTCTGATTTCAGGTTTGAATAGCAGAGAAGTAGAGGAATTTTTAATATGCTCTAATGTTTTGTCTAAATTGTTGTCAGTCGCCAAAGTAGCTGATTTGAGCAAAAGTTACATTGTTTACAGTTACTAGAACAGAATGTTGGGACTTATGGTGTCCCAATGGCCCTTTTAGAATGCTGAGGAAATCCCATTAAAGTGGATGGAGGACAAAAATAAGGACAAAAAGCGTAGCTTACTAGTTTTAAAAGTATAGAAGATATCAAAACGTTGTATACAAGCACACCCCACGGGGCACAGACATCAGTTAAAAGTCTAGTTTTGATTTACATTTGGATGAGTTGTCAACTACGGTGAATTCAACGTGAAATCAACAAAAAATGACACCATGTCATTGGATTTAGGTTAAAAGTTGGGTGAAAGAACGACAAAATGCACATACGTTGATTACTTTTTGAAAATCCAATCGGTTTTCTTCGTTGATTCAACGTCATTGTATAGATTTTTTTTGGTTGATGTGGAAACTGCGTAGATGAAACCAGTTTTTGACAAGTGGGACTATTCCAGACGGACCTGCACGTTTTAAAGTTTGAATGACGTTTCTAGCTTAAACGGTGTACGAGGAGTAGAAGAAGTCTGACAAAGATTTTGAATGGGACATTTGCTTTGCAAGTCCCATTCATTAATTCATGTTCTTCTGTGTCCTTGTCATTTGTATGCCAAGCACAAACATTTCTGCAGAGGTGTTTTGTTGTGTTGCAATCGAAACCTCGGGAGAAATTCTGCTCATTAGCGTGCCTTTCTTGACACGATATCGCTGAGCTGTCGTGGCAAGCTGCCTCTGTGATCATTGTTTTAAGACTTTTTCACTCGCTTCATTCACATTTGAAACTATACCTCATCATGTTATGTCAATCTTTTCCCTCTGCATCCAAGACTATACTAAATGAACAATTTAAAAACCTTTATTTAAAACATAGACTTTGGAATGTCTCTCAATACTGTAGCATTCCATCTGGAGCCTGCCAACTGATTGAGTGATGTCTACTGACACCATTTTAGATCATCTTTAACAATGAATGTCTACATCTGACCTTCTAAGTCCTAAAATGTTCATCTAAAATAGGAATTGTTTTACATACCATATGTATTGTCTGTTGGAAGACAAACGTAGGCCTGCTTCCAGCAGGTGCCCTCAAGAACATACTGACAAGGGCAAGCAGTTGACTTCACTGCGTGAATCCGAGTAAGATACACTGAGCTGAACCTTTTGTACAATTTAAGTTGAGTCAGCGCAACTTACAGGCACGCTATCAGATATTTCTCCCGAAACCAATTTATTGCACAGTGTTTCTCTCGAATGGCACTATTGGCTTTGAAACAATAGCAGGGGAAAGTTTGCATAGAGTAGAGAGGAGTTAAAACGCTTAATTCGCTTGGAAGATGTTGGCTGATGGAGACAACGCCTTGCATAGGACCTGAAGACAGCCGGTGTCGCCCCTCGAGGAATAGACCAGCCATTTAGCCTACTGGCTACAATGGTGAAGTGACCTGAATCTAAGGGAGGTGGATATAATAGTTGTAGGCTTAAGCTTTAGTAGTCTTATGGAAGCAGACAAGTATGTCTCTGGATATGGAATACACTCTGACCTACTGTTTATTTAGACATCTCTGTCAAATCTGACATGTGAGATTAAAGCTGACGACCCAGGTGAGAGTCCCATTATCGCTTATTAGTTGAAATTAACAAATACAGAAGGCTCCAAAAGTATTGGGACAGTGACACATTTTTTGTTGTTTTGGCTCTGTATGGAAATAATAACATGACTACGAGGTTAAAGTGCCAACTTTCAGCTTTAATTTGATGGTATTTTCATCCATTTCGGGTGAACCGTTTAGAAATTACAGCACTTTTTGTATATAGTCCCCCCATTTAAGGGGACAAAATGTATTGGAACAATTTAACTTAGATGTGTATTAAAGTAGTCAAACGTTTAGTATTTGGTCCCATATTCCTAGCACGCAATGACTACACCAAGCTTGTGACTCTACAAACTTGTTGGATGCATTTACTGTTTGTTTTGGTTGTGTTTCAGACTATTTTGAACCCAATAGAAAGTAATGGTGAATAATGAATTGTGTCATTTTGGAGTCATTTTTATTGATGTGGATGCTACCATGATCATGGATAGCTCTGAATGAACCGTGAATAATGATGAGTGAGAAAGTAAAAAAAAAAAAAATTGTCACTGTCCCAATACTTTTGGAGCTCACTGTAGGCTCAGGAAGAAAACTTAACTCAATCAGATGACAATACATTTTCAACTCTGCCTACCCTTCCACCTACACGTTAATATAAACAGCGACAAATGTCACAATGGTGTGCTGGCTGATTTCTGCATCCCACCTTCACCACCGTCCATCTCCATTCCTTCCTCTCTCTGGGTGGATTCTTCCATTGAGATATATGATATGAAACTACCAGATCTATCTCTATGTGTCATGTTGTCTTGTCTCTGTCCTTTCCCTTCACCCTGTCTCCCTCTGCTGGTCGTGTTAGGTTACCTTTTCTCCCCCGCTTTCCCCCAGCTGTCCCTTGTCTCCTCTAACTACCCATTCACCCCGTTCCCCACCTGTTCCCTTTTTTCCCTCTGATTAGGTCCCTATATCTCTCTCTGTTTCTGCCCCTGTCCTTGTCGGATTCTTGTTTGTTTGTCATTCATGCCTGAACCAGACTGTCGTCATGTTTGCTGTAACCTTGTCCTGTCCTGTCGGAATCTGCCGGTCCATCTGAGCCTACCTATGTTTGGTAATTAAAGAAGCTCTGTTTAAGTTGATTCGCTTTTGGGTCCTCATTCACGCACCGTAACAGAAGAATCCGACCAAGAATGGACCCAGCGACTTCGGATCCTCTCCACTCAGCCGTCGAGATCCAGGGAGCGATGCTAGGCAGACACAAGCAGGAATTGTCTGCTGCTCGACATGCCGTTGAGACCCTGGCCACCCAAGTCTCCAACCTCACAGAACAGGTTCACCATCTCCGCCTCGATCCACCGGCCACTTCCAGGGCTTTCGAATCTCCGGAGCCCAGAATCAATAACCCGCCGTGTTACTCTGGGGAGCCCACTGAATGCCGCTCGTTCCTCACCCAGTGTGATATTGTGTTTTCTCTCCAGCCCAACACTTACTCCAGGAGCACTGCTCGTGTCGCCTACGTCATATCTCTCCTTATTGGACGGGCTCGTGAGTGGGGCACGGCAATCTGGGAGGCAAGGGCTGAGTGTACTAACCAGTATCAAGACTTTAAGGAGGAGATGATACGGGTTTTTGATCGATCTGTTTTTGGGGAGGAGGCTTCCAGGGCCCTGTCTTCCCTATGTCAAGGCAATCGATCCATAACAGACTACTCTATTGAGTTTCGCACTCTTGCTGTCTCCAGTGGCTGGAACGAGCCGGCCTTGCTCGCTCGTCTTCTGGAGGGTTTCCGCGCAGAGGTAAAGGATGAGATTCTCTCCCGGGAGGTTCCTTCCAGCGTGGATTCCTTGATTGAACTCGCTATTCGCATTGAGCGACGGGTTGATCTTCGTCACCGAGCTCGTGGAAAGGAGCTCGCGCTCTCCGTCGCCTCCCTCTCCGCATCACTACCATCTTCCTCTGCCGGCTCGGGTGCTGAGCCCATGCAGCTGGGAGGTATCCGCATCTCGACTGAGGAGAGGGAACGGAGAATCACCAACCGCCTCTGTCTCTATTGCGGTTCCGCTGGTCATTTTGTCACTTCATGTCCAGTAAAAGGCCAGAGCTCGTCAGTAAGCGGAGGGCTACTGGTGAGCGCTACTACTCCTGTCTCTCCTTCAAGATCCTGCACTACCTTGTCGGTCCATCTACGCTGGACCGGTTCGTCAGCTTCCTGCAGTGCCTTAATAGACTCTGGGGCGGAGGGCTGTTTTATGGACGAGACCTGGGCTCGGGAACATGACATTCCTCTCAGACAGTTAAAGGAGCCCACGGCCTTGTTCGCCCTGGATGGTAGTCCTCTCCCCAGGATTCAGCGTGAGACGCTACCTTTAACCCTCACTGTTTCTGGTAATCATAGTGAAACCATTTCTTTTTTAATTTTTCGTTCACCTTTTACACCTGTTGTTTTGGGCCATCCCTGGCTAGTTTGTCATAATCCTTCCATTAATTGGTCTAGTAATTCTATCCTCTCCTGGAACGTCTCTTGTCATGTGAAATGTTTAATGTCTGCTATCCCTCCTGTTTCCTCTGTCTCTTCTTCACAGGAGGAGCCTGGTGATTTGACAGGGGTGCCGGAGGAATATCACGATCTGCGCACGGTGTTCAGTCGGTCCAGGGCCACCTCTCTTCCTCCACACCGGTCGTATGATTGTAGTATTGATCTCCTTCCGGGAACCACCCCCCCCCGGGGTAGACTATACTCTCTGTCGGCTCCCGAACGTAAGGCTCTCGAAGATTATTTGTCTGTAGCTCTTGACGCCGGTACCATAGTCCCCTCCTCCTCTCCCGCCGGAGCGGGGTTTTTTTTTTGTCAAGAAGAAGGACGGGTCTCTGCGCCCCTGCATAGATTATCGAGGGCTGAATGACATAACAGTGAAGAATCGTTATCCGCTTCCTCTTATGTCTTCAGCCTTCGAGATCCTGCAGGGAGCCAGGTTTTTCACTAAGTTGGACCTTCGTAACGCTTACCATCTCGTGCGCATCAGGGAGGGGGACGAGTGGAAGACGGCGTTTAACACTCCGTTAGGGCACTTTGAATACCGGGTTCTTCCTTTCGGCCTCGCTAACGCTCCAGCTGTCTTTCAGGCATTAGTCAATGATGTCCTGAGAGACATGCTGAACATCTTTGTTTTCGTTTACCTTGACGATATCCTGATTTTTTCACCGTCACTCCAGATTCATGTTCAGCACGTTCGACGTGTCCTCCAGCGCCTTTTAGAGAATTGTCTTTTTGTGAAGGCTGAGAAGTGCACTTTTCATGCCTCCTCCGTCACATTTCTCGGTTCTGTTATTTCCGCTGAAGGCATTAAGATGGATCCCGCTAAGGTCCAAGCTGTCATTGATTGGCCCGTCCCTAAGTCACGCGTCGAGCTGCAGCGCTTTCTCGGCTTCGCGAACTTCTATCGTCGTTTCATCCGTAATTTCGGTCAGGTGGCAGCTCCTCTCACAGCCCTTACTTCTGTCAAGACGTGCTTTAAGTGGTCCGTTTCCGCCCAGGGAGCTTTTGATCTCCTCAAGAATCGTTTTACATCCGCTCCTATCCTTGTTACACCTGACGTCTCTAGACAGTTCGTTGTCGAGGTTGACGCGTCAGAGGTGGGAGTGGGAGCCATCCTTTCTCAGCGCTCCCTCTCTGACGACAAGGTCCACCCATGCGCGTATTTTTCTCATCGCCTGTCGCCGTCGGAACGTAACTATGATGTGGGTAACCGCGAACTGCTCGCCATCCGGTTAGCCCTAGGCGAATGGCGACAGTGGTTGGAGGGGGCGACCGTTCCTTTTGTCGTTTGGACTGACCATAGGAACCTTGAGTACATCCGTTCTGCCAAACGACTTAATGCGCGTCAGGCGCGTTGGGCGCTGTTTTTCGCTCGTTTCGAGTTCGTGATTTCTTATCGTCCGGGCTCTAAGAACACCAAGCCTGATGCTTTGTCTCGTCTCTTCAGTTCTTCAGTAGCCTCCACTGACCCCGAGGGGATTCTCCCTGAGGGGCGTGTTGTCGGGTTGACTGTCTGGGGAATTGAGAGGCAGGTAAAGCAAGCACTCACTCAAACTCCGTCGCCGCGCGCTTGTCCTAGGAACCTTCTTTTCGTTCCCGTTCCTACTCGTCTGGCCGTTCTTCAGTGGGCTCACTCTGCCAAGTTAGCCGGCCACCCTGGCGTTCGGGGTACGCTTGCTTCCATTCGCCAGCGTTTCTGGTGGCCCACCCGGGAGCATGACACGCGTCGTTTCGTGGCTGCTTGTTCGGTCTGCGCGCAGACTAAGTACGGTAACTCTCCTCCTGCCGGCCGTCTCAGGCCGCTTCCTATTCCCTCTCGACCGTGGTCTCACATCGCCTTAGATTTTGTCACCGGACTGCCTTCGTCAGCGGGGAAGACTGTTATTCTTACGGTTGTCGATAGGTTCTCTAAGGCGGCTCATTTCATTCCCCTTGCTAAGCTTCCTTCTGCTAAAGAGACGGCACAAATCATCATCGAGAATGTTTTCAGAATTCATGGCCTTCCGTCAGACGTCGTTTCGGACAGAGGTCCGCAATTCACGTCTCAATTTTGGAGGGAGTTTTGCCGTTTGATTGGGGCTTCCGTCAGTCTCTCTTCCGGCTTTCACCCCCAGTCTAACGGTCAAGCAGAACGGGCCAATCAGACTATTGGTCGCATCTTACGCAGTCTTTCTTTTCGCAACCCTGCGTCTTGGTCAGAACAGCTCCCCTGGGCAGAATACGCCCACAACTCGCTTCCTTCGTCTGCGACCGGGCTATCTCCTTTTCAGAGTAGCCTCGGGTACCAGCCTCCGTTGTTCTCATCTCAGTTCGCCGAGTCCAGCGTCCCCTCCGCTCAGGCTTTTGTCCAACGTTGCGAGCGCACCTGGAAGAGGGTCAGGTCTGCACTTTGCCGTTATAGGGCGCAGACTGTGAGAGCTGCTAATAAGCGTAGAACTAAGAGCCCTAGGTATTGTCGCGGTCAGAGAGTTTGGCTCTCCACTCAGAACCTTCCCCTTAAGACGGCTTCTCGCAAGTTGACCCCGCGGTTCATTGGTCCATTCCGTATCTCTCAGGTCATTAATCCTGTCGCAGTGCGACTTCTTCTTCCGCGATATCTTCGTCGCGTCCACCCGGTCTTCCATGTCTCCTGTGTTAAGCCCGTTCTTCGCGCCCCCGCTCGTCTTCCCCCCCCCCCCCCCATCCTTGTCGAGGGCGCACCTATCTACAGGGTACGTAAGATCTTGGACATGCGTCCTCGGGGCCGTGGTCATCAGTACCTAGTTGACTGGGAGGGGTACGGTCCTGAGGAGAGGAGTTGGGTTCCCTCTCGGGACGTGCTGGACCGTGCGCTGATTGATGATTTCCTCCGTTGCCGCCAGGTTTCCTCCTCGAGTGCGCCAGGAGGCGCTCGGTGAGTGGGGGGGTACTGTCATGTTGTCTTGTCTCTGTCCTTTCCCTTCACCCTGTCTCCCTCTGCTGGTCGTGTTAGGTTACCTTTTCTCCCCCGCTTTCCCCCAGCTGTCCCTTGTCTCCTCTAACTACCCATTCACCCCGTTCCCCACCTGTTCCCTTTTTTCCCTCTGATTAGGTCCCTATATCTCTCTCTGTTTCTGCCCCTGTCCTTGTCGGATTCTTGTTTGTTTGTCATTCATGCCTGAACCAGACTGTCGTCATGTTTGCTGTAACCTTGTCCTGTCCTGTCGGAATCTGCCGGTCCATCTGAGCCTACCTATGTTTGGTAATTAAAGAAGCTCTGTTTAAGTTGATTCGCTTTTGGGTCCTCATTCACGCACCGTAACACTATGGGTTCTTATCTACCTCAGTCTTTGACCAGGAGCCAAACAGACCAGAGGCCTTATCCAAACCAAAGTAACTACAGTATTTTCATAGTCTAAACCATGGCTATTGTATAGCCTCATGGCCAAACCTACACAGTCATCAGGTAAATGGAATAATAAGCAAATGCACAAACTTGGTTAATTTAGAGAAATCAATCTACAGTGCCTTGCGAAAGTATTCGGCCCCCTTGAACTTTGCGACCTTTTGCCACATTTCAGGCTTCAAACATAAAGATATAAAACTGTATTTTTTTGTGAAGAATCAACAACAAGTGGGACACAATCATGAAGTGGAACGACATTTATTGGATATTTCAAACTTTTTTAACAAATCAAAAACTTAAAAATTGGGCGTGCAAAATTATTCAGCCCCCTTAAGTTAATGCTTTGTAGCGCCACCTTTTGCTGCGATTACAGCTGTAAGTCGCTTGGGGTATGTCTCTATCAGTTTTGCACATCGAGAGACTGACATTTTTTCCCATTCCTCCTTGCAAAACAGCTCGAGCTCAGTGAGGTTGGATGGAGAGCATTTGTGAACAGCAGTTTTCAGTTCTTTCCACAGATTCTCGATTGGATTCAGGTCTGGACTTTGACTTGGCCATTCTAACACCTGGATATGTTTATTTTTGAACCATTCCATTGTAGATTTTGCTTTATGTTTTGGATCATTGTCTTGTTGGAAGACAAATCTCCGTCCCAGTCTCAGGTCTTTTGCAGAATCCATCAGGTTTTCTTCCAGAATGGTCCTGTATTTGGCTCCATCCATCTTCCCATCAATTTTAACCATCTTCCCTGTCCCTGCTGAAGAAAAGCAGGCCCAAACCATGATGCTGCCACCACCATGTTTGACAGTGGGGATGGTGTGTTCAGGGTGATGAGCTGTGTTGCTTTTACGCCAAACATAACGTTTTGCATTGTTGCCAAAAAGTTCAATTTTGGTTTCATCTGACCAGAGCACCTTCTTCCACATGTTTGGTGTGTCTCCCAGGTGGCTTGTGGCAAACTTTAAACAACACTTTTTATGGATATCTTTAAGAAATGGCTTTCTCTTGCCACTCTTCCATAAAGGCGAGATTTGTGCAATATATGACTGATTGTTGTCCTATGGACAGAGTCTCCCATCTCAGCTGTAGATCTCTGCAGTTCATCCAGAGTGATCATGGGCCTCTTGGCTGCATCTCTGATCAGTCTTCTCCTTGTTTGAGCTGAAAGTTTAGAGGGACGGCCAGGTCTTGGTAGATTTGCAGTGGTCTGATACTCCTTCCATTTCAATATTATCGCTTGCACAGTGCTCCTTGGGATGTTTAAAGCTTGGGAAATCTTTTTGTATCCAAATCCGGCTTTAAACTTCTTCACAACAGTATCTCGGACCTGCCTGGTGTGTTCCTTGTTCTTCATGGACCTCTGAGACTATCACAGTGCAGGTGCATTTATACAGAGACTTGATTACACACAGGTGGATTGTATTTATCATCATTAGTCATTTAGGTCAACATTGGATCATTCAGAGATCCTCACTGAACTTCTGGAGAGAGTTTGCTGCACTGAAAGTAAAGGGGCTGAATAATTTTGCACGCCCAATTTTTCAGTTTTTGATTTGTTAAAAAAGTTTGAAATATCCAATAAATGTCGTTCCACTTCATGATTGTGTCCCACTTGTTGTTGATTCTTCACAAAAAAATACAGTTTTATATCTTTATGTTTGAAGCCTGAAATGTGGCAAAAGGTCGCAAAGTTCAAGGGGGCCGAATACTTTCGCAAGGCACTGTAAATGAATTGGTGACCAAATAAGCATGAGCAGTCTTATGATACAGCAGTGAGTTGAATCTCTCAAATTAAACAGTTTAAGTCTATCTCATTGCATAGCCCTTGCCATGCAGTTTGATTATAATGAACAGTTATGTTCTTATATTGTACGGGCTCGATTTCTACAGATTTTTTCTCTAAGAAAAATGAATCACATTTTATCTCTAAGAAAAACCACGCTTGATCTTCGCACTGATTTCCAAAGGCTAACCTCGGCAAGCGACCAATTATTTGCTCAGTATTTACAGAGAAGCTCTCAGATTCAAGAGCACCCTAATTCGTATACTGTTTTCAAATACTATTTACAGTAGGTCTATGCTTGGCTGTGAGTGTGTGATGGCTTTGTGTATTCTGCTAGGTCCTGAGTTCTTGTCATTTGTATAAAGGGACTGTCAAACCTCTCCCAGCATTACCCCCGGTAGCTTTCCTTATTCTGTCAATCTTATAAGGAGTGGATAGGTAAGAGGAAGACATTGTCATTACTTCTTGAGATTAGAAGTTAGCTAATACCTGAGCCACAACAGTCTGTGTGAGGACTGGCCCTTTTTCCATGTTGATGCTGAGTGATTGTGAGTTGAACACATTCTCTCACATCATCTGATCATACTAACTGTAAATCGCTATGGATTAGATCGTCTGCTAAATGACAAAAAAATGTTTTAAATGACTGCTCAGACCTGCAATTCATCTGCACCTTAGAGACTATTGGCACACATTCAACTCTACATCACACACACACACACGCACGCACGCAAACACACACACACACACACACAAACACACACACACACACACACACACACACACACACACACACACACACACATACATACATACATACATACATACATACACACACTGTCAACGCTGCTGTACTATTTATATACTTTTTATTCAACTGCTCAACCAAGACACTATTGACTTTATTACTTCATACTTTATACTGTATATCCTATTGTGTATACTACTACGTGTATACTATATTGTGTATACAACTATGTATACCATTTTTTAATTACTTGTTATATTTTTTATTTGACTTTGATTATTATTGATATTGATATTTGTACTGCATTGTTGAGGAGAGCTTGCAAGTAAGCATTTCACTGTACCGTTTATACCTGGTCTATTCAGGCCAGGTCCATTCAGCAGTAAGAGTGAGGGAGCAGAGGTAAATTAGTGACGGACACATTTATGGACCCGCTTCCTGACCTTCTTGATTGTGATGAATGGTTTTTGGCATGGCACAGCCTAGAACTATCCGGTGGGTGTCAACTTAAATCCAAAAGGAGCATTTCTCAAACTGGTGCTGCCCCATTAAAGAGCAGAATAACCAGGAATGGATAATTATGACCAAATATTGTGTTGTGGGGATAAACAGTTGTGTAAACATACAATTTATAGCTTCAACATGTTTTTAAAATCTTTTATGACAAACTCATGGACTGTCGGTCCTTGCGTCCATGGCTCTGTTAATGAATTTGAGAGTTCTGCTTACGTTTCCCCAGCCCCAATCCTCAGAAATATACCAAACCAAGTGGCTGGGCTTAAACACTAACTCTGGATTGTGGTTTTAAAGAGGTGTAATTGATTGTTTAGAGTTCAACTGTTTACCCCCTGGTGGGTTTCATATTTTTTCTCCAGTGAGTTTCTTAATTGAAATGAATTGATTGTGTTGTATTAAGAACAGAGGATAATATACCAATATATAAGTTAATGGCTTGAGTGAAGTGAAGCAGATAATCGGACACGGTTGTCTCAATTAACATTAATGCATTCATTTAACTCATAGTTATCCATGTACATTACAGTGCCTCGTATAATGAATTGTTAATTTCGGAGAAAAATAACATGAAGTACAACATAAAAATCAAGTAGCAGCCATATATAGCAGTGTAACAAGCTAGTCCTACATGAGGGAGCTTTGGGGGGTGGATATAATACCATGCTGTGAGGATACGCAGACATGAAAGATAAATAACCCAAGTGTATTGCAGTAAGCATCGGCCTGATAGAAACAGCTTTCCACTGTCAGAGGACATTGCCTATTATTTTTTCTAAAACAGACTGTATCTATGGGGGGAGGGTGGGGAGGGGAGGGGAGGGGGGGGGGGGTGAAATCATCAAAAGACTTGAAATTGCTAAGGGTAATGGTTGTACTGTAAAGCAATTCGTAGACTGGTGGCATAGTGTCTGAAGGATAAATAGCACCAGAAATAATGCACCAAAATAATATATATATTACAATAAATAATAGTATTTAGCCTACAAAGGAGAAGGTATTCTTATTACTCCTCACTTCAGTTTGAGAGAAATCTGACAGAACTCTCCTTTTGTACATTTATTCCAGATGAATTGTGTAAGTATGTGGAGTTGTTCCCAAATCGTTGGCTACTCCTAGAGATTTTGCAATTTCATGACAAATTGGAAAACATATTTCACATCTGCAGCTATTAACAGTCACCAAACAACGATTCAAGACCCTGTGTGGCATTTACCTGGCGTCTAATATATATCTGACAAAATTGCCCTTCTAAGGCAAATGATAAAGTCATTACTTACTGTCTGTAATAAACAAACATTAGAACTTGTATTTTCTAAAATACATGACTAATTTGAGCCAAACCAAACCTAACCAAACCTTGTGCATTTTAACTCATTCCCACAAAACACAGCTGAAAATTATTTATATTTTTAAGTTGCAAAACAGCACAAAGGTAATTAAGAAACAAGACAACAGTAAACATGTCGTCCCCGACAAATGATGCATCGCCCCCCTTGGGCTAATCAGTGTAATTTTGTAAATGCCGCATCTCTATGGCAAGACACATCATTCACCAAAGTTTCATCAAAATCGGGGCAGTAGTGTCTGAGATATTGCGTGGGTTATTTAGACTCATATCCCTGAGCATGTGTGCCAAATTTCAGCACTCTGAGTCAAACAGATCAAGAGATATAAACATGTGCCCATTATAGCACCACTGTGTGGTTGATATGAATGTTCTTGCATATGTTGAGTCTTGACACTGTTTGCAACATGTGTACCAAATTGTATTAGAATACGAATATCCTTTACTGATTTATATTCATTTATATGCCAGACCACACCTACCTGAATGTTTATTGGTCAATGTTTATTGGTCAGTGCAGCCATGTTTTAGGTGCTAGTCTGGAAAATATTGTGTTGCGAAACCTTTGTCCATAAATGCCACATATCAAGTTTGGTGCAGATCGGTCATTCGGTGCCAGAAGAGTAGCCTTTTAAATGTTTATCACAAATTAATCATGGCAAACCTTATGCGTCCTTGAGGGAAATGTGTTCCTTGTGAGGAGAGGGACCTGTGTACCAGATTTCATGACTTTTGGTCAAACGGGGTGAGGGGCATGACCTTTCAAAGTTTTCATTTTCAATCTCTTGTTTGTAAATTCCGGAACTCTATGGCAAGACGCAACATTCACCCAAGTATCGTCAAAATCGGGCCAGTTCTAAAATAAATAAAAAATATTTAACTTGGTCAGTCAGTTAAGAACAAATTCTTATTAACAATGATGGCCTACACAGGCCAAACCCGGACGACGCTGGGCTAATTGTGCGCCCCGACAAATGATGCATCGCCCCCCTTGGGCTAATCAGTGTAATTTTGTAAATGCCGGATCTCGACGGCAAGACACATCATTCACCCAAGTTTCGTCAAAACTGGGCCAGTGCTGTCTGAGATATCATGTGAGATTAAAGTACAAACTAACGTACATACGGACAGACAGAGACCGATCCACAGTCCCCTCTCCAATCGCAAAAAATAATAGCACCAGACTTCCATGCAGTTTATGGCAGAGATATGCTAGCTAATCTTTAAGTCCATGCCTCGTTTGTTGCTACCTTTTGTATCTTACATGCTAAACAAATTGTTAAACAGAAAGAGAGAGATTGCAGACCAGCTAGGGCTGGGCAATATGGGCAAAATATTTTATTTAACTTTTTTTGACAGTATGGTAATTGACATTATTTTATGTTTTTGAATATTACAAATTGTTCATTTGCATTAGAACTAGTGCATGACCCTAGTGTGGTAACACATGAATTCTAACAGATTTCAATGTGTCTTTCTCCATTCTGATTGTTTTATACTGTTGAATTAAACTTCAACCCCAAAACATTTTCTACATTTTCATCCATTTCTGCATTTCCTGCACTCATTTGAGATCATTTACACACTGCCACGTAGGGCTGCACGATATGGGCAAAAAAATCTAGGCCTTATTTTTAACCAAATGTTACAATTACGATTTGACTAGCAATTTAGATAAAACCACGTGGGGAAACTGTTGGAATCATGGAAATAGAATGATTATTCGAATTCTATAGTTAGAATATAATAGTGGGCACCTTGAATACAGTGTTTGACATGACAACATATGAAAATGCCAGGGAGGAGTTATTTTGACATGGTAGGAACCAAAGTCTTGGTGGGTGTTTCCTAGGGGAACCTATAATATTTGGGTATATGAAATGTTTTTTCTTTGCTATTAGAAGATACTGTTGCACAAACAACATGATTTAGGCTTACACCATCACTGGTATCAGGCTGTATAGCTAGCTACGTTTGCTCTGACGGATTACATTTATTAGCTAGCTAGCTAGCCAGCTAACTAGCGATTGGCATTAGCGGTAACACAAACTAGCGATTAGCATTAGAGCTAACACGATTTAGCCACAACTTGTTAAGAAAAGACAAACTAGCTGTTTGCAGATGTCAGAAACAAACGAATAGTGTAATTATAGAACACTTGTGGGTTTATATTACGAAGCAAAGTGGAAACAGCATCATTGTCACCAACATTGTTGCATGACCATGCAGACTGAACGCAAGTGTCTTGTGGTCGAGCAACAACAAATGTACTCATTGAGTGACAGGGGCAGGGCTAGGTCTATGTGGAGAGAGATGATGGATGTTACACGCGGTGTATCACATTTGACAAACCAACGGTATATATATTAACGGTATATAGTAAAATACGGTATACCGCCCAACCTTAGACCAGCCATGGTACTGACATTTTAGATGACTCAGAATCAACAACAATAGTAGAATTTCTTCCAGAGTATTCTGAGTCAGAGACCACTACATCAGTTAAGCATATTAAATGAGTGTTGTGTGTTTTGTGTTATGAGAGTTGGTGAGGATTGACTTGAATACTCATCGCTCTGCACTGCCTGGGCCAGAGGACTACAGCAACTATATTTTATTTTTGCACAACAGTGACTCTGCAGAAAACAGAGAGATAACACTCTGAGGTACACTGACTGAATGATTGACTGAAGCATCTACAGTAAAATCTCTTTGCGCTACTGTGTATTCATCACACAAACCCTTATAGCATACCTCCACAGTGAAATCCAGTCAACATCTGGGACAATTCATACAGATGGATGGACGACCAAACAGTCCCTCTCCAGAGTGTACTGAAATATGAGGTTTGACATAGTCTTCCTCTTTCCCCCGCTCAGTTCTGGGACTACAGTAAATTGGGATGAAGATGTGCATGGCCACAACCTCACCATGACATCCAGCCTTTCTATACCCTCTTCATCTTTCCTTCAGAGGCAGCGCAGCAGCCATAGCTAAAGGGCAACATCAGGATCAGTGCTTCTCATTTGTCTTTTCACAGTGGAATTGGCTTTCATTTGGCACAATTTAGCAGACATGAAAACATCAGTAGTTTGCAAATCAGCATGAATAAATATTTGACATTATCAAATAATCTTGTAGCCTAGCAGTTAAGAGCATTGGGCCAGTAACTGAAAGGTTGCCGCTTCAAATCCCCCGAGCCAGTAAAGTGGAAAAATTTGAGCAAGGAAGTTAACCCCCAACAATTGCTCCCCAGGCACAGATGATATCCATTAAGGCAGCCACCTGCACCACTTTGAGTCAGAGGGGTTTGGTTAAATGCATTCATTTGTGCAACTGACGAGGTATCCTCTTCCCCACATCAATTATTGGCTTTCTAGCTCTACAGACTTTTTTTCTCAAACTTTCAACGGTTACATTGTTGAATCAAAACACCAAGGTGAAATCGAAAACAAACGTATGAATTGAATGTTAAAGAGATGTGGGACCAACTGGTGGACAACTCTCTAAAACAAGTGTGAAGTGCAAAGCGAGCTAAATCCTATAGGACCGTACACACACACACACACAGAGAGAGAGAGAGAGAGAGAGAGAGAGAGAGAGAGAGAGAGAGAGAGAGAGAGAGAGAGAGAGAGAGAGAGAGAGAGAGAGAGAGAGAGAGAGAGAGAGAGAGAGAGAGAGAGAGAGAGAGAGAGAGAGAGAGAGAGAGAGAGAGAGAGAGAGAGAGAGAGAGAGAGAGAGAGAGAGAGAGAGAGAGAGAGAGAGAGAGAGAGAGAGAGAGAGAGAGAGAGAGAGAGAGAGAGAGAGAGAGAGAGAGAGAGAGAGAGAGAGAGAGAGACTGAGTGTGTGTGCTTCTCAAAGAGGAGCATATTATACTGGTATGATGATACTTAATGAAATGTTATACAGCCAACAAATGGTGTTTCAGTGAAACTACCCAGTGAGTAAGAAGTTATTATTTCTGTAGTAATAAATACACAACATAAATAATAGTCTCTGGACTATAAAATTAAGTGCTACCAAATGTAATGTAATCTTTGTGTATTATGTGGCAATGAGTTTAATGTTTGATTTTAAAGGTGAAGAAGATAAACAGAAACTTCCCTGTTAATCAACAGGTAGGCAGCTACTACTACTCCTACTACTACTAATAGGCCTACTACTAGTAGTAGTAAGGCAGTACGGTCCGGTACATCATCCCAGTAAAATAAATAGTGGGGGTACCTGACCAGTAAAACATGAGCATATCACAATTAATACAACATGCCCAAAAAAAACTATAGGCTATGAGAACAGTCTATGACTAGTGTGGCTGGAGTCTTTGACAATTTTTGGGCCTTCCTCTGACACCGCCTGGTATAGAGGTCCTGGATGGCAGGAAGCTTGGCCCAAGTGATGTACCGGGCTGTACGCACTACCCTCTGTAGTGCCTTTGCTGTCAGAGGAGGAGCAGTTGCCATACCAGACAGTGATGCTCTCGATGGTGCAGCTGTAGAACTTTTTGAGGATCTGAGGACCCATGCCAAATCTTTTCAGTCTCCTGGGGTGGAATAGGCTTTGTCGTGCCCTCTTTACAACTGTCTTAGTGTGTTTGGAACATGATAGTTTGTTGGTGATGTGGACTCCAAGGAACTTGAAGCTCTTAACATGCTCCACTACAGCCCTGACAATGAGAATGTGGGCATGCTCGGTCCTCCTATTCCTGTAGTCCACAATCATCTCCTTTGTCTTGATCACGTTGAGGGAGAGGTTGTTATCCTGGCACCACACGGCCCTATAGGCTGTCTCATCGTTGTCGGTGATCAGGCCTACTACTATTGTGTCATCGACAAACTTAATGATGGTGTTGGAATCGTGTCTGGGCATGCAGTCGTGGGTGAGCAGAGAGTACAGGATGGGACTGAGCACGCACCCCTTAGGGGCCCCTGTGTTGAGGATCAGCATGGCGGATGTGTAGTTACCTACCCTTACCACCTGGGGGCGGTCCGTCTGGAAGTCTAGGATCCAGTTGCAGAGGGAGGTGTTTAGTCCCAGGGTCCTTAACTTAGTGATGAGCTTTGTGGGCACTATGGTGTTGAAACAGCAAGTAATGCAGATGTAGAAGCACAGTGGCTAGGAAAAAGTGGCTCTGAAGGGTGGCCAGTCCTCTTCTGGCTGTGCTGGGTGGAAATTATAACAGTACATGGACAAGATGTTCAAACGTTCAAAGATGACCAGCAGGGTCAAATAATAATAATCACAGTGGTTGTAGAGGGTGCAACAGGTCAGCACCTCAGGAGTAAATGTCAGTTGGCTTTTCATAGCTGATCAATACAGCTCATTGAGCATTGAGTGCAGTCTTAGTGCCAGCATCGGTTTGTGGTGGCAAAGTCAGTCCCACTTTAAACTTTAGGTCACCGTTTACTTTGTGTGCTAAACGTGAATTGTTTTTTTTACAATGGGAAGTAATAGTTGTACATTTCGATTGGGTAATACTTAATGGTTCTGTTTTTCTATTCTTATGATTGGGACCTACTGGCTTATTATGTCAGAGTTGATGAACTGCTTATCCTTTAACATCATGCTGTGTGTGACTGCTGTCTTTCCATCGGTCCTATGCAGTGGTGTAGTGGTACCTGGAGAAATGGGTATACTCTAATTTTGCCCAAAAGTTCCCAAACAGCCAGCCTAAGCGAAGGAAAGGCTCCCTGTATGAAAAATCTGTTTGTTACTGTTGAAATGTCTTTCCTACCCTACCGGCTACCGATGTCATTCTTCTGTGAGCTACTCCATGCCAAAACCAGTTGAGAACTGCACACTCTTGCTGCCCGCTGAAACTAGACTATGTGTGCGGCGTGCATGTGTAAATATTTCACGTGCTTTGCGTTTGTGTAGGCTACTTTGTGCTTGATTTTTCTATTAATTGATAAGTCGTATACCTCCACTACACTACTTTGATATGCATCAGTAGGGGTTAAGAAGTGAGTATATGCAATGGCCACTGAAAAAATGCTGGGTATATGGCTTGCCTGCGTATACCCTACACTTCACAACTGGCCCTTTGTGTTTTACAAAAGGTGCACTCTCCTATATGAATGCGCTGGTATTACAGTTGCTGTCCTTTCAGAATCACAAACCTGTCTCACACACTCAAGGCCTATAGGTTCGCCACTGTACAAACATGTGTATAAAAGTTATAAATGCTGTTAAGATATTCATGTTTCAAGAAAAGAGTGTATATATTTGGCCTTGCGAAGCGGTTTTATGGGCTGGCTGAATGGAAAAGGATAATTATGACTTTTGTACTCCTCTGGTCTCTGAAAGAAATTCCAAGTCCCCACTCTCCGAGACAGAGTCAAGACGAAATACATATGTGGGCTAGTGATAAAGAAATCTCAATTTAATCAATATTAAAATCAGGCTGTAACACAACAAAATGTGGAAAAAAAACTTTTTCCGTGATATCCAATTGGTAGTTACAGTCTTGTCCCATCGCTGCAACTCCCCTACGGACTCGGGAGAGGCGAAGGTCAAGATCCATGCATCCTCCAAAACATGACCCTGCCAAACCACACAAACTGGAAGCCAGCCGCACCAATGTGTCAGAGGAAACACCATCCAGCTGAAGTACACGATGGGACAAGGAAATCCCAGCAGGCCAAACCCTCCCCTAACCATTGTGCACCGCCTCATGGGTGTCCCGGTCACAGCCAGCAATTGAACCCAGGTATGTTGTGATGCTTCAAGCACTGCGATGCAGTGCCTTAGACCACTGTGCCACTCGGTAGGCCTCGGGTGTGAATACTTTCTGAAGGTACTTTTTGATTGGTTGATTATGCTACACAAAGATAAATAATTTAAATGTGTTAATATTTTGATTTATTGCACCTGTTACTGAGATGGTTGTTCCAGTTTATATGATTTATGTAGTCTCTTTAATGAATTCATTTCCCCTACCCTGGCAGTCATTCTGAATGCAGGTTGCAGTTGACTAAAAGTGACAATTGTTAGATATCCTTACTTTGTCTGGATTCCAATAGGAATTACACATCACTTTGCAAGCATGCATAATGTGACTAGCAGGCCTGATGTGGCCAGTAAAGCAGGAGTTTCAGACCACGGTGTTAGGGTATAACTAGGCTCTCAAAGAAATGCTTCATGATATACGTTATGTATTGTCAAAAATAGTTTAATTTGAAAGTAACAACATAAGATAAAAGTGTTATAGCACATTAGAACCATTCATGCAGGGTTCTAGGTATAGAACCCTTCTTTGAGGATTCTATGAAGAACCACTTACAGAAGGTTCTACCTAGCACCGAAAAGGGTTCCCCTATGGGGACAAGCTGAAGAACCCTATTGGGTTCTATTTGGCATCTATTTTTCTATGAGTGTACTTCATGGCATTACAATGTGACACTGTAGACAGGAGAGTCATGCCTGGTTGACACCTGGTCACAGTACCCTATTGGCCAATTTCCCTCAAGCCTGATGTTCTTGACAAAGAGATCTTTGATTTATAGTATGAGCTGTATGGGGAGAGGGGGTATAGTCAGAACATAAACATGTCAATGACATGTCACCACCTTTTCATTCCATAGGAACAAGGATCTGACACTATACTGTACATCAACCAAATTGCTACCTTTGACCATTGACCTAGACTGCTCTGTAATCCTTTCTGAAGAATTTGTAAGAATTACAGCATATTGATGATAAGGCCATGATACAGACCTAACAGGTATAGCCTATCCTATGGTTTGATTGAGCTCAGCAAGCAGCTTACATTGAATACAAATTAAGAGTGTGTCAATCAAATCTAGCTAGGTTTTAACCTCCATCTTAAAGCCAATGGATGGTAGCACAACGTCGGGTAGCCTAGCAGCTAGAGTTTTGGGCCAGTAACCAGAAGGTCACTAGTTCAAATCCCTGAGCTGACAAGGTGAAAAATCTGTAGATGGGGCCCATAAGCAAGGCACTTAACCCTAATTGCTCCAGGATCACTGTTGATAATGGCTATCCCTGGCTGTTGCCCCACTTTCTGAGGGTGTCTCAAAGAGAATTGGGATATGCAACAACAAAAAATACATTTCTAATTAACACATGCTGTATGTATTCATATGGACTTGTACATGTGTGAAATAGCACAAATATAATCACCCACCAAATGATTATAAGGCATACACCAACTGACCCCTCAAGTTATTGAGTTGATTTGTCTTTACTTTAACAAACATTACTGTAAGAAGAGTGGAAATGTTAAATATATATTCATAATAGATAATAAAATATTCAGGAGGGGCTTTCAAGTAAATCTATATACCTTCCTAAAAAGTATTAAAACCAGAATAGAGACTATAGTTTGGTTGCCATTGGGCTGGTGATATATTACGCCAGGCTGGTATTGCACGTATTCCACATTATTAGCTCCAGAAGACGAACAATCAATAGGCTGTACAACCAGGTAAATCATTGGAATACGATTAATACCAGAAACTGCCTTACCGTGGCAGCAGAATTCCATCATCTACAAGTCTATATCATACTAAACTGACCATGTCGATAATATGGGCAGTGTATAGCCTTGCACTTCAACCTTGTTTAACGTCATTGTGGATAGAAAGAGGACTGACACGGCACTAGCTGAAGGAACTGCGTGTGCCTATACATTTGGACACGTCAGACGGCAAAAGAGGCTACTGCATGTTGCAACATAAATTCCTCTCATGTTTTACACTTAATGGGTTTTCTATCATAATCTGAATGAACGGTTCCCCTTCGTAGGCTACATTACGCATATGTGAGAGCCAATGATCATAGATTCTTAGGCTACCTATTAGATATTAGATAGATCATGAAGAGCATAGCCTACTGGCTTCTGAATTAGGCTTTATGAAAGTGATAAGTCTACAAATGGCGTTTTTAATAAAAGTGAACGTTTTTAAAGGTACAATTAATACATTATATTGTCTCATATACTAGTGGGCTATATCCCACTACAGTGAATTACCATCTTAAATGCAAATTACATTGTATTATACAATATAAATCGAGAAGTTGACTTGGAATATTTATATATAGCTTACCTGATTTTCTGGTAACAGGTGGTGATGATATTGGATCCAGTCGGCCCCTTACATCAATCCCTGCTGACTGTCAAGGCTGCAGATTCTAAAGAATCTATGTGAATCTAAAAAATCTATTAGAAATCGTAGCCTACCTATCCTTGTGCCACCGTCGCCCACGATATCCACACACGGAGGCAGTGTGCGAAACCGCTAAGCATCCCACACTTAGCCTAGGCTACACGAAAAACGTGTATTTTTTCTCTCCATATTTCTCCAGCAGAAACGAGACAGGGCATCCTTTCCTTCGACAGTCGTCGCCAGCAAGGCATGGGATAGATACAGTTTCACATTTTCCCTTACCATGCGCCCTGGTGCCAAAATGACTGGCTAAAAATCGCATGCGATTTGTTTTAACTCACGTCAATCGATTCAGTTGTTAATTTTACTCACGGACCACTCACATTTCTCCCAATGGGGAAATTACTGTGAATGTACGTTCACCGTTGATTAAGAAAATCAATTATGCACATAGCCTAAGATAAGTACAAGCAAAATGTCCGGTCCAAGGAGCGCTTTAAAAGACAATTATCGGCGAGCACTGCGGTATGGGTTGGTTGGGGAATGCGTCCTGAAGAAAATTACCGCAAAAGGAGATTCAAAGGAGCCAGTTCAATGTGTATCTCACATCAGATCAGGGAACCCAGTTTCAGCTCCTCAATACATTAACAGACAGCTGGGTTCAGTGCCGTAAGATCCTCTACCCTGCAGCCCTTATTGGGTGAGCAGCTGTGCAGGTTTTCCAGTTGCAGGTGTATTACAATCAGAGCTATGTATAGCCATAAAGAGAGTAGGTCTACATATGTATATGATTGAAATAGTGTCTTTTTTCTACACAACACACTGTCCCAAAGTCTAACACTTTACATGAAGTTGCTCTTATACCTGTGTAGTAACTCTGTCATTGTAATAACATTAAGTTGTTACATAGGACTTCCCCTTTGTAAGTGCATTGAATTACCATCTTAACTACCAATTTTATACACAGTTGATTAAAGTGGGACCAATTTGAGCATCATAGACCTGAGAGATAAAATGGCCCTTATAAAAGAGTTAAATAAAGGTTAAATAACCAAATAAAATAAAATAAATAAATGAATTTGAATGCTATTAACACTTGCACCACATAAGGCTTCTTCGTCATGAATTCATCTCACAGGCATTTTATCCTCTTTTCACCAATTAGTTATTGTCGTTTCAGGTGATTTTCTAATGATTGTTGATCTTATTTATAGAACATTTCACCAAATGAACACTTTGCTGCCCTGGACATGACCTGATTAGATTAAAGACGATGCACACCCATCTGCTTCAGCATCAAATCCCTATGCAGTACTACAGTGGCTTGCAAAAGTATTCACCCCCTTGGCATTTTTCCTATTCTGCTGCCCTACAATGTGGAATTTACTCCAAAGGGGGATGAATCGTTTTGCAAGGCACTGTACCTTGTGAGTAACCCCTATATATTGGGTATCCATGTTGATTTAGATGCGGAAAGCTGTAGTATTGACTTGTGTTTTCACAATAAAGGTGTGTTTTAAGTGCGGTATAGCTCATCCAAAATTTCAGTTAGTGCACACAGACTATCTTTGTGAAACATTGATGCTTTCTCACCGTGGAAAACTTACGCACATTTACTTTGTGTTTTTTGTTTGTTGTTTATTTCGAAAAACCAATATAACAGAAAGTACAACACAACACTAACATTCAAACATTCAAAAACACAAACATAAACAAACATATGAGCTGCACATTCATTCCACAGTGTGTTGTCAGACAAATTATCTAACGTCCTGGAACATTAGGTCACACCCATCAAAAATGGAGCCATCCAACTAATTATACACAGACACCCCCCCCCCCCCCCCCAGATACCCTTATAATTTAGCCAGGAAAGAAGGACATTATTTATTGTCTCCAATTAGGTTTTGGAGATAAGATAACCAGTTCACAATTAACTTTAAGTTAGCAACACAATAATATTCAAAAATGTGCCAATCTTATTATGGGAACTATTCAAATTCATCCTTTGTTTCATTAATTTTGCCATATAATGCCATTGCGAAGATTTAACTGGACACAAGGGGGCGTAAAGTGATACATTTCCTTCTCCTTTGCAGGCTCCGCTCAGCAGGCTCAGCAGACAGAGGTAAATGTAATTATGCTGTTCAGACTGACCTTGAAAGTCAACTAGTTAGATTGACATTTGAAGGACGAATACTTTATTGGATTATTGACAAGGAAATGTATGATTTACTACCTGCATTCACGCTGACATCAGAGGAAGCTTCGTTGAGGACAATCCCATTCAGTGACAATGTGAACAGTAATGGAGGTGGTTTCCACTATCCCCCTTTTATATTACATGTCGCTGGATTGGGGAAAGGGTATTCATCAATAAATAATCAAACATGTGTGTATGCTGTGTAGCACATAGGAAGCAATATCATTTAATACCATGCAGATGTGTTTTTACAATTATATCCCTCATTAAATTAGTCCTCCATGCCATTGAACAGGCTATCGACTTTCATGCCTTCTGAGCTATGCAGCACACAACGCTCATTACCAACAACCTGCACATTCCGCTGATTGCACTGGTATGCATCCTTATTTCACAGCTGTCTCCAGCTACAAACTCAAACACCATCGCCACCACCACCACTAGTCCACAAATCACCCCACTCCACACACAAATACACCTGTCCACCAAGAGGGTGGGTCTTGACTCCGCCCATTACACATTTACGTGGTTTTAATTGGTTTGAAGACGCCTGACATGTAAATTAGTCTTGGGAGACTCCTCCCATGCACCTGATAGGGAGTATTTACAGCTCTTTACTGCTGCCTGCTGTACTGTTACAACAGCGCTCTCTGCACTACAATGACACTTCACTGGCGTATGCAATAAGGATTTCCGTCTCTGCAGTGATTTGTCGCGCCCTGAGGGGACCGTTACCAAAAAAGTTTTATACCAAAGTTTCAGTCACATTTATTTTTCCAAGATGCCACGATCGTTTCTTGTCAAGAAACATATTAACTCCTCTAAGAAGCCAAATTATAGCGAGCTGGAAAGCCCTACAGGTAAAGCAAATAAGTTTTCTAAATCCATCGCTCAACAGATGCGTGGATTACACTGACATGCAACTAAATTGTTACAAGTTTACAAATTGACAGCGGCCGGGCTATTATCCGAATACATAGTTGAAATGTATCCGGATGCATACATTCATTGCATCTCCATGTCAAAGTTATTGCTACTTTGTAACTTTCTAATCTGTGCTCTTCAATGAGGGGGGATGTTATTCAGCTCTTTTTAAAATAAATAATACATGGACATATATAGGCATATTATTACTATACAGTGAAGTTATTTTTAATCACCTAAATTTATGATTTTGTTTCTATTTTCAGTATTTATTTCACCGTATCTCTACAAAGGCCTCCCATTGCCTGTCATTCCTCAACCGGAGATCCTTAGCTCGGTCGCATACAACCCTATCACAGTATGGACTACGAGCAGTTTTCCGTTATCTCCGCTTCCAAGTGACCTCTCTCCCATTTCTGGATACCCCTCGTCGCTCTCTGACACCTCATCCAAAGACCACAGCGGCTCCGAGAGCCCCAGGAGCGATGAAGACGACCGGATGCTTACCAAACTTACAGATCCTCATGGAGTGGAGGCAGAGCAATTCCAATGTAGTTTGTGTAACAAATCCTATTCCACGTATTCTGGACTGCTGAAGCATAAGCAACTGCACTGCGACGCACAGACGAGGAAATCTTTCAGTTGTAAATATTGCGAAAAGGAGTACGTCAGTCTTGGAGCCCTAAAAATGCACATTAGAACTCACACTTTGCCTTGTGTCTGTAAAATATGTGGCAAAGCTTTCTCAAGACCGTGGTTGCTTCAGGGACACATCAGAACGCACACTGGTGAGTAGCTATAAAGGTTTGGAGTGTCATTACTTTACAGTAGTCTACTTGGAAATATTGAAGATTGCTGCATGGTGGGCTATTTTGTTTTAGGATAACTATGTGCAACAGTTTATGGAATATATAATTTATGATAACTGGTTTAAACTGTTTTTTAAATTAAATGTATGTATCATATACATATTGCAAAGTGCATTGCAATGCCTGTGTGAAACAGTTATATGTTATGTGGTAACTTATGTTAAAGGTGTGGTTTTCAGACTATGAAGTTCCATGATGTACAACATTTTATGTTCTGGTTTATACTTTTCACAAAGTAAAATACTTGGACTTTTATGTCAAGCCATATCTCATGCTTGACATAATGTCAGGGAAGAACGATTTTGACTCTAGTGTTTCCTAACCTTTACAGTGCAACATAAGAGTAACCGTTGATTATGGAGCAAATAGCCCTACATTATTAGGCCTATGTCAGTTTGTATCTTTTATCCGCCTGTGAATACTGACACATTTCTTCCCCTTTCCCCTCTTACAGGAGAAAAGCCCTTCTCCTGCCCCCATTGCAGTAGGGCTTTTGCGGACAGGTCCAACCTCAGGGCTCACCTACAAACCCATTCGGATGTGAAAAAATACCAATGCAAGAACTGTTCCAAAACCTTCTCCAGAATGTCTCTTCTGCACAAGCATGAGGAATCTGGTTGTTGTGTAGTACATTGAGACTGCTGGGCTGGGAGACAGTGCCACCACCAGAGACCTCTGGTACTTTCCAGTCCTCAAGAACTGTTCAGGGGATATTGCATACTGAGGCATTGTAACCAAATATGCAAGACACTCTTTTACTGACTGACCAACAATCCATTTCATTTCAGTGTAAAAACAAATCCTCTGTCTGTCATGTGCTTTTCATTTTAAGCAGTATCTTTCTGCCATCGCAACCAGTGTTGAGCTTTATGTTTGTTATACCATGTACCTTACGGTCATTGCTTTTCATGTACTTTTGAGAAGTGGAGAGATTTGAAATAATGTGCCTTCTCAAACATTTTGATGTTCTGACCAATATCTCTCATAGGATATATTTCCAGGTATGTCATAATATTTTTCTTTTTTCTAAGAAACCACATAGGTATTCCACATGGTGTATGGTAACAAACGATAGAGACGGACTGTGCACAGTCAATGGAATATTTAAAGCCATCATAACTTAAGGAACAAGTGGAGAGACAATTTTTAGGGTGACAGTATTACAACTCAATCAATAAGTAACTGTTTTGCCAGCAGATAACAATACTTTTACCAAGTGCCTCACTTTGAGTTGGCAATTAACTATTTTTTCGTAAACAATTGTTTTCATTTATATTTTTATATATTTGAATGTAAGTGGGACTGAGATGATTGTATTTCTGACCGTGTGAATTGTGATACTGAATAAATGATTTTAATATTTTTGAGATGCTTTTAAAATAAAGATTCATAAAATGTTTGTAAAATGCTTGACTTTATTTTTCTGTGCAAGGACTGTGGATATCAGGGTAATGGCATGATGACGTACGCTTGCTGGGTATTCTAGAAAAGGAGTCATGAAACATCTTCTTAATTCAACTTTATGAGATTAGTAATCAAATAAATATACTAAGATCCATCACATCATGTATCATGTGCAGACTTTAGATTTATCATTATACAAGCTGCAATGTTTTTACTACTTTCTCTTGAAACTACTTGCCTGACATTACTATGATAACAACCTGTCTGTGGAGTTGTAGTCCGTCAACTTCATATAGTAACTTTCAAACTGCTTCAAAGTGAAACATACAACACAGCAGAAGTCAGATTCCTGCTCCAGTCCACTTTCATGCTTTCATTCCGTGGTAGAGGTGTAGAAAGAACGAAGGATGACTCGACCCAGACTCAAGGCTGAACCTGCTCCTTGTGAACCTGTCCAGACATCAAACAAACTTGAAATTTAACACATGCTGGCTATATTGATCAGCACTCACTTGCTACACCCTTTGAGGGAGCACGGCCCTTTATTTGCCTGCCTGCAGCCAATCTTACTTTTGAAATGGAAGAGCTTATTTCTTGTGGGCAGCTATCTATTGTAATCCTAATCGACCAATCCCTCAGAGGTCTGTCTGTCTCTCTAGCCCTGTTTATACCTGGTTCTAACATGCGTCCTTCATCCATATCTTGTCCACATTCTGATTGTGCCCACATTTTTAGGCAGGTGTAGATGATTAAATTACTAATTGTGAACTGATTTTGATCAGATCTTAGAAGTGCAAGAGCAGGACAAGATCAGGAGGAAGGATGCATGTTAATGGCAGGTATAAACAGGGCTTCTGTACGTGTGGTGAATGCTCCCAGGCAGTAAACTGATTAAATCCGTCTTCCTTCTAATGCATAAGTTGAGGTCTGATACTGAATGGTTAATTCACAGCAATCACTGCAGAGGCACTGGAATAAGTTATAGTTCTACCCTCTAATATGTTTCCACCCAATCCCCGGATTTGCATTGCTTTGACAACCTGCAAGGATTCTGGGATGTGTGCCATCAAGAATTAAAACTGACTTCCTCAGGCTACATCTTGTTGTCTTTTCTACTATGTTGTACAATAGGCTTAAATGTTGTTTTTTAAATCACTCCAAAAAGTTCAATGCCTTAAAGGATACAGTAGAAGGCAAACTATTTCTAACAAACAGTGTGGTATAATCTAGACTAGAGACAATGTTCCGTAATGCCCAAAAGCTGCTGACCTGAGTGATCTGACTTGACAAACAGACACTTGTGTTCCTTCCTGGCTCATTCTGAAGGGCTCCTGAGCTGATCTTCCCTGTAGGTAGATTCTAGATCCGTACATATGAGTCATCGTCAAGCTATTTCAGGTGCTCTCTCCTTGGATTTCTGATTGGACCAGGTGGCTCCGGGCTTTTCTGTCAGACCTCACCATGAGAGAGGCAGGTGCAGGCACATACATAAACCACATATGACTCTCTTATAGCTATGTGAACCATATAGTCATGATTTCATGTTAAAATATCACTAATGTACTGTATATGAAAGGTTTGGAGGAAGGTGTGTCCCCAAGGAATTTTCATGAATCAGCTGCTTTTGGTTGTAGTCGAAATGCACCCATAAGATAAGAACTTTGTTAGTTTCTTTTCAGAGATTCATGAGGTTTCTATCTACTTAACGCAATGCCAATGTTGTATTTCCATAACTTGCCATCTCCTTCTCTTGTGAAATAGTGCCTTCCATTTATTTTTATTACAATGATTATTAAAAGCCTGGCAGATTTGCTCCGATTTGAAAAGGACATGCAATGATTTTCATCCTGGCATGAATATTTCATTTAGCAGTGATGGTGGTAGTAAGAGGAGGAGAAGGAGGGAGAAGAAGAGGTGTCTCATTTGTTTGGCTTCATATGGCTACTATATTATGAGAACTTGTGAAATCAAATATTTGTGTGACGTGGCAAAACTGCTAATCGTTATCCTGTTGTGTATAATTACCAAACCTGAAGATATAAACACCAGGAGTGCTTTATGGATCTTTTCTAACAGACAATAGTGAAGAAAATGGACAATCCATGCTCTCTGAATGATAAGTTTGAATCCATTTGATTTGAGGTGTTTTCTAAATAACTTCTGAACTACCATTGTTCGTTTGGACATCCATCTACAGTATATTATTTGTTTGTTCTGGTAGGTAGGTTATACAATAAAACATGAATGTCATTTTCTTAAACATAACACTTATTAGACACACAAAAAAATATAGATATATCTGACACCACACAAGAACTAGAAACTGTATTCACTGTCTTTAGTATTGCCACGGACATACACATAATGTAGAGCACTGACTGCTGGGGATAGTCAAATACATGTAGATGTGAGGGGGGCACACTCTTTGAAACCTGCTGACTTAACAGTGAATGTGGAGTATGGTTCCTCTATGACTGTCAAGTGGAACAAACTAAGTTAAGGGTGTCTCTGAGGCCTGATTGTCCCGCCAGCCACAGCGTGATCCACCAGCTCCTCTCCAAACCCTGGCTCAGGAGAATGGCCTGATTGTCTTTCCTCTGATCCCTATGACCGCCTACAGGGATGCCTCCCTGGCCTGTTTATAGACCTCACACATCTTGTTAAAGATGATTCTCTAACCCCCCCCCCCCCCCCTCCCCCTCCCCCTATACACACGCTCTCTCTTTTTATTTCAAATTCCACTATCTTCTCCAAATGACCGGATGGATAACTTGGTTGTGCTAGATTTGAGTTCTTCCTGCTTAAAGTGGTCCACATGTCTTAGTTCCTCAGACTGTTCGACCACCAGAAATGTAGTAGGCTAGGTGTTCATGAGTTTGATTCACTGTGGACATACACACCAAGTTAGGGCTGTGAAATAGGTGAAAACTTTTGAAATATTCTGTATTTTGGCTGTATTAGCCATTCATTTTGTTGGTGTACAAACACTCAAGAAACAAAAGAACAAACACATTTGACCTGCATGTGCACATCCCTGATTGTGAAAGGAGAGTGATGCACTTTACAACCAGGGTCAAGGAATAATTTGGGTCAACATGTCATTAGAGAAGCGCTAAGGGAACACTTGGAAGCGAAGAAAGAGCAAGGCTGTGTTGTTCAAATCAATAGTCGTCCACTCTGGTATTTCCAAGTTGCAGTTTAGTCGAACAGAGGTCAGCTGTCAAAAGATCTTGTGATCATACTTAGCTAGTTGATTGTATTTCCTCCTCGATGTGCAAGTCGTAACATCTCATGACTACAGCAAGATAAGACAACATTTCAGTAAACAACATGTCCCTTTGTGACCTTGGTGTATTTGGCAGAGCTGAAACATGCCCTAAGTTAACCAACACTTGTTCTTCAATGTTATAGCTATAGATTATATGGGTAGTGGTGTTTCGATAAGGACCTTGTGCGATGGATTCTCATATCTATTTTAGGTTCTAAATGTTAAATGGGTCGAATTACAAATTACAACTACCAAGGCTTAATGAAGCCTTCATAAACCCTTTATGAGACCTGTATAGATGATTCAGAAATAATTCATAAGCAAATGTTGGGCTGTATAAAGGGTGATACAAGGGTCAGTGTGATGACGATAAGGTATCTGACAATACTGTTAAAACGTTTGGTTGTGACAAAAGTTCTTATCTCTTCCGTCTTGTAAACTTCTGTGTTTCTGTGCCCAGTCTGATATTTTACAGTGAGACAGACTTGTCAAACATCCGTAACCCCCCCACCCCCCCCCCAACCATGCCAAATTGGTCTGATCAACATGTGATCATGTGACTGTGACAACCGGAATCACATGCCGCTCAATCAATTAGAATTAATATCATCAGAATGACACGGGGATTCTCTCAATTGCATACGCCTCGTTTCCTCTCTCCTCTCAGAGAAGGAGGCGAGGAGAGAGGATGCAAAGGTATGCAATTGATATTCTCCCAGTATCTTCTCCTGTAGGACATACCATCCCCTCTCAATGGTAAATCCTGAATTGCACACAATACCCAAGAGCAGCTGATTCATTAGTATTCCTTGTGTTTTGTTGATAAAGTTTACTTTTAGATCAAAGGCCACACAATCATTTTTATTCTGGGATCTTTCAAGGTGAACTTCATCCAACTCCAATCAATGTTTTTGGTAGGCCATTCCACAGTATGCCTATACACTATTTAAATACTGACAATCAGAGCCATTAGACAGGCTAGAGTAAATGTTGCTTCACAATGATGTATTCTCCACAGGTAGGTGATACAGTATGCCTGCTAATTGTATGTATGTATGCTAGTTCAGTACCCACAGGGGACGACACCACCAGCTGTTGTGACTTTTACCACTATAATTGCATCAGCTCATTTCCAAATGTAAAATGAAAACTAATTGTGAGACATAGACAGTCTTACTCTCAATACATCTGCTATGTTGTTTATAGAGTAGTTCTGTTGTTTATAGAGAAGTTCGGCCATTTCCCAGGAAAATATGTCAGGTCATTTTGTGAAACAAATTATTCTTGAGGTGTTTACATCCGTCTGCTGCTGCGGTGAAGCAATAGACATGATTTCTGAGCACGTCTCTGGGTCCATCATCATTATTTTCAAGCGGTGATTATGTTGGTAACTGCTTGAACACAAACCTGACCATACATTTTCAGGGGCACAGGGGTGGGGCTGGGGCACTGTGGAGTATGTGAAAGCTTCCCTAGGGAGGGAGGGGAGGGAGGCCAAGCCAGTGACCTAATTATGATGAATCAGGGCTAGGGAGAACTGCCTGAATGCCTGACTGCCTTGCTGCCTGGCCACTAACCACTTGATAAGTGGTGCTCCACTCCATTCCACAGCAACAGCATGCACAGCTTCACTACAGCAAAACATTGGCTGGGAATGTGTTTAGATTTAGATTCACAATGAGCTAATGTTACCTAGAGATATTCATTTTAAAAAGGTGAATGAATGTCATAGCCTATCAGACGTAGGCTAAACAGTTACTAAAGCTTTCCAAACACAACATAGCATATGGGCGGTAGGCAATTTATCATTGTTTAAGTATAAGTGTGGATATGGATGAAATGTAAATGCAGAGTGACTCTTGCTAGTCTATAGAAATAGCAGGATCAAAACCCTGTGGAGATCCCCTGGGGATAGGTCCCAGTCCCCGGCTCCCCGGCCAAGTCCCAGGTACCACCATCAAAGAACAGCTGTTCAGAGACACACGTGTTACAGCGTAACCTCTCTTGACTTCATGTGTAAATAGTGAAACAGAATAGTGCGGGAGCTTGAGAATCGCCAGCCCTGGAGACCAGCATGAAATCATTGGATCTTCGAATTTAATCAGGTGCCAAGAGCTTTGGATTGTGATTCTTACATAACATATTTTTGAGATTTAAAAATCATGCATGTTCCTGGATGTTTTTAACATGGGGCTCATTGGTTGTTTTACATTTACCATTTATGAAGTTAACTTGGCTGTCCATTTTGTTAGCTGGACATATGAGTTTCCTAGAAGAGATTATGCCTAGTCATGGACTGTAAATGTCCGGCAAACGGTCTACATCCACCTGTCCCAAGGCCGTGCATAGACCTTTATGCTCTTACAAAAAAAAGGGCGCTCCTTGAGCAATTAGTACAGGAAGAACAATCTGATGACAAAAGTATTTTAGAAAACTATTTTGAACTGGAATAAATGCTGCACTTATTAACAATGACCAACATAATTCCAGTCAAAGTAGAAGATTGCAAGAAATACTGTACAGATGTAGGATCTTAATTTGATTCCCATGTTGCAGGATAGCTTTCCTGCAAAGCAGAAAATGTCATGCTTGTACTGTATTTGAGGTTTAAAAAGGCTTCTGAAGTTTGTAATTTCCACTTAGAAATTTCAGTCTTCATTTTCTCTTACGATAAATGTATCAACCTCTATTAAAATGTCCATTAATTAAAATTCACATAACACTTTTCCTGTCAGTGCAGGATTATTTTTCTACTGTAGCAAAATGGCTCAAATTAAGTTCACAATCACTGTGGAAATGTAGTCTGCCATTACAGCCATAAACAGCCTGGTCTCATAGGCCAGCAGACGTCTAGCAACCCAATGGTATTGAGTTCGAATCTCATCACGGACAATTTTAGCTAATTAGCAACTTTTCAACAACTTACTACTTTTTAGATACTTTGCAACTGCTTAGCATGTTAGCTAACCCTTCCCTTAACCGTAATCTTAACGTTCGCCCTTTTTGTTAACCCTTCCCCCAATCCTAACCCTTTTTGCTAACCCTTCCCCTAACACCAACCCTTTAATCTAACTTCTAAACTTAACCCTAACCTTAACCCTAACTCCTAACCCTACCCCTAGCCTAGCTAATGTTAGCCAGCTAGCTAACGTTAGCCACCTAGACACTTAGCTAGAAGTTGTAATCATACTTTTAGCAAAATTCATAACATATCATTCAAATTGTAATATGTAACATATCACACGAAATGGATGATTTCATCCACAAATAATACATACCATACAAAATGTAACATATCATACAAACTGGGTATATTTGATTTACGTACAAAACAACACAAACTGTTATGAGACCAGGTTGCACCAGCCAAATGGTAACCCATTTTCAAAATGCAAGATAGGTTACAGAAATAAACTGTTTTACACCTGCATTTGGAGTTGAAAATCAGTCATGTTAGCAACCAATATCAACTAGGGATACAGTGCACTCGGTAACTATTCAGACCCATTGACTTTTTCCACATTTTGTTACGTTACAGTCTTATTCTAAAATGGATAAAAATCAGTCTACACACAATACCGCATAATGAAGAAGCAAAAACAGGTTTTTAGAAATGTTTTCAAATGTTAAAAAAATATACATAAGTATTCAGACCCTTGGCTATGAGACTCAAAATTGAGCTCAGGTGCATCCTGTTTCCATTGATCATCCTTGAGATGTTTCAACAACTTGATTGGATTCCACCTGTGGTATATTCAATTGATTGGACATGATTTGGAAAGGCACACACCTGTCTACAGTATATAAGGTCCCACAGTTGACAGTGCATGTCAGAACAAATACCAAGCCATGAGGTTGAAGGAATTGTCCGTTGAGCTCCGAGACAGAATTGTGTCGAGGCACATATCTGGGGAAGGGTATCAAAACATTTCAGCGGCATTGAAGGTCCACAACAACACAGTGGCCTCCATCATTCTTAAATGGAAGTATGAAAATGTATGCACTCACTACTTAAATTAAGTCGCTCTGGATAAGAGTGTCTGCTAAATGACTCAAATGTTCTTCCTAGAGCTGGCCACCCAGCCAAACTAAGCAATCGGGGGAGAAGGGCCTTGGTCAGGGAGGTGACCAAGAACCCGTTGGTCACTCTGACAGAGCTCCAGAGTTCCTCTGTGGAGAGGGGAGAGCCTTCCAGAAGGACAACCATCTTTGCAGCACATCACCAATCAGGCCTTTGTGGTAGAGTGGCCAGACGGAAGCCACTCCTTCGTAAAAGGCACATGACAACCTGCTTGGAGTTCTTCACATTGTCTCTGGTAAACACACTATATCAAATCATATCAAACCACCCCCAGACACATCTAGCTTAATGGATGGGTCTTTATTCAATCAATCAATCATACTTATTTATATATCCCTTTTTAAATCCGCCGATGTCACAAAGTGCTATACAGAGTTCCTCTGTGGAGAGGGGAGAGCCTTCCAGAAGGACAACCATCTTTGCAGCACATCACCAATCAGGCCTTTGTGGTAGAGTGGCCAGACGGAAGCCACTCCTTCGTAAAAGGCACATGACAACCTGCTTGGAGTTCTTCACATTGTCTCTGGTAACGCTATATATCACTATATATCAAATCATATCAAACCACCCCCAGACACATCTAGCTTAATGGATGGGTCTTTATTCAATCAATCAATCATACTTATTTATATATCCCTTTTTAAATCCGCCGATGTCACAAAGTGCTATACAGAAACCCAGCCTAAAACCCTAAAGAGTAAGCAATGCTGTATAAGCATGGTAGCTAGGAAGAACTCCCTAGAAAGGCAGGAACCTAGGAAGAAACCTAGAGAGGAACCAGGCTCTGAGGGGTGGTCAGTCCTTTTCTGGCTGTACCTGGCAAAGATTATAACAGTACAGTTTCTTGCAAAGGTTCTCATCCCCCTTGGCGTTTTGTTGCATTACAACCTGTAATTTAAATAGATTTTTATTTGGATTGCATGTAATCAACATACACAAAATAGTCCATTCCATATTGGTGAAGTGGAATGAAAAAATAACTTGTTTAAAAAATAAAAAAAACTGAAAAGTGGTATGTGCGTATATTCACACCCTTTGCTATGAAGCCCCTAAATAAGATCTGGTGCAACCAATTACCTTCAGAAGTCACATTATTAGTTAAATAAAGTCCACCTGTGTGCAATCTAAGTGTCACATGATCTGTCACATGATCTCAGTATATATACACATGTTCTGAAAGGCCCCAGAGTCTGCAACACCACTAAGCAAGGGACACCACAAAGCAAGCGGCACCATGAAGACCAAGGAGCTCTCCAAACAGGTCAGGGAAAAAGTTGTGGAGAAGTACAGATCAGGGTTGGGTCATAAAAAATATCAGAAACTTTGGACATTCCACGGAGCACCATTAAATCCATTATTAACTTGTTATGGCTGCATCCCTTGTTATCAATTTCCACTTGAAGACATACCCTTATCTAACTGCCTGTAGCTCAGCCCCAGAGGCAAGGATATGCATATTCTTGGTATCATTTGAATGGAAACATTCTGACGTTTGTGGAAATGTTAATTGAATGTAGGAGAATATAACACAGTAGATCTGATGGAAGAAAAGAGAAAGAAAGAGCATACGTTTATTTATTGTTGTAGCATCATCTTTCACATGTACTAGAATAGCCACACAGTCAGATAGGATGCTGGAGATCATTTTGATGGATAACACAAGAGGGCAACGGTAGGTGTGCAAAGTTTCAGACTGATAACTTAAGGAATGGGTGAGCTACATGACATTTAGCATGAAGTCACCCAGGTGTCCCACACAAGTTGCCCAAATGTCCCCAAGTGGCCAAATTGGTGAAATGATCTATAACTATATACAACAGTGCAAATAACTATATACAACATATCAAAAAGCAATTCTAACACACCAAAAAATATATTAAAATGTTTTTAAAAATATTGGAAAAAAACATTTTACAAAAAAACAGGGGTAGAGCCTAGTCCACTACACAATATTTTGCCGCCTGTGCCATGTCCCATAGCAGTCTCTTTCTGCTGTAAAGCAGAGGCAAACTGAACAAGTGGTGCAGGTGCTGGAGGACTTCATTCGACACAGAACACAACGACGCCTCCATGCTGTGCCCTTTTGGCCCTGAGGCACAGTCATGCCTGCAGTAATGAACTTTGGCATATGAACACCACTGGAGGCAGGAGTAGAGGGGGCAGAGGTAGAGGGGGCAGAGGTAGAGCGGGCGGAGGTAGAGGGGGCAGAATGTGATGCAGTGGACTTTTTGCTATTGCCAGCAAGCCCCCGGATGAGCAGCTCCCTGAATGCTAGCTGTGAGATGGGGGGCTGTACACAGCTCTTCGCCATTTCCTTCTGCGGGATGAAGGAATTCACCACAGCAATGTCAATGAAATGGTAAAACAATGTCTTGTACCATTTCTTTGTCTTATGGAGAACATTGTAGTACCCTATCAGTGCGTCTGATAGGTCTATACCTCCCATGCTCTTGTTGTAGTCCTTGATGGCTGCAGGAATGGGGACATTTTTGGTGGTCCATGCCCCAGTAGCGTCCTTCACATGCCTGACGACGTGATCGCCACTGAAGGACTTGTGGATAGTGGAGCACATCACCACCTCTCTGGTATTCATCCACTTTACAAACAGCAGGCCATCTTCACGGATCCATCGCATGGTACCCCGCTCAGCCCGCTTAGGCATGTCATTTACCTTGGTCTTTGGAAAGCCCACTCTGTTGGTCCGAATGGTGCCACAAGCCCACACCTCCAGCTTCCTCAGGTCTGCAAACAGGGTAGGGCTTGTGTAAAAGTTGTCCACAAAGAGTTTGTAGCCCTTCCCCAGCAGTTGAAAATCCAATAACTCTATTACAGAGTCATAGCTAAGTCCTTTACCAGTCGCACAAGTGTTCTTCCCCTCATAGACAAAAAAATTGCATGTGTATGCACACACAGAATCAGCCAAAACAAACAGCTTGTAAACCCCACTTAGTTGGTTTGTTACGCATGTATTGTTTTAGGCCAATTCTGGCCTTTGAGGCTACCATCCTCTCATCTATGGACAAGTTCTGGGTGGGCTGAAAATGGATCTTGCAGGCCTCAACCATGCTGGGGTAGAGAGGTTTGACTTTGCAGAGCCTGTCAAACCTTGCGGTGCCTCTCCTCCTGTCATCCTCCTCATCAACTTCTGGGTCACTGATGTGAAGCGCCCGTGAGATATTTAGGAACCTTGTAGAGGACATGACAGTGGGGGGGAAAGGCAGTTGATAGAGTGGGGATGTTTTTTTTTTTTAACTCCACCAGCCCCATGTAAATTACCAGTGAAAGGTAGCAGAAAAGGTCTGACCATTGTTGTGGGCCTGCTCTCCCCCCAACAGCACCCAATGGCTATTTCATATGGAAATGGAGAGGAGTAGCAGGCGCAGTGGCCATGTGTGTGTTTGCAGTTCTACTCCATTCCATTTTAATAAAAAATGGAAAATACTGTATCTGACATGGAATATATATATATATATATATATTTGAATATACACACCCAAACAAACAAACAAACAAACAAACAAACAAACACACACACACACACACACACACACACACACACACACACACACACACACAAACAAACAAACAAACAAACAAACAAACAACACACACACACACACACACTATGTATAGCCAATGTGTACTTTACACATTTCATCACACATTTCATTGCAAATTGCAAAATATAGATATATATATATATTTTTGCAATAAATAAATATATATATATTTATATTTCAAACAACGGCATTAGCACTTACCAGTCCAGAATTACGTCCTGTCCTTGCAGAAACATCTCCTCAATGTTTGAATCATGACTGTGTTCACTCA
Organism: Oncorhynchus mykiss; assembly: GCF_057628025.1. Lineage (NCBI taxonomy): Eukaryota > Metazoa > Chordata > Actinopteri > Salmoniformes > Salmonidae > Oncorhynchus > Oncorhynchus mykiss. Next base: position 14,809,683 of record NC_143049.1, read on the forward strand.
AAGATTTTTCAAACAAAAAAATCTGTCTCACTTTCTCGATCAATCTCTTCTATAATCTGGTGCAAATCTGTATACTTAGACTTGGACTTCGCTTTTCCTGATTTATTCGCCATGATTTCTTCAATGAAATCGTTGAAAAAACACTTTCCAAAATGCTGCTTCCAAAATACTACTTTCCAAAACACTGCTATGCGTAACGAGCGTGACTGCAACTAGTCTGATGGTCAATGGCGAATGAAGTTCGTTACACGTGCGTTTACAAACAAGGGATGGTGGTCCAACCCATAACCATCACATACTGGTGTTTACCTCAGCTCATTAGCTATCTATTCATTGGGCAGAAATACAGTCAATCAATGAAACTTCGCTAATATTATTGGTTCGCAATGAGGTCATTGCTCGTGGTCTTCAAATCAGTTCACTTCGGTCAATACTCCCCGCAAAAAAAACAATCAAGTTTGGCTGTGTTGCAAACATCCAGAGGATTGCAATGAAACTAACTAGATAAACAATTGTCTACTGTGTGTAATTACGTCGAATGCTTCGTCAAAAATTGATAGAGATGGAATTCACGACACAAGCGATTTACAAAATGTTTCATTTTAGGCTATAAAAATGGATTTAATCAAAGAAAACGGCGATTCATTTGATCACTGGGACCCTCAGGAGGAGAAATAAGAGAAAGATATCAGAATGTAGTCATAATTTTACCTTCAGATGTGAATGTGTCAAAACTGTCATGGCGGAAAAAGTTTGTTGTTGTTGATCGCTCTTCTCAAACAAATGCATGGCATTTGTTTTCTGTAATAGCTATTTTAAAATCGGAAAATGTAGTTTGATTACCAAGAGTCTAATCTTTGAAGGATGTAAGACACTTGCATTTTCAAGAATGTTTAATGTTACGACATTGTATTTTTAGTTAGTTAGTTAGTTAGTTAGTTAGTCACTCGGAAATTTCCCCGGATGTTGATCCCGGTAATGGGATCGCAGCCATAAAAGGTTAAAAAATGGAAAGAATATGGCACAAACCTGCCAAGAGAGGGCCGCCCACCAAAACTTAATGCAAGGAGAGCATTAATCAGAGAGGCAACAAAGAGACCAAAGATAGCCCTGAAGGAACTGCAAAGCTCCAGAGCAGAGATTGGAGTATCTGTCCATAGGACCACTTTAAGCTGGGGCGGCAGGATAGCCTAGTAGTTAGAGCGTTGGACTAGCAACTGGAAGGTTGCAAGTTCAAATCCCTGAGGTGACAAGGTACAAATCTGCCTGCCCCTGAACAGGCAGTTAACCCACTGTTCCTAGGCTGTCATTGAAAATAAGAATTTGTTCTTAACTGACTTGCCTAGTTAAATAAAGGTAAAATACATTTTTTAAAAGCCTTACACTCCACAGAGCTGGGCTTTACGGAAGAGTGGCCAGAAAAAAAGCCATTGCTTAAGAAGAAAATAAGAAAACACATTTGGTGTTCGCCAAAAGGCATGTGAAAGACTCCCCAAGCATATGTAAGAAGGTACTCAGATGAGACTAAAATTGAGCTTTTCGGCAATCAAGGAAAACGCTATGTCTGGCGCAAACCCAACATCTCTCATCACCCCGTGAACACCATCCCCTCAGTGAAGCATGGTGGTGGCAGCATCATGCTGTGGGCATGTTTTTCATTGGCAGGGACTGGGAAACTGGTCAGAATTGAAGGAATGATGGTGCTACAGTGCCTTGCGAAAGTATTCGTCCCCCTTGAACTTTGCGACCTTTAGCCACATTTCAGGCTTCAAACATAAAGATATAAAACTGTATTTTTTTGTGAAGAATCAACAACAAGTGGGACACAATCATGAAGTGGAACGACATTTATTGAATATTTCAAACTTTTTTAACAAATCAAAAACTGAAAAATTGGGCGTGCAAAATTATTCAGCCCCCTTAAGTTAATACTTTGTAGCGCCACCTTTTGCTGCGATTACAGCTGTAAGTCGCTTGGGGTATGTCTCTATCAGTTTTGCACATCGAGAGACTGACATTTTTTCCCATTCCTCCTTGCAAAACAGCTCGAGCTCAGTGAGGTTGGATGGAGAGCATTTGTGAACAGCAGTTTTCAGTTCTTTCCACAGATTCTCGATTGGATTCAGGTCTGGACTTTGACTTGGCCATTCTAACACCTGGATATGTTTATTTTTGAACCATTCCATTGTAGATTTTGCTTTATGTTTTGGATCATTGTCTTGTTGGAAGACAAATCTCCGTCCCAGTCTCAGGTCTTTTGCAGACTCCATCAGGTTTTCTTCCAGAATGGTCCTGTATTTGGCTCCATCCATCTTCCCATCAATTTTAACCATCTACCCTGTCCCTGCTGAAGAAAAGCAGGCCCAAACCATGATGCTGCCACCACCATGTTTGACAGTGGGGATGGTGTGTTCAGGGTGATGAGCTGTGTTGCTTTTACGCCAAACATAACGTTTTGCATTGTTGCCAAAAAGTTCAATTTTGGTTTCATCTGACCAGAGCACCTTCTTCCACATGTTTGGTGTGTCTCCCAGGTGGCTTGTGGCAAACTTTAAACGACACTTTTTATGGATATCTTTAATAAATGGCTTTCTTCTTGCCACTCTTCCATAAAGGCCAGATTTGTGCAATATACGACTGATTGTTGTCCTATGGACAGAGTCTCCCACCTCAGCTGTAGATCTCTGCAGTTCATCCAGAGTGATCATGGGCCTCTTGGCTGCATCTTTGATCAGTCTTCTCCTTGTATGAGCTGAAAGTTTAGAGGGACGGCCAGGTCTTGGTAGATTTGCAGTGGTCTGATACTCCTTCCATTTCAATATTATCGCTTGCACAGTGCTCCTTGGGATGATTAAAGCTTGGGAAATCTTTTTGTATCCAAATCCGGCTTTAAACTTCTTCACAACAGTATCTCGGACCTGCCTGGTGTGTTCCTTGTTCTTCATGATGCTCTCTGCGCTTTTAACGGACCTCTGAGACTATCACAGTGCAGGTGCATTTATACGGAGACTTGATTACACACAGGTGGATTGTATTTATCATCATTAGTCATTTAGGTCAACATTGGATCATTCAGAGATCCTCACTGAACTTCTGGAGAGAGTTTGCTGCACTGAAAGTAAAGGGGCTGAATAATTTTGCACGCCCAATTTTTCAGTTTTTGATTTGTTAAAAAAGTTTGAAATATCCAATAAATGTCGTTCCACTTCATGATTGTGTCCCACTTGTTGTTGATTCTTCACAAAAAAATACAGTTTTATATCTTTATGTTTGAAGCCTGAAATGTGGCAAAAGGTCGCAAAGTTCAAGGGGGCCGAATACTTTCGCAAGGCACTGTAAATACAGGGAAATTCTTGAGGGAAACATGTTTCAGTCTTCCAGAGATTTGAGAATGGGAAGGAGGTTCACCTTCCAGCAGGACAATGACCCTAAGCATACTGCTAAAGCAACACTCAGGTGGTTTAAGGGGAAACATTTAAATGTCTTGGAATGGCCTAGTCAAAGCCCAGACCTCAATCCAATTGAGAATCTGTGGTATGACTTAAAGATTGCTGTACACCAGCGGAACCCATCCAACTTGAAGGAGCTTGAGCAGTTTTGCCTTGAAGTATGGACACAAATCCCAGTGGCTAGATGTTCCAAGCTTATAGAGACATACCCCAAGAGACTTGCAGCTGTAATTGCTGCAAAAGATGGCTCTAGAAAGTATTGACTTTGCAGGGGTGAGAAGTTATGCACGCTCTCAAGTTTTCTGTTTTTCTGTATTATGTCTTGTTTGTTTCACAATAAAACATATTTTGGATCTTCAAAGTGGTAGGCATGTTGTGTAAACCAAATGATACAAACCTTCAAAAAATACATTTTAATTCCAGATTGTAAGGCAAAAAAGTAGAAAAATGCCAAGGGGGTGAATACTTCCGCAAGCCACCGTACATGTCCAAGATGTTCAAACGATCATAAATGACCAGCAGGGTCAAATAATAATAATCACATTACTACCCCGAGACAAGGCTGAGTATAGCCCACAAAGATTTTCCCCACGGCACGAACCCAAGGGGGCCCCAACCTGGACAGGAAGATCAAGTCATTGACTCAACCCACTCAAGGGGCGCACCCCTCCTAAGGACAGTATGGAAGAGCACTAGTAAGCCAGTGACTCAGTACCCGTAATAGGGCCAGAGGCAGAGAATCGCAGTGGAGAGTGGGGAACCGGCCAGGCAGAGACAGCAAGGGCGGTTCGTCACTCCAGTGCTTTTCCGTTCACCTTCACACTCCTGGGCTAGACTACATTCAATGTTAGGACCTACTGAAGAGATGTCTTCAATAAAGACTTAAAGGTCGAGACCGTGTCTGCGTCTGTCACATGGATAGGCAGACCTTACCATAAAAATGGAGCTCTATAAAGCCCTGCCTCCAGCTGTTTGCTTAGAAATTTGAGGGCCAATAAGGAGGCCTGCATCTTGTGAACGTAGCATACGTGTGGGTATGCCAAATCGGAGAAATAGGAAGGCGCAAGCCCATGTAATGCTTTGTAAATTAGCAGTATAACATTGAAATCAGCCCTAGCCTTAATAGAAAGCCAGTGTAGAGACTCCACTGGAGTTATAGGATCACATTTTTGGGTTCTAGTCAAGATTCTAGCAGCCGGGTATAGCACTAACTGTAGTTTAATTAGTGCTTTATCCGGGTAGCCGGAAATTAGAACATTGCAGTAGTCTAATCTAGAAGTGACAAAAGCATGGATTGGCTTTTCTGCATCATTCTTGGTCAAAAAGTTTCTGATTTTTGCAATGTTACGAAGAAAGCTGTCCTTGAAATATTCTTGATGTGTTCGTCAAAAGAGAGATCATGGTCCAGAGTAACGCTGAGGTCATTGACAGTTTTATTTGAGACGACTGTACAACCATCAAGATTAATTATCAGATCTAACAGAATATCTCTTCATTTGTTGGGACTTAGAACAAGCGTCTCTGATTTGTCTGAGTTTAAAAGTAAAACATTTGCTGCCATCCACTTCCTTATGTCTGAAACACAGGCTTCCAGAGAGAGCAATTTTAGAGCTTCACCATGTTTCATTGAAATGTACAACTGTGTATCGTCCGCATAGCAGTGAAAGTTAACATTATGTTTCCAATGACATCACCAAGAGGTAAAATATTTAGTGAAAACAATTGTGGTCCTCAAACGGAACCTTGAGGAACACCCAAAACTTACAATTGATTTGTCAGATGACAAATCATCCACAGAGACGAACTGATATCTTTCCAACAGATAAGATCTAAACTAGGCCAGAACTTTTCCATGTAGACCAATTAGGGTTTTCAATCTCTCCAAAAGAATGTGGTGATTGATGGTGTCAAAAGATCTAAACTAGGCCAGAACTTTTCCATGTAGACCAATTAGGGTTTTCAATCTCTCCAAAAGAATGTGGTGATTGATGGTGTCAAAAGCAGCACTAAGATCTAGGAGCATGAGGACAGCGATGCTCCTCATCCAACCTGACAGAGGATCTGCAGAGAAGGATGGGAGAAACTCCCAAAATACAGGTGAGCCAAGCTTGTAGTGTCATACCCAAGAAGACTTGAGGCTGTAATCGCTGCCAAATGTGCTTCAACAAAATACTGAGTAAAGGGTCTAAATACTTACAGTATGTAAATGTCATATTTCAGTTCTTAATTTTTTATACATTTGTAAACATTTCTTTGTCATTATGGGGTATTGTGTGTAGATTGATGAGTGAAACGATTTAAACAACTTCTTAGGGCTAGGCCCCTTTTTTCTCAATTTCCACCTGAATGACGTGCCCAAAGTAATACTACCTGTTGTTCAGGCCCTGAAGCCAGGATGTGCAAATAATTGGCACCATTGGAAAGAAAACACTTCGAAGTTTGTGGAAATGTTAAAATAATGTAGGAGAATATAGCACAATAGATATGGTAGGAGAAAAGCCAAAGAAAAACCAACCAGAATTGTTTTTGAGAGACCATGCTCTTACAATGGCAAGTATAAGGGCAAACTTAAGTCTAGATCCCAGGAGGCAATTCCTATGGCTTCCACAGGGTGTCAGCAGTCTATGTTCAAGGTTTCAGGCTTGTAACATCCAAAGCGAATAAGAAATATCACTTTTAGTAAAGGGACACAGTCTTGGAAATGTGTGTTTGTGCGCGCCATGATGACGCACCTGCTAAAATTGGTTTCCTATTGAACATACTTTTATCTGTAAGAAATATTATAGTTTGATTACATTTTAGGATATCTGAGGAGTAAATAGAAACATATTTTGACTTGTTGAAACAAAGTTTAGGGGTAGATTTTCGGATTCCTTTCTCTGCATGTAGAACGAGTGGATTACTCAAATCTATGGCGCTAACTATACTGACTTTTTGGGTTATAAAGAAGGATTTTATCTAACAAAACGACACTACATGTTATAGCTGGGACCCTTTGGATGACAAATCAGGGGAAGATTGTGAATATTTCATTGTTATTTGTGAATTTATGAAACCTGTGCCGGTGGAAAATTATTTTGATGTGGGGCGCCGTCAATAGCATGGTATGCTTTCGCTGTAACAGCTACTGTAAATCGGTCAGTGCAGTTTGATTAACAAGAATTTAAGCTTTCAACCGATGTAAGACACTTGTATGTACCTAAATGTTTAATAGCCATAATTATTATGATTATTTATTTGAATTGCGCTCCCTCCAGTTTCACCAGAAGTTGTCCCACTGGAAGGATGCCTAGCCCTATTAATCAATTTTAGAATAAGGCTGTAACGTAACAAAATGTGGAAAAAATGAAGGGGTCTGAAAACTTTCCGAATGTACTGTATACCATGTCACTTTTCTGGAGTCCAGAGCAAGCAAAATCATACAGTCGGAAGGGAAGCATGTTCTCTCTGCACGGAGCCATCACTTCGGAGGGCAGCCTGCCTGCAGAGTGCTCGTGGCCAGCTGGGTAGCCCTGTTCTTCCTGACAAATATCATAATAAATTTGCCAGAATATGTTACATCTTCATCCCATAATATTAAACTCAGTGCGATGTTACAGCTGCATATATTTTAACATGATGCCAGTAGCCACCCAAACTAGGCCTATCTGAAATAAGAAAATTATCAATCCATTCGTCAGATAGCCAATTGTTCTGTCAAAAATGAGTCAGTAGTAGATTGCTAAACTGTGTTTTGTATGTCTGTCTGTCTGTCTGTCTGTCTGTCTGTCTGTCTGTCTGTCTGTCTGTCTGTCTGTCTGGTGTCCACTAACAGTTACGACCTGGTCTAGGACCTGTCTGAGACAGAACCTGTCCTATAGCCTGGCTTTTGTCTTAAATTGATTTTTTTCCCTCAGTTTGTCAGTCCGTCTGTTCAGTGGTTATCTGATCGTCAGTGGTGTCGCCATGTCGGAGGGAAAACGTGATTTGGGTGAGCAAACAAAAGGTGCTTGAATAAACTAGCTCCCGGCCACATTATACCATATATTGTGTTGAGCAGACAAGCCTCAACAGGACAGAGGCCTCCAGAGGAGATGCCTCTAGTAGGGCTTGGCATGGCAGGACACATGCACCATGCCCATGCTTCTTCAGGAACAACTAAGTCACAAGTAATGTAATCATCAAGCATTCAGGGCCATTGTAATTAGGACAGTAATATCTATACTGTATGTTTCGATGCTATAGGATAGTGCACATAGTATAGCATTGATTGTAGCACCTGTGTGTTTCCACATTCAAGGCAACCAGGGGTAGACAAAATAGTAAATGTAAATCTGTCTCCCTTTGTAAATCTGTCTCCCTCCATTTATGTTACGTTTTGCATGGTATGTCCAACATATGATATGTTATTAATTACAACTCATATGATATGTTAAGAATTGCAATTCGTACAATATGTTACATATTTGAGATACGTATGGTATGTTACAAATTCCAATTTGTTGTGGATAATGTTAGCTAGGTGACTAATGTGGGCTAGGGTTAGTGTTAGGTTTAGGGCTAGACTTTTTTAAGATTAAACCTACACTCTTAGAAAAAAAAGGTACGGTATTGTTCCCTTGGATACAAAAATATAAAAATACACAATGTACCATCAGAGGTACACATATGATTGCACATGGTACTGTTTGGTAACTTTTAGGGCACATGTGCAGATTAGAGCTCTGCTACCCGACTCGAGTCCGATGGGACCCAACATACACTGAGTCAGGGCCGGGAAGGGTCTGTTTTATCATCAATAAGTAGGGTACGGGTAGGATTTGGGTATCACTATTCATCCGATGGCATTGAGGAGTTTACCAAATCAGTCACCAGCTTAATTAATAAGTGCATTGACGATGTCGTCCCCACAGTGACCATACGTACAAATCCCAACCAGAAGCCATTGATTACAGGCAACATCCGCACTAAACTTAAGGATAGAGCTGCTGTTTCAAGGAGCGGGACACTAACCCGCTACTTGAAAGCGGGTTAATCCCATAACGCCCTCCAACAAACCATCAAAAGGCAAAGCTTCAGTACAGAACTAAGATTGAAACGTACTACACCGGCTCCGACACTCGCCGGATGTGGCAGGGCCAACAAACTATTAAAGACTACAAAGGGAAGCACAGCCGAGAACTGCCCAGTGACACAAGCCTACCAGACGAGCTAAATAACTTCTATGCTCGCTTCGAGGCAAGTTACACTGAAACGTGCATGAGAGCATCAGCTGTTCTTGACGACTGTGTGATCACGCTCTCCGCAGCCGATGTGAGTAAGACCTTTAAACAGGTCAACATTCACAAGGCCGCAGGGCCAGACGGATTACCAGGATGTGTACTCCGAGCATGCACTGTACAGCTGGCAAGTGTCTTCACTGACATTTTCAACCTCTCCCTGTCTGAATCTGTAATACCTGCATGTTTCAAGCAGACCACCATAGTCCCTGGGCCCAAGAACACTAAGATAACCTGCCTAAAGGACTACCGACCCGTAGCACTCACATCTGTAGCCATGAAATGCTTTGAAAGGCTGGGGATGGCTCACAAAACCATCATCCCAGAAACCCTAGACCCACTCCAATTTGCATACCGCACCAACAGATCCACAGATGATGCAATCTCTGTTGCACTCCACACTGCCCTTTCACACCTGGACAAAAGGAGCACCTATGTGAGAATGCTATTCATTGACTACAGCACAGCATTCAACACCATATTGCCCTCAAAGCTCATCACTAAACTGAGGACCCTGGGACTAAACACCTCCCTCTGCAACTGCGTTCTGGACTTCCTGATGGGTTGGCCCCAGGTTGTAAGGGTAGGTAACAACACATCCGCCACGCTGATCCTCAACATGGCGCCCCTCAGGGGTGCGTGCTCAGTCCCCTCCTGTACTCCATGTTCACTCATGACTGCACAGCCTGCCAGACTCCAACACCATCATTAAGTTTGCTGATGACACAACAGTGGTAGGCCTGATCACCGACAACGATGAGACAGCCTATAGGGAGGAGGTCAGAGACCTGACCGTGTGATGCCAGGACAACAACCTCTCCCTCAACAAGATAATTGTGGACTACAGGAAAAGGAGGACCAAGCACACCCCCATTCTCATCGATGGGGCTGTCGTGGAGCAGGTTGAGAGCTTCCCGTTCATTTGCATCTACATCACCAAAAAACTAACATGGTCCAAGCACACCAAGACAGTCGTGAAGAGGGCACGACAACATCTTTTCCCCCTCAGGAGACTGAAAAGATTTGACATTGGTTCTCAGATCCTCAAAAAGTTTTACAGCTGCATCATCGAGAGCATCCTGACGGGTTGCATCACTGCCTGGTATGGCAACTGCTCGGCCTCCAACCACAAGGCACGACAGCGCGTAGTGCGTACGGCCCAATACATCACCGGGGCCAAGCTTCCTGCCATCCAGGACCTCTATTCCAGGCAGTGTCAGAGGAAGGCCCTAAAAATTGTCAAAGACTCCAGCTAGTCATAGACTGTTCTCTCTGCTACCGCACTGCAAGTGGGGGTATTTTCTTAAAACTGCATTGTTGGTTAAGGGCTTGTAAAGTAAGTATTTCACTGTAAGGTCTACACTTCTTGTATTCGGCACATGTGACAAATTTGACTTGATTTGATTTGCAATGCCTTGAAAAACTGGCCACGGCTCGCATCAACAGCATCATCCCAGACACCCCTGGACCCACTGCAATTTGCATACCACCCCAACAGATCCACAGATGACGCAATCTTCATTGCACTCCACACTGCCCTTTCACGCGTGGACAAAAGGAACACCTACGTGCGAATGCTGTTTATTGACTACAGCTCAGCGTTCAACACGATAGTGCTCTTGAAGCTCATAACTAAGGGATTGAACACCTCCCGCTGCAACTGGATTCTGGACTTCCTGACGGGCTGTCCTCAGGTAGCGAGGGAAGGCAACACCACATCATCCACGCTGACCCTCCAAAAATAAGACCAGAACACTGTCCGAGTCCACAGGAGAGATTATTTTACTGAAAATAACCATGTTCTTTGAGTTTTTTCAGAGTTTAGAGTGACAAATAGTAACTAGTTTATTGCCAACTGCTCTCTGTCTCGCCATTGAGCTGAACAGCAAGCCGAGGCGTTGCTATGAATATTCACACAAGCAGAGCCATGCACAGGGAGCGACGGACAGACTGATGAGCAGCTAATTTATACTAAAGGAGGAATTTATTTCTGATTTCGGGTTCGGCAGGGCGGGGCCTTAAATTTGGCAATCATGCCTGGGTAGAGTAGGGTAGGGCATGAACATTGCGGGCATGGGTAGTGCTTTAAATGCATGCCCATGCAGGGTTCTAGTGTGGATAAAAAGTGTGAGGTGCATTTTTGTTTGAGCATGTGATGATAAGACCTGAGAGATTAACTGGGAGATTTCTAACCCGCATGCTGGTTTTGAAATTCAAAGATAAAGTGAAAACCAACCGACATGAAATCACATGAATATAAATGAACTTCTAAGCCACATTATTTTCTCTTCCCTCGGGGCACCTGTGGAGAACTTGTTGGATTTAATTAGTAGACCTGTCATTGTTGTCTTACAGCCCTATTCTTAAAAAACTAAAAAAGTTCACACATACTATAAATGTAAACTTGTTGTTGAATAAAGAAAAGGAATCTTAAAGACTGAAGCCAGTGTCCACTACTCTCCCTTCCCTTCCCTTCCCCTGCTCTGTTGACTTAGGCTCAAGGAAAATTAGATCCACCACCATTATGTAGTCAGAACAGATTAGCAGCACGGTCCATCTCCCGGGCTTCACAAAATAAAATCACTGTTAAAAGCAGGAGATGTCACTCAGTCTCTCAGGACGTGTACGGATGACTGAAGAACTGAAGCACATGTACGAATGACTGAAGCACTCTGACAGCTGGAAACTACCAGCGCAAACAGACTAGAGGAAGTTTGAACTGAATCAAAACTGCCAACAAAGTATTTGTAACAAAGTTAAAACACATTTCGAAAAATAAATATTAGTCACGACACTGATGACTTTTCATTCAAATAAAAAAATAAAGTTCCACCATAACCGTAGCTTCATGCCCCGACTTCGACTCAACCCTAGACATAACCCTAAACCTAACCCTAACCCAAAAACAACTAGCCTGGTCTGGCAAAAAAACTGGTTGACAATAGCTTCATAACCCAAAGACCATCCCACAGCTCATATAAAATAAGACAGTATTATGAGCTGTGAGTGTACAGTAACACCTTATGAATCACACCGATGCTTCTTCAAAAAGATTACAAACATTCCTCGTTTAACCTTTTCACTTTGTTTCCAGCCCTCAGAGAGCCAGCTCCATACAGATCATTACTGTCAGACTGTGACTACAGGAATCCCTCCCAACATGACGAGGCATGCTTGCTTACATAGCTGTGAGGTTTAGTGCACTGCCCGCGTCCCAACAGGTACAGGTGCCTGCCTTTCAAAGCACAGTAACCACAGTCAGAGATGGCAGGATTATTTTAATCATTTATTTACAATATGTTGGGTATTCAAAGCTGAATGAATATATTAGATTAACGAAAATATAATGGATATACTGTACTGTATGTGACTGGTGGTGTGGTTTGAGATACAGTGGACCAACATAGCTGCAATGGCCCTTTTGTGAACTGGATCAGTGAAGGTCCTTAAAGTCCTACTAGTCTCCTTTTCACCTCATTTAACATCTGATTTACTTAACAAAAGGCACATCCCAATAGGTGGTCCAGGTAACCTCGTGACACGGCACAAGTTTGGAGGTTGGCCTTTCCTCTTTTGTCCTCCTTGGATACCCTACTCCTTGAATACCTTACTCCTTGAATATCCTACTCCTTGAATACCCTACTCCTTGAAGTTTGCAGTGGTGTCGAAAGAACCATATTTTGCCGAAAACATATATATTTTTACCCTTTAGTGTACTCTTACTGTATTTATACTTGGCATATCACTTTTCAACAGGAAAAGTTCAAGAATACCCGGAGGACGTCCACGATGCTCTTTCGGCTTTCCTGTTGGACTTTTGTCTCCTGTTAATTTGTTTTGTATCCAAAAGGTGTATCATTGGAATTGTTAATTGAGCCAAATGAGTACCTGACACAAAATAAGTAAGATGTTACTTTCTAATGGGCGTGGATGTAGACTCTTCCTCACTGTTGAGGAGCTCCTTATAAAAGCATTTTCAGACAATGTAATTACTACTATGATGTGTTATTTATTCACATTACATAACGACTATCAAATAAGAAAAATATTCAAGGTGAAGTTAAACGTCCTAGGATTTTCCCATTCTTATTGCTGAAGCTTGAAAGTGCACGTCACAATGTGCTGAATCTATGGCCTTTTTTTTAAACAGGGTGGTTGCAGTCTCTAACTTGTCCTGACAATTCGACAGGTTGGGTACCTCCTAATAGGAACAGATCAGCGCCTCAGCTTCATCATGTCTGCTCCCTGCACCTGCCACAGGCAAGTGCCTTAGCCTTTACAAAGGCATAACTTAATGCCGGTACAGGTCTCAGCCTGCATCCTCAGGCACTCCATCCTCTTACTTGTTGTTCCTTGAATGTCCCATTGTCAACAGGCTAGGGTATAGAAAAGAGCCTACTTGACCTTCTTTTGAGGGCGTTTCTATGGTATTGCAATAACTTTCAGGGGAATATGTAGTTTGCCCCTGGTCTGGAAGACATGGAGCTTTTCCAGGAGGACTCGGTTGGTTGAGAAGTTGTTCTCGTAGCTCAGCTGGTGCTACAGAGTTAATTAATTTATTAGTTTATTTCCAAAACACTATACCTCCCATAAACGTTTCATCGGCCCGCTCCCCATCTCTACAGTCATTAGCCCCACTACTGTTTGTCCATATTTACCCTACTTTCCATGTGTCTAGGATTAAGCCTGTGTCTTACAGCTCTTTGTCTTCTGTTTCCAGGCCCACCTCTCTTCCCCATGTCATTGATGGCCATCCGGGCGTACACGGTGAGACGCCTCCTGAGAGTTTGACCACGGGGCAGGGGTTTCCAGTACCTGGTTGACTGGGAGGGTTATGGCCTGGAGGAGAAGTGCTGGGTCCCCACTAGAGACATCCTGGACCAAGCCCTCATTGCCGACTTCCACCGCCGGCACCCCGGTCAACCAGGTATGCGCCCAGGTAGAATGCCAGGTGAGGCGGGAGGGGGGCGGGGGGGGGGGGGGGGGGGGGGTACTATCACACCTTGATCTTTTTCACCTGTCTTTGTGATTATCTCCACCCCCCTCCAGGTGTTGCCCATCTTCCCCATTATCCCCTGTGTATTTATACCTGTGTTCTCTGTTTGTCTGTTGCCAGTTCGTCTGTTTGTCAAGTCAACCAGCGTTTTTGTGTCTCAGCTCCTGCTTTCCCCAGTCTCTCTTTTTCTCGCCCTCCTGGTTTTGACCCTTGCCTGTCCTGACTCTGAGCCCGCCTGCCTGACCACTCTGCCTGCCCCTGAGCCTGCCTGCCGACCTGTACCTTTGGATTATTGACCTCTGCCTGCCTTGTCCTGTCTATTGTCTGCCCCTGTTGGATTATTAAACCATTGTTAATTTGACACCTTGATCTTTTTCACCTGTCTTTGTGATTATCTCCACCCCCCTCCAGGTGTTGCCCATCTTCCCCATTATCCCCTGTGTATTTATACCTGTGTTCTCTGTTTGTCTGTTGCCAGTTCGTCTGTTTGTCAAGTCAACCAGCGTTTTTGTGTCTCAGCTCCTGCTTTCCCCAGTCTCTCTTTTTCTCGCCCTCCTGGTTTTGACCCTTGCCTGTCCTGACTCTGAGCCCGCCTGCCTGACCACTCTGCCTGCCCCTGAGCCTGCCTGCCGACCTGTACCTTTGGATTATTGACCTCTGCCTGCCTTGTCCTGTCTATTGTCTGCCCCTGTTGGATTATTAAACCATTGTTAATTTGACGTTGTCTGCATCTGGGTCTTACCTACATACCTGATAGGTTGTCTCACCTAGCTATCTTAAGATGAATGCACTTAAGTCACTCTGGATGTCACGCCCTGACCTTAGAGAGCCTTTTTATTTCTCTATTTGGTTAGGTCAGGGTGTGATTTGGGTGGGCATTCTATGTTTTCTGTTTCTTTGTTGGCCTGGTATGGTTCCCAATCAGAGGCAGCTGTCTATCGTTGTCTCTGATGGGGAATCATACTTAGGCAGCCTTTTTCCCACCTGTGTTTGTGGGTAATTATTTGTTTTCTGTGAGTGTTTGTGTGCGCCACGGTTGCGTCACGTTCGGTTTCTGTTTACCTGTTTTTTAGTGAAGGTTTCACTTTATTAAAGATGTGGAATTACATGCACGCTGCGCCTTGGCTCATTTATGACAGGGAGTTTGAAGACACGTGAACGTGACACTGGATAAGAGCATCTGGTAAATTACTCAAATGTAAGATCAGATCAGATCTCATATTACTGTATTTAATTATTTGTTCATTTTAAAAAAATATTTAAAATGTATCATTACATTCGGCGATTTAAAACCTGGCAGTACTATTTACTTCTCTGAGAGTGAGGCGGATATATAGCATTCTGCAACCAACAAAAATATGATTTGTCTCTCTGAAATGAAACCAGTGATAGATTTTACACAAATACATCTCTGTCATTGAACAACCCCATGCCATGATTAGATAGTGCGAAAGCACACAAATTCTTTTCATAATTTCTTTAAAACAATGAAAGCTAATTTATCAACATTTCTTAAAGTGGACGTATAGCGTTTCAGAATGTGTGAGCCACCATCAGGTGAAGATAATAATAATCAGGTGAACCATAATAAAAATCTTTCTCAAAAAGCCGTCTTCTTTTTTTATAGCAAGCCTCCATACTAGAACCGAGTTACTTTAATTTCAACAACACACCCTAGGCCAAGGTGTAATACATTGTATACATTTTTGGGGTAGTGAATTTTAGAGACGGAAGCCAGAGAAGAGTCCCCTTGCCGCTCCTGCCCTGACAGTCCCATGGTACATGCGCAAACAGATATTATTTTGCATTCCTCTTCCTTTATCTCCATCTTTCTTTCCATTTGATGCCAATTACGTCATCAAAATGCTCCAGTTCCTGAGATTTCCTCCTTCAATGGCTGAGTACACGGCATGGCGAGGGGATTCTTGAATCTATTGAGGGGGAAATGGAGGAGGAGGTGTGTGTGATGTATGAATGAACTAAGCAGAACAATTTAAGAGAGGCAGATTTCTGCCTGGAAGTTATGAGACCCTCTTTTTTTCTCATCTACTAGTCATCTGAGCCAGTGAGAGAACATTATTTCGCTTGGGTTAAATTAAATTAAAGCCAGATCCATACAAGGGATTGGGTAAAGTGTTCCCTTTTAAAATGACACATATTGTGTACTTTTATGCCTGTCCTCAAAATCCCATTGGAGACTTCAAATATATGTCAGTCTTACACACTGTATATATGTGCAGGCACTGTACAGTGGTATGCATTTGACATTTTCACCTGAAGCCCGAACCAGGGAAGTGAGACTGCATACTAGTGTATAGGGCAATTGTGGATTCACTTAAAATGTGATAGGATGGCAAGACTCCAATGTAGCTTAACCACAATGCTCAACGCACTGTGTACCACGCATACAATATCAATCTTGAATGAGCACTCTTGTGATGAAAAACAAATGGGGGGAAAAAAAGAATTGACATAGAAGCAAAAAAAAATAGAATCTCCTCTGGCTGTTCTTTTCCACATTGCTCCTTGAGGCGGAAAGGCCATTTGTCAGTGACTTCTTTATTTCTCTCCTTTCTTCTCTGTGATTAGCCAGAGTGCTCCTCGACTCTACGATGCCGCGCCCAGTCGCCTACCTCTGGGATAGTCAGAGAAAGGAGGGCAGCTACACCTGCGGATGGCTGACTGAACAAGTGTATCAGTGTCTGTGGGTGCTTGGTTTCGGCTTGTTTGGCCCTCTCGTCTGGAATGCGCCGATGAGATAATCAGGTGCAGGAGGCGCGTGGCAGCTTGCTGCTGGAGGAGATAACTGCTCTTAGACACGGGTGGGGAGGTAGCGAGGGAGTGCCGGACGATTCATAAACCAACTCTATTTAATCGCCCCAATCAACTCGTTATGCAAACTCAGAGAAGACATGTTAATGCTGAAATCAGTGCAGGTGACACTTGCGAAGGGGGTTGACTTCATAACATATTTTTTTTGTAAACTAGTGTGTCTAGCCAGAGTGACTCACCCTCTCATTGAGTATAGGGTGGAGTTTGAGGAGATTTTGTTTACCTTGAGCGGATGAAAAATTCATTGCTATTGACAAAAAAGGTAATGAGCAATGTTTCTGCTTAACAGGAAACAGGCACAGCATCAACACACATGACTGGATAACACATTTTTTTGTTGGTTGGTTAATGCACAGCCACCTTTTTGGTTTCCACAACAACAAAAATTGACCTTTCCAATATGTTGAATACATTTTACTTCTTATTTCCCTCTGTACAATTCTACTTCTCAATTTTCTTACAATTCTCTTTGAATTGTTGTTCTAGTGACATGCTCACATTCTATTATTTGACTGTGTGTTGTGGTCTCCAATTGGTATTTCTTCAAGCAAGCAGTAGCTAGCTAACCCCCATAGTTAAAGCACTTACAGTCCCAGTCAAAAATTTGGACACACCTACTCATTCCAGGGTTTTTTCTATATTTTTACTATTTTCTACATTGTAGAATAAAAGTGAATACATCAAAACTATGAAATAACACATATGGAATCATGTAGTAAGCAAAAAAGTATTTAACAAATTAAAATATATTTTATATTTGAGATTCTTCAAAGTAGCCACCCTTTGCCTTGATGACAGCTTTATACACTTGTGGTAAAAATAAAGAAAACCCTTGTGTAACGATGGGTGAGTGATGGGTGAGGAGTCAAATGCAGAGAGCAAAGTAAACGGGAAAAAACGCTTTAATGTCCTTAACCAAGTAACGGGTCCAAACATGGGTGAATGCCCTAAAACACAGGTGCAAAACAAACCCAAAACCTAGTTACACAAACCCGGACAGCGAAAACCCAAAACCGACGATACACCACAAAACGTAACAAACACAACAAGCCCGCACAAACACCAGCGGGCAAAACAAACTTAAATAACACCCACCCCAAAATCCCAACAAGGAACAGGTGAAAACAATTAGACAAAAACAAACAAAAAGGAAAAAGGGATCGGTGGCAGCTAGTAGACCGGCGACGACGACCGCCGAGCGCCACCCAAGCAGGAAGGGGAGCCACCTTCGGTGGTATTCGTGACACCTTGAATGAGTAGGTGTGTCCAATCTTTTGACTGGTACTGTATGTCTGGGGGTCACTATGTGGTTAGGTGGTTCCTTTTGCAATACCAAAACATTTCATTTTCTCAAGGCATGCCATGACATCATAACCGATTACCCCTGGCCGTGAACCTTGATTAATGGGTTTTTAAAGGCCCAGTGCATTCAAAAAACATGATTGTCCTGTGTTTAATATATATTTCCACACTATGAGGTTGGAAATCATACTGTAAATTGTGAAAAGGATGATAATGCTATTTTAGTGTAAGAGTAGTTGCAAAGACCACCTGAAATTTCAGCCTTTTTAAGAGAGTTCCCAATGTCTCTGCCAATAACAGCACATTTTCAATTTTCCCCTCCACACTCAAACCACTTCCAGACAGTCATAGCACAATTCTTGTTTGAGAAATGACTGCTAAGAAGCTATTTTTGTTTCCTTTGACCATTTTAATTGAAAACAATCACAGTAAGGTACGTAATTGATTTGATTTGATATTGAGATAAAAATCTGCATTGGACCTTTAACAACAGCCCCTGTTATCTCCAGCACAGGAGGTTGGTGGCACCTTAATTGGGGAGAACGGGCTCATGGTAATGGGTGGAGCGGAATGAGTGGAATGATATCAAATACATTAAACACATGGTTTCCATGTGTTTGATGCCATTCCATTAACTCCATTCCAGCCATTATTATGAGCCATCCTCCCCTCAGCAGCCTCTCCAGACATACTGTACACTGAGTAACACCTTCCTAACAGCTTCCTAATATTGAGTTACACCCCCCGCCTAAATTCGTGGGGGCAAGGACTCTACAAGGTGTCGAAAGCGTTCCACAGGGATGCTGGCCCATGTTGAATCCAATGCTTCTCACAGTTGTGTAAAGTTGGCTGGATGTCCTTTGGGTGGTGGACCATTCTTGATATACACAGGAAACTGTTGAGTGTGAAAAACCCAGCAGCGTTGCAGTTCTTGACACAAACCGGTGCACCCCATTCAAAGGCACTTAAATCTTTTGTCTTGCCCATTCACCCTCTGAATGGCACACATACACAATCCACATGTTAATTGTCTTTAGGCTTAAAAAAACTTATTGAAACTGTCTCCTCCCGTTCATCTACACTGAATGAAGTGGATTTAACAAGTGACATCAATAATGGATCATATTTTTTACTTGGATTCACCTGGTCAGTCTATGTCCTGGAAAGAGAAGGTGTTCTTAATGTATATTCAGTGTGCATTTCTCTGAAACTCCCACATTTTTCTCTTTCTAATGGGGGAATAATATTTACCTCTGAAGACCAAACTAAAGCACACTTTTTGAGGTGAAACTGGCCCTTCTCAAATTTTACATTTTCATTTTTCCAGAATGTGTGTGTTTTTGTTGTCTAAGGTTTTTGTTGGTGGCAGGGAACAAAGCATTCTAGTATGTAGTGGAGTTGATCGCAGACACAGTGTCTGTAATGGGAGTTCCTGTCTCTGGACCAAAACCCACAGAGAAGGACAAGGTCAGCTATTGCCTTTCTGCTGCAGCTACTTTCTCTTGACACGAACACACAGGAGATTTACCTGACTATAAAAGTCAAATCGCTAATGTTGTGTTTATTTATAGGTTAATCATTTTGCTTTCATTATGAAATGTTTAAATCGTAATGAAAAAACAAACTCATCAAAATGTTTTATTTTAAGTGCTGCATTATCAAATTCTGCTAAGTTAACCGTTTTCAACGGATTTCAGCAAACTACAGGTATATTCCCACATCGCTTTTCTTGCAGTAAATATTTTGTACTCCACACATTTCTGTCTGTTTGTTTAACTCTTTCCTCATATCACTACTAAATGAAGACATTCGTCAGCTGTTGGAATTCCAGATGTGTTGCAGGTGATAAGGGTGGCTAACATTTGTGGGAGATAAATGCAGAAACACTCACAAATGAAAACAGCACCAGTCTTATCAGACTGACATTAGGGCTTTGATGAGCTCTCCCTTTGAAATCCTCTTCACTGTCACTTTTACAAGCTCTGGGTTATATTGTTTTTCATCAGGCATAATTTGAAGGAAATTCACAATCCTTTGTTCTTTTCTTAATGGCAAAAAAAAGTATAATGTAAGGTTGTCTTGACAGTACTTAATTTTCAATTTAAAATGGATGATCTACTGTGTGTTATAAAATGAACATCAATTATTTTTGCAGCAGCAGCACATTACCTAAAGAACTAAATAAGAATACTCAAGCATTTAGATGCCAATTAAAATGTAGTTAGTAAAGCAAAGTGAAACTAGATTGCTTTTATTTACCGCAGCACTGCGGTAATGAATACGTATAGCATCAACAAATGGAAAATGAAAGCTTGATGTTAGCCTATATGACTGAAATACACAATCAGATGAGATACCACTCAGGATCTAGAATTGCTTCACGAGTTCAGACACATAACACAGGCCTTCCTATAGGCAAACTTGGCCTCCTTACTCTTGGCACCCAACTCGCCGAAGGCTTGCAGCACATCTGCAAAAGCAGCCGAAGTGAACAAGGCCTGGATGGCTTCTATGGTTCTATCTGGCCTTTGCAGTGCAACAACCTCCAGACCCCTAGATGACATCACTTTAGGTTACAGGGTCCATGCGTTGCGCTGGTATCTGGGGGAGGGTTGTGCATTCACAAGTCCTAATGACCAGGATGGAATGATGTGAAATCTGACCCTTAACCTCAGACTAGCTGTCTGACATCATCAAGCTGTGACTATGTCTGAACTGCAGCTATTCGAAGAATGTAAGTGTCTCGTTCCATGTTACAACAGTGAGTAGCTTGTAATTATTGATAACGGCGGAATTATAGCAATGTTGTAAAGATGAACCACTGACATTCTTCGATTAAAAAATAGATATTTTTGTTGCAGCCTCAAGGCTGCATGTCTCATGCACTCCCCAAGCGACAACAAAAATACTACATTTTGGCTGCTGAGCAGAGGGAGGGGGGGGGGGGGAATCGCATTATAAACCATCACTAGGGCCCTTGTGCCTTCTGCTTTTGGAATGCAGTGGATATAATCATATATTTTTTTCATATCCACCTCATTAAAAAGAATGTTACAAATTCTAAATCTATTTACCATGAGTATTATCAATATTGTATTGGATAAGTAAATATGACATGTTTGACTGACAAATGCCTACTACTGCACTGTGAAAGTATTGTTTGATTTCTTGGCTGCATTAAATAAGCTCACGGGCCACATTCGGTCCACCCTGACTTAGACACATAAGACTTATTAGAGTACATCGCTAACTCTTGAATCATAAGACAATCAGCAGCTTAAACCAGGACAGTTGCCAGATCCCTGTATACAACACCACCTTGTAGTTGGCATGATTTTTTATAAATCCTGTCCAAGTAGGCAACACTCCCCACTGTGAGCTCCCCTGCCTGTCTTTCTGTCTACACCACATCCTAGTGAGTAAGAGGTGCTCCAGACAGTACTTATCATGGCCCTGCCTGGTCCAGGGCCCATATTCACAGTGTCTCAAAGTAGGAGTGCTGATCTATGATCACGCCTCTGCTGCCCAGCTAATCTTATTCATTATGACCTAAAAGACGAAACTGGTCCTAGATCAATACTTCTATTTTGTGACGCTTTATGAATAAGGGCCCTGGTCTGTCCCCTCTCTCTCCTGTCCTACCTCAGCATGTCATTATCATCACTACAGACAGCCACAGCCAGGGCAACTTTACCACTCTGCCACGATTACCTCACACACAACAACAAGGGGATTCCTTCACTGCCTGCTATGCTTGCCTTCAAGTAAACACAGTCCAGATTCTGGCCGCTCGCTCACTTCAAAGCCGGAGCATGCTGATAACAAAGCAGAGGCCTGGAGAGTCCCTCTCCACCCCCTTCTCTGTCTCTACTCTCCCTCCTGCAGTGAGTGTGGCTGGTGGCTAGGATAGACACACAGGGGGTGTGAGCATAGAGAAAGGAGGGGAGGGGAGATGTAAAGTGACTTTTGACAGCCACAGCACCTGCTGCTTCCCCACCAGCACCAGCAGAAAACCCAGCCATTCGTTTTGGCTGACCAGAGAAGATAGCGCAGACCTGGGATTAGTAAAAGGACTCAGTAGAGAAGCATGGACGAGTTAGGAGAAGGAGGTGTGTGTGTGTGTGTGTGTGTGTGTGTGTGTGTGTGTGTGTGTGTGTGTGTGTGTGTGTGTGTGTGCATCTTCTCCTGTGTTCGGCCTGCCCGGCCACTCCCTCCGTCATCCTAGTGGAACATTCCTGTTATCTGTGGCAAGTAGCGCGACTGTTGTGGGATGATGATGTGTCTCTGCGTTCTACAAGCCCTTGTGTAGCTATCTTCTCCACTTCTGTACTCAGTGTAGAGTGACACAGAAGGAAGAAAAATCACATCTTCTCGATAAAGATCTCCAATGATACCTGGTTCCAGACAAGGAAATGAACAGGCTCGGTTAAGAGGCCTAAATGAGTATTAATCAGAAAGTCATTAACCTTATCTCCTAATACATTCCAAATGGCACTTGTTGTTGGCTTTAAAGCCACAGCTTATCCTACGTCAATCAGTGTCTTCCCCATATCCGTTATCAGCAGCTGTTTTTTCTGCAGCTCATGACACAATTTGATCAATTACCCTTCAGATCAGGGCAGTGGTGCAGAGACAGCAGACCAGACCAGACCAGGCCATCTCAAATCCTCAAAGGTTGTGGTAGGCCCAGGAATGCAGCAATGACATTATTTATGACAGTCGAGATTGTGACCACTAACTGGAAATGAACATAATCTCTTGAAAATGTATTGGTAAAGGTCATTTTGATTTTGAAGTGATGTTTATAAGTGTGTTGTAATTGCAACATATCCCCTCATAGAACATAAATATTTAACCCCCCTTTAGTTTATCATAAAAATCTAAGACACTTTTCTTGTGAAACAGGATATTAGCAATTGCAGTAAAAGCTCTGCTCTCTACTAATACACATATTATTCAGTCTAATTAACTTTCAATTTTAAAGGCATTTGTCAAACATGTTTAGCCTGACTAATAACTTGTAACCCCATTGAAAATTCATGTTTCCTTGAACAGCCTGGTCTCATAGACTAGACTATAGTTACATAAGACAGAAGGTGCTAAGTAGTTGTAGTAGGTAAAAAGTAGTTAGTAGATGCTAATTAGCAAAAAAGCTAACGTTGTCCGTGATGAGTTAAAAACGCAGCCTTTGGGTTGCTAGACATTCGCAAGCTGTATAATGTGAACGTCTAGCAACCCAATGGTTGCGTGTTCAAATCTCATCACTGACAAAATTAGCATTGTAGGTAATTAGCGACTACTTACTGTTTTTTAGCTACTTTGCAACTACTTTACATGTTAGCCAACCCTTCTCCTAACCCTAACCTTAACCCTTTAACCTAAACCCTAACCCTAACCTTAGCCCTTAGCCTAGCTAACACAATTGCATAGTGTACCATTAATAATTCAATGCACATGGTTTCCTCTCAGCCACACTGTGGTGCTTTCCAAAGCCATCTAATGTTGTCTTGTCCTCTGTTGTAGAAAGCTGTGCAGTGTTGAGTATAGACAGGTTGAACCAGCTCTTATCTTCAAGTCATCTCATTGTAGCCTCCGGCTATCTAGTGTTAGCGTTTTAGAATCAAAGCCTGTGGCGGAAAGAGAAAGGGTGGCTTATTTTCTAAATCCTTAAAGAATTTTCAACCAGTGTGACAAAGACAACAACAGGAAGTTATTTTGTAAACTGCCCCAAGGCAGGTGAAGAGTTCATATACACTACATGACCAAAAGTATCTGGAAACCTACTCGTCGAAACATCTCATTCCAAAATCATGGGCATTAATATGGAGTTGGTCCCCCCTTTGCTGCTATAACAGCCTCTACTCTTCTGGGAAGGCTTTACACTAGATGTTGGAACATTGCTGCAGGTACTTTCTTCCATTTAGCCAATGGAAGCTGGTTCTGAAGAGGATCAGCTCCGACAAACCATTTCTGTATGGACCTTGCTTTGTGCATGGGGACATTGTCATGCTGAAACAGGAAAGGGCCTTCTCCAAGCTTTTGTCATAAAGTTGGAAGCACAGCATCGTCTAGAATGTCATTGTATGCTGTAGCGTTAAGATTTCCCTTCACTGGAACTAAGGGGCCTGGCCCGAACCATGAAAAACAGCCCCAGACCATTATTCTTCCTCCACCAAACTATACAGTTGGCACTATACATTCAGGCAGGTAGTGTATGTATGACATGAATAGTACCTTGTCCTTGTGGGAATATTGTAATGTGCCCCATAACATGGATAGGCCCCTATAACCCATATCTAGCTGCAGTACCCTGACTACCCCCCTGGCTATGTTCTGATTCACTTATAGTGCCATTTATGATAAGTATTAAGTATATTATCCCCTCATACCCTGTCCCCAGTCTTCCTACTTAATACAGAGGATAGCACTTTATATTACTGCTCTACTATTAACATATTATTACCACTTCATTCCCTGCTGTAATGTTAAGCGCTTCCTGGATGGGGAATGGAAGGAGAGATGGGAGGATGTCTAAACTGCCAGGTAGCTCCTCTCGAGAAGTGGTTTAAAGCCAGGGGTGGTGACCTGAACCTGGGATTACCTGTCGTGGAGGAAGAATGGTGCTCACCTCACCTGACAGCCCGCAATGCAGATCCTCTTCAGTCAAAATGATCATGTCAAGGCTTTACACACTTGATCACACACAAATGCATGCGGTCAGCTTTTGAGGTCAGCTTTCGACTTGCTAGAGTAAAGTGCTCTTGTTTAGTTATACAGAATACATTCCCCCGCATTTTGATTACTGTAATGCTTTGATTACCTGCTTTGACAGTATAAATCATCACGAGTCCTGATTTATCATGATTCAATTATTTTCATATATTGTATCACAGGGTGATCTCAGAGCTTATTGTAAGCACAGGTGTGTGGTTTGAGGTAGACTACTGTAACTTTGTCATCATGAGTAGGAACTCTGTCCAAGTGCTTCATTCACTTAACTGTGTGACTACTGCAGTCATAATAATAGACTGACAGCCAGGAGAGGAGGAGAGGCAGGTAACACCACCTCTAACCAGATGGAAAGCCCTACATTCCAGGGCAGTGTGTTGTAAATCTGAGTAACACCCACAGCAAGTTAAAACACGCTGCTCACAGCACCATCACTGTTTCAGTAAATCATTTTACAACTAGTGATGTTTGGGACTGGAGTCATTGCTTTAGGACACAACGGTGGGTTTTGGTTTCCCAGACGTTTTGTTGCCCTGTAAACACTGATACACGTCTAAATTGGAATGCAGTGGGTGTGCATTAACATGCTATACACGACGTCAGACAGCAGGCTCTGCACTTCACAGCGCTGTATGGGATTTGACTGACAGACGTTCTGAACTTGAGCACCTCGCGGGACAACATGTTTTTGGAGGTCTGAGTGAGGGAAAAGCAGTAAATTAATAGCACTCAATATATTATGAAAGATTAGACGTTGAGGATTATAATATATGCTGATTTGAGGTCATACAAGCGAGCCAAACACCTGTGATTTCATTTTCTTACGTTACAGCCTCATTTTAAAAATTAATTTAAAAAATAAAGTTCCTCAGCAATCTCACCACAATACCCCATAATGACAAAGCAAAAACAGGTTGTTAGAGATGTTTGCAAATGTATTAAAAAACAGAAATACCTTATTTACATACAGTTGAAGTCAGACGTTTACATTCACTTAGGTTGGAGTCATTAAGGCTGGGTTTTTGTACAGCACTTTGAGATATCAGCTGATGTAAGAAGGGCTTCATAAATACATTTGATTTGATTTAAATTAGATTAAAACTCGTTTTTCAACCACTCCACAAATTTCTTGTTAACAAACTATAGTCGGTTAGGACGTCTACTTGTGCATGACACAAGTAATTTTTACAACAATTGTTTACAGACAGATTATTTCACATACAATTCACTGTGTCACAATTCCAGTGGGTCAGAGGTTTACATACACTAAGTTGACTGTGCCTTTAAACAGCTTGGAAAATTCCAGAAAATGTCGTCATGGCTCTAGAAACTTCTGATAGGCTAAATGACATCATCTCAGTCAATTGGAGGTGTACCTGTGAATGTATTTCAAGGCCTACCTTCAAACTCAGTGCCTCTTTACTTGACATCATGTGAAAATCAAAATAAATCAGCCAAGACCTAAAAAAAAAATTGTAGACCTCCACAGGTCTGGTTCATCATTGGAAGCAATTTCCAAACACCTGAAGGTACCACGTTCATCTGTACAAATAATAGTATGCAAGTATAAACACCATGGGACCACGCAGCTGTCATACCGCTCAGGAAGGAGAAGCGTTCTGTCTCCTAGAGATGAACATACTTTGGTGTGAAAAGTGCAAATCAATCCCAGAACAACAGCAAAGGACCTTGTGAAGATGATGGAGGAAACAGGTACGAAAGTATCTATATCCACAATAAAACGCTCAGCAAGGAAGAAGCCACTGCTCCAAAACCGCCATAAAAAAGCCAGACTATGGTTTGCAACTGCACATTGGGACAAAGATCGTATTTCTTAGAGAAATGTCCTCTGGTCTGACGAAAACAAAAATAGAACTGTTTGGCCATAATGACCATCATTATGTTTGGAGGAAAAGGGGGAGGCTTGCAAGCCGAAGAACACCATCCCAACCGTGAAGCACGGGCATACTTCCAAAGTTGTGACAAAATGGCTTAAGGACAACAAAGTCAAGATATTGGAGTGGCCATCACAAAGCCTTGACCTCAATCCCATAGAAAATGTGTGGGCAGAACTGAAAAAGTGTGTGCAAGCCTACAAACCTGACTCAGGTACACCAGCTCTGTCAGGAGGAATATTTGTATTTAGTTAATTAAGGTGTATGCAAACTTCTGATTTCAACTGTAAGTATTCAGATCCTTTGCTATGAGACTCAACATTGACCTCAGGTGCATCCTGTTTCCATTTCTCATCCTTGAGATGTTTCTACAACTTGATTGGAGTTCACCTGTGGTAAATTCAATTGATTGGACATGATTTGGAAAGGAACACACCTGTCTATATAAGGTCCCACAGTTGACAGTGCATATCAGTTTTAAAAAAACAAGCCATGAGGTCAAAGGAATTGTCCGTAGAGCTCAGAGGCAGGATTGTGTCGAGGCACAGATCTGGGGAAGGTCCCCAAGCACACAGTGGCCTCCATCATTCTTAAATGGAAGAAGTTTGGAAGCACCAAGACTGTTCCTAGAGCTGGCCACCCCCGGCCAAACTGAGCAATCGGGGGAGAAGTACCTTTGTCAGGGAGGTGACCAATGACCTGATGGTCACTCTGACAGAGCACTAGAGTTCCTCTGTGGAGATGGAAGAACCTTCCAGAAGGACAACCATCTCTGCAGCACTTCACCAATCAGGTCTTTAAGCCACTCTTCAATAAAAAGCACATGACAGCCTGCTTGGAGTTTGCCAAAAGGCACCTAAAGGACTCTCAGACCATGAGAAACAAGATTCTCTGGTCTGATTGACAAGTGTCATGTCTGGAGGAAACCTGGCACCATCCCTACGGTGAAGCATGGTGCTGGCAGCACCATTCTGTGGGGAAGTTTTTCAGCGGCAGGGACTGGGAGACTAGTCAGGATCGAGGGAAAGATGAACAATGCAAAGTACAGAGAGATCCTCAATTACAACCTGCTCCAGAGTGCCCAGGATCTCAAACTGGGCCGAAGGTTCACCTTCCAACAGGACAACAACCCTAAGCACACAGCCAAGACAATGCAAGAGTGGCTTCGGGACAAGTCTCTGAATGTTCATGGGAGAAACTCCCCAAATACATGTGTGCCAAGCTTGTAGCATCATACCCAAGAAGAATCAAGGCTGTAATCACTGCCAAAGGTGCTTCAACAAAGTCCTGAGTAAAGGGTCTGAATACTCATGTAAATTTGATATTTTAATTAGCTTAAATTAACTTTTAAAAAGTTTTTGCTTGTTATTATGGTGTATTGTGTGTAGATTGATGAGGGGAAAAAACGATTTAGTCAATTTTAGAATGAGGCCGTAACGTAACAAAATGTGGAAAAAGTAATGGGGTCTGAATAGTTTCCGAAAGGCACTGTACAGTGTCAACATTTATAATCACTATGTTTGATGTACAGTTAAAAGATGACATGGCGTTGTACCCTGGGTTGTTCTGAACAGAATGAGCCTGTTTGTCTACTGTGAAGAAAATGAGCCGCGGCATGCACCTGAATGCAGTAATGACTCCTTTCTATGCCCATCAAAATTATGATTTTACCTGAATTGCATTGTGAAAGCCTAATACTGTAATATCGTATTTTATAAATGAGCTAGTAATGTTGGCAATAGAACAAGCCTTCAAAATATGCCCACTTGACCCAGATTCTGATTTTAAATGGACCATTTTTGGATTGCGTGAACAATAACAGTACTTATGTGGGTAAAACAAAACGTAAATTAAAAGATACGAATCTCGGAGCCTCGTAGCACCATTAGGTGCAAAAACTCGACTTACCCAGTTGCGGCCCACTTTTTGGAAGCAAACCACTCGATTTTGTCTCTACATTATATTGGCATCGAACATGTCACCCTCCCTAGGAGAGGGGGTGACCTCGACAATTTATTGTTGACACGAGACCCTTGCTCCATTCGGTCTCAACGTAGACTTTGATCTAAAGCCATTCTCGTGATTATTGTGATTTTGCTATTGTAAATGTTTGTAGGCTTATGTAGCCAAATTGTATCTGTGATCGTACGCTATCAATTTATGTTTTTTGTATGCTATTTGAATATATGAGAATTAACCAATGATATCAGGCCACACCCGGCCATGATTACAGACCCCTGTCTTTTGACACTATATATACACGAGTCACCCCGCAGCGTTTGTCATTATACCCTGATGAAGACAGTTTGTCTGTCGAAATATTGGACATAAATATTTTTTGCATCTGAGCTCCTAGAGTGTGCGGCTCTCCTTTATTTTTTATGGATTCAGTCTTGTGTCACGGTGAACTCGTGTCCTCACCTTTGGTTTAATAATTTTCCCATAATCTCCAAACTGTTTCCTTTCATTTGCTACCATGGTTATGCATATGCTTTTCATATTTTGTCCGTAAGAAACGTTTCAATTTAGCCCTATCCCTAAAGGCCAATTACCACGAGTGTAAAGGGTTAATTCTGTTCAACTTCTATTGGTGGATGGGAATTGAAAAGTGCTGCTAAAGATCTTTCATAGCATCGTTAATAAAGTGAAGTCTATGTTCATTAGTTATGCAAAAATGTGGCTGCAGTTCAGTGCTATTTCAATTTGTGCACTATGCTTTCGGATAGGCGATTATGTTATTCTAAGTTCGATTCAATGACAAAGAAAACATGAACATTTCTTTGAATAGTGTAAAGAAAAATGGTTTTCCTTCTGTTAGGTCATCATCTAGATCTTCTATTGCTGTATTAGCTCAAAGGTTTGGCTTTTGAGACTGGGAGGATACAGAGACATTACAGACAGCCCAGCTATACCAACCATGCCACAGCAAGCACACTAGATACCACCTGTCATTCAAATTCAAAAACACCTGCTTCCTCAAGGGTGACCATCGCCAGCTGGCTGAGCTGAGGAAGAAAAAATATATTTCGCTGACTCAAACCAAAACTAACATTACACATTCCCACTGAACTGATGCGAAACACGTACCAGTATAAATGTTTATAGTATCTTACGTACCTCCCAATATTTCCCCAATTTGAGAGTTGTTTTCCCTTGCCACGCTGTGCTCCATTTTTATGTTCAATGCAGCTGTTCTGTTCAAGGCTGTGTTGAGCTGTGGGCCAACTGAATATTAATCCCACATAATGATTTCCTCAACTCATATCCAATAATCATAGTAAGAATGTATCCAATTCCACCTTCGTCCAGGGTCAATTTAGATTTACTTAGCTCCTCCTCCTAGCCGTTTCTCTGTGACATGCATTTCAATGACAGATTAGATTTTTTTACATGTAATATTCACAGAGATAGATAGACAGAGACAGAACCATTAAGACAGATGACTGACTTGTGATTGGTCAGCCTGTGTCCTCCAGTTCCAGGGAATAATGGTTCACAATACTAACCAATTCTAACTAATTCTCTCTCTGTGTGGGAATGTTTTCTGGCCTGGACATTCCAAACATCCATGGAGATTTTTGCCCTAACACTACACAGCTGATTCAAATTACCAAAGCTTGATGATTATTGGATTATTTTAATCAGCTGTGTAGAGCTAGGGCAAAAAACAAACGTGCACACCTTGGGGAAAGGACCGAGTATGGGAAATCCTGACCTAGAGGTTTATACTATACATGACAGAGAGTGTATATGACAGAGAGTGTATTGTTGAGTAGAATATTTTATTGGTACTTGTTTTATCAGGGAGTCATACTGAGGCCAAGGTTTCTTTTACAGATCAGCCCTAAATTACAGAAAATACACACTTCAAAATACAAAATGCAACCACATAGAAAAACATGATTTACCTAACTCAGTAGACACCAAAGGAATTTCCAGAGTTAACCATCGCTGAAACCGGGTGTTGGCCCAATGTCTTAAATATCCTCATTTGTTTTCTAATGATGTTAGGTACAGCGGGAGTTTTTGCAAAAGGGCTTTATAAATTAGAATTTAGCAATGTACGTATCAACCTACGTGACATCAAAGACGGCCAAGCAACTTTCTGGTAGAGAATGTAATGACGACAACTAAAACTGTAGCCCGTAATAAAGTGCAGTGTGCTTGTACAACACCACATTTTAGTCTTACTGAAACCCCAGCGTCTTTATCTGAATACTATTGGCTTGACTTAAAGGATAATAATGATCATTTGTGTCATAATCTGGCCATGTGCCGTCTTTATGTGTCACTTTATAATTTAAATATTTGCCATTTAAAATGTGTCTATAAAAGAGATTGGATTCGACTATAACTCATTTCGGATGGTTGAGATACAGACCTGTACCGAAGCCTAATATAATGACATATGTTTCAAATACATATATGTAAAATACTGAACAAAAAAATATAAACGCAACATGTAGTGTTTGTCCCATGTTTCATGAGCCGAAGCAAAAGATCACAAAATGTTCCATACGCAGAAAAAGCTTATTTCTCTCAAATTGTCTGCACAAATTTGTTTGCATTGCTGTTAGTGAGCATTTTTCCTTGCTAAAATAATCCATCTACCTGACAGGTGAAGCATATAGAGAAGCCGATTAAACAACATGATCATTACACCTTGTGCTGGGGACAATAAAAGGCCACTCTGAAATGTGCAGTTTTGTCACACATTTATCATTGACTGGTCAAGATCAGCTCAGTTAATCCCTACCATTGTGATATTGAGTCGTCATAATGCTGCATCAAATGTACATTATCCTAGGAGCATTGGCAAACACAATGTAAGTAACTTAATATATGTGCCCCTAATTGCACAGAATACTTCTGTTTATCCTACAGCTACCACTATTGTATGCTGTAATTATGAGCATATCAACCAGAATTACACTGTTAGCACTGAGGCAGTGTGCCCTAGTAAGAAGACCACTTTGTGCAGCTCACCCTGCACTATCAGCTCCAATATAAATAACATGAGTAAGTCTACTTCTGACAAGCTTCCCAGTAAAGCATTAAAAACAATCAAGCAACCCAGAAAAGTGCTAAAAATAGCCCATATTTACATATGCAGACTGAGAAACAAGGTCCATGAAGTCAATAACTTGCTTGTAATAGATGACATTCATATTCTGTCAATCTCTGAAACCCACTTAGATAATACCTTTGATGATACAGTGGTAGCAATACATGGTTATAACATCTACCGAAAAGACAGAAATGCCAACGGGGGCAGTGTTGCGGTCTATATTCAGAACCACATTTCTGTAAAGCTTGGAGACAATCAACATTTAAATACTGTTGAAGTAATATGGCTACAGGTTCATCTGCCTCACCTAAAGCCCATTCTAGTGGGAAGCTGCTATAGACCACCAAGTGCTAACAGTCAGTATCTGGATAATATGTGTGAAATGCTTGATAATGTATGTGATATCAACAGAGAAGTACATTTTCTGGGGGATTAAAATATTGACTGGTTAACAATCAAGCTGCCCACTCAGGAAAAAACGTCAAACTGTAACCAGTGCCTGCAACCTGGTTCGGGTTGTCAGTCAACCTACCAGGGTAGCTACAAACAGCACAGGAATTAAATCATCAACATGTATTGATCACATTTATACTAATGCTGCAGAAACTTGCTTTAAAGCAGTATCCAAATCCACAGGATGTAGTGATCAAAATATAATAGCCATATCTAGGAAAACCAAAGTTCCAGAGGCTGGGCCTAATATAGTGTACAAGAGGTCATACAAGAAGCTTTGTAGTGATTCATATTTTGTTGATGATGTAAAGAATATTTGCTGGTCTGTGGTGTGTAATGAGGAGCAACCAGACGCTGCACTTGACACATTTATGAAATTGCTTATTCTAGTTACTAATAAGCACGCACCCATTAAGAAAATGACTGTAAAAACTATTCAATTCCCTTGGATTGATGAGGAATTGAAAAATTGTGTGGTAGAGAGGGATGAGGCAAAAGGTATGAAAAATACGTCTGGCAGCCCAACTGATTGGAAAACGTACTGCAAATTAAGAAATAATGTGACTAAACTAAATGAAAATAAAATATACTATGAAACAAAGATAAATTATATAAAGAATGATAGTAAAAAGCTTTGGGGCACCTTAAATTACAAGTATTGTTGTCTATTAACAATGACAAGCCACCGGGATCTGACAATCTGGATGGAAAATTACTGAGGATAATAGCAGACAATATTGCCACTCCTATTTGCCACATCTTCAATATCGCCCCTGCGATAAGCAACTTTTCATGGAAGTCAGGAACCAATATACACAGTCAGTTAGGAAAGCAAAGGCTAGCTTTTTCACTAATTCCAAAAAGTTTGGGACACTAAACTCGATGGAGAATAAGAGCACCTCCTCCCTCCCAGCTGCCCACTGCACTGAGGCTAGGAAGCACTGTCACCACCGATAAATCTACGATAATTGAGAATTTCAATAAGCATTTTTCTACGGCTGGCCATGCTTTCCACCTGGCTACCCCTACCCCAACCAACAGATCTGCACCCAAGCCCCTCCTCGCTTCTCCTTCACCCAAATCCAGATAGCTGATGTTCTGAAAGAGCTGCAAAATCTGGACCCCTACAAATCAGCTGGGCAAGACAATCTGGACCCTCTCTTTCTAAAATGATCCGCTGAAGTTGTTGCGTTACTAGCCTGTTCAACCTCTTTCGTATAGTTTGAGATCCCTAAAGATTGAAAGCTGCTGCGTTCATCCCCCTCTTCAAAGGGGGAGAAACTCTAGACCCAAACTGTTACAGACCTATATCCATCCTGCCCTGCCTTTCTAAAGTCTTCGGAAGCCAAGTTAACAAACAGATCACAGACCATTTCGAATTATACGTACATTCTCAACTATGCAATCTGGTTTCCGAGCTGGTCATGGGTGCACCTCAGCTACGATCAAGGTCCTAAACGATATCATAACCCGCCATCGATAAAAGACAGTACTGTGCAACAGTCTTCATCGACCTGGCCAAGGCTTTCGACTCTGTCAATCGACGCATTCTTATCGGAAGACTCAGTAGTATTGTTTTCTCAAATGACTGCCTCGCCTGGTTCGCCAACTACTTCTCAGATAGTTCAGTGTGTCAAACCCTAGGGCCTGTTGTCCGAACCTCTGGCAGTCTCTATGGGGGTGCCACAGGGTTCAATTCTCAGGCTGACTCTTTTCTCTGTATATATCAATGATGTCCCTCTTGCTGCGGGTGATTCCCTGATCCACCTCTATGCAGACGACACCATTCTGTATATATCTGGCCCTTCTTTGGACAGTGTGTTGACAAACCTCCAAACGAGCTTCAATGCTCTACAACACTCTTCCGTGGCCTCCAACTGCTCTTAAATGCTAGTAAAGCTAAATGCATGCTCTTCACCCGATTGCTGCCCGAACCCACCTGCCCGACTAGCATCACTGCTCTGGACGGTTCTGACCTAGAATGTGTGGACAACTACAAATACCTAGGTGTCTGGTTAGACTGTAAACTCTACTTCCAGACTTATATTAAGTATGTCCAATCCAAAATTAAATCTAGAATTGGCTTCCTATTTCGCAACAAAGCCTCCTTCGCTCATGCTGCCAAACATACCCTTGTAAGACTGACTATCCTACCGATCCTTGACTTTGGCAATGTCATTTACAAAATAGCCTCCAACACTCTACTCAGCAAATTGGATGTAGTCTATCACAGCGCCATTCGTTTTGTCACCAAAGCCCCATATACTACCCACCACTGTGACCTGTATGCTCCTGTTGGCTGGCCCTCACTTCATATTCGTCGCCAAACCCACTGACTCCAGGTCATCTATAAGTCTTTGCTAGGTAAAGCCTTATCTTAGCTCACTGGTCACCATAGCAACACCCACCCGTAGCACACGCTCCAGCAGGTTTATTTCATTGGTCATCCCCAAAGCCAACACCTCCTTTGGCCGCCTTTCCTTCCAGTTCTCTGCTGCCAATGACTGGAATGAATTGCACAAATCCCTGAAGCTGAAGACTCATATCTCCCTCACTAACTTTAAGCATCAGCTGTCAGAGCAGCTTACCGATCACTGCACCTGTACACAGCCCATCTGTAAATAGCCCACCCAACATCCCCATTTTGTCATTTTTTGCACCCCTAGTATCTCTACTTGCACATCATCAACTGCACATTTATCACTCCAGTATTAATGATAAATTGTAATTATTTCGCCACTATGGCCTATTTATTGCCACAGTAATCTTACTACATTTGCACACACTGTACATAGATTTCTATATTGTGTTATTGACTGTATGTTTGTTTATCCCATGTGTAACTCTGTTGTTTTTGTCGCACTGCTTTGCTTTATCTTGGCCAGGTCACAGTTGTAAATGAGAACTTGTTCTCAACTGGTCTACCTGGTTAAATAAAGGTGAAATAAAATAAATAAAATAAAACATTTAAGCCTCCTAGAAAGTCTGTGCCCTTAGGCCTGGAGGGGAAGCTAAAGTCATTACGCTACCCAAGAATAGTAAAGCCCTCTTAAAACATCCTCAGCTTGCCAGCTGGCTGGTGTGTTAACGACATATTCAATCAATCCCTATCACAGTCTGCTGTGCCCACATGCTTCAAGATGGCCACCATTGTTCCTGTTCCCAAGAAAGGAAAGGTAACTGAACTAAATGACTATCGCCCCGTAGCACTCACTGTCATCATGAAGTGCTTTGAGAGACTAGTCAAGGATCACATCACCTCCACCCTACCTGATACCCTAGACCCACTAGAATTTGCTTACCGCCCCAATAGGTCCACAGACAACGCAATCGCCATCACACTGCACACTGCCCTATCCCACCTGAACAAGAGGAATACCTATGTAAGAATGCTGTTCATTGACTACAGCTCAGGATTTAACACCATAGTACCCTCCAAACTCGTCATTAAGCTTGAGAACCTGGGTCTTGACCCCGGCCTGTGCAACTGGGTCCTGGACTTTCTGACGGGTTGTGGTGAGAGTAGGAAACAACATCTGATCCTCAACACTGGGGCCCCACAAGGGTGCGTTCTCAGCCCTCTACTGTACTCCCGGTTCACCCATGACTGCGTGGCCATACACAACTAGTTGTCCACACTTTCTGTCGTTTCCCCAAGGTGTCTCCAGCATTGTGACGTATTTGTAGGCATATCATTGGAAGATTTACCATTTTACACTACATCTACCAGGTGCTCTCTTGGTGTCCTCCGTCGCAATTATTGCGTAATCTCCAGCTGCGTGTATTTTTCCGTTTGCGTCCAAGGAGAAACCCAACTGCCACGAATGATTTATCATCGAATAGATATGTGAAAAACACCTTGAGGATTGATTCTAAACAACGTTTGCCATGTTTCTGTCGATATTATGGAGTTAATTTGGAAAAAAGTTCGGCGTTGTAATGATTGAATTTTCGGGGGGTTTTCTTAGCCAAACGTGATGAACAAAACGGAGCGATTTCTCCTACACAAATAATATTTTTGGAAAAAAATGAACATTTGCTATCTAACTGAGAGTCTCCTCATTGAAAACATCCGAAGTTCTTCAAAGGTAAATGATTTTATTTGAATGCTTTTCTTGTTTTTGTGGAAATGTTGCCTGCTGAATGTTAGGCTTAATGCTATGCTAGCTATCAATACTCTTACACAAATGCTTGTGTAGCTATGGTTGAAAAGCATATTTTGAAAATCTGAGATGACAGTGTTGTTAACAAAAGGCTAAGCTTGTGAGTAAATATATTTATTTCATTTCATTTGCGATTTTCATGAATAGTTAACGTCGCGTTATGGTAATGAGCTTGAGGCTATGATTACGCTCCCGGATAAGGGATTGCTCGACGCAAGAAGTTAACCTTTTGCGTGTAGGGGGCAGTATTTTCGTTTTTTGGCAAAAAAAACGTACCCATTTGAAACTGCCTATTTCTCAGCCCAAGAAACTAGAATATGCATATAATTGTCCGATTGGGATAGAAAACTCTCTAAAGTTTCCAAAACTGTAAAAATATTGTCTGTGAGTATAACAGAACTGATATTGCAGGTAAAAGCCTGAGGAAAATCCAATCAGGAAGTGCCTCTTATTTTGAAACCTCTGTGTTCCTATGCATGCCTATCCTCCTGGGGTGGCAGGGCTTGCAAATGATTACGGACTACAAAGGGAAGCCCAGCCGCAAACTGCCCAGTGACACGAGTCAACCAGATGAGCTAAATTATTTTAATGCAAGCTTCAAGTTAAGCAACACTGAAGCATGCATGAGAGCACCAGCTGTTGCGGACTAATGTGTGATCACACTCTCCATAGCCTATGTGAGAAAGACCTTTAAACAGGTCAACATTCAAAAGGCCGCAGAGCCAGACAGATTACAAAGACATGTACTCAGTGCATGCCTTGACAAATTGGCAAGGGTCTTCACTGACATTTTCAACCTGTCCCTGACCGAGTCTGTAATACCTACATGTTTCAAACAGACCACCATAGTCCCTGTGCCCAAGAACACCATGATAACCTGCCTAAATGAACACCGACCCATAGCACTCACGTCTGTAGCCATGAAGTGCTTTGAAAGGCTGGTCATGGTTCACATCAACACTATCATCCGAGAAACCGATTCACCTGTCTCTACCTCTGAATGATCAGCTATGAAAAGCCAACAGATATTTATTCCTGAGGTGCTGACCTGTTGCACCCTCTACAACCACTGTGATTATTATTATCTGACCCAGCTGGTCATCTATCAACATTTGAACATCTTGGCCATGTTCTGTTATAATCTCCACACAGCACAGCCAGAAAAGGACTGGCCACCCCTCAGAACCTGGTTCCTCTCTAGGTTCCTTCCTAGGTTCCGGCCTTTCTATGGAGTTTTTCCTAGTCACCGTGATTCTACATCTGCATTGCTTGCTGTTTTGGGGTTTCAGGCTGGGATTCTGTACAGCACTTTGTGACATCGGCAGATGTAAAAAGAGCTTTAGAAATACATTTGATTGATTGCCCTTCTGGAAGATTCTCCCATTTCCACAGAGGAACTCTGGAGCTCTGTCTGAGTGACCATCGGGTTCTTGATCATCTTCCTGACCAAGGCCCTTCTCCCCCAATTGCTCAGTTTGGCCAGGCAGCCAGCTCTAGGAAGAGTCTTGATGGTTCCAAACTTCTTCCATTTCACAATGATGGAGGCCACTTTGTTCTTGGGGACCTACAATGCTGCAGACATTTCTTTCATACTCTTCCCCAGATCTGTGCCTTGACACAATCCTGTCTCGGAGCTCTACGGACAAGTTCTTCGACCTCATGGCTGGTTTTTGCTCTGACATGCACTGTCAACTGTGGGACCTGATATAGACAGGTGAGTGCCTTTCCAAATCATGTCCAATCAATTAGACTTACCACAGGTGGATCATCTCAAGGATGATCAATGGAAACAAGATGCACCTGAACTCAATTTCAATTCTCCTAGCAAAGAGTCTGAATACTTATGTAAATGTAATATTTCAGTTTTTTATTTTTAATGCATTTGCAAACATTTCTAAAAACCTGTTTTCTCTTTGTCATTGTGTGGTATTGTGTTTACATTGATGACTGATGAGGAAAAACATGAATAGCCTTTGAGAAAAAGGCTGTAACGTAACAAAATGTGGAAAAAGTCAAGGGGTCTGAATATTTTCCGAATGCACAGGTCATGACAAATGTTCATGAACATCAAATTGATACTTGCAATGCAGATTCCTTATTAACCTCCAGTGTCCATTTTCAGACTCACAAGTTGACAGTTACCCTGTGGATAATGTATCCAAGGAAGCATATGGTGGAACGATGGAACTCACATTTTTCGGCTTTGACAAACAGTTGGTTCTCCAGGAGATGCTGGAGGACTTGTCGGACGTGGAGAACGTGTTCTTGAGCCGAGTGGGAAAAGACAAGAATGTCGTCGAGGTAGACGAACACATACCGGTTCAACATATCCCGGAGAACGTCATTCACCAGGGCCTGGAACACAGCAGAAGCATCCGTCAAACCGAAGGGCATCACCAGGTATTCAAATCAAATCAAAGTTTATTTGTCACGTGAGCCGAATACAACATGTGTAGAACTTACAGTGAAATGCTTACTTCAGGCTCTAACCAATAGTGCAAAAAAAGGTATTAGGTGAACACTAGGTAGGTAATGAAATAAAACAACAGTAAAAAGACAGGCTATATACAGTAACGAGGCTATAAAAGTAGTGAGGCTACATATTCATGTACATACTACCTCAATTGGGCCGACCAACCAGTGCTCCCGCCCATTGGATAACCAGGCTATCTGCATTGTGTCCCACCCACCACCCGGCAACCCCTCTTTTACACTACTGCTACTCTCTGTTCATCATATACTATAACCATATCTACATGTACATACTACCTCAGTCAGCCTGACTAACCGGTATGTACATGTAGATATGGTTATAGCCTGGTTATCCAATGGGCGGGAGCACTGGTTGGTCGGCCCAATTGAGGTAGTATGTACATGAATGTATAGTTAAAGTGACTTTGCATATATAATAAACAGAGAGTAGCAGCAGTGTAAAAAGAAGGGTTGGGGGGGCACACAATGCAATAGTCCAGGTAGCCATTTGATTACCTGTTCAGGAGTCTTATGGCGTGAGGGTAAAAACTGTTGAGAAGCCTTTTTGTCCTAGACTTGGCACTCCGGTACCGCTTGCCATGTGGTAGTAGAGAGAATAGTTTATGACTGGGGTGGCTGGGGTCTTTGACAATTTTTAGGGCCTTCCTCTGACACCGCGTGGTGATCTATAACTTTTTTTCCCTCTGGTTGCAAATTTAACATGTTGATGGAAATTTGGTAGAACTGATTTAAGTTTCCCTGCATTAAAGTCTCCGGACACTAGGAGTGCCGCCTCTGGTGGTTTCCTGTTTGCTTATGTCCTTATACAGCTGACTGAGTGCGGTCTTAGTGCTAGCATCTGTCTGTGGTGGTAAATAAACAGCCACGAAAAGTATAGCTGAAAACTCTCTAGGTAAGTAGTGTGGCCTGCAATTTATCACAATATCCTCTACTTCAGGCGAGCAAAATCTAGACTTCCTTAGATTTTGTGCACCAGCTGTTGTTTACAAATATGCACAGACAGCCCCCCTCGTCTTACGAGGAGTGTGCTGTTCTCTATCTTGCAAGTGCAGCGTATATCCCGCTATCTGAATATCCATGTCGTCATTCAGCCACGATTCCGTGAAACATAGGATATTACAGTTTTTGATGTCCCGTTGGTAGCATATTCGTGATCGTACCTCGTCTAGTTTAATGTCCAATGATTGCACGTTGGCGAGTAGTATTGACGGTAATGGCAGCTTTCCACCCGCCTTTTTCGGGTCCTGACCAGGCATCCGACTCTTTGTCCTCTGTACCTGCGTCGTTTCCTCTTGCAAATAACAGGGATGTCGGTCCTGTGGGGTGTTTGGGTAATGTCCTGTGCGTCTTGCTTGTTGAAGAAAAAACCTTTGTCTAATCCGAGGTTAGTGATCGCTGTCCTGATATCCAGAAGCTCTTTTTTGACGTAAGATACGGTTGCAGAAACATTATGTACAAAATGAGTTACAAATAACGCAAACAAAAACACATAATAGCATAATTGGTTGGGCGCCCGTAAAACTGCTGCCATTTCTTCCGGCGCCATTTGATACCTTCACAGTACCTGAAAGCAGTGTTGTAGGCTGTATCCATACCAGGTGGTAGGCGTTCCGCAGCTCTAACTTAGAGAAGATAGTGGCCCCCTGGAGCGGCTCGAAAGCCGAGGCGATGAGTGGTAGAGGGTAACGGTTGAACCTTTTTGGGATAGGGGGCAGCATTTTCACTTTTGCATGAATAGCGTGCCCAGAGTGAACTGCCTCCTACTCTGTCCCAGATGCTAATATATGCAAACTGTTTGAATGTTGTCTGTGAGTATAACAGAACTCTGTTCTGGCCCTGTTCACTCACATCTTCCGGCACTACGGTGTGCCTGAGCACATAGTCTCTGATCGGGGTCCCCAGTTCAGGGTCTGGAGAGCGTTCATGGGGGTCTGGGGGTCTCGGTCAGCCTTACCTCAGGTTTTCACCCCGAGAGTAACGGGCAGGTGGAGAGAGTAAATCAGGATGTAGGTAGGTTTCTGTGGTCATATTGCCAGGACTGGCCGGGGGAGTGGGCGACGTTCATACCCTGGGAAGAGATGGTCCAAAACTCACTCCGCCACTCCTCCACTAACCTCTCTCCTTTCCAGTGCGTACTGGGGTATCAGCCGGTTCTGGCACTGTGGCATCAGAGCCAGATCGAAGCTCCTGCAGTGGACGAATGGTTCAAGCACTCGGAGGAGACCTGGGACGCCGCCCATGTGCACCTACAACGGGCCGCTAGGTGGCCATCCTGGACTCGAGGCGTCGGGCGAGGGGCCTTCAGTACCTCATGGAGTGGGAGGGGTACGGTTCGGAGGAGAGATGCTGGGTGCCGGTGGAGGACGCCCTGGACCCTTCGTTGCTGCGGGATTTCCACCGTCTCCATCCGGGTCGCCCTGCGCCTCGTCCTCCGGGTCATCCCAGAGGTCGGTGTCGGCGTGCTGCTGGAGCCGTGCGTCAAGGGGGGGGTACTGTCACGACTTCCGCCAAAGTCGGTCCCTCTCTTTGTTCGGGCGGCGTTCGGCGGTCGACGTCACCGGCTTTCTAGCCACCATTTTCCATTTGTTCTGTCTTTTTACACCTGGCTTCACTCAATCAATTACTTGTTTATTATTTAACCCTCTGTTCCCCATGTTGTATTTGTGAGTGATTGTTTATTGTATTTTCGGTCCGTCATTGTGTGCTCATGATGTTACTTTGTACATTTGTCATTTTGAGTAAAAGTACGTTGATTATTCATATTTGCTGTCCTGCGCCTGACTGCCTACACCAGCTCTACACACAGGACCCTTACACCCTTATACATGTACATACATTAAGTGCACAAAACATTTGGAACACTTTCCTAATATTGAGTTGCGCCCACCTTTTCCCCTCGGAACAGCCTCAATTCGTCGGGGCATGGACTCTACAAGGTGTTGAAAGCGTTCCACAGGGATGCTGGCCCATGTTGACTCGAATGCTTCCCACAGTTGTGTGAAGTTGGCTGGATGTGCTTTGGATCATGGACCATTCTTGATACATACGGGAATATGTTGAGCATGACAAACCCAACAGCGTTGCAGTTCTTGACACAAAGCATTGTCTTGCCCATTCACCGTCTGAATGGTACACATACACAATCCATGTCTCAATTGTCTCAAGGCTTAAAAATCCTTCCTTAACCTGTCCTCTCCCCTTCATCTACGTTGATTAAAGTTGATTTAACAGGTGATATCAATAAGCGATCATAGCTTTCACCTGGATTCACCTGGTCAGTCTACAGAATGTCATGGAAAGACCAGTTGTTTCTAATATTATAATACTTGAGTTTTCCGTATGGGGAAGATAAGAAAATATATTTAGCATGTTATTAACTTCACCAAACAGTGCACAAACCCGGTCAAAACAACAACAACTAGTCAGTAAGCTAAGACGACCAACAGGAGAGCTCCCCAGGGAGTAGGTGGGGGGTGTGATTGGTACCTGGATAGATAAGGTCTTATTGCCACCACCTGGAGCTGTGCTGTAGTACACTTTTCACCTGAGGAGAATATGTGTTGAAGGACTTTCTGAATGAGAAAAGAGAACTCCATTATGGTTCTTATTTTAGGGATGTAACGTTTTTCCTCCTCTTCCGAAGAGGACCAATATGCAGCGTGGTAAGTGCTCGTAATTTTGTTAAACTGAACTGAACACTACAATACAAAGTAAACAAAAAAAACAACTGAAACAGTTCTGTCTGGTAACTAATACAAAGACAGAAAACAACTACCCACAAATCATAGTGGGAAAACAGGCTGCCTAAGTATGGTTCTCAAACAGAGACAACGATAAACAGCTGCCTCTGATTGGGAACCATACCAGGCCAAACACAGAAATACAAAAACATAGGACAACACATAGAATGCCCACCCCAACTCATGCCCTGACCAAAATAGGGACATATTAAAATAGGGACATAAAAAAGGAACTAAGGTCAGGACGTGACAAGGGACCTTTGTTGTTTACACTTTATTAGATGGTTGTATGGGAAAATGTGGGATATCTCTCAGAGGTCACCCTATATGTATTACTTATTACTAACAGAACACTGGAAAACGCTGTCTCACAAAGTACACACTAAAAGTTCAAAATAGCAGACTCTAACATATGTGCCTGTGTCAAAATCCCTCAGAGAACATTGACTTATTGTCTGGGTTTTCCTTTTACTCGGGCCTACAGGATATTGGTCATGGCAGCCTAGCATACTCATGCTATGTGTAATGGATTGACTGAGGAGTGTTTTCAATGTTACTGGGAGTCAAGCAGGTGTAACTCTGAGGGGGATGTTACACAGAGGGGGTGCGGAGTGGGGAGGCTGGGAGAATCCTAAATGGGGGGCATGCTACAGTAGATGCCAGTGATTCACTTGGTTGTTAGTAACACATCTCTAGGGAGGGCTAGCCCCTAAGTTAGTCAACAGGGTTGGGTTGTCAAGTCAGACGAAGAACAAGATCAATGGGCAGTTGAAACAATGGCATAGAAGGCATTGAATACAAGAGGCAGGAGCATGAATCGTAACAAGTGCCTTTGTTTGAATAAAATTCCACATCAGGGACTCACACGCCGCGACAGGAAGCTGTAGCAAGCCAGGAACCAGGAAAGACACTGCCCTATGCTCTTCCTCTGCTGCCACTTCAAAAATACATCAGCCTTGCCTTGCCCACCAGGCAGCAGCTTTTTTTAAAGTACTCTTCTGAACAAGATCCTGTTTTCACTCTCTGTCACTGGCTGTTCCATGTAGGATGGTTTGCGCAACTCTGAAAGACTGGTGTGGAACATTATAGAATGGATTGAAGTATTTCATTACAAATATGACTACTACACGATAATGTCTATAACTAATGACATGGTTTAAGTTGTTTGTGTTCATGTTTTTTGTTATGTTTTCATAGTTAGCAACAACATGAGATTTTATTGTTCTTTTCTGAGTGTAAAGTAATAATCATGTTGTTC
This sequence comes from Oncorhynchus mykiss, assembly GCF_057628025.1. Lineage (NCBI taxonomy): Eukaryota > Metazoa > Chordata > Actinopteri > Salmoniformes > Salmonidae > Oncorhynchus > Oncorhynchus mykiss. The sequence continues at coordinate 14,853,319 of NC_143049.1, forward strand.
ACAGTTTATCAACCCAGGTTTCATCTCCTACCAGTAACAGTAAACTTCAATTGCTGCAGTATGTACGCATGCTGCATCAAAGTCACGTGTCATCAAGTCACTTGACTCAACGATCAGTATCTTTCGCAATGTCTTTCCACTGTAATTGGAATAGGTGATAGCTATCTGGTCATAACTCAGGCAAGGGCATCTTGTGAGACCACTGCAAGGCCTGTAGGGATAACCCAAGGAAATATAGTACCTGTAAAAACTGTGTGATATAGAAACACAGATTTGGAGAGAGGACCCATTGATTAGACGAATAGAATTGTCCGAAAAGTGCCAGCCCCGTTCATCTTGGACTTCAGGAAGGCTCAATCAAACACTGAAAGTAATGAGAGACAAAAATACTATTTGAAAACAGGTCTACCAAAACGGCGCCGGAGCAGAAGGCAGAAGTTTAACGTGCCCCCAACTGATAGTGTTTTTTTGTTCGTTTATCTGCGTTGTTTGTAACTTGTTTTTTTACTCATTTTGTACATAATGCTGCCGCTACCGTCTCTTATGACCAAAAATAACTTCTAGGACTGACATCAGGACTGCAATTACTCATGAGCAGAATCCTTTTTCTTCTTTCACGACTCTGAAGATCCCGAGGCGGAGGATATACAGCTCCCTCGGAAACAGTCCCCGACCCCCGTGATCTGAGTGAAGAGGAGGCGGAGAAAGAGAGGCCGAAGAGCGGGCTGCCTTCTGAGAATTCGAAGGCGAACAAATAAAGTGTTCCTCAATTCTGCTCGCAAACGTGGAATCTTTGGACAATAAAACCGGCGAGTTACGGGGAAGATTAAACTACCATCGGGACATTAAAACTGTAACATCTTATGTTTCACGGAGTCGTGGCTGAATGATGACAATATCAACATACAGCTGGCTGGAAATACGATGTACCGGCAGGATAGAACAGCGGCGTCTGGTAAGACAAGGGGCGGCAGTCTACGTATTTTTGTAAATAACAGCTGCTGCATTATATCTAAGGAAGTCTCGAACTATTGCTCACCTGAGGTTGAGTATACCATGATAAGCTGTAGACCACACTACCTACTGAGAGAGTTCTCATCTGTATTCTTCAAAGCTGTTTACATACAGTTGAAGTAGGAAGTTTACATACACCATAGCCAAATACGTTAAACTCAGTTTTTCACAATTCCTGACATTTAATCCTAATAAAAATTCTCTCTCTTAGGTAGGTTAGGATCACCACTTTACTTTAAGAATGTGAAATGTCAGATTAATAGTAGAGAGAACTATTATTTCAACTTTTATTTCTTTCATCACATTCCCAGTGGGTCAGAAGTTTACATACACTCAATTAGTATTTGGTTGCATTGCCTTTATATTGTTTAACTTGGGTCAAACGTTTCGGGTAGCATTCCACAAGCATCCCACATAAAGTTGGGTGAATTTTGGCCCATTCCTCCTGAACGAGCTGGTGTAACTGAGTCAGGTTTGTAGGCTGACTTGCTCGCACTCACTTTTTCAGTTCTGCCCATATATTTCCTATGGGATTGAGGTCTGGGCTTTGTGATGGCTTCTCCAATACCTTGACTTTGTTTTCCTTAAGCCATTTTGCTACAACTTTGGAAGTATGCTTGGGGTCATTGTCCATTTGGAAGACCCATTTTACAACCAAGCTTTAACTTCCTGGCTGATGTCTTGAGATGTTGCTTCAATAAATCCACATAAGTTTCCTTCTGATGATGCCATCCATTTTGTGAAGTGCACCAGTCCTGCCTGCAGCAAAGCACCCCCACAACATGATGCTGCCACCCCCGTGCTTAACGGTTGGGATGGTGTTCTTTGTTTTGCAAGCCTCCCCTTTTTCCTTCAAACATAACGATGTTCATTATGGCCAAACAGTTATATTTTTGTTTCATCAGACCAGAGGACATTTCTCCAAAAAGTACGATCTAGGAAATAGGACTTGTTTTACTGTATGACGGCTGCGTGGTCCCATGGTGTTTATACTTGTGTACTAGTGTTTGTACAGATGAACATGGTACCTTCAGGCATTTGGAAATTGCTCCCAAGGATGAACCTGACTTGTGGAGGTCTAAAATAAAAATCTGAGGTCTTGGCTGATTTCTTTAGATTTTCCCATGATGTCAAGCAAAGAGGCACTGAGTTTGAAGGTAGGCCTTGAATTACATCCACAGGTACAAATTATGTCTAATAGCCTGTCAGAAACTTCTAAAGCCACAACATCGTGTTATGGAATTATCCAAGCTGTTTAAAGGCACAGTCATCTTAGTGTATGCAAACTTCTGACCCACTGGAATTGTGATATAGTGAATTATAAGTGAAATAATCTGTCTGTAAACAATTTTGGAAAAATTACTTGTGTCATGCACAAAGTAGATGTCCTAACCGACTTGCCAAAACTATAGTTTGTCAACAAGAAATTTGTGGGTGGTTGAAAAAAAAGTTTTAATGACTCCAACCTAAGTGTATATAAACGTCCGACTTCAACTGTACAACCTCAGTCAGAGGTTGGCACTAAGATAGCATTGAGTGAGATGTATTCCTCCATAAGCAAACAAGAAAACGCTCACCCAGAGGCAGCGCACCTAGTAGCCGGGGACTTTAGTGCAGGGAAACTTAAATCAGTTTGACAAAATTTCTCCCATCATGTTAAATGTGCAACCAGAGGGAAAATAGCTCTGAACCACCTGTACTCCACACACAGAGACACATACAAAGCTCTCCCTCGCCCTCCATTTGGCAAATCTGACCATAATTCAATCCTCCTGATTCCTGCTACAAAACAAAAAATGAATGCAGGAAGCACCAGTGAGTAGATCAATAAAAAGGTGGTCAGATAAAGCAGATGCTAAGCTACAGGACTGTTTTGCTAGCACAGACTGGAATATGTCCCGGGATTCCACCAATGGCATTGAAGAGTACACCACATCTGTCATTGGCTTCATCAATGAGTGCATCGATGACATCGTCTCCACAATAACTGTATGTACATACCCCAACCTGAAGCCAAGGATTACAGGCAGAATCCGCACTGAGCTAAAGACTAGAGCTCAAGGAGCGGGACTCTAACCCGGAAGCTTATGAGAAACCCCGCTATGCCCTCCGACGAACCATGTAAAAGGAAAAGCATCAATACAGGACAAAGATCGAGTCGTACTACAATGGCTCTGACGCTCGTCGGATGTGGCAGGGCTTGCAAGCCATTACAGAATACAAAGGGAAGCACAGCCGAGAGTTGCCCAGTGACACAAGCCTACCAGAGAGTTAAACTATTTGTATGCTCGCCTCGAGGAAAATGACACTGAAACATACATGAGGGCACCAGCTGCACCGGAAGAATGTGTGATCACGCTCTCTGCAGCTGATGTGAGAAAGACCTTTAGACAGGTCAGCATTCACAAGGCCGCAGGGCCAGATGGATTACCAGGACGTGTACTGCGAGCATGCGCTGACCGTCTAGCAAGTGTCTTCACTGACATTTTCAACCTTTCCCTGTCCAAGTCTGTAATACCAACATGTTTCAAGCAGACCACCATAGTGACTGTGCCCAAGAACACTAAGGTAACCTGCCTAAATGACTACCGACCCGTAGCACTCACGTCTGTAGCCATGAAGTGCTTTCAAAGGCTGGTCATGGCTCACATCAACGCCATCATCCCAGAAACCCTAGACCCACTCCAATTTGCATACCGCCGAAAGAGATCCACAGATGATGCAATCTCTATTGCACTCCACACTGCCCTTTCACACCAGGACAAAAGGAACACCTATGTGAGAATGCTATTCATTGACTACAGCTCAGCGTTCAACACCATAGATCCCTCAAAGCTCATCAATAAGCCAAGGTTGGGACTAAACACCTCCCTCTGCAACTGGATCCTGTACTTCCTGATGGCCGCCCCCAGGTGGTACGTGGAGGTAACAACACATCCGCCATGCTGATCCTGAACACAGGGGCCCCTTAGGGATGCGTGCTCAGCCCCCTTCTGTACTCCTTGTTCACTCATAACTGCACAGCCAGGCATGAATCCAACACCATCATTACATTTGCCGATGACACAACAGTGGTAGGCCAGATCACCGACAACAACGAGACAGCCTACAGGGAGGTGCCAGGACAACAACCTCTCCCTCAACGTGATCAAGACAAAGGAGATGATTTTGGACTACAGGAAAAATAGGACCGAGCACTCCCCCGTTCTCAACGATGGGGCTGCAGTGGAGAGAGCTTCAAGTTCCTCTGTGTCCACATCACCAACAAACTAACATGGTCCAAGCACACCAAGACAGTCATGAAGCGGGCACGACAAAAACTATTCCCCCTCAGGAGACTGAAAAATTTGGCATAGGTCCTCAGAAGGTTCTACAGCTGCACCATTGAGAGCATCCTGCCTACTTGCATCACTGCTCAGCCTCCGACCGCAAGGCACTACACAGGGTAGTGAGAATGGCCCAGTACATCACGGGGGCCAAGCTTTCTGCCATCCAGGACCTCTATACCAGGCGGTGTCAGAGGAAGGCCCTAAAAATTGTCAAAGACTCCAGTCACCCTAGTCATAGACTGTCCTCTCTGCTACCGCACGGCAAGTGGTACCGGAGCGCCAAGTCTAGGTCCATGATGCTTCTAAAACAGCATCTAAGCCATAAGCCTCTTGAACATCTAGTCAAATGGCTACCCAGACTATTTGCATTGCTCCCCTCCCCTCTCCACACCACTGCCACTTTTCTGTCATCTATGCATGGTCACTTTAATTCACTCCACTACCTCAACTAACCGGTGCCCCCACACATTGACTCTGTACCGGCACACCCCTGTGTATATTGTTATTTTTTACTGTTGCTCTTTAATTACTTGTTACTTTTACCTCTTATTCTTATTTTTGAAACTGAATTGTTGGTTAGGGGCTCATATGTAAGCATATTTCACTGTTAGGTCTACACCTGTTGTATTCGACACGTGACTAATAACATTTGGTTTGATTTGATACACCATTTTAAGAAAAAGCTGAATAATCTGTGCACTCTCAGATAGCAATAAGAATTTATATGTTATGCACCACTTTATGTTTCTGTAGAAATGCAAAACCTGAACTTAGGAAGGGTTAGCTAACATGGTAAGTAGTTCAAAAGTAGTTCAAAAGTAGTTGGAAAGTGGGAAAAATTGTCAGTGATGTGATTCAAACACGCAACCTTTGGGTTGCTATATGGTAGTGTTATACGCCCACGTATCCTCCTCGTGTTATACCCCACCCATTCTCCCCGACCAACCTCCCTACTTTTGTTTTTGGCTTAAGTAACCTACTGTCCTATGTAACCATACAAAATGTAACATATCATACTAATTTGAGGTGCACAAATGTACGTTTAATATGTTACGTCTGGTCTATATGGCCAGGCTGCAATGTAGCATTGGGGGAAAGTCCCCAGTATGATACAGTATATCTTGAGTGAATGCAGTAATCCTCTCTCTTGGGCTGAGCCCTATGAGCTGGTTTTCTGCTCTACTTTGAGCTGGGCGGATGGACTTCCAGCTGGAAATGTTCTATTGGGCTTTGGTCCCATTTCCTACAATCTTTGCTTATTAAAAACAGCCCATCCTCAGTTATTCACATGCATTGCACAACGCACAACAAGGCCTTATATAAGGGAGACTATAATAGCTGCTACAAACAAAAAAAATCATCCTTATTATGGTCCTGATGCAATCTTAACATTTTCTAATGATAGTAGTTTAGCATTAGAAGCATTGGGATAAGTACATTGCCTTCAGAAAGTATTCAGACTCCTTTATTTTTTCCACATTTTCTTACGTTACGGACTTACTCTAAAATGGATTAAATAAAAAAAAATCCTTCGCAATCTACACACAATAGCCCATAATGACAAAGAGAAAAGTTTTTTTTAAACATTTTTGCAAATAAAAAAAAATAGAAAAAAACAGATTTATAATTAAAAAAAACGTATTTACATAAGTATGCAGACCCTTTGCTATGAAAGGCACAGATCTGGGCAAGGGTACCAAAACATTTCTTTTTCTATTTCCTGTTTTCTATTTTTCAAGTTTTGACCATTTCTGCCTGCCCTGACCCTGAGCCTACCTGACGTTCTGTACCTTGTTATCCCACCATGGATTATTGACCTATGCCTGCCCTGACCCCCAGACTACCTGCCGTTCTGTACCTTATGGACTCTGATCTGGATTACTGACCTCTGTCTGCCTTTGACCTGTTGTTTTGCCTGCCCCCTATTCTAGTAATAAACTTTTGTTACTTCGACACTGTCTGCATCTGGGTTTTCTCCTGAAACGTGATATTTTATGGTAGAGTGACCAGACGGAAGCCACTCCTCAGTAAAAGGCACATGACAGCCCACTTGGAGTTTGCCAAAAGGCACTTAAAGACTCTCTTGGGTGATGAAACCAAGATTGAACACCTTGGCCTGAATGCCAAGTGTCACGTCTGGAGGAAACCTGGCACCATCCCTACGGTGAAGCATGGTGGTGGCAGAATCATGCTGTGAGAATGTTTTTCAGTGGCAGGAACTGGGAGACTAGTCAGAATCAAGGCAGATATGAACGGAACAAAATAAAGAGAGACCCTTGATGAACACCTGCTCCAGAGCACACCTTCCAACAGGACAACGACCCTAAGCACACAGCCAAGACAAGGCAAGAGTGGCTTCGGGAAAAGTGTCTAAATGGACTTGAACCCGATCGAACATCTCTGGAGAGACCTGAAAATAGCTGTGCAGCAACAATCCCCATCCAACCTGACAGAGCTTGAGAGGATTTACAGAGAAGAATGGGATAAACTCCCCAAATACAGGTGTGCCAAGCGTTTAGCGTCATCCCCAAGTAGGCTCGGGGCTGTAATCACTGCCAAAGGTGCTTCAATAAAGTACTGAGTAAAGGGTCTGAATACTTATGTCAATGTGATATTTCATTTATTTTCTGAAAACCTGTTTTTGCTTTGTATTATGGGGTATTGTGTGTAGATTGATGAGGGGGAAAAAAATGTAATAATGTTTTGAATAAGGGTGTAACCTAACAAAATGTGTAAAAAGTCAAGCGGTCTGAAGGCACTGTATGTGTTGTAAAAAGAAGCAGTAAGGTAGCAGTGGTTGTTCAGTAGTAGCCGAGTTGTAATGATGTAAGTACTAATCATAATATCAATATTTAATGTAGTAGTTGTAGGCTTACGGGATACACAGCCAAGGAATTGGATATTCACAAACCATCATGTTGTTTACCATGTTACTATACTGTACTTTCCATTTGCAGGTTGGGTGTATAATATTGCAATCGACAAGATACAGTGCCTTCAGAAATTATGCACATCCATTGACTTATTCCACATATTGTTGTGTTACAGCCTGCATTCAAAATGTATTAAATATATGTTTTCTCTCACCCATCACACAATACTCCATAATGACAGTGAGAACATGTTTTTAGAAATGTTTGCAAATGTATTGAAAATGAAATACAAAAATATTTCATTGATAGTGCCTTCAAAAAGTATTCACACCCCTTGACTTTTTACACATGTTATTGTTGTGTCTTCATTAGATACTGTAAGTATTCAAGCCCCTGAGCCAATACATGTTAGAATCACCTTTGGCAGCGATAACAGCTGTGAGTCTTTCTTGGTAAGTCTCTAAAGCCTTGTTCACATTGACAGTTTGAAATTACTCAAATCCAATTTTTTTGCTTATCTGATTAGAATCTGGTATTTTTCCTGCAGTCTGAACAGCCAAAAACCACATGGAATTGGATATTTCAAGCCACATTTCACAACCTTTATAGGTGCTTTGAAGTCAGATACAAATCTGATTCCTGGCCATGTGACGTGTGTCTGAACAGTCAAATCTAGCCTCCCGGGTGGCGCAGTGGTAAAGGGCGCTGTACTGCAGTGCCAGCTGTGCCACCAGAGACCCTGGGTTTGTGCACAGGCTCTGTCGTAACCGGCCGCGACCGGGAGGTCCGTGGGGCGACGCGCAAATGGCCTAGCGTCGTCCGGGTTAGGGAGGGCTTGGCCGGTAGGGATATCCTTGTCTCATCGCGCACCAGCGACTCCTGTGGCGGGCCGGGCGCATTGCGCGCTAACCAAGGTTGCCAGGTGCACAGTGTTTCCTCCGACACATTGGTGCGGCTGGCGTCCGGGTTGGATGCGCGCTGTGATAAGAAGCAGTGCGGCTTGGTTGGGTTGTGTATGGGTTGGGTTGACGCATGACTTTCCACCTTCATCTCTCCCGAGCCCGTACGGGAATTGTAGCGATGAGACAAGATAGTAGCTCCTAAAACAATTGGATACCACGAAATTGGGGAGAAAAAGGGGTAAAATTAAAATAAAAAAAACACACACAACAGTCAAATCTGATTTACCTGCCCTGAAGTGGTTTTTGACTGTTATTTGGCATACATTGTTGCTTGCTAGCTACTCTGTTGACAGTTTGACAAGAACATGTGGTAGCTAACTAGCTTATCAATTGTTTTACAAACACATTAGTGAATGTGCTAGAAAGATAAACAGCTACCTAGCTAGCTAGTTGACTGCTGTGGCTAGCCAAAAAGGACTCCTTTTGAAAGTGGGATCATCTTATCCTTTGAGCCTTTAAAAGTGTTCTTCCACTATGATTTTGAACAGTGAAAGCAACTGTGAAATGTCCAATGCAGTCATTGTTGTCACCTTAGCTTGCTACATAACTTCTGAGTGATAGGAACCACGAGCACCACCACCAATCAGCCTACACCACCACCGTGCACAAGCCCAACATGGCTAACATAGCATAGCCATGTTAGCGAATGACTGTTGTCATTCGTAACTTGCTGTTTAGACAGTCAGCATTTCAAAACAGAAAAACAAAAATGATTTGAACAATAAGGTCTGCAATATGAACAAGGCTTAAGAGCTTCCCACACCTGGAATGTGCCATGTCTGCCCATTATTCTATTCAAAATTCTTCAAGCTCTTTCAAATTGGTTGTTGATCATTTTCATGTCTTGCCATAGATTTTCTAGCAGATTTAAGTCAACTGTAACTCGGCCACTCAGGAACATTCACTGTCTTCTTGGTAAGAAACTCCAATGTAGATTTGGCCTTTGTTTTAGGTTATTGTCCTGCTGAAAGATGAATTCATTTCCTAGTGTCTAGTGGAAAGTAGACTGAACCACCAGGATTTTGCCTGTGCTTAGCTCCATTCCGTTTCTTTTTTATCCTAAAAAAAACTCCCCAGTCCCCAGGAGGGCTGCCTCTCGTGCCTGTTGCACTGCGTTACCTCATATCGCCTCCGCTCAGCTTTAGCTACCTCCAGTTCTTCTTTGGGGTGGCGATGTTCCCCAGCCTGTGCTCCCTGTTACCACGCTGCTTGGTCCGTTTGTGGTGGGTAGTTCTGTAACGATCGTTGTCCTCCTCGTATGAGGAATAGGAAGGATCAGACCAAAACGCAGCGTGGTTAAGTGTCCATGTTAATTTTAATAAATAAACTGAACACTGCAATTACCAAAAAACAACAAAGAGAGAGAGTGAACGAAACGAAACAGTTCTGTAAGGTGAAGGCACACAAAACACAAAACAACTCCCCACAAACACAGGTGGGAACAGGCTACCTAAGTATGGTTCTCAATCAGAGACAACGATAGACAGCTGCCTCTGATTGGGAACCATACCAGGCCAAACACAGAAATACAAAACATAAAACAAAAACATAGAATGTCCACCCCAACTCACGCCCTGACCAAACCAAAAATAGAGACATAAAAAAAGGAACTAAGGACAGGACGCGACAGTTTAGATCTCCTTCTTTTCACTCTGTCAAATAGGTTAGTACTGTAGAGTAACTACAATATTATTGATCCATCATCAGTTTTCTCCTATCATGGCCATTAAACTCTGGAACTGTTTTAAAGTCACCATTGGCCTCATGGTGAAATCCCTGAGCGGTTTCCTTCCTCTCTGGCAACTGAGTTAGGAAGGACACCTGTATCTTTGTAGTGACTGGGTGTATTTATCCAAAGTAAGGGATATTCAATGTCTGCTTTTTTTTTACCCATCATTTTACCCAAAACTCCTTGGTCTTTGTGGTAGAATCTGTGTTTGTATGTGTAGGATACCGAGATTAAGTAGTCATTCAAAAAATCATGTTAAACACTATTGCACACAGAGTGAGTCAATGCAATTTATGTGACTTGTTAAGCAAATCTTTATTCTTGAACTTTTTTAGGCTTGCCATAACAAAGGGTTTGAACACTTAGACTCACGACATATCAACTTTTCATTTTGTATTATTTGTAAACATTTCTAAAAGCATAATTCCACTTTGACATTATGGGGTATTGTGTGTAGGCTAGTTACAGAAAATGTCAATTTAATCCACTTCAAATGCAGGCTGAAAAACAACTAAATGTGAAAAAAGTCAAGGGGTGTGGCACAGAAGACACTGCAATGGGCTCAAGTCCATATTTGGCAGTATTATATGGGTATATTATTAATCATAACAATCATATTGTTACTCAATCCAGGTTGATAAAATGGGTTTTCTGATGGGTTAGGATCAGTCTCATTGCTCCATGAGAAACAAGCGCCACCAAAGATGCCTAGTGTATTCATTCCTATGGATATGGGCATTGATTTAGTAAATGGATCAGAGCACAGTCAGACTCATTCATTATAGCAGTATTTGGGAATCATTTGGCTTTGAGAGAAATGTTTGTGTTTATTTCCGTTAGCCATAAACTTTGAATTATTTTATAATTAAGACCCACAAATTACACTGAAAATGAAACACGTTAAATGAAACCCGTGTAAATCACAAATTAATCAAATGGTTGATTGAACTCCCGACGACTTTTGGCCAAGTATTAATCACATAATCTCAGCAGGAACTTCTCAACATCCAGAGAGTAGGCAGCCAGGCAGGCCAGTTAGATAACGGGATTACTGTAATTACTGATTGGGAGGCTCAATTCCCTTCATACACCTCTCTGGCTGCTCAATCATGAGGGGAAAACCCTTCTCAAAGTTCCATTTAATTCTGCTCCATGGAAGTGTTCACCTATGTGTTCTCTTCTCTGAAACTCTCCCAAGTACTGGATCCAAAATATTGCTATTAAACAGATGGTGTGTGTGATGTGTGACGTAACTGAAATACGTTCAAAAGCTCTGTTCAGAGTAAGTCATATGACTGTGTGTGTATTGTCTACCGATTCAATACATGGAAAGGATTATTCCAACTAATGCAATAATCTTTCTAAGTTCCTAAATGTAGACTGTAGGATGTGTGGCATGTAGGCACTAGGCAATGAGTCTAGTGTGATTCATCGTGTGGATAGAGGTTATAGGGGTCTGCTTCTTTAAATAGTCAACATGAGCATTTTTGACATCATAAAAATAAAATAAAAATCTCCCATGAATAATGATTGGTTGGTTAGAGACTAGTAAAATGTATTTTAAATGGAAATAGAAAACTGCAGCAGAGAGAGGGCCAGTTCATGGCCTGAACGGGTGGAGCTGGTCAGAGGGTGGTAGATGATGGTGAACTGTTGTTTTACAGGGTCAGCCATAGTAGTATGGTGCCCCTGGAGCAAAGGGCACATCGGCAGATGTATTCGAACCAGTGACCTTTCGGTTACTGACCCAACGCCCAGTGTGTGCGTGCGTCTGCGTGTGCGCGTGTGTGTGTGTGTGTGTGTGTGTGTGTGTGAACAATATGTGTATGTGTGCAATCTGTGTATGTAACAAAAACTGAGTTAGCGTTTTCTCTAACAAGATCCTATGGTCCCCATAGCCGTCAGTGAGATCCACACTGGGCCCGTTTGCAGTAATCAGCCAGACTGTCTTGCTCTAATTGTTTCCAGATTTGTGTGGGAGGTCAGGGTCCCGGAGTGCTGATCCTTGCCAAGTTTATAAACAGAGCAGTGTTTCCAGATGGCCACTGGCTCCAGACTGGCTAGCAGGTTGATTGGGACCAGAATAATAACAGGTGGAGGACAGTCATTGAATTCCTTGACACTGTTTACCTCCTCATGCACACACATACACACACTAAGCAAGCATACTTATTCACACTCTCTCTCCAACCAACACACACTTTGGACACACTTAAAGAACACTGATGCCTTCGCTCCCTCTGTTTTTTTCCTTATTCTCATCGACAACCAGAGCTAATACTAACACTGGAAGGATTTACAGTGAACTTTAAATTGAGGAATGAAGAGCAGCTCAGGGGAGACTTTGTCCAGCCGGCTTTTAAAACATGAAAGCATAGATCAGACATTTAACGCATATCCTTCGAAAAACCAATTCAGCTAATTCCGATTGAAGACTTTTCACTCTAAATGCAGTGTATATTAGAGTGTATCAATTTGCATTTCCATGATGAAATTGCAATCAACTGACTATCAACCAATGGATTACACTTTTAATTAACTCATGATTTTAAAACACTTCAATAATTGAATCATGCATAAGGACCAAATGAGAAGCACAACTGAGTTAAATAATCCCATTTGAATTAACTTTTTCATCATTGAAATGATCAACTAAACATCATTGTATCTTTCATATCAGAAAGCCAGATGCAGAAACACCTACAGTTTCAACACCACTTTGCTATTCTTCTGATGAAAATGATTAAGGATCATCTTGGACATCAGCTTCCTCAATCAAACCTCAAAACATATTTACTTGTCCGTGTTTTAGAGTTCTTATACAATTTTAATGCCGAGGATTTGTAGTCCTATTTTTTAGAAATACATGATTAGAATTTGAATTATGGACGACATTCGACCTCTACTAATATTTCAAGTTGTCAAGTTAAATGATTTGCTGCTGATAAGTTTTTTTCCGTAGATGTGAGTCTACTGTTGCAAACCTGGATAGCATTTACCATGACACACACACATACACAAGTTTACAGTTAAGACTGTAGCAGCAGCTAGCCCTCTGAAGACATTCCCAGCAGCACAATCACATCATTAGCTCGCAGCCTGCTTTCTAAAATGCTTAGCTCTCAAATTTTTGCTTACAGAACTAAGTCCTCCCAGTGTCTTTGTAATGGCTTGAGACTAGAGTGAGGAGAGAGAGCTTGGTGAGTTAGGAGCCGGTAGGAGGGGGGGGGGGGGGGGGGCTTTCATCGGTTGTGCTCTGCTACACTTGCTCGAGCCAAGGCTGGCCCCTGTTTTTCAGTAAGCGTACTCCACTCCAGATGTGCGGCGGCTCCAGAGTGGCTGCCATGTACAGTAAATCGGCATCTGAGGCCTCGTCAATCTGTGGGATAGAGCGCTGTGGTGTCGTCAGCCCCAGCCACTGGCATAAATGGAAATTTGTACTGCCGAGGTCCCATGAGACTTGGGGGAGGTGTGTCGGGGTAGGGGGAAGGGAGGGAAGGAAGGGAGGGGGTGGACTTGGGAGATGTGAGAAGAAATCCAATCTGAGAAGAACCTGATGATCAGCGAGGGACATGGGATTGTGAACATTCTACAATAGAAGCTGCTACAAAATGTCAGGAAATTATTTTACAAGGGTGGTGGGATGATATCCATTGGCTCGCTCTCACAGTGTTAAAATAGAGGAAAAATTAGGCCAACGAAGAAGAAGCCAATACAGTGACGAATTTCACAGGCAAATTGATTCATTATTGAACTGGAAAGTGAAGCTGCGGAAGTGGAGCTTTGTTGGACCATTTGTAACATGCTTTAAATCAATTCAGCTTCCAAACACAATAAAACACATAACATGATACTCAATCTCATTGGCCTCCCTCCCAAGAAAGCCAGATAACATTATATGAGTATGTTGGCTCACTGTCACAATGATCTGACAAGCAGTAAATACAATAGAAACAAAAACAATATTTTTTGCAGTTGAAATAGCCCAATATACTATCTTGAATTTCCTGTATATGTAATTGTATCATGACACAAGGCGAGACCCAGATGCAGACACAGGAGGCAGATAGTTGGAGTCCTACAATATTTATTAATCCAATAGGGGAAGGCAAGAGAATGGTCGTGGACAGGCAAAAAGGTCAAAACCAGTTCAGAGTCCAAAGGGTACCGAAGGGTAGGCAGAATCTAGGTCAGGGCAGGCAGGATGATCAGGCAGGCGGGAAAGAGGTTCCGAGTCAGACAGGGGTCAAAACCGGGAGGACTGGCTAAAAGAGAATAGCGAAAGGAATACAGGAAAAACACGCTGGTTGACTTGACTAACATACAAGACTAAATGGCACAGGAAACAGGACAGGAAACACAGGGATAAATACACTGGGGAAAACAAGGAACACCTGGAGGGGGTGGAGACAATAATGAGAACAGGTGAAACTGATCAGGGTGTGACAAATGCAGCTTTTAGCTGCCATGTATACTGAAGTAAAACTCATCAAATGCATAGTTGACCTTATTATCCCCTGCAATTAATACCGACTGATAATTGGTGCTAATACCAACTAATCTAAAGAGCGGTGATGATGATGCGACATCCCTTGAAACGTTATTGTGAAAGCCCTTAAAAACTAAAAGTCGTAAAAAAGAGAGATGAGCTATGATTTATCAAAGGATTCTGAGCAGACTCTGGCGTGTCTTCAGTTCAGACAGACTTTCCCCCACACATTCCAAGCCTACGGATTTTCCCATGCTTACTGCAAAGGGCCTGACTCAGCATGGTTAGGCTATAACTGAGACCATGTCATAGGAAACAAGCCACTGATGACTTACAGTGTGAAGCCAAAACTGACGTTAGAGCCAGCTTGACTCAGTACTAGTCTACAAGCTTTGATCTTTTCATTGGATTTTTCAATCAAGGATTTTTCAAATATATATCAAAGATCAGCCATGATGATATTGTGGCCCCGATATATGATAGAGATTATTTAAAAAATCTTCTTAAATGTATTATAAAGTAAACCATCACATAAGTCACCTCTAGATGTTGGTCAGCTGTAAATGTACATTTTAGCTACATCCTTACTGTAATGATAGTTTAGGGTTAGGGATGATTCCTGCTCTGGAGTTCTTCTGTGTGCTTGTTTTTCCTAGCGTGGATGGCCAGTCGGCCCAGCCACATCTTAACCTTCTCGTCCCCTGGCTGACAGGCTACCACTGGGAGAGCCCTGTCCTGCGTTTCCTGTGGGATCCCCTATGCTCTGCAGCCCGCTGGGTATCCCCCTCCACCCTCTCCCTGCCAGTAACGAGCCAAGGCGTCAGAGACCTGATTATTTGCACTGACCTAGGTCTGTCTCCTCAGGGCCAGGCGGCTAACCTCGGCCGGCACAGTTGCATTGGATCACATTGACACAGAGTGAGGGAAAGGGAAGGAGGGAGCGAGAGAGAGGGGAGGAAGGGGGAAGAGAGAGCGGGAGCGAGAGGGAGGAAAGGAGAGGAAGGGGGGAAGAAAACAGGCCCTGGCTCCAGTCAGGCGGCCCTCCTCGGCAGGTTGATGAATGTCCAGGACTTCACGATCTTTGCCACACAAGCCAGCGGAGTCAGGCTACAATGAGTTACAGTCTCTGGGCTACGGCCCTCTCCTCTCCCTCCCCTAACTCCCTCCCTTACCGAGCCCCGTAGAGCCCCCAGCCTCACCTCCCCAAAGCAGAGCTGGCTGGCCGGCGTCCCTCCACAAACACTGAGGGTCTATCCTCCATACCTTTGCTCCGTCCACAGAGCAGCAGTAAAACACCCCACCACCACCTCTACTGCCACCTCCCTTTCAAACCTTTCACGGTCCGACTGGCCTGATTCTAGCAAAGCGACACACACTGGCTTGGCTAAGGGCTCTGCCCATCACAAACTGGCATACTGGACAAACATACAGAGGCTAAGGGCTAGGCCCACTATCAACTGGCATACTGGACAGGAAGACCGGATACCCAGTTTGTAACCTTGATTGTATTGGCAGGTTGCTATGATGCTAATGTTCTCAATGTCAAAGCTAAATGTTTGCAAGATAAATCCATCCTACCTACACCTGACATGTCATATTGACAGATTCTGAGATAGAAATGAAATGTTCTATCAATTACGAAGAACAACGAAATCTCCAGAATATTTATAGTAAATAACAACATCCTCCAAAACTATACAGTGTATCAGTGGGCTATATGGCAGAGAATACACTTTGCACCTGACTACAAAAAAGGGAAATTGATGACAAAGTGCTAAGGAAGTAATGCACATACAGGAAAAAAATGGGGAAGCTAAGATACAGATGACAGTCAGGGTTGGGTAGGTTCCTTTCTAAATGTAATCTGTTACAGTTACTAGTTACCTGTCCATAACTGTAATCAGTAACGTAACTTCTGGATTACCCAAACTCAGTAACGTAATCTAATTTCATTCAGTTACTTTTAGATTATTTTCCCTTTAAGAGGCATTAGAAGAAGACAAAAATGTATGTTACCAATTGAACGACATCTATTGCTAAATAAATAAATCACATAGCTGCCCATATATGGATGTTAAATGTTACTTTATGGGTTGGTTGTGTGGACTTCTTCTAACCCATCACGTTCTACACAATAATACGATTCAATTATATCTTTACATTAATATATATCATTTATAACTCCAAAAATGGATGTAGCAACTACAGATTGACGCTTTAAGTCTATCAAAATGATTTAAGTCTATCAAATGTTTAAGCGTGTCTGCACTAGGCCTATGGAAAAAAGAAAAAAGATCAGCATGAATTAGATTGAGCAATAAAAGCCCCATTTTAATTCCGTAGGCTTGGCTCCGCACTATGCAGCTGTTGCAAGAGCGCGTTTTTCACTGGCTGTCCACTGGTTTCAAAAACAATGATTGATAGGCAGCTTAAACATCTTGAACTCAACCATTATTGGGTTCAAAAGACACATTTCGATTTGTGATCAGCCATCCACAACAACCACAATCCGTAAGGTGCAAATAGCTGAATGAGAGAGCAGCAGTGTGATTCACATCAATGTACTGTGTACCATAGATCTGTATCGCCATACAAAGCTTGGACTGTAGCCCACTTTTCCCACGATCCATCAAACCCATTTGGTGTGTCATCATAGTGGTCTCTGACTTGTGGTCAGACTCGCTCAGGTGGAACAAATTTGAATTTGCACCTTTTTCAATGCTGATTTGAATGTCATTGAGAAAACAGAGAAGTGTCAAATGTTTTTTTTTGCAAACATCCTTTCTGAATTTAAAAGTAATCCTTGAAGTAATCATCAAGTTTTTCCCAAAAAATCTGTAATCTGATTACAATATTTTTGCTGGTAACGTAACGGATTACAGTTACCGTTTTTTTAGAATGCATTCTCCCCAACCCTGATGACAGTACAATGACTGTCTTTGAAAAAGAATTGTAATAATATTGACAATGAAGATTGCCATTTTCCCATTGCCTACAGTATAACAGGGGATCCTGTTTTCTGAAAACAACAGCCTGCAATAGTGCGAACGACATTGTACTTCATTACTCAATGAAAGGGCACGATCCTTCTTCCCTGGTCGTACCCAATCAGAACCCAAAATCTAAGCTTTTTTTATTCCAATATTTGTCAACACTATTGAGCACATCTGCAGCAATTTCTGACTGACTGACTGATGACTGACTGACTTGACAGGTGACCTGCCGTGACACTAAAACTTTAGAGCTGAGGTGTGGGAATGCAGTTTTTGTTGTTCAATCACTACATGAAATATGGGATGTCAGTCTTTTCTTGCAGTTTTTTTCCTCTAGTTAAACTAGTTTTTGTTTTTGTTATTTTACCACTACTACTACTACTAGACAAAATAGACAAGCATTACATACAGTGCATTCAGAAAGTATTCAGACCCCTTCCCTTTTTCCACATTTTGTTACATTACAGCCTCATTCTAAAGTGGATTAAATTAAATTTATTCTTCATCAATCTACACACAATACCCCATAATGACAAAGACAAAAACAGGTTTTTAGAATTTTTTGCTCAAATATAACAAATATAATACAGAAATACCTTATTTACAAAAGTATTCAGAACCTTTGCAATTAGACTCGAAATTGAGCTCAGGAGCATCCTGTTTCCATCGATCATCCTTGAGATGTTTCTACAACTTGATTGGAGTCTACCTGTGGTAAATTCAATTGATTGGACATGATTTAGAAAAGCACACAGCTGTCTATATAAGGTCCCACAGTTAACAGTGCATATCAGAGTAAAAAACAAAAACAGGCCATGATGTCGAAGGAATTGTCTGTAGAGCTCCGAGATAGGATCGTGTCAAGGCACAGATCTGGAGAAGGGTACCCAAAAATGTCTGTAGGATTGAAGGTCCCCAAGAACACAGTGGCCTCCATCATTCTTAAATAGAAGAAGTTTGGAACCACCAAGACTCTCCCGAGAGCTGCCCAACTGGCCGAGCAATCGCGGGAGAAGGGCCTTGGTCAGGGAGGTGACCAAGAACCCGATGGTCACTCTGACAGAGCTCCAGAGTTCCTCTGTGGAGATGGGAGAACCTTCCAGAAGGACAACCATCTCTGCAGCACTCCATTAAAATCCGTATGATGGCAGCAGCCATTCAATGTTAGTGATGGCTGTTTAACATTCTGATGGCCTTGAGATAGAAGCTGTTTTTCAGTCTCTTGGTCCCAGCTTTGATGCACCTTGCCTTCTTGATTTATCTTTTTGAATTTCCTGTGACATTGGGTGCTGTAGGTGTCCTGGAGGGCAGGTAGTTTGCAGCCGGTGATGCGTTGTGCAGACCTCACTACCCTCTGGAGAGCGTTACGGTTGTGGGCGGAGCATTTGCCGTACCAAGCGGTGATACAGCCCGACAGGATGCTCTCGATTCTGCATCTGTAAAAGTTTGAGTGTTTTCGGTGACAAGCCAAATTTCTTCAGCCTCCTGAGGTTGAAGAGGTGCTGTTGCGCCTTCTTCACCATGCTGTCTGGGTGGGTGGACCATTTTAGTTTGTCCATAATGTGTACGTCGAGAAACTTAAAACTTTCCACCTTCTCCAATACTGTCCCTCCCTCTGCTGTTTCCTGAAGTTCACGATCATCTCCTTTGTTTTGTTGATGTTGAGTGTGAGGTTATTTTCCTGACACCACACTCCGAGGGCCCTCATCTCCTCCCTGTACGCCATCTCGTTGTTGTTGGTAAACAAGCCTACCACTGTAGTGTCGTCTGCAAACTTGATGATTGAGTTGGAGGTGTGCATGGCCACACAGTCATGGGTGAACAGGGAGTACAGGAGAGGGCTGAGAACGCATCCTTGTGGGGCCCCAGTGTTGAGGATTAGCGGCGTGGAGATGTTGTTTCCTACCCTCACCACCTGGGGGTAGCCCATCAGAAAGTCCAGGATCCAGTTGCACAGGGCGGGGTCGAGACCCAGGGTCTCGAACTTAATGACGAATTTGGAGGGTACTATGGTGTTAAATGCTTAACTGTAATTGATTAATAGCATTCTTACATAGGTATTCCTCTTGTCCAGATGGGATAGGGCAGTGTGATTGCGATTGCGTCGTCTGTGGACCTATTGGAGTGGTAAGCAAATTGTAGTGGGTCTAGGTTATCAGGTAGGGTGGAGGTGATATGATCCTTGACTAGTCTCTCAAAGCACTTCATGATGACAGAAGTGAGTGCTACGGGGCGATAGTTGTTTAGCTCAGTTACCTTAGCTTAGTTACCTTAGGAACAGGAACAATGGTGGCCCTCTTGAAGCATGTGGGAACAGCAGACTGGGATAGGGATTGATTGAATATGTCCGTAAACACACCAGCCAGGTGGTCTGCTCATGCTCTGAGGAAGCGTCTAGGGAGGCCTTGTGAGGGTTAACACGTTTAAATGTTTTAATCACATTGGCTGCTGTGAAGGAGAGGGAGAGCCAGCAGGTTTTAGTAGCGGGCCGTGTCAGTGGCACTGTATTGTCCTCAAAGCGAACAAAGAAGTTGCTTAGTGAATTCGGGAGCAAGAGGTCGGTGTCCGCAATGGGGCTGGTTTTCTTTTTGTAATCCGTGATTAACTGTAGACTCTGTCACATACGTCTCGTGTCCGAGCCGTTGAATTGCAACTCTACTTTGTCTCTATACTGACGCTTAGCTTGTTTGATTGCCTTGCGGAGGGAATAGCTACACTGTTTGTATTTGGTCATATTTCTGGTCACCTTGCCATGATTAAAAGCAGTGGTTTGTGCTTTCAGTTTTGTGCAAACGCATCCAGCAATCCGCGGTTTCTAGTTGGGGAATGTTTTAATAGTCACCGTGGGTACAACATCACTGATGCACTTGCTAATAAACTCGCTCACTAAATCAACGTATACATCAATGTTGTTGTTTGAGGCTATCCGGAACATATCCCAGTCTAGGTGATCGAAGCAATCTTGAAGTGTGGAATCAGATTGGTTGGACCAGCGTTGAACACACCTGAGCATTGGGCGTTTACTATTTCAGTTTCTGTCTACAGGCTGGGAGCAACAAAATTGAGTCGTGGTCAGTCGTGTGTGTGTGTGTGGGGGGGGGGGGGGATATACACGGCTGTGATTCTAATCGAAGAGAATTCTCTTTATAGGTAATGTGGTCGTCATTTGTATGTAAGGAATTCTAGGTCAGGTGAACAAAAGGACTTGCTTTATGTCGGCGCGATGCATGAAGAAACCGGGTGGCTGTACCGACTCTGATAACGTATCCCGAGGGAGCCATGTTTCCGTGAAACAGAGAATGTTACAATCTCTGATGTCTCTCTGGAAGGCAACGCTTGCTCGAATTTAATTTAGTCTACCTTGTTCTCAAGAGACTGCACATTGGCGCATAGTATACTCGGGAGTGGTGAGCGATGTGCATGTCTACGGAGCCTGACCAGAAGACCGCTCCGTCTGCCCCTTCTGGGTCGCCAACTAGGATCCAATCCATTGTCCTGTGTGGTGGTCCAAACAGAGGATCCGGTTCGGGAATGTCGTATTCCTGGTCGTAATGTTGGTAAATTGACGTTGGTCTTATATCCAATAGTTCTTCCCGGCTGTATGTAATAAGACTTAAGATTTCCTGGGGTAACAATGTAAGAAATTATACATCTTTTGATGAACAAAATACTGCATAGTTTCCTAAGAACGCGAAGCGAGGTGACCATCTGTGTCGGCGCCATGTTGCTGTTGATTTATGCAAGCCCATTCCCGATACCATTTAAAAAAAATTTAGTGTCTAAAAATGGTGATATACTATCTAAAATATTTTAGATAGTAGATCATACACATAGCATGCGTTTCTTCATTTGTAGCATTGTGTGGCGATTTCCATCTTTCCAGAGATCAGCACAGCTCAGTTCCCCCGGCAAACGTGTGGCAAGCTGGCATTTGCCGCAGCACTTTTGATTTGGTTTAATATTTAATTAACCAAAATTTACACAAAGCTTTGAAAAGAGGGACAAAGTACTGTTGTTCAGACAACATTTTTTTCATCCTATTGTGGATTGGGAAGGCACATTTTACATTCATAAGAGAGATCAGTGATCATAGCAATGAACGAATGACAGATTTCTTGCATATCATCATCACAAACTTGATGCAAGACTGTAACTACCAATTGGATACTGAAAAAAAGAGACAGTGTTCGGGCCTCCCGAGTGGCGCACTGGTCTGAGGCACTGCATCACAGTGCCAGCTGCGCCACTAGAGATCCTGGTTAGAGTCCAGGCTCTGTCGCAGCCAATTGGTCCAGCGTCATCCGTGTTAGGGGAGGGCTTGGCCGGAAGGGATGTTCTTGTCCCATTGCACACTAGCGACTCCTGTGGCAGGCCAGGCACAGTGCACGCTGACACAGTCGCCAGGTGTATGGTGTTTCCTCTGACACATTGGTGCGGCTGGCTTCCAGGTTAAGCGGGAATTGTGTCAAGAAGCAGTGCGGCTTGGCTGGGTTGTGTTTCTGAGGACGCACAGCTCTTGACTTTCGCCTCTCCTGAGTCTGTACGGGAGTTGCAGCAATGGAACAAGACTGTAACTACCAATTGGATACTGAGAAAAATAGGTAAATAAAATGAAGAAAAGAGACTGTACAATGGTGCCGGAGGGGATGGCAGCCATTTTACGGGCTCCTAACCAATTGTGCTATTTTACGTGTTTTTCACATTGTTTGCCAGCTACATGCCTTTTATGCTGGCTTTGAGGCGAGCAACACTAAAACACCATGAGAGTATCAGCTGTGTGATCAGACTCTCTGCAGCCGATATAAGCGAGACCTTTCAACAGGTCAAAATTCACAAGGCCGCTGGACCAGACGGATTGCCAGGGTGTGTACTCTGAGCATGCGTGGACCAACTGGCAAGTGTCTTCACTGACATTTTTAACCTCTCTCTGACCGAGTCTGTAATACCTACAGTTGAAGTCGGAAGTTTACATACACTTAGGTTGGAGTCATTAAACCTTGTTTTTCAACCACCCCAGAAATGTCTTGTTAACAAACTATAGTTTTGGCAAGTCGGTTAGGACATCTACTTTGTGCATGACACAAGTAAGTTTTCCAACAATTGTTTACAGACAGATTATTTCACTTACAATTCACTGTATCACATTTCCAGTTGGTCAGAAGTTTGCATACACTAAGCTGACTGTGCCTTTAAACAGCTTGGAAAATTCCAGAAAATGGTGTCATGGCTCTAGAAGCTTCTGATAGGCTAATTGACATCATTTGAGTCAATTGGAGGTGTGCCTGTGGATGTGTTTCAAGGCCTACCTTCAAATTCAGTGCCTCTTCACGAGACATCATGGGAAAATCAAAAGAAATCAGCCAAGACCTCGCCAGATCTGGTTCATCCTTGGGAGCAATTTCCAAACGCCTGAAGGTACCACGTTCATCTGTACAAACAATAGTACGCAAGTATAAACACCATGGGACCACGCAGCCATCATACCGCTCAGGAAGGAGACGCGTTCTGTCTCCTAGAGATGAACATACTTTGGTGCGAAAAGTGCAAATCAATCCCAGAACAACAGCAAAGGACCTTGTGAAGATGCTGGAGGAAACAGGTACAAAAGTATCTATATCCACAGTAAAACTAGTCCTATATCGACATAACCTGAAAGGCCGCTCAGCAAGGAAGAAGCCACTGCTCCAAAACCGCCATGAAAAAGCCAGACTATGGTTTGCAACTGCACATGGGGACAAAGATTGAACTTTTTGGAGAAATGTCCTCTGGTCCGATGAAACAAAAATAGAATTGTTTGGCCATAATGAACATCGTTATGTCTGGAGGAAAAAGGGGGATGCTTGCAAGCTGAAGAACACCATCCCAACCGTGAAGCACGGGGGTGGCAGCATCATATTGTGGGGGTGTTTTGCTTCAGGAGGGACTGGTGCACTTCACAAAATAGATTGCATCATGAGGTAGGAAAATTATGTAGGTGTCTTGAGATGTTGCTTCAATCCATCAGTCAGGAAGTTAAAGCTTGGTCGCAAATGGGTCTTCCAAATGGACAATGACCCCTACATACTTCTAAAGTTGTGACAAAATGGCCTAAGGACAACAAAGTCACGGTATTGGTGTGGCCATCACAAGCTCAGACCTCAATCCTATAGAAAATGTGTGGGCAGAACTGAAAAAGCGTGTGCGAGCAAGGAGGCCTACAACCCTGACTCAGTTACACCAGCTCTGTCAGGAGGAATGGGCCAAAATTCACCCAACTTATTGTGGAAAGCTTGTGGAAGGCTACCCAAAACGTTTGACCCAAGTTAAACAGTTTAAAGGTATTGCAACCAAATACTAATTGAGTGTATGTAAACTTCTGACCGACTGGGAATGTGATGAAAGAAATGAAAGCTGAAATAAATCATTCTCTCTACTATTATTCTGACATTTCACATTCTTAAAATAAAGTGGTGATCCTAACTGACCTAGGACAGGGAATTTTTACTGGGATTAATTGTCAGGAATTGTGAAAACTGAGTTTAAATGTATTTGGCTAAGGTGTATGTAAACTTCAGACTTCAACTGTACATGTTTCAAGCAGACCACCATAGTCCCTGTGGCCAAGAAAGCGAATGTAACCTACCTAAATGACTACCACCCCGTAGCACTCACGTCGGTTGCCGTGAAGTGCTTTGAAAGGCTGGTCATGGCTCACATCAACGCCATCATCCCGGAAACCCTAGACCCACTCCAATTAGCATACCGGCCCAACAGATCTACAGATGACGCAATCTCAATCGCACTCCACACTGCCCTTTCCCACATGGACAAAAGGAACACCTATGTGAGAATGCTGTTCATTGACTACATCTCAGCATTCAACACCATATTACCCACAAAGCTCATCACTAAACTAAGGACCCTGTGACAAATACCTCTCTCTGCAACTGGATCCTAGACTTCTTGACGGGTTGATGGTAAGGGTAGGCAACAACACTGTTATTAGATCCTTGATACAGTATATGGACTTTGTAATTGTAATACTTTTAATTGTATTTTTTTTGCTGGATTATTGACAATTGTAAATAGCATTCATGTTATAAAAATTCTATAGAGGCCACCTGGAGGTAACCATTTCACTCAGCATCAATGTCGCACGGCAATACATTCCTCATAAATCTGCAAGGCTTATGAAGGCTCCACCCCAATGAAAAAAACAAGCTAGACAGTGTTTTCAAGTGCTGTGTGTCAGTGGTGAAACCAAAGATAAATTAACGAGACGCTGTACAGTTCAGAAAAACATGCCACACCATTAGAAATGTAATCATTCCCTATTACAGTGAAAGCACAGTCATTATGTTACCCAGCAATTGCGATTGGCAACCCTTTTTTGGTAATTTGATGACGCACAAATCTTGGTGCTGTTGGCAGGAGTTGGGCTGTGTGTGTCTCACCCCTTTTCCATGGATATGATCAGCCAAGAGTCTACTCTGGAATGACCCTCAGCATCTAACTCTCAGAGACATTCCCTCAGCACAAATGTCATATTCCCTACTGAGAACCATGAGAATGTATGGGACATTTCTAGTAGCAGTATAGAGTAGAGTAAAGTATTTATTATTCCTTGGGGGCAATTCATCCCACAAACATCTAGTCAACATGATTTTGTGTATTAGCTAACTAAATATATGCATGTACAGGTAACTGGCCAAATAAAGGAAACACCAACATAAAGTGTCCTAAAAGGGCCATCATGAGCCACCAGAACAGCTTCAATGTGCCTTGGCATAGATTCTATAAGTGGCATAGATTCTAAAATGCCATAATTTGGTTGGTTGCTGATGGTGGAGGAAAACGCTGTCTCAGGCGCCGCTCCAGAATCTCCCATAAGTGTCCAATTGGGTTTGGATCTGGTGAATGAGAGACACACACCCTTTAAATCTACTATGGTCCTTTGAGACCCCGCTTTCAAAGTTACTGGGATCTCTTGTTCTAGCCATGAAAGACAAAATAATGTGCAACTGGGCATTTTTTATACATCACCCTAAAGAATGGGATGTTAATTGCTTAATTAACTCCGGAATCACACCTGTGTGGAAGCCCCTGCTTTCAATATACTTTGCATCCCTCATTTACTCAAGTGTTTCCTTTATTTTGGCAGTTACATGTATTATGTTGGTGCTATTTTTTGCACTAGTTTTGATTGTGCACGATTTCAATAGCAAGAAATCAAAGCAGAAATGTAACAGTTTCCTGTTTACAGTCCCAGTCAAAAGTATGGACACAACTACTCGTTCAAGGGTTTTTCTTTTTTTTACTATTTTCTACACTGTAGAATAATAATGAAGACATCAAAACTATGAAACAACACATATGGAATCATGTAGTAACCAAAAAAGTGTTAAACAAATCAAAATATATTTTATATTTGAGATTCTTCAAAGTAGCCACCCTTTGCCTTGATGACAGCTTTGCAAACTCTTGGCATTCTCTCAATTAGCTTCATGAGGTAGTCACCTGGAATGCAATTCAATGAACAGGTGTGCCTTGAATTTCTTTCCTTCTTAATGCATTTGAGCCAATCAGTTGTGTTGTGACAAGGTTGGAGTGGTATACAGAAGATAGCCCTATTTGGTAAAGGACCAAGTCCATATTATGGTAAGAACAGCTCAAATAAGCAAAGATAAATGACAGTCCATCATTACTTTAAGACATGAAAGTCAGTCATTTTGGAACATTTCAAGAACTTTTAAAGTTTCTTCAAGTGCAGTCACAAAAACCATCAGGCACTATGATGAAACTGGCTGTCATGAGGACCGCCACAGGAAAGGAAGACCCAGAATTAACTCTGCTGCAGAGGATAAGTTCATGAGAGTTAACTCCACCTCAGATTGCATCCCAAATAAATGCTTCACACAGTTCAAGTAACAGACACATCTCAACATCAACTGTTCAGGGGGGACTGCGTGAATCAGGCTTTCATGGTAGAATTGCTGCAAAGAAACCACTACTAAAGGACACCAATAAGAAGAAGAGACTTGCTTGAGCCAAGAAACACGAGCAACGGACATTAGACCCGTGTAAATCTGTCTTTTGGTCAAATTTGAGATTTTTGGTTCCAACCGCCGTGTTTTTGTGAGACGCAGAGTAGATGAACGGATGAGCCCCGCTTGTGTGGTTCCCACCATGAGGCATGGAGGAGGAGGTGTGATGGTGCTCTTCTGGTGACACTGTCTGTGATTTATTTAGAATTCAAGGCACGCTTAACCAGCATGGCTACCACAGCATTCTGCAGTGATACGCCATCCCATCTGGTTTGCGCTTAGTGGGACTATCGTTTGTTTTTCAACAGGACAATGACCCAAAACACATCTCCAGGCTGTGTAAGGGCTGTTTGGCCAAGGAGAGTGATGGTGGTGCATCAGATGACCTGGTCTCCATAATCACCCGGACCCCATCCAAATGAGATGGTTTGGGATGAGTTGGACCGCAGAGTGAAGGAAAAGCAGCCAACAAGTGCTCAGCATATGTGGGAACTCCTTCAAGACTGTTGAAAAATAATTCCTCATGAAGCTGGTTGAGAGAATGCCAAGAGTGTGCAAAGCTGTCATCAAAGCAAAGGGAGGCTACTTTGAAGAATCTCAAATATAAAATATTTTTTGATTTGTTTAACACTTTTTAGGTTACTACATGATTCCATATGTGCTATTTCATAGTTTTGATGTAGAATGTAGAAAATAGTTTAAAAAATAAAGAAAAACCTTTGAATGAGTGAATGAGTAGTGTCCAAACTTTTGACTGATACTGTGTGTATTCAGCATTTGTCTCCTTTTGCAGATAATCCACAACAGAATGAGGTTGACCAAATTAACAACACAGATGACCTTGCATGGTGGGCACTTGGGACTTTTCCAGTTAAACGTATTTCAGCTAACCATCAGATGAAAGTGTTACTTAAAAGACTTCAGCAATCAGCTGACCAACACAGAGAGTGATCCTGTCAATGGATGCTTTGAGTGCTCTTTCAAAGCAACCACTGTCTGCACACAAAGCTCATCCCATCCTTCTCTCTCTTCTCTTTAAACCAGATCTGACTTCCGTCCGACCCTCCCTTACTCTCCCCCGACACCCCCACTGGTGCGGGAGATATTCCTACAGCAGGATGGTTGAATGGCAGCCCTGTTGCATGTCAGCCTAGGCGGCAGCAACAGGCATTTTACAAGGTCCCTGCTGTGTGGAACTGTGACCTGGCCCTCCGAGCAGTGGTCCCATGTGACAAATAAAACACTATCCCCCACAGGAGCTGGCTGGCCCTGAAGACTTCACAATGCTAACCTAATCGTAGCTATAACTCCAAGTGGCCAGCTCATTCTCTCGCTCTCTGCCAGCCATTCAGAGGAGTGGGTGCTGCTAATTGGGAAATAAACGTGTGTGATAAATAGTCGGGAGTAGGTGGTTTTAATGTGGGGCCCTTAAATGGCCACTTACTGTTCATTGTGTTTTTCACAGAGTCATTGTTCAGTAGAAAAAGCTATTTTGTTTTTTCAGGATAGCCACAGACAACGTTTTTTACCCTTTTCATTTTTTTTTTACTAATTAAACACTACACAACACAAAGGTTGTTCAACACCATTATTGTGTATTATTGTGACCTGTCACTAGAGTAAAGCTGGTAATTGTGTAGAGGTGTGTTCTGTTTTACTGATAAAAGGTGCACTTACCAAAACAATACAGCCTAAATGCATCTAAAAACATCAGTCAAGTCAGTAATGTTAAGAAAAGAAATGCACCAGATCAACAATTTGGTCGACAAATGGTCCCAGTGTCCAATGATATTCATTGTAAATAGGGGCTCTGTCCCTCGGATCAAATGGGCTGGTTCTCAGCAGGCTATCAAGGTTGTTAACGCCGGCTGTAAACCAAACCTCCCTGGGGGTCAAAGGTTGAAATGTTTGGGCTTCAGAGAGACGCCAATGGGTGAAGCATGGCAAGGATTTACAATGAAGCCTGTCACATAGTTACAGCCCTTGAATCAATGACCTCTCCCCAGCCCCAACTTTGGCCATCAGGGAGCTCCATTCTCAGGGAACACACACACACACACACACACACACACACACACACACACACACACACACACACACACACACACACACACACACACACACACACACACACACACACACACACACACACACAAGCGCACACACACAACAAACAGACACACACACACACACACACACACACACACACACACACACACACACACACACACACACACACACACTGATGTGGATTGTTGTTGGCAGACTAAATCAAACTTATGTAATGATAATAACAAGCTCATTTAGTCATGAAATTTAAAACCATGATCACTGAAAGGGCTGCAAAAGAATACTAGTTGCAGACAGCTAGGTTAGTTAGCTATGTGATTAAACGTTATGTAACAGCATAGCATTTACGTTTGAATGTATGTCATCTGTGATGTTTGTGTTGACATTCTCTATTTATAAAAACCTGGGGTATCAATTTAATTCCAATCAATACCCTTTTGCCACCCCTCATCGCATTGTGTTTCACATACTGTATGTGAACTCAACTTAGTTAATGGTTGTCCATTTGGTCATGTGCTTGGTTGGTTGGGACCACGTATATTAAGTCCGGAACTTGTGAAATTGCTGTGAGAAAAAGGTAATACACCCGATTTGATCTAGAAGTATTCCCCAAAGCAGATAGTAGATTAGTGAGTCTGGTGATGTGAGATAGGTGGAGGATAACTCAGGTAGAACCCTGTAGAGCCAGTTAAGGGAGGCTGCAGGCCCATCCATGGCAGGTGTTGAACGTAGCTAATGGTAAAACGAGATGCTGTATTCTAGAGCCTGTAGGCTTACTGTAGTGTAGCAATCACAGTGTCGATTTGTTCTCAAATTAGGCCAATAACAATTTCCAGAAATGTCCAGCCCCCCCCCCCCCCAAAAAAAACAAGACTTTAACAGGAACTACAGCAGACAGAGAGAGGTTGAAAGGCTAATTTCAAATAATGAAAAGCACAATAGCCACTCTGTGTGTCTGAGATCCAGATTTGATAAGTGAAAATGCTTTTGAAAATGTGTTTGAGAAAGTCAGTAGACCATTATCACAGTGGTTTTAAAAACACATTTTCTGATCAATGTCCAAATTAAATCAATACAGTCATCTGACGTTCCCTATATTAATACATTTAAAAAAAAGACATTCCAGACAAAGGCTTCGATAAGGAACTTAACAAGCTTTTTCTCTCAACTTCCTTTTTAATCATCTGGCGAGCAGCGTACACTGGCAAGCACCTCAGTGTACCTCTCTCTCCACTGTTGTCCCGGAGGATAAGAGAGGGAATATAATGATCTAGCAACAGAGTAAATGAACATCAAGCCCAGACTTTGGCTGCCAGAGTGACGTGGGGAGAGATGAGGAGACGGAGAGGGCGAGAGAGACAGAGAGAGGGAGAGAGAGACAGAGGGAGCGAGGGAAAGAGAGAGAGGAGAGGGGGGGGGCAAAAGATAGAGAAGGGGAGGATGAACACAGCTCATATCAGTGGCTGGGAGCAGAGATTACCTGAAACACAAGTGCAACCCAACCAGGCATCTTGAATGACAACAACACTAGGGGTGAAAAGAGTGATTACAATGCACTCACCATGAAAATACATCATAAATACACAGAGAAGTTGGATTTAGGTCACATCATACCAGGGATTTAATTCCTCCTTTTCATTCCTATTAAATGGCGATCATTCGGGTACTTAAATGCTCATGTTTTAGGACTTTTCAAAGATATTAACTCAAATGCTGTCACTGCGGTTCAATGGTATTTGAACATGTTGAACAATTTACTGTTTGTGTGTCTGTTCATTGGTTTATTTCCCCTATGTGACAGCTTCATCACAAAATTGGCATGATCTATCTTCTGTCCACCTTATCTAAGTATTTCAACACGTACTGTAGCAAATTGCAAATATCTATATAGATGTCAAATTAGTCCACTTTACAAAGTTTTCAAAATTCATACCTTGATAAGCTGCAACAGTTAACAAGTAAAACAAAAACACAGACTCAGCATAAAAAGGGAATAGTCAATCATGTCTGCTTTAGGATTTACTATCAAATAATGTTTCTTGAGGGACTGATTGCCCTCTTGTCCCAGTGAGCGACGCCGGAGGAGGGAGCCCCTAGATGAGAGCTATTGTAAGAGCTGCTAATACGAACCAGATGTTAAACTTGTGTCCTCAAAATGAATGGGCCTATTGGGAAACCAAAGGCGGGTCTCACGGGACATTCCAGTGAAGGCTAAGCTGATTGGTTCATATTGAAACAACATGGCCAAGATAAACGAAAGATTTTCAAGAAAGTGGGTCTCTGGACTCTGAATCTAAAATAAATCGTTAGGGCTAAAGGAGGAGCTTAGCTCATCCTCTAAGGAAAACAGAGCGTTTTGCAAGTGACTGACACACATGATGACTGTGGCGCCAGGGAACCTAGGTCTAGGGCCCAGTTGTGCAGCCTGGTCTCATAGACTAGACGTAACATAATAAAAGTATCTCCAAGATACTCAAATGAGTGTGATATGTTACGTTTGACATGGTTACATAAGACAGAAGGTTACTTAAGGCAAAAGGGTGGATGGGCGGGCAGTTAATGCAAACGTCTAGCAGCACAAAGGTTGCATGTTCGAATCTCATCTCGGAAAACTTTATAATTTTAGCAACTTTGCAACTACTTAACATGTTAGCTAACCCTTCCCCTAACCCTAAACCCTTTAGCCTAACTTCTAACCATAACCTTAACCCCTAACCCAGCTAACGTTAGCATTAGCCATCTAGCTAATGTTAGCCACAACAAATTGGAATTCGGAGCATTCATACGTTTTGCAAATTCTTAACATATTGTAAGAATTGCAATTCATAACATATCATACGAATTTAAATGTGTAACATATCATACTAAATGAATGATGGACATCTGCAAATTAATCCATACCCCGTAACATATCATAATAATTGGAGTGCTCCGGATTCACTTTTACTATGTTACGTCTACCCTTGAGTCCAGGTTGCAGCCAGAATTTGTGGGCTGCTGCCTGGGCTGCATGGGAAGTGGGGATCAACGGCCAGGGCCGTGCTTCCTTTATGCTGATGTCACATAGCATCGAGGCTACAAGACTGCAGGGCATTACTTTTTCCAAATTGTTCTATTTATTTTCCCCTCGCGACTTCGATTGTTTTTGGAAGAGTACGGAGCTCAGCACAACTGAAATGGTCTTGTAGCTGCAGCAGTAATACTTTTGTTTATTCAATCTGATAGAAAAGCTTTCTAAAGCTGTAATACATAGCATAAGTATCACAGCTTATCTGACGACACATCTTCCCTTGATCTGTTTATTTTCCAACCCAAATCCAGACAGTATGTGAAAAAATGGCAATGGTGTCATAGGGTCGAAATTCGAATAAAACCATTAACTAAGATGACTTTTGTTTTACAGTTTAAACTCCATTTTTGCCATCATTTCATCATCTATTTCAATACTGATTTTGTGTATTTTCTTTTTAAAAATGTGCATAATAATATCAAGTAATATAATTACACTAGCAGCTATTTATTTTCTAGGATCATGGGCAACAAACTTTGAGATATTAACAGACCTTGAAGGCTTCAGTAGGATTTTTTACATTTTTAAATCTGTGTTTGTGGAGCCTCTCTCTACAGCCCATTGGCAACAGGAGTCTGGAGAAGCATTTCGACACAGGAAGCAGCTCTGTGGCCACAGTTTGCACCCCTACTATCTCCATCAGACAACAGTCCTCCCCCTTTCACCTACATTGAGGTTGTCGACATAAGCGTTTATGAAACGCTTATATACAGCTTATGGATGTGTTATGTATAGGCTAGGTCTTCATGTAGGTACCCTTCAAATAAAGTGTTACCTAATTCTCACTGTGATATTACAGTAAAGCGTTCTGCCCCAGTGAGCTAGGGCAGTAATTGTACTGTACCACGTTAAAAATAATAAAGTCAAGGTCTAATAGTGACATGGTAATTAACTTAAGGCAGGCATGTAGCTACAGTAGGTGAGGTAGTTCTCAGTGCCGTGTCTCTTCCGGCTCTCAGAGCTGTGTCGGTGCTTAACTGTACAAAGGTGAGGTTCTAAAAAGAGAAGCACACTTCTACACAATAGCTGGAAAGCAGGAGTGCTGCGGTGCTTTCCTCTGTCAGTGGGCCGCCAGCCTGTTTTGTAAGCACTTCCATCCTGTGAAAGCCCCTGGTAGACCTCCACCTGCTAGTTAGCCCAGGGACGGAGGGAAGGAGAGAGGGAAGGAGAGAGGGAGGGAGAGAGGGAGGGAGAGAGAGGGAAGGAGGGATGGAGGCGCCTCCAAAGCCAGCCTCTCCCCCTCATTTCACTGGCGCCAGCTCTCAATGGGCCCTGCACTTTGATTATTTGTGTTAACAGTTAATTTAGCACCACAGACACATGTGTAAAAGCTGGCTTCACTTCCTCATGCATCACCAACAAATGGGACTTTTATGAGTTCTTTTTCACAGGGCCACCCCCCTCTCTTCTCCTCACTCTCTCTCTCTCTCTAACCCTCCACAGAGTAGTGGAGTGACACTCCGCCACTCTCCACCTCCACCCCTAACTCCCTCCACCCTTCTTTTCAACCCCCGCCTCCACTTGCTGCTTGGTTCAGTCCTAATCTCTTCCACATCTTGCATGAGAGAGTTATTTCTGGCTCCTCTGTTCCCAATGGTTGCATTATCAGGAATACATTTCATGTCAATTTATGGTTGGTTAATACCACAGAGAGACTCTTTGTTATTGAGATTTGCTCTCGATCCAGTTGAAAAGTAAAAGCTCAACCCCCAACCCCCTGAAAAAAAAAGGTTTCTGCCACATTTTCTAAACTTCTTCCCCCATTTGGATCATGCAGGGCTCACAAAAATAACTGCAGGAAGAATTCAAAGAATAAGTGTTTCATAAGCCCTAATTGTAGTCACAATTACATGCAGTAAAAGGGTAGAGACAGTTTATTGAAACAGTTGACTCCTGAGTTTTATAAGTAAGCATAAGGACTCCCAAGCCCTTGAGGACCACTGTCATCTGAGGACCAATGTTTAAAACCTAATTTTAAATAAATATCTTGATAAAGCTGATACTCTGGCTGCACATGTTCAGTTTCAGCGTATGGAATAACTATGTAGGCTATGATGTCCTCTCACAAAAAAAATCCCCACCCTGGGCTCTCAGTGGAACAACACTCCCAAGGGTGTTTCAGGGGGAGTGAGTGAGTGAGTGAGTGAGTGAGTGAGTGAGTGAGTGAGAAAAGCATCTTGGATGATAATGTAGATGGCTAGTTGAGCTAAGACACTGATAGTTATAGGAATGGAACAGTGCTGAGAGAGCACAAACTAGCCACAGCACACATGGGCTCATGCCCGAAGTATGCTAGCAGAAGGCCACAGGAGCCATGGAAATATTTGGACATCTTTTTTTTGCTCCCTCCGCTCGTCTGCGATGTAACCAACTGCATCATTTTTTTTGTGTGGTTAAGAGGCACGTTTTCATGTGGCTTGAGGGAGGCAGAGCGTTCAGAAGTTTGGCCTCTCTTGTTTTTCTTGCATTTCAACCGCTCAACATGAGAAAAATGTGACCCAGCATCCCAGTTTGTCCCGTAAGGCTGACGCATATGTCATCCAAATCCTGATGCCATGTCCTTTCTTAACTCTGAATATGAACATTGATTCATCATATACCACAATGTTCCACAATGAAATAACAGCAAAGAGCTATAAACTGTAAACATGGTTTCCGTTTGGCAGCTAGCTGTATAAGGTCACTGTTTGATCTTGTTTGATGTGCTCTGGAGTGTAGAGACTCCAGCTATAATTGGTTATCAACGCATGAGAATTATTTTGACGTAATCCACTTTTCCCCCCTTCTGTGGCAGATGGGGTCTGGTCTGACCGGGCACGCCACTCCCCTGAGCACATGAGAGTACCATGAAAATCAGGCCTCCGTGTAGGTTTCATCTCCTTAGTACTGTGACAAGCCGGGTAATGCTGCAGATTTGACAGATATGGGCCTGTTGAATGACAGGTGAATTACATTGAAGAGAACAACAACAATGCAATGATGTCAGCTCTGTGTCAATGCTTTGGAAAATACTGTTTTGAAAAGAATAAAGCAAACCAAACGCTGAAATATTAATCAAAGACGTTGGCACGAACCAGAGACAGAAGACTTCATTATCATTCACAGAGCATGCAACAAGAGACTGATGAATGCTGACCAAGCTAACTCAAGCCAAGCCCCGGGGACAGTGAGGAGTCGTTCATATAATAAAAAGCTCTTCTCTTCTTTTCCCTTCCCTTCCCCTCCTATCCTCTGTTCACTCTTCTCTTGTCTTCTTCTCTTCAAGAGGACCCGGGGGGACAGTGATGTAGGAGCCGAGGAGGCTGGTGAGTGGAGCTATAGGAGGATGGGCTCATTGTAATGGCTGTAATAGAATACATGGAACTAAGTCAAACATCTGGTTTCCATATGTTTGATGTGTTTGATGCCGTTCCATTCATTCCATACCAGCCATTACAAAGAGCCTGTCCTCCCATAGCTCCTCCCACCAGCCTCCACTGGTGAGGAGTCATTATGGGGTGGAGGCTCCTCTCTTCAAGACAACCAGGGCTGATGATGACCACCAGGCTCCATCTAACACAAAGCCCAGGATTCCCTCCTCTTCCTTCCCAGCATTGTTTGACATCCTGCAAGGCCAGGGTCCCAGCTCTCTGTGGTCCTGTAGCCACTGCCTGCCACAATAGCACCAACCAACTAACCAGCCAATGCCCAAGGCCCTGGGCATGGAAGTGTGACAATGGGGACAGACAGCAGCAGTCAGCTCAGCTCAGCTTTATTGGATGTGACCAATGACTGCTGGGGATGTGACACACTTCTTTTCCTCAACAATTAACTACATGACAAAGCAAAACGCCTGACACGACATGAAAGTCTAACTTGACATTAAAGTCATGATGGACTCTGTCTGACAGATTTGTCGTGATAGGCCTATTTTACTATCTATCCCGCAGTATGTAAAAGTGAACTTATACGGTTAGATGCACTACATACTACAAAAGTATGTGGACACCTGCTCGTCAAACATCTCATTGCAAAATCACGGGCATTAATATGGAGTTGGTCCCCCCTCTGCTACTTTAGAATGCTTTCCACTAGATGTTGGTACAGTGCTGCTGGGACTTGCTTCCAGTCAGCCAAAAGAGCAATAGTGAGGTCGGGCACTGATGTTGGCCGATTAGGACTGGCTTGCAGTCGGCGTTCTCCCGGCATCCACCGAAAACCCAGATTTGTCTTGTCGGAATGCCAGATATTGAAGCGGAATTCATCACTCCAGAGAACGCATTTCCAATGCTCTCAATGGCGGGACGCTTGATACCAATCCAGCCAACACTTGGGATTGTGCATGGTGATCTTAGGCTTGTGTGCGGCTGTTCGGCCATGGAAACCCATTTCATGAAGCTCCCAACGAACAGTTCTTGTGCTGACGTTGCTTCCAGAGGCAGTTTAGTGAATGTTGCAACCGAGGACAGGCGATTTTTATGCGCTACGCACTTCAGCACTTGGAGGGTCTCGTTCTGTGAGCTTGTGTGGCCGAGCCGTTGTTGCTCCTAGACGTTTCCACTTCACAATAACAGCACCTACAGTTGACCGGGGATACTCTAGCAGGGCAGAAATTTTATGAACGGACTTGTTGGAAAGGTGGCATCCTATGACAGTGCTACGTTGAAAGTCACTGAGCTCTTCAGTAAGGCCATTCTACTGCTAGTGTCTGTCTATGGAGATTGCATGGCTGTGTGCTCATATTTATACAGCTTTCAGCAACGGGTGTGGCTGAAATAGCAAAATCCACTAATTTAAAGGGGTGTCCACATGCTTTTGTATATATAGTGTATTTTGGTTCTGAATATGAACAGAATGCGCTCGTCACAGGTCAATACGGATACAGAATATCATCCAAATGTTATATTATACATAGACTGCCTTATATAACACTGGGGGAAATGACGTGATGGACTGAACCACCTCAACATGTTGCACATTCCATATGGCCGTAGGTTTAAGAGCAAAGCAGGCTGGACATTCTGACTCCTCCAGAGTTTGGTTGCTGTTGCACACAGTCCTCTGCTCAATACTAATAATAATGTTACTGATGGCATCGCACTGAGAGCAGGATTAGTGCTTAAACTGCTGGATGAGAGTCGCCGGCCGGCCGCAGCGGTCCCTGCTTTGGCTGCCATACACATGGGATTTGACTTGACTTTCTTAAACATCAGAAAAATGGGAAGGCAACAATCTTTTTCATTTAAGAGCAATTAAGTGGATCCCAGTCAGAATCACTGGCTCCAGCGTGCTGCGGCGCGAGGGAGGTTATTTGGGGGGGGGGGGGGGGGGTTTATTACCCATTTCCTTTCCCCTTGCGCCAGCAGCAGGAATGCTCACTTTTCTTTCACTAAAAGCCACATTCCAAATGCCAGAAACACATATACAAGGACCACCATGGGCCAGTGCTTCCCTAAACATACGAAGAGGCATTATAAGGGCCCTCTAACACTGGAGAAGTGTTGTGTTCCAACATTTATAGTGAGGTAATTAGAAACATCCAGACGTAATTTAATAGTTCCCGCAGAGTAGAGACATGAAGTCTACTGACTTTTCTCTCCTCTGTATAAATAACTTGGAATGCAATAAGTACACAGCTTATTTGTTCATATTTTTTTTCTTTACCTCCTTTCTCAACATTCAGTCAGTTGATGTGAGGCCCTCTTTAATATCACACTGGCCACATATTAAGTGGCAATAAATAGGCTATTTGAATTGATGTTTCAGATAGTATGTTTATTATCATCATACAACATCAGCCATAAGATATCAGCGAACTTCCCCTTGACTAACTGATATATCATTCTATGGATCTTGGATTCCAATAGCCGTGAGCACAACGTGCTGTAAGTATAAACAGGCTGACTGAAGCCCAGCTCTCTGCATGAGTGTTGTACTTTGTCTGTGAAGTGCCTGTCAATATCCCTGGCAAGCAGACATGCGGTTCCAATCTGTCCCTTTTCTCACAATGAGAAGAGGCCATTCATGTACTAGCTCACCACTGTAAATGCAGCACTTGAATGTGTGAGCAAATCCCCCCCCCCCCCCCTTCAGTAGAAAACCATGCCTTTTTCTGTTATCATCAACATCAAAAAATTCTCATGTATAGATAAATAACAAGCCCAATAGTGAGAAATATCTTGTTCTCTGTAGTTCCAGGTTACCATTGTTGTAATACAGTGTGTGCCTCCTTTCTCTGAAAATGGGCCTCAAATTGCTTCAATCTTAGAACAAGTAAATTATCTTTATATTTTTGTTTTGTTTATCGACTTCAACTAGGCCTATTACAGTGCCTACAGAAAGTTCATTTTCTTTTGCGTTACAAATTGTGACTGAAATAGAATTCATTTTTTTAAAAATGTAATTGATCTTTTCGATTGTGTTTTTTGGGTGGTTGTTTTCAGTCTTTGTGTGTCTACACCAGACAGAACTGTTCCGGTTGTTTCTTTGTTGTTTTGTTATTCAGTGTTCAGTTTACTTTATTAAAAATATGAATATGTACCACGCTGCGCATTGGTCCTCACCTTATTCCACCGACGACGGCCGTTACATACAATGTAAATAACTCAAATATAGTCATTGCATAAGTATTCAACCCCTTTGTTTAGGCATGCCTAAATAAGTTCAGAAGTAAAATTTGGCTTAAGAAATCGTAATAAGTCACCTGGATTTTTGAATGACAACCCCTTCTTCTGTCCCCCATACATACAACATCTTGTCACGCCCTGATCTGTTTCACCTGTCCTTGTGACTGTCTCAACCCCCTCAAGGTGTCATTGATTTTCCCCAGTGTATTTATCCCTGTGTTTCCTGTCTCTCTGTGCCAGTTTGTCTTGTATGTTTTTCCAAGTCAACCAGCGGTTTTCCGTTCTCCTGCTTTTTGCTATTCTCCTTTTTCTAGTACTCCCAGTTTTGACCCTTGCCTATTTCTGGACTTTGTACCTGCCTGCCTGACCATTCTGCCTGCCTTGACCATGAGCCTGTCTGCCACTCTGTACCTCCTGGACTCTGATCTGGTTTTGACCTTTTGCCTGTGCACGACCATTCTCTTGCCTACTCCTTTTGGATGAATAAACATTGTAAGACTCCAACCATCTGCCTCCTGTGTGTGCATCTGGGTCTTGCTTTGTGTCATAACATCAGTAAGGTCCCTCAGTCAAGTATTGAATTTCAAGCACAGATTCAACTACAAAGACCAGGGAGCTTTTCGAAAGCCTCGTAAAGAAGAACAGTGATTGGTAGATGGGTAACAATAACAAATCAGACATTGAATTTACTGTATCCTTAAGCATGGTCAAGTTAATAATTATGCTGTGGATGATGTATTAAACCACCCAGACACATCAAAGATGCAGTCGTCCTTCTGAACTGAACTGCAGGACAGGATGGAAACTGCTTAGGGATGTCACCATGAGGCCATTGGTGATTTTAAAGCAACTACAAGAGTTCAATGGCTGTGATAGAAAACTGAAGATGGATCAACAATGTTGTAGTGACTCCACAATAAAAAAATATATATATTTTATGTAACCTTTATTTAACTAGGCAAGTCAGTTAATAACAAATTATTATTTACAATGACGGTCTACACCGGCCAAACTCGAATGATGCTGGGCCAATTGGGCTCCCATAGGATGTGATGCAGCCTGGATTCAAACCAGGGACTGCAGTGACACCTCTTGCGCTGAGATGCAGTGCCTTAGACCGCTGCGCCACTCGGGAGTGGTCTAATGGCCTAAATGACAGAGTGAAAAGCAAAATAAAAATGTACAGAAAGAAAATGTCCAAAACATGCATATGTATGCAACAAGGCACTAAAATAATACTGCAAAACATCACGGCAAAGGAATACACTTTTTGGACGAAATGCAAAGCCAGGCTGTATCACAACCGGCTGTGATTGGGAGCCCCATAGGGCGGCGCACAATTGGCCCAGCGTCGTACGGGTTTGGCCGGTGTAGACCGTCATTGTAAATAAGAATTTGTTTTTAACTGACTTGCCTAGTTAAATAAAGGTTAAATAAAAAAATATGTTTGGGGCAAATCCAATACAACATATCACTGAGTAACTGCCTCCTTATTTTCAAGCATGATGGTGGCTGCATCATGCTAATGAGTATGCTTGACATCGGCAAAGAGTTTTACAGGATGACAAGAAACAGGATGAAGCTAAGCACAGGTAAAATCCTAGAGGAAAACCTGCTTCAGTCTGCTTTACACCAGACACTGGGAGAAGAATTCATCTTTCAGCAGAACAATGACCTACAATACAAAGACTAATCTACACTGGAGTTGCTGACCAAGACAGTGAATGTTCCTGAGTGACCAAGCTACAGTTTTGACTTAAACCTGTTTGAAAATCTATGGCCAGACTTGAAAATGTCTGTCTAGCCATGATCTCCAACACCTTGACAGAGCTTGAAAATATTAACTTTTTATGGCTGCAGGGGCAGTATTGAGTAGCTTGGATGAAAAGGTGCCCATTGTAAACAGCCAGCTCCTCAGTCTCAGTTGCTAATATATGCATATTATTATTAGTATTGGATAGAAAACACTCTAAAGTTTCCAAAACTGTCAAAATATTGTCTGTGAGTATAACAGAACTGATATTGCAGGCGAAACCCTCAGGAAAATCAAACCAGGAAGTGGCTTCTATTTTGAAAACTCCATGTTCCATAGCCTGCCTTTGCTCCATTTAAAGGGATATCAACCAGCTTCCTCAAGGTGTCAACAGTCTTCAGACATAGTTTCAGGCTTTTATTTTGAAAAATGAGCCAGAACAATAACATCGGGTCAAGTGGTCACATGAGTTTTGCTCGGGCAACAGAGTTTGGATAGGTATTGCTTTTCCCTCTCCTACTGTGAAAGACATTTGCGGTTGATATATTATCGATGATACATTTTAAAAACAACCTGAGGATTGATTATAAAAAACGTTTGACATGTTTCTGTGGACATTATGGAAACTATTTGGAATTTTCGTCTGCATTGTCGTGACCGGTCTTTCCTGTGGATTTCTGAACATAACGCGACAAACAAACGGAGGTATTTTGGATAGAAAAAAATCTTTATGGAACAAAAGGAACATTTGTTGTGTAACTGGGAGTCTTGTGAGTGAAAACATCCAAAGATCATCAAAGGTAAACAATTAATTTGATTGCTTTTCTGATTTTCGTGACCAAGCTACCTGATGCTAAGTGTACTTAATGTTTTGTCGTGCGATCGATAAACAAACACAAATGCTTGGATTGCTTTCGCTGTAAAGCATAATTTCAAAATCTGACACGACAGGTGGATTAACAAAAGGCTAATCTGTGTTTTCCTATATTGCACTTGTGATTTCATGAATATAAATATTTGTAGTAATATTTATTGAATGTAGCGCTACGCTATTCAACGGTTGTTGATGACACTTATCCCGTTAGTGGGATTGCAGCCATAACAAGTTTAAATGGGTAAAATATTGCATAATATAGGTGTGTAAAAGCTCTTATGAGACTTCCCTAAGAAGAAGACTGA
The DNA here is from genome assembly GCF_057628025.1 of Oncorhynchus mykiss. NCBI lineage: Eukaryota > Metazoa > Chordata > Actinopteri > Salmoniformes > Salmonidae > Oncorhynchus > Oncorhynchus mykiss. The sequence goes on from NC_143049.1 coordinate 14,894,408, forward strand.
CAGCTGAAATTGTTGCCAAAGGTGTTTCTAACATTATTTAACATGAATCTAAAAAATAATATATACAGTGGGGAGAACAAGTATTTGATACACTGCCGATTTTGCAGGTTTTCCTACTTACAAAGCATGTAGAGGTCTGTCATTTTTATCATAGGTACACTTCAACTGTGAGAGATGGAATCTAAAACAAAAATCCAGAAAATCACATTGTATTGATTTAGTAAGTATTTGACACATCAGAAAAGCAGAACTTAATATTTGGTACAGAAACCTTTGTTTGCAATTACAGAGATCATACGTTTCCTGTAGTTCTTGACCAGGTTTGCACACACTGCAGCAGGAATTTTGGCCCACTCGTCCATACAGACCTTCTCCAGATCCTTCAGGTTTCGGGGCTGTCGCTGGGCAATACAGACTTTCAGCTCCCTCCAAAGATGTTCTATTGGGTTCAGGTCTGGAGACTGGCTAGGCCACTCCAGGACCTTGAGAAGCTTCTTGCAGAGCCACTCCTTAGTTTCCCTGGCTGTGTGTTTCGGGTCGTTGTCATGCTGGAAGACCCAGCCACGACCCATCTTCAATGCTCTTACTGAGGGAAGGAGGTTGTTGGCCAAGATCTCGCGATACATGGCCCCATCTATCCTCCCCTCAATACGGTGCAGTCGTCCTGTCCCCTTTGCAGAAAAGCATCCCCAAAGAATGATGTTTCCACCTCCATGCTTCACGGTTGGGATGGTGTTCTTGGGGTTGTACTCATCCTTCTTCTTCCTCCAAACACGGCGAGTGGAGTTTAGACCAAAAAGCTCTATTTTTGTCTAATCAGACCACATGACCTTCTCCCATTCCTCCTCTGGATCATCCAGATGGTCATTGGCAAACTTCAGACGGGGCTGGACATGCGCTGGCTTGAGCAGGGGGACCTTGCGTGCGCTGCAGGATTTTAATCCAAGACGGCGTAGTGTGTTACTAATGGTTTTCTTTGAGACTATGGTCCCAGCTCTCTTCAGGTCATTGACCAGGTCCTGCCGTGTAGTTCTGGGCTGACCCCTCACCTTCCTCATGATCATTGATGCCCCACGAGGTGAGATCTTGCATGGAGCCCCGGACAGAGGGTGATTGACCGTCATCTTGAACTTCTTCCATTTTCTAATAATTGCGCCAACAGTTGTTGCCTTCTCACCAAGCTGCTTGCCTATTGTCCTGTAGCCCATCCCAGCCTTGTGCAGGTCTACAATTTTATACCTGATGTCCTTACACAGCTCTCTGGTCTTGGTCATTGTGGAGAGGTTGGAGTCCAAACGAGTTCAAACAGGTGCAGTTAATACAGGTAATGAGTGGAGAACAGGAGGGCTTCTTAAAGAAAAACTAACAGGTCTGTGAGAGCCGGAATTCTTACTGGTTGGTAGGTGATCAAATACTTATGTCATGCAATAAAATGCAAATTAATTACGTAAAAATCATACAATGTGATTTTCTGGATTTTTGTTTTAGATTCCGCCTCTCACAGTTGAAGTGTACCTATGATAAACAAAAAATTACAGACCTCTACATATTTTGTAAGTAGGAAAACCTGCAAAATCGGCAGTGTATCAAATACTTATTCTCCCCACTGTACATATACAGTGGGGCAAAAAAGTATTTAGTCAGCCACCAATTGTGCAAGTTCTCCCACTTAAAAAGATGAGAGAGGCCTGTAATTTTCATCATAGGTACATTTCAACTATGACAGACAAAATAAGAAAAAAAATCCAGAAAATCACATTGTAGGATTTTTTATGAATTTATTTGCAAATTATGGTGGAAAATAAGTATTTGGTCACCTACAAACAAGAGAGATGTCTGGCTCTCACAGACCTGTAACTTCTTCTTTAAGAGGCTCCACTGTCCTCCACTTGTTACCTGTAGTAATGGCACCTGTTTTAACTTATCAGTATAAAAGACACCTGTCCACAACCTCAAACAGTCACACTCCAAACTCCATTATGACCAAGACCAAAGAGCTGTCACAGGACACCACAAACAAAATTGTAGACCTGCACCAGGCTGGGAAGACTGAATCTGCAATAGGTAAGCAGCTTGGTTTGAAGAAATCAACTGTGGGAGCAATTATTAGGAAATGGAAGACATACAAGACCACTGATAATCTCCCTCGATCTGGGGCTCCACGCAAGATCTCACCCGTGGGGTAAAAATGATCACAAGAACGGTGAGCAAAAATCCCAGAACCACACGGGGGGACCTAGTGAATGACCTGCAGAGAGCTGGGACCAAAGTAACAAAGCCTACCATCAGTAACACACTACGACGCCAGGGACTCAAATCCTGCAGTGCCAGACGTGTCCCCCTGCTTAAGCCAGTACATGTCCAGGCCCGTCTGAAGTTTGCCAGAGAGCATTTGGATGATCCAGAAGAAGATTGGGAGAATGTCATATGGTCAGATGAAACCAAAATATAACTTTTTGGTAAAAACTCAACTCGTCGTGTTTGGAGGACAAAGAATGCTGAGTTGCATCCAAAGAACACTATACCTACTGTGAAGCATGGGGGTGGAAACATCATGCTGTGGGGCTGTGTTTCTGCAAAGGGACCAGGACGACTGATCCTTGTAAAGGAAAGAATGAATGGGGCCATGTATCGTGAGATTTTGAGTGAAAACCTCCTTCCATCAGCAAGGGCATTGAAGATGAAACGTGGCTGGGTCTTTCAGCATGACAATGAACCCAAACACACCACCCGAGCAACAAAGGAGAGGCTTCGTAAGAAGCATTTCAAGGTCCTGGAGTGGCCTAGCCAGTCTCCAGATCTCAACCCATAGAAAATCTTTGGAGGGAGTTGAAAGTCAGCAACAGCCCCAAAACATCACTGCTCTAGAGGAGATCTGCATGGAGGAATGGGCCAAAATACCAGCAACAGTGTGTGAAAACCTTGTGAAGACTTACAGAAAACATTTGACCTCTGTCATTGCCAACAAAGGGTATATAACAAAGTATTGAGATAAACCTTTGTTATTGACCAAATACTTATTTTCCACCATAATTTGCAAATAAATTCTTTAAAAATCATACAATGTGATTTTCTGGAATTTTTAAAATTTTGTCTGTCATGGTTGAAGTGTACCTATGATGAAAATTACAGGCCTCTCTCATCTTTTTAAGTGGGAGAACTTGCACAATTGGTGGCTGACTAAATACTTTTTTGCCCCGCTGTATATACAGTTGAAGTCGGAAGTTTACATACACCTCAGCCAAATACGTTTAAACTCAGTTTTTTACAATTCCTAACATTAAATCCTAGTAACAATTTCCTGTCTTAGGTCAGTTAGGATCATCACTTTTTTAAAGAATGTGAAATGTCAGAATAATAATAGAGAGAATTATTTATTTAAGCTTTTATTTCTTTCATCACATTCCCAGTGGCTCAGAAGTTTACATACACTCAATTAATATTTATGAGCATTGCCTTTAGATTGTTTAACTTGGGTCAAACGTTTCGGGTAGCCTTCCACAAGCTTCCCACAATAAGTTGGGTGAATTTTGGCCCATTCCTCCTGACAGAGCTGGTGTAACTGAGTCAGGTTTGAAAGTCTCCTTGCTCGCACACGCTTTTTCAGTTCTGCTCACAAATTTTCTATAGGATTGAGTTCAAGGCTTTGAGATGACCACTCCAATACCTTGACTTCGTTGTCCTTAAGCCATTTTGCCACAACTTTGGAAGTATGCTTGGAGTCATTGTCCATTTGGAAGACCCATTTGCGACATTTATTGGATATTTCAAACTTTTTTAACAAATCAAAAGCTTAAAAATTGGGCGTGCAAAATTATTCAGCCCCCTTAAGTTAATACTTTGTAGCGCCACCTTTTGCTGCGATTACAGCTGTAAGTCGCTTGGGGTATGTCTCTATCAGTTTTGCACATCGAGAGACTGACATTTTTTCCTATTCCTCCTTGCAAAACAGCTCGAGCTCAGTGAGGTTGAATGGAGAGCATTTGTGAACAGCAGTTTTCAGTTCTTTCCACAGATTCTCGATTGGATTCAGGTCTGGACTTTGACTTGGCCATTCTAACACCTGGATATGTTTATTTTTGAACCATTCCATTGTAGATTTTGCTTTATGTTTTGGATCATTGTCTTGTTGGAAGACAAATCTCCGTCCCAGTCTCAGGTCTTTTGCAGACTCCATCAGGTTTTCTTCCAGAATGGTCCTGTATTTGGCTCCATCCATCTTCCCATCAATTTTAACCATCTTCCCTGTCCCTGCTGAAGAAAAGCAGGCCCAAACCATGATGCTGCCACCACCATGTTTGACAGTGGGGATGGTGTGTTCAGCTGTGTTGCTTTTACGCCAAACATAACGTTTTGCATTGTTGCCAAAAAGTTCAATTTTGGTTTCATCTGACCAGAGCACCTTCTTCCACATGTTTGGTGTGTCTCCCAGGTGGCTTGTGGCAAACTTTAAACAACACTTTTTATGGATATCTTTAAGAAATGGCTTTCTTCTTGCCACTCTTCCATAAAGGCCAGATTTGTGTAATATACAACTGATTGTTGTCCTATGGACAGAGTCTCCCACCTCAGCTGTAGATCTCTGCAGTTCATCCAGAGTGATCATGGGCCTCTTGGCTGCATCTCTGATCAGTCTTCTCCTTGTATGAGCTGAAAGTTTAGAGGGACGGCCAGGTCTTGGTAGATTTGCAGTGGTCTGATACTCCTTCCATTTCAATATTATCGCTTGCACAGTGCTCCTTGGGATGTTTAAAGCTTGGGAAATCTTTTTGTATCCAAATCCGGCTTTAAACTTCTTCACAACAGTATCTCGGACCTGCCTGGTGTGTTCCTTGTTCTTCATGATGCTCTCTGTGCTTTTAACGAACCTCTGAGACTATCACAGTGCAGGTGCATTTATACGGAGACTTGATTACACACAGGTGGATTGTATTTATAATCATTAGTCATTTAGGTCAACATTGGATCATTCAGAGATCCTCATTGAACTTCTGGAGAGAGTTTTCAAAGTTCAATGGGGCCGAATACTTTCGCAAGGCACTGTATTTTGTGAAGTGCACCAGTCCCTCCTGCAGCAAAGTACCCCCACAACATGATGCTGCCACCCCCATGCTTAACGGTTGGGATGGTGTTCTTCGGCTTGCAAGCCTCCCCCTTTTTCTTCCAAACATAACAATGGTCATTATGGCCAAACAATTATATTTTTATTTAATCCGACCAGAGGACATTTCTCCAAAAAGTACAATCCCTGTACCCATGTGCAGTTGCAAACCATAGTCTGGCTTTTTTATGGAGGTTTTGGAGCAGTGGCTTCTTCCTTGCTGTGCGGCCTTTCAGGTTATGTCGATATAGGACTCGTTTTTACTTTGGATATAGATACTTTTGTACCTGTTTCCTCCAGTATCTTCACAAGGTCCTTTGCTGTTATTCTGGAATTGATTTGCATCTCTAGGAAACAGAACGTGTCTCCTTCCTGAGCGGTATGATGGCTGAGTGGTCACATGGTGTTTGTACTTGTCACGCCCTGACCATAGAGAGCCTTTTTATTCTCTATTTTGGTTAGGTCGAGGTGTGACTAGGGTGGGTGATCTAGTGCATTTATTTCTATGTTGGCCTGGTATGGTTCCCAATCAGAGGCAGCTTTTTATCGTTGTCTCTGATTGGGATCATATTTAGGCAGCCATTTCCCCACTGGTTTTTGTGGGATCTTGTTTCTGTGTAGTTGCTTGTGAGCACTGTTTGAGCTTCACGTTTCGTTTGCTGTTTTTGTGAGTTTCCTTTGTTAAACATGTGGAACCCAAATCACGCTGCACATTGGTCTGAGTATATTTCCAGTTCGTACGACGATCGTGACAGTACTTGCGTACTATTGTTTGTACAGATGAACGTGGTACCTTCAGGCGTTTGGAAATTGCTCACAAGTATGAACCAGACTTGTGGCGGTCTACCATTCTTTTTCTGAGCTCTTGGCTGATTTCTTTTGATTTTCCCATGATGTCAAGCAAAGAGGCACTGATTTTCAAGGTAGGCCTTCAAATACATCTACAGATACACCTCCATTTGACTCAAATTATGTCAATTAGCCTATCAGAAGTTTCTAGAGCCATGACATAATTTTGTGGAATTTTCCAAGCTGTTTAAAGGCACAGTCAACTTAGCATATGTACATTTCTGACCCCCGGAATTGTGATACAGGGAATCATAAGTGAAATAATCTCTCTGTAAACAATTGTTGGAAAAATGACTTGTGTCATGTACAAAGTAGATGTCCTAACCAACTTGCCAAAAATATAGTTTGTAAACAATACATTTGTGGAGTGGTTGAAAAACGAGTTTTAATGACCTAAGTGTATGTAAACTTGACTTCAACTGTACATTGATTCCACCTTGACAAAGGATACGTTTTTTTGTAGATTCCCACTTTTTAACACAATAAAATATGAAGTAATCCAAGTAGACTTTCTAGGCACTGTATATGTTAACTCTCAATTTGCACAAGCTCAGACAATCACTGGGGTAAATCCTGTGAAATGTATGCGAAACTGTTTCTGCGGTAGACACGTTCTCCATCTCCACTCATTCCTCCTGTCCTGTGGGCTGTAAAAAGAGACAAAGCTTTTAACAGTATGGACAGACGGAAGATGTGACCTTTTGTCCCAGGGGGGCAGAAGGTGAGAACTCTGGGAATCCACTAAGAAGGGCTGGCTCCAGAAGCCAGTCTGTAGACTAGCATCATGTCCTCCTCACCACATTCCTTCCCAACTTAGATCACTGAAACGCTCGCAGGCTACATTCAGCTCAGTCACTCAAACACAAAGCAACATTTACTAATTTCACACGTTTTCGAAAAGGTGGGAGACTGGTTGCCTGACTGCATGGGTAGAGAGCTGAGCGTGAGAGGACAGAGGATGTAAAAAGTGAAACAATGTCAGTATAAGCCTCCACTTGAGCTTCCTGCAGAGGGGGAGAGTGAGAGCCTTGAGAAAATAAGAAAAAGGATTAAAATTGAAGTCTTTATTGAGGTGTTCAGAGTTGAAATTCAGATTAGCGTGACGGTGCTGGAGGTTAAACAGTCAGGTGTGGATTTGCTGCTCCTATTGTTAAGATGAATCTCTCTCAGGTTAAATACTATATTATGTGCAGAGAAATCTTCATAAGACAGCCTTTTTAGTAAACACATTCTGTTAGAATGCAATAATATACACTGAGTGTACAAAACATTACAAACACCTTCCTAATATTTACCTGCACCCCCTTTTGCCCTCAGAACAGCCTCAATTTGTCGGGACATGGACTACAAGGTGTTGAAAGAGTTCCACAGGGATGCTGGTTCATGTTGACTCCAATTCTTTCCACGGTTGTGTCAAGTTGGCTGGATGCCCTTTGGGTGGTGGACCATTCTTGACACTGTGAAATTGTGAAAAGGATGATAATGCCCTTTTTAGTGTAAGAGCTGTTTGAAATTTCCGCCTGTTTAAGAGTTCCAAACCTTTCTGCCAATAACAGCAAATTTTCCGTTTTCCACTCCACACTCAAACCACCCCAACAGTCCATTCTTGCTTGAGAAATGACTCTTTGTTAAGAAGCTATTTTAGTTTATTTTTGACCATTTTAAATGGAAACCGCTACAGTGGACCTTTTACAACAGCCCCTACGTTATCTTCAGACATACACTGAGTTCTTGACACACTTAAACCGGTGCACCTGGCACCTACTACCATACCCCGTTCAAGGGCACTTACATGTTTTGGCTTGCCAATTCACCCTCTGAATGGCTTACAAATCCTTCTTTAACCTGTCTCCTCCCCTTAATCTACACTGATTGAAGTGGATTTAACAGGTGACATCAATAAGGGATCTTAGCTTCCATCTAGATTTACCTGATCAGTCTGTTATAGAAAGAGCGGGTGTTCCTAATGTTTTGCACACTCAGTGTATTTCCTCTGCGTGTAACTGGGAATTTGGAAGGTTCTTCAAATTTGGGGAAAGTAAATCTGAGCTCTACTAATGACTTCAAATGGATTTACTTGCAGTAAATGCATGGTTATTGTGGTAAAAAGAAAAAAAGTATGTTGGATGTCTTTACCTCGCACTCCTATTTAGAAAAAACAAATCCTCGTCATCCAACCTCAGCAGCAGGTACTTTATTGCATGTTCTGAGACCAGATTCAAGAACTTATCGAGAAAATTGCGTTGTATTGTAATGACTAGTAAAAATGCACAATGACCTTACTCCCCGTTCTTGTGATAATTAACCCATACACCACCCAACAGCCAACCCACAGGGCTACTGGCTTGGGGCTTTGCACGTAGGGAACTCCATATCACATCAGGTCACATCAAGTAAGAAGTTATACTAGCAATGCTTCCAGTACGTTACCATACTTCTAATATAATGTAACATACTGTACTTCTCTAGTTTTCCTGTGAAACCATCTATTGATACAAAACCGTGGTCAAATATATCAGCACTCAGACAACTACATTCAAAGGCTCCTGACAAATGATGGAATAATTGTGTTCTCTATCTGGTTGCTTTTAAGTCTCCAAGAGAGGACAGCTTGTGAGAGAAATAATCACTTGCGGGTGTCCAGAATGACGCCTTAATTACATAAATTAATCATTCATAGTTGGTGCTTTGCTTTGGACACCACTTCAAAAGCACAATGAAGACACATGGTGAACGCCGGCTACCAGGCAGGCAGCACTGCACAGCACGAGTAGCTAGTGGTGAACGCCGGCTACCAGGCAGGCAGCACTGCACAGCACGAGTAGCTAGTGGTGAACGCCGGCTACCAGGCAGGCAGCACTGCACAGCACGAGTAGCTAGTGGTGAACGAGTAGCTAGTGGTGAACGCCGGCTACCAGGCAGGCAGCACTGCACAGCACGAGTAGCTAGTGGTGAACGCCGGCTACCAGGCAGGCAGCACTGCACAGCACGAGTAGCTAGTGGTGAACGCCGGCTACCAGGCAGGCAGCACTGCACAGCACGAGTAGCTAGTGGTGAACGCCGGCTACCAGGCAGGCAGCACTGCACAGCACGAGTAGCTAGTGGTGAACGAGTAGCTAGTGGTGAACGCCGGCTACCAGGCAGGCAGCACTGCACAGCACGAGTAGCTAGTGGTGAACGCCGGCTACCAGGCAGGCAGCACTGCACAGCACGAGTAGCTAGTGGTGAACGCCGGCTACCAGGCAGGCAGCACTGCACAGCACGAGTAGCTAGTGGTGAACGCCGGCTACCAGGCAGGCAGCACTGCACAGCACGAGTAGCTAGTGGTGAACGCCAGCTACCAGGCAGGCAGCACTGCACAGCACGAGTAGCTAGTGCAAATACTTCTATTTTTTACATTTTATTTCACCTTTATTTAACCAGGTAGGCCAGTTGAGAACAAGTTCTCATTTACAACTGCGACCGGGCCAAGATAAACCAAAGCAGTTCGACACATACAACAACACAGAGTTACACATGGAGTAAACAAACGTACAGTCAATAACACAATAGAAAAGTCTATATACAGTGTGTGCAAATGAAGTAAGGTGAGGGAGGTAAGGCCTATCAATAAGCCATAGTGGCGGAATAATGACAATTTAGCAATTATCCGTACGACCTTGGGTGAGGCGGGTTGCAGGAAAGTATGTTTCGTTCGTAGATATAACGTGAGATTAAGATATATACGAAAAAGACTGGCTATTTACAAGGGATAGGACATGGGATAAGACAAAGACAGATATACACGTCCTACTGCGCTGCCATCTTTGAACAAGATCATGCATATCATTTTTCCCTTTGGTGAGCAGCTCTGTCTAAAGCATCTCTTTCTAAAGAGTAATGTAAACATGCGGCAATGGAGGCACTGGAGACAAACCTAAGCAGCATCATACTGCTGCCCCTGCCTTTCAGAACAGTTATGACCCCAAGAGTAGAAACCCCAGCTAGAATAGAAAGCGCTCCAAGAACACCAAGTAGTGTGAACTCACAAGCATATAGCTCCCTCTAGGGGATGGTTTCAGAGCTGATTAATTATAGAATGGCTGAATTTTGATAACAAGACGGGGTGAATCTCAATCCTATTTCCTTGATTCCTCATGGAGAATATCAATTGTATTTAGTTGATTCCTCATTGAGCTCCTTCTCAAATCACATTGGAGGTCCAGGATGGAGAGGACAAAAGGAATCAAGGAAATACTATTTAGATTCAGTGGTGTAAAGTAGTTAAGTAAACATACTTTAAATGACTACTTAAGTCGTTTTTTGTGGTATCTCTACTCTATTTATATTTTGGACAACTTTTACTTCATTACATTCCAAAATAAAATAAATCCATTTGTACTCCATACATTTTCCCTGGCACCCAATAGTACTCCCTAAATCATGTCTGGGTGTTGGAGTGTGCCCAAGGCTATCTGTAAATTAAAACAAACACATTGTTCTGGCTGGTTTGCTTCATATAAGGAATTTGAAATAACATATACTTTTACTTTTGATACATATTTATATTTACTTTTGATACTAAAGTATCATTAAAACAAAATACCTTTAAGACTTTTACTCAAGTAGTATTTTACTGGGTGACTAACTTTTAGACATTTTCTATTAAGGTATCTTTACTTTTAGACATTTTCTATTAAGGTATCTTTACTTTTAGACATTTTCTATTAAGGTATCTTTACTTTTCCTCAAGTACTTTTTCCACCACTGTTTTGATTTAGTCCACCAGGGAAGAAATCCTCCACCAACTCTTCCCACAACCACTCTCTTCAAAGATGGTTTCCTCCCAGCATCTGTACATATGACTAAGCACATTTTTATACTGTGTGCTTTTCGAGTAGATGCTTCCTTTGTATATTTAGGTTGTTTTAATTTATTAGTTATTCTGCTGTTACTAAGATGGCCATGCCGGTGCATAGGTCAACGCCAGTGTTATTTACAATACAGAAAATATTTGGATATGGGATATGGCTTTGTTGTCCTTCTCGTCTTTTGGGATACCATTTATCCTGTGTTGTTCTGTTGCGAATATATCCTTTGTTTATGTAAACCTATCAGCTTGAGATGAGATATATACACAAATACAGCAGAGAGAATGAATGAACACATCTAACAAAGGAAATGTTTCTGTGGCTGACAATGAGCTCTCCCATACTGAGGTTATGTAGTGTGTGTGTGTGTGTGTGTGTGTGTGTGTGTGTGTGTGTGTGAGATGTGGTGTCCAGTCCACAGCGATGTGGGCGGTCTACTAGTCTGCAGTGAATGTGATGCTCAGCCCCAAGACAGTCAAGCTGCTCTGTGTCAGGCCACTGCAGTGGGAGAGATCTATGGTGGTCAGGCCATGCCGAGGACTGGCATGGTGGCCTTACAGTCACTAACCATTACAGTCTATCACCCTGAGTGTCACATCACACAATCCTCTGTAACATGAAAGCAGTACTGTACTGTTTTACGATACTGACTCCTGCAATCCAGAGTTCTGACAGACAGTATATGAAAAAAGTGTATAATCACTGTCCAAAATCATGAATGAATCAGTATTATTAATCAAAGTTAATGGCCTTTTGCACATAAAACTCAACTGTATGAAGAAAAAGAGCTTGTGTTTTCAGTCCAACGGATCCTTTTCTAATTATCTGCTATGGCTTGGCAAATGGCTATTAAACACTGTCCAAATGGCCTGATATCACCACTGTAATTGTTTTGGTGCCAATTGCTAGTGGTTAATCCCTGAACCCCATTTAAAGCATGAAAGCAATTGTATATCAAGGCTAACAAGATCTATGAAATATTATATATACACTACCGTTCAAAAGTTTGGGGTCACTTAGAAATTCTTGTTTTTGACAGAAAAGCAAGGTTTTTTTTGTCCATTAAAATAACATCAAATATATCAGAAATACAGTGTAGACATTGTTAATGTTGTAAATGACTATTGTAGCTGGAAACGGCAGATTTTTAAATGGAATATTTACATAGGCGTACAGAGGCCCACTTATCAGCAACCATCACTCCTGTGTTCCAATGGCACGTTGTGTTAGCTAATGCAAGTTTATAATTTTAAAAGGCTAATTGATCATTAGAAAACCCTTTTGCAATTATGTTAGCACAGCTGAAAACTGTTGTTCTGATTAAAGAAGCAATACAACTGGCCTTCTTTAGACTAGTTGAGTATCTGGAGCATCAGCATTTGTGGGATCGATTACATCTATGTAGACATTCCATTAAAAAAATCTGCCGTTTCCAATTACAATAGTCATTTACAACATTAACAATGTCTACTGTATTTCTGATCAATTTGATGTTATTTTAAATGGACAGAGCAATAAGGGTGTTTGTGGTATATCAAATCAATTTGTATGTCACATGCATCGAATACAACATGTGTAGTAAACCTTACAGTGAAATGCTTAACCAACAATGCAGTTAAGAAAAATAAGTGAAGTAGAAAATACAAATAACAAATAATTAAAGAGCAGCAGTAAAATAACACTAGTGAGGCTTTATACAGGGGGTACCAATACAGAGTCAATGTGGAGGCTTTATACAGGGGGTACCGATACAGAGTCAATGTGGAGGCTTTATACAGGGGGTACCGATACAGAGTCAATGTGGAGGCTATATACAGGGGGTACCAATACAGAGTCAATGTGGAGGCTTTATACAGGGGGTACCGATACAGAGTCAATGTGGAGGCTATATACAGGGGGTACCGATACAGAGTCAATGTGGAGGCTATATACAGGGGGTACCGATACAGAGTCAATGTGGAGGCTTTATACAGGGGGTACCGATACAGAGTCAATGTGGAGGCTATATACAGGGGGTACCGATACAGAGTCAATGTGGAGGCTTTATACAGGGGGTACCAATACAGAGTCAATGTGGAGGCTTTATACAGGGGGTACCAATACAGAGTCAATGTGGAGGCTTTATACAGGGGGTACCAATACAGAGTCAATGTGGAGGCTTTATACAGGGGGTACCGATACAGAGTCAATGTGGAGGCTTTATACAGGGGGTACCAATACAGAGTCAATGTGGAGGCTTTATACAGGGGGTACCAATACAGAGTCAATGTGGAGGCTTTATACAGGGGGTACCAATACAGAGTCAATGTGGAGGCTTTATACAGGGGGTACCAATACAGAGTCAATGTGGAGGCTTTATACAGGGGGTACCAATACAGAGTCAATGTGGAGGCTTTATACAGGGGGTACCAATACAGAGTCAATGTGGAGGCTTTATACAGGGGGTACCAATACAGAGTCAATGTGGAGGCTTTATACAGGGGGTACCAATACAGAGTCAATGTGGAGGCTTTATACAGGGGGTACCAATACAGAGTCAATGTGGAGGCTATATACAGGGGGTACCGATACAGAGTCAATGTGGAGGCTATATACAGGGGGTACCGATACAGAGTCAATGTGGAGGCTTTATACAGGGGGTACCGATACAGAGTCAATGTGCGGGGGCACAGGTTCGTCGAGGTAATATGTAGGTATAATTAAAGTTACTACGCATATATAACCAGAGTAGTAGCAGCATAAAAGAGGGGGTGGGGGGGGGGGGGGGACAATGCAAATAGTCTGGGTAGCCATTTGATTAGCTGTTCAGGAGTCTTATGGCTTGAGGGTAGAAGCTGTTATGAAGCCTTTTGGACCTAGACGTGGCGCTCCGGTACCGCTTGCCGTATATGGCCAATATACCACGAATAAGGGCTGTATACAGGCACTCCGCGTTGTGGGGCACTTATTTTCCACCATAATTTGCAAATAAATTCATTAAAAATCCTACAATGTGATTTTCTGGATTTTGTTTACTCGTTTTGTCTTTCATAGTTGAAGTGTACCTATGATGAAAATTACAGGCCTCTCTCATCTTTTTAAGTGGGAGAATTTGCACAATTGGTGGCTGACTAAATACTTTTTTGCCCCACTGTATATTGGCCATTTACCACACCACCTCAGTCCTTATTACTTAAATAACTGTTACAGTATAATATTCAACAGATATTTCATAATAGATTGGGTAAAAATGTATGCAGTTTGCAACATATTTTTCAGATATTGATTTTAATGTCAGAAAAATCACAATGTCATACATACACTTGTCATTTTCACTAAAAGTTAAATGCAAGGGGTATTTTTTTCGGAACCAAACAGGCTTTAAGGTCTGTTACAAGTCAAAAAGCAGCAGAACAGAAACATTGGCATTGTGTCAAATAAAAAATATAAAACAAATCCTTCACACCCGGTGACACTACGTCTGGCCTACAGCCACATTTTAATCTTCAGAATAATTCAATGTATCAACAAATTACAACTGGTGTATGTTTGTCTATTTCTTAGTTGGAGCATGCCATCATACACACACCTCAATTCTTTATTTCAGTGACCTGCCATTCGAAAGAAATTGTTCTGACTTGGGTATCCACTTGGTGCTTATGCTTCTCTTGGGAAGCCAACTTGACACATCTCTTGATCAGAAAGTGAATGGTCACACTAAGGTCAATAGAAGAGGAATAACTGTGTTCTTAACATCATTTCACTCTCAGTGGGGACATTCTAGAATGAGCTATCTAGAAGGAATGTCCAATTTTAGGAATATTCAACCGGGCTCTGTCTAAATTCTTGGAATGGTGGAGGGAATATTTCTTATAAGAGAATAAGGTTTAAGACAATAGGGGTCAAAAGTAAACAATCCGTGAACAATTAATTGCTGTAGGTTTGTCCTTCTGGTGGTTGTGGGAGCTTCATATTCTCCTTGGACATCATTAGACGCCTTAACTCTTGAAGAACAACTTTAATGCTATAAGAATTTTGCCATTTAGATAGAATTGGTATGCTTCGTGTATCCACCTGATAGAGAGAGAGCGGCAAATCAGTGAACATCCTTTGAAGAGCACTACATTTACCAGAACATAGATAGATGGTCTATGGTCTACACAGATTTAGGTCTATCATTTGTACGAGCAAAAATGTGTATGTAATGTAACTTACCATCCCATTGGAATTATTTATCCCATTCATGCAAATTTTTGTTACAAATCTAACGACCGGTGGTGATTCAGGATATTTTGGACCACATTCCACTTTCAGACTGTATATCCTGTTCTCATAATTAGTCTGGAAAACAAAACAAACAAACATTGCTTGGTCAGGGTAAAGGTGATCAGTTACAGTGAGGGGGAAAAAAGTATTTGATCCCCTGCTGATTTTGTACGTTTGCCCACTGGCAAAGAAATTATCAGTCTATCATTTTAATGGTAGGTTTATTTGAACAGTGAGAGACAGAATAACAACAAAAAAATCCAGAAAAACGCATGTAAAAAATGTTATAAATTGATTTGCATTTTAATGAGGGAAATAATTATTTGACCCCCTCTCAATCAGAAAGATTTCTGGCTCCCAGGTGTATTTTATACAGGTAACGAGCTGAGATTAGGAGCACACTCTTAAAGGGAGTGCTCCTAATCTCAGTTTGTTACCTGTATTAAAGACACCAGTCCACAGAAGCAATCAATCAGATTCCAAACTCTCCTCCATGGCCAAGACCAAAGAGCTCTCCAATGATGTCAGGGACAAGACTGTAGACCTACACAAGGCTGGAATGGGCTACAAGACCATCGCCAAGCAGCTT
The DNA here is from genome assembly GCF_057628025.1 of Oncorhynchus mykiss. Taxonomy (NCBI): domain Eukaryota; kingdom Metazoa; phylum Chordata; class Actinopteri; order Salmoniformes; family Salmonidae; genus Oncorhynchus; species Oncorhynchus mykiss. The sequence goes on from NC_143049.1 coordinate 14,910,042, forward strand.
GGTGAGAAGGTGACAAGAGTTGGTGCGATTATTCACAAATGGAAGAAACACAAAATAACTGTCAATCTCCCTCGGCCTGGGGCTCCATGCAAGATCTCACCTCGTGGAGTTGCAATGATCATGAGAACGGTGAGGAATCAGCGCAGAACTGATCTGGGAGCTGGGACCATAGTCACCAAGAAAACAATTGGTAACACACTACGCCGTGAAGGACTGAAATCCTGCACATATACATGCACATATACATTGCCAATGAACATCTGAATGATTCAGAGGACAACTGGGTGAAAGTGTTGTGGTCAGATGAGACCAAAATGGATCTCTTTGGTATCAACTCAACTCGCCGTGTTTGGAGGAGGAGGAATGCTGCCTATGACCCCAAGAACACCACCCCCACGTCAAACATAGAGGTGGAAACATTATGCTGTGGGGGTGTTTTTCTGCTAAGGGGACAGGACAACTTCACTGCATCAAATGGACAATAGACAGGGCCATGCACTGTCAAATCTTGGGTGAGAACCTCCTTCCCTCAGCCAGGGCATTGAAAATGGGTCGTGGATGGGTATTCCAGCATGACAATGACCCAAAACACACGGCCAAGGCAACAGAGTGGCTCAAGAAGAAGCACATTAAGGTCCTGGAGTGGCCTAGCCAGTCTCCAGACCTTAATCCCATAGAAAATCTGTGGAGGGAGCTGAAGGTTTGAGTTGCCAAACATCAGCCTCAACCTTAATGACTTGGAGAAGATCTGCAAAGAGGAGTGGGACAAAATCCCTCCTGAGATGTGTGCAAACCTGGTGGCCAACTACAAGAAACATCTGACCTCTGTGATTGTCAACAAGGGTTTTGCCACCAAGTACTAAGTCATGTTTTGCATAGGGGTCAAATACTTAATTCCCTCATTAAAATGCAAATCAATTTATAACATTTTTGACATGTGTTTTTCTGGATTTTTGTTGTTATTCTGTCTCTCACTGTTCAAATAAACCTATCATTAAAATTATAGACTGATAATTTCTTTGTCAGTGGGCAAACGTACAAAATCAGCAGGGGATCAAATACTCCCCCCCCTCACTGTATGTACATTACAATGCCGGTTTTGACTTACTGCTTATTTTTCAAGAATTTTCAACAACACAATTCAGACACAGTGTGGTCTTACACACATTACTCTTCCACTTCCCTGGTGGAAACACGTTTAGAGGTGCTTATGTTACAGAGGTGATTCGGTAATCAAACCAGAGACAAGAGGAAGCAAGACATCCCACTCGCTATTTCTGGTTCATATACAGTCAATAAACTAATCAGACCAGACCCAGCTGCTAATGCATTGGTGCCTATGGGAGAGCCACCCCCTTAAAAAGCAACTGCCCCTAAAAAACAACTTCTCATTTAGAAAATCAATATGAGTCCGAAACATTTATAAAAATGTACTACAAACTGTAAATAGGATACTTTTGGTCATGAAGTCAGTCTTGTCCAAAACAGATTTGTGGTCGTGACTACATCACAAAATAAATAAATGTTGGGTTTGTTTCAATCCTGCCCACAACACACAAGTAATCATCAATTTGGAGTGCAGTTGCACGCAACCCAATCGTAATGCCCATGGTAAATTTGAATTGACTTTGGATATCCCTATGGGGCTAGTTAGGGATCTTTGGTAAATTACAGAATGTACATGGGACAATGTTTAAATTCAAAAAGCTCCAATTTTCAATTATTAAAAAACCTTAAACCAACTATAAAATTGTAGCAATGTATATACATATATTCAAAGTATTAGAACCTAAATATGTTCTACATTAAAATATTGTCCCATTTACATTGTGTAATTTATTGACGGTCCTTAAATAGCCAAACTAGTCAAACGAACTGCCACGGTCAGACACCAGCCGGCTGAAGCTAATTGGCGAAATAATTTGGCTAACTCTTCTACCTGCAAAGATATACGAGACACCCACATCAAACCACACCACAAAACCAACTCATGTTTGAATTCAGTCTTGGCCCCTAGCATTTCTTAATTAACCAAATCTAAAATTAGGGCAAAACAGGAAGTACAGAGCCTCTTGAGTGGAGCAGCAGTCTAGAGCACTGCATCGCAGTGTTGCGGCGTCACTACAGCCTGGGGTTTGATCTCACTACCGGCCGTGATCAGCCTGCAGGCACCCAGGGTTGTCCGGGTTAGGGTAGGGTTTGCCCGGGGGGGGGGCTTTACTTGGCTCATCGCGCTCTAGCGACACCTTGTGGCAGGACAGGTGCCTGCAGGCTGATCTTCAGTTGAACAGTGTTTCCTCTGACACATTGGTGCAGGCTGGCTTCCGGGTTTAGTGAGCGGGTGACGAACGGTTTGGCGGGTCATGTTTCGGAGGACGCATGACTCAACCTTCACCTCTCCCGAGCCCTTTGGGGAGTTGCAGCGATGAGACATGTTAGTAATCACTAAATTGGGGAGAAAAGGGGGTAAAATAAATTATGAAAAAAGAAGTGCAGTGACCCATTAAAGGTCAACTGCACTTCCTGATTTAGCCTCGTTTTTCATCAATGCTCATGAACAAATACCATGACAGAAGGCAAATGAGAGTTGTCCTGGGGGTGTGGTTTGATATGGCCGTTTCTTGGTTGTGTCTTATCCAGTCAATCACAACAAACAAGGACAGTAGCTAGCCAGTTCGAGTTTAAACTTTATTGAAAGAAAGCTGCATAAAACATGGCGTCGGGTTTGCTTGATTGTGAGAACTAGCAGGGCTCAAACCTGTCTTCAGGTGCAACATTAGCTATGCAAATCTTCCTCTCACATTACATGTAAGGGATAGGCTATGTATTTAGGCTATGCCCCTATGGTACTAGGCTATCAAATAATGACATAATGCTATTAGCTAACAAAATGTAGCTACATTAACCAACAACACACCTGTCTGAGGTTTGACGGTTGACAGGCCAAGCCGAAGCTCATCGGACTTAATCCATATCCTTGGCATTCGGCCAAGATTGTTGAACAACTTTATGGAAGCCCGTTTTCCCTAGAGTAGGCATTTCCTGACCATGGGCAAGTACTAACCACTATCTGGGGAAGACGTTCCAGTGGGCGAGTTTGTTTTCCGTGACTCGGTGCCCCGGGTGGGCGGGGTTTGCTCATAGTCCTTCTAAGGAAAGGTCTCCGCCCACCCGGGGCACCGGACCATGCAAAGCATACTTGCCCGTTCTTTTCCCAAAGAACAAACACTACGTGTTAATAGGCAAAAGGGGGATGAATTGTTGACATAATGTTAATCCAAACCTAACATTAATTTCCTCGTAAAATCTGGTTCAAATCTGTTTTAGACGTAACTGACTTCATGCCCAAAATTATATTTACATTTTGTAGTCAATTTTAAAACTACAATAAATGTTTGACTCATATCAATGCCACATATACTGTTTTCAAAGGGATTAGTTTTTTTTTTGGGGGGGGGGGGGCAGTCATTCTTTAAGCAGACGGGAAATTTTTTTTCAAAAAGGTAAACAGTCTGAGTGGACATCTTCATTTATCCACCATCTGAACAAACATTTAGTGCTGTGTAACCTTGCCTGAGACTTTTGTTACTTTAGCTCAGCTGACTTTTACACAGTAATGTGGCACGTAGACAACTCTTACTTACTCCTGCTGCAGTCACACTTACTCGTGCCGGTCCGATGATCATGCCCGTCCACCGTGTTAGCATTATATCTTCATCGTCTTCAAGGCCCCAGCTGACTGTCCCATCTCCAACACCTTTCTGACCCTCTTCAAGCTCTTCCAACAAGCGAAAATTACGTGGAACTTTAACTCCTGAAATAAAAACAATACAAGATTAAAAACTAGAAGACAGGTTATCCTGGGGCGGGTTTGTCCATGCTACCCCCATGCTAACAACTGCTCAGGCCGCAACACTGCACAACAAAACCATATATAACTCCTGACTCAACAAGTTATCTGCAACTACTTATTGAATTTAGTATTTGCTAGTGGCTGAAAACAGGCAACCAACTATCACTGTCATCATCCCATGTGCTGTAAGTCGCTGGAATTAACACTTCCTTCTAATGGGTAAATGCGATGTCAGTGTAGGTTAGCATTTTAACTGTACACTGATGGCAAAGTATCAAATTCTGACCTGCCTCGATCTTTCCAATTCATCATTAAGAGATCATCCGAACACTGTAGCCTATTGAACACTGGATAATTAGTGATGGAACAGGACTAACCTCATCCTACATGATTCCAGAGAGGGGATAATGAGGTACATGTCTATGTGCAATTTTAAGTGGGGTGTGTCAGTGTGGGTATTGTGTTCTGGATCATTCTGCATGCCAGGGTGGAAACAGAGATGGCACTCTGTGCTTGGCTCTGAAAGTAATGGAATGCAGCTGTCGTGATTCCTCAAAATCCACCACTGCACTATCAGACCTGGTAAGGGGCAACTTCCTTTATGCTGAAAACAGGCGCAAGCCAAACAGCCAACTGTGAAAGCAGTGTTTCCACTATATTCAATTGTTGCTGCCACTCCCAAACAATCTGATTCAAATTCTGACGATTTTAAAGCTGCAATATGTAACTTTTTGGGCGACCTGACCAAAATCTGTCACTCATTGAAAGCACGTCTTAGAAGCGGTAGATCTGTTCTTTATGCACTATTTCTATGCTTCCCGTGCATAAGTTTCACTTTTGTCTTTTACTTTCGGTTTTGTAACTAGCTTCAAACAGCAAAAAATACATTATTTCTGGTTACTGAAAATATATTTCAGTGGTATTAGGTACACTACCCCGATCACGAAATGGATCACTCCTATAGACAGTGAGTCACGTGGCCGTGGCTTGCTTAATAAAGCAGTTAGACTGGCATTGAGGCATTCAGTTACTAATCGATTTAACTTTATAATGGGCAAAATGAGTAACCTAAGCGACTTTGGGTATGGTATGATCGTTCGGTACCAGGAGCACCAGATCTAGTATCTCAGAAACAACCCCCCCCCCCCCCCAGGCTTCACGCACGACAGTGTCTACGGTTTACCGAGAATGGTGGTCGAAGGAGAATGGCAGAAATCCTGCAAGCGAACAGGCGGGCTACAGACAGACAAATAATGGCGCAGTACAACAGTGGTGTGCATAATGGCATCTCGGAACTCACAACTCGTCAATCCTTGTCATGGATAGGCTATTGCAGCAGACAACCACACATGGTTTCACTCCTATCAGCTAAAAACAAGAAGTGTCTCCAGTGGGCACACAGTCACCAACACTGGACAATTGAAGAGTGGAAAAACATGGCCTGACGAATCCCGGTTCCTGTTACGTCAGGCTAATGGCAGGGTCAAGATTTGGTGTAAGCAGCATGAGTCCACAGCCGCATCCTGTCTGGTGTCAACAGTATAGGCTGGTGGTGGTGGTGTAATGGTGTGGGGAATGTTTTCCTAGCACACATTAGGTCCCTTCATTCAAATTGGAAAGGGGGATACCTAGTCAGTTGTACAACTGAAACGTGTCTGAAACGTGTCTTTTAACCCATTTAACCCAACCCCTCTGAATCAGAGGTGCGGGGGGCTGCATTAATCAACATCCACATCATCGCTGCCTAACTGCCTTGCTCAGGGGCAGAATGACAGATTTTTACATTGTCATCTCGGGTTGAGTAACGTTTCCATGCGCTGAAGAATTCAGGCTGTTCTGGAGGTAAAGGGGGGCCCAATCTTTGTAATTGCACCATCAAATTACACCTGTGAACGGCTGATCTCACCAGCCCGTAAAAACGGAAATCTACTCCTATGAAAGAGTCTCGCACCTCATAAAAAATGTGAGTTTCTGAAATTAAATGCATGCAAAATGCTCATAAGATGTCTGAGTAAATTTTCTAAGTATATGTAAGGCCATGTTCTGTTATAATCTCCACCCGGCACAGCCAGAAGAGGACTGGCCACCCCTCATAGCCTGGTTCCTCTAGGTTTCTTGATAGGGAGTTTTTCCTAGTCACCGTGCTTCTACACCTGCATTGCTTGCTGTTTGGGGTTTTAGGCTGGGTTTCTGTACAGCACTTTGAGATATCAGATGATGTAAGAAGGGCTATATAAATACATTTGATTTGATCCATCCTCAGCCATTAAACCTCTTAAATGTAACTAAATGTAATTACATAATCCCCAAAATGTATTATTTATCATGAAAGTGCCATAAACAATTACTAGTAATGCTGCATAATCCAAGAACGGTTCAAATCTAACCTTTCTGGTAAAAATAGTTATAAATTGCTGAGGTGTGGTCACTTTTGATGACAAACTCATGTACACATTACAAATATGTTAATATGAAATTGTATGATGTATTTCTTCAACAAAACTGTATAAAGGTTGAAATGACTTAGAATAAATAAAAATATAGTATAATCAATTTATAAAATGAATAACTAAGATTTCAACTGCCTTACAACTGTAAAATACATATTTGTGTATTTAGTGTTAGAGAAAATGTGCATCTTTTCATTGCTGTGAACATCTCACCGAGCTCTAGCTTGGCTTCCTGAACTCGTTAGGAACTCACCTTTCATCTCATATTAATATTCTCTGTCCATTTTATTCAAAAAAAAATACTGGACCTTTATTTAACTAGGCAAGTCAGTTAAGAACAAATTCTTATTTACAATGACGGCCTAACCCGGACGACGCTGGGCCAATTGTGCACCGCCCTATGGGACTCCCAATCACGGCCGGATGTGATACAGCCTGGATGTAACAATGAGTACGGTATGACTACGACAAACAGAAAATGGTGTTTGTTTAAAATCTATGAATTACTTTAGATTACTGGCTATAAATCAATCTATGAATGTGCTACAGCAACGAAACCATCTCCTGCTGCGTTACGATGTGTTGTTGTTTGTGACGTAGGGTTCAGAGTTGATGGACAGTCGGAAGAGGGAATAAAATGTTAAACACTATTATTGCACACAGAGTCCTCGCAATGTATTATGTGACTCGTTAAGCACAGTTTCACTTCTGAACTTATAGTTTGGCTTGTCATAACAAAAGGATACTTTTGAATTAATTTAAACATTTCCAAAAACATTCCAATTTGACATTATGGGATATTGTGTGTAGGCCAGTGACAAAACTAAATGAATACATTTTTAATTCAGGATGTAACACAACAAAATGTGGAAAAAGTCAAGAAGTGGGAATACTTTCTGAAGGCACTGATTGATACACCAAATAATGTGATTTGAACCAAACAGTTTTGGTATCCATTACTGGGAGTTTCAGGTTAGGTACACTTTGGTGTAGCACAGAGAATTTTCAACCAACCTTAACGATACTATCTTTGTATTCTTTTCGGCAAAACATACTGTATCTTCTAAATGTTCTGCGTCCAGTTGCTGGTGGTGCGTTTGAATTCAGAAAATGCTCATGTTTTTAAAATAAATACTTTTTTTTGGTCCATGAAGTAATCAAATAATGAGTACGGTTACATGCACACAATGTGATTATTGTGGACAGTTAGTTGGAAGTTTACATACACTTAGGTTGGAGTCATTAAAACTCGTTTTTCAACCACTGCACACATTTCTTGTTAACAAACTATAGTTTTGGCAAGTCAGTTAGGACATTACTTTGTGCATGACACAAGTCATTTTTCCAACAATTGTTTACAGACAGATTATTTCACTGTATCACAATTCCAGTGGGTCAGAAGTTTACATACACTAAGTTGACTGTGCCTTTAAACAGCTTGGAAAATTCCATGGCTTTAGAAGCTTCTGATAGGCTAATTGACATCATGTGAGTCAATTGGAGGTGTACCTGTGGATGCATTTCAAGGCCTACCTTCAAACTCAGTGCCTCTTTGCTTGACAACATGGAAAATCAAAAGAAATCAGCCAAGAAGTCAGATTTTTTTTTTAGATCTCCACAGGTCTGGTTCAAGCAATTTCCAAATGCCTAACGGTACCACATTCATCTGTATAAAAAATGGTACGCAAGTATAAACACCATGGGACCACACAGCCGTCATACCGCTCAGGAAGGAGACGCGTTCTGTCTCCTAGAGATGAACGTACTTTGGTGCGAAAAGTGCAAATCAATCCCAGAACAGCAGCAAAGGACCTTGTGAAGATGCTGGAGGGAACAGGTACAAAAGTATCTATATCCAGAGTAAAACGAGTTCTATTTCCTAGATCGTACTTTTGGAGAAATGTCCTCTGATGAAACAAAAAATATAACTGTTTGGAGGAAAAAGGGGGATGCTTTCAAGCCGAAGAACACCATCCCAACCGTGAAACACAGAGGTGGCAGTCTCATGCTGTGAGGGTGCTTTGCTGCAGGAGGGACTGGTGCGCTTCACAAAATAGATGGCATCATGAGGCTGGAAAATTATGTGGCTATATTGAAGCACCATCAAGACATCAGGAAGTTAAAGCTGGTCGAAAATGGGTCTTCCAAATGGACAAGGACCCCAAGCATACTTCCAAAGTTGTGGCAAAATAGCTTAAGGACAACAAATTCAAGGTATTAGAGTGGCCATCACATAGTCCAGACCTCAATCCCATAGGAAATATGTAGGCAGAACTGAAAATGCATGTGCGAGCAAGGCGGCCTACATGCCTGACTCAGTTACACCAGCTCTGTCAGGAGGAATGGGCCAAAATTCACCCAACTTATTGTGGGAAGCTTGTGGAAGGCAACCCAAAACGTTTGACCCAAGTTTAACAATTTAAAGGCAATGCTACCAAATATTGAGTATGTAAACTTCTGACGCACTGGGAATGTGATCACAGAAATTAAAGCTGAAATAAATCACTCTACTATTATTCTGACATTTCACATTCTAAAAATAAAAGTGGTGATCCTAACTGACCTAAGACAGGGAATTTTTACTAGGACTACATTTCAGGAATTGTGAAAAACTGAGTTTAAATGTACTTGGCTAAGGTGTATTTAAACTTCCGACTTCAACTGTGGATTAATATAATAGTTTGATTAAAATGTTTACTTGCTTTGCAAGAAGAACAATTTCCCTAATAATCCTGTTTATATGGACACATCTGAAATCAGGCTACCTGATGGCACTGGTAAATGCAGAAAATGGCCAATCAAAATAAACTTTCAACCACCACGACAGTTATTTTTGGGAAACATTTTTGATTGTGAGTTTGGAAGTAAAGTTTGTATGTGAAAACTACTTCTAAGACGCATACATTCAGTAGTTCTGAATTCTTCACTTGCGCTGAAGAGGGAGGCTCGCTTGGCTGGTGCTAGCACAGATCAAATACGTCGGAACGCAGATTAAGGTGTTTACATGTCTTAATTCAAAAGATTTCTCAGAAAACCAGGTGTTTAAATTGGCGTATGCTTACTTTAATTTGGACCTCATGCCAATTAAGGTAAGAGAAAGGTGTTTACATGACTATTGCATAATCTGCCCCCTGCCCTAACCTGAGAAAAAAAATCCAACCAGGAAGTGGGAAATCTGAGGTTTGTAGTTTTTCAACTCAGGGTGATATTAGTTATGTTTCACTTCCCAAGGCTTCCACTAGATGTCAACAGTATTTAGAACCTGTTTTGACGATTCTACTCCAAAGGAGGGGCTCATAAGAGCTCTTTGAGTGAGTGGTCTGGCAGAGTGCCACAGCCTCTGTCTGGCGCGCTCACGTGAAAGGTAGCTACGTTCCACTTCATTCCGGGTTGGAACATTAATGAAGTTTTATGTAAAAAAAATCCTAAAGATTGATTCCATACTTAGGTTGGCATGTTTCTACGGGCTGTAACGGACCTTTTTGAGCTTTTCGTCCGATGTTCGGCGCAACCTGAACACGCTTTTGGATTTGTTACCAAACGCCCTAACAAAAGAAGATATTTGGACATAACTGATGGACATTATCGAACAAATCAAACATTTATGGTGGAACTGGGATTCCTGGGAGTGCATTCTGATGAAGATCAAAGGTAAGTGAATATTTAAAATGCTATTTCTGAGTAATGTTGACTACCCAGTATCTTTTGGCTGCTTTGTTGTCCAAAGGCTGTACTTATGGCATGGTTTGCTTTCTCCATAACGTTTTTAAAAAATCTGACACAGCGGTTGCATTAAGGAGAAGTTTATCTAAAGTTCCATGTATAATAGTCGTATGTTTATTATGAATATTTCTGTAAATTGATGTGGCTCTCTGCACAATGTTTTTGAACTACTGAATGTAACGCACCAATGCAAACTTTGATTTTTTGATATAAATATGAACTTTATCAAACAAAACATACATGTATTGTGTAACATAAAGTCCTATGAGTGTCATCTGATGAAGATCATCAAAGGTTAGTGATTCATTTTCTCTCTTTCTGCTTTTTGTGACTACTTTCTTAGGCTGGAAAAAATGGCTGTGTTTTTCTGTGGCTTGGTGGTGACCTAACATAATAGTTTGTGGTGCTTTCGCTGTAAATCCTTTTTGAAATCAGACACTGTGGCTGGATTAATGAGAATTTTATCTTTAAAATGGTGTAAAATAATTATGAATAATTATGAGATTTTTGTTGTTTTGAATTTGGCGCCCTGCACTTTCACTTGCTGTTGCGGGGGGGGGGGGGGGGGGGTTAAAGACAGGTTAAGTACCCTGAAACTGAACAAATCCCTCTGCAACACATTCACCACGCTGACCCTCAACACAGGGCCTCCCCTCATAGGTGAGTGCTTAGTCCCCTCCTTTACTCCTTGTTAATGCACGACTCCAACACCATAATTTAGTTTGCAGGCGACACAACGGTGGTAGGCCAGATCGCCGATGAGACAGCATTGAGGGGTCACAGATGCCGCACCAATGTGTCGGAGGCTACACCGTGCACCTGGCAACCTTGGCTAGCGCGCACTGCGCCCGGCCCGCCACAGGAGTCGCTGGTGCGCGATGAGACAAGGAGATCCCTACCGACCAATCCCTCCCTAACCCGGACGACGCCAATTGTGTGTCGCCCCACGGACCTCCCGGTCGCGGCCGGTTACGACAGAGCCTGGGCGCGAACCCAGGGACTCTGATGGCACGCTGCAGTACAGCGCCCTTAACCACTGCGCCACCCGGGAGGCCAGGCCTTAAAAGTTGTCAAAGACTCCTTCCACCCAAGTCATAGACTGTTCTCTCTGCTACCATACGTCAAGCGGTATTGGAGCAGCAAGTCTGGGACCAAAAGGTTTCTTAACAGCTTTTACCCCCAAGCCATAAGACTGCAGAACAGTTAACGAAATGGCTACGCTGACTATTTCCATTGCCCCCCTTATTGTATTCTTATTTTTTGCACTGACTCTCTTGCACAGGCTCGACGTACTCTCACTGGACTCTAACCGCACATACTACACTGACACTCCAACACACACGCACACTGACTCCCCACACACAAACTCAGCAAAAAAAGAAATGTCCCTTTTTCAGGACCCTGTCTTTCAAAGATAATTCATAATAATCAAAATAACTTCACAGATCTTCATTGTAAAGAGTTTAAACACTGTTTCCCATGCTTGTTCAATGAACATGCACCTGTGGAACGGTCATTAAGACACTAACAGCTTACAGGCGGTAGGCAATTAAGGTCACAGTTATGAAAACTTAGGACACTAAAGAGGCCTTTCTACTGACTCTGAAAAACACCAAAAGAAAGATGCCCAGGGTCCCTGCTCATCTGCATGAACGTGCTTTAGGCATGCTGCAAGGAGGCATGAGGACTGCCGATGTGGCCAGGGCAATAAATTGCAATGTCCGTACTGTGAGAAGCCTAAGAGCGCTACAGGGAGACAGGATGGACAGCTGATCATTTTTGCAGTGGCAGACCGTGTAACAACACCTGCACAGGATCGGTACATCCGAACATCACACTTGCGGGACAGGTACAGGATGACGACAACAACAACTTCCTGAGTTGCACCACGAACGCAAAATCCCTCCATCAGTGCTCAGACTGTCTGCAATAGGCTGATAGAGGCTGGACTGAGGGCTTGTAGGCCTGATGTAAGGCAGGTCCTCACCAGACATCACCGGCAACAACATCGCCTATGGGCACAAACCCACTGTCGCTGGACCAGACAGGACTGGCAAAAAGTGCTCTTCACTGAGTCGTGGTTTTGTCTCACCAGGGGTGATGGTCGGATTCGCGTTTATCGTCAAAGGAATGAACGATACACCGAAGCCTGTACTCTGGAGCGGGATCGATTTGGAGGTGGAGGGTCCATCATGGTCTGGGGTGGTGTGTCACAGCATCATCGGACGGAGCTTGTTGTCATTGCAGGCAATATCAACGCTGTGCATTACAGGGAAGACATTCTCCTCCCTCATGTGGTACCCTTCCTGCAGGCTCATCCTGACATGACCCTCCAGCATGACAATGCCACCAGCCATACTGCTCATTCTGTGCGTGATTTCCTGCAAGACAGGAATGTCAGTGTTCTGCCATGGCCAGCGACGAGCCCAGATCTCAATCCCATTGAGCACGTCTGGGACCTGTTGGATCGGAGGGTGAAGGCTAGGGCCATTCCCCCCAGAAATGTCCGGGAACTTGCAGGTGCCTTGGTGGAAGACTGGGGTAACATCTCACAGCAAGAACTGGCAAATCTGGTGCAGTCCATGAAGAGGTGCACTGCAGTACTTAATGCAGCTGGTGGCCACACCAGATACTGACTGTTACTTTTGTTTAAGGACACATTATTCAATTTGTTAGTCACATGTCTGTGGAACTTGTTCAGTTTATGTCTCAGTTGCTGCATCTTATGTTCATACAAATATTTACAAATGTTAAGTTTCCTGAAAATAAAGTTGACAGTGAGAGGATGTGTCTAATATTTAACCACAATTAGCTTGACTAACCCGTACCGATACCCCCTTGCATATTGCCTCATTATTTTGTGTTACTATTTTTCAATTTAGCACATTTTTCGTGCTTTTTAAAATAAACTGCATTGTTGGTTAAGGGATTGTACATAAAAAAAAAGTCACGGTAATGTGTTTATGTGAATTTGTATCAATTAGATCCACCTCTCTCAATCAATGAGAGAAGATTTGAAATTGACTAAATGGAGTACACACTGTTGGATTACCTCCTGAATAAAAATAAATATAACGGAACATTTTCTAAATACAAACGCACCACATGCAACTGGACACGGCAATTTTAGAAGACATATGTTTGGCAGCTCGAGAACAAAGATAATGTTGCCACGTTAAGGTTGGTCTAGAATTGTCGGTGCTACACCAAACCGTTCTCTTATAACCGTTCGTACGATTTGATAGCAACAACATTGAGTCACCATCAGTCAACGTTACTTGTAAAAATGTCAATTCTGAAACCTGTACCAACAATATGTTTATAGCCGCGGGAAGTAGGCCACTGAAGAATCAGAATAATAAAAGCATAAATCTAAAAAGTAATGCAGTGGGCCTTTAGTCCTGTAATAACGAACCAATATACCACGGCTAAGCCTATTTGTCCTGTACAACCGCTGTCTTTCTGAGCTGAAATTCATACTAAATTAAGTTTTATTGAATACAACCACTGACTTTTTCCTCATTTGTTTTGCTCAACTTACATACTCAAGGCCGCTATGTCTACAGTTGAACAGAAATTATGAAAAATGTCAATGGTTATATTCGATAAATGTTATTAAAAGTATGCATTTGAGCACACTGCAGAAGGACCACGGTTGTACAGGACAAACATAGGTACAGGTAAGCGTTTTCATTAGGTATATTCTTACAAGTATCGACTGAATTGAACGTTCCTCAGCCATCCAGTACAGTTCGGTAACCTCCCAGCAATAATTGATACCAAAAATATTTTGTTCAATCACATCTGTATTATTCTGTAGCTAGTGATGCACACACGTGTGGAGAAACGTTAGCTAGCAAATTATGAAAACCAGTGGTCTATTCTGAAATAGGGCAAATTCTGTTTGCTTTTAACTAGCAAGCTAATTGTAACATCCATGATCCAAGTTAGCTATATAACCGTTAACTGACGTTACTGTAGCAAAGAGATGCTAAGTTACTTGGTGGTAGGCTAGGTTGACCGATCAAATCATTATGCTAGTTTGACCAACTTCATATAATGAAAATACACATCTTATCAGATAAATCTGGTGGCTGTTAGCAAAACAGTTTGTTACTAACAAATTAGCAAACCTTCACCAATAATTGCCGATAGCTAGCTTGCTGCAAGCATTTCAGACCCCCTGCATCTTTCAGATTGTGTTCAAGTAAATACATACTATGACTCACACGGACAAATAATCATTTAGAATCTTTACATATTGCCCAGTGTGTAGCAGACAAACCTGAGGAGGCCGCCATCTTCTTCAGCCAAATCCAGATGCAGTGACATCACGATTATCTGACCGCAGTCTATGAAATAGGGGTGTGTTGGGCCTCAGGCTTGTATGCAGAAACGGCTCAGGCCCCGCTGGGTCTTTCCATGTATTCGAATATACTACTAAGTAGGGGGTTAAATTGGGGGGGTTGGACAAGATTCAATTAAAGCCAAAAGGCATACCAAGAATGTGGCTGACAAGGTGGTCTTGCATTGGGAGAATCAGGAGAGGCACATTACACCAACTGCATACGAACTAAGCTTGAGAATGCTATGAACAGACAGTACCTCAAACTGGTAAAGCCAGATCTCTTCCCCGTTCCTCTTAAGGTTTATACCTTTCTAGGGAGTTTTTCCTGTCTACTATGCTTTTGCCATGTGCTGGGTAACACAGTATTCCTAAGTGCACACTGCCTGTAATCATGGCACACCTTGTCATAGTGTTGCATTGTAGCCCTGGCATCAGCATTCTTCCAAACCTGAAACATCCCAAATGACATATAAAAGCATTTCTTTATTGCTCACCAAAACATCAAAGCAACCAAGCACTATCAGTAATCATGAAGCATACAATGCTAGTCCTGACTGAGTCATTAACATTAATGTGGTCAAACATTCTTCACAGATCAGTATTCTGTAGAGAAAGCTGCTGGTTCTGGGAAATAAGTGCAAATGCAATGACTGTACAAGGTAAGGGAAGGAGTGAGTTTCTTTACAGCAGGCGAACAGTCTTTCCAGTGACAGTCAGATAGTCTTCATCTGCCAGGGCGCGCAGAGCCTCTTCAAACATGTCCTTTGTTATTGCCTGAAAGTTAACACATTAGGAGACAGAAACACTATTCAGAAGATGGATATGCTTACCATCCAATTCAAATGTACAGAAAAATACACATTTAAATCTTATTTTAGGGTAATTGTGAGGACTGTTTTGATAGTTCTCAACAGGAAAAGCAGAGCTGGGAGGTACTACTTACAGCTTCAGACTGTCCTCGGAGGTCATCAAACAGCTGCTGGTACTTCATGGCAGGGGTCTTTCCCTTGGACTGGATCATTTTCTTCAAGGCCCGGGCCACTTCCTCCTTACGCTTACGGGCCGTGGCACTCATTCCTGGGTTGAGTAAAAACAAAAAGACAAGATAATATTTGCACCATATTGCACATTATCAAAGACACTGACACATACAAATTCATAACATGGTTGGGTTCGCACATCCAACCAATCCAAAAACATATTTGAAACATTTAACATGGCAGACATCCGAAAGGAATTTGAAGAGCTGTCATAGTAAATAATTACAAATAGACTAAATCCTCCATACCGGTTGTGAGGATGGAGATGTCGACAAAGCCAGTCCTGGGGTCTGTAGCGGACTGCTTGAGGGCTTCGCGATGCAGTCTCTTGGCCTCCTCCACGTCGATGGTCTCCACCTTGTCAGAGAAGCGCACCTTGGCATGGGCCTCAGCCAGGCGGATCAGAGACTCCAGCTGCCTGGGGTAGGCAGACACCATCCCCCGCCCGCTGCCAATCTTCCTCATGTCCACGTAGGCCTGGAAGAAAGATACCCATACAATCAATACAATTTATTTATAAAACCTTTACAATGTTGAATGCTACTGCAGGATATCGACCAGGGCTTCATCTGGCTTAATATAGCCTAAGCCTGGAACCAGCACAGAACTTGTTACATTCAGGGCCTGAAACAAACCTAGCCAGCCACTTAATACTTTTTTTTACCAGTATTTGGTGCTCAGGCCCTGAAGTTACATCTACATCACAACCCCTTTCAACTTAAGAGTATTTGTTATTATTATATGCCTATATCGTACCTCAATGAGTGCCTGGCTGGCTTCTTCGTTCAGTCTGGGGTTGATGTAAGTGCGAGCGTATGCAATGTAGTCCTTCAGCACAGCCATGTCCAGGAACTCTTCCTCGATCTGCTCCTCGCTCTGGTAGTAGAGCGCCACCAGGTGGTGAGCCAGGCGACGGTCGTATGCCTCGTCTTGAGGATCCAGCATCAGGAAGATCAGATCAAATCTGTAGGGGGAAAATAGCATTTTATTTTTTTTATATATTATGTTTAATGCCTCACATACTACATTTTTTAATAGTAGGTCATATGCATGTTGTGAGTTATTTTTTTATTTTATATATTTTTTGGCAACATGGTGCATTTAGTTACAGTGGAGAAGTCATTGTTTGGGGTTCAGTGACCCTAAGTATATTATTGACAATCAATATCATTTATCAATAAGAGTGTCCAGGGTGGTTGATCTATCAGGTAATATTTACCTTGAGAGCAGTGTGTGAGGGAGCTGGATGTTCTCAATGGTCGTCTTCTTGGGGTTCCACTGAGACTCCACGGGATTGGCTGCTGCCAGGACGGAAGTGCGTGCATTGAGCTGGCAAATGATTCCCGCCTGCACAAAAATAAAGAGAGAGCTTTGTAAGAAACTACCCTGTAGTTCACTGTTACTAACAGACTATTTACAAAACAGAAAACAAAATCATAATGCTTCTCCAGTAGTGAAACTATTTAATAATTCGATGTTAGCAACACCACATTTAACATTAAAATTCAAGAAGAGCCTATAAGTTTCTGTGAAGTGCATCGTTTCTGTGAATAGTCTTGAACCTAGTGCTGAAACTTAAACATCAGTACACTTTTTTATTTAACCTTTAACAAGGAAAGTCCATCCCCTGATCTTATTGTTCTTCTTTTTTTTTTAAACCAACCTTGGCGATGGAGAGAGTCTGCTGCTCCATGACCTCATGCAGCACAGAGCGCGTGCTGTCGCTCATCTTGTCAAACTCATCAATACAACATATCCCGTTATCACTGAGCACCAGGGCCCCCGTCTGCAGCACTAGCTGCTTGGTCTCTGGGTCCTTCATCACGTAGGCTGTGAGGCCCACGGCGCTGGAGCCCTTCCCAGACGTGTACTGACCGCGGGGCACCAGGTTGAACACGTACTGCAGCAGCTGGGACTTGGAGGTGCCGGGGTCTCCACAGAGCAGGATGTTTACCTCGGCACGGAAGTTACCGCGGCCTGTCTGGCTGAAGTCTTTACGGGTGCCCCCAAACAGCTGGAGAAGAATACCCTTGGGAAAAGAAGAGAAAGTTTATAGTACTGTGCATTTTGAATAAAAGTCTAATCTAAACTCAGTCAAAAATCAAACAACTGCTGCAGCAAAATACCCTGGGAAAAGAATGAAACTTTATAGTACTGTTCATGGATGTTGAAGGAAAGCAAAATCCACTGTAATCTGAAAGACAGCAGTTCCACATCCCTGGCAACAGAGGACCCCACGTTCATTTGACGAGACAACGATCCCGTGGTGAGTTTCCCAAAAGCGTTGTAGCACAAGCATCTTAATTACATAGCAGGCAATATAGAAAATGATCTTTGTGCTACAACTTTGCTTTCACTGACCTTTTTGATGTCCTCGTGTTCATAGATGCTGGGGGCCAGGGCGGAGGAGAGACGATCGTATACATCTGGTTTGGAGGCCAGCTCCTTCAGTATCTGGACGCGCTCTTCAGTGAAAAGCTTCTGGTCGGAATCCTCATCCAGCCCGTGAAGGCGCTTCTCATCAGTCTTGCGGAAGTGGATGACATCGATGTGGGTCTTGTACACAGACTTCACGTTGCTCTGGCGAGGGTTCTCACGCATAGGAACCGCTCTGTAGATACCTGTGGGGCAGTTGAGGAGTTTCGTCACGACAATAGGACCATTTTCTTGCATCCCAACATCAAAAAGCTCTGTAGCAGGACAGCTAACACGGATGTCGGGAGTCTCAGGACCTTGAGAAATTGAACAGTGATGACCATGAAAACACACAAGACTGACGGCTATTGCTATGCAGGGATGGAACCAAAATTATTCCCCAATCGTTTAGTTCTGAACAGAACCATTATTTTTTGGGTTTCGTTACACTGTTCCAACCAGCAAAATAAAGTTCTGGGCCGATTTGAACCAAAAAAATGTAACGTTTATATTGTTCATTTCTGTTCCTTTTTACATTCAACTCGACATGAAATGACTTCACCAATGGATACGGGAGCTTGCTATGGAGCAGGCAAGCTACAGACAAATGTAGGGGGCGACATGTGAATGAAATGCTGTGGGTGAGGAGAGCACTGGGCATGAAGCGCTGGGTAACTTGTTGATATGACATACATTATTTGAATTAGGCCCACATAATTATACCTACGGAGGAGTGACTTCTATGAAGGAACGTAACTTCAGAGAGTTATCGTAATGTTGGACCAGAGCTAGCCCTGGATCATGACTCATTTTATTTCACCTGTTCTCTTTACTGCTCCAGAACAGTAAAAGGTCACTTTTATTCTCGGTTCTGTTTCTTAAAAAAAATGTTTGGTCGTTCCAACTTGTTTCTAATGTTCAACAAGTATATTATTCTTATGGCTTTATCTAGCTTTATTTGTGATATTTCCCCTTGCCTTGTTGGCTTGCTAGGTTATCAATCCTCTGACATCTGCGTTGTTGACGGTAACCATCTGAGTATGTTTTATTTTTTTTACTTGCACGCGATCGTATCCACTGCTAGGTACACAGATGACGAACTGCACACTCAACTTTTCATGACGCAGCAGAGAAATTAGTCTATAGAACCATGTCTTCTTATTCAAACTCTAGTAAGGCACAGCAGCAGTATGCATGACTACGGCTAATTGTTTTTCCTTACCACGTGACCTGACCAGAAAAACTAAGCCCACGGTTATAGGCTGTTTTTTTTTTTTAAAGGGGGGGGGGGGTCGACAAACAGCAGTTGAAACAAACAAAGCGCTATTGATTGCAAGGACTGACCACTAAAATATCACAATTATAGTTAAGCATATTTTAAGTCGAAACAGTGTTTGTTACTAACATGGGATACGGTAGTTGCACTAAGCGCATGAGGCACTTACAAGTTATATTCTACAAGAAATCACTGAATATCATTTATTTATAAGTCCAAAAATGGATGCGGCAACTTCAGATTGCTCTTTTAACTAGAGCACACTTTTTGGAAAGCACTTTATAGCCTGTTACAGAATCCCGTTGCCGTGGGCGCCACATCATTGTGTGCGCATTTGTTTATTTGCTTTCTGGAGCCGCGCTGTCTGGCTCTCACTCACCCCTTTCTCTCCCTCGCATGAGAGATTGAACATCTCCAGCTCGTGGCTTCAGCCAACTAGACAATAGACATGTATCCCACCCCTGGGCACGCTCTAGCCATGCAGTCTCTCCGAGCCCTGATTGGCTAACCAGCCTGACCCACACTCAAACAGTCTTTTCCCAGTCTGTGAGCATGGGTGAACCGGTGGATATGGGGATGCGTGAAAACATAAGTTTGTATCACTATTGTTATGCCTGTTGGACGTGTTTACCACATATGTGCTCCAAGTAGAGATGAACTTTTCTTGACATTTATGTTGCCTATTTGTATAGCTTCACAGTGTTCATTGAATGTTATTGGGTAACATGTTTATTGTTAGCATGAGCGCTAGTTGTAACTCGGGTTACTACAGTTGAAGTCAGAAGTTTACATTAAAACTAGTTTTTCAAACACTCCACAAATGTCTTGTTAACAATCTATAGTTTTGGAAAGTCGGTTAGGACATCTACTTCGTGCATGACAAGTAATTTTCCAACAATTGTTTACAGACAGATTATTTCACTTATAATTCACTACCACAATTTCCAAATGCCTGAAGGTACCACGTTCATCTGTACAAACAATAGTTGGCAAGTGCAAACACCATGGAACCACGCAGCCGTCATACCGCTCAGGAAGGAGACGTGTTTTGTCTCCTAGAGATGAGCGTTACTTTGGTGCGAAAACTGAAAATCAATCCCAGAACAGCAGCAAAGAACCTTGTGAAGATGCTGAAGAAAACAGGTACAAAAGTATCTATATCCACAGTAAAACTAGTCCTATATCGACATAACTTGAAAGGACGCTCAGCAAGGATGAAACCATTGCCTCAAAACCGCCATAAAAAAAGCCAGACTACGGTTTGCAACTGCACATGGGGACAAAGACCTTATTTTTGGAGAAATGTCCTCTGGTCTGATGAAACAAAAATAGAACTGTTTGGCCATAATGACCATCGTTATGTTTGGAGGAAAAAGGGGGAGGCTAGCAAGCCGAAGAACACCATCCCAACCGTGAAGCACAGGGGTGGCAGCATCATGTTGTGAGGGTGCTTTGCTGCAGGAGGGACTGGTGCACTTCACAAAATAGATGGCATCACGAGGCAGGAAAAGTATGTGAATATATTGAAGCAACATCTCAAGACATCAGTCAGGAAGTTAAAGCTTGGTCGCAAATGGGTCTTCCAAATGGACAATGACCCCAAGCATACTTCCAAAGTTGTGGCAAAATGGCTTAATAAGGACAACAAATTCAAGGTATTGGAGTGGCCATCAAAGCCCTGACCTCAATCCCATTAAAAATGTGTGGGCAGAACTGAAAAAGCGTGTGCGAGCAAGGAGGCCAACAAACCTGACTCAGTCACACCAGCTCTGTCAGCAGGAATGGGCCAAAATTCACCCAACTTATTGTGGGAAGCTACCCGAAACGTTTGACCCAAGTTAAACAATTTAAAGGCAATGCTAACAAATACTAATTGAGTGTATGTAAACTTATGACCCATTGGGAATGTGATGAAAGATACTATACGCTACATTTCACATTCTTAAAATAAAGTGGTGATCCTAACTGACCTAAAACAGGGAATTTTTACTAGGATTAAATGTCAGGAATTGTGTAAAAGTGAGTTTAAATGTATTTGGCTAAGGTGCAGGTAAACGTCCGACTTCAACTCTATGTAATATATGGTTATTAGATAGTCCTCTGCTCCAGTTGTATTCATCATCATTCCTTCATACATAGCTTCTCTCATTCTATTGCACTCTGCACATATCTATGCAGTGTATTTATATCCTGTATAGCATATTCATCTTCTCTCTGTACCTTTACAGGACCTTTCTCAGAGTGTTTAAATAAAGTTAATGTGTGCTAACTCTTGGGCTGCTTTATTCTAACCGGGGACGGCGTCAGTGGGTCACAAACCAGTAAAAAACGTAGAGCCGGGTTGCTCTCTTCCACATACCATATCCAACAGCTAAGCTATACATTATCGCTTCACAGCCAGTCCTTCTACGGGGTAAACAGCTCACCAGTGATGTTGATGCGGTCTCCTGGCTGTACTTTGTCGACCAGGTCGTTGTGAGCGTACACTATGGTGGTGTGAGGGGTCTGCCCAGCAGGCATGTCATCAGGAGACTCCTGCACTTTGATCTGAAAAGGGGAGATGGAGGGGGAAAAAAAGGAATCCGAGTGAAAACAGGAGCTCTGCTTCTTCAGAGCTGTGTCTGGGAATACACTAGAATTGGATTTGTGTTCTAACCCAGGAAGACAAGCTTTTATGGACTAACGGGTATCGGAACTAAACCACTATCCTCAGTTTTCTGTTCAGCAGCATCCAAACAAATATAATCTTCTATTTAAAGTAAGCAGACTGTCTTAAAGTATAACAGATCTTGACCAACTTTTAAAAAATGCTTTCACCCCATATCTCACCATCTGTTTGTCGGAGAAGGCTGAGCGGTTGTGGATGAGGGCCAGACTGTGGATGGTGTTGCAGTTGCGGCACACGGCAGGCTCTGCGATGCGGCCGCGGTCCACCTCCACGCGGGTAGAAAAAGCACAAACCTGGCACTGGAAGAAGGCCTCCTGCATCTCTGGGATCAGCTGGGAGGTCCTGATCACCATGCCGCTGATGGTGATCATTTGGTCAATGTCTGGAAGGAGAGGGACAGAGGAAGTTTGTATTAAGTACTGAGCACTATAGCACCAGATATGGCTTCAAATTGTGCTTGTTTCAAACATTTTAGATATGGTTGACTGAGCTTGCCCGGGACAAATGGAATCAATGTCAGCCCCAAAAGTACAAATCATCTGGCACTCTAGGCCGCAGGCTCATTCAAACGCTCAATTTGGAAAGAAAATCAATGTTAAATTGAGTATAATTCACTCTTCATATGGTTTATAGTGCAATAGATGTTCATGTGTTGTTCAGGGAAGCTAGACATCCATCAGATGCTCCCAGGTGATATTTATTTTTAACAACATTTCGACCCGTAGGTCTTCATCAGACAACCTGATGAAGACCCTACGGATGGAAACGTTGTAAATAGCTAACACCTGGGAGCATGAGCAGCAGTGTGTGGCATTTTCCTTTCTGTTGTCCATTATACCGTCTTTCACATAGCGCACGAATACAGCAAGCTGGCTTAGATTGGAAACGTCTGTAGTCTCATCGAGTTGAAGGCTGAATTTTGCCGGGCTTGAAATCAGATCTGCAACTACTTGAGCCAAGATGTCTTTGCTCATGTCCTCTATTCTGTCGATTGATGGTGTCATTTGAAAGAGGAATTTGGGATAACTTAACTTCAGCCTCTTTTCCCAGCATGATATTCACCATCTTCAACACAGCTGGTTGTATGAGTGTTTCACCAATGGTGTGTGGTTTGCCCTGCTTTGCGATCAGGTAAGCAACTTCGTACGATGCTGTGAGGATCGGTTTGTTGATGGGTACAAATCCAAGAACAGGCAGAGTAGCCTTTTCATCAAATCTGGCTCTCTTCACCTTGAATTCAGCGAGAGTTGTGATCTTGTATTTTGCATCTCCATGCAGCTTAAGGAAGTGTTCTCTTAGTTTTGCCGGTGCTAGACTAGAATTGCTCAACTTGGCATTGCAAATCATGCAGTTAGGACGCTGACTCCCATCACGTTCCGTTATACATGCAAATCCATATTGTACATATTCGTCCGACCACTTTCTTTTTTTGCTCAACATAGTAAGTATGAACGGATTAAAATATTAAGAAAGAAATCACAAGTCGACTACTGAGCGCACCAAATTCCCTGCAGCACAGATAGGCCAAGCGATGTAGCGTGATCACCTGCAGCCAATGATGGCCAAGCGGGGTGTGTCATCACGAATCATATGAGTCGGATGTGTGTCTTGACCTCCGCCGAACCCCTGAGACTGACTCACCAAACCCCTGGGGTTCGATCGAACCCAGGTTAAGAACCACTGATATAGATAAATGGTATGGTGTAGAATGCAAACCCATACATCTCAACACAGCCAGCATGCTTCCTCCAATCAGTCTACATTAGAGGGAGCATCAAGGAGCTTGCTGGCTCCAGCACCACTGCACCAAGCCCTGTCCCTTCTGCTCCTGCCACAAGTGTTCATCTGCTCAAATATATTTGTGCAGGCATGGATGTGCCTAAGGGCACAGCATGGAGGCGTTGCTGTGTTGTTTGCCAGATGAAGTCTCCCATCATATGCACCACATGCTCAGTGACCCTCTGCTTTACATCAGAAAGAGACTGCTATGGCATCTGGCATCAGCAGCAGAATATTGTCTAGAGTTTTGGTAAAGTTGGTGGGGTTATATGGCAAAGTGGGTGGGGGATAGCGTAAGTATGTTATATCTGGAGTACTTTTCTTGTCTTATCCGGTATCTTGTGTGAATTTAAGTCTGCTCTCTCTTTCTCTCGGAGGACCTGAGCCCTTGGACCATGCTCCAGGACTACCTGCCATGATGACTCCTTGCTGTCCCCAGTCCACCCGGCCTTGCTGCGGTTCCAGTTTCAACTGTTCTGCCTGCGGCTATGGAACCCTAAACTGTTCATTTTTACTCTTGGGGTGCTGTCCTGTTGCACCCTCTACAACCACTGTGATCTCCACCCGGCACAGCCAGAAGAGGACTGGCCACCCCTCATAGCCTGGTTCCTCTATAGGTTTCTTCCTAGGTTTTTGCCTTTCTAGGGAGTTTTTCCTAGCCACCGTACTTCTACACCTGCAATGCTTGCTGTTTGGGGTTTTAGGCTGGGGCTCTATAAATAGATTTGATTTGATAGAGGACTGGGGTCTTCTAAATATTGAAAGTGTGTAAATAGTTACCCATGTTATTTTGTAAATGTATATACACATATTTATTCATATATTTTTTTTAATCAATGTTATTATTTTTTTCTTTCATTTATTATTCTAATTTTTTGGGGGGGGTGTGAGTTAGAATGGTATTTTGTATATAGTTATTTGTTTCAAAATGTATACCTTCACCAATTTGGCCACTTGGGTACATTTGGGCTACTTGTGTGGGACACCTGGGTGACTTCATGATAAATGCCATGTAGCACACTCATTCTGGAAGTTATCATTCTGAAACTTTGCACAAGTACTGTTGCCCTCTTATATTTTTCACTGGAATTGTCCCCATCATCCTATCTGAATGTTTGTTTTATCTTGTTCATTTTAAAGATGATACAAAAATAAAAATAAAAAACGTATGGTTTGTTCCATTGTTTTATCTAAACCAGATCTATTGTGTTATATTCTCCTATATTCAATTCACATTTACACAAACTTCAGAGTGTTTTCTTTCAAATGGTACCAAGAATATGCATATCCTTGGTTCTGTGCCTGAGCTACAGGCTGTTAGATTTGGGTATGTCTTCAGGCGGAAATTGCACAAAGTAGGGGGGGAGCTCTAAGAGGTTAAACGTGTTTATGTTAATTAACGGTGAACAACATTGAGACCAGCAGTTATTTGCATGACAGTTACCGGCTGACAAAATGTAATTACCGCCACAGTCCTATTACCTTCAGGGTTCAGGCTCCTCATGTTCCTGGTCTTCAGGGCGTTGTATGGCCGCACCTGGATCTGGTGCTCCAAGATGGAGTCTGGGAAACGCTCAAAGAACAGCTCATTGACAGCCATGTCAAACGTGGGGATGACTTCCTGTGAAAGAGATATAGGAAAAACAACATTGTGAATCACCATTCTTATTGGTATGCCACACGTAATTAAACATATTGTAATCTCTATGCCCATGGTAATAAATGGTAGAAAAATACTTAGCAGACAAATATTACACCAACCCACCTTTGCTAGCGGTTACAATTTGATTTAACGCTGTCATACGGGAAACATTTTAAGTTAGCATTCATAGCCCATCATCTCCCATTAATATTAAAGAGGTCCTAAAGCTAGAAATCAAATATCTAAATGACCCTTGGTAATTCCATATGCTAGCTTAGTAGAACTTACACACACACACACACACACACACACCACTTAGACTCGAGAGGGTTCATATGTGAGACCGTCTGGTGTGTGCGTGTTTACCTGGGGGTAGGAGATGAGCTGCCTGTACAGGTCTGCGTCAAAGGACTGCACATGGCTGCAGTTGACGTTCAGCACAGGCTCACCAACCACACTGATCTAGAGGGACAACACAAATAGAAACTTATCACTGCAAAATAATAAGTGCAATACTAGTCTCAAGACAAGATGTTAATGGCTGATCACTGTTATTGGTGTCACATGGTGCTAGGGGGAGGGGGACCCTACCTCCTCCAGCTTCTGCATGTAGAGAGGCTCATTCAGGTCCAAACCAGCATTCTCATCCTCGTTGGAAGCCGGGTCAATGAACCTCTGCAGGAATCTCTGTGGGGAAAATGAACAATAATAGCATTCAGATAAAATGATCTAACAGATTGAACTCACATTTTTTCTTATCAATTAGATTTGTATTATTTATTTTTCGACACCAATGAAAGCAAAGCCCTAAAGCCCTCATTTCCATACCTGGAACTTCTCCTTGCACGTTCCCACGTTGACATCAGTGCCCCAGATAACAAGCTTCTGACCCAGTGCCTGCTCACTGGCTACTGCACCATCTGCACTTGGCTGGTGGAGGACAAAAATGGCATTAGCTGTTATAGATTTCCTAACAATGTCATTCTATATAGCATAAGCCGTTAGCAAATCTCTAACGCCAACTTTCTAAAATAAATAGCATTAGCTGTTACAGATTTGCTAACAATATCAATCTATATAGCATTAGTGGTTATACATTTCTTGATTATCATTCTCCATATAGGAGTTTCTCTACTCACCGGCTCAGGGTGAAGGTCCACCTGGGGGGCCTTCCTGATGGAGCCCAGGTCAGGGCGCTGTCTGGCTGGGGTGCCACCCACACCACTACGGGGGGTGCCCTCCACCCTGGAGCTCGGAGTCCCGTACATCAGAGGGGAGCTCATGTCCACCTCACTTGGGAGAACTGAGGAGAAGACATTCCGAGTGACATCACAGGGTCAAAATCTCACTTCTTTTAGGTACAGTTCCAGTTTATTTTTTGCAGTTGTGCTGCACAAATGATCTGGGCCCATCTCCACAAAGCATCTCAGAGTAGGAGTGCTGATCTTGGATCTGTCCATATAAATCAAATCAAACTTTAGTTGTCACATGCGCCCAATACAACAAGTGTAGATCTTACCGTGAAATGCTTACTTACAAGCCCTTAACCAAGAGTGCAGTTCAAGAAGAGTTAAGAAAATATTTACCAAATAAACTAGAAAGTAAAAATAGAAATAAAAAGTAACACAATAACAAGGTTATATACAGGGGGTACCGGTACCAAGTCAGTGTGCGGGCAGGGGTACAGGTTAGTTGAGGTAATTGTACATGTAGGTAAGGGTGAAGTGACTATGCATGTGGGTCAATGTAAATAGTCCGGTGGCCATTTGATTAATTGTTCAGCAGTCTTATGGCTTGGGGGTAGAAGCTGTTAAGGAGCCTTTTGGTCCTAGACTTGGCGCGCAGGTAACACTTGCTGTGCGGTAGCAGAGAAAACAGTCTATGACCTGGGTGACTGGAGTCGCTGACAATTTTATGGGCTTTCCTCTGACACCTCCTATTATATAAGTCCTGGATGGCACGAAACTTGTCCCCAGTGATGTACTGGGCCGTACGCACTACCCTGTGTAGCGTCTTATGGTCAGATGCCGAGCTCCTTTCCCCATCTCCTGAGGGGGAAAAGGTTTTGTCGTGCCCTCTTCACGACTGTCTTGGTGTTTGGACTATGATAGTCTGTTGGCGATGTGGACACCAAGGAACTTGAAACTCTCTACCAACTCCACTACAGCCCCGTTGATGTTAATGGGGGCCTGTTCGGCCCGCCTTTTCCTGTAGTCCACGATCAGCTCCTTTGTCTTGATCACATTGAGGGAGTTGTTGTCCTGACACCACACTGCCAGTTCTCTGACCTCCCTATAGGCTGTCTCATCGTTGTCGGTTATCAGGCCTACCACTGTTGTGTCGTCAGCAAACTTAATGATGGTGTTGGAGTCGTGCCTGGCCATGCAGTCATGAGTGAACAGGGAGTACAGCTGGGGACTAAGTACACACCCCTGAGGGGCCAGTGTTGAGGATCAGCATGGCAGACATATTATTGCCTACCCTTACCATCTGGGGGCAGCCCGTCAGGAAGTTCAGGATCCAGTTGCAGAGGGAGGTGTTTAGTCCCAGGATCTTTAGCTTAGTGATGAGATTGGAAGGCACTATGGTGTTGACAGCTGAGCTGTCGTTAATGAATATCATTCTCACATAGGTTTTTCCTTTTGTCTAGGTGGGAAAGGGAAGTGTAGAGTGAAAAAGAGATTGCATCATCTGTGGATCTGTTAGGGTGGTATGTGAATTGGAGTGGCAATTGACAACAACAAAAAATATATTTTATTATCAAGTGCAGTCACAAAAAACATCAAACTGGCTCTTATGTGGACCGCCACAGGAAAAGAAGACCCAGAGTTGCCTCTGCTGCAGAGGATAAGTTCATTAAGAGTTACCAGCCTCAGAAATGGGCAATTAACTGCACCTCAGATTGCAGCCCAAATAAATACTTCAGAGTTCAAGTAACAGACACATCTGATCATCAACTGTTCAGGGGAGACTGTGGGAAATCAGGCCTTCATGGTCGAATTGCTGCATAGAAACCACTACTAAAGGACACCAATAAGAAGAGACTTGCTTGGGCCAAGAAACACAAGCAAAGGACATTATACCGGTGGAAATCTGTCCTTTGGTCTGATGAGTCCAAATTTGAGATTTTTGGTCCCAACCGCCATGTCTTTGTGAGATGCAGAGTAGGTGAACGGATGATCTCTGCATGTGTGGTTCCCACCGTGAAGCATGGAGGTGGTGTGATGGTGTTTTGCTGGGGACACCGTCTGTGATTTATTTAGAATTCAAGACACACTTAACCAGCATGGCTACCACAGCATTCTGCAGAGATATGCCACCCCATCTGGTGTGCGCTTAGTGGGACTGTCATTGGTTTTCCAGCAGGACAATGACCCAAAACAAACCTCCAGGCTGTGTAAGGGCTATTTGACCAAGAAGGAGAGCGATGGAGTGCTGCATCAGATGATCTGGCCTCCACAATCACTCGACCTCAACCCAATTGAGATGGTTTGGGATGAGTTGGACAGCAGAGTGAAGGAAAGGACCCAACAAGTGCTCAGCATATGTGGGAACTCCTTCAAGACTGTTGGAAAATCATTCCTCATGAAGCTGGTTGAGAGAATGCCAAGAGTGTGCAAAGCTGTCAAAGCAAAGGGTGGCTACTTTTAAGAATATAAAATCTATTTTGATTTGTTTAACTTTTTGGTTACTACATGATTCCATGTGTGTATTTCATAGTGTTGATGTCTTCACTACTATTCTACAGTGTATAAAATAGTAAAATAAAGAAAAACCCTAGAATGAGTATGTGTCCAAACTTTTGACTGGTACTGTATATTTATGCGACTACAAAGAAAAAAGACTAACTTAAACAGCATCATTCTGTGTGTTAATGCTGGAGGCAGTTAGTTACCTGAGCGGCGCGGGCTGGAGAACAGAGAGGTGTCATGGACAGCAGGGCTGGCAATGTCTGTGCCTGGAGACGTGGGCATGGCCGGCAGATCCCCGTTGGAGGAGTCCTGACCTCTCCGCCGCTGGGAAGGAGGGGAGACCAGGCCATCACTGCCAGCTACAGAGACAGAAAAATACATTGTTGGTTAGGTTAGACTGCTTCCTTTCATGTGATTTATATGTCCTTGGGTGTCATATTAAATTAAAAACAGAATATCTCTGTACAAACTGTAAATATAGTTTATGGTACTCAGAACCTTTTGCTGTCGACTTAGGAGTGGCTGGAATGTCATCCCTGTTGCGCTTGCGTCTACCGGGAGTTGATGTTGGTGAAGACATTCTGAATGATCACAGGTCCTAGAAAAGAAATCTGGTTGACTATACGGTAAAAAAAAAAAAGTTAAATAACGTTAAATGTATGCGTCTTTGACTCGTAAAATAACATAATACAACCAGTAAGTAACACATAGCGGAGTTGAGCTTGAATTAGCTAATAACAAAGCCAGTAGTTAGTTATGTCATTAGCTAACGAGTTAATTGTTGGTAGCTACTTGCATTCTTTTCGACGTGTAATGAAACAATGCATCCTAGCCAGTAGGCTAGCTGGGAAGTCAACTAAACATCCGAAAGAGCTTGTAAACTAAAAATAAAATATTGATTGTAAATCCTTAACTAGGTACATTCTCTAATAATATATTCCTAATAATTTTTTATCAAATACTTTGATGGCTGGCATGTTCATTGTAAAACAGTAGCTAGCTAGTGCTAGTTAACAATAGAGAGAAAGCTACTATGTTAGTATCTTTGCATGAAAGGCACCAACTACTACTTGCCGAGGAAACCCAGTCTGATTTTATTTAAAAAATCTGGTGAACACTCCCAAACACATAAATTAGGTCATCTGAATTTGCTCTAACATAAAACATTTAATAAACAACGACCTAGTTCATTTAGCTTTTGAAAACCTTAGAAATAGCTAGCTACAGTATCTTAAAATTACTTTTCTTACCTACTACGTAGTGATACCGCAATGAATTTGGCGCGAAATGGTGGGTGTGACGTTTTAGTCCCGGGAAACGTTGCACCAATAGCGAAGCTAAATACTTGTGCGCTAACCATTAGCATTTGCACATCAAGGGGGTCCCGGAGTGTCTTACAATCAGTACCGTTAACATTTTAAATTGAATAAATTAATACTTTAATACATTAATAATTTTTGTAAGTATTTCATTATTAGTTCAGGAGTTTGCATTGTAATAATTGTGTTCACCTAAAGGTCTGGGTAATCCCCCCATCAATCTGACATCGTTTCACCCGAAATGTTCCCACTCAGGGGCTAGTGTAAACCTTTACCACAAGGTGGCGCATGTGCCATGAGAAACGTGTCAACATTTTTCGACGATCACTCGAAAAATACAGAATGCATTTCTTTAGATGTTCATAGAATTTATGGGAATGGCATGAAACAAATTCCGGGAACACATCAAACATGCAGAATTTCTCTTACCATAAGTAATTACTCTGCATTCTTCTATATAGTAACAATGCCTTTATATCAAATTAATAACCATGATAACCTACTTTCCAGGGCCATTAATGACATTTAATTTATTGTATAGACAATGGCATGTACTGTACACAAAAATCGGTGAATATAAAATATTGTTCATTATGTAACATTTCCACTGCCCACAATGTCATATGACCAGAGACGTGCACTTGACAGTTTACATCAATGGTTCCCAACCAAGGGTACTTGGCCTACCCACAGTGGGTACTTGAGAAGACTCATGAGACCATAGGCCTACTGGTAAAAACTACATGAGGGGGTACTTTAGGGGTACCAACGGTTGGGAACCACTGATTTACATGATGATGCCTATAAAAGCGCTGGCTCCACATACGCAGCATGAAATTGTGCGCTTGTCAGTTAGGGAATTCGATTCATCTGGCCCGGGCGCCTTTTGCCCTGGGTGAAAGTTGATTGCATTCGTTTTGAAACCGGGCTTCCTCCCGGGCGTGAGCCAGGTTCGCCGTTTAAAGCCCACGGCGTAGTCGCCTCAAAACTAAAGTTAAGTAATTAAGCATGTGACATAATGAGTAGGATTCTATGTTTTCACATGCAAGTGATCACTTTGAGAAAAACACTTATTTAACTGCCTTACCAATGAAACTAGATTGAATTTTCAAACATCTATTTATAGAAAAGTGATGTGTTTCTGGACAATGCACCATGTTGCATCGTTGACATGGCATAGCGGCGCAGATTACTGTTCGATTTGAGAGGGCGCAGCTACCTCATCTCTTTTGCCCGTTGACCTCACGGGTCATAGACCGGTGCCCCGCGGATCAGCATAATCGAATCCCCCCAATGCACTCGTAGTATAGAAAGAGGGTGGCATGTGCGCACACCCTTCTCTCCTCAAATGGGAGCTAGGGAGACCACGTGATTCAAACTAGACTCTACTGGCTTGTCAAAGGGGGAGGTAAAACTTTGACGTAAGCAGAGGAAAGATACAAAATACACTCCGCGAAATACAGAGACTTCAGAGAAGTTACAGACCTTAATATACCGCCACTATTTTAGAATAAACCTAAACACCACTTAAAAGAAGCAACGTTGGGGAAAGGGAAGAGGACGCTCCAGTAATACAGAGTGAGCGTGATACATTGTATCAAGCTTGTTCCAACTACTTGGCTACTAAGTAACGAAATCTATTGACGTCCGATCCCACGAGGGCAGAAAGCAGAGTTCATGTGTGATATATACAGCCTGGATTCTCAGTGCGTGTCTCCACAATGCAACATGAGTTGGGCGATGGAGCCTACAAACTTCTACGACAATAAGCTGAGCAGCGGTCTCCAGGGGGTCTGCAAACCCGGGAGAAGTGATCATGGCACGGGCGAGGACACAACCATGGCCGAGCTGAACACAGCCCCTGCAATGTACGACGACGAGAGTGCTATCGACTTCAGCTCCTACATAGAGTCGATGACAGCAGTACCACACCTGGAACTCTGCAACGATGAACTTTTCCTTGACTTATTCAACACTGTGAAGCAAGAGAAGACAGACTTCTACATGCCAAGCTCGACTACGTCGTCCAGCAATATGCAGCAGCTGTCAAACTGTTCAACCAACGCATACCCAGTTGGAAGCCAAAAAGAGTTCGAGAGGAAGCTCAAGGGTGGATTTGACAACAAGGGGGTCTTCAGTGCACCGATTAAACAGGAATCGGACTGGAGCGACAATGACATGTCCTCGTCGTTACCTTCCCAGATCAAAAACTGCGCGCAGACCTCCGTGAGCCTTCCCATGGGACAACCAACTCCACCATCAACCCCAGAGCCCCTCTCAAGCCAATCAGCCCACTCCTCTCCTCGGAAGGTCGGCAAGGAGAAAGGGAAAAAGAATTTTGACAGGTACAGCCAAGAGTACCGCCAGAGACGTGAGAGGAATAACGTTGCAGTGAGGAAAAGTAGGGACAAAGCAAAGCAACGCAACGTGGAAATGCAGCAAAAAATGCTTGAACTGGGTTCAGAGAATGACAGATTACACAAAACTATCGATCAACTAACCAGTGAGCTCACTGGCCTGAGAGATTTCTTCAAGCAGCTTCCCAATCACAGCTCCTCGTTTTTGGGGACCACGGGTGGGGCCAGGCGGTGACCAATTAATCTTACTTTCTAATTAACTGAACTTTTGAAATACATACCTCAACACAGACTTACCATCTGTAACAGATGCATTATAAACAAGCTTACATTTATGGCACTGGAAATGTACTGGAAACGTAGGCTTCCTCCCATATTGTTGCCATAATCTTTTGGGGGGATTTTTTTTTTCTATATTAAATTATTTTACTACTTCATTTAGTTGTTGTTATACCAGATATGGTACATGTTTTATAATTCCAAACTTTGTAAGAGCAAGAGCATGTTTGAATTTTATATAGTTTATATAAAAAAAACATTAAATATTTGTCTATTATGGAATCTCTAATAAAAGTGCTGAAAAGTCATACAAATCAACATCGTCTATGAGTGTGTTTGGGATGAACATATTAGTACATATGTGATTATAAATTACTTGGCATGGTTAAAGTATGTTTTATATGGATTTGCTGGTGCCAAGAATCTACCTCAGTTGGAGTTGGGCCACCTCTCTAGAATAACATTTTCACAGCTAGTGGAAGAAAGTACAGAAAAAGGTAAACAAATACACCAACTTATAATACAAGGTTTATTGACACAGTATAAGCACCATTCATCTTCAGAGAAAGATTAGGGGGGAGATATTCAAGGGAACACTTTGAAAGAAATGTGCGGCTATATACAGCAAACAGGCATATTTTACAGTCACCATTTGGACCCACGTGACAAAGTCTGACATATGTTACTCCTCTCTGGTCCTTCAGTTCTAACCTTGGGCTGTCATCTCCAGGGTCCTAACATATCAGTAACACACAAACAGATCTATTTTTTCCAGCCAACTATTCATGCGCTGTACAGAGAGACTGGGCCTGGCTGGGCTGAGGAGACCTCCTAGTCCTACAGATTGATTTCACGGGATCCCACTCCACACTTTGACAGCCTCAGAGGCAGATCTCTTCCAGGCCGATCGACAGGGCAGGTTTCCTGGTGACCACGCGGACGTAAGCGCTGAGGGGGCCCACCTCCTTCCCCAGCACATTTTCCACCTCGTAACCTGGGAACTGCAGCACATGAACAATCAATCTAACTATGGATAGGCATAGGCTAGTCTAAGAGTAAGACTTACAGTTTAAGTCGGAAGTTTACATACACCTTAGCCAAATACATTTAAACTCAGTTTTTCACAATTCCTGACATTGAATCCTAGTAAAAATTCCCTGTCTTAGGTCAGTTAGGATCACCACTTTATTTTAAGAATGCGAAATGTCAGAATAATAATAGAGAGAATGATTTATTTCAGCTTTTATTTCTTTCATCACATTCCCAGTGGGTCAGAAGTTTACATACACTCAATTAGTATTTGGTAGCATTACCTTAAATTGTTTAACTTGGGTAAAAAGTTTTGGGGAGCCTTCCACAAGCTTCCCACAATAAGTTTGGTGAATTTTGGTCCATTCCTCCTGACAGAGGTGGTGTAACTGAGACAGGTTTTTAGGCCTCCTTGCTCGCACACGCCTTTTCAGTTCTGCCCACACATTTTCTATGGGATTGAGGTCAGGGCTTTGAGATGACAACTCCAATACCTTGGCTTTGTTGTCCTTAAGCCATTTTGCCACAACTTTGTAAGTATGCTTGGGGTCATTGTCCATTTGCGACCAAGACTGATGTCTTGAGATGTTGCTTCAATATATCCACATCATTTTCCTACCTCATGATGCCTTCTATTTTGTGAAGTGCACCAGTCCCTCCTGCAGCAAAGCACCCCAACAACATGATGCTTCCACCCCTGTGCTTCACGGTTGGGATGGTGTTCTTCGGCTTGCAAGCCTCCCCCTTTTTCCTCCAAACATGTAACGATGGTCATTATGGCCAAACAGTTATATTTTTGTTTCATCAGACCAGAGGACATTTCTCCAAAAAGTATGATCTTTGTCCACATGTGCAGTTGCAAACCGTAGTCTGGTTTTTTTTATGGCGGTTTTGAGGCAGTGGCTTCTTCCTTGCTGAGCAGCCTTTCAGGTTATGTCGATATAGGACTTGTTTAACTGTGGATATAGATACTTTTGTACCCGTTTCCTTCAGTATCTTCACAATGACCTTTGCTGTTGTTCTGGGATTGATTTTCACTTTTCGCACCAAAGTACATTAATCTCTAGGAGACAGAACGCGTCTCCTTCCTGAGCGGTATGACAGCTGCGTGGTCCCATGGTGTTGTCCCATTGATTCAAATTATGTCAATTAGCCTATCAGAAGCTTCTAAAGCCATGACATAATTTTCTGGAATTTTCCAAGCTGTATAAAGGCACAGTACACTTTGTGTATGTACTTCTGACCCACTGGAATTGTGATACAGTGAATTATAAGTGAAATAATCTGTCTGTAAACAATTGTTGGAAAAATGACTTGTGTCATGCACAAAGTAATGTCCTAACTGACTTGCCAAAACTATAGTTTGTTAACAAGAAATGTGTGCAGTGGTTGAAAAACGAGTTTTAATGACTCCAACCTAAGTGTATGTAAACTTCCGACTAACTGTCCACAATAATCACATTGTGTGCATGTAACCGTACTCATTATTTGATTACTTCATGGACCAAAAAAAAGTATTTATTTTAAAAACTGAGCATTTTCTGAATTCAAACGCACCACCAGCAACTGGACGCAGAACATTTAGAAGATACAGTATGTTTTGCCGAAAATAATACAAAGATAGTATCGTTAAGGTTGGTTGAAAATTCTCTGTGCTACACCAAAGTGTACCTAACCTGAAACTCCCAGTAATGGATACCAAAACTGTTTGGTTCAAATCACATTATTTGGTGTATCAATCAGTGCCTTCAGAAAGTATTCCCACTTCTTGACTTTTTCCACATTTTGTTGTGTTACATCCTGAATTAAAAATGTATTCATTTAGTTTTGTCACTGGCCTACACACAATATCCCATAATGTCAAATTGGAATGTTTTTGGAAATGTTTAAATTAATTCAAAAGTATCCTTTTGTTATGACAAGCCAAACTATAAGTTCAGAAGTGAAACTGTGCTTAACGAGTCACATAATACGTTGCGAGGACTCTGTGTGCAATAATAGTGTTTAACATTTTATTCCCTCTTCCGACTGTCCATCAACTCTGAACCCTACGTCACAAACAACAACACATCGTAACGCAGCAGGAGATGGTTTCGTTGCTGTAGCACATTCATAGATTGATTTATAGCCAGTAATCTAAAGTAATTCATAGATTTTAAACAAACACCATTTTCTGTTTGTCGTAGTCATACCGTACTCATTGTTACATCCAGGCTGTATCACATCCGGCCGTGATTGGGAGTCCCATAGGGCGGTGCACAATTGGCCCAGCGTCGTCCGGGTTAGGCCGTCATTGTAAATAAGAATTTGTTCTTAACTGACTTGCCTAGTTAAATAAAGGTCCAGTATTTTTTTAGAATAAAATGGACAGAGAATATTAATATGAGATGAAAGGTGAGTTCCTAACGAGTTCAGGAAGCCAAGCTAGAGCTCGGTGAGATGTGTCATGCACAAAGTAGATGTCCTAACCGACTGGCCAAAACTATAGTTTGTTAACAAGACATTTGTGGAGTGTTTGAAAAACTAATTTTAATGACTCCAACCTAAGTGTATGTAAACTTCCGACTTCAACTGTAGTAACCCGAGTCACAACTAGCACTCATGCTAACAATAAACATGTTACCTAATAACATTCAATAAACACTGTGAAGCTATACAAATAGGCAACATAAATGTCAAGAAGAGCGTAACCTATGTGTATGTAAACATCGAACTGTAAAAACACAAGTTAGACATGCTCAATGAGAACAAAAGTTGGAGCTAAGCTAAGCGTCAAAAGTTAGTTACACTCTATAATATAATTTACAATGACAATATATTGTTATTAGATTGGGGGGGGGGGCATCCAGTGCAAAAACTCAATAGAAAATATTTGTATTGGGTATGTGGAGCTGATCCACCTCAATTAACCTGGATTGTTGGTTTGCCCTGGTTCTCAATAATGGATGTAAGCCAGGTTTTCAACAATATCCATTCTAGAATGCTGGATGATACAGTGCATTCAGAAAGTATTCAGGTCCCTAGACTTTTTCCATATTTTGTTACGTTACAGCCTTTTCCTAACATAGATTAAATCGTTTTCCCCCCTCATCAATCAACACACAATACCCCATAATGACAAACAAAAATAAGGTTGACATTTTTGCTCATTTATTTAAAAAAAAAATAATTAAAAAAGTATAACGTTTACATAAGTGTTCTGACCCTTTACTGAGTACTTTCTTAAGGCACCTTTGGCAGAGATCACAGCCTTGAGTCTTCTTGGGTATGACACTACAAGCTTGACACACCAGTATTTGGGGAGTTTCTCCCATTCTTCTCTGCAGATCCTTTCAAGCTCTGTCAGGCTGGATGGGGAGCGCCGTTACACAGCTATTTTCAGGTCTCTTCAGAGATGTTCGATAGGGTTCATGTTCGGGCTCTGGCTGGGCCACTCAAGGACATTCAGAAACTTGTCCCAAAGCCAGTCCTGTGTTTTCTTGACTGTGTGCCAAGGGTCGTTGTCTTGTTGGAAGGCAAACCTTCACCCCAGTCTGAGGTCCTGAGTGCTCTGGAGCAGGTTTTCATCAAGGTTCTCTCTGTACTTTGCTCTGTTCATCTTTCCCTCAATCCAGACTAGTCTTCCAGTCCCTGCCACTGAAAAATATCGCCACAGCATGATGCTGCCACCACCATGCTTCACCGTAGGGATGGCGCCAGGTTTCCTCCAGACGTGACGTTTGGCATTCAGGCCAAAGAGCTAAATCTTGGTTTCATCAGACCAGAGAATCTTGTTTCGCATGGTTAGATGCCCTTTGGCAAGCTCCAAGCAGGCTGTCATGTGCCTTTTACTGAGGAGTGGCTTCCGTCTGGCAGCTCTACCATAAAGGCTTGATTGGTGGAGTGCTGCAGAGATGGTTTTCCTTCTGGAAGGTACTACCATCTCCACAAAGGAACTCTGGAGCTCTGTCAGAGTGAACATCAGGTTATTGATCAACTCCCCGATTGCTCAGTTTGTTCAGGCAGCCAGCTCTAGGAAGAGACTTGGTGGTTCCGAACGTTTTCCATTTAAGAATGATGGAGGCCACTGTGTTCTTGGGACCTTCAATGCTGCACAAATGTTTTGGTACCCTTCCCCAGATCTATGCCTTGACACAATCCTGTCTCAGAGTTCTATGGACAATTCCTTCGACCTCATGGCTTGGTTTTTGCTCTGACATGCACTGTCAACTATGGGACCTTATGTAAACAAGTGTATGCCTTTCCAAATCATGACCAATCAATTTAATTTAACACAGGTGTACTCCAATCAAGTTGTAGAAACATCAAGTATGATCAATGGAAACAGGATGTACCTAAGCTCAATTTCAAGTCATATAGCTAAGGGTCTGAATACTTACAGTACCAGTCAAAAGTATAGACACACCTACTCATTTAGTTTATTTATTTTTACTATTTTCAACATAGTAGAATAGTAGTGAAGACATCACAATTATGAAGTAACACATATGGAATCATGTAGTAACCAAAAAAGTGTTAAACAAATCAAAATATATTTTATATTTGAGATTCTTCAAAGTTGCCACCCTTTGCCTTGGTGACAGCTTTGTGCACAGTCTTGGCATTCTCTCAATCAGCTTAACAAAGTTAATTAAGTTAATTTGTGCAATTTCTTTCATTCTTAATGTGTGAGCCAATCAGTTGTGTTGTGACAAGGTAGGGGTGATATTTGGACTCATCAGACCAAAATACAGATTTCCACTGGTCTAATGTCCATTGCTCGTGTTTCTTGGCCCAAGCAAGTCTCGTCTTCTTATTGGTTTCCTTAGTAGTGGTTTCTTTGCAGCAATTTGGCCATGAAGGCCTGATTCACACAGTCTCCTCTGAACAGTTGATGTTGAGATGTGTCTGTTACTTGAACTCTGTGAAGTATTTATTTGGGGTGAAGTCTGAGGTGCAGTTAACTCTAATGAACTTATCCTCTGCAGCAGAGGTAACTCTAGGTCTTCCTTTCCTGTGGCAGTCCTCATGAGAGCCAGTTTCATCATAGCTCGATGGTTTTTGCGACTGTACTTGAAGAAACTTTCAAAGTTCTTGAAAGGTTCCGGATTTACTGACCTTCATGTCTTAAAGTAATGGATTGTCGTTTCTCTTTGCTTATTTGAGCGGTTCTTGCCATAATATGGCCTTGGTCCTTTACCATATAGGGCTATCTTCTGTATACCAACCCTACCTTGTCACAACACAACTGATTGGCTCACGCAATAAGAAGGAAATAAATTGCACAAATTAACTTTTAACCAGGCACACCTGTTAATTGAAATGCATTCCAGATGACTACCTCATGAAGCTGGTTGAGAGAATGGCGAGAGTGCGCAAAGCTGTCATCAAGGCAAAGTGTGGCTATTTTGAAGAATCTCAAATATGACATATATTTGGATTTGTTTAACACTTATTTGGTTACTACATGATTCCATATGTGTTAGTTTTGATGTCTCACTATTATTCTACAACGTAGAAAATGTTAAAAAATAAAGAAAAACCCTTGAGTAGGTGTGTCCAAACTTTGGGCTGGTACTGTATGCAAATAAGGTATTTCTGTTTATAATTTTTAATACATTTGCAAACATTTCTAAAAACCTGTTTTCACATTGTCATTATGGGGTATTTTGTGTAGATTGATGAGGATTTTTATTTATCGAATCAGTTTTAGAATGAGGCTGTAACAATACAAAATATGGAAAAAGGGAAGGGGTCTGAATACTTTACGAATGCACTGTATATGGTGGTCAGAGCCATATATTTAGATGTCTCAGCCTTATATTTAGATATTTGGCTTTTATGGTGGTGTGTGGTGATACCAGTGGTTGTAGATTAGAAGGAAATATAGATCCAACTCCAGCGATACTAGTATCATTTGGCTCTTCTTACAGTATTGATCTGTGTGAGTAAGTCCCGCCATTGTTCTAAACAGCTCCCTTAACACAGTCTAACTATGGGATATCAGACAGATGACAATGATGTCACTTTCAGCAAACATACTGACAGTCTGACGCATAGGAGGATCAAAATGCTATATCGGTGCACTAAACTGAGAGGTAAGTACTGTCTGCATAAAAAGGCAGGTACAGCGTATTACATAACATGTGAGAAAGAGAGAGAGCTCACCTCATGGCCAGAGGCTGCACAGTTCAACACAGACATGATGGTGCTCTGCTGAAGCTAGAAAACAGAGAGAATAGTCACCATACTAGTTGAATAAATGGTCTGGACTGGACTGTCAAACTAAGCTTCTTCATATTAGCGGTTTTATTCAATGATGTCATGTTACATTACAGCACATACCTTATAATAACGTAATAAGCTGTTATGAGCATTGACTTTGTCATCGCGTTTTCAACAGTTTTATGTTTCCATTAATGATACAATCTAAGACTATATTTGACAGTGACACTAAGAAAATACAGAACTATTGGTATACACTTCAAGTGAAAAGATCTGAGACCACATCTTGATTAAGATTAGATCAACCTTCACTTTATATTACTTTATACTTATGCACTGCTATGTCACACATTGAAAATACAGACATTTGCCAAAACACAACCTAAACTCAAAATCTTGTCTCACCTTTACTTTCACAGTGAAGTCTCTCAGTGTAGAACAATTCATGAACACTTCAAGCTGCATGTTCATATTTGGTTGGTCAACCAGTGAATCACAAGCAACACAAAGGAATGCTTGACTGGGGACAACAGACATAATGCAGATACTGACATCACATTTCAACCACAATACACAAGTTCCCTTTGCGAAAAAATGAAGTTATTCTATTGGTAAACCAATAAGATTCAATCAGTTAATTAGGCTAATCCCCTATAGGTCATCAGCAGGTGAATTGAAGACTTACGGCTTTTGGGGTGCCATCTCCAAGCGGTCACTCCCACACAGGCTGCAGACTGGCCAGGAGTAGGCCGTGTCCTCATCCACACCAACTATCACACCTACAATCACCAACACAACCATCAGCACTAGCCAGAGAAACAAACCTCTATAGGGCACCACACTGACTAAACTGGCAAGCAACATGGGTGGAAACTGGGACTGAGCAGTGTAACAATTGTACCAATATTCTTGAGGTCACTGTGGTATGGATTAAAAAAGGAAAGATAAAACAAGCTCAGTAAGAAGATAAGAATGACATTTTAGGGTCAAAGGGAAAACAATCAAGTTTGCAGCCCCAGATATTCTTATCTGTGCATTGAAATGGATAGCAAGTGTTTACTCCCTTAAAGAACTGACACAATCATAGTTAACAACTAGAGATATGCCCCCCCAACACACAGCTTATGTAAAATATATACCATATTTACCAACCAATAAAAATAAAAATTCTGCCTTCACACAGAGCCAGGCAAACTGCCATAAGTTAGAACTTGCTTACGAGTGCAGATAAAGACACATTATATGGCAGGTAGCCTAGTGGTTAGAGTGTTGGACTAGTAACCGAAAGGTTGCAAGATCAAATCCCCGAGCTAACAAGGTACAAATCTGTTGTTATGCTCCTGAACAAGGCAGTTATCCCATGGTTCCTAGGCCATCATTGAAAACAAGAACTTGTTCATAACTGACTTGCCTAGTTAAATAAAGGTAAAAAAAATAAAAATAGAGAAAAAATACCCTATTCTACACTACAGAGCCAAGCACAACTGTACCGTGCTGGCCTGGTTATGCATCTACCATAGCGTCTGGAGCCGTGCTGGAAATGACCATTTGAAAATAAACTATCTGAACCAGCAAAGCACGGGTTCAGCACAGCATTCGGGTTGGCGTGAATAGTGTCAATCAGGCATTGGTGTTTGTTTTATTCAGCCAGCTGATCCAACATGGAAGACGAGTGAGAGAGACCTGAACTAATCCAAAGGGTTCACAGTTTCACCTTTGATCTCTCCTGTGACACAGGGTGCTAACAGATGCAACTTATCATGACTTACTCAAGATTCCCTGAGTTGCATATAAAATAGACTGTAGACAGACAGTGAATGCATTTTGTGCCAGTATCTTCAGGGCTTAAGGGCTCTGTAGTTTGATTGGATCTCTTAATCAGATTCATACCATTATCACTGAGTTTAGGATAACAGTATCATCACTTGATTACAGATAGATAGTCCACAGCTAGTTGTATTGGTGGGCCTTGAAAGGTTGTCACTACCAGTGGCTCAACCACTTGAGGGAAACTGTGAATGAGAGTGGAAGAACACAATGCCTTCGACTAAACACAAGAAGGCCTATCTGTCTCGCACAAAGTAGCAAATACAAACAGGCAACAGCCACAACACACTCAAAACCGTTTGTCTGTCTCTCCAATAAAACAATTATCCGGGCTAACCCTGAAAAATAATTGATCAAAGAGGAGAGCGTGACTGACCCGAGAACGTGCAGAGGGAGTTGGGTGGTGTTTCCGGACCCAGGGGATCCAGCGTCACATGTTGTGGTAAGGCCTGAGGAAGGACATGGGGCTGGGATTGAGGTAGGGGCTGAGGTAAGGGCTTTGCCTGGGACAATGACAGAGACCCTGAGCCCAGCGTGCTCTCGGTATGTGGGCAGCACACTGATACCAGAGGCCGCAGCTGCACAACTGACTGCTCCACACACAGGATCCCACCTGGAGAGAAATCATTGCATAGCTTCATAAAACAGTAGTTTGACCTGACATTGGAGGTGCTTTCATTATTACGTTTTGGGGAAGCAGTAGCCATGTATGTGACTTCAGATGTCCTACAGTATACAATACATAGTGGCTAATGCAATATACACTATATAGTGACAGACTAGATGAATAACACCATGTATGTGTCCCAAATGGAACCCTATTCCATATGAAGTGCACTACATAGGGAATAGTTTGCCATTTGGGGAGTAGCCATGATATTGCAGTAAAACAGTACCATGCTCTCTGACTGCGTCCCTGAATGACAAGCGGAAGGTGCTGGGGGTGCTTATTGCCTTGGCGACAGAGGAAGTGAGCACACAGGAAGTGGTCACACACACAGCCAGCGTTCGTCTGCATGGTGGCCCATCGGACTGCTGCTCTTCCTGCAAACTGGGGTCAGTCACCACCAGCCAAACCTCCCCTGGGCTCTGATCACTACTCTGAGACTGGAGGGGAGAGAGATGGGGGGACAGAGAGAGATGGTGGGGGCTATCATTCATATCAACCAAGATGATAATAAAGAGAGGACAAGAAAGAGGGGATCAGTCGTTAGTGTAGATTATTAGAGAGACAAGGCGAGAGAGAGACAACGCGCGAGAGAAAACGCAAGAAAGAGAGACGAGAGAGTGTGAGACAACGAGAGAGAGAGAGAGAGAGAGAGAGAGAGAGCGAGAGAGAGAGAGAGAGAGAGAGAAACATGGTGTGGGAGACTATGAGCTTACTTTCTAAATTCTAAGTGTCTTAGTGAATAAACACCTTTCTGTCTGTATGTGCATCAAACAAAAAGCATGAGTCTCTGCTGGCTCAGTCTGGTTGCTCGGAATCATCCATTTGATGACTGACATAAAAAGCAGAGTGGTATAGACAAAAAGCGTTGGACTTCGCCACACGCTCTGTTCTGGGCCTGTTATCTCCCTCCCGGTGGTCAAAGTGTAAAGGTTTCACTGATCAACAGTAAAAAAAAAAATTGTAAAACACCTGGTAGATAATGTAGGTTAATATTCATACAGATGGTGTTTGCCTCGTCTTGTCAACACAGCAAGTTCAAATGATTCCCCACTGTCCACCGCAGCAGGATGTGATCATGTTCCTGTCAACTCTTTAAATATGTTGTGTTACATCTACCTGTCTCTAATAAGATAGATACAGATAACAGTTTCTCAGTCAGACTATACATTCTCATTGAAATCCAAGGATGCATTTGAAAGTACCTGCGTTCTCTTGTAGATGACAGTGGCGACAAAGCTACAACGATGGCTGTTGAGCTCACACTGAAATAGATGT
Source organism: Oncorhynchus mykiss (assembly GCF_057628025.1). NCBI lineage: Eukaryota > Metazoa > Chordata > Actinopteri > Salmoniformes > Salmonidae > Oncorhynchus > Oncorhynchus mykiss. The sequence continues at coordinate 14,953,888 of NC_143049.1, forward strand.
GACAGGCCGTTACTACAATTCATATTTGATCGATTGCCACTGGCTCAACAAAGTCAGAGCGAAGGAAAAATGTGTCATCTGGTCTCAACAACTCAAATGTTTGGAGGAATAGTTGGGGAGGTAAACAGAGAGTTAGAATTCAGTTCTCGCCCTCTCTCTCTCTCTCTGTGTGTCACTAGTTACCTGCAGTATGTCTCTGAGAGTTTGTTCTGTAGGAGGCAGGTATAGAGAGGACAAAGGCTGTCCCTCTACAGGCTCCACAGAGCCCTCTTGGCCTGACAGCAGATAACAGAAGCTTGGGGCTGGGCCTTTATGTCTGCTGTCCTACAAACAAAACAAACACACAGAGTCAAGATTATAATCCACTACGTGCAGGCAGTATTCATAGCCAGTTTCTTATTGTAACATAAATTAACCATAATAACATGGGTTCTCAATATCAAATGGAAATACTGTATATACATTATTCACGTAATTGAGTTTCAATTGCGGGAAAAGGCAGGGTATGATTCACAACGGAATATTGAATAACCTACACCTTGACAGCTCTGGTTTTCTCCAAGTACTTTGAAAGGCATCACTGGTGGCCAGAGGCTGTCTATCAGGCTGAAGAGTCTGGTCCACCTGTGAGAGCGAGAGCAGAAGAAAGTGAGAGAGGGGTTGGAAAGGGAAAAGACAGTGAACGACAGGGTATACAGAGAGGGAGGTGCAACAATATCAGTTGGTTTCCCTTTTACGGAATGACAGATCTGTTAAGACAGGGCACTTTTTTAGCTTTCACCGAATCAACAGAAAACATGCCGAGACTGGTGCGAGAGAGACACTCTCGCACCTCTTTATCACTAGCAATCTGACTGCTGAAAAGACAAGCCTAGCCGTCTCCCTGCATAGACCTGCAGCGTAGACTTTTTGCAGAGAGCCTATATGCACCTTAGAGATGATTTGCACAGACTCTTCACACATCCAACCCTTACACACAAACACCCATAAACAAAACACACCCCCACTCAGAACTCACACTGCTGCTGTTCTTTTATATACTATTGATTCCACTACCCACCTTATATTTGTAAATACAGTGTAAATACAGCCCATTATTACTATGCATACCAATTTAATTTGTCTATTACTTCTACTACTTGTTATTGCGACTCTTTTCATCGCTATTATTGATTAATGTACTGCATTGTTGAGGGAGTATTACATAAGCATTTCGCTGCACCTTTCATACCCGCTGTAAACTGTGTATGTGAAGAAAACATTTCTTACACACACCAAAACATTTAACCGAGCAAACACCTTATGTAGGGTGTCCAATCAAAAACACATATTTAGACCAATGAGTAAAATCATTTTAATTGTGTAGATACTCTTCTAAGAAAATGAATGGTCCCAACCTTATGTCTCGATCATAATCCATTCAAAAGTTATTGTAGTTACTACCCTGGCCAAAATTAGAGTGACTAAATCAATGGAGGCCAGAGAAAAAAAAAGTGCTAATAAATCTGGAAAATAGCATTGTGTCAGCTAGCACAGATGCTGCGCGAGAATTTAGTCTGACAGGCTCACCGTTGAACTTGTCTTTCTTCTCAAATCCGGAGGACATAAAACCACATAGAGGTGAGATAGATATCGATTTTGAGACGTGACACTAAACATTTTCATATTTTAGTATAAGCTTTTCATATTAATGCAACAGTTTTAAAAGAGTTCTCACAAAAACAAGCGTATCTCTGAAATGTCAACAGAGCACTGAGCGTACCACAATACTTTTATTGTCAAAACCTTTAACAATTCATTCAGTTCGGGGCAACAGAGCAGAGTACTTGTTATCGGATGTATTATGTTACGAAATCCGACTTCTTGGATTTAATGTTAATGACATGTTAGAGAAAGACCCCACTGAACGATTCAGAACATGAAGAATCAGATTTGTCTTGGTAAAATGTATTTTATAACATAATGAAGTGAAATTTCATCATCAAAGCATCTTTTCACCCCCGCTATGTAAATCACACACAAAAACAAGTCTGGCTTCTATTGGTTTCAATTGTTGGTTTCAACTGACAATTTTGACACCTGAGGGCCTGGGTGTTGCTTTGAGGTGCCCCGTCTAGAAAATCCAACTAGGGGACCAACAGAGGAAGACCGAAAATAGCGATGCTTCAACCCCAACTTAAATGCCCAGAAACAAAATAAATTAAACCTGTCCTTGAGTTCAGGGCCACCAGTTAGTCAGTGTATGTGTGTGTGTGTGTGTGTGTGTGAGAGGTTGGGTTGATGTCATTACTATTCCTCCTCTTTGGTGCTGTTAACTCAGTCTGCCTCATTGGTTGTTAAAAACCGGTTCCACAGGGTGTCTGTGTACAGAACTGGCTCTGCACCCCGGGCTGGTCCAACAGGTCAGGATGAAGAATGAGCTCAACTCACACAACACTGACTTTGTTACCGAGACCTTTCTGTAGCTTTATTGTAACATTGTACAAGTGGGCTGATTTGCCTACTGAAGAATGCTGTTTAAGTACAGTAGTATGTGAGTACTGAAAAGATTGATTACAGTAACATGATCTAATTGTCGATTTAATTATGATTAAAATTGAGATTCTTAAGTGCCAACACATCAAAAACACTTGTTTAAGCTTTGATAAAGGCTTATAAAAAGATCAAGCCCCAGCTACTGTATATGCAGGGTTCCACAGTGCTACCTGGAAGTTTAATTTAGGAGCCCCAGTCCGCCAAGAAAAATGAAGGATTATAGCTTTAATACCTCAAATATTTTTCATTGTGCTCCTATATTTATTTGTGTGCGCCTACATTTTTCAACTTAGCCGCATAAGTGTTCCTTGTAAAAAAAAATATATATATTTTTTTAAAGTCAGTGTAGAGCCCTGATATGGCAGGAATGTTTTGTTAAGATAAGAGTATAAGATGGTGGCCTACATGCGTTTGGACCAATCCCAAATTGACACCTAAACTACGCACTTCAGGAAATCAGAGGATTTTACAGGTGTAAGTAATATAGTTATCGCACCACCTTGACCTCAAGTGCATAGGGCAGAGGTGCTTGCTCCTGAAGGGGATATATCCATCATGGCGGACTGTAGACAACAACCCCCGCCTCCCCACCACCACCACCACATTATGGGATGCTTTCTGGCATAAATGAAGCCGTAAACACACTAACCCCTCCTCTAAATGTCCCCACACCAGTTCTCCAAAATGTTTCTAATCTGAGCTCCTGACTGTAGAAAGTAAATCATAGGTCCAGTGCGAGCACCAATGATGTATCACTTTACATGTAAACATGGGACAGTGACATGGCAGGATGATCAGCGGGTGGCCATCTTGAACTCAGGTTGGAAAGTTATGAGAGTTAAGAGTGTATTCGGAAGGTATTTAGAACCCTCAACTTTTTCCACATTTTGCTACGTTACAGACTTATTCTAAAATGGATTACATCGTTTTTTCCCCCTACACACAACACCCCATAATGACAACCAAAAAAATACATAAACTGAAATATCACATTTACATAAGTATTCAGACGCTTTACTATGTACTTTGTTGAAGCAGCTTGAGCTGCTTGGGTATGATGCTATAAGCATGGCACACCTGTGCTTGGGGAGTTTCTCCCATGCTTCTCTGCAGATCCTCTCAAGCTCTGTCAGGTTGGATTGGGAGTGTCGCTGCACAGCTTTTTTCAGGTCTCTCCAGAGATTTTAATCTCCACCCGGCACAGCCAGAAGAGGACTGGCCATCCCACATATGCTCTCTCTAATTCTCTCTTTCTTTCTCTCTCTCGGAGGACCTGAGCCCTAGGACCATGCCCCAGGAATACCTGACATGATGACTCCTTGCTGTCCCCAGTCCACCTGACTGTGCTGCTGCTCCAGTTTCAACTATTCTGCCTTATTATTATTATTCGACCATGCTGGTCATTTATGAACATTTGAACATCTTGACCATGTTTTGTTATAATCTCCACCCGGCACAGCCAGAAGAGGACTGGCCACCCCACATAGCCTGGTTCCTCTCTAGGTTTCTTCCTAGGTTTTGGCCTTTCTAGGGAGTTTTTCCTAGCCACCGTGCTTCTTCACCTGCATTGCTTGCTGTTTGGGGTTTTAGGCTGGGTTTCTGTACAGCACTTTGAGATATCAGCTGATGTACGAAGGGCTATATAAAATAAATTTGATTTGATTTGATTTGATTTGATTTCGATCGGGCTCAAGGCAAGGCTCTGACTGGGTCGCTCAAGGACATTCAAAGACTTGTCCCGAAGCCACTCCTGTGTTGTCTTGGCTGTGTGCTTAAGGTCGCTGCCTGTTGGAAGGTGAACCTTCATCACAGTCTGAGATCCTAAACTCAGTCTGAGATCCTAAGGATCACTCTGTACTTTGCTCCCTTCATCTTTCCCTTGATCCTTACTAGTCTCCCAGTTCTTGCAGCTGAAAAACATCCCCACAGCATGTGCTGCCACCACCATGCTTCACCTTAGGGATGGTGTCAGGTTTCCTCCAGACGTGACACTTGGCATTCAGGCCAAAGAGTTCATTCTTGGTTTCATCAGACCAGAGTCTTGTTTCTCATGGTCTGAGAGCCTTTTACGTTCCTTTTGGCAATCTCCAAGCGGGCTGTCGTGTGCCTTTTACTGAGGAGTGGCTTCCGTCTGGCCACTCTACCATAAAGGCCTGATTGGTGGAGTGCTGCAGAGATGGGAGAACCTTCCAGAAGGAAAACTATCTCCACAGAGGAACTCTGGAGCTCTGTCAGTGACCATCGGGTTCTTGGTAACCTTCCTGACCAAGGCCCTTCTCCCCCAATTTCTCAGTTTGGCCGGGCAGCAAGCTCTAGGAAGAGTCTTGGTAGTTCTAAACTTCTTCCATTTAAGAATGATGGAGGCCACTGTGTTCTTGGGGACCTTAAATGCTGCAGATATTTTTTGGGACCCTTCCCCCCTAGGAGGGGTGCGTAACTTGAGTGGGTTGAGTAACTGACGTGATCTTCCTGTCCGGGTTGGCGCCCCCCTCGGGCTGGTGCTGTGGGGGAGATCTTTGTGGGTTATACTCTGCCTTGTCTCAGGGTAGTAGGTTGGTGGTTGAAGATAACCCCCTAGTGGTGTGGGGGCTGTGCTTTGGCAAAGTGGGTGGGGTCATATCCTGCCTGTTTGGCCCAGTCATCGGACAGGGCCAGTGTCTCCCGACCCCTCCTGTCTCAGCCTCCAGTATTTATGCTGCAATAGTTTGTGTCGGAGGGCTAGGGTCAGTCTGTTATATCTGGAGTATTTCTCCTGTCTTATCCGGTGTCCTGTGTGTATTTAAGTATGCTCCCTCTAATTCTCTCTTTCTTGGAGGACCTGAGCCCTAGGACAATGCCTCAGGACTACCTGGCCTGATGACTCCTTGCTGCCAGTCCCCAGTCCACCTGGTCATGCTGCTCCTCCAATTTCAACTCTCCTGCCTGCGGCTATGGAACCCTGACCTGTTCACTGGACGTCCTACCTTGTCCCGGACCTGCTGTTTTGGACTCTCTCTCTAACGCATCTGCTGTCTCAACCTCTGAATGCTCGGCTATGAAAAGCCAACAGACATTTACTCCTGAGGTGTGACCTGTTGCCAGAAGAGGACAGGCCACCCCTCAGAGCCTAGTTCCTCTCTAGGTTTCTTCCTAGGTTCTGGCCTTTCTAGGGAGTTTTCCCTAGCTACCGTGCTTCAACATCTGCATTGCATCACCTTCTCAACTCAGTCTCTAGGCTTCTCACCTACCTCTTCATTGTCATTCAGGGGACGCACTAGTGTGTTGTATGTGGCAAACTGCCTTCCCACTGTCCGCTGTCTTTCCAGAGAGCGCGCTGAAGCTGTAACTAGCAAGTTGGCTGTCTCTTCTCTCTTCAGTCGCATGCTTGGATACATACAGTATTGCTCCAAACGTGCATCACTGGTTCTACTTACAGCCATTAGTTACCCGAACCCGCATATTAGACAAGCCCGCACCCAATTTTTTTTACATTTACTCATCAGATCTACAGTAATCTCGTAGTCTACCTATTTTGGATTAAAAACGTTGAATTTCGCTAAAAAGTGTCTAGTTTGCATCCATGTTACATAGACAGGTGTGCCTTTCCAAATTGTGTTCAATCAATTGAATTGACCACAGGTGGACTCCAATCAAGTTGTAGAAACATCTCAAGGACGATCACTTGAAACAGGATGCACCTGAACTCAATTTTGAGTCTCATAGCAGAGTCTGAATACTTACAGTGGGGCAAAAAATTATTTAGTCAGCCACCAATTGTGCAAGTTCTCCTACTTAAAAAGATGAGAGGCCTGTAATTTTCATCATAGGTACACTTCAACTATGACAGACAAAATGAGAAAAAAAATTCCAGAAAATCACAGTGTAGGATTTTTAATGAATTTATTTGCAAATTATGGTGGAAAACAAGTATTTGGTCACCTACAAACAAGCAAGATTTCTGGCTCTCACAGACCTGTAACTTATTCTATAAGAGGCTCCTCTGTCCTCCACTCGTTACCTGTATTAATGGCACCTGTTTGAACTTGTTATCGGTATAAAATACACCTGTCCACAACCTCAAACAGTCACACTCCAAACTCCACTATGGCCACGACCAAAGAGCTGTCAAAGGACACCAGAAACAAACCTGCACCAGGCTTGGAAGACTGAATCTGCAATAGGTAAGCAGCTTGCTTTGAAGAAATCAACTGTGGGAGCAATTATTAGGAAATGGAAGACATACAAGACCACTGATAATCTCCCTCGATCTGGGGCTCCACGCAAGATTTCACCCCGTGGGGTGAGTGAAAACCTCCTTCCATCAGCAAGGGCATTGAAGATGAAACGTGGCTGGGTCTTTCAGCATGACAATGATCCCAAACACACCGCCCGGGCAACGAAGGAGTGGCTTCGTAAGAAGCATTTCAAGGTCCCGGAGTGGCCTAGCCAGTCTCCAGATCTCAACCCCATAGAAAATCTTTGGAGGGAGTTGAAAGTCCGTGTTGCCCAGCAACAGCCCCAAAACATCACTGCTCTAGAGGAGATATGCATGGAGGAATGGGCCAAAATACCAGCAACAGTGTGTGAAAACCTTGTGAAGACTTACAGAAAACGTTTGGCTTCTGTCATTGCCAACAAAGGGTATATAACAAAGTATTGAGATAAACTTTTGTTATTGACCAAATACTTATTTTACACCATAATTTGCAAATAAATTCTTAAAAATCCTACAATGTGATTTTCTGGATTTTTTCTCTCATTTTGTCTGTCATAGTGGAAGTGTACCTATGATGAAAATTACAGGCCTCTCTCATCGTTTTAAGTGGGAGAACTTGCACAATTGGTGGCTGACTAAATAGATTTTTGCCCCACTGTATGTAAATAATGTATTTCTGTTATGATTTTTTTTATACATTTGCTAACATTTCTAAAAACCTGTTTTCGCTTTGTCATTATGGGATATTGTGTGTAGATTGATGAGAAAAAAATATAATTTCATCCATTTTTAGAATAAGGCTGTAACGTAACAAAATGTGGAAAAAGTGAAGGGGCCTAAAAACTTTCCGAATGCACTCTAGGTTAAATGAAGGCAGTGGAAACTGGCCATGGATTTCATATCAGGGACACAAATGGTAGATATGTAACGTTCACAGTTCACACCTGTTTTTGTAGCTTTAACCTCAGGCCTAAGCCCAGGACTACATTGGCCTTGTTCGGGACCTAGAACAGATAACCTCACGAATAATCATCAAAATCTTAATACATATTTGAATTTTAATCTTAATACAGGAAAATACATACCTCTGGCTAACAATAGTCTGTAGCCCTGGGTTGAAGTTCAAGCGAAAGGCCTGCAGTGTGTGTGTGACTCTCTCACCTTTCCCGAGTGACCCGCTGCACCACTTTGATGGCTCGCAGGATGCAGGTCCGGCCCTCCCACTTCCTGGTGTAGAGGTGGAGAGGGTCCTCAGACGGCAGAGGGTGGAGCTGGACCATACTGAACATCCCATAGCCGTCCTGGACCAGCACACACAGCCTGGAACACACAAACACAGGGAGAACGTAACACACAGTTAAATAAACTGAGGGTTGCAAGACAAGTTAGTCATTTGCCAGTCCATTGACTATTATTTCAAATCTGTATTGATATATTAATGTGTGTTGGTGAGGGTGTAAGAATACAACATTAACTGAACACACATTATGAATCAAACTCAAAGCTTTGTGATTTGGGCTTATATTGACATTTTAAAGTTGAGGTGTCAGAGGTTGGTTTGACAGGCTGGCTGCTGAGATTGAGACCCGTTGGCCTAGTAAACAAGATGTGCTGTTCTGCCACAGAATTCTGCTGCTCTCAGCAACCAAGAAAGATAAGGAGATAGCAGAAGGAATTACTAGGAGATAGCAGAAGGAGTTCAAATCAAATTGTATTTGTCACATGCGCCGAATACAACAGGTGTAGACCTAACAGTGAAACGCTTACTTACAAGCCCCTAGCCAACAATGCAGATTTAAGAAAATACCTATAAAAAAAATGTTTTTTTAAAGGTATGAGATAAGAATACCAAATAATTAAAGAGCAGCAGTAAATGACAATAGCGGGGCTATATACAGGGGGTACCGGAACAGAGTCAACGTGCGGGGGCACTGGGGTCGAGGTAATATGTACACATAGGTAGAGTTATTAAAGTGACTATACATAGATAATAACAGAGAGTAGCAGCAGCGTAGAAGAGGGTGGCTGTAGTGCCTTGCGGTCGGAGGCCAAGCAGTTGCCATACCAGGCAGTGATGCAACCCGTCAGGATGCTCTCGATGGTGCAGCTATAAAACCGGTATCATAAGGAGTTACTAGGACTAACAGCGGGATATCAGAGGGAGTCAACAGGAGGAGTTAATATGAGTTAGCAGAAGGAGATAGCAGAAAAAGACAGGATTTCAAGTCAGCCCTTCAAGTCCAGACACAGCCGCTGTACTGTACCAGTCCTTAGAGGGTAAACAGTGCTGTTCATAACCCCCAGTTAAAAGATACCAGAGGGGGGAGTGGACTCTTAGTGCTCTATACCCTCCGTCAGTAGAGGGGGAGGAAAAACAGTGGGAGGAGTAGGAAGGAGAGGTGTGTAATGGACGAAAGTTCAAGGCTAACCATGCATTTGCATTTCCCAGACACTAGGAACGTTTTGAGTCTGTTGGTTTCCATTCCAGCCACCTGCTTGGCTATATAAACTGTGTTGGTAAACATTGGTCTGTGTTTATTTCTTATCTACATCATACCAAGTTGCTAGGGAACAGTACAGCGTTTTATTGTTAACAATTACCAATCCATAACCTACTTACACAATGCTGTAAATGGCTGAGTCCAATAATCCAAAGAAGAAACATTCTTCTACACTATAAGGTGTAATCAGTTAAATTATGGAACTGCATACATGGGAGGTCCATGGGGAATGTCTGAAAAAGTCTGAATATGTGGATCATGATGTATTTCATGGTAATATACAGAGAGCATACAAAACATTTAGAACACCTGGTCTTTCCATGAAAGGCTGATCACGTGAATTACGGTGACTGCTATGATCCCTTACTTATGTCACTTGTTAATTAAATCAACTCCAAAATCAGTGTAGATGAAGGGGAGGAGACAAGTTAAAGAAGGATTTTAAAGTATTGAGACATGCATTGTGTGTGCTATTCAGAGGGTGAATTAGCAAGACAAAAGTGACTTTGAACGGGGTATGGTCGTAGGTGCCAGACGCACCGGTTTGTGTCAAGAACTGCAACGCTGCTGGTTTCTCACGCTCAACAGTTTCCCGTGTGTATCAAGAATGGTCCACCACCCAATGGACATCCAGCCAACTTGACAACTGTGGAAAGCATTGGAGTCAACATGAGCCAGCATCCCTGTGGAACGCTTTTGACACCTTGTAGAGTCCATGCCCCGACGAATTGAGGCTGTTCTCATGGCAAGGGGGGGGGGGGGGGGTGCGACTCATTATTAGGAAATTGTTCCAAAGGTTTGATATACTCAGTGTATCTCCATTAACAACATACAGATTTTAGGGAAAACAATTTGTCAGGTAATTTATCTAACAATGACCTAAGGGGAGAAATTGAACTTTTGCGTGGTAAATATTATCATCTGCTGTCAATCAGATCAAGCCAAAACACTGCTCTTGGGTGAAGCAATCTAAAGTTATCCTAATCGGAATACTGATCGTAACTAAACACCGTTTAAGACACTGGGCATCTATCAATCAGTGCATTTAGAAAGGATTCAGACCCCTAGACTTTTTCCACATTTTGTTAGGTTACAGCTTTATTCTAAAATGTATTAAATCGTTTTTTCCCCCCTCATCAATCTACACACAATAAAAAAAAATGCAAATAAATTATAAAACATTTATCTCTGCACAGCTTTATTCAGATCAATCCTGAGATTTTCAATCATATTCAAGTCCAGGCTCTGGCTGGGCCACTCAAGGACATTCAGAGAAACTCCTGCGTTGTGTGCTTATGGGTCGTTGTCCTGTTGGAAGGTGAACCTTCACCCCAGTCGGAGGTCTTGAGCAGGTTTTCATCAAGGATCTCTCTGTACTTTGCTCCGTTCATCTTTCCCTCGATCCTGAGCAGTCTTCCAGTCCCTGCCGCTGAAAAACATCCCCACAGCATGATGCTGCCACCACCATGCTTCACAGTAGGGATGGTGCCAGGTTTCCTCCAGACGTGACGCTTGGAATTCAGGCAAAATACTTCAATCTTGGTTTCATCAGACCAGAGAATCTTGCTTCTCATGGTCCGAGAGTCCTTCAGGTACCTTTTGGCAAACTTCAAGTAGGCCGTCATGTGCCTTTTACTGAGGAGTGGCTTCCGTCTGACCACTCTACCATAAAGGCCTGATTGGTGGAGTGCTGCAGAGATGGTTTTCTTTCTAGAAGGTTCTCCCATTTCCACAGAGGATCTCTGGAGCTCTATCAGTAACCATCGGGTTCTTGGTCACTTCCTTGACCAAAGCCCTTCTCCCCCGATTGCTCAGTTTGGCAGGGCGGCAAGCTCTAGGAAGAGTCTTGGTGGTTCCAAACTACTTCCATTTAAGAATGATGGAGGCTACTATGTTCTTGGGAACCTTCCATGCTGCACAAATGGTTTTTGCTCTGACATGCACTGTCAAATGTGGGACCTTATGTAGACAGTTGTGTGCCTTTCCAAATCATGTCCAATCAATTGAATTTACCACAGGTGGACTCCAATGAAGTTGTAGAAACATCGCAACGATGATCAATGGAAACAGGATGCACCTGAGCTCAATTTCGAGTCTCATAGCAACGGGTCTGAAAACTTAGTTACCTGCTTTTTTATTTTTAATACATTTGCAAAAAAGTATAAAAAACTATTTTTGCTTCTTCAATTGTGTGTAGATGGATTAAAACAAAAATAATCTCACATTTTAGAATAAGGTTGTAAAGTAATAAAATGTGGAAAAAGTCAAGGGGTCTGAATACTTTCAGGCTGTAATCAGGTAATCATCCTCCATACATAGTTATGCTGCATTCAGTTATAAGAGTGTAATCCTATCTGTTTTAAATATAATATGATTAATAAAACAACACAGGGAGGGACAGAGAAGCAGTCTAGTATTAAATTGTTTACAGTGACACTAAATATAGTGTTGACATATGTAAACTTGTCTCCAGTTACAGCTAGTATCTCTGCGCTCCGGTCAAGACATTTGTGCATTTGTTTCTCTTCGTGCATATTTTCCACCAAATACACATTAATAGCTACATTCATTTGGGAGATTTATCATTTTGGGCAGAACTGAAAAATATCCTGTAGTACTCTCTGACTAAACTTCTATTTTGCAAATGTTGAAAAACAACCACAGAGATCTAAAATCAGAGCATGCATAAAATAGTCTTAACTGGAATAGCTAATTTTGTCCAATGTAAACAGTCGCTGTTTTAAAGTCAACTGCGGCACAAAACTTAGCCTACACAGGTTTCTCTTTCTTTTCTTTTTTTAACAGCAGAGCCTGTTCAAACCTGAAATCCTAAGTGAAAGCTAATCGGTGAAGAGAGAGAGAGAAAGTTGGGAGAAAGGTAAGAGGGGGGAGGGAGTCTTGTGGTATTACCATCTTGACATAACCACCCATCTTTCCAGCCCCTAAACTAAAACTATACCCCATTCAGCCTCTCTTTTTAGCCTTTTCCAGTACCACTCAGTTTCAGTCACGGGCTGATTTCAGAATTTGTTATTGTGAGCAATCACAAGAACTCTCAGCAACTCGGGGGTTCTTCCAGGAATTACGATCCATTGAGCGTGTCCAAATACACACACAGACACACACACCTTCTTACACACACACACACACCACTTGGCCCCACAGTAAGTAAGAGACCCACACATTAACACAGCCGAGAGGCCTCATTGACAGGGGGCATTGAGGAGGGATTCCTTCCTCTGCACCGTCCACCAATCACGTCGCAGAGTGATAAACATGCTTGTAACAGGATCCCTGCAGCACATTGTGTTCCAAGCTCTGTGAAAATAGCCAGCCTCCTCCTCCTCCTCTCCTTCCCCATGCTCTCCTCCTCCTCACTCCCTCCCTCTCCTTTCCCCCTCATCTTGTCTTCTCTTCTGCCTCTCCTCCTACCCCACCTTCTCTATTCCCCACTCCCTCCCTGCAAACAGTTAATCTTCTTGTTTATTCAATTCTGAATTTACTGGAACTAAACATCTTCTAGCATAAATATAATCCTGGTTTCCTCTCTCCCCTGTGTATGTGAAAGGAACAGGCTATAAAATCGAACAACAAAAAGGACTAGAGAAAAGTGGCTACCCAGAATAGTGAGATAGACATTGGGGAGAGGGAAACAGAGGTCCATAGGTCACTCATCCTACTTTCTTTGATCACTTAAATGTGGACGTTGGGCCAGTGGATTATGGACTAGGCCTACATTGCACTAACCTGTATTACAAATAAATAAAAAATAATAATAATAATTCAAATTAAAATATCAGAACAAAGATTTCAAATGTTGGATTACTACAGCCAAAGTACACATTACTACATTATCATTTAAATTGACTAGATGAGATGGCAAATTCTTATTCCTCAACAAAGTGTGCAATACGGACACTGACTAACAGACTCGAGCAGAGGCAGGCAGGCAGGCAGGCGTTCATTCTGAAATTCCAGACCTCATGGCCACATCCAGGACACACCCCCACCTGAGCCAGCTCAATCTGGTTGTTGACTAAGGAGGCAGTCAGGCTGAAGGCTGTGCACTGTGTTACAAAGTGTGCTTCAAAGTGTGCGTGCATGTGTTTCCTGTGAGAGGTGGTGTTTGCTTACCAAGCTGTAGCAGCATGGCAGGAGCAAAGGGGACAGGAGCAGAGGTGTCAAATTACTACTGCCGGTCAGTCAATTAGTGACAGCCTAGTCAGCTGACCGGGACTCCCCTTCTTCTACCCTCTTGTACCACTCCAGTACCACCCTAAAATACCACTCTAGTCCCCACGTGCAGCTCACAGTGATCCCCCTCCGCACCCTGCCTCGGATCCCATCCCTCAATAAAAGTAATTTTAAAGTCACCTACAATTTGAGTGTAATAATTGTCAATGATATCTTGGGTTCAACATCAGAGGTAATTAATTATATGACTAATGGCTGATTAAAGGTAATAAAGCATGGTAGCAATTCAACAATATGGCTCCTAAAGAAACATAATACTTCAAATGGCAGAAGCCATGATTGCACATCCCAGCACTTTTTTCCAGTCCATCCGGTGCAATTTGTATATACACACACTGAACAAATTCTGTTACAGTTCACATCAGGAAATCATTCAATTGAAATAAATTCATTAGGCCCTAATTTATGGATTTTACATGACTGGGAACACAGATACCTTAAAAAAAAGGTAGGGGCGTTGATCAGAAAACCAGTCAGTATCTGGTGTGACCACCATTTGCCTCATGCAGCGCAACACATCGCCTTCGACATGGAGTTGATCAGACTGTAGATTGTGGCCTGCGGAATATTGTCCCAATCCTCTTCAATGGCTGTGCGAAGTTGCTGGATATTAGTGGGAACTAGAATACACTGTCGTACATGTTGATCCAGAGCATCCCAAACAAGCTCAATGGGTGACATGTCCTACGAGTATGCAGGCCATGGAAAAACTGGGACATTTTAAGGTTCCAGAAATTGTGTACAGATTGTTGCAACATGGGGCTGTGCATTAGCATGCTGAAACATGAGGTGATGGCGGCGGATGACAGGTATCACAGTATATCTGTGCATTCAAATTGCTATCGATAAAATGCAATCGTGTTCGTTGTCCGTATGCTATAACCCCACATCAGCAAACCGCTTGCCCACACGACGCCATACACTCTGTCATCTGTCTGATACAGTTGAAACCGGGATTCACCAGCGTGCCAGTGGCTATTGAAAGTGAGCATTTGCCCACTGAAGTTGGTTACAACGCCAAACTGCAGTAAGGTCCCGACTCTGGTGAGGACGACGAGCATGCAGATAAGCTTCCCTGAGACAGTTTCTGACAATATGTGCAGAAATTCTTTGGTTGTACAAACCCACAATTTCATCAGCTGTCCAGATGGCTGGTCTCAGAAAATTCCACAGTTGAAGAAGCCGGATGTGGAGGTCCTGGGCTGGTGTGGTTACACGTGGTCTACGGTTGGGAGGCCGGTTGGACGTACTGGCAACAGCTCTGGTTGACATACCTGCAGTCAGCATGCCAATTGCACGCACCCTCAACATTTGAGACATCATTGTGTTGTGTGACAAAACTGCACATTTTAGAGTGGCCTTTTATTGTCCCCAGCACAAGGTGCAGCTGTGTAATGATGATGCTGTTTAAATCAGCTTCTGATATGCCACACCTGACAGTTGGATGAATTATCTTGGCAAAAGAGAAATGCTCATTAACAGGGATGTTAACAAATTTGTGCACAATTTTTGGGGGAGAAAAGCTTTTTGTCCTTATGGCAAATTTCTGGGATATTTTTTCACCTTATGAAACCAACACTTTACATGTTGCCTTTATATTTTTGTTCAGTAAAGATGTATTTTAGTGATATATATTTTATGTTATGATTTTCATGTTTGTCTCTTGAAAACTGCCGCAAAACAATTTCCCATTGTGGGATAATAAAGGGAAGTACTACTAGTACTCTCAACGACCATGCATTCTATCATGAGCTCCAGTCCAGGGTCCATGTTCAGGCAACTGTCAAGTCTGTCTAACATAAAAAAATAGCTTAAAAAAAACAAGCTTTCCCCTCAAGCAAATAGCCATTCGCTCTCTGAACAAGGTAATTAAATGGAAATTGGTTTTATGTAGTCTGCTCGTCAATCAAAGTTTATTGCTGGCAGTCCTGGAAGCTATAGGTTAGGCAGCGTTGTGCCACCCTGTGGCCAGTGGGCATTACTGGGCATCCCCTCCCTCACCTACTGCTGCAGCCAGGACCCAGCAGGACCCTCCCTGGAGCTCAACAACATGTCGTCTTTTGTTCCAGAGAATTGGCCTGGTGGATCACGACAGCACAGCAGGTCTGGCTTCAATTATAAATGTTTATTTCCTTTGTCAAGCAATGCCATATGGCTGGAGAGTTAAGAGACAGCCCTCTGTGGAGGGGGGTCTGTTCAGCTAACTGTCCAGTGTTTCGAGATTTCTATGAACTATGACTTATAATTAATAACAATATGTGTAAAATAATTTTCCTTCCAAGAAATTGTAATTAAGTACTTCAAAAAGCAGTTTATCTGTGTTGGAATGGTGTGGGAATACCACAACAAAAGAACACTGTGGGTGTATACCGGTCAATAAAAATATTTGTGAGAATGGTCTGCTGATTGGCCAGCTCATCTTTCCTCGGGAGGATGACATCATCCTATGAGGAAATAGCAAGCATTTTTTAAATAGTCTGTTGATGTTAGTTTTTTTCCTTCTCATATTTATGTGTTGGCTACAAAGGCAAGTATAGGATGAGTCAACAACATTATTTGAGTATGAGTTAACAGAACTAAGCTGGGGCACATGTTGCCACCAAGGCGAGGCAAATGTCCATGGAGAGGCAGAACAACTTGCTGCAGGAAAGAATAAACAATGGAATAAACATTGCATATGGTCAAGAACCAAAATAACATTAGAAAGTGACATTATCAAAAGGGGGAAGTATCAGCCTATATAGCCAACACACAGTTTGGGCTTCAGTAAGCATCAGAAAATAGCAAGCGATTCACATCTTTCTCTGAAGTTCTCTACCATTACATTTTTACATTTATATTTTGTAATTTAACAGACGCTCTTACAGTGTTTTCCATTAGCGCCGGCTGTCGGCTAAATCAGTCGGTTGACTCATTTTCAGTAAGTAGGCTACTTTTTATTTAAAAGTTTAAATTCGCTACTCTGTCGAACCTACTAGAATGAACAATCTGCATTTTCTAGGGATCTATTGATAGGAGGCACCTGCCTGTCAGACACAAATTGTGCAATGACACGGAAACGCAGCAGAGAGGAAGAGGCGTAGAGAGAGTATTCAACTGCCATTGCTAGGGCAGAGACATTAGCATCTCGTCATTGTATACAGATCTCTGGTTGCAGGCAAATTTCTTTAGGCCTACATGGAGGTGAGAGAGCATGATGTTCGTGACTTTGCAGGTGGTAACAATGAATCAAAATCCACGACTCAGCTTAATTGTTTTCACACATTCATTTATTTTGCTAGTGTTTCACATAGCCAGCCACGAGGAGTCATGACGCATATTTACAGTACGTTGATTGACAAATGAACAGCAAGTGTTGACTATAGTTGATAAAAAATATTTTAAAAACTGTCGAACGGACGAAATAAAGTTGATCTCCTATTCCATTTGCCATTCATAAATCATGCAACGTGGTTATACGTCCATGCCATGGTATTTGTATTTTTTTTATTCTGGATCCCCATTAGCTGCTGCCTTTGCAGCAGCTACTCTTCCTGGGGTCCAGCAAAATTACATATAATAAAACAATACATTACACCACAATATTACACACTACTCTACCATAACATATATACAATCCAAAATCAATACAGCAAAATAACAATTTTAAAATGCGTGTGTGAGTAGTGTGTCTGTTCGCATATGTTTGCGAATGCTGTGGGTGTGTGTTTCTCGTCACAGTCCATACTTTTCCATAAGGTGTAGTTTTATCAAATCAGATTTTACTGATTGACTGAGCTACATGATGTGGAACACAGTTCCATGTAGTCATGGCTCTATGTAGTACTGTGCGTTTCACGTAGTATGTTCTGGACTTGGGGACTGTTAAGAGATCTCTGGTGGTATGTCTTGTGGGGTATGTATGGGTGTGTGAGCTGTGCGCTAGTTGCTTAGACAGCTCAGAGACTTCAACAGAGACTTTTGACCATGACAAAATTATTCATTACAATATTTAGTTGAGGTTTAGGGTTTAGTGGATGATTTGTCCCAAATACAATGCTTTAAGTTTGCTTAATATTTAGGACCAGCTTATTTCTTGCCACCCATTCTGAAACTGACTGCAGCTCTTTGTTAACTGTTGCAGTGATTTCACTTGCTTTGTTTGCTGACATGTATTGTGTTGAGTCCTCTGCATATATAGACACACAGGCATTACTCAGTGCCAGGTCATTAGTAAAGACTGAAAAAATGAAGGGGCCTTAACAGCTGCCCTGGAGAATGCCTGATTCTACCTAGATTATGTTGGAGGTTTACATTAAAGAACACCCTCTGTGTCCTGTTAGAAAAGTAACTCAATCCACAATATAGCAGGAGATATAAAGCCATAACACACATGTATTCCTAACAAGTCTATCAAAACAGCTCCCACAATTTTCTTATTATCAATTTCTCTCATCCAAAAATCAGTCATTTGTGTAAGGTACAATACACATGTTGAAAGCCCTTCCCTATAAGCGTGCTGAAAGTATGTTGTTAATTTGTTTGTGAAATAGCATTGTATCAGGTCAAACACCATTTTTCCAAAAGTTTACTTAGGGTTAGTAACAGGTTGATTGGTCGGCTGTTTGAGCCAGTAAAGGGTGATTTGCAATTAGCGGAAAGACTTTTGCTTTCCTCCAGGCCTCCACATTCCTGTAGGCTTAGATAAAAGAGAGGGCAAATAGGAGTGGCAATATAGTCCGCTATTATCCTTAGTAATTCTCCATCCAAGTCGTCAGACCCAGGCAGCATGTCATTGTTGAAAGAAAAAAACAAATATTTCACATTTTCCACACTCAATTTACAGAATTCAAAATTACAATGTTTGCCTTGCATTTGGTCAGTTATGTATGGATGTGTAGGTTCAGAACTTGTTGTCATGCCTACATTTGCTAATTTTGCCAATAGAAAAATCATTAAAGTAGTAGGCAATATCAGTGGGTTTTGTGATGAATGAGCCATCTGATTCAATGAATGGAGCCGAGTTTGCCTTTTTGCCCAAAACTTCATTTAAGGTCGCAAATTATTTTTATTATCATTCTTTATACATATTATATATATATATATATATATATATATATATATATATATATATATATATATATATATATATTTCTTTTTTTCTTTTTTCATAGTACAGTTTATCATTTTTGTTAAGTTTAGTCACATGATTTCTCAATTTACAGTAAGGTAGCCAATCAGCTGTGCAACCAGATCTTTTTGCCTCATCCCTCTCAATCATCGAAATGTGCAATGAATATGGTTCAAATCAAATCAAATCAAATTTTATTTGTCACATACACATGGTTAGCAGATGTTAATGCGAGTGTAGCGAAATGCTTGTGCTTCTAGTTCCGACAATGCAGTAATAACCAACAAGTAATCTAACTAACAATTCCAAAACTACTGTCTTGTACACAGTGTAAGGGGATAAAGAATATGTACATAAGGATATATGAATGAGTGATGGTACAGAGCAGCATAGGCAAGATACAGTAGATGGTATCGAGTACAGTATGTACAAATGAGATGAGTATGTAAACAAAGTGGCATAGTTTAAAGTGGCTAGTGATACATGTATTACATAAGGATACAGTCGATGATATAGAGTACAGTATATACGTATGCATATGAGATGAATAATGTAGGGTAAGTAACATTATATAAGGTAGCATTGTTTAAAGTGGCTAGTGATATATTTACATCATTTCCCATCAATTCCCATTATTAAAGTGGCTGGAGTTGAGTCAGTGTCAGTGTGTTGGCAGCAGCCACTCAATGTTAGTGTTGGCTGTTTAACAGTCTGATGGCCTTGAGATAGAAGCTGTTTTTCAGTCTCTCGGTCCCAGCTTTGATGCACCTGTACTGACCTCGCCTTCTGGATGATAGCGGGGTGAACAGGCAGTGGCTCGGGTGGTTGATGTCCTTGATGATCTTTATGGCCTTCCTGTGACATCGGGTGGTGTAGGTGTCCTGGAGGGCAGGTAGTTTGACCCCGGTGATGCGTTGTGCAGACCTCACCACCCTCTGGAGAGCCTTACGGTTGAGGGCGGAGCAGTTGCCGTACCAGGCGGTGATACAGCCCGCCAGGATGCTCTCGATTGTGCATCTGTAGAAGTTTGTGAGTGCTTTTGGTGACAAGCCAAATTTCTTCAGCCTCCTGAGGTTTAAGAGGCGCTGCTGCGCCTTCTTCACAATGCTGTCTGTGTGAGTGGACCAATTCAGTTTGTCTGTGATGTGTATGCCGAGGAACTTAAAACTTGCTACCCTCTCCACTACTGTTCCATCGATGTGGATAGGGGGGTGTTCCCTCTGCTGTTTCCTGAAGTCCACAATCATCTCCTTAGTTTTGTTGACGTTGAGTGTGAGGTTATTTTCCTGACACCACACTCCGAGGGCCCTCACCTCCTCCCTGTAGGCCGTCTCGTCGTTGTTGGTAATCAAGCCTACCACTGTTGTGTCGTCCGCAAACTTGATGATTGAGTTGGAGGCGTGCGTGGCCACGCAGTCGTGGGTGAACAGGGAGTACAGGAGAGGGCTCAGAACGCACCCTTGTGGGGCCCCAGTGTTGAGGATCAGCGGGGAGGAGATGTTGTTGCCTACCCTCACCACCTGGGGGCGTCCCGTCAGGAAGTCCAGTACCCAGTTGCACAGGGCGGGGTCGAGACCCAGGGTCTCGAGCTTGATGACGAGCTTGGAGGGTACTATGGTGTTGAATGCCGAGCTGTAGTCAATGAACAGCATTCTCACATAGGTATTCCTCTTGTCCAGATGGGTTAGGGCAGTGTGCAGTGTGGTTGAGATTGCATCGTCTGTGGACCTATTTGGGCGGTAAGCAAATTGGAGTGGGTCTAGGGTGTCAGGTAGGGTGGAGGTGATATGGTCCTTGACTAGTCTCTCAAAGCACTTCATGATGACGGAAGTGAGTGCTACGGGGCGGTAGTCGTTTAGCTCAGTTACCTTAGCTTTCTTGGGAACAGGAACAATGGTGGCCCTCTTGAAGCATGTGGGAACAGCAGACTGGTATAGGGATTGATTGAATATGTCCGTAAACACACCGGCCAGCTGGTCTGCGCATGCTCTGAGGGCGCGGCTGGGGATGCCGTCTGGGCCTGCAGCCTTGCGAGGGTTAACACGTTTAAATGTCTTACTCACCTCGGCTGCAGTGAAGGAGAGACCGCATGTTTTCGTTGCCGGCCGTGTCAGTGGCACTGTATTGTCCTCAAAGCGGGCAAAAAAGTTGTTTAGTCTGCCTGGGAGCAGGACATCCTGGTCCGTGACTGGGCTGGATTTCTTCCTGTAGTCCGTGATTGACTGTAGACCCTGCCACATGCCTCTTGTGTCTGAGCCGTTGAATTGAGATTCTACTTTGTCTCTGTACTGACGCTTAGCTTGTTTGATAGCCTTGCGGAGGGAATAGCTGCACTGTTTGTATTCGGTCATGTTACCAGACACCTTCCCCTGATTAAAAGCAGTGGTTCGCGCTTTCAGTTTCACGCGAATGCTGCCATCAATCCACGGTTTCTGGTTAGGGAATGTTTTAATCGTTGCTATGGGAACGACATCTTCAACGCACGTTCTAATGAACTCACACACCGAATCAGCGTATTCGTCAATGTTGTTGTCTGACGCAATACGAAACATGTCCCAGTCCACGTGGTGGAAGCAGCCTTGGAGTGTGGAGTCAGCTTGGTCGGACCAGCGTTGGACAGACCTCAGCGTGGGAGCCTCTTGTTTTAGTTTCTGTCTGTAGGCAGGGATCAACAAAATGGAGTCGTGGTCAGCTTTTCCGAAAGGGGGGCGGGGCAGGGCCTTATATGCGTCGCGGAAGTTAGAGTAACAATGATCCAAGGTCTTTCCACCCCTGGTTGCGCAATCGATATGCTGATAAAATTTAGGGAGTCTTGTTTTCAGATTAGCCTTGTTAAAATCCCCAGCTACAATGAATGCAGCCTCCGGATGAATGTTTTCCAGTTTGCAAAGAGTTAAATAAAGTTTGTTCAGAGCCATCGATGTGTCTGCTTGGGGGGGGATGTATACGGCTGTGATTATAATCGAAGAGAATTCTCTTGGTAGATAATGCGGTCTACATTTGATTGTGAGGAATTCTAAATCAGGTGAACAGAAGGATTTGAGTTCCTGTATGTTTCTTTCATCACACCATGTCACGTTAGTCATAAGGCATACGCCGCCGCCCCTCTTCTTACCAGAAAGTTGTTTGTTTCTGTCTGCGCGATGTGTGGAGAAACCCGTTGGCTGCACCGCTTCGGATAGAGTCTCTCCAGTGAGCCACGTTTCCGTGAAGCAAAGAACGTTACAGTCTCTGATGTCCCTCTGGAATGCTACCCTTGCTCGGATTTCATCAACCTTGTTGTCAAGAGACTGGACATTGGCAAGAAGAATGCTAGGGAGTGGTGCACGATGTGCCCGTCTCCGGAGTCTGACCAGAAGACCGCCTCGTTTCCCTCTTTTTCGGAGTTTTTTTTTTTTTGCGTCGCTGCATGGAATCCACTCAGTTGTCCTGTTTGTAAGGCAGAACACAGGATCCGCGTCGCGAAAAACATATTCTTGGTAGTACTGATGGTGAGTTGATGCTGATCTTATATTCAGTAGTTCTTCTCGACTGTATGTAATGAAACCTAAGATGAGCTGGGGTACTAATGTAAGAAATAACACGTAAAAAAACAAAAAACTGCATAGTTTCCTAGGAACGCGAAGCGAGGCGGCCATCTCTGTCGGCGCCGGAAGTTAATCGGTTGATTTTTAAGGTTAGGGAAAAGTGCAATTAATAGTGCCACATTCCATGATTTCAATATAAATGTATGTATTTATGGTTGTTTATAATTTTTTCTTGCATTTCAATCATTATATGTGTAATTGTTTTTAACCATCGAGTGTTTTAATTAATACTTAAGTGATCTGTCTGTTACACAAAAAAAATCAATTCAATCATAACATTTTTAAATTCCTCATCAAACCACAGGGATTTAACAGTTTTTACAGTCATTTAATAATGGGTGCACGCTTATTAGTAACTGAAATAAGCAATTCAGTAAATTATTCAAGTGCAGCATCGGGATGTTCCTCATTACACACATCAGACCAACAAATATTTTTCACATCTTCAAAATAGGAATAATTTCAAAACCTTGTTTGAAAGTTGAGAATGACACAAATATTAATTTTCACAAAGTCTGCTGCCTCAGTTTGTATGTTGGCAATTTGCATATACTCCAGAATGTTATGAAGAGTGATCAGAAGAATTGCAATTAATTGCAAAGTCCTTCTTTGCGATGCAAATTAACTGAATCTCAAAATAACATTTCCACTACATTTTAGCCCTGCCACAAAAGGACCAGCTGACATGTCAGTGATTCTCTCGTTAACACAGGTGTGAATGTTGACGAGGACAAGGCTGGAGATCACTGTAATGCTGATTTAGTTCAAATAACAGACTGGATGCTTCAAAAGGAGGGTGGTGCTTGGAATCATTGTTCTTCCTCTGTCAACCACAGTTACCTGCAAGGAAACACGTGCCGTCATCATTGCTTTGTACAAAAAGGGCTTCAGATGGCAAGGATATTGCTGCCAGTAAGATTGCACCTAAATCAACCATTTATCGGATCATCAAGAACTTCAAGGAGAGCGGTTCAATTGTTGTGAAGAAGGATTCAGGGCGCCCAAGAAAGTCAAGCAAGCGCCAGAACCGTCTCCTAAAGTTGATTCAGCTGCGGGATCGGGGCACCACCAGTACAGAGCTTGCTCAGGAATGGCAGCAGGCAGGTGGGAGTGCATCTGCACGCACAGTGAGGCAAAAACTTTTGGAAGATGGCCTGGTGTCAAGAAGGGCAGCAAAGAAGCCACTTCTCTCCGGGAAAAACATCAGGGACAGACTGATATTCTGCAAAAGGTACAGGGATTGGACTGCTGAGGACTGGGGTAAAGTCATTTTCTCTGATGAATCCCCTTTCCAATTGTTTGGGGCATCTGGAAAAAAGCTTATCCGGAGAAGACAAGGTGAACGCTACCAACAGTCCTGTGTCATGCCAACAGTAAAGCATCCTGAGACCATTCATGTGTGGGGTTGCTTCTCAGCCAAGGGAGTGGGCTCATTCACAATTATGCCTAAGATCACAGCCATGAATAAAGAATGGTACCAACACATCCTCTGAGAGCAACTTCTCCCAACCATCCAGGAACAGTTTGGTGATGAACAATGCATTTTCCAGCATGATGGATCACCTTGCAATAAGGCAGAAGTCCTAAATAAGTGGCTCGGGGAACAAAACATTGATATTTTGGGTCCATGGCAAGAAAATTCACCAAACATTAATCCCATTGAGAACTTGTGGTCAATCCTCAAGAGGCGGGTGAACAAACAAAACCCCACAAATTCTGGCAAATTCCAAGCATTGATTATGCAAGAATGGGCTGCCATCAGTGGCCCAGAAGTTAATTGACAGCATGCCAGGGCAGATTGCAGAGGTCTTGAAAAAGAAGGGTCAACACTCCAAATATTGACTCTGCATCAACTTCATGTAATTGTCAATAAAAGCCTTTGACACTTATGAAATGCTTGTAATTATACTTCAGTATTCAATAGTAACATCTGACAAAAATATCTAGACACTGAAGCAGCAAACTTGGTGAAAATTAATATTTGTGTCATTCTCAAAACTTTTGGCCACGACTGCACACTATTTTTGATTCCGTCTGGAACTTTAGTTTTCCCAGATATGACTATTATATTATAATCACTATATCTGATGGGTGTGGATACTGATTTAGAGCACATTTCTGCAGCATTAGTAAAGATGTGGTCAATACTAAGGATTCATGTCACTACGCCACAAAGATTTCACATCAAGTGAACCTGATATTTAGTAATGATAGTGTAACTTTGATCGCCAATGACGTTGTACATTTTGAAGCAGGCCGCTCATAATTTCAGAGCATTATAATGTTCCTCAATTAATTCTGTGAATTTCAGCAGTAGGTCGAGGCTATCTAGACACATAGCACTCTCAGGACGCACCCAGAGTAGACTATAGAGTTGTCAAATCATACAAACTTTGTAACGGCAGTCAAACAAAAGTTTAATGACCAAAGTTGCTAAGGTTGCGAGATAAATTCTAACGAATGACAGAATGTCCTATTTGGCAAAATCGAGTTGATGATTATACAGAAAGCAGATCAGGACATGAATAACAGCGAGATGAAGAGAGGAAATTGTTTCAATATCAAGGTATCTTAACGGGGACCATTCTACTCTCATAACGTTCGTTGATCACACATTCTATACCGAAGCTCTCATATGGGCAGCAATTACGAGACAGCACAGAGAAGCGTGGGACATGTTATAGCGGTATTTTGACATGTAAAGGCAAGACATGCTTTGATAATGCAACATATGGATTACATAATAAAGTAAGTAATTTTCATGTGAGACAGGAGTCATGATTTTGAGTTTGTTGGATTGGGACGATAAGAAACTAGCCTAGGCTCTACATGTGGCTATATAAGGAACATGTATGGGCCTTATATAGCCACATGTAGAGCCTAGGCTAGTTTCTTATCGTCCCAATTCTTTATATTTTTACTACATGAGTCAATAAATATATTAATAATACACTTGACTTAGGCTACATTATTGCATGTTAAAAGTTTCTGATCAGATAGATGATCAAACAAATAAATGAGATACCACTTCCACTTGTCCTGACAGAGATAAATGATCCAAATATATAGACAGATTCAGTGAAAAAAAATCACATTGATTGATAATCAGACAAGTCACAGGCTTTTGGTTGGGAGTAGGCCAGGCAACTGCCCGCATGAAGAGCAAGACTTGAATAACATGGTGCCATGTTTCATGAGCGGAAATAAAAGATCCCATACATTTTCCATATGCACAAAAAGCGTATTTCTCTCAAATTCTGTGCACACATTTGTTTACAGTCCTGTTACTGAGCATTTCTCCTTTGCCAAGTTAATCCATCCACCTGACAGGTGTGGCATATCAAGTAGCTGATTAAACAGCACAATCATTACATAGGCGCACCTTGTGCTGGGTACAATAAAAAGCCACTCAAATGTGCAGTTTTGTCACAACACAATGCCACAAATGTCTCAAGTTTTGAGGGAGTGTGCAATTGGCATGCTGACAGCAGGAATGTCCACCAGAGACGTTGCATGTACATTTCTCCACAATAAGCCACGTCCAACGCTGTTTTAGAGAACTTTGCAGTATGTCCAACAGGCCTCACAATCGCAGACCACGTGTATGGCGTTGTGTGGGTAAGCAGTTTGCTGATTTCAACATTGTGACATCAGCAACGTTGTAGTGATGGTGGGGTTATGGTATGGGCAAGCGGTGGAATTATGGTATGGGCAAGCAAAAGCTACTGACAACGAACACAATAGCATTTTGTCAATAGAAATTTGACAAATGCATAGAGATACCACGACGAGATCGAGGACAATTGTCGTGCGATTCATCCACCGCCATCAGCATGATAATGCATGGACCCATGTCGCAAGGATCTGTAAACAATTCCTGGAAGCTTAAAATGTCCCAGTTCTTCCATGGCCTGCATACTTACCAGACATGTTACCCATTGAGCATATTTGGGATGCTCTGGATCGACATGTACGACAGCATGGTGCAGTTCATGCCAATATCCAGCAACTTCGCACAGCCATTGAAGAGTGGGCCAAAATTTCACAGGCCACAATCAACAGCCTGATCAACTCCATGTGAAGGAGATGTGTTGGGCTGCATGAGGCAAATGGTCACACCAGATACTGACTGGTTTTCTGATCCACGCCCCTACCTTTTTCTTAAGGTATCTGTGACCAACCGATGCATATCTGTATTCCCAGTCATGTGAAATCCATAGATTAGGACCTAATTAATTTATTTAAATTGACTGATTTCCTTATATGAACTGTGACTCAGGAAAATCATTGAAATTCTTTATATTTTTGTTCAGTGCGGTAAACTTCTGCTACAGCTTAGTATGAAACGTAGCCGTAATGCTGAGGCGGCATTGGCACGCACTACGCTCTTAAACTCTTGATGGTTGCTAAGCAGCGCCAGTTAACCATCCTCCTGCCAGTAGTTAACTTTGCAAAGCATTTCACTTCTACCATCTCTTCACATAGCCCACCACTAAGCATGCGCTGTTTTCTTAACCACAACTGGATGGATCCATAAAGAATTAATGTGGGAATAAATATCAATGAATTTTGAAAATATTGGAATAAAGTAGGCTAATGCATTTGAAGGCATGTATCAAATTGTTGCTTACTGAAACTCCCAAAGTCATCCAACCGTTCTAATACATTTGAAGCAATAGCCTACCCACGTGTGGAAAACCAGATGATAATTTCAGCACGATTTTGATTAGGACAGTGCCATCGCGCTGCTTTGAGACAAGTGTGGAAACTCGTCTCGATAAATCAATCAATGTCAGATTTTTGTTTTCACCGAATCTCCGTTTGTATATTTGTAGGGCTGTCCCCAACTGCAAAAAATCTTGGTCGACCGAAAAGTAGTTTGTTCTTTCGACAACTCGATTGGTCAAAATATGTATTTTTATATGTAACTTTTTCCACATTTTGTTATATGTAACCTTATCCACATTTTGTTACATTACAGCCTTATTCTGAAATGTATTAAATAACATTTTCCCCAATCAATCTACACACAATATCCCATAATGGCAAAGTGAAAACAGGTTTAGAATTTTTTTCTAATTCATAAAAAATAAAAAACAGGAATACCTTATTTACATAAGTATTCAAAATTGAGCTCAGGTGCATCCTGTTCCGATTGATCATCCTTGAGATGTTTCTACAAGTTGATTGGAAAGGGAGATATATTGTCAGTTGTCCAACAATGTATTCAACTGAAATATGTCTTCCGCATTTAACCCAACCCCTCTGAATCAGAGAGGTGCGGGCTGCTGCCTTAATCGACATCCACGTCTTCAGCGCCCGGGTAACAGTGGATTAACTACCTTGCTCAGGGGCAGAACGACATATTTTTACCTTGTCAGCTCGGGGATTCGATCCAGCATTGGATGGAGCTCACTTGTGTAAATTCAATTGATTGGACATGATTCGGAAAGGCACTCACCTGTGTATATAAGGTCCCACAGTTGACAGTGCATGTCAGAGCAGAAACCAAGCCACGAGGTTGAAGGAATTGTCTGTGGAGCTCCGAGACAGGATTGTGCAAAGGCACAAATCTGGGGAAGGGTATGAAAAAAATGATTGAAGGTCCCAAGAACACAGTGGCCTCCATCATTCTTAAAATGGAAGAAGTTTGGAACCATCAAGACTCCTCCTAGGGCTGGCCGCCCGGCCAAACTGGCACATCGGGGGAGAATGGCCTTGGTAAGGGAGGTGACCAAGAACCCGATGGTCACTCTGATAGAGTTCCAGAGTTCCTATGTGGAGATGGGAGAACCTTCCAGAAGGAGAACCATCTCTGCAGCACTCCACCAATCAGGCCTTTATGGTAGATTGGCCAGAAGGAAGCCACTCCTCAGGAAAAGGCACATGACAGCCCGCTTGGAGTTTGACAAAAGGCACCAATAGGACTCATGAGAAACAAGATTCTCTGGTCTGATGAAACCAAGATTGAACTCTTTGGCCTGAATGCCAAGCGGCACATCTGGAGGAAACCTGGCCAATACCATCCCAGCGGTGAAGCATGGTGTGTTTTTCAGCATCAGGGACTGGGAGACTAGTCAGTATTGAGGGAAAGAAGAACAGAGCAAAGTACAGAGATCCTTGATGAAAACCTGCTCCAGAGCGCTCAGGACTTCAGACTGTGGCGGAGGTTCACCTTCCAACAGGACAACAACCTTAACTTCTTGGTGACAGGGGGAAGTATTTTCACGTCCGGATGAAATGCATGCCCAAATTCAACTGCCTGCTTACTCATGCCCAGAAGATAAGATATGCATATTATTAGTAGATTTGGATAGAAAACACTCTGAAGTTTCTAAAACTGTTTGAATCATGTATGTGAGTATAACAGAACTTATTTAGCAGACAAAACCCAGAGGACAAACCATTCAGATTTTTTTATATTTTCAATGGGTTTTCATTGGGAATCCAGAATTCTAAGGGACCTTCTTGCAGTTCCTAGCTTCCACTGGATGTCAACAGTCGTTAGAAATTGGTTGAGGTTTTTCCTTTGTGTAATGAAGAAGTACGGAATTCTTGAACAAGGGTCACTTGAAGTGTACTGTTAGATGGAGGCGGATGACCAGAAAGCTAGCTACAGTTTGTTTTCCTCCTGTATTGAACACAGATCATTGTCTTCAATTTTGATTCTTTCCGTAAAAAAATACATAATGGTGTATTACAAAAGTAGTTTGAAATGTTTTGACAAAGTTTACAGGTAACTTTTGAGATATTTTGTAGTCAAGTTGAGCAAGTTGGAACCGGTGTTTTTCTGGATCAAACGCGCCAAATAAATTGACATTTTGGATATATATCGACGGAATTAACTTCTTATGGCTGCAGGGGCAGTATTGAGTAGCTTGGATGAAAAGGTGCCAAGAGTAAACGGCCAGCTTCTCGGTCTCAGTTGTTAATATATGCATATTATTATTAGTATTGGATAGAAAACACTCTAAAGTTTCCAAAACTGTCAAAATATTGTCTGTGAGTATAACAGAACTGATTTTGCAGGCGAAACCCTCAGGAAAATCAAACCAGGAAGTGGCTTCTATTTTGAAAACTCCATGTTCCATAGCCTGCCTTTGCTCCATTTAAAGGGATATCAACCAGATTCCTTTTCCTATCGCTTCCTCAAGGTGTCAAGTCTTCAGACATAGTTTCAGGCTTTTATTTTCAAAAATGAGCCAGAAAGATAACATCGCGTCAGGTGTTCGCATGAGCAACAGAGTTTGGGCAGCCATTGCCTTTCCCTCTCCTACTGAAAAATACAGTTGCGGTTGATATATTATCGATTATATAATTTAAAAACTGATTACAAAAAAACGTTTGACATGTTTCTGTGGACATTACGGAAACTATCTGGTATTTGTCTGCGTTGTCGTGACCGCTCTTTCCTGTGGATTTCTGAACATAACGCGCCAAACAAATGGAGGTATTTTGGATATAAAAATAATCTTTATGGAACAAAAGGAACATTTATTGTGTAACTGGGAGTCTCGTGAGTGAAAACATCCGAAGATCATCAAAGATAAACAATTGCTTTTCTGATTTCCGTGACCAAGCTACTTGATGCTAAGTGTACATAATGTTTTGTCGAGCGATCGATAAACTTACACAAACGCTTGGATTGCTTTCGCTGTAAAGCATATTTTCAATATCTGACACGACAGGTGGATTAACAAAAGGCTAAGCTGTGTTTTCCTTTATTGCACTTGTGATTTCATGAATATAAATCTTTTTAGTAATATTGTTTGAATGTGGCGTTATGCAATTAAGCGGTTGTTGATGACAATTATCCCGTTAACCTCTCTGGGATATATGGTACTCTAGTGTCCCACCTGGCCAAAAGCCAGGGAAAATGCAGAGTGCCAAATTCAAATAAATTACTATAAAAATCAAACTTTCATTAAATCACAAATTCACTTGTTGTGAATCCAGCCAACATGTCAGATTTCAAAAAGGCTTTTCGGCGAAAGCAAACAATGCTATTATCTGAGGATAGCACCTCCGTAAACAAAGAGAGAAAAGCCTATTTCAACCCTGCAGGCGTGACACAAAACGCAGAAATAAAAATATAATTCATGCCTTACCTTTGACGAGCTTCTGTTGTTGGCACTCCAATATGTCCCATAAACATCACAAATGGTCCTTTTGTTCGATTAACTTGTTATGGCTGCAATACCGTTAAGCACTGTGATGGACATTTTTATGTTTGTGCTTTTTTAATAACCAATTTCTGTGTTCATGCAAATTAACACCAGGGAGAAATCCTCACTGTAGTATCTGCAATTTGGCAGTACTCCCAAACCCATGATTTGAGAACGATCTCTCAGTTTCAAGGTCTCCGCTTATAATAATTATGAATAATGAATAAGCAACATCATGCAATTATTACTTTGTGTGTCAGTAAATAAAATAATTAACGGGACTGCCCCATTGCAGCTCCTGATCGACATGTATACTGGCTGCACTCAGTTGGTTGGAACCTCTCCAGCTTGCTGATAATAAACAGAATAATTAATTTAAGACTGACTTCGAGTGTCCCTGTGTAAAATTTCCACAACAATTTGACGTCAACAAACAGGATGATTGATTCTGCCTGCGGAGCTTTCCAGTGAGGGTCTGCGAGGAGAAGTGGTGCCACGTTTTATGAAGTGTGAGGGAAATTCCTCTCCACACCCCTACCTGGGCTTGAACCAGGGACACATTGACAACAGCCACCCTCGAAGCATCGTTACCCATCGCTCCACAAAGCCGCGGCCCTTGCAGAGCAAGGGGAACAACTACTTCAAGGTCTCAGAGCGAGTTACGTCACTGATTGAAACGCTATTAGCGCGCACCCCGCTCACTAGCTAGCCATTTCACATCGGTTACACCAGCCTGTTCTCGGGAGTTGATAGATTGAAGTGATAAACGGCTCAATGCTTGAAGCACAGCGAAGAGCTGCTGGCAAACGCACGAAAGTGCTGTTTGAATGAATGCTTACGAGACTGCTGCTGCCTACCACCGCTCAGTCAGACTGCTCTATCAAATATCAAATCAGACTTAATTATAACATAATAACACACAGAAATACTGTCAAATCCAGATATGGCCAAATCCAGAAACTAATTTTGAAAACAAAAATAAAAAAATATTCTTTCAGTGAAATATTTTATCGTATTTTATCTAACGGGTGGCATCCATAAGTCTAAATATTCCTGTTACATTGCACAACCTTCAATGTATTGTCATAATTACGCAAAATTCTGGCAAATTAGTTCGCAATGAACGCAAGAGAAGTGACAGTTTCCCTAGTTTAATAATGCCTGCTAACCTGGATTTCTTTTAACTAAATATGCAGGTTTAAAAATATATCCTTGTGTATTGATTTTAAAGAAAGGCATTGATGTTTATGGTTAGCTACATACGTGCAACGATTAAATTTTTTTCGCAAATGCGCATTTGTTAAACACCATAGGACCACACAGCTGTCATACAGCTCAGAAAGGAGACGCGTTCTGTCTCCTAGAGATGAACATACTTTGGTGCGAAAAGTGCAAATCAATCCCAGAACAGCAAAGGACCTTTTGAAGATGCTGGAGTTAACCAGTACAAAAGTATCTATATCCACAGTAAAACGAGTCCTATATCGACATAACCTGAAAGTCCGCTCAGCACGGAGGAAGCCACTGCTCCAAAACCGTCATAAAAATTACAGACTACGGTTTGCAACTGCACATGGATACAAAGATTGTACGTATTGGAGAAATGAAACAAAAATAGTGACCATTGTTACTTTTGGAGGAAAAAGGGGGAGGCTTGCAAGCCGAAGAACACCATCCCATCCGTGAAGGGGGTGGCAGCATCATGTTGTGGGGGTGCTTTGCTGCAGGAGGGGCTGGTGCACTTCACAAAATAGATGGCATTATGAGGCAGGAAAATGATGTGGATATATTGAAGCAACATTTCAAGACATCAGTCAGTAAGTTAAAGCTTGGTCGCAAATGGGTCTTCCAAATGGACAATGACCCCAAGCAAACTTCCAACGTTGTGGCAAAACGGCTTAAGGACAACAAAGTCAAGGTATTGGAGTGGCCATCACAAAGCCCTGACCTCAATCCAATAGAAAATGTGTGGGCAGCACTGAAAAAGCGTGTGCGAGCAAGGATGCCTACAAACCTGACTCAGTCACACCAGCTCTGTCAGGAGGAATGGGCCAAAATTCACCCAACTTATTGTGGGAAGCTTGTGGAAAGCTACCCGAAACGTTTGACCCAAGTTAAACAATTGAAAGGCAATGCTACCAAATACTAATTGAGTGTATGTAAACTTTTGACACACTGGGAATGTGATCAAATGAAATAAAAGCTGAAATACATCACTCTCTACTATTATTCTGACATTTCACATTCTTAAAATAAAGTGGTGATCCTAACTGACCTAAAACAGGGTATTTTTACTAGGATTAAATGCCAGGATTTGTGAAAAACTGAGTTTAAATGTATTCGGCTAAGGTGTATGTAAATTTCCGACTTCAACTGTATATAGTACCAGTAAAAAGTGTGGACAAACGTACCCATTCTAGGGTTTTTATTTCATTTGACTATTTTCTACATCGTAGAATATTAGTGAAGACATCTAAACTATGGAAAAACACTAACGGAATAATGTAGTAACCAAAATAGTAGCCACCCGTTGCCTTGATGAAAGCTTTTGCACACTCTTGGCATTCTCGCAACCAGCTTCATGAAGTAGTCACCTGGATGGCATTATAATTAACAGGTGTGGCTGATAAAAAACAAATTCTTAATGCAAGAGCCAATCAGTTTTGTTGTGACATGGTAGGGTAGGTATACAGAAAATAGTCAAATTTGGTAAAAGACCAAGTCCACATCACAGGAAAGGAAGACCCAGAGTTACCTCTGCTGCAGAGGATAAGTTCATGAGAGTTAACTGTACCTCAGATTGCAGCCCAAAAAAATGCTTCAGAGTTCAAGTAACAGACACATCTCAACGTCAACTGTTCAGAGTAGACTGTGTGAATCAGGCCTTCATGGTAGAATTGCTGCAAAGAATCCACTACCAAAGGACACTAATAATAAGAAGAGACTTGCTTGGGCCAAGTGATTGGCTCAAACACATTAAAACTTCTTATGGCTGCAGGGGCAGTATTGAGTAGCTTGGATGAAAGGTGCCCAGAGGTGCCCAGGGTCAACGGCCTGCTCCTCAGTCCCAGTTGCTAATATATGCATATTATTATTAGTATTGGATAGAAAACACTCTGAAGTTTCTAAAACTGTTTGAATGATGTCTGTGAGTCTAACGGAACTCACATGGCAGGCGAAAACCTGAGAAGAAATCCAAACAGGAAGTTTGGAGGTTGGTCGATTTTCAAACCAGCCCCTATTGAATACACAGTGGCATATGGATAAAGTTGCACTTCCTAGGGCTTCCACTAGATGTCAACCGTCTTTAGAAACTTGAATGAGGCTTCTACTGTGTTGTGGAGCCAGATGGGAGTTCTTTGAGTCAGTGGTCTGGCAGAGAGCCAGGTCCTGGTCAAGCGCATTTCACATGATAGCGACACAGCAGTTGCATTAAGGAGAGGTATATCTATATTTCCATGTCTAACAATTGTATTTATCCACATTTATAATGAGTATTTCTGTAAAATGATGTGGCTCTCTGCAATATCACCAGATGTTTTTGGAAGTAGTGAACGTAACGCGCCAATGTATACTGAGATTTTTTGATATAAATATGAACTTTATCAAACAAAACATACATGTATTGTGTAACATGAAGTCCTATGAGTGTCATCTGATGAAGATCATCAAAGGTTAGTGATGAATTTTATCTCTATTTGTGCTTTTTGTGACTCCTCTCTTTGGCTGGAAAAATGGCTGAATTATTCTGTGAGTTGGTGGTGACCTAACATAATCGTTTGTGCTTTTGCTGTAAAGCCTATTTGAAATCGAACACTGTGGTGGGATTAACAACAAGATTACGTTTAAAACGGTATAAAATACATGTATGTTTGAGGAATTTTAATTTTGAGATTTTTGTTGTTTTGAATTTGGCACTTTCACTGGCTGTTGTCATATCGATCCCGTTAACGGGATTGCAGCCCTAAGAAGTTTTTAAGAAGGAAAGAAATACACAAATGAACTTTTAAAGGCACACTTGTTAATTGAAATGCATTCCAGGTGACTGTCTCATGAAGCTGGTTGGTCATTTTTTTTTAAACAAGCAAAATACCATAAATCCTATGTGAAAGATGTAGCCTACCGAATCCATCAGTAGGCAAAAGCCTTTTGGTGATAATCTGCAGATCAATTATGAAAACATTTGATGAAGAAAGCTCCTGAGTGGCGCAGCGGTCTAAGGCACAGCATCTCAGTGGTTGAGGAGTCACTACAGACACCCTGGTTCAATTCCAGCCTGTATCACAACCGGCCGTGATTGGGTGTCCCATAGCACAATTGGTCCAGCATCGTCTGGGTTTGGCCGACGTAGGCCGTCATTGTAAATAATAATTTGTTCTTATTAACTGACTTTCCTAGTAAAATAAAATATTAAATATATATATATAAATATATTTTTTTTTTCATCACTGCAGGAACAATAGGTATACGGAGAGCCTCATTCTGGTCCAAATTTTGGAAAATTTGTGCCCTCACAGAATCCAGCCATAAAAACAGAAATCAACAATATAAAAAAATATATTGACCTTAGTAGGGAATCAACTACAGTGCGGAGAACAAGTATTTGATACACTGCCGATGTTGCAGGTTTTCCTACTTACAAAGCATGTAGAGGTCTGTAATTTTTATCATAGGTACACTTCAACTGTGAGAGACGGAATCTAAAACAAAAATCCCATTGTATGATTTTTAAGTAATTCATTTGCATTTTATTGCATGACATAAGTATTTGATCACCTACCAACCAGTAAGAACTCCGGCTCTTCCCTTTGTGAGGATTCTACATACCCCGTAGTCTTGTGAAAACAATGTGATTAGATTGTTAACATAGCTAAAACGAGCCTGACTCAAAGCAGCCTCAAATGTTTCCAGCCAATACATTTTTTATTAAATAACATTACAGCTCTGAAGTTCACAAGCAACGAGACACTTTGGCTTTGGTTAAAGGCAAGTAGGCTACAAATGCATACTAGTAGTAGTCATTTCCCCTGCTCAAGTAATCTACACATTCTGGGTGATGAGATACAACGTTGTCACCTCACTGGCTTCTTCTCTGACGAGCTCTCATTGGCTATTGCTGGTCACCGTTCTCAAAACTTGCACATCTCAAACTACGGGACGTCTGGGACAACTCAAAGACGGGATCAGTAGCCCTCAGATTGTGTCTCTGACCTGCTCACATTAAACGAGAGTAGAGGAGACTGCACGACCCGAGTAGAGGAATTTTCTCGGATCTCATAAACTTGTCTGGGACAGCTAAATCGGGGCCAAAATCTTGTAGTGTACGCCCGGCTTTACAGTTAGTTTACCATGTAAACACTCACAACAGGCCATCATATTCAACCTCATAGGGACTTCATGGTAGATTAAAAAATATATCAGACATGTTGCTGAACTCTACCTGCTCTTGCCCTTCTGGAGAGGAGGCGGCACTCTAGGGGATCGACCAGGAGCTCTGGACTTGAGTGAAGCCCCAGTGGAGCGCTCCCTGATGGGGGTACAGTAGACCCTCTGAACCACCACCTCCACATCCTGCCCCACTGACCCAGCCTGGCCCAGGCCCTCGATGGCCTCTAGGAGCGAATGACACCCTCTGCTGCTGGCTGCACCTGGGCCACCCTGGCTGCATAAAGACTGGAGATTTGGATAGAGGAAAAAAACACAATTATTGGACTCGGACATCATATTGTACCTGGACAAACATGGGAGAATATTTGTGTTACCGAATTAAGATTTGAGACACTGACAACATAGCAGGTCTTCTTCCACACTATACTTTACCCCACTGGTACTAATTGTGACTGTAGAGTGCAGACCACCAAAATAATAGGGCTAATCAAACCTGGGTTAACATCAATAGAATATAACTTTATTGTCCATTCTAGGTGGAATATCTGCCAGTAAATATAGTGAAACCCAACCCACCTGTTTGACCGTGCCATCTCCCTCTGGTGAAGTCTTGTTGATCTCAAGCTGGCCAAATGACCTGGTCAGAGAGTATGGGTTGCATCTCTCCACTGGAACAAGGGCTCTGGGGAGGGACATGCTGGTTTGCTTGGTGTCAGAGTATACCTTCTGGCTGAAGTGTGTGTTGAGAATAATTCTATTATGTTGGCCCTCAATCATGAGACTTTGCCTGTAGAGAAAAAAAGGTTCATTTTGAAATATAGAGTAGAAGTTGTGTTGTACCAAATCTTGTTTAGTAAATTGACAGAAAACTATAGATGGTATTTGACTCGGTCATCTGTCACACACGCAACATTCAGGTTAAAAGGAGTGGAAAGATTGAGTAAACTAAAAGTATAGATTTTAGGGGGGGGGCTCTGTTCTTGCATAAGACTGCAGCGGCAGGAAGGCTGAAGAAGACGTATGATGAATGTCAAATGTAGATCGATTGATAAGCAGGCAGCCGCCTCCACCTCCATCGGTCTCCTCACTCTCTAAACACCCTACCCTCAGGCACGTAGCAGATTCAGGTGGGTTAGCCTGCCCCCATGCTCCATGGAAAAATGCAATTGAACTGATAAGTTTGGAATCTTTCGCTGTATAGAAAGCTGCATTTTTCATTTCCACAACAGTGAATTCAGACAGGCTGTTCCGGATACTGTGAAAAGCGGCAAGCCTGACCAAACATGCTTCACAGTACGCTCCAAATCCCTCAGAGATAGTGGAGCTGTTTTTTTTATGTGGTTGTTAACACTTTCTTTCTTCCTGTTATTTTTTATAAACACCCTCAATTCAAATTCAGAATAGCAGCCTGCGTACATTTCAGTTGGGGCTTAATAAAACTAGAAAGGAAATGTGTGCATTGCATGTCATTTGACGATCCTTTGCATGTAATGAGGCTGATCAATGTCTATTTTTTGTTTCCCTTTTATATCAGGAGAAACCATACTCACATTAATCAAGTAGCTAGAGAAAAATACTTAAAACATGTTTTATCAACAGTCAAGCATTTCAGCTTGTTAAGAATATTCACTTCACACCCATGTGAACAATAATTTACCAGACAATGTCCATCCTTTGAAAGCAATCCATCTAATTCAGATCGCATTATTTCTCTAAGTGTTTATTATGTGGATGATACAAAGGTCTGACTCAATATTTATTTTGATGTGACATAGGTAATAACATGGCTTATAGTTGACTCAGGGTCAACCGCAGTCTCTGTGGCTTCAGCTTACATGTGCCAGCCTGCCTCTGACTGGTGATAAGATGGAGGAGCCAGGGTAATAAAATCACACTTCATACAATGTAGACTACAGTTGCTTTCAATATAACAAATTTGATATTTGAGGTAATTGAGTAAACTTTAAAAAAAAAATAAGTTATCTAATATTCAGTAGGTGCACATTTCTGGTAGTGTCAATCATCAGGAAATTATAAATAATAGATTGTTTTAAATGTTGTCCAGAAGTGAACAAGTGCACACACTATAGTTCCACACGTGCAATGTTTTAGTTATCATTTAGCCTAAGACTTATCAATGTTAATAAAGCCTATTAATATAAATAGGGTGCTTCATTACACTCAATTAGTGTCAGTATCAAGGTTTTGAAAAACCTGTTTTCTACATTTAATCTATCAGTGTCAAGGCTATCCTAAAGGAGCAACAGGAAGTGTGACCCTGCACAGTGCAGGTGACTGTTGGGAACTAGTACACGTTCACTACGTGTCATCAGACAGGTAGTTAGGTTAAGGAGTGGCTGCTTTCGTCAGAGGCCGAGTCAGTGAGGTGAATAATGTCTGCAGGTATTTCCACTCTGCTGCTGGCTGTCTGTGCTCTCTGCCCACTCACAAGGAGTGGGAGGCGGAAGGAGGGAGGGGCCCGGCCCACTCAGTGAAGGAGTATGGGGGAGGGAACAATTCACGTGTCACACAGGAAGCCGATAGACAAAAGATCAATTTTACAAGCATCGCTAATTTGATGAATTCCTGGGTTTTTCCACTTCTGGCTGTTCTTTTTGGCTATTGTTATAGTCTCGCTACTGTTATTTTTCACTGTCTTTTTTGCTGTTGTTTTTATTTATTTACTTACTTATTGTTCACCTAATACCTTTTTTGAGTCTGTAAGTAAGCATTTCGCTGTTGTATTCCGCGTACGTAACAAATCAACTTTGATTTGAAATGTAAGAGAATGAATGGCTACGAGGTTCAGCATTAGGCAAATAAGCTAGATTAATAGTTGATCTATATCTCATTACCAAAATATGAAATTGGGTCTAAAGAACAGATTCTGTAGGTTATACACTGAAAAAATATATATAAATGCAACATTCAACAATTTAAATGAGTTACAAGAAATTAGTTATAAGGAAATATATGAACTGTATATAAGGTTTCACGTGACTGGGCAGGTGCACAGCCATAAGTCCACCCACTTGGGAGCCAGGCCCAACCAATTAGAATGAGTTTTCCCCCAAAAAAGTGTGTTATTACATACAGAAATACTCCTCAGACTTGCGTGGTTACACGTGGTCTGCGGTTGTGAGGTCGGTTGGAGATACTGCCAAATTCTCTACGACATTGGAGGTGGCTTCTTGTAGAGAAATTAACATTCAATTCTCTGGCAATACCTCTGGTGGACATTCCTGCAATCAGCATGCCAATTGCACACTCCCTCAAAACCTGAGACATCTGTGGCATTGCACATTTTAGAGTGGCCTTTTATTGTCCACAGCACAAGGTGCCCCTATGTAATGATTATGCTGTTTAATCAGCTTCTTGATATGCCACACCTGTCAGGTGGATGGATTATCTTGGCAAATGAGAAATGCTCACCAACAGGGATATAAATACATTTGTGCCCAAAATCTGAGAGAAATACACTTTTTATGCATATGGAACACTTCTGAGAACTTTTATTTCAGCTAAAAAAAACAAAACGGGACCAACACTTTACATGTTGCGTTTATATTTTTGTTCAGTATAAATGATTGATTTTGCTTTCAATAAGTCAGTGGGAGACTACTCTTCTCCACTGCTGGTGAAAAACAATACAGAGAAAAGAGAACTGCTATGATATTGCTAAACCACTGATACACACACACACACACACACACACATAGTGTAGTGTGTGTGTGTGTAATAAGAGCTGCATGTGTTTTCAATCCTGTCCTCTTGACTTCTTCCACTCTGTTCCCAAATGCTCCAGAAAAAAAGCCCAGTGTTTTTTCCCGGGCCGGCTTGCTGGAAATGACCTAACTACTCCACTGCCAGGAAGAGGAATCCGAAGCAGCATTCCCTGGAGCAGCTTTTGACGTCAGAGCACCGAGTAGGCCCTTGGACTTCCGCCAGGCCAGCTCAGAACCTGGATATTCCAGAGCTGCATGCTGGACTCCCAAACTAAACCCCCAACAGCTGGAACCAGCCTCTATCTTGCGCCCAAACAACTTCACACACCCCAACTACTCTGACTGTGTATACACTACACCATTGCATAAGTTCCAGTAACGCATTACACATTTTGAAACAGAAAGTACAGGTAGGCCTATATTAGAAAATATCATTGAGATTTACATTTAACATTTTAGTCATTTAGCAAATGCTCTTATCCAGAGTGACTTACAATTAGTGTATTCATCTTAAAGGGATAGTTCACCCAAATTAACATTACAAAATGGCATTGGTTTCCTTACCCTGTAAGCAGTCAATGTACAAGGTATGACAGCAATGCATGGTTTGGTTTAGTTTCCCTGGCACTGTTTTCACATGCAAATGTTCTAGCATTCAAGTCATGTGACTGTTATTAGCACTTTTCACACATATTCAGATTTTCTACAGTACATTCAAAGTATTCAGACCCCTTGACTATTTCCACATTTTCTTACATTACAGCCTTATGCTAAAATTGAATAAATTGTTTTTTTTCCATCATCAATCTACACACAAAACCCCATAATAACAAAGCAAAAACAGGTAGACATTTTTAAACATTAAAAATAAGACTGGGGCCTTCTAAGTGGCACAGTGGTCTAAGGCACTGCATCGCAGTGTTAGCTGTGCCACTAGATATTCTGGTTTGAGTCCAGGCTCTGTTGCAGCCGGCCGCAACCGGGAGACCCATGGGGCGGCGCACAATTGGCCTAGCGTCGTCCGGGTTAGGGGAGGGTTTGGCTGGCATGGATGTTCCTATCCCACCGCGTACTAGTGACTCCTGTTGCGGGCCAGGCAACCGTCAGGTGTACAGTGTTTCCTCCGACACATTGGTGCGGCTGGCTTCCGGGTTAAGCGGGCGTTGTGTCAAGAAGCAGTGCGGCTTGGCTGGGTTGTGTTACGGAGGACGCACGGCTCTCGACCTTCGCCTCTCCCGTGTCCGTACGGGAGTTGCAGCAATGGGACAAGACTGTAACTACCAATTGGATACCATGAAATTGCAGATTATTTTTTATTTTTTAATAAAAACTGAAATAGCACATTTACACAAGTATTCGAACCCTTTACTCAGTACTTTTTTGGCAGCGATTACAGCATTGAGTCTTCTTGGGGACGCTACAAGCTTGGCATACCTGTATTTGGGAAGTTTCCACCATTCTTCTCCGCAGATCCTCTCGAGGTACATTTGTAAACATTTCTAAAAACCTGTTTTCGCTTTGTCATTATGGGGTACTGTGTGTAGATGGATGAGGGAAATGTTTTTTTAATCAATTTTATAACAGGGCTGTAACGTAACGTGGAAAAAGGAAGGGGTCTGAATACTTTCCAAATGCACTGTATAAGTGATTGTTGCGCTTCACAATCAATTTGAGATACTTTTGGATGATTTGGATATGGTGCGTGAAAAATGCTAATATCGGTCCCATGACTTTAATGGGATTTGTGCCACAAATGCTAAAACTGTAGTATGTGGAAACAGTGCCAGGGAAACTAAACCAAAGCATGAATTGCTGTCATACCTTGTCAATAGACTGCTTACAGTGAGTACTTTTACACAATAATGCGAATATTGCTGATAGTCAGATTAATATAATAATTTGAGTAAAATGTTTACATTCTCTGGAAGAAGAACTATTTCCCAAATAATCCTGTTTACATGGACACATCTGAAATCAAGCTACCCGATGGCACTGATAAATGCAGAAAATCTAAATAAGCGTTATACCACAGCAACCGTGTTATATTTGGGAAGCATATTTGATTCGGAGTTCGGACATATAAAGTTTGTATGTGAAAACTACTTCTAAGACGCATACATTCAGTAGTTCTGAACTCTTCACTTGCGCTGACGAGGGAGGCTCGCTCGGCTAGTGCTAGCACAGGCACAGATCAAATACACTGGAACGCCTTTTATTGCTCAGAAAATCAGGTGTTTTAAAACGCCATATGCTTACTTTGATTTTGACCTCACGCCGATTATGATCAGTATAACTTTGCAATTTGGGTAACTATCCCTCTAAGATAGCTAGGTGAGACAACCACATATCACAGTCAAAGTACATTCTCCCTCAAAGTAATTATCAGCAAAGTCAGTGATAGTAGGAAAAGACAAGTGCAGGAAACGTAATGACTAGTTTTTCTGCATGAGGAAGATGTGTAGATAACATAATGACTTGGGCATTTCCCCTTTTAATATTACATTTTTTACTGGACACCATAACTTTGCATTATTAACTATTGCAGACTAATGCTCTCTCACCATGGTGGGTATATATGGATGAGGTCTCGAGGCACAGGCATGAGCTGAGCAGTCGTCTCCTTACTGAACAGTACCAGGACCCGAGCTCCGTTTCTGGTGGAGAGAGGGGGGGTGTGGTCTGTAGCAGAGGGATTGTGCTGTTCAGGTCTTGTCATAGTGGTGGTGGTGTTGGATGGAGGCCTGTGGTGGCCTGTAGCAGGGGGGTGGTGTTGCTCACACAGGGCCAGCTGCATGCAGCTCTCCTCCTGGACTGACAGGACCTCCAGTACCAGCACCCCAGGCTTATCAACTGGAGGAGAGACAAGAACAACACAGATGGTGTGTGATGTGAGTGTCTATGTGGGTCACTTGCCTCACAGGGTTAGGGTCAATTCAGTTTTCAATTAAGGAAGTTAATAAATAGAAATTCACTTCCTGGATCTGAAAAAAGTATTCCAGAACAGTTTCACTCAGTGTCACTCATAATGTAATATCTCTTATGACAGTGATTATGTGAATTAATAAAGTAGGCGATAACTATTATGAAATGCAGAAACTGGAAAGCTCATACATTCAATGAGGTTCTTGCAAAATGCTATTGGGTCAATCTTATGTGCCTGCCGCATCCAGCAAGCTGAGAGTGGCTCTAAAGAACAAAACATGCCCAACGTCCCAATTCAAACAAACCTGTCATAAACAAATAAGCAGAGTGTGACTTAGCTCAATGTAATGTGTGTAACACTGACGATCTATCATGCCGTTTGTGATGTGAATCAAGACCATATCAGTGCACTCCAATTCAATGCAAGACAAAGCAGCTCTACGTTGGAGTATGTGACTATCACTGATGTTTGCCTGAGGGGATTGTCAACAGGAGAGTAAATCAAAGTCAGCACTAAGTGGAAGGAATTGTTAGAACATGTATCATATCCAGAGATATGTTCCTCCATTTGGCACACAAGACATACTATAATACTACACTGAACAAAAATATAAACTCAACATGCAACAATTTCAACGATATACAGTTCATCAAGGAAATCAGTCAACTGAAATAAATTCATTAGGCCCTAATCTATGGATTTTACATGACTGGGCAGGGGTGCAGCCATGGGTGGGCATAGGCCCACCCACAGGGTAGCCAGGTCCCAGCCAATCAGAATTTGTTTTTACCCAAAAAGGGGCTTTATTACAGACAGAAATACTCCCCCACATTTCTCCAGCATGCCAGCGGCCATTGAAGGTGAGCATTTGCCCACTGAAGTCGGTTACGACGCCAAACTGTAGTCAGGTCAAGACCCTGGTGAGGATGACGAGCACGCAGGTGAGCTTCCTTGAGATGGTTTCTAACAGTTTGTGCATAAAATCTTAGTCTAGGTAACCCCCAGTTTCAACAGCTGTCCGGGTGGCTGGTCTCAGACGATCCTGCAGGTGAAGAAGGCAGATATGGAGGTTCTGGGCTAGCGTGGTTACCCGTGGTCTGCGGTTGTGAAGCCGGTTGGAAATACTGCCAAATTCTCTAAAACGAAGTTGCAGGTGGCTTATGGTAGAGAAAGGAACATTAAAGTATCTGGCAACAGCATTGGAACATTCCTGCAGTCAGCATGCCAAATGCACGCTCCCACAAAAACTTAGCATTGTGTTCTGACAAAACTGTGGCATTTTACTGTACCCAGCACAAGGTGCACCTCTGTAATGATCCTGCTGTTTAATCAATTTCTTGATATGCCACACCTGTGAGATGGATGGATTATCTTGGCAAAGGAGAAATGCTTACTAATAGGACTGTAAACAGGACTGAGAAATAAGCTTTTTATATGCACGTATGTAACATTTCTGGGATCTTTTATTTCAGCTCATGAAACATGACTTTATGTGTTGCGTTTATATTTGTGTTCAGTATATAACAATGATAGTGAACCCTTTATTAGTGGGCAGGTGAATACAGGAAAGCCTGAATGGAGTCCTCCTTCTGACCTGCAATAAACTAATCAATCTAAAGTCGAATAGTGTGTGAAGAAATAACATCAATGACGGACGCACACACTTTTGCCAAACACACACACAGCTTATTCTCGTGAGGATGAACATGCTTGTTATAGCTGGTGCTGAGCGGTTATTGGTTTTTGAGGTTGGTTCAGTTTCATTTCAATTATTAAAAAATAATTTAAATTAAAAAAACATTAAATGCACTATTCATTGTGGGTTGACTGCTGTAACACAGAATAAAACTATTAATAAAAGTCCCATGATAGTAATGACTGCTCATTACTGCTCATCACTTTGTTTTAATTGATGACTTTATTTAATTCCAAGTCATCATCATCTCTATAGAGCTGCTGTCAGACAAAATCAATCTGACTAGTTCTGCAAAGTAAATACGGCATACTTTTATGACTGCTGAATACCAATTATCAATCACTTAGATACTGTACTTTCATGGAAGATACTGCACCGTGCAAAGCAACTGCTCTCGATCCCTCTTGATTGCGCATTCTTGTCTCTTATGTATCATGCAAAAAAAAAACACAGATCGGCTAAGTAGGCGCGCAACGGATTATGATCGTTGTAGTTAATTAACATGTTTTCTGCTATAAACTATGTTGAATATTGGCCGGTTGGAAACTACGAGTACCTACTAAATCACACAGTTTGTGCTTGATCTAAAGAAACTGAGCAATGAGCACACAATATATATATACATATATTTTTTTATTGATGGAATTCAAATAATTAAACTTAAGTTTTAGTTGTTAATCGCTCAGCACTAATAATAGGTGAAGCTAGTTGTGTTGTAATAACTGCCGGTGTTATTGTTTAAGTGCAGGTGCTCGTAAATCAAGGTGAGAAAGTCAACAAACAAAAGTGCCAACACTAGTACGCAGTATAGCACACAGAACATTGTTATGATCCA
The DNA here is from genome assembly GCF_057628025.1 of Oncorhynchus mykiss. Taxonomy (NCBI): domain Eukaryota; kingdom Metazoa; phylum Chordata; class Actinopteri; order Salmoniformes; family Salmonidae; genus Oncorhynchus; species Oncorhynchus mykiss. The sequence continues at coordinate 14,998,802 of NC_143049.1, forward strand.
GGACGAGGGCCAAATACTCTCACTAGATGTCACGAGTCTAAAAATGAGGCCAAGTTAGAGCAAACTTCTTCTCCTTAACATTCTATTTTCTACAAGTTCTTCTCGCACTCTGATGAAAGACAATCAAGCCATCTAACTGACCTACAGACTGAACGGGAGTTGGAAAAGGTAGACGTTTTTTTTTGGGTTGTTTTTTTCCACGATCAACTGTCACATTAAAATAGTGGTTTAACCTAATTATCTAGGAGCCAATGACAATGAGGGTAGACTCGTGCTTTGATAGCACCATGGAAAGAAAACATAAGTCAGTAAGCAGAGTGCTTCCTGTCACCTACATACTGGCCCCGACCAAACAAATTCACTGCTGTCACAATTATCAACGAGCAACCAGCACTTCCTCCACGCGCTCCAACTCCAGTCTTCACGTGACCACAGATCTGAGCAGAAAAATCACGCCTGCCTGAGAGATTGACTTCTGTCTCAGAGAATGCATCAAATCAAAGTTAATCTTGAACCATTAACGGAGAATACTTAGCGTATATAGGAATGTGTGGTAACGGTGACTGGGGATCCTTTCATAAGCCCGTCTGGGTTTCTATATTCGCAGAGCACATGGTTACTTCTGCATGTCTGTTGCTGTTTCTCAGTTTTACATGTCAAATAAAAAGCTCTGTAGCCTAATACCTGTGCCTATAGTGTAGTAATGGGGAGAGAAAAAAATCCATACAGTAACAAATCAGGATATTATTTTTGACAATATATCGTATTGTTTTGACCATCGCATCACGATTTTTTCGCTAGTTAGTTGTATCTTTACCAAAAGTTCAGTATTTTTCCTTCATAGCGTCTTGTCCATCTTTTTAAATAGAGACAATTTTGTTTTTCAATCAAAACTAGTTCTCATGGCTCTCTCTTGTCCCTCTGCAGCAGACATACGGTGAGCAATATGTTTGGAACATCGACTCGCAATAAATTTGCAGTGTCGAAACAGAATACATATCGAATCGTGAGAATCGCAATACATATCGTGCCGGCACCAAAGTATCGTTATAATATCACATCTATCGTATCGTGAGGTCCCTGGCCACTGCCAGCCCTACTACAGTGGTGTCAAACACAGACTGGTGCGTTTGTTTGTTGTCTGTATTACCTGTGGCTGTAGTAGAAGTGTGAGAGATGGACTGGTGCCTCCAGAAGCTGATGGCTGACCTCTGTCTGCACTGGAGTCGGTTCAGTCGCTCTGCCATGCCGCCACTGTAGGAAACACACACACACACACAACGTCAATATCCTCAAGAATACTGTATAAACAGCGCTCAATACAGGCTAAGGTAATTTAAATCGATTTTAAAGAAGTGAACATTATTCTGTGCTGTGCATCCAACTGTGCAGTGCACCCAAGCCATAGACTGCTACCATCAGGCAAATGGTACCAGAGCATTGTTCTCAGACCAACAGCCTCTGAGACAGCTTCTACCCCCAAGCAATAAGACTGCTAAATAGTCAATTAAATGTTACCCAAACTACCTGCACTGACTATCTTCCACTGAAATTTCACACACTCACTAGACCATATATACAGTGCCTTGCGAAAGTATTCGGCCCCCTTGAACTTTGCAACCTTTTGCCATATTTCAGGCTTCAAACATAAAGATATAAAACAATATTTTTTTGTGAAGAATCAACAACAAGTGGGACACAATCATGAAGTGGAACGACATTTATTGGATATTTCAAACTTTTTTAACAAATCAAAAACTGAAAAATTGAGCGTGCAAAATTATTCAGTACTTTCAGTGCAGCAAACTCTCTCCAGAAGTTCAGTGAGGATCTCTGAATGATCCAATGTTGACCTAAATGACTAATGATGATAAATACAATCCATCAGTGTGTAATCAAGTCCCCGTATAAATGCACCTGCACTGTGATAGTCTCAGAGGTCCGTTAAAAGCGCAGAGAGCATCATGAAGAACAAGGAACACACCAGGCAGGTCCGAGATACTGTTGTGAAGAAGTTTAAAGCCGGATTTGGATACAAAAAGATTTCCCAAGCTTTAAACATCCCAAGGAGCACTGTGCAAGCGATAATATTGAAATGGAAGGAGTATCAGACCACTGCAAATCTCCCAAGACCTGGCCATCCCTCTAAACTTTCAGCTCATACAAGGAGAATACTGATCAGAGATGCATGCAGCCAAGAGGCCCATGATCACTCTGGATGAACTGCAGAGATCTACAGCTGAGGTGGGAGACTCTGTCCATAGGACAACAATCAGTCGTATATTGCACAAATCTGGCATTTATGGAAGAGTGGCAAGAAGAAAGCCATTTCTTAAAGATATCCATAAAAAGTGTTGTTTAAAGTTTGCCACAAGCCACCTGGGAGACACACCAAACATGTGGAAGAAGGTGCTCTGGTCAGATGAAACCAAAATTGAACTTTTTGGCAACAATGCAAAATGTTATGTTTGGCGTAAAAGCAACACAGCTGAACACACCATCCCCACTGTCAAACATGGTGGTGGCAGCATCATGGTTTGGGCCTGCTTTTCTTCAGCAGGGACAGGGAAGATGGTTAAAATTGATGGGAAGATGGATGGAGCCAAATACAGGAACATTCTGGAAGAAAACCTGATGGAGTCTGCAAAAGACCTGAGACTGGGACGGAGATTTGTCTTCCAACAAGACAATGATCCAAAACATAAAGCAAAATCTACAATGGAATGGTTCAAAAATAAACATATCCAGGTGTTAGAATGGCCAAGTCAAAGTCCAGACCTGAATCCAATCGAGAATCTGTGGAAAGAACTGAAAACTGCTGTTCACAAATGCTCTCCATCCAACCTCACTGAGCTCGAGCTGTTTTGCAAGGAGGAATGGGAAAAAATGTCAGTCTCTCGATGTGCAAAACTGATAGAGACATACCCCAAGCGACTTACAGCTGTAATCGCAGCAAAAGGTGGCGCTACAAAGTATTAACGTAAGGGGGCTGAATAATTTTGCACGCCCAATTTTTCAGTTTTTGATTTGTTAAAAAAGTTTGAAATATCCAATAAATGTCGTTCCACTTCATGATTGTGTCCCACTTGTTGTTGATTCTTCACAAAAAAATACAGTTTTATATCTTTATGTTTGAAGCCTGAAATGTGGCAAAAGGTCGCAAAGTTCAAGGGGGCCGAATACTTTCGCAAGGCACTGTTTACACTGAACAAAAACATAAAAACGCAACATGCAACAATTTCAACGATTTTACAGTTCATATAAGGAAATCAGTCAATTGGAAAAATTAGGCCCTAATCTATGGATTTCACATGACTGGGCAGGAGCGCAGACAATCAGAATGAGTTTCCCTCCCCCAAAAGGGCTTTATTATAGACATAAATTCTCAGTATCATCAACTGTCCGGGTGGCTGGTCTGAGACAGTCCTGTAGGTAAAGAAGGCAGATGTGGAAGTCCTGGGCTGGAGTGGTTACACGTGGCCTGCAGTTGAATGTACTGCCAATTCGTGGCCGGTTGAACGTACTGCCAAATTCTCGAGGCCGGTTGAACGTACTGCCAAATTCTCTAAAACCACGTTGGAGCGGCTTATGGTAGAGTTATTTGCATTCAAATCTCTGGCAACATTTCTGTTCAGCATGCAAATTGCACACTCCCTTGAGACATCTGTGGCATTGTGTTGTGACAAAACTGCACATTTTAGAGTCCCCAGCACAAGGTGCCCCTGTGTAATGTCTATGCTGTTTAAATTAGCTTCTTTATATGCCACACCTGGCAGATGGATGGATTACCTTGGCAAAGGAGAAATGCTCACTAAACAGGGATGTAAACAAATTTCTTCCCAATGACAGAAAACATTTGTGCATATGGAACATTACTGGGATCTTTTACTTCAGCTCGTGAAACATGAGGCAAACACTTTACATGTAGCGTTCATATTTTTGTTCAGTATACAGTGCATTTGGGAAGTTCAGACCCCTCGACTTTTTCCACATTTTGTTAAGTTACAGGCTTATTCTAAAACGGCTAAAATAATTTTGGGGAATAAAAAAATAAAACAGAAATACCTTATTTACATAAGTATTCAGATCCTTTGCTATGAGACTTGAAATTGAGCTCAGGTGGATCCCGTTTCCATTGATCATCCTTGAGATGTTTCTTCAACTTGATTTGAGTCCACCCGTGGTAAATTCAATTGATTGGATATGATTTGGAAAGGCACACACCTATCAATATAAAGGTCCCGCAGTTGACAGTGCATGTCAGAGCAAAAACTAAGCCATGAGGTCGAAGGAATTGTCTGTAGCGCTACGAGACAGGATTGTGTCAAGGCACAAATCTGGGGAAGGTTACCTAAACATTTCTATAGCATTGAAGGTCCCCAAGAACACAGTGGCCTCCATCATTCTTAAAAGGAAGAAGTTTGAAATCAACAAGATTCTTCCTCGAGCTGGCCGCCCGGCCAAACTGAGCAATCGGGGAGAAGGGCCTTGGTCAGGGAGTTGACCAATGATGGTCAAGATGGTCATTCTGACAGAGCTCCTCTGCAGAGATGGGAGAACCTTCAGAAGGACAAACATCTCTGCAGCACTCCACCAATCAGGCCTTTATTGTAGAGTGGCCAGATAGAAGCCACTCCTCAGCAAAAGCCACATGACAACCCACATGGAGTTTGCCAAAAAGGCTCCTAAAAGACTCTCAGACCATGAGAAACAAGATTCTCTGGTCTAATGAAACCAAGATTGAACTCTGGACTGAATGCCAAGAGTCACATCTGGAGGAAACCTGGCAACATCTATACGGTGAAGCATGGTGGCAGCATCAAGCTGTGGGGATGTTTTTCAGCGGCAGGGACTGGGAGACTAGTCAGGATCGAGGGGAAAATAAACAGAGAAAAATACAGAGATCCTAGATGAAAACGTGCTCCAGAGCTACCCAATAAGACCCGAGGCTGTAATCGCTGCCAAAGATGCTTCAACAAAGTACTGAGTAAAGGGTCTGAAAACTGTAAATGTGATCATTTTTGCACTGTACACACAGAGAACAAAATTCTCTCACCCAGCAAAATACTACGTGAATGAAAGTCTAAAATTATTTGGTTTTAAACATAATTATGGATCAAAATTAAAAGTAGAAATCATTTTAAGTTCCTTATCTTAAGTAAACCCGATTTTATTTACACAAAGCCAGTGGAACACTCGGACATAACTTACAAACAAAGCATGTGTGTATAGTGAGTCAGCCAGATCAGAGGCAGTAGAGATGACCAGGGATGTTGATAAGTGTGAGAATTTCACAATTTTCCTGTCCTGCTAAGCATTCAAAATGTAACAAGTACTTTTGGGTGTGAGGGAAAATGTATGGAGTACAAAGTGTATCATTTTCTTTAGAAATGCAGTCAAGTAAAAGTTGTCCAAAATACGGGCAAGCGTTTTTTCCTGATGTCAACTTTGTTAACAGAGTGTCCCATTGTGGCGGCGGGGTTATGGTATGGGCAGGTATAAGCTACATTCAGCGAACACAATTGCATTTTATCGATGGCAATTTGAATGCACTGTGATGAGATCCTGAGGCACATTGTCAAGCACTTCATCAGCCGCCGTCACCTCATATTGTAGCATGATAATGCACAGCCCCATGTCTCAAGGATCTGTACACAATTCCAGGAAGCTGAAAACGTCCCAGTTCTTCTGTGTTTGGGACGCTGTGGATCAACGTGTACAGCAGTGTTCCAGTTCACGCCAATATCCAGCAACTTCACACTGCCATTGAAGAGGAGTGGGACAACATTCCACCAGGCCACAATGGGACAACATTCCACAAGGACGCAATCTACAGCCTGATCAACTCTACGCGAAGGAGATGTGTCGCGCTGCATGAGGCAAATGGTGGTCACACCAGATACTGACTGGTTTTCTGATCCACACCCCTACCTTTTAAAAAAAGCTATCTGTGACCAACAGATCCATTTCTATACTCCCAGTCCTATGAAATCCATAGATTAGGACCTAATTCCTTTTTTTCAATTGACTGATTTCCTTATATGAACTGTAACTCAGTAAAATCTTTGAAATGGTTGTGTTTATATTTTTGTTCAGTGTACAAACCACACACACAATACATTGACACTCCCACACGCACTACATACACATGCAGATTGACACCAGACACACACACACGCTAATACTCATACTTTGCTTATTTTGCTCTGTTCTTTATTTTACTCTTAATAATAATAGTAATAATAATATCTATCCTGACGCATAGTCACTTTATCCTGCCTTCATGTACTTATCTACCTCAAACCTCATACACATTGATCTGGTACTGGTACGCCCTGTGTATAGCTCCATTCTTGTGTATTTTATTTGATTCTCCGTGTTACTACTTTATTCTTATCTTTAAACTCTGCATTGTTGGGAAGGGCTCGTAAGCAAGCCTTTCACGGTAAAGTCTACACCAGTTGTACTCGGCGCATTTGACAAATACAATTCTATTTGATCAACTGTAGAAATACAAAGGAATCACAAAGCAGTAGTTTGTTATGGTACTCTGTGGAGAAAGATTGTCTTATCCGAGGGTCTTAACTATGACAGTGACATTTGGCACCCACATGTCGTCACCCAGGTGGCCCTTTGATCAGCAGCATCGCCCTGGAAACATCCGCAGACGGTGTGTGTGTGAATGTGACTCGAGATGATCATGATGATTATTTCTCTCGCATTGCTTCTCATTATCCAAGAGCTAACCCAGGGGTAAGCAACCCTGGTCCTGGAATGCAGCAGAGACTTAACGTTTTTGATTTACCCGACCTGGAAGACCAAGTGTGTTGAATTTAGGCAATCACAGAACTGATCAATTAGCTCAGTTGGTCGGTCGGGTGTGGTGCCGAGTTGGAACACAATCCTGCAGTACACTCCAGGTACAGGGTTGCCTATCCCTGATCGAACCTATTATGAGATCATAAATGATTCTTAAAAATATTTTTTCTTTAGTAGTCGAACCTTTGAAACGTCCTTTTCTTTTTGCTGGAGTCCTCTGGGGTCTTGGAGTTCCTGTCTGTCTGTTTCTGGGGCGTCTGCAGCGCTGCCTGAGCGGACCTGACCCAGTCACCGACTGACCTTCTGCTGCCCTCCCCTTCCCCAGCCTGCAGAGGACATTCAGCCACAACCCCAGCCTCCAGTCTGTTCAGGCTCAGGGTGTCATGGCTCTCTTCCTCTCCATCAGACAGGTAGTCTGAGATGTCAGTGTCTGTCACCTGGGGATGATTAGTCTATTATTATTATGAGCTTTACACATAACATGATATCAGTGCAATATATTAATTCCAAAAGGTCATACTTTGGCAGAAGTATTTTCCTTCATTCAAAGGAGTATGTTTTCATCTTAGATCTAACACTTGGGTGCTAATATGTGGCATATCAGCACTTATCAAGTGTTATGTACAATCTGATCAAAAACCCTTCTTAAAAACTGTCATCAATGAGGATTAAGGTACACATGTGGAACCATTAAGAGCGGGCAGATAGGAACAAGCCGTTACACTAACAATAACAGAACGCTCTGTCTTATTGGGCACACACACAGCACACCTGAGGATATCAGTTCCCATGTAGAGAAATCCAAAACACTCTCCACCCTGTCATGTGCAGACAAGACCAGCATACCAGCCCCCTTTCCCTGTTAGCTACCCACACCACCCCAGCCTACGCAGCAGCCGAGCAGCGTGCTCTCTTATTTGATTCAACTTGACCCTGCTAGGCGGAGTGCCAGCAGATGTCACACTAACTAGCTAGAGAGCAGGAACACGATGTTCCTGGCCCGTGCTCAAAAATGTGTTCACTCACCCTGCCTGCACGGCACTGGATGCATTGTAAGTAAATACAGAGCTCACACAGCTCTCTCACACAGCCTATGAGGGAGAGGTCCTGCCTCCTAGCTGACATGTTGTTGCTGAACCAACAGTAGTAAAAGGCAAGTTTACAACCCTGATGGCACGGCGCAGATGGGGTGCAGGTTATTAACCCTGTTGGCTGCTGACAGCCGAGGCAAACCTGGGTTCAAATACTATTGGAACTCATTCAAATAGTTTGAGTGATCACTTTAGACTGCCAGTGCCTGGAATGCCAGCCCAGGTGGGCGGAGTTTGTACTTTTGGAGACTTTTCTATCCCACTCAATCAATCACACCTATTTGAAAAATACTTCAAATAATATTAAACCCAGGTCTTGGCTTTGGAGGTTTAGCTTGAGCTTGGATCTGCCTTCATCTGGGAAGTGGCTAGCTGGCTATCCTCATGTACTCTTGAAATAAAGCATCAGTAGGTATGCTCCTCTTCCTCGCTACCAACCACACAGTTCTAGATCAACAATAAAAACGAAATGAGTACTACGCTGGCAAACACAGATAAAGTGTTTGCCAGCGTTTTGTGTTTTGTTCGTCGCAGGGCATAGCTTTATATGGAACAATAAATCGGTCCTTTTGGATTGAGACCTCAAAGTCCATTTCCTGTTAGATCCAGTTTGATTTACAGTTTGATAGTAACCACCTCATCCTTTGCAGAGAGTAGGAAGTACTAACTCTTACCCTTCTGACCCAAACTGTAGTCAAAGGAAAGCGAAATGGATAGCCACTGATCAGAATAGGATAGGGAAACACTAGCTTTTACACCGAACAAAAATATAAACGAACAAGTGTTCGTCCCATGTTTCATGAGCTGACATCCCAGAAATTATCCATACACACAAAAAGCTTATTTGTCTCAAATTTGGATCATTACACAGGTGCACCTTGTGCCGAGGACAATAAAATGACACAATTGTCACAACACAATGCCACTGGTGTCTCAAGTTGAGGGAGTGTGCAATTGGCATGCTGACTGCAGGAATGTCCATCAGAGCTTTTCCCAGAGAATTTAATATTAATTTCTCTACCATAAGCTGCCTACAATGTACACTACCATTCACCAGTTTGGGGTCACTTAGAAACATCTTGTTTTTGAAAGAAAAGCACATTTTTTGTCCATTGCAATGACATCAAATTGATCAGAAATACAGTGAAGACATTCTTAATGTTGTAAATGACTATTGTAGCTGGAAACGGTTGATTTTTAATGGAATATCTATATAGGTGTACAGAGGCCCACTTATCAGCAATCATCACTCCTGTGTTCCAATGGCATGTTGTGTTAGCTAATCCACGTTTATCATTTTAAAAGGCTAATTGATCATTAGAAACCCCTTTTGCAATTATGTTAGCACAACTGAAAACTGTTGTCCTGATTAAAGAAGCAATAAAACTGGCCTCCTTTAGACTAGTTGAGTATCTGGAGCATCAGCATTTGTGGGTTTGATTTACAGGCTCAAAATGTCCAGAAACAAAAAAACTTTATTCTTAAACTCGACAGTCTATTCTTGTTCTGAGAAATGAAGGCTATTCCATGCGAGAAATTGAAACTGAAGATCTCGTACAACGATTTGTACTACTCTCTTCACAGAACAGCGCAAACTGGCTATAACCAGAATAGAAAGAGGAGTGGTGCACAACTGAGCAAGAGGACAAGTACATAAGTGTGTCTAGTTTGAGAAACAGACGCCTCACAAGTCCTCAACTGGCAGCTATATTAAATAGTACCCGCAAAGCACCAATCTCAACGGCAACAGTGAAGAGACAACTCCGGGATGCTGGCCTTCAATATATTTTAAATTGAATAATAGGTAGCCTAGTGCTTAGAGCGCTGGACTATTAACCGAAATGTTGCAAGATCGAATCCCCACCCAAGCAGACAAGGTAAAAATATGTTGTTCTGCCCCTGAACAAGGCAGTTAACCCACTGTTCCTAGGCCATCATTGAAAATAAGAATTTGTTCGTAACTGACTTGCCTGGTCAAATAAAGGTAAAATACAAAAATTACAATTTCCTTATATAAACTGTAACTCAGTCAAATCGTTGAAAAATGTAGCGTTTATATTTTTGTTCAGTGTAGCTTTTTAAATGATTGCCATCGTTAAATCTGCATCCATTCATGTCAAGAGTAGTTGTTATTCTGGCTGTTTATTTACCACCATAGACAGATGCTGGCACTAAGATCGCACTCAGGAAATAAGCAAACAGGAAAAACACACACCTAGAGGCGGCGCGCCTAGCGGCCGGAGACATTAATGCAGGGAAACTTAAATCAGTTCTACCAAATAAATATTAATATGTTAAATGTGCAACCAGAGAAAAAACATCTAGATCACCTGTAATCCACACACAGAGACGTGTCCAAAGCTCTCCCTCGCCCTCCATTTGGTAAATCCGACCACAACTCTATGGTCTTGATTCCTTCTTACAAGCAAAAATTAAAGAAGGAAGCACCAGTGACTATGTCTATAAAAAAGTGGTCAGATGAAGCAGATGCTAAAATACAGGACTATTTTGCTATCACAGACTGGAACATGTTCCAGGATTCGTCCGATGGCATTGAGGAGGACACCACATCAGTCACTGGCTTTAACAATAAGTGCATCGAGGACGTCGTCCCTACATGACTGTACGTACATACCCCAACCAGAAGCAATGGATTACAGGCAACATTCGCACTGAGCTAAAGGGTAGAGCTGCCGCTTTCAAGGTGCGGGACTCTAACCCGGAAGCTTACAAAAAATCCTGATATGCAGGGCTAAGATACTACACCGGCTCCGACGCTCATCTTATGTGTCAAGGACGGCAAACTATTACAGACTACAAAGGGAAGCACAGCCACGAGCTACCCAGTGACACGAGCCTACCAGACGAGCTAAATCACTTCTAAGCTTGCTTCTAGGCAAGCAACACTGAGGCATGCATGAGCGCATCAGCTGTTTTGGACGACTGTGTGATCACGCCCTTCGTTGACCTTTAAACAGGTCAACATACACAAGGCTGCGGGGCCAAATGGATACTAGTACGTGTGCTCCGGGCATGTGCTGACCAACTGGCAGGTGTCTTCACTGACATATTCAAAATGTCCCTGATTGAGTCTGCAATACCAACATGTTTCAAGCAGACCACCATAGTCCCTGTGCCCAAGAACACAAAGGCTACCTGCCTAAATGAATACAGACCCGTAGCACTCACGTCCGTAGCCATGAAGTGCTATGAAAGGTTGGTAATGGTTCACATCAACACCATCATCCCAGAAACCCTAGACCCATTCCAATTTGCATACCGCCCAAACAGATTCACAGATGATGCAATCTCTATTGCACTCCACACTGCCCTTTCCCACCTTGACAAAAGGAACACCTATGTGAGAATGCTATTCATTGACTACAGCTCAGCGTTCAACACCGTAGTACCCTCAAAAACTCATCACTAAGCTAAGGATCCTGGGACTAACCACCTACCTCTACAACTGGATCCTGGACTTCCTGGCGGGCCGCCCCCAGGTGGTGAGGGTAGGTAGCAACACATCTGCCACATTGATCCTCAACACGAGCTCCCCAGGGTTGCGTGCTCAGTCCCCTCCTGTACTCCCTGTTCACCCACGACTGCATGGCCATGCACGATTCCAACACTATCATTAAGTTTGCAGACGACACAACAGGGTAGGTCTGATCACCGACAATGACGAAACAGCCTATAGATAGGTCAGAGACCTGGCCGGGTGGTGCCAGAATAACAACCTATCCCTCAACAGAACCAAGACTAAGGAAATTATTGTGGACTACAAGAAAAGGAGGACCGAGCACGCCCCCACTCTCATCAATGGGGCTGTAGTGGAGCAGGTTGAGAGCTTCGAAATCCTTGGTATCCACATCAACAACAAACTAGAATGGTCCAAACACACCAAAACAGTCGTGAAAGGGCACGACAAAGCCTATTCCCCCTCAGAAAATTAAAAAGATTTGGCATGGGTCCTGACATCCTCAAAAGGTCCTACAGCTGCAACATCGAGAGCATACTGACTGGTTGCATCACTGCCTGGTATGGCAATTACCACATCTACATACTATCTCAATCAGCCTGACTAACCGGTGTCTGTATGTAGCCTCGCTACTTTTATAGCCTCGCTACTGTATATAGCCTGTATTTTTACTGTTGTTTTATTTCTTGACTTACCTATTGTTCACCTAATACCTTTTTTGCACTATTGGTTAGAGCCTGTAAGTAAGCATTTCACTGTAAGGTCTACTACACCTGTTGTATTCGGAGCACGTGACAACTTAGATTTTATTTTTATCATTTATACGCATAAATGTAAAATATATGTAACCCCAAATTAAACCAGGGCTTCAAAAGAACAGAAAAAGCTACACTGAAAATAGGACAAACCTGAGAATAACCTAGGCTATAACTCAAACCTTCAAGCAAATCTCCCATTGACATCAAAACCCGATCTTAAGAAAAACTTTCAACTTTTAATGTTTCACATGTTAGGTGAATTCAGCTTTATGAGATAATCTCTTGGTTTCTGTGAGGCCTCAGACCACAAGCCTCCAGTTCAGGGAGGTTAGATAGGTAACCTTTGACTCCCAGAATGCTGATAGCAGCTGTGAAAGTAAGAGGGAAATGGCTACACGGTCTGTGGGGGTGATGATTATCTGACTACATGCATGAGGTTTCCTCACGAACATTGCCTCGACTGCATTACAACTAACAGAGAACTCCTTCAGAGGCACATTCTAACTTGTCAAGACAACACATAAATACAATGTAACTCCAATCCAGTGTGCATACAGCAAACAATCTCAAGCAACAGTATTCCTTTTAACATGGTCTCTGGCAACAGAGCTAGGGCTAATATGTAGCTTCTCGTTGGCCATACATATTTCAGTATCTTCATTAAACATAGGCTTAAGTGCCTTAGTGACTTCAAAAAGTATTCACACCCCTTGACGTATTCCAAATGTTGTCTTACAGCCTGAATTCAGAATGGATTAAAAATATATATAAAATCATCCTTTTTAACACAGTACCCCAAAGTGAAAACATGTTTGACATTTTTCAATGCATGCTCTGTCAAATTGGTAGTTATTCATTGCTAAACAACCATTTCCAAGCCATAGATTTTCAAGCAGATTTAAGTCAAAACTGTAAGTCTGACACTCAGGAACATTCACTCTTCTTGTTAAGAAACTCCAGTGTAGATTTGGTAGTGCTGAGCGATTAACCGCCATTTTGGTTAGTTTAGTGTAGAAAACGTAGTAATTAACTACAATGACCATAATCCAATGCACTCGGTCTGTGCGGAGCAGACATGGAGACTGAGAGAAGAGAGAACGTGCAACCTACAGGGATAGAAAGCAGTTGCTTTGAGAGCCTGAGTATACATGATCTAAGTGATTGATAGTTGGTATTCAGCAGTCAAAAGTTTATTTGAAGAACTTTAAAAAAAATGTGATTTGGTCAGACAGCATAGGCAGCAGCTCTATAGAAATTAGATGACTTTAAATTAAGACAAACAAAACAAATATTTCTTAATATACTGTGAATAAATGGTTAAGTGATGAGCAGTAATGGGCAGTTACTACCATCATGTGACTTATTGTTTTACTCTGTGTTACATCATTCAACCCACATAATAAGCAGGCACGAGAAAACCTATTCCCCCTCAGGATACTGAAAATATTTGGCATGGGTGCTCAGATCCTCAAAAGGTTCTACATCTGCACCATCGAGAGCATCCTGACTGTTTGCATCACTGCCTGGTATGGCAACTGCTCGGCCACCGACCGCAAGGCACTACAGAGGATAGTGCGAACTGCCCAGTACATCACTGGGGCCAAGCTTCCTGCCATCCAGGACCTCTACACCAGGCGGTGTCAGAGGAAGGCCCTAAAAATGGTCAGACTCCATCCACCCTAGTCATAGACTGTTCTCTTTGCTACCGCACGGCAAGTGGTACCGGAGCGCCAAGACTAGGTCCATGAGGCTTCTTAACAGCTTCTACCCCCAAGCCATAAGCCTCTTGAACATCTAGTCAAATGGCTACCCAGACTAATTAAATTTCCCCCCCTCTCCACACCACTGCCACTCTCAGATGTCATCTATGCATGGTCACTTTAATTAACTCCACTTACATGTACATACTACCTCAACTAACCGGTGCCCCCGCACACTGACTCTGTACCGGCACCCCCCTGTAAATGTTGTTATTTTTATTCTTATCCGTATTTTTTTAAACTGCACTGTTGGTTAGGGGCTTGTAAGTAAGCATTTCACTGTAAGGTCTACAATTCTGCGCATGTGACTAATACTATTATATTTTATTTGATAATACATTTTATGTAAAACAAATTATTGAAATCGAACAGACCTCAAAAAGCACGAAATCGCTCAGCACAATTTATGTTATTGTCCTACTGAAAGGTGAATTCATCTCCCAGCATCTGGTGGAAAGCAGACTGAATCAGGTTTTCCTCTAGGATTTTGCTTAGCTCTATTACATTTGATTTTCTTATCTTGAAAACCTCCACTGTCCTTTACGATTACAAGCATACCCATAACACCATTCAGCCACCACTATGCTTTAAAATATGGAGAGTGGTACTCAGTAATGTGTTGTTGGATTTGCCCAAACATATCACTTTGTATTCTGGACATATAGTTAATTTCTTTGCCATATTTTTTGCAGTTTTACTTTAGTGCCTTATTGCAAACAGAATACATGTTGTGTATCTGTATTTGTAATCTGTACAGGCTTCCTTCTTTCACTCAATTAGGTTGGAATTGTGGAGTAACTACAATGTTGTTGATCCATCCTCAGTTCTCCGATCACAGCCATTACACTATGTAACTGTTTTAAAGTCACCATTGGCCTCACAGTGAAATCCCTGAGCGGTTTCCTTCCTCTCCGGCAACTGAGTTAAGAAGGACGCCTGTATTTTTGTAGTGACTGGTGTATTCAATGCCTGCCTAATTTTTATTGTTTAACTTATTTTCTAATGGGTACGCTTCTTTGAGAGGCTTTGGAAGACCTCCCTGGTGTTTGTGGTTGAACCTGTGTTTGAAATTCACTGCTTGACCGAGGGACCTTAGATTATTTTGTGGGGGATACAGAGATATTTTATTATTATTATTAATTTTTTTTACCTTTATTTGACTAGGCAAGTCAGTGAAGAACAAATTCTTATTTTCAATGACGGCCTAGAAACAGTGGGTTAACTGCCTTGTTCAGGGGCAGAACGACAGATTTTTCTGGGATTCGATCTGGCAACCTTTCGGTTACTTGTCCAAAGCTCTAATCACTAGGCTACCTGCTGTATGATGAATGATGAGGTAGTCATTCAACAATTATGTTAAAAACTATTAATGCACACAGAGTGAGTCCATGCAACTTACTATGACTTTTTAAGCACATTTTTACTGCTGAATTTATTTAGGCTTTCCATAACAAAGGTGTTGAATACTAATTGACTCAAGACATTTCAGCTTTTCATTTTTTATTAATTTGTAAACATTTGTGAAAACCTCATTCCACTTTGACATTATGGGGTATAGTGTATAGGCCAGTGACAAAAAATCTCAATTTAATTCATTTAAAATTCAGGCTGTAACAATAAAACGTAGAAAAAGTCAAGGGGTGTGAATACTTCCTGAAGGCACTTTAATCCTCATCTGGAGGGTTCAACACAACTCTAGTCCTCAAGAGGGTCAGAGTCTATTTTTTCCATCCTTACCTTCTAAGCTTTAACCAATCGATGACTTAATTGATCAATCAAATGTCATGGTGGGCGGGAACCAGTACAGATCACAGGTGGGCCGCTAGTTGAACAATCCCAAAGCCACATAGTAGAATATTCTAGAACTTTGGAAAACATCGGAGTGAACAGAGCACCACTCCTTGTACATTCTCAAGGTGCCTGGCCAACCTTTAACAAACACCCCTGAATGACTTCTGAAGACGGACATAATGCAAGCCTCCACTGTACAACACATGAGATAAAGGCACCTTTCTTTCCCTGTTCAGTCACTACAAGTGAGCGGGTAGGCTAAAGATAAACATATTTCCATCATAAAATATAATAGATTGACATATGTCAAACACTAACAATGTATCTGTCATCTAATAGGCTGTTTGTATCTCACGATGTAAATAACATAACCTAGGTGAGGCAGCACAAAAAAATATCCCCCTTTACACAATTAAATATAGACAACTTTAGAGGCGAAAAAAATTCTACCTTCCAGAAAAATTAGGTTAAACATGTGTATATTACCTGAAATAGATTTGAGTTTATTGATACATGGACATTGGTTAAGTGGCTGCTGGCCGTTTGGGAACGTTCCCTACTCTCTCCCCACATAGACAGTGCTCCATTCAGCAAAACCACTTGGGGTCAACTTATGAACTGTAACAATTTAGAACATGACCTGAACTTATAATATACACCACTGAGTGTACAAAACATTAGAAACATGTTCCTTATATTGAGTTGCACCCCCTTTTGCCCTCAGAACAGCCTCAATTCGTAAGGGCATGGACTCTACAAGGTGTCGAAAGAAAGCTTTCCACAGGGATGCTCCAATGCTTCCCACAGTTCCCACATGAGTCAAGTTGGCTGGAAGTCCTTAGGGTGGTGGACCAGTCTTGATACACACGGGAAATTGTGGAGCATGAAAACCCCAGCAGCGATGTGGTTCTTGACACACTTAACACTTAACACACCTGACATCATACCCCGTTCAAAGGCTCTTAAATATTTTGTCTTGTCCATTCAACCTCTGAACGGCACACATACACAATCCATGTCTCAATTGTCTCAAGGCTTGAAAATCCTGGATTTAACCAGTGACATAAATAAGGGATCATAGCTTTAACCTTGTCAGTCTATGTCATGGAAAGAGCAGGTGTTCATAATGTTACATATACTCAGTGTAGAAGATGTTTTCTTCAAAGCAACTTAGTAGTGCGTGCATACATTTTACGTACAGATGGTCCCGGAAATCGAACCCACTATCCTGGCATAGTAAGCGCCATGTTCTACCAACTGAGCTACAGAGGAAAGTGCACTGCATTGTACTGTGTTGGTATTGGCCTGTCAGACCTATTCTGTCAGTTTGTTTTTGAATACTCCACCTAGTGGTAGAATATCTAAAAAGGTATATCATAAAAATATAACTAACTAGACCTTGTTGATGTTCAGATTAGTGCTATAAAATAGTCATGTTGCATTCAAATGTATATATGTGAAGTCATGTTTCCTTAAATGTATATTACACAGTGTTGTGTTTACATGCGTCATGAGTTGAGTGGGAAGGGCAGTAGCCTAATGGGCAAACCATGTGGCCCTGCGGACATACTGACTGACAGGTGGTACGGGAAAACCACCATGCCGCTATTGACATGTTGCTATACACGTGCACATATTTACCTTTACGCTCATACTGAGTGAAGGGAGGTTAGATTAAACTGGGGGTAGACAATTGTAAACACAGCACTGTCATATAAAGGAAGAGGGAACAAAACAATGCACTGTAAGGTGCATAGCACCACCTAGTGTCATTGAACATGGCTGAAACTCATAATGCCATAGCTGTTAATGTGCCTCTGTACATTTTTGTAGATGTAAAGTATTGTTTGTGTCCAGTATTTTAGCAATAGTATATTTGTCTTAAACAATGTGAAATGTCTGAGTTTCTATTTATTTCAATAAAGATTATAATTTTTGTTTAGTATTTCTAGGTGTGATTACACATACAGTATTTTATATAGTTTTTTGTAGTATTGGTAAAGTGTGAGTAAACCTCTCATTTACTCACAGTTGTAGGTTTAGGTGATGATTCTTTCGGTTCCCGAGCGCAGGGCTCCGACTCACAGTCAGAGATCTCCCCCACACCATCCTCCTTCTTTCCCTGATCATCTTCAGCCTCATCCACATCGCTATCCGTGTCTATCGTCGGAAGCTCATCTAAAAATAAATATATATATTTTTTTTAAACAAGTGTCCACTGAAAATCTCACTCTATAAAAGTTCCTATTCTGTTAACTGATACCCAAATGATGTAGTTGACTATTCCCTATACTCGTTCGTACGTGGTTTAAGCATAATTTGGAGATACTTTTTTTTTTTTTACATTTAAAAAACTTAAAACTTGTATCTCAAACAGGCTGCTTCAAAAATGCTTGCCATTTCCTCATAGAACATGTCAGCCTCCTGAGGCTTAGCTGGCAAATCAGTGGTCTTCTCACATTAATATTTGTAATTACCAGTATACGCCGACAACATTCTGTTGTTGGGTTGGGACCACACCATTCAACCACAGAAAAGCTGCTTTTTAACATATATAATTACAATTTTTTGGAAAGAAATCTGGAAACACTGGACAGTGATTTTTACCATACAGTAGGGTAAAAAAGTATTTAGTCAGCCACCAATTGTGCAAGTTCTCCCACTTAAAAATATGAGAGAGGCCTGTAATTTCCATCATAGGTACACTTCAACCATGACAGACAAAACGAGAAAAAAAATCCAGAAAAATCAAATTGTAGGATTTTTTATGAATTTATTTTCAAATTATGGTGGAAAATAAGGATTTGGTCACCTACAAACAAACAAGATTTCTGGCTCTCTTCTTTAAGAGGCTCCTCTGTCCTCCACTCGTTACCTATATTAATGGCACCTGTTTGAACTTGTTATCAGTATAAAAGATACCTGTCCACAACCTCAAACAGTCACACTCCAAACTCCACTATGGCCAAGACCAAAGAGCTGTCAAAGGACACCAGAATCAAAATTGTAGACCTGCACCAGGCTGGGAAGTCTGAATCTGCAATAGGTAACCATCTTGGTTTGAAGAAATCAACTGTGGGCGCAATTATTAGGAAATGGAAGACATACAAGACCACTGATAATCTCCCTCGATCTGGAGCTCCACGCAAGATCTCACCCCGTGGGGTCAAAATTATCACAAGAACGGTTAGCAAAAATCCCAGAACCACACGGGGGGACCTAGTGAATGACCTGCAGAGAGCTGGGACCAAAGTAACAAAGCCTACCATCAGTAACACACTACGCCGCCAGGGACTCAAATCCTGCAGTGCCAGACGTGTCCCCCTGCTTAAGCCAGTACATGTTCAGGTCCGTCTGAAGTTTGCCAGAGAGCATTTGGATGATCCAGAAGAAGATTGGGAGAATGTCATATGGTCAGATGAAACCAAAATATAACTTTTTGGTAAAAACTCAACTCGTCGTGTTTGGAGGACAAAGAATGCTGAGTTGCATCCAAAGAACACCATACCTACTGTGAAGCATGGGGGTGGAAACATCATGCTTTGGGGCTGTTTTTCTGCAAAGGGACCAGGACGACTGATCCGTGTAAAGGAAAGAATGAATGGGGCCATGTATCATGAGAGATTTTGAGTGAAAACCTTCTTCCATCAGCAAGGGCATTGAAGATGAAACGTGGCTGGGTCTTTCAGCATGACAATGATCCCAAACACACCGCCCGGGCAACGAAGGAGTGGCTTCGTAAGAAGCATTTCAAGGTCCCGGAGTGGCCTAGCCAGTCTCCAGATCTCAACCCCATAGAAAATCTTTGGAGGGAGTTGAAAGTCCGTGTTGCCCAGCAACAGCCCCAAAACATCACTGCTCTAGAGGAGATATGCATGGAGGAATGGGCCAAAATACCAGCAACAGTGTGTGAAAACCTTGTGAAGACTTACAGAAAACGTTTGGCTTCTGTCATTGCCAACAAAGGGTATATAACAAAGTATTGAGATAAACTTTTGTTATTGACCAAATACTTATTTTACACCATAATTTGCAAATAAATTCTTAAAAATCCTACAATGTGATTTTCTGGATTTTTTCTCTCATTTTGTCTGTCATAGTGGAAGTGTACCTATGATGAAAATTACAGGCCTCTCTCATCGTTTTAAGTGGGAGAACTTGCACAATTGGTGGCTGACTAAATAGATTTTTGCCCCACTGTATGTGGCTGATAACATAATGAACATACACAAAATATTAGGGTTGTTAATTGATGGGGACATCACAATATGATATCACGATAGTTAGGTATCGATACAATATGATTTGCGATTCGATACTGCGAATTTACTGAGATTTAATGTTCCAAACACATTTCTCAATGTCTGCTGAAGAGTGAAAAGAGAGCCATGAGAAACAAGTTTGAGATAAGTGTCCAAAACATGTTGGCTCACCATTTAAAACAGTAAAGAAGAAGACGGAGAACAAGCTATAGGATGAGAAATACTAGAGTTTTGACCTTTATGAGTAGTCATTTCTATGAACTTCGGTCAGGAGAACTTGGGTTATTTTGTTATGTTGTGTGCCTTAAACTTATTTGCACTGTAATTTATTTGGTTAATTCTTATTTTGTTTGCTTTATTTATTTTGTCATTTTTAGCATATACAAATGTGGGTTATTCTTTTCATAGGACACATTTACTTTTTGTTCGAGCTTATAAGCACTGTGGGAGCACGTTGTGCAAATCAAAGAAAGGAATAAACACTTACACAATAATACAAATATCTGTTTAGAAGTTTAACTTGTACATGTTTACTGCTAATTTTATTGACAGTAGTCTAGTGTTGGTGTATATTATCGGCTCTCCAATACTCCCATGGTACACATCCCATTCTTTTACTGGCTAGGGAGTAATGATCAATTAGCAGATATTGCAACCATTGAATCTAAAATCAGGTGAATTACTATCAGGTGAATTACTATCAGAACCCAATTTAAATCAACCAAAGATTCTCCGGTTTCTATAAAGAATTATACACCTGATTGTAAATCCACACCAAGCCAGATTGAGTCCTGTTTAAAAGATAAGAACTATTCTTCTCTCAACTTGAACACAAAAGGGCATTGGATAACATGAAAAGGCAAATCACCTGTTTGGAAAGGAATTCCTCCTGAGGTCCATTTAACATTTTGGAACCAATTAGGTCCACTATTACTCAAAAAAAGATGTTCTAAAATTCTGTCATCCCATCTCGAAACTTACTTAACCAAAATGGTATATACAAACCATTGTGGGTTTGTTCAATATCAATTCTCCTCAGATAACCTCCGTCATCTATTACATATCTAACATGCTTCATCAGAAACCAAAGCTCTTTGAGCAGTTCTCTCTCTGGACACAGAACAAGCTTTTGATAGGCAAGAATGGTCATATCTTTGGTCGGTTTCAGAACATATGGGACTTAGCTCCAAATTCAATAATATGATTAAAATACTAAAAGGTTAATCCCTCAACCATCCTGTTCAGAATAAATGGAAGTAGCAGGAAAGGTGATCCCATCTCACCTGCACTATTTCTATTGTCTATGGAGCCCCTTTCCCAGGCAAATTACACCAATATCTTTCAGGTTTACAGATCACGTCATCTCATTATGCGCAGACGACATCTTACTTTATCTAGACAATGTATCTCAATCTCTCCCAAACGCTTTGACGATCATAGACAAATTCAGCTCCATCTCAAGTTTAAAAATAAATCTAACCCTACTCCCTCCCACTCAAGAGCCTGACAGAGAACCACACTTGTACTTATGGAATCTAGGGCTGTCCCCGACTAAAAACAATTTTGGTCGACCGAGAGTCATCTGTTCTTTCGACCAGTCAATTGGCCAACATTTCTACGTGTATTTTTCCATATATAGTGCATTCTGAAATTATTCAGACCACTTCCCCTTTTCCACATTTAGTTTTTTCTAAAATTTTTATTCTAAAATGGATTACATTTTAAAAATCCTCAATCTACACACAACACCCCATAATGAAAAACCGAAAACATGTTAAGAAATTTTGAAAAATGTATTAAAAACAAAAAACAGAAATGCCTTATTTGCAATATTGGCACCATTAGTAAATATGAGCAAAATGGGCAGTGAAAAAAAATGCCTTTGCTGTTTATCCTCTTAGTCTTTCATTCAAAATATTCACAAAAATCAAACCTTTGAAGTAAAATAATTTAAATAAAAAAATACATTCATCATAAAACAAATATTTTTCTCTAATATACACTACTTAAAAAAAATAAAGGGAACACTTAAACAACACAATGTAACTCCAAGTCAATCACACTTCTGTGAAATCAAACTGTCCACTTAGGAAGCAACACTGATTGACAATAAATTTCACATGCTGTTGTGCAAATGGAATAGACAACAGGTGGAAATTATAGGCATTTAGCAAGACACCCCCAATAAAGGAGTGGTTCTGCAGGTGGGGATCACAGACCACTTCTCAGTTCCTATGCTTCCTAGCTGATGTTTTGGTCACTTTTGAATGCTTGCGGTGCCTTCACTCTAGTGGTAGCATGAGACGGAGTCTACAACCCACACAAGTGGCTCAGGTAGTGCAGCTCATCCAGGATGGCACATCAATGCGAGATGTGGCAAGAAGGTTTGCTGTGTCTGTCAGCGTAGTGTCCAGAGCATGGAGGCGCTACCAGGAGACAGGCCAGTACATCAGGAGATGTGGAGGAGGCCGTAGGAGGGCAACAACCCAGCAGCAGGACCGCTACCTCCACCTTTGTGCAAGGAGGAGCACTGCCAAAGCCCTGCAAAATGACCTCCAGCAGGCCACAAATGTGCATGTGTCTGCTCAAATGGTCAGAAACAGACTCCATGAGGGTGGTATGAGGGTCCGACGTCCACAGGTGGGGGTTGTGCTTACAGCCCAACACAGTGCAGGACGTTTGGCATTTGCCAGAGAACACCAAGATTGGCAAATTCGCCACTGGCGCCCTGTGCTCTTCACAGATGAAAGCAGGATCACACTGTGCAAATGTGACAGACATGACAGTCTGGAGACGCCATGGAGAACGTTCTGCTGCCTGCAACATCCTCCAGCATGACCAGTTTGGCGGTGGGTCAGTCATGGTGTAGGGTGGCATTTCTTTGGGGGGGCCGCACAGCCCTCCATGTGCTCACCAGAGGTAGCCTGACTGCCATTAGGTACCGAGATGAGATCCTCAGACCCCTTGTGAGACCATATGCTGGTGTGGTAGGCCCTGGGTTCCTCCTACTGCAAGACAATGCTAGACCTCATGTGGCTGGAGTGTGTCAGCAGTTCCTGCAAGAGGAAGGCATTGATGCTATGGACTGGCCCGCCCATTCCCCAGACCTGAATCCAATTGAGCACATCTGGGACATCATGTCTCGCTCCATCCACCACAGACTGTCCAGGAGTTGGCGGATGCTTTAGTCCAGGTCTGGGAGGAGATCCCTCAAGAGACCATCCGCCACCTCATCAGGAGCATGCCCAGGCATTGTAGGGAGGTCATACAGGCACGTGGAGGCCACACACACTACTGAGCCTCATTTTGACTTGTTTTAAGGACATTACATCAAAATTGGATCAGCCTGTAGTGTGGTTTTGCACTTTGATTTTGAGTGTGACTCCAATCCAGACCTCCATGGGTTGATAAATTTGATTTCCATTGATCATTTTTGTGTGATTTTGTTGTCAGCACATTCAACTATGTAAAGAAAAAAGTATTTAATAAGAATATTTAATTCATTCAGATCTAGGATGTGTTATTTTAGTGTTCCGTTTATTTTTTTGAGCAGTGTATTTGTGCCACAATTATTGGCACCCCTTCATTCATTCATGCACTGTCAACTGTGGGATCTTATATAGGCAGGTGTGTGCCTTTCCAAATCATATCCAATCAATTTAATTTCTCGCAGATGGACACCAATCAAATTGTAGAATCAATGTAAACAGGATGCACCTGAGCTCAATTTCGAGTCTCATACCAGAGTCTGAATACATACGTGAATAAGGTATTTCATTTTTTGCAAACATTTCTAAAAACCTGTTTTCGCTTTGTCATTATGGGGTATTGTGTGTAGATTGATGAGGGAAAATGTCATTTAAATCAATTTCAGAATAAGGCTGTGACGTAACAAAATGTGGAAAAGGGGAAGGGGTCTGAATACTTTCCGAATGCACTGTAAATTAAAATAATACATCTAAAAGTAACTTCTATTGCCAATATGTAAAAATTGCCTACATAAAGCCAACAAATAAAAACATTGCAGCCCACAGGTAAAACATATCCTGATAAAAATAAATAGCTTATGAATCACATTGGCTACACATGGCCTATATGCAAGGAACTTGAAACATTGTATCAACTATTAACTTGGTCTAGCCCAAAGGCTGTGCTAGCAAAAGTACAACATTGTATAAAATATTTTGGACCCTCAGTTTCATGAGCCAGTGATCTCCGGACAGACAGAGTTGTAGGCTATTTGTGCAAGGGATAAGAAGTAATCAGGTAGAACTATTTTATGACGTTTCCACCGGATCAGAGCATGACATTTTTTACCCTTTCACGCTGAGTAGTTATCGAAAGATTTTTCAAATAGGCTACGTTTAGGAACTTATTGTTCTCAAGGATGTAAAAAGACTTACTCTTGCTGTTTGAGGCAAAGAAATGTTTTATCTGAGAAGCTTAACAGTGATGGTGAGTTAAGACAATCAGAAATAGTATCAGATCCCCAAATCAGCACATTTATAGGCCTACATTTGCACACAGGCCAGGTAGCCTACTTCTATGCGTAATCAGGTGTGTGTCCTTACTCAAGATTGACAAGAGCGCTCCAAACAAATTGACAATGAATAAATTGAAAATTAGTAAATGGAATGAAATAAACCAAAACTTTTCTCAAATGTATAGCCTAGGTTATGCGCTCCGCAAACAACTTGTCCACTCGTACAAGGACAATACTAACACTGTAATAATATATTGAATGCACTAACAGAAATTACTGTAACCTACTCAAATAAATTCAATCAGACCTCAGTAGATGGAATAACATCCCAGTCGCTCTAACCAGAAGAATTTCTATTGTGAAAATGAATATATTGCCTCGGTTTAATTTTCTGAGCTCAATAGTTCCCATGTCTCACCCTTCCGGCTCGTTGGATAAAATCCACAGTGCGTTTTCAAAATGTATATGGAAAGGTATGAGATAGGGATGCACATTTCGGTCAATTTTGCTGCCGACTAACTGACCCTCGTTAACTGGTCAACAAAGGGTAAAAAAAAAAAATTGTACCAGTAAAATGACGTGACCAACAGGAAATACAATTTATTATTTAACTAGGCAAGTCAGTTAAGAAAAATCTATTATTTACAATGACGACCTACCCAGGCCAAACCCGGACGACGTTGGGCCAATTGTGCGCAGCCCTTTGGAACTCCCAATAACGGCCGGATGTGAAATAGCCTGGAATCGAACCAGGGACTATAGTAACGCCTCTTGCAAGGAGATGCAGTGCCTTAGACCGCTGCGCCACAAAGGCTATAGCCCATTATTGATCATGTAACTCCTGTATTGAAGCAGCTAATAAAACGTAATTTGTAAACATTTGCCAAAATGCAATTCGCGGAAAACACAGTTCTAAACTGCGCACCTAATGCGAGGGGTTCCATATGTGACAGATGAAAATCTCTGTTAGAAACTTAGAAAGAGTGGGAATCTAATAGCAACAACTAGCATGGGTTGCTAATAAGACTAGGATTGTGCCTTTGGCTTCTGGAGAACGAACTGAAGTTGATTGGAAAACTAATATAAAACAGGAGAGAAATGCTGTTTAATGGCATGAGGATGTTGCCTCCACGTTTCTATGGATAGATTTTCGAAAGGCTACTTTGAAACAAGGTAAGAAATGCCTCATTATTGGATTTAAAGTAAAAGGTTCAGGTTTCAAACAATTATGCTGCCTCAAGCTCAAGTTGTAAAGTGGTGGGTGACGCGTTGATAGTCAACGGTAGGCTGGCTATAGCCTATGCATCCGAATGGCGAATGGGAGGCACGCTTTACAAGTTGAGATTGAAAATAAAAAAATTGCTCCTTTTTAAATCGTGGTCACCAAAGTTTAACATGCGATTGCATTTAAAATCTTTACGCTTTGGCCCTATAATTTCTCACACTATTTCTATTTGGCGCAAAATTTAAAAACTATGCAACTAGGAAGAAAAATGGTATGCCATGACTTCTATATTTAACAATAACACATTGCAATCAGAAGGACGGCCTTTCATATCGCCCCAATGGCCAAATGAGGTATCCGAACCCTTGCCGATATCTTGGATAGTAATGGTTTGAAGACATTCCAAGATCTGAAAGAAGCATTTATATTACAAGGTAACTCTTTTTTTCTTTATCTCCAATTTAGGTCAGCTATGACTAACACACAATAAAGATGTATAAATGAAATTGTCCCCTTATGTTCACTCTGTTCGCTAAATCAGGTAGGCACATTCCTTCACATGATGCGGGAGTGCCATGCAGTTAAATGCTTTTTGAGGGTCCTCTGGTCATTATTGGGGGGGGGGGAGCCTTTGTTTATTTTCCTTGCATACAAAATAATACAAAACTGTTGATACTGTTCTTTATTTGCATTTCTCATATTTCTGTTTTGTTTGTGGCAGCACACAGGTACAAGAAAATATCAAAATGCAAAAATATATGAATATATCTGAATGAATATTACTTTGGATGTTATACCTGTACCACCCTTCTGAAAAGATGACAAACTAAATAAAAGTTGGTCACAAAAAAAAAACATTTTTGGTGCAGGTACAGGCATTAACTACCCAGGAAAAAAAGTATCACAGTATGGATATAAAATCTGCAAAAATAATATTGCAATACTCTACTAAATCGATTTTTCCCCCATCCCAACAGTATATTCAATTCTTAATTACAACCTTTTCGGAGGCATTGATGTATATTCTCTGAAAGCCATTTAAAGACAAATACATATTGAAATCAAAATACCAACCAGATTGTGTCATACAATGCAAGCTGAATGCAAACAGAGCACTAAACATTGCACCCGTTTCAAGTACCTGTTTCAGTGCTGAGCATGCGCTGGGCTCGGCTGTAGGACTGGATGGAGGCTCCTTGTCTCCCGGGCCCGCGGTGCACCTGAGCCACAATGCTGCTGGGGGGAGTTGGAGGAGGCTGCTGGCCTTGGGGCTCACTGTCAGAAGACTCACTCTCACTGGAGCTCCAGGCGATGTGCACTGGGTCCTCATCACACTGCAGACCACTGCACTGCACTGGATGCGATACAAAGTTTTAATGGATGTTCATGGATAATAATAAAGCATTTTCAGTAATAATGGATTGTCAATGGATTTGCATCAGGCACTTATAGAACCTTCCAATACATATTTTAAGTCAGTATAGTAAAACGTATTTGACAAGTTAGTTATCACTAGACACAGACACAAATGACAAGTAAACATCATGAAGCATTGTTGTCCTATTGTGATTAGGTACTCATAAAACATTGATATGCAATGGTATCGCCCCCTATTGGCCAACCAAATATTTTTGTTATTTTAAAACTCAGCTTAACCACTGTTGGGCTATAGTATGAAATTGCATTCTACAACTAGACGAATCATGACAGAAGAGAATGTTGTTGAAACCCTGGACAGAGGCTAAGTGCAGGCAAATCTTTTCTAATATTCCCTTCTGGTGAGGCAGGGAAATCTTTTCTAATATTCCCTTCTTGTGAGGCAGGGAAATCTTTTCTAATATTTCCTTCTGGTGAGGCAGGGAAATATTTTCTAATATTCCCTTCTGGTGAAGCAGGGAAATATTTTATAATATTCCCTTCTGGTGAAGCAGGGAAATATTTTATAATATTCCCTTCTGGTGAGGCAGGGAAATATTTTCTAATATTCCTTTCTGGTGGAGGTTCAGCATGAAACAGGTTTGTCCGTCTCCAATGATGAACGCATTGCCTTGCCGTAGTGAGTTAGGCAATGTTATAAATCATGGGCTGGATAAAAGCTAAAAGTCTATCGTCTTCAGAACTGGATAATTTTTGCTTTATTTGAGTAATCCGCCTCTCTTAACATTGTTTAATCTCTGGATCTCTCATAAAACTGTGATTGAGAAAAGCCTATGCCTATAGAATCAAACTTTCATTCTTGTTCTTTTTGAAAGTGGCAACTTTTGGACACCTTAAGCTATTACAATATTTGGGAAATAGGCTACTGTTCATTACTTTACCTTGTCTTAAAGCTTTTATGATAGGTTTTGTAGGAGGATTTGGCCATTTGGTTTTCAACCTGGCATGGAGGAATTTTTCCTCCCTGCATGGATCATTTCCTTCTTAATAAACTTAAATTGATTAAACTTGTCATTCGATTTTTCAATAGGCTATTGATATTGTTTGCTCATGCTAATCTTTAGTTTGGCTACCTTGTGTTTTTAGGATATTCAAACTTTGAGATGTTGACTCCAATGCTTCTCACAGTTGTGTCAAGTTGGCTGGATGTCCTTCGGGTAGTGGACCATTCATGATACACGGGAAACTGTTGACCATGAAAAACCCAGCAGCGTTGCTGTTCTTGACACAAACCGGTGCCCCTGCACCTACTACCATACCCCGTTCAAAGGCACTTAAATATTTTGTCTTGCCCATTCACCCTCTAAATGGCGCATAGACAATCCATGTCTAAATTGTCTCAAGGCCTAAATATCCTTCTTTAACCTGTCTCCACCACTTCAGCTACACTGATTGAAGTGGATTTAACAAGTGAAAACAATAAGGGATCATAGTGATCACCTAAATTCACCTGGTCAGTCAATGACATGGACATTTTTTGTACACGCAGTTTATAGAGAGTGATGGAGTGCAGCATCAGATGACCTGGCCTCCACCATCACCCAAACTCAACCCAATTAAGATGGTTTGGGATGAGTTGGAGTAAAGGAAAATCAGCCAACAAGTGCTCAGCATATTTGGGAACAGCAGGTTCAGAGAATGCCAAGAGTGTGCAAAGCTGTCATCAAGGCAGGGTGGTTACTTTGAAGAATTTCAAATATAAAACATATTTTGATTTGTTAAAAAAAAAAAAAAAAGGTTACTACATGATTCCATGTGTTATTTCATAGTTTTGTTGTCAACTATTATTCTGCAATGTATAAAATAGTAAAAATAAAGAAAAACCCTTAAACCTTTGAGCCTCCATTCCTCTGTGTCGTTCTGTACATATTTATTGAAATAGGCTATAGCAGATAGGGAAGCCAGTCAACTTAAAATAGTATAAACGATCGTCCCGATGTAGTCACCATCGAAGATGGCTGTCAATCGGCGATAGACCAAGAATAATAATATCGTCCAACCGTATTGTTGACTATTCAACTATTGTTTACAATACCTTGTGCCGGTGACTGTGCCAGTCGTCGTACAGCTCGCCATTTGTTCCCAGATGAACTTAGGTTCTAAAATAAATCCACAATGATATGTTTGAAGCAATATGAGAAACTCGGCATCATGGAGATGAATTGGAATGACAACATGAAGTACAGTAGCTCAGACTGCTTCTAGATCATATAGTCTGTGTACATTACCCACCTTTATCACAGGAGTGTCCAAAAAGCTGTCTCCACAACTCTCCCAGGACTTGGTAGCAGAACTGTCAGTGATTGAAGGCCCTCGTCCCACTTTTCTGACACCAACTTTGACATCAGGAAATAACATACACTGTATGTCCTTGGAATATCTTTTGCGCTGAAAAATAAATGACTTCATATGTAAAACAGTGCAAAGTTGATATTTACTTAAACTGTCTAGATAGCTGGCTAGTTAGCTAGATAACTCTGGTCCATGTGCAAGCGTCGGATCTGCACTACCAGATGCATTCGCATCCCAGAAAACGCGTGGACCGAAGTTATTCTGGCGTGCTCAAAATTAGTTTATTTCGTATTTTGGCTCTGCATTCTATCAACATTCACTTTGGTGAGTTACTAAAGTATAATGATGCCAGTCACTAAACATGAATCGTGGGGAAAACCCTCTCTGAGAAAATCCTTAGAACGTTGTTGTCGTCGCACAATTGAACCAGACTCAGAGCAGTCTAAGTTAGCTAGCTAACGTTAGCTACCAAGCAGAATAGACTTAGAGAAACGTACCTTTCCTTGAAAAGGCATGTTGGCAAATGGTTACATGTCGTTTTGTATGAGTGGGTATGACATAAAATGTCCAAACATATTAAAATATTGTGATATACAGTATTTTAGCCAGTATATGAAATGACCACTAACGGTAGCTGCCTTCTACACAACTTTTCTTCTTGGCGCGCCACTGGCGACGTTTGTTCACGTGAAGCTTTCCGGAAGTGGTCAAATCTTATTTGGCTCCTGGGAAATGCAGTACTAAAGGTTTGTTACGCATCTTTACTCCAGTAATTTGCTTGTAGCACGGTCCTTAGATTCATCCAGGGGAAGATGCTGGAAGCAAAAAAATATTAACGCAACATGTAAAGATCCCAGAAATGTTCCATACGCACAAAATCATTTTTCTCTCAAATTTTGTCCACAAATTTGTTTGCATCCCTAATAGTGAGCATTTCTCATTTGGCAAGATAATTTATCCACCTGACTGGTGTGGCAAATCAAGAAGTTGATTAAACAGCACAATCATTGCACCATTGCAATTTGGGGACAATAATTGGCCACTCTAAAAATGTGCAGATGTCTCAAATTTTGAGGGAGTGTGCAACTGGCATGCTGACTGCATGAATGTCCACCAGAGCTGTTGCCAGAAAATGTAATGTTAATTTCTCTACCATATGCCGCCTCCAATGTTGTTTTAGAGAATTTGCCCGTACAACCCAGTGTTTCCTCTGCATTCATTTAAGTGTGGCGCTGTGCCACAGCAGAATCATTGCCGCCGCACAAAAATAAACATCCTATTTCTACCAAACATAGTTTCAATAAAGTTATGTAAAGCACATTTGCTTTTCTTGGTAAATAGATAATATGTCTGGGTTCAACACAGTTCTGAAGGTTATTTAGCTCTGTGAGTGGTGGCAGGCAGCCTGCAACTCAAGAAACACAGTGCGCCAGTGACCAGTGTGCGAGTGACCAGTGCTTGATAAAGACTCTGGATTTGAATCACTTCAGAATGCACTTGTATGGGGGGTGATACATGCCAGAATTAAGCTTAGGCAACCGTACCAACGTGTGGCTGTCGCCTACCATTGAACATCTGACTGATATGACACGATACCAACACCTTACTAATGTCTATGGACGTCTGCGTTTAACTAACATGTCGCCTTACTACGTCTACATGACGTGTACGTGTCACGTGAAATGAACGTGACGTGAACCCTTCAGCAGCTCGACGCCTTACAAAAAAAACTTTTCTCCAATGACAGTCCATGTTAATTCATGGCGGTATTTTATGGTGATAGGAAGACGTTCATGTTAGTTTGTTTGTTTGACTAACATTACCTAGCCAACTAGTTAACTACATAAGCTAGCTATAACCTACTAACATCATTTAGATCTATAATATTGCTGCCACAATTGTAACGGCAATTAGCTACCCAATATCCACAAGTATGTTGATGACAGAAACATGGTTAACTAATGTTACTAGTCTAGCAAGTTAGCTAGCTAGTTAATTTGGAACTGTATCAAGTGCAAGCAAGATAGTTACATTTATCTGTCTTCGATTAGATTTTTTCTTTCTCAGATGAGTTTATTGAAATATTTCCAGCCACAGCAGTGAAAGAGAAAGAGGGAGCAGGGACAAGAGCATCAGCTAATGTTAACTTAGCTAGCTAATGTGAAATCAGCCTGAATTAAATTAAACTTTCTTTAGTTAGCTAACTCTTTAAAAGCTTAAGCTATCGTTTTTATAACAAGTGTATGGCTTACTTTACTAGACAGAGAAGAGGCATAATCCGGGGAGTGAGGTAGGGGCATATAAGGGACAGAATAGAGCAGAGGAGAGAGCCAAGAGGGGAGATGGAACGAGAAAAGGAGAGAGGAGAGCAGAGTGGAACAGAGGAAAGGCGAGAGCCAGGAGGGCAGATGGAAGGAGAAAAGGAGAGAGGAGAGCAGAGGGAAGGAGTTGATAAAAGGAGAGGAGCGAGTAGTAAGTCCAAGTGTGCACCACCGGCAATCCGGATGGGACCCAAAGTGGCTTAAAATTGACAGACTGAAGCCGTGGCTATATAATACACCACATTGTTAGTCATATTTCCTTTAATTAGGCTAAGGGCTAAAAATGTTTCTGCATATTTAGACTGTACTAGTTTGTAGCATTATGTGTAGTGTTGTAATGCTTTCTATCTGTAATAGGTATTGCTCCAGCCACCAGTAATTCCACTAAACTACACTCTACATAACTATAGCTGGACTATATTAACCAGTACCCAGGGACAGAGCACCACATGGAAAGTATGAGGGCTCATGCAATGCTGGCAAAAGGTAAAGATTGTTTTATTGGATCCTTCCATTTCTCAAAATGTCTTCTAATGTAAAAGATGTCTCAGGTTGTGCACTAATTGTGGCTCAATAATAACACATTATGCCTGTTGCTGTTCACAGGTTCCTCAGTCATGGTTGCATCTAGCCAACCACAGTGCTTGAGCACGAGGCCGTCATTGGGGGTTTTAAATGTCTGCACCATCACACAAACTTTCCAGAACTGCTGGACCTTGCTGAATTGCTGGGTTGCTTGTGACTATTTCACAAAGCTCAAGGTGAATGACTGCTCCGCAATTCTGTGTTTTTGCTAATGTTTTCTTCACTTGATTTTTAAATGTCACCGGACTTATTTCACATTGTTCTCATTTACTTAAAGATTGACAAGAACACAAACTACAGGTCCTACATAATAGTGGACGAAATGTTGAAGATTCTGGCTCAACTTGTGGAGGAGCCTATCCTCAATGTCATGACATCTGTAGCCATTGGCCTGGATACTGATGAAACTACAGATATGGCAACTAATAAGCAGCTGGATTTACATGTCAGGTATTATTTCAATAAGAGTTACAAAATGATTTTTAATAGTGATATTCTACAGTCACATGACTAATAATGTGTGTGGATTTTTTTTATGTTTTCCAGATACATGGACCAAGAGGTTCAACTTTACAACCAGTTCCTGGACCTGGTGTCAGTCCCTGATGGCAAGGCAGACACTCCTGCCATCAAGGAGGTGCTGCACATCAGAAAGATACCAACAGAGAGATTGTACGGCTTGGGCACTGATAGAGCTACAGTGATGACTGGTATGGACACAACACAAGGTCTTAGAATTAAATGATTATTATTATTATTTTTTACGGTAGGTCTTGTGATACAAATCATTTTCCTCGTCTTCGAACACGACAACATAGTGGTTTGGCAAAACAGCTAAAGGATGCCTTCCCGTGGATGGCGTCTGTGGCTTGTGCAGCCCATAGTCTTGTTCTGGCCTGTAAAGATGCATCAGCTGAGGTCTCCTATATGGACACTTTCAAGGAGCACCTGCAGCAGCTTCATAGTTAATTTGCCAAAAGCAGTAACAAGACAGAAGTCTTAAAAGCTGCTTCAACGACCCTGGGCCTTCAGTACTTAAAAGTTAAGGTAAGATTATGCATCAAATTTCTTCACTTGGCTAGTCTGGTCTCCTCTTGTTTACCTACTGCATCTACACTCAAAATAAATGTATTTTGTAGCAAGTAAAGAATGTTCGCTGACTGTCCCAGCACCTGGCCGCGGCTAATCTTCAGCGAAACCTCAGCGCAGTGTTGGCTGCATAGTCTGAGGAGGTGGAGGTGAACAGGTGCCCAACTGCTTAGGGCCACTATGCTTTCTGTGCCACATACAGGTAGGCCTAAATGTATTATAGATTATAGTGGACTCAAATTAAATAAATGTACTATGATGCTATTACTGCTTTCAGTGTCTCAAAACTCTTACTTGAATGGTCCACAATGTGGCTTTTAAAACCTGTTTTGTACTGTCAATTGATGTATCATTGTGGAGTGAAACACTTTTTTTAACTCTACAGATTTGTGGCAGGACTTTACCTGCAGGCGGACGTGCTGCCTCGCCTGACGTGGCTTTCAAAAGTATTCCAAAAGGAGGATGTAAACTTCCAGGCCATAAAAGAGCGGGTACATTATTTTCTATCTTCATGTTCAAATGTGTGCAAATGTCTCAGTTTAACAGCACGACTCAATTAAATATTTAAGAACTACTAACACTTCATTATAATAACTTCAAGCAAAATAACTCTTGTGTTGTAGGTCCCTGTGACAATGGCATCACTCCTTGCCATAAAAAAAATGCTGATGATTCTGAGCCAACTCCACCAGGACCTCGATGACCCAATGGGTCTAGGGGCATTCAACATCAGGGAGAGGGAGAGGCCAGGTGGAGAAGACCAAGACCAGGGAGCAGTTCTGGGCTCGGTTCAGAGAGGAGGTAAGAACATTTGTTTTCAAATGCTGTGATGAAACCAATGTTACATCATGGGTGTTGGATAAACTAAAACAAACAGCTATTAATAATTTATTGTCTGTTTTGTGCTGTAATTAGGTCATGGATCCATATCTTGTTGGCCTCCAGGACAGCCTAGACCAGAGGTTCCAACCTTAGGCTGTGTTCTCTAGTGAGAGGATAAACACCTTTTAACCTGGCCCTCCTCTCCAGGCAGTTATTGCAAGCGCCAGAGGCTGCTGTGCTGCAAGAGTGGCACTCTCACAAGCAACATGTGCTAGTTGGAGCATTCAAGGTATGGCATGAGTGTGACAATCTTTTGAAGATAACGTTTTAGGCCAGTGTTGGCCAACCCTATTTCCTGTTGAACTACCACTCTGTTGGCTCTTCTATAATGTTGTACGTCTTTTAGTGTTTCATGTATTTCAGGGGTTGGACCAACTGACGACAATGACAAAGCTGGCCTCGCAGTTTGATGAATGGGGGCAGCTCTACCCCTGCTTTAGCCAGCTGGCAGCAATCGTACTGACTATACAGTCGTGGCCAAAAGTTTTGAGAATTACACAAATATTAATTTTCACAAAGTCTGCTGCCTCAGTTTGTATGATGGCAATTTGCATATACAGTGCCTTGCGAAAGTATTCGGCCCCCTTGAACTTTGCGACCTTTTGCCACATTTCAGGCTTCAAACATAAAGATATAAAACTGTATTTTTTTTGAAGAATCAACAACAAGTGGGACACAATCATGAAGTGGAACGACATTTATTGGATATTTCAAACTTTTTTAACAATCAAAAACTGAAAAATTGGGCGTGCAAAATTATTCCGCCCCTTTACTTTCAGTGCAGCAAACTCTCTCCAGAAGTTCAGTGAGGATCTCTGAATGATCCAATGTTGACCTAAATGACTAATGATGATAAATACAATCAACCTGTGTGTAATCAAGTCTCCGTATAAATGCACCTGCACTGTAATAGTCTCAGAGGTCCATTAAAAGCGCAGAGAGCATCATGAAGAACAAGGAACACACCAGGCAGGTCCGAGATACTGTTGTGAAGAAGTTTAAAGCCGGATTTGGATACAAAAAGATTTCCCAAGCTTTAAACATCCCAAGGAGCACTGTGCAAGCGATAATATTGAAATGGAAGGAGTATCAGACCACTGCAAATCTACCAAGACCTGGCCGTCCCTCTAAACTTTCAGCTCATACAAGGAGAATACTGATCAGAGATGCAGCCAAGAGGCCCATGATCACTCTGGATGAACTGCAGAGATCTACAGCTGAGGTGGGAGACTCTGTCCATAGGACAACAATCAGTCGTATATTGCACAAATCTGGCCTTTATGGAAGAGTGGCAAGAAGAAAGCCATTTCTTAAAGATATCCATAAAAAGTGTTGTTTAAAGTTTGCCACAAGCCACCTGGGAGACACACCAAACATGTGGAAGAAGGTGCTCTGGTCAGATGAAACCAAAATTAAACTTTTTGGCAACAGTGCAAAACGTTATGTTTGGCGTGAAAGCAACACAGCTCATCACCCTGAAGACACCATCCCCACTGTCAAACATGGTGGTGGCAGCATCATGGTTTGGGCCTGCTTTTCTTCAGCAGGGACAGGGAAGATGGTTAAAAATGATGGGAAGATGGATGGAGCCAAATACAGGACCATTCTGGAAGAAAACCTGATGGAGTCTGCAAAAGACCTGAGACTGGGACGGAGATTTTTCTTCCAACAAGACAATGATCCAAAACATAAAGCAAAATCTACAATGGAAAGGTTCAAAAATAAACATATCCAGGTGTTAGAATGGCCAAGTCAAAGTCCAGACCTGAATCCAATCGAGAATCTGTGGAAAGAACTGAAAACTGCTGTTCACAAATGCTCTCCATCCAACCTCACTGAGCTCGAGCTGTTTTGCAAGGAGGAATGGGAAAAAAATTCAGTCTCTCGATGTGCAAAACGGATAGAGACATACCCCAAGCGACTTACAGCTGTAATCGCAGCAAAAGGTGGCGCTACAAAGTATTAACGTAAGGGGGCTGAATAATTTTGCACGCCCAATTTTTCAGTTTTTGATTTGTTAAAAAAGTTTGAAATATCCAATAAATGTCGTTCCACTTCATGATTGTGTCCCACTTGTTGTTGATTCTTCACAAAAAAATACAGTTTTATATCTTTATGTTTGAAGCCTGAAATGTGGCAAAAGGTCGCAAAGGTCAAGGGGGCCGAATACTTTCGCAAGGCACTGTACTCTAGAATGTTATGAAGAGTGATAAGATGAATTGCAATTCATTGCAAAGTCCCTCTTTGCCATGCAAATTAACTGAATCCCCCAAAAACATTTCCACTGCATATCAGCCCTGCCACAAATGGACCACCTGACATCATGTCAGTGATTCTCTCGTTAACACAGGTGTGAGTGTTAATGAGGACAAGGCTGGAGATCACTCTGTCATGCTGATTGAGTTCGAATAACAGACTGGAAACTTCAAAAGGAGGGT
Organism: Oncorhynchus mykiss; assembly: GCF_057628025.1. Taxonomy (NCBI): domain Eukaryota; kingdom Metazoa; phylum Chordata; class Actinopteri; order Salmoniformes; family Salmonidae; genus Oncorhynchus; species Oncorhynchus mykiss. The sequence goes on from NC_143049.1 coordinate 15,035,513, forward strand.
GGTGCTTGGAATCCTTGTTCTTCCTCTGTCATCCATGGTTACCTGCAAGGAAACATGTGCCGTCCTCATTGCTTTGCACAAAAAGGGCTTCACAGGCAGGATATTGCTGCCAGTAAGACTGCACCTAAATCAACCATTTATCGGATCATCAAGAACTTCAAGGAGAGCGGTTCAATTGTTGTGAAGAAGGCTTCAGGGCGCCCATGAAAGTCCAGCAAGCGCCAGGACCGTCTCCTAAAGTTGATTCAGCACCACAGAGCTTGCTCAGGAATGGCAGCAGGCAGGTGTGAGTGCATCTGCACGCACAGTGAGGCAAAGACTTTCGGAGGATGGCCTGGTGTCAAGAAGGGCAGCAAAGAAGCCACTTCTCTCCAGGAAAAACATCAGGGACAGACTGATATTCTGCAAAAGGTACAGGGATTGGACTGCTGAGGACTGGGGTAAAGTCATTTTCTCTGATGAATCCCCTTTCCGATTGTTTGGGGCATTCGGAAAAAAGCTTGTCCAGAGAAGACAAGGTGAGCGCTACCATCAGTCCTGTGTCATGCCAACAGTAAAGCATCCTGAGACCATTCATGTGTGAGGTTGCTTCCCAGCCAAGGGAGTGGGCTCACTCACAATTATGCCTAAGAACACAGCCATGAATAAAGAATGGTACCAACACATCCTCTGAGAGCAACTTCTCCCAAACATCCAGGAACAGTTTGGTGACGAACAATGCCTTTTCCAGCATGATGGAGCACCTTGCCATAAGGCAAAAGTGATAACTAAGTGGCTCGGGAAACAACACATCGGTATTTTGGGTCCAAGGCCAGGAAACTCCCCAGACCTTAATCCCATTGAGAACTTGTGGTCAATCCTCAAGAGGCGGGTGGACAAACAAAAACCCACAAATTCTGACAAATTCCAAGCATTGATTATGCAAGAATGGGCTGCCATCAGTCAGGATGTGGCCCAGAAGTTAATTGACAGCATGCCAGGGCGGATCGCAGAGGTCTTGAAAAAGAAGGGTCAACACAAAACAGACTTAAGGAACAGAGTGCAGGGAGAGCATCTAGCCGCCTGCATGCGGCTCTCCATCAACGGCCCTCCCATCAAGGAGCTCAATTACAGGAGGGCTTTGGAAATCTTTTTCCAAAAGCCCAGAATAATAAAGGGCTCTGACCAAGACTGTAAACTACGTCAGAACTAGGTTTTTGTCAGAACCTGGAAAGAGATTTCCAACGTCCTCCTTTAGGTATGAACATGAGTGGGCTCTCATGAGTGGGCTCTTAGTGAACTCTCATTCATGTTCAATCAAATGTTCCTCTGTTCATTTTGTCAAGATGATAAACTTTAGATAGCTGCAGCACTCAACCTTAAATTGCATTTTGTATACTATAATAATTTTACCAATACGTTATTGAGCTCAATTCTGGGGGTGGAAATTATATTTCAGATGGTTTATTAGAATTTTTTTCCTTAAAGAAAATCACAGGATCGCCCCCCCCCCCCCCCCCCCCCCCCCCAGCTAACTTTTCCCCCACAGCTAACACATTTTCCAGAGGAAACACTGCAGTACGTCCAACCGGCCTCACAGCCTCAGACCACGTGTATGGCGTTGTGCCTGGCGAGCGGTTTGTTGATGTCAAAGTTGTGAACAGCGTGCCCCATGATGTGGTTATGATATGGGCAGGCATAAACTACAGACAACGAACACAATTGCATTTTATCTATGCCAATTTGAATGTAGAGATACCGTGACGAGATCCTGAGGCCCAATGTATTCCCCAATATATTTCCTGGTTTGATGATCCACGCCCCTACCTTTAAGGTATTTGGGACCAACAGATTCATATCTGTATTCCCAGTCATGTAAATCCATAGATTAGGGCCTAATGAATTCATTTCAATTGACTGATTTCCTTATACGAACTGACTCTGTAAAATCTTTGAAATTGTTGCATGTTGCGTTTATTTTTGTTCAGTATATTTGATGATTTATTGATGTTTAATTACTTAGCAAGTGAATAGCAAGAGGCTTTATCTACCACCGTCTGACCTCTGAGTCTGCGGCTGATAACTTGGTTCTAAATTGACAAATGTTAGAGGCTTCATTGGGGCAAGATCATTTGAATGACTTCTGTATACTCTACAGTGCCCTACTTTTATTTAAATACCATAGACAGGAACAGGAGCATGAGAACAATTATACTCTCTCAACCCAAATGGAGTCAGTTCCTTCAGTACACACACAGGTAGGCAGAGCATGTTTTGGTCATCAATACCTCTTGATTGATTCCTACATCAAAACTCAGGTGTAACGTCGACACAGGGAGTCAGGAAGCAGGTGCTCTTAGTGAGTTTAATATTAATGAACATACAATGATACAAAACAAGAGAAACGTCTGACAAGGAAAGATAACCAATACTGGCTGATAATCGATACAAAAGAGTGCTATATAAAGGGTAAGTAATCAGGGAGTAATGAAGTTCAGGTGTGACTGATGAGATGCAGGAGTGTGTAAAGATTGGTTGCCAGGACCAATGGTTAGTAGACCACTGACGTAGAGCACGAGGAGCGGGCCAGTCCAGACGGCGAAGGTGGAATTCTTGGGTGAGGTTGGGATCTAGGTCGTCCACTGGAACCCAGCACCACTCCTTTGGTCCGTACCCCTCCAAATCCACCAGGCACTGGAGCCAACCCCCATGATGTTGGGAGTCCAGGACTGATCTGACGGCATAGGCAGGGCTCCCCTCGATGTCCAAGGGAGGCGGAGGGGTGTCGTGGGGGACGGCATCAGCCAGGGGACCAGGAACCACCGGCCTGAGGGAAACATGAAAAGGATGGTGAGATACGGTAGTTAGTGGAGAGTTGTAATCTGTAAGTTAGCTCGTTGACCCTCGGGAGGACCTTGAACGGCCCCACAAACCGGGGACTCAGCTTCTTACAGGACAGGCGGAGAGGGAGGTTCCTGGTGGAGAGCCAGGCGCGTTAGATTGAGGCCGGTACCCAGAAGTGAAGCTGACCGTGATCCCAGGCTTCTCCATGAAAGCCTTCCATACACGTGATGTGAATTGGGGGCCACGATCGGAGACCATATCTGCTGGCCATAGTGCTGGAAGAGTTGCTGGATCAATGCCTCAGCGGTAGGGAGACCAGAGAGAGGGATGAAACCGCATGATTTTGAGAATCTATCCACAACCACCAAAATGGTGGTGAAACCATCAGAGGAGGGGAGATCAGTGACAAAATCAATGGGCAGATGAGACCAGGGACACTGAGGCACGGGAAGGGGAAGGTGTCTTCCAGCTGGAGCGTGCCAGGGAGATTTAGATCAAGTACATACTGAGCATGAGTAGACATGGTGTGCAACGTCCTGCGCCAAAGTGGACCACCAGTATTTCTCAGAAAGGGATTGACTGGTGCGGGTGGTACCTGGGTGTCCAGTGGTGAGGGACGTGTGTGCCCAGGTCAGCAACCGATCTCTGACCCCCGTGGGGACGTAGATGCGCTCCGTCAGGCAGTAATCCTCCTCTCTGACCAGGAATTGGAGCCACAGGAGGCCAAGGATGACTTTGTGCACGGGTGCGTAAGTGATGAGGAAGGAAAGGCTTTCCTGGTGCTTGGTTCCCACGGTGAGGGTGAGTGGAGCTGTGACGTGCGTAATAGTGCTGGATCCCAATGGTCGCATATCCAACACTTGGACCGGAAACGAAGTGGAGAACGGGTACGAGGTGTAGTGCAGGGAGGAGGCAAGGGCCTGGTCAATAAAATTCCCTGCGGCACCGGAATCCACTAGAGCTATAGAAACAATAGATGAGTGAAATCGAGACTAAAAAAGGTGATTGAGAACTCATGCCTAACATAGGAGATGGATGATCACGGGGCCGTCCCTCTGCTCTCGTGGATTCCGGTTTGGGACATACCGGACACCGTTGAAGCTGATGCCCCTCCCGGTCGTAAGAGCCTTAACTGTCTCTGACGGCGTCTCTCAGCCGCGGGGAGACGTGTGGCCCCTATCTCCATGGGTTCAGGCTCTGACGGTCAACGAAGGAGGGAGAGAGGTGATGGAGGTGCCGGCACTCCCGAAGAAGGTTGCCCAGACAGATGGCCATCGCGATGAGTGTGTCCAAGGTTAGATTAGCATCTCAGTACGTCAACTTCGCCTGGAGCTCCCCCCCCCCCCCCCCCTGCTCCTCTGCCCTCCAGTGGATGGTCAAAGACCCCCCTGAACAGAGCCATGAACCCCTCATAGGAACGCAGCTCCTCTTCTCTCCCAGACAGCAGTAGCCCACTCCCAACACCCGTCCGGTCAGCAGGGAAATAACCGTGGCAACCTCAGACCTCTCCGTAGTGGGGGCTCCCATCTGATGATGAGTGAAATAGAGGGAGCACTGGAGTAGGAAGTCACAGCATTTGGAGGGAGACCCGTCATATTTGTCTGAGAGGGACAAACGGGCATCACTGACTTGGGCAGACTGTTGGATGGGCTGGGGTGCTGGCTCGACTTGTGGTAGAGAAATGTCTGACAAGCTAACAACCAATGCTGCCTGGTAACTGATAACAAGTGCTATATAAAGGGTAAGTATTCAGGGAGTAATGAAGTCCAGGTGTGACTGATGAGACGCAGGAGTGCGTATAGATGGGTTGCCAGGACCGGTGGTGAGTAGACTGGCGACGTTGAGCGCCGGCGAGGGGGAGCAGGAGTGAAGGTTGGTTATTTGATGGATAAGACAACGTAATGAAACACTCCCTTTGACTGAAAAGGTGAAAGGTTTTATTACAGCAAATCCATCCAAATCTCAACAGTTTGAAATAGCAAGTTAAACATACAAAACACAGCTCACTTAACATAGTTGTTTTTTATTAAATATGTAAAAAGCAGGTCAAGTTATTCACAAATAAAATGCAAACATGCAACACATTTTGGGGAATGCATAATGAGTGGGACATCAGAAGAAAAACATGATCTATTTATAATTATTGACAGTACATGTTTACATTCCTTTTCATTTACACAACATACGACTAAAGTATTATGGTGCACTGCTGAGTTCAATAAGAATAAATGCAACATTAAGAAAGGGTATACAATATACGTACTTGGAATATAGTATGTCAAATTACTCAGTGAACTGACTCACAACTTTCCCTAAGACCTGTGGTTCAAAAGTCATGAAAACATCTGAAATATACCCGACTTCCATTGAATACGATGGTGGCTAGTTGCTCTTGAAGTTTAAAAAAAATGTTTACTGTGATCATTCTAGTCTACACTAACCCTTTCCCGTATGATGAAGCCATACTGATGAATCAACCTTGTTTCTGTCACTGTAGCACCAAATAAGGCATTTTTGAGTACGCACTGATTATCAAAATTCTTTGAATTGCTGAAGACAGTCACATGCTACTCATAATTTGTCTAACTTACTACTACTTTTCATTAATAATTCTCATGGACTAAACTGCCTCCCATCGCATAAAGGCAATATCAAGTCTCCTTAGTTTTTAATAAATATCATTTTTGCAATTCAATTTGTAAGTGTGAATTGTGAGAATCTATGGACAGATTGTCCATTCCAGAGTCAAATTACAGTGCAACATATGGAGGAAGGTTAAATAGGAGCTACTACCGGCCCTTCAGGGTTTAGCTTATTGCGTTCTCATGATTAATATGTACAAGTCTTAAAATAAACAATAACTTTGAAACAACGTACATAATGGATGGATCATGGGACCGACCGAGACTGGCAACATACTTAACACGTGCTGTCAGATAAAAAACACGGTCTACTCCATATTACAATTTCATCAAATAGAGAATTTTGAATTACATACTTTTTTCACCCTTTTTCAATGGCCTTGGAAACTTCTGTGATGGTCTGAGCTTTTCTGCATGTGGCGGTATGTAATAACAGCAACCTGGCCACAGCATTTCACCGACAGTCAACAAAACACACAGAACGCAGAACGTCTGAGGGATATCTAAAAAATAAAAAACAAGGGTCGTGCTTCTTTTCACGAGGTTGCTTCATGTGCTCAGTCTTCAAGAGAACGAAAAAGAAACAAACCATTAGGAGAAAAAAAAATGTAATAAAAAGAAACAAAAAAATGATACCTGTAACAAAGTTCTCACAAAGTAAAAGGGCATGGTGGTGGGGACACGGAGGGATGGCAGTCAGTACTCATCCTGCTGATCATCAGGAACCTCTTCTTCATGGACCCCTGGGTCCACGTCCTCCCCCTCTCCTGCACCTTCCTAAGGGGACACAAGCGGTCATAGCAAAATGTTAGGGCAACAACCGCCATAGATCTTTTCTTGTAATTAACAGCATTAGGTAACCTAAATCAATTGCTCAATTAATCAAAGGCCTGTGATTACAAAGAAAATATCTCCCTAGAAAAGAAGGGAGATAATTACTGCCCAATCCAGTACGAACATTCTAGAATCTAAAACAAATGTTGCACAACAACATCCCACACCCAATCCCCTTCGGGAATCTCCTATGAATAATCACTGAAGAGTCAATAACAGCCGATTGACCTGTTCGTCTGCAGAGTACAGGATCTCCATTAGCCTCTCCACGAACTGTGCGCTCTCCTGACCTTGCTCCTGTGCCAGCACTTCCACCTCCCGCAGCTTTCCAAAGTAAAAATCCCTCTCCTTCTCCACCCCCTCCAGTGCAAGTTTTAATGTGTTCACCTGCACACAAAACAAGACAGACAAATTTATATTCCTTTCATATCTTGCTATTTGACTTTAAACAACAACATTTGTCTGTGTGTAAACTGTTCTTGCAGTATTAATGATTTTTCTATTGTCAATCAAATCCAAATGGTCACGTGCACCATCATAAAACTATTGCTGTTATACACTGCTGCTCCTCTGATCCCCAACTTATTGTTTCTCGGACCCTTTTCATGTTTCTGTTAATCTAATCCTTGTAAAATCAAGATTATGGAATTATCATTCAAGGCAGTTTGGAATTACTTATCATTTTGGTTCTGCCAAACTTAGATATATTAAGTTGTAATGACGTGGTTGTAGTAACTTATATATATGAAGTTGTTATGATGCAGTAGTAGTGGCTTTTTACCTGGTCATTGAGCAATGTGACCTGTGCTTCCAGTTCCCGCTCTCCTTTGGCCGGAGTTGTCGTTGCAACTGGGATTCTTTTGGCTGAAGATGGTCTGGAGGACGGATGGGGGCTGCAAGGGTTTTGTTTCGGCGTTGTTGCGCTCGCCCTGGTTGCTCCTGAACACAAATATAGGTTAGTCAGTCAGTTTCCTAATCTACGTAAACAATGTCTGCTGTACAGAGGGGTATACTACAATCAACGCAGAGTTCTTCCAAAATAATATAAGATGGGCGCTGCACTACCTTGTGGACTTGCTGTGCCACTATGTAAACTTTATTTGTTATCATTTAAGGCTCGAGATTGCAGGAAATGGCAGTTAGGTGTTCAAAAATGCAAAAATCTCTGAGTCCGAGGGCGGACAGAGCCCCCTTTACAGGCATCTTACTCATGTGTACCACCTATTTCAAAACTCCTGGCCAGCTAACATTTTCTGGTTTATTAAGAAAGCTACACTTTGTTTTTGGTTGTCAAGTCAATTAGACCATACCCATTTCAAGCTTATTTCTCAAAAATAAAACTGTTATTTCAGAGTATTTAGGCAAGTAAACTGGCTAACTCATTGATCGTGCTTTGTATTATACCCTTCAGGCGGCTGGTCTTCTTACCTGCAGTGGGGGAGCTGGCTGCGTGGTGTTGAGACTTCTTTGGCAGGTTGAAGATCTGCTCACCGGGGTCAGGTGGGGGGATGGCATCCTGACCCTGTCTGGCCTGAAGTGGGTCGTAATCTTTACCGTCGTAGTTGGCGTCAAAGAACCTCTTGAACCACTGGATGAAGTCAAGGTTGTCCTGAAATCTGGCTTTCACCAGCTTTTCCACAGGAATAATCTTCATAGAGAAGTGGAAAGAAATGATCAAGAACAAAAAATTGGGGTACCTGTTTTATAATCTGCACTTCACGTGATATGACACCTTCATTTAAAAATATTTTTTAGGAGCAAAGTGAGCGCGTGTGTGTGTGTGTTTGTTCAATCAAATATAGCCTGGGCTAGCCATAGTAACTAAAGAAAAGCCCTATCTAATGGTAAACTGTTATAAGTAGCTACAGTAGGTCCCGTCAGGACACTACTCACTCAGCCTCATTCTCTCACCTTGTCCACATTCATTCTCTTGAAGGAGGCCTGCAGTAGCTTGAAGTTGTGAATGTACTCATGCTCAAATTTAGCTTGGAACTTAACCTTCTTAAGACTGACGCAGCCAGGGAAGAGCAAATCCATGAACTGGCAGTAGGCCGCTCCTACAAGTGAATGAAAACAAAACCACGTCAGAAGATGTGACACAAAACTACAAATTGTTTCTCTTCTGATACAGGTTCGAAACTAATGATAATGAACAAATTATATTTTTCAGCCAACCTAGCACAACACTACCTACGGCAGACCAGACACAACAGGCTTGACAGCGTTGGAAGTGACAAGCGGCTTTAACCTCAAAATAGTACCATTAGCACACCTTGCTACAGGACTGTGTGTGGTTCAGCAGAGATTGGATTACTTGGGGCAGCCATGGCATGGTAGCCACAGCAAGTGCGCAAACTAGTTGTATTTATAGCACTGTCCGTCTTCTCTGTCAGAGCAAGGATAGGTTAGGAGCAGGGTTAGGTTTACACCAGGTTTCTTTGACTATACACATTACTAGATCATTGGCAGAAGCTTGGTGTGGAACAGAGGAAAAGCATGGACATATCTCTCCCACGCCAAAACCGCATCACTCTCCCTTTCATCCTGCATCTCCCTTTCTATGCTAAGCCTATATCCTGAGCCCATAATGAGGTCCTTGGGTCTGGAAGGAAGAACAGTTTACAGCAAGGTTAACAGGGTAATTATTCTTACCTGAGGAGAGCTGCTCCACTTTAGTGTAGTTCAGACCGAGAAGATCGTTAACCCAGGCAGTGATGTCATGCCTGCTCATAGTCTCCTGGGTTATTGAGGTAGAATATACATTGACCGCCATTCCCCAACTGCAAAAGACAGAAAAGGCACTAAGCAGTTAGTTACAATTCATTTTCTCCAAAACATTACCATCTCAAAATGAGGATTTTTTTTTGTAATCTCTTTTACAGAATGGTTAGCCAACATGTTCTGTACACACAATTGTTGACCAACAGATAAAAGCCACCATATAATTTCAACTACTAACATTACATGTAAATGTAAAGCAAGGCAGATAACAACAATACAAACCATCAAGGGGAAACTCGACAGCAAGCCAGTAAACCTAGGCCTATAACCAGAGCTACTAGTAACGAAATAAAGGCACACTGGTCTCAAATCAAATTATGTGAGATCAGTGTGTATGCTGATTTTCATTCCAACCAATTTCCACTGTCAAATTGCTTAACAACATCTATTACAATTTATCTCCATGCATATCACATGTTAGGTCCAGTAATGTAATAACATGTTTGTAATGCGGTTATAATATTGGGATGCCCAATTTAGCTGAAATGTATACAGACTCTTGTAAACACACTCATAGGAGTTTGAGTGTGGGTGTAGCACAAAATCTATATGGGATGAGGAACAGATTGGATGAGAATGAACAACAACAAAAAACTGTCATTTTCATAATGAAGAGTTGAGATGTTATCTTCAGAAACATCAACAGAGCAAAGTGACATGAAAGTGATGACTTGCAAACAAATGTTTGAAACTGTTGACCACCCTTCACAGTAAATGCAAAAATGGTCTTTAAGTGTAGCCTACATTATGCAAACGCCTTGTAAAGTGCAGCAAAAAAATAACATTTTTCACAGCTTTGGTATTTGGTATATTTTCATTCTAATGATGAGGCAGGCTGGAGCATATAAGGTCAAAATGTAAGACCTGAATTGCTGTTGCAACATATCATATTCGCCAATGGGTACCCGAAGAAAATAACGGGCCTGGTGCTTAGGACATATGAGCCAAATGTCTAACGTTACCACTATCTATCACTCCACCATTCCAAATGCAAACATTCAGCTAATGAGTTTAAATCGTTTGTCACACACGGAGGGCTGGCTATAATGCGACGGACAATGCATTTCCATTTGATAAAAATATGGTAACAGCTAACGTTAGTCTACAATTACATCAAGCGCATAGTCAACATCCTAACAGCTAAACCCTAAACATGAATGGCAAAAGCTGACAAGATGTGGACTGGAGTTTCGTTTTCCAACTATCCTCTTCCATTGATTGCGCACTGAGACAGAAAATCGGACAGCCGTTCTCGTGTCAACAAAGCGGATGTACTGCTAGCTTTGTTAGCTCATTGGCTCTACTTGACCCAAACAAACGAGTTTATATATATTTTTTATAACGGTGACCCTTTTCCCAGAACACACGATTGGGTAGCGTGGGGCCAACAAGAATATTCTAGCAGCTATTGCTATCATTACAGTCAAGACAGTGACTGTATTTGACAATGAAGCAAGCTAACTTGCTAGTTTTTCCCCACAGCGGTCCCTTTTCCAACTGGCCAGACAATGTGTGTTATTTTATGTTTAAATGTCACCGATTTCGCTTTGGCATTATTGTGAACTTGCATGGGCCTCCTCAAGACAATTTACGCCATGGTCAAGAAACAGTCACCAAGAAGGAAATACATCCAACGTTATGCACGAGCTGATACATTGTAACAGAATTGAAAAGGAGCGAGCGGATGGCGTGGAAAAATCCAATGCTCCTGAAACAAATGTTCAGAGTTTTGCAGCAACCTTATTATTGCTCAAAGCCTTGCTGTGAAGCCACGCCGAATGCGGCATTTGCACTGATTTACCTGTAGGCGCGCTCTCCTCGCACTGTATTTTTTCTGTAAGGAATGCAGTTGGATCCATCCGTTGGGATGATGTCGTTGTTATTCTCTCCATTTGGGGACAGTGCTTGGGTGGGCCCTGGCATTGGGTCTCTAAAATATTGAACAGATTACCTGTTCTCTCTCTATGAAAGGACGATGCGATATAAAGTGCCGCACCTCGGGCTCGTTCTCCTGTCTGCTTATTCTTCACAAATCTGACTCTGATGACGTAGGTGCACCCTAACCAACCACGTGACTGGTGATGGGGGCGCGCTTCTTGGACAGTGGACGGAGAATTCCACGAATAGAAAACGAAGGGACATAGCATACATACACACACACACACACACACACACACATACATACATACATACATATATATATATAAAAACCTTTATTTAACTAGGCAAGTCAGTTAAGAACTAATTCTTATTTACAATGATGGCCTACCAAAAGGCCTCATGCGGGACGGGGGCTGGGATTAAAAATATACATAAATTAAATAAAAATATAGGACAAAATACACATCACACAAGAGAGACAACACGCTATAGAGAGAGGCCTAAGACGACAACATAGCATGGTAGCAACACAACATGACAACAACATGGTAGCAACAATATGGCTGCAGAACAAAACATGGTAAAACATGATTGGGCACAGACAGCAGCAAAGGGCAAGAAGGTAGAGACAACAATACATCACGCAAAGCAGCCACAACTGTCAGTAAGAGTGTCATTGAATAAGTCTTTGAATTAGAGTGTTTTGGTGTTTGAGTGTTTGTTGCAGCTCGTTCCAGTCGCTAGCTGCAGTGAACTGAAAAGAGGAGCAACCCAGGGATGTGTGTGCTTTGGGGACAGAATGTGACTGGCAGAATGGGTGTTGGATGAGGGCTGCAGTAGATATGTCAGATCGGGGGGAGTGAGGCCTAAGAGGGTTTTATAAATGAGCATCAACCAGTGGGTCTTGCGAAGGGTATACAGAGATTACCAGTTTACAGAGGAGTAGAGTGCAGTGATGTGTCCTATTAGGAGCAATGGTGGCAAATCTGATGGCCGAATGGTAAAGAACATCTAGCCGCTCGAGAGCACTCTTACCTGTCGATCTATAAATTACGTCTCCGTAATCTAGCAGGTAGGATGGTCATCTGAATCAGGGTTAGTTTGGCAGCTGGGGTGAAAGAGGAGCGATTACGATAGAGGAAACCAATTCTAGATTTACCTTAAGGGGTGGTAGGTAGCCTAGTGGATAGAGCTTTGGGCCAATAACCAAAAGGTTGCTGGGTCGAATCCCCGAGCTGACAAGGTAATCTGTTGTTCTGCCCCTGAACAAGTCAGTTAATCCACGGTTCCCCTGTAGGCCGTCATTGTAAATAATAATTTGTTCTTAAATGACTTGCCTAGTTAAATAAAGCTTACATTTAAAACATCTTTAAAAAATATTTAGCCTTCAGCTTTGATATGTGCTGAGAGAAGGACAGTGTACCGTCTAGCCAAACACTCAAACTTTAGACCTCAAGCTCTAAACCATCAGAGGTAGTAGTCACTCCTGTGGGGAGAGGGGCATTCTTCTTACCAAACCACATGACCTTTGTTTTTGAGGTGTTCAGAACAAGGTTAAGGGCAGAGAAAGCTTTTTGGACATTAAGAAAGCTTTGTTGTAGAGTGTTTAACACAAAATCCAGGGAGGGGCCAGTTGAGTATAATACTGTATCATCTGCATATAAATGGATGAGAGAGCTTCCTACTGCCAGAGCTATGTTGTTGATGTAAATTGAGAGGAGCGTGGGGCATATGGCCACTTTCTCACTCATACGCTAAAATGCTTTCTTTATTTTGTGTCTCTGCTTCAATAGCTGGTCTACTTGTAGATATTTAAATGACAGGACTAAATTATAAGATTATGCATCTATTGTGCTCAGTGGCGACTTGTCATTCAACTGTTTTGAGCCCCACATTAAAAAAATACAAAATCATATTTTTTTTAGGCTTGCCTGTTTTGCAGGTTATTTTGGCATTAATACGTGTCACATATCATATAGCAAACAATGTAAAAATATATATCATTAAGTTAATAAAGCCACATACAAACATGGTCTCTTTTTTGTTGTCTTGAGTAACGCTTCGATCACACCAACAGCGTCATTGCATTTTGGTACACCAGAATCACATTAATTTCCAATGAAACGCTGCGCTTGCCTAGTGGTGCAAATGTTGGATTTATCGAACGTATGCGTCAAACTGTATGCGTAGACGGCTTGACAGAAATGGTAGCAGAAGGTGAATGTTGAACTTTTGTTGCATACATATTCAGATGATGCTGTGTACTATTTTGTGCAATGACGCTGTCGGTGTGATCGAAGTGTAAGGAGGCTCCAAAATGCAGGTGTTTCAGCCTAGCTCAATGCTTTGTGTGGTGGTGGGGCAAGCCATCGTAAAATACGGAGCTTTGCGGCTTGATTGGCTCAGTGTTCTGTCACTAATGGGGACACTATGGGTAGAGCTCGGAAATTCAAACCCCTTGAGTGCTACCATAGAGTTACATTAGAAGTGCCCATCCAAGAAGGCTCAAGGTCATTGGCCACAGATATAACGTGATTTGACGTCATTCTATCTACAGTAGCTTTGATTGGACTGATCATGTCAACATCACACTTTTAAAATCTTAGCTAGCAGACATCATCATGAATCAAGTCGACAATCTACTGGCAAATCCTTTTTAATCCTTGTCATATGAAGAGAAATAATGAAGATGAATTATAGTTAAAATGTTAAGTTGCTCCTGGGCCATTGGACATAAAAATTACACAACAAGTAGGAAATCGCAAATTCAACAATGAGTGGTTTGGAAGGATTTAGTGGCTAACTGCAAGCATTGCAAAGCAATCATTAGCCTGCTATTCAGTGGAGTGGCTGTGTGGTCCCAAGTATAAGATTAAGAGTCTGTTTTCCTAGTTTAAAGGTGACCAAGAACCCGATGGTCCCTCTGACAGAGCTCCAGAGTTCCTCTGTGGAGATGGGAGAACCTTCCAGAAGGACAACCATCTCTGCAGCACTCCACCAATCAGGTCTTTGTGGTAGACAGAAGCCACTTGTCATTAAAAGGCATATGACAGCCCAATTGGAGTTTGCCAAAAGGCACTTAAGGGCCTCTCAGACCATGAGAAACAGGATTCTCTGGTCTGTTGAAACCAAGATTTAACTCTTTGGCCACTTCTGGAGGAAACCTGGCACCATCCCTACGGTGAAGCATGGTGGTGGCAGCATCATGCTGTGGGGATTTTTTTCAGCGGCAGGGACTGAGAGACTAGTCAGGATTGAGGCAAAAATGAATGGAGCAAAGTACAGAGAGATCCTTCATGAAAAGCTGCTCCAGAGCACTCAGGACCTCAGACTGGGGTGAAGGTTCACCTTCTAACAGGACAACAACCATAAGCACACAGCCAAGACAACACAGAAGTGGCTTCGGGACAAGTCTCTGAATGTCCTTGAGTGGCCCAGTCAGAGCCCGAACTTGAACCCGATCTAATCTCTCGTGAGACCTGAAAATAGCTGTGCAGCGACGCTCACCATCCAACCTGACAGAGCTTGAGAGGATCTGCAGAGAAGAATGGGAGAAACTCCCCAATTACAGGTGTGCCAAGCTTGTAACGTCATACCCAAGATGACTCGAGGCTGTAATCGCTGCCAAAAGTGCTTCAGCAAAGTACTGAGTAAAGTGTCTGAATACTTATGTAAATGCAATATTTCAGTCTTTTATTTCTAATAAATTTGCAAAAATGTCTAAAAACCTGTTATTATGGGGTATTGTGTGTAGATTGATGAGGTGAAAAAACAATTTAAAGGGGTCTGAATTATTTCTGAATGTACTGTACATAGCGGGCCGCACTGGCCCCACTGACACGCCACATGGCAGGCTGGGAGCAGTAAAGGGTCAGCTGTAGGGCAGCACCTGGTTAGGCCGGGCGCGTAAAGACCTGCCTTGCTCAAGGACACAATAGTTGTAGGTTGCACCTGAGAAAGTGATGCCAGTAACCTCTGGTTGCCAGTTGACTGATTCCTGTGAATCCCGACAGATTCTCCCAGGGTTAGACATTCCAACCATTCCAATGATTATTGTCATGCAGAGTTAGGGTTGCAAAGCTACCAGCAATTTACTAAAATGACCGGAATCTATGGTAATTTAGGTCATTAACAGGTTATATATGGCAATCTATTGCAATTGTAGTCATTTTGTCTGTTCTAATGAATATTGCCATAGAACAAGCAAGATGCCGTCTACACATTGCATTGGGGCAAAACTATCAGCGTTTTGTGTGATGATGAAAGCTTTATGCTGACACATAGCCAGAGTTGCTGAAAAAATAACTCTGCCTCCCAACAATAGCCAATGTTTGCTATTGACAGCCTGACTGTCTTTACCTTGTACTTTTTACCCCTTTTTCTCTCCAATTTCATGATATCCAATTGGTAGTTACAGTCTTGTCCCGTCGCTGCAATTCCGGTATGGACTCGGGAGAGGCAAAGGTCAAGAGCCATGCGTCTTCTGAAACACGACCCTGCCAAGCCGCACTGCTGTGCACCAATGTGTCTGAGGAAACACCATACAACTGGCGACACAAGTGAGCGTACAGGTGCCCGGCACTCCACAAGAAGTCACTAGAGTGCAATGGGACAACAACATCACAGCTGGCCAAACCCTCCTTTAACCTGGACGACGCTGGGCCAATTGTGCGCCGTGGGTCTCCCGGTTGCGGCCGGCTGCGAACAGCCCGGAATCGAACCCAGGTCTGTAGTGGCACCTCTAGCATTGCGATGCAGTGCCTTAGACCGCTGCCCCGCTTTAGACCGCTGCACCAATCGTGAGGCGTGTTTTCCTTTTTTTTTATGCTGTGTAGGCCTAAATATAGCTCGACTAGATAGCTACATGTAGGCCAACTCCCCTTCTGAAAAAAAACATGCTATTTTTGTTTCTTTTTAACCATTTTAATTGAAAACAATCACAGTAAGTTACTCAATTGTTACCCAGAAATTATTTGATATTGAGATAAAAAATGACTGCATTGGACCTTTAACATTGCAAAATAAATAAGTGTGTGAAAGAAATGAAGAATATTTCATGCTGAAACCCTCATATTAAACACCAATGGTATTCACTAAGTTGGTTTATATTTAGGATAATGTTTTACAGGTTTGTCCAAATGTTTTTATCATCTTATTTGATTATTTTATATATTTCACGTGTTAAGGCCATACAGAGGGACAGAGATACAATATACACTGCTCAAAAAATAAAGGGAACACTAAAATAACACATCCTAGATCTGAATGAATGAAATATGCTTATTAAATAGTTTTTTCTTTACATAGTTGAATGTGCTGACAACAAAATCACAAAAATGATCAATGGAAATCAAATTTATCAACCCATGGAGGTCTGGATTTGGAGTCACACTCAAAATTAAAGTGGAAAACCACACTACAGGCTGATCCAACTTTGATGTCCTTAAAACAAGTAAAAATGAGGCTCAGTAGTGTGTGTGGCCTCCACGTGCCTGTATGACCTCCCTACAACTCCTGGACAGTCTGTGGTGCAACGTGACGTTGGTGGATGGAGCGAGACACGATGTCCCAGATGTGCTCAATTGGATTCAGGTCTGGGGAACGGGCGGGCCAGTCCATAGCATTAATGCCTTCCTCTTGCAGGAACTGCTGACACACTCCAGCCACATGAGGTCTAGCATTGTCTTGCATTAGGAGGAACCCAGGGCCAACCGCACCAGCATATGGTTTCACAAGGGGTCTGAGGATAACCGCCAAACCGGTCATGTTGGAGGATGTTGCAGGCAGCAGAACGTTCTCCACGGCGTCTCCAGACTCTGTCACGTCTGTCACATGTGCTCAGTGTGAACCTGCTTTCATCTGTAAAGAGCACAGGGCGCCAGTGGCGAATTTGCCAATCTTGGTGTTCTCTGGCAAATGCCAAACATCCTGCACGGTGTTGGGCTGTAAGCACAACCCCCACCTGTGGACGTCGGGCCCTCATGCCACCCTCATGGAGTCTGTTTCTGACCGTTTGAGCAGACACATGCACATTTGTGGCCTGCTGGAGGTCCTTTTGCTGGGCTCTGGCAGTGCTCCTCCTGCTCCTCCTTGCACAAAGGCGGAGGTAGCGGTCCTGCTGCTGGGTTGTTGCCCTCCTGCAGCCTCCTCCACGTCTCCTGATGTACTGGCCTGTCTCCTGGTAGCGCCTCCATGCTCTAGACACTACGCTGACAGACACAGCAAACCTTCTTGCCACAGCTCGCATTGATGTGCCATCCTGGATGAGCTGCACTACCTGAGCCACTTGTGTGGGTTGTAGACTCCGTCTCATGCTACCACTAGAGTGAAAGCACCGCCAGCATTCAAAAGTGACCAAAACATCAGCCAGGAAGCATAGGAACTGAAAAGTGGTCTGGGTTCACCACCTGCAGAACCACTCCTTTATTGGGGGTGTCTTGCTAATTGCCTATAATTTCCACCTGTTGTCTATTCCATTTGCACAACAGCATGTGAAATGTATTGTCAGTGTTGCTTCCTAAGTGGGCAGTTTGATTTCAGAGAAGTGTGATTGACTTGGAGTTACATTGTGTTGTTTAAGTGTTCCTTTTATTTTTTTGAGCAGTGTATATACAAAGGTATGTGGACACCCCTTCAAATGAGTGGATTCAGCTATTTCAGCCACACCCGTTGCTGACAGGTGTATAAAATCGAGGACACCACCATGCAGTCTCCATAGACAAATATTGCCAGTAGAATGGCCTTACTGAAGAGCTCAGTGACTTTCAACGTGGCACCGTCATGGGATGCCACCTTTCCAACAAGTCAGTAAATCAAATTTCTGCCTTGCTAGAGCTAACCAGGTCAACTGTAAGTGTTGTTATTGTGAAATGGAAACATCTAGGAGCAAAAAAAGGCTCAGCTGCGAAGTGGTAGGCCACACAAGCGCACAGAAGTGCTGAAGCACGTAGTGTGTAAAAAACACCTGTCCTCAGTTGCAACACTCACTACCGAGTTCCAAACTGCCTCTGGAAGCAGCATCAGCACAATAAATGTTTGTCGGAAGCTTCATGAAATGGGTTTCCATGGCCGAGCAGCCACACACAAGCCTAAGATCACCATGTGCAATGCCAAGCGTTGGCTGGAGTGGAGTAAAGCTCATCACCATTGAACTCTGGGCTGGAGTGGTGTAAAGCTCATCACCATTGAACTCTGGAGCAGTGGAAAAGCGTTCTTTCGAGTGATGAATCACGCTTCACCATCTGGGATTCCGACTGACTAATCTGGGTTTGGCGTATGCCAGGAGAACGCTACCTGCCTGAATGCATAGCGAAAACTGTCAAGTTTGGTGGAGGAGGAATAATGGTCTGGGGCTGTTATCATGGTTCGGGCTAGGCCCCTTAGTTCCAGTGAAGGGACATCTTAACGCTACAGCATACAATGGCATTCTAGATGATGCTGTGCTTCCAACTTTGTGGCAACAGTTTGGTAAAGGCCTTTTCCTATTTCAGCATTTTCCTATTTCAGCATGCCCCCATACACAAAGCGAGGTCCATACAGAATTGTTTGTCGAGATCGGTGTGGAAGAACTTGACTGGCCTGCACAGAGCCCTGACCTCAACCCTATCGAACACCTTTGGGATGAAATGGAACGCCGACTGCGAGCCAGGCATAAGCGCCAAACATCTGTGCCCCGCAGCAATGTTCCAACATCTAGTGGAATGCCTTCCCAGAAGAGTGAAGGCTGTTATAGCCGAAAAGAGGGGACCAAGTCCATATTAATGCCCATGATTTTGGAATGAGATGTTCGATGAGCTGGTGTCCACATACTTTTGGTCATGTAGTCTACTTTAGTTTACTCGTAAACTTCTAAAGTTTCCAGTTTTGCAACCCTATGCATAATTGACATACCTCAGTGTGTGAATATA
The DNA here is from genome assembly GCF_057628025.1 of Oncorhynchus mykiss. NCBI lineage: Eukaryota > Metazoa > Chordata > Actinopteri > Salmoniformes > Salmonidae > Oncorhynchus > Oncorhynchus mykiss. The sequence continues at coordinate 15,054,381 of NC_143049.1, forward strand.
GAATGGATATTTTGATCATCTCTGAACAATGAATTGAAACTTGTTTTGTTTTTATATATACAATTGGAATGAAATAGAAGCCAGCCTAAATTGTAATCTTCTGACTGTGCACACGCTTTATTTTTGGTAAACTACAACACAGTGGACTATTCAGTCAGTGCACGCACACATGATTAATAAAATAATGTCCAAAGAGATTGCATGGAATTATTGTGATTTGCCACATAGGTGTTCTCCATGCAAACATAATGACTGCAGAAATCATGCCATAATGCAAAAATGCCAAGTTGACCTGAGAATTTCAGATCTCAACATGCATTTTTTAGCAGCTGCTGTGCGGCATCAGCTGTCTCGGCCACCTTGCTGGCTGCAGCTGAATTGCAACATTGATTAGCACCGTGCCATTGTGGTGTCATTGTTAAATGTGTTGAACCCGAACAACAATACAATTAGGATATGTCTCTGGTGGCTGAGACTTGCAATGAACTTAATAGTTGAACGTCATTTTTTACAAGCTTTTGCTTGGTTTTCGATATCCAAGTTTGACATTCTTGCAACTTTAGCAAGAGAGTTTTGGCTACAAATGTGCAGTCCCCTGTCCCGCGCACAGTGGTTTAAATGTGCATTAAGTGTCAATTGTGAAAACGACACAGACCAAAATGAAAGTGGAGTAGTGACTGAAACTTGCTTGCTAGTTGGCCAGCTGTCAAACCAAACAGTTAGCATGCCAGCTAGTTAGCTAACTAATCAAGGCATACCTAGTCAACATCGGCTCCGGTAGCTAGCACCAGAGGCGGAAGAGGAAGCGAGACATCCAACTGCCTAATTTTTTCTGGTTCATATACTGTCAATTAACTAGCAGACCAGACCTTAGCTGCTTTAATGCATTGGTGCCCCGTTAAGATGACCGGAACTGACCCATTTTTTCTACGGTAAACGGCCAAAGTGGGACATCTTCATTTATCCACCATCTTTGCTAGTGTACTGTACACTGGACTAGCTAACCAGTTAGCAATAATTACAAACTCACTTTGACAGAAACTGGTGGCCAAGATATTTACCACATTACATCGAGTATAATTCAAAAACATAACACTGAAGTGTACATGTCCTGAAACATATCCCACACGTTTATTATTATGAATATATTTTTTTTATCACACATTGCAACCGTAGATCTTTGACTCACCAGTGAACTCAGGTCCCAGGTTACTTCGTCTTAAAAAAAACGGCTCTATCCATTCAATGAAGGGACTTGATTAATCCGGCCCGGGTTCCCGTGTAGGAGTGTTTTGCAACTGGTGAAAGTTGATCGGAAGTCGGGAAAAAATTAGGTAAAATCATGATGTCAGTTATCTTCAGGCCATAAAGTTGGAGCTCTAGAAAAAAAATATGCTAGATTTTCCGACTTGGAATTCCAAGTTGGATGACCGTTTTTAAAACGATTTTCCCAGTCAAGAGTTTTTTCTCGAGTTCCCAGTTGTCTTGAACGTACTGAAGTCGGAAGTCGGAGATTTCCGAGTTCCCAGTTCTTTTGAACAAAAACGGTCAGGGTGAAGTCGTCTCAAAACAAAGCAATTTAATTAAGCACTGGGAGTAATGAGTGGGATTCACATGCAAAAGTGATTGCTTTTGATAAAAACCCTTTATCTGCCTTCCCAATGAAAACTAGTTTGAAAATTCAAACATAGCATAGGCCTATATTTTATGGAAAATAGATGCTGTATGTTTCTGGACAATGCACCAAGCTGCCTTGTAGACAACATGACCCAGCAGCACAGCCTCGCAGATTACTGTTCGATTTGAGAATGGTGCTACTCACTCACCGCTTTTGCCCGGTCACGTCATGGGCCATAGATTGGTGTCACGCGGCTCAGCATAATCGAATCCACCGATTGTAGAAGCTGATGACGTGGACAACCGACACATATTTTCTTCGACAAGCGTTGCTGAAGTTGATGGGTTTGATCTGGAGTGATTTCGACCTGTCATAACTTGATGCGTTGCTCATTGAGGACAGCTGTATGTGGGCATCGAAGTAACCTAAGCGCTCAAGTGCCTCTCCCTCTCTCCTTGTTTTGTACATGATAAATAATGCATGCGCGCATTTATTTTATTATCATACAATAACACCATTTTTACAGATAATGCAATATGTTATTTAATTTCTTAATGCTTCATGTTTTATATTTATTTTAAATTACGCAACTATGCATCTTGTACTTCAAATGAAGGGTTTAATCTTCAAGATTCCTATTCCAAGTTGGATATGATAAGTACAGTACATTTAGTTTCCACATTTGCTAAATTAAGCTCTAAATCCAAACAAGTGTCATGTGTTTGTTTAAACGTATCTTGTAAGGCTAGGAATACCATATATAATTTTCTAATTTTAACAGTTTAACTTTAATCCGTCACCTCGCTCCTACCCCGGCTCGAACCAGGGACCCTCTGCACACATAGACAACTGACACCCACGAAGCATCGTTACCCATCGCTCCATAAAAGCAGCGGCACTTGCAGAGCAAGGGGAACCACTACGTCTAGGTCTCAGAGCGAGGACGTCACCGATTGAAACGCTATTAACGGTACCACCGCTAACTAGCTAGCCATTTCACATCGGTTACACTCATCATAAAAAAATATTTCCCTTGGCATTACTCTTAGCACACAGAAATTATATAAATTGTCACAGAAAATCTATCAGATATTGGTCAATCATAGTGTGCCATTTGCAAAAGTGTATACTCTGGGTCAGGGGTGCAACTTTGGTTTTAGAAGGGGGGAAACAACTACTCTTGGTGCCTGTTTCCCAGACACAGATTAAACTCAATGGATAATCTCCATTAAGAACGCTTTTAGGCTTAATATGTGTCTAGGAAACGGGCCATTAAGGTTCTCAGGTATATATCATCACAGCGTGTGTAGCAATGTCTGTGCAGGCACTCAAAAAAAAAAAACTATGAAAGTGAATAACAAGAGGAATAATTTGTCTTGGACCCAACAGCTGGTTGAACCATTGCTTGTAGGAAAGAAACACAGCTAATTGTTGTGTTGCAGACATTATTTGGTTCTTGGTGCTGAGATACTTCTTCCTCTGCAGGGGGCAGGCAATCAAGTCCTACGTAGAAAGGAGGAAGACAGATGATGGAGTGGCATGTCAAGCAAGAGCAGGGGAGCAGACACAGAGGACAGAGCTGGCAAATCAATGAGACGATGGTATCCGTTTCAAAAATCAGGAGCAAGAAAGCATGAAAAACATTAGCATTTAAGATGACCTTGGCTGAAGTTAGTCAAAGGCCTTTTCTTTGGCCCAAGGGATTATTTGACAGACTTTCAGATGTTCAATACCAGCTGATGCCTGCATGTTTTTCTAGACTGTTTTTAATTCTTAGTCTTCAAGTTGACATAATTCCCTATTTGACAGGGATCCTATTTTACTGACAATAGCTTACTGTTTCCGAGCCAGTCACGGGTGCACCTCAGCCACGCTCAAGGTACTAAACGACATCATAACCGCCATCGATAAAAGACAGTACTGTGCAGCCGTCTTCATCGACATGGCCAAAGCTTTCAACTCTGTCAATCACCATATTCTTATCGGCAGACTCAGTAGCCTCGGTTTTTCTAATGACTGCCTTGCCTGGTTCACCAACTACTTTGCAGACAGAGTTCAGTGTGTGAAATCGGAGGGCGTGTTGTCTGGTCCTCTGGCAGTCTCTATGGGGGTGCCACAGCGTTCAATTCTCGGGCCGACTCTTTTCTCTGTATATATCAATGATGTTGCTCTTGCTGCGGGCGATTCCCTGATCCACCTCTACGCAGACGACACCATTCTGTATACTTCTGGCCCTTCCTTGGACACTGTGCTATCTAACCTCCAAACGAGCTTCAATGCCATACAACACTCCTTCCGTGGCCTCCAACTGCTCTTAAACGCTATTATAACCAAATGAATGCTTTTCAACCGTTCGCTGCCTGCACCCGCACGCACGCCCGACTAGCATCACCACCCTGGATGGTTCCGACCTAGAATATGTGGACATCTATAAATACCTAGGTGTCTGGCTAGACTGTAAACTCTCCTTCCAGACTCATATCAAACATCTCCAATCTAAAATCAAATCTAGAGTTGGCTTTCTATTTCGCAACAAAGCCTCCTTCACTCACGCCGCCAAACTTACCCTAGTAAAACTGACTATCCTACCGATCCTCGACTTCGGCGATGTCATCTACAAAATAACTTCCAATACTCTACTCAGCAAACTGGATGCAGTTTATCACAGTGCCATCCATTTTGTTACTAAAGCACCTTATACCACCCACCACTGCGACCTGTATGCTCTAGTCGGCTGGCCCTCGCTACATATTCGTCGCCAGACCCACTGGCTCCAGGTCATCTACAAGTCCATGCTAGGTATAGCTCCGCCTTATCTCAGTTCACTAGTCACGATGGCAACACCCACCCGTAGCACGCGCATGTCACTGATCATCCCTAAAGCCAACACCTAATTTGGCCACCTTTCCTTCCAGTTCTCTGCTGCCTGTGACTGGAACGAATTGCAAAAATCGCTGAAGTTGGAGACTTTTATCTCCCTCACCAACTTTAAACATCTGCTATCTGAGCAGCTAACCGATCGCTGCAGCTGTACATAGTCCATCGGTAAATAGTCCACCCAATTTACCTACCTCATCCCCATACTGTTTTTATTTATTTACTTTTCTGCTCTTTTGCACACCAGTATCTCTACCTGCACATGACCATCTGATCATTTATCACTCCAGTGTTAATCTGCTAAATTGTAATTATTCGCCTACCTCTTCATGCCTTTTGCACACAATGTATATAGACTCTTTTTTTTCTACTGTGTTATTGACTTGTTTATTATTTACTCCATGTGTAACTCTGTGTTGTTGTCTGTTCACACTGCTATGCTTTATCTTGGCCAGGTCGCAGTTGTAAATGAGAACTTGTTCTCAACTAGCCTACCTGGTTAAATAAAGGTGAAATAAAAATAAAAGCCAAGAGATACACACCTACTGTATGTGGGCAGTTATTCAAAAGTATGAGTGCAATGATCTCATCTAGCAATGGTTGTCTGCTTTTTTTATTCTAGCTGGGATGGTATGTGATGAATTAGATGCAGTGAGCTGTCAGCAGTGAACTAGTATCAGACAATAAATGTGGAGCAGTTAACCATGCCTATGGGAATTCATAGTGCTAGCCCAGAATCCAAACTGATGTGCTCCATTTCACCATTGTTTCAGTTGATTCCAGGCTATGCAGTGCCAGGTGCCTTTCATAAGTGATGGAAAAAAAGAAGCAAGAAAGAGCTCATAGAGACAACATTCTCATGTTGTGTCAATTCTTTATTATGCATCATCACCAACATGCAAAATCACTGATATGAACTAGCTCGAAAATCATACTACATATATTTCACACATTTATGATTTCAAATTGGCTTGCACCACTTATTTAAAAGTGACTGGGTAACATTTTACACACACAGATCTCAGGTATCAAGAGTGTGACTGTGAGCGTCTTTGAGTGTATGTTTGAGAGAGATTTGTGTGTGAGTGAGCAGAAAAATGCGAATAATTTGGTCAGAACATTTAAATGACAAAGCAACTTCAAAATCTATGGTAAGACAGTAGATATTGATTCTGAAACATGGGAAACAAACAATGTTCTCCATTCTTGCAAGTGTAAACCTTTGAAACTGAAGTGCTATGAACAATGTTTCCATTCTATTCTTCTTTAAGGTATTGTACTTCCTACTCCAATTTCATGTCTGTCATCACATCTTTAAATCTCAAGCAGGTATTAGTAAAATAAACTCAACTATAACTCTTCATCAACATATAGCTATTAGTTAATGAAATCCCTCAGTAGACAATATCACTTTCCAGCATCAGATTTATAAAAAGTTCAGCTTGTTCTTCCTATACGGTCTCATTCGCTTAGTATCACCTACAGGCGCAATACACCAGGTGGAATTCAGTTAAATATGCAATGTGGCAAACACAAAATGCAGAAGACATAAATAACATTGTCCTTCTGCCACAAAGTTCTTACCTAATATACAGTGCCTTGCGAAAGTATTCGGCCCCCTTGAACTTTGCGACCTTTTGCCACATTTCAGGCTTCAAACATAAAGATATAAAACTGTATTTTTTTGTGAAGAATCAACAACAAGTGGGACACAATCATGAAGTGGAACGACATTTATTGGATATTTCAAACTTTTTTAACAAATCAAAAACTGAAAAATTGGGCGTGCAAAATTATTCAGCCCCCTTAAGTTAATACTTTGTAGCGCCACCTTTTGCTGCGATTACAGCTGTAAGTCGCTTGGGGTATGTCTCTATCAGTTTTGCACATCGAGAGACTGAAATTTTTTCCCATTCCTCCTTGCAAAACAGCTCGAGCTCAGTGAGGTTGGATGGAGAGCATTTGTGAACAGCAGTTTTCAGTTCTTTCCACAGATTCTCGATTGGATTCAGGTCTGGACTTTGACTTGGCCATTCTAACACCTGGATATGTTTATTTTTGAACCATTCCATTGTAGATTTTGCTTTATGTTTTGGATCATTGTCTTGTTGGAAGACAAATCTCCGTCCCAGTCTCAGGTCTTTTGCAGACTCCCATCAGGTTTTCTTCCAGAATGGTCCTGTATTTGGCTCCATCCATCTTCCCATCAATTTTAACCATCTTCCCTGTCCCTGCTGAAGAAAAGCAGGCCCAAACCATGATGCTGCCACCACCATGTTTGACAGTGGGGATGGTGTGTTCAGCTGTGTTGCTTTTACGCCAAACATAACGTTTTGCATTGTTGCCAAAAAGTTCAATTTTGGTTTCATCTGACCAGAGCACCTTCTTCCACATGTTTGGTGTGTCTCCCAGGTGGCTTGTGGCAAACTTTAAACAACACTTTTTATGGATATCTTTAAGAAATGGCTTTCTTCTTGCCACTCTTCCATAAAGGCCAGATTTGTGCAATATACGACTGATTGTTGTCCTATGGACAGAGTCTCCCACCTCAGCTGTAGATCTCTGCAGTTCATCCAGAGTGATCATGGGCCTCTTGGCTGCATCTCTGATCAGTCTTCTCCTTGTATGAGCTGAAAGTTTAGAGGGACGGCCAGGTCTTGGTAGATTTGCAGTGGTCTGATACTCCTTCCATTTCAATATTATCGCTTGCACAGTGCTCCTTGGGATGTTTAAAGCTTGGGAAATCTTTTTGTATCCAAATCCGGCTTTAAACTTCTTCACAACAGTATCTCGGACCTGCCTGGTGTGTTCCTTGTTCTTCATGATGCTCTCTGCGCTTTTAACGGACCTCTGAGACTATCACAGTGCAGGTGCATTTATACGGAGACTTGATTACACACAGGTGGATTGTATTTATCATCATTAGTCATTTAGGTCAACATTGGATCATTCAGAGATCCTCACTGAACTTCTGGAGAGAGTTTGCTGCACTGAAAGTAAAGGGGCTGAATAATTTTGCACGCCCCATTTTTCAGTTTTTGATTTGTTAAAAAAGTTTGAAATATCCAATAAATGTCGTTCCACTTCATGATTGTGTCCCACTTGTTGTTGATTCTTCACAAAAAAATACAGTTTTATATCTTTATGTTTGAAGCCTGAAATGTGGCAAAAGGTCGCAAAGTTCAAGGGGGCCGAATACTTTCGCAAGGCACTGTAGCTAGTACTATTTAACTACTATATGTATGGGTGAATTAAACAATGTGATTTTGACAGTGATGAACATTTGCATTTTAACAGTGGCAGAAACAATGTTAGCTACATGTTGCATTGAAGGTTTGTCTGTACCCCATCCAAAGGTGAGCTAGGCTAATCAGCTAAGGCAGTGCACACAATATGAGATATGTCAAAAGAAATACATTCTCTGACAAGCCACTCTTTCAAATGGTTAAAAGCAAAAGATAAAAGGTCAAACAACACATACAAAAGCCAAACAACACCAGTAGTTAAAAATCCTTGGACTGGTAGGCCAACCTGGTCATAGCGGTCAGACGTACTATAGCTAACCTCTAGGTTATAGACAGTTGTGCCTCAGTTTACACATACACCAGGTTAATATTTGGATTCAAAAGCAATCTCACTGAAACACAACTGCCTGGTTTGCCCACCATACACCTACAACATATACTTGCACAATTCTTTAACAGCTCTTACCTAAACATAATATGATTAAAAATCAACAAATACTTCCCAATAAAGTTACTTGATTTTATGGCACCGGTGGTATAATAGACAGCTCTGTTGTTATATGATCTCTCCATATCGGTTCACAGTATTCACTTAAATATGCTGTTGGTTTTAAAAATAGATCTTTACATAATATAACTATGTACTCTATTGTTGGATTTAGCAGTGTCATAACTTTGATCCTTCCTTCCTGTCACTTTTTCTTCAGCTTGACTTGGAGATCATGCATGCCTGCGGACCATCATCTCCTCATAAGCCTCTCAGTGCCTTCTCTTCTCATCCATCTTCCAGTGTTTTTCTACTTTTGTTGCTTCGCATATTGTTTACCTGTTCAGAGGATAGGGAGTTAAATACTGAGTTGGCATATAGTGTAGTGAGAAATTGTGAGAAGATGTAGAAGACCACAGAGAAATGAATTAGGCTACTTTACCACAAAACTGGTTCAGCATGGTCATTGCTGCAATGTCACCTGTATAGCACCAGGAACATAGCCAAGACGAAGAGAGAAGATTTCAAATAATAATATAAGGAATATGTTTTGTAATGCACCATTTCCCCTCGTTTTAAATATATTTAACCATAGCTCACCATGCGGGTTTTCTCTTGCTCCTGTCTGTGTTTTAGTAGTTCCTCCATCTTCAGCTCATCCTCCAGCACCTGAACCAGGTCGTTCTCATAGCACTCCTCCTCAACTCCACCAGTGTTCCTGCCACCAACACTATGGAGGTAAATCCAACATTACCATACTAAAATCTACTGTATATGATTGTGCAGCCTTTATAGATTCCTAGATTCCTAGATCTGCTCCAGTGCTTGACGTGGACTGAAATAGGTGCCAGTACTCATTTTGGGTGCCGGTACCATTTATATTCAGGTGCAGAAACCCCTCAATACTTTTGAGCTAATATTCTATATGAGTTGCAAGAACTTAGTTCCGGTGAGCTTCTGCCCAAGTCAAGTACTGATCCACATACTGCATACTGCATCAAATCAAACTTTATTTGTCACATACAACAAGTGTAGACCTTACCGTGAAATGCTTACTTACAAGCCCTTAACCAACAGTGTAGTTCAAGAAGAGTTAAGAAAATATTTAACAAATAAACTCAAGTAAAAAATGTAAAATAATAAAAAGTAACACAATAAGATAACAATAATGATGCTATATACAGGGAGTACCGGTACGAGTCAGTGTGCGGGAGTACAGGTTAGTTGAGGTAATTTGTACATGTAGGCAGGGATGAAGTGACTATGCATAGATAATAAGCAGCGAGTAGCAGCAGTGTACAAAACATATGGAAGGGGGTGGGGGTCAATGTAATAGTCCGGTGGACATTTGAGAAATTGTTCAGCAGTCTTATGGCTTCGGGGTAGAAACTGTTAAGGAGCCTTTTCGTCCTAGACTTGGCGCTCCGGTACTGCTTGCCGTGAGGTAGCAGAGAAAACAGTCTATGACTTGGGCGACTGAAGTCTCTGACAATTTTATGGGCTTTCCTCCGACACCGCCTAGTATATTGGTCCTGGATTGCAGGAAGCTTGGCCTCTGAAGCGCCTTACGGTCAGACGCCGAGCAGTTGCCATACCAGGCAGTGATGCAACTGGTCAGGATGCTCTCGATGGTGCAGCTGTAGAACGTTTTGAGGATCTGGGGACCCCTGCCAAATCTTTTCAGTCTCCTGAGGGGGAAAGGGTTTTGTCGTGCCCTCAGTCGTGCCCTCACGACTGTCTTGGTGTGTTTGGACCATGATAGTTTGTTGGTGATGTGGACACCAAGGAACTTGAAACTCTCGACCCACTCCCCTACAGCCCCGTTGGCCCCGTTGATGTTAATGAGGGCCTGTTCGGCCTGCCTTTTCCTGTAGTCCACGATCAGCTACTTTGTCTTGCTCACATTGAGCTGTAGTCAATGAACAGCATTCTCACATAAGTGTTCCTTTTGTACAGGTGGGAAAGGACAGTGTGGAGTGCGATTGTGCCATTGTTCAGCCACGACTTGGTGAAACATAAGACATTACAGTTCTTATTAATGTCCCGTTGGTAGGATAGTCGCAATCGTAGGTCATCAATTTTATTTTCCAATGATAGCATGTTAGGAAGTAGAATGGATCGCTTGTCTACGGATTCACAGAAGGCAGCACGATCTGCGTCCTCTTTTACTCTGTCTTTTCTTCACGCAAATGACCGGGATCTGGGCCTGTTCCCGGGAGAGCAGTATATCCTTCTCGTCAGACTCGTTAAAGGAAAAAGCTTCTTCAAGTTCGTGGTGTGTAATCGCTGTTCTGATGTCCAGAAGTTATTGCTGGTCATAATAGACGGTAGCAGCAACATTATGTACAAAATAAGTAAAAAAATAAGTTACAAACAATACAAAAATCTAACAAAATAGCACAATTGGTTATGAGCATGTAAAACGTCAGCCATCCTTTTCGGCGACATCTATACAATGGCATACTGTATTTACCGTGGTTTAGTGGTCATCTGTGCTAGAAGATCAGAAGTGGGAGAGGAGACCAGTTCCATGTTGCTCTCTGTCTCACTTCCAGCCTCTGACGGAGACAACACAGTGTTAAACTGTTGAAATGATGAGCAAAGTATACTTTCAAAAGTCAGATAGAAACAGTGAGACTATAGTATCACCTGAATTGAGCTCTTTAACCAATGAAGACATGGTGTTGGTGATGGAGTCAGCAGCAACAAGAAGGTCATTTCTCAAGTTTCTCCTGGGGCCTGGAGATAGAACAGAGCCTCTGTGAAGACTGTGGCTCTCCAGAACCAGAGTAGGCCAATCCACTCTCATCTGTAAAGTTGTGTATGTGTGTGTGTGAATACATGCATGTGTGTATTACCCTGAGCAAAGGCCTCCTGCACGTCTCCTCCCACACCCATGAGTGAGTCCTGAGGGGTGTGAGTGGGTGTGGTGCCGGCAGACTCTGACTGGGTTGGCATGGGGATGGGCCGGCTGACTGCGTGGCTGGGGGATGAGCGGGGGGAGCCAGGCCCTTGAGTCTGAAACAGGAAGTAGGGGTTTTAGTGTGACTCTAGGTGTCCCTTCCTGTCACTGTTTCAGTAGTAGTAGTAGTAGTAGTACACCAGTGCAGTAACAACCAGTGATTATCTTGATTAACATTGATCTATCTAATGTTGGTGGAGCTATTTTTATACTGAATGTTTCTGTTATGAATCTCTATAGGTCTGTATGGGGAAATTAAAGTGGGGATTGTAGCTTTGGTCAAGAAAAGCTCAAGGTCCTACTCATCATCACTGCTTAAAACCTCCAATAAATATGTTATCATACCCATATGTCAATTACAATGTTATAAGACCCAGTAATGGAGCAAAAAATCCTCAAGTTCAGACCAGCTGTGCTGAAAAAGCTGTTATGCATATAAAATCATAGTTAAAAAATACATCAAAAAATGGTGAGCAACAAACATTGCACACATGCCATAATGAATTGTAAGTTCATTTAGTAGCAATTTTCATGAAATCAAAATGATCTAAACATTTAACATGCTGTTAGTTCAACTGACTGCTGCATTTTCATTTCCAATGAGAGCTGATCACATATTGTCAGCAAAACCACAAACAAACACAATATAATCACATTCATTTGTCCTCAAGTCTCTTCACATCTCTTTGAAAGAAGCATTAGTTATTTTTAGGTTTTACAGACAGACTTACAGCTTGCTTCCTTTCCTCCTCCTGTTAAGAAAAAATGTTATTTATTTACTGTCCCAAAAAACACACAATAGCATAATCATTCAATGAAGACAATTTCTTTCACATGTAAAAACCTATTGGGATTTTCTGCCTAGGCCTAAAGCAAGTCTGATGCTAGCATGCTAATGCTAGGTAGGGCTAACTAGAATTGCATTGATCCTTTCAGTTGAGTAATTAGATTGATAGCCTTACCACTTAATCCAGTAGAGTAAGCAGTTTATGTCAGAATTCTATCCATTATTGTTGCGACTGACTCCGGCTGAATATTATCCTATATACTGTTTTATTATGTGAAAGTGATGTTGGTTGTATATTGTCAGTGGTCATAATCCTATGATCAAAACAATGTCCTTGGGTAGACAGACCAGAAGAAGGTCTGTTAAAGCGTATATCTCGATATCTTGACATGGAAGAAATTGGGGAACACAAAGTAATTTTTGATAAAGACAGAGTTATGGGCTATGGTCAGAGGATGAGAAGGGAAGACCTGTCAAGACCAGAGCAACACCTCAGGATTTACTAACACCAGGGAAATTCCGCAGTGAAAGTTGAAGTGCGCCCTCTAGTGGGCAAATAATGAAATGTGCGTTCTATTTTCTCTCCTCCCCAGTCCATCCTGGATTTAGCTGGAGGGATATTTGTGGGCAAAAATGCGTGATATTGCAGCGGCAATTCTGATATTTAGCATGGTAATATGCAATGATTTTGTCCAATTTGTCGCAAAAAATGCGCTGACGAAGGAACGTTTGTTGACGTTTGACTTGATTGAAGCATATTGGCCCAGCGTCGTTAGGGTTTGGCCGGGGTAGGCCGTCATTGTAAATAAGAATTTGTTCTTAACTGATTTTCCAAGTTAAATAAAGGTGAAAAAATAATAATATTTTTTTTAAAAACGTGGTAAATGTTCGCTGATTGGTTGAATTTGCGAGCCCTCTTTTTGTACTGCGCTGCAGGGTCAGTTTTATGCAGAAATAGTGCGGTGTTTGGTACAATTTTCAAGCCCTCGCAAATACTTTTGCAAAAATGTTGCGATCACAGAATCGCGAATTCTGGAGGGGACTTAGTAGACCTATATTATAGTAGAAATTAAACTGTATGGCATGCATAGTGCGTTCTTACGCACCTTCAGCAGCAGCATCAGCTGCTCCAGCTGTACCATGAGTTCCCTGCGACTCTCCTGCAGAGCAGACATCCTCTGCTCCAGCTCATCTTTGCGTTGCCTGGTTGAGGAAAAACAACCATAATATATATATATATATATATTATATTTATATATATATACACACACACTACATGACCAAAAGTATGTGGACACCTGCTCATCGGACATGTCACTCCAAAATCATGGGCATTAATATCGAGTTGGTCCCCCGTTTGCTGCTATAACAGCCTCCACTCTTCTGGGAAGGATTTCCACTAGATGTTGGAACATTTAGCTACAAGAACATTAGTGAGGTCTGGCACGGATGTTGGGTGATTAGTCCTGGCTCGCAATCAGCGTTCCAATTCATCCGAAAGCTGTTCGATGGGTTTGAGGTCAGGGCTCTCTGCAGTCCAGTCAAGTTCTTCCACACCGATCTCAACAAACCCTTTCTAAATGGACCTCATTTTGTGCACAGGGGCATTGTCATGCAGAAACAGGAAAGGACCTTCCCCAAACTGTTGCCACAAAGTTGGAAGCACAGAATCGTCTAGAATGTCATTGTATGCTTTAGCGTTAAGATTTCCCTTCACTGGAACTGAGGGGCCTAGCCCGAACCATGAAAAACAGCCCCAGACCAAAAAGTGCTCTTCACTGAAGAGTTTTGTCTCACCAGGGGTGATGGTCGGATTCACGTTTATCGTTGAAGGAATGAGCGTTACACCAAGGCCTGTACTCTGGAGCGGGGTCGATTTGGAGGTGGAGGGTCCATCATGGTCTTGGGCGGTGTGTCACAGCATCATCGGACTGAGCTTGTTGTCATTGCAGGCAATCTCAACATTGTGCGTTACAGGGAAGACATCCTCCTCCCTCATGTGGTACCCTTCCTGCAGGCTCATCCTGACATGAACCTCCAGCATGACAATGCCACCAGCCATACTGCTCGCTCTGTGCGTGATTTCCTGCAAGACAGGAATGTCAGTGTTCTGCCATGGCCAGCAAAGAGCCCGGATCTCAATCCCATTGAGCACGTCTGGGGCCTGTTGGATCGGAGTGTAAGGACTAGGGCTATTCCCCCCCAGAAATGTTTGGGAACTTGCAGGTAACTTTGTGGAAGAGTGGGGTAACATCTCACAGCAAGAACTGGCAAATCTGGTGCAGTCCATGAGGAGGAGATGCACTGCAGTACTTAATGCAGCTGGTGGCCACACCAGATACTGACTGTTACTTTTGATTTTGACACCCCCTTTGTTCAGGGATACATTATTCCATTTCTGTTAGTCACATGTCTGTGGAACTTGTTCAGTTTATGTCTCAGTTGTTGAATCTTATTACGTTCATACAAATATGGACACATGTTAAGTTTGCTGAAAATAAACGCATTTGACAGTGAGAGGACATTTCTTTTTTTATTGAGTTTATATGCACACATTTAAATGTCCCTTTACATGGTCAGGAATGATTTTTTTTAAAGAAACTTGATATGGGTCTACCTGAGAAGACGTAGCTCGGCCAGCAGAGTGGGGTTCTGTTGGGCGGTGCCCGTTGGCGGCTGGGAGGCCTGCTCGTGCTGCACTCGCAGGCGCTGGATCTCTTGCAAGATCTCTCTGTGACACACACGTACACACATGCCAGTTGAAGCTAGTATATCACATATGTAAACTTTTTGAAGTATAACTGAACAAAAATATAAACGCAACATGTAAAGTGTTGGTCCCATGTTTCCTGAGCTGAATTACAAGATCCAAGAAATGTTCCATAAGCACAAAAAGCTTAATTAACTCAAATGTTGTGCACACATTTGTTTACATCCCTGTTAGTGAATTCTCATTTGCCAATATAATCCATCCACCTGACAGGTGTGGCATATCAAGAAGCTGATTAAACAGCATGATCATTACACTGGTACACCTTGTGGTGGGGACAATAAAAGGACACTCTAAAATGTGCAGATTTGTCACACAACACAATGCCACAGATGTCTCAGGTTTTGAGGGAGTGTGCAATTGGCATGCTGACTGCAAGAATGTCCACCAGAATTGTTGCAAGATAATTTACCATAAGCCGTCGAAACTGAGGAGGAGTCTTTCTGTCTGTAATAAAGCCCTTTTGTGAGCAAAAATTCTGATTGTCTGCCCCTAGCTCCCCAGTGGGTGGGCTTGGCTCCAAGCCCACCCATGGCTGCGCCCGTGCCCAGTCATGTGAAATCCATAGAATAGTGCCTAATTTATTTATTTAAATTGACTGATTTCCTTCAACGAACTGTAACTCAGTAAAATCGTTGAAATTGTTGAATGTTGCATTTTTATTTTTGTTCAGTATAGTTTTGTTTTGTGCATTTCAGATGGTGTGTTTTGGCTTACAGGTGGGGTCTAGGGACGGCAGGTAACCTAGTGGTTAGAGTGTTGGCCCAGTAACCAAAAGGTTGCTTGTTTGAATCCTCTAGCTGACAAGGTGAAAAATCTGTTGATGTGCCCTTGAGCACGGGACTTAACCCTAATTGCCCCAGGGTTGCTGTTGATAATGGCTGACCCTGGCCGTGAACCACTTTAGGGGGAGTTGGGATATGCAAAAAAACAGATTTCCAGTTCACACATGCATATAATATACAAACTTGTACATACATGTGTGAAATAGGACATTTTCTAAGCACCAAATTATTATTATTATTATTAACAGCTAGCTTGACTACATTAAGTCTACCACAACCACATCAAGTAATTTGACTTGCTGTCAAATTGTTCTGGTACTACCATGAAAACAGGGCTACAGCCAAGGGCTGTCACTAGGGTTGGGAAGTATACCATATATACCGTATTCCTCAGTATTTTGAAATGCTCATGGTATGATTTTCAATACCGTAGGAAAAAATGTGTTGTTTTGTTTTTGAATACATTTTCAAATGTGTACTTTTTAAATAAATACCTGCAGTCAACTTGTGCATTAAATAGATGAAGCAAATCGCATTTTTCATTTTACCTGTTAGATCATGTTTTATCGTGAAGCTTACCGGTAGTTCACCAAAACAGCTGTTGAGCCAGTCACGTGTGGTTGTTAACAAAGAAGCAGAACAGAGTCATATTCCCCTGCAGCGCAAGTTAGTGAGGTGATCAAGTTAAACTTGTATGAAATTGACTGTTTTGTCAGCTATATATCTTAACACTATTAAGTTACCAAATAAATTCTATCCAGCTGCGTACTTGGTTTTCTAACTTGCTAGCCAAGGGGCTGATGTTACCTTGCAAGATCAAGCTTCTTAAATCTTGGTAATAGTAGAGACAATCCCCTCCTAGCTTGACATCCCTGCCGTCTTGTATTTGTTTTGTGTGTGCAGCAAAATGTGAGTAAGTAGCCTTTTCAGAATCTTGAATACATTTATGAGCTCGTTAGCATTTACCTAGCATCCACTATATACTTAGTACTTGTTAGCATCTGGTTAGCTTTTTGGTTACGGAATTCTTGGGGTCTTTTTCCCCATGCGCCCGACCTGTCACAGGAGTCGCTAGAGCACGATGGGACAAGGCCAAACCCACCCCTAACCCGGACAACGCTTGGCCAATTGTGCGTTGCCTCACGGGTCTCCCAGTCATGGCCGCCTGCAACACAGCACGGTGTCGAACCAGGATCTGTGGTGATGCAGTGCCTTAGACCGCATGCGCCATTCGGGAGGGGAGGCCCATTGGGGACTTTTTTTAACATTGACATTTTTTTTTGGGATCACCGGTAATACCGTATACCCGGGATGGCACAGGCACGGTATGAACGTGTATAATCGTGTAACCGACAATTATGGACAATAACTGTGAAAAAACAACAACGTCACAATCGTAATAATAATTTTAAAAGAAGGGGAGTTCAACTTTATATTCAAGTAGATATAGTTCACCCAATAGCAGTTTAATTTGTACAAGTGGGTAAAGTTTGGTGCAGTTCTGCTCATTTTACGAGCAGAACGGCATGGTCGGGAGGATATGCTTCATTTCCAAAAGTTCCAAGCGGTCAAAACCATTCATAAAGCTGTGTTGTTGCATTTTTTTAGTGTTGTAGCTAATTTTGAAAAATGCATTAGAGGTTCAAAACACTTTACAACAAAAATTACAATTATGATAATAACCGTGGCTATTTGCATGACAATTGACTGTTACCCAAAATTCCATAATTGTCACAGCCCTACTACAGCCTATTAGAATAACTTGCGACCACAGCTTGTGTGAGAAGCACATTGGGTAGAACATTAAGTAAGCTATCACCATTCTTGTAATTTGGCACGATTGGCAGGTTTGTAAAAAAAGAGGCGAACAGAGAGAGAAAAGCGAATTCAGAGGGAATCCATCCCTGACCTGTTTTTGCTCTCCAGCTCGGCAATAAGCTGCCTCTGCTGCTTGTTGGCGTCCAGAGTGAAAGAGATGTCGTTGGGGACCCTCTGCTGCTGGGCTTGTTGCTGTAAAACACAGAGGCACATGACATGATCATGACATTACCATAACACACATGACATTATCTATTGTACTGAGGTTAATCCTGCTGATGTCATTTCCTTATTCAAAGCTACTCATAAACCACCTCATACGCTTAGGGGCACAAGTTTTTCCTGACTGGGTGGCCTGACTCAGGGCCCACGCTCAACTTTTATCTTCAGAGACAGACAATTGGAACAAATGTGTATTTGTGCTGTGCACATAAAGATGTCAGGTTGCTAATCATGGTATTTTCTCCCTCTATGCCCTCAGAGAGCATGTGTCTCACCACGGCGGCTCCGTCAGAGGCTAGTCTAGCAGCGTAGCGGGCGATGAGACTGTGCTCTTCATCCTGGTGGTTACTGCTCTCCAGCAAACTGTTTACAGGTGGAGAGAGGAGAGGAGACAGAGTCACACTTCCACCTATATATTTACCGCAGCCAAATATAAAAAGTAGTTCTGTACTGTACTTACATTACTGTATATACATTGGGAAAGAATATTTCATGGGAATTTCCTCATGGAAATGATAATTGGAACAGTGTGTCTGTTTAGTTAAGTATAATGCACAGTATTTACATGCAAACACTGTTAGTTTGTTTGTCAATTGGAGATGCTATTTAGGGACAAATCATAGCCATTTTGCCAAAGCCTTAAAGCAGCTAGATACCAACGCGCGCACACACACACACACACACACACACACACACACACACACACACACACACACACACACACACACACACACACACACACACACACACACACACACACACACACACACACACACACACACACACACACACACACACACACACACACACTATACGCACTAAAGAACAACATTAAGCTTATACAAATGCTAAGGAAGGTAACATGCAATTGAAACTGTAAGTATTTTTAATCTGCAGAAAGATCTCTAAGATGATACTACTACACAGCGTCAAGAGAGGCGGAGGCAGCAGGAGAGAGGAACAGCAAGGACTAAAGCAGATGATTCCAACAATCTTAGCACCCTTACAAAATAGTCCATTTGGATGGATACTTCAGTAAACGGTCAGTAGCTTCCACTGGATCATTTTGTTAAGGTCTGAGTTTTCTTTCAGAGAAAAGGAACAATCCCAATACTGTTGAAAACTTTGAGCTCTATTGTACAGCATTTATTGCAACTCATGAACACGTCCAAGAATCTAAATCCAATCAAACAATTTAATGTAACGGCCCAAGTTGTTCTAATAGAGGACAAACATAAACACACAGATGTTCTCTGAAAATAACTGACTACTGCCACTTATCAAAGCAAAGGAAAAGCAGCAAATTCCAAGCTGTCATCATAAGCACATTAAAATGACAATTCTAGGGCAGTAAACTAGATTTTTACTACGTGAAGAGCAAAACAAATGCAACTTTCTACAGCCCTGTAACAACTTAATGAGCAAGATCATGTTGATTTAGCCTTCAAAAATGATTGCTAAGTAGCACAACAGCTGGCAAAAGCATTATGGTGAATGAAAAAAGTGTTACATTTTCTAATGGCTTAGCTACATTACTGTATGTCAGCTGTTAAAAGACATGTCAATGGTTTGTGAATAGACATTATTCATTTATTCTGCTTGATGTGAGTAATGTATGCAGTATTAAGGCTTGTAGCTCCAATTAATAAAGGGAGAGCCGTGCCAGGGGTGGTGTAAATACAATGTGAATACAGTGCCTTCAGAAAGTACTCAAACCCTCTGATTTTTTCAACATTTTGTCATTACAGACGGAATTTAAAATGGATTATATTTAGATTTTGTGTCACCGACCAACACACAATACCCCATAATGTCAAAGTGGAATTATGTTTTTATAATTTTTTTACTGTAACGGGGTGAGTGACTGGTTGCCCGGGAAGTCAGAAGAGCAGAGATGGGTGATAACAGGAGAACTTTAATATACACCCTGGCCCAAAGGCACAGGCGAGGAGGCAGCATAAAGCACAACCACGGTACAATGAACCGGATTAAACAAAACAAACAAACCTAGCGCAAGTCAGCCTGTAGTGTAACACCCTAGACAAAGAACAATTCCACACACGGACATGGGGGAAACAGAGGGTAATATACATTTAGTCTGATGAGGGAATGTGAACCAGGTGTGTGGGAAAACAAGACAAAACAAATGGAAAATGAAAGGTGGAGCGGCGATGGCTAGAAGACCGGTGACGTCGACCCCCGAACGCCGCCCGAACACGGCGGAAGCCGTGACATTTACAAATTAATTAAAAATGAAAAGCTGTTTTCAGTCAATATGTATTCAACCCCTTTATTATAGCATTCCTAAATAAGTTCAGGAGTAAAACTTTGCTTAACAAGTCACATAATAAGTTGCATAAACTTTGTGTGCAATAATAGTGTTTCAAATTACTATATATTTTGGGGGGTTTACTTTTACCCCTTTTCGTGATATCCAATTGGTATTTACAGTTTTGTCCCATCGATAGTGGCCATAGTCAGCTTGCAGGCACCCGGCCCGCCACAAGACCGCAATGGGACAAGTAAATCCCAGCCAGCCAAACCCTCCCCTAACCCGGACGATGCTGTGCCAATTACGCAAAGCTCTTAGAGACTTACCCAGAAAGACTCACAGCTGTAATCGCTGCCAAAGGTGATTCTAACATGTATTGACTCAGAGGTGTGAATACTTATGTAAATGAGATATTTCTGTTGTTCATTTTCAATACATTTGCTAAAATTTCTTACATTTTTTTTTCTCACTTTGTCATTATGGTATATTGTGTGTAGATGGGCGAGAGAGAAAAAATATTTGACCCATGTTGAACTCAGGCTACAACACAACAAAATGTGGAATATTTTCTGAAGGCACTGTAGCTAGTAGTTTCCACTGTTACTTTTTTTCCACTGTTACTTTACAGACAGGAATCCAGACTAACCATGACGTGGGGTTGTGTTGTAGGAGATTCACATACAGCCCAATGAGAACATGTTCATCAGCCAGTCTATCGGCCACATCGAGACTGTAGTTTAACCTGGAACAGTGTAGGGTTTCAGAACACAAACACAAACGGCACACATGATGAGAACAAGGAGAAAAGAGGACCGGACAAGAACAGGTCTGGAGAGAGACACAATGTCTTCTCAGTCATTGAATGATCAATAGAAGAAAACACGAAACTGTGTTATGCTATCCCTGTTGTATTCTCTTTAGATACTAATACTATGGATAGGAATGTGATGCTGTACCTGTACTGCATTTTCAAATAATTTACAGTACAGAAAGAAGAGAAAAAAAAACATGCATTTATATCTCTAATTCTGTATCATAATCCCTTTATGGGAATTGTTATCTGAATAGACAGTGTTTAGGTTTTCAACTGTGAAAGTACTATAAGTAAATGAATGTCAAAACATTGATATGTCGTTCATTTGACATGTTGAAAAATGTGCTAAATAACCCATAGCGCCAAGATGCAAAGCGTCGTCATGCACTAACTGCCACTCTGTCTGATAAAGCTAATGATTTCAATAAGATTGTCAAGGCAAGAATGAGTGGTTTTTGCTAAGTACTGTTTGTTTACTACTGACTCACAAGACCAAAACCCCACCTTAACCACATCGTCAACAAATGACCCCGTACAACCTCTACTAATCATCACATCCACTGAAGGTACATATCTTTAGAAACCTGGCTCTACAAATGAGTTCAGTGTTTAAACCAATGGAGCCCTTTGTCTCTTTCCTTAAACTAGCATCAAGTAGAGGTGCAGCTACGATACATAGAGATGAGGACTCACTGACGCCAGATAACTATGCATGTAACTTCTCCTGTAAATTTCCCTGGCTCGCTCAGTGTGTGTGTGTGTGTGTGTGTGTGTGTGTGTCTGTATCTACCGTGCACTTGTACTATTCCTGAGTCCAAGGCTGACGCTACCAGCCAGCGAAACAGAAAATAAAAGGATATAAAAAGTAAGTCAAAAGGAGTGTAGTTGTATGTTAATCATTGTAAAATAAACTTGAGAGACTCCAAGCTAATATTAGTGACTTGCAGCAGTTACCTTCACTCTCCCAGGTAACGTGGGACACGTATGAAAATGACTGTAATAGATACTCTACCCTAATGAATGGTCAATGGTCTTTGTTATGCATGCACTATCTAGCATCTTTCAAATAGCCCCTTGAGTATCACTGTGTAAAACCATCTACACTGTAGGAAACCAGAAGAGTGAATGGCTCCACTGGGACAATGAGCACTACAGTGTACGCTCTATAATGACTATATCTACGTCTGAAATGGCACCACATTCCCTATAATAGAGCCCCACAGGCCTGAGCATGGTCAAAAGTAATGCGCTATATAGGGAATATTGTTCCATTTCAATTAAAGCCTATATCTATCTAAATTAGTTTGTGCATGCATTTGAGTCACCAAACCATTCTCACAGGCAGTAGGCACCCTTGGATCACTGGGTTACTTACCCCCTTCCTTTCAACAGATCTGGAGCAGCCCTAGCCAACTGTTTTCTCTGCTCAGCTTCATTATTCTTGGTTTTATAAGGCAAGCTATTTACACCAGACAAAAGAGTGAGACCGCGAAAGGAGCAACACACACAAACACAACAATTGACCCAGGCACACACAAACACAACACTCACACTCACACACACCTCCACCAACACTCTACCCTGTACCAACCAGCCAGATACAACCATACAGGTTTACAGAAATAAGGACTGGTTAGTAGAATTCATACGGGTATATGTGGACTTTCAGGGGACTTAAGTGGATGTAGTAATCTTTAATCTTAATGAATATGTACAGTAACCTGATTCTGCATACGGCCTCGTTGCAGTCTTTCTGATCTCAGATACTTACTTCTTAGTGGAGTAAGGGTTCCCTGACGTGGGCATGGAGTGGGAGAGCATGAAGTCATTGGTGCTGTTCATTGGTCTGGGAGGCCTGTGCAGGAGACAAACTTTATCATGTTCAAACAGCCAACATGACAGAGAGTCTATGTGTGTGTGTGTGTGTGTGTGTGTGTGTGTATGTGTGTGTGTGTGTGTGTGTGTGTGTGTGCCTGTGTCTTTCTGATCTAGGTCTCAGAAGGCTGACGGAGCATTGAATGGGTCTGGGGAGTCAGGGCAGTTTCTGATTGTGACAATATTGTTATGTAAACAATGCGTGGGTGTGGATTCCCTCTTCACTCATCCAAAGGTCATTGACTCCTCATAATCTTATTGTTTACATGACCTAAAAAGGTATTCACATGTGGCACAAAGGAGAGTTGGGATAACTGATGCAGAAATCGGTAGTAAACTGCACACAAGTAGGTTGTGCTAAAACTGAAGTGACGTTCAGGAGCTACAGGGCATAGTATACTGGGACAAAATAATATTGCACTAGCTACTAGTAATATATTACACTACCTTCTATATTACTTGAGTTGATCTAATTAAATGTACTACAGGTATATTCTACATATTCTAGGCAAATATTCAAAGCAAACTTACCAAGTGTCTCTATTTTGCAGCAAGAAAAGAACAAAGACATTTGTTACGATCACCCATTCATGCACTACAAAGGCCACAGTGAAGTGGTACAACTGAATTCACTTGCACATGAAAAGGGTCTAGATGACCAAATCCATATTTGTCTGTCAGCCATTAGAATGAATTGCCACTCGTTTCCCACACTACAGACTGGGCTCAGCTTAGCTGTTAAAGTATCAAAGACATACTGTAGTTCTAGAAGACCTTGTCTTCATATTGTCTCTGTTGATTTTCCAGCAAAAAACTGAGCAAAGATAAAGCATCTGTTTTTATCAATTGTGGTTATTCCTACAGCTAACATGAATTGATCATGTGCATCCGACAACTGACTGATTGTTATTACTTGAGTGTTAGAAGCATGTAGTGTAATGTATATAAAGGCAATTACAAAACATGTAGATATACAGTACGTACAATTCATAACGTTTCAACATTTACTTTGGGGATAAGGGGCTAGTTAGGGATGATGGGATGGATATGAAATGTATTGAAATTGAAAAGGAGGATTGTGCTATTGAATACAAGTTTTACTATATTACTGTAGGAATGTAATAGAATACCTACACAACTTACACCATACTTACACAATGTGGGCTAGGTTCAGAGGTTTCTCTGGCATGTCGGGAAACATAGGGTGTAAAGGTTCTCTGCTGGATGCACAGCTCAGAGACTTGCTGAGAGCATTAGATAACTTCTTAGCAGGCGATTTCTGGGAGAAACCCAAAAAGATGCTACGTCTGATTTCGAGAGGGCAGGGAGAGGCACTTAAAAACAGAGTAATGACTTTCAAAAATGTGATACAGGACTAGATGTCATTGACCAAAATGTAAGAGAATCGAATCACAGTCTCATCACCATCCCCATAGCACTGCATCGGGTGAAGCAAAGCGGAAATGGCTGCTGCACTGGCTGGCTGGCCTGATGCTGTCACCCCCCCCCCCCCCCCCTTACCCATGAGGTGTACTCCTTCATTTGGTGCTGGTTGCTATGGGAACCGCTGGCATGCCCCCTCCAGAAGCAGTCCTGACACAGCTGGTAATTATGACATTGCTGGCAGCGGTAGCGGAAACCCATCATACTCTCACTGTGGCAGTAAGAGCACTCGACCGGGTGGAACACTGCAGGGGGCATGGCACACACACAAACATGTGCACGCACACAGACACACAAACACGTGCATGGGGATGCACGTACACACACACATACACACACACATGTGCAGATATATACCACACACACAGACGCACACACACACACACCAAAGGTTGTTGATACAAACACATATTTGGTGCAACCAATATCTTTATAAAAAAAACAATGGCACTGGGATGTTTTGCAGGTCTATTAGACAGCATTCTTTTGATTTACATCAAATAAGGAAGGGTGTTCTGTGATCATCAGTGTGTGTAAGACTTTAATTCTGTTGTCAGTTCCTTGTCATTCATGAGGGGTTGGGAGGTGGGCGATGGTGGAAGGCTGCGTGTGTGTGCTCGCTACTGTATGTTTACTGTGTAGTGACTCAATGCGATGATATGAGACAAAATGACCCATCATTCCTACCCGCAGCCATCCCATGAATGTGTTAAATATGCTGTGGTGGCTCACCATTCTCCACATTAGCCAAGCGATGCATGAGTGGTAACCACACCAGACACTGAGGAGGAGGGTCTGACATCAGCGTGTCCAGGAATGTGTTGAGGGAGACCTTTTTCTGTCAACATACAGTAGAGGACGGGGTTACACATCAAATACAGGTTTGGCATATGGGGTAGTACTAGAAAGAAAATACAGTGGGATGATGGGATGTTTTATACACAATTATACACAGATCCATACAGTATCTATACCAATAGTGTGTTGTATACAGTGCATTCAGAAACTATTCAGACCCTTTCCCTTTTTCCACATTTTGTTACGTTACAGCCTTATTCATCGACCTACACACAATACCCCACAATGACAAAGTGAAAACTTTTTTATTTTTTTAACAGAAATACATTATTTACAAAATTATTTACAAAATTGAACTCAGGTGCATCCTGTTTCCATTGATTCTCCTTGAGATGTTTCTGCAACTTGATTGGAGTCCACCTGTGGTAATTTCAATTGATTGGACATGATTTGGAAAGGCACACACCTGACTATATAAGGTCCCACAGTTGACAGAGCATGTCAGAGCAAAAACCAAGCCATGAGATCGAAGAAATTGTCCGTAGAGCTCCGAGACAGGAATGTGTCGAGGCACGGATCTGAGGAAGGGTACCAAAAAATGAATGTCTGCAACATTGAAGGTCCCCAAGAACACAGTGGCCTCCATCATTCTTAAGTGGAATAAGTTTGGAACCACCAAGACTCTTCCTAGAGCTGAGGGATCGGGGGAAAGGGGCCTTGGTCAGGAAGATGACCAAGAACCCAATGGTCACTCTGACAGAGATCCAGAATTCCTCTCTGGAGATGGGAGAACCTTCCAGAAGTACAACCATCTCTGCAGCACTCCACAAATCAGGCCTTTATGGTTGAGTGGCCAGATGGAAGACACTCCTCAGTAAAAGGCACATGACAGCCCGCTTGGAGTTTGCCAAAAGGCACCTAAAGGACTCTCAGACCAAGCTTGTAGTCTCATACCCAAGAAAGCTCGAGGCTGTAATCGCTTCCAAAGGTGCTTCAACAAAGTACTGAGTAAAGGGTCTGAATAGTTATGCAAATACGATATTTCATTTTTTTTTAAATACATTTGCAAAAATGTCTAAAAATCAGTTTGCTTTGTCATTATGGGGTATTGTGTGTAGACTGATGAGGAATAAAACAAACGTAATCAATTTTAGAATCAGGCTGTAACAAAATGTGGAAAAAGTCAAGGGGAAAAAGTCAAGGGGTCTGAATACTTTCCAAATGCACTGTACTGTACATTCAATTTACTTGAAAATTGATGTTCATTTTTTGTGTAGATGGGACTCTCACCTGCTGTGCAAAGCAAGTTCTTGTGGCTTGCTCAGTATAGCCAAAGGAAGGTGCCTCAAAAACAGTCATTGGTAATTTGAGAACCTCCCTCAGAAACTGGTCAAATTGGGAGTATACCATTATGCCACCAGGGTCTGATATCTGTGAAAAAATATCTGGGCAGAAAATGGGGGGGGGGTTACTCCAAAATATATAATTAATTGATCAAATTAATTGTCAGCTGTCACCATTGTTAGCTAATTGCAGCAATAGGCAGTGCAATCACTGAAACAAAACTAAAACAAATGAGAGCTGGGTAGCAATCCGTAGTAATTACCACAAAACATAAGCTAAAATGCCCTAACCCATCATTTACTTTCCCTATGAGTAGCTGTGGCTGCTCTGCTGCAATAAATTAGTGGATTAAGTAATAAGCCCTATCCTTTTTATTATAAATAATTACTTCTCCCAGCCATGAATAGTTATTTGGTATTTGTTTCATTATTTGTCCATTGTTGATATAGTCCAAACCTAATCCCAATTGAGATGTTGTGGAAGGACTTAAAACGAGCAGTTCATGCTTGAAAACCCCAAAATGTCGCTGAGTTAAAGCAGTTCTGAATGCAAGTGGGCCAAAATTCCTTCACAGCGATGTGAGAGACCGATTAACAACTATAGGAAGCATTTGGTTGCAGTCATTGCAGCTAAAGGTGACACAACTAGTTTTTGAGTGTAAGGGGGAAATTACTTTTTCACACAGGGGCATTGGGTGTTGCATAACTTTGTTAATTAAATAAATATAAGTAGTATATATTTTTTTGTTATTTGTAAACTCAGGTTCCGTTGATCTAATATTAGGTTTTGGTTGAAGATCTGATAACATTCAGTATCAAAAATATGCTAAAATTTAGAAAATCAGAAAGAGAGGCAAATACTTTTTCACGGGACTGTAGGCCTATGATACGTCAAAAGGACTGTAGCCTACTGTTCAGATTGGTTAAATGGAAACTGAAATCTGAACACGGACTGTAGGTCTACAACCTCTCACATAGCCTTAATATTAACTCCCTCAGAATTAAACATTTCTTGCAGTAAAATGATACACCAAATGTGGGCTACATTTTAACTTGGGAACAGGCGTGGAGAAATGTATTTATTTTGGTATCTTGAGAGAATGTGAATGTGCAGTTAGATATTGTCTGTAGAGGTGCTATCTTAATCAGCATCATAAAAGCTGATCATATTGCAACCACATAAAATATGCATCCAAGCCGAACTGAAATCTTATCAGAAACATGTTGGGTCGTTTTCACAGCTTTCTATTTTCTACAACCGGTCAAACTGATGTAATTTGGAAATGTTTCTAAGAAAATATTTCCCGTTTCTTTAGGGTTATTGCATTTTCTCCCCGGTCCCTAAACATCTATGAAAGAAGCAGAGATGACAGAGCAAATTTGACCAATCTCAACTAGATTGAAGCTTTCATTAAATCCATCTATTAAAATTATTCTGGTGAGCAAGGGTTTATTTAGTCTGCTAGGGCAACATACATTGAGTATACAAAACATTAAGAAATCTTTCCATTACAGACCGACCAGGTGAATTCAGGTGAAAGCTATGATCCCTTATTGATGTCACTTGTTAAATCCACTTCAATCACTGTAGATGAAGAGAAAGCGACCGGTTAAAGAAGGCTTTTTAAGCCTTGAGACAATTGAGACATGGATTGTATATGTGTTCCATTCAGCGGGTGAATGGGAAAAACAAAAGATTTAAGTGCCTTTGAACCAGTGGAGGCTGCTGAGGAGGGAGGACGGCTCATAATAATGGCTGGAACAGAGCAAATGGAATGGCATTAAACCATGTCTTGGTTTGATACCATTCCACTGATTCCGCTCCAGCCATTATCACGAGCCCGTCCTATCCAATTAAAAAGTGCCACCAGCGCATTGAACGGGGTATGGTAGTAGGCACCAGGCACACTGGTTTGTGTCAAGAACTGTAACACTGCTAGGTTTTTCAATAATGGTCCACCACCTAAAGGACATCCAGCCAACTTGACACAACCGTAGGAAGCATTGGAGTCAACATGGGCCAGCATCCCCGTGGAACGCTTTCGACACCTCGTAGAGTCCATGTCCAGACGAAATGAGGCTGTTCTGAGGGAGAAAGGTGTGCGTGCAACTCAATAATAGGAAGGTGTTCTTAATGTTTTTGCACACTCAGTGTATAATAAGAGAAGATAAGCTGCATGTATCTAATTATAGACAATTTGACAAACAAATAGCCTACCAAAATGTATGAAATGATATGCACAAACATATCTAAATCAGGCAAAAATATCCTGCACCCCCTGTCAAAAAATCACTCCGCTGTCTCTGACTGTAGCCTGCAGGGCATTTTCTGTCTTAGCAGGTTAGGGTCAGGTGCAGGCCTCAGATTTTCACTTTATCACATATAGTCCGGCGGTTGCAGATGTGTTATTAGCAATTGCGGGAGGGTGAAGGTGCACAAACAGCTGACCCACGCACCACTAATGCCCACATCATTCCAACACAGAAAATATGCTTTTTAGCATACTCAATTAGCATTTCTTCGAAGGAAAACTATTTCACTAATATTGTAATTAATTATAGGTCTTATTTAATAGAAATCTGTAAACACTGGACAGTAATGTTGGGCAAATCATTCTCTGTAAATGATTCATTCATCTTCATCTTAATCTATAATCTTAAGAAATATTAACCATGTATCTTACATCTTAATTTATCCAAAATCTTCCCTCCGCAGATGGTTGCCAGGGCCATCTTCACAACAAAGACAGAGATTTTTCCGAGGCTTTCCCTAAAATAAGAAATGTGTTTAGTATTTTTTCAGATTTGTATAATTTGTGTATTTGTGAAAAAGTCAAGAATATGCAGTACAATGATAATACCTGCAATAATCTAAACACTTTCACATTCAAGGTGCTACCCCTAGGATATTTTTGTATTTTTGTATTATCATTTCTGAAAATGTCTATTAATATATCTGGCGCTAATAGTGGAATGATAGTGTTTCACAGTATGACTTACATTCTTTTGAATGGTTGTGATACTCGCCTATTGATTTCTCCCACCGGAGCAGCATCTGTTGTCAAACTGGGAAAGCTGTTCTGACTTTGTGGCTGTGTTATCTAGTGGAAATCGCTCTGTCATTTCCCGGTTGCTACAATTCTACACTGTTTGCTCAATTTCAGTTTATGTGAGAAAACAAGGTCAGAACAGCTTTCCCGGTTTGACAGATGATACTCTGGCAGGAGAAATAAATAGACGAATATCACAGCCAATCACAACACTAGCGGGTAAGTAATACTGTGAAACAGTATTATTCCACTATTAGTGCCAAATATATTATGAACATTTTCTGAAATTACAGCGCAAAAATTACCAAAAATCCTATGTGTAGCACCTTTAAGTTGCTCTTATACACTGCAAAAATGGTTCAACTGTATTTATCATCATCACTATGTCATTTTCACTGTTTGCTTTCTCTTGTCTTTCATCAGAACTAAAGATGTATCACTTGACACAAGACTATTGTGAGACCATTACATTGTTAAAACAACAGCCAGTCTGGATTTCGTTCTCCCATGAACAGACGCCACACACGCCACACACGTACACAAACACATGCAACACAATTGCCCCATCATCACGCTCAGTGACCGTCACACAGTGATGCGGTCATGGTGGATCCTCACGGGTCATAGGCAGCCAGCAGGAAGTTGAGCAGCATACTGATGGACTGTTCCACATTGATCTGGTGGGTGGTGGGCATGCGCTTGTTGAGCTGGTAGAAGATGGTGGAGAGTATTGCTTCCAGGCGAGCCACAGTGAACTCTGTGTTGAGGTCCATGGTGTTCAGGCCGTTCTCTCTGAACGCCTCAATCACATTCCAGATGTCCACCAAATGGACTGTGAAAAGACAGAATAGAAATGCACAGACACGTCTCCCTTTTAGCTACGTGTTTTTAGAGACACAAGACAATCCCAATCAAACCTCAGACAGAGGACATCACGCCATACTCACGGTTGCATTTCTTCTGTACGAATCTGAGTTTGCAAGCTGTCCTATACGTGGACAATCTTATGGAATCCAACTCTTGTGCCCCTGTAGGAAAAAATACATTTGTGTGCAAGGTAATATGACGGACAGTAACACAGGAATTCTGGTGATGATGAGACTTTGTGGAGCTACTGGGGGAAGAGTGTTGCTTCACACACTGTCCATGCAGAGTGCATCCATGTGGTCATCAACAATAGATTCCTGTCTATTATTGCTAATGAAAGTAAGCTGTGTTGGCCTATATTGGAATCTTTCTTTGAGGTAGCATGGTAAATGACTTGGTAAATGTTATTAATAACCTGGTGAATGTTGTTATTATGCATACAACAGTTATAATACTTTGAGTGTGGTTCACTACTTTTCAGAGATCGGCCTGTACACTTACGCATCTCTGCGAACAGTTGTCGTCTCTCCGCCATTATGTCACCACTCCTCCCACGATCTTCAATCATTCTGATCAGGAGGAAACAGATGATATGAGGGAAGGTTAGTGTTAGGACAAAGACAAACACACTATCCAGGACACACTTCCACACTCCATCCCACAGGTGGCAGTGTCTAGGTGCTGAGCCAAGGCTCGATAAGCATATCAGGTACTGTCAATTAGGATTGTCAGTCAATGTCCCAGCTTGCAAGCCACGAAGCTGCTGGTTTTGCTTGGTGGCCATCAGGCTTTCCGTTTGTTTTTGAGTCTTTACTTTGGGCATGCCTTTGGTGTTTTTCCTTTTTGTACATATTTCTGTTTTGTCACCATCTGAGCAAATAATAATCTGCTTGGACTGGCAAACCAAGAGGTCAAGAGAGACAGAGCTAGCCTTGGACCAAGGTAAGGTTGCTGTCTCTCTGGGCACATGTGCATCCAACACGGTCCTTAAACACTGATTTCTCACATTCAAGCAGCCATTCATTCAGGTTACAGACAATGTTTCTAGGCCTAACACCCCTAGACATAACGACTGCAGCAAAATCAGTAGGCTAGTTATTGGTTTCTTAAAACTGTTCATGAGTAATGACTTACACTCACTGGGCCATGACAGTTTGAATTAAAATAATACACATTTATTTTATTCTTTCAGTACTTGAGTCCTAATAGTGACACGTTTGTAATGGATCAATGATTAGGTCATTATTGTGTGCAGACAATACAATATTGCTTCCCAGGTGGTCATTTTACAAAAAAAGATACATTAACGTAACACTACTAACTCAACAGCTTTAGTAGTTGTAGTATAACTCATAGTAGTGCCACTGTTCAGCCGCAACTACTATAATTTAATGTACACTACCGTTCAAAAGTTTGAGGTCACTTAGAAATGTCCTTGTTTTTGAAAGAAAATAACATTTTTTGTCCATTAAAATAACATCAAATTGATCAGAAACACAGTGTAGACATTGTTAATGTTGTAAATGACTATTGTTGCTTTAATATCTACATAGGCGTACAGAGGCTCATTATCAGTAACCACCACTCCTGTGTTCCAATGGCACGTTGTGTTAGCTAATACAAGTTGATCATTTATTTTAAAAGGCAAAATGATCATTAGAAAACCCTTTTGCAATTATGTTAGCACAGCTGAAAGCTGTTGAAGCAATAAAACTGGCCTTCTTTAGACAAGTATCTGGAGCATCAGCATTAGTGGGTTTGATTACAGGCTCAAAATGGCCAGAAACAAAGAACTTTCTTCTGAAACTCGTCAGTCTATTCTTGTTCTGAGAAATGAAGGCTATTCCATGCAAGAAATTGCCAAGAAACTGAATATCTCGTACAATGCTGTGTACTGCTCCCTTCACAGAACAGCGCAAACTAGCTTTAACCAGAATAGAAAGAGGAGTGGGAGGCCCCGGTGCACAACGGATCAAGAGGACAAGTACAAGTGTTTAGTTTGAGAAACAGACGCCTCACAAGTCCTCAACTGACTTCATTAAATAGTACCCGCAAAACACAAGTCTCAACGTCAACAGTGAAGAGGCGATTCTGGGATGCTGGCCTTCTAGGCAGAGTTGCAAAGAAAAAGCCACATCTCAGACTGACCAATAAAAATAAAAGATTAAGATGGGCAAAAGAACACAGACACTGGGCAGAGGAAATTTGGAAAAAAGTGTTATGGATGGACAAATCTAAGTTTGAGGTGTTCGGATCACAAAGAAGAACATTTGTGAGACGCAGAAAAAATGAAAAGATGCTGGAGGAGTGCTTGATGCCACCTGTCAAGCATGGTGGAGGCAATGTGATGGTATTGGGGTGCTTTGGTGGTGGTAAAGTGGGAGATTTGTACAGAATAAAAGGGATCTTGAAGAAGGGAGGCTATCACTCCATTTTTGGAACGCCATGCCATACCCTGTGGACGGCGCTTAATTAGAGCCAATTTCCTCCTACAACAAGAGAATGATCCAAAGCACAGCTCCAAACTATGCAAGAACTATTTAGGGAAGAAGCAGTCAGCTGGTATTCTGTCTATACTGGAGTGGCCAGCACAGTCACTGGATCTCAACCCTTTTGAGCTGTTGTGGAAGCAGCTTGACCGTATGGTATGTAAGAAGTGCCCATCAAGCCTATCCAATTTGGGGTGAAATCTCTTCAGATTACCTCAACAAATTGACAACTAGAATGCCAAAGGTCTGCAAGGCTGTAATTGCTACAAATGGAGGATTTTTGACGAAAGCAAAGTTTGAAGGTCACAACGATTATTTCAATTAAAAATCATTATTTATAACCTTGTCAACGTCTTGACTCTATTTCCTATTCATTTTGCAACTCATTTTCATGTATGTTTTTATGGAAAACAAGGACATTTCTAAGTGACCCCAAATTTTTGAACGGTAGTGTACATGCTAGTCTCAATGCAACACTACAGTACTAAGTGTCTGACACCCCTTCTACAACAGCAACACTACCATCCTCTTGGTTATCTCTACGTACTGTATCCCCATCCACACTCTATTATCTCAGTTCACTTCATAGCCTGAATCACCACAAGATACTGTATCATTAGTACCAAAAGTCCTTCACTAAACATAATCTGTGACATGATTGACACAACCCAGTCATTTTTTCCATCAACGCTAATAACTTTTGACCACCTCACACTGGCCATTTTCACTTGAATAAATGGCAACATGACACATCATTTCTTACCTGGTGACCGTCAGGACATATTAAATAATGGTTGTTTTTTTAAAACTGTAGCCTGCGGACAGTCCCTACAGGGCATTGAAAAACTTGAGCGAGACAAGGACGAACGTTTCACAGCAGCTAGCGAATGCTCACACTATGCCTCGCTGCACACTGTCCAAGGAAATCTAATACACCTAGTCATGTGGTAAGTTGCCATGGTAGCAAAGAACCCAGTCACTCCATTCCTAAAAAACAGGGTGCAATGCCCCCCCCCTCTCTCACTTTAAAAGGGACCAGATTTTGTGGAGCAAAACATCAATGACAACAAAATTATAAACGATTCATTATACTCTTTCTACTACGACTGGCCACTTTTCACCAATGAAGTAGAAGTTAATTGAATAATTAAATAAATATGAAAATATTATGCAGTGGCCTCAGGTTACATGCAGAAACTTCCAAATGCTTCATGCCAAATGCTAATTGAAGGTACTGTACACATACACAAAAAATGAAAACAGTTTCTGCACATAGACCCTTCTCTGCAGAGTAACGCCCTCTATGGTAACACTGGATCAAATTGGTAGCAAGTAGCGCATTCACTCCTAGACACTGTATTCACACAATAAAGATGACTGCAAACAAACATTATCTGTTTGTAATGTCAAGTTTTAGTTTAAGTAAGTTACAACAATGTTAAACACTTTTGAGTGAATCATTCATTAATCATCCAAGCACAATCTACTTGAGTCTCATATAGTACAACAAACGCATAGCAACTAACTAATAATAACAATGTAACATACTCAAACTGCCAATTCATATCACAAAGGAACAGAGCCAAGCTCTTGTGCCAAGTATTTGACCTTACAAATGCTATTCTAAATCTGTGAAATAAATAGCTAAGATTGACACAAACTACTATTCCCCTGTTGAAGATTGAAAACAACCACAAGCAACACAACTCAGGAGATAACAAACTTCTCAATGTTGAACATACCCTTCAGAATGTACCATGGTCCTCTGTTTCCTTGTCTGTCTGTGTGCTACTCCAAAGGCTTGTCATTCTTGATAACAACTGTACAGAGTATATAAAGCCCTCTCTACCAGGCAAACATGACAACAAAAAGCAGCCAGCCCCAGTTGGAAAGGGTTAGCTTAGCTACAGTCACATATCTGAAATTAGAAACTGTCAGGACACAGGTTGTGCTGCTGCCTCTATCTTTAACTTCAAATGAGCAGGCTTGACATTCTTGTACAGCTTTACTGGCTCTCCAGTTGCAGCCCCTTCCAACCTCTCACTTGGCGCCCACCCAGCGAGCATTACTCTTGCTCTGTGCTAGCGTCACATACACTTGCAGTATTAAAAATAACTGCCCTGAAATGAGCAAATCATTGTATACCATAAACATTGCAGATAACTTGTAACACTCCACCCCTGCCAGAATCAAACCAAGGCTATAAAGACAGTTTCTCTTAGCAATATTAAAACTATCACATTTCTTCCTGCAGTGGATAGATAAACTCTCTTGCCCAGTTATTAACTGAATTTCAGGCACGCTGAACCCTTCCCTTATTAGTCTCTTATGTACAGTGCCTTGCGAAAGTATTCGGCCCCCTTGAACTTTGCGACCTTTTGCCACATTTCAGGCTTCAAACATAAAGATATAAAACTGTATTTTTTTGTGAAGAATCAACAACAAGTGGGACACAATCATGAAGTGGAACGACATTTATTGGATATTTCAAACTTTTTTAACAAATCAAAAACTGAAAAATTGGGCGTGCAAATGTATTCAGCCCCTTTACTTTCAGTGCAGCAAACTCTCCAGAAGTTCAGTGAGGATCACTGAATGATCCAATGTTGACCTAAATGACTAATGATGATAAATACAATCCACCTGTGTGTAATCAAGTCTCCGTATAAATGCACCTGCACTGTGATAGTCTCAGAGGTCCGTTAAAAGCGCAGAGAGCATCATGAAGAACAAGGAACACACCAGGCAGGTCCGAGATACTGTTGTGAAGAAGTTTAAAGCCGGATTTGGATACAAAAAGATTTCCCAAGCTTTAAACATCCCAAGGAGCACTGTGCAAGCGATATTATTGAAATGGAAGGAGTATCAGACCACTGCAAATCTACCAAGACCTGGCCGTCCCTCTAAACTTTCAGCTCATACAAGGAGAATACTGATCAGAGATGCAGCCAAGAGGCCCATGATCACTCTGGATGAACTGCAGAGATCTACAGCTGAGGTGGGAGACTCTGTCCATAGGACAACAATCAGTCGTATATTGCACAAATCTGGCCTTTATGGAAGAGTGGCAAGAAGAAAGCCATTTCTTAAAGATATCCATAAAAAGTGTTGTTTAAAGTTTGCCACAAGCCACCTGCGAGACACACCAAACATGTGGAAGAAGGTGCTCTGGTCAGATGAAACCAAAATTGAACTTTTTGGCAACAATGCAAAACGTTATGTTTGGCGTAAAAGCAACACAGCTCATCACCCTGAACACACCATCCCCACTGTCAAACATGGTGGTGGCAGCATCATGGTTTGGGCCTGCTTTTCTTCAGCAGGGACAGGGAAGATGGTTAAAATTGATGGGAAGATGGATGGAGCCAAATACAGGACCATTCTGGAAGAAAACCTGATGGAGTCTGCAAAAGACCTGAGACTGGGACGGAGACTTGTCTTCCAACAAGACAATGATCCAAAACATAAAGCAAAATCTACAATGGAATGGTTCAAAAATAAACATATCCAGGTGTTAGAATGGCCAAGTCAAAGTCCAGACTTGAATCCAATCGAGAATCTGTGGAAAGAACTTCATGACACTTCATGATTGTGTCCCACTTGTTGTTGATTCTTCACAAAAAAATACAGTTTTATATCTTTATGTTTGAAGCCTGAAATGTGGCAAAAGGTCGCAAAGTTCAAGGGGGCCGAATACTTTCTCAAGGCACTGTATATTATGGCTCTTTTTTTTTTTACCACAGTCAAAGAAAGAAAAGCAAAGGGGTACAGTATTTCTGAGACATGAGCAGTTGTTTGAGTTATGGCCCTGTATTTCCC
Source organism: Oncorhynchus mykiss (assembly GCF_057628025.1). NCBI lineage: Eukaryota > Metazoa > Chordata > Actinopteri > Salmoniformes > Salmonidae > Oncorhynchus > Oncorhynchus mykiss. The sequence continues at coordinate 15,090,722 of NC_143049.1, forward strand.
CATATTTTTCCCCACTTAGACATCAGCTATATATTGCAGCTGTTCATGTATTTACTTACATCCACTGATTGCCCAGTGTTATTTTACACCATAAGAATATAATTGATATCAGATTTATAACCACAGGGTAGAGCTGTGTGTAAAGCTGCCTGCTTTGTTCAGTAATGAAGTTAACTGTACAACAATCGTCAACAAAAACACCCATCACATATTGAAATTACAGGACCAGTCAAAAGTTTGGACACACCTACTCACTCAAGGGTTTTTCTGTATTTGTACTATTTTCTACATTGTAGAATAACAGTGAAGACATCTAAACTATGAAAGAGCACATATGGAATCATGTAGTAACCAAAAAAGTGTTAAACAAATCAAAATATATGTTTTATTTGAGTTTCTTCAAAAGTAGCCACCCTTTGCCTAGATGACAGCTTTGCACACTCTTGGCATTCTCTCAACCAGATTCATGAGGCAGTCACCTGGAATGCATTTCAATTAACAGGTGTGCCTTGTTTAAAGTGAATTTGTGGAATTTCTGTCCTTCTTAATGCGTTTGAGCCAATCAGTTGTGTTGTGACAAGGTACAGTAGGGGTGGCGTACAGAAGATTGCCCTATTTGGTAAAAGACCAAGTCCATATTATGGCAAGAACAGCTCAAATAAGCAAAGAGAAATGACAGTCCATCATTACTTTAAGACATGAAGGTCAGTCAATCTGGAAAATGTTAAGTAAAAACTATCAAGCGCTATGATGAAACTGGCTCTCATGAAGACCGCCACAGGAAAGGAAGACCCAGAGTTACCTCTGATGCAGAGGATAAGTTCATTAGAGTTACCAGACTCAGAAATTGCAACCCAAATAAATGCTTCACACAGTTCAAGTAACAGACACATCTCTACATCATCTGTTCAGAGGAGACTGTGTGAATCAGGCCTTCATGGTCAAATTGCTGCAAAGAAACCACTACTAAAGGACACCAATAATAAGAAGATACTTTATTGGGCCAAGAAACACGAGCAATGGACATTAAACTGGTGGAAATCTGTCCTTTGGTCTGATGAGTCAAAATTTGGATTTTTGGTTCGTCGTGTTCAAACGCAGTGTTCTTGTGAGATGCAGAGTAGGTGAACGGATGATATCTGTGTGTGTAGTTCCCACCGTGAAGCATAGAGGAGAAGGTGTGATGTTGTGGGGGTGCTTTGCTGGTGACACTGGCTGTGATTTATTTAGAATTCAAGGCACATTTAACTAGCATGGCAACCACAGCATTCTGCAGCGATACGCCATCCCGCCTGGTTTGTGCTTAGTTGGACTATCATTAGTTTTTTTAACAGGACAATGATCCAACACACCTACAGGCTGTGTAAGGGCTATCTGACCAAGAAGGAGAGTGTTGGAGTGATGCATCAGATGACCTGGCCTCCACAATCACCCGACTTCAACCCAATTGAGATGGTTTGGGATGAGTTGGACAGCAGAGTGAGGGAAAAGCAGCCAACAAGTGCTCAGCATATGTGGGAACTCCTTCAATAGTGTTAGAAAAGCATTCCAGGTTAAATTGGTTGAGCAAATGCCAAGAGTGTGCAAAGCTGTCATCAAGGCAAAGGGTGGCTACTTTGAAGAATGTCAAATATAAAATTATTTTGATTTGTTTAACACGTTTTTGGTTACTACATGATTCCATATGTGCTATTTCATAGTTTAGATGTCTTCACTATTATTCTACAATGTAGAAAATAGTAAAAAATAATGAAAAAACCCTTGAATGAGTAGGTGTGTCCGAACCTTTGACTGGTACTGCATGTATGTATAGCAACCTATAGAGCCAGTTAATAAGAAGTCTCAACAATCTTGTGTTGTTTGTCGGGGAGTGTATTACACTGGGCTGCCCTGTCTCCAGTGGTGTAAAGTACTTAAGTAAAAAGTACTACTTAAATCGTTTTTTGGGGTATCTGCACATTACTTTACTATTTTTTTTTAACTTGTACTTTTACTCCACTACATTCCTAAAGAAAATAATGTACTTTTTACTCCATACATTCCCCCTTACACCCAAAAGTACTCATCACATTTTAAATGCTTAGCAAGACAGAAAATGGTCCAATTCACACACTTATCAAGCGAACATCCCTGGTCATCCCTAATGCCTCTGATCTGGTGGACTCACTAAACACAAATGCTTTGTTTGTAAAAGATGTCTGAGTGTTGGAGTGTGCCCCTGGCTATCCATACATTTAAAAAACAAGAAAAGTGTGCCATCTGTTTTGCTTAATATAAGGATTTTTTTTATAATTTGTACTTTTGATACGTAAGTATATTTTAGCAATTACATTTACTTTTGAGACTTAAGTATTTTTTTAAACCAAATACTTTGACTTTTACTCAAGTAGAATTTTACTGGTTGACTTTTACTTGAGTCATTTTCTAATAAGGTATCTTTACTTTTACTAAAGTATGACAATTGGCTACTTTTTCACCACTGCCTGTCTCTGAGTTGTACTAGTAAATGCTGTCTGCCTGTGGGGCCTCTGGTCCCATGGTTCTTTGCTCCATAATACAGAAAGCATTCTATCCGTTTTTTAACATGTTTGTGGTTGTTGTTCCTGAACTTACCCTGTGTCCCAATGTGAGCTCCTTACTGGAAGAAAAAAAAACTCTGATACTGGCTGCTTTACAAAGGTGATTAGTGAAACTGCTTCGGGAAATTGCTGCAACAACAGAAAAACTGGATCGGTGGGAATATGCTGATATTTACACAATATATACAAAAGTATGTGGACACCCATTCAAATGAGTGGATTTGGTTATTTCAGCCACACCAGTTGCTGACAGGCGTATAAAATCGAGCACACCGCCATGCAATCTCCATAGACAAACACTGGCAGTAACATGGCCTTACTGAAGAGCTCAGTGACTTTCAATGTGGCACTGTCATAGGATGCCACCTTTCTAACAAGTCAGTTCGTCAAATTTCTGCCCTGCTAAAGCTGTCCCGGTCAGCTGTAAGTGCTTTTATTGTGAAGTGAAAAATGTCTAGGAACAACAACGGCTTAGCCATGGAATGGTAGGCCACACAAGCTCACAGAATGGGACCGGCAAGTGCTGAAGCGTGTAGCACGTAAAAATCATCTGTCCTCGGTTGCAACACTCACTACCAAGTTCCAACCTGCCTCTGGAAGCAATGCCAGCACAATAACTGTTCATCTGGAGCTTCATGAAATGGGTTTCCATGGCCGAGCAGCTGCACACAAGCCTAAGATCACCATGCGCAATGTCAAGCATCTGCAGGAGTGGTGTAAAGCTAGCAGCCATTGGACTCTGGAGCAGTGGAAACACGTTTTCTGGAGTGATGAATCACACTTAACCATCTGGCAGTCCGACGGACTAATCTGGGTTTGGTGGATGCTAGGATAACACTACTTGCCCGAATGCATAGTACCAACTGTAAAGTTTGGTAGAGGAGGAATAATGGTCTGAGGCTGTTTTTCATGGTTCGGGCTAGGCCCCTTAGTTCCAGTGAAGGGACATCTTAGCGCTACAGCATACAATGTCATTCTAGACAATTCTGTGCTTCCAACTTTGTGGCAACAGTTTGGGGAAGGCCCTTTCCTGTTTCAGCATGATAATGCCCCAGTGCACAAAGCAAGGGCCATACAGAAATGGTTTGTCGAGATTGGTGTGGAAGACCTTGACTGGCTTGCACAGAGCTCTGACCTCAAGCCCATCGAACACCTTTGGGATGAATTGGAATGCTGAAGGCCAGGCCTAATCACCAAACATCAATGCCCGACCTCACCAATGCTCTTGTAGAACATCTTGTGGAACATCCAATGGAATGCCTTCCCAGAAAAGTGGAAGCTATTATAGCGGCAAAGGGGGGGCCCAACTCCATATTAATGTCCATGATTTTGGAATGAGATGTTTGAAGAGCAGGTGTCCACATATTTCTGGTCATGTAGTGTACCAAACTGTTAGTTGATGATGCCATAACAGTTTTACAAACTAGCCATGATAGCCATGTCAATGACTTGGTTACTTTAATTACAATGGATCCTGCTCAGCTCTGGTGTATTTCAGAAAGAATGGAGAAACACTATGGTTGACAGTGTGAAATACCAAGAGCATCATTGTCAACATTTCTTGTCAAACACACATGATGAGTGAAGAAAGGCAACAACAGGCTGTATATGACAGATTTATATGCACATCCATTGCAATAATCTGTATCCCGTTACGACAGAGGCACTACAAATGAGGCATAATAACGGTAACCCCCAAATTGTCAATCCTTCAATTCTAACAGTTGACATGCAATTTGCCTCGGGATTAAAACAAATCTCGATCTCACTAGTTCCTATACAGTAACTTGGATTTTACAGGAGTGATATTAAGGTCGTTCCGGTGCACTTGTGCTGTCTATACTTACCAGGATTTCGAGGAATAAAACTGCATTGTTTACATCCAGGATAGACGTGTCAGCCGTGTCCATAGATGTGATTACGATTAATTTAGGTCAATTGTACAATACCCCTAGAACGGTCTATTCCTGTAATTACGAACGCTTTTTGCAGCGGTGATGTGATGGAAATTTTCGAGTAGCGCAACCCAGCATTTGCCTCGAGTACGTGTGGCTTCTGACAATGACGTAATGCGGAATCTCTTCACTTGCGTCAGTGTATTCTTTACAAATGTTGAAGTTGACAAAATAAACATACAAATACATGTTGATTCAGCCATATACTTACTGTATAAACCCATTAATACAATGCACAGGAAGGATAAGTGCAGTCTGTGAAACCAAACCACATCTAAAAAATAATAATTAAAACATGGTGAGAAACTGATGAGAGAAATCTGTATCACGTCAAAGTGTTTATTGTAACATATATGGCCAGTAAATAAGAAGTCTCAACAATTTGGTGTTGTCTGTCTGGGAGTGTATTACACTGGACTGCCCTGTCTCTGAGTTGTACTAGTCAGGGGCTGACTGCTTGTGGGGTCTGTGGAAACAATCCCCATCTGATAAATACATTTTTGAATGGTGAGAAACTGATGAGAGAAATTTGCATCACATCGGAGTCAGATAAGCACAGTTTAGAAATGAACAAACAAGACAAAACATCCTCCACGTGCATAGCCTGGGAAACCGTTAGTGGGAGCTATTGATCTTCACTATCATCTAGGCTATGTGACCAGCGGCTATTACGCTGGTGGCCCCCGGCGAACGGTTCGTACATAAAACATCCTCCATTCAGAATGCAAAGTCATCGGTTTCCTCCTTAACTAGTTTTAATTGCGTGCCACTGTGGGAAAAAACTGAAAAAATGTGCGTAATTTTCCACCACCATGCTAAAGTGGCTAATGCTACTTCGTGATGTTGGCCACCTCAACTAAGGGTAAACAACCGACTGCTGCAACCGGATTGGCTGAACGCGGTATGAAACATTCTGAAGTTGTCCAAAAATCTCAAAATGGTGGTGGAAAATTACGTTTTATTAATACAGTACGCACATTAAAAAAACAATCACGCGGCACACCATTAAAGCAAGTTAAGGAGGAAACAGATGTATTTGCAGCCGGAATAGAGAATGCGTTACGTACGAACCGGTCGTCCAAAATCAATCTCGCTCTATTTTCTCCCACTGCCGGCCACTGGGCTCCCTCTAACCACCACATTTGCTAAAGAGTGGAAACGCCAAACGGATGCTTCAGATTTGTGCATCCGGTGAAACATCTGGATTGTTCTAGGCTGGGCACATTAAACCCAGACAATAGTTGAGATCCATAGCCCCTACTAGGCTGCACAGGCTACCTCACACAGATAGAGAGGATGCAGAGGACAACAAAATAGCACTTCCTTAGATGACTTGGTTACAGTGGGCCTATGTCTATATAATGTAATTGTATTTTTAATTTTTAAAAGTAACCTTTATTTATCTAGGCAAGTCAGTTAAGAACAAATTCTTATTTACAATTACGGGAAACAGTGGGTTAACTGTCTTGTTGTAATAACTAATAACATATATCATTTAATATAATCTACCAAAGATAATGATGGGGCCTCCTAGTGGCACAGCGGTCTAAGGCACTGCATCTCAGTGCTAGATGTGTCACTACAGACACCCTGGTTTGAATCCAAACTGAATCACAACTGGCCGGGCGTCCCAAAGGGCGGCGCACAATTGGTCCAGCGTTGTCTGGGTTTGGCCCGGTGTAGGCTGTCATTGTAAACAAGAATAAGAATTTGTTCTTAACTGACTTGCCTAGTTAAATAAATATACAAATATAGTTTACGCTACCATGTCACGCTATGGCTTGTCACATCATCGGGCGAAAGCGGGAAGAGAGGAGCGCCTTTCTCAAATCTAACGTAATCTATGCAGTTTCGTCAAATTGCCAACAACGCAACATGGGGCATCATCTTTTCCCAAAAATAAATGTTTGACTTTTCAAAATTGTTTCCATTGGTAAGGCAGATAAAGCGTTTCCATTAAAAGCAATCACTTTTGCATGTGAAAACACAGAATCCTACTCATTACTACACGTGCTTAATTACATCACTTCTGTTTTGAACCGACTTTGCAGTGGGGCTTTCGACTTTCAGCCAGTGCAAAACACATCTACACGGGCGCCGGGCGAGATTAATCAAACTCCCTGCGTTCAGAACAGAAAGGGGTTGGATGGTGGGTTGGGGACGCTCTGCTGCCCTCTAAATACCATCACTCATTGCTTCAAGCCACACCCCACCACACCCACAAAACGGAGCAAACGTACCTCAAAGTCTGTTCAAGAACGTTGAAGAACGTTTTTGTAAAATGCGTCTTTCAGTAAAACCGTCATGCAACGTAGCAAGTGATTAATCAAACTGAACGCACCCCCGATTTTTTTTTTTGCCTAATTATTCGCAAAATATCTACACTTATTGGTCAAAAGACCAATTATTGGCAAAAAAATTATATAATAATTAGGCTGCCTGTGTAAATGCAGCCCTTCAGTTACATTGAATAATCCTTTTCCAGTTTCTGTGTGCTTGTAAAGTAGGAATTTGAGGTATTCTCAGTACAACTTAGTTGGTGGGTGTTTGGAGTGGACTTTGAGACAGCCAGCAGATGTAGTTCTTCAAATCAAATCAAATTTGATTGGTCGCATACACATATTTTGCAGATGTTATCGCAGGTGCAGCTGAATGCTTATGTTTCTAGCACCAACAATACACACAAATCCCAAAAGAAAGAAATATCATAATGAGCAATATCAGAGTCCGGAATATAAACATAGACAGTATGAACAGTATAGGAATAGGAAAGGTGTGTACAGCAGTAGATATATAAGTCTCTGCTAGGTAAAGCCCCGCCTTATCTCAGCTCACTGGTCACCTTAGCAGCACCCACTCGTAGCACGCGCTCCAGCAGGTATATCTCACTGGTCACCCCCAAAGTCAATTCTTCCTTTGGTCGTCTTTCCTTCCAGTTCTCTGCTGCCCATGACTGGAACGAATTGCAAAAATCTCTGAAGCTGGAGACTCACATCTCCCTCACTTGCTTTAAGCACCAGCTGTCAGAGCATTTTTACAGATCACTGCACCTGTACTTAGCCCATCTATCTACCTACCTCATCCCCATACTGGTATTTATTTATTTATTTTGCTCCTTTGCACCCCAGTATCTCTACCTGCACATTCATCTTCTGCCGATCTACCATTCCAGTGTTTAATTGTTATATTGTAATTACTTCGCCACCATGGCCTATTTATTTCCTTAAGTTACCTCATTTGCACTCACTGTATATAGACTTTTTGTTTTCTTTTGTTCTACTGTATTATTGACTGTATGTTTTGTTTATTCCATATGTAACTCTGTGTTGTTGTATGTGTTGAATTGCTACGCCTTATCTTGGCCAGGTCGCAGTTGCAAATGAGAATTTGTTCTCAACTAGCCTACCTGGTTAAATAAAGGTGAAATAAATAAAATATAGGATGAGCCCATAGCTGTACTGAAAAATCGGTATTAAACCCCCCTGAAGTCCACTATCAGCCCCTTTGTTTTGATGACGTTGAGGGAGAGGTTATTTCCTGTCACCACTCCGCCAGGGACCACAACTCCTCCCTGTAGACTGACTTGTCGTTGTTGCTAATCAGGCCTACCACTGTTGTGTCGTCAGAAAACTTGATGATTGAGTTGGAGATGGGTGAAAAGTGAGTTCAGGAGGAAGCTGAAGATGCATCCTTGAGGGGCCCCCATGTTGAGGATTAGCATGGCAGAAGTGCTGTTGCGTACATTCACCACCTGGGGTCTGCCCGTCAGGAAGTCCAGGACCCAGTTGCACAAGGCAAGGTTCAGACCCAGGGCCCCGAGCTTAGTGATGAGCTTGGAGGGCACTATGGTGTTGATGGCTGAGTCGATAAACAGCCTTCTTACATTGGTAATCCTCTTGTCCAGATCAAATCAAATCAAATGTATGTATTAAGCCCTTCTTACATCAGCTGATATCTCAAAGTGCTGTACAGAAACCCAGCCTAAAACCCTAAACAGCAAGCAATGCAGGTGTAGAAGCACCGTGGCTATGAAAAACTCCCTAGAAAGGCCAGAACCTAGGAAGAAACCTAGAGAGGAACCAGGCTATGAAGGGTGGCCAGAATGGGATAGGGCAGTGTGCAGTGGAATGATGATTGCGTAATCTATGGATCTTTTGGGGTGGTATGCAAATTATGGTAACACTTTACTTGACACCCAGCATAACACATTATGTCACGGTCATAACGATATCATAATATGTCATAACAGCTGACATAACTTGTCATAACCTGTCATAACTCTGTCATGCCACATATATTTAGACCTGTTGTGACGTATATTGTGTTATTTTATGGCTGGTTATGACACCTACATAAGAGTGTTAAAACCCACAAAACCTGCCGCGGTAATTATTTTATGGCTGGTTATGACACCTACATAAGAGTGTCAAAACCTACCACACAAGGCAAAACATTCCATTACACCATAGCCTGCTTGTCAACAGTATGTTTATGTTATATACAATTATCTGAAATTGACCATACTAAATTATCATTGTAATAGTGCACACATTGATGTCAGACTGACACCTACCCCAATGCTTTGTTGCTGATGACTGGGATGAATGCGGTAGCAGATTTCAGGAGCAGGACAAGACACCTTCTTTTTGACTGATGACTGACATAAGGGCTTGTATGTCTTGACCATCATAATCATGTAAGCCCTATCTGACTTACGTGATTATGATGGTCAAAATTATTCTTGACAGTGTCATAAAGGGTATTTTCTACATGTTATTTAAATTATGATGGAAAAAAAGATGGCTGTAAATAATTCCTTACAACAACAAGAAATGACTTACGAAACAGACTTTCAAACAAAAGGAAACTTCTTGGCAGAGAAAAAACATTTAAATAAATGTGGGTTTTGACACTCTTATGTAGGTGTCATAACCAGCCATAAAATAACACAATATATATCACAACAGGTGTAAATATATGGGTTATGACAGTGTTATGACCATATAATGACAGGTTATGACAAGTTATGTCAGCTGTTATGACATATTATGTAATGGTTATGGCCGTGTCATAAAGTGTTATGATGCTGGGTGTCAAGTAAAGTGTTAGCCAAATTGTAGTGGGTCTAGGGTGTCAGATACTTACTTACTGACTTTATTGTCCCCATGGGGAAATTTTGTTGCAGTGTCATGTACACATTTAAAGTGGCGTTTAAATACAAAACAAATTGACATTGAAACTTTCATAACAGTTACATCCCAATAAAAAGAGACTAGCCTGCTGGCCTTACTGGGACGGTAGGAATATTAGTCCGAGCTATTTAGGAGGGATATCACACCTGGCACAAATGATTGTATAGTTCTGTTTTTCCTGCAGAGGGTTGCCCGATACCTGCTCCCAGAGGGGAGTAGTTCACAGTCTGGGTACAGGGGGTGGCTTGGGTCTAAAATTATTTTGTGAGCTTTGCGGAGGGCCCTGACCTTAAAGATCTCATCCAGGCCTGTCTGTTTGACTCCAAGTACATTGCTTGCTGTGGTGATAATCCTTCTAAGCATATTTCTCTGGCTGACAGTGGCATTGCCAAACCAACAAACATTACAAAAAGTTAAAATACTCTCAATGAAAGATTTGTAAAACAGAGTCAGTATAGTACAGTCAACATTAAAAGACTCTAGGTTTTTGAGAAAGTACAGTCTCTGTTGACTCTTTTTGTAGATCAGATCTGTACATTTACTCCACTGAAGCGTATTGTCCAAGGGGACACCCAGATATTTGTATTCCTCTACAATCTCTATGTTCTGACCTCTGATAGATGTTGCAGAGGTAGGTGTTGTACGCTTCCTGAAGTCTATCTCTTTGGTCTTGTTGGTATTGAGGACCAAGTGTGATTCCAGGCCACGTTGTTCCTCGTCATCACGCAACATGCTGATCAAGGCAGTGTCATCTCAAACTTAACAAGGTGTCTGTCAGGATGGGAACTAGTACAACTATTAGTGTACAAGATGTACAGGAGTGGGGACAAAACACATCCCCGAGGAGAGCCTGAGTTGGTGGTGCGCATGTCTGCCACGTGGGGACCGACTTTGACCCGCTGTGATCGCTGGCTCAGGAAGTCCAACAACCACAATTCCATCTAAGGAGAAGTCCTGAATGAGTCTCTGTGCCAGAATGTAAGGCTGGATTGTGTTGAAGGCAGAAGAAGGTGGAGGTGATATGATCCATAACTAACCTCTCAAAGCACGTCATGATGACAGAAATGAGTCCTTGTGTTTTATACTGTGATTTTGTGGCCAGTTTTATGATCGTAACACTTTAGTCTGTTAAGATCTTTCATATTGATTGAATATTGTGTTGTTTGCTGTGTTGCGCGGAAAATCAGTTTGCTGTAATTACACTTAATATTTGCCTTTGTAGAACTGTACAAATTCAAGTTGTAATAAAATCTATAAAAGTTGTGATAATCCTGTGTTGCTTCCATACCAGTATCCAGTTGAGGTCTTTATGACCCAGGCCTATCCTAGAACATGTTTGTTATAAATCTACCAATAGTAGGCCTATATCTGCTCTTTAACTTGTAGCGCACATTGGACTTTCAAGTGGAGTTGATAGCCATAAGGACATAAACAGGGTTGGGGTCAATAGCAATTTAATTTGAAATTTCAATTCAATTCTTGAATTCACTCATAAAGTGGAGAATTTACATTGAATTCAATTTTAATTCCAACAATCTTAAAGTTATGGAATTGGATTTAGACTATTTGCACTGATGGAATTGGAATTATAAAAACATTTGATCTTTGGAATAGATTTCAAGTCAATATTTGTAAATTTCCCAGTTAAAGGAATTAATGCACTTTGTATCAAACATTTACTGAAGGATTTGTTTTAAATAATTTATATTTCCATTATAGTAAGGCTGTCTGAAAAGTGACATGATCAGCCTGAAAGCCTGAGGTAATTTAATTTGTGGAATTGTTTGGGATAATATTTCATTGTGAATTGAATTATTGAAATGTAGTTACCTTGGAATTGAGAGGTATTGAATTATCTCTGAATTCAAAGGCTGACCTGGAATTTGAATTGAATTACAAGGAATTCACAGAGGGAATTGAACTAGAATTGAATTAGTTGAATTAACCCCAACCCTTGATATAGCTGACATTTAGGTGTTAGTATTTAATCAATTAATAATCAATAACAGATCATCTTTATTACATTAATTCATGTGTAATTGCAGCTTTAGCACAAAACGTGAAAATCAGGATGTCTCTTTCATTTAATTAATATTCTATCAAAACATGCTTCGTGACTCATATTTCTACAAGCATTACCCCCAATATAATCATATGTATCTGTTATCCCTTTGACTACTAACCAAACAATTTCACTGTAAAACTTCCAGAAACTTAATATTCAACCAGGTAGCCTAGCGGTTAAGCGCGAAAGGTAGCTGGTGGAAAAATCTGCAATTCCGCGCTTGAGCAAGGCATTAACCCCAAACATCTGTTACCAGGACCCCGATGACTTGGACGTCGATAAAGCGTCGAGTTTGACACCCCTGCTTTAAATGTTGATAGTGTCTCAAAATGCATAGACACTTGTCTAACCTTGGTGTAAACCTCAGAATTAATACAATGCATCACGTCCCCTAATTTAAAATGTCAGATGATGAGCTATGCATGCACCATGCGAAGGGCATCGAGCAGTCGAGAACAACTGCAACATTTGGCATTTTGTAAAGTGAACAAACCTCCGCTGCTACTGCTCTTGGATGCAGCCCCGTTGGGAACCTGCGTGTTGCTTAGCAACAACGTGACACGGTAGTTTACGCAACCGTTCAAGGCAGAATATAATCTTATGGGGCATTTTTGTATTTTATGTAGCCGCTAGCTAGCTAGTCAGAAAATACTTTTTTGAACATTTCGCAGGATATGTTGTTTACGGTAAAAGTAGCTGTGGGTGCTACAGTAGCGCCTGAATCAGGACGTTGACATGTAAAAAAATAAAAATAAAAAATACGAGGATATATCCATTCTGGGAACAAGTAAATTTATAGCCAACTCAACTCTCTTCAGTCCAGGCTAAATTAATCACGCTTTTACCTTCCTTCATGCCACATGACACACACCTAGCCAGCTAAGATTACATTTTGCTATTAGTTTACACAGTGGCAAGATGTAGTAGGTACCAAATAATAGATTTCATTTCACTAACAATGATCTAACTAACAATTTGTTTTTGCACAGGATTGTGGCGATTGCATACTGCTACTGCCTTAAATGTAACCACTTAATTTCCATCCAGGGAAGGGGGGCCGAGATTACTAGGTTTTAATTATATTTTGCAAGAAATACCCCTCCCCACGCACACATACCAGAACACTTGAAAAGCAGTTGAAACAGAACAGAGATAGTTGTTCGCATTTTTCTACTATGGTTATACTCTGTCATCACACGTTGACTTGCTCCCCCCAGACAATGAGACAAGTTGGCACAACACCACCGGTGTAATGTACTGTATCAAATTACAGACCATGACAAAAGGTGAGTCACTCACTTGCTTAATAACGTTGCCTATGAGCACTCCACTTGCAAGTATGTTGTACCTAGAAAGCACCGGCCTAAAGTGCATGTTAGACTGGGTAGGATATCTGTTTCAATATTCTGTATTTAGGCCAGGAACTATACTGCAGCCAGATGGCGCCCTTAAACCACCAAGTCTATATTGCCACATGAGGCTCAAATTAAGCTTCCCTGGCCTGTTTACTGATGCTTACAATACGGCGATTGGTTATGAACAGTTATGGGTGATACTGGAAGGACGTAAGCTCATTATGTTATTGTCATAATAAGTGCGTGACTTGGACTGAAATAGGTGCCTGTACTCATTTTGGAAGCCTGTATTGTTCATATTTAGGTGCAGGAACTCCACAATACTTCTGAGCTAATATTCTGTGTTGCATCACAACAAGTAGATAATTTGATGTGTCAATACTCAGTGCCGGTGAGCTCCTGCCCAAGTCAATCACTGGTTTTCATAATACTAAATCTCTTTCATACATAGTGGATTACATGTCCGATATACCATAGGTACCTTTGTGTCTAATTTTAAGGGATAGACATTTCATGTTCATTCCTTATGTTATACAGTCATACTGTAATTTGTATGTATAGTATTTATGGAAATCAGTTATGTGTTTTTGGCTTTTCATCATGCCAACCAAAAGGAAACATGATTTGGGGCATAACTCTTCAATTTGATTTACGGCTCGTCATTTCTGATATCTTTTAAGATCAGGCAGATCTTCAAGCAGTGTGCCCCAGCAGACGTCGCAGTTGTGCCCTGGTTAACACCCCCTCACTGTGTGCCAACAAAGCTGTTTGCCATATTCAGGAGCTGAAGAGGCAACTGGAGAACTGGTGTCAACAGGTAAGATGTTGATGTCATAGTGTGATCATGCAAGAGAGGGAGAACTATGGGGCAAATATCAGTGATATTAACAAATTATCCAATCTATCTAGAAATACTGTAAGGTTGGATGCATTTCTGTAATTTGTCCTGTCCCCTCTATCAGTCAGGAAATGTTCAGCATCAGATGTCTCATGAAAAACAGAAAAATAGCTAAACTTTTAGGTAAGTAGTGTCGTGTTTATCCAATGTTAGTCTTCATCCAAAGCTTTACATTTACAGCAATTAAAGGGATAGTTCACCCATATTGGTTTCCGTACCCTGTTAGCAGTCTATGTACAAGATATGACACCAATCCGTCCTTTGGTTTAGCTTCCCTGGTAATGTTTCCAAATGCTCATATTTTATCAGTTGTGGCACAAATCCCAAATCCCAAGTCATGAGATTGATGTTAGGAAAGCTAAAGCTAGCTTTTTCAAACATAAATTTGCTTCCTGTAGCACTAATTCCAAAATGTTTTGGACACTGTAAAGTCCATGGAGAATAAGAGCACCTCCTCCCAGCTGGCCACTGCACTGAGGATAGGAAACACTGTCACCACCGATAAATTTACGATAATCAATCATTTCAATAAGTATTTTTCAACAGCTGGCCATGCTTTCCACCTGGCTACCCCTACACTGGCCAACATCTCAGTACCCCCTGCAGCAACTTGTCGAAACCCCTCTGCTTCTCCTTCACCCACCAGACAGCTGATGTTCTGAAATAACTGCAAAATCTGGATCCCTACAAATGATTCGGGCTATACAATCTCTCTTTCTAAAATTATCTGCAGAAATTGTTGTAACCCCTATTACTAGCCTATTCAACCACGCTTTTGTATCGTTGGAGATCCCCAGAGATTGGAAAGCTGCCGCGGTCATCCCCCTCTTCAAAGGGGAGACACTCTAGACCCAAACTGCTACAGACCTATATCTATTCTACCCTGCCTTTCTAAAATCTTCGAAAGCCAAGTTAATAAAGAGATCACTGACCATTTCGATTCCCACCCTTCTCCCCTATGCAATCTGGTTTCCGAGCTGGTCAAGCCACGCTCAAGGTCCTAAACGATATCATAACCGCCATCGATAAAAGACAGTACTGTGCAGCCGTCTTCATCGACCTGGCCAAGGCTTTCGACTCTGTCAATCACTGCATTCTTATCGGCAGACTCAATAGCCTTGGCTTCTCAAATGACTACCATGCCTGGTTCACCAACTACTTCTCTGATAGAGTTCAGTGTGTCAAATCGGAGGGCCTGTTGTCTGGACCTCTGGCAGTCTCTATGGGGGTGCCACAGGGTTCAATTTTCGGGCCGACTCTTTTCTCTGTAAATATCAATGATTGCTCTTGCTGCTGGTGATTCTCTGATCCACCTCTATGCAGACGACACTATTCTGTATACATCTGGCCCTTCTTTGGACACTGTGCTAACAAATCTCCAAACGAGCTTCAACGCCAAACAACACTCCTTCCGTAGCCTCCAACTACTTTTAAATACTAGTAAACCTAAGTGCATGCTCTTCAACCGATTTCTGCCGCACCTGACGAACATCACTACTCTGAACGGTTCTGACCTAGAATATGTGGACAACTACAAATACCTAGGTGTCTGGTTAGACTGACATTAAGCATCTTCAATCCAAAATTAAATCTAGAATCGGCTTTCTATTTCGCAACAAAGCCTCGTTAAGCCTCCTTCACTCATGCCGCCAAACATACCCTCGTAAAACTGACTATCCTACCGATCCTTGACTTCGGCAATGTAATTTACAAAATAGCCCCCAACACTCTACTCAGCAAACTGGATGTAGTCTATCACAGTGCCATCCGTTTTATCATCAAAGACCCATATACTATCCACCACTGCGACCTGTATGCGCTCGTTTGCTGGCCTTCACTACATATCCTTCGCCAAACCCACTGGCTCTAGGTTATCTATGCGGCAAAACAGACGTGGTTGGCTTAGATTGTTGACAACATGTAAACTTTATTTAGTCTCCTATGTTTATTGAAAACAAATACATTTGCACAATGATCAATTGTTGTCTCTCCAATACATTGTTACAGTTGTTGATTAGCGAGCTAGTGAATTGTAGCCATTTTAGCATAGTCAAAACACCTGAAAACAAGACATGGTTTGAAGAACAAGTGAAAATGAGCTGAAACGAGCCACCTATGTTTCCCCACATTGCAGTTTATTGTCATTGTTGCTAGCTACCTGGCCATCCAGAATCACAATCATACAGAATCACAAGATCATAAAGACTTCTGCCTCATTGAAGTGTGTGCTAACGCTGTCAGCTAACCCATTTATAGATGATTTAAACATGCTGCCAACAAATGCTAATTTGTTTGTTGAATGGGATTTGTGCCACAAATGCTAAACGTTAGCATTCGGAATCTGTGCCAGGGAAACTAAATCAAAGCATGGATAGGATAGCCCTCTTACCTTGTCCATATACTGCTTACAGGGTAAGGAAACCAATATGTAATTTTGTAATTTGCGTGAACTATCCCTTTAATGCGCCTATTTCTTCAGGTATGTGAAGAAATGTGTTCCGTCTTTTTCAGATTTCATTCCAGTGAATCCAAGTCTTCAATTATGTCTACTGAGTTATACATTGAAGACATTGGGCTAAGTGCAAGAACCGAAAGAAGTGAATTATTTTTCTCAAATGAGAGGGATACAGTACACAGCCTCGTGTCACATGATGTCCATGAACACAATGGAATATTTCTAGTAACAAAAATGTCCAGTGTAATGGCATCTATAACGTGCACATTATTCTGAATCGTCCATATGCAGTACAGCCCCTGTTGTTTGCAGATGTTTCTATACAATGAGTCCACTCGTAGTGTATTTTCGTTTAGCTTAGTTTAACTGATAATGACCAATATCAAAGGCTACTGGTATACGTATACTGTACAAACATCTTTCTTCATTCATACAGAAGGTGGCCTGTTGTCTCCGCTGTGTAAGGAAACCACAAAGTTGGTGTATCTGATTGAACATCTAGAAGCTGATCGCCAGGATGCAGAGGAAGCTCTACAAACAGAGAAGAAGAGGAGGTGAACTTTTGGGAGAAAAATGTATACTATTTCACTGTGGAAGCAGCCGTCCAGAAAGGTCAGTCAGTGGCATAAATGTAGCCGGCAAAAGTAAACCTAGCACAGGACACAAACTAATTTGGGGTTGTTCATTCTGTCGAAGCGTGCATTTAAAATAGGACAATGTAGGACAGAAATCACTGCAAGATGGTCACCATAAAGTAAAGTTCAGTCTAAATCACCATCAAGTGAAGTAAATGTGTTAGTAAAGTGCATAAAAACAATCTGAGTACAATAAGTACAAAGAGAAATGCATAAATGGTAATGGCTCTGCTTTCTATAAAATATATAAGAAAATACACAGATCACAATGTTCACAGTTAGAATAGACTAGAATAGACTTTCTAACATTTTTCAAATGTCTGAGTACAAGATGTCCAGAAAGAAATTACATCTTGCATGAAAAACAAAAATACATTTAGTAATAAAACAATATGAGTACTTACAAACACACTGTCCACTTGATACCCAAACCCCACACGGAACAGTAGATCCTCACCACACCCATATAGCACTGGGGGAAATTATATACACTATATACAGTATACAAAAGTATGTCACTATATAAATTAAAATTAGAAAAATGAAACAAAATACAACACCCTGAATCTTTACATGAAATCGAACGTCATTCTGATAATTACTCAGGCTTCAAATAATGTTATCAACTCCACAAAGTGGTTCTGAGAGCACTGGTATTCTACTAGGAAGAAGCTAACATCCTCATGTCAATCTGAAAGTATCAACAGGCTAACATGACCATCTGGCATAAATATTACAAAACAAACTCTTATACACTGCAGATGATGATCCTACTCGGGTACAAGAGTAGGATTAAAAATAAAGTAAGGTTGGACCAACGATGGATTTCAACAGCTCCCCAGTGTAATTGCTTGCTTTCACTCTTACACACTGCGCATGCGCAATCCCATAATGGCTTGCACACATTATTTATGTATCGGCAGGATAGAACAGCAGCCTCTGGTAAGACAAGGGGTAGCGGCCTATGTATATTTGTAAACAACAGCTGGTGCGTGATATCTAAGGAAGTCTCAAAGTTTTGCTCACCTGAGGTATAGTATCTCATGATCAGCTATAGATCACACTATCTACCAAGAGAGTGTTCATCTATATTCTTCGTAGCTGTTACCGCCACAAACCGATGCTGGCACTAAGACCGCCCTCAATGAGTTGGATATGGCCATAAGCAAACAGGAAAATGCTCATCCAGAAGCAACGCTCTTAGTAGCCGCGGACTTTAATGCAGGCAAACTTAAATCCGTTTTACCTAATATCTATCGACCAGAGGAAAAAAAATTCAAGACCACCTTTACTCCACACACAGAGGCGCGTACAAAGCTCTCCCTCGCCCTCCATTTGGAAAATCTGACCATAATTCTATCCTCCTGTTACAAGCAAAAATGAAAGCAGGAAGCACCGGTGACTCGGGCAATAAAAAAAGTGGTCAGATGAAGCAGATGCTAAGCTACAGGACTGTTTCGCTAGCACAAACTGGAATATGTTCCGGGATTCTTCCGATGGCATTGAGGAGTATGTACACCACATCAGTGACTGGCTTCATCAAAAAATGCATCGATGACGTCGTCCCCACAGTGACTGTACGTACATACCCCAACCAGAAGCCATGGATTACAGGCAACATCCGCACTGAGCTAAACGGTAGAACTGCCGCTTTCAAGGAGCAGGACTCTAACCCGGAAGCTTATAAGAACTCCCGCTATGCCCTCTGACGAACCATCAAACAGGCAAAACGTCAATACAGGACTAAGATCGAATCGTACTATGCCGGCTCCAATGCTCGTCGGATGTGGCAGGGCTTGCAAGCTGTTACAGAGTACGAAGGGAAGCACAGCCGTGAGCTTCCCAGTGACACAAGCATACCGGATGAGCTAAATTACTTCTATGCTCGCTTTGAGGTAAGTAACACTGAAACATGCATGAGATCATCAGTTGTTCCGAATGACTGTGTGATCACGCTCTCTGTAGCTAATGTGAGTAAGACCTTTAAACAGGTCTCACATTGTAATAGCAACATGTTTCAGGCAGACCACCATTGTCCCTGTGCCCAAGAATACTAAAGTGACCTGCCTAAATTACTACCTACCTGTAGCACTCACGTCTGTAGCCATGAAGTGCTTTGAAAGGCTCGTCACTGGCACACATGAACACCATTATCCCAGAAACCATAGACCCTCTCCAATTTGCATACCGAATTTGCATACCGCTCAAAAAGATCCACAGATGACGCAATCTCTATTGCACTCCACACTGCCCTTTCACACCTGGACAAAAGGAACACCTATGTGAGAATGCTATTCATTGACTACAGCTCAGCGTTCAACACCATAGTGCCCTCAAGCTCATCACTAAGGTAGAGACCCTGGGATTAACCACCTCCGTCTGCAACTAGATCCTGGACTTCCTGACGGGCCGCCCCCAGGTGGTAAGGGTAGGTAACAACACATCTGCCATGCTGATCCTCAACACGGGGGCCCCTCAGGGGTGCGTGCTCAGTCCCCTCCTGTACTCCCTGTTCACCAATGACTGCATGACCAGGCATGACTCCAACACCATCATTAAGTTTGCCGATGACACAACAGTGGTAGGCCTGATCACCGACAACGACGAGACAGCATATAGGGAGGTCAGAGACGTGGCCGTGTGGTGCCAGGACAACAACCTCTCCCTCAACGTGATCAAGACAAAGGAGATGATTATGGACTACAGGAAAAGGAGGATCGAGCACGCCCCCATTCTCATCGACGGGGCTGTAGTGGAGCAGGTGGAGAGGTTTAAGTTCCTTGGTGTCCACATCACCAACAAACGAACATGGTCCAAGCACACCAAGACAGTCGAGAAGAGGGCACGACAAAACCTATTCCCACTCAGGAGACTGAAAAGATTTGGCACGGGCCAGTACATCACTGGGGCCAAGCCTTCCAGGACCTCTATACCAGGTGACGTCAAAGGCCCTAAAAATAGTCAAAGACTCCATCCACCCAAGTCAAAGGCTGTTCTCTCTGCTACCGCACTGCAAGCGGTACCGGAGCGCCAAGTCTAGGTCCAAGAGGCTTCTAAACAGCTTCTACCCCAAAGCCATAAGACTTCTGAACATCTAATCAAATGGCTACCTAGACTATTTGCATTGCCCCCCCTTTACACTGCTGCTACTCTCTGTTTATTGTCTATGCATAGTCACTTTAATAACTCTACCTACATGTACATATTACCTCAATTACCTTGACTAACCGGTTCCCCTGCTCATTGACTCTTGTACTGGTACCCTCTGTATATAGCCTCGCTATTGTTATTTTACTGCTGCTCTTTAATTATTTGTTAATTTTATTTCTTTTTTAAAGGTATTTTTCTTAAAACTGCATTGTTGGTTAAGGGCTTAGAAGTAAGCATTTCACTGTAAGGGCTACACCTGTTGTACTCAGCAGATGTGACAAATACAATTTGATGCAATCTAGTGGATATAAAGGAATACAGCTATGTGCTTTAACCACCTGGCTACATTCTTCCCTGCTACAAAGTCAACGTCCTCAGTGACTTAGCACAAATTTCTAACTTCTCTTACAGCTTCTCTGAAGAACACAGTACCCAGACTGGTTATAACCTGGTACAACACTTCGGGACTGAGTGAAATTGCATTATTACAAGCTGATTTAGGAGCGTTATACGGGTTTGATTGTACCCAAGCATTTGCACTGGTACTTCTGTGTGGAGCAGGAACGGGCACTTCACAGAATCATCTGCATGAACTGGCTCAGAAACATCTTGTTCCTCAGTAATATTTTCATGTTCCTCTCTATCGGAAAAATAACTGTCACTATCAGCGTTATAAATTGGTTCTGTGTTTCCCTCTCGAGTTACCTTTGGATAGGAGACACCACACTTTACATGACATTTTTGAAATTTAACCAGGCAAGTCAGTTAAGAACAAATTCTTATTTACAATGATAGCCTACACCATTCATACCCAGTGCTGGGCCGATTGTGCACCGCCCTATGGGACTCCCAATCACAGTCGGTTGTGATACAGCCTGGATTTGAACCAAGTTGTCTGTAGTGATGCCTCTAGCACTGAGATGCAGTGCCGAAGACCGCTGCACCACTCAGTAGCCCTAGAAAAGCTTCTCGAAAAGAAAAAAGCTTCTATTAAAGAAAACCCTCTGAGTTCTATTAGATAGATAGCACTCAATCCATGATATGGCAGAGGTTGAAAAGCCATAACACAAGTTTTCTCAATCAATCAATCAAATTTATTTTATATAGCCCTTCGTACATCAGCTGATATCTCAAAGTGCTGTACAGAAACCCAGCCTAAAACCCCAAACAGCAAGCAATGCAGGTGAAGAAGCACGGTGGCTAGGAAAAACTCCCTAGAAAGGCCAAAACCTAGGAAGAAACCTAGAGAGGAACCAGGCTATGTGGGGTGGCCAGTCCTCTTCTGGCTGTGCCGGGTGGAGATTATAACAAAACATGGTCAAGATGTTCAAATGTTCATAAATGACCAGCATGGTCGAATAATAATAAGGCAGAATAGTTGAAACTGGAGCAGCAGCACAGTCAGGTGGACTGGGGACAGCAAGGAGTCATCATGTCAGGTATTCCTGGGGCATGGTCCTAGGGCTCAGGTCCTCCGAGAGAGAGAAAGAAAGAGAGAATTAGAGAGAGCATATGTGGGATGGCCAGTCCTCTTCTGGCTGTGCCGGGTGGAGATTATAACAGAACATGGCCAAGATGTTCAAATGTTCATAAATGATCAGCATGGTCGAATAATAATAAGGCAGAACAGTTGAAACTGGAGCAGCAGCACAGCCAGGTGGACTGGGGACAGCAAGGAGTCATCATGTCAGGTAGTCCTGGGGCATGGTCCTAGGGCTCAGGTCCTCCGAGAGAGAGAAAGAGAGAAGGAGAGAATTAGAGAACGCACACTTAGATTCACACAGGACACCGAATAGGACAGGAGAAGTACTCCAGATATAACAAACTGACCCTAGCCCCCCGACACATAAACTACTGCAGCATAAATACTGGAGGCTGAGACAGGAGGGGTCAGGAGACACTGTGGCCCACTCCGAGGACACCCCCGGACAGGGCCAAACAGGAAGGATATAACCCCACCCACTTTGCCAAAGCACAGCCCCCACACCACTAGAGGGATATCTTCAACCACCAACTTACCATCCTGAGACAAGGCTGAGTATAGCCCACAAAGACCTCCGCCACGGCACAACTTAAGGGGGGGGGGGGGGGGGGCGCCAACCCAGACAGGATGACCACATCAGTGACTCAACCCACTCAGGTGACGCACCTCCTCCAGGGACGGCATGAGAGAGCCCCAGTAAAGCCAGTGACTCAGCCCCTGTAATAGGGTTAGAGGCAGAGAATCCCAGTGGAAAGAGGGGAACCGGCCAGGCAGAGACAGCAAGGGTGGTTCGTTGCTCCAGAGCCTTTCCGTTCACCCTCCCACTCCTGGGCCAGACTACACTCAATCATATGACCCACTGAAGAGATGAGTCTTCAGTAGAGACTTAAAGGTTGAGACCGAGTTTGCGTCTCTGACATGGGTAGGCAGACCGTTCCATAAAAATGGAGCTCTATAGGAGAAAGCCCTGCCTCCAGCTGTTTGCTTAAAAATTCTAGGGACAATTAGGAGGCCTGCGTCTTGTGACCGTAGCGTACGTGTAGGTATGTACGGCAGGACCAAATCAGAGAGATAGATAGGAGCAAGCCCATGTAATGCTTTGTAGGTTAGCAGTAAAACCTTGAAATCAGCCCTTGCTTTGACAGGAAGCCAGTGTAGAGAGGCTAGCACTGGAGTAATATGATCAAATTTTTTGGTTCTAGTCAGGATTCTAGCAGCCGTATTTAGCACTAACTGAAGTTTATTTAGTGCTTTATCCGGGTAGCCGGAAAGTAGAGCATTGCAGTAGTCTAACCTGGAAGTGACAAAAGCATGGATTAATTTTTCTGCATCATTTTTGGACAGAAAGTTCCTGATTTTTGCAATGTTACGTAGATGGAAAAAAGCTGTCCTTGAAATGGTCTTGATATGTTCTTCAAAAGAGAGATCAGGGTCCAGAGTAACGCCGAGGTCCTTCACAGTTTTATTTGAGACGACTGTACAACCATTAAGATTAATTGTCAGATTCAACAGAAGATCTCTTTGTTTCTTGGGACCTAGAACAAGCATCTCTGTTTTGTCCGAGTTTAAAAGTAGAAAGTTTGCAGCCATCCACTTCCTTATGTCTGAAACACATTCTTCTAGCAAGGGCAATTTTGGGGCTTCACCATGTTTAATTGAAATGTACAGCTGTGTGTCATCTGCATAGCAGTGAAAGTTAACATTATGTTTTCGAATAACATCCCCAAGAGGTAAAATATATAGTGAAAACAATAGTGGTCCTAAAACGGAACCTTGAGGAACACCGAAATTTACAGTTGATTTGTCAGAGGACAGACCATTCACAGAGACAAACTGATATCTTTCCGACAGATAAGATCTAAACCAGGCCAGAACTTGTCCGTGTAGACCAATTTGGGTTTCCAATCTCTCCAAAAGAATGTGGTGATCGATGGTATCAAAAGCAGCACTAAGGTCTAGGAGCACGAGGACAGATGCAGAGCCTCGGTCCGATGCCATTAAAATGTCATTTACCACCTTCACAAGTGCCGTCTCAGTGCTATGATGGGGTCTAAAACCAGACTGAAGCATTTCGTATACATTGTTTGTCTTCAGGAAGGCAGTGAGTTGTTGCGCAACAGCCTTTTCTAAAATTTTTGAGAGGAATGGAAGATTCGATATAGGCCGATAGTTTTTTATATTTTCTGGGTCAAGGTTTGGCTTTTTCAAGAGAGGCTTTATTACTGCCACTTTTAGTGAGTTTGGTACACATCCGGTGGATAGAGAGCCGTTTATTATGTTCAACATAGTAGGGCCAAGCACAGGAAGCAGCTCTTTCAGTAGTTTAGTTGGAATAGGGTCCAGTATGCAGCTTGAAGGTTTAGAGGCCATGATTATTTTCATCATTGTGTCAAGAGATATAGTACTAAAACACTTGAGTGTCTCTCTTGATCCTAGGTCCTGGCAGAGTTGTGCAGACTCAGGACAACTGAGCTTTGAAGGAATACGCAGATTTAAGGAAGAGTCCGTAATTTGCTTTCTAATAATCATAATCTTTTCCTCAAAGAAGTTCATGAATTTATCACTGCTAAAGTGAAAGTCATCCTCTCTTGGGGAATGCTGCTTTTTAGTTAGCTTTGCGACAGTATCAAAAAGGAATTTCGGATTGTTCTTATTTTCCTCAATTAAGTTAGAAAAATAGGATGATCGAGCAGCAGTAAGGGCTCTTCGGTACTGCACAGTACTGTCTTTCCAAGCTAGTCGGAAGACTTCCAGTTTGGTGTGGCGCCATTTCCGTTCCAATTTTCTGGAAGCTTGCTTCAGAGCTCGGGTATTTTCTGTGTACCAGGGAGCTAGTTTCTTATGAGAAATGTTTTTAGTTTTTAGGGGTGCAACTGCATCTAGGGTATTGCGCAAGGTTAAGTTGAGTTCCTCAGTTAGGTGGTTAACTGATTTTTGTCCTCTGGCGTCCTTGGGTAGGCAGAAGGAGTCTGGAAGGACATCAAGGAATCTTTGTGTTGTCTGTGAATTTATAGCACGACTTTTGATGATCCTTGGTTGGGGTCTGAGCAGATTATTTGTTGCAATTGCAAACGTAATAAAATGGTGGTCCGATAGTCCAGGATTATGAGGAAAAACATTAAGATCCACAACATTTATTCCATGGGACAAAACTAGGTCCAGCGTATGACTGTGACAGTGAGTGGGTCCAGAGACATGTTGGACAAAACCCACTGAGTCGATGATGGCTCCGAAAGCCTTTTGGAGTGGGTCTGTGGACTTTTCCATGTGAATATTAAAGTCACCAAAGATTAGAATATTATCCGCTATGACTACAAGGTCCGATAGGAATTCAGGGAACTCAGTGAGGAACGCTGTATATGGCCCAGGAGGCCTGTAAACAGTAGCTATAAAAAGTGATTGAGTAGGCTGCATAGATTTCATGACTAGAAGCTCAAAAGACGAAAACGTCATTTTTTTTTTTGTAAATTGAAATTTGCTATCGTAAATGTTAGCAACACCTCCGCCTTTGCGGGATGCACGGGGGATATGGTCACTAGTGTAGCCAGGAGGTGAGGCCTCATTTAACACAGTAAATTCATCAGGCTTAAGCCATGTTTCAGTCAGGCCAATCACATCAAGATTATGATCAGTGATTAGTTCATTGACTATAATTGCCTTTGAAGTAAGGGATCTAACATTAAGTAGCCCTATTTTGAGATGTGAGGTATCATGATCTCTTTCAATAATGACAGGAATGGAGGTGGTCTTTATCCTAGTGAGATTGCTAAGGCGAACACCGCCATGTTTAGTTTTGCCCAACCTAGGTCGAGTCACAGACACGGTCTCAATGGTGATTGCTGAGCTGACTACACTGACTGTGCTAGTGGCAGACTCCACTATGCTGGCAGGCTGGCTAACAGCCTGCTGCCTGGCCTGCACCCTATTTCATTGTGGAGCTAGAGGAGTTAGAGCCCTGTCTATGTTGGTAGATAAAATGAGAGCACCCCTCCAGCTAGGATGGAGTCCGTCACTCCTCAGCAGGTCAGGCTTGGTCCTGTTTGTGGGCGAGTCCCAGAAAGAGGGCCAATTATCTACAAATTCTATCTTTTGGGAGGGGCAGAAAACAGTTTTCAACCAGCGATTGAGTTGTGAGACTCTGCTGTAGAGCTCATCACTCCCCCTAACTGGGAGGGGGCCAGAGACAATTACTCGATGCCGACACATCTTTCTAGCTGATTTACACGCAGAAGCTATGTTGCAACAACAGATTGTGCAACAACAGATTATGGCCAATAATATCAATGGCTGCACTGAAATCTAACAGTGCAGCTCCCACAATCCTCTTATCGTCAGTTTCTTTCAACCAATCATCAGTCATTTGTGTCAGTACAGGACATGTTGAGTGCCCTTCTCTATAAGCATGCTGAAAGTCTGTTGTTAATTTGTTTACAGAGAATTAGCATTGTATTTGGTCAAACACCATTTTTTCCAATAGTTTGCTAAGAACTGTCAGAAAGCTGATAGGTCTGCTGTTAGAACCAGTAAAGGCCATGCACATAAGTGCCTTACTCTTTGCAAATACATTGTATATTTATGTTTTGGTCACAGGTTGTAGAGTTGAAAATATGAATCGAGGTAGAAGGTAGAACATTTTCACAATTAAAGGAAGGGATTTCAGAGCTGCAGAAAGAAGTCCATGCAACTGTAAGTGATGTCATAGTTATGTTGACATATCATATCCTCCTAATGTTGTGTCCGGGCATATTCCAGAGACTTGCAGGTGAAGCGGCGGTCTCTCACACCGAGGAGGGGTTCCTTAAAAGAAACATCAGGATACCTTGAATCTTCATGAGGAAAACAAAGAGTATGAACTGGAGATTGAGGACTACAGCAAAAAGATCTAGTGAGAGGTTTATCACTTCGTTCATATCACAATATTTTTTATTTATCTAATACTAATCACTAAGGAAAGGAATCCGTAACACCATTATACATTGCAGTATCAAGAACTTGGTCAGTGGTGCTCTGATGGTGGGTCCCTCTGACATGTGTGTGTTTGTGTGTGTGTGTGTGCGAGCGTGCGTGTGTGCGTGTGTGCGTACATACCTGTATGTACAGTGCCTTGCGAAAGTATTCGGCCCCCTTGAACTTTGCGACCTTTTGCCACAATTTAGGCTTCAAACATAAAGATATAAAACTGTATTTTTTTGTGAAGAATCAACAACAAGTGGGACACAATCATGAAGTGGAACGACATTTATTGGATATTTCAAACTTTTTTAACAAATCAAAAACTGAAAAATTGGGCGTGCAAAATTATTCAGCCCCCTTAAGTTAATACTTTGTAGCACCACCTTTTGCTGCGATTACAGCTGTAAGTCGCTTGGGGTATGTCTCTATCAGTTTTGCACATCGAGAGACTGACATTTTTTCCCATTCCTCCTTGCAAAACAGCTCGAGCTCAGTGAGGTTGGATGGAGAGCATTTGTGAACAGCAGTTTTCAGTTCTTTCCACAGATTCTCGATTGGATTCAGGTCTGGACTTTGACTTGGCCATTCTAACACCTGGATATGTTTATATTTGAACCATTCCATTGTAGATTTTGCTTTATGTTTTGGATCATTGTCTTGTTGGAAGACAAATCTCTGTCCCAGTCTCAGGTCTTTTGCAGACTCCATCAGGTTTTCTTCCAGAATGGTCCTGTATTTGGCTCCATCCATCTTCCCATCAATTTTAACCATCTTCCCTGTCCCTGCTGAAGAAAAGCAGGCCCAAACCATGATGCTGCCACCACCATGTTTGACAGTGGGGATGGTGTGTTCAGGGTGATGAGCTGTGTTGCTTTTACGCCAAACATAACGTTTTGCATTGTTGCCAAAAAGTTCAATTTTGGTTTCATCTGACCAGAGCACCTTCTTCCACATGTTTGGTGTGTCTCCCAGGTGGCTTGTGGCAAACTTTAAACGACACTTTTTATGGATATCTTTAAGAAATGGCTTTCTTCTTGCCACTCTTCCATAAAGGCCAGATTTGTGCAATATACGACTGATTGTTGTCCTATGGACAGAGTCTCCCACCTCAGCTGTAGATCTCTGCAGTTCATCCAGAGTTATCATGGGCCTCTTGGCTGCATCTCTGATCAGTCTTCTCCTTGTATGAGCTGAAAGTTTAGAGGGACGGCCAGGTCTTGGTAGATTTGCAGTGGTCTGATACTCCTTCCATTTCAATATTATCGCTTGCACAGTGCTCTTTAGGATGTTTAAAGCTTTGGAAATCTTTTTGTATCCAAATCCGGCTTTAAACTTCTTCACAACAGTATCTCGGACCTGCCTGGTGTGTTCCTTGTTCTTTATGATGCTCTCTGTGCTTTTAACGGACCTCTGAGACTATCACAGTGCAGGTGCATTTATACGGAGACTTGATTACACACAGGTGGATTGTATTTATCATCATTAGTCATTTGGGTCAACATTGGATCATTCAGAGATCCTCACTGAACTTCTGGCGAGAGTTTGCGCCACTGAAAGTAAAGGGGCTGAATAATTTTGCACGGCCAATTTTTCAGTTTTTGATTTGTTAAAAAAGTTTGAAATATCCAATAAATGTCGTTCCACTTCATGATTGTGTCCCACTTGTTGTTGATTCTTAACAAAAAAATACAGTTTTATATCTTTATGTTTGAAGCCTGAAATGTGGCAGAAGGTCGCAAAGTTCAAGGGGGCCGAATACTTTCGCAAGGCACTGTATGTGTGTGTACCTACGTACGAGTGTGTGTCTCTGTGTGTGTCATTCAGTGAACAGGCAGAGAAGCAGCTTCAGAAGAACAGGAAGCACATGCAGCAGAAGTTCAGTGTGAATGAGGACCGGAGAGCAGAGGCTAAGGAGGAGCTGTCGCAGATGGCTACGCTGCACCCCAATGCCAAGGTCAACTTGGAGGAGCTGGAGCAGAAGACCTTCATGGTGGAGCAGAGGATGCGAGTATGTGTGAGAGGAGCCATGCACTTAGCTAGACATCCATGCACTCTAACCTGTAGTAAATCCATCCTAGATATAGAGGTGGCATATCCTTATGGACACATCTAATGTTTAGATTCAGCGCTTTGACCATTAGATATTGCCGATCACATAATCTGCACTAGTTGTCAGTGAAATAAGCACGTACTTTTAGAGATTCATCCATGCATGGAGACTCACTAACAAGTTGGGTTTGTGAAAGGAAAGGAGCACTTGAAGATAGACATTCAGATAGATCCATGTACAATGATGGAATGGGCTTCTTTACTAGTGTTACTGATGCAGCACATCAGTATCTCCTCAGAAAGTGACTGAGAATCCTAAGAAAGACGAGCGAGATGAAAGCCCTGGCCATTCTGAAGGTAAATCTCTTCTGTCTGTTTTCTTTACAGTTTTGAGTTTCACGGGTTGGTTCTGTCGAGTATCTTTTTACTCTCAGGTGTGTTATAAAAACAGTATGACAAGAGACTGATATGATTCGTTGTGTAGAACAGTTTCTTCAGTTTTAAACTGTATTTCAGGATAAAAGAACAACTATTGAAGCAGAATTACACCAGGAGCAAACCAACACAGAAAACGCCAGATGGGAATTTCATAAGGAATTTGAGGTAGGCGTTATCAGCTACAAAACAACTGGAAATTGAAACGGAAAAACCGTTACAATGATAAATCTGAGCTAATCTAACATTTTATGTTCAGTTTACTGTATTTCTATTTTAGTGAGAGATGTTGAGTATTTCAAATTCAATTGCTTATTAATTTCTCTGTTTCAGAAAGTGTGAAGTTTAAGGGAGCAACTCAGTGATTTTCCTACGGAACACAACAACACTTCAGTTTGTTGTGTTCAGTCAAGGTATGATAAAGCAAGGGTTTACACAGAGTCACTTACCACTGTGTTTAATTTTCAAAATAGGGAGAAATGTAAAGGATAGCACAACACATTCCATAACATCTATTACATCTAATAGACATGCATAATTTTCAAGTTATAAGGTCATGTATTTTGAATCAGAAGGTGGGTTGGACTTTTTTCATTTATCATTGATAGGAATTACACCAAGCTGTTACCGAAGGGTTTAACCATGCCTTGAGTAGGATCGCAGACCTCAGTGCTAAGTCCAAAGAGTACAGAACAGGCCCTCACATGGAGGAAACAGCAGCCGCTATGCCAGATGTCATTGAAGAACTACAGTGAGAATCTCTCCTCTCTTCACAACCACCCTCTGTTCTGCCAATATAATATAATAGGCCTTCTACCCTATCTAGAGTATTTGGAATTTATTATCATTGTAAGCCTGTTGCACCAGAGACCCTGGAAAGCTTGAATGTATTAGTTTGATTCATGCTGTTCTCAGAGCGTGAAGCGTCACTATTAACTTTGAAGTCTTGGCTTTTCCATCATTGATATCGCCACAGGAATCAGCTTGGCATTATTCCAAATCAATTGATTGCCGTTCACCTGTATTTCACATTTATCAGGTTCGTCTTTGATGCCGTAGAGTTTCAAAACCAAACAGCTATGTTGATCATGAACACCTTGGAACGTGATATCACCAACTGTCAACAACGGATGGAGCCAACAGTGGAAACTCATACTACTCTGTTCACAACCAGACAGGAGAAAATGGAGGAAACCAAGGTAACTAAACACTGGGTCATTTGGTTGAATACAAGGTGGTTTGGTTTATGTTGTACTCACTGTATTTGACTTTAGTATCACTGTTATTCCTAATACAGAGCATTTAGCTGGAATTGTGGATTTTATCTCTTGAGACCATGTACAATTCTGATTCCCCTGAAATGTTGACTTGCCACTTGTTTTAACGTCAGGTAGGCTGAGTGCTTGAAACTAAAAATGTTTTGTTTTCAGAGTGGTACTGTATATTGGTAACAAACACAAGAGAAAGTCTGAAAGGGTCTTCAGCTTATTGTGTAGTTATTTGTGGATTAGCGTCAGTAGAATTACTCACCACAATCCGTTGTGAGAAGACAACAACAGCAATTAAAATTACAAGCCAAGGCCAATCTTTTTATTTGATTTTATAGGAGTCACAAATAACTGATGAGTGGTTTTAGGTCTCTCCTGTATTGGTGAATCTTTCTTGGTTAGACATTTGCCGTTTTCAGTTACCTGTATGTTAAAACATCATAATAATTTCAACACAAGGCTATTATTTTCAACCTCACACCATTGACAGCACAGTGATAAAAACACCTTTTCATCATTCTAATATTTTTTTGGTATTCACCTCAAAAAGAATATGAGTGGGGGAAAAAAATACTAGATTTTCTGTCTTGTACATTATTGGATATTTAAATGCTTTGTTTTAAAGCCTTATACATTGTAAGGATTTCATCTACAGCATGCAGGATAGGATGATCAGCCCAGCCAGGGCCTCGTGGCTGATGGGAGTCTCACATGGCTTATCTAATGTGAAATCGCCATGTGGTATAGAGTTTCATTAAACGGTGATCAAGAATGCATTAGTTCAAAACAAGAAAAGGCAATGGAGCTTAGGCCGCCATGCATCCGCGAGCGCAGCAACTTTTAAAGAAGTTGTTGGCGTGAGACAATTTAAGAATTAGGAAGTCTTCCTTATAGATACAAGTCCCATTAGCCTGATAAAAGGCAGTCATGCAAAAAGAGCTCTAGCCTTTTTCACTTGAAGAAATCAAATGGAAACAACAATAGACCTATAGTCCCTCTCACCAAATGAAAAGATCAAGAGTTAGAGAGAGTGCTACGTTATAAGGAAATGGGTTACTTTGATCATTAGGTTCAATATAAAGCACTCACATAATATCCACATTAGCGTAACATAATAAGCACACTAAGCATTTGGGAACCGCCGTGCGTGACTCAGAGAATGGCGCACACACTGTAATGGCTGGACACATTTGAGATATGAAATTACACAGGAGAAAGATGCTGACCTCATATCATTGGAAGGCCCTGGAGGTCACTATGGATGTTGACTGTTGGGATGTTAACTGTCAGGTAGAGCCAATTAGCATGGCTATCAGCTCAGAGGAGGAGTGTGTGTGTGTGTGTGTGTGTGTGTGTGTGTGTGTGTGTGTGTGTGTGTGTGTGTGTGTGTGTGTGTTTTTGATGGCATGCTCATCGGGTTTCCTCAGCATCAACAAACATAATTCACCTCTGTTGCTTGTATATACTGTAGACACATTAACAAAGAGTAACACTGAGTCAGTTTAAATGAAATTAAATGGAATCAGCTTGTCTTGTTGTCCTGCAGGTAAGCTGGCTGCCATCTCCAGTCCCCAAACCCAAACATTTCCGAAGCGTTTCCACCATCAACACAGTGTCGTCCTTCGTTAATTTAATCAAGCGGTTAGCTGACGTTCGACGTAGTCACTGTGGATAAAGTAAACAATGCAAACAAACCGCAGACGCCATCAGTTTCTTATGGGCAATGAAGTGTAATTTGTTCAATTTACACTTCAGAAAACAGCACCCATCAGATGGGCTTTGTCAGTAGTGCTGCATGCCTTGCCTGCTGTAATTAAACCTGAAATCAATAGCAGGCATTTGTCATGTTTACGGCCCGTCTCTCTCCCTCTCTTTCTGCTGGGTTAAACTCATCACTTTAGTGCTGCTGCTGTTGTGTTTTACTGCAGAGACACACTTCATTATGTTCCTTCGTTCTGCAGGTACAGTATAGTACAGTGCAGTCGAGATAGGCACCAGGATACAGGGGGGGAGGAGTGGCGAGAAGAGGAAAGAGAGAGAGAGATTGTTATTTATTTGCTTGATTCCCCCGAATAGTGTCCAGTTTAATTGTCTGTGTTTGTCCCTGTGTGCCCTAGTTTGTAAGACTCACACGTACACCGGTATACACTTACGAGCACATACAGAGACAGTCTCACAGACATGTACACGTTCCATCTCCTAAACAACCTATGACAAAATATGTTATTGGAAATCAATTGTAAGCTCGTCATAATGCTGAGTATACAGTATTTCCTAAATACATAAATCTATGACTTCACTCCCAGGCCTATGGGATCATAAGAATGCGTATCACTCCTGTCTGTAGGCCCAACCTGGGACAGTGATCCATATCTTTGATGACTTATATAGTATCTGACATCCAACGTGTACAGTATTAAGTACAGTATAACTTCTGCTACAGCATGTGTTGTTCTTTCGTAGAACTGTAGCAGCTCTCCTCCACTAGGGCTTGATGGAACCAACCACCATGATGGAACTCCTCAGGCATACTGTACTCACTTAGAAAACTGCAACCTGCCATGTCTCCCCAATACTCTCTGTGACCATTCTCATAAGCCCTGTCAACTGCTTGATGTGACAGGAAACCTTGTTATCAAGATATGTGAAACCTGGTTTAAAAAAAGTATAACTGAACTTGTGTTTCTCTGTGTGTGTTGTAGGCTGACCTAAAGGTAGCCCTTAAAGAGAAGGTTGAGTTGGCCCATGAGTACAGAGAACTTAAGAATGCCTTCATGATCGCCAAGCGGGAGGCTGTGTGTGTGTTTGACAAAAGGAACCAAACAGAGGCATTTTTTAATGACCATTGAATCATACATTTAAATCATGATATGATAAGATATGAAATTACACTCACCGGCCAGTCTATTAGGTACACTCATCTAGTACCAGGTCGGACCACTCTTTTGCCTGAATTCTTCGGGTCATGGATTCTACAAGTCGGAAATGGTCCACAAGGATGTTTTATCCATGCTGACGTGATGGCATCACACAGTTACTGCAAACTGGATGGCGGTACACCACCGCCACCAGCCTGTACGGTTGACACCAAGCAGGATGGGTCCATGATGCAACAGGAACCAGGATTCGTCGTACCAGGCAATGTTTTTCCACTCCTCAATGTCCACTGGAGCCGCTTCGTCTTGTTTTTAGCTGATAGGAGTGGAACCTGGTATGGTCATCTGCTGCAATAGCCCATCCGTGACAAGGATCGAAGAGTTGTGCATTCCAAGATGCCGTATTGCACAACACATATGTACTGCGCCTTCATTTGTCTGTTTGTTAGCTTGCACGATTCTTGCCATTCTCCTTCAACCTCTCTCATCAACGAGCTGTTTTCGCAGCCCTAGACAATGTCATGCGTGAAAAGCCCAGGAGGACTGCCGTTTATGAGATACTGGATCCGGCGTGCCTGGCACCGACGATCATTCCATGCTCATAGTCGCTTAGGTCACTTGTTTTGCCCATTCTAATGCTCAATCGATCAGTAACTGAATGCCTCGATGCCTGTCTGCCTGCATTATATAGCAAGCCAAGTGACTCACTGTCTGTAGGAGCGATTCATTTTTGTGATTGGGGTGGTATACCTAATTAACTGGGCGTTAAGTGTATATTATATTCAGTTTGCCAGTTGATTGGATTGTTTCTTTGCACGGTCAGTTATTTTTGGATGGTTTTAGTTGGGCAACCAATGAGGAGGTTACTGCAGTAATCTGATCTTAATGCGATAACTTTAGTGTAGGAGGATTATGGATGTGATATAGTAGTATTTCTGCCAAGGGGGAGTTGAGAGAGTCGATGGGTGGATGGAATTCATGCAAACGCATAAAAACTAAGTTCACTATGCAGTCTTGAATGGGTCTCTGAATAAGGATGCATCCGAAATCGCACCCTATTCCCTTTATAGTGCACTACTTTTTCACCAGGGCCCATAGGGCTCTAGTCTGAAGTAGTGCACTATAAAGGGAATAGGGTGCTATTTCGGATGCATCCTTAGTCTTTATGCGTTTGCATGAATTGTCTTTCAAGGTGTTCCAAGGTGACATGTTTCATTATGTTTATGTTACACATTAGCTTCTGTTCACTAGGTGGTCAATGGGAGAGAGAACCATAGCAAGCACAGGTAAAGAATAGAAAAAGAGAATGCACTTGCAATGCTAATACTCCCAAAGGTTTTAAATGAGAAACTACAGAACAACTTATACTCCCAAAGGTATTGAATAGTTGTGAGACTACAGAATCGTTTTGGTCTTTATGGTCCGGGACGCAATTTAACTTTGATCTTGAGAGGAATTGCAGATGACAACCATATTCTATAGCCTAACCAGGAAATAAAACATGCACTGCCCGGCACTGCACTGGCAATAAGCAATAGACATGATTTGTTTCCCAAAATGACTAATACCTTTACTTGAGCAATTCGTCATCTGACTGCATGAATGTTATCAAGTGAGAAATGCATGCAGAAATAAAATCCTGTGGACAGGATTCTCCACGCTCATGATCAAAGCCTGATTTTCTTTTACTCTGGATTCAGCCTCCCTCAACCATTTCTGTTTGTTTCAAACTCTAGACAGGTTTAGAATAGCACCACCGTCCCAGCATTCACGTTCTCTACCCAAATTAAGCTTGATAATATGCCTGTAATTTACTTAAATTGACTATCATTATAGAATAGACAATGTTTCTCAGTGTTGTTTTTAAAAATGTAGACTTATTAATGTGTTTACCTAGGTAACCAAAATCTCAAATTTTCTCATTAAAAATACAAAACAGATTTAAGGTAATGTAGTGAATTGTTGGTTTTTGATTGATTTGCTGATTTTCATACCCCTCTGCCAATCTCATTTCTATCAGTTGCCATTCTCAATACACAATGTGACACGTTTTT
The DNA here is from genome assembly GCF_057628025.1 of Oncorhynchus mykiss. Taxonomy (NCBI): domain Eukaryota; kingdom Metazoa; phylum Chordata; class Actinopteri; order Salmoniformes; family Salmonidae; genus Oncorhynchus; species Oncorhynchus mykiss. Next base: position 15,126,124 of record NC_143049.1, read on the forward strand.
TTTTTCTCCATAGTAGCTAGCTGGCTAACAGAGAAGAAATACTAGTTGCCAAGGACACAGCACACTGGTGGGATCATATCATGGCAGACATTGTTTGACAGCCCATAGCAATACTGTGTACAGGAATGACATGACTCCCTCCAAACATGTTACAAGTTCTCAGTTGTTTGAAGAGCCGGTAAAATGTTAGATATTCAGCAGAGGGAGCCAATGGAAGCTCTGACTCATCAAACCATGGTTTACAGGCATTGGCCTGTTATAATACAAACACATGTAGCACCATGGTAATAAGACATTGTACTCACACAGATGCCTCACCCATTGTTAAGACACCGTACACATTCTGAATGTAGGCATTTGTAATTAGTTGACATAAATAGTAAGTTCATGTTAGCGTTGGGTTTATTTTTTGAATCACCTGCAAATAGCTAAATGCTTCAATGCTCCAACCAAACACTTTTCCTCAAGTGTTAACCTAAACATGGTTTGTGTTATTTCTCCTCCAATAGGATCAGTTACTTTATGGTTCATGTAAGTGTCCTCTTATCACTGCATTTAAGCATTGTTTTGTTTATGTGGATGGAGTTCTCTGCACAGGTTTTTAACAGGGTACGCCATAAAGAGCATTCCTGTTATTGTCTTTCCTTCAGCAGTTGATGGCTGAGCTAATTTGCTTTAGTTTCTCTATGCACTGGGGAACACATTGCCAAGCAATGATAAGCTTTGTAGGGAGAGAAGAGAAATGGAGGGAGGAAGAAAAAGCAATGGCATCTATCAGAATTGAAAGAAACCCTTTTGCTTGAAACTGTGTTCAAATAATAAAGCGAGCAGCATGTCTTTCCAATAGACTAGGAATAATTTCTAGTTTCGGTGGGGGGTTCATGACTGTGTGTATGTGTAAAATATGTCTTGAGGGGATTGGTATAAAGTTAAACTGGGTGAAGTAGAAATATTTTACTCATCAGCTTTGCAGTCACAGAGTTTGCCTCGGCTAGAACAAAACTGCTGAAGCATTTAGAGAAAATTAACCCCCCATCCTGGCAGCCAGATGTGACTGGATTCTGATGACTGCACACGAGTGAGCAGAGAAACCAAGAGACTGTGAAATTCCTGTCAGGCCCGTGTACTGCAGAATGGGCTATTGACTGCGTTCTCTATTCCCCTCCATCATTCTTCTTGAACACTGCCATTAATTTCCTCTCCTGCCTTACCAATTCCTTTTTCTCTCTTTTCCTTTCCCTTCCTTCTTTCCTTCTTTCTCCCTGTCTCCCCCACCCTCCTAGCTTTCTTTGTTGCAGAAGAGGATGCACAGAGCTGTGGTGAAATACTTCAGACAACGCAGCCTCTACAGCCTGGCTGAACTGGCCCGCTTCCAGAACCTCTCTAACGAGAACAACCAGAAAATAAAAACCATCCAGGTATGTATGTGTTTCATAGAACTTTCCCATGTGGATCCACACCCAGACAACATTATAACCATTCAGTTTAATGGGTTTTTCTTCCATTCTTCAATCTGCCTGCCTAGTCCTACAGTATATTGAAAGGGTTGGGAAGATCCATGGGTTGAGTAGATGTTTTAATTGAATGGGAGTATAATCATTTATAACGGTATAATAAACTTCATATAATGCTGAGCATGCGTGGCCTCCCACATCTAAAACACGGCGAGCTGAGCGTCATGCCTTCATTTGCAAGGAACTAACCAGTGCACTAACCCACAGTAAAACATTCACCAGTCACCGTGGCCCTCTGTAGTGTCATCACACTAGAGTTAAAGACGCCGCCGCCAGACATCCAGTCGTCACAACGCCAGCACAGTGACGTGATTGATGATGTGTCGGCGAGAGCACCAATGGCATGCAGTGACCCGGTGTCTGAGGCTAGCTCTGTCTCCTCTCCAGATAACTATATCTATACATTCACACCGTTAGGTCACCTATTTATTCACTACATTACATTTGGCTGTGTAGCTAGCTACATTCTGTTTTTTATTGTGTATAGGCTACGTTATGAGTTTACCTCATTTCTCATTCAGGCTTTGGCTGTGTTGGGTGTTACTGCTGGGATACCTATCTATGGTAATACCCCAAGCTACCTTTCTCAAAAGGAGTAGGCACGTATTCTGAATCTGCAGGGTTGCATGGAGAAGTGGAGATCTTCAATTACTGGATAATGGGTGGCTAATATGTGGTGGGACGTGAGAGGAGGTCAAAGCGGACAGAAGGAGAGTGATGAATCTTTATCAAATGTCCTGTCCTGTAGCACCCTCACCGACCGTCATACTGTAGCAGGTAGGTGCCATTCAACCATGGAACAATTCACATTTTCTCATAGCCATTATATATTTTATGCAGAGGTGTTTACAGTTAGCATTGTTTCCTTCCCCTTGCTCTCCCGGTGTGACAATCAGCCATGTCGATCGGCTGTTCCCAATCTAGCACTACTATTACCTAGGTCACAGTCCCACAGACCTAGACAATACAAGTATTGCGATTCAAATATAATTCAACTGATTTGATTCGATCAGACTTATTCCCAGATAGAATTGATCTCATTCAACATAATTTCAGACCCTCTGTCTCTGTTCTTCTCTACACAGTGAGCAATAACACGTTTAGTGATGATTTTCCTCTCCAACCATTCCTTCCCCATTTTTATTGCCAACATGCTTTTTGATGGGTCTTGTCCAGCCAGACATTACAGCCAGTCAGTCATTCAGAGAGGAAGGGTGCAGTCATGTCTCCCAGGCCTAGCCCCGAGGAGCAGAGGGGAGGCTGAGGGGAGGCCCAAGGCAGCTGAACACAGAGCAGAGTAGAGGGGAGAGCAGAGCAGGGAGGAGTGGAGCATGGAGGATGAGGAAAAGGAGGAGGGGGAGGAGGGAGGAGCTATCAGGGAGCTGCAGAGTGTGAAGGACAAAAGAGCTGGTGTATTGAAGCGCAGCGCACCGTCACCCGTCACAGCCCAGCACAGGGTCCCTCAGAGCAGAGCAGCTCCTCACTTTAAACCCCCAACCCGGCTCCTCCAGACTAGAGCAGAGTTTTACTACGCACTACGCACAGCTTAGACTCAGGGTCCTTACTAAGAGTAATGCACAATTTAACAGAGTCCCCTTAGAATAGTCCACACTAACAAAGAGACATGCCGAGTTGTGCATGAGTAGTGTACACTTAAAAATAAAGGCCGTAAGCAATGCATACTTGTAACACAACGACCCTCTGAGAAGTGTACACTTTAAAACCAAATCCCCTCAGAGAAGCACATGCTTTATGCCCAAAACATCCTTCCACAGGAGTTTTCAAACTTTTCTTTCCCAGGGACCCCCCGCCCACGCATATCAGCGACCCAGGGACCTACATCTTATGTTAGCTAACAATAAATAAATAATGTCATCAGGTGAATAATAATGGCAAGTAAATGAATAGATTTTCTAGACAGTTTCATTATCCTGACCTCCCCACAGTCAATTGGAAGAGGAGTGTAAACTAACATAGAAAGGTCAAGGTATCTTGGTAGAGAAAATGTTGCTGTTCAACAAATGATTCAATTGAACTGAGAGAACATTTAACCGTTTTGAAGCAAATTTCTGGCAATTCTACAGTTTGGCAATTTCCTGCAATTCTATGCATTGTGCTATCGCTAATGCTGTGTTCCTCTGCTCAAACTTTAGAACAAAATCTATGGGCATGTGCCCTGTATGCTGTTTTCTTCTCTCTTCTCTCGATTCTCCCTGATTGTCAAGCTTTTTTTTGATTGTTAGTTCTCAAAGATGATATTATTTAAAAATATACAGTGCCTTCGGAAAGTATTCACACCCCTTGACTTTTTCCACATTTTGTTACGATACAGCCGTATTCTAAAATTGATTATATATACACTACCATTCAAAAGTTTGGGGTCACTTAGAAATGTCCTTGTTTTTAAAAAGAAAAACACATTTTATGTCCATTAAAATAACATCAAATTGATCAGAAATACAGTGTAGACATTGTTAATGTTGTAAATGACTATTGTAGCTGGAAACGGCTGATTTTCAATGAAATTTCTACATAGGCATACAGAGGCCCATTATCAGCAACCATCACTCCTGTGTTCCAATGGCACGTTGTGTTAGCTAATCCAAGTTGATCATTTTAAAAGGCTAATTGATCATTAGAAAACCCTTTTGAAATTATGTTAGCACAACTAGACACTCTAATGTAAATGTCTTCTTGCTCAGTAGTGCACCGGGGCCTTCCACTCCTCTTTCTATTCTGGTTATAGCCAGTTTGCGCTGTTCTGTGAAGGGAGTAGTACACAGCATTGTACGAGATCTTCAGTTTCTTGGCAATTTCTCGCATGGAATAGCTTCATAAGTTTCATAAGAAAGTTCTTTGTTTCTGGCCATTTTGAGCCTGTAATCGAACCCACAAATGCTGATGCTCCAGATATTCAACTAGTCTAAAGAAGGCCAGTTTTATTGCTTCTTTAATCAGAACAACAGTTTTCAACTAAAGTAACAGATATGGACTCATGTAGTAACCCCCCAAAAAATCTAAGTAGCCACCCTTTGCCTTGATTACAGCTTTGCACACGCTTGGCGTTCTCTCAACCAGCTTCATGCAGTAGTCACCTGGAATGCATTTCAATTAACAGTTGTGCCTTGTTAAAAGTTAATTTGTGGAATTTATTTCCTTCTTAATGCGTTTGAGACAATCAGTTGTGTTGTGACAAGGTAAGGTAAAAGACAAAGTCCATATTATGGCAAGAACAGTTCAAATAAGTAAAGAGAAACGACAGTCCATCATTACGTCAAGACATGGAAGGGCAGTCAATCCGGAGAGCAGGCTCAAAAACCATTAAGCGCTATGATGAAACTGGCTCTCGTGAGGACCGCCACAGGATTTACCTCTGCTGCAGAGGATAAGTTCATTATCATTAACTGCACCTCAGATTGCAGCCCAAATAAATGCTTCACAGAGTTCAAGTAACAGACACAGCTCAACATACACTGCAGAGGAGACTGCGTGATTTACACTGCATGGTCAAATTGCTGCAAAGAAACCACTACTAAAGGACACCAATAATAAGAAGAGACTTGCTTGGGCCAAGAAACACAAGCAATGGACATTAAACTGGTGTAAATCTGTCCTTTGGTCTGATTAGTCCAAATTTGAGATTTTTACTTACTTACTTACTGACTTCATTGTCCCCGTGGGGAAATTCTGTTGCAGTGTCATGTACACATTCAAAATGGCGTTTAAATACAAAACACGATTGACAAAACAACTTTCATAACAGTTACGCACCAATTAAAATAATAATAGTAAGAAATAAGAAATAAAACATTAAAAAAAATATTAAACAATCATTTAAAAATTTTTTTTTTTTAAAGACTAGCCTGCTGGCCTTACAGGGTCAATGGGAACATTCACCCGAGCTATTTAGGAGGGATATCACACCTGGCACAAATGATTGTCTCGTTCTATTTTTCCTGCTGAGGGGTGCCCTATACCTGCGCGCAGAGGGGAGTAATTCAAAGTCCAGGTACAGGGGTGACTTGGGTCTAAAATGATTTTGTGAGCCCTACGGAGGGCCCTGACCTTAAAGATCTCATCCAGGCCTGTCTGTTTGACTCCAAGTACCTTGCTTGCTGTGGTAATAATCCTTCTCAGCATGTTTCTCTGGCTGACAGTGGCATTGCCAAACCAACAAACAATACAAACATTTAAAATACTCTCAATAAAGGATTTGTAAAACAGAGTCAATATAGTACAGTCTATATTAAAAGAACCCAACTTTTTTTGGTTCCATCCACCGTGTCTTAGTGAGATGCAGAGTAGGTGAGGGATGATGGCCCTGGAGAAGGAGGTGTGACGCTGTGGGGGAGCTTGCGCTTAGTGGGACTATCATTTGTTTTTCAACAGGACAATGTCCCAAAACACACCTCCAGGGTATGTAAGGGCTATTTGACCAAGAAGGAGAGTGATGTAGTGCTGATGACCTGGCCTCCACAATCACCAGACCTCAACCCAATTGAGATGGTTTGGGATGAGTAAAGGAAAAGAAGCCAACAAGTGCTCAGCATATGTGGGAACTCCTTCAAGACTGTTGTAAAAGCTTTCCAGATGATGCTGGTTGAGAGAGTGCCAAGTGTGTGCAAAGCTGTCACAAGGCAAAGGGTGACTACCATGAAGACTGTATAATATAAAATATATTTTGATTTGTTTAACACTTTACTACATGATTCTGTTTGTGTAATTTCATAGTTTTGATGTCTTCACTATTATTCTACAATGTAGAAAATAGTAGAAATAAAGAAAAACCCCTGAATGAGTAGTTACAGTTGAAGTTGGAAGTTTACATACACCTTACCTTTAATACATTTAAACTATTAAAACAATCCCTGTCTTTGGTCAGTTAAGATCACCACTTTATTTTAAGAATGTGACATGTCAGAATAATAGTAGAGAGAATGATTTATTTCAGCTTTTATTTCTTCCATCACATTCCCAGTGGGTCAGAAGTTTACATACACTCAATTAGTATTTGGTAGCATTGCCTTTAAATTGTTTAACTTGGGTCAAACGTTTCAGGTAGCCTTCCACAAGCTTCCCACAATAAGTTGGGTGAATTTTGGCCCATTCCTCCTGAACGAGCTGATGTAACTGAGTCAGGTTTGTAGGCCTCCTTGCACGCACACGCTTTTTCAGTTCTGCCCACAAGTTTTCTATAGGATTGAGATCAGGGTGTTGTGATGGCCACTCCAATACCTTGACTTTGTGGTCCTTAAGCCATTTTGCCACAGTTTTGGAAGTATGCTTGGGGTCATTGTCCATTTGGAAGACCCATTTGCGACCAAGCTTTAACTTCCTGACTGATGTCTTGAGATGTTGCTTCAATATATCCACATATTTTTCCCTCCCTCATGATGCCATCTATTTTGTGAAGTGCACCAGTCCCTCCTGCAGCAAAGCACCCCCACAACATGATACTGCCACCCCTGTGCTTCACAGTTAGGATGGTGTTCTTCGGCTTGCAAGCCTCAACCTTTTTCCTCCAAACATAACGATGGTCATTATGGCCAAACAGTTCTTTTTTTGTTTCATCAGACCAGAGGACATTTCTCCAAAAAGTACGATCTTTGTCCCCATATGCAGTTGCAAACCGTAGTCTAGCTTTTTTATGGCAGTTTTGGAGCAGTGGCTTCTTCCTTGCTGAGTGGCCTTTCAAGTTATGTCGATATAGGACTCGTTTTACTGTGGATATAGATACTTTTGTAACTGTTTTCTCCAGTATCTTCACAAGGTCCTTTGCTGTTGTTTCCTGGATTGATTTGCACTTTTCGCAGCAAAGTACGTTCATCTCTAGGAGACAGAATGCGTCTCCTTCCTGAGCGATATGACAGCTGCATGGTCCAATGGTGTTTATACTTGCGTACTATTGTTTGTACAGATGAACGTGGTACCTTCAGGCATTTGGAAATTGCTCCCAAGGATGAACCAGACTTGTGGAGGTCTACAATTTATTTGGCTGATTTCTTTTTGATTTTCCCATGATGTCATGCAAAAAGGCAGTGAGTTGGAAGGTAGGCCTTGAAATACATCCACAGGTACACCTCCAATTGACTCAAATTATGTCAATTAGCCCATCAGAAGCTTCTAAAGCCATGACATCATTTTCTGGAATTTTCCAAGCTGTTTAAAGGCACAGTCAACTTAGTGTATGTAAACCTCTGACCCACTGGATTTGTGATACAGTGAATTACAAGTGAAATAATCTGTCTGTAAACAATTGTTGGAAAAATTATTGTGTCATGCACAAAGTAGATGTCCTAACCAACTTGCCAAAACTATAGTTCGTCAACAAGAAATTTGTGAAGTGGTTGAAAAACGAGTTTTAACGACTCCAACCTAAATGTATGTAAACTTCCGACTTCAAATGTAGGTTAAAATAAGTTCAAATAAAGTAAAAATAAAAAACGTATATATATATATACGGACTCTGACATTGCTCGTTCTGATAGTCCTTCATTTTTATTTGATCTTTTTGGATTATGGGAGTATTGTTTAGTATTGCTATGTTTTATTACTGCACTGTTGGAGATTTAAAAAAATACAAGTATTTCGCTGCACCTGTGATAACATCTACAAATCTGTCTATGCAACCAATAAACTTGGATTTTATTTTGATTCTCAACTGTATTTCAATCCCAGAAATTACCACTTAGTTGGCCTGCCTAAGAATTTTCTTCCCAGAAAAAAACCCTCCAATGACTGTAATGTCCTCCATATTAAAGGGATTGTTCGAGATTTTGGCAAATGAAGCCATTTATATACTTGCCAAGAGTTGAATGAACACGGACAGCTAGCATGCGAACTGTTCCTCTAGAAATCCAGTAATTGCGCTAACGCTAGTTAGCATTGGCTCATGAAACTACCTCTAACTTCCTTCATACTGGGCACAGAGACATAATAATGGTATCCACGATGATATTCTGTTGCAGCTAGCGATATTCCTAAAATTATTATTTTCAACAAGAAATACATATATTTATTTTGTATATATATATTTTAATCGCAGGCCGGCCTTATGAACCATTATTGAAAACTGCATACTGTAAATACAGATTGTGATGGCCTCACAGACAAGGAGGCAGTGGACGGTGGGTTGGGGAACCCGGGGAGTGTGGGATGGTGGGCGTGTGGGTGTGTTTGTGTGTGGTGGAGGCTCTGTCATCCCGTAACACTGCTGCCAGAACTGGCAGTTGAGTTTTTGTGTTCTGCCAGTTTTCACCAGGGATGGTATAATTGACAATGGTTAACAGCGGCAAGGCTCACAGTGCAGAGTGCTTGTTGAATGGCCAGTAATGATAGCAGCAGACGAGCACTAGCCCCGGTCTCCAGAGACAGTAATCCAAAAATCCTGTTTCTGATATAATTGTTAGTCAGAGAATGTCTGCATGGCTAGGCCGGTTCAGATTCCCAAGCTGGTTGACAGTGCCAGGCAGTTTAATAGACAAACTGGTTTCTGAGGTTTTTAAAACAGAGGCGCACTGAACCTTTACCACGATTCAACCAGGAGCCTCTCTCTCTTGTTCTCATTATTGCTCTCTCCTTCAAGACGCTGGGTGTAACCTACTCTCACTATCTCTAGACAGCCTGATGAGCAAACAGCAAGTAGTGAAACAGATAGACCGAGAACCGAAAGAGTATCAAATCAACACTAGAGTTATCTGTATGTCTGTGTCTGTCGCCAAAACGGCTGCTTCTCTCCTCTCTAGCCTCCTCGACTCAACGTCATCCATCGACTGTCGTCACTCTGTTTTCTTAATTAGCTGGTATTCATTGACTCTGTTTGCTCCCTCATTCAAACAGGAGGAGTTGTCAGAAGCAATCCAGCGCATCTCTGCTTTCCTGCAGTCAGTGGCAGATGACTCAACTACAGTAACAGTGATCATGCTGCGACAATAGAGACAGCAGCAGAGAACAAACAAGCGGGTCCGGATGCCATTGGATTGAACAAGAAGAAGATTCCTACAGTTCAGATAATAGTGTAATTGGACATTCACCTGGTCCCAGACAACTTACTTACCCCAGCACGCTTCACTAATTCATTATGCTCCCTCTCTCTCTGTTACCAGCAGCAGATCCATAACAATGAAACAGGTGACTTTCATGCTGCTGTCAGGACTGATCTAATTTTAGCTGGGTGAATGATTGCAATTGGCTTTGCCTCATCAGATAATTAATCTATGTCACCATTAATTGGAAAAGAGAATAATTACAGGCAGTGTTGACAGAAACTCTACGCTTCTCCAGATTTCGAGATCTAATTACGACTACTAAAACCCTCCGTGACCTTAACTAGCACTTAGTACATCACCTCGACCACCCTGACCAATGCCGAAGCAAAAAAACTTCCTCTCAGTAGACATTAAGCCCTGTTTTTGTTGTTTCATTTTTTTCTCCCTCTCCCTTTTTCTCTCTCACTCTGTGCTCTCCTAGAAAGCTGTCTCCCTCAATCACTTTTCAATGTTCAATCTTCATTTTGTGGAAGTTTAGCATTTTCAATGAGCTGGATATGAATGATTAATGAATAAATTTAAATGCTTCATTTTGTCCATGGATCATTAGTTAAGTCCTTTGTGTGAAGGACCTGAAAAAAGGAGTAAAAATTATTGAGACATTAGCCTGGAGCAATCTAGGGGTAAATAGTGTGCACATCATAAAATAATGTTGTGTAGCGGGTGCAGTATCCTACTGGCTTTCTAACTGAAGAACCCCCAGGTAACGCTGCTTTCAATTTAGGCTGAATCCCACATAGTATTTATTTGTAGGAGAAAATGTATTATTTCATCAAGCACGTTCCCATTGCTTTATAGGCCTACTAATGATGTGGCACATTAATATTTATTACATTTAGATTTTTCTGTTTGATAACATTTGTGATACAAATATTGTACTACAACATTGTTTATATTAGATTATTGTGATGATACAATGTCAAACTATGGCGGAAATTAGCTATTTGGCCATGGAGATGGCCATTGGATTTATGTATGATATTTTCTCACCGAGATGTTCTTGAACTCAACTCAAGAACTAGTGACAGTGTCACTCAGCCCGGTGATGGATACTGTTGGTCCATTCAGGTCTGCTGTCTTCTGGTTCGCTGTGTGGTTGATAGAGATGTTGTTTGTTTGTTGATGGCACCGAAGCCTCTCTCCCCTCCCTGCCTGCCAGCCAGGACAGAGGGGGGCAGTATGAAACAACAAGCTGAGAGGGAGACATTGACATCACCATTGACTTTAGCAAGACAAGCTCCATTTCCTCCTTAGCATGTCCACGTTCATGCTTTGTCATAGAATAGCATCTTAAAGTGTGTGTTCAATTTGATAATTTGGTATTTTTAAATGTAAAGACAGATAGAGTTAAAGTTAAAGGCCCAGTGCAGTCAAAATGTGATTTTCCCGTGTTTTATTTATTTCCACACTGAGGTTGGAATAATACTGTGAAATTGTGAAAATTATGATAATGCCCTTTTGGTGTTTGAAAAGACTTCCTGAAATTTCAGCCTGTTTTGGTGGGACGGAGTTCTGACCTGCCTGGTGACGTCACCAGAAGGTAAATTAGTTAATAGACCAATAAGAAATGGAGTTCCAAACCTCTGCCAATAACAGCTAGTCTTCAGTTTCCTCTCCCCAATCAGACCACTCCCAGAAATCTCTGGCATGATTCTTGCTTAAGAAATTGCTCTTTGCTCCTTTGTTTCTTTTGACAATTTTAATTGAAAACAATCAAAGTAATGAGAATGGTGCCGGAGGAAATGGCTGCAGTTTTATGGGCTTCTAACCAATTATGCTATTTTGTGTGTTTCTTCACATTGTTTGTAACTTATTTTGTACATATTGTTTCTGCCACCGTCTCTTATGACCGAAAAGAGCTTCTGGATATCAGAACAGCGATTACTCACCTCGAACTGGACAAAGATTTTTCTTTAATGAGTCGGACGCGAAGGATTTACTGCTGTCACCGGACCAGGCCCAATTCCCCTTCATCGCATGAAGAAGAGACGCCGATACAGGGGACACAGGTCCGGGTGCCTTGTAAGAATTAGTCGGCAAGCGGGTAACCCGCCTCTACCATCCGTCCTATTGGCCAACGTGCAATCATTGGAGAATAAACAGGATTAGCTCCGTTCAAGACCATCCTACCAATGGGACATTAAAAACTGCAATATCTTATATTTCCCTGAGTCGTGGCTGAACGACGACATGGATGATATACAGCCGGCTGAGTTTTCAGTGCATCAGCAAGATGGAACAATTGCCACCGGTAAGAGGAGGAGGTGTCTATTTGTCAATAACAGCTGGTGTGCGAAATCTAATATTAAGGAAGTCTCAAGGTTTTTCTCACCTAAGGTAGAGTATCTCATGATAAGCTGTAGACCACAATATTTACCAAGAGAGTTTTCATCTATATTTTTCGTAGCTGTCTATTTACCACCACAAACGTATAAGGCCATAAGCAAACAAAAATGCTCATTCAGAGGCAGCGCTCCTAGTGGCCGGGGACTTTAATGCAGGGAAACTTCAATCCGTTTTACTTTGTTTCTACCAGCATGTTACATGTGCAACCAGAGGGAAAAAACTAGACCACCTTTACTCCACACACAGAGATGGGTACAAAGCTCTCCCTCGCCCTCCATTTGGCAAATCTGACCATAATTCTATCCTCCTGATTCATGCTTACAAACAAAAACGAGAGCGAGAAGTACCAGTGACTCGCTTAATACGGAAGTGGTCAGATGACGCAGATGCTAAGCTACAGGACTGTTTCGCTAGCAGAGACTAGAATATGTTTGGGTATCCAATGGCATTGAGGAGTATACCATATTAGTCACCGGCTTTATCAATAAGTGCATCGATGACGTCGTCCCACAGTGACTGTACGTACATACCCAAACCAGAAGCCATGATTTACAGGCAACATCCGCACTGAGCTAAAGGGTAGAGCTGCCACTTTCAAGGAGCAGGATTCTAACCCAGACACTTCTAAGAACTCCCGCTATGGTCACCGACAAACCATCACACAGACAAAGTGTCAATACAGGACAAAGATTGAATCCTACTACACTGGCTCCGACTCTCATCGGATGTGACAGGGCTTACAAACGATTACGGACTACAAAGGGAAGCCCAGCTGCGAGCTGCCCAGTGACACAAGCCTAACAGATGAGCTAAATTACTTCTATGCGTGCTTCGAGGCAAGGAACACTGAAGCATGGATGAGAGCAACAGCTGTTCCGGATGACTGTGTAATCATGCTCTCCGTAGCCGATGTGAGTAAGACCTTCAAACAGGTCAACATTCACAAGGCCGCAGGGCCAGACGGATTACCAGGACGTGTACTCCGAGCATGCGTTGACCAACTGGCAAGTATCTGCACTGACATTTTCAACATGTCCCTGACTGAGTCTGTAATACCTACATGTTTCAGGCAGACCACCATAGTCCCTGTGCCCAAGAACACCAAGGCAACCTGCCTAAATGACTACTGACCCGTAGCACTCACGTCTGTAGCCATGAAGTGCTTTGAAAGGCTGGTGATGATTCACATCAATACCATCATCCCTAAAACCCTAAACCCACTCTAATTTGCATACCGCCCCAACAGATCCACAGATGATGCAACCTCTATTGCACTCCACACTGCCCTTTCTCACCTGGACCAAAGGAACACCTATGTGAGAATGCTATTCATTGACTACAGCTCAGCGTTCAACACCATAGTGCCCTCAAAGCTTGTCACTAAGCTACGGACCCTGGGACTAAATATTTCCCTCTGCAATTGGATCCTGGACTTCCTGACGGTCCACCCCCAGTTGGTAAGGGTAGGCAACAACACATCTGCCACACAGATCATCAACATGGGGGCCCCTCAGGGGTGCGTGCTTTGTCCCATCCTGTACTCCCTGTTCACCCATGACTCCACACCAACATTAAGTTTGCAGACAACACAACGGTGATAGGCTGATCACCAACAATGATGAAACAGCCTATAGGGAGGAGGTCAGAGACCTGGCAGTTTGGTGCCAGGACAACAACCTTTCCCTCAACGTGATCAAGAGAAAGGAGATGATTGTGAACTACAGGAAAAACAAGGCATCATCGATAGGGCTGTAGTGGAGCACGTTGAGAGCTTGAAGTTCCTTGGTTGCCCACATCACAAACAAACTAACATGGTCCATACACACAAAGAAAATCGTGAAGAGGGTTGACAATAACACCTATTCCACCTCAGGAGACTGAAAAGATTTGGCATGGGTCCTCAGATTCTCAAAAATGTATACAGCTGCACCATTGAGAGCATGACTGGTTCTACTGGGCCGTAGTGTGTACGGCCCAGTACATCACTGATGCCAAGCTTCCTGCCATCCAGAGCCTCTATACCAGGCGGTGTCAGAGGAAGGCCCTAAAAATAGCCAAAGACTCTAGCCACCCTAGTCATAGACTGTTCTCTTTACTATCGCACGGCAAGCGGTACCGGAGCGCCAAGCCTAGGTCCAAAAGGCTTCTTAACAGCTTCTTTTTAGACTGCTGCTACTCGCTGTTTATTATCTATGCATAGTCATTTTACCCCTACCTACATGTACATATTACCTCGACTAACCTGTACCCCCGCACATTGACTCGGTACCGGTACCCCCTGTATATAACCTCGTTATTTTATTTTTTTAAACTGCATTGTTGGTTAAGGGCTTGTATAAGTAAGCATTTCACGTTAAGGTCTACACTTGTTGTATTCAGCGCATGTGACAAATACTATTTTATTTTGAATTGTTACCCAGAAATGATTTAATATTGAGTTAAAAACTGCTGAGTTGAACCTTTGAAGATGTTCCTGTTTGGGGAAGGAGGCACCCTAGGTGCAATACTACTAAGTTGTGTTATTTTCATCACATGTAAAGGGTAACAATTCAATTTACTATAGATCAGGGATCATCATCTAGATTCAGCCAAGGGCCGTTTTTTCTTTCTTGAGCGGATAGTCAGGTGGCCGTAAACACAATGACAAATAATTTGTAGACATGCAAATTGACCGCAAGAAGCCCCAACAGATATAATACTGTATTTGACAAAAATATATTTTTATTAATTAAAAACAATACAATAAATACAGACAATACAAATGGCCGCTCCCACAGCAGGTGTACTGGTCAGAGGGTGCGCTCGCCCCACCCTTCTGAGACGCTGGCAAGGCTCAAAGGGATTTGGACCAAAGGGATTTTCCACAGCTGGGAAAAACCAAGCCCTGCCCGACGCCCGTGCAGGCATGGAAGCGAGCGCACCCATAACTACCAGGACCAGCACACATACTGTTCACAGCATGAAGCCAAAACACAAAACATAAATAACGAAAAGCAAAACATACAATAATCACATCCCCACCCTCGACATAATTGGAGGAACTCAAACACTTACACTGTGCATTTGTGTATATAATTATTCCAACACACATCAATTCCACCCTTCAGACAGCCACAGATCAACCCATCATCCCCAGTAAATTATCATTCTTCCATTTCCTCTCGCCATACTCCATTCTCCATTGGTGTCTCACGAAGGACTTGAACCTTCCGATCTGCAACATTTCTGCTGAAATTGCCCCCAAAATAAAAAATGTACCCAAGAGCACAATGATATTTCAAACCTTGCTTACATTTGTATATGATCACTTATATCTCCTTATTAGGCATGGGAATACTTTGGAACAGATTTGGAAAATGTAAATCACTTGGAGCGGATTTACTGGTATTTTTGGTGTTTTATGTGCCCCCCCCCAAAAAATAGAGAGATTTTTTTGGTCAAAGAAAATCACCCACGGGACAAATTCCGCACACGGCCGACAGTTGAGGAACCTTACTATATTGTTGTATTGTATCATCCGATTCCTCAACAGACATGTCAAGACTCTCACATCGGTTAATGGTGCTAAGACCGTGTTTCAGATCAGCGTCTTACTAAGGTGGGAACCGGTTCACTCTCTAAAAGCACCTTGAGGACATGGGAGTGTTTTGAAAAATGCACTGACTGTCTGCTATCTCTTAAATATTATATGGCAATATATCAAATGAAGGCACCGCCCCAACACATTCATCTCCTCTCCTCGCATCTAATCAATCCCCCAAATAAATGACACTGAACCGGCGCCGGCTGTCATCACATTTGTCTGGAGGCTAGACTCAAGGTACACACACCTGAATGTTGCTACATTTTAGTGGGTGTACTGATGTGTACTTGTGTGTGCATGTGTGTGCACTACTGTAGTGTGTGGAGATATTGATGGAAAAAATGCTTGACAACTGAGATATACACATGTAGGCCTACTGTACAATATTTGACATTTATTACATGTTATATACACACTGGTATTATTATGTAAAGTCTATGATGAGCAAACAAAATTAAGAGCATGTCTTGCAAACATAACAAAGCACACGCACTTTATGGTACCTGAGGCATTTTTATTGTTGTAATAATTTGTGACATGTCACAGTCAGTGAAGGGGCTTTCACTATTTCAAACAGACGGGTTGTAAAGATATGGTGGGAGGAACTGATTTACAGGTAGTCTAATACTGTCTGTCTGGGATCATGGAAAATGGGGGTCAGTTTGCTCCTTGTCCCATAAAGCCTTCCTCTCTGGTTGTTCATGAGAGACCAGCACTTAAAAAGAGTTGTTTCGGTGTGTGCCATTAGGCTTTTTACTAAGTTTTACAGGAAGAAAAAGTGGTTATGTTTTTCAATAACCTGGATTTAGGGGTAGACGTAACATAGTAAATGTATATCCGGGCCACTCTAACTAGTATAATATGTTACATTTAGTATTGCATGTATTAATTTGTCAATGTACATCATCCATTTCCATATGATATGTTACGAATTACAATTCGTATGATACGTTTTGAATTGCAATTCGTACAATTTTGCCTCAACTTACTGTAAGTGACCTTCTGTCTTATGTAACCATACCAAACGTAACATATCCTACTCATTTGAGTGTCCCTGAATTACTTTACTAATGTTATGTCTTGTCTATGAGACCAAGCTAGTTTCAAAATGGCTGGAGTTGAGAGCAGTAGAGAGCTCATGGAGGCAAGGAAATAATAGACTGGAGATGCAGCTGTGTCTAACATCTCAATGAGGGAGATGCTGCCAAGTTTTAGTAGACACAACAGGAATAAGGTCTGTGCTTAACAAAGAGAGGACCAATGGCTACTGTAGGTTCCTAGATGAACCTTTTTAGACTTGTAATTGTGTAGACAGTGCAGCCAAGCAGAGTTATCAAGCTTTCAGGAGATATACAAGTAGAGTTGCGAAGCTACCGGTAATTTACCAAAGTTACCGGAATCTTCAGTAATTTTGGTAATTAACAGAAAATCTATGGCAATCTATCGTAACTTTGGTAATTTATGCTTGACTAACTGTAAAAGTACATATTCTCATTGTATTCATGTATTATATCTGTATTCATATTGTCCATGAGTTTCTAGTAGATAGAAAATAGCCTAATTAATGAAAAAAGCAGCTAATCAACAATGCCTCTATTTTCAATTAACTCTGCAACTCTTCCAACTATTGACTTCTTTCACTACTTCAACCAGTTTGATGGCAAAATATCGACAAGAAATACATATTGACATAGTCAAATAAAATAAAATATATATAAATAAAGGATATTTCTTGCTGAAACCCTCATATTAAACACCAATGGTATTTTACTGCTTTGTCATTATATTCTTTATTTTAAAATCATCTTGTTCAAGGCCTCACAGAGGGCCAGAGACTATTACAGACACCTGTGATAATCTGAAGTACCCAAAAGGGCCACTAGATGTCTTGAGATAGATCACATAAAATCCTTGAAAGATAGCAAAATTCTGGTAGTTTATTGGTAAACTTCAAAAGTTTCCAATAATATACGTTTCCTCTGCAACCTCATGTCTAAGAGGGTTCTCTAAAAGGGTGGCATGTAGACTAGTGGTTGGAGCATAAGGCCAGTAACCGAAAGGTCGCTGGTTCAAATACCCAAGGTAAAAAAATCTGTCGACGATCCCTTGAGCAAGGCACTTAACCCTAATTAGCTCCAGGGGTGCCGTACTACTGTGGCTGACCCTTTAAAACGGCACCTAACTGCTGTATGTGACAATAAAACATCTAAAGTAACTAACACGCCTCTATTTTCTGTCTTTCCACCATCTCAGTGGAAGACCATTTATAAGTTGTCATTTGTTTTGTTTTTTAGAGTAGACAACGGAAGTTTGGATAGTACATTACTTTCCATTCATTGATAACAATACCAATCTTGCAGGCCTACCAATATATTAATGTTGTTTATTCTCAGTCAGACTTTTGAGAGGAAATTGGAAATCTGCACAAGGTTTCCAGGCTACTTTTGCAACGTGTGACTAACACGTAAAAAACATGCCAAACAAAATGTATCACACAAATAATACTACATGTTAATATTAATAATACTACATGTTCCCTGTGTTTCCACACTCCCTTGATGTCCAATACATTCATCTTAACAGGATAATCATTTGTGAAAGTCTGTGACATTTGTGGCTAGCTAGCATGATAATAAATTCATGGCTCTCAATTTTGTTGTTGTTAATTAGAGTCAATCAATCCAAACTTTGCTCACTTACCGGTGTGAAACCAAAGTATAATGAGCAGAAATCAACATGGCGATTGGGAAACAACAAATTACAGCTGTTAAAGAAAAAGCATCCAGTCCTCTTTCTGTTGATGTCAAATCCTGCTGTGGGGATTTAAACATGGTGTGTGTGACATTATTTTAATGGATGTTAGAAGGTAGGGAAAAAGTGATCCAAAATGATTTCAAAGCCTTTCATATCCCATGGTAAAACTGCCTGCCAATACAGTCAAATCATCAACTCAAAATGTATTTGTCATATGCGCCGAATACAACAGGTGTAGACTTTACCATGAAATGCTTACTTTCGAGCCCTTTCTCAAAAAATGCAGAGGTAAAAAGTAAAAACATTTGCAAATTAAAGTAGAAAATACTAACACAATAAATAACAATAATGAGGCTATATCCAAGGAGTACCGGTACAGAGTCAAAGTGCAGGGGTACGACGTAGTTGAGGTAATATGTACATGTACAGTACCAGTCAAAAGTTTGGACACACCTACTCATTCAAGGGTTTTTCTTTATTTTTACTATTTTCTATATTGTAGAATAATAGTGAAGAGATCAAAACTATGAAATAACACACATGGAATCATGTAGTAAAACAAAGTGTTAAAGAAATTAAAATATATTTTAAATTTGAGATTCTTCAAATAACCACCCTTTGCCTTGATGACAGCTTTGCACACTCTTGGCATTCTCTCAACCAGATTCATGAGGCAGTCACCTGGAATGAATTTCAATTAACAGGTGGACCTTGTTAAAAAATGTTTTCCTTCTTATTCCGTTTGAGCCAATCAGTTGTGTTGTGACAAGGTAGGGGTGGTAAACAGAATATAGCCCTATTTTGTAAAAGACCAAGTCCATATTATGGCAAGAACAGCTCAAATAAGCAAAGAGAAATGACAGTCCATCATTACTTTAAGACGTGAAGGTCAGTTAATCTGGAAAATTCCAAGAACTTTTTGAACGTTTCTTCAAGTGCAGGCGCAAAAACCATAAAGCGCTATGATGAAACTGTCTCTCATGGGGATGCCACAGGAAAGGAAGACCCAAAGTTACCTCTGGTGCAGAGGATAAGTTCATTAGCGTTAACTGCACCTCAGATTGCAGCCCAAATAAATGCTTCACAGAGTTCAAGTTACAAACACATCTCAACATCAACTGTTAAGAGGAGACTGTGTGAATCAGGCCTTCATGGTAGAATTGCTGCAAAGAAACCGCTACTAAAGGACACCAATAAGAAGAAGAGACTTGCTTGGGCCAAGAAATATGGGCAATGGACATTAGACAGGTGGAGATCTGTCCTTTGGTCTGATAGGTCCAAATTTGAGATGTATGGTTCCAACCACTTTGTGAGATGCAGAGTAGGTTAACGGATGATCTCCATATGTGTGGTTCCCACTGTGAAGCATGGAGGAGGAGGTGTGATGGTGTGGGGGTGCTTTGCTGGTGAAACTGTCTGATTTATTTAGAATTCAAGGCACACTTAACCAGCATGGCTACCACAGCATTCTGCAGCAATATGTCATCCCATTCTGGTTTGCGCTTAGTGGGACTATAATTTGTTTTTCAACCACACAATAACCCAAAACACACCTCCAGGCTGTGAAAGGGCTATTTGATCAAGAAGGAGAGTGATGGAGTGCTGCATCAGATGACCTGGCCTTCACAATCACCCGACCTCAACCCAATTGAGATTGTTTTTAGATGAGTTGGACCGTAGAGGGAAAGAAAAGCAGCCAACAAGTGCTCAGCACAAGTGGTAACTCCTTCAAGACTGTTGGAAAAGCATTCCTCATGAAGCTGGTTGAGAGAATGCCAAGAGTGTGCAAAGCTGTCATCAAGGCAAAGGGTGGCTACTTTGAAGAATCTCAAATATGAAATATATTTTGATTTGTTTAACACTTTTTTGGTACTTCACTATTATTCTACAATGTAGAAAATAGTCAAAATAAAGAAAAACTCTTGAATGTGTAGGTGTGTCCAAACTTTTGACTGTTACTATAGGTAGGGTTAAAAGTGAATAGGCAATCAGGATATGCCTGTATAATAAACACTGTAGCAGCAGGATATGTGGAGAGTGTGAAAGTGTGTGTATGTGCCTGCGTGTGACATCGATATGTGTGTGTGTGTGTGTGTGTGTGTGTGTGTGTTGGACACTGATGGAAAAAGTACCCAATTCTCATACTTCAGTAAAAGTAAAGATGCCTTAATAGAAAATGACTCAAGTAAAAGTGAAAGTCACCCAGGAAAATACTACTTGAGTAAAAGTCAAAGAGTATTTGTTTTTAAATATACTTAAGTATCAAAAGTATATGTAATTGCCAAAATATACATAAGATCAAAAGTAAAAGTATAAATCATTACACATTCCTTATATTAAGAAAACCAGACGGCACAACTTTCTTGTTATTTTTATTTAGCCAGGGGCACACTCCAGCAACATAATTTACAAACGAGGCATTTGTGTTTAGTGAGTACACCAGATCAAAGGCAGTAGGATGACCAGAGATGTTCTCTTGATAAGTACATGAAATTGACTTTTCAACTGTCCTGCTAAGCATTTAAAATGTTACCAGTACTTTTGGGTCTCAGGGAAAATTTATGGAGTAAGTATGTGTGAGTGTGTGGGTAAGAGTTCAGTGAGTGTGCATAGAGTCAGTGTAAGAGAGTCACTGTGTTTTTTGGTTGATCTAAGAATTCAACACGTTACACGTATTCCTTTTATAAAGGAAAAACTTGATCTGCATGATGTGTATTGGCGACTCTTACCAAAACCCCTCAAACTTTGTCTTGTGTGTTGTTATTGTGATTGTGTGCTTGTACCTTGAGCCTGGGTCATATTTATGTTATGTGTGTTTGTGTTGTGTCTGTGTATGCTGTGCTCTTTATGTGTGATTGTGCTACCTATGCGCCTGTATGTACAGTACCATGCCTCTGTGCTGGTCAGTGATGACCTTGCCTGAGTTGCTGGACATCGATGCATGTCCATGATGTACAGGACAGGACAGTCTGTTGCTATGAAGGGCACTGTATGTACTGTACTGTATATTTACGGTCAGGTTGTATTCATATTGTTCCTGCCATCCACCAGAGCGTTATCAATGTAATGGTGTGAGCAATAACCTGGTAATAACCTGGTAATAACCTGATGATATTAATAAGGTCTTGTTATGGGACCTATATCCATTCTAAGGCCGGAAACCAAACTGAGCATGTCTGTCCGTCCATGCTGTGGACTGTGGTGACTACATCATCAGCTAGGATGACCTCACGGACTGTGTGGTGACTACATCATTCGCTATAACCTCTCACTTAACAGGAAGTAGTATTTTCCTCTCTATCAAAGAGCTCTTCTAAATGGGAGGGCTTATGTGTAGTTTATGTCCCCGGGGTTGGTCATAGCAGCTTGCCATTGTATTAATCATTGTTGGGGAATCCAAGGGGTGTGGATAATACAGAATGCACTGGTTGGTCCCCATTTGTTTTACTTGTCAGTGGAGTGAATAATTGGGAGTGCTGACAATATTAGCCACAAAGAATATTCTAAAAGATACAACTGCGAGAGTAAAAAAATGAAAAGGCATAATGTCTGAACATTTTTCGAATCAATATGACATCGTGTGTAAGGTCCTCGGGTGCCAAGAGCATTTACTATGTCTGTTATATATTATATAATTATATATCAGTTCTGTCCTGTGTCACAGCCAAACTCTGCTTTATGATAGAAAATTATGCTATACATCCCCTTTCATACTACTATGGTTTTAATCAGTGTCGTAAAAATACTTTAAAGTACTACTTAAGTCTTTTTTTGGGTATCTGTACCTTACTTTACTATTTCTTTTTTCCAACTTTTACTTCACTTCACTATACATTCCTAAAGAAAATAATGTACTTTTTACTCCTTACATTTTCCCTGACACCCAAAAGTGCTCGTTACCTTTTGACAGGAAAATGGTCAAACTCACACACTTATCAAGAGAACATCCCTAGTCATCCCAACCGCCTCTGATCTGGTTGACTCACCAAACACAAATGCTGTGATTGTAAATAATGTTTGAGTGTGCCCCTGGCTATCCGTCAACAAAAATGTAAAAAATAAAATTGTAATGTCTGGTTTGCTTAATATAGGGAATTTTAAATGGTTTATACTTTTTCTTTTCTTTTCTTTTCTTTTTGATACTTAAGTATATTTGCGCAATTCCATTTACTTTTGATCCTTAAGTATATTTAAAACCAAATACCAGTACTGGGTGACTTTCACTTTTACTTGAGTCATTTTCTATTAAGGTATCTTTACTTTACTTGTCCACCACTGGTTTTAATTGACATGAATACTATAGGGACTGGACTGTATGTTCCATTTAAATGATTGATTCAATAGTTTGGTATAAAAAAAAACATCTTACCAAAACTGGAAATACAGCATTTGTTTTGCAGATACCACATTTTCTTTGCATCCCTTAAAAAAAAGACGTTCGTGGCTCAACAGCATTGATACAATTTGGGGTGGGGTAGTGAGGGGTTTGCTAATACAATGGGGCTCATCTTACAATTCTCCCAAGGAATAACTATCAGTTGTGCAACAGCAGCTCCAGCGTCCCTAGGTGACCGCGCCACTGAGCCCGTGCTTGCTCCACCGCACCCCACTCCACGTCTGCTGCCACCCTGAAGGTAGATGCATCACGCGGGGGAGACTGCACATTGGCACCCCCTTTCTCCCCCCAGCCTCCAGCCCTCACACACCACTCTAGTCTACACTACCGTGGCTTTGGTTGGCCCCTTTTGTCCTCCACACCTTGATGTCCTCTCCAGTCTCCACCACACCTCTTCCTGTCCCAGTAGCCTCTCCCTAGGTGAGTCTTTCCTCCCACCGTGTCACTTCCCGGTCCCCTCTGTCTTTTCCTCCTCTATCGCTCATCCACTCTCCTTTTGTCATTTGAGAATGCCTCGCTCCCTCTCTCTCTCACACACACACACACACACACACACACACACACACACACACACACACACACACACACACACACACACACACACACACACACACACACACACACACACACACACACACACGTACGCTCCTGTGCTCACTCTGGAGGGGACACCGCCTGTTCTTCTCTCTGCTCACCTCCCGGCTGCTGGCTGACTCTGTGAGCCGTGTCTGTGTCTATGGTGCCTACACTCCGCCATGTGTGAGGATCTGGGGGTTTCAAAAAGCAGCAGCAGGCCCTCTCCATGGTCCCAGAGTTACCAACGGCAGCAGTAGAATTAATACACGGTAGACTTTAGATGAGTTCTAACACTAACTTTTCGCTGACATGAAACCTGTACTGTAGCCGTCCACATATTAGAGGAGTTGATCATTTTATATACATCACAGCTTTACTTCTCCTTACAGTGACGTATTAGCAGCTGGTGCTGTACAGACAACCACACCTTTCACTGTGTAATTGAGGGACTTCCTTCCCATGGTCATGGATCATTTTCAATAACAGAGCAGGCCAATAACTGACTTGGTTTATAACTGGAATAGTTTGTCTCCAGCAAATTCCAACTGCTCTTTTTGTGACTAGACTGTGCAGAGTGGAGATGATTGAACTGGTGAAACTGGCGTCGGAGGCAGTTAACAGTGCTTAAGGTTCTGGAGCAGTGAATCAAATCAAATCAAATTGTATTTGTCACATGCGCCGAATACAACAACCTTACCGTGAAATGCTTACTTTGCAAGCCCTTAACCAACAATACAGTTTAAAAATAGTTAAAAACATATTTACTAAATAACCTAAAGTAAAAAAATATATAAGTAGTAACACAATAAGATAACAATAATGATGCTATATACAGGGGGTAGCCGGTACCGAGTCAATGTGCGGGGGTACAGGTTAGTCAAGGTCATTTGTACATAGGGTTAAGGAGTAAAGTGACTATGCATAGATAATAAACAGTGAGTAGCAGCAGTGTAAAAACAAAGGGAGAGGGGGGTGTCAATGTAAATAGTCCGGGTGGCCATTTTATTAATTGTTCAGCAGTCTTATGGCTTGGGGGTAGAAGCTGTTAAGGAGCCTTTTGGTCCTAGACTTGGCGCTCTGGTACCGATTGCCGTGTGGTAACAGAAAAAACAGTCTATGACTTGGGTGACTGGGCCTTCCTCTGACACTGCCTAGTATATAGGTCTTGGACATCAGGAAGCTTGGCCCCAGTGATGTACTGGGCTGTACGCACTGCCCTCTGTAGCACCTTACGGTGGTCGGATGCCGAGCAGTTGCCATACCAGGAGGTGATGCAACCGGTCAGGACGCTCTCGATGGTGCAGCTGTAGAACTTTTTGAGGATCTGGCGACTCATGCCAAATCTTTTCAGTCTCCTGAGGGGGAAAAGGCGTTGTCGTGCCCTCTTCACAACTGTATTGGTGTGTTTGGACGATGATAGTTTGTTGGTGATGTGGACACCGAGGAACTTGAAACTCTCGACCTGCTCCACTACAGCCCCATCAATGTGAATGGGGATGTGTTTGGGCCTCCTTACCATGAACTGTATTTGTCTCCCACTTTATCTTGAACTGCCTTTACTCACACTAATAATATCCCTCCAACAGGAGTGAAACTCTTATCAAATACAATGAAAGCCTGCAGTGATTAAATAAAGAGGAAAGTGTTGGAGTTTACAGTAGACATCAGATGCAGAGGTAATTTGAGGTTACACCTGGGAAGAACTGCAATTGCTATCGTATTGTCAATGAAAGCTGTTAAATCAATAGTAACTGATCATAAAACATGAATTGTACACGTTATGTACAACAGACATTTTGTATGAAATTACTATTTGATGTGTATAATTTATGCACATTAAAATTGATAGCGTTGGTGATCAAACACAAAAAAATTGGTGTACATACATTTTGCCACATAATGAGATTTTAGAAATGTGCTTCCCATCGCAATATCTTCATATTTTATTCATTTTCCAAAGATTTTTGGAGAAAGGAATATAAAGTCTTTAACCTAGAACACTTACATCGAAAATCTCTAAATTAGAACTTTCCCTCTGATCCAAGGTTGCCATACCACCACACTTAGTTAACAAAATATTTTTTTTACAAACAAGATGATATCACCCTCTCCATGATATTAATATGATATGTTCTGTGATCTGTAAACAGCTGGTTATCTTGCTTTTCCATGATAAGAGAAAGTGCTGAGGATTTCCGGTTTGTGAGCACATTTGGGCTGAATCTTTCACACGTCACAAATTGCAGATGGGATGCAGTGATCTTGAACAGCCGATCACATTTCCGTGACCATCTGACACCTTCCATTTAGGAAAATAATACTTTCTATCTTAGCATACCCTCTGCTGCTGTTGCAGCAGCCAGCAAAATGAATTATGCCTGGTAGACTTTGTTATGCTTTAACCTCCAGATAGATTCTCCATGTTTTGTTTCATTGGATTGATTAGATGAAATGCTTTAATCTTTTATCTGTTCATTCTGGGCGGTAATCATTTTAGCAGTTTTGTATTATTTCGGTATTTCTATGTATTGCTGTTGATATGCCTATCGCCACAATGTTATTTCCATTATTGACATTGTAAGAGCGTCGATATATTTAGTGATATCTTTCACAAAAGTAAACAGTTTAGTTCACATTTTGTTGAGATGCACAAAGCGTATCGCATTCACATTTCTTAACCATTCCTACATATTTCACACAAAATATGTTTTCTTTCTCTGCATATCCTCTATGTAGAAGAGCAGTGGGCAGCAACCTTAGTCTTTGACAGCTACAGGGTATCAGCTTTTCTTTCAGCCTACCACAAACAGAATTGATTCTGCAAATCAAGGTCCTAATAATTAGTTGATTATTTCAATCAGGTGAGCTGAGCTGGAACAAAAGCCTGCATACCCTGTGGTTCTCAATTACCAGGACTGAAAACCACTACTAGGGTTAGCCCCAGCCTTAGAGCTCACACCAAAGCTCAAAACACATTCATATCTTCCATATATTAGCAGTACATCAACAAGTCAACTCCGGTCAACAGAAGTAAGTTGATATTCCGGTCAACAGAAGGTCAACAGAAGTAAGTTGATATTCCGGTCAACAGAAGGTCAACAGAAGTAAGTTGATATTTGAATTATGTCTTGAGGTGGTTGTAAAGCATTTTGCTTCTGTTTGATAACAGAGTAGATATAGTGTTCAACCTTATTTTTCAATTACCTTCCATAAAATAGATTGTAATTCCCTCTTCAAGGAATACATTCGGTACAGTGTATGTAATATGAATGTGACAGATAAATATGAGTTGGGTTAACTGGTATAGAGAGAGTTGTAAATCACTGTACTGTGATTCTCTGTCTCAACGGGTTTAATTAGTCCAGAAACTCTTCTCTTGTCTGATGACTGACCCCCCCCCCCCCCCCACACACACTTTCTCCCTCCCCCTCTCCTCACTGTAACAACCTACCACCATATAAATGCCCTGCAATTTGAAGACCAGTGGCCTCAGGAGACTGAGTTGCTACAAATAGCTGAAGGAGTTGGAAATTGTCATTTCATAGCACTAGAATGGCTCGCCTGAGACTTGCGTAATGCCATCCTAATTGACTGTTGTATTTTCTTTGGCAGATATTATAGTCCCAGACATACCTCAAAGTGGGTTATAGCTAGGCACTAGAATGTGATTATATTGTATGTTGAGTCCTTTAAAGGATTGAAGTATAACCAAAACGATTGTGTTTTAACATGATAAAACACTAATTCATTTAACAATATCTAGTGATGGACATTGCTTGAAACATGTACAGCCAAAGCACCAGATGAGTACGCAGGATGCTCAGATGGCCTGGTTCCACTTTACAAGAACAAATGGCTCTGGTAACAACATGATCTTATACACCACACTGAGTTGAGAAGTGGTCCTGTCCTGTTGTCAAACATTCAACCATCAAAAGGCATCAAGAAGGATTATCTTTGAACAACGTTATAAACCCACTGTTTGCGTGGCCTGCTATTATCTGATGGTTGCCTGTGGTGTTACTCTATTTCATAGTACGTGAACAAGCCCATTTATCCCTATCTGTCATTTTCGAACTTGTGAGGAGGTATCTGTCAGTTCTCGTCCCAGGGGACAACTGGATGGGCAGGTTTTTGCTCCAATTGAGCTCTTCATTTAATTGACAGTTCAGTCCAACCTAATAAGTGCTTTAACAGATTTGAAATTGATTTGCTTGAAGGCTTTGTTTTCACCGTTTACTTTGTGTGAAATACATGTTTGATGGACTTGCTTCGTTACACATGGCCCCTCGATATGACAATTGTGATGAGGCATCCATTTTAATGCAGCATATAGTCAATTAAGAATGACAATTGAATTGTAAGTGATAAGATACGGTAATACATAGTGGAAACACCAAAAAGTTGAACCAGACAGTTCTGGACATAAGATGTTACCTCCCAAGATGCGTGTAGTGTTACAACAAAACTTTTAGAAACAGAATTATGTATGGGTTTTTAACATATGTAACATGCTCATAACAGTAGATGTGTTCAAGAGCTCCTTCATTGAGGCCTTGAAGATGGCTGACTCATTGACCCACCTGAACATGAGTTATAAAAGACCAAATATCAGACAAATATGTGGTGTGTCTTTATTCAAGTTGTACACCTTAGATGTACACCAACTATAAGGTGAAATGACTTACAAATGCTGTCAAAATAGGTTGAGGCCTATTTTGTATGGGCTCATTTGTAGTGATGTGTAGGCGGAATATATAGAAAGGGTATCTACTTACATCAAACCTATCCACACAGGATGGATCATGTGAGTCCGGTTCATATTACACTCATTCCTTCTATTGTGTAGGCTCTACAGCAGGACTATATCCATGCAGGACTATATCCATGCAGGACTATATCCATGCCACAATAATTAGTCTATCAAGCTACAAGTATCTGATAGTTAACTTCTGCTTTTAGATAATAATATAATGGATGTTTTTATGCATAGGGATTTAAGTTGATACAATGTGGCTGGTTACTGGAATGATGGCCTTATGATTTGTCAAACATAGAAAAATATGTTTCATTATTCAATTTTGACAAGTATTATACATGTAATGCGATACTCTATGTTCAAATGTGATGCATATAAAGCACTAAAGTTTGTATAGAGCATCTTTTGAAGGACTAGCAGGAGCAGAATGAGATGAGGGGTTATTTTGGTGATGGAGATTAAGGCAGCCTTTTTGTCATTTGTGCGAGACAAGCCATTCATCCATCCAGTTCACAGCCAAAAAAAGGCTGGTCCCAGAAATTAGCAGTTTCAGCTCAGCAGCAAAGTCGTCGGGCTGTGAAGGCAGAGAGAAATTGACTAATTAGCAATGCGCACTAAAACTTGACGGTTCTCTCTATAACAGCGAGGGAAAGACTCGGTTTTTCTCCCCCTTTCTCTTTTCTTTCTTCCATAGATGTTTGAAATCGCAGTCATTTACGCTCGACAGTTTTTACAATAGCCTTGAGCCATAATTTTGCGAGTCTCTTCAGCATCCATACCCCTGCATGGTCTCTCTCCACCGGCCATGCACGACCGTTTCTCTCCCCAACCGTGGATTTCCTATTACTCTCGTTACGACTCACTGAGCCCCAGGCCCAAGGATAATGATGTGTTGTTTCTTGGTAGCATAATTTGTCACACGTATATTTCTTCTTCTTCTTCTCTTGCAGAAAGCACAGCTCCCTCTCACACACTCACACACTTCTTGTTAATTCAGAAGAACAAATTACCAACGTCAACAAATAACCTGAAATAGTGACTTTATGAGTTGAAATCAATCATTATTTTGAGGCACCGACCATAGACTTTTAAAGGAAAGGAATACAGCAAAAGAAAAAGGAGAACAAAGGAAAGCCAAGTGAGAATATTGGGAACCTAAAGCTTTACTTTCTTTTTTTGTCAAGATCGTAAGTCAGGTAAGTTTGGCTTGTTCTCAAGCAAGCTGCTCACATCATTTAGTTGTGACAGGCGCTTTAGAAAATGTGGCGACTATGAAACGAGGTAGTACAGGACGCTTATATCAAGTTTACAAACATATTTCATACAGTAAATGCATGTTTGGCGTTATACAGCAACATACCCATGTGCGTGTTTCATTTATATTTGAGGGATAGCTGCATGGAATTAATAATTTCGGATACTCACGTCTGAATAGTCGTAACTCAGGTATAAGGGAAAACGCACACGCACAGTGATGATGTCGGCTGTGTGAGGGACAAACTAATTGCTTTTGTATCACTCCGTGCGTGCATTTGTGGATGTGTAAATTTCCTCATTGTGGGAGTGCAGCAAGATAAGAGGAGAACGATAAGTGTTAGCTGAATGCTGCATAGTATCCGTGCACGGCACCGTAGGGGTTGCCTTTTCCTCTAATCCAATAACTTAAATTGCGTTATCGAAGATAATAAGGCGATGCAGCATCTCCTATAATATTTTGTTTTGACAGTGCGCTTCAAACAACAGCGTCCATTTAAAATGATATTGTCTTGAACGACTGACAATAGCAAGGGAATAGCACATTATTGGGACTATACGTTTTTGTTTTCTCTTCCGACCTGAGCCAAAGTTCAAATGATACCGGACTGAACGATATTGTTCACTGTAGAATAATATCGGAGGGAGCAGCATGACGGTTTACAAGTTCAGTCGTGTGTATATCCACCATTTAACCATGTTGCTCGGTATAACGTGAAGGTATTAGAGACAATTCCAGCCTGACTGTAATGATGATATCATGTTATGTTATTCACAAATAAATGGGCTAGCGGTAGGCTAAATGGCTTGCGTGGTGTATTTGTTGCCTAGGTGGCGTTAACAGTCAGGAAGTCATGTCCAGATCCGGTGATAGAACCTCCACCTTTGACCCTACACACAGTGACACCCTGCTGCACGGGCTCAACCTGCTATGGAGGAAACAGCTTTTCTGTGATGTGACTCTCACTGCCCAGGGACAGCAGTTCCACTGCCACAAAGCCGTGCTGGCATCCTGCTCACAGTATTTCAGGTCTCTCTTCTCCAGCAGTCATATGCTCAACAACGAGGGGAACAACAACAACAAAGACCAGGGGAGCAGTGGTACCCCGTCTTCCTCCCCAGATGACAAGCTGATGGCCAGCCCCCGGTCCATCAACAACTTGGTCCTTCAGGGCTGCTCCTCCATCGGACTACGGCTAGTGCTGGAGTACCTGTACACTGCCAATGTCACGCTCTCCCTGGACACTGTGGAAGAGGTGCTCTCGGTCAGCAAGATCCTCAACGTCCCTCAGATCACCAAGCTCAGCGTGCAGTTCCTCAACGACCAGATCTCTGTGCAGAACTACAAGCAGATCTGCAAGATCGCGGCGCTGCACGGCTTGGACGAGACCAAGAAGCTGGCCAACAAATACCTGGTGGAAGATGTGCTGCTGCTGAACTTTGAGGAGATGTGCGCCATGCTGGATGCTCTGCCGCCCCCGGTGGAGTCGGAGCTGGCCCTCTTCCAGATGTCGGTCCTCTGGCTGGAGCATGACCGGGAGACTCGCATGCACTACGCCCCGGACCTGATGAAGAGGCTGCGCTTCGCCCTCATCCCGGCCCCAGAGCTGGTGGAGAGGGTGCAGTCGGTTGACTTCATGAGGAGTGACCCTGTATGCCAGAAGCTGCTGATGGACGCCATGAACTACCACCTGATGCCCTTCAGACAGCACTGCAGGCAGACCACAGCCAGCAGGTGAGGACAGATACACACACTCACACACACACACACACACACACACACACACACACACACACACACACACACACACACACACACACACACACACACACACACGCAAATAAGGGTTAGGAGGAGTGTGTAAGATGTTGTTAGCAAAGGTTAGTAAAGGTACTAATATTGCATACTTGCATAAGGTTAGGGTTAGTGAGGATGCTTTAGAATGGTCTACCTTATTTTGCATACCATCTCAATTCCAACGCAACACTATATAACTTAGTTAACTCTTGGTAAAATATTTTTTTCTCTGTAAAGGTTTTAAGTGCAGAACATATGGAGGAACATACATTTAGTCAATAGTTGTACAGTACATTCAGGCATTTTTTCTGAAATAAGAAATTCATCTCATTATATAATTATGCTAACTTTGGAGAAGGCGACAGGAAAACTTCAACACAAAACAGAATTCAACATATTCACACATGTCAATATATAGGCACACATGTAAATATATAACATAAGAGCACATAACATTTGTGTTGACATAACCTGGGTAGATATCACCTATAACTTATAACCTATTTATACACAACCAGTAGGTATATTTCTTTATTAGCAAGGAATGGAAAACAACTCATGGGTTATAGAGTTATAGGTCTGAGTGATCCATACTTCGGAAAGTTGCTTGGTCTGCCTCACCTACAGTACACAACCATTGGAGATACAGTACTGCATGGCCAGGTATGCTTGTCATGGTCTGTTTGTCATGATGAGCATTTTCAGAGATAATTAATGGACAGGATGTTGACAGGAAGATGATTGATTGGCAGTGCTTTATGATGCCGTTGTTTATAGAACACAATTTAGTTATTATAAGTCTCAAGTATTATGGAGCAATTTTGACTTTTATATTTGTCTAACGTTATCTGCTTCATTCAGAAACAGTAGACTATATGATTGGAAAAATATTTGCACAGTATTGTAGAAAATAGAAATCCACAAATATATTGCAGTTGTAGGGTACTATTCATTTACCGGGGTAATTTATGGCATGGGTAATTTCACTATTTCTTTCTCACAATATCTTTATAGAGCACATAAGTGGAAATCCAATAAACAGTTTTATCATAAATTCAGAGAGGAAACAGCTGTGATATTACAAAGCTGATTTTCTGTATTCAGAGGTAACACTATTATTAGGAAGTATTATCATGTACATTCACATGATTGTTAAGATGTTACAGCTATGATCTACTGGATATAGCTCACCGGCGTTGGCCAATATGGACTTTTCTCCATGATAGGGAACATTATTTTGTTATCTAAGTCTTCCATATAGGAAACGGTTACTGTGCATTCGGAAAGTACTCCAAAAAATACATACAATAAAAAGTTATGTGGAATGGAGAGGGCCTGCATGTGCTGTAGCATGTAGCCATTGCCTCGTAGTCTCAGTGAGATACCCATAGATGGGTCCAGACACAGCACAGATCTAGGGTCTAGACTGCTCATATTCGTATCACAATCCACTGTTTCTCTCCCCTCAATGAATTAGCCTTATCTATGTTTAGTGGCCATTTGCAGGTGAGAATAACCCCCCAAAACACGAGTCGGCCAGTATCCAAGTGGGTGCATGAGAGGGCGGTCATTTAGTCAATCGTAAAACGAGAACGGATGCAAATGCCTGGAATTAATGGCCAATGTTGTTTAAACGACTGTTACTTTGTGGTTAGTTGTTTAATTGCATTGCACTTAATTAGATGACTGGACTCAATGTACAGTAAAGTATGTGGCCCTGAAATTGTGTTTCACAAACCAACCCCACAGCTCAAGAATACGCTGCACAATTGGCTCAGAACTATCACATGGAGAGTCTTTACCAATGGAATAGCAAGATTTTATGTAGTAGTTGATCTACTGTGTATTGTCCAGTCATAATATTATTTGCCTCACTGTATGGAACCCTGGCACCCTGTAGAAAAGTTCTGATGAGTTCACACCTAATTGAACAGATATCTTTAGGCTGTAAACCCTCTTTAGACCGAAACCGAATGAAAAACAAGCTTTATTGAAAGATTTATCATAAATTCAGAGAAAAAACAGCTGTGATATTACAAAGCTGATTTTCTGTATTTAGAGGTTACAATAGTATTAACATGTTGTTACCAAATACATAGGAAGTATTATCATGTACATACGTGTGATTGTTAAGACGTTACAGCTGTGATCTACTGTATATAGCTCATTTAGCGTTGGCCAATATGGATTTTCCACCATGATGGGAAACATTATTTTGTTATCTAAATCTTCCATATAGAATACAGTTACAGTGCATTCGGAAAGTATTCAGACCCCTTGACATTTTCCACGTTTTGTTATTTTAGAGTTTTATTCTAAATTTTTATTAAATAATTTTCTTCCCTTGTCAATTTACACACAATACCCCATAATGACAATGCAAAAACATAATTTTTGCAAATGTATTACAAATAAAAAACAGTTACTTAAGTATTCAGACCCTTTACTCAGTACTTTGTTGAAGCACCTTTGGCAGCGATTACAGCCTTACAGTTTTCTTGGGTGTGACGCTACAAGCTTGGCACACCTGTATTTAGGGAGTTTCTCCCATTCTTCTCTGCAGATCCTCTCAAGATTTTCAGGTGGGATGGGAAGCGCTGCTGCACAGCTGTTTTCAGGTCTCTCCAGAGATGTTCCATCGGTTTCAAGTTGGGGCTGTGGTTGGGCCACTCAAGGACTTTCAGAGTCTTGGGCCTCCCGGGTGGCGCAGTGGTTAAGGGCGCTGTACTGCAGCGCCAGCTGTGCCATCAGAGACTCCAGGCTCTGTCGTAACCGGCCGCGACCGGGAGGTCTGTGGGGCGACGCACAATTGGCCTAGCGTCGTCCGGGTTAGGGAGGGCTTGACCGGTAGGGATGTCCTTGTCTCATCGTGCACCAGCGACTTCTGTGGCGGGCCAGGTGCAGTGCGCGCTACTAGTCCCTACCACTGAAAAACATATCCACAGCATGATGCTGCCACCACCATGCTTCATTGTAGGGATGGTGCCAGGTTTCCTCCAGACGTGACGCTTGGCATTCAGACCAAAGAGTTCAATCTTGATTTCATCAGACCAGAGAATCTTGTTTGTCATGGTCTGAGAGTCCTTTAGGTGCCTTTTGGAAAACTCCAAGTGGGCTGTCATGTGCCTTTTACTGAGGAGTAGCTTCCGTCTGGCCACACTACCATAAAGTCCTGATTGGTGGAGTGCTGCAAAGATGATTGTCCTTTTGGAAGGTTCTCCCATCTCCACTGAGGAACTCTGGAGCTCTATCAAAGTGACCATCGGGTTCATGGTCACCTCCCTGACCCTTCTCCCCCGATTGCTCAGTTTGGCCAGGCGGCCAGCTCTAGGAAGAGTCTTTGTGGTTACAAACGTATTCCATTTAAGAATGATGAAGGCCACTGTGTTCTTGGGGACCTTCAATGCTGCAGAAATGTTTTTGGTTCCATTCCCCAGATCTGTGCCTCGACACAATCCTGTCTCTGAGCTCTACGGACAATTATTTTGACCTCATGGCTTGGTTTTTGCTCTGTCAACTGTGAGACCTTATATACAGTAGGTGACAGGTGTGTGCCTTTCCAAATCATGTCCAATCAACTGAATTTACCACAGGTGGACTCCATGAAAGTTGTTGAAACATCTCAAGGATGATCAATGGAAACAGGATGCACCTGAGCTCAATTTCGAGTCTCCTAGCAAACAGTCTGAATACTTATGTAAATAATGTATTTCTGTTTTTTATTTGAATACATTTGCAAAAAATGTCTAAAAACCTGTTTTCACTTTGTAATTACCGGGTATTGTGTGTAGATTAGTGAGGAAAACATTTAATTTCATACATTTTAGAATAAGGCTGTAACGTAACAAAATGTGGAAAAAGGAAAGGGGTCTGACTACTTTCCAAATGCGCTGTCCCTGGTGTCATGACTGTCCAGATAATCCAAATAGATCAGGTTTGCAATGAATAACTTCAATCAGACCCCCTCTCACCTGCAGAGGGGGGAGAAAATAACTAGTGGGGTTTGACATTCACGTCCTGTTGTAAATGAAGGGAGAAGATCCAGGCCTGCGCTCTCAAGATTCACCAAAGGAATGTGCTTTGTTTCAACAGACCCTTTTTCCTGCTGAAACTCTAACACATTCAAAAATGAATAGTGGAACAATATTTCTAACGTAGAACGTGGGGAATGGTCTGAGGCGAACTATAGAACACTAATGTAATTTTGTTTGTTATTTTGTGATGTCATTAAAAATGTTATGAAGGAAATACTGTAACTTGGAAAGTATACACACTACATGTATGAAGTTTCCACACTATGCGTTGTGCATGTAATATGAAAATGATAAAAGTGTTTTCCATAACTTTGCACAGTGAGTAATCACCGCCCCGGATTGAGGTCAGGGAGCGTGCCAGCCTGCCGGAACAGCCCCTTTCGAGCAAAGGGTATAAACGATGGGTTAAGAAGTTAACACGGGACCAGAAAAGTGTGAAGCTTCAGCTACATGTTTAAAATGGTTTGAACTTTGAATCTCAACAAGAGGTGGAGACGATAAACTCACCTCCCGGACAATCACTGGTATGGCGGATTAGCTGTCCTAAGTAAAGTTACTTCGAAAGTGAATTTAAGCTCAAACCATCGTATTACGCTACTCTCATCACCACACTGGGGAACCATCGATATGGCTGGCCATTATTTCTTCAAAGAAGCATCTTCAAGAGAAAATGGAAGGAACATCAACTCTGTAGTTCTGTTCAGGACCCAACGACAAGTCACCGGATACTGGATAACTACGAAGAAGGACAACAGTAGAAGACTTGTTGGAACCCATTTCGGATTATCAGAGCCTTACAAGCATGCAGAGAAAATTCCCTACCCCCTTTCCAAGGCTGCCCGGTTCACTGAGAGACCCCCGGCGAACCCAGGCATTTCACGTAAATACATTCATCATTATTTTCTCAAAGCGGGCGGCGGTTCGTGTGCAAAGTATATGGTTACTTTAGGTGGTAGTAGTTTCTGAATGTTGCAATGTTAAGTGTCTCTTTCTCTCTATCTTTTCTTTAACAAGAAGCCATGTTGTTGTCATTCCGCTAGGGACCTATTTTCAACGTGTTAAGTCTCCAGTCAATAACTGGTGCAGAGTGTGTATGTTTATCTGTATTCCCATTTAAGTAGCTAGTAAATAAATAATTCAACCAATTTGTGTAGTACTGAATCATAATTAAGGCTCAGGTTTTTGCAGATGCAAGGTTACGACTGTTCAGAATGACATGATATGAGGTTTTGATTAATACGTTGACTGGTTATAGATGTGACCGGGAAAGACCTTTTAGAGTTTAATTCGGGAGATGGTAACTCTTGGTAACCACAAGAACCGCTCTTGTGGTGCCCCAGATCCTAATGAGTTAGTTACATGATTAATTGAATTGGGCAACAATTAAACATAGTTAGTTAATTAGATAAATAACAGTC
Source organism: Oncorhynchus mykiss (assembly GCF_057628025.1). Taxonomy (NCBI): domain Eukaryota; kingdom Metazoa; phylum Chordata; class Actinopteri; order Salmoniformes; family Salmonidae; genus Oncorhynchus; species Oncorhynchus mykiss. The sequence continues at coordinate 15,162,604 of NC_143049.1, forward strand.
TTCAGATTAATGTTAAAGTCAAGTCACGACAATGGGCTACAATTCAATGACAACCAACACAATGACGTTGTTGGGATTAGTTACAATTGGCTTTCTACTCAACAAAAACGGTTCTCTGTATGTTTATGTGTGCAACTGGTTGTTTTATTTAATCTATATCTGTTATGTAATCTATGTTTCCCGGCTCTTGTCCCCCCAACCCACTCCATACCCTAACCCACCTCCACACCCCAACGCCTCCACCCGAATCGCTCCAAATCCCAAACCCCTCTACACCCCGAAACCCTCAACACCTCCTCACCCACACTACTCCAGGATTCGTTCCAATAAGAGGATGCTGTTGTTGGTGGGTGGCTTGCCCCCTGGACCCGATCGACTCCCCAGTAATCTGGTCCAGTACTACGATGACGAGAAGAAGACATGGAAGATCCTCACTAGTGAGTAGAAACCCAATCTTTTACCGATATGCTCTTTCTGTTATAAGCTTAGTTAATAAAGAGGAATCAACGTGCCAACATGTCAACGTACACATTTTTCTACTTCATATTCATCATCTCCAGCAACACCCCAACTTCAACCTATGTGATAATGGAGTGTTTCAATGTTTTGTGGTCAGAAAGATACAGGAAGATAAGTGTTTACAAACCTTTGCCTACTTATAGTTGTTTAGAATCGCATAATGTACACCAGATAATGTCAAAATTGCTTCTAATGACATTGTTGATCATCTGGTGTGCATATTTTTGACTACAAAACATAAAAATACACCGTATTCACATTTGTTGATGTTGTGGTGGGGCAGAAGATAATGAACCTTACATGTTCACAATTGTGAAATGTCCCTTCAATCGATTTTTGGGTTGAATTCACAAAAAGCAATCAACATAATAATTTAACCAGATTTCAACCACAAATGAATGACAGGATTTTAAGAAGTGGTTTATTTCAAGTTGAACATTCCTAAGGTTTTGTCTTGAGCACAGGTTCATTTCCAGGTAAAATGAAGGGAAGAACAAAAGGAGTTCCTTAAATCCTAGAGGTAATGATGTATCACTGTCACTTTTAACGCACGTTTTTTTAAACTGAGCGTGGCTTTACAGTAACAGCCCTGTGGCGTGGAGCTTTCCGCCTGGTTTTCCCTTTTTTTGCTGAAATCTCTTGGCAAAGATGCATGGCCAGATTTATAATAATCTAATAATCTTGTGAAGTGTAGATCTAACATTTTATAATTACATGTTACTGTCCAGCTGCTTTAAAATACAATAATATTAAGTTATAATATATTATTATAAAATATTGAATATGCCAGATAGATAGCAGAGCGAGGGAAGGAGAAAACATCCCTCCAAGATGATAAAACCATTTGGTAATTGGACATGCATGGACGTCTTGAAAAACCTTGCAAAGCCAAAAGATAATTGTGTGGGTCTTTTTTTGCCCAATAATATGTTAAAATATATTTTTTCCCGCAAATGTTGACATTGAATTGAATAATTCTAAAATTCCTAATTATATTGATTTTATGGTACAGTTGAAGTCGGAAGTTTACATACACCTTAGCCAACCACATTTAAACTCAGTTTTCACAATTCCTGACATTTAATCCCAGTAAATATTCCCTGTCTTAGGTCAGTTAGGATCACCACTTTATTTTAAGAATGTGAAATGTCAGAATAATTGTAGAGAGAATGATTCATCTCAGCTTTTATTTCTTTCATCACATTCCCAGTGGGTCAGAAGTTTACATATACTTAATTAGTATTTGGTAGCATTGCCTTTAAATTGTTTAACTTGGGTCGAACGTTTCGGGGAGCCTTCCACAAGCTTCCCACAATAAGTTGGGTGAATTTTGTCCCATTCCTCCTGACGCCTTCAGGCGTTTGGAAATTGCTCCCAAAGATGAACCAGACTTGTGCAGGTCTACAATTTATTTTCTGAGGTCTTGGCTGATTTCTTTTGATTTTCCCATGATGTCAAGCAAGGAGGCACTGAGTTTGAAGGTAGGCCTTCAAATACATCCACAGGTACACCTCCAATTGACTGAAATGATGTCAATTAGCCTATCAGAAGCTTCTAGAGCTATGACATAATTTTCTGGAATTTTCCAAGCTGTTTAAAGGCACAGTCAACTTAGTGTATGTAAACTTCTGACCCACTGGAATTGTGATACAGTGAAATAATCGGTCTGTAAACAATTGTTGGAAAAATGTCCTAACCGACTTGCCAAAACTATAGTTTGTTAACAAGAAATTTGTGGAGTGGTTGAAAAACGAGTTTGAATTACTTCAACCTAAGTGTATGTAAACTTCCGACGTCAACTATATATAGTTGATGGTAGAACTCCAGAGTATATAATGCACACAGAACTCAAACAAATGATCTAATGGCTTCTGCAAATACAAAGAACAAGCTTTCTATTACAGTACTATCCTGTAATGAAAAAGCAAAAACAGGCTTTTAGAAATGTTTGCAAATTATAAAAAAAAAAAACTTAAATATAACATTTACATAACAATTCAGACCCTTTAATCAGTACTTTGTTAAAGCACCTTTGGCAGCGATTACAGCCTCCAGTCTTTTTGGGTATGACGCTACAAGCTTGGCACACCTGTATTTGGCGAGTTTCTCCCATCCCTCTCTCCAGATCCTCTCAAGCTCTGTCAGGTTGGATGTAGAGCATCGCTGCACAGCTGTTTTCAGGTCTGTTTTCAGATGTTCGATCGGGTTCAAGTCCGGGCTCTGGCTGGGCCATTCTAGGACATTCAGAGACTTGTCCCGAAGCCACTCCAGCGTTGTCTTGGCCGTGTGCTTATGGTCTTTGTCCTGTTGGAAGGTGAACTTTCACCCCAGTCTGAGGTTCTGAGCACTCTGGAGCAGGTTTTCATCAAGGATCTCTCTTTACTTTGCTCCGTTCATCTTACCCTCAATCCTGACTAGTCTCCCAGTCCCTGCAGCTGAAAAACATCCCCACAGCATGATGCTGCCACCACCATGCTTAACCGTAGTGATGGTGCCAGGTTTCCTCCAGATGTGACGCTTGGCATTCAGTTCAAAGAGTTAAGTCTTGGTTTCATCAGACCAGAGAATCTTGTTTGCCATGGACTGAGTCCTTTAGGTGCCTTTTGGCAAACTCCAAGCGGGCTGTATTGTGCCTTTTACTGAGGAGTGCCTTCTGTCTGGCCACTCTACTATAAAGGCCTGATTGGTAGAGTGCTGCAAAGATGGTTTTCCTTCTGGAAGGTTCTCCCATCTCCACAGAGGAACTCTGGAGCTCTGTCAGTGTAAGCATCGGCTTCTTGGTCACCTCCCTGACCAATGCCCTTCTCCCCCGATTGCTCAGTTTGGCCAGGCGGACAGTTCTAGGAAGAGTCTTTGTGTTTCCAAAATTCTTCCATTTAAGATTGGTGGAGGCCACTGTGTTCTTGGGGACCTTCGATGTAGAAATGTTTTGGTACCTTTCCCCAGATCTGTGTCTCGACACAATCATGTCTCGGAGCTCTACTGACAATTACTTCAACCTCGTGACTTGGTTTTTGCTCTGACATGCACTGTCAACTGTTGGCCCTTATATAGACAGGTGTGTGCCTTTCCAAATCATGTCCAATCAATTGAATTTACCACAGGTGGACTCCAGTCAAGTTGTAGAAACATCTCAAGGATGATAAATGGAAACAGGATGCACCTGAGCTCAATTTCAAGTCTCATTGCAAAGGGTCTGAATAGTTATGTAAATAATGTGTTTCTGTTTTTTATTCTTAATACATTTGCAAAAATGTCTAAAAACCTGCTTTCACTTTGTAATTACAAAGTGTTCTATGGGACTCCCGATCGCAGCCGTTTAGGATCGAACCCGGGTCTGTAGTGAAGCCTCTAGCACGGCGATGCAGTGCCTTAGACTGCTGCACCAGTTTAGTGTCCTATGCTCAGTCTCAGTTGAGTATGTTGACCCTTTGAGATACACCATTATATTCTTGCCACGTTCCAAAGATCAAACAGGTGCTAATGGGAAACCTTATCTGTCCTTTGCATCATCATCATCATCATCTTCTGTCTCTCAGTTGAGTTGTTGTCCTCTTGTCTGGCGGGGAGCATCTCTCACTAATGTCTCTCCATTCATCGGTATTAACCACTGGCCGATGCTGTCAAATACCCTGTATACTCTCTCACAATACAATACAACTTTCTAGTCCATTTGTCACAACTGCTCTCAATCCCACCCCAGACAACACACAAACAACAATCACTTTGTGCCCATAGTTATTTCTGGTCCTGGTCTGTTGGTGCGAGTATCATGTTCCATGATGCCATTTTAACACATTCCATCTGTAGCTAGATAGAATTGTTGTAGTGTTCCCAAATATTACCCACCTGTTTACTATCTGTCAATACTCAACAAGTTAATCGTCTGCTCTATTTGGTGTTACATTAATGGTATTTTAACATTTGCCTCAGATTTTTTCATACATGTACCTGTTTTCGAAAAACATTGATATTTCACTGTTGACATTTTTTTCCATTAAAACTCATCGATATGTGTAACCGTGTAAAACAACTAAAAGGTAAATGGGGATTACCATTATTCAAAACTAAAAGTTAACGCTCAAATGGTCCGAGTCTGAGTGGAAGGACAAAACTGCAAAATCATCCCCTTAATGTAACACATCGATCGCCACCTTATGGAGCTGCTATTACACCGGATGTGGAATAGAGCATGATTAACATTCAATCATAACTTTTCAGGACAACGTTTGATTAAGACTTTTATCAACACAGTTTAAGGAGAATCTGATCCCTCTCGTCGCGTCAGATCACTGCAGCTCGTCTGTTCTACAAACTAGAGGAACACTTGCTTGCCATCTAGTGTACCTAAAGCACCGTGAAGAAGCAGGGGAGGAAAGTAAGACAAAGACAGTGGCTCATTTAAAGTAGTGACTGTCTGTCCACAGGCTGATTCTACAGTACCTTGAGTCAACATTGCATTAACACCTCATGGCTTCAAAAATAAATCGTTATCCGTGACGTTAGATGGCAATAGTAACGCAACGTTGGTTGGTCCAGTTGCCGTTGAGTTATTCTGTCGACCCCGACCAAGCGTGTTTCAATGCGAGGTATCTAACTCCCTCTAGTGAGCCTGAGAGCATACTGTAAAGCTAAGACAAGCCCAATTCTAAGGGGCTGGGTTTGTGCCCCATAGTGGTCTTACTGTTTAGGCTCCAGTTCTAAGTTAGGGGACAATTCATTGACAAAAATGTTTGATATCAACATCTTTCAACATCATGATCCCTGATCAAATGAATTAGCCAACTTGAACGTGTGTTATGGATAGTAAAACCGCTGTTTTGAGTCATGTTATTACCTTTACCCCTTAATGCAGGCAAAGTGTCTGGTTACCTATGTAAATAAGGTATCTGTTTTGTATTTTTTAATAAATTAGCAACAATTTCTAAAAACCTGTTTTTGTTTTGACGTTATGGGGTATTGTGTGTAGATTGATGAGGGGAGAAAATGATGTAATCCATTTTAGAATAAGGCTGTAACATAACAAAATGTGTAAAAATGACGGGGTCTGAATACTTTCCGAATGCACTGTTCTAAAAAAGATATATGTTTCTTCATTATATATTTTACTCCCCTAATTGGAGTAAACTAATGGGCAACAACATTTAGGCTTCTACTTCCAGCTTATACATACTATGTACATTTTACGGACACAGTATTCTTTACATTAGTTATCTTGTTGTTTTTTTGTCCCACCCTTCAACTGAACCCCTCCCACCTATCTCTGAACACCATCCAGTTTTGATTTCTGTTTTCCATGTATTTTCCAACTGTGCTGAGATGTTTCACAAGTTCTGAACCTTTCTATTCTCATAGTTTTTCAAGTTTGTAACTTGCATTTTTTTGGTTAAGAGCATTATTATATTATTGATCGATTGACTATTACTTTTCACATTACCCATTAGTGCTATTTGCAGAGTTAGGTAAATGTTGCAATTCTTTAGCCATTCCTGAACCTGTGACCAAAATCAAGTCACATACTGTATGGACAGTACCAAAACAAATGATCTAATGGTTCTGTCTCTTCGCAGCAAAATCTGCAGAGCTGTGATGGTTTATTCCCCCTATATATAACATTCTATTGGTTCCAAGGATTTTGTATAATCATTTAAATTGAAAAAATGTAGGTTTTGAATCAAGCGTTTTTCATAAATCATGTGTCATGGAATCGGTACAAAGAAAATCTCTTCACAACTATTTTGCAATCTAATGGCACAGTTGTCAAACCTTAAAATAAACTGGTATAATTTTCTATTATTCACAATTTTCTTTAACCAATTTTGGTCTTTAATGCAGAAAAGTTCCTTACTTTCTCCCCCTTCCACTTGCTCTCCCATTTTTTGCCGTAATGCTGCAATTAGTTGGCTGTAATTTTGATTAGAGCAGACATTTCCTACCCTAACCAGAAATCGTGGATGGATGGCAGCATTCGCACGAAACTTAAAGCGCGTTGAACTGCATTTAACCATGGAAAGAGGTCTGGGAATATGACTGAATATAAACAGTGTAGTTATTCCCTCCGCAAGGCAATCTAACAAATGCCAGTACAGGGACAAGGTGGAGTCGCAATTCAACGGCTCAAACACGAGATGTATTTTGCATGGTCTACAGGAAATCATGGACTACAAAAAGATAACCAGCCACGTCACGGACACCGACGTCACGCTTCCAGACAAACTAAACACCTTCTTTGCCCGCTTTGAGGATAATACAGTGCCACCGTCGCAGCCCGCTAACAAGGACTGCGCCTCCCCCACTCCTTCTCAGTGGCTCACGTGAGTAAAGCATTTAAACGTGTTAACCCTCGCAAGGCTGCTGGCCCAGCCGCATCGTCAGATCATGCGCAGACCAGCTGTCTGGTGTGTTTACAGACAAATTCAATCGCTCCCTATCCCAGTCTGTTGTCCCCACATGCTTAAAGATGGCTATCATTGTTTCTGTACCCAAGAAGGCAAAGACAACTAAATGACTACCTCCCCGTAGCACTCACTTTTGTCATCATGAAGTGATTTGACAGACTTGTCAAGGATCATATCACCTCCACCTTACCGGCCACCCTAGACACACTTCAGTTTGCATATCACCCCAACAGGTCCACAGACGACGCAATCGCCATCACACTGTACACTGCCCTATCCCATCTGGACAAAAGGAATACCTATGTAAGAATGCTGTTCATTGACTACAGGTCAGCGTTCAACACCATAGTACCCTCCAAGCTCATAATCAAGCTGGAGGCCCTGGGTCTCAAGCCCGCCCTGTGCAATTGGGTCCTGGACTTTGACGGGCCACCCTCAGGTGGCGAAGGCAGGAAACAACATCTCCACTTCGCTGACCCTCAACACTGGGGCCCCACAAGGGTGCGTGCTCAGCCCCCTCCTGTACACCCTGTTCATCCACGACTGCGTGGCTAGGCACTCGGAGTGTGGTGTCAGGAAAACTACCTCTCACTCAACGTGATCGTGGACTTCAGGAAACAGAAGATGGAGCACCCCCCTATCCACATTGAAGGGACCTCGGTGGAGAAGGAGGAAGGTTTTAAGTTCCTCGGCGTACATATCACAGACAAACTGAAATGGTCCACTCACACAGACAGTGTGGTGAAGAAGGCGCAATAGCGCCTCTTCAACCTCAGGAGGCTGAAGAAATTTGGCTTGTCACCTAAAAACCTGACAAACTTTTACAGATGCATAATCGAGAGCATCCTGTCGGGCTGTATCACAGCCTGGTACGGCAACTGCACCACCCTCAACCGCAAGGCTTTCCAGAGGGTGGTGCTGCCCTCCATGACACCTACAGCACTCAATGTCACAGGAAGGCCAAAAAAGATAATCAAGGACATCAACCACCCGAGCCACTGCCTGTTCACACAATGCCACTCTAAATAATGCCAGTTTAATAATGTTTACATATCTTACATTATTCATATCACATGTATACACTTGTATTTTCTACCATCTATTGCACCTTGCCTATGCGGCTCAGCCATTGCTCATCCGTATACTTACATGTACATATTATCATTCACCCCTTTAGATTTGTGTGTATTAGGTAGCTGTTGGGGAATTGTTAGATTACTTGTTCGATTTTACTGCACTGTCGGAACTAGATGCACAAGCATTTCGCTACACTCACATTAACATCTGCTAATGTACAGTGCCTTGCGAAAGTATTCGGCCCCCTTGAACTTTGCGACCTTTTGCCACATTTCAGGCTTCAAACATAAAGATATAAAACTGTATTTTTTTGTGAAGAATCAACAACAAGTGGGACACAATCATGAAGTGGAACGACATTTATTGGATATTTCAAACTTTTTTAACAAATCAAAAACTGAAAAATTGGGCGTGCAAAATTATTCAGCCCCTTTACTTTCAGTGCAGCAAACTCTCTCCAGAAGTTCAGTGAAGATCTCTGAATGATCCAATGTTGACCTAAATGACTAATGATGATAAATACAATCCACCTGTGTGTAATCAAGTCTCCGTATAAATGCACCTGCACTGTGATAGTCTCAGAGGTCCGTCAAAAGCGCAGAGAGCATCATGAAGAACAAGGAACACACCAGGCAGGTCCGAGATACTGTTGTGAAGAAGTTTAAAGCCGGATTTGGATACAAAAAGATTTCCCAAGCTTTAAACATCCCAAGGAGCACTGTGCAAGCGATAATATTGAAATGGAAGGAGTATCAGACCACTGCAAATCTACCAAGACCTGGCCGTCCCTCTAAACTTTCAGCTCATACAAGGAGAAGACTGATCAGAGATGCAGCCAAGAGGCCCATGATCACTCTGGATGAACTGCAGAGATCTACAGCTGAGGTGGGAGACTCTGTCCATAGGACAACAATCAGTCGTATATTGCACAAATCTGGCCTTTATGGAATAGTGGCAAGAAGAAAGCCAAAGATATCCATAAAAAGTGTCGTTTAAAGTTTGCCACAAGCCACCTGGGAGACACACTAAACATTTGGAAGAAGGTCCTCAGGTCAGATGAAACCAAAATTGAACTTTTTGGCAACAATGCAAAACGTTATGTTTGGCGTAAAAGCAACACAGCTGAACACACCATCCCACAAACATGGTGGTGGCAGCATCATGGTTTGGGCCTGCTTTTCTTCAGCAGGGACAGGGAAGATGGTTAAAATTGATGGGAAGATGGATGGAGCCAAATACAGGACCATTCTGGAAGAAAACCTGATGGAGTCTGCAAAAGACCTGAGACGGAGATTTGTCTTCCAACAAGACAATGATCCAAAACATAAAGCAAAATCTACAATGGAATGGTTCAAAAATAAACATATCCAGGTGTTAGAATGGCCAAGTCAAAGTCCAGACCTGAATCCAATCGAGAATCTGTGGAAAGAACTGAAAACTGCTGTTCACAAATGCTCTCCATCCAACCTCACTGAGCTCGAGCTGTTTTGCAAGGAGGAATGGGAAAAAATGTCAGTCTCTCGATGTGCAAAACTGATAGAGACATACCCCAAGCGACTTACAGCTGTAATCGCAGCAAAAGGTGGCGCTACAAAGTATTAACTTAAGGTGGCTGAATCATTTTGCACGCCCAATTTTTCAGTTTTTGATTTGTTAAAAAAGTTTGAAATATCCAATAAATGTCGTTCCACTTCATGATTGTGTCCCACTTGTTGTTGATTCTTCACAAAAAAATACAGTTTTATATCTTTATGTTTGAAGCCTGAAATGTGGCAAAAGGTCGCAAAGTTCAAGGGGGCCGAATACTTTCGCAAGGCACTGTACATACAACTTTAATCCATTGAAGAAGAGATTCTCCAAAATTGAAATATTCCAGGCATTTATATATAAATTCCAGTCGTACTTTATCAAAACTATTTTCAAAGTCAGCTATGAATACCAGGCCAGGTGTCCCATATTTTTCATAGTGTTCTATCGTTTCCAATCATTTTTTATGGTTAAAACATACTAATAATTGTCCTCTGGTATACCTCCTTGAATCCACTTGTTCTAATAAATCCATGATATTCGTGATTTCCTTTCCGTGCATGAGGGTAATAGTTTGTAGTGTGATTTCCTTTAGGGTCCATTGAGGTATTTAAAACCGTATTATAATCTCCCACCATAATAACAGAGTCTTGTATGGCTTGTAAGCTTGATCAATTATTATTATTATTTTTAAAGAAGCGTTGATCATCATTATTTGCACTGTAATTTAAAAATAATCCATCTACTAATTCATATCATCAACCCTTTTTAAATACTTTGCCCATGGGAGAACTATATTCTGTTCCTCATCAATCTACACACAATACCCCATAATGACAAAGCAAAAACAGGTTTTTAGAAATATTTGCAAATGTATAAAAAAACCTGAAATACCTTATTTACATAAATATTCAGACCCTTTGCTATGAGTCTCGAAATTGAGCTGTTTCCATAGATCATCCTTGAGAGGTTTCTACAACTTGATTTGAGTCCACCTGTGGTAAATTCAATTAATTGGACATGATTTGGAAAGGCACACACCTGTCTATATAAGCTGGATGGGTTCCGCTGGTGTACAGCAATCCTTAAGTCATACCACAGTTTCTCAATTGGATTGAGGTCTGGGCTTTGACTAGGTCATTCCAATACATTTTCCCTTAAACCACTCTAGCGCTGCTTTATCAGTATGCTTAGGGTCATTGTCCTGCTGGTAGGTGAACCTCCGTCCCAGTCTCAAACCTCTGGAAGACTGTAACAGGTTTCTCTCAAGAATTTCCCTGTATTTAGCGCCATCCATCACATGTATCATTCCTTCACACCAGTTTCCAAGTCCCTGCTTATTAAAAACATCCCACAGCATGATGCTGCCACCACCATGCTTCACTGTGGGGATGCTGTTCTCGGGGTGATGAGAGGTGTTGGGTTTGATCCAGACATAGCATTTTCCTGGATGGCCGAAAAGCTAAATTTTAGTCTCATCTGACCAGAGTGCCTTCTTCCATATGTTTGGGGAGTCTCCCACATGCCTTATGGCGAACACCAAACATGTTTGTTTATTTCTTTCTTTATGCAATGGCTTTTTTTCTGGTCACTCTTCCGTAAAACCTAGCTCTGATACTCCAATCACCGCTGTGGAGCTTTGCAACTCCTTCAGGGTTATCTTTGGTCTCTTTGTTGCCTCTCTGATTAATGCCCTCCTTGCCTGGAGGTTTGGTGGGTGGCCCTCTCTTGGCAGGTTTGTTGTGGTGCCATATTCTTTCCATTTTTTTAATAATGGATTTAATGGTGCTCTGTGGGATGTTCAAAGTTTTGGGTGTTTTGTTATAACCCAACCCTGATCTGTAGTTCTCCACAACTTTGTCCCTGACCTGTATGGAGAGCTCCTTGGTCTTCATGGTGCCGCATGCTTGGTGGTGCCCCTTGCTTAGTGGTGTTGCAGACTCTGGGGCCTTTCAGAACATGTGTATATATACTGAGATCATGTGACAAATCATGTGACACTTAGATTGCAAACAGGTGGACTTTATTTAACTAATTATGTTACTTCTGAAGGTAATTGGTTGCACTAGATCTTATTTAAGGGCTTCATAGCAAAGGGGGTGAATACATATGCAAGTACCACTTTTACGTTTTGTATTAACTTTTTATTTAAAAAAATTGGGGACTATTTTGTGTACGTCCACTACATGAAATCCAAATAAATTACAGGTTGTATTGCAACAAAATTCAAAAACGCTAAGGGGGATGACTACTTTTGCAAGGACCTGGATACCCAAATACACACAAATCTAAGTAAAGGAATGGAATTAAGAATATAAAAATATATGGACCAGCAATATCAGATCGGCATAGAATAAGACACAGTAGAATAGTATAGGATACAGTATACACATACAGTTGAGTCGGAAGTTTACATAATTTGAGTCAATTGGAGGTGTACTTGTGGATGTATTTCAAGGCCTACCTTCAAACTCAGTGCCTCTTTGCTTGACATCATGGGAAAATCAAAAGAAATCAGCCAAGACCTCAGAATTCTTTTTTTTAGACCTCCACAAGTCAGATTCATCCTTGGGAGCAATTTCCAAATGCCTGAAGGTACCACATTCATCTGTACAAACAATAGTACGCAAGCATAAACACCATGGGACCAACAGCAAATGACCTTGTGAAGATGCTGGAGAAAACAGGTCCAAAAGTATCTATATCCACAGTAAAACGAGTCCTATATCGACAAAACCTGAAAAGCCGCTCAGCAAGGAAAAAGACACTGCTCCAAAACCGGACTGGTGCACTTCACAAAATAGATGGCATTATGAGGTAGGAAAATTATGTGGATATATTGAAGCAACATCTCAAGATATATTGAAGATATATTGAAGCAAGACATGAGTCAGGAAGTTAAAGCTTGGTTGCAAATGGGTCTTCCAAATTGTCAATGACCCCAAGCATACTACCAAAGTTGTGGCAATATGGCTTAAGGACAACAAAGTCAAGGTATTGGAGTGGCCATCACAAAGCCCTGACCTCAATCCTATAGAAAATGTGTGGGCAGAACTGAAAAAGCGTGTGCGAGCAAGGAGGCCTACAAATCTGACTCAGTTATGACTAATTTATCGGCCATGGAGAATGAGAGCCCACTGTTCTTGGTAGCGGGCGGCGTCGGTGGCACGGTGTTATCCTCAAAGCGGGAAAATTGTCCGTGACATGGCTGGTTTTCATTTTGTAGTCCTTGATTGTCTGTGGACCCTGCCACATACGTCTTGTGTCTGAGCCGTTGATTTGCGACTCCACTTTGTCTCTATACTGACGTTTTGCCTGTTTGATTGCCTTGCGGAGGAATAACTAGACTGTTTGTATTCTGCCATATTCCCAGTCACCTTGCCATAGTAAATGCGGTGTTTCGCACTTTCAGTGTTGTGCCAATGCTGCCATCTATCCACGGTTTCTGGTTAGGGTAGGTTTTAATAGTCACAGTGGGTAGATTTCCTATACATTTCCTGATAAACTCAGTCACCATTATCAATATTATTCTCGGAAGCTACCCAGAACATATCCCAGACCGCGTGACCAAAACAATCTTGAAGGCCTACAATAGGCCTACATAGGCCGCACTGCACTGGTTAATGAATGAATGGAATTCTAATGGTTTCCGGTTTCCGTGGTGAATTATTAGCTAGCTAGCCTGCTGGCATGGGAGAGATCGCGTTTGTAAAATGATACATGCTTGCACAGGCCGTAGAGGCATACAGGTAGGTTTATACAACCCCCAACTTTTGCGAACCAAATAGTAATAAGGAAAAAATAATGTGTAGGTGCTTTTTTCCCGAGCGAGATTACGCTTATGAATTTCCTGCATGGGCTGCGGGACAGTGGAATTATGACATTTCCGAAACCAGAGACAGAGAAACAGCTTCTATATCCAGGCCATCAGACTGATTAACAGCCACCACTAGATGACCTCTGCTCAATACCCTGCTCTCTGCCAAGTACCCTACTCTGCCCCTCAGTCACTGTCACTAGCCAGATAGCACCGGGCACTGTACCCTGCACCTTAGGGACTTCTGCCCTATGTTCATAGTCATTGAACACTAGCCACTTGAATTATGTTAACGTACTATTTATATATCTTCTGCTGTAAAATGTTGGATTATTGTGTGCTTGTTGACATTTACTGCATTGATTGATAGGAACTAGGAACATAAGCATTTCGCTGCACCCGCCATAACACCTACTCAGCAGTGTACGCGATCAATAACATTTGATTTAACTAAAATAACCACTCGTTCAAATCTTTAAACATCAACTGAATGTTAAATATTAAGGCATTTAAGGAAATCTGACACCTACATGCTCCTTCCATTGTGATGCACTGAAGTCAGGGACTATAATCCCCTTTCCTCATTCAAGATAAAGCTGTGTTAGTTCCCCTATCTGTCTGAGGCTCAATGGAAGACCTCCGCGTGTCAGCCACACACACACACACACACACACACACGTTACACACACACACACGTTACACACACACACGTTACACACACACACGTTACACACACACACACACACGTTACACACACACGTTACACACACACACACGTTACACACGTTACACACACACATTACACACACAGAGAAGATAATGCTGTGTTAGTCAGTCCCTATCTGTCTGAGCTAGACTCCCCTCAATGAATGGAAGACTTTCACATGTCAGCTAGCCACAGCGATTGAGATTGCAGCTGAGGAGTGAAGAAAATAAATTAGATTCAAGGCTGTCTAATTTTACAGCAACTGTGATCCATCAGACTAGCGGGAGGTGACAGTGGAAATGACGGATGGAGACAGACAGGTGGCCTTACCATTTCACTGACTTACGCTCAAAAGCACGGCACGGGCCCCTAGATTTATTGAGTGAACATGATCCTGTTCATTATGACTGTCACCTAAGACCATTTCTCTCCATCTCAACGGGGGTCACTTTAGCAGGGGAAGATGGAAAGGAGAACATGAGAGGGATAGGAGGACAACTTTAACATATAGACAGTGTACAGGCAGGGAGTTTTTTTGGCCCTGTGAGCTGCCGAGTGTTGTCAAATATAAAACAACAATCAATGAAATGTATTTTTAAAAGCCCTTTTTACATCAGCAGTTGTCACAACGTGCTTTACAGAGATACCCAGCCTAAACCCCCAAATGAACAAGCAATGCGGAGGCAAAAGCAGAAGCACAATGGCTAGGAAAAACTCCCTAGAAGTCAGGAACCTAGTAATAATAATAATAATACATTTTATTTGCACCTTTCAAGATATACAAGGACACTTACAGAGTAAAACATAAAATAGCAAATATAAACATGGCAATACTAAAAGCAAAGGACCTGATTCCGACCCGAGCTAAGTGCGCATAAATGGAACATAATTAGATTTTTATGCACTTTTCTCTCTACACATATTCTGACCTTGAACTTAAACATGAGAACAGCATGCTATTCACCCGCTATTCGTTTGGGGTAGAGATCAAAGAACTGAAGGTGCGGCGGAGGTATTCTGATCTTGACTCAATTCCCATATAATTCAACCGCCTTTACGCACAATGAAATGATGAATAAGGTCAAGTAACTTGTCGGTTCCAAGTGGAACAACATCTACTTTCTTCTTTTTCAGATAGAAATAACACCATTCTTCATGCAATGTAACTTTTTAATTGATAAGAGCTAGGTTAATTGATAAGAGCTAGGTAAATGAGTAAGCCGTTTGGATGAGGAGATTGTAATATATCCATTTTACCTTACTTGCGTACTATTGTTTGTACAGATTAACGTGGTACCTTCAGTCATTTGGAAATTGCTCCCAAGGGTGAACCAGACTTGTGGAGGTCTCCAATTTTTTTTCTGAGGTCTTGGCTGATTTCTTTTGATTTTCCCATGATGTCAAGCAAAGAGGCCCTCTGTTTGAAGGTAGGCCTTGAAATACATCCACAGGTACACCTCCAATTGTCTCAAATGATGCCAATTAGCCTATCAGAAGCTTCTGAAGCCATAAAATAATTTTCTGGAATTTTCCAAGCTGTTTAAAGGCACAGTCAACTAAGTGTATGTAAACATCTGACCACTGGAATTGTGATAGTGAATTTTAAGTGAAATAATCTGTTTGTAAATAATTGTTGGAAAAATTGCTTGTGTCGTGCACAAAGTAGGAGTCCTAACCGACTTGCCAAAACTATAGTTTGTTAACAAGCAATTTGTGGAGTGGTTGAAAAACAAGTTTTAATTACTCCAACCTAAGTGTATATAAACTTCCGACTTCAACTGTATATATATAGCATTTTACATATTAAATCAAAAGAAGAGATAAATAATATTTGTCCAGCCTTTGCTGCTATGCTTGAGATGTGCATAATATAATGCAACCCTAATCAAAAATAACAAAAACTGAGCTATACTGTGGGTTGTTGTAACATTTAAACTTAAAACATGTTTTATTTTTTTTGCACTGCATGGATCACAGGTGTGGTTGAATGCAGCATTGCTGTATGGTGCACTCAAAATGTATTGTTGTTGAGTAGCCAGCAGTGGTATAAAGTACTTAATTAAAAATACTAAATACCTAAAGAAAATAACGTACTTTTTACTTTATACATTTTTCCTGACACTGAAAAGTTACATTTTGACAGTGAAATTGTCCAATTCACACACTAATCAAGAGAACATCCCTGGTCATCCCTACTGCCTCTGATCTGGTGGACTCACTAAGCACAAATGCTTCATTTGTAAATTATGTCTAAGTGTTGGAGTGTGTCTCTGGCTATTCGTAAATGAAATTTAAAAAATGGAAATTGTGCCGTTTGGTTGACTTAATAGAAGGAATTGGAAAGATTCATACTTTTACTTTATATTAAAGCAATTCTATTTACTTTTGAGACTTAAGTATATTTAAAACCAAATCCTTTTAGATTTTTACTCAAGTAGTATTTTACTGGGTGACTTTTACTTGAGTCGTTTTCTATTATTAAGGCAGCGTTACCTTTACTCAAGTTTGACATTTGGATACTTTTTCCACGAGTGGTTGCCAGCCTAGGCTACCTGCTCAAATGTTGCTGTAATATACCTACATGTTTCTCCTTTGCATGGTGCTTTGTTCCAGGTTTTGTTTTTTGGTTATTCATTGTCAAGCTTTAAAAACCAAAGCCAGACTGCAACAGTTTAGTAGCCTAGCTAGGACTCTGACATGTGTCTGTACACTTTCCCACCGCTGCGCGCTGTAAACGGGACACACAAAAGCAGCGCAATTGAAGTTGAATTCATTGGTGCATCAGGCTTTAATTTAATAAAGTAGATGACAACTGTTGAGTCATTTATTTTTTCTTTTGGAAAAGTTTTATTGACACATTTCCTTTAAAAACAGCTCATACATTTTTTACATCATTGATACACATAAAAACGGCAACAAAACATAAAACACAGCATTTGAAAGTTACATTTAAATTAGTTAAAAAGTACATGTTGTTAAAACCAATGAAAACAACCATGAATAAAAGTACTTTCCTTGTAAAAACATAAAATCTGTAAAAGCCATTTAAAATGTGTACTAATGATCTAACAAAGGTAAAACATTTTTAAGACATGAAAAACATGTTAAAAAGTCACTTTGTTAAAAGGCTGTCTTCGGTCCCTTGTACAGGAGCGGGGTGTGTCCTTTATCAAGCTCACCTCATCCTGCTCTTCTGAATAGATCATCGTCCCATCCTTCGGGGCCCAGAGGAGATCCCTCCCCTAGGCGCATCGCCCTAGGCGCCGCAGCGCTGTCAGGCCGTGGCCGCCGGGACCTAGGGTGTTGTGGGGGACCCTTCGCCTGGGGTCGAGGCCCCCTTCCTTCCGTACCACCCCAGGGCTTCCGTGGCTACCATGGCCACTGCCTGGGGGGTGGTCTCTACGTTTTTCGCTACCAGCAGGTTACGGGAGGACCACAGTGCTTCCTTCAGGCACGTGAGGGTGGGCCAGAGCTTGGTGAAGGCCTTCGATGGAATGGGCCTTCGGCCCACCCCATACAGCACGAGCTGAGGTGTTAGGTCCTCCCCTGCTGGCAGACACGAGGTGATCAGGGGGCCTGCTTCCTTCCACAGGTCCCTGGCGGCTCTGCATTCCCAGAGCATGTGCCTCACCGACTCTTCTTGGCCGCAGCCTGGTCGGGGGCACGCGGATGTCCTCGCCATGCCCCGTGAGTGCATAACGGCCCTGACCGGGAGGATCTCGTGGGCGACCATCCAGGACAGGTCCCGATGCCGATTCAGGAGAGCAGGATGGGCCACGTTGCGCCAAACCGTTGTGGGCTCACCTATAGCGAGCCCGCGCACTGGACACACTGGTTCCCGATCCTGCACAAGAGAGAAAAGAGAGCGGTGTTTTGTTAAGACCGTGACTGTTTCTTTTTCCAGTTTAAAATGTCTTAAAAACTTCTGGAGCTGGACGTAGTGCGGGGGTAGCAGGAAAGAGACTGGGGCTCGCAGGTCGACTGGGATCAGCCTCAGAGTCCTGAGGTAAGATCCCAGCCAGAACCGTGCGAGGGCCTGGGTCTTGTTGTTGACCGGGGAGGTGGCAAGAGTCAGATGTAAAGCTGTGTAGCGGCTGCCCAGGAACAAGTAGAGGTCAGGCAAGCCTTTCCCCCCCTTGGACCTGGGCCTCTTGACCACCTCCCTCCTCAGCCTCTCCCACTTGCCTCCCCACAGGAAGTAAAAAAGCATCCGCTCCAGGTCTAAAATACTCCTTCGAGGGGGGGTAAAAACAGAACTGATTAATAAAAGCACAGAGTAATTTATACTCCCTTGTGTGTCCTAGCCTATTAGCCACGTTATGACTGACTTTTGATCAATGCCCTTGCTATATTGATTGCATTGACATTCCCAGCCGTAGGTACAGTAGTCCGTTTTTTCTCAAAATATTGCGTCATTTAAATTTGAACAGTGCATCCCGAATGGGTGGAGGCAGCAAACAATGTACAAGGTCAGCTGTGATTTGCAAACGGATAGCAATATTTTTGGGACTACAAAGAAATATACTGTATTCATGAATTATATTAATCATGCATTGAACTGCATCCATATATTCTGCCAAGAATGCCTTACTGTACACCATGGAATTTTGAGTCAAATAGAACCTATTTTTAAAACATCTTATAAAGTTGGTTTAGAAGCATGAACTAGGAAATTTATATTTTTGACTGATATTATGATTGTCTGTTTCATATCTACAAAGTAGTTAAAATGCTGCCAGTTCCACTTTAAAGGTCCAATGCAGACGTTTTAATCAAAAAATCAAATCATTTCTGGGTAGCATTTACCTTACTGTGATTGTTTTCAATTAAAATGGTCAAAAAGAAACTTCTTAGCAAAGAGCAATTTCTCAAGAAATAATTTTGCTAGGACTGTCTGGGTGTTAGGGGCTTGAGTGGGGAGGGGATAACTGAAAACGAGCTGTTATTGGCAGAGAGGTTTGGAACTGTCTTTCTAATTGGTCTAATTTACCACCTTGTGGCCAAAACTACTTCCCACCAAGACTACTTCCCACCAAAACAAGCTGAAAATTCAAACAGCACTTACAATAAAAGAGCATCATAATTTTCACAATTTCACAGTATTATTCCAATCTCATAATGTGGATATACAGTACCAGTCAAAAGTTTGGACACACTAAAAAAATATTTTATATTTGAAATTCTTCAAAGTAGCCACCCTTTGGCTTGATGACAACTTTGCACACTCTTGGCATTCTCTCAACCAGATTTATGAGGTAGTCACCTGGAATGAATTTCCATTAACAAGTGTGCCGTGTTAAAAGTTCAATTGTGGAATTTCTTTCCTTCTTAATGCGTTTGAGCCATTCAATTGTGTTGTGACAAGATGGGGTTGGTATACAGAAGAAAGCCCTATTTGGTAAAAGACCAAGTCCATATTATGACAAGAACAGCTCAAATAAGAAAAGAGAAATGACAGTCCATCATTACTTTAAAGAAATGAAGGTCATTCAATCTGGAAAATTTCAAGAACTTTAAAGTCTATGTTTTCAATTTTTTTGTTTTTGACCGTGTGTGTGGTTCCCAATCAGAGGCAGCTGTCTATCGTTGTCTCTGATTAGGGATCACATATAAGTTGTCATTTTCCTTTTGGGTTTTGTGGAATCTTGTTTTCTGTTCAGTATCTGTACCTGACAGAACTGTGTGCTTTCGTTTTCACTTTTGCTATTTTGTTTGAGTGTTTTTTGAAAATAAAAATCATGAACACTTTCCACACTTTGCGCTTTGGTCCACTCCTTTTGACGAGAGCCGTTACAAAAGTGCAGTTGCAAAAGCCTTCGAGCGCCATGATGAAACTGGCTCTCTTGAGGACCACCACCGGAAAGGAAGACCCAGAGCTACCTCTGCTGCAGAGGATAAGTTCATTAGAGTTACCAGTCTCAGAAATGGGCAATTAACTGCACCTCAGATTGCAGCTCAAATAAATGCTTCACAAAGTTCAAGTAACAGACACATCTCAACATCAACTGTTCAGAGAAGACTGCGTGAATCATGCCTTCATGGTTGAATTGCTGTAAAGCAACCACTACGAAAGGACACCAATTATAAGAAGAGACTTGCTTGGGCCAAGAAACATGAGCAATGGACATTAGACCAGTGGAAATCTGTCCTTTGGTCTGATGAGTCCAAATTTGATATTGTTGGTTCTATCCGCCGTGTCTTTGTGAGACGCAGAGTAGGTGAACGGATGATCTCCGCATGTGTGGTTCCCACTGTGAAGCATGGAGGAGGAGGTGTGATTGTGTGGGTGTGCTTTTGCTGGTTACACTTTTAGGGATTTATTTAGAAATCAAGGCACACTTAAGCAGCATGGCTACCACTGCATTCTGCAGCGATACGCCATCCAATCATACCATCATTTGCGCTTAGTGGGACTATCATTTGTTTTTCAACAGGACAATGATCCAAAACACACCTCCAGGCTGTGTAAGGGCTATTTGACCAAGAAGGAGAGTGATGAAGCGCTGCATCAGATGACCTGGCCTCCACAATCACCCGACCTCAACCCAATTGAGATGGTTTGGGATGAGTTTGTTTCACAATTTTTTGGGTTGTTACATGTTTCCATAAGTGTTATTTCATAGTTTTGATGCCATCTTCAATATTATTCTACAATGTAAAAAATAAAATAAAAACTTGAATGAGTAGGTGTCCAAACTTTTGACTAGTAATGTATATATAAAACACCTTTAAGTCCCCAAGCAGCACTGTGGCAGGGCATGTGGAGCAGGAAGATGTTAATACCTTAGATCATTCAGCGACGAAGACAGGGGAGGATTTGGCAGGCCTTTATATTTTTTTTATATTTTAGCATTATATTTTGAGCGCTAGGCATTCAAATAAGGTCAGATTCTGTACCTGTGTTAATGACATATGTAGGTCTGATCGGTGGAGAACAGCAGGGCCTGTGGAGCGATGTTTCCCTGTGTAGACGTAGCCAGGAGAGGCAGAAATGTTGAGAGACAGAAATTCTTTGGGTTTAGTACAAAGGTTTCATTCAGACAACGATTGCATTTTCTGTGATGACATTGATAATTAGGTTTTTGTTATCGAGGGATTATGTGTTAAATGGAGCAAACTTGCGTTTGACAGAGGGGGCTGGTTCAATGTGGAATAGTCAGATTTTGTATCCTAAAACTCATTGGGCTAAACTCAAACAGCAGCCTACAGCAGTAAAAATCGACAATCCCCACAGAAACGCTAAAAGGATCTGCAGAGTTTCTATATTTCTATGACTTATGACAGGGTGGCAGGTAGCCTAGTGGTTAGAGCATTGGGCCAGTAGCTGAAAAGTTTCTGGATCAAATCCCTTCGCTGCCAAGATAAAAAATCTACCCCTGTTCTACCCCTGAGCAAGGCAATTAACCCACTGTTCCCCGGGTGCTGAAGACATGGATGTCAATTAAGGCAGCTCCTTGCACCTTTTTGATTCAGAGGGGTTGGGTTAAATGCGGAACACACATTTCAGTTGACTGCTGACTTTAGTTAATTACAATATGAGTGAAATAGTTTTCCTTCCCAAAAATTGTAATTAAGTATTTTAAAAAGCAGCTTTTCTGTGTTGGAATGGTGTGGGCATTAAAAAGGAAATAGCAAGCATAAGGTATAAGGAAATAGCAAGCATTTTTTAAACGATCTGTTGAGATACAAGTTTGAGGTGTTTTTTTTAAGGGTTTTTCTCAAATGTATGCTTTGGCCTCAAATACGAGTATAGGATTAGTCAACAACTGTATTTGGGTATAAATTCAAATAATATTATCTTTTAAAAACAAGATTTTAACTGAACAGTTACTTTAATAGTCCATGCAAAAGGTGATACAAATTAAAATGAGAAACAGTCCGAGAGAAGCTAGCAAGAATCTAGGAAGACACCTACAGAGAAGAAACCTAGAGAGGAAGAAACCTAGAGAGGAACCGGTCTCTGAGGGGTTGGACAGTCCTCTTCTGGCTGTACCAGACAGAGATTTAAGAGTACATGTGGCGTTTCAAGACGTTCAGATGTTCATAGATGACCAGCAGAGACCAGCAACACTCAACGCTTCAAGATTCTATATCAGTTGACTTTTCATAAGAACCCCAACACACCAATGTCTGAATAAGTTACAAGAATTAATTGTTTTGAATCTTTTGGTTGATTTTGTGCTAATGTTCCTATTTGATGGATTTCTAGCATTTAAACTGCAAGAGCATGCTCAGTTTACGAACATATGATTCATCAATTATCCCAGGTTTTCTTATTACGTTTCTGACTTACAGTTGAAGTCAGAAGTTTATATACACTGAGGTTGGAGTTATTAAAACTCGTTTTTCAACCACTCCACAAAATTCTTGTTAACGAACTATAGTTTTGTCAAGTTGGTTAGGACATCTACTTTGTGCATTACACAAGTAATTTTTTCAACATTTGCTTACAGACAGATTATTTCACTTATAATTCACTGTATCACAATTCCAGTGGGTCAGAAGTTTACATACACTAAGTTGACTGTGCCTTTAAACAGCTTGGGAAATTCCAGAAAAATTATGTCATAGGCTAATTGACATCATTTGGGTCAATTGGAGGTGTACCTGTGGATGTATTTCAAGGCCTACCTTCAAACCCAGTGCCTCTTTGCTTGACATGATGGGAAAATCAAAAGAAATCAGCCAAGACCTCAGAAAAAAAATTGTAGACCTCCACAAGTCTGGTACATACTTGGGAGCAATTTCCAAACACCTGAAGGTACCACGTTCATCTGTACAAACAATAGTACGCAAGTATAAACACCATGGGACCACGCAGCTGTCATACCGCTCAGGAAGGAGACACGTTCTGTCTCCTGGAGATGAACGTACTTTGGTACGAAAAGTGCAAATCAATCCCAGAACAACAGCAAAGGACCTTGTGAAGATGCTGGAGGAAACCGGTGCAAAAGTATCTATATCCACAGTAAAACAAGTCCTATATCGACTTAACCTGAAAGGTCGCTCAGCAAGGAAGAAGCCACTGCTCCAGAACCGCCATAAAAAAGCCATACTACGGCACATTGGGAAAAAGATTGTACTTTTTGGAGAAATGTCCTCTGGTCTGATGAAACAAAAATAGAACTGTTCGGCCATGATGACCATCATTATGTTTGGAGGAAAAAGGGGAAGCTTGCAAGCCGACGAACACAATCCCAACCGTGAAGCACAGCATCATGTTGTTGGGGTGCTTTGCTGCAGATGTGACTGGTGCACTTCACAAAATAGATGGCATCATGAGGTAGGAA
This sequence comes from Oncorhynchus mykiss, assembly GCF_057628025.1. Classification (NCBI taxonomy): domain Eukaryota; kingdom Metazoa; phylum Chordata; class Actinopteri; order Salmoniformes; family Salmonidae; genus Oncorhynchus; species Oncorhynchus mykiss. The sequence continues at coordinate 15,185,938 of NC_143049.1, forward strand.
AATGATGTGGCTATATTGAAGCAACATCTCAAGACATCAGTCAGGAAGTTAAAGCTTGGTCGCAAATGGGTCTTCTAAATGGACAATGACCTCAAGCATACTTCCAAAGTTGTGGCAAAATGGCTTAAGGACAACGAAGTCAAGGTATTCGAATGGCCATCACAAAGCCCTGACCTCAATCCTATAGAAAATTTGTGGGCAGAACTGAAAAAGCGTGTACGAACAAGGAGGCCTACAAACCTGACTCAGTTACATCAGCTCTGTCAGGAGGAATGGGCCAAAATTCACACAACTTATTGTGGGAAACTTGTGGAAGGCTACCTGAAACGTTTGACCCAAGTTAAACAATTTAAAGGCAATGCTACCAAATACTAATTGAGTGTATGTAAACTTCTGATCCACTGGGAATGTGATGAAAGAAATAAAAGCTGAAATAAATCACTCTACTATTTGTCTGACATTTCACATTCTTAAAATAAAGTGGTGATCCTAACTTTCCTAAGACAGATAATTTTGGGGGGATTAAATGTCAGGAATTGTGAAAAACAGAGTTTAAATGTATTTGGCTAAGGTATATGTTAACGTCTGACTTCAACTGTATGTCCTGCACCATTCTGTGTCCTTTTATAACCCGTTTCTGACATCCTCCACTATGTTGTGTTGTGTCTTCCAGTAATGCCTTACAACAGTGCCCATCACTGTGTGGTGGAGGTGGAAAACTTCATACTACTTCTGGGTGGAGAGGACCAGTGGAACCCCAATGGTAACATCACTACTGATACTACTACTAATACCAGTAGTAATACAAATTAATCTATATATGTGTTTAGTATTTATATTCATAATTTGCACTTTATTTCCCATCAACATTGTTTGATTAGATAAGTGTGGCCATATTAACTATTTATGGATCTTGATTATGTCGTGTATTTTGCAGGAAAGCACAGCACCAATCATGTCAGCCGTTATGATCCACGATTCAACAGTTGGATACAACTTCCCCCTATGCAGGAAAGGTAAGTGAATGTGAACAAGATTGACACAGTAATGCAATACAATAGATGTGTTCATTATTGCACTGATTATTAACACTGAATGATTACGGTGTCTGTGTGTGACATTACACTTTTAAGGAGATGAAATCTGAACTTTTCTGTAGGATAGAAAGACTTCATCCTGGGATGTTTTGAAACATTACATGGTGTCTTGTAACACCACTTTAATCAAGTGTTGTGCAACACCTTGCCAGGGACTGGGAGCATTACTGTGAAAGGTAGAAAACACTATTTTGGTGTTTGTTTCGAGTTCTGTTTAATGCAGAATTAGATACCTTCTTTTATGGTGTTTCCTCTCTGAAGCTCCTAAACACTATTATGGTGTTTCAAATCCTGTCTAGTGCAGAATTAGATCACTTGTTCTGGTGTATTTTCATATTTAAAAACGATTTACATGTATCGGATTATTTGACCAGTTTAACGCATTTTGGCAGGCATTGTTGAGCACAGTGCTCAATCCACAGCAAGCATAGCAGGATACTGTATTTGCCTCTACCATTAGATGTTGGGTTTTGTGGGAATGGGTCATCTCATCATTGACCGTTCATCATGATCCATTACACCTCATGGCAAGCTTCTTAAGACTAATATAGAAGTACACTTTTTTTTAAAAACATGCATACATTGTGTTACCCATAATCCTCTAATAACCTAGCCACGTGGCAAGATATTATAAAGGAGCATTTTTATGATGAAAATGGTCTTCCCCAAACTTGAAACTCACGTGCTGAGTATATATGCCAGTTAAAAAAAAAACATGCGCTGTTTGCCTTAAACTGTGCATCATTCACAAGTGATAATATATCATTAATTAGTGAAAGGCTAATATTGTCACCCATCAGACAACTCTTGATTTAATCTTGGCTTGTACTCAACATGTACTCAACAATGTATGTGTGAAATTAGTTTTTATTTAGAATGGACCATTATCATGCACCTGTCTCGAAACAGGGGCAGCGGAAAACAATAAATGTCATCTATACACTTCAATAGCGAATGTAGGACGTTTTCCCCGTGGTTCATTTTCATTCCAGCCAGGTAGGCTATACTCCTGCTGTAAAGCAAAGCAATGTGCTTAATATTAGGAAAGTTGATAAATAACTATAACAGGCCTAGCTTATAGAAAGCTGATGGAATACTCCACTTTTTAGTGTTTTAGTGTTTTTTTTGTTTTCTTGCGCGATTGCATAGCCAAAATGGCACCGGAAGAAATGGCAGCAGTTTTACGGGCGCCCAACCAATTGTGCTATTATTTTTTTGTAACTTATTTTGTACATAATGTTTCTGCAACTGTATCTTACGGAAGAAAAGAGCTTCTGGATATCAGGACAGCGATCACTCACCTCGGATTAGACAAAGATTTTTTCTTCAACAAGCAAGACGCACAAGACATTCTCCAAACACCCGACAGGGCCAACATCCCCGTTATTTGCAAGAGGAAGCGACGCAGGTACAGAGGACAAAGAGCCGGATGCCTGGTCAGGACCCAGAAAAGGCGAGTGGGAAAACTGCCGTTACCGTCAATACTACTCGCCAACGTGCAATCATTGGACAATAAACTAGACGAGGTACGATCACGAATATCCTACCAACGGGACATCAAAAACTGTAATATCCTATGTTTCACGGAATTGTGGCTGAATGACGACATGGATATTCAGCTAGCAGGATATACGCTGCACCGGCAGGATAGAACAGCACACTCCGTAAGACGAGGGGGGGGGGGGGGGGGGGGGGGGGGGGGGGGGGGGGGGCGGTCTGTGCATATTTGTAAACAACAGCTGGTGCACGAAATCTAAGGAAGTCTCTAGATTTTGCTTGACTGAAGTAGAGTATATTGTGATAAATTGCAGGCCAAACTACTTGCCTAGAGAGTTTTCAGCTATACTTTTCGTGGCTGTTTATTTACCACCACAGACAGATGCTGGCACTAAGACCGCACTCAGTCAGCTGTATAAGGAAATAAGCAAACAGGAAACCACTCACCCAGAGGTGGCACTCCTAGTGGCCAGAGACTTTAATGCAGGGAAACTTAAATCAGTTCTACCAAATTTCCATCAACATGTTAAATGTACAACCAGAAGGAAAACAATTCTAGATCACCTGTACTCTACACACAGAGACGCGTACAAAGATCTCCCTCACCCTCCATTTGGTAAATCCGACCACAACTCTATCTTCCCGATTCCTGCTTACAAGCTAAAATTAAAGCAGGAAGCACCAGTGACTCGATCTATAAAAAAGTAGTCAGATGAAGCAGATGCTAAACTACAAGACTGTTTTGCTATCACAGACTGGAACATGTTCCGGGATTCTTCCAATGGCATTGAGGAGTACACCACATCAGTCACTGGCTTTATCAATAAGTGCATCGAGGACATCTTCCCCACAGTGACTGTACATACATACCCCAACCAGAAGCCATGGATTACAGGCAACATTCGCACGAAGCTAAAGGGGAGAGCTGCCGCTTTCAAGGTGTGGGACTCTAACCCGGAAGCTTATAAGAAAACCCCTCTGCAACTGGATCCTGGACTTCCTGATGGGCTGCCCCCAGGTGGTGAAGGTAGGGAGCAACACATCTGCCACGCTTATCCTCAACACGAGCTCCCCAGGGGTGCATGCTCAATCCCCTCCTGTACTCCCTGTTTACCCACGACTGCATGGCCAGGCATGACTCCAACACCATTATTAAGTTTGCAGACTACACAACAGTGGTAGGCCTGATCACCAACAACGACGAGACAGCCTTTAGGGAGGATGTCAGAAACCTGGCCGGGTGGTGCCAGAATAACAACCTATCCCTCAACGTAACCAAGACTAAGGAGATGATTGTGGACTACAGGAAAAGGAGGACCGGGCACACCCCCCAAGCAATTAAAATATTTGGCATAGGTCCTGAGATCCTCAAAAGTTTCTACAGCTGCAACATCAAGAGCATCTTGACTGGTTGCATCACTGCCTGGTACAGCAATTGCTCAGCCTCTGACCGCAAGGCACTACAGAGGGTAGTGTGTACGGCCCAGTACATCACTGGGGCTAAGCTGCCTGCCATCCAGGACCTCTACTCCAGGCGGTGTCAGAGAAAGGCCCTACAAATTGTCAAACCCCAGCCACCCCAGTCATAAACTGTTCTCTCTACTACCACATGGCAAGATGTACCGGAGTGCCAAGTCTAGGACAAAAAGGCTTCTCAACAGTTTTTACCTCCAAGCCATAAGACTCCTGAACAGGTAATGAAATGGCTACCCGGACTATTTGCATTGTGTGTCCCCAACCCCTCTTTTTACGCTGCTGCTACTCTGTTTATCATATATGCATAGTCACTTTTACTATACATTCATGTACATACTACCTCAATTGGGCCGACCAACCAGTGCTCCCGCACATTGGCTAACCGGGCTATCTGCATTGTGTCCCACCCACCACCCGCCAACCCCTTTTACTATACTGCTACTCTCTGTTCATTGTATATGCATAATCACTTGAACCATATCTACATGTACATACTTCCTCAATCAGCCCGACTAACCGGTGTCTGTATGTAGCCTCGCTACTGTATATAGCCTGTCTTTTTTACTGTTGTTTCTTTACCTACCTATTGTTCACCAAATACTATATTTTTTGCACTATTGGTTACACCTGTTTGTATTCGGTGCACGTGACAAAGAAACTTTGATTTGATTTTGATTTGATTTTGAAATGTTGATCAACATAAGCTTATAGGTTCTCATGGAGTTTTTGATTAGATTTTCGATTACATTTGCATTGATGTCAGAGTGATTAGAGGGGCAATAGTGTGGAGTTAGCAAGTTTGGTAGGCTACTAACTTGCAGAATCCTACAGTAATTACCGTGACTAAATGGTCACGTGGAATTTGACTGCCGTCACGACTGGTGATTGCCGTTGTGGTGTTAATACGGTCACCGTAACAGCCGTACACACACACACACACACACACACACACATTAGTGTTAATATCGTCAACAATACCTATGATGAAAAATACTTTTCAACAAACTGTTTTTCCTGATGAAAACGAATGACAATAACGAGATGCCCTGAAAAAAGGAGAACTATTACCAATGGCTTTTTATTTTAGTTTACGAAAAGGTAACGAGATGAGAATTCCATGTGAGACTAATGGTCATTCCATTTGACATGAAACGCCTTTTCATCTGTTTTGTCCAATCATAAGCATGCATCCCTGTGCATAATATATAACGCAATCCTCTCATTGGCTGCTAAAGTCTTTCTGTTGCGTGGGCTGATTGCATTGATCTGGCTCCCCACACACTCACAGCTCCCGGTCACTTCAATCACTCGTCTCTGTTTTGAACGGATGCACTTGTAACAAACTAACAATAATGTCTTTCATCATCTTTGCTTTTTCACATCAGAAGCTCTGTTTTGCCATGTGCGCTGTTATTCATCTGTTTTGGCAATAACGAGTTTTGCTGAATATTAGGACTGCAGTAATACTTCTGACATTGTTGCAAAGCTCATGTTCTCCACTTTTCAAGGACATCACTGTTATTTAACCCCTTCGATGGTTATGATGCTGAAAAAATCAGAACCTAAATTGTTTAACCTGTAGGATTTATATCCTATAATCTATGATAAATTGTGGCTGGCATTGGTTACCAGCTAAGGTATACATGGTGATAGTGACGCCTCTATTTGGACAAGGCTATCTGAGTGTGCACATGGTGCAAGTAAGAGCTAAGAAATGCACCAACTAATATGTGACTAAAATGACTGACTAAACCAGACTAAAATTGTCCAGCGTTTTCGGCGACTGATAATAATTAAAATGAACGAAGGATGAAAAGACTAAAATGTGACTAAGACTAAAATATATATATATTTGTGTTGTTACTTTTTACCCCTTTTTCTCCACAATTTCATGATATCCAATTGGTAGTTAGTCATCCCATTACTGCAATTCCCGTACGGGTTCAGGAGAGGCGGAGGTGGAGAGCCATGCGTCCTCCGAAACACGACCCCATCAAGCCGCACTGCTTCTTGACACACTGCTCGCTAAACCCGGAAGCCAGCCTCACCAATGTGTCGGAGGAAACACTTTACAGCTGGCGTCCGAAGTCAGCGTACATGCCACCGGCCCGCCACTAGGAGTCGCTAGAGCGCGATGGGACAAGGACATCCCGGGCCGGCTAAACCCTCCCCTAACCCGGACGTCACTGGGCCAATTGTGCCTCATGGGTCTCGCGGTCGCGGAAGGCTGCAGATCGAACCCGGGACTATAGTGACGCCTCTAGCACTGCGATGTGGTGCCTTAGACCAAATATATTTTAAGACCAAAACTCAATCTAAAATAGCTGCAGAAATGAACACTGACACACACACACCACTGGCATAGCACACACCCCCACAGCCCCTGGGGGGGCCCAAGAGCTATATATATTTGTTTTTAATTACAGGAAATGTGCTTTAAAACGCAAAATGTTACCTCACCCTTATGGCAAAATGTGTAGAATAGCAGGAAATTTGCCCTATAACAGCAACATTTTCTCTCAGCCTCATGGCAAAATGTGTAAAATAGCATGAGATTAGCTATAAAACTGCACATTTTTCTCTCTGCCCCATGGCAACAACAAAAAAGATGTGACCCTTGCTCGAACCTTGTGGGTGGGCCCCTCAAAACTGTGCATACCACTGACACTGACACACACACACACACACACACACACACACACACACACATACACACACACACACACACACACACACACACACACACACACACACTGTCCTGCTTGTTTTAATTATGTTGTCTGGTTGACACCTCCTGCTCAGGAGAGCCAGTTTCTTCGCCTGCTGCCTGGATAAGCACCTGTATGTGATTGGCGGGAGGAACGAGTCGGGCTACCTCTCCAGTGTGGAGTCCTACAAGCTAGAGACTAACGAGTGGAACTACGTGTCCTCCCTGCCCCAGCCTCTAGCCGCACACGCTGGAGCAGTGCACAATGGGAAAATATACATCTCAGGTCAGACCTCACTCATTTTATAGAACCTTTATTTTACAAGGTTGTCCCATTTGTCCAAATACCTATTTTTCAAGGGACACCCACTGATCATCTTATTCATGAGAAATTAGTTCATGTTGGAAAATAAAAGCTGAAAAATTATTCACTCAGACACAGTCAAAATGAGAGTACAAAATCTACTGATCTGTAGTATTGTGATGAGTGCAGGACTGCTAAATATCACCTATCAATGCATACAGACTTTCCAAAAGCAGAGTGATGTGTCCATGGATCCTGATCCTGCCATTCGCAGCTAATAGGTCTTTATGTGTGTATCTGACATTCCACTATAGGAGGAGTCCACAATGGAGAGTACGTATCCTGGCTGTATTGCTACGACCCCATCATGGATGTGTGGGCCAGGAAACAGGATATGAACACAAAGAGAGCTATTCATGCCCTGGCTGGGATGAACGACCGCCTCTACGCTATCGGGGGCAACCATCTGAAAGGTAAGGACTGGCATGTCTCAGCTACTGTACTGTGCAGAATAGACTATGTGGATTACAAGATGGATTTTTTTGAATAGTTGTACTTAGGGTTGTTGCGGTGAGCATATTACCACACCAGGAGCCATGACTGTATTAAAATTCTATGTGACCGTTGAGTCACGATAATCTCCTTTATGCACTCTGGACCTGCGTACCCTTAGTACCCAACTCACTAACGACCATCAGGTCGCTGATGGCTCGGTACTCAGCACTCTATTGTCCCTCTAACCACTCTGACATCAATGCAAATACAATCGAAAATCACATCAAACACTTATCATCAAAACAGTATGTGCTTTTAAAACTCACCTCAATGTGGTTGATCATTTTGACGAAAGAAGTTCCAACAACAGGTTGAAACTGAGTAGAAAACAAAGTCGTCGTGGACGTTGTTTCAAAGCCTAACACAACGAAATGGACAGAGCTTTCTAAAGTCATTATTAATTCAAAACACCTATAGGCATATTATGCATATGCATAGGCCTATGAACCCAAGCCCGAAAAAAAATTCTGGAATTAACATAATTAACATAATACATTATATAGCCTACCACATATGCACGCAAGAAAAACATTTACGTGTTTTTATTTATTTAAGATATCTTTGGTACATAATTGGTTTAGCCTATACTTCAAAATTCAACCAATTCTAGTAATCTCCTTTGAATGTGTAGTGTATTATGCATCCTGGATGGACTTGTTACCTTATGCTACGCTCTAAACTTTCTATCCATGAGTCTGGGAGATAATGTATAGGCCTAGGCGATGCTGTTTGTTCATTGATTGTGCAGAGCGGTTTACAGAGTTAGCCTAAAATTGATAGTGAATTTCTATTTTAATAATTAATGGGCTGACACATTACCTTTAGCTGCAGAATATCTCACCAATGTGAGTTTCCATCTCCTTCCCTCTCTTCTTCGTTCTTTTCTTGAACCCGCATAGAGAGGGGCGGTCAGAACTATATACAGTGCCTTGCGAAAGTATTCGGCCCCCTTGAACTTTGCGACCTTTTGCCACATTTCAGGCTTCAAACATAAAGATATAAAACTGTATTTTTTTGTGAAGAATCAACAACAAGTGGGGCACAATCATGAAGTGGAACGACATTTATTGGACATTTCAAACTTTTTTAACAAATCAAAAACTGAAAAATTGGGCGTGCAAAATTATTCAGCCCCCTTAAGTTAATACTTTGTAGCGCCACCTTTTGCTGCGATTACAGCTGTAAGTCGCTTGGGGTATGTCTCTATCAGTTTTGCACATCGAGAGACTGACATTTTTTCCCATTCCTCCTTGCAAAACAGCTCGAGCTCAGTGAGGTTGGATGGAGAGCATTTGTGAACAGCAGTTTTCAGTTCTTTCCACAGATTCTCGATTGGATTCAGGTCTGGACTTTGACTTGGCCATTCTAACACCTGGATATGTTTATTTTTGAACCATTCCATTGTAGATTTTGCTTTATGTTTTGGATCATTGTCTTGTTGGAAGACAAATCTCCATCCCAGTCTCAGGTCTTTTGCAGACTCCATCAGGTTTTCTTCCAGAATGGTCCTGTATTTGGCTCCATCCATCTTCCCATCAATTTTAACCATCTTCCCTGTCCCTGCTGAAGAAAAGCAGGCCCAAACCATGATGCTGCCACCACCATGTTTGACAGTGGGGATGGTGTGTTCAGCTGTGTTGCTTTTACGCCAAACATAACGTTTTGCATTGTTGCCAAGAAGTTCAATTTTGGTTTCATCTGACCAGAGCACCTTCTTCCACATGTTTGGTGTGTCTCCCAGGTGGCTTGTGGCAAACTTTAAACAACACTTTTTATGGATATCTTTAAGAAATGGCTTTCTTCTTGCCACTCTTCCATAAATGACAGATTTGTGCAATATACGACTGATTGTTGTCCTATGGACAGAGTCTCTCACCTCAGCTGTAGATCTCTGCAGTTCATCCAGAGTGATCATGGGCCTCTTGACTGCATCTCTGATCAGTCTTCTCCTTGTATGAGCTGAAAGTTTAGAGGGACGGCCAGGTCTTGGTAGATTTGCAGTGGTCTGATACTCCTTCCATTTCAATATTATCGCTTGCAGTGCTCCTTGCGATGTTTAAAGCTTGGGAAATCTTTTTGTATCCAAATCCGGCTTTAAACTTCTTCACAACAGTATCTCGGACCTGCCTGGTGTGTTCCTTGTTCTTCATGATGCTCTCTGCGCTTTTAACGGACCTCTGAGACTATCACAGTGCAGGTGCATTTATACGGAGACTTGATTACACACAGGTGGATTGTATTTATCATCATTAGTCATTTAGGTCAACATTGGATCATTCAGAGATCCTCACTGAACTTCTGGAGAGAGTTTGCTGCACTGAAAGTAAAGGGGCTGAATAATTTTGCACGCCCAATTTTTCAGTTTTTGATTTGTTAAAAAAGTTTGAAATATCCAATAAATGTCGTTCCACTTCATGATTGTGTCCCACTTGTTGTTGATTCTTCACAAAAAAATACAGTTTTATATCTTTATGTTTGAAGCCTGAAATGTGGCAAAAGGTCGCAAAGTTCAAGGGGGCCGAATACTTTCGCAAGGCACTGTACATTGACATTTGTTTGGTAAAAACAGTAGGAGTCTATTCCATTCCAACTTTGATGCTGAAGTAGAGACACCTGAGTTGCCTAACCCGTTCACAGGATTGGTTAACTTTTGAAGTTCCTAGGGTCTCTCCACCGAGTTAGGTATATCTGGTTTTAGTTTTAATGTGCCGTATTGCTGGAATAAACTCAAAATACATTTCATATTCATGTTCTGGTGCCGTTCGGGCAGGTCAGAGTATTGATTGGGGACTTGTGGAGGAATGAAACTGTTTTTCTGGGTGATTTGTGATGTTTTATTTGTGCTTCCCATGATTGTGTTTTTTATTTTGACGGAAACTTCCGCCCAAAAAACTAGTCCCAAAATGTTTTTCTTGTCAGCGAACAAGTTTTCAAGATATGTAACTTTCCAAAAACATTCATCATACCCGTTTGATACATTTTATATCATATGATACTTTGTTTTGCATCATATGTATCATTTCTGTATTTTGAAAGTTTTATATCTTGAAAACTTCATTGCCGGCAAGCAAAGCATTTTGGGACTGTCAACAACGGACCAATGAAACAAATACCAAGAGATCGTTTTTGGGTGGAATTTTCCTTATGTATATATTACAGTACCAGTCAAAAGTTTGGACACACCTACTCATTCAAGGGTTTTTCTTTATTTTGACTATTTTCTACATTGCAGAAAAATAGTGAAGTCATCAAAACTATGAAATAACACATATGGAATCATGTAGTGCGATAAAAGTGTGAAACAAATCCAAATACATTTTATATTTGAGATTCTTCAAAGTAGCCACCCTTTGCCTTGATGACATGTGATAATGTATCTGTGACACTGTGATTCTGTAGCAGCTGATGCTGTGACTCCTTACAAGAGTCTCGGGCAGGTGTTTACAGAACATTAAGGCCTGTGTGATTAATAAGTTATTCCTCAGAGAAGGCCCGTTAGACATTTCTGTGCTGAGGTTGCAACTTGTATTAAACCAAATAGATTTTGATTGACTTTATCTGCGATCGCTCTTCTTTTTTTATTCACCTGTAAAATCCTATTTACAATCGCATGTATCATTAACTGTTATTTTGTGCTCAGGGTTCTCACACCTGGATGTGATGCTGGTGGAGTGTTACGACCCCAAAGCAGACCAGTGGAACATCCTCCAGACGCCCATCCTGGAGGGCCGCAGTGGCCCCGGCTGTTGCATACTGGACGATAGCATCTTCCTAGTGGGCGGATACAGCTGGAGCATGGTAAAGACGCATCTCACTATCAACTTGATATCATTCATTCACGGCAAACCTAGGTAGGTCGTTTCACAAAAAAGAGTGCCTTTTGCGTCCCTTTGATATTTTAAGTAGAAATTGTGCACCAATATTGAATTTTAAAAACCTGTTATATTAAAGGGATACTTCGGAATGTTGGCAATGAGGACCTTTATCTACTTCCCTAACGTTAGCAGAATGACTGGAAGTCCATGGTTATCTGCTAGCATGTTGGTAGATAGCCATAGACTTCCAGTCATTCATTCCGCGAATGCTAGTTAGCATTGGCTTAAGAAACTACCTTTAACTTCCTTCATATTGGACACAGAGACATAAAAATGGTATCCACAAATTAATCTGGGTCTGGGGAAGTATATAAAGGGCGTCATTGCCAAAATCCCAAAGTATCCCTTTAAATTAAATTCCCTTTAATATAGACCACATGGATAATTCAGTAAATCAGATAAATGTCCCTCCATCAACTCTGTATCACTTAAAGGGAAGTTTTCAACCCACAATCCAAACATTTCTCCAAGTTTCACCATCATTATAAAGCCTTAGTTATTTTGTTGCTTTGGCAAAGTCATTTTTTGAAGATTAAATGAATAACAATGTGATTAGTGATTCATTTATGTCTGTCCCTCATTTGAAGGTCAACCCTGTTATGTGAACTGAACTCTCGTTTTAATATGGTGAAACACTTTTTTTTGTGGTGGTGGTGGAAAACTGAGCGGGTCTGGAATAACATGTCAACCCCGGTACCCAGAGATAGACAGGCTAGAAATGTTTTATAAATGTCATACATTTTTTTTGTGAAGGTTGCGTTCAATTGCCACTCACTGTTGGACATAACAAGCTTCCATTCCCTCTGTCACGAGGGGATTTATGGTTGATTTAAGAAAATCGGCAACTCTATTTCAGTCATCGCTATTATTATTATTATGTTGCAGGGAGCCTACAAGTCTTCCACCATATGCTACAGCCCAGAGAAGGGGACCTGGACAGAGCTAGAGGGAGAGGTGGCTGAACCCTTAGCAGGCCCATCCTGCTCCACTGTCACACTGCCTGCCTGTCTGCCCTTCAACAAATAACACATCACTAGGTACAGAGCAGGATGAGGAGGGAAATAGGTGAGGAAGAGGATGGGGGATGGAGAAAAGGACCATCGATAAATGAACATTTGTAAACAAATGTTGTGATGAAGTACTCCAATCAGCCAATGGGATGTGTGTAAATTATTTTTTTACAGGTTTGACAAAAGAGCACTTTCGTTATTATTGCCTACTGAAGGTTTGAAAAAGTAAGTAATCATGTATTTCATGTATTTAAATCCCCATCTGTGTTGAACTTTTTCCCAGACAATAGTCACATTTCATGTCAGACTTTTTCTTTAATTGATAGTAAGTGTTTTTGGCTTATCTTGATATAGCACGCATAGTGTTTAACTGAATTGTTATAGCTTTAAAAAAATCAATTTGTATCTTGTTATTAGTAGGAGACATAAATCCAAAACAGAATGCAGTGTTGTTAAAAAGAATAGACACTGGAAACAAACTGTCTTGTCGACCAAATCACACTGAAACTGAGTTCTGGTTAATATGCTCTTTTTTTCCCAACCAAAATCATGATTCTGTGTACAGTATATTGTAAACCAGAGACTAACTAACAGTTCATCTGCAGCAAATGAATCATTCTTTAAGCTGCAAGCGAGAACAATTTTTACATTCAACATCGATTCTGACCTTTGTAAAAACGGCACTAAAAAACGAATAGGGTTATTTAAGGATGTTACAATCAAATGATTATTATTCATTGCTAGCCATTGGTATCCACGGGTAGCAAGTTTAACTGAGTGATAAGCTAGGTTTTATGTTTTATGTTCAATGTTACCTGTTAATGTTTAACAGAGCCTATTTCCAGAGAGCACACAATAAATTCCTCAAAAAGGGTACATCCCATTTACGATTATGATAAAGCACACAGTGGTCCTCAATGCACTAATGGTGAACCTTAAAAACAGTTGTGTGTAAGAATGGTTCACAAAACTAAAAGTTGAATTGTTGTTACCTTTAGTATGCTATGTTCAGAAACATGATGAAAAGTGAATTCAACTGTCATGTCCGCGTTCTACTATTTTGTCTAAGTAAGTGTGCAAGGTCCACACTGAATGTTGGTACCTGTTGAATTACATATAGATACGGTATGGTACTTTTTTTCTTGTAAATAATAGCTTGCAGTGGAACATTTTTGTGCACTCAACCTGGGATTTATTCTCAAATCCTGTTATGTCCTTTGCATTTTAGAATATGAAAATAAAAAGGAAACTTGACAACTACAAACGTCTCTGCAGCTTGTTTCAGGTACTGCAAATATTTCCAGTCAACAGACACTGCCTTTACATTGAACTTCCAGTATACAAGGACATTCACAGATCCATTCAAACAAAGTAACCATTCAGACATTTCTTGAATGTAATAACTGTCAAGCAGGGTTGGGTACGTTACTTTCTTAATGAAATCCATTACAGTCACTAGTAACCTGTCCAAGATTGTAATCAGTAACGTAACTTTCCGATGACCCAAATTTGGTAATGTAATCTGATTACATTCGGTTACTTTTAGATTACTTTCCCTTTAAGAGGCATTAGATGAAGACAAAAAATGTATGTTACCATTTGAATGACATCTATTGCAGGATAAATCAATGTTAAAGCTTACATAGCTGGCATATATGGATGTTAAATTTTACCCTATGGGCTGGTTATGTAGGATTCTTCTAACCCATTTCTTTCTATTACAGATAATAATACGATTAAATTGTCTTTACATTAAAAATCTATCAAAATTTAGTCATTCCAATAAATGTTATACCCCTTAGGACTTGGATATATTGAAGTATAGATTAGCCAAATTGTTTTACCTGAGCATGACCCCAAAATGAAGGATTTATTAGCCAGCCCTATTCTGTTTATGATTTTGTTGTCATGGAGGACTGATTGGGCTCATTGATTCGAGTTGAAAAATAAATGCTACGCTCATGGAATGACATGTTTTGAGCACTACTGAAAAGTGCTATTTACATGTGAAGAATGAATGCCATATGCTGTATTTGCTATAGGCCTATTGTTTACATTCTTTGTTGGTGACACTTTGATATCTTCATAATATGCAGCTGTTAAAGGGCAAGAAATTGCCAAGAAACTGAAGCTCTCGTACAACGCTGTGTACTATTCCCTTCACAGAACAGCACAAACCCGCTCTAACAAGAATAGAAAGAGGAGTGGGAGGCCCCGGTGCACAACTGAGCAAGAGGACAAGTACATTAGACTGTCTAGTTTGAGAAACAGACACCTCACAAGTCCTCAACTGGCAGCTTCATTAAATGGTACCCGCAAAACACCAGTCTCAACGTCAACAGTGAAGAGGCAACTCCGGATGCTGGCCTTCTTGACTCAAATGATGTCAGTTAGCCCATCAGAAGCTTCTAAAGCCATGACATAATTTACTGGAATTTTCCAAGCTGTTTAAAGGCACAGTCAACTTAGTGTATGTAAACTTCTGACCCACTGGAATTCTGATACAGTGAATTATAAGTGAAATAATCTGTCTGTAAACAATTATTGTAAAAATTACTTGTTTTCATGCACAAAGTAGATGTCCTAACCGACTTGCCAAAAACTATAGTTTGTTAACAAGAAATTTGGTTGGTTGAAAAACTAGTTTTAATGACTCCAACCTAAGTGTATGTAAACTTCCGACTTCAACTGCATATATATAATTTATAAGTCCAAAAATGGATGTAGCAACTATAGATTGCCCATTTAACTCTCTCAAAAGTGTGCATGTTTGAGCATGTCTCCATTAGTCATATATATATATATTTTATCAGCATGAATTAGATTGAGCAATAAAAGCCCCACTTTTATTCCATAGGCTTGGATTCGCACTATGCAGCTGTTTTTCCATAGGCTGGGATCCGCACTATGCAGCTGTTGTTCCATAGGCTTGGATCCGCACTATGCAGCTGTTGTTCCATAGGCTTGGATCCGCACTATGCAGCTGTTGTTCCATAGGCTTGGATCCGCACTATGCAGCTGTTGTTCCATAGGCTTGGATCCGCACTATGCAGCTGTTGTTTCATAGGCTTGGATCCGCACTATGCAGCTGTTGTTCCATAGGCTGGGATCCGCACTATGCAGCTGTTGTTCCATAGGCTTGGATCCGCACTATGCAGCTGTTGTTCCATAGGCTTGGATCCGCACTATGCAGCTGTTGTTCCATAGGCTTGGATCCGCACTATGCAGCTGTTGTTCCATAGGCTTGGATCCGCACTATGCAGCTGTTGTTCCATAGGCTTGGATCCGCACTATGCAGCTGTTGTTCCATAGGCTTGGATCCGCACTATGCAGCTGTTGTTCCATAGGCTTGGATCCGCACTATGCAGCTGTTGTTCCATAGGCTTGGCTCCGCACTATGCAGCTGTTGTTCCATAGGCTGGGATCCGCACTATGCAACTGTTGCAAGAGCGCAATTTTCACTGGCTGTCCACTGGTTTCAAAAACAATGAGCTTAAACTTATTGAATTCAACCATTGTGTTCAAAAACACATTTAGATTTGTGAACAGCCATCCACAACAACCACGATCCGTGAGGCGCTAAATGAGAGAGCAGAGGTGTGATTCACGTATCGCCGCAGACTACACCACTGCTGTCATCCTTACCGCCAAGCGTTTATTCAAGTTGGATAATCTTTGGATGCCGACAGCAGTCGCACCATTGGAAGACATAGCTTGGACTGTAGCCTTCAAAAGCCTATTCTTGCTCTTTTCCCCCGCGATCCAAACACATTTGGTGTGTCATCATAGCGGTCTCAGATTTAGTGGTCATCAATGTGGTCTCTGACTTGTGGTCAGATACGCTCAGGTGTCCAATATTTTTTTCTGCAAATATCATTAAATTTAAAAGTAATCCTTGAAGTAATCATCTAGTTTTTTTTTTTGGTATAGAGGTCCTAGATGGCAGGACGCTTGGTGATGTACTGGGCCGTTCGCACTACCCTCTGTAGTACCTTGCGGTCAGAAGCCGAGCAGTTGCCATACCAGGCAGTGATGCAACCAGTGCTCTCGATGGTGCAGCTTTTGAGGATCTGCGGACCCATGCCAAATCTTTTCAGTTTCCTGAGGGGGAATAGGTTTTGTCGTGCCCTCTTCAAAACTGTCTTGGTGTGCTTGGACCATGTTAGTTTGTTGGTGATGTGGACACCGAGGAACTTGAAGCTCTCAACCTGTCCCCTGCAGCCCCCTTGATGAGAATGGTCCTCTTTTTCCTGTAGTCCACAATAATCTCCTTTGTCTTGATCACGTTGAGGTTGTTGTCCTGGCACCACACGGCCAGGTTTCTGACCTACTCCCTATAGGCTGTCTCGTTGTTGTCGGTATGTATCAAGTTGAGGGAGCATGCAATTGGCATGCTGACTGCAGGAATGTCAACCAGCACTGTTGCCAGAAAATCGAATGTTTATTTCTCTACCATAAGCCACCTTCAACGTCATTTTAGAGAATTTGGCAGTACGTCCAACCAGCCTCGCAACCACAGACCACATGTATGGCGTCGTATAGGCTGATTTCAACTTTGAAAAGAGTGCTCCATGGTGGCTGTGGGGTTATGGTATGGGCAGACATAAGCTACGGGCAACGAACACAATTGTATTTTATTGATGGCAATTGGAATGCAAAGAGATACCGTAACGCGATCCTGAGGCTGGGCGATTGTCGTGCCATTCATCCGCCGCCATTGCCTCATGTTTCAGCATGATAATGCACACGTCATGTCACAAGGATCTGTACACAATTCCTGGAAGCTTAACATGTCCCAGTTCTTCCATGGCCTGCATACTCACCAGACATGTCACCCATTGAGTATGTTTGGGATGCTCTGGATCAACGTTTATGACACCCTTTTCCAGTTCCCGCCAATATCCAACAACTTTGCACAGCCATTGAAGAAGAGTGGGGCAACATTCCACAGGCCACAATCAACAGCCTGATCAATTGGTGGTCATAACAGATACTGATTGGTTTTCTGATCCACGCCCCTACATGTTTTTGAGGGATCTGTGACCAACAGATGCATATCTGTATTTCCTGTCATGTGAAATCCATAGATTTGGGCCTAATTAATTAATTTAAATTGACTGACATCCTTGTATGAACTATAACTCAGTAAAATCTTTTAAAATGATGCGTGTTGCATTTATATTTTTGTTCAGTATATGTAAGAAGTTGTTGGGTTGTTCTGCTGGTTAACTTTCCTTTCGTTGATCTGGTTGTCTTATTTAAGACGTAATTATTGGCAGTGTACAAGATTTTCTTTCAATGCATCACACAACAGAACACTTAAACTGGATCAGTTCCTGGATGGGAGACCAGATGCTGCTGGAAGTGGTGTTGGAGGGCCAATAGGAGGCACTCTTTCCTCTGGTCTAAAAAAAATATCCCAATGCCCCAGGGCAGTGATTGATTGACACTGCCCTGTGTAGGGTGCCGTCTTTCGGATGGGATGTTAAACGGATGTCCTGACTCTCTGAGGTCATTAAAGATCCCATGGCACTTATTGTAAGAGTAGGGGTGTTAACCCTGGTGTCCTGGCTAAATTCCCAATCTGGCCCTCAAACCATCACGGTCACCTAATAATCCCCAGTTTACAATGGGCTCATTCATCCCCCTCCTCTCCCCTGTAACTATTCCTCAGGTCGTTGCTGCAAATGAGAATGTGTTCTCAGTCAACTTACCTGGTAAAATAATAAATAAATAGTGTCCTCCAGCAGGTATTCAAAGAAGCTGTTGCCCATCCTAATTTTTATGGCCAACTCCTCTTGCATCTCCTGATGCAGAAAGAGTCCAACAGGCTACGTTAGGTCCAGCAGTGTGTGTCAATTTTGGACAATGATAACACACTTGTAAAAAGCTTACCAGAATGTGGTCCACGCTGTCCAGTTTCCTCTGGCTTGAGGCTTGTTGCGAAGGTCTGGCCAAACTTATTGGTTAGGTCCACCTCTACCTTCTTGCAGCCATTGGCCTTTAAAACCTCACAAGCAGTGATAATAAACATGCACAGATGCAAGTCCACACAGAAACACACCCAAACACGGGAAGACTTGACTCCACAAATCCTGCTTCTGTTTCACCTGAACCTCTGCCATATTATCAAAGCTGAGGGTGCACTTGTAGGTGTGGTGTCTGTCCTCTGGCTTCTCCCATGGCAGCCTCTTAACTTTTCCTTCTGGGAAGATGTCCTTTAGGTCCTTGAGGTCAACAACAGAGACATACGAGGGTCACTCCAAACCACACAAACAATGAGCAACCACCTGTAAAACGAACGTGTCAGGTCAGGAGATTCCCATTCCCTAGTGTTCCATATCATGTTAGCTAATTCACACTTATTGGGTGAAATAGCTGATTGCGTGAATCGATGTGTGAAAAGTGGTAATCTATGCGTTTATGCCAAGGTTTACCATCCTGTAGCTATGCTTGCTGTGGGTATCCAGATCACATCCCTCTGCGTATATACCCAGATGGATGTCTGGTTTGTCCTTGTCATCCAGGATGCGTGGCCCGTGCCAGCTTGCAGTGGGTTCAAATGTGCCCAGTGGCCAGATACACCAGCCTGGTCACCCCAGGCACTGTGCGGGCCACCGCCATAGGGATCTTAGCCTTCTTTGGCTTAGGCTTTGGCTTGTTTGGTTCTTTGGCAGGCTCTTTTGCCACCGGCTTCAGCCTGGAGCTGCTGGTTTCCACCTGCCATTGCCAGTGGCTGCTGCAGTTTACTGGGCTGCTTCATCTTTGCCCCACTGACGCCAAAATCATCATCGAACCCATCATCCCCGAGTTAGTCCAGAAGCTCATCGAGCTCATCTTGAGGTTCGGTCTTTTTCACCTCTTTGTCTGGACTGACTTCGGCGACAGTGGTGCGGCTGGCCTGTGTCTGGACAGAGTCTGGAACAGGGAATAGTTCTAGTAGGAGACAGTACTGGACACTTCAGAAAGGAACTTTTCAAGACACGGACAATACAAAAGCATCCAAAAACATCAACCAATATGAAGGGATAACTCACCTGGCTTTTGCTCTGCTCAGGAGGAGATGGTAAGTGCTTGCCAGTGCTGTTGGTGCTGCTGCTTTAGCCACTGCTGGAGCTGTGGCTGAACCTGGAATTGCTCTCCTTACTCACGCTCTCCCCAGAGGAATGAAAGTCCTCCTCATAGTCAGCCTCAGCTTGGTGACAGACACATTCAGTTACCCACAGTAACAGGACATTACATATGGCCAATAACTAGGTACTACATGTACAGTGCCTTGCGAAAGTATTCGGCCCCCTTGAACTTTGCGACCTTTTGCCACATTTCAGGCTTCAAACATAAAGATAAAAAACTGTATTTTTTTGTGAAGAATCAACAACAAGTGGGACACAATCATGAAGTGGAACGACATTTATTGGATATTTCAAACTTTTTTAACAATTCAAAAACTGAAAAATTGGGCGTGCAAAATTATTTTGCAGGTATTAGGGGTTGCAACAATGGTGGCAGATCATTTTAGAAAGAGAGGGTACAGGTTGTCCAGCCAAGCTGATTTGTACGGGCCCAGGTTGTGCAGTTATTTCAGAACATCTGCTATCTGGATTTGGGTGAAGGAGAAGCTGGAAAGCTTGGGCAAGTAGTTGCGGGGGGTGCGGAGCTGTTGGCCGGGGTTGGGGTAGCAAGGAGGAACGCATGGCCAGCTGTAGAGAAATGCTTGTTGGAATTCTCGATTATTGTGGATTTATCGGTGGTGACAGTGTTACCTAGCCTGAGAGCAGTGGGCAGCTGGGAGGAGGTGCTCTTATTCTCCATGGACTTTACAGTGTCCCAATACTTTTTGGAGTTAGAGCTCTACAGGATACAAATTTATGTTTGAAAAAGCTAGCCTTTGCTTTCCTGACTGACTGCGTGTATTGGTTCCTGACTTCCCTGAAAAGTTGCATATCGCGGAGACTATTCGATGCTAGTGCAGTCTGCCACAGGATGTTTTTGTGCTGGTCGAGGGCAGTCAGGTCTGGAGTGAACCAAGGGCTATATCTGTTCTTAGTTCTACATTTTTTTGAACGGGGAAGGCTTATTTAAGTTGGTGAGGAAATTACTTTTAAAGAGCGACGAGGTATCCTCGACTGACAGGATGAGGTCAATATCCTTCCAGGATACCCGGGCCAGGTCGATTAGAAAGGTCTGCTCGCAGAAGTGTTTTAGGGAGAGTTTGACAGTGATGAGGGGTGGTCGTTTGACCGCGGACCCATAGCGGATGCAGGCAATGAGGCAGTGATTGCTGAGATCCTGATTGAAAACAGCAGAGTTGTATTTGGAGGGCAAGTTGGTCAGGATAATATCTATGAGGGTGCCCATGTTTACGGATTTAGGGTTGTACCTGGTGGGTTCCTTGATAGTGTGTGTGAGATTGAGGGCATCTAGCTTAGATTGTAGGACTACCGGGTAGTTAACTTCTTGGTGACAGGGGGCAGTATTTTCACATCTGGATTAAATGCATGCCCAAATTCAACTGCCTGCTACTCATCCCCAGAAGATAAGAAATGTATATTATTAGTAGATTTGGGTAGAAAACACGTTGAAGTTTCTAAAACTGTTTGAATCACGTCTGTGAGTATCACAGAACTTATTTAGCAGGCGAAACCCCGAGGACAAACCATTCAGAATCTTAATTTTTTTTTGAGGTCGCTCTCTTTTCAATTTAATTGGGAATCCAGATTTCTAAGGGACCTTCTTGCAGTTCCTACCGCTTCCACTGGATGTCACCAGTCTTTAGAAATTGGTTGAGGTTTTTCCTTTGTGTAATGAAGAAGCAGCCCTGTTCAGAACGAGGGTCACTTGAAGTGTACTGTTAGATAGAGGCGCGTGACCAGAAAACTAGCTACAGTTTGTTTTCCTCCTGTATTGAACACAGATCATCCCGTCTTCAATTTTATCGATTATTTACATTACAAAATACCTAAAGTTCTATTACAAAAGTAGTTTGAAATGTTTTGGCAAAGTTTACAGGTAACTTTTGAGATATTTTGTAGTCACGTTGCGCAAGTTGGAACCTGTGTTTTTCTGGATCAAATTCGCCAAATAAATTGACATTTTGGATATATATCGGCAGAATTAATCAAACAGAAGGACCATTCGTGATGTTTATGGGACATATTGGAGTACCAACAAAAGAAGCCCGTCAAGGGTAAGGCATGAATTATATTTTTATTTCTGCAGGGTTGAAATATGCTTTTCTCTCTTTGTTTACGGAGGTGCTATCCTCAGATAATAGCATTGTTTGCTTTCGCTGAAAAGCCTTTTTGAAATCTGACATGTTGGCGGATTCACAAGTGTAGCTTTAATTTGCTATCTTGCATGTGTAATTTAATGAAAGTGATTTTTATAGTAATTTATTTGAATTTAGCGCTCTGCATTTTCCCTAGCGTCCCCACACATCTCAGAGAGTTTAAGCATATCCCAGTTTAGGTCACCTAACAGAACGAACTCTGAAGATAGATGGGAGGCAATCAATTCACATATGGTGTTCAGGGCCCAGCTGGGAGCAGAGGGGGGTCTATAACAGGCGGCAACAGTGAGAGACTTATTTCTGGAGAGATTCATGTAAAAAATTTGAAGCTTGAACTGTTTGGGCATAGACCTGGAAAGTATGACAGAACTTTGTAGGCTATCTCTGCAGTAGATTGCAACTCTTCCCGCTTTGGCAGTTCTATCTTGACGGAAAATGTTGTAGTTGGGGATGGAAATCTCAGAATTTTTGGTGGCCTTCCTAAGCCAGGATTCAGACACGACAAGGACATCAGGGTTGGCAAAGTGTGCTAAAGCACTGAATAAAACAAACTTAGGGAGGAGGCTTCTAATGTTAACATGCACGAAACCAAGGCTTTTATGGTTACAGAAGTCAACAAATGAGAGCTCCTGGAGAATGGGTGTGATGGTGGGGGCTCCAGGGCCTGGGTTAACCTCTACATCACCAGAGGAACAGAGGAGGGGTAGGATAAGGGTAAAGTGGTCACCTCGCCATTGTTCCTGTAAACAGACGAGGGATAGGGGTGAAGAAATGTAACCACTCACACTCACAGAGAGTCATGTCCACAGACCAAAATTAAAGTTTACAATGATTTTTCTGTAAACAATGTAAGTGTAAACAAAATTTTAAAAAACAGGGCACAACAAGCTCACATTTTAGTCTCTGACTGGGCAAGAGGAATAAGGGATCCACAAGCCACATTCAATAAAAATCATTAGGCACCATCAAATCAATCACCAACATCAATGTCCTCTGAAAAAAAACACAAAGAAATGCTCCTCCTACCAGTAAAGCACAGGGGTGTCAAATACATATTCATTTTTGTTTTAATAAGAATGCCATCAGAGTATAAATAAATAAAACATGTTTTGATTTGTTTAACACGTTTTTTGGTTACTACATGATTCCATATGTGTAATTTAATAGTTTTGATGTCTTCACTATTATTCTATAATGTAGAAAATAGTAAAAATAAAGAAAATCCCTTGAATGAGTAGGTGTGTCCAAACTTTTGACTGGTACTATACATCTGAAATTGCACCCTTAGGAAGCTTGTTTAGCTCAAAGATGCTCTCTATAGCTGTACTCACAGGCCTATTGGGAAATTCAGGTGTGTTAACTCTAACAACGTTCCTAGTCTGGAGACTTTTCCTGCAGCTGAGCAAAAGAGACAAATGTATCATCAAAGAGAAATTGGGCTGGTGAGGAGAGGCCCAGTAGGTGCCAGATGCCAAAAGCCCCATAATTGATTGGGCCTGATAGAGAGAAAAGCCTCGAAGGCTAAATGCTAATCGGAACTGATTCCACATTTTAAGAGACTGCTTTACAATTGGGTTGACACACCTTTTGCCTAGGGACATTGGGAGAGACGAGCACAACACAGAGGAAAGTGCAGCAGGTTTACATGATTCAGACTCAATCTGGACCCAGAGAGGTCTTGGGTGAGTAGGATCAGTCTGTAGCCAGTTCAAAGGGGCTCTGAAATTTGCAGCCCAATAGTATGTCTGAAGATCTGGTAGAGCTAAACCACCCATTAGACTTCTGTAAATGTTTTCTCCCAATCCGTGGAACCTTATCCACCTTTCTTTTGGGACTTTTTCAGCGCAACATTTTCTCTTGATTGCAAGCTGTTTTTCCCCGATCAATAGACAAATAAACATAGAAATCAAATTTAATAGAGACATTGGTGATTTTATCAATGTAATCAGATTTAAAATATTAGGCTGTTATTGACATTGAAATTGTGTTTAATCTGTAGCATATGAATTGGGCTGCTATTATGTTCTGTTCCTCCAACTTTTAGCTGAGAATGTTTTTTTGTCCCAAGCCCAAACCTATTGCCGACTCCTGCTGTACGTAGTTTAGCGGTATAGGAGGGGGGCGGCAGTTTTTTATCTCGCCTAGGGCAGCAGAATGTCCATGGCCGGCCCCTGCCAGTAGGTGTACAAAAACATTAAAGGGAATTTTTTTGAAAAGTGGGGTTACAAGTTGACCAATTTTCAAAGCAGAATTACTTTCACACTGTTCCTAGTGTATGATATACAATTTTCTAGCTCTGAGTGTTTACTTTTATCCAATGTAAAAAACACAATTAAAAATGTTGCTACTTAAGAACGAATCGAGCCTGTCGGTCAGTTATAAAATGGGTTGTTTGGGTCCTGGATGCGGATTGGTTGATAGCAGGGATTTATAGCACCACAATTCCCATATTCCATGGGGAATGTCTGATAACAGTTCAGTAAGATTTATCAATGCGCATCCACTGTCCCACAGCCCAGCCAGTAAATTTATAAACTTAATCTCCCCCGGAAAATAGTGTCTAGACAATATTTCGTCCCCATGTAACAATCCTAGCGTGTCCGACATGCAACATGTTGCAGTTTTGTTTGTCATCTCCACTGTGCCATGCATATGAATGTGATGAGACTGACAACTTCTCTGACCCAGGCAAGTTAATTTATTAAGGATACATTAATATAATGGATGTACAGTTTAAGTCAGAAGTTTATATACACCTTAGCCAAATACATTTAAACTCAGTTTTTCACAATTCCTGACATTTAATCTCAGTAAAAAATCCCTGTTTTAGGACAGTTAGGATCACCACTTTATTTTAAGAATGTGAAATGTCAGAATAATTGTAGAGAGAATGATTTCTTTCTTTCATCAAATTCCCAGTGGGTCAGAAGTTTACATACACTCAATTAGTATTTGGTAGCATCGCCTTTAAATTGTTTATCTTCGGTCAAGCATTTCGTGTAGCCTTCCACATGCTTCCCACAATAAGTTGGGTAAATTTTGGCCCATTCCTCCTGACAGAGCTGGCGTAACTCAGTCAGGTTTGTAGGCCTCCTTGCTTGCACACGCTTTTTCAGTTCTGCCCACACATTTTCTATGGGATTGAGGTCAGGGCTTTGCGATGGCCACTCCAATACCTTGACTTTGTTGACCTTAAGGCATTTTGCCACTACTTTGAAAGTAAGCTTGGGGTCATTGTCCATTTGGAAGACCCATTTGTGACCAAGCTTTAACTTCCTGACTGATGTCTTGAGATGTTGCTTCAATATTTCCACATAATTTTCCTACCTCACGATGCCATCTATTTTGTGAAGTGCACCAGTTCCTCCTGCAGCAACACACACCTCCTGCACCCCACAACATGATGCTGCCACCCCCGTGCTTCACGGATGGGATGGTGTTCTTCGGCTTGCAAGCCTCCCCCTTTTTCCTCCAAACATAACGATGGCCAAACAGTTCCATTTTTGTTTCATCAGACCAGAGGACATTTCTCCAAAAAGTACAATCTTTGTTCCCATGTGCAGTTGCAAACCGTAGTCTGGCTTTTTTATGGCGGTTCTGGAGCAGTGGCTTCTTCCTTGCTGAGCGACCTTTCAGGTTATGTCGATATACAGTGCCTTGCGAATGTATTCGGCCCCCTTGAACTTTGCGACCTTTTGCCACATTTCAGGCTTCAAACATAAAGATATAAAACTGTATTTTTTTGTGAAGAATCAACAACAAGTGGGACACAATCATGAAGTGGAACGACATTTATTGGATATTTCAAACTTTTTTAACAAATCAAAAACTGAAAAATTGGGCGTGCAAAATTATCCAATAAATGTCGTTCCACTTCATGATTGTGTCCCACTTGTTGTTGATTCTTCACAAAAAAAATACAGTTTTATATCTTTATGTTTGAAGCCTGAAATGTGGCAAAAGGTCGCAAAGTTCAAGGGGGCCGAATACTTTCGCAAGGCACTGTAGGATTGATTTGCACTTTTCGCACCAAAGTACGTTCATCTCTAGGAGAGAATGCGTCTTCTTCCTGAGCGGTATGACAGCTGTGTGGTCCCATGATGTTTATACTTGCATACTATTGTTTGTCCAGATGAACGTGGTACCATCAGGCGTTTGGTAATTGCTCCCAAGGATGAACCAGACTTGTGGAGGTCTACAATTTTTTTCTGAGGTCTTGGCTGATTTCTTTTGATTTTCCCATGATGTCAAGCAAAAAGTAACTGAGTTTGAAGGTAGCCCTTGAAATACATCCACAGGTACACCTCCAATTGACTCAAATGATGTCAGTTAGTCTGTCAGAAGCTTCTAAAGCCATGACATAATTTTCTGGAAATTTCCAAGCTGTTTAAAGGCACAGTCAACTTAGTGTATGTAAACTTCTGACCCATGGGAATTGTGATACAGTGAATTAGAAGTGAAATCATCTGTCTGTAAACACTTGTTGAAAAAATTACTTGTGTTATGCACAAGGTAGAAAAAACAACAGGTTGGGCTCAAAACAGGTGACGGGTCACCACTGCAGCAAACTATGTGCATTTTCATTTGTTTTACCTTAGTTACTATTGCCAACTCTAAGGATACAGTTGAAGTTAGAAGTTAACATACACTTAGGTTGGAGTCACAACCACTCAACAAATGTCTTGTTAACAAACTATAGTTTTGGAATGTCGGTTAAGAATGTTTATCTTTTTAAGCTTGGAAAAGAGACCCTTTCAGACAGATGTTTCAAATCCTTAAACACAGACTTGGACCACACACCATGTCCATAAATAGCAGGCCGAGGAAGCAAAATAGTGATTGCTTTGCAACGCTTGCAGTTAGCCGCTGATTCCTTTCAAACCACTCATTGTTGAATTTGCGATTTCCAACTTGTTGTGTAATGTTTATGTCCAATGGCCGATGAGCACCGACACGTTTTATCTATAATTTCTCTTCATAAGACAAGGATTGAAAAGGATTTGCCAGTAGAATGTCAATGTGATTCATGCTGTTTGTTTGTTTAGCTTGCTAGCTAAGATTTCGAAAGTACGATGTTGACATTATCAGTCCAATCAAAGCTATGGTAGATATAATGTGATTTGATATCATTTTATCTGTGGCCAATGACCTTAAGCCTTCTTGGATGGGGTACTTCTTTGGCAGCACCCAAGGCGGCTGTAACTGCCTAGCTCCCCATGTAGAATATGCTGTGAGCCAATCACGACGCAACTAGAGAACATTACCTGCCCCTTCGCTCTGTATTTTCCGCTGGCTGCCCCACCGCCACAGAAAGCACTGAGCTAGGCTGAAACACCTGCATTTTGGAGCTGCCATACTCAAGGAAGCAAGAAAGAGACCCCGTGTTTGTACTACATAAATGTGTTTTTACATTGTTTGCAAATTGATATGTGACACATATTAATGCCAAAATAACATGCAAAACAGGACAAAAATGACAGGTCGGGCTCAAAACATGATGAGTCGCCACTATGTCGGCTAATCGCTAAATTAGCAAGTTCGTTTCTTCAATATGTAGATAGAGCTCACTTTAGTAATTATTAGCCATAATGTCCAGCATGCTACTGGCAACACTGGTCGTGCTGAGAAGTCTAAAATATGGTCCAACTAGCAAGTGTTGCACTCTGAAAATATTCCCAATCCCTTGCTGAATGAAAATCGTCCACAATTCCAGTTTTCATTCAGACGCTCAACATCAAAGCAATTTTGTAACTGCAGAACCACCACCAGTGTTTTCAAATCTGTGCTCCTGCATATATCGTCAGCTGTCGCACAGACAGGCAGACGCATAGACGGACTGACAGCCAGGAGTCAATATTATGAACCTTTACGTCATAAATTTGTCAGCTAAATTACACATTTATTATGTATCACTCAACTCTCATTTAACAGTCTCGTTTGTATTGAAAGCGATATGTATTGTTGATGTAAGTGTTGCTGTAGTCGTGGATGGATCAGAAGGACAGATGTAGAACGTGTTCGAGAGAAATTATCAATAAGCCTATGCATGCAACATGTCATAATTACCTGGAGAAATCTGACCTGCAATTTGTAAACAAAGCTAATATACTTATAATTCGTAAAACCTTTATTTGTATCGCTTCGAAGTGATCCAAATGGCAAATTAATATTTCATCTATACATTTCAAGATACACTATATATACAAAAGTATGTGGACACCCCTTCAAATTAGTAGATTTGTCTATTTCAGCCACACCCGTTGCTGATTGGTGTATAAATCGAGCACACAGCCATGCAATCTCCATAGACAAACATTGGCAGTAGAATGGCCTTACAGAAGAGCTTAGTGACTTTCAATGTGGCACCTTCATAGGATGCCATCTTTCCAAAATGTCAGTTTGTCAAATTTCTGACCTGCTATATCTGCCCAGATCAACTGTAAGTGCTGTTATTGTGAATCAGAAATGTCTAGGAGCAACAAAGGCTCAGCCACGAAGTGGTAGGCTACACAAGCTCACAGAATGGGACAACCGAGTGACGAATCACGCTTCGCCATCTGGCAGTCCGCTGGACGAATCTTGGTTTGGCGGAGGCCAGGAAAACGCTACCTGCTCGAATGCATAGTGCCAACTGTAAAGTTTGGTAGAGGAGGAATAATGGTCTGGGGCTGTTTTTGATGGTTCGGGCTAAGCCCCTTAGTTCCAGTGAAGGGACATCATAACGCCACAGCATAAAATGACATTTTAGATGATTCTGTCCTTCTAACTTTGTGGCAACAGTTTGGGTAAGTCCCTTTCCTGTTTCAGCATGACAATGCGAGGTCCATACAAAAATGGTTTGTTGAGATTGGTGTGGAAGAACTTGACTGGCCTGCACAGAGCCCTGACCTCAACCCCATCGAACACCTTTGGGATGAATTGGAAGGCCGACTGCGAGCCAGGCCTAACCGCCCAACATAACTACTCAACTTCAATAATGCTTTTGTGGCTGAATAGAAGCAAGTTTCCTACAGCAATGTTCCAACATCTAGTGGAAAGCCTTCCCAAAAGAGTGGAGGCTATTATAGCACAAAGGTGGGACCAATTCCTTATTAATGTCCATGATTTTGGAATGAGATGTTCGACGAGCAGGTGTCCACATACTTTTGGTGAAGTAGTGACATTTTATTTGGGACTTACTGAGTCTGTCTTTAATTAAACGTATTTGTCACATTTCACTTTCCATATGACTATCACTCAAAAATCTAATATTCAGAGTTCCATTCCTTGCAATGCTTGACCATTTTATTTCAAAATAGAAGTTGACAAAGCTGAATATTTAACAAGTTGAGGAGTTTATCGCTGACTGTCATTGAGTGATTGGTTCTACTGTTGTAATGGATAAGAGTGTTTGCTAAATGACTCAAATGTAAATGTAATACTTGTAAGACTAGGCCACCATCTAGTGGAAAATGTGTGGTATTCTGTAGTTTTACTTTAGCACCATAGTATCAAATAGCCTATGACCCTTTCAACAATATTGCATTGATATGTATTGTGTAAATAATGTTCTTATTCACTTCCTTAGGCATACAGTAGTTTTGACCCTTGTTCTTTCTTGATCGATTAAGCAGAAGGATGTCCAAGCAATTGCATGGTGCTTCAACTGAAAGAAAAAGGAATTCCAAATGAATAAAACCAGGTGTGACATTAGGTGGGACTGTTGACCTCCCTCTGCTCAAGCCATGTGATTCCCTATTGACTATCTTCTCCATCTGTTGGAGGCTGGAAACACTCAAATCGTGGTACAGACCGACTCTTATCATACACTGTAGCTGTTTTATTTGATTCTTGATCGTCTTTTTCTGGCTTTTTCAAGTGCTTTGAGGTTATTTTTTTTGTAATGAAAAGCGCAACAGAAGTTGAATAAATTGTTGTTGTTATTAGGCTTTTCAAATAGGCTTGAGTGGGTTACATTATTCACAGTAAACATTAAGATGATCAATTAACAGATGTTAGCAATATACTAGTGACTATATAATATAACATGCTGTACTTGATCTAACACTGACTCATATCCCTGCAGAGAGTATATGATTGTTGGGATGAATTCCATGCATAGCCCCTTTCCCTTCCTTCCCTATGCAGCCTGTGTAGCCTACGTTGATCTCAGCTAGACTCCTTGGCTCCCACTCTCCTGGATTTAGCCGCACAGCACTAATCATCATCCCTCAAGGATTCCGCACAAAATCGTTTCTAACCATAGTCAACGACAACTTGAGGAATAAGAAGAGAATAAGACAAATTTCGTGTCATTTTGATAGCAGGTGCCCTGCCGCGAGTCGCATAACATGTAGAATGGAGAAAGGGACGTCACTTCAAGGTAAATTATGTTTTTACAGATCAGTTAATTGGTGTTTCTTCCAACCTTCCATTACTGTATTCCCTGCGGAACCATTGTAAGTTGTTTCTAGTCGTTTATTATGTTCTCTGATTATATTGTAATGTTCTTAATTGGTGGTTTTCGTTCATTTGAAATGTCCATAAAAACATCCTATAATTCCAAATATACCTGCTTTTATTATCGCATTAGGATCTAGGATCTTCATTTCACAGCCGACCCATGTTTGACACACACCAGTTAGGAGAAAGGGCAGGTATAACTTGCCAACTCTTGTTTCAAACAATTCCGGGTACGTGGGCGCACTAATTAAGTGTTGTGCAAGATAACAGCCAAGGAAATGTTTCCAAATGAAAAATGACAAGAGAATCTCAATGGAGTGGTTAACTTTATGATGACGATTGAAACAGGCATGTGGACATCCTGATTATCTAGTCTATTCTATTCTATTCTAGCTACCCCATGGCTTTATGTTTGTGAGGGAAGACCTTTTTCTGTCATTCATTTATTCAGCTACTATGACACCTGTCATATGGCAGAATAAATAGTACTACTAATGATCCGCTCAAATATACCTTATGCATTAACTGAAGTCCAGACTGATATGATTCACATCGTGTTGGTTTAGGTGTGTCTAACCTTTTTCCCACAGCTTCAATGTTGCTTTAATGATAATATGAGGCCAAGGTCCAGGACACAAAGCACAATAGAATACTCTCACCCTTTCACGGTATGCTGGCTGTCACAGGCTGTCCCTCTACTGTAGCCTAGGTGAGAGCAGAGGCAGCTCTGCAGTCATGT
Organism: Oncorhynchus mykiss; assembly: GCF_057628025.1. Taxonomy (NCBI): domain Eukaryota; kingdom Metazoa; phylum Chordata; class Actinopteri; order Salmoniformes; family Salmonidae; genus Oncorhynchus; species Oncorhynchus mykiss. Next base: position 15,216,929 of record NC_143049.1, read on the forward strand.
CTCCTGTGGCTGTACAGGTCTAATGAGCCTAGCTGCTGATAAGTGACTCACTCTCCCTCCTCTCCCTGTGCCTCAGCTCTCCCACACTCCATAAAGCTCCTTTCAGATCCTGCTCAATGGAAACGGCCTTGTCTCTCCTCTGTCTCAGACAGTCACAGCTATCCGCTGTTCTGTTCTCTTGCCAATGCCTACATACTTAAATAGCCAATTGAGGTGCCTGATACAGGTGTAGGATCCTAATTTGAGCTAGTTTACTACAGCAGGAAAATAATCCTACAGGAACAGGAAATATACATATTTATATGGATTATAATTAATGGACAATTTTGTAGCGTTTTATGCATTTTTTCATAAGGTATAATCAAGTCTGAAATTTCAAAGTGGAAATGACAAACTTCAGAAGTCTTTTTAAACCTCAAATACACTACATGTTTTACATTTCTTGCATTGCAGGAAAGTTATACTGCAACAGGGTAATCAAATTAAGATCAGCCAGGGTAATCCTGTGAGATCCGTTGGAGCAAGGATGTTAATAACGGTGTGATGAACCCCTGGCATTTACATTATCATCCAATGATGTGCTCTTATTCAGGTCATTTTAATATAGTGTATGATTGGGTAGATTTTGTTCGTGTAATCAGATTGCATTCAGGAAAGGTGAGGTTAGAGAGGATCAGGTCATTCTTTTACTCCATTGAAATGAATGTTCTCCTATTGGTGAATTGTAATTGCCGTATTCTGTTGTCAGCATCCTCGTTTTGGAGATTGTATTGTGTTCCCTAGAAACAAAAGTCTAGAGTGAAAGCTCGGTTTTCCATCTATAATTCTCCTTACCCAATTATCCTCTCTACGTGCTTGGTTCGTTAGTAAATATTGGTTATGTATTAGTAGTTAGCTTCACATAAACAGCTATTAACGCCGAAAGAACATAGGACTGCATCCAGGGAGATCACTGTACTTTTCTTTTCATCCAGCTGTGCGAAATGGCAAGATACACCCAATTATTCTTCAGTCAAATATCAATACAGACTTACGCCTCCGCAAGGATCAGACTTTCAACTCCTTTTATTTGACAACATCGTCATCATCACTAAAAGGAACGGACCAACTGTGAAATAAAGGTGACCATTGGGTGCTCCTACATTGAACACGATGTTAAAGGATTAAAATAGCGAACCTCGAGGCAGATAGGAGAAAACAAATCTTGTCTGGTCTGCATAAGATAAGACCGAACAGAGATTTTTTTTAGCTTGTTATTAGCTTCTGGTTATCAGATTGAGTTACAGAAAAAATGTATTCTAAGACTCTGTACAGAAAACTATTACCAGAACATTGTTCATATATTATCTTTCTCTCTCTCTCTCTCTCTCTCTCTCTCTCTCTCTCTCTCTCTCTCTCTCTCTCTCTCTCTCTCTCTCTCTCTCTCCCCCTCTCTCTCTCTCTCCCCCTCTCTCTCTCTCTCCCCCTCTCTCTCCCTCTCCCTAGCATTATGTTGATCCCAGCAGCTCTTCTATCCAGAGATGCTCAACAGCTCAGATAAATCTCTCTCTCTGATGCCAGACCACTGTGCCCCAGTGGGTTTGGCTTCCGGTCCCAAAGTCTGCACCACCAGTAGGGGGATGCACGGCACCCGCTCCTCCCTCTCTCTACCTGAGCCCGAGGCATGGCGTCGGACCCCGATGCCCAGCCCGGGCACCACCCGTCAGGGGGGCCTAGCCCAGGGGTCCCGTTCCTGCTCCCTGCAGGTTCCCCGCTCCGGCCTGGAGACCCTCGCTCTACCCCCGCGGGCAGCCAGCTTCGACGTCCCTTACAGGGTGGAAAAGGCCGGGTCGGACACAGGCTCGGGGTCTGTGAGCCCCTGTAGTATGCAGAGGAGACGCGGGGGCATCGTGGATCAGAAGGATGTGATCAGAGCCCACGAGTCGCACAAGATGCAGAGCACACCACAAGCCCGCAGGAAAGAGTGGGAGTAAGTACACAAGATAGAGGGGGAGGGGTTCTCTCTTCACATCTCTGGCATGTGTCAAGATGAAAAGAAGCACGGGAAAGAAATGTACAGAATGTATACAGGAATAAAATGTATACAGTCATTTATAGGAATGCACAGTATAATCAGCCAACATTGAGGTCAGTGGCGTAGCGCAGTTTTGCAGGGCCGACGCAAGGTTCGAGCATGCCTCCCCAACCCCCCCAAAATATATTATTATAATTATTCTTACTATTTATTATTATATTTTTGCCATGGGGCAGAGCAAAATTATGTTGAACCTAAGCTACAGTATGCGTAGCTTGCTTGTGGAACATTGAGCTCTGAAGCCTGGAGCTCTGATTAACTCCTTAGCATCAGGAAGGAACTCCTTAGGAACTCACTTGACTGTGTCACTCTATCACTGTCGACCCCCCTCATTTCTCTATCCCCCTCTCGCCCCCACCGGCCCCAACACATGCTCTTCATCATACCGTACATACAGCACATACTGTTATATACTGGGTCCTTGTGTCACTCTCTCTTTGTCTCTGTCTCTCTCATGCTTTCTTTCTCTCATGTGTCCTCTCTCTCTCTATTTCTCTCTGATGAATTCACTCTCATTCTGTCTTCTCTGTGCTCTCTCTCACTCTGTCATACACACGTACGTAATTACTCTTTTGTATCCCTATTACACAAGCACACACTCTCTTGCTCCCCCCCCCCCCCCCCCCACCGCCCCCTCACTCATTCATCATATACAGCCAAACATAATTGGGAGAGCTGTTTATTTTGGGTTGCAACCCAGTGTTCCAATGTGCAACATTGAATGCAACGGTTACTCTCTCAGTCTTGCACTATGGTGTCTATCAGGTTTGGGAATCACTGGGAATTCACCCTTAACAACAGTTTCAGCATGTCAAAATGAGATTCAATTTGGGAACTCACACATTTATTCCCACGCGTTCCCCCCGAATCCCAGCTCAAGTGTTTTTGGAGGCCTAATAGCATGTCCAGCAGAAAGGCCAGGCATCATGGTTTATCATGGTTTATCTGAGTGTAGTGTGCATACCTGACCATTAGAGGATGCCACAGAATAAAACAAAGCAGACCGTGGAAAATCAGATAGATAGTGGAGATGACAATTGAAAGAGAACGTCTTGTTCTTCCTAGCGATACACAAAATAGTTTGGGTATTTGCTAAACATGAGCAGTAGAGCAGTAGAGATGGTGAGGCTACACAAGTGGTGGATGACTGGTTTCAATAAAGTATTTATTTTTGACAAGTGTCACAGGATGGGATGGACCAACCACTTTTGACTGGCAGTTGTCATCTTTGAGCAATATTGTACAGGATAGCGATTGCCGTAGGAGACATAAACAACATTTTACCATTATCAAAATGCAACTTTGATTTGGGGTGTGGTGTACAGTTTGTTACGAAGAATATGTCTATGTATATAAGCTTCAGTTATTGGTATGTCCAAACTAACATAACTCAGGAATATAGCGTGTCTGTTGCTAGGTAACGGAGAAAAATAAAAAGGATAAAGCCACTCCAGTCACTGTTTTTTGGTGAAAGTCTCTGTCGACAGTTACATAAATGCTCTTCCGAGTTCTGGCGATAAGTACACCCATTAACGTTTTAACGTGGTGCATCTGGGAATATCTTTAAAAAGGGCTGTGCTTATTAAAATTTCCTCCTCCTAAATGTTGTGAAGAGATAAATACATAATTTGTTTTCCTGCAATGTCTTGAGAAACAAGAGATGGCACCGGAACTGCTCATCTCCTCTTTGTACATCCAATACAAAACTTCATACTGAAACACATAATAACAGCACACCATTTCCGCCATGAACCCCTTACTGAGGTCATCTTAGTGGAGGTGTAGTGCAGCTGTGGCCTCCACCTACTACATCCGGTTAACCCCACCAGAACAGGCAGAAGGTTACTTGATTGTTCCTGGTGCTGTCATAGGAACAACCATGCTAAACCTTCTGATGCCATGAATTATGAAGTGACATCTGAAGGCTTGATTATTATGCATGACGTGGATTCAATCTGGAAACACACTGAAACGTGTTTCTCTATGCAACTTGTTACATCCAACACAGTAAGCTGAGCGGTGTTCATACACGTTCAGTTCACTTATTTTACCAGATAGAAATATTGTTTGAAGGTGGTATTGGCCTCTCCGTTTATCTAGAGGGACTGAAACCTTGACATGATGTGCTTGAAGCGGAGTTGCCCTGGGGGGAAAAACGATTTCTGTAGGAAGAGGTTGCTCTATTGTGCAATGTGGCTTTTGTTGGCAAAATGAAAAGAACAGAGCAGAAATTCAAGAGAGCTGTGTCGCTATGGAAACAACTGTTAAGATAGAGAAAAAGGAATGTTTACAGAAATTTACAAATATTTTAGGCCTACCTCTGAGGGTCTTTTTTTGTGCTTTATGTAATGGAGGTTTATGTAAAACAGATAGCTGGATTTAAATGTTTTTTTTTTTTTTTTTAATTCTCCCTCCTTCTTTCTTGCTCCCCCTCTCTTTCTTTCTCTCTTTATCTCTCTCTCCTTATCTGCACATACAGTATACATCGCATACAGTATACCCATAGGGATGGGGGGAGGGAGTGTTTGGACGACGTGGTAGTCATTTGTAAGACCCATCTCCACATCTCCCTCGGCCCCCATTGGGAAGGGAAGGACAGCCGCAGATGGAATGAGAGAGCCTGGTTGCCAAATGAGGTCTCCATCACACTCTGAACTAGTGTTAAAGCCCCTGCTTTCTCCTCTCTCTCCCTCATAAAGGGGGGGGCGGCCCTTCAAGATCTATTTCATGATCTATTTTTATTTAAGACATGATATTCCGATATTAGCACAATGACCTGGATTGGTTAAATGTTTTTAACAGTAGCCTACAAGTTCGTCTTCACGAATACAAACATCTCAATGCTCTGGGTGTGTAGCCTAAAGCGAATACAGTCACCTCCAAAAGTTTTGGCGCTCTTGATAACGGATTATTACATACAGCAACACATTTTTGGTTGTTTTTGGCACTGTACTCCAGCACTTTCGATTAGAAATGATACAATGAATATGAGGTTAAAGTGCAGACTGTCAGCTTTAATTTGATAGTATTCCCACCCATAGCGGGTGAACCGTTTAGAAATTACCCCCAAGACATGCTATCCTCTCACCATTACAATACCAGTGAAGGTTAGCGTTTTAGGATGAGGTTATGATATTAGTGCGATTGTAACTTTCTCACTCATCATTATTCACGATCCATTCAGGATTATCTGGAATCATGGTATCATCCACATTAATGTAGAAGTGTTTAGAAAGATATTATATTCTTACAATAAAAGTGACTCCAAAATGACACAATACATTATTTACCATTAATTTCTATTGGGCACAAAATAATCTGAAACACAAGCAAAACAAACAGAAAATGCCATCCAACAAATTCGTAGAGTCACATGCTTGATGTAGTCAATTGTAGGGTATTTTAATCCATATCAGGTGAACCATTTAGAAATTACAGCACTTTTTGTACATACAGTGCATTCTGAAAGTGTTCAGACCTTTTTCAAATGTTGTTACCTTACAGCCTTACTTTAAAATGGATTAAATTATCCCCCCCCCCCCCCCCCCCGTATCAGTCCACACAAAGTTAGACGCACAAATAAAAGCCAAAGAAAAGTCCAAGGGCCACAGTTGGAGAATTACAGAACTTGGTCACATCTTCAGGACTGAAAAATATGGTGGTGGATCTTTGATGTTATGGGGCTGTTTTGCTTTCACTGGTCCTCGTCAAGGTGTACATCATCATGAACTCTACCAAGTACCAGGACATTATAGCCAAAAACCTGGTTGCCTCTGCTAGGAGGCTGAAACCAGACCACAAGTTTTTATTTATCTTTATTTAACTAGGAAAGTCAGTTAAGAACAAATTCTTATTTTCAATCATGGCCCAGGACCAGTGGGCTAACTGCCTGTTCAGGGGCAGAGCGACAGATTTGTTGTCAGCTTGGGGGTTTGAGCTTGCAACCTTCTGGTTGCTAGTCCAACGCTCTAAACACTAGGCTACCCTGCCACCCAGGCAGTGGATCTTCCAGCAAGACAATGACCCCCAAGACAAACTCCTACCTAATATATTGAATTATGCTTGGTTGACAACGCAAACATATATCAACGATCTACTGCTTGGATAGTTAGATCTGAGCCACTGGCTTAATCCTATTATTTGATTTCTTTAACTTTTTTTGGTTGAGATACAGATTTGAATCCAACATATCATAAGTTAATGGCTATTTACCATATGGCAAAAGTGTTACTGAATTGTGTTTGGCTGTCAATGCAAACAAATATCAACATTTAAAGGAGATGAACTCATCACTAAGCTAAGGACCCTGGGACTAAACACCTCTCTCTGCAACTGGATCCTGGACTTCCTGACGGGCAGCCCCCAGGTGGTATGGGTAGGCAATAACTTGTCTGCCACACTGATCCTCAATACTGGGGCCCCTCCGGGGTGTGTACCTAGTCCCCTCCTGTACTTGCTGTTCACCCATGACTGCGTGGCCAAACATAACTCCAACTCCATCATTAAGTTTTCTGACGACACAACACCGACAACGATGAGACAGCCTATAGGGAGGAGGTCAGAGAACTGGCAGTGTGGTGCCAGGACAATAACCTCTCCCTCAATGTGAGCAAGACAAATGAGCTGATCGTGGACTACAGGAAAAGACGGGCCGAACAGGCCCCCATTAACATCGACGGGGTTGTAGTGGAGCGGGTCGAGAGTTTCAAGTTCTTTGCTGTCCGCATCACCAACAAACTATCATGGTCCAAACACACCAAGACAGTCGTGAAGAGGGCATGACATAACCTTTCCCCCTCAGGAGACTGAAAGGATTTGGCTTGGGTCCCCAGATCCTCAAGAAGCTTGGGTCCCCAGATCCTCGAGAGCGCCCTGACCGGTTGCATCATCACCTGGTATGGAAATTGTTCGGCATCTGACCGTAAGGCAGGACCTATATAATAGGCAGTGTCACAGGAAAGCCCATAAAATTGTCAGAGACTCCAGTCACCCAAGTCATAGATTGTTTTCTCTGCTACCGTACGGGCAAGCGATACCGGAGCGCCGGTAGTCTAGGACCAAGTCTAGGACCAAAAGGCTCCTTATCAGCTTCTACCCCCAAGCCATTAGACTGCTGAACAATTAATCAAATGGCCACTGGTCAATTTACATTGACACCCCCCCATTTGTTTTGTACACTGCTGCTGCTGGCTGTTTATTATCTATGCATAGTCACTTCAACCCTACCTACATGTACAAATGACCTCAACTAACCTGTACCCCTGCACACTAACTCGGGACTGGTACCCCCTGTATATAGCCTCGTTATTGTTACTTTATTGTGTTACTTTTTATAATTTTGTTTATTTGGTAAATATTTTCTTAACTCTTCTTGAACTGCACTGTTGGTTAAGTGCTTGTAAGTAAGCATTTCACGGTAAGGTCTACACTTGTTGTATTCTGCGCATGTGACAAATAAAGTTTGATTTGATTTGAGATGTTTCTTATGCTTGGATAGCTCCACCTATGCCACTGAGTCTGACTTTAATTCCAGTTTGTCTACAAATTAATAATTTACACGTTAGATTCACATCTCCATTTCAACCAAAAATCTAAGTTAAAGAATAGGGTCAAATCAAACTTTAAATGCACTTTAAATACAGTTTGATTTGATTTAATCCTATTCCAGTGGAAATTTCAGCATGTAAATCTTGGTGGGGCAAACTTTTAATTTTATTTAGCAAAGCCAATACACAGTACTACACTAAACAATACATTCATTTCCATATAACGGTGACAAGCGGTGCCCACAAACTGTTAGGGCCTACATAAAGGTGTCCCAACAGCAGTCCCAACACCTTATTACTGCTACCCCTGGCTATCAGAGCCTTTTCTGGCAGCGAAACAGTTAATTCAGCCTAATTTCCTGCCTTTTATAAAAACATATCTGATATGGCTGACTTGCTTAGACAAATGTGGTTTCTTCTAACAATCGAGGTGTACAAACTATGGCATAAGGGGACGACGAGCGTATAAAAGGCAATCCGTAATTTCGATTAAGACATTAATGAGCAACCTAGAACGGATGTAGTCAATATAACTATATAACATTTTTTTTTTAAACGGCCACATAGAAATGGCCTTGTTTTTGAAAGAAAAGCACATTTTTTGTCCATTAAAATAACATCAAATTGATCAGCAATACAGTGTAGACATTGCTAATGTTGTGAATGACTGTTGTAGCTGGAAACAGCTGATTTTTAATGGAATATCCACATAGGCGTACAGGGGCCCATTATCAGCAACCATCACTTCGGTGTTCCAATGGCACGTTGTGTTATCTAATCCAAGTTTATCATTTTAAAAGGTTAATTGATCATTAGAAAACCCTTTTGCAATTATGTTAGCACAGCTGAAAACTGCTATGCTGATTAAAGAGGCAATGAAACTGGCCTTCTTTAGATTAGTTGAGTATCTGGAGCATCAGCATTAGTGGGTTCGTTAACAGGCTCAAAATGGCCAGAAACAAAGACTTTTCTTCTGAAACTCGTCAGTATATTCTTGTTCTGAGAAATGAAGGTTATTCCATGTGAGAAATTGCCAAAAACTGAACATCTCGTACAACGCTGTGTACTACTCCCTTCACAGAACAGCGCAAACTGTTTCTAACCAGAATAGAAAGAGGAGTGGGAGGCCCTGGTGCACAACTGAACAAGAGGACAAGTACATTTGAGTGTCTAGTTTGAGAAACAGATGCCTGACAAGTCCTCACCTGGCAGCTTCATTAAATAGTACCTGCAAAACACCAGTCTCAACTTCAATGAAGAGGCGACTCCAGGATGCTGGCCTTCTAGTGACCCTGAACTTTTGAATGGTAGTATATATATATATATATATATATATATATGTATGTATTTTTTTTTTTAGCTAAACCCTGGGACTCAAAATGAGAATTTCAACAAGCATTTTTCTATGGCTGGCCATGCTTTCAACCTGGCTACCCCTACCCATGTCAACAGCTCTGCACCCCCCACAGCAACTTGCCCTAGCCTCCCCCAATTCTCCTTCACCCAAATCCAGATAGCTGATGTTCTGAAATAGCTGAAAAATCTGGACCCCTACAAGTCAGCTGGGCTAAGACAATCTGCACCCTTTGTTTCTAAAATGATCCACCGCAATTGTTGCAACCCCTATTACTAGCCTGTTCAACCTCTCTATCGTATCGTCTGAGATCCCCTCTTCAAAGGGGGTGACACTCTAGACCTATATCCATTCTACCCTGCCTTTCTAAGGTCTTCGAAAGCCAAGTTAATTAACAAACAGATCACCAACCATTTCGAATCCCACCATACCCACCATACCTGCAATCTGGTTTCCGAGCTGGACATGAGTGCACCTCAGCCACGTTCAAGGTCCTAAGCAATATCGTAACCACCATCGATAAAAGACAATAATGTGCAGCCGTATTCATCGACCTGGCCAAGGCTTTCGACTCTGTCAATCACAGCGTTCTTATCGGCAGACTCAACAGCCTTGGTTTCTCAAATGACTGCCTTGCCTGGTTCACCAACTACTTCTCAGACAGAGTACAGTGTGTCAAATCGGAGGGCCTGTTGTCCGGACCTCTGGCAGTCTCTATGGGGGTGCCACAGGGTTCAATTCTCGGGTCGACTCTTTTCTCTGTATATATCAATGATGTCGCTCTTGCTGCTGGTGATGCTCTGATCCACCTCTACACAGACGACACCATTCTGTATACATCTGGCCCTTCTTTTGACACTGTGTTAACTAACCTCCAGACGAGTTTCAATGCCACACAACTCTCCTTCCATGACCTCTAACTGCTCTTAAATCCAAGTAAAACTAAATGCATGCTCTTCAACCTATCGCTGCCCTAACCTGCCCACCCGTCCAGCATCACTACACTGGACGGTTCTGACTTAGAATATGTGGGCAACTACACATACCTACGTGTCTGGCTAGACTGTAAACTCTCCTTCCAGACTCACATTAAGCATCTCCAATCCAAAATAAATCTAGAATCTGCTTCCTATTTCGCAACAAAGCATCCTTCACTCATGCTGCCAAACATACCCTCGTAAAACTGACTATCCTACCGATCCTTGACTTCGGCGATGTCATTTACAAAATTGCCTCCAACACTCTACTCAGCAAACTGGATGCAGTCTATCACAGTGCCATCCGTTTTGTCACCAAAGCCCCATATTCTACCCACCATTGCGACCTGTATGCTCTCGTTGGCTGGCCCTCGCTTCATATTCGTTGCCAAACCCACTGGCTCCAGGTCATCTATAAGTCTTTGCTAGGTAAAGCCCCGCCTTATCTCAGCTCACTGGTCACCATGGCAGTATCCACCCGTAGCGCACGCTCCATCAGGTATATTTCACTGGTCACCCCCAAAGCCATTTCCTACTTTGGCCGCCTTTCCTTCCAGTTCTCTGCTGCCAATGACTGGAACAAATTGCAAAAATCACTGAAGCTGGAGACACATACCTCCCTCACTAACTTTAAGCATCAGCTGTCAGAGTAGCTTACAGATCATTGCACCTGTACATAGCCCACCTGTACATAGCCCATCTGTAAATAGCCCATCCAACTACCTCATCCCCATATTGTTATTTATTTATTTTTTGCTCCTTTGCACCCCAGTATCTCTACTTGCACATTCATCTTCTGTACATCCATCACTCCAGTGTTTAATTGCTAAATTGTCATTATTTCGCCACTACGGCCTATTTATTGCCTTACCTCCCTAATCTTACCTCATTTGCACACACTGTATATAGATTTTTCTATTGTGTTATTGGCTGTTTGTGTCACACTGCTTTGCTTCATCTTGGCCAGGTTGCAGTTGTAAATGAGAACTTGTTCTCAACTGACCTACCTGGTTAAATAAAGGTATAATAAAAATACATTAATGACGGGTTGCCACCTCTCCTGCCCTGAATGACTGGTCTCCACTGTCCTATTCTTTAACTTAGATTTTTGGTTGAGCTTGTAGAACTTGTAGAACTTGAACTTGTAGATTCCATTTGAAATTAACCAACGTTTTTAGTTGAATCCTGGGCTGAATTTGAACAATAGCTGTTGATGACTTTCCAAATGCTATATAGGCTTAAAAAGCTTAATTGATGATATACAGTAGTATTGATGGTTACATCTAATTTGCTCTGTTAAGTAGAAGGTCCGTCCAGGCCTATAGTTTTTTTTCTTATTGTGGATATTACTTAGAAGATATTATGTCGTTTTAAGGTTTGTCTATGTTGAAAATTGGTTTCCATGATGACATAATCCTATGGTAGAAATGTTACACTCGAAACAACAGTTGACTACTTTTTCAAATCCAATGTATTGTCGATGTAGATTCCACATCACAATACATTAACAACGTTGATTTAACCAGTTGGTGCCCAGTGGGAGGCTAGTGTCGAGTTAGTGGTTCTATAGAAACCCTTACAGTTCATGTTGATGGTGTGTTCTCTGAGGCAATGACTGTCACCTAGTGGTACCAATGACACACCTCATGTTACGCAGAAAACGTTTTGAAATGCATTTCAGAGAAAGAGGTCTAGAGTATGTGTATCTACCTGTATTTTACTATAACATAATGCTCACAGATTGGATTCCTAATGTGTTCCTTAAATTTCAAAGGCGATTTCAGCCCCTCTTCTACCCACCCCTTATAAATTATGCTTCTTGCTACACATTTAGAACTTACAAGGACCTGCAAATGGTCTGGATAATGGATTTATGTAATGCATAGTTCATGCGTATTTTTGGAAAGTGACCATTTTGAGAACATGTCAGCGTATATCATTGAACGCTGAAAGATGTATTGCCATGGAAACGGAAATATGATTTTTCTATCTCATGATAATTCTCATTGGGATGGATGTTGAAAATTGCCATACTGAAAGACGTGGGAGGGGGTTGCGTTGCGCAAGCGTGCGGGAGCTTGCGCTCGCAGCGCATTTAGAGGCTGGTGATCATTTTGAAAGATAAGCGTGCGCCTATCAAATCAGTATTATCGCATCCAATGTTTCTCTCTCCAGAAACAATTACATGTCTGATTGATAAGCGGATAAAGGAATGCAAAAATGTGTTAGTACACCAATCGTTCCGGAAAGTTACCAATATCGAATTTGGCTGAACGAGAGGAGATGCTTAAAGTTGTTGGAGACGAGTATTCCATTATCTAACGAAGATCAACTGGGTTTAGGCTAAATATGCATTCTATAGTGTACGTAACTCACGTTAATAGTTTTTTAGAAAGTCGGTGGATCCAATGATTTGCTTATGTTGAAACTTGCCTGGAGCGAGGCTAACTATCACTTTTCACTCGCCTGGACAGATGGGATGATTCATATGCTATAGATTGAGTTATTTTACAATCCGTGTAACCGAATCGTTATACATTGTGGAATTTGTATTAAGACGCCTCACGAATTTTACCTTTTGTTGTTTACTTCAGCATGTAACTTTTTCAGGGATAATTTTGGTGCTCCAAAAGGTCGTCTCAGGCTGTCAATGGATTGAAAGTGGATCTTTTACTATTTCAATCCATTCGATTTTTCATGCTTTGATATACAAGAAAACAACATTTCTACAAGGCTTTATCATCGTTTTTTCTTCCATAGAATGGCTCGGTTTGGAGAAGAGGTTCAGATGGCGATGGATTCTCGAGACTCCGGGGACCCGGAGCACGTGGAGGACGGCGGGGACACGGCTTCAGGTACAGGGTCAGGGACAGGGTCAGGGACGCTGAAACAAACCAAAGCAGCGAGGGCGCGCACCATGGCTCTTTACAACCCTATACCCCACCGGCAGAACTGCCTCACCGTCAACAGGTCACTCTTTATATTCGCCGAGGACAATTTCATTCGGAAAACTGCCAAGAGGATCATAGAATGGCCATATCCTTCCTTATACTTTAAAGACTCACTATAAATCTTACCTCGTGAATAGCACAGCACTTTAGAGTAGTTTTATGTTGTCTAAAAGTTGGCGCTACATTGACTTTAGTGCAGTTCAGCACCATGGAAAGCGCCATTCTTATCAAGTGCGCTATTCTACAGATGTTTCACTATTGGAATTTAGTGAATTTAGTTGCAGGCTATGTTATGTAATGGCTGTCCTCAGTCATCACTATAGTTCTTTAGATTTGATTGGACTGTTACCTGCAATATTTTATTTGATGAGGCACGGCACATTTGTCTATAAATCCAATGTTACTGTCTGTCTGTCAATCTATCATTTTCCATTTTTCATGACTACTTTAAATAGCTGGTCTACCATCTGTACCTTTATCCATCTCCCTCAAACCCATAGTTGTACCTATTGTGCAATAAAATGCTGTGTGAATGTGAGCTGGTTGTGCTCACTGAAGTTAACAGGCCTAGGTTGTAAGCATATCTCTGCTGCCTTGGTGCATGATGGAACATAAACAAGAGTAAGACTCGGGACAAATGCGTTATTCTTTTCACTTTTGTGTTTTGCGACCCTGTCGGTCATTGCAGATACTTTTGCTGTATGAAACTGGCTCAAATTAAGATCCTACGTCTGTACTAACACGTTCTGGTGCTTTACATTCTAGCCATACAGATATTGCTTTGATTCCATAATGCAATACACTGCTCTTTTGAGAATCATCACACTCATACATTGTGTCACTCTCCTGCTTGCTGTGATCAAACCGCCATCCTAGTTGTTGTGTGGGTGTGGGACCTGAGTGGTCAAGGCAAGTTGAATGTAAAGGGTTGGAGGTGTAAGGGCGAGACTGTGAGTGTTCCGGACCAGATAGTATTTTATTTTCTGCACTTGATTGAGCTTTTGTGAAGCAATGGACCTAATAGAATCATCGCCAAAGTGCACATGTTCTACACATGGCACTTCCAGGCAGGTTCAATCAAACGCTTAGAATATTTGAAAGAAAACAATACTTTGTGAGCCCAGGTCTGGTAGTTGGTGGCTAGTATTCATTCAAGTGACTGTGAGAATGACTAATGGGAGTCATGAATCTGCAGAGTATTCTTTTGTTGAGGAGTATTATTTTGTTCTCTGGATTGGCTATTTTTAAATAGTTTGAGTCGTGCTGACATGATGTGGACTCATTCACAGTAGCTCCCAGAGGCTCCCCGCCACATCCTACCTCAGTGAGTTAGTGACACCATTTTCACTCAAGGCTAGAAATGAATAATGACGGAGCGAGTGTTCCATGTGGCACCTCTTACCACAGCCAAGACAAACACAGTCTCTCATACACACACACACACACACACACACACACACACACACACACACACACACACACACACACACACACACACACACACACACACACACACACACACACACACACACACACACACACACACACACACACACGGGCACACACACACAGGCACACACACACGGGCACACACACACACACACAAGGGCACATACACACAGCGATGCAGCAGCAAGTCTGTGGGTATCACATTTCACATCCAACAGGTCCCTCAAAGAGTTGTCTTGTGGGAAGAGGCTGTCAGGGCCAAAGTGACTTTTGAGCACACTCAGATAACCGTTACTGCAATGTTGTCATGGATACCGTATTATCTCTGACTGCTTTGTTTCAATGCCATTCTCTATATCAACCATTCCATCGTCCATCCATCCAGTTTTCATTTTACTGGAACTACCAACACCCACAGCCATAGAAGTGTAACAGATTCCATTGTAATGATAAGCCCCCTCCCCACAACACCAATATAATAAGCACTATCACTATCATCTGTTTGTAAATGGATTGTTGTGTACTGTATATGATAGTCTAAAAAAAAGCCCTTTCCTTAACCTTATGGCCCTTACACCGTTTGAGTGGGTGATCCTGGCAACCATCACGGCCAACTGCATCGTTCTGGCCCTGGAGCAACATCTTCCTGGGGAGGACAAGACTCCCATGGCCAAAAGACTGGTGAGACTACAGGCCCTGTTTGGTTTCTATTAGACTTTTAGTCTGCATCTCAAATGGCCCACTATTCACTCTAGTGTTTTAACTTACATTAAATGGGTTACAGAGTTAAATGGGACCACAGTTCATTTCATTAAGAATTACCTACAGATGTTATTTGCAAGAGAGTCATTGTATTACATTGCAATTCATGTGACTGAGAACTACTCCAATTTTTTTATTTTGTAGGCCTATTGGTTAAAAAACTTACAGTTTACCTACCTTTCTTTTACTGTTTTGTACAGTCTAAAGTGGCCAGCAACCCCCCTCACCCTCAGAACAGCCTCAATTAGTGTGCTCTACAAGGTGTCGAAAGTGTTCCACAGGGATGCTGGCCCAATCCTTTCCATAGTTGTGTCAAGTTGGCTGGATGTCCTTTGGGTGGTGGACCATACTTGATACACAGGGGAAACTGTTGAACATGAAAGACACAGCGGTGTGCAGTTATTGACACAAACCGGTGCACCTGACACCTGCTACCATACCCAGTTCAAAGGCACTTGAATATTTAGTTTTGCACATTCACCCTTTGAATGGCACACATACACCATCCATGTCTCAAGGCTTGAAAAGCCTTCTTTAACCTGTCACCTCCCCTTCATCTACACTGGTTGAAGTGGATTTAACAAGTGACATCAGTAAGAGATCATAGCTTTCACCTGGTCAGCTATGTCATGGAAAGAGCAGGTGTTCATAATGTTTTGTACACTCAGTGTATAATAGTGCACTACTTTTGATCATGGTCCATATGGCACTATATACAGATTTAGTCGCTGAGATTTTTCCAGAGGAAATGAAAGTGGTAGTGTGTTTATAAAAAGGCTTCTAATGTTTTTAATTTCCATTTTGAAATTTCAGACATGATTTGCCCTAACGAAAAATGTATCAACCCCAAAAACGATTTAAATGTCCTGTTGCTGGAGGATTATTTTCCCGACGGCTCAAATTAAGATCCTACACTTGTAAGGTAAATAGGGTTCCTTCTTGGCTCCCGTCCCTCCGATATCCTAACGTATCCATGTTGCCTCTTCCTCTACAGGAGTGTACTGAGCCTTACTTCATCGGGATCTTCTGCTTTGAGTTTGGCATCAAGCTGGTGGCCCTGGGCTTTGTGTTCCATAAAGGCTCCTACCTGAGGAATGGATGGAATATCATGGACTTCATCGTGGTGGTCAGCGGGTGAGTTTACAACTAGTGAAATATGGATTGCTTTGCGTATGTGTGTGAAATTTGGACGATTTAAATGTCCTGTTGCTGGAGGATTAAAGAAAAGAAGCTCCTGCACGAATATGACTTGTTCATCTTGTGCCAAGGTTTTGGGTTTAAGGCCTAAATTTACTTTGAGTTCAATGGGTAGGTGGCAGCATGGGCCGCTTTCCTCTCTTTTCCGTGACCTCCAAAGTTATGGCTGTCTGGATGTCCACAGTGGTTTGTTTTTGTGGACTGTATTGCCAACATATCCATATGGATCTAGTCTATGGCAGTTAGGTTGTGACTATTACAGTAATGACTATACATTGTGTGCGTTTGGGCTTCAGTCTGTGTTTGTACTTAGACGCACTGTATATGAGGATGGATCCATATTTCCAAACCTTGGACATATGAAACGTAGTCTGACAAACATACCGTAAGTCATAAATTGGTGAAGAAACCTTATTCAATTGCCTTGATACAGTGTAGCTATGGATACCTGCTCATGTCATGACTTGTGTTGGTTAGATAGATAGCTGTTCATCATTACGAAATGAAAATGTGTAACGACTAACATGTGTGTTTATGCATAACTAGGGGAAGTGTGTGCTCCCCTTGCACAGTGCGGCCAGCAGATAGGTGGGTGGATAAGTGGATTGGCGGTCGTGTCGAAAACCTGTTTCGCCCCCAGGACCTGTAAATGTATTCCTGAAGAAGATTTTATGCTAGAAAAGTAGAGAGAGGTGGGATAGAGAGAGAGAGAAAGAGAGGCAGACAGAGCGAGAGAGACACAGAGACCGTTCTTTTGTTTCCCCAAGGAATGGGTTAATTTATGCTTTATGTTTACTTATTCATAATGCTTTAAGTCAATATTATTGGCATCCGTATTCGTTCAGTTCTGTTGTATGGAGGGAGAAGCAGCATACAGCATACCATATTCAGGGAATATAGCTGTTGGCATATTGACATCAAAGCTCACCCCATCGCCCACATCTATCTCTTTCTCTCTCCACTTTCTCTTACTGAATGTACTTACATAAAAGCCCAGCTAACAACAAACGTTCCCACAACTTAACAGAACGTTCCCTTAAGAGTTTCATTAAGTCATTAACTAACGGTGTCATAGGAATGTTCCCGTGATTTGCAAGGAATGTTTCCAAGAGAGTGTTCCCTTAATATCAAATAGAATTGATCAAGAACGTGGTTACCGTGTTCTCAGAACTTAAGATATGACTGTTCTAGAAAAGTTAAATGAGAGCCTTGCAATAACATTAACCTCTACAGGATCGGTGGGTCCCCCCGCGGGATGATTGAGCTAACGTAGGCAAATGCGATTGGCATGAGGTTGTAAGTAACAAGAACATTTCCCAGGACATAGACATATCTGATATTGTCAGAAAGCTTAAATTCTTGTTAATCTAACTGCACTGTCCAATTTACAGTAGCTATTACATTGAACTAATACCATGCTATTGTTTGAGGAGAGTTTACAGTTATGAACTTTGAAAGTTATTAATAAACCAATTAGGCACATTGGGCAGTCTTGATACAAAATATTGATCAGAAATGCAATGGTTCATTGGATCAGTCTAAAACATTGCGCATCCGCTGCTGCCATCTAGTGGCCAAAATCTAAATCGCACCTGGGCTGGAATAATACATTATGTATGGCCTTTCTCGTGCATTTAAAAAATGATGGTACAAAAAAATACAAAAAAAGATTTTACCCGATCTAATATGTTATATTCTCCAACATTCATTTCACATTTCCACAAACTTTAAAGTGTTTCCATTCAAATGGTATCAATAATATGCATATTCTTGCTTCAGATCCTGAGCTACAGGCAGTTAGATTTGGGTATGTCATTTTAGGCGAAAATTGAAAAAAAGGGGCGGATCCTTAAGAGGTTTAATGCGTCCAATTTTCTGTGGGTTAGGAGAATATTCCATCAACATCCCACCAACATACATAGAACATCGTTGCTATGTTTTCAAAACATAAGATAATGTTCTAGACACGTTTCATGAGAACGTGGCAAAAATGTTAATGTGTCCAGTTTTCTGTGGGTTAGGAGAATATTCCATCAAACATACACAGAAAATGCACAATCATTGTTTTTAACATACATTGAGTGTGCAAAACATTAGGAACACCTCCTAATATTGAGTTGCACCCTCTTTTACCCTCAAAACAGCCTCAATTTGTTGGGATATGAACTCTACAAGGTGTCGAAAGCGTTCCACAGGGATGCTGGTCCATGTTGACTCCAATGATTCCCACAGTTGTGTCAAGTTGGCTGGATGTCCTTTGGTTAGTGGACCATTCTTGACACACACAGGAAACTGTTGAGCATGAAAAACCCAACAGCGTTGCAGTTCTTGACACACTGAAACCAGTGCTGCCTGGCACCTACTACTATACCCCATTCAAAAGCACTTAAATATTTGTGCCTGCTCATTCACCCTCTGAATGGCACACATACACAATCCATGTCTCAATTGTCTCAAGGCTTAAAAATCTTTTGGATTTCACGCATTTCTGGAACTTTGGCCAAAATTCAAGAAATGTGTGAAAGAGGCAGCCAAAGTTCCACAAATGTGTGAAAGAGAAGAACTGTATACACATTATGTCCATATAAACAAGTCTGATGAATACAATCTAGAACGGCAATAATGACATGATCAAATATTGCTAAGAATGTGAGGGTAGGGTGATTCCCCCAGCAGGTCTGGAACCCAGGCCGTCAGCACCAATGATGAACACCCTAACCACTGTCCCAACAAGAGAGATCTCTAGGGCATGTGCTTATTGGGCTTGTATAGTTTAAGGTTAATATGCCCCAACCAACATTAGACATCTATACAGAAAGCCCTTAAATTGTTCAAGTAAGTAAAAATCAATGAGAGAATAGTCAATTTAACTGATAACTGACAGACATGGTGGAGTAGCAGGAAGATCATTTACAAACCCTAAACCTCAACTAAATATTGTAATGAATAATGTGGTAATTGAGCAAGTTGAGGAGACTAAACTGCTTGGAGTAACTCTAGATCGTAAACCATCAAGGTTTAACCTTATTGTTAAAACAGTAGCTAGGATTGGGAGAAGTCTGTCCATAATAAAGTGCTGCTATGCAGTCTTAACAGCACTATCAACAAGGCAGGTCCTACAGGCCCTAGTTTTGTCGCACCTGGACTACTGTTCTGTCGTGTGGTCTGGTGCCACCAAAAGGGACTTAGGAAAATTGCAATTGGCTCAGAACAGGGCAGCACGGCTGGCTCTTGGATGTACACAGAGAGCTAATGTTAATAATATACATGTCAATCTCTCCTAGCCCCAAGATTGACCTCATCACTACTTTTATTAATGAGAGGTATTGGAATGTTGAATGCACCCAGCTGTCTGACTAAACTACTGGCACACAGCTCGGACACCCATGCATACCCCACAAGACATGCCACAAGAGGTCTCTTCACAGTCCCCAAATCCAGAACAGACAATGGGAGGCGCACAGTACCACATATAGCCATGACTACATGGAACTCTACTCCACATCAAGTAACTCATGCAAGCAGTAAAATTAGATTTAAACAAACAGATAAAAATACACCTTATGAAGCAACACAAACATAGGCACAGGCACATGATAACATTCGCACAATACACACACGTACACATGGATTTTGTGTTGTAGACATGTGGTAGTAGAGTAGGGGTCTGAGGGCACATACTTAATATGTTGTGAAATCTGTTGTGAATGTATTGTAATATTTTCTTAAATGTATAACTGCCTTAATTTTGCCTGACCCCAGGAAGAGTAGCTGCTGCCTTGGCATCCATAATAAATACAATACAAATGCCATGAACCAGGAAGTTGTTAGTTCAAATCCCAGGTGAAGAAATGCTGAATAATAATTACTGTAAATGAACATGCACAATGAAATAGTGTGTGTAAAATATGTAAGTTAAAAACACTGTATATTAAAAGCAGTGTGTGTGAGTAGGGCTGTAGTGTTCATTAATTTTAGTCAGCCAGTGATTGTCAAGCAAATAACTGCCGGTCTCACGGTAATTGACTTTTAAATAACATAAACACATTTAGAATCTCCTGGCTTCCACGCCTAGGTTACCATCCACTGATGCAGACCTTTGGAACATCTACATTTTAAAACATCTAATAAATGTATTTAATATAGCCTCACAAGTGAGAATATATCATTCACAAGAGAGAGGCTAATGTTGCCACCCATCAGACTATTCTTGATTTTATCTTGTCTTTACATATGCTAAATAATATATGTGTGAAATTAGTTTTAATTTAGAATGGAACATTTTCATTCACCTCAGAGCAAGGGAAAAAAATGTCATCTATGCACTTAAATAGGAAGTGGAGGACGCTTTTCCCCGTGGTTCATTTTCATGCCAGCCAGGTAGGCTATTCTCCTGTTGTAAAGAGAAGCAATGTGTTTAATATTAGGGAAGTTGAGAAATAAATATAGTAGGCCTAGCCTATACAAAGCTGATGGAATTCTCCTCTTTTTAATAGAGGCCATCACTCTGTTTTATAACGCAATTGCATAGCCTATAGAAATGTTGAGCAACATGAGCTCATGGGCTCTCATGAATTGTTTGATTAGATTTTATGATACCATTTGCATTGATGTCAGAATGATTAGAGGGACAATAGAGTGCTGAGTACCAGGCAGTTAGCACGTTTGGTAGGCTACTAATGACCACCAGCAGCATCAGAGCTTGGAGAAGCCTAATTTCTGTAACTAAACAGTCACGTGGAATATGACTGCCATCAGGACTCGTGACCGCCTGTGAGGCGGTAATACGGTTACCATAACAGCCCTACTGTATGTGTGTGTATCACTGACCGTGCCAACAGACAAAAAGTGCTTAGACTGAATCAGTGGTTCACCAATCAGGGCCCTGATGGGCTTGTTGTGAGAACATTTCTTTGGAAACATTCTTGCAACGTCCCCATGAAATTTGTCTAGAACATGAATATCTTTTTACATTCTGTCACGTTCTGACCGTAGTTCTGTTATTTTATTCTTTGTTTTAGTATGGTCAGGGCGTGAGTTGGGGTGGGCAGTCTGTTTGTTTTTCTATATGGGTTTTTGTGTTCAGCCTAGTATGGTTCTCAATCAGAGGCAGGTGTCGTTAGTTGTCTCTGATTGGGAATCATCTTTAGGTAGCCTGGGTTTCACTTTTGGTTTGTGGGTGTTTGTTTCCGTGTGAGTGTTTGGGCCACACGGTACTGTTTCGGTTTTGTAAATTCACGTTGTCATTTATTGTTTAGTGTTCTGAGTTTTAAATAAACATCATCATGAACACTTACCACGCTGCGCTTTGGTCCTCCTCTCTTTCTCCCGAAGACGTCCGTTACACATTCAGAGAAGATGGCAACCATGTCCTGTGTATGTTTGATGTGACTTTGATGGAATATTCGCATAATCCTCAGAAAACTGGACACAGGACTGTTCTTGCAATGTTCTCATGAAATGTGTTTAGAACATTAGTATCTAATATTGCGAGAACATGGCAACCAACAGGTCAATCTCAACAGCTGTTCTTTCACCATTTAGTGTAGATTAGTATAGATGCCCATCGCTGGAAGAATCTAAAACAGAGGCTCTACTTAGATTCACAATATATCTTATTCATTTTGGGCCCAGATTCAGGCTTAGAAAATGTACGCCTTTCCTACACACTTCTCAGTAGTTGATGTTCGGACTTACCTTATGAAGTTGCATAATGGGCGTGGGTCCCTTGTGCGCTGAATAAAGGTAATGCAACTGCTGATAACCCTCCCGCTTCCTGGCCAAGAGAATTTCTCATGGAGTTTTCATTCATTGGATTTTCAGTACATTTATCTAAAGCCCTACCTTGGTGCAACTTTAATCCGAATTTTCTCGACAGACTCACAAGAACAGTGGTCACCAAACTTCAAGAGTCAAGATTAATTTCTGAGTCAAAATACATGCCGAGATCTACCGCTCAATTTTTTTATAAACATTATTTTAAAAAATGAAAGCCTATGCAACATTAACCAATTAACAGTTCTATAGCAGTTACAGTGCCTTGCAAAAGTATTCGGCCCCCTTGAACTTTGCGACCTTTTGCCACATTTCAGGCTTCAAACATAAAGAAATAAAACTGTATTTTTTTGTGAAGAATCAACAACAAGTGGGACACAATCATGAAGTGGAACGACATTTATTGGATATTTCAAACTTTTTTAACAAATCAAAAACTGAAAAATTGGGCGTGCAAAATTATTCAGCCCCCTTAAGTTAATACTTTGTAGCGCCACCTTTTGCTGCGATTACAGCTGTAAGTCGCTTGGGGTATGTCTCTATCAGTTTTGCACATCGAGAGACTGACATTTTTTCCCATTCCTCCTTGCAAAACAGCTCGAGCTCAGTGAGGTTGGATGGAGAGCATTTGTGAACAGCAGTTTTCAGTTCTTTCCACAGATTCTCGATTGGATTCAGGTCTGTACTTTGACTTGGCCATTCTAACACCTGGATATGTTTATTTTTGAACCATTCCATTGTAGATTTTGCTTTATGTTTTGGATCATTGTCTTGTTGGAAGACAAATCTCCGTCCCAGTCTCAGGTCTTTTGCAGACTCCATCAGGTTTTCTTCCAGAATGGTCCTGTATTTGGCTCCATCCATCTTCCCATCAATTTTAACCATCTTCCCTGTCCCTGCTGAAGAAAAGCAGGCCCAAACCATGATGCTGCCACCACCATGTTTGACAGTGGGGATGGTGTGTTCAGCTGTGTTGCTTTTACGCCAAACATAACGTTTTGCATTGTTGCCAAAAAGTTCAATTTTGGTTTCATCTGACCAGAGCACCTTCTTCCACATGTTTGGTGTGTCTCCCAGGTGGCTTGTGGCAAACTTTAACCGACACTTTTTATGGATATCTTTAAGAAACGGCTTTCTTCTTGCCACTCTTCCATAAAGGCCAGATTTGTGCAATATACGACTGATTGTTGTCCTATGGACAGAGTCTCCCACCTCAGCTGTAGATCTCTGCAGTTCATCCAGAGTGATCATGGGCCTCTTGGCTGCATCTCTGATCAGTCTTCTCCTTGTATGAGCTGAAAGTTTAGAGGGACGGCCAAGTCTTGGTAGATTTGCAGTGGTCTGATACTCCTTCCATTTCAATATTATCGCTTGCACAGTGCTCCTTGGGATGTTTAAAGCTTGGGAAATCTTTTTGTATCCAAATCCGGCTTTAAACTTGTTCACAACAGTATCTTGGACCTGCCTGGTGTGTTCCTTGTTCTTCATGATGCTCTCTGCGCTTTTAACGGACCTCTGAGACTATCACAGTGCAGGTGCATTTATACGGAGACTTGATTACACACAGGTGGATTGTATTTATCATCATTAGTCATTTAGGTCAACATTGGATCATTCAGAGATCCTCACTGAACTTCTGGAGAGAGTTTGCTGCACTGAAAGTAAAGGGGCTGAATAATTTTGCACGCCCAATTTTTCAGTTTTTGATTTGTTAAAAAAGTTTGAAATATCCAATAAATGTCGTTCCAATACGTTTGTGCCGTAGGCTATAGGCCCAAAACATTATCACTGCATATTGGCTACGCTTGAATTGCCCTACCAATGTTGTTCTTCTCAGACAACTTTGAAATTCTATTGAAATTTTTTAGATACAGTATATGATCACACTAGTACTAGATAATTTGTTGTATTACTTGTGAGGCACAGCTGAGTGAGCATACTATTTTTTAGTGGACTGATGGCCTGCATTTTATGGTCATTCTGAGGGGAGGGAGGGAGGGAGCAGCTGTGAGGCTGCCGCTCACTCGACTCACCGTCCCTCCGCTCTCCCTCCCTTCACTGAGAAAAGGGGACAGTCCTCCAGCTGACAGCAAAACTCAAGTTGCACTGCATCATTTCTGCCTCATGCACCAATTCATGTTGTTACTCTTATTACCAGAGAAAGTGAAATATTCCTCAATATAAAAAAATACACAAGCTGCTAATAATAACAACACAAGCTTATTGAAACACTTTGCAGTACTCATTCATTGCAGCTGCAATACTGGTGGTAGCATGAATGGACGTAGGGAGAACAGAACACACATTTTATGGCTTATAAAAATGTTGAACATAGTGTTGACAGTGCTGAATAACAACTTGAATAACTTACCCATAAAACCAGCAGCTCTCTGCTGTATTCGTTGTGTCCATTTCTAGTCATGGTTTTAAAAGTTTAGAAATCTCACAGTATAAACTTTTCTGTGCGTTCGAGGCTTCTTTTTAGTGTATGGCTCGAGGAAACTGTGCAGACAAGGTGATCTGAGTTATCTATTTGGGCAGCGGTCGGCCTATAGGTGCACTTAATTTGCTGTCTAGGCCTGCCGGGGAGGCAGAGTTCTACCTACATACACATGAAATTGTTCAAAATGGGAAGATTTTGCCTTCCCGGTGCGAGGGCTGCTGAATCAAGTGCCTCTACAGTACCACCAAAAGTGCGAAGCTAATAAAAAAAATTGGAACACAAGGTTTTATTTTTTTATTTTTTACAGAAATGCGATTGACCGGATGGATGGTGACCACTGGGCTAGAATATATGAGAGAACTGTTCAGAATATCAGGGATCAATGGAAGAAAGCCATGTATACACACATATTCACCTCCTTTTCAGCACCAAATGCTAGATTTAAAAACCTCTTAAGGATCAGACCCTTTTTTCTTCTATTTTCGATCTAAAATGACATACCCAAATCTAACTGCCTGTAGCTCAGGCCCTGAAGCAAGGATATGCATTTTCTTGGTTCCATTTGAAAGGAAACACTTTGAAGTTTGTGGAAATGTGAAAGGAATGTAGGAGAATATAACACATTAGAACGTTTTTTTTTTGTACCATCATCTTTGAAATGCAAGAGAATTTCATCATTCCAGTGCAATTTAGTTTTTGGCCACTAGATGGCAGCAGTGTATGTGCAACGTTTTAGACTGATACAATGAACCCTTGCATTTCTGTTCAAAATGTTGTATCAAGACTGCCCAAATGTGCCTAATTTGTTCAAAACTCTCCTCAAACAATAGCATGGTATTCTTTCATTGTAATAGCTACTATAAATTGAACAGTGCAGTTAGATTAACAAGAATTTAAGCTTTCTTGTTACTTACAACCTCATGCTAATCGTATTAGCCTGTGTTAGCTCAACTGTCCCGCAGGGGACCACAGATCCTGACAAAGTTTTAAAAATACTCTGATCTTGTATATTATTTAGGGTTAGGTAACTATTTCTGAATAATAAAAAAAATGCCATATTCAATTGTTCAATCCATGAAATATTGGAAGGGGTTGAACAGTAGTGTAGGGGTTGAACAGTAGTCCTATAAATCTACCCAAGTAATCCTCACTAATCATGGAACTGTAATGACAACGGTCCAGTCGCGTGAACCAAATGAATGTGGGTATAAGTGATGGTGGCTACCGACAGTGTCTAAAATTTAACACGATGCAAATTATAAAAAAATACTGTGAAAAGGGCATATCATTAAAACACGCTAGAAATCAAAAATCAACTCGGTAGGTTTGGCGCTATACTGTCACTTACTTATGGCTATAAGGCCGGCATTTCATTAACTTCACTGTGGAAAAGGTGATATGTTGATATGCTTCAGTTTTCTGCCATATGACTGGTATCACATTTGTATGCAGCGATCATAAGGTAAAATAGATCGAAAACAATTGCCATTTATATTTACAATCCATTTATCCAAACAGCTTACTCGTTTACCTAGCTTTTATCAATAGCTCTTATCAATTTCTAAATTACAGTGCATGGAGAATGGTGTTATTTCTATTGTTGAAAAGAAAGTAGAGGTCAGAGGTCAGAATACAACTCTCTCTGGCTGTGTCTACATGTATGTAGACACACCTCCACCACACCTTTATTTCTATGATCTCTACCCCAAAGGAATAGTGGGTGACTAGCATGCTATTCTCATGCTTAAGTTCAAGGTCATAATATGTTTAGAGAGAAAGTGCATAAAAAGGGAATTTTATGTTCCATTTAGTCATGCTTAACTCAGGTTGAAGTCCCCCCCCCCCCCTTTTATCAGAGTCATCAGTGGGGGGGTCACGGCAGGACAGACAGACCACTCCATGTCCGTACAGTCTCTGGATTCAAGTGTTACGAGGACAGACACAGTATGGTCACTGTCTGGAGCGGTTATTGAGACCATAGAGGCGTGGCATTTACAGAGTAAATCCTTTTTTTTCTGAGGCGATAATGATTAGAGGACAGAACATCCATGCTGTTCTTGTTGGAAAGAAAAAGATTGATGATCGACTTGTACCACAGAGCCGGCCCTTTATTGTACAGTAGCTCATCTGCTGGCTGGTCAAAAAAGTGTGTGTGTACTGTATGTGTGTGTGCGTGTGTGTGTATGTACTGTGTGCGTGTGTGTGTGTGTGTGTGTGTGTGTGTGTTTGTGTGCGTGCGCCAGAGAGAGTTGTAAATGCCCAGGTCAGGACCTGGGTGAATCAGAGCTGTATAATTTCAATGCTTCATCCCCTGACAAGAGTCACTATTTCAAATGGAAGATGTGTCATGCCATTTCCTGCTACTCATGGTCAGTATATTGGATGCTACGTACGGTATATTCTTGGGTAGTAGTAATCAACTGATTAGTCAATCAATCAAATAAATATGTGTGTGTGTGTGTGTGTGTGTGTGTGTGTGTGTGTGTGTGTGTGTGTGTGTGTGTGTGTGTGTGTGCGCGCGCCAGAGAGAGTTGTAAATGCCCAGGTCAGGACCTGGGTGAATCAGAGCTGTATAATTTCAATGCTTCATCCCCTGACAAGGATCACTATTTCAAATGGAAGATGTGTCATGCCATTTCCTGCTACTCATGGTCAGTATATTGGATGCTACGTACTGTATATTCTTGGGTAGTAGTAATCAACTGATTAGTCAATCATTCAAATAATTATTTGACAGAATATTTCACTAGAAAAATATTAAATCAGGTGTGTTAGCAATATTGAAGAATTAATCAGTTGAGAAAGTAGGACTGATCTCGTGACCCAGAAAATATTCTAAAAGGTCACTGCAGCTGGGTGGTTTGAAAATCAAACTCTCCTTCTCCTATTACAAATCAATCAATTTGAACAAAATATACAAAATCTGTCACTTATAATGTTTTCCACATCCTTTTGTCCAGCATGGATTCACACACAGACACATCTGGAACCTGTAATACCGATGACCTGCTTTCTACTGCACTTATCTGACACACTTTCTGTTTGGAAGCATATTCCGCCTCTCCCCTCCTCTCCACCCTTTCCCTCCCCTCCGCCAGCTAGGAAGTAAGTCAGACTTAAAAGAAACAGCACACTTGTCACCGCGGCGACCGGATGGGAATTGAAACAAGGCCAGTGGGCCAGTAGCTGGCAGCTTTCATTTCGTCTGAAAATAATGAAATCGCTGGAACCTAATCTACAGGGACTCAGATCTCAATTAAGAATTCCTAATTTTGATGGGGAGAGTGTGTAGAAAAATCCAGCACTAGTCCATCGTACCCCCAAAAAACGATTTGATTTGCTGGGGTGTTGAATGTGGTCAATTACAGTAGCTCCCCTGGCAACAAGTTTGGTACGTCATTTTTGATTAGCATATCCCAGGGGAATTTGATTGCATATGTTGGTATTCCAATTATGCTTTACAACTGTGTCACATCAAACGTTATTTATAGAGCACAATTCTTACATGAGTTTGCATTTCAAAGTGCTTAACAAAAGAGAATAATAAAAGGTGAGACGTTTAAATAATAAAACAACTATAAAATAGCAGTGGACATGACATGAAAGCACCCTAAGTAAAAGCTTGACTAAAAAGGTGGGTCTTAAGATCTCTCTTCAACATTTCTACAGTTTCTGAGGCCTTAAGGTGCTCCATCAGGCTGTTCCAGGGGCCAGGACTATACTGGCTTAAGGCAACCTCACCAAACGCTTTTATTCTGGCCTTTGCCAGAGGATCTGAGGGACCGACCAGGCACATATCTTAAAAGCATATCAGGCATGTATTTGAGTGCAAGGCCACGAAGAGCTTTAAAAAGCAATAAAGCAATTTTTTTTAATCAATTCTGAAACTAACAGCAAACCAATACAGGGACTTTAAAATAGATGTTACGTGTGCTCTCCTTCTGGTCTTCGTTAGGAGACATGCTGCTGCATTCTGAATTAGTTGGACAACTGGATAGCTACAATATATGCACCTATACAGAGGTGGGGTTTCCAGCTCCAAGGATTTGAAATAACAACCCTCTTATCACTACTCAATTTCTCTATACTCCAAAAAATGCTGGGTTGTTTCGATGACCCAATTGCTGGGTTGCAGGCATTGGGTCACTTAGACGGATTGTTTTCTTTAAAAAGAGCATGGTTGGGTTGTTGATGCTAGATTGTTGAGATGTGACCCAGCGGGTCAGATCAGAAGACTGGAGGCGTGGCTTAGTAGGGTGTGGCTTTCAGATAGATGTTTTTGGTCATTCGGGTTAATCTGTTGTATTGTTATCACATGTTAAGGTTGAACGCTTTAATGTGGCTTACACAAGTGTATGAGTTCTTCAAGAGCCTATGCATATCCCAGTGTTGCTGTAGCTGTTAAAATACAATAAATAATTTTCATTCTGAACTGGAATAAACTGATTGATCACATCACACAGATGTATAACAGAACACACACACACAGGCTTTTTGATTGTGCAACCGTAAGTAACAGTACAGAAAAAACATTTATCAGGCCTACTGTACATCTTACTGTATAAATTATTGTTGAAAGTCTAGTTTGAAACTGTTGCTGTTAAAATACATATGTTTTTATTCTGAACTGGAATAAACTGACTGATCAAATCACACAGATGTAGACCATAAAACACACACATACACACAGTCCTAATGAGAGGTGTGTGGCTGGTTGAAGTTTTCAACAAGCATGTCTATTCTGGGCTCTGTTTTTGACAGTGCAACTTTGACAGGTCATGCTCAGCCTTGAAACAGTTTCTGTACTTGTTTTCTAAGTATGTCAGAGTTGAGAACCTTGGCTCGCATAGGTATGTGGTGCCAAACTGGATAAGAAAATCTACTGCTTTCTCAGTCAGGCAGGAGAACGCTTCCTGCTGTACTGTAGATGAGCAACCCAGAACTGCCTCAAAAAGCATCTTGCTTCAATCAGTTTATTCCAGTTAACAATAACAATTGTTACTTGTATTTTAACAGCAACAGTTTCAACCTAGACTAGGTATCAACAATCCTTTCAACAGTAAAATGTACAGTAAAGCCTGATCATTTTTTCATCTTCATCTGTACTGTTACAGTAGCTAGCTTGCTTTGGCTAACGTTAGCTATTAGCTGTGTACAAGAACAGGGGATTGTTTGAAAGACAAATTCACATCTACTACTATGAGAGTTAGTTAGTACTCCCTTATTTCTGCTTGTTTCATGACAATTGAGCTCCGTCAGAACTTGTGGCTAGCATGAGTCCATTTGATGACAGCGGTTAGTGTTGGCGAGTGGGAATGACAAGCAAGTGGCTAACTTTTACTTTTACTTGACTAGATTCCTAAAGAAAAGTATGTACTTTTTACTCCATACATTTTCTCTGACACCCAAAAGTACATTTTGAATGGTTAGCAGGACAGAAAAACAGTCTAATTCACACGCTTATCAAGAGAACATCCCTGGTCATCCCTACTGCCTCTGATCTGGCGAACTCACTAAACACGTGCTTCGTTTGTAAATGATATCTGAGTGTTGGAGTGTGCCCCTGGCTATCCGTAAGTGTAAAAAACAAGAAAATGGTGCCGTCTGGTTTGCTTAATACAAGCAATGTGAAACGATTTATACTTTTACTTTTGATACTTAACCCTTGTGTTGTCTTAAGGTCAAAAATTACCCACCACTATGTTTAACAGCAGAGAAAACTCCCTAAATTATACTTTTCAACCTGAAATTTGATGACTTGTCCTAGAGTGACCCCAACATCAGAAAAGTGAAACATCGCCTTTGTTCATATTTCCATGAAAGCTGTTCACCGCCAGGGTACAAAGATTGTCTTAGGGTCATTTTTGACCCGAAGGTTACAAAATCATTTTAGACACCACAAAAACCACGCACAAAGAGAAATTGCAATTATGTGTGCTACTGATTGAACTCAGCCAGCAGCTACTGAAGAGGAAGATCACCATAGTCGTCACAGTGACAAAGAACAAGCCGGAGCTCCCCCTGCACTCCTTGCAAACAAGGGGGAGGGAGGCCTTCTCATCAAAGTTTGCCTTTTATCCCCACCACCACTCTAGTTTCTTACCTCCCAAAGAGGAACAAGAATGTGGTCTTCCTGAGCACACTGCACAAAACGGCTGAGATCAGTGATCATGAGGACAGGAAGCCAGCCATCATCCTGGACTACAACCACAACAAAGGAGGCGTGGACAACCTGGACAAGGTGATTGGAACTTACAGCTGCAGGAGGATGACTGCCAGCTGGCCCCTGGTCATCTTCCATGACATCATTGATGTGTCCTCATACAATGCCTTTGTGATATGGAACAAGATCAACCATACCTGGATGCCTGATAAGCGGAACAAG
Source organism: Oncorhynchus mykiss (assembly GCF_057628025.1). NCBI lineage: Eukaryota > Metazoa > Chordata > Actinopteri > Salmoniformes > Salmonidae > Oncorhynchus > Oncorhynchus mykiss. The sequence goes on from NC_143049.1 coordinate 15,247,842, forward strand.
AGGAGGGTGCTCCTGGAGCAGCTGGGAAAGGCACTTGTAACCCCACACATTCAAAGACGGGAGCGCCTCCCCCGCACAGCAGCCTCTGCAGTGCTTGTGAATTTTTTTTCAGGGGGCTGAATCTTGTCCTGATCCACCTGAGGCTGCAGCTGGGGAAGGCAAGAGGAGGAGATGCCAATTCTGCCCCCAAAGAAGGACTGAAAAACCAATATTATGTGCTGCACATATGAGAAATACATTTTCAAAGTCCATGCACACACACTTGCATACTGTCCTACATGTGCATACTGTCCTACATGTGTTTGTTCATGCAAAATAGATTTGAGGTTTAAAATTCAATTAAGCTGCTTTATTTTAGGGGTTTAGTGAAGGCGGGTCATTTTTTACCCTTAGGACAAGGGGAGTATACAGAATGTATAAGGCTACACAAGGGTTAAGTATATTTGATCAATTACATTTACTTTTGATACTTAAGTACTGTATATTTAAAACCAAATACTTTTAGACTTTTACTCAAGTAGGATTGTACTGGGCAACTTTCACTTTTACTTGAGTGATTTTCTATTAAGGTATCTTGACTTTACTCAAGTATAATAATTGGGTACTTTTTCCAACACTGATAAATAATCATGTTAATTTTACATGTGATTACATTTCCCAATTAAGTCTTATGTACCCTTTCCAAGATTGGCTTTTTGTACATTTGATAAAAGTACAGACTCAGAGCTTCATAATGGTATATCATACAACTGCAGGTCGGGGAAACATGGGAAAGTTAAGCTTATTTAAAATGTGATAAATTATTCCACCTTGTAAACAAGCACCAGAAAATCCCCTTTAAAGATTTTCAAGTAGTAGCCAACAATAAGGAAACTCTCCAGGTAAAAATACTCTATCTAGCCCTTGGCCTATATCCCTTGGCCTATATCCTAGCATGTTGTTCTTCACATTGTCTCTAGTAAACACACTATATATCAAATAAAATAAAACCACCCCCCAGACACATCTAGCTCAATGGATGGGTCTCTATTCAATCAATCAATCAAACGTATATATAAAGCCCTTTTTAAATCAGCCGATGACATGAAGTGCTACAATGCAGTGCTGCAATGCAGATGTAGAAGCACGGTGGCTAGGATAAACTCCCTAGAAAGGCAGGAACCTAGGAAGAAACCTAGAGAGGAACCAGGCTCTGAGGGGTGGCCAGTCCTCTTCTGGCTGTGCCGGGTGGAGATTATAACAGTACATCGCCAAGATGAACAGGCCAGGGTTCCATAGCCGCAGGCAGAACAGTTGAAACTGGAGCAGCAGCACGACCAGGTGGACTGGGGACATCAAGGAGTCATCAGGCCAGGTAGTCCTGAGGCATGGACCCAGGGCTCAGGTCCTCTGGGAGGGGAGAGAGAGAATTAGAGGGAGCATACTTAAATTCACACAGGACACTGTATAAAACAGGAGAATTACAGTAAGTTAGTAAAATGTCCCCTATCGTTTCCGTTTCGTCCGCTCAGCTTTCTTGGGATGTTGTGCATTGTCTCTCCAGTTCACATTTACAGTGTTCAATATTCCAAGACTCATCACATCCTTTTTTGTATGCAAATGGTATATATCCTCTTTGGGCTAGGGGGCAGTATTTTCACGTCCGTATGAAAAGCGTGCCCAAAGTAAACTGCCTGTTATTCAGGCCCAGAAGCTAGGATATGCATATAATTGGTAGATTTGGATAGAAAACTCTCTAAAACTGTTAAAATAATGTCTGCGAGTATAACAGAAATTATATGGCAGTCGAAACCCAGAGGACAAACCACCCCAAAAAATTATAATTTCAGCCTACCACTGTTTCCAAATGCTTTCATGTTTGTTATGAGGCAAAGTCCTCCCATATTGCAGTTCCTAGGGCTTCCACTAGATGTCAACAGTCTTTAGAAAGAATTTCAGGCTGGATTTTGGAAAAGTGAGCTAGAAGTTGTAGTTTTTCTAAGTGGTACCCATTTTGGCTGTAGTGTTTCCATGCTCGTGGATGGAAGCGCGTTCTTTGTTATTTATCTCCGGTAATGAACATACTATTCTCCATTTTAAATTTGATCGTTTATCTACGTATTAGGGTACCTGAGGTTTGATTATAAACGTTGTTTGACTTGTTTGGAGAAGTTTATTGGTAACGTTTGGGATTCATTTTGTATGCATTTTGAAGGAAGGAAACCGGTGGATTATTGAATGAAGCGTGCCAGCTAAACTAAGTTTTTATGGATATAAAGAAGGACTTCATCGAACAAAAGGACCATTTGTGATGTATCTGGGACCTTTTGGAGTGCCAACAGAAGAAGATCTTCAAAGGTAAGGCATTTATTATATCGCTATTTCTGACTTTTGTGTCGCACCTGCCTGGTTGAAAAATTTTTTTCATGCATTTGTATGCGTGGCGCTGTCCTCAGATAATTGCATGGTGTGCTTTCGCCGTAAAGCCTTTTTGAAATCTGACACAGCGGCTGGATTAACAAGAAGTTAAGCTTTATTTTGATGTATTACACTTGTATTTTCATGAATGTGAAATATTTATATATCTGTAATTTGAATTTCGCGCTCTGCAATTTCACAGGATGTTGTCGAGGTGTCCCGCTAGCGGCACGTCTAGCCATTTGTTGTAAAAACTGCAGTGTAACTGCATGTATAAAAAACAGCCTGCATTCAGAAAGTATTCAGACTCCTTGACCTTTTCCACATTTTGTTATGTTACAGCCTTATTCTAAAATATATCTTTTTTTTAAATGTATCATCAATCTACACTCAATACCTCATTTTGACAAAGTATATACAGGTTTTTTTAGACATTTTTGCAAGTGTATTAACCTTTTCACACGTACCAATAAATGGGTGTGGTCATTCTACAGTGGTCCCTGTAGCATACGCTCAAACCGGTGTGATTAGAGCGTTTATTTAGAACATCCAGTTTAGATTGATGCAACAGTCAGCACTTGAGCTGGCCACACTGTTCTTTTCACAGAAACATGTTGCACAAACACAGTCCTTACATAGTTATGTCTTGAATGTGACCAGTTTATTTTTGGATGCAATGTTCAGACATTCACAGAAATAGCAACAGCATAACACAATCATCCGAACCGGAAAATGTAGGCTACATAGGTCCTAGCATGAACTGAGGAAAGATTGACATAACACAAGCAGTCATATTTAGAGAAATCTCAGCTGACAGAAACCACAAAATTAATTAGCTAATAGCAATTTATATTTATAATTCATCACATCACGGTCCAGCTCAACATTGATCGAAATAATTGAGCAAAACACTTTCTAGAAATTAAAAGTAATCCGACAATGGGTAGTTTGTGCAGCTATGTTTTTTGTTTGTTTTGGCGTCAACCAAAGATAAGAGGAGACAAGATGAGTTTGGTCTGTTTGCAGTATGAATGTTGAAGGGGTGTGTCGTCTACGATCTTTCACTTCCGTTTATTCACTTCCGGAAGTTTACTTGAAGGATAAGTGAACAATTCCTTCACTTCATTATAACATCTTTGGTCTGACAGACGTTTACGTGACACCCAGAATGCATTGTGTAATGTCAACAAACATGACGCCACACACACAGCTGGCAAATAGCTTAGAATTCGCTCATTATAATCAGTACAACAAAATACAAAAAAGTATTTTACACATCATAGGTGTCCATTACAATCTATGCAATAATCGGAATGAATTATTTGTAACCCGTACTTGAATTTTTAAAAGTAAAGCTAAATACATTATGCGCCATACATACATGCACACTACGCTTCAGTAGAAATTACAACAAACAGAAAAAAAGGCACTAAATTAGATAGGAGCTCACACATCCAAAGCTATTATTTGTAAGGAAAACAACAATGCAACAATGCGAGGGCCAGCCGGTTTGTGCAAGACTGTGCAAAGGTCTGCATACTTGAAGTGCAAAAAAAATTGTGAAGAGCTCTCCTCGAAGTGGAAAGTTTGTCCGGCTCAGTAAAGCGTCAAACATAAATTGTATTCTAAACTGTAATGGGCTACTTCCATGTGAATGAATGAGGTCGAACACACCTCAATTCAAACTGCTTTAGAAAATAATTGGAAATTGACAAGTTGAAACATAGCCTTTAGAGTATTAGCAGGTAGCTCGTGTTAACTGTCCTGTTGTGTAACAATCACATTTTGGTGTGTGAGTGCATTCTGACATCACGGCCATAAAGAAACTCACGCTGGTGCGACCGTTAGAGATATTTGGAACTCACATGTGAAAAGGTTAAAAAATAAAAAACTGAAATATCACATTTACATAAGTATTCAGACCCTTTACACAGTACTTTGTTGAAGCACCTTTGGCAGCGATAACAGCCTCAAGTCTTCTTGGCACACCAGTATTTGGAGAGTTTCCCCCATTCTTCTCTGCAGTTCCTCTCAAGCTCTGTCAGATTGGATGGGGAGCGTCACTACAGAGCTATTTTCAGGTCTCTTCAGAAATGTTCGATCAGGTTCAATTTCGGGCTCTGGCTGGGCCACTCGAGAACATTCAGAAACTTGTCCCAAAACCACTCATGGATAGTCTTGGCTGTGTGCTTAGGATCGTTATCCTGTTGGAAGGTAAACCTTTGCCCCAGTCTGAGATCCGGAGTGCTCTGGAGCAGGTTTCATTCAAGGATCTCTCTGTACTTTGCTCCGTTCATCTTTCCTTCAATCCTGACTTGTCTCCTAGTCCCTGCCGATTAAAAACATCCCCACGGCATGATGCTGCCACCACCATGTTTCACCATAGGGATGGTGCCAGGTTTCCTCCAGACGTAGAGTTTGACATTCAGTCCAAAGAGTTCAATCTTGGTTTCATCAAGATTTCTCTTGATCTGAGTCCTTTAGGTGCCATCTGGCAAAGTCCAAGAGAGCTGTCATGTGCCTTTTACTGAGGAATGGCTTCGGTCTGGCCATTATATCATAAAGGCCTGATTGGTGGAGTGCTGCAGAGATAGTTGTCCTTCTGGAAGGTTATCCCATCTCCATAGAGGAACTCTAGAGCTCTGTCAGTGTGACAATCAGGTTCCTGGTCACCTCCCTGACCAAGGCTCTTCTCCCCCGATTGCTCAGTTTGGCCGGGCAGCCAGCTCTAGGAAGAGTCTTGGTGGTTGATTGAATTTACCACAGGTGGACTCCAATCAAGTTGTAGAAACATCTCAAGGATGATCAATGGCGTCGGAAGAAATGGCAGCAGTTTTGGGCGCCCAACCAATTGTGCTATTATGTGGGGTTTTTTTGCATTATTTGTAACTTATTTTGTACATAATGTTTCTGCAACCGCATCTTACGGCAAAAAAGAGCTTCTGGATATCAGGACAGCGATCACTCACCTCGGATTAGACAATGTTTTTTTCTACAAGTACGACGCCCCACAGAGTCGACATCCCCGTTATTTGCGACGCAGGTACAGAGGACAAAGAGCCGGAGGCTTGGTCAGGACCCGCAGGAGACAACTAGGAAAGCTGCCGTTACCGTCAATATTACTCGCCAACGTGCAATCATTGGACAATAAACTAGACGAGGTAAGATCACGAATATCCTACCAACGGGACATCAAAAACTGTAATATCCTATGCTTCACGGAATCGTGGCTGAATGACGACATGGATATTCAGCTAGCGGGATACACGCTGCACCGGCAGAATAGAACAGCACACTCCGGTAAGACGATGGGGGGTGGTCTGTGCATATTTGTAAACAACGCTGGTGCACAAAATCTCTAGAAGTCTCTAAATTTTGCTCGCCTGAAGTGGAGTATATTGTGATAAATTGCAGGCCACACTACTTTCCTAGAGAGTTTTCAGCTATACTTTTCATGGCTGTTTATTTACCACCACAGACAGATGCTGGCACTAAGACTGCACTCAGTCAGCTGTGTAAGGAAATAAGCAAACAGGAAACCCTTCACCCAGAGGCGGCACTCCTAGTGGCTAGAGACTTTAATGCAGGGAAACTTGAATCAGTTCTGCCAAATTTCTATCAACATGTCAAATGTGCAACCAGAGGGAAAGAAATTCTAGATCACCTGTACTCCACACACAGAGACGCGTACAAAGCTCTCCCTCGCCCTCCATTTGGTAAATCTGACCACAACTCTATCCTCCTGATTCCTGCCTACAAGCAACAATTAAAGCAGGAAGCACCAGTGACTAGATCAATAAAAAAAGTGGTCAGATGAAGCAGATGCTAAACTACAAGACTGTTTTGCTATCACAGACTGGAGTATGTTCCGGGATTCTTCCGATGGCATTGAGGAGTACACCACATCAGTCACTGGCTTTATCAATAAGTGCATCGAGGACTTTGTCCCCACAGTGACTGTATGTACATACCCCAACCAGATGCCATGGATTACCGGCAACATTTGCACTGAGCTAATGGGTAGAGCTGCCGCTTTCAAGGTGCGGGACTCTAACCCGGAAGCTTATAAGAAATCCTGCTATGCCCTGCAACAAACCATCAAACAGGCAAAGCGCCAATACAGGGCTAAGATTGAATACTATGGGTCTCCCCGGTGGCGCAGTGGTCTACAGTGCCTTGCGAAAGTATTCAGCCCCCTTGAACTTTGCGACCTTTTGCCACATTTCAGGCTTCAAACATAAAGATATAAAACTGTATTTTTTTGTGAAGAATCAACAACAAGTGGGACACAATCATGAAGTGGAACGACATTTATTGGATATTTCAAACTTTTTTAACAAATCAAAAACTGAAAAATTGGGCGTGCAAAATTATTCAGCCCCTTTACTTTCAGTGCAGCAAACTCTCTCCAGAAGTTCAGTGAGGATCTCTGAATGATCCAATGTTGACCTAAATGACTAATGATGATAAATACAATCCACCTGTGTGTAATCAAGTCTCCGTATAAATGCACCTGCACTGTGATAGTCTCAGTATAATCATCCGCACAACTGTTCATCTTTTGTGATGTCCTCACAATGTTCCCACCTGACTGTTCCCACAATGTTCCCAGAACATTGTGGGGACATCACGACTGAACATTGTGGGGTCGACTGGACAGTTCTTGTGTTATGAGAACATTTGCCACAACATAACTAATGTTTACATAACCAATTTGGACTTTCTGGGAACCTTTTAGTGAATGCTAGGTGAACACACCAAGGATATTTCATTTTACACATAAAAAAAACATTTGGTTTTTGAATGTTTTGGTTATATCATCCTAATGTTAGATACAACCCTAACTAGAACTTAATGGGAATCTTAGCTAATGTTCTGGGAATGCTCCGGGTTTGCTGGATACCCTCGATGCCAAACTGCGTTTCATTGTACTGTACTACTGACCCCTCTAAAATGTATGTGTCAACCTGAATGACACATTCAGACCACAGACCAACTCACCCTCCCCACTCCTCACCTCTCACCTCTCGCCCCCTCACCCCTCTCTCTACTGTATGTGCCAGACCAGCTCATCCTCCATACTCCCCTCACCCCCCAGCCATCACTTGCCTCTCCTCATGCTGTCCCTCTGCTGTTCCTGATAGAGTGTGTGTGTGTGTGTGACACTTAGCTCTGATTCATAATAGATCTGGGAGGGTGTTCTGAATGATTTATTGGCCATCTGGCACAGAGACAGCTCCTCCATGCTGTGTGTGTGTATGTGTGGATTACCTGTACTCGGCATCGCCTCACACCTCACACACAGCTACAGTGGACACTCCCAGCTCCTTAACATATATTCAGTCTACCTCTTGATTCCTTTTCGCTTCATTTTCAGTATGTACACAGCATTGGCAATATTATACAGCACTTATAAAATAGGGGGGAGGGGATGTGATGGGGGGGATTGGGAGGGTGGGGGGGGTGCTCATTTCCAATCTTGCTGTGCTAATTGAACTGTATGAACAATGGTTTCTAGTCCCATGTGGGTAGTGGTTGGGAAAACACAGGCCCAGCTATTTATTCTGTGACTAATAATGGTTTAATGCCGCATGCTTTCCTAATCCCAAATGGAAGCACGCTAAACGTTTTATAAAACATTACGTTTGTGAAGTTAAATGGAAGATAATGCACTTAAGTCTAGTACAGTCGTCTATGGGCGTGGGGTAAAGGAGAGAAATTTTTTAGATTCAGCAGCACTCCATCAAGGGAAATATATCTACATGTATTTCACGATGTTGTGTATCCCTGGAAATGATCAAAATCATGTAAACATTACAGTTTTGAAAAGCTACCTTGTCTAAAAAATGTGGTCTGTTGACACAACTTTGCCCGGATATGGGGTAAGTTAAGCCGCATACACATTTCTGTACTGAATTAAATATTACCACTACCATAACTATCTTTTTCCCCCAAACACATGACAACACAATCAAACAAACACAAACACATTCAACACAATCTTTTAATAATTTTAAGCATTTTTTAACAGAGGCTTAACATCTAAAAAAAATACTTTGTACTTTTAACATAGGCCAGACCCTGTTGTTACCTCATATCCCAGCGATAATGCCTTGCATTATGCCTGGGAAGAAAACATTTAAATTTGCTCTAATTGCCATTGGCTCCATCATTGGCTCAACATACCCCATGGCCATTGGCTCAATTTACCCCTAGGCAAACATTTTGACTATATTAGCCCACATAAAGGTGAAATACAGGTATAAGGATGCACTTTCATACTACAGGTTTAGGTTTAGGACCTCATATTGAAGCTTATAGACCCCAACTAATGTACAGAACAATCGTAAAATGATCTACGTTGGTTTAGATAGAAGCGTCATGAAACCTCTAACACAATAAATTAATTTGACTTGGTGAAAATCAGTTTTTTGGATCCTAACTTGCTTACCACTTTTTCCATGTGGTTTCTTCCTTCACAGACTCCATGAAATATTTGGTGAAATGATTCATTTTGTGTATGGTTTCCTAGAAACAAGGCTGGTTCAACTTACCCCTTTGGTGTAACTTACCCCACTCTCCCCTACATACAGGACTCCTCGGTTTATGTTGTTGTTAGCTGCAAGCAGAGTTGTCTTATAATGGCAGCAATGTGATGTTCAGAATAGAGTTACTCTCTCTTTCTTTTTCTCTATTTTTCCCTCCCAGTGTTCAGTGCTGGTTCACCGTGTAGGTGGAGGTGTGTGGGAGAGGCCGGCAGGCCGCATTCTGTTCATGTAATGAATTCAATCACTTAAAAGTCAGTTTCAGTACAATACAGTGATACACTATGAGGTGACCATAAAAGTGGAGCAACCACTCAGTGTAGTGTGAATGAACGACGACAAACAAACACGTAAACAACATAAATTAATTCCAGAAATCTGCCGATGCTACTCCTATCAATCCCTTACATTAACAACTACTGAAAATACTCATTTCTATTAGCTAGTGTATTTCTCCAATGCAGGAACTGGTTGATTTAGACTGTGTTTATGTGACAGTTTGTTTGTGTAGCCTGAGTGCCAGTCTGTTTGTGCAATAATATCAACTGTCACTCATTGCCATGTTTGGCTTGACAGTGACAGCAGTGTTGTTGGCAAAAGCCCAAACAGATCTGGGACGAGGCTATTGGTCGTGTGGTTCTGAGAGCAAACCAAACCAGTCTCAAAACCAGTCTCCCCCCCACCAGATCAGCCTTGAAAAAGCAGTAGTGCTGCAGCTTTTGTTAAACGTGTTTGCTGGCTGTAGACTCCTACACCTCTCCACCACAGGAGGTTGGTGGCACCTTAATTGGGGAGGATGGGCTCGTGGTAATGGCTGAAGCGGAATAGGTGGACTGGTATCAAATACAGAAAACATATGGTGTCCATGTGTTCTTTCTCTCTCTCTCTCTCTCTCTCTCTCTCTCTCTCTCTCTCTCTCTCGCTCTCTCTTGCTCTCTCTCTTTCTCTCTCTCGCACTCTCTCTCTCTCTTGCTCTCTCCCCAGTCTCAGGACAACCCCCCTCTCTTTCATTCTGTCCACGTTCTCTCTCTTACCCTCTTTCTCTCCTTCAATCTCTCGCTCTTTCTTTTTGTCAATCTCTCTCCCTCTTTATCTCTCTCTCTCTGTCCCTCTCTCTCTCCGCTTTCAGTGAATGTTGCGTGGGCCCACACTTGAGTTTCTGCCATTTGCTTTCTGCACCCCTACACGCACGCACGCACGCACACACACACACACACACACACACACACACACACACACACACACACACACACACACACACACACACACACACACACACACACACACACACAATCCACAGCACTGACGTGTGTGAGTGAGTGAATCTATTAATCTACAGTGCCTTCAGAAAGTATTCCCACCCTTTGACTTTTTTCACATTTTGTTGCATTACAAAGTGTGATTAAAAGGAATTTAATAGTCTTTTTTTTGTCAATGATCTACACAAAATACTTTGTACTGTAAAAGTGGAAAGAAATTCTAACATTTGTAAAAAAAGTAAAAAGTATGTACAACAAAACACTAATATGCACTGAGTATACAAAACACCCGCTCTTTCCATGACATAGAAAGAGCGGGTGAAAGCTATGATCCCTTATTGATGTCAACTGTTATTTCCATTTCAATCAGTGTAGATGAATTGGAGGAACCAGGTTAAAGAAGGATTTTTAAGCCTTGAGACATGGATTGTCTATGTGTGCCATTCAGAGGGTGAATGGGCAAGACCACATTTTTTAAGGGATATGGTAGTAGGTGCCTGGTGCACCTGTTTGTGTTAAGAACTGCAAAGCTGCTGGGTTTTTCATGCTCAACAGTTTCCAGTGTGTATCATGAATGGTCCACCACCCAAAGGATATCCAGCCAACTTAACACAACTGTGGGAAACATTGGAGTAAACATGGCCTAGCATCCCTGTGGAATGCTTTCAACACCTTGTAGAATCCATTGCCCTGACGAATTGAGGCTGTTTTGAGGGTAAAATGGGGTGCAACTCAATATTATTAAGGTGTTCCTAATGTTTGGTATACTCAGTGTATAAATCATTGATTACACCACTGATTATTTATTATCATCTGACCACATTATATTCAGAGAGACATTATCAGTAGGTAAGAACACAGACATCATTCAGTGTGGCTCTCTCTGGAGGGAGAGAGTACAAACCAAATCTCACATCCCTCAACAACTGACGCACGTATTGACAGCCTTCCACCCACACACACAAACATTGAAACACCATTTACAGCAACCAACAGGAGGCAAAGAAAGGCAAATTCACAGTTTCTATGTACTGTATTCACTGTATATCTTGTACTGTACGCTGCATTCAAAAGTTCTGGGACACTGTAAAGTCCATGGAGAATAAGAACACCTCCTCCCAGCTGCCCACTGCACTGAGGATAGGAAACTCTGTCACCACCAATAAAACCACTATAATTGAGAATTTCAATAAGCATTTTTCTATGGCTGGCCATGCTTTCCACCTGGCTACCCCTACCCCGGTCAACGGCACTGTACCCCCCACAGCAAATCGCCCAAGCCTTCCCCATTTCTCCGTCACCCAAATCCAGTCAGCTGATGTTCTGAAAGAGCTGCAAAATCTGGACCCCTACAAATCAGCCGGGCTAGACAATCTGGACGCTTTCTTTCTAAAATTATCTGCAGAAATTGTTGCAACCCCTATGACTAGCCTGTTCAACCTCTCTTTCATGTCGTCTGAGACTCCCAAAGATTGGAAAGCAGCTGCGGTCATCTCCCTCTTCAAAGGGGGGTACACTCTTGAACCAAACTGCTACAGACCTATATCTATCCTACCCTGCCTTTCTAAGGTCTTCGAAAGCCAAGTCAACAAACAGATTACCGACCATTTCGAATCCCACCACACCTTCTCCGCTATGCAATCTGGTTTCAGAGCTGGTCATGGGTGCACCTCAGCCACGCTGTCACGGCCGTTGCTGGAAGAAGACCAAGGTGCAGCGTGGTGAGCGTACATTTTCTTCTTTATTTTGGAATGACGCCAACAAAACAACAAACAAAAAAACAACCGTGAAGCTTACAGGGCATTAGTGCCACAAACAAAGTTAACTACCCACAAAGAAAGGAGGGAAAAGGGCTACCTAAGTATGGTTCCCAATCAGAGACAACAATAGACAGCTGTCCCTGATTGAGAACCATACCCGGCCAAAACTTAGAAACACAAAATCATAGAAAACAAAACATAGAATGCCCATGCTTTTCAACCGATCGCTGCCCGCACCTGCCCGCCGTCCACCATCACTACTCTGGACGGTTCTGACTTAGAATATGTGGACAACTACAAATACCTAGGTGTCTGGTTAGACTGTAAACTCTCCTTCCAGACTCACATCAAACATCTCCAATTCAAAGTTAAATCTAGAAATAGCTTCCTATTTCGCAACAAAGCATCCTTCACTCATGCTGCCAAACATACCCTCGTAAAACTGACCATCCTACCGATCCTCGACTTCAGGGATGTCATTTACAAAATAGCCTCCAATACCCTACTCAATAAATTGGATGCAGTCTATCACAGTGCCATCTGTTTTGTCGCCAAAGCCCCATATACTACCCACCACTGCGACCTGTACGTTCTCGTTGGCTGGCCCTCGCTTCATACTAGTCACTAAACCCACTGGCTCCAGGTCCTATACAAGACCCTGCTAGGTAAAGTCCCCCCTTATCTCAGCTCGCTGGTCACCATAGCAGCACCCACCTGTAGCACGCGCTCCAGCAGGTATATCTCTCTTTTCACCCCCCAAAACCAAATCTTCCTTTGGCTGCCCTTCCTTCCAGTTCTCTGCTGCCAAAGACTGGAACGAACTACAAAAATCTCTGAAACTGGAAACACTTATCTCTCTCACTAGCTTTAAGCACCAGCTGTCAGAGCAGCTCACAGATTACTGCACCTGTACATAGCCCATCTATAATTTATCCCAAACAACTACCTCTTCCCCTACTGTATTTATTTATTTTTCTCCTTTGCACCCCATTATTTTTATTTCTACTTTGCACATTCTTCCACTACAAATCTACCATTCCAGTGTTTTACTTGCTATATTGTATTTACTTCGCCACCATGGCCATTTTTTTTGCCTTTACCTCCCTTATCTCACCTCATTTGCTCACATCGTATATAGACTTATTTTTCTACTGTATTATTGACTATATGTTTGTTTTACTCCATGTGTAACTCTGTGTTGTTGTTTGTGTTGAACTGCTTTGCTTCATCTTGGCCAGGTCACAATTGTAAATGAGAACTTGTTCTCAACTTGCCTACCTGGTTAAATAAAGGTGAAATAAATGTAAAAAAAATCCTGACCAGTAGCGGTGCGTGGATAACATCACTGGGGAAGCCAAGCCAAATCAGTAAAAAAGCCATATTACAACCTATGTTGTGATAATTGCGTTGTTTGCTCTATAACCCATTTGTTCATACACCACCATGATATACAATAAGGCCGTGACAACAAAAAGACAACAGTCACACAGTGTCTGAATAAATTAAACTACACATACTATCAGAAATCAAGGTAAGACCCAGATGCAGACTGTCGAAGTAACACTGTTTATTATAGCAAACAGGGGCAGACAAAGACAGGTCAAGGCAGGCAGGGGTCCAATTTCCAGGGTAAGGCTGAGGTACATGACGGCAGGCGGACTCAGGGTCAGGCAGAGTTCAGTAATCCAGGGGTGGAGCAAAGGTAGGCAGGCTCAGGCAGAAAGGTCAGGCGGGTGGGTACAGGGTCAGGACAGGCAAAGCCGGGAGGACTAGCAAAGAGAGGCTGGGAAACGAATTGAGCTGACAGGAAAAACGCTGGCAAGTTTGAACGAACAAGACCAACTGGCAACAAACAGACAGAGAACACAGGTACAAATACCCAAGGGATATTAGGGAAGATGGGAGACACCTGTAGGGGTGTGGAGACAAGCACAAGGTCATGGGAAACAGATCAGGGCATGACAGGATCCCCCCCTCTAGGGACTCCACCTGGCGTTCCACCTGGGCGGATACCTGGTTGACTGGGATGCCGGCTGCGAAAGTCAGTGATGAGGGCTGGATCCAAGAATGTTTAGCGAGAACCCTGCACCTCTCCTCCAGGCCATAACCATAACCTTCCCAGTCAACCAGGTACTGGAAACCCCTGCCCCGTGGTCAAACCTCTGAAGTCGTCTCACCATGAACGCTGGCTGACCCTCGATGAAACGGGGGGAGGGATGGGCCTAGAAACAGAAGACAAGGGGCAGTCAGACATGATTTTGACTCTAGAAACAGAAAAAGTAGGAAGAATAAGGAGGGTACAGGGCAACAGAGGATGAACAGCAGAAGGGCAAATGATCTTGGAACTGGGGGGACAGGTCTCGGCTTCCGGGGGTGTAGCCACGGCCCTATAGCGATGTGCCAGTGCCTCAGACTTGACCTTCTCGGATACTGGTCGGTGCTACAGAAGCAAAGTGGCCCAGGCCTTACTGAACCCCTCCCGGAGGTCCTGGTAATCTGCGGAGCTGACGGAGAGGTCCGGTGCAATTTTCAAGCCCCCAGGAAGACTTCCCGGGGCAGGCAGAGCTGATTTCAGGCAATGAGTGTGGCAAGACGGGCTCCAGCCCACGATGGCACCAGTAGCCCAGTCAATGGAGGGATTGTGTCGCTGGAGCCAAGAGAATCCCATTACCACAGGGGCCTGCGGAGACTCAACCAGCAGGAATTGGATAGCCTCGCTGTGGTTCCCTGACACTCGTAGGCTGATGGGGGTGGTCTGGTGGATGATTTGGCCTATAGAGCACCCGTTCAGTGTTCTAACACCCATGGGAATGGAGAGGGGTTGAGTGGGGATGCCCAGCTTGGATGCCAGGGTAACGTCCATGTGACTCACATCGGGCCCCGAGTCGATGAGTACCGAGAGATACTTGGACTGGTCGCCCCCACAGCAGGGTGGCATAGAGAGGGGGCGAGTAAGGGGAGAAGAACAATTATCTTTCAGACCCACCAGTATACTCACTCCAATGAATGAGCTAGCTCTCGTGAAGGGACAAGTAGACACAAAATGACCAGCAGTACCTCAATACAGACAACTCTGGGTCTCAAGGCTGTGTGCACGTTCGGCTGGAGACAGCCCAGCCTTTGCCGAGCTGCATCGGCTTGGGAAGAGGTGAATCGGCAGTTCCTCTTGTAGGGACTGGGTAATCACGGATCCTTTCGGGGACGCAGATGCCAGGGAGTTCCGGAATTTATCAGCTGCAAGGTGCGATCCCTGAGTGAGCGATTGGAAGTGCAATCGAACCTCTTCTCCCTCTTACGTTTCTGTAGCCGACAATCAATCCGGATGGTTAAAGCGATGAGTGAGTCGAGATCAGTCGGTAGTTCTCGGGCTGCCAGCTCATCCTTTACCTCCTCCGATAATCCATGCAGGAACATGTCTAACAGCACTTCTGGGTTCCAGGTACCCTCCGCTGCTAGCGTATGGAACTCCACTGAATTGTCTGCCACACTGAGGGTGTCCTGCCAGAGCTGGAGTAACCTCCGGGCAGCCTCTCTCCTGGACACCGGAGCCTCGAACACCTTTCCCACCTCCGCCACGAATACCCCCAGACTGAGGCAGACGGCAGATTTTTGCTCCCACACCGTCGTGGCCCAGGCTAGTGCCCTCCCGGACATCAGCTCGAAAACGAGGGAGCACTGGGAGAGAAAGGCCCGGCAGTTTCTGGAATCTCCATCATTGCGCTTCTGGGGAGGTAAGCGGAGTGCCCGGGAAACCGGGGTGCCAGCGCTGCTACCAGCCGGGTTACAGGGGGTCTGGGAGGTTACCGTTGTGGTCGGCTGCCTAGTAGGCCACCCACAGACTTGCTCTCGCAGACTTGCTCTCGCATGTCCAATGCTTGGTCGTGACGATCGGCTGTGGCCTGCAACCCCTCTATCATGAAGCGAAGCAACTCCTCATGCCTACCAATGGTGGCTACTTGGGAGGAGATGGCGTAGCGGAGCTGGCCCAAGTCTGCTGGGTCAGTCATGGCCAGTTCGTACTATCAGGAATCAAGGTAAGACCCATATGCAGACTGTCGAAGTAATACTGTTTATTGTAGCAAGAGGGGCAGAGAAGACAGGTCTAGGCAGGCAGGGGTCGAAAATCCGGGGTAAGGCTGAGGTACATGACGGCAGGCGGACTCAGGGTCAGAGACATGCAGGGTTCAGTAATCCAGAGGTGGAGAAAAGGTACAGGATGGCAGGCAGGCACAGGGTCAGGCAGAGAGGTCAGGCAGCCGGGTACAGGGTCAGGACAGGCAAAGGTCAAAACCGGGAGGACTAGCAAAGAGAGGCTGGGAAACGAGTGGACCTGACAGGAAAAATGCTGGTGAGCTTGAACGAACAAGACAAACTGGCAACAAACAGACAGAGAAGACAGGTATAAGTACACACAGGGGATAATAGGGAAGATGGGCGACACCTGGAGGGGGGTGGCGACAAGCACAAGGACAGGGGAAACAGATCAGGGCTTGACACATACATTTACATATGTCCTGTGTCCACAAAGCAAATAGTGCATACCAACAGTTATATCACCTGCAGCATGGTCAAGCAAGTTCATATTTACAGTTTACTAAACAACTAATGATTTAGAACCACTGAGTTACCGCAAGTCAGCACTAAGACAACAGGAGCACTGCCTCCGCTATTCCGGGACAATTTTAACTTAAACATTGAAACATCATCAGATCAACACGGTTATATATGCTTAGTTTAAAACACCCAAAACAAACTTAAAGACACCCAAAACGATTTAGTCCAATCAATGTTGCTAAATATCATGTGGCTGTTCATGATGCTGATTCGTCTGTGTTGGTTTGTTTGTGTGTGTGTGTGTGTGTGTGTGTGTGTGTGTGTGTGTGTGTGTGTGTGTGTGTGTGTGTGTGTGTGTGTGTGTGTGTGTGTGTGTGCGTGTGCGTGTGTGTAAGTAAATAAGTAATACAAAAACTGTTGACTGACCCTACTTGTAGACTAGTTGAAAGCCAATGCCATCCTCCTCTTTTTCATGTTGGCAAAACGGTGGCTCAGTCATACACACTTTTAGTTTTTGTTGTGATAGGCTACCTAGCTAAAATACTTGCTAGCCTCAATTCCTCACATGGGCAACAATGAACCATCTAAGTTAACTAGCTAGTTAATGTGAGCCTACTAGGCAACATCTAGGCTACATATTCAACTTCAATCGTCTCAGGCCAGTGGCACAACATATTAATTCATGGTTAGATCAGAATCTCCGTCATAATCATTGGCCTGTACAGAGAATTAAGTAAAAACCAGAAGTTCAAATCCCATCTCCATTCATGGCTTAGGAAAGGGATAATTTAGCAAGCTAGCTACTGCAGAACATCAACACCAGCAGACCAGAAACAGACATGTTTTTCTGACAATTATGTTTTGCAAAGGAAGTGATTTGACTGGTCTGAAGCCTAATCCAAACTGGCCTCCCTTGGACGGTGCTTTGCTGCACCAGGACAACCCACAGTTGAGCTCAGCTCAATGCTGATTGGCTAATTATTTTAGAATTTTTTTAATCAAGGGTGGCCAAATGCTTGCAGGCATCAATCAATCAAATGCTACGGCGGCAACATGTTATTCTCTTTTGGTCAAGACGAATTAATAAAAAATGAAAAGCTGAAAATGAAAAGCTGAAATGTCTTGAGTCAATAAGTATACAATCCCTTTGTTATGGAAAGCCTAAATAACTTCAGCAGTTATTAACATTTGCTTAACAAGTCACATTAGTTGCATGGACTTATCTGTTAGGACCCCTTGCTTGAGCAGTGAAATTCAAACCAATATTCAACCACAAAGACCAGGGAGGTTTTCCAATGCCTCGCAAAGAAGGGCACCTATTGGTAGATTGGTAAAAATAAAAATAGTAGGCATTGAATATCCTTTTGAGCCTGGTGAAGTTATTAATTACACTTCGGATGGTGTATCAATACACCCAGTTACTACAAAGATACAGGTGTCCTTCCTAACTCTGTTGCCAGAGAGGAAGGAAACCGCTCAGGGATTTCACCATGAGGCCAATGGTGACTTTAAAACAGTTACAAAGTTTAATGGCTATGATAGGACAGAACTGAGGATGGATCAACAACACTGTAGTTACTCCACAATACTAACCTAAAAGACAGAGTGAAAAGAAGGAAGCTTGTACAGAATAACATTTTTCCAGAACGTGCATCCTGTTTGCAATAAGGCACTAAAGTAAAACTGCAAAAAATGTGCGTCCTGAATAGAAAGCGTTATGTTTGGGGCAAATCCAACACAACACATCACTGAGTACCACTCTTCATATTTTCAAGCATGGTGGTGGCTGCATTATGTTATAGGTATGCTTGTCATCGGCAAAGATTGAGGAGTTTTTTAGGGTGAAAAGAAACAGAATAGAGCCAAGCACAGGCAACATCTTAGAGAAAAACCTGGTTTAATCTGCTTTCCAACAGACACTGGGAGACAAATTCATCTTTCAGCAGGACAATAACCAAAAACATAAGGCTAAATATACACTGGAGTTGCTTACCAAGACGACATTGAATGTTCCTGAGTAGCCTAGTTACAGTTTTGACTTAAATCAGCTTGAAATTTTATGGCAAGACTTGAAAATGGCTGTCTAGCAACTTTACAGAGCTTGAAGAATTTTTATAAGAATAATGTGCAAATATTGTACAATCCAGGTGTGCAAAGCCGGTTTGTGTCAAGAACTGCAACATTGCTGGGTTTTTCACGCGCAACAATTTCTTGTTTGCATCAAGAATGGTCCACCACCCAAAGGACATCCAGCCAACTGCCACGACTGTGGGAAGCATTGGAGTCGACATGGGCCAGCAGCCCTGTGGAACGCTTTCAAAACCTTGTAGAGTCCATTCCCCAATGAAGTGAGGCTGTTCTGAGGGCAAAAGGGGGTGCAACTCAATATTAGGAAGGTGTTGATAATGTTTGGTATATTCCGTGTAAATTATAATTCAATGTACACCACTTCCGCCCCAAAACCCCTTATCCATAAACCACACTGCTTATTAACCGTTGATCCCACTGGAAAAAATGAATTCAATATTTTATTCTGAATCTGATCATGTATTTCTTTCTGCAGAATATTGGCAACAGCAGGGGCCCACATGAACATACCAGTGGATCTGCGGACCCTGAGGGCGGTGAGAGTCCTGAGGCCCCTTAAATTGGTCTCTGGGATACCCAGTGAGTACAGTCAATATCTACCAGCATATCAATATAATTTACAGTGTCATAATACCTCAATATGTACCTTATTATAATGTCTAATTCTCATAGGCAATCAGACATTAACTCTTCACATGTGTGTGTGTTTTTTCAATTTATTTCATCATCAGGCTTGCAGATCGTGCTGAAGTCCATCATGAAGGCCATGGTGCCCCTGCTCCAGATCGGTCTGCTCTTGTTCTTTGCCATTCTTATGTTCGCCATCATCGGCCTGGAGTTCTACAGCGGGAAGCTCCACCACACCTGTCTACCTACTGCTGACATCCTGGGTAGTTACATACTCCAGTCTCCCTCACACACTCTGTATTTTATACACTCCCCCACACTCCCTCATACTCTCTCTCTATCCAAAACCTCTTTTCTACTGTACCTCTATCCATTAAAGAGGTTCCCTTCCCCCTCTGTGTTGCATTTTCACAGGGTCCTCATCTCTATTATCTTGTATTTGACAATCTCTCGCTCTTTGTCTCTCTCGCGCTCACCCCCCTGCATTGTTATTAAGAACATCTTCATACTGCTACTCTTTTACCTGACAGCTTCATGAGGACCCGACTGTCCCATCTAAACAGTGGTGGAAAAAATACCCAATTGTCATAGTTGAGTGAAAGTAAATATACCTTATTAGACAATTACTCAAGTAAAAAGTGAAAGTCACCCAGTAAAATACTACTTGAGTAAAAGTGTAAAATGATTTGGTTTTAAACATACTTAAGCATCAAAAGTAATGATTTAAATCAGTTCACAATCCTTATATTAAGCAAACCAGACTGCACAATAACAAAAAATAAATACTGTATATATATATTTAGGGATAGCCAGGGGCATACTCCAACACGTCGACAATAATTTTGTGTAGCAGGATTCAATGTTAATCCTATCCGCTTTGATACACCAATGCATCTGACCCTACTCGACAAAAAAAAAAGTTTTTGTTTTTGTACTGTACTTACAGGCTTTTAATGTGCACAAATTTGTAAGGTGATGGCATGGGGCAAACATTGTTCATGTTTGTGAGTGAACGTTATTTATAATAAGGGTTACATGGAGAAAATCTTACCTCTGAAATGAAAATGGATGGCCCTCCCTTCAGCAAAATATATTTCACTTAAACCCTCCCTGAACGCTTAAAAAATAAACAGGTCACCTTATACCGCAAATAATAATGAAAAAGTGGATAGCAGAGAACATACCATTTACCATACCATCTACCATTTGCCCTGACTTCTTAGACAGACCAGAGCCTTAGATATGCAGTTTTAGAAACTGTTCTTCGTCCTGTAAGCATGATATGGCAATGCAGGAATTTTGATAGCTCACAGGGCTGCGGGCCAGAAGGTTGTGGGTTCGCAGACCACCATGGACAATAATAGGAGTGGAAAGATCTCCTTTATAGTAAAAACATTACATGAATCTATCGTTGTATTTGCAGGTCCGAGAAAAAATTGCCTTTTATAAAAAATGTCACGCAATTGTACTTAATTTGACATATTAGCGGAATCGTTTTTTAATACCACACAAGTAATTGAAATGACAGGCTAAGAATGGACAGAGAGATAGAACCTATGTGTTCAACTTATCAAATCAGTGTGTCTTGTTTGCAACCAAACTGTCCTTGTTTTCAAATAATTCAATCTGAGACATCATTAGGAATCCGTGCATGGTGCTTTCAAAAGTTAGGCCTACCTTTCCACCCCAGACAGAGTAAGCCTACCGATGCAGAAAAATTACAGCTTTAACTACTGACTACTTTTCTTCCATGGCTTAACCAACGAGAGAAGGTCACACGTGTTTCCTTAAAAAGCTGTTTGAGTTTAACATCTTCTATTGTACAGAAAGTGAACAGCTTAATCAATTGATTGTAATGTCTGTCGTTAAAGGAAGACCAAGGTGCAGCGTGGAAGGCGTACATTTTATTTCATTATACATGTTCCACCAAAAAAACAATAAACAACTCAACGAACGTAAAGCTAGGAGTGCAACACATGCAACACAAAAAGACAAGGTCCCACAACAGAAGGTGGGAAAAAGGGCTGCCTAAGTATGATCCCCAATCAGAGACAATGATAGACAGGCGCTTCTGATTGGGAACCATACTCGGCCAACAAAGAAATATAAACATCGATTTCTCACACTAGTCACACCCTGACCTACCAAATAGAGAATTTAAAAGATCTCTAAGGTCAGGGCGTGACTGTATCCCCCTCCAAAGGTGCGGACTCCCGGCCGCAAACCTAAACCTATAGGGGAGGGTCCAGGTGGGCATCTACCCTCGGTGGCGGCTCCGGTTCGGGACGTAACCCACGCTCCCTACGCTGATCCCTCCGCTTCTGTGGAACCGGACCGTGGATCATCGCTGGAGGTTCTGAACTGGGAACCACCGCTGGAGGCTCCGGACTGCAGATCGTTGCCGGAGGCTCCGGACTGCAGATCGTCGCCGGAGACTCCGGACTGGGAACCCCCGCTAGAGGCTCTGGACTGCAGCTCGTCGATGAAGACTCTGGACAGCGGATCGTCGCTGGAGGCTACGGACTGCGGATCGTCGCTGGAGGCTCCGGACTGCGGACCGTCGCTGGAGGCTCCGGACTGCGGACCGTCGCTGGATGCTCCGGACTGGGGACCTTCGCTGGAGGCTCCGGACTGCGGACTGTCGCTGCAGGCTCCTTGCCATGGATCTTCACTACAGGCTCTGTGCCATGGATCATCACTGGAGGCTTCGTGCCATGGATCATCACTGGAGGCTTCGTGCCATGGATCATCACTGGAGGCTTCATACGTGAAGCCTGTTGCGGGGAGCTGTCGCAACACGTCCCGGCTAGATAGCCACTTTAGCTCGGTGAGTGTGGAGAGCTGGCACGGGAAGCACTGGGCTATGAAGGCGCACTGGAGGCATAGTGCGTAGAGCCGGCGCAGGATATGCTGGGCCATGGAGGCGCAATGGAGGTCTGGAGCGTAGAGCTGGCACAACGTGTCCTGGCTGAATCCCCCCTGTAGCACGGCAAGTGCAGGGAACTGGAACAGGCCGCACTGGGTTGTGCTGGCGAACTGGGGATACCGTGCGTAGAGCTGGCGCAGGATATCCTGGACCGAAGAGACGCACCGGAGGCCAGGAGCGCTGAGCCGTCACAATCCGTCCTGGCTGAATGCCCACTCTAGGACTGCAACTGCGGGGAGCTTGCACAGAGCGCACTGGCCTGTGGATGCGCTCTGAAGGCATGGTGCGCAGAACCGGATAACACGATGCTTGACCGGCCACTCGTTCCCCACGGTAAGCATGGGGAGTTGGCTCAGGTCTGAACCCTGACTCCACCAATCTCCCCGTGTGGCCCCCCAACATTTTTGGGGGGGGGGCTGCCTCTCGTGCTTGCTTCGTTGAGCTATCTTCTCGTATCGTCGCCGTTCCGCTTTCGCTGCCTCTACCTCCTCCTTCGGACGGCGATACTCCCCGGCCCTTGTCCAGGGTCCTGCTCCCTCCAGGATTTCCTCCCAGGTCCAGTCCTCCTGACCACGCTGCTTGGTCCGTTGGTGGTGGGATCTTCTGTAACGTCTGTCGTTAAAGGAAGACCAAGGTGCAGCGTGGTAGGCGTACATTTTCTTTAATTTAAAATGTTCCACCAAAAAAACAATAAACAACTCAACAAACGTAAAGCTAGGAGTGCAACACATGCAACACAAAAAGACACGATCCCACAACAGATCCCCAAGATCCCAGTATGATCCCCAATCAGAGACAATGATAGACAGCTGCCTCTGATTGGGAACCATACTCGGCCAACAAAGAAATATTAGCATAGATTTCCCACCCTATTCACACCCTGACCAACCAAATAGAGAATTTAAAGGCTCTCTAAGGTCAGGGCGTGACATTGATAGTGACATAATTAGATTATTTCCCATGCAAAGTAAGCCTGTGAATGTCAAAAAAACGAAACAGTGATATCCCCATATGCATCTTATCTGGGTATTTTAGAGCTTGTTTCTAGCATAAAGCATTGCGGATCAAAGCGCTCTTATAGATCACTTTATATAATCAGATCCGTTTTATTTTCCTCAAAATCTTAAACTAACAAGCCGTAGGCCTGTGCTTTTTTGTTTGTTGCCATTCACCCTCTCATACCCCCACAATTCGAGTTTTGGTTTTAACTTAACACCCCTTCACTGACACGGCTATTTAACTCCCTAGAGTCAATTGCCACACCAGTGCGTCAATCTAAATTAAATAACCAAAAAATACCTATCAAAGTCAGTTTTTTTTAAGCTAGAGATATCTGTTTTTTTTAAGCTAGAGATATCTGTTTTTTTTAAGCTAGAGATATCTGTTTTTTTTAAGCTAGAGATATCTGTTTTTTTAAGCTAGAGATATCTGTTTTTTTAAGCTAGAGATATCTGTTTTTTTAAGCTAGAGATATGTGTTTTTTTTAAGCTAGAGATATCAGTTTTTTTTAAGCTAGAGATATCTGTTTTTTTTAAGCTAGAGATATCTGTTTTTTTAAGCTAGAGATATCTGTTTTTTTAAGCTAGAGATATCTGTTTTTTTAAGCTAGAGATATCAGTTTTTTTAAGCTAGAGATATCTGTTTTTTTAAGCTAGAGATATCTGTTTTTTTAAGCTAGAGATATCTGTTTTTTTTAAGCTAGAGATATCTGTTTTTTTAAGCTAGAGATATCTGTTTTTTTTGCTTTGGCAACTCACGTAAACGTCTGTAGCGTCGGAACGGTTTGACCTATAAATTATTATGACCACTCTCTAAAGGGGAGACTGTCACGAACACGATGGTGTTTTCCGTTTTGACTTGTCTGAAGTGTGTACGGTTAATGTACCAACTTCTGTTTGGTAACGTCCAAACTGTTTGGGCTACAAACTAATGGGAACATGATGGTGTTCTCCGTTTTCATCTACCGGTTTAAAAAAAACAAATGGAAGTATGAAGGTAGTTAAATATGTGTAAAAAAAAAAAAAATATTTATATATATATATATATATAAATATATATATTTTTTTAGTAGTATAAGTTTTTTTTATATCTCCTAGATTTAGGACAGACACTTCAAAACCTTATTTCTTATTATTTAGTTTTTGGTTGTTTTTGCATTCAATGTGTTATTCTATGTGTTTCTATGGACTTTGGTAGTAAAGGCCCAAAGAAAAGGTATGTTTTTTTTTTATAACTTAAGGGGTCCAACAATTCAAAATCAAATAGCTAAATGATCCATAGTATAACCATCTTAAAACAATTCCATATGTCAGCTTAGCACCCCTCCCTCCTCCTCCAACGTCTTAGTGTCACGAACCTCGCCGAGGTTGGTGCCTCTTCCTGTTCGGGCGGTGCTCGGCGGTCGTCGTCGCCGGCCTATTAGCTGCCATCGATTCCCTTTCCGTTTGTTTTGGGTTATTGGTTAATTGGGTACACCTGTTTTGTATTAGGATTTGTTTGTAGGGTATTTAAGGGCACTAGGCCCGCTGGGTATTTGTGCGGGCTTGTTTTTGTTACTCTGTGTTTTGTTGGTGTGATTTATTATTGTATTTATTCTCCGGACTGTTTAGTCCTGTTGTTGTTTTGGACTAGCAACGTATTTACGCCCTGTGTGTTGGCGTGACTGTTTTTGTTGCGCTGGGGAATAAATCTGAGGAAAACGACTGAACCCTGCTCTCTGCGCCTGATTCCACCCACCACACCTAGTAGATCGTAACAGAAGCCCGCACCACCTGAAATGGAGTCAGCAGGAGCAGCGACCACTCCTCTCCCCACTATGGAGGAGCGCGTTCATCACCATACAGCTGTCCTCCATCGGATTGGTACCGCGATGGACCAGATGATGGAGAGGATGGAACGATGGGAGCGGAGTGGTCTCCCGACATCTACCCCAGCTCCCCCACTCCCGACACCACCTACTCCACCTACATCGTCCTCTGGGTCCGGCGCACTACGTCTCTCCCCCCCGAGGGAGTACGATGGAGCGGCTGCTGGGTGCCAGGGATTTTTGCTCCAGTTGGAGCTCTACCTGGCTACCGTGCGTCCGGCTCCCTCGGGTGAGGAGAGTGTGAGCCTCCTCGTCTCCTGTTTAACGGGCAGGGCCCTGGACTGGGCTAACGCAGTCTGGAACAGTCCAGACTCAGCTCGGGACAACTACCTGGAATTCACTCGCCGTTTCCGAGCAGTGTTCGATCATCCACCAGAGGGTAAAGCGGCGGGTGAGCGACTGTTCCACCTCAGACAGGAGACGAGGAGCGCGCAGGACTTCGCGTTGGAGTTTAGGACCCTAGCTGCTGGTGCTGGGTGGAATGACAGGGCCCTGATGGACCATTACCGGTGTAGTCTCCGGGAGGACGTCCGCAGGGAGCTGGCTTGCAGGGACACAACTCTCTCCCTGGATGAACTAATAGACATGTCTATTCGATTGGACAACCTGCTAGCTGCCCGCGGGCGTTCAGAAGGGGTCCTGTTAATTCCACCGTCCAGCTCTCCCACTCCCACTCTGATGGAGTTGGGAGGAGCTGCATCTAGGGGGATCAGAGGGGGCTCCTCCTGCTCCTATTGTGGACGGAGAGGACACACTTCGGACCGGTGTTGGAGGAGTCCCTCTGGGAGTCGAGATGGTCGGCAGAGCGCTCCTCGGCCACCCCAGGTGAGTAAGCACCAAACTCACCCAGAGCTCCCTGTTGGTCACATGTTTTTGTTAATTTTTTTCCCTGCATTTTTCCCCTCTCTTCAGCATAAGGCGCTAGTCGATTCAGGCGCAGCTGTGAGCTTTATGGATCGTGGACTCGCCCGTAAATTGGGTATTCCGTTAGTGCAGATAGACCCACCTGTCCCCGTGCACTCCTTAGATAGCCGACCGCTAGGGTCAGGGCTGGTCAGGGAGGCCACGATTCCGCTGGACATGGTAACGCAGGGGAATCATAGGGAGAGGATCAGTTTCTACCTTATTGATTCACCTGGGTTTCCGGTGGTGTTGGGGGTTCCCTGGCTGGCTATTCACAATCCCCTTATTTCCTGGAAACAGGGGGCTCTTAAGGGGTGGTCAGACGAGTGTTCAGAGAGGTGTTTAGGAGTTTCCATCGGTGCCACGACGGTGGAGAGTCCAGACCAGGTTTCCACCGTGCGCATTCCCCCAGAATATGCCGATTTGGCTATCGCTTTTAGTAAGAGGAAAGCGACCAAATTACCACCCCATCGACGGTGGGATTGCGTGATAAACCTCCTGGAGAACGCTGCACTTCCCCGGAGTCATGTGTACCCACTGTCACAGGAGGAGACGCTGGCTATGGAAACATATGTCACGGAAGCTCTGAGACAGGGGTACATTCGGCCCTCCATGTCACCCGTCTCCTCGAGTTTCTTTTTTGTGAGGAAAAAGGAGGGAGGTCTGCGTCCGTGCATTGATTATCGAGGTCTCAATTCGATCACAGTGGGTTTTAGTTATCCGCTACCTCTCATCGCTACGGCGGTGGAATCATTCCACGGAGCGCGTTTCTTCACAAAACTGGACCTCAGGAGCGCGTATAATCTGGTGCGTATTCGGGGAGGAGACGAGTGGAAAACAGCGTTTAGTACCACATCAGGCCACTATGAGTACCTCGTCATGCCGTATGGGTTGAAAAATGCTCCAGCCGTCTTTCAATCCTTTGTAGATGAGATTCTCAGGGACTTGCACGGGCAGGGTGTGGTAGTCTATATTGATGACATCTTGATTTATTCTGCCACACGCGCCGCGCATGTTTCCCTGGTGCGCAAGGTTCTTGGGCGACTGCTGGAGCATGACCTATACGTCAAGGCTGAGAAATGTGTGTTTTCCAAACCAGCCGTTTCCTTCCTGGGTTATCGCATTTCCAGCTCGGGGATGATGATGGAGTGTGACCGCGTTAATGCCGTGCGTAATTGGCCGACTCCGACCACGGTAAAGGAGGTGCAGCGGTTTTTAGGGTTTGCCAATTACTACCGGAGGTTTATCCGGGGTTTTGGCCAAGTAGCAGCGCCCATTACCTCACTGCTGAAGGGAGGGCCGGTGCGTTTGCGGTGGTCAGCAGAGGCTGATGGAGCCTTCAACCAGTTGAAGGCACTGTTCACTGGGGCTCCCGTGTTGGCGCATCCGGACCCTTCGTTAGCATTCATAGTGGAGGTGGATGCGTCCGAGGCTGGGGTTGGAGCCGTGCTGTCTCAGCGCTCGGGTACGCCACCGAAGCTCCGTCCCTGCGCTTTCTTTTCTAAGAAGCTGGGTCCGGCAGAGCGGAACTATGATGTGGGGGACCGGGAGTTACTAGCTATGGTAAAGGCCCTGAAGGTGTGGAGACACTGGCTAGAGGGGGCTAAACACCCTTTTCTCATCTGGACTGATCACCGTAATCTGGAGTATATTCGTGCAGCGAGGAGACTGAATCCGCGCCAGGCTAGGTGGGCCATGTTCTTTACACGTTTTAGATTTACGATCTCTTACAGACCAGGTTCCCTCAACACTAAGGCCGACGCGCTGTCCCGTCTCTATGACACTGAGGACCGGTCTATCGAACCCACTCCCATCCTTCCTGCTTCTCGGCTGGTGGCCCCAGTGGTATGGGAGGTGGACGCGGACATCGAGCGGGCGTTGAGGGTTGAACCTGCGCCTGCACAGTGTCCGACTGGCAGAAGTTACGTACCGCTTGGTGTTCGTGATAAGTTGATTCGGTGGGCTCACACACTACCGTCTGCGGGTCATCCGGGGATCGATAGGACAGTGCGGGGTCTTAGAGGGAAATACTGGTGGCCCACCTTAGCTAGGGATGTGAGGCTCTATGTCTCTTCCTGTTCGGTATGCGCCCAGAGTAAGGCTCCTAGGCACCTTCCTAGAGGGAAGTTACAGCCCCTCCCGATTCCACAACGGCCATGGTCCCATCTCTCGGTAGATTTCCTTACTGATCTCCCCCCTTCTCAGGGGAACACTACCGTTCTGGTCGTTGTGGATCGGTTCTCTAAGTCCTGCCGTCTCCTTCCATTGCCTGGTCTCCCTACGGCCCTACAGACTGCAGAGGCTCTTTTTACCCACGTCTTCCGGCACTATGGGGTCCCAGAGGATATCGTCTCCGATCGGGGTCCCCAGTTCACATCTCGGGTTTGGAAGGCGTTTATGGAGCGTCTGGGGATCTCGGTCAGCCTTACCTCTGGTTATCACCCCGAAAGTAATGGGCAGGTGGAGAGAGTAAACCAGGAAGTGGGCAGGTTTCTGAGGTCGTATTGCCAGGACCGGCCAGGAGAATGGGCAAGGTACGTCCCATGGGCAGAGTTAGCCCAGAATTCTCTTCGGTATTCGTCCACGAATATGTCGCCATTCGAATGTGTACTGGGTTACCAGCCGGTCCTGGCTCCGTGGCATCAGAGTCAGACCGAGGCTCCTGCGGTGGAGGAGTGGGTACAGCGCTCTAGAGAGACCTGGCGGGCAGTCCAGGATTCTCTCAGGCAGGCCAGTGAACGGCAGAAGAGAGACGCTGACCGCCACCGTAGTGAGGCCCCGGTGTTCGCACCAGGGGACAGGGTCTGGCTCTCGACCCGAAACCTGTCCCTCCGCCTGCCCTGCCGGAAGCTGGGGCCGCAGTGTGTGGGGCCATTTAAAGTCCTGAGGAGGATAAACGAGGTGTGTTATAGATTGCAACTTCCCTCTTATTATCGTATTAACCCCTCGTTTCATGTGTCTCTCCTCAGGCCGGTGGTAGCTGGTCCCCTACAAGACAGTGAGGTACCGGAGGTCCCTCCACCCCCTCTGGACATCGAGGGGTCCCCGGCGTACACAGTACGAGCTATTCTGGACTCGAGACGCCGGGTGAGGGGCCTGCAGTACCTCGTGGACTGGGAGGGGTACGGTCCGGAGGAGAGGTGCTGGGTACCGGGGAGGGACATTTTAGATCCTTCCCTCTTGAGGGATTTCCATCGCCTCCACCCGGATTGCCCTGCGCCTCGTCCTCCGGGTCGTCCTCGAGGCCGGGGTCGGCGCGCTGCGGGAGCCGCGCGTCAGGGGGGGGGTACTGTCACGAACCTCGCCGAGGTTGGTGCCTCTTCCTGTTCGGGCGGTGCTCGGCGGTCGTCGTCGCCGGCCTATTAGCTGCCATCGATTCCCTTTCCGTTTGTTTTGGGTTATTGGTTAATTGGGTACACCTGTTTTGTATTAGGATTTGTTTGTAGGGTATTTAAGGGCACTAGGCCCGCTGGGTATTTGTGCGGGCTTGTTTTTGTTACTCTGTGTTTTGTTGGTGTGATTTATTATTGTATTTATTCTCCGGACTGTTTAGTCCTGTTGTTGTTTTGGACTAGCAACGTATTTACGCCCTGTGTGTTGGCGTGACTGTTTTTGTTGCGCTGGGGAATAAATCTGAGGAAAACGACTGAACCCTGCTCTCTGCGCCTGATTCCACCCACCACACCTAGTAGATCGTAACACTTAGACTCTAAATAATTGAAGAGTGCATTGTGGGTGGAAGAATAACCAACAAATCTATGGATATAGCAGCCTATAGCCTAATTTTGTCTCTCAAACAGGTAGGCCTACCTCTTTTTTCTTAAATAGGAAGAAATAGGCTCCAACACAAAACCCTCTTGTTGTTATTAAAGTCTAATTAAAATTAAGAAGGTTGAAATAAATTATGCCTACTAGAATTGGACTACTTTCAGCTCCATCAGCTGTCCATTTTCGATTGATTGTGCCGCGCCACCACAATGTACATTAAGTTACTTGAATCTGGCTTATTGTGAGGTAAAAACATAAGCGGCAAGAAACATTGTTTTTAATCAAATCAATGATAGTAGTAGCAAGCTGTCAAAGTTTACCTCCGGTCCTCCATTTTTTGGAGTAGGCCCAATCAAAACCTATTTTTGGTAGAAACCTATCACTCTCCTCCTGAACTACCACCGTAGGCCTACGCAGCACAGCCATTGGTAAGGCAGCACACAAATAAAGAGCAGCCCATTTCCGTGTGTAATAAAGCCTAGTTTAATTTACACCATCCCATCAGTTATCTTATACATATAATTTTTCTCTGTGCTTCTCCAAGCGTGCACTTCGTAGCCTATAGGCTATGGATGACTTGATTGAGACCACACTAAATAGCATATAGGCGCACTTGATATTGCATGCCCAGCAGAGAATCAGAGATGAGGGACGGCATCAGGCACACATCGATATATAGCCTAATAAGCAGCTAATTCTATAACACAGAGAAATATAAACGTTTCATCAATTACAAATTACATGACCCCAAACCCTCCCCTTGACTAAAATTGAACATGACACTCCCCCATTTTCCTCGATGTATCCATTCTGTAAATTGGAATCCGTCCCTTAATACGCCCAACTGGGCTCCCTAGCTACCTTTTTAATTAGCCAACAATGATTACTCTGTAATCACACAAACCAAATATAGTATTTTTAATAAATATGGTTTAACACAGTCAGATGTGATCTCTCCAGAATGTGTATTTCTCAACCCTCAATTCACGAAGCAGCATTGACCCCTGTGATGTTGATGACCGGTCCCTGAGGTGGTTAGCTGAAACAGAATGTCCGTTTTTCACAGCTCTCCTGTTGTAATTAAGGTTGACGCTCTAGACATCCACTACTCCTAAACCGTGTTGCCCTCTTGAAGAGCAACCTGCATTTCAAAGAACAACAGTGTTTACCCTACCACTGTTTTGGTAAACAGCTGAGGGATGGGGCTGGAGAAATGTAACCACTCTCAAATTCATAGACAGAGCTATGGATGCCAGGACTGACCATCCATGGTATCGACATGTTCGTTTTAACAATGTTTTGAGGCTGTACAGTGTTTGTTCTCAATTACTTTGTTTACAAACAATGGAGTATAATTTTTTTTTACATTTAGCAGACACCCTTACAGTAGTGAGAGCATACATTTTCCAACTGGTCCCCCATGGGAATCAAACCCAGTGTGTAGAAAGTAACAAGCTAGCTACACGTTAACCACCACAACCCCTGCCTTGTCCTGTGTTAGAAAATGAGACGATGGATACAACCGAGGTGGAGTTTGCCTGCGGAGTGAGGAAGTGTCCGGAGAAGTATGACTGCATCGGGTCATGGATTGGCCCCAACAACGGCATCACCCAGTTTGACAACATCCTGTTCGCTGTGCTCACTGTCTTCCAGTGCATCACCATGGAGGGGTGGACAGCTGTACTCTACAATGTGAGAACAGATCACTCAAAGTATTTTTTAGGAACTATTTATAAGGTAGAGACATTGACGTAAGGGATAATCAAAGAGGGGCTATGAAGTCCGGTGGAAATAACCCACAATGTGCGTGTGGGATGCGTCCCCGGCGCACAGCATTATGGCACAGCTTCCGCGTTGTGCTTGATTTCCAGGGAATGCGTAGCCCCTTGTTCTTACATAGTAACTCTTCAGCAGTGAAGCGTTAAGTCTGTACCTGTATTTATGTACCTTATACATGTCTATTGTACCTCCTTTAGACCAACGATGCCTTGGGCTCTATGTGGAATTGGATGTACTTTATTCCTCTCATCATTATTGGCTCATTCTTCGTACTCAACCTGGTGTTGGGAGTCCTCTCTGGGTGAGTAAATAAAAGCCGTGTGTATGTGTGTGTGTGTGTGTGTGTGCGTGCCCATGTGGAATGTTGTGTGTGATTTTATGAGTGTTTTAGAAGAGGAAACAATGGATTTCCTCATGTCCTGCGTGTGTAGGGAGTTTGCCAAAGAGAGGGAGCGGGTGGAGAACAGGAGAGCCTTCATGAAGCTGAGACGTCAACAGCAGGTGGAGAGAGAACTCAATGGATACAGAGCCTGGATAGACCGAGCAGGTACTGTACTGTTTGTTACCTTACAACCGCTACCACCCGAGATAACTACATAAAATGCAAAAATGTATGTATTATAAGATCCAAGTGGATCTGCCGGGATGGAGCTGCCTGGGGAATATGTGGATGGAGCTACCTGGTGAATATGTGGATGGAGCTACCTGGTGAATGTGTTGATGGAGGGGGACTTTGTGAAGCTGCAGTGCTATAATGGCAATCTACAGTATCTTTCTCCCACGCAAGTAGAGGTTGAGAGGAAGGTGATGCGGACTCCTTGACCCAAGTGTAAATGTGTGAGTGCGAGTCTGTGTGTGTGTGTGTGTGTGTGTGTGTGTGTGTGTGTGTGTGTGCTTGTGCGTCCGTGTGTGTTTGAATGTATGCATTAGTCATATAAATCAATAAGTGTTCCCTCTCTGCAGGGCGGCATCAGGGCCCTGAAAGTGAAAAGTTAGCTACCAGGCGAGCCCTGGATGAGCTCTTACCTGATGATGAGTTCTTCCCTCTCTCAGAGCATCAACACTATGCATTCAGCCCAAATACTCACCTTTGTAGTGCTAATAAAATCATTTCAATATTACATTTAAACAGGTTGGCCCCATGATTTGCTAACAATCATCTGAGAGTGCTAAGGGAAAGAGAGAGAGAGCCCTGTTTATGTTTCAGGAGCACTTTATGACTGACCTGGAATTCACTTTGTGTGGATGACAATGACATGTTCACCCCATTGTTTCAGAGGAGGTGATGCTGGCTGAGGAGAACAAGAATTCAGGGAGATCTGCTTTAGATGGTAAGAACCACCAGAAAACACAATTCATTGAGAGGAGTTACCACCATAATGGTGAATTCAATTGTGCGGAAGACCTTTCCTCCCACGTTCACATCAGTAAATCCTTATGTAACAGGGGTCAGAGGTGCTGCTAAGAGCTTTGCTTCCTCTACTGTCCAAATGCCCCTTACTGGGCTTGAACCAGTGATCCTCTGCCCTGCCTCTCTCCATCCACTACACTTTAACTGCAGTTGTAAACAAAGGCAGACATTTTGTTCCTCTTTGACCTCCATTAGCTTAGAGCTGCAGCAGACAATTGAAAATTGCAGTGAAAAGGCTAAACCTCTTTCAGAGAAAAATATACCGTAAAAACCTCAAGAAGTTAATTTGCTTTGATTACTGTGTGAACATCGCGGGTGTCTTGGGAACAGCAAGGTGAAAATGGCTTGGGGCACGCCTGTAGTGATATATCGTATGTCAACCGTCTTGTTTTTATATCATGTTTTTGTTAGTCTCACTCCTTTTTGGAAAACGAGAATGGTTCATAAGGACACTTTCATTTACACCGTACCTTATCAACCTAACAAAAAGGTGTCCATCATTAAAACCACATTTAATTGGCTCTTCCTCCTTCCTCTCATGTTCAAAGTATTTCAGTCAGTTTGCCTGAAAGTTAGCACGTCAACATTACCGTTTACATCCATTAATATATAATTATCTCTATAACTAGTTTGTCACTCTTTATGGACGAAATGGCTGGAAAGTGAAATATGTTGTGCCGTTATGCTTATAAGCATCTGTTGTTCTATCCATACTATTGGGGATATTCTCTGTTTGTCCTAATTTTCTGTTGTGTGTGTATTCAGTGCTGAAGCGGGCCACCAGTAAAAATGCTAAGCATAGAGGAGGTCCTGGGGATGCAGAGATCTCCACTATAGGTGAGAGAGGAACACACAGCCCAGATCCTCATATTTAGGCAACTTCCTGTTTTTCTCTCCACCTCCATTTCTGATCTCTTTCCCCTATTATCTACTGTATTTGACCTTGATTTGACATATCTATTATTTTCAACACCCTTTCTCTCTCCTCTCCAGCCCTGACCTTCTTCTTTCTCCGTGTCCTTTCTCTCGCTCTCTTTCTTTCTATCTACTCATCCTCTCTTCCTCTCTTCTCATTCTTCCTGCCCCAGGAGCACCTCGTATGCGGATCCGTACAGTGCGGCGTGGCCCGGTGGCGTATATACGTCGTAAGGAGCGTATGCTGCGTATCTCCCTGCGGCGCATGGTGAAGACCGACACCTTCTACTGGACTGTCCTCAGCCTGGTGGCTCTCAACACCATCTGTGTGGCCATCGTACATCACAACCAGCCCGAATGGCTCTCCACCTTCTTGTGTACGTCTGGGCTGGACTGTCAATCAACCAATCAATGAATGAAAATGTGTCTTTATAGCCCTTTTTACAACAACGATTGCACATTCAGAAGAAACTCCAAGTCCTAAGTATAGGATATGTGGTGTATTTACAGTAACAGTAGCAAACTATCAATTCAATCTGGACGGCTTTCAAATATACTTCTAGACGATGGAGATGTGGTTCTTCTGTCGTGCAGAGTTTATAACATGAAAAAAAGCTAAATAGCTTGGTTTGAACAGAGGAAAGACTGTGAACATTTGCCCAGTCTTTGATTCATAATGATTTATTCTTTCTTCAGACTATGCGGAGTTTGTTTTCCTGGGGCTCTTTTTGGCAGAGATGTTCTTAAAGATGTACGGCCTGGGATTCCGCCTCTATTTCCACTCCTCCTTCAACTGCTTCGACTGTGGAGTGAGTTCATTCATTCTACTCCATGTTAGCTGATGGTGAACCAGGACTTAGACGTGTGGCAGCATAAGATTTTCTTATGGTTGTACGGGTGAACCGAGGTGTGTTATGTTAGGGAGTTAGGAAAAACAACAAGACGTTTCATTTCTAACAATATGAACAATTAAGTGCTATTGTTATGTGATACTGTCCTATATTGCTGACTAATGCGTGTTCTTAATGATAAAGGTTTGTCTAAACTTCCCTTGTGGTGTTTGAATGTTGCGTGGTGTCTCTCCCGTGCAGGTGATAGTTGGCAGCATCTTTGAGGTGGTGTGGGGCTTCTTCCGGCCTGGCATGTCCTTTGGCATCAGCGTCCTGAGGGCACTGAGACTCCTCAGGATCTTTAAGATCACCAAGTGAGTGGGACATCAACCAGAATGAGGGTTAGGGTCAACATTAGTGTTGCTGCTGTAAGTATAATGTATTACCATTGTAGGTTAAAGGTTAGGGTAGGGTCAGCATTAGTGTTGCTGCTGTAAGTATAATGTATTACCATTGTAGGTTAAAGGTTAGGGTAGGGTCAGCATTAGTGTTACTGCTGTAAGTATAATGTATTACCATTCTAGCATTAGTGTTACTGCTGTAAGTATAATGTATTACCATTCTAGAATTAGTGTTACTGCTGAAAGTATAATGTATTACCATTCTAGGTTAAAGGTTAGGGTAGGGTCAGCATTAGTGTTACTGCTGTAAGTATAATGTATTACCATTCTAAGTTAAAGGTTAGGGTAGGGTCAGCATTAGTGTTACTGCTGTAAGTATAATGTATTACCATTCTAGCATTAGTGTTACTGCTGTAAGTATAATGTATTACCATTCTAGAATTAGTGTTACTGCTGTAAGTATAATGTATTACCATTCTAAGTTAAAGGTTAGGGTAGGGTCAGCATTAGTGTTACTGCTGTAAGTATAATGTATTACCATTCTAGGTTAAAGGTTAGGGTAGGGTCAGCATTAGTGTTACTGCTGAAAGTATAATGTATTACCATTCTAGGTTAAAGGTTAGGGTAGGGTCAACATTAGTGTTACTGCTGTAAGTATAATGTATTACCATTCTAGGTTAAAGGTTAGGGTAGGGTCAGCATTAGTGTTACTGCTGTAAGTATAATGTATTACCATTCTAGGTTAAAGGTTAGGGTAGGGTCAGCATTAGTGTTACTGCTGTCTTTTCCTACTAGCACTGAACTACTTTGTTGAGGGAAAATGTACTTGCTACGACTGTGATGTGTGGTTGTCTCACCTAGCTATCTTAAGATGAATGACCTTTTGCAAGTCGCTCTGGATAAGAGCTTCTGCTAAATTGCTCAAATGTAAATGTAGGGATCAGCATCAGTTATACTGCTGGAAGTACAATGTATTACTCTCCAAAATACATTCAAATGGCAAACAGAAGATGTTGAGGTCTGTCTATTTTGTATGTGAACCTTTTCTTCCTTTTTCTTGACCAGGTACTGGGCATCTCTTAGGAACCTGGTTGTGTCTCTTATGAGTTCCATGAAGTCCATCATCAGTCTGCTCTTCCTCATCTTCCTCTTCATCGTCGTCTTCGCCCTGCTGGGCATGCAGCTCTTTGGGGGCAGGTGAGCACAACCAGAGGGTTGGGTTCACTTATTAGATACGAGGGTCACTGATCTCAGGATAGTGATTCAGTGCTTCACCAATATTAGGACATCAGTATGTTTTGGTATGCACAAGTCCCAGGTCCCATGAATTTATTTTCAGTTGATCTGTTCATTGACCAATGATGTGTATTGCCCATCATCACGTCACCGTATATATTTACAAATATAACTTCCGAAGCAGCTGGGAGCTTGCCATGTTTTGTTTTGCTGCGTCGGAAATGGAATGATAGACCTGAAATTACACGTCTAGTTGAAAATAGCAATTTCCACCTCCTCCTCTTCCCACTTCTTCCTCCTCCTCTTCCCCGGTCATATCTGCCCATCCATTCTTTCTCTCCCTTCAGGTTCATCTTTGAAGATTACACTCCTGCCAACTTTGACACGTTTCCAGCTGCTATCATGACAGTGTTCCAGGTTTGGCTCATACCGTCCCTCTCACTGGCTTCTCCATGGTGACACACATAACCTACCCGGGTATATCTCCCGCAACCCCCCCCCCCCCAGGGCCTGAATGGAACAACACTGCCCACCTCCCCCTCCATCTACTAGCATCCCATACATACACATATGCACATACATGTCAGAGCTGTGAAATATGGAAGAATGTTTGATCAAAACCATAAACTGGGTTTCCGAGACAAATCAAATAATACTAGTTCTGACATGATTAACTCTGCAGGGAGAACGAACCCTGTTAACGATGTGATTCAATTATGGCCCATAATGTATTTGTGTGTTAGCATTTTATAAGACACAGTGCATTCGGAAAGTATTCAGACTTTTTCCCTTTCTACAACTTGATTGGAGTCCACCTGTGGTAAACTCAATGAATTGGACATGATTTGGAAAGGCACACACCTGTCTATATAAGGGCCCACAGTTGACAGTGCATGTCAGAGCAAAAACCAAGCCATGAGGTTGAAGATATTGTCCATTGAGCTCCGAGACTGGATTGTGTCGAGGCACAGATCTGGGGACGGGCATCAAAACATTTCTGCAGCATTGAAGGTCCCCAAGAACACAATGGCCTCCGTAATTCTTAAAAGGAAGAGGTCGTAACCACCGAGACTCTTCCTAGAGCTGGTCGCCCGGCCAAACTAAGCAATCGGGGGAGAAGGGCCATGGTAAGGGAGGTGGCCAAGAACTCGATGGCCACTCTGACAGAGCTCCATAGTTCCTCTGTGGAGATGGGAGAACCTTCCAGAAGGAAAACCAGCTCTGCAGCACTCCACCAATCAGGCCTTTATGGTAGAGTGACCAGACGGAAGCCACTTCTCAGTAAAAGGCACATGACAGCCCGCTTAGAGTTTGCTAAAGGACTCTCAGACCATGAGAAACAAGATTCTCTGGTCTGATGAAACCAAGATTGAACTCTTTGGCCTGAATGCCAAGCGTCACGTCCGGAAGAAACCTGGCACCATCCAGACGGTGAAGCATGGTGGTGGCAGCATCATGCTGTGGGGATGTTTTTCAAAGGCTGGGACTGGCAGGCTAGTCAAGATCGAAGGAATGATGAACCCCACAAATTACAGAGAGATTGTTGATGAAAACCTGCTCCAGAGCCCAGAGCCCTCAGGACCTCAGACTGGGGCGAAGGTTCACCTTCCAACAGGACAGCGACCCTAAGCACACAGCCAAGACAACGCAAGGGTGACTTCGGGACAAGTCTCTGAATGTCCTTGAGTGGCTCAGCCATAGCCCAGACCTGAACCCGATCGAACATCTCTGGAGAGACCTGAAAATATGCTGTGCAGCAGGTTTTTAGCTTTGTCATTATAGGGTATTGTGTGTAGATTGATGAGAAAGAAAAACAATTAATCCATTTTAGAATAAGTCTGTAATGTAACAAAATGTGGAAAAAGTCAAGAGGTCTGAATACTTTCCTAATGCACTTTATGCGTTCTGTTTGCGTATTACTTTCATTCAGACTTCAAGAGGCTGATCATCACAGATCTTGTACTTTTCAATCTAGATTCTGACTGGTGAGGACTGGAATGAGGTGATGTACAATGGCATCCGCTCCCAAGGAGGAGTGCAGTACGGCATGTGGTCCTCCATATACTTCATAGTGCTCACCCTGTTTGGGAACTGTATCCTTGCTCAACATCCTGCTAACCACAATTGACAGATTCTGCTCACATTCTCGATAGGTTTACATGTATCTTTCTTTTTCTTTGAAAGTTGTAGCATAGACCTAAAGTGGTAGTAGGGTCAAGGGTTGATTTATTGGGGGAAAAGATGCACTGAGTACAACCCAGGGGATAACCCTTTCAAGCGATTCCACTTGTTTTAAACGTATTTCAGATGTTTTGTGGAACTGTCCGACAGTAACCTAATTCATGTATTTCAGTTTCATCCACCCCTGT
This sequence comes from Oncorhynchus mykiss, assembly GCF_057628025.1. Classification (NCBI taxonomy): domain Eukaryota; kingdom Metazoa; phylum Chordata; class Actinopteri; order Salmoniformes; family Salmonidae; genus Oncorhynchus; species Oncorhynchus mykiss. The sequence continues at coordinate 15,286,476 of NC_143049.1, forward strand.
TAGGACTCTTGACCATACTGTGAACAGATACTCTACTCAATGTCTTCTTGGCCATCGCTGTGGATAACCTTGCCAACGCACAGGAACTCACCAAGGTGTGTAGTACTGTTTTAAGAGTTTTAACGGAATGGGGTATCTTTAAATTAAAATAAGTGCTTTCAAAGAAATGTGTAAGGGTCATAACCTAAGGCCATATCTGCCCGATATCATAAACTAATTGTGGGATGTAAACTACTTTGTGTTTTTATTTGACCTTTGAAGGACGAAGAGGAGGAAGAGGAGTTTTTCAATGCAAGATACGCCAGAGGCAGAGATGGCCCGATGTCTGAGTAAGTGTTCTGTTTATACTTTTATCACAATGGCAGTTGGTCAGTCACCTACTTTAGCCTAGTCTTGATGATGATTAGGAGGAGATTGAATCTATGGGGTGATCATGACGCCTTCTCAATATCTGTCGATTACACAGCCGTAAAACCCACCGAAAAACAAGGATCCACTATTCTCTTTGAGAGTGTGATGTAGGCGTTAGGAAGAATGTTTATTTTCCTTGCGTACAGCTGCACGATGAGTCTTCAGGGTTAGAGAGGCATGTTCTGAGTGTGGATAATGTATGTGTACCTGCCTGTTACAAAGCATGTGTAGTGGCAATTGCATTAGTGAAATTAGGGATGAGGCGCACATCCCAGTGATTACAAGCATCTTCGCTCATGAATCTGATGTTGTTCTGGGGACTTGCTAAAGGATAATGCATGATTTTAATTCTACTTTTTGTTTTGTTTAGTTGAGCATGTCATTCAACAGGTAAATTAAGAAAGATAACAGGCCAGTCATACACGCATGTTTTTATTTATTTACAATTTGTTTAATTGTGCATGTCAGTCGACGGGTAAATTAAACCAAATGACAGGGCAATTATAGAGTATAAGCGGAGTATGTGCTTAGTGTATAAGCTCCACCAACCATTCTGCTCCCTCTGTAACAGGTACAGGTAGGGAGGAAAAGGATGCATGGATTGTACTGTCCTCTGATCTTCTCCAGGCACGTTACGCTGACTCTGTCTTTTGTCTGTTGCTACATATTTGAGTGTCAGTCCTCTGTGCTTCAGCGCTATCAAGATGGTGCTGCTTTTGATACATATACTGTACTATGGTGTAATGTTATGTAATGCTGCTTCCATCATGTTGTCTTGTTACTCTATGCCTGTTATGTGGCACTGACCGAAAGAGAGAGGACAAAATATAGAAGTCTAAATTCGAACCCTGCCCCTGTACGGTCAAGGTGAAACAATTTGTAACTTGGATAACCACTGTTATCTGATAAGATTTATAAAACATCCACTGTCACTACTTAGGAAATAATGATTTTTCTAAGTGAACAGGATTTGGATCCATTGATCAAGCCTTCAAAGCCAAATATGAAAATATAATTATAAGAAAAATAAGATATAACCAAATATACTAGACTGGCATTAAGGTGACGTCTGTTGACCATTGGCCTTGACCCTTGACCTGGTTTTGGACTGTGTCACAAGGTTCTGTTCTGTCTTTGTTCCAAAATCACTAATGTCTTGTTTTCAACCAATCACTCATTGATTACATGGACTACAAAAGAGTTTGAATACCCGTAAGTAAAGTTGTTTGTCTGTACCCCTGTGACACCTAATTCCATTTCCTTTATCTTAGAAGAAGAAGCTAATTGCTAGATATAACAGTATTTTCCTATTTTAATCCTGCACTATTCCTTTTTGTTTTTGTGGCTTTTTGAGTTTGTGCGCTTTCTTCCCAGGTACTTTCATCATTTGAATTTCAATTGAATTTATGGATGTTTGTTTTATTTAGATGATAATTCAATGTGTGAATTCAATGAATCTTTAGCCATACAATATGCAATATATCTGAGTCAAAATGTTAATATATGTCATGCAATTTTCGTACTTCATTATTGACTTACATACACACATACATGAATACATACAATGTTATATAATATGTAATATGCTTATACTGTATTTAGTGTTGAGATGTATCCTTTCATTGATATGTAAGTGTACATATGACATAGGCATGATGCTGCCCTCTAGTGACAGGCTTTGTGTTGTGCTCTGTAGGAGGAGGAGGAGGCCCTATCTCCGCAGGAAGAAGGCCATTCACAGGGGCCGTATGGCCGTCCCCGAAGAGGAGGAGGAGAGCGGCGCCCCGGGCGGAGCTGACCAGCCCCCCAATGGGGCCAACGCCTTCTCCAACCGCCGTGACAGACGGAGGAGGGGGGGAGGAGGAGGAGGAGGAGGAGGAGGAAGAGGCGGAAGATCCGTGTGGGAGCAGAGGGCCAACCAGTTACGCAAGCGGCGCCAGATGGAGAGCCAGGAGGTGCTGTTCGGGGGCAGCCCCACCGAGGACACCACTGACAACCCTACCACCGCCTACCGTGCACCCACCCGTTCCCCAGACACCAGTCCCGGACACCTGCCCGAGTCGCCCATGTCCGGCATCATGCCCATGCCTGAACCCCCGATGTCCATCGCCATCCGGCTGCCGGAACCTCCAGACTCTGAGCCTAGGCCTCTGTTTACATTGGTTGAGGAGAGAGCAGTGCACCATCGACCCGCAGGTGGGGACAGGAGGCACAGAGTGGCCCGGAAGTTCAGGCCTGGCCTTGGGGGGGCGGAGGAGGGAGGGGTGGCTCGGCATAGGAGGCACCGTCATCGTGAGGCCCGGGCTGAGGCCAAGAGCAGAGAGTCCCCACATGAGGAGGTCAGAGAATCAGGCAGCAGAGAGAGGAAGATACTGGAAGAGAGGGAGGAGAAAGAAGAAAAAGAGGAGAAGATGGACAAAGGAGAGGTCGCTGTGGTGGAGGGAGGAGTGTCGGGCCAGGAAGAAGGAGCCAGCATTGTCAACTTAGAGAGTGAAGAAGAGCATCTGAGGTAAGACAGTGGTGCAATGTTCCATTCTTTTAAGCTAAGGGTTAAGGCATTGTGATTCGTGAGATGAGACTTCAGGCCCACATTAGGATTGGCTAAGTGTCTAAACACATCCACACATTCTCTTCCATACACCTCCTCTTCAGAGTGTGTATTGCAGACATCCCCGAGCCTCCCCTATGTGATGACTTCCCCGAGTCCCTACCCCCACCCCTGTTGGATCCTCCACCCCAGATGGAGGAGGGCGAGGTGGGGGAAACTGGGCAGTGTGAGCCCCTGTCTCAGGACCCTCCATTGGAGCCAGCCCCAGAACAGTTCACAGACCCCCCAGAGCTCCAGGCAGCATCCGGGGTCAATGATTCAGAGAACAACCCAGCCTCCCTGAACCGTGAGGAGGGTGAGGGGCCAGGCCAAGTCCTAGACAGCCAGACTAGTGTGATCATAGAGATGTCTGGAGAACAGCCACTGCTGGAGATCATCCCTTTGACAGGTATGCTTCCATATAGTCGCTCTTGACCGACATTCGTAGCTTGATACATTCTAGTTTGTTGAAAGCAATGTAATTGCCATTGACTGTTCTGTACCGTTTCCTGCTGGAACAAGGATGGTAACGATGGTCTTGTTTTGCCATGCCCGGCAGGAGCCAGGTCAAATAACAGGTTTTATCTTCAATTTACATGTAGCTTTACACAACAACAAAGAGATGGAGGTGTACCAGCCTGAAAGGAAGGAGAAGGAGAAGGAAAAGGAGGAGAAGGAGGCACAGGAGGAGGCCAGCCCGCCCAAACCTGTACCTCCTGACAGCATGTTCCTCTTCAAGGCCTCCAATCCGTAAGACTCTCCTTCCTGGCCATGTCTTGGCATGCATTCTACTGCGGTACTAATCAATTCAGTTCAGTTTTATAAAAAGACTCCCTTTTAGTATACGTAGGCTATTGTGTTTCTCTCTCTGCACACACTCTCTCATGCACTGTAGCTGTACAGCACTCTCACTCTCAGAGAAAAAGGATTGGTTAGGGTACCATATTGTTCCCTGCAGTACAGAAATATCAAAATGCACATAATGCATCTTCAGAGGTACACTACTGGTCAAAAGTTTTAGAACACCTACTCATTCAAGGTTTTTCTTTATTTGTACTATTTTCTACATTGTAGAATAATAGTGAAGACATCAACACTATGAAATAACACATGTTGAATCATGTAGTAACCAAAAAAGTGTTAAACAAATCAAAATGTATTTTATATTTAAGATTTTTCAAATAGCCACCCTTTGCCTTGATGACAGCTTTTCACACTCTTGGCATTCTCTCAACCAGCTTCATGAATTAGACACCTGGAATGCATTTAAATTTACGTGTGCCTCCTTAAAAGTTCATTTGTGTAATTTCTTTCCTTCTTTATGCGTTTGATCTAATCAGTTGTGTTGTGACAAGGGAGGGGGGTATACAGAAGATATCCCTATATGGTAAAAGACCAAGTCCATATTATGGCAAGAACAGCTCAAATAAGCAAAGAGAAACGACAATCTATCATGACTTTAAGTCATGAAGGTCAGTCAATATGGAACAATTCAAGAACTTTGAAAGTTTCTTCAAGTGTAGTCGCAAAACCTATCAAGCGCTATGATGAAACTGGGTCTCATGAGGACCGCCTGTCACGTATAGTGGCTTGAGAAAGTATTCACCCCCGTGGCATTTTTCCTATTTTGTGGCCTTTTGGGGGGGGGGTATCATTTGATTTGATTGACATGCCTACCACTTCGAAGATGCAAAATATTTCTTATTGTAAAACGAACAAGAAATAAAAAATAAAAAAAACAGAGAACTTGAACGTGCATAAGTCAATACCCCCCGCCAAAGTCAATACTTTGTAGAGCCATCTTTTGCAGCAATTACAGCTGGAAGTATCTTGGGGTATGTCTCTATTAGCATGGCAGATCTAGCCACTGGGATTTTTGCCCATTCTTTAAGGCAAAACTGTTCCAGCTCCTTGAAGATGGATGGGTTCCGCTGGTGAACAGCAATCTTTACGTCATACCACAGATTCTCAATTGGATTGAGGTCTGTGCTTTAAAAAGGCCATTCCAAGACATTTAAATGTTTCCTTTTAAACCACTCGAGTGTTGCTTTTGCAGTATGCTTAGGGTCATTGTCCTGCTGGAAGGTAAACCTCCATCCCAGTCTCAAATCTCTGGAAGACTGAAACAGGTTTCCCTCAAGAATTTCCCTGTATTTAGCGCCATCCATCATTCCTTCAATTCTGACCAGATTCCAAGATTCCAAAAACATCCCCACAGCATGATACTGCCACTACCATGCTTCACTGTAGGGATGGTGTTCTCGGGGTGATGGGAGATATTGGGTTTGATCCAGACATAACATTTTCCTTGATTGCCAAAAAGCTCAATTTTAGTCTCACCTGACCAGAGTACCTTCTTCCATATATTTGGGGAGTCTCCCACATGCCTTTTGGCGAACACCAAACGTGTTTGCTTATTTTTTTCTTTAAGCAATGGCTTTATTTTGGCCACTCTTCCGTAAAGCCCAGCTCTATGGAGTGTACGGCTTAAAGTGGTCCTGTGTACATATACTCCAATCTCCGCTGTGGAGCTTTGCTGCTCCTTCAGGGTTATCTTTGGTCTCTTTGTTGCCTCTCTAATTAATGCCCTCCTTGCCTGGTCCATCCGTTTTGGTGGGCGACCCTCTCTTGGCAGGTTTGTTGTGGTGCCATATTCTTTCAATTTTTTAATAATGGATGTAATGGTGCTCCGTGGGATGTTTAAAGTTTCGGATATTTTTTAATATTAATTTTTAACCCTGAACTTTGTCCCTGACCTGTTTGGAGAGCTCCTTGGTCTTCATGGTGCCCCTTGCTTAGTGGTGTTGCAGACTCTGGGGCCTTTCAGAACATGTGTATATATACTGGGATCATATGACAGATCATGTGACACTTGCACACAGGTGGACTTTATTTAACTAATTATGTGACTTCTGAAGGTAATTGGTTGCACCATATCTTATTTAGGGGCTTCATAGCATAGGGAGTGAATACTTAAATATGCAAACACAACTTTTCCATTTTTTATTTTTTTTCATTTCACTTCACCAATTTGGACTATTTTGTGTATGTCCATTATATGAATTCCAACTTATTGTGGGAAGCTTGTAGAAGGCTACCTGAAACATTTGACCTAAGTTAAACAATTTAAAGGCAATGCTACCAAATACTAATTGAGTCTATGTAAACTTCTGACCCACTGGGAATGTGATGGAAGAAATAAAATAAAAAAATTCTCAGCCTCAGAAGCATCTTCATTCACCAAATGTTGTGTGGTTATCTTTACACGTATTCTCCAGATTTATACATAGGGAATTGTTGATATGTTGTCAAATGTTTCTTTTAGATGACCTTTTCTTCCCCCAAATTTGACACATTCATTATATGTACCTTTCCTTAGTATTTAAAAAGTATTGATCCACAATCTCAATCCAAATCCAATCGTATTTGTCACATGCGCCTAATACAACAGGTGTAGCCTTACAAGCCCTTAACCAATCTGCTATCTCAAAGTCCAGTCATGAAGTGTCTTAACAAAATTAAGCCAAAATATTTAGGCTGACTTCGTCAGTGGCCAGAAAACTTTATTAGAATATGTGCGTACTTAATTAGATATAACCTCATTTGTGTCCACATTCAACTGGTTAAAGTTGATTGTGATATGATTCACGGAATAAAAATATCCTATTTGGGTGTGGTGCCTAGCCTTGACCCAAAACGGAGAGACAATGTCAAGAGGTACGGATCTCTTGGTATAATGGTTAAGGTGTTGGCTGGACCCAGGTTCAAGTCCTGGTCAGGGCTGAATTCACTACATCAGTGTCAGAAGTAGGATTGTAGAGAGGTGTGTACATGTGAGGGTATTGGTATAGAGAAGATGTACATTTTTGCCACTTAAAAGGAACAAACGGCTTTATCACTGTGGTGGTACCCTAAAAAGGCACATCTATCTTGTCCCCTAAGGTACACAATTGCCTCTTTTAAGGTACAAACTACAGGGGTACAATTACCTTAGAGAGTACCACTACAGTGGCAAGCTTGTACCCCTTTACGTACAATTCTGTACCCTCTGTTCTGAGCCTGTATGAGCGACCATGAGTGTTTGCGATACTGTCAACTCCGCTCCTCTTTATTGATCTGTAGGATCAGGAGGATCTGTCACTATTTGGTGACCATGCGCTACTTTGAGATGACCATCTTGCTGGTGATCGTGGCTAGCAGCATCGCTCTGGCTGCTGAAGACCCTGTGTGCACCAACTCTGACAGAAACAGGGTAAGTTCCTTACGAATCTGGAATGTTTGTGTCAGTGACGTGAAGATGTGTATTTCCTCTCACGTAATTGTCGGATGCGTTTGTGCTTTTCTAGGTTCTCCGTTACTTTGATTACGTCTTTACTGGAGTCTTCACTTTTGAAATGATCATAAAGGTGAGATACTCAAAGAGAAATGATCATAAAGGTGAGATACTCAAAGAGAAATGATCATAAAGGTGAGATACTCAAAGAGAAATGATCATAAAGGTGAGATACTCAAAGAGAAATTATCATAAAGGTGAGATACTCAAAGAGAAATGATTATAAAGGTGAGATACTCAAAGAGAAATGATCATAAAGGTGAGATACTCAAAGAGAAATGATTATAAAGGTGAGATACTCAAAGAGAAATGATCATAATGGTGAGATACTCAAAGAGAAATGATCATAAAGGTGAGATACTCAAAGAGAAATGATCAATTATGAACCTCCTAAAACTATGCACGGAAATACACTTGTAACGTTTTTTTCAGTGTAGTAACTTATGTTGTCTTATGTGTGTGTGTGTATCTATGTTGCCCTGTGTATGTGGGTGTGTGCTTGTGTCCTCCAGATGATTGACCTGGGCCTGCTTCTGCACGACGGCTCCTACTTCCGTGACCTGTGGAACATTCTGGACTTCATCGTGGTGGTGGGAGCTCTGTTCGCCTTCGCTCTGACGTGAGTCACAATACTTCTGGTGCTGGATTAGTAATCACACTGACTCACTGGCTCACATATATTATACAGTGCACTGTAGCATATCTCCAAATGTATAAAACTAAGTGTCTGACATGCATCTTCTGGTTGATGCCTCGTGCGGTGATATAAATATGACATTTCTTATGTCTTTGTTTAACTCTTTCCCCTCTGACAGGTGAACATGTTAAATATCTTTCAGTCTCTTGTAGGCTAACAGACTAGTAACGTAATCAAGTAGCTAGCTAGCTAGCTAACGCACAAAATGTTCCGTTCTGGGTTGCGAGATTAATGAACTTGTGCTTCTCCCCTGCCTTATATATAGATATGACTGTGTGTTGATTTCTCTGTTGTGGATATGGCTGTAACTGTGATCCTCATTGTGTATCTCTATTTGTTCTTCTATTTCTCTGTTGTTCCTGGGGAATTTATCACTGTTGGGGCTTCCAGGAATGTGATTGGGTAAAGCAAACACTTCTCACTCTCATACTTGTCATGTGCAATTTGTCATACACTTCTCATAGAATTCTCATGTACTTCCCATACTTCTTGTACACGATTCGCCATGTCTTTTGTCTGATACTTCCCACTCAGCTAAAAAGTACAAGTGAATTCATATTACTCTGAAAATGTTCTTTATAGTATTGTTTGTCATTGAAAGATAGATTGAGATCTTTTTTGTTAATGTGTGTGTGTGTGTGTGTGTGTGTGTGTGTGTGTGTGTGTGTGTGTGTGTGTGTGTGTGTACTTGCACTCGCTCGTGCATGTATGCGTGCATGCGTGTGTCTTCCCTGTCCCCACAGTACACTAAAACACATGTCTACATCAACAGGAACAACAAAGGCAGAGACATCAAGACCATCAAGTCCCTCAGGGTCCTGAGAGTCCTACGACCTCTGAAGACCATCAAGAGACTCCCCAAACTCAAGGTAATGTACTGTGTATATGTTAATTTATGTTCATCTGCCAACATGGCAATGTTTAGTAGACCTTGGCTTCTACATTCAAAACTTTCAAGGAATTTCCAGGGAATGTGGGGTTGTACTTTTGATTTGTGCTACCTTGTCATTATGTTATCATCTCTCCTTCTCCTATACAGGCAGTGTTTGACTGTGTGGTGACATCCCTGAAGAACGTCTTCAACATCCTCATCGTCTACAAGCTCTTCATGTTCATCTTCGCTGTCATCGCCGTGCAGCTCTTCAAGGGAAAGTTCTTCTACTGCACAGACAGCTCCATGGACACAGAGAAGGAGTGCCAGTGAGTCAAACACACATATATACACACTGCCCGCTGTTCCCTCTTACAATACGCACACTGGAACAAAGATATACACATTGACCTTACTAATTTATCTCGTCACAATCAAATGAATCAATAAATACCATTAAGTCGTGATCATCCACATACCACCCCATTTTGTGAGTGATCGGAGGAATCCCAACCTCCTCTGGCTCCCTCCCCTAACCACCATTCTGTTTCCTACAGAGGTTATTACATAGACTACGCTCGAGACAAGAAGGAAGTGAAGAAGAGGGAGTGGAAGAGACATGAGTTCCACTATGACAATGTCTGCTGGGCTCTGCTCACCCTCTTCACTGTTTCCACTGGAGAGGGCTGGCCGCAGTGAGTCCCTGATGTTCCCAGCCCTACACTCTTAGAAAAAAGGGTTCCAAAGGGGTTCTTCGGCTGTCTCCCATAGGAGAACCCTTTTTGATTCCAGGTAGAGCCCTTTTTGGTTCCAGGTAGAACCCTTTTTGATTCCAGGTAGAGCCCTTTTTGGTTCCAGGTAGAACGCTTTTTGATTCCAGGTAGAGCCCTTTTTGGTTCCAGGTAGAACGCTTTTTGATTCCAGGTAGAGCCCTTTTTGGTTCCAGGTAGAACGCTTTTTGATTCCAGGTAGAGCCCTTTTTGGTTCCAGGTAGAACGCTTTTTGATTCCAGGTAGAGCCCTTTTTGGTTCCAGGTAGAACACTTTTTGATTCCAGGTAGAACGCTTTTTGGTTCCAGGTAGAACGCTTTTTGTTTCCATGTAAAACCCTCTGTGGAAAGGGCTCATCAAACGGTTCTCCTATGGGGGACAGCTGAAGAACCCTTTTAGGTTCTAGATAGCAACTTTTTTTCTAAGAGTGTATGCTCTAACACCAAATGAATGCCATTTGATAGGAGATTCAGAGAGACTGTTTAGACATTAGACTGTTACTATTCTCTCTTTCTCTATCTTTCTCTCTCCTTCCCTCCAGGGTGCTGCAGCATTCTGTGGATGTGACAGAGGAGGACAGGGGTCCAAGTCGGGGCAACAGGATGGAGATGTCCATCTTCTACGTCGTCTACTTCGTGGTCTTCCCTTTCTTCTTTGTCAACATTTTTGTTGCTCTCATCATCATCACCTTCCAGGAGCAGGGGGATAAAATGATGGAGGAGTGCAGCTTGGAGAAAAATGAGGTACAGGACAGAAAAGCGCCATGTTGAAGACGCACTCCCAGTCTACTGTAGCTTAAACATACATCACTCATACACAAATTCTTACAACACAAATAAATTGCATTCGGAAAGTACTCAGACACCTTGACCTTTTTCCACATTTTATTATGTTACAGTATTATGTTACTTATTCTAAAATGGATTAAATAAAACAAAATCCTCATCAGTCTACACACAATACCCCATAATGACAAAGCAAAATCAGGTTTTAATCATTTTTTGCGAATGTATTAAAAATACAAAACACATACCTTATTTACCTACAGTAAGTATTCAGACTCTTTGCTACGAGACTCGAAATTGAGCTATTTGAGCCTAATGTTTCCATTGATCATCCTTAAGATGTTTCAACAACTTGATTGGAGTCAACCTGTGGTACATTCAGTTGTTTGGACATGATTTGGAAAGGCACACACCTGTCTATATAAGTTCCCACAGTTGACAGTGTATGTCAAAGCAAAAACCAAGGAATTGTCCATAGAGCTACGAGACAGGATTTTTTCGAAGCACAGATCTGGGGACAGGCACCAAAACATTTCTGCAGCATTGAAGGTCCCCAAGAACATTATGGCCTCCATAATTTTTAAATTACTCTTCCTAGGGCTGGCCGCCCGGGCCAAACTGAGCAATCGGGGGAGAAGGGCCTTAGTCAAGGAGGTGGCCAAGAACCCAATGGTCACTCTGACAGAGCTCCAGAGTTCCTGTGGACAACTATCTCTACAGCACTCCACCAATCAGGCCTTTATGGTAGAGTGGCCAGACGGAAGACACTTCTCAGTATAAGACAGATGACAGCCCGCTTAGATTTGCCAAAAGGCACCCAAAGGACTCTCAGACCATGAGAAACAAGATTCTCTGGTCTGATGAAACTAAGATTTAACTATTTGGCCTGAATGCCAAGCGTCACATCTGAAGGAAACCTGGTACCATCCCTACGGTAAAGCATGGTGGCAGCATCATGCTGTGGGGATGTTTTTCAGAGGCAGAGACTGGGAGACTAGTCAGGATCAAGGGAAAGATGAACAGAGCAAAGTACAGAGAGATCCTTGATGAAAACCTACTCCAGAGCACTCAGAACCTTAGACTCGGTGAAGGTTCACCTTTCAACAGGACATTGACCCTAAGCACACAGCCAAGACAACGCAGGAGTGGCTTTGGGACAAGTGTCTGAATGTCCTTGAGTGACCCAGCCAGAGCCCGAACCTGATCGGACATCTCTGGTGAGACCTGAAAATAGCTGTGCAGCGACGCTCCCCATCCAACCTGACAGAGCTTGAGAGGATCTGCAGAGAAGAATGGGAAAAACTCCCCAAATACAGGCGTTCCAAGCTTGTAGCATCATACCCAAGAAGACTCGAGGCTGTAATCACTGCCAAAGATGCTTAAAAAAAGTACTGAGTAAAGGGTCTGAATACTTATGTAAATGTGATATTTCAGGTTTTTTATTTTTTCTTGTAAATTTGCAAACATTTCTAAAAACCTGTCTTTGCTTTGTCATTATGGGGTATTGTGTGTGTAGATTGATGAGGGGGGGGGGGGGGGGGACAATGTAATACATTTTCGAATAACACTGTAAAATAACCAAATGTGGAATAAGTCAAGGGGTCTGAATACATTCCGAATGCGCTGTACAATTACAGGAGTTCATGAAATTGATTCACCTACAATAACCATCTTGGCATCTTGATCAGATATACACTTTATATTGATCACAATACTCGTAACAGATTCATTCCTGATTTGTCCCCCTCTTCTTTTTTGTTATCTCTCCATCAGAGGGCATGCATTGACTTTACCATCAGTGCCAAGCCCCTGACCTGCTATATGCCTCAGAACAGACAGACTTTCCAGTACCGGCTGTGGCACTTTGTGGTGTCACCGTCATTTGAGTACACAGTGCTGGTCATGATTGCCCTCAACACTGTGGTGCTCATGATGAAGGTATGGAACCCATATCTTTTTAACAGAGCTTATAAACATGACATATGTGCAGGCCTTTGATTGAAACTAGTTTCACTCTCAAAGACTCAAATCCATAGGAGAAAGCCCAGTGTGCCCCTGTTTGGCTGATAACAGTTTAATATTACACATCTCAGACTCTTTGTATTAAATATGTTACCCTCTTCTTTGCCATCGCTCTGCAGAGGTTGACATTTATTGTCACGAGCTGTACCCTGTAGGCAGAACTGAGAGGTTTCTACTAAAAACCTATACAAATAGGTTAAAATTGAATTTAAGGTTAGAGTTGGGTATTAGGGTTAGCAGTGTGGTTAAGGTTAGGGTTATGTTTAAACTCAGATTTTATGACTTGGCTAGTAACTATTCTGCAGAGCTGCCTCCAGTACATGAAACATCTCAATAAATGCCAACCTGCTCACTGTTTGATACATCCCGCTATTACCCTGACTGTGTCCTGTTCATCTGCAGTACAACTCCGCTCCGGCAGCGTATGATACAGTATTGAAGCACCTGAACACGGCCTTCACCGTTCTCTTCTCCCTGGAGTGTATCCTCAAGATCATGGCCTTTGGTTTTGTGGTGAGCAAGACAGTAGGACTTTAGTCAACTGTTGGCAAAATGTAATTAACTGATCCAATGACGTGGTGGCATGTACAGACATAATCCTTTCCGTTCAACATTTTACAATGGTGTTCATTTGTCCCCTGACAGAACTATTTTCGAGACACTTGGAACATTTTTGATTTCATCACTGTGCTCGGCAGCATCACTGAGATCATTGTGGACTTACAGGTGATATTTCACTCTAGCTCCCTAACCTTTACTTTATAACAATTCTGATTCCCAAGGTGGTAGTACTGTAAAGCTTTTTCTCTCAGTAAAAACTAGGCTATTAAAGTATACTCACTTCGTTCACTTGAGTGACTTTCAATCAAATCTATCTGCCTATATCTGTCTTTGTCATTTCTCTACCACCTTCTCTCTCCCCGGACCCTCCTCCTTTCGGTATATTCCTTGTCGTCTCCACCTCTCTATATTTCCTATGGTCTGTCTATCTCAGTCAATAAACACGTTCAATATGAGTTTCCTGAAGCTGTTCCGGGCTGCCAGGCTGATCAAGCTGTTGAGGCAGGGCTACACCATACGAATCCTGCTCTGGACCTTCGTACAATCCTTTAAGGTCAGCCATGTTCTCCCCTACTTTTACCATCTCTCATGTCCACTTAATAAATATCCAACTTTGTTCATATACATGGTGTTCTTTTGTATATACACGTCTTTTCTTTGTATGTCCCTGGTCCCAGTACTCTATGATGAACCACCAACCTTTTCTGAGTTAAGATCACTTTCGCAGTCAAATAGCAAGTCGAGAACTACCACTCACAATTTTTTTTTTTTACTTGACTTAATAAATGTAACATTAAACTAATAAAAACAGTTCTGTATGAATGAGGTTTGCCAATATGGTTTGCCAGTAGGTCTAATACATTATCACAGCATATTGGCGATATTCCTGGCCTGCCAATATTGTTCTTCTCAGACCATATTATATTTGAAAACTCAAGCTTGGATAACAAGATAAATCGGTTAGTGTAGCACTTGCGAGGCACAGCTGAGCATAAATTGAAATAATTTGCTAATAATTGACATTTTTATTTTACTGGACTGGTACCTGCATCTGATGGTCATGGTGCTTTCAAGATAACTGGGAACTCGGAAAAAACAAGGTCAAATCATGACGTCAGTGAACTTCCGGTCAGAAAGTCTGTGTCACCGAGTTCAGTTGTCTTGAATGCACTGAAATCGGAAGTAGGAGATTTCCAAGTCCCCAGTTTATTTTAACATGGCATTAGTCTCAGCGGGAGGGAGAGAGCAGCAGAGGGTCTGCCTCTCACCGTCTCATCTCTCTTCTTCCTGTCCTCCGGTGAGACTGACCAGAGAGAGGGCCAGTCTTCCACCTGATGGTGAAACTCCAGTTCAAATCCAATTTTATTGGTCACATACACATGTCTGTGCAGAACAATTTCACAACATATACCAATAGACACAAATCTAAGTAAAAGAATGGAATTAAGAATATATAAATATATGAACGAGCAATGTCAGAGTGGCATAGACTAAGATACAGTAGAATAGTATATAATACAGTATATACATATGAGATGAGTAATGTAAGATATGTAAACATTATTAAAATTACTAGTGAAAGATTATTGGAATCTGTGTGGGAAGCTGGACAGGTAGGATGACTGACAGTGAAGGTGAACAGATGGTCACGGAATGGATGAGACTGAGGCAAGAATTCCTTTAACCATAAAGTGTTATATTTACTGGGTAGTCTGTCTGTGCTGCATAACAAAGGAAACAGAATAACATGTATGAAATTTTAGTTGCCACATTTCTTCAGCCTCCTGAGGTTGAAGAGGCGCTGTTGCACCTTCTTCACCACACTGTCTGTGCGGGTGGGCCATTTCAGTTTGTCAGTGATCTGTATGCAGAGGAACTGGAAGCTTTGCATCTTCTCTTTTGCGGTCCCTTCAATGTGGATATGGCGGTGCTCCCTCTGCTGTTTCCAGAAGTCCACGATCATCTCCTTTGTTTTGTTGACATTGAGTGAGATGTTATTTTCCTGGCACCACACTCCCAGAGCCCTCACCTCCTCCCTGTAGGCTGTCTCGTCCTTGTTGGTAATTAAGACTACTACTGTTGTGTCATTTGCAAACTTGATGATTGAGTTGGAGGCGTGCTTGGCCACGCAGTCCTGGGTGAACAGGGAGTACAGGAGGGGGCTGAGCACGCACCCTTGTGGGGCCCCTGTGTTGACGATCAGAGAAGTGGAGGTGTTGTTTCCTACCTTCACCACCTGGGGGGGCGGCTCGTCAGGAAGTCTAGGACCCAGTTGCACAGGGCGGGGTTCAGACCCAAGGACTCAAGCTTAATGATGAGCTTGGAAGGTACTATGGCATTGAATGCTGAGCTATAGTCAATGAACAGCATTCTTACATTGGTATTCCTCTTGTCCAGAGGGGATACGCAAGTGTGCAGTGATGGCGATTTCATCGTCTGTGGATCTATTAGGGCGGTAAGCAAATTGAACTGAGTCTAGGGTGACAGGTTAGTTAGAGGTGATATGATCCTTGGCTAGTCTCTTAAAGCATTTCATGACGACAGAAGTGAGTTCCTATGACAGATGTTGTTCCTATGACCAGAGAAAGTGAAATACTCCTCGATTTTAAAATAGACACGATGAGCTGCTGCAAGTGCAACGTTAGCGATACACTTGGCTACTCATTCATGTGGAAGTAGAGAGAAGCCCGTTTTATGTTTTGTAATAGTGTTGAATAAAAAAGTGTTGACAGTGCTGGATAAAACCTATACATGAACTCACTCACAAAAACAGCAGCTCTTTGCTGTATTTGACAGTCTCTCTCCAGTCAAGGTTTTAAAAGTTATGAAATCTCACATAGGCTAGTATCAAACTCTGCTGTGGGCAGGGTCGTGGAAGCTGTAGGTAGGCATGGTGATTTGAGCTATCCGATTGGCCAGCAGAGTAGGCGCACTTGATTTAGCCACAGATCTCCCGCAGTTTGTATTTTCAGACAAATGGAATGGTTCAAAAGGGAGCACTTTGCCTACCCAATGCGCAGGGCTTCTAAATCAAGTGCATCTGCCGTCAACAGCGCAACACACAAAAAAAAGGAGCTTTAAGCCTTAATCATTGGCTTTTCTACAGAAGTGTTTGGTGATCGACTAGGAATGCCTTGAAGATCGACCCGTCTGGTTGGTGACCACTGACCTGCAGTAGGCTGCCAGAGTGTATGCTATTGGGAAAACCAAATAATAATGTATCTCTTTGTATCTCTTCTTCTCTCTAGGCCCTTCCTTATGTGTGTCTGCTCATCGCAATGCTGTTCTTCATCTATGCCATCATTGGGATGCAGGTAAAGCATCCAAACGCTTATATGCTTTACAATGGTAACTTCAGCCTCAAAGGCTTGGATCATCAACTAGATTCAGCAGTGGATGATCAGGGAGCCGGAACATACACCAATAGTTACCAAGAAGCCCAAACAGATATAATATTTGACTAAAACATAATTGCTTCCAGGGGCGCAACTTTCACTGGTGACATATCCCCCACGCGTTCATATTCCCTCAAGTTTTATCATTGGAAAAGGACCATGCAGACGCCTCTGAGCAGTACCCCTCACTTCTAAAAACAAAGTTACGCCCCTGATCGTTTCAAACCATGTTTACATTTGTATACCATCCCTTATATCTCTCTATTATACGTGGTCTATACTTTGGAACAGATGTCCAAAATTAAAATCAGTTGGAGCTGATTTGTTAGTGTTTTTACAGTCTTTACAGCCATGCTCAAAGGGAAGTAGTATCATGTTTTTTTCTCACCTGATCCACACAAGGTGTTTGGAAACATCAAACTGAACGACGAAAACCACATCAATCAGCACAACAACTTCAAGACCTTCTCCGGTGCGCTGATGCTTCTCTTCAGGTGGGCGCATTGAGAAGGACTCGGAAGCTGAACTGAGATATTCTAAACTATAAGTAGATGATTATGCTGACTGATGATGAATTAATATATATTAATAGACTAACTGGTTGATCAAATAATTGCTTGCTTGATTAATTCATTGACTCATTGATTAACTCATTGATTGACAGGAGTGCGACCGGGGAGTCATGGCAGGAGATCATGCTATCGTGTCTGGGGGGAAAGGAGTGTGAGCCAGACTCCTCCATGGCACCCATGACCATGTCCCCTGACCACGAGGGAGGCTGTGGTACTGACTTCGCCTACTGCTACTTTGTCTCCTTCATCTTCTTCAGCTCCTTCCTGGTGAGGACGCTCCAGAAATACACTTTTTCTCCTTACCTCCACTATCTGTCAGTTCTCTCTCTCTCTCTCTCTCTCTCTCTGTCCATCTTACTGATACACAAAGTACATTTAATTGTGCTACACAAATACACTTTCTCTCCACTCTGTCAGCACTCTCTGTCCATCTTTTTCATTCTCATACTTAAAAGCAGTTATTTTTATTGTATGCATGCATGCACATGTGCACATCAGTATAGCACATACTGTCTATTTGTACATACACACATGCCGTCCTTCACACGTCCTCTCCTCTTGTGTGACTGTGTAGATGCTGAATCTGTTTGTGGCTGTGATCATGGATAACTTTGAGTACCTGACCAGAGACTCTTCCATCCTGGGGCCTCATCACCTGGATGAGTTTGTCCGTGTCTGGGGAGAGTACGACCGCGCAGCATGGTGAGAGATAAGAAACCCACCATGTCTCAACTTTGCCCAGCAGAGGGCAGTGTATTGATTCACCAAAGACTAAATAGGCCTAAACTGCATTTATTCCTGTGCAAGATTTGCCAACTTGTTCTGTTTCAAATTTACACCAACTCGTAATGAATGCCTCTACCAATTCCTTTTTTCCTCAACTCATTCTCTCTCCTTCCTCATCTTCTCTGTTTCTTCCGTAGTGGGCGTATACACTACACTGCCATGTATGAGATGTTGACCCATATGTCTCCACCCCTTGGTCTGGGGAAGAAATGCCCCAGAGGTATGGCCTACAAGGTATGGGAGAAACACTTATTTTCTTCTTTTTCATTTGTTGTTTTACTGTTGTTTACTCTCCCTCTCCCTCCCTCTCTCTCTCTCCACAGAGGCTGGTGTTGATGAACATGCCAGTGGATGAGGACATGTCAGTCCACTTCACCTCCACTTTGATGTCTCTCATCCGCACCGCCCTGGAGATCAAGATCGCACGAGGTCAGGGAATGAGTTGAGTTTGAAACCACCATGCATCACTGCATCTGCATGCGTTTATCCAGTTTAGACATGGTCTTCCATCTTAAGCCTGGAGATCCACACATCCTAGGGATGCAGGCTTTTGGTTCAGCCCATTACTGGTAACACACCTGATTCAACTTAGAAATGGCTTGATGACTGGTTGAGTAGTTGAATCAGGAAATTTAGCAAAATCAACTATTTCCACTGCCTGTGGAATGGATGAATAAATATCTATTTTATTGTGCTCCAGGTGGGGAGGACCGAGTAGCTCTGGACACTGAGCTACAGAAGGAGATCAGTGTGATATGGCCGTACCTCCCCCAGAAGACCCTGGATGTACTGGTGCCCATCAACAAAGGTCAGACCCACGTTAGGGAGATTTGGAGAGGTAGAGCTGGTAGGCAGTCAGTCACTCAATGACTAGCAATCTAACTGTGTTTGTGTCTTACAGATTCCGACATGACAGTAGGTAAGATATATGCCTCCATGATGATCATGGACTACTTCAAACAGAACAAAGCCAAGAAGCTGAGAGCACAGCTGGAAGCACAGGTCAGATGTACACACTATATCAACATCATATGTACTGTATAAAACTCACTTCTCTTTTGTATAAGATTATCATGGCATCTGATCTGTTGACACAACCCAGTGCCTGCAGTGATACATTGCTTGGTGTGGTCTCCTCTACAGAAGGCCAGCCTGATGCCGTTCAAGAGGCTGGATGCCTCAACTCTCTCTGAAGACATTCTGTACAATGCCCATCCCCTGCCCTGCATGTCCCTCAGTGCCGGCTCCGCCCTGTGAGTCAATCCATGCTCTGTGTGTGTGTGTGTGTGTGTGTGTGTGTGTGTGTGTGTGTGTGTGTGTGTGTGTGTGTGTGTGTGTGTGTGTGTGTGTGTGTGTGTGTGTGTGTGTGTGTGTGTGTGTGTGTGTGGTGTGCGTGCGTGCGTGCGTTGTGCCTTTAGTAAGTATTTGACAGTATTTCCTGTGGGGCTTGCCTCCATCTGTAGGACCAGAGGAGGCCTGGTGGCGTTGAGTCCTCTCTCCCAGGACCTGTTCGCCATGCAGCCCATGACCTCTGACCAGGACACCAGCAGTCAACACTCCAGGGTAAGGAGAAGTACCAAGGACTACGTACTGTAGAAACTTATCACAGGAGTACTGTATATCACACTAAACTAGCACAGGCACCAACACATAGTACACCAACAAAGGAGCCTTTATATAATTTAGTAAGCGTACAATGATTGCTCTATAAGTCCCTTTGCTAGGAGCCAAAAGGAAAAAGGAAAATCACAATGATATAGTAACTATGGGCAGAATATGAAATACTGCACAATGAAAACCTAACCTCCTGTGGTAAAGCTCATTATCAAACCAAACATAGACAACAATGAATAAATGACACATCTAGTAGAAAGTGTTAGGGCCAGTTGTTTTAGTTGTTTTCTGTGTTTTTTCCCCTATTATCTTGCAGGGAATGCTATTTGTTGATCAGTGATTCTACACCTCACTTTGCTCAAGCCGATCCTCCTCAATGGACTTGGCAGTTGTAGCAAAAAGTTGTTCAATTAGGCTATGTTTATACAGGCAGCACAATTCTGATCTTTTTTTTAGAGCTGATCTGATTGGTCAAAAGACCAATTAGTGAAAAAAGATCATAATTGGGCTGCCTGTGTAAATGCAGCCTAATTGAGCCATCTTTAGCTACAACTTCCGAGTCCATTGGAGAGGATCGACTTGAGTGAGGTATAGAGTCACTGCTCTACAAATAGTGGGCTGCTTAAACGCAGCCCCAGAGGCAGTTTAAGGGGAGAGTCAATGACCACATTTACACGCACACCAATACCCCATTATTATTCGGGATACTCAAGTATTCTGTTTTTGAGTTGACTCATATAAACATCCTATCCAATAACTGGAAAAAGCCTATATCCTGGTTATGAGAAACTCGGAGAAGATGCCTGGGATATTCTGATCTAAAACGGGATACTGTGTAAACATCTTATCCTGTTTACTGTGCAGGCTCAGTTTCGCATATCACGCGTATTGTGTGAAGATGTTTTCATCTGATTGTCAAACAAACACATCACTTCAAAAAGTAGTCAACCTGTGCAGTTCGAGCCACCATAATAATTCAATAATAATTTAGCTTATAATTAATTTACTACTTGCTACTTCCACTGCTATGTTCACCTGTAATTTAGACAAGTTTCTGCTATACAGTTGAAGTCAGAAGTTTACATACATCTTAGCCAAAAACATTTAAACTCAGTTTTTCACAATTCCTGACATTGAATCCTAGTAAAAATTCCCTGTCTTAGGTCAGTTAGGATCACCACTTTATTTGAAGAATGTGCACAGTCAACTTAGAATATGTAAACTTCTGACCCACTGGAATTGTGATACAGTGAATTATAAGTGAAATAATCTGTCTGTAAACAATTGTTGGAAAAATTACTTGTGTCATGCACAAAGTAGATGTCCTAACCGACTTGCTAAAACAATAGTTTGTTAACAAGAAATTTGTGGAGTGGTTGAAAAACGAGTTTTAATGACTCCAACTTAAGTGTATGTAAACTTCCGACTTCAAATGTCATTTCCGACACTGGACATATTATAATTTTCTGACATTTGGTAGGACATTTGTTTACCATTTGATACATGCAGCTTCTCTTTTGTCAAAGTAAAATAGGGCTACCAGAATGTCTTACATCAGTAGAATTCATGCGTTGGTGATCTAGTTAACACCAGTAAAGTTGTCTGTTTGTTTAGGGACCGGGGAGAAAACGCAATAACTCAAACAGTGGAAAGATTTACCCTGTGCAAAATGTCCAAATGTCATCAGTTTGACTGGTTTTAAGGAAATGAAGAGCTGAGAAAACGACGAAACACCTTTCTGATAAGGCTTCAGTTCGTCTTGGGTGCATATTTCATGTGGTTGAAATACTGTCTGCTTGCATAAGTGTCAAGGATTACACATTACAGGCACATTTGTGTTTTCTCAAGAGATGCTGAAAGAAGGAAATATTTCTCCACTCGTGTTCCTGAGACAAAATTAACATTTGTTATATAATTTCACTGCATGAAATTCATATTTTTATTTTCTTTTGGAAAAGTTTTATTGTTGAATTTCCTTTAAAAACAGCCAATTTTTGTACGGAATTTTATACACACAAAAACGGCATAAAAACATAAAACACAGCATTACATTTAAATTTGTTAAAAAGTACATGTTAAAAACAATAGAAATAACCATGAATAAAAGTACTTTTCCTTGTAAAAACGTCAAGAAATTCATAATTCTGGGTAAGGTGTTGGCTTGACAGTTGCTGGACCTGGGTTCGAGTCCTAGTCGGGGCTACCCCACGAATTTGCTACAACACACTTCCATGGTTGGTTTAATTGACTCGCCCCTTAAACAGCACCTAATTTACCAATTTTTAGCTACAAATTGAGCAAATTGAGGTGTAGAATATCTGTTCTACAAATAGTATTTCCTGCCAAATAACAGGCTGTTAATTAAGATTTGAAGAGCTACGCCTCCCCTGGCTTAGGCGATCCACCACATCAAACACTCACGCGCAACCAGATATTGATTGATGGATTGGAGACAACTTGTGTCAATTAAAAAGATTTCCTAGGATTTTCTACCTGCAGCAAACCTAGTGGATAATGCTGGAAATACCGGTTAAAGAAAAACATTTATAAAAAAGCAACTATCCCTAGTAATGGTTGAATGAAGATACTAGTAGTGCATTGCCAAGTTGTAGTCCGGTTAGTGGAGGAAAAGAGACGTTGTCATTCTCAGTGCTCACTGTACTGTTTCTATGCTGTTTGGTTGAACTGGTCTGCAGTGTACTTTTTGCCCTATAGGAATCTGTTAGTGTTTGCCTTCTTCTATGTATATTTTCACTGGGGAATAACATGACTGGCTTTAAAGCAGGTGAACTTGTCTCAGTACGTTTGGTGCATCCAGATCTGTACTTGCATGAGTGTATGTGTAACAACAGCCCGATAGTTGTTCTGTCCTCTCTCTCCTCATTTATTGTAGTAGCGATGTGCTTATGTCGCCGTCTCCTTACACCCTCTTACTCTTTCTCCTACTCATGTTTCACCCAAACCTTCTGGGGTCAGTCTCCTTGTTGTCATTGGTTGTTAATCTGTGGCTCTTTGGCTGGAATGGCTTCTGATTGGTTGGTGATGATGGAATGGCTTAAATTCTCTCCCAATTGCAGAAAGGCACTTGCAAATTATTACGATGTAACATTGGCCGAAACCCTCCTTGGCTGGAACCCCAAAAGGCAGTTAGTACCGGTATTAAATTGACCAGCCTGATCTGTACTGTACTCTATCTCTCCCCTCGCCCCTCTCTCTGTCTCTGGTCTCATATAGGTGAGTCTTGGGGAGTTCAGTGGGTTGATTCCTGACTCACTGCAGCTCCCGTTTGGCAAGGGGCTGTGTGTACGGGCCTCCTCTATGCCCCGTCTGGCTGTAGAGCCACAGGTACAGCCCTCTGACCACACTGACTCCTCCAGGGGCCAGAAGGGCCCGGGCAGCAAGGGGGCATCAGAGTGTGACGTGCATGTTTGTTTGACAGAGGACGAGGACCAGACTACACTGGTTGTTCCGTTTGGAGAGAAAAATGGGTTTATGTATCTTCTGTTTGCTGCTGGGTTTCTGGAGAGGGATAATCAACATGGATGTTTCAAAGGAATGCTAGCGTTTCAGAATGGTGTTTGATTGATCCTGGGTTACTGGTATGTTTTGTCTCTGTCTTCCGCTAAACAATGAGTTGAAGAGTAAAATGAAGAGGTGCAAGCATCCTACTTGACCTGTTCATTTCCTGGAATATTGAGCATGGAGATGGATAAAAACAGAGAATGCTGCATGGATCGACAGATGGATGGATTTCTTTGAAAATAACAAAAACCTATTTCATGGTACATGCGGGTATTTAGTTGTGTCTCCTTCTGTGTGCGTGCAGACGGAGATGGCCAGTGGCTCCATTAAGCGGTCCTCGTCCACTGTGGCTGACCAGAGGGTTAATGGCCTGTGGCAGGAGGAGAAGAAGAGTCCTGATAGACTGTACAGACCACGCCACAAGAGCTACAAGGCTGCCGGTCAGTCTCCACTCTCCAATTTCCACTCATGTGACCTCTCCTCTTATCTCTCCCACTGGCATGATGAGGGGTGTTACTGTGTGGTTATTGTTTATATGTGTTTATATGTGTTTATATGTGTTAAAATGTCAAGTTCTCTTCTCCGCATTTTCCCTTTCTTTTCTTATGTCTTTATCCTATTTTCAAGTGCCACTTTTCCTTTTCTTTTCTCCTAAGTGCGTCAATGATCTACAGTGTTACAAAAATATCTATATATTCTTATCTTGCTTTCCCTCTCTGTGCTCCTTTCCATGGTCTTCCTCCTCCAGTCTCCCGGTCAGAAAGAAAGAGGCAGTTGGACACAGAGAAGGAGCGCGGGAGGTCCAAAGAGCGCCGCCACCTCCTCTCCCCAGACACATCCCGCTGTAACTCTGAGGAGAGGAATCTGCAGCCCTCATGCTCCCCTAGCCGAGAGCGCACACACCCCCTGGACAAACAGGTAGGACACACACACACTGGATGCCTTACCAAGGGCAAACATTAAAGGGCCATACACCACTGGTGTAAACTCTGGTTGACACGAAGTAGACCACAAACACATACCCACATTGGATACACAATAGACACTTTTAAAAAAGGCAAATCAGATGTCTGTATTAAATATGTTTTGACTCCTGTGTGTCCAGGGTAACAGCTCCGACAGCCCCATCCCCACCTCTGAATCTAGTACCCCTAGTCGCCGCCCCCTGTCCCAGACCCCAACTCGCTCCCATCCCCACATCTCCTACTCCCCTCTGGTGTGTCGCACGCACCCTCCCTCCGGGGACGATGATGACGACAGGGGCAGCCCAGAGACCCAGAGGTGGGGGGAGGCCTCCAGAGAGGCAGGTGGAGAGGGACAGACCGGGCCAAGGGGTCGTCTCCACCACCACCAGCAGGGCTCCCCTCTGCGTCGCTACCCGTCGGAGCCCTATCTCACCCTGCAGGAGGACGAGCACAGTCCGGACCCCTCCAGGTTCATGGAGACACTGACCTTCGAGGCGGCGGTGGCCACTAGCCTGGGACGCGCTAACACGGTCAGCTCCAGCTCCAGCTCTAGCTTCAGCTCGGCCCGACGGGGCTCCAGGGGCGGCTGGCAGATCCCCAATGGACACTTCCGGAAACGCCTGGCTCAGACCGTCTCTGTTGCAGGCTGTGAGCCACTCAGCGACACAGAGGAGGACGGCCGCTGCTAGGAGGAGGAGGAAGTGGTGGTGGATGAGAGGTGAGGAAGGTGTTAGTGTATAAGATGTACTACAATATAAAAGAAAGAGGGACATTTGTCGCTCTCTTGAATTACTACTGCATACCTGTGTGATTGCAGTATGTTTGATCAAATGTGAGGGGAGGAAAAAAATTAAGAACATCCATTTTTTCCACTTCCTGCAAGTGGGATCCCTTTTAAAGTCACACAGAAAATGTACAATAAATATCTCTCCGCAAATATTTGACTGTGGTTTATTTATATTCTGACTAACAAAAGAAAGGGACTAATAATAAACCTCAATTAGCCTTGGATGTACAGAAAAGAGATGAAATAAATTGAAAGGATAGAATTACGTTGTCTGTCAATAGGTATTGTCATTTCTGAAGGTGTTTCTCTGACATTGATTTTGTGTTTCTCTTATCAGTGTATGTGGGGTGTGTGAATATGTGCAAATATAAGGAGAAACAATATCTTTGAAAACCATGGTTTTTGTAAATACCTGTGATTTGTCATAAAATTGTAATGCCACCAATACCACTTGATTGTCTGAGTAGGTTACATGGCCATAGAGAAGGTTAACTGTTGACTTATCATTAAGTTAATAAAATGTCATGTCTGTAAACAAAAAATACACACAAACAATAATTGATCAAAGCAATGTGTTTTGAAATGTAGTATTGTCTACAAAAGGAACACACTTCTTTAGTAATTATCTATTCATACGTAAACTATGTAATTCCTGTTGTAAAATGTCAAAGGAATAAAACAATGATCAATAGGACAGTTATCCACTTTATACAAACAGAAAGTGAATGGCGCACTCTTCTGTTGGGAATCTGTATGATTTATTTACATTTTTTTACCGACTTGCAGGACAATTGAAAGCAGCCAACAATATTATGAAATGTGATCAACTGTTTTTCAGAAAGGAATGCCTAAATATCCAGTGTGATTTGAAAGACAGTACTTTGCAATGAATTGGACTCTAGAGAGCCAAATGACTCAAATTACACCCAGAACATGGCTTCAGTTCATCGATGAACCTTTATTAAGTCACTAGGAAAACCAGCAGACCATTTGCCTGTCTTGGACCAACTTTCTTCTTGTAAACAAACTGTACCTGTTTTTCTTCAGTTTGTTACAATATTCCACCATTTGACGGATTCATTCCTTGTCATCTTCCAGAATCAATAACTGGCACAGAAGCAATCATGAACTTGAGTGTTCTGTTGTTCATCAATGTAGCCGTCCACATTCTCCTCTTTCTACATTAGCTTACAACATCATCGGTATGTGTCAAAGAACTCACTGCAACTGTATATCTTCTTCATTCTTTATGTCAATACTGTATGAACCATTACAGACGACAGATGTAGAAGGATGTTTTCCACACCTGTTTTCACCCGTTATTTAGAATGGTTTATTAATAATGTACAGTACATTTCTATCATATTTTCTGTAGGATTGTAAGAGACAATATCCATTTCCGCTCACAACACGCTTGAAGGATGGAATAGGATATCTCTGGAATGTTAAATTAAGGTATTTGTATTTGTTTTACTTGCCTGAAAAAGGGTAATGATTCTGTGAAACTCAGTTAACCAAAAAACATGGAGAATTGTCCTGGAATGCAAAATAGTTGTTTGGTTTATATGTGTATAATAGCTGTATATATTAATAAAAGTGTCCTCAATTGCACATACAATATGTGGCTGCTTGTCTCCATATCTGAGGTATACTAGACCAATGGTCAGAGGCTTGACATCATCTGCCATATTGTGGATTCAGAGGTACCTATCTAACTTAACACATGTCATTTTTCTTTAATGGGAGCCTCTCTAACGTAAACCAGTGTGGTATACATCAAGGCAGCTGTCTTGGTCCTTTATTGTTTTCTATTTTTACTAATGACCTACCTTTAGCCTTGAGTAAAGCCTGTGTGTCTATGTACGCTGATGACTCAACATTATACATGTCAGCTACCACAGCAAGTGATATCATTGCAACCCTTAAAAAAGAGCTGCAGTCAGTTTTAGAATAGGTGGCTAATAATAAGCTGGTCTATAATATATATAAAACTAAAAGCATTGTAATTTGGACAAATCACTCGCTAAACCCTGAACCTCATCTAAATCTTGTAATGAATAATGTGGCAATTGAGCAAGTTGAGGAGACAAAACTGCTTGGTGTAACATAGATTGAAACTGAAGTAGTCAAACATATTGATGCATTGGTTGCTAAGATGGGGAGAGGTACTGTATGTCCTCGATGAAGTGCTGTTCTGCTATCTTGACTTTAACAGTAATCTGAAGACTGTTATTTATCCATTTAACTAACCATGTTAAATTGTTACCTGATTAAATTAATAATGTAACAGTTAACTCATTAGGATCTGGGGCACCACGAGATTCTCTAAAACAATGTTGGAGGCGGCTTATGGTAGAGAAATGAGCATTCAATTATCTGGCAACAGCTCTGATGGACATTCCTGCAGTCAGCATGCCAATTGCACACTCCCTCAAAACCTGAGACATCTGTGTCATTGTGGCCTTTTGTTGTCTCCACCACAAGTTGCACCTGTGTAATGATCATGCTGTTTAATCAGATTCTTGATATACCACACCTGTCAGGTGGATGGATTATCTTGGCAAAGGATAAATATTCTCTAACAGGGATGTAAAGAAATTTGTGCACAACATTTGAGAAAAATAAGCTTTTTGTACTTATGGAAAAATTATTATTATTATTACCATTAAATTATTATTTCAGCTCATGAAACATGGGACCAACACATGTTGTGTTAATAATTTTGTTCAGGAAATATACACTACCGTTCAAAAGTTTGGGGTCACTTATGTCCTTGTTTTTTTAATTAAAGCACATTTTTTGTCCATTAAAATAACATCAAATTGATCAGAAATACAGTGTAGACATGGTAAATGTTGTAAATGACTATTGTAGCTGGAACTGGCCAATTTTTTTTATGGAATATATACATATGAGGCCCATTATCAGCAACCATCACTCCTGTGTTCCAATGGCATGTTGTATTATCTAATCCAAGTTTATAATTTTAAAAGGCTAATTGATCATTAGAAAACCCTTTTGCAATTATGTTAGCACAGCTGAAAACTGTTATGCTTATTAAAGAAGCAATAAAACTGGTCGCCTTTAGACTAGTTGAGAATCTGGAGCATCAGCATTTGTGGGTTCGATTACAG
This sequence comes from Oncorhynchus mykiss, assembly GCF_057628025.1. Taxonomy (NCBI): domain Eukaryota; kingdom Metazoa; phylum Chordata; class Actinopteri; order Salmoniformes; family Salmonidae; genus Oncorhynchus; species Oncorhynchus mykiss. The sequence continues at coordinate 15,314,288 of NC_143049.1, forward strand.
GCTCAAAATGGCCAGAAACAAAAACCTTTCTTCTGAAACTCGTCAGTCTATTCTAGTTCTTAGAAATGAAGGTTATTCCATACGAGAAATTGCCAAGAAACTGAAAATCTCGTACAACACTGTGTACTACTCCCTTCACAGAACAGCGCAAACTGTTTCTAACCAGAATAGAAAGAGGAGTGGGAGGCCCTGGAGCACAACTGAGCCAGACGACAAGTACATTTGAGTGTCTAGTTTGAGAAACAGACGTCTCACAAGTCCTCAACTGGCAGCTTCATGTAATAGTACCCAAAAAACATCCGTCTCAACGTCAACAGTGAAGAGGCGACTCCATGATGCTGGCCTTCTAGTAGAGTTCCTCTGTCCAGTGTCTGTGTTCTTTTGCCCATCGTAATCTTTTATTTTTATTGGCCAGTCTGAGATATGGCTTTTTCTTTGTAACTCTGCCTAGAAGGCCAGCATACTAGAGTTGCCTTTTCACTGTTGACATTGAGACTGGTGCTTTGCGAGTACTATTTAATGAAGCTGCCAGTTGAGGACTTGTGAGGCGTCTGTTTCTCAAACTAGACACTCTAATGTACTTGATCTTTTTCCGCAAAATCTCAGTTTCCTTCTCCAGTGAATGCCGGTGATCTGGGCTTGGTCAGTTGTCTGTAGTATCTCCCTCCCGCGCCGAATCATTGAAAAAAAACTCTTTGCCTATTCTGAGGTGAGTAATTGCAGTTCTGATGTCCAGAAGCTCTTTTCGGTCATAAGAGACGGTTGCAGCAACATTATGTACCAAACAAGTTACGAACAACGCGAAAAAACAAAAAAAATAGCAATAGTTCTTCCTGACTGTATGAAATAACACTATCCTGCCGATAGAGTGTATATAATCCCAAATCTAATATAGATTTTCTGGGCTAGCAATGTAAGAAATAATACTGCAAAGTTTCCTATTGACTAGAAGTGAGGCAGCCCTCTCTGTCGGCACCATCAGCACTTAATGATTCTCTACCCTATACTCTACACTACACTATACTTAATTGTTTTGTTACATAAACTGAAATTAGGTGAACTATTAGAATTTTTGCATTGAAGAAATGGCGGAGCGATTTCTGCATAGTGCATCTTTAATTATTAATTATTAATAATCTAATATAGATTTTCTGGGCTAGCAATGTAAGAAATAATACTGCAAAGTTTCCTATTGACTAGAAGCGAGGCAGCCCTCTCTGTCGGCACCATCAGTACTTAATGATTCTCTACCCTACCCTACCCTATACTCTACACTACACTATACTTACTTGTTTTGTTACATAAACTGAAATTAGGTGAACTATTAGAATTTTTGCAATGAAGAAATGGTGGAGCGATTTCTGCATTCGTGCATCTTTAATTATTAAGCAAGTGAGGAGTATTTGAGAGACTGTGGAATTTAGTCAAGAAAAAAATGATATTTTTTTATACCTGAGGCTTATAATATAGGTTAAGTAATGCTTAGGTTGTTATGAGCATACTGATAATAAGTGTGATGCACGTGACATTCTGGTAAACTGAGAAAAAACACAATTCATTGAATTGTCCCTGTTGAAATTCAAGGTGTCTATGCATATTCATGAGGCTAGAATAGCATCCCACACACCATTGAATACAGGCGGTTGACGTCAACACCCTTATCGAATATTGAAAGTATATTCAAATAACGAGATGTATCCTCCAATCCAGAGAGGAATGGGCGGGAGCTTGACATCCCACTGTTCCGCTCTATGGACAGCGAATCCCATTGTTAGGGCGGAGTCACAAGCATCTTGTCATTATGTCCAGGATCTCTGATAATATTGCTAGCCAGACAGTTATTTGTTAATTTTTTCGCGAAGTCATTGGTCGATATTTGTACAAAATATTCATTTTCTATCGCTTGATGTTGTTATGGTAGTTGCTTTTTAAGTGAACGTTTTACATTTAAAATCGTAGACCGAGGAATGAGTGATATTCATTTAGGAATAACATGCTAACATTAGCTAGCTAGCCGAAGTAGCTAACGTTAGCTACTGTTATTATCTAGCTCTTTGTTTTGACTGTGATGGTCTGATGATGTTGAATAGCTTGGAAAGCTGCTGGGGCTCGATATAGTATTCGTATGAACAGACATATTATATTTTAATGGGTTGTTAAACAGTAGTTAATGTGTAATACCGTTACTTCTGTAACGAGTGGAGGATACATGTGGTTGTAAACTAACAATAGTAAGTTTACAAGCTAGCTTCTATAGCTAGCTAAACAACGAGGGGCTGAGAAGAGGACATGGGCAATTGTCTCAAATCGCCGACGTCGGACGATATATCTTTGCTTCACGAGTCTGACAGAGGAAGTTATGGGGAGGCAGACGCGGATTTGGAGCCACCTCCGCCTTACCAGGTCAGACTTGATATTAACTTAGCTAGATAGTTTTATTAGTTATTTAGCTAGCAAATGTTAGCCAGTCACTGGTGTGAAGTAGGGTTATGATAATTGACAGAATCATGCAAAACCCAGGGTAGGGGGCAAATGCATTGAACATCTTGGGAATCTGGTCAAAACATTTTCTGATTTTTAGCTAGCTGGTTGATGTTATTTCTTTTGTACTCTTCCAGACCATTTATGACTCATTCATCTAGCTCGTTATAGTTATAGTTTATAGTTGCTGTCAAATGTATAGTTTCAATTTGACTTCAGATTAGCCCGAATGAAATATTTAAAGACCATGGGAAATAATAGGTTTTGAATATTTTGAAATATATATTTTACCTTTATTTAACAAGGCAAGTCAGTTAAGAACGAATTCTTATTTACAATGGCGGCCTACCCCGGACAAACCTGGACAAGGGCCAATTGTGCTCAGCCCTATGGGACTCCCAGTCACGGCCAGATGTGATACAGGCTGGATTCGAACCAGGGACTGTTAGACTATGCATTGCCTTAGACTACTGCGCCACATGGGAGTCCATAGTGCATGAAAATTATTATTTTCATAGCTAGGTATTGGAACTGATTATGGGTCTGAGTTTTCATATTACAATAGTTTAACAAACCCAGTTTGTTAAACACAAAGGAAAAATCACACACGCAGCACTTTTGTTGCCCAAATGCTTTTCAATCTCACAAAAGTGTTCCTAACAGGCTTGCCAAGAATGTCCAGAATGGGCAGTTTTTGTCAACTGCTTTATCCACGGCAGGGTGGATAACAGTACAACAGTATCTATGGGCTTAAAAAGCCTAAATGAAAAACTTTAGCTGACATGAAATTTCTGACAAGTTAGAAATAGCTCTCTAAGGTATGCAATGACAAACATGACAAGAGGAACTGATGATGCACCGCCCAGTTTCAAAATTGCACCCTGTGCATTCTACTATTACAACTAGATGTCATCTGGCATCAACTTTATCAATTGAAACCAATATAAGCCCAGCCACTCTTATAGGCAGGGTGAAACCGAGCTAGGAGGGGGTCCCATCCCACCTCACGCATACAGTGATTGATAAAACACTGGGTTGTGCAATCAGTCCAGTTGAGTTGGCCTGTGTATTGACTCTCCTCTGTATGTGTGTCTTTTCTCCAGGAGCAGGCTCACATGCCGGTGTACCACCCCACCCCCAGCCAGGCCCGCCTGGCCACCCAGCTGACTGAGGAGGAGCAGGTCCGTATCGCCCAGCGTATCGGCCTCATCCAGCATCTTCCCCGGGGCGTCTATGACGGAGGCCGGGACGGCTCCGAGAAAAAAATCAGAGAGTGAGCATCTGCATACCACTGTTTTTATTCTTTGATGTTATTGATAGAGATCACTGATCATGTGACCTAACTAGGTAAAACTTCTGCCCTAGCTGTAACATGTAACTGTGTGTTTAACATAACTAGTGCCCATGGTTTTTCCTGGTCAGGTAATGTGCTCAGGAAAAATATACGACAGACTCTAATCAAAACTACTATTCATAATTGTATATAACCCATTTTCTAGGTGTGTGATATGTATGATGGACTTTGTGTACGGGGACCCCATCCGGTTCCTGCCCTGTATGCACATTTACCACATGGACTGTATAGATGACTGGCTGATGAGGTCCTTCACCTGCCCCTCCTGCATGGAGCCTGTGGATGCTGCCCTGCTTTCCACCTACGAGACCAACTGACCCCTAAGACAACCCTACCCCATTATGATGAGCTCCGCAAAGCCGCACCCCTACACACACACACACACACACACACACACTACAACCATCACAGACTTCTTACAGCGCCACCTCCACCAGCCCCAACAAATACATACACACGCTGCCCTCCTCCCCTCTGCTTTTAACTTTGGGATAAAGAGTAGCATGGTGTCTTGGTCGGTGATGACATAGAGAGAGAGAGAGAGAGACTATGCGAACACTAGTGATTAACAATGAAAAGACTTTGACCCATCCGCCCATCACCTGGAACTGGCTCTGAACTGAACAGGCTGAGTCATGGAGGACATAGGAGGACAAGCATGCAAAATATGTTTGTGTGTCTGTGGTGGACTGGGTTCCTGAGCCAGCTGTTGAATACAGTAGGCCTGGGTTGGTGATGTTATGGTGGGAAGGAGGAGGAGGGGGCTGTTACCGTAGTGATGGCTCACTGCAGTTCCACTTGAGCAGGTCTCGGTGGTATCCCATCCCAGCATTTTGTTCACCATGATTAGTAGCTGGAAATGGGATTGGATAATTCTCTGTCGTCTGAATTTGTCCACCAGGAGGTATCCTATCAGATTCCTCTAAAAGCCACAGCTGGCAACACCATGACATGACTCATCTGTCTTCTAAAGTCTCCAAATCCTGCACTCTGAATATGGCTTAGTAAGGGTAAAAAAGCCCCAGGAAAGCCGGCATGGTGGCGTAATAATCGGTATCTCTCTATGGACTGAAGCTTACCCTGTTTTAGTGTTACAGTTGCAAAGTAAAATAAGTTACAGAGCATAGTATTCTTTAGGCTTACAACAAAGTAACTATAGTATGCACATACACAGTGCAGAAATCACCCAAAGTCCATCCTTTATTAGACTATGTACTACATGCATTGGCTTTTGTTTTGCCATTCAGATTTACCATTCGAAATAGCTCCACTGCCATTCCGAATGGCCTAAAGAAGTGTATGAGCTGTATGTCAGTCACCCTGTGTAAGGTTCATATGTTTTACTTTTAGAGGATTAACATAGCTGTCAGCCAATGTAAAGGGCTCGTTTGTGCATGTGGTGGAGGATCAGTCTAGAAGTTAGGAATGCTTGCACACACATTAAATCTGATCCCGAGATTTGCACTTTACTTATAGGACATTAACGGAAGCATTATGTTAATATATATCTATATCTATAACCTTGCACTTTTCAATATTATTTATTATTTTTGCAGCACAGAAGTTAGGATTGATATTGATAATGGTATCAATGCTACCATTGGTCACTTATCACATTAAAGAAAAGCTCAATAGCTGAACATATAGTCATGAATTGTGTGATTCAGTAGAGTGAGTCTCTGCTTTGTTTTGCTTGTCTTGATCCTAGTGTGTGTTTTTGTGTGAAAGCGACTGGGAGAAGGGGAGACAATAAGAATAGTGGAATTTCTTCCCTTAAGTACTTAGCTTACTTATCTGTATTTTCAGTCTTCTCCCACAGTCAATACATCATTGCGCAAAAATACGTTCTGGCTGTTTTTACATACACTATGATTTCCTTTTTTGTTTGTCGCTTTTTATATATATATATATGTATGTTTGTAACTGCTGCTGCGGTGAATTATTTCCGTTAAATGTTTAGTTTATATTATAATGATACCCTTTTCTGTATTTATGTTTGCACTGGTGGAAAAAGTACCCAAATTCATACTTGAGTAAGAAATAAAGATACCTTAATAGAAAATGACTCAAGTAAAAGTCACCCAGTAAAATACTACTTGAGTAAAAGTTCAAGAGTATTTGGTTTTAAATATACTTAAGTACCAAAAGTAAATGTAATTGCTAAAATATACTTAAGTATCAAATGTAAAGTATAAATCATTTCAAATTCCTTATATTAAGCAAACCAGAAGGCACCATTTTCTTGTTTTTTAAATTTACGGATAGACAAGGGCACACTCAGACATAATTTACAAACAAAGCATTTGTGCTTATTGAGTCTGCCAGATCAGAGGCAGTAGGGATGACCAGGGATGTTCTCTTGATAAGTGTGCGCATTGGACCATTTTCCTGTCCTGCTAAGCATTCAAAATGTAACGAGTACTTTTGGGTGTCATGTAAAATGTATGGAGTAAAAAAAAACATTGTTTTCTTTAGGAATGTAGCGAAGTAATAGTAGTCAAAAATATAAATATTAAAGTACAGATACCCCAAAAAACTACTTAAGTATTACTTTACACCACTGGATGTTTGTATATCTCCTACCTTTAGATGTATTGTTTGTCATTGTGTTTGTAGGAGATAAAAGTTTTGGCCATTAGAGTTTACACTGGTTTTGACTATGCATCTGCAAAACTCTGTCCCAGAGATATAAAGTGCAAGAGGGAGAAGATTTACAGTGCATTTGGAAAGTATTCAGACCACTTGACTTTTTCCACATTATTCTACAATGGATTACATTTGAAAAATCCCCCATCATTCTACACACAATAACCTGTTTTCTCTTTGTCATTATAGAGTTAGACATTTTGCAAATGTGTGTATGTGTATATATATATATATATATATATATATATATAAAAACAAAAACCTTATTTACAGTTGAAGTTGGAAGTTTACATACACCTTAGCCAAATACATTTAAACTCAGTTTTTCACAATTCCTGACATTTAATCCTAGTAAAAATTCCCTGTGTTAGGTTAGTTTGAGCACCACTTTATTTTAAGAACGTGAAATGTCAATAATAGGAGAGAGAATGATTTATATCAGCTTTGATTTCTTTCATCACATTCCCATTGGGTCAGAAGTTTACATACACTCAATTAGTTTTTGTTAGCATTGCCTATAAATGGTTTAACTTGGGTCAAACGTTTCGGATAGCCTTCCAAAAGCTTCCCACAATAAGTTGGGTGAATTTTGGCCCATTCCTACCGACAGAACTGGTGTAACTGAGTCAGGTTTGTAGGCCTCCTTGCCGCATATGCTTTTTCAGTTCTACCCACAAATGTTCTATGGGATTGAGGTCAGTCCTTTGTGATGACTTTGTTGTCCTTAAACCATTTTGCCAGAACTTTGGCAGTATGCTTGGGGTCATTGTCCATTTGGAAGATCCATTTGCAACCAAGCATTAACTTCCTGACTGATGTCTTGAGATGTTGCTTCAATATATCCACATAATTTTCCTACCTCATGATGCCATATATTTTGTGAAGTGCACCAGTCCCTCCTGCAGCAAAGCATCCCCACAACATGATGCTGTCACCCCTGTGCTTCACAGTTGAGATGGTGTTCTTCGGCTTGCAAGCCTCCCCCTTTTTCCTCCAAACATAACAATGGTCATTATGGTCAAACAGATATTTTTGTTTTATCAGACCAGAGGATATTTCTCCAAAAAGTACGATCTTTGTCCCCATGTGCAGTTGCAAACCGTAGTCCAGCTTTTTTAATGAGCGGCATTTCAGGTTATGTCGATACAGGACTCGTTTTACTGTGGATATAGATACTTTTGTACCTGTTTCCTCCAGCATCTTCACAAGGTCCTTTGCTGTTGTTCTGGGATTGATTTGCACTTTTCGCACCGAAGTACGTTCATCTCCAGGAGACAGAATGCATCTCCTTCCTGAGCGGTATGACGGCTGCGTGGTCCCATGGTGTTTATACTTGCGTAATATTGTTTGTACAGATGAACGTGGTACCTTCAGGTGTTTGGAAATTGCTCCCGAGGATCAACCAGACTTGTGAAGTTCTACAATTTATTTTCTGAGGTCTTGGCTGATTTATTTTTATTTTCCCATTATGTCAATCAAAGAGGCACTGAGTTTGAAGGTATGCCTTGAAATACATCCACAGGTACACCTCCAATTGACTCAAATGATGTCAATTAGCCTATCAGAAGCTTCTAAAGCCATGGCATCATTTTCTGGAATTGTCCAACTATTTAAACACAAGTCAACTTAGTGTATGTAAACTTCTGACCCACAGGAATTGTGATACAGAGAATTGCAAGTGAAATAATCTGTCTGTGAACAATTGTTGGAAAAATGACTTTTGTCATGCACAAAGTAATGTCCTAACCGACTTGCCAAAACTATAGTGTGTTAACAAATTTGTGGAGTGGTTGAAAAACAAGTTTTAATGACTCCAACCTAAGTGTATGTAAACTTCAACTGTAAATAAGTATTCAGATCCTTTGCTGTGAGACTCGAAGTTGAGCTCAGGTGCATCCTGTTTCTATTGACCATCCTTGAGATGTTTCTACAACTTGATTGGAGTCCACCTGTGCTAAATTCAATTGATTGGACATGATTTGGAAAGGCCCACACCTGACTATATAAGGTCCCACAGTTGACAGTGCATGTCAGAGCAAAAACCAAGCCATGAGGTCGAAGGAATTGTCCGTAGAGCGCCGAGACAGGATTGTGTCAAGGCACAGATGTGTGGAAGGGTACCAAGAACACAGTGGCCTCCATCAGTCTTAAATAGAGGAAGTTTGGAACCACCAAGACTCTTCCTTCAGCTGGCCACCCGGCCCAACTGATCAATCAGGGGAGAAGGGCCTTGGTCAGGGAGGTGACCAAGAAGCCGATGGTCACTGCCAAAGCTCCAGAGTTTCTCTGTGGAGATGGGAGAAACTTCCAGAAGGACATCCATCTCTGCAGCACTCCTCCAATCAGTTCTTTAGGTTAGAGTGGCCTGATGGAAGCCACCTCTCAGTAAAAGGCACATGACAGCCCGCTTTGAGTTTGCCAAAAAACACCTAAAGACTCTCAGACCGTGAAAAACAATATTCTCTGGTCTGATGAAACCTAGATTTAACTATTTGGCCTGAATGCCAAGCATCACTGCTGCAGGAAACTACAGGGACTGGGAGACCTGTCAGAATCGAGCGAAAGATGAACGGAGCAAAGTGCAGTGATCCTTCATGAAAACCTGCTCCGACGCGCTCAGGACCTCAGACTGAGGCCAAGGTTCACCTTACAACAGGAGAGCGGCCCTAAGCCAAGACAACGCAGGAGTGGCTTCGTATAAGTCTCTGAATGTCCTTGAGTGGCCCAGCTAATGCCCGGACATGAACCCGATCTAGCATCTCTGTAGAGACCTGAAAATAGCTGTGTAGCGACGCTCCCCATCCAACCTGACAGAGATTGAGAGGATCTGCAGAGAAGAATGGGGGAAACTCCCCAAATACAGGCGTTCCAAGCTTGCAGCATCTTACCCAAGAAGACTGGAGGCTGTAATCGCTGCCAAAGGTGCTTCAACAAAGTACTGAATACTTATGTAAATGTCATACGTTTTTTATTTTTAATACATTTGCCAAAATGTAAGAAACAGTTTTTGCTTTTGTTATTGTGGGGTATTGTGTGTAGATTGATGAAACAATTGAATCAATTTTAGAATGAGGCTGTAATGTAACAATGTGGGAAAAGTAAAATGTTTTTTTTACATCTTTTGCTTCTTTTTTTTGTTCAGGAATCTGAAAATAAATGTAATCTTGATTTTTGGAAGGCCATATTGAATCTGTATAAAATAAACCAGAAAGCACACACTTGGGTAATCCCTGAATTATTGTGTGTTCTGAGACTGTAGTATCTTTTTGTTACACCAGATGGTAGTACAGTGTCACAGTGTCACATTTCCCCTTTAAAGCTAGCTCTATCAACACAGTACATACAGTATATCTTGCTCCTTTGTTGTTTTTTTAGCTGTTATTATCGTGGCCATGGTGTTTGAAAGTCACTTGCCATAGGCAGCCCAATTCAGATTTTTTTTTTAATTGGTCTTTTGACCAATCACATAAGATGTTTTTCAGAGCTGATCTGATTGGTATGAAGACCAATTAGTAAGAAAGAAAAGAAAATCAGAATTAGGCTGCCTGTCGAGACATGGCCAGACAGTTTTGTACAAAGCCAGGCTTTATGGCCATGATCTGTGCTTTTACAAAGAGGATTGGCAACATGCCTGTTTGTTCCTCAGATTAGGTGTTTGACCCAGTTAATCGGTGTGATCAGCTTAATTTAGCAATGTTTCAATGCAATCACCTGAAAAGCTTAGGCTAGCGGGGCTAATGTCATGATACGTAGGCAAGATTACATTAGGCAACGTCAAACAAAACATGGGCTCTGTCAAAAGAATTACTCTAGCTGCAACATGCTAACATGTTTGTACTTTTCCTTGAAACTTAATACAATCATGATAATATATGCCATTAAGCAGACACTTTTATCCAAAACAACTGAATGCATACAATACACCTAATCAGATTTTCTATGGCAACAGCTAGTCTTTGTTGCCCTATCACTAGTAGTTCCAATCAGCAATAGAAAGGTTTTTGGGTGCAAGGTCTCAGAATGTATTCAAATCTTATTTTCATGAAGGAGCTTTATTGAGGGACTTTATTGTTGCCTTTTGGGACTAGTGCTTTCATATCTGTACCTGCGCTACATCTGTATATATAGGGGATACGGTGTTTTTATACAATATAAAATAGTCAAATTATTAGTTACACCATGCAACTTTCCCAAAATAACTGGCATACAATAGAAAGGCCAGTGTTTTGATTCTATTTTTTATTATTGCAACCCTGAAGTACTCAAAAACTACAAGCTGATCTTGTACGCTGTCTGTGGGCTCCCTGAGAAATAATTGTAAGAAGCCTACTGATGCCATGACACCTGCAGGTTCCATTTTCACCAAAAATGAATGCTCAACCATACTAAATCATAGGTTTCACAAAGTTAAATGACTTTAAATCATGATGTAAGATGATTAGGTACGTGGCTTTTTTTGCGAGTTATTTGTAACCTATAGTTTGTCATTGTTTATTTGTTTGTTCTATTGTTGAGTGACAGTTGATGCTTAGTTAGTTTGAATAGCTTGGAGTGGTGACTACTAGTCTTTGTGCCCAGAGTATTGTTGCCAGGTTATGGCTTGTACATTCCGTGGAAGGTGACCGGCATAGAGCACTTCACCTCTGCCCTGGCGATCTCCGACATGTCCTTGGCGTTGAGGATCAGCATGTACCCTGGCCTCTGGGCCCCGGTGGCCACCACAATGGTCAACTGGACACCTGTGGGTCATTGGAAAACCACACTGGTTGTTAGAAAACAGCCTGGACTCATAGACTAGACGTAACATATTACATTTTATATCGGGGAATCTCAAATGAGTATGATATGTTATGTTTGGTATGGTTACATAAGACAGAAGGTTACTTAACCCTTTAACCTAAACCTTAACCCCTAGCCTAGGTAACGTTAGCCACCTAGCTAACATTAGGCACAACAAATTGAAATTAGTAACAAATCATACTTATTGTATATTCATAGCATATTGTACGCATTGCAATTCGTAACATATCGTACGAATTGTAATTCATACCATATTATACGAGATGGATGATGGACATCCACAAATTAATACACAACATATCATACTAAATGGAGGTACATTTACATTTACTATGTCTACCCCTGAGTCCAGGTTTGAAAATACAGCGCCCACCAAATGTTACAGTAACCCCAATTTTGAACAAATTTTGCTTAGAACATTTTTCTACTAAATTGAAAATACCTTGTCCCTGGATAAATAGCTAAAGTCTCTTAAACTCTCTTCCTAACACTAACACAAACAAGATACTGGGTATGTGTTTGCCCTGCACCATACCTGTAACTGTTACCGTATACTAGTATTTCGCTACACTCGCATTAACATCTGCTAACCATGTGTATGTGACAGATAAAATTTGATTTGATTACTACAGTAACAGTACAGTACATACCATCATCATCATCCACTCCATCAGGGGTTTGCATAAATGGACTCTGAGGGGTAGGAGTCTGGCTCCTGCCACACCTAGGTCTCCTTGGTCTTCACGTTCAACTTGATAATCTACAGCCGCAAGTGGACAGAGACTCATCAAGGTCTAACATACATGTTTTGGTATTCACATTCAGTTTGATGATGTACAACCACATATAGACAGAAACTCATGGTCACTCAGGTAACATGCTATGGCCCCTGCTATTTACTGCTCAAGAGTTAGAAGATTTTGAAGAGAGATTTGTGGCAAACAAGACGACTCAACCCTGAAGTGGTTGAGGCGTAGGCATATGTGTAGTTCTTCTCACCGTGCTTCTAATAGTTGATTTGAGGGAACTCAAAGGCTTGGTGAGGCCCAGAGAACAGCGCTTCAGGCTCCAGCCAGATGGTCCCGTCAGAACACATCACCGATGTTGCCGTGGTGTATCAGGTTCTGTCCCTGCTCCTCCTGGAACATATAATCAGTATATGTTGCTATCCAAAAGAAGGGAAAATACAGGCTATGCACATATGCACTTGAATGTAATTTATTTTTTGACACAAATATGTAAATGAAACATTTATTTTTTCTAAAGCTGGAATCCGTGGCGTTTGCGATATTACAACAACAAAGACGTTACTTCAAACAAATGCATCCCCCCCCCCCCCCCCCCCCCCCTCGCACATCATTGCAAGCGCAATAGAACATAGTACGTACTAAGATTTTTCTTTCTTCACGACGCTGGATGCTCATGTCCTCCGTTTCAAAACCAGAACAAAAACAATAACGTGCTTGCTGCGACCAGTGGCACTGTTTCACCTTTCGCGGATTTCAGCTTCCATTTCAGGATTTCCATTCAGGGAAGGGAATAACTTACCCTGTGGATGTCCAGTGGGATGACGTATCTCTTGACCTCTGGCTGAGGAGTCATCATGGCTGCATTCTTCACCTCCTCCCAGTTGGAACGCAGGTTGGCCAGCCAAAGGTAGTTGTAAACAACTCAAACCTACCAGGAAACAAAATAAAGAATGAGTTTTATAGTCCTTTAACAGGCTGACTATACTGCTCGTGTGTAACATACATGTTATTCAATTGTTGCACCGACACTGCTCGCGCACACCAACAAGCGTCTGCGTTGCCAATGACTAAAATAGAAGTCAGTTCTATTTCTGACGCAATCTGCTGCAAGTCCTGCCTCTCCCATCTCCTCATTCGTTTACAGGAGCAAATACAAACGTGCCATCTCCTCATTGGTTATACCCATGCGGGTGACTGAAAGACAAACGAGGTCAGTGCCGGTAATGCACCTAATTTATGAAAGTTGCCAATCGCAATATAAATTCAAGAAAAGAAAAACCCTAGAAGGAGGAGAGATGACTAGAAACGATTCGGTTGACTGTTTTATGTGTGGATTAATTGGTGGAGTAGAGGACCTTGTGCATTTCAGGGAAAATAACAACTCAATATTTATATCCCAGGACAAGTTATCTAGCAACAGAAGCTAGCTAAATAGGACCAATTAGCTAGCAAGTGCAAGCTAGCTAGCTAGCTAAATTGCCATAAATGTTTAATGCTTTTCGACCTGTCCCCAAATGAATATAATTGGTTCAGAGTTTGTTTTGATATTTTAACCTGCGTGTCGTGATCACGTTTGGTGTGGGGGGACAAAATACATTTATGCGCGATGGCCCCACGCCGCAGCCGGTTTGGGTTCTGTGTAAGGCAACTCACTTCAAATGTATGCCACCCCTGAAATCCCTCAGTCCATAAATAATCTAGTCAGTTATGACATCATCACTTTTTATTAACACATTTACATTTGCCAGTGTACCGACATTGCCATTGCTTTTGAGAGACATTGTTCCATTACCCTTTCCATGTATACACTTCAGCCACGATGAAGCCTTGTTCCTCGTAAGTGTTGATGTGATGAAACAGGTTGATAGGAGCAGCCCTGAACTTATGGTCAACATACTCTCCTTGTCCTCCTCCAATGTCCTTTCTGGCGATGTGGAACAACGTCTGTGAAATGCAGGTGGGGTATGCTGAAGTCTCTTCAGACCGCACACATGCATGATTTGGTTCTCAGTGCCAAGATTAGGTACAGTATGCTGTTGCTGTATGTTCCTGTATATAAATGTGTCACTTTTAAACTGAAGTATATTGAGTGTTTATTTCCTGACACCAAAAACCTAATTGGACTCAAAGCAATACATGTAGTTGGAGCCTCGGATGCTCCAGGCACTCAGGAACTTAAGGTTGATTTTCACCGGGGTCTCCACGAAGACAATGTAGTTCTACGACATGCCAAAACTAAGGGTGATATGGAAACCATACGACATATGACTTAGTCCAATTACACAAACTGCCCCTGCAGTCTGTAACACAGGAGGCGTGTTGATGTTAGACTTTATGCTGTTTCGGGGACCTCAAGTTTGACTATAAACATGATGGACATGTTATTATGACCCACCTGTGCACATAGGAGGGCGTGAACCTCTTGGCACTGGGGAATTGCACCACAGCCATGGACTTTTCAATGGGGTCTGAGGAAAGAACACAAGATGCAAGCAGGGCACAAGCCTTCAGCTTGCCTTACCGTTACAGGTTCTCCTATCCAGAACATGTTAAGATATCAAGGACAAGTTGCTTACATGTTGTAGCTTAATTCAAACATCGACTAAGAGGTGGAACATGTGCATGAAGTCTGAATAAATATTGTGCACTTTTTATTTTCTTGGTAACATTGTAGGTCTGATAACATTGTAGGTCAGTGACGCTCCTTTTCCCATGCAGTCTCCAATGTTGAACACTGTTCCGTGCAAGTGGGCTGTCACTCCATTGATGTTGACGCAGTCCCCCTGAGGGGAAGTGAAGTCATAGTGTTATTAATGTGTTATTCAGAATCATGTTATACATTATTCATGTGTTATAACTTATTGAGAAGTGCAATTTCTGTCTACAATCAGTGGACCAGTCGGTAACACTTCTGTTTTTTGAGTCAGCTGAATTAGAACAAAGAATATATGCAAACACTGTGGTTCCTAATATATTGGGAATAATGTAATACAGGGGGATGGAATCTCAATTTTGACCTTCTTCAGTGTCTCCAGTGTGTCAGTGTTGACTTTAGTGATGTAATTGGTTTCTGTGATGACATAGTAATCTTCACCAATGGGATAAACGTTCACCAGGCAGGTATCAGTCACCGCAACACCCTTGAAGTAAGTGAAAAACTTGCACGGAGAAACCCATAAACAAGTTTTGAAATTGACCCGAGTCATCATCAAAATGACGTTCAGGGCATCGACCATAAAAATATACACACTGATTGATATGAAGGATCAGATACAGGCTAGCAAATAACAATTTACAGGAAATGTTACTCATCTAATATAATGGCAAACATGAAAAGTGATGATAGACACTGTGCATTCGGAAAGTATTCAGACCCCTTTACTTTTTCCACATTTTGATACGTTACAGCCATATTTAAAAATGTATTCATTTGTTTTTTCCCCACATCAATCTACACACAATACTGCACAATGACAAAGCAAAAACAGGTTTTTAGAATTTTTTTGCACATTTATTAAACAAAACAAACTGAAATATCACATTTACTTAGGTATTCAGATCCTTTACTTTGTTGAAGCACCTTTGGCAGTGATTAAGCCTTGAGTCTTCTTGGGTATGACACTACAAGCTTGGCACACCTGTATTTGAGGAGTGTTTCCCAGTCTTCTCTGAAGACCCTCTCAAGCTCTGTCAGGTTGGATGGGGAGCGTTGCTGCACAGCTATTTTCAGGTCTCTCTTGGGATGTTCAATCGGTTTCAAGTCCGAGCTCTGGCTTGGCCAATCAAGGACATTCAAAGACTTATCCCGAAGCCACTCCTGCGTTGTCTTGGCTGTGTTAAGTGTCCTGTTGGAAGGTGAACCTTAGCCCCAGTCTGAGGTCCTGAGCGCTCTGGAGCAGGTTTTCATGAAGGATCTCTCTGTATTTGGTCCGTTCATCTTTGCCTCGATCCTGACTAGTCTCCCAGTCCCTGCTGCTGAAAAACATCCTCACAGCATGATGCTGCCACCACCATGCTTCACCGTAGGGATGGTGCCAGGTTTCCTTCAGATATGACGCTTGGCATTCAGGCCAAAGAGTTCAATCTTAGTTTCATCAGACCAGGGAGACCTGTTTCTCATGGTCTGAGAGTCCTTTAGGTGCCTTTTGGCAAACTCAGAGCAGGCTGTCATGTGCCTTTTACTGAGGAGTGGCTTCTGTCTGGCCACTACCATAAAGGCCTGGTTGATGGAGTGCTGCAGAGATGGTTGTCCTTCTGGAAGGTTCTCCCATCTCAACAGAGGAACTCTAGAGCTCTGTCAGAGTGACCATCAGGTTCTTGGTCACCTCCCTGACCAAAGCTCTTCTCCCCCGATTGCTCAGTTTGGCCGGGTGACCAGCTATAGGAAGAGTCTTGGTGGTTCCAAACATCTTCCATTTTAAAAAAATTGATAAAAAAAATAATATATATATATATATATATATATATATATATATGTATCACCTTTATTTAATCAGGTAGACCAGTTGAGAACAAGTTCTCATTTACAACTGCAACCTGGCCAAGATAAAGCAAAGCAGTGCGACAAAACCAACAACACAGAGTTACACATAAACAAACGTACAGTCAATAACACAGTAGAAAAATCTATGTACAGTGTGTGCAAATGTAGAAGAGTTGGGAGGTAAGGCAATAAATATGCCATAGAGGTGAAATAATTACAATTTAGCATTAACACTGGAGGGATAGATGTGCAGATGATGATGTGCAAGTAGAGATACTGGGGTGCAAAAGACCATGAGGATAAGTATTTGTGCTATTTACAGATTGACTGTGTACAGGTACAGTGATCGGTCTGACCGACCCTGGTAAGATGCTCTGACAGCTGATGCTTAAAGTTAGAGAGGGAGATAAGACTCCAGCTTCAGTGATTTTTGCAATTCGTTCCAGTCATTGGCAGCAGAGAACTTGAAGGAAAGGCGGCCAAAGTAAGTGTTGGCTTTGGGGATGACCAGTGAAATATACCTGCTTCATTTAAGAATGATGGAGGCCCCGGTGTTCTTGGGAACCATCAATGCTGAAGACATTTTTTGGCACCCTTCCTCACATCTGTGCCTTGACATAACCTTGTCTCGGCACTCTACGGACAATTCCTTCGACCTCATGGCTTGGTTTTTGCTCTGGCATGCACTGTCAACTGTGGGACCTTATATATACAGGTGTGTGCCTTTCCAAATCATGTCTAATCAATTGAATTGACCACAGGTGGACTCCAATCAAGTTGTAGAAACATCTCAAAGATGATCAGTGGAAACAGGATACACCTGACCTCTATTTCGAGTCTCATATCAAAATGTCTGAATACTTATGTAAATAAGGTATTTATGTGTTTTATGTTTAATACATTTGCAAACATTTCTTAAAACCTTTTTTCGCTTTGTCATTATGGGTTTTTGTGTTAATGTATTTAATCCATTCTAGAATAAGGCTGTAACATAACAAAATGTAGAAAAAGAAAAGGGGTCTGAATACTTTCCAAAGGCACTCTATATTTAACCCTTTTTTAACCAGGTAAGTTGACTGAGAACACATTCTCATTTAAAGCAACAACCTTACAGGGGAGAGGAGGATGGATAAATGAGACAATTGTAAACTGGGGATGATTATGGGGACCATGATGGTATGAGGGACAGATTGGGAATTTAGCCAGGACACAGGGGTTAACAGCTCTACTCTTACAATAAGTGCCAAGGGATCTTTAGTGACCACAGAGAGTCAGGACACCCATTTAACATCCCATCTGAAAGACAGCACCCTACCCCCTGGGGCATTGGGATATTTTCTTGGACCAGATGAAAGGGTGCCTCCTACTGATGCTCCAACACTGCTTCCATCAGCATCTGGTCTCCCATCCAGGACCAACTATGCTTAGCTTCAGAAGCTAGCCAGCAGTGGGATGCAGAGGTAGGCGACATAATTTTGACACTGTATTATTTTTCCTTTTGTTTATCTAAGCATACCTACTGAGCTGTCTATGTCCTCCTGACTGGTAGTTTTGTTTTTAACAAACCAAGTATGCTTTTCTGCATCACTACTACAATATGGGTAAAAGATTGAAAGAAATGTGAGTCTTATTTTGTACTTTTAAAAATTGCTTACATTTCTAAAGTCTACCAACCTTGTCACTAGACATGCAAGCTAAGATAATTAGGCAAGCTAGCTACTCTAACTTGATTGATTGCCTGACATGGCTTCTTGGTGGCTAGTTATGAGGTTGGAAGATTGGGAACCTACAGTGAGGGAAAAAACGTATTTGATCCCCTGCTGATTTTGTACGTTTGCCCACTGACAAAGAAATAATCAGTATAATTTTAATGGTAGGTTTATTTGAATAGTGAGAGACAGAATAACAACAAAAAAATCCAGAAAAACGCATGTCAAAAATGTTATAAATTGATTTGCATTTTAATGAGGGAAATAATTATTTGACCCCCTCTCAATCAGAAAGAGTTCTGGCTCCCAGGTGTATTTTATACAGGTAACGAGCTGAGATTAGGAGCACACTCTTAAAGGGAGTGCTCCTAATCTCAGTTTGTTACCTGTCCACAGAAGCAATCCATCAATCAGATTGCAAACTCTCCACCAGGGCCAAGACCAAAGAGCTCTCCAAGGATGTCAGTGACATGATTGTAGACCTACACAAGGCTGGCATGGGCTACAAGACCATCGCCAAGCAGCTTGGTGAGAAAGTGACAACAGTTGGTGCGATTATTCGCAAATGGAAGAAGCACAAAAGAACTGTCAATCTCCCTCGACCTGGGGCTCCATGCAAGATCTCACCTCGTGGAGTTGCAATGATCATGAGAATGGTGAGGAATCAGCCCAGAACTACACAGGAGGATCTTGTCAATGATCTCAAGGCAGCTGGGACCATGGTCACCAAGAAAACAATTGGTAACACACTACGCCGTGAAGGACTGAAATGCTGCAGCGCTTGCAAGGTCCCCCTGCTCAAGAAAGCACATATACAGTACATGCCCATCTGAAGTTTGCCAATGAACATCTGAATGATTCAGAGGACAACTGGGTGAAAGTGTTGTGGTCAGATGAGACCAAAATGGAGCTCTTTGGCATCAACTCACCATGTTTGGAGGAGGAGGAATGCTGCCTATGACCCCAAGAACACCATCCCCACTGTCAAACATGGAGGTGGAAACATTATGCTTTGGGAGTGTTTTTCTGCTAAGAGGACAGGACAACTTCACCGCATCAAAGGGATGATGGGCGGGGCCATGGACCGTCAAATCATGGGTGAGAACCTCCTTCCCTCAGCCAGGGCATTGAAAATAGGTCGTGGATGAGCATTCCAGCACGACAATGACCCAAAACACACGGACAATAATTTCTTTGTCAATGGGAAAACTTACAAAATCAGCAGGGGATCAAATACTTTTTTCCCTCACTGTATCTGGGGTAGTGAAGGCCAAATTCATAAAATTGCTTGGTGAAGCTCATCATAGAGGTCACATGCAGAGTGCTAGTCACTTAACCAATCATCTTAGGGAAGGTCTGAGACAGGAGCCAATGACTGCCCAAGCAGGGCATCACCATCTCTTGGTGAAAGAGTGCACAGAGAATATTGGTCATTGTGAGCTCTCTTCACAGGAGAAACCAGCCACTTGTAGCTCTCCAACACTACTGGTGGATGTGACCTCACTGGTTTGGAAACACTCATGGCTGGCATATGAGTGCAATGTGTGAGTTGGAGTACACCTCCAGAACCCAATTCAGACTACCAACTGCCCACAGTTTTATTCTCAAACTACTGTCTATCACATTTATTCTTTCAATTAAATAAACAAACACATATTCAAATTTCCGTTACTGTGCGACTACTCTACCCACAGATAAAGAGCCTCATTGCCAAATCCAGAACTATCCCTTTAATGACTGATCTTAGCTGTCCTGATTTGCATATTCCCAGAATTTCACTTCACAACCACAGACAACTGTACCTAGGTGTGATTGTTCATTAACAAAAAATTATCATATGTAAAGTATATACTTTGCCCATGATTTTTAGAGGTCACATGCAGGGTGCTTGTCACTCAACCAATCACCTTGGGGAAGGTCTGAGACAAGAGCCAATCACTGCCCTAGCAGGGTATCACCTGACCTGGGTGAGTGAGTGCACAGAGAATATGGGCCATTGTGAGTTGTCTTTACAGGAGAAACCAGCCAGAGCAGCTCTCCAGCACTACTGGTTGATGTGACCTCACTGGCTTGGAAACACTCATGGCTGTCATATGAGTGCAATGTGTGAGTTGGAGTACACCTCCAGAACCCAATTCAGACTACTCTCTGCCCACAGTTTTATTCTCAAACTACTGTCTACATTTACTCTTTCAATTAAATATTCAAATTTCCGTTACTGTGCGACTACTCTACCCACAGATAAAGAGCCTCATTGCCAAATCCAGAACTATCCCTTTAATGACCCACAGATAAAGAGCCTCATTGCCAAATCCAGAACTATCCCTTTAATGACTGATCTTAGCTGTCCTGATTTGCATATTCCCAGAATTTCACTTCACAACCACAGACAACTGTACCTAGGTGTGATTGTTCATTAACAAAAAATGATCATATGTAAAGTATATACTTTGCCCATGATTTTTTTAAAGTTGTTGTAAAACCATAATAGATGAGGTCGAGGCTGCTGTGGCACTATATAACAACATCAACCCTGTCTCATTTTCTGTGGGTGGAAGCTCATCATAGAGGTCACATGCAGGGTGCTTGTCACTCAACCAATCACCTTGGGGAAGGTCTGAGACAAGAGCCAATCACTGCCCTAGCAGGGTATCACCTGACCTGGGTGAGTGAGTGCACAGAGAATATGGGCCATTGTGAGTTGTCTTTACAGGAGAAACCAGCCAGAGCAGCTCTCCAGCAGTACTGGTTGATGTGACCTCACTGGCTTGGAAACACTCATGGCTGGCATATGAGTGCAATGTGTGAGTTGGAGTACACCTCCAGAACCCAATTCAGACTACTCTCTGCCCACAGTTTTATTCTCAAACTACTGTCTACATTTACTCTTTCAATTAAATAAACAAATTTCCGTTACTGTGCGACTACTCTACCCACAGATAAAGAGCCTCATTGCCAAATCCAGAACTATCCCTTTAATGACTGATCTTAGCTGTCCTGATTTGCATATTCCCAGAATTTCACTGTGTGATTGTTCATTAACAAAAAATTATCATATGTAAAGTATATACTTTGCCCATGATTTTTTTAAAGTTGTTGTAAAACCATAATAGATGAGGTCGAGGCTGCTGTGGCACTATATAACAACATCAACCCTGTCTCATTTTCTGTGGGTGGAAGCTCATCATAGAGGTCACATGCAGGGTGCTTGTCACTCAACCAATCACCTTGGGGAAGGTCTGAGACAAGAGCCAATCACTGCCCTAGCAGGGTATCACCTGACCTGGGTGAGTGAGTGCACAGAGAATATGGGCCATTGTGAGTTGTCTTTACAGGAGAAACCAGCCAGAGCAGCTCTCCAGCAGTACTGGTTGATGTGACCTCACTGGCTTGGAAACACTCATGGCTGGCATATGAGTGCAATGTGTGAGTTGGAGTACACCTCCAGAACCCAATTCAGACTACTCTCTGCCCACAGTTTTATTCTCAAACTACTGTCTACATTTACTCTTTCAATTAAATAAACAAATTTCCGTTACTGTGCGACTACTCTACCCACAGATAAATTGCCAAATCCAGAACTATCCCTTTAATGACTGATCTTAGCTCTCCTGATTTGCATATTCCCAGAATTTCACTGTGTGATTGTTCATTAACAAAAAATGATCATATGTAAAGTATATACTTTGCCCATGATTTTTTTAAAGTTGTTGTAAAACCATAATAGATGAGGTCGAGGCTGCTGTGGCACTATATAACAACATCAACCCTGTCTCATTTTTTGTGGGTGGAAGCTCATCATAGAGGTCACATGCAGGGTGCTTGTCACTCAACCAATCACCTTGGGGAAGGTCTGAGACAAGAGCCAATCACTGCCCTAGCAGGGTATCACCTGACCTGGGTGAGTGAGTGCACAGAGAATATGGGCCATTGTGAGTTGTCTTTACAGGAGAAACCAGCCAGAGCAGCTCTCCAGCAGTACTGGTTGATGTGACCTCACTGGCTTGGAAACACTCATGGCTGGCATATGAGTGCAATGTGTGAGTTGGAGTACACCTCCAGAACCCAATTCAGACTACTCTCTGCCCACAGTTTTATTCTCAAACTACTGTCTACATTTACTCTTTCAATTAAATAAACACATGTGCGACTACTCTACCCACAGATAAAGAGCCTCATTGCCAAATCCAGAACTATCCCTTTAATGACTGATCTTAGCTGTCCTGATTTGCATATTCCCAGAATTTCACTGTGTGATTGTTCATTAACAAAAAATGATCATATGTAAAGTATATACTTTGCCCATGATTTTTTAAAAGTTGTTGTAAAACCATAATAGATGAGGTCGAGGCTGCTGTGGCACTATATAACAACATCAACCCTGTCTCATTTTCTGTGGGTGGAAGCTCATCATAGAGGTCACATGCAGGGTGCTTGTCACTCAACCAATCACCTTGGGGAAGGTCTGAGACAAGAGCCAATCACTGCCCTAGCAGGGTATCACCTGACCTGGGTGAGTGAGTGCACAGAGAATATGGGCCATTGTGAGTTGTCTTTACAGGAGAAACCAGCCAGAGCAGCTCTCCAGCACTACTGGTTGATGTGACCTCACTGGCTTGGAAACACTCATGGCTGTCATATGAGTGCAATGTGTGAGTTGGAGTACACCTCCAGAACCCAATTCAGACTACTCTCTGCCCACAGTTTTATTCTCAAACTACTGTCTACATTTACTCTTTCAATTAAATAAACAAATTTCCGTTACTGTGCGACTACTCTACCCACAGATAAAGAGCCTCATTGCCAAATCCAGAACTATCCCTTTAATGACTGATCTTAGCTGTCCTGATTTGCATATTCCCAGAATTACACTGTGTGATTGTTCATTAACAAAAAATTATCATATGTAAAGTATATACTTTGCCCATGATTTTTTTTAAGTTGTTGTAAAACCATAATAGATGAGGTCGAGGCTGCTGTGGCACTATATAACAACATCAACCCTGTCTCATTTTCTGTGGGTGGAAGCTCATCATAGAGGTCACATGCAGGGTGCTTGTCACTCAACCAATCACCTTGGGGAAGGTCTGAGACAAGAGCCAATCACTGCCCTAGCAGGGTATCACCTGACCTGGGTGAGTGAGTGCACAGAGAATATGGGCCATTGTGAGTTGTCTTTACAGGAGAAACCAGCCAGAGCAGCTCTCCAGCACTACTGGTTGATGTGACCTCACTGGCTTGGAAACACTCATGGCTGTCATATGAGTGCAATGTGTGAGTTGGAGTACACCTCCAGAACCCAATTCAGACTACTCTCTGCCCACAGTTTTATTCTCAAACTACTGTCTACATTTACTCTTTCAATTAAATATTCAAATTTCCGTTACTGTGCGACTACTCTACCCACAGATAAAGAGCCTCATTGCCAAATCCAGAACTATCCCTTTAATGACCCACAGATAAAGAGCCTCATTGCCAAATCCAGAACTATCCCTTTAATGACTGATCTTAGCTGTCCTGATTTGCATATTCCCAGAATTTCACTTCACAACCACAGACAACTGTACCTAGGTGTGATTGTTCATTAACAAAAAATGATCATATGTAAAGTATATACTTTGCCCATGATTTTTTTAAAGTTGTTGTAAAACCATAATAGATGAGGTCGAGGCTGCTGTGGCACTATATAACAACATCAACCCTGTCTCATTTTCTGTGGGTGGAAGCTCATCATAGAGGTCACATGCAGGGTGCTTGTCACTCAACCAATCACCTTGGGGAAGGTCTGAGACAAGAGCCAATCACTGCCCTAGCAGGGTATCACCTGACCTGGGTGAGTGAGTGCACAGAGAATATGGGCCATTGTGAGTTGTCTCTACAGGAGAAACCAGCCAGAGCAGCTCTCCAGCAGTACTGGTTGATGTGACCTCACTGGCTTGGAAACACTCATGGCTGGCATATGAGTGCAATGTGTGAGTTGGAGTACACCTCCAGAACCCAATTCAGACTACTCTCTGCCCACAGTTTTATTCTCAAACTACTGTCTACATTTACTCTTTCAATTAAATAAACAAATTTCCGTTACTGTGCGACTACTCTACCCACAGATAAAGAGCCTCATTGCCAAATCCAGAACTATCCCTTTAATGACTGATCTTAGCTGTCCTGATTTGCATATTCCCAGAATTTCACTGTGTGATTGTTCATTAACAAAAAATGATCATATGTAAAGTATATACTTTGCCCATGATTTTTTAAAAGTTGTTGTAAAACCATAATAGATGAGGTCGAGGCTGCTGTGGCACTATATAACAACATCAACCCTGTCTCATTTTCTGTGGGTGGAAGCTCATCATAGAGGTCACATGCAGGGTGCTTGTCACTCAACCAATCACCTTGGGGAAGGTCTGAGACAAGAGCCAATCACTGCCCTAGCAGGGTATCACCTGACCTGGGTGAGTGAGTGCACAGAGAATATGGGCCATTGTGAGTTGTCTTTACAGGAGAAACCAGCCAGAGCAGCTCTCCAGCACTACTGGTTGATGTGACCTCACTGGCTTGGAAACACTCATGGCTGTCATATGAGTGCAATGTGTGAGTTGGAGTACACCTCCAGAACCCAATTCAGACTACTCTCTGCCCACAGTTTTATTCTCAAACTACTGTCTACATTTACTCTTTCAATTAAATATTCAAATTTCCGTTACTGTGCGACTACTCTACCCACAGATAAAGAGCCTCATTGCCAAATCCAGAACTATCCCTTTAATGACTGATCTTAGCTGTCCTGATTTGCATATTCCCAGAATTTCACTGTGTGATTGTTCATTAACAAAAAAATATCATATGTAAAGTATATACTTTGCCCATGATTTTTTTAAAGTTGTTGTAAAACCATAATAGATGAGGTCGAGGCTGCTGTGGCACTATATAACAACATCAACCCTGTCTCATTTTCTGTGGGTGGAAGCTCATCATAGAGGTCACATGCAGGGTGCTTGTCACTCAACCAATCACCTTGGGGAAGGTCTGAGACAAGAGCCAATCACTGCCCTAGCAGGGTATCACCTGACCTGGGTGAGTGAGTGCACAGAGAATATGGGCCATTGTGAGTTGTCTTTACAGGAGAAACCAGCCAGAGCAGCTCTCCAGCACTACTGGTTGATGTGACCTCACTGGCTTGGAAACACTCATGGCTGTCATATGAGTGCAATGTGTGAGTTGGAGTACACCTCCAGAACCCAATTCAGACTACTCTCTGCCCACAGTTTTATTCTCAAACTACTGTCTACATTTACTCTTTCAATTAAATATTCAAATTTCCGTTACTGTGCGACTACTCTACCCACAGATAAAGAGCCTCATTGCCAAATCCAGAACTATCCCTTTAATGACCCACAGATAAAGAGCCTCATTGCCAAATCCAGAACTATCCCTTTAATGACTGATCTTAGCTGTCCTGATTTGCATATTCCCAGAATTTCACTTCACAACCACAGACAACTGTACCTAGGTGTGATTGTTCATTAACAAAAAATGATCATATGTAAAGTATATACTTTGCCCATGATTTTTTAAAAGTTGTTGTAAAACCATAATAGATGAGGTCGAGGCTGCTGTGGCACTATATAACAACATCAAACCTGTCTCATTTTCTGTGGGTGGAAGCTCATCATAGAGGTCACATGCAGGGTGCTTGTCACTCAACCAATCACCTTGGGGAAGGTCTGAGACAAGAGCCAATCACTGCCCTAGCAGGGTATCACCTGACCTGGGTGAGTGAGTGCACAGAGAATATGGGCCATTGTGAGTTGTCTTTACAGGAGAAACCAGCCAGAGCAGCTCTCCAGCAGTACTGGTTGATGTGACCTCACTGGCTTGGAAACACTCATGGCTGGCATATGAGTGCAATGTGTGAGTTGGAGTACACCTCCAGAACCCAATTCAGACTACTCTCTGCCCACAGTTTTATTCTCAAACTACTGTCTACATTTACTCTTTCAATTAAATAAACAAATTTCCGTTACTGTGCGACTACTCTACCCACAGATAAAGAGCCTCATTGCCAAATCCAGAACTATCCCTTTAATGACTGATCTTAGCTGTCCTGATTTGCATATTCCCAGAATTTCACTGTGTGATTGTTCATTAACAAAAAATGATCATATGTAAAGTATATACTTTGCCCATGATTTTTATAAAGTTGTTGTAAAACCATAATAGATGAGGTCGAGGCTGCTGTGGCACTATATAACAACATCAACCCTGTCTCATTTTCTGTGGGTGGAAGCTCATCATAGAGGTCACATGCAGGGTGCTTGTCACTCAACCAATCACCTTGGGGAAGGTCTGAGACAAGAGCCAATCACTGCCCTAGCAGGGTATCACCTGACCTGGGTGAGTGAGTGCACAGAGAATATGGGCCATTGTGAGTTGTCTTTACAGGAGAAACCAGCCAGAGCAGCTCTCCAGCACTACTGGTTGATGTGACCTCACTGGCTTGGAAACACTCATGGCTGTCATATGAGTGCAATGTGTGAGTTGGAGTACACCTCCAGAACCCAATTCAGACTACTCTCTGCCCACAGTTTTATTCTCAAACTACTGTCTACATTTACTCTTTCAATTAAATATTCAAATTTCCGTTACTGTGCGACTACTCTACCCACAGATAAAGAGCCTCATTGCCAAATCCAGAACTATCCCTTTAATGACTGATCTTAGCTGTCCTGATTTGCATATTCCCAGAATTTCACTGTGTGATTGTTCATTAACAAAAAATGATCATATGTAAAGTATATACTTTGCCCATGATTTTTTTAAAGTTGTTGTAAAACCATAATAGATGAGGTCGAGGCTGCTGTGGCACTATATAACAACATCAACCCTGTCTCATTTTCTGTGGGTGGAAGCTCATCATAGAGGTCACATGCAGGGTGCTTGTCACTCAACCAATCACCTTGGGGAAGGTTTGAGACAAGAGGCAATCACTGCCCTAGCAGGGTATCACCTGACCTGGGTGAGTGAGTGCACAGAGAATATGGGCCATTGTGAGTTGTCTTTACAGGAGAAACCAGCCAGAGCAGCTCTCCAGCAGTACTGGTTGATGTGACCTCACTGGCTTGGAAACACTCATGGCTGGCATATGAGTGCAATGTGTGAGTTGGAGTACACCTCCAGAACCCAATTCAGACTACTCTCTGCCCACAGTTTTATTCTCAAACTACTGTCTACATTTACTCTTTCAATTAAATAAACACATTTCCGTTACTGTGCGACTACTCTACCCACAGATAAAGAGCCTCATTGCCAAATCCAGAACTATCCCTTTAATGACTGATCTTAGCTGTCCTGATTTGCATATTCCCAGAATTTCACTGTGTGATTGTTCATTAACAAAAAATTATCATATGTAAAGTATATACTTTGCCCATGATTTTTTTAAAGTTGTTGTAAAACCATAATAGATGAGGTCGAGTCTGCTGTGGCACTATATAACAACATCAACCCTGTCTCATTTTCTGTGGGTGGAAGCTCATCATAGAGGTCACATGCAGGGTGCTTGTCACTCAACCAATCACCTTGGGGAAGGTCTGAGACAAGAGCCAATCACTGCCCTAGCAGGGTATCACCTGACCTGGGTGAGTGAGTGCACAGAGAATATGGGCCATTGTGAGTTGTCTTTACAGGAGAAACCAGCCAGAGCAGCTCTCCAGCACTACTGGTTGATGTGACCTCACTGGCTTGGAAACACTCATGGCTGTCATATGAGTGCAATGTGTGAGTTGGAGTACACCTCCAGAACCCAATTCAGACTACTCTCTGCCCACAGTTTTATTCTCAAACTACTGTCTACATTTACTCTTTCAATTAAATATTCAAATTTCCGTTATTGTGCGACTACTCTACCCACAGATAAAGAGCCTCATTGCCAAATCCAGAACTATCCCTTTAATGACTGATCTTAGCTGTCCTGATTTGCATATTCCCAGAATTTCACTTCACAACCACAGACAACTGTACCTAGGTGTGATTGTTCATTAACAAAAAATGATCATATGTAAAGTATATACTTTGCCCATGATTTTTTTAAAGTTGTTGTAAAACCATAATAGATGAGGTCGAGGCTGCTGTGGCACTATATAACAACATCAACCCTGTCTCATTTTCTGTGGGTGGAAGCTCATCATAGAGGTCACATGCAGGGTGCTTGTCACTCAACCAATCACCTTGGGGAAGGTCTGAGACAAGAGCCAATCACTGCCCTAGCAGGGTATCACCTGACCTGGGTGAGTGAGTGCACAGAGAATATGGGCCATTGTGAGTTGTCTTTACAGGAGAAACCAGCCAGAGCAGCTCTCCAGCAGTACTGGTTGATGTGACCTCACTGGTTTGGAAACACTCATGGCTGGCATATGAGTGCAATGTGTGAGTTGGAGTACTCCTCCAGAACCCAATTCAGACTACTCTCTGCCCACAGTTTTATTCTCAAACTACTGTTTACTCTTTCAATTAAATAAACAAATTTCCGTTACTGTGCGACTACTCTACCCACAGATAAAGTGCCTCATTGCCAAATCCAGAACTATCCCTTTAATGACTGATCTTAGCTGTCCTGATTTGCATATTCCCAGAATTTCACTGTGTGATTGTTCATTAACAAAAAATTATCATATGTAAAATATATACTTTGCCCATGATTTTTTAAAAGTTGTTGTAAAACCATAATAGATGAGGTCGAGGCTGCTGTGGCACTATATAAAAACATCAACCCTGTCTCATTTTCTGTGGGTGGAAGCTCATCATAGAGGTCACATGCAGGGTGCTTGTCACTCAACCAATCACCTTGGGGAAGGTCTGAGACAAGAGCCAATCACTGCCCTAGCAGGGTATCACCTGACCTGGGTGAGTGAGTGCACAGAGAATATGGGCCATTGTGAGTTGTCTTTACAGGAGAAACCAGCCAGAGCAGCTCTCCAGCACTACTGGTTGATGTGACCTCACTGGCTTGGAAACACTCATGGCTGGCATATGAGTGCAATGTGTGAGTTGGAGTACACCTCCAGAACCCAATTCAGACTACTCTCTGCCCACAGTTTTATTCTCAAACTACTGTCTACATTTACTCTTTCAATTAAATAAACAAATTTCCGTTACTGTGCGACTACTCTACCCACAGATAAAGAGCCTCATTGCCAAATCCAGAACTAACCCTTTAATGACTGATCTTAGCTGTCCTGATTTGCATATTCCCAGAATTTCACTGTGTGATTGTTCATTAACAAAAAATTATCATATGTAAAATATATACTTTGCCCATGATTTTTTTAAAGTTGTTGTAAAACCATAATAGATGAGGTCGAGGCTGCTGTGGCACTATATAAAAACATCAACCCTGTCTCATTTTCTGTGGGTGGAAGCTCATCATAGAGGTCACATGCAGGGTGCTTGTCACTCAACCAATCACCTTGGGGAAGGTCTGAGACAAGAGCCAATCACTGCCCTAGCAGGGTATCACCTGACCTGGGTGAGTGAGTGCACAGAGAATATGGGCCATTGTGAGTTGTCTTTACAGGAGAAACCAGCCAGAGCAGCTCTCCAGCACTACTGGTTGATGTGACCTCACTGGCTTGGAAACACTCATGGCTGGCATATGAGTGCAATGTGTGAGTTGGAGTACACCTCCAGAACCCAATTCAGACTACTCTCTGCCCACAGTTTTATTCTCAAACTACTGTCTACATTTACTCTTTCAATTAAATAAACAAATTTCCGTTACTGTGCGACTACTCTACCCACAGATAAAGAGCCTCATTGCCAAATCCAGAACTAACCCTTTAATGACTGATCTTAGCTGTCCTGATTTGCATATTCCCAGAATTTCACTGTGTGATTGTTCATTAACAAAAAATTATCATATGTAAAATATATACTTTGCCCATGATTTTTTTAAAGTTGTTGTAAAACCATAATAGATGAGGTCGAGGCTGCTGTGGCACTATATAACAACATCAACCCTGTCTCATTTTCTGTGGGTGGAAGCTCATCATAGAGGTCACATGCAGGGTGCTTGTCACTCAACCAATCACCTTGGGGAAGGTCTGAGACAAGAGCCAATCACTGCCCTAGCAGGGTATCACCTGACCTGGGTGAGTGAGTGCACAGAGAATATGGGCCATTGTGAGTTGTCTTTACAGGAGAAACCAGCCAGAGCAGCTCTCCAGCAGTACTGGTTGATGTGACCTCACTGGCTTGGAAACACTCATGGCTGGCATATGAGTGCAATGTGTGAGTTGGAGTACACCTCCAGAACCCAATTCAGACTACTCTCTGCCCACAGTTTTATTCTCAAACTACTGTCTACATTTACTCTTTCAATTAAATAAACAAATTTCCGTTACTGTGCGACTACTCTATCCACAGATAAAGAGCCTCATTGCCAAATCCAGAACTATCCCTTTAATGACCCACAGATAAAGAGCCTCATTGCCAAATCCAGAACTATCCCTTTAATGACTGATCTTAGCTGTCCTGATTTGCATATTCCCAGAATTTCACTTCACAAACACAGACAACTGTACCTAGGTGTGATTGTTCATTAACAAAAAATGATCATATGTAAAGTATATACTTTGCCCATGATTTTTTTTAAAGTTGTTGTAAAACCATAATAGATGAGGTCGAGGCTGCTGTGGCACTATATAACAACATCAACCCTGTCTCATTTTCTGTGGGTGGAAGCTCATCATAGAGGTCACATGCAGGGTGCTTGTCACTCAACCAATCACCTTGGGGAAGGTCTGAGACAAGAGCCAATCACTGCCCTAGCAGGGTATCACCTGACCTGGGTGAGTGAGTGCACAGAGAATATGGGCCATTGTGAGTTGTCTTTACAGGAGAAACCAGCCAGAGCAGCTCTCCAGCACTACTGGTTGATGTGACCTCACTGGCTTGGAAACACTCATGGTTGGCATGTGAGTGCAATGTTGGAGTACACCTCCAGAACCCAATTCAGACTGCTCTCTGCCCACAGTTTTATTCTCAAACTACTGTCTACATTTACTCTTTCAATTAAATAAACAAATTTTCGTTACTGTGCGACTACTCTACCCACAGATAAAGAGCCTCATTGCCAAATCCAGAACTATCCCTTTAATGACTGATCTTAGCTGTCCTGATTTGCATATTCCCAGAATTTCACTTCACAACCACAGACAACTGTACCTAGGTGTGATTGTTCATTAACAAAAAATGATCATATGTAAAGTATATACTTTGCCCATGATTTTTTTAAAGTTGTTGTAAAACCATAATAGATGAGGTCGAGGCTGCTGTGGCACTATATAACAACATCAACCCTGTCTCATTTTCTGTGGGTGGAAGCTCATCATAGAGGTCACATGCAGGGTGCTTGTCACTCAACCAATCACCTTGGGGAAGGTCTGAGACAAGAGCCAATCACTGCCGTAGCAGGGTATCACCTGACCTGGGTGAGTGAGTGCACAGAGAATATGGGCCATTGTGAGTTGTCTTTACAGGAGAAACCAGCCAGAGCAGCTCTCCAGCACTACTGGTTGATGTGACCTCACTGGCTTGGAAACACTCATGGCTGGCATATGAGCGCAATGTGTGAGTTGGAGTACTCCTCCAGAACCCAATTCAGACTACTCTCTGCCCACAGTTTTATTCTCAAACTACTGTTTACTCTTTCAATTAAATAAACAAATTTCCGTTACTGTGCGACTACTCTACCCACAGATAAAGTGCCTCATTGCCAAATCCAGAACTATCCCTTTAATGACTGATCTTAGCTGTCCTGATTTGCATATTCCCAGAATTTCACTGTGTGATTGTTCATTAACAAAAAATTATCATATGTAAAATATATACTTTGCCCATGATTTTTTTAAAGTTGTTGTAAAACCATAATAGATGAGGTCGAGGCTGCTGTGGCACTATATAACAACATCAACCCTGTCTCATTTTCTGTGGGTGGAAGCTCATCATAGAGGTCACATGCAGGGTGCTTGTCACTCAACCAATCACCTTGGGGAAGGTCTGAGACAAGAGCCAATCACTGCCCTAGCAGGGTATCACCTGACCTGGGTGAGTGAGTGCACAGAGAATATGGGCCATTGTGAGTTGTCTTTACAGGAGAAACCAGCCAGAGCAGCTCTCCAGCAGTACTGGTTGATGTGACCTCACTGGCTTGGAAACACTCATGGCTGGCATATGAGTGCAATGTGTGAGTTGGAGTACACCTCCAGAACCCAATTCAGACTACTCTCTGCCCACAGTTTTATTCTCAAACTACTGTCTACATTTACTCTTTCAATTAAATAAACAAATTTCCGTTACTGTGCGACTACTCTATCCACAGATAAAGAGCCTCATTGCCAAATCCAGAACTATCCCTTTAATGACCCACAGATAAAGAGCCTCATTGCCAAATCCAGAACTATCCCTTTAATGACTGATATTAGCTGTCCTGATTTGCATATTCCCAGAATTTCACTTCACAAACACAG
Source organism: Oncorhynchus mykiss (assembly GCF_057628025.1). Classification (NCBI taxonomy): domain Eukaryota; kingdom Metazoa; phylum Chordata; class Actinopteri; order Salmoniformes; family Salmonidae; genus Oncorhynchus; species Oncorhynchus mykiss. The sequence goes on from NC_143049.1 coordinate 15,347,038, forward strand.
ACAACTGTACCTAGGTGTGATTGTTCATTAACAAAAAATGATCATATGTAAAGTATATACTTTGCCCATGATTTTTTTTAAAGTTGTTGTAAAACCATAATAGATGAGGTCGAGGCTGCTGTGGCACTATATAACAACATCAACCCTGTCTCATTTTCTGTGGGTGGAAGCTCATCATAGAGGTCACATGCAGGGTGCTTGTCACTCAACCAATCACCTTGGGGAAGGTCTGAGACAAGAGCCAATCACTGCCCTAGCAGGGTATCACCTGACCTGGGTGAGTGAGTGCACAGAGAATATGGGCCATTGTGAGTTGTCTTTACAGGAGAAACCAGCCAGAGCAGCTCTCCAGCACTACTGGTTGATGTGACCTCACTGGCTTGGAAACACTCATGGCTGGCATATGAGTGCAATGTGTGAGTTGGAGTACACCTCCAGAACCCAATTCAGACTGCTCTCTGCCCACAGTTTTATTCTCAAACTACTGTCTACATTTACTCTTTCAATTAAATAAACAAATTTCCGTTACTGTGCGACTACTCTACCCACAGATAAAGAGCCTCATTGCCAAATCCAGAACTATCCCTTTAATGACTGATCTTAGCTGTCCTGATCTGCATATTCCCAGAATTTCACTTCACAACCACAGACAACTGTACCTAGGTGTGATTGTTCATTAACAAAAAATGATCATATGTAAAGTATATACTTTGCCCATGATTTTTTTAAAGTTGTTGTAAAACCATAATAGATGAGGTCGAGGCTGCTGTGGCACTATATAACAACATCAACCCTGTCTCATTTTCTGTGGGTGGAAGCTCATCATAGAGGTCACATGCAGGGTGCTTGTCACTCAACCAATCACCTTGGGGAAGGTCTGAGACAAGAGCCAATCACTGCCCTAGCAGGGTATCACCTGACCTGGGTGAGTGAGTGCACAGAGAATATGGGCCATTGTGAGTTGTCTTTACAGGAGAAACCAGCCAGAGCAGCTCTCCAGCACTACTGGTTGATGTGACCTCACTGGCTTGGAAACACTCATGGCTGGCATATGAGCGCAATGTGTGAGTTGGAGTACTCCTCCAGAACCCAATTCAGACTACTCTCTGCCCACAGTTTTATTCTCAAACTACTGTTTACTCTTTCAATTAAATAAACAAATTTCCGTTACTGTGCGACTACTCTACCCACAGATAAAGTGCCTCATTGCCAAATCCAGAACTATCCCTTTAATGACTGATCTTAGCTGTCCTGATTTGCATATTCCCAGAATTTCACTGTGTGATTGTTCATTAACAAAAAATTATCATATGTAAAATATATACTTTGCCCATGATTTTTTTAAAGTTGTTGTAAAACCATAATAGATGAGGTCGAGGCTGCTGTGGCACTATATAACAACATCAACCCTGTCTCATTTTCTGTGGGTGGAAGCTCATCATAGAGGTCACATGCAGGGTGCTTGTCACTCAACCAATCACCTTGGGGAAGGTCTGAGACAAGAGCCAATCACTGCCCTAGCAGGGTGTCACCTGACCTGGGTGAGTGAGTGCACAGAGAATATGGGCCATTGTGAGTTGTCTTTACAGGAGAAACCAGCCAGAGCAGCTCTCCAGCACTACTGGTTGATGTGACCTCACTGGCTTGGAAACACTCATGGCTGGCATATGAGCGCAATGTGTGAGTTGGAGTACTCCTCCAGAACCCAATTCAGACTACTCTCTGCCCACAGTTTTATTCTCAAACTACTGTTTACTCTTTCAATTAAATAAACACATTTCCGTTACTGTGCGACTACTCTACCCACAGATAAAGTGCCTCATTGCCAAATCCAGAAATATCCCTTTAATGACTGATCTTAGCTGCATATTCCCAGAATTTCACTGTGTGATTGTTCATTAACAAAAAATTATCATATGTAAAATATATACTTTGCCCATGATTTTTTTAAAGAGTACTTTTCAAAGTTGTTGTAAAACCATAATAGATGAGGTCGAGGCTGCTGTGGCACTATATAACAACATCAACCCTGTCTCATTTTCTGTGGGTGGAAGCTCATCATAGAGGTCACATGCAGGGTGCTTGTCACTCAACCAATCACCTTGGGGAAGGTCTGAGACAAGAGCCAATCACTGCCCTAGCAGGGTATCACCTGACCTGGGTGAGTGAGTGCACAGAGAATATGGGCCATTGTGAGTTGTCTTTACAGGAGAAACCAGCCAGAGCAGCTCTCCAGCACTACTGGTTGATGTGACCTCACTGGCTTGGAAACACTCATGGCTGGCATATGAGCGCAATGTGTGAGTTGGAGTACTCCTCCAGAACCCAATTCAGACTACTCTCTGCCCACAGTTTTATTCTCAAACTACTGTTTACTCTTTCAATTAAATAAACACATTTCCGTTACTGTGCGACTACTCTACCCACAGATAAAGTGCCTCATTGCCAAATCCAGAACTATCCCTTTAATGACTGATCTTAGCTGTCCTGATTTGCATATTCCCAGAATTTCACTGTGTGATTGTTCATTAACAAAAAATTATCATATGTAAAATATATACTTTGCCCATGATTTTTTTAAAGTTGTTGTAAAACCATAATAGATGAGGTCGAGGCTGCTGTGGCACTATATAACAACATCAACCCTGTCTCATTTTCTGTGGGTGGAAGCTCATCATAGAGGTCACATGCAGGGTGCTTGTCACTCAACCAATCACCTTGGGGAAGGTCTGAGACAAGAGCCAATCACTGCCCTAGCAGGGTGTCACCTGACCTGGGTGAGTGAGTGCACAGAGAATATGGGCCATTGTGAGTTGTCTTTACAGGAGAAACCAGCCAGAGCAGCTCTCCAGCACTACTGGTTGATGTGACCTCACTGGCTTGGAAACACTCATGGCTGGCATATGAGCGCAATGTGTGAGTTGGAGTACTCCTCCAGAACCCAATTCAGACTACTCTCTGCCCACAGTTTTATTCTCAAACTACTGTTTACTCTTTCAATTAAATAAACACATTTCCGTTACTGTGCGACTACTCTACCCACAGATAAAGTGCCTCATTGCCAAATCCAGAAATATCCCTTTAATGACTGATCTTAGCTGCATATTCCCAGAATTTCACTGTGTGATTGTTCATTAACAAAAAATTATCATATGTAAAATATATACTTTGCCCATGATTTTTTTAAAGAGTACTTTTCAAAGTTGTTGTAAAACCATAATAGATGAGGTCGAGGCTGCTGTGGCACTATATAACAACATCAACCCTGTTTCATTTTCTGTGGGTGGAAGCTCATCATAGAGGTCACATGCAGGGTGCTTGTCACTCAACCAATCACCTTGGGGAAGGTCTGAGACAAGAGCCAATCACTGCCCTAGCAGGGTATCACCTGACCTGGGTGAGTGAGTGCACAGAGAATATGGGCCATTGTGAGTTGTCTTTACAGGAGAAACCAGCCAGAGCAGCTCTCCAGCACTACTGGTTGATGTGACCTCACTGGCTTGGAAACACTCATGGCTGGCATATGAGCGCAATGTGTGAGTTGGAGTACTCCTCCAGAACCCAATTCAGACTACTCTCTGCCCACAGTTTTATTCTCAAACTACTGTTTACTCTTTCAATTAAATAAACAAATTTCCGTTACTGTGCGACTACTCTACCCACAGATAAAGTGCCTCATTGCCAAATCCAGAAATATCCCTTTAATGACTGATCTTAGCTGTCCTGATTTGCATATTCCCATAATTTCACTGTGTGATTGTTCATTAACAAAAAATTATCATATGTAAAATATATACTTTGCCCATGATTTTTTTAAAGAGTACTTTTCAAAGTTGTTGTAAAACCATAATAGATGAGGTCGAGGCTGCTGTGGCACTATATAACAACATCAACCCTGTTTCATTTTCTGTGGGTGGAAGCTCATCATAGAGGTCACATGCAGGGTGCTTGTCACTCAACCAATCACCTTGGGGAAGGTCTGAGACAAGAGCCAATCACTGCCCTAGCAGGGTATCACCTGACCTGGGTGAGTGAGTGCACAGAGAATATGGGCCATTGTGAGTTGTCTTTACAGGAGAAACCAGCCAGAGCAGCTCTCCAGCACTACTGGTTGATGTGACCTCACTGGCTTGGAAACACTCATGGCTGGCATATGAGCGCAATGTGTGAGTTGGAGTACTCCTCCAGAACCCAATTCAGACTACTCTCTGCCCACAGTTTTATTCTCAAACTACTGTTTACTCTTTCAATTAAATAAACACATTTCCGTTACTGTGCGACTACTCTACCCACAGATAAAGTGCCTCATTGCCAAATCCAGAACTATCCCTTTAATGACTGATCTTAGCTGTCCTGATTTGCATATTCCCAGAATTTCACTGTGTGATTGTTCATTAACAAAAAATTATCATATGTAAAATATATACTTTGCCCATGATTTTTTTAAAGTTGTTGTAAAACCATAATAGATGAGGTCGAGGCTGCTGTGGCACTATATAACAACATCAACCCTGTCTCATTTTCTGTGGGTGGAAGCTCATCATAGAGGTCACATGCAGGGTGCTTGTCACTCAACCAATCACCTTGGGGAAGGTCTGAGACAAGAGCCAATCACTGCCCTAGCAGGGTGTCACCTGACCTGGGTGAGTGAGTGCACAGAGAATATGGGCCATTGTGAGTTGTCTTTACAGGAGAAACCAGCCAGAGCAGCTCTCCAGCACTACTGGTTGATGTGACCTCACTGGCTTGGAAACACTCATGGCTGGCATATGAGCGCAATGTGTGAGTTGGAGTACTCCTCCAGAACCCAATTCAGACTACTCTCTGCCCACAGTTTTATTCTCAAACTACTGTTTACTCTTTCAATTAAATAAACACATTTCCGTTACTGTGCGACTACTCTACCCACAGATAAAGTGCCTCATTGCCAAATCCAGAAATATCCCTTTAATGACTGATCTTAGCTGCATATTCCCAGAATTTCACTGTGTGATTGTTCATTAACAAAAAATTATCATATGTAAAATATATACTTTGCCCATGATTTTTTTAAAGAGTACTTTTCAAAGTTGTTGTAAAACCATAATAGATGAGGTCGAGGCTGCTGTGGCACTATATAACAACATCAACCCTGTTTCATTTTCTGTGGGTGGAAGCTCATCATAGAGGTCACATGCAGGGTGCTTGTCACTCAACCAATCACCTTGGGGAAGGTCTGAGACAAGAGCCAATCACTGCCCTAGCAGGGTATCACCTGACCTGGGTGAGTGAGTGCACAGAGAATATGGGCCATTGTGAGTTGTCTTTACAGGAGAAACCAGCCAGAGCAGCTCTCCAGCACTACTGGTTGATGTGACCTCACTGGCTTGGAAACACTCATGGCTGGCATATGAGCGCAATGTGTGAGTTGGAGTACTCCTCCAGAACCCAATTCAGACTACTCTCTGCCCACAGTTTTATTCTCAAACTACTGTTTACTCTTTCAATTAAATAAACAAATTTCCGTTACTGTGCGACTACTCTACCCACAGATAAAGTGCCTCATTGCCAAATCCAGAAATATCCCTTTAATGACTGATCTTAGCTGTCCTGATTTGCATATTCCCATAATTTCACTGTGTGATTGTTCATTAACAAAAAATTATCATATGTAAAATATATACTTTGCCCATGATTTTTTTAAAGAGTACTTTTCAAAGTTGTTGTAAAACCATAATAGATGAGGTCGAGGCTGCTGTGGCACTATATAACAACATCAACCCTGTTTCATTTTCTGTGGGTGGAAGCTCATCATAGAGGTCACATGCAGGGTGCTTGTCACTCAACCAATCACCTTGGGGAAGGTCTGAGACAAGAGCCAATCACTGCCCTAGCAGGGTATCACCTGACCTGGGTGAGTGAGTGCACAGAGAATATGGGCCATTGTGAGTTGTCTTTACAGGAGAAACCAGCCAGAGCAGCTCTCCAGCAGTACTGGTTGATGTGACCTCACTGTCTTGGAAACACTCATGGCTGGCATATGAGCGCAATGTTGGAGTACTCCTCCAGAACCCAATTCAGACTACTCTCTGCCCACAGTTTTATTCTCAAACTACTGTTTACTCTTTCAATTAAATAAACAAATTTCCGTTACTGTGCGACTACTCTACCCACAGATAAAGTGCCTCATTGCCAAATCCAGAACTATCCCTTTAATGACTGATCTTAGCTGTCCTGATTTGCATATTCCCAGAATTTCACTGTGTGATTGTTCATTAACAAAAAATTATCATATGTAAAGTATATACTTTGCCCATGATTTTTTAAAAGTTGTTGTAAAACCATAATAGATGAGGTCGAGGCTGCTGTGGCACTATATAACAACATCAACCCTGTCTCATTTTCTGTGGGTGGAAGCTCATCATAGAGGTCACATGCAGGGTGCTTGTCACTCAACCAATCACCTTGGGGAAGGTCTGAGACAAGAGCCAATCACTGCCCTAGCAGGGTATCACCTGACCTGGGTGAGTGAGTGCACAGAGAATATGGGCCATTGTGAGTTGTCTTTACAGGAGAAACCAGCCAGAGCAGCTCTCCAGCACTACTGGTTGATGTGACCTCACTGGCTTGGAAACACTCATGGCTGGCATATGAGCGCAATGTGTGAGTTGGAGTACTCCTCCAGAACCCAATTCAGACTACTCTCTGCCCACAGTTTTATTCTCAAACTACTGTTTACTCTTTCAATTAAATAAACAAATTTCCGTTACTGTGCGACTACTCTACCCACAGATAAAGTGCCTCATTGCCAAATCCAGAACTATCCCTTTAATGACTGATCTTAGCTGTCCTGATTTGCATATTCCCAGAATTTCACTGTGTGATTGTTCATTAACAAAAAATTATCATATGTAAAATATATACTTTGCCCATGATTTTTTTAAAGTTGTTGTAAAACCATAATAGATGAGGTCGAGGCTGCTGTGGCACTATATAACAACATCAACCCTGTCTCATTTTCTGTGGGTGGAAGCTCATCATAGAGGTCACATGCAGGGTGCTTGTCACTCAACCAATCACCTTGGGGAAGGTCTGAGACAAGAGCCAATCACTGCCCTAGCAGGGTATCACCTGACCTGGGTGAGTGAGTGCACAGAGAATATGGGCCATTGTGAGTTGTCTTTACAGGAGAAACCAGCCAGAGCAGCTCTCCAGCAGTACTGGTTGATGTGACCTCACTGGCTTGGAAACACTCATGGCTGGCATATGAGTGCAATGTGTGAGTTGGAGTACACCTCCAGAACCCAATTCAGACTACTCTCTGCCCACAGTTTTATTCTCAAACTACTGTCTACATTTACTCTTTCAATTAAATAAACAAATTTCCGTTACTGTGCGACTACTCTATCCACAGATAAAGAGCCTCATTGCCAAATCCAGAACTATCCCTTTAATGACCCACAGATAAAGAGCCTCATTGCCAAATCCAGAACTATCCCTTTAATGACTGATCTTAGCTGTCCTGATTTGCATATTCCCAGAATTTCACTTCACAACCACAGACAACTGTACCTAGGTGTGATTGATCATTAACAAAAAATGATCATATGTAAAGTATATACTTTGCCCATGATTTTTTTAAAGTTGTTGTAAAACCATAATAGATGAGGTCGAGGCTGCTGTGGCACTATATAACAACATCAACCCTGTCTCATTTTCTGTGGGTGGAAGCTCATCATAGAGGTCACATGCAGGGTGCTTGTCACTCAACCAATCACCTTGGGGAAGGTCTGAGACAAGAGCCAATCACTGCCCTAGCAGGGTATCACCTGACCTGGGTGAGTGAGTGCACAGAGAATATGGGCCATTGTGAGTTGTCTTTACAGCAGAAACCAGCCAGAGCAGCTCTCCAGCAGTACTGGTTGATGTGACCTCACTGTCTTGGAAACACTCATGGCTGGCATATGAGCGCAATGTTGGAGTACTCCTCCAGAACCCAATTCAGACTACTCTCTGCCCACAGTTTTATTCTCAAACTACTGTTTACTCTTTCAATTAAATAAACAAATTTCCGTTACTGTGCGACTACTCTATCCACAGATAAAGAGCCTCATTGCCAAATCCAGAACTATCCCTTTAATGACCCACAGATAAAGAGCCTCATTGCCAAATCCAGAACTATCCCTTTAATGACTGATCTTAGCTGTCCTGATTTGCATATTCCCAGAATTTCACTTCACAAACACAGACAACTGTACCTAGGTGTGATTGTTCATTAACAAAAAATGATCATATGTAAAGTATATACTTTGCCCATGATTTTTTAAAAGTTGTTGTAAAACCATAATAGATGAGGTCGAGGCTGCTGTGGCACTATATAACAACATCAACCCTGTCTCATTTTCTGTGGGTGGAAGCTCATCATAGAGGTCACATGCAGGGTGCTTGTCACTCAACCAATCACCTTGGGGAAGGTCTGAGACAAGAGCCAATCACTGCCCTAGCAGGGTATCACCTGACCTGGGTGAGTGAGTGCACAGAGAATATGGGCCATTGTGAGTTGTCTTTACAGGAGAAAGCAGCCAGAGCAGCTCTCCAGCACTACTGGTTGATGTGACCTCACTGGCTTGGAAACACTCATGGCTGGCATATGAGCGCAATGTGTGAGTTGGAGTACTCCTCCAGAACCCAATTCAGACTACTCTCTGCCCACAGTTTTATTCTCAAACTACTGTTTACTCTTTCAATTAAATAAACAAATTTCCGTTACTGTGCGACTACTCTACCCACAGATAAAGTGCCTCATTGCCAAATCCAGAAATATCCCTTTAATGACTGATCTTAGCTGCATATTCCCAGAATTTCACTGTGTGATTGTTCATTAACAAAAAATTATCATATGTAAAATATATACTTTGCCCATGATTTTTTTAAAGAGTACTTTTCAAAGTTGTTGTAAAACCATAATAGATGAGGTCGAGGCTGCTGTGGCACTATATAACAACATCAACCCTGTTTCATTTTCTGTGGGTGGAAGCTCATCATAGAGGTCACATGCAGGGTGCTTGTCACTCAACCAATCACCTTGGGGAAGGTCTGAGACAAGAGCCAATCACTGCCCTAGCAGGGTATCACCTGACCTGGGTGAGTGAGTGCACAGAGAATATGGGCCATTGTGAGTTGTCTTTACAGGAGAAACCAGCCAGAGCAGCTCTCCAGCACTACTGGTTGATGTGACCTCACTGGCTTGGAAACACTCATGGCTGGCATATGAGCGCAATGTGTGAGTTGGAGTACTCCTCCAGAACCCAATTCAGACTACTCTCTGCCCACAGTTTTATTCTCAAACTACTGTTTACTCTTTCAATTAAATAAACAAATTTCCGTTACTGTGCGACTACTCTACCCACAGATAAAGTGCCTCATTGCCAAATCAAGAACTATCCCTTTAATGACTGATCTTAGCTGTCCTGATTTGCATATTCCCAGAATTTCACTGTTCACTGTTCATTAACAAAAAATTATCATATGTAAAATATATACTTTGCCCATGATTTTTTTAAAGTTGTTGTAAAACCATAATAGATGAGGTCGAGGCTGCTGTGGCACTATATAACAACATCAACCCTGTCTCATTTTCTGTGGGTGGAAGCTCATCATAGAGGTCACATGCAGGGTGCTTGTCACTCAACCAATCACCTTGGGGAAGGTCTGAGACAAGAGCCAATCACTGCCCTAGCAGGGTATCACCTGACCTGGGTGAGTGAGTGCACAGAGAATATGGGCCATTGTGAGTTGTCTTTACAGGAGAAACCAGCCAGAGCAGCTCTCCAGCACTACTGGTTGATGTGACCTCACTGGCTTGGAAACACTCATGGCTGGCATATGAGCGCAATGTGTGAGTTGGAGTACTCCTCCAGAACCCAATTCAGACTACTCTCTGCCCACAGTTTTATTCTCAAACTACTGTTTACTCTTTCAATTAAATAAACAAATTTCCGTTACTGTGCGACTACTCTACCCACAGATAAAGTGCCTCATTGCCAAATCCAGAAATATCCCTTTAATGACTGATCTTAGCTGCATATTCCCAGAATTTCACTGTGTGATTGTTCATTAACAAAAAATTATCATATGTAAAATATATACTTTGCCCATGATTTTTTTAAAGAGTACTTTTCAAAGTTGTTGTAAAACCATAATAGATGAGGTCGAGGCTGCTGTGGCACTATATAACAACATCAACCCTGTTTCATTTTCTGTGGGTGGAAGCTCATCATAGAGGTCACATGCAGGGTGCTTGTCACTCAACCAATCACCTTGGGGAAGGTCTGAGACAAGAGCCAATCACTGCCCTAGCAGGGTATCACCTGACCTGGGTGAGTGAGTGCACAGAGAATATGGGCCATTGTGAGTTGTCTTTACAGGAGAAACCAGCCAGAGCAGCTCTCCAGCACTACTGGTTGATGTGACCTCACTGGCTTGGAAACACTCATGGCTGGCATATGAGCGCAATGTTGGAGTACTCCTCCAGAACCCAATTCAGACTACTCTCTGCCCACAGTTTTATTCTCAAACTACTGTTTACTCTTTCAATTAAATAAACAAATTTCCGTTACTGTGCGACTACTCTACCCACAGATAAAGTGCCTCATTGCCAAATCCAGAACTATCCCTTTAATGACTGATCTTAGCTGTCCTGATTTGCATATTCCCAGAATTTCACTGTGTGATTGTTCATTAACAAAAAATTATCATATGTAAAATATATACTTTGCCCATGATTTTTTAAAAGTTGTTATAAAACCATAATAGATGAGGTCGAGGCTGCTGTGGCACTATATAACAACATCAACCCTGTCTCATTTTCTGTGGGTGGAAGCTCATCATAGAGGTCACATGCAGGGTGCTTGTCACTCAACCAATCACCTTGGGGAAGGTCTGAGACAAGAGCCAATCACTGCCCTAGCAGGGTATCACCTGACCTGGGTGAGTGAGTGCACAGAGAATATGGGCCATTGTGAGTTGTCTTTACAGGAGAAACCAGCCAGAGCAGCTCTCCAGCACTACTGGTTGATGTGACCTCACTGGCTTGGAAACACTCATGGCTGGCATATGAGTGCAATGTGTGAGTTGGAGTACACCTCCAGAACCCAATTCAGACTACTCTCTGCCCACAGTTTTATTCTCAAACTACTGTCTACATTTACTCTTTCAATTAAATAAACAAATTTCCGTTACTGTGCGACTACTCTATCCACAGATAAAGAGCCTCATTGCCAAATCCAGAACTATCCCTTTAATGACCCACAGATAAAGAGCCTCATTGCCAAATCCAGAACTATCCCTTTAATGACTGATCTTAGCTGTCCTGATTTGCATATTCCCAGAATTTCACTTCACAACCACAGACAACTGTACCTAGGTGTGATTGTTCATTAACAAAAAATGATCATATGTAAAGTATATACTTTGCCCATGATTTTTTAAAAGTTGTTGTAAAACCATAATAGATGAGGTCGAGGCTGCTGTGGCACTATATAACAACATCAACCCTGTCTCATTTTCTGTGGGTGGAAGCTCATCATAGAGGTCACATGCAGGGTGCTTGTCACTCAACCAATCACCTTGGGGAAGGTCTGAGACAAGAGCCAATCACTGCCCTAGCAGGGTATCACCTGACCTGGGTGAGTGAGTGCACAGAGAATATGGGCCATTGTGAGTTGTCTTTACAGGAGAAACCAGCCAGAGCAGCTCTCCAGCACTACTGGTTGATGTGACCTCACTGGCTTGGAAACACTCATGGCTGGCATATGAGCGCAATGTGTGAGTTGGAGTACTCCTCCAGAACCCAATTCAGACTACTCTCTGCCCACAGTTTTATTCTCAAACTACTGTTTACTCTTTCAATTAAATAAACAAATTTCCGTTACTGTGCGACTACTCTACCCACAGATAAAGTGCCTCATTGCCAAATCCAGAAATATCCCTTTAATGACTGATCTTAGCTGCATATTCCCAGAATTTCACTGTGTGATTGTTCATTAACAAAAAATTATCATATGTAAAATATATACTTTGCCCATGATTTTTTTAAAGAGTACTTTTCAAAGTTGTTGTAAAACCATAATAGATGAGGTCGAGGCTGCTGTGGCACTATATAACAACATCAACCCTGTTTCATTTTCTGTGGGTGGAAGCTCATCATAGAGGTCACATGCAGGGTGCTTGTCACTCAACCAATCACCTTGGGGAAGGTCTGAGACAAGAGCCAATCACTGCCCTAGCAGGGTATCACCTGACCTGGGTGAGTGAGTGCACAGAGAATATGGGCCATTGTGAGTTGTCTTTACAGGAGAAACCAGCCAGAGCAGCTCTCCAGCACTACTGGTTGATGTGACCTCACTGGCTTGGAAACACTCATGGCTGGCATATGAGCGCAATGTGTGAGTTGGAGTACTCCTCCAGAACCCAATTCAGACTACTCTCTGCCCACAGTTTTATTCTCAAACTACTGTTTACTCTTTCAATTAAATAAACAAATTTCCGTTACTGTGCGACTACTCTACCCACAGATAAAGTGCCTCATTGCCAAATCCAGAAATATCCCTTTAATGACTGATCTTAGCTGCATATTCCCAGAATTTCACTGTGTGATTGTTCATTAACAAAAAATTATCATATGTAAAATATATACTTTGCCCATGATTTTTTTAAAGAGTACTTTTCAAAGTTGTTGTAAAACCATAATAGATGAGGTCGAGGCTGCTGTGGCACTATATAACAACATCAACCCTGTTTCATTTTCTGTGGGTGGAAGCTCATCATAGAGGTCACATGCAGGGTGCTTGTCACTCAACCAATCACCTTGGGGAAGGTCTGAGACAAGAGCCAATCACTGCCCTAGCAGGGTATCACCTGACCTGGGTGAGTGAGTGCACAGAGAATATGGGCCATTGTGAGTTGTCTTTACAGGAGAAACCAGCCAGAGCAGCTCTCCAGCAGTACTGGTTGATGTGACCTCACTGGCTTGGAAACACTCATGGCTGGCATATGAGTGCAATGTGTGAGTTGGAGTACACCTCCAGAACCCAATTCAGACTACTCTCTGCCCACAGTTTTATTCTCAAACTACTGTCTACATTTACTCTTTCAATTAAATAAACAAATTTCCGTTACTGTGCGACTACTCTATCCACAGATAAAGAGCCTCATTGCCAAATCCAGAACTATCCCTTTAATGACTGATCTTAGCTGTCCTGATTTGCATATTCCCAGAATTTCACTTCACAACCACAGACAACTGTACCTAGGTGTGATTGTTCATTAACAAAAAATGATCATATGTAAAGTATATACTTTGCCCATGATTTTTTTAAAGTTGTTGTAAAACCATAATAGATGAGGTCGAGGCTGCTGTGGCACTATATAACAACATCAACCCTGTCTCATTTTCTGTGGGTGGAAGCTCATCATAGAGGTAACATGCAGGGTGCTTGTCACTCAACCAATCACCTTGGGGAAGGTCTGAGACAAGAGCCAATCACTGCCCTAGCAGGGTATCACCTGACCTGGGTGAGTGAGTGCACAGAGAATATGGGCCATTGTGAGTTGTCTTTACAGGAGAAACCAGCCAGAGCAGCTCTCCAGCACTACTGGTTGATGTGACCTCACTGGCTTGGAAACACTCATGGCTGGCATATGAGCGCAATGTGTGAGTTGGAGTACTCCTCCAGAACCCAATTCAGACTACTCTCTGCCCACAGTTTTATTCTCAAACTACTGTTTACTCTTTCAATTAAATAAACAAATTTCCGTTACTGTGCGACTGCTCTACCCACAGATAAAGTGCCTCATTGCCAAATCCAGAAATATCCCTTTAATGACTGATCTTAGCTGCATATTCCCAGAATTTCACTGTGTGATTGTTCATTAACAAAAAATTATCATATGTAAAATATATACTTTGCCCATGATTTTTTTAAAGAGTACTTTTCAAAGTTGTTGTAAAACCATAATAGATGAGGTCGAGGCTGCTGTGGCACTATATAACAACATCAACCCTGTTTCATTTTCTGTGGGTGGAAGCTCATCATAGAGGTCACATGCAGGGTGCTTGTCACTCAACCAATCACCTTGGGGAAGGTCTGAGACAAGAGCCAATCACTGCCCTAGCAGGGTATCACCTGACCTGGGTGAGTGAGTGCACAGAGAATATGGGCCATTGTGAGTTGTCTTTACAGGAGAAACCAGCCAGAGCAGCTCTCCAGCAGTACTGGTTGATGTGACCTCACTGGCTTGGAAACACTCATGGCTGGCATATGAGTGCAATGTGTGAGTTGGAGTACACCTCCAGAACCCAATTCAGACTACTCTCTGCCCACAGTTTTATTCTCAAACTACTGTCTACATTTACTCTTTCAATTAAATAAACAAATTTCCGTTACTGTGCGACTACTCTATCCACAGATAAAGAGCCTCATTGCCAAATCCAGAACTATCCCTTTAATGACTGATCTTAGCTGTCCTGATTTGCATATTCCCAGAATTTCACTTCACAACCAGAGACAACTGTACCTAGGTGTGATTGTTCATTAACAAAAAATTATCATATGTAAAGTATATACTTTGCCCATGATTTTTTTAAAGTTGTTGTAAAACCATAATAGATGAGGTCGAGGCTGCTGTGGCACTATATAACAACATCAAGCCTGTCTCATTTTCTGTGGGTGGAAGCTCATCATAGAGGTCACATGCAGGGTGCTTGTCACTCAACCAATCACCTTGGGGAAGGTCTGAGACAAGAGCCAATCACTGCCCTAGCAGTCACCTGACCTGGGTGAGTGAGTGCACAGAGAATATGGGCCATTGTGAGTTGTCTTTACAGGAGAAACCAGCCAGAGCAGCTCTCCAGCACTACTGGTTGATGTGACCTCACTGGCTTGGAAACACTCATGGCTGGCATATGAGTGCAATGTGTGAGTTGGAGTACACCTCCAGAACCCAATTCAGACTACTCTCTGCCCACAGTTTTATTCTCAAACTACTGTCTACATTTACTCTTTCAATTAAATATTCAAATTTCCGTTACTGTGCGACTACTCTACCCACAGATAAAGAGCCTCATTGCCAAATCCAGAACTATCCCTTTCATGACCCACAGATAAAGAGCCTCATTGCCAAATCCAGAACTATCCCTTTAATGACTGATCTTAGCTGTCCTGATTTGCATATTCCCAGAATTTCACTTCACAACCAGAGACAACTGTACCTAGGTGTGATTGTTAATTAACAAAAAATTATCATATGTAAAGTATATACTTTGCCCATGATTTTTTTAAAGTTGTTGTAAAACCATAATAGATGAGGTCGAGGCTGCTGTGGCACTATATAACAACATCAACCCTGTCTCATTTTCTGTGGGTGGAAGCTCATCATAGAGGTCACATGCAGGGTGCTTGTCACTCAACCAATCACCTTGGGGAAGGTCTGAGACAAGAGCCAATCACTGCCCTAGCAGGGTATCACCTGACCTGGGTGAGTGAGTGCACAGAGAATATGGGCCATTATGAGTTGTCTTTACAGGAGAAACCAGCCAGAGCAGCTCTCCAGCACTACTGGTTGATGTGACCTCACTGGCTTGGAAACACTCATGGCTGGCATATGAGTGCAATGTGTGAGTTGGAGTACTCCTCCAGAACCCAATTCAGACTACTCTCTGCCCACAGTTTTATTCTCAAACTACTGTTTACTCTTTCAATTAAATAAAAAAAATTCCGTTACTGTGCGACTACTCTACCCACAGATAAAGCGCCTCATTGCCAAATCCAGAAATATCCCTTTAATGACTGATCTTAGCTGTCCTGATTTGCATATTCCCAGAATTTCACTGTGTGATTGTTCATTAACAAAAAATTATCATATGTAAAATATATACTTTGCCCATGATTTTTTTAAAGAGTACTTTTCAAAGTTGTTGTAAAACCATAATAGATGAGGTCGAGGCTGCTGTGGCACTATATAACAACATCAACCCTGTTTCATTTTCTGTGGGTGGAAGCTCATCATAGAGGTCACATGCAGGGTGCTTGTCACTCAACCAATCACCTTGGGGAAGGTCTGAGACAAGAGCCAATCACTGCCCTAGCAGGGTATCACCTGACCTGGGTGAGTGAGTGCACAGAGAATATGGGCCATTGTGAGTTGTCTTTACAGGAGAAACCAGCCAGAGCAGTACTGGTTTATGTGACCTCACTGGCTTGGAAACACTCATGGCTGGCATATGAGTGCAATGTGTGAGTTGGAGTACACCTCCAGAACCCAATTCAGACTACTCTCTGCCCACAGTTTTATTCTGAAACTACTGTCTACATTTACTCTTTCAATTAAATAAACAAATTTCCGTTACTGTGCGACTACTCTATCCACAGATAAAGAGCCTCATTGCCAAATCCAGAACTATCCCTTTAATGACTGATCTTAGCTGTCCTGATTTGCATATTCCCAGAATTTCACTTCACAACCACAGACAACTGTACCTAGGTGTGATTGTTCATTAACAAAAAATGATCATATGTAAAGTATATACTTTGCCCATGATTTTTTAAAAGTTGTTGTGAAACCATAATAGATGAGGTCGAGGCTGCTGTGGCACTATATAACAACATCAACCCTGTCTCATTTTCTGTGGGTGGAAGCTCATCTTAGAGGTCACATGCAGGGTGCTTGTCACTCAACCAATCACCTTGGGGAAGGTCTGAGACAAGAGCCAATCACTGCCCTAGCAGGGTATCACCTGACCTGGGTGAGCGAGTGCACAGAGAATATGGGCCATTGTGAGTTGTCTTTACAGGAGAAACCAGCCAGAGCAGCTCTCCAGCAGTACTGGTTGATGTGACCTCACTGGCTTGGAAACACTCATGGCTGGCATATGAGCGCAATGTGTGAGTTGGAGTACTCCTCCAGAACCCAATTCAGACTACTCTCTGCCCACAGTTTTATTCTCAAACTACTGTCTACATTTACTCTTTCAATTAAATAAACAAATTTCCGTTACTGTGCGACTACTCTTCCCACAGATAAAGAGCCTCATTGCCAAATCCAGAACTATCCCTTTAATGACTGATCTTAGCTGTCCTGATTTGCATATTCCCAGAATTTCACTGTGTGATTGTTCATTAACAAAAAATTATCATATGTAAAATATATACTTTGCCCATGATTTTTTTAAAGAGTACTTTTCAAAGTTGTTGTAAAACCATAATAGATGAGGTCGAGGCTGCTGTGGCACTATATAACAACATCAACCCTGTCTCATTTTCTGTGGGTGGAAGCTCATCATAGAGGTCACATGCAGGGTGCTTGTCACTCAACCAATCACCTTGGGGAAGGTCTGAGACAAGAGCCAATCACTGCCCTAGCAGGGTATCACCTGACCTGGGTGAGTGAGTGCACAGAGAATATGGGCCATTGTGAGTTGTCTTTACAGGAGAAACCAGCCAGAGCAGCTCTCCAGCACTTCTGGTTTATGTGACCTCACTGGCTTGGAAACACTCATGGCTGGCATATGAGTTCAATGTGTGAGTTGGAGTACACCGCCAGAACCCAATTCAGACTACTCTCTGCCCACAGTTTTTATTCTCAAACTACTCTCTATCACATTTACTCTTTCAATTAAATAAACAAACACATTTATTATTCAAATATCCGTTACTGTGCGACTACTCTACCCACAGATAAAGAGCCTCATTGCCAAATCCAGAACTATCCCTTTAATGACTGATCTTAGCTGTCCTGATTTGCATATTCCCAGAATTTCACTTCACAACCACAGACAACTGTACCTAGGTGTGATTGTTCATTAACAAAAAATTATCATATGTAAAGTATATACTTTGCCCATGATTTTTTTAAGTTGTTGTAAAACCATAATAGATGAGGTCGAGGCTGCTGTGGCACTATATAACAACATCAACCCTGTCTCATTTTCTGTGGGTGGAAGCTCAACATAGAGGTCACATGCAGGGTGCTTATCACTCAACCAATCACCGTGGGGAAGGTCTGAGACAAGAGCCAGTCACTGCCCTAGCAGGGTATCACCTGACCTGAGTGAGTGTACAGAGAATATGAGCCATTGTGAGTTGTCTTTACAGGAGAAACCAGCCAGTCCAGCACCACTACTGGTGGATGTGACCTCACTGGCTTGGAAACACTCATGGTTGGCATATGAGTGCGATGTCTGAGTTGGGGTACACATAGGATATTGGCCATTGATTTGTAACCTTCTGCATCACGTTCAAAGAGGTACTTTTATTTTGAAGGCAAACCACAAATTCCACTATTGTGCCCATTCCTTATTGTGGCTAGTTTCACAACAAATAACCACTTCCTGGATGGTTGGGAGAAGTTGCTCTCGGAGGATGTGTTGGTACCATTCTTTATTCATGGCTGTGTTCTTAGGCAAAATTGTGAGTGAGCCCACTCCCTTGGCTGAGAAGCAACCCCACACATGAATGGTCTCAGGATGCTTTACACAGGACTGATGGTAGCGCTCACCTTGTCTTCTCCTGAGAAGCTTTTTTCCGGATGCCTCAAAGAATTGGAAATGGGATTCATCAGAGAAAATGACTTTACCCCAGTCCTCAGCAGTCCAATCCCTGTACCTTTTGCAGAATATCAGTCTGTTCCTGATGTTATTCCTGGAGGGAAGTGGCTTCTTTGCTGCCGTTCTTGACACCAGGCCATCCTCCAAAAGTCTTCGCCTCACTGTGCGTGCAGATGCACTCCCACCTGCCTGCTGCCATTCCTGAGCAAGCTCTGTACTGGTGGTGCCCCGATCCCGCAGCTGAATCAACTTTAGGAGACTGTCCTGGCACTTGCTGAACTTTCTTGGGCGCCCTGAAGCCTTCTTCACAACAATTGAACCGCTCTCCTTGAAGTTCTTGATGATCCGATAAATGGTTGATTTAGGTGCAATCTTACTGGCAGCAATATCTGTAACGGTTTTCTTGAGTCGAAGGAGAGGCGGACCAACGCAGCGTGGTTATTATTCATGGTTCTTTAATAAAGAAACTATACATGAATAGACTAACAAAAAACGAAATGTGAAAAACCTAAACAGCCCTATCTGGTGCAAACACAGAGACAGGAACAATCACCCACAAAACCCAACACCAAACAGGCTACCTAAATATGGTTCCCAATCAGAGACAACGACTAACACCTGCCTCTGATTGAGAACCATATCAGGCCAAACATAGAAATAGACAAACTAGACATGTAACATAGAATGCCCACTCAGATCACACCCTGACCAAACAAAACATAGAAACATACAAAGCAAACTATGGTCAGGGTGTGACAATATCCTTGCCTGTGAAGCCTTTTTTGTGCAAAGCAATGATGACGGCACGTGTTTCCTTGCAGGTAACTGTGGTTGACAGAGGAAGAACAATGATTCCAAGCACCACCCTCCTTTTGAAGCATGTCTGTATTTCGAACTCAATCAGCATGACAGACTGATCTCCAGCCTTGTCCTCGCCAACACTCACACCTGTGTTAACGAGAGAATCACTGACATGATGTCAGCTTGTCCTTTTGTGGCAGGGCTAAAATGCAGTGGAAATGTTTTTTGGGGATTCAGTTCATTTGCATGTTAAAGAGAGACTTGCAATTAATTGCAATTCATCTGATAACTCTAAATAACATTCTGGAGTATATGTAAATTGCCATCATACAAACTGAGGCAGCAGACTTTGTGAAAATGTATATTTGTGTCATTTCAAAACTTTTTGTTCTTCCCCCCACGAAGAACTCTTTTAGCTCTGGAACGGATGCTGTTCTACCTCCTGTGAGGAAGAAAGTGGGAGAGGCTGAGGAGGGAGGTGGTCAAGAGGCCCAGGTCCAAGGGGGGGGGGGGGGGGAGGCTTGCCTGACCTCTACTTGTTCCTGGGCAGCTGCTACACAGCGTTGCATCTCACTCTTGCCACCTCCCCGGTCAACAACAAGACACAGGCCCTCACACGGTTCTGGCTGGGATCTTACCTCAGAACCCTAGTTCAGGATCCTAGTCGACCTGCGAGCCCCAGTTTTTTTCCTGCCCCACACACACTTGGTCCAGCTCCAGAAGTTTTTAAGACATTTTAAACTGGAAAAAGAAGCAGTCACGGTTATAACTTAAACACCACTCTCTTCTCTCTCTTGTGCAGGAGCGGGAACCAATGTGTCCAGTGCGCGGGCTTGCTATAGGCAAGCCCATAACGGATTGACGTAATATGACCCATCCTGCTCTCCTGAATTGGCACAGGGACCTGTCCTGGATGGGTGCCTACGAGATCCTCCCGATTAGGGCCGTTAAGCACTCCCGGGGCATGGCGAGGATATCCGCATGCCCCCGACCAGGCTGTTGCCAAGAGGTGTCGGTGATGCACTTGCTCTGGGAGTGCAGAGCCGCCAGGGACCTGTGGAAGGAAGCAAGCACCCTGATCTCCCCATGTCTGCCTGCAGGGAAGGACCTAACACCCCAGCTCGTGCTGTATGGGGTGGGCCGAAGGCCTATTCCACCGAAGGCCTTCACCAAGCTCTGGCCCACCCTCACGTGTCTGAAGGATGCACTGTGGTCCTCCCGCAACCTGCTGGTAGTGAAACGAGTAGAGACCACCCCCCAGGCAGTGGCC
Source organism: Oncorhynchus mykiss (assembly GCF_057628025.1). Classification (NCBI taxonomy): domain Eukaryota; kingdom Metazoa; phylum Chordata; class Actinopteri; order Salmoniformes; family Salmonidae; genus Oncorhynchus; species Oncorhynchus mykiss. The sequence goes on from NC_143049.1 coordinate 15,367,692, forward strand.
ATGGTAGCCACAGAAGCCCTGGGGTGGTACAGAAGAAAGGGGGCCTCGACCCCATGCAAAGGGTCCCCCACAACACACAAGGTCCCTGTGGCCACAGCCTGACAGCGCTGCGGCGCCTAGGGCGATGCGCCTAGGGTAGGGATCTCCTCTTAGCCCCGAAGGACAGGATGGTGATATATTCGGAAGAGCAGGAGGAGGCGAGTTTAAGGACTCACCCCGCTCCTGTACAAATGACCGAAGACAGCAGTTTTCCATGTCTTAAAAATGTTTTACTTTTGTTAATTCATTTGTACACGTTTGAAATGGCTTTTACAGAATTGGAGGTGTAACATAGAAAAGTGCTTGTATTTATGGTTGTTTAATTGGTTTTAACAACATGTACTTTTTACACAAGAATATATATGAGCTGTTTTAAAGGAAATGCGATAATGAAACTTATCTGAAAGAAAAAAGAAAAAAACAACTCTCTTTACTGCTTCGGTAAAAGTGTGTGTAAAAGTGTGTGGGTAGAGTAGCTAAAACCAACTTCATACAATTGCTAGGTGGATAGTAGTATTACAGAGATGATATATATACTGTATATATATATGGGCAAGAAAAAGTATGTGAACCCTTTGGAATTGCCTGGATTTCTGCATAAATTGGTCATACAATTTGATCTGATCATCATCTAAGTCACAACAATAGACAAATACAGTCTGCTTAAACTAATAACACACAAACAATTACACGTTTTCATGTCTTTTTTGAACACACCATGCAAACATTCACAGTGCAGGGTGGGAAAAGTATGTGAACCCTTGGATTTAATAACTGGTTGACCCTCCTTTGGCAGCAACAACCTAAACAAAATGTTGTTGTTGTAGTTGCGTATCAGACCTGCACAACGGTCAGGAGGAATTTTGGACCATTCCTCTTCACAAACTGTTTCAGTTCAGCAATATTCTTGGGATGTCTAGTGTGAACTGCTCTCGAGGTCATGCCACAGCATCTCAATCGGGTTGAGGTCAGGACTCTGACTGGGCCATTCCAGAAGGTGTATTTTCTTCGGTTGAAGCCATTCTGTTGTTGATTTACTTCTGTGTTTTGAGTTGTTGTCCTGTTGCATTACCCAACTTCTGTTGAGCTTCAATTGGCGGACAGATAGCCTTACATTCTCCTGCAAAATGTCTTGATAAACTTGGGAATTCAGCAGCAAAGCAGCCCCATACCATCATGCTCCCTCCACCAAATTTTACAGTTGGGATGAGGTTTTGATGTTGGTATGCTGTGCCTTTTTTTCTCCACACATAGTGTTATGTGTTCCTTCCTTCCAAACAACTCAACTTCAGTTCTATCTGTCCACTGAATATTTTGCCAGTAGTGCTGTGGAACATTCAGGTGCTCTTTTGCAAACTTCAGATGTGCAACAATGTTTTTTTTGGACAGCAGTGGCCTCTTCCGTGGTGTCCTCCCATGAACACCATTCTTGTTTAGTGTTTTACTTATCGTAGACTTGCCAACAGAGATGTTTGCATTTTCCTGAGATTTCTGTAAGTCTTCATTAACCTAATTGAGCATTCTGCTCTGTGCTCTTGCAGTCATCTTTGCAGGACGGCCACTCCTAGGGAGATTAGCAACAGTGCTGAACTTTTTCCATTTATAGATAATTTGTCTTAACGTGGGCTGATGAACATCAAGGCTTTTAGAGATACTTTAATAAACATTTCCAGCTTTATGCAAGTCAACAATTCTTAATTGTAGGTCTTCTGAGAACTCTTGTTCGAGGCATGGGCCACTTCAGGCAATTCTTCATGTGAATAGCAAACTCACATTTTTGAATGTTTTTTATATTGCTGGGCAGCTCTAACCAACAGCTCCAATCTCATCTCATTGATTGGACTCCAGGTTAGCGGAGTCCTGACTCCAATAAGCTTTTGGAGAAGTCATTAGCCTAGGGGTTCACATACTTTTCCCAACCTACACTGTGAAGGTTAAAAATAGATATTTAATATAGACAATAAAAATACAATAATTTGTGTGTTATTAGTTTAAGCACACTGCGTTTGTCTATTTTTGTGACTTAGAGGAAGATCAGATCAAATTTTTTGACCAATTTACGCAGAAATCCAGTTAATTCCAAAGGGTTCACATACTTTTTATTGCCACTGTACACACTACCGGTTAAAAGTTTTAGAACACCTACTCATTCCAGGGGTTTTCTTTATTTAGGTTATTTTCTACATTGTAGAATAATAGTGAAGACATCAAAACTATGAAATAACTTATGGAATCATGTAAAAAATATATTTTATATTCTTCAAAGTAGATACCCTTCGCCTTCATGACAGTTTTGCACACTCTCGGAATTCACTCAACCAGCTTCACCTGGAATGCTTTTCCAACAGTCTTGAAGGAGTTCCCACATATGCTGAGCACTTGTTGGCTGCTTTTCCTTCACTCTGCGGCCCAACTCATGCTGCAATTTCTGAGGTTGGTAACTGTAATGAACTTATCCTCTGCAGCAAAGGTAACTGTTACAGGAATTAAATTCCTTTATGTTTTATTTAACCAATTCAATTTAACACTCTGCCCACTCCTAAGAATTTGTAAGATCCTTATTTGCATAAAATGGACAGAGACCAGTCTCAAAATCAATCAGTAGCGTTTATTCTCGAGAGTACTGAACACGATACAATTTACCACAGGTTATAAACTGAAAATTACGTCATTAGTTTTCGAACTGTCCCGTCTCTTCTCCACTCTGGTACAATGGCAGTATAGTTCTCCCACCAATTTAGATAATTTATGACCGAGCCAAGGTCTTCCTGTGTAGATAAGCATTCTAGCCAGTCTGACGATAAGTTCATTCATTTCTACCAAGGAACAGACAGTCATTGTTCTAATTCTTGATTATAATTACACACATTATATTCAGTACTAGGATTAAAAGACAATTTATACATCTATACAGTAACATAATAGTATTCTGATTGAAATGTATACATAATTAGTCATTATTGATAAAAAAAAATCCCTTAACAGTAACTCAAATGGGTTATTTCATAGTTTGATGTCTTCACTATTATTCTACAATGTCGAAAATAGTACAAATAAAGAAAAGGCCTGGAATGAGTAGGTGTGTCCAAACGTTTGACTGGCACTGTATTTATATATTTACATATTAAAAATATAATCCCTGTAATATTGCTATCCACCTAACATTTTTTTGAAGTTGGCTTGAGACCTCTGGGTGTGTATATACATATTTTTTTCTGATGTGAGCAGTTCTGGGGTTAAAGCCCCAAATTATCAAAAATAAACAGTTTCAAAATAAAGAACGTTTTTAAAAAGCCCTCTTTCGTATGATTTTCATTTTACTAAGACTAACACATTATTTTCTTAAAGTACATTGCTGCTGTCTACTGGATTGAAATGGGATGAACATAAATTACATCCATGAGTGGTATCCACTTGGGGAAGTAGATTGCCAAAATCACAAACTCTCCCTTAACCTGCCAATCATAGCTGTCCTGATTTGCATATTCCCATGATGCTTCACTCTAGTTTGTCTGTTTTTGTAGTAGATGCAGAAACAAACGCAGACAACTGTACCTATGTGGGAATTTTCATAGAAATAATACATATTCAAAATGTATGCTATAATTATGGTTCATTTTAGAAGTTAATTTTAAATTTTGTCATGAAACCGCAATAGAGATTGTCTGGGCTGATTTGAAACTATATAAGATCATTCACGCTTCCTCTGGTCATGTGGGAGGAAGCTCATTGTAGAGGTCACATGCAGGGTGCTAGTCACTCAACCAATCACCTTGGGGAAGGTCTGAGACAAGAGCCAATCACTGCCCTAGCAGGGTATCACCTGATCTGGGTGAGTGAGTGCACAGAGAATATGGGCCATTGTGAGCTGTCTTTACAGGAGAAACCAGCCAGTGCAGCTCTCCAGCACTACTGGTGGATGTGAACCTCACTGGCTTGGAAACACTCATGGCTGGCATATGAGTGCGATGTATGAGTTGGAGTACACCTCCAGAACCCAATTCAGACTACTCTCCCCCCACGCTTTTAAATAAGCAACCTCTTTTTGACGGCATGCAAGTGAAATAGAATATAATAAACAAAAGTGTAAAAAATAAAATGACACAGAAAAGTTCCAAAATAGTTAAAATACAAATGGGAAATTAAATAAACGTAAGATTAATAAACGTAGATTTACAATGGGTTATATTTACAATGGTGTTTGTTCTTCACTGGTTGCCCTTTTCTTGTGCCACAAATCTTTCTGCTGTGGTATTTCACCAAAATAAATATGTGAGTTTATCAACATTGGATTTCTTTTGGAATTCTTTGTGAGTCTGTCTAATCTGAGGGAAATATGAGTCTCTAATAAGGTCATACATTTGGCAGGAGGTTAGGAAGTGCAGCTCAGTTTTCACCTCATGATTTATCAAACTACCCTGTCATAGTGTTTTACAGCAATCTTGTAGTTAATTAGTGTCATTTTGGAATAAGCTCAATAACTATCTCTAGTTTAATTACTATTTTAGTGGCATACTCCACTTCTCCACCTGTAGGCTACCTAATCAGTCAGTGCCCAGGACTGGATCAGACCAGACTGGACTACAACTAATGTCTGTGTCTGTGTTTGTGTTTGCTCAGGAGTGTGTGAGACCGAATTAGATATGAAGGTAATAGAGTGTATTCACAAACAACACACAGTACAGACTGAAAACACACTAAATGCACACATACGTCTTATAATAGCGCTTGGTTGAGGTCAAGTGACATAACCAAAAACATTTACAGACTTTATGGAGATAAAGAGGGACCTTCAACCGAATAACAGGTTGTGTACTCCCACAGCCCTTTACAGCGTCAGATACAAATGACCTCCAAAAATGAATGACAAACAGACGATAGGCCAGAATACCACCACCCCTGAGATTTGGACTGAGCTAAAGGAGCTGAGAGACATGGCGCAAAACAGTGAGGACCAGACAGAAGAGTAACAATTGCTCTTGCTTGTTTGTTTCACTTTTGTGAAAGCATATTCAAAGAGTCAACGTCTGTTTTCATTATGATTACCATCTGAACATAAAATATCTATTGGCCTGAGTTGCACCATCTATTTCAATTAGCCTAGAAATCAAATTCACTGTTTATTACATGCCACCGAAACGTGAGAAATTTCACATTTGATTCCTGGAAGAGAGCGACCTCTCCTGGCACACATCACCACTAGCTACATTACTGCAGGACTTTCACAATGCGCATGCGCTGTTTTGTATATTCAAGCTAAACAACATGGCGGCGAAACGAATCGAGATCTTTATTTGAGTTTATAAAACGCCTTCGACGAGGATAGCAACTAATTGGCTATATTTATACAATAATACTTCTGAAATAGAGAGGTAATTGTTTATATATATATATTTGTTTTTACTATTTTCTGAAAACATGAATTGTACCACGAACGTAGTGCAGGTGACGAACGTGTCGCCAAGCACAACATCCGAGCAGATGCGAATGCTGTTCGGGTTTCTTGGAACCATTGAAGAACTCAAATTGTTTCCACCAGAGTAAGTAGCTTATATTTGTTGAACGTTTGTTGCTAACTATATACAATTATTGTTTGTTTAGTTAATCACTTTTTACCACTTTGTGATTTAATTGATTTCAATGTAGTATTATTAACGATGCTAACGTTAGCATCAGGAGGCCCCATCTCGGGCCGTCCCCGAAACCTAAGAAGGCGAATCATTAACTACTATAGTTGGGTAACGATAGTTTGCCTAGCTACTTCGGGGATTATTTGCTATATACAATCTATTATGTTGTCGCTAGCGGACTAACTAACGTTAGTTAACTACAAAAACGTTTTCTATTGCAGTGAGTCGCCTCTGCCAGTGACGTCGCGTGTGTGTTTTGTGAAGTTCAAAGAGTCCGAGTCCGTGGGGGTGTCTCAACATCTGACCAACACAGTCTTCGTGGACAGGGCGCTGATCGTCGTCCCTTTTGCCGAAGGTTGGTGATTTGTTCTTCCCTTTCTGTATGAATGATCCTTGATTGTATGATGTAGTGATGGGAGAGTGACGCCTGACGCCCCCATTGATTTCAGGATGGAGTAATATGAGCCTGTGGCTTGAGCCACTGTTAAGCGTGTATCCTAACTATTTCAGATTATATCAGTTTCGCTTGCTTTGGCAATGTAAACATATGTTTCCCATGCCAATAAACCCCATTGAATTGAATAGTAACCATTTTTCATCTGACAAGCCTATCTGATTCTGTGGTCAATGATGTCATGCCACTCTTCCTGTCCTATCTTGTACGATCCCTCTGCTAATTGCAATGAGAGAGGTGTCTATACCAGCTCTCACAACCCAGACCCTTGGTATACTGTGGAACTAAAGACCAAACCTATAACCATACACGTATGTCTTATATAAAGTTTCTGCCACACTGTAAGGTCATAATGTCATCCATGATGCGTTGGACTTGGTAGACACTAAACAACACAGATGACCTTGAGTAGTCTGTAGTAGTCTCCAGAGCCAATTCTTTGTCCTCCTCCACCAGCACAGTATACCAAGGTCTGCTTTAGGGACTGGGACTTGCTCCGACTGAGAGGGCTGAACAAGCCCAGACCCATGGGCAGACAGACGCACCTCCTCAAAAGAAAACAGAGATGAACTTACATGTGTATAAAAACTTAACCATGCTTTTTATTTTCTCCCCCATATTGGACTATCCTCTATTAAACTTCTCTCTGTTATTTGTGTGTGTGATTTGTTGTAGTGGAGAAGGCAAAAGCAGAGCCCCCTCCTTGATGGCTGAAAGTGGTCCTCTGCCTGCCAACAGGGGATTGTAGGCATTTACAAAAGGCCAGCAAGCGTTCAAGCAGCCCCCCCAGACCCTTCTTTCTCTTTTTTCCTGTGTCCTTTCTTCTCTCTTTCTCTCTCATTTTCTCTTCTTTAGGGTATTTTAGTTTAAATTGAATGCAGTAGCATATATATAACTGTTAATACTATAATGCATATCACATGTATTACACAAATATTTCTTGACTGCTCACAAGTACATATTTATCAAAACAGGTGTGTTAATAATCTGACCTGTATAATGTCCAATCTGGTTTTCTCATTGGATCCAAGTGGTAAGAAGTAAACCATAGCAGAGTAACATAACAGTAAACTATACACTTCTCAATAACACAGCTATTGGTATACCTGCATTTCATATTTTTTTCACCTTTAGCGTTAAGGCACTTCCTGGTTTGGGGAATTGGGTGGCCAATAGTATCCAATTTAAATTTAGCAAGAAATTACATGCACTCACTCACCACTCTGTCCCTGAAATTGGCGGATTAAAATAGCAAATCTGTGTGTTTTCTATGTTGTACTTTAAGGTTCCTGACTGTATCTAGTTGTTAATTGTCTTAGATATCCACCCCACATGGCAATGGCAACTGGTTCAGTGCTCTCTCTTTAACAGTGGTCTTTCTTTTTTGTTGTTGTGTTTTACAGTTCTTTTTCCTGGCTCAGCCAGTCCTGTATACCAGGCCCCGCTGAAAATACCACCCAACCGTTTTGTCTCCTGCAGCTAAATTCTCTCCCCCGTGTGCCCTTTTTAAATGTTGTTTGTGAGTGTGTTTGTGTGTCTTCTGTAAAAAAAAAAAAATGTTATTTTTGCTATTGTATCTTGATTAAGATATTCTATGTTTTCTTTTTTTAGGTAGCAATGGCAACATTGAGATCTGAAACCATAGTTTTTTTTTCTTTTTCTGATCACTATGTTAGGCAAACAAGCTAATCTAATGTTGCCAAGTTGATTTTACACGTAAATAAAAGGCATTGGTTCATTTGTTGCATATTTAATGCAGTGACAGGTAAGGTTCTTGGGAGCGTAGATATCACCTACCCAAAATGTGAATGCTAGCTGGGTTTTTTTTTCCTACTTATAACTGTATTGCTGGTAAGTAGTAGAAAATGTCAGTAATCACTGTTGACCTCCAACTCTCTGAAATTCTTTTTGTTTTGTGTATCTCGATTTTTCTCTGTGTGCTCCTTAGTAGTGAAGCCGCCAACGTGAGTCGCTTGTTCAATCTAAATGAAAATTGAGAGCACACCCCACTGGAGAAGCCGCTGTGCTAGCTAACGTTTGGTTCATGACTTAAAAAACACGTTCAGGTGATACAATCTTGGCAGTGTTCACTGGAGTAGTGTGTATTGTGATATACTATTTTCCCGATCGTAGTTATTTTTCAATCTACACTGGTTAAAATAATAAAGGGAACAAACCTTCTCAAATCTAGCAGCTATCAAAGGTAACAGTATTGAAACCTTTACAAATGTTTTTGAAGAATACTTGAGCAAGTCATCTGTTTTTTTTGTTTTTCAAAATGTCTCTCCTTTTCTGTAGAGTCTAGACGTTGATGTTCTCTTCTTCCCCTAATGCCTGTTTGGTTTTTCTGTAGGTGTTATCCCGGAGGAGGCTAAAGCTTTGTCACTGCTGGCGCCAGCAAATGCTGTTGCAGGGATTCTGCCCGGAGGAGGTCTCCTTCCAACACCAAACCCCATGTCTAATCCACAGGTAGGACTTCTCCCAACACCAAACCCCATGTCCTATCCACAGGTGGGTCCTCAGCACATACAATGTTTAATTGTTCTGTTTAATTCTGTGGTCCTTAAGTTATTCAAATGAAACATCTGCCTTAATGACTTGATAATTGTCCGCTCGTGTATATATAGACAACGAAAGGGTTAATGGTGTACTGTTGTTTTTTTGTAGATGGGTGGCAATCCTTTCGGCGGTCCCTCCTTGGAAGCGATGGCAGCGTTCGGGTTTCCAAACCCCAATATGAATATGAACCCCCAGGTGAGTGTTGGCTTGAAATCTGGTGATATTTTTGTGTGCGCACACAACTGCTGGTGTTGAAGGGAAATGTTTAAAGGATATCAGATATCTAACTTGTATATTATATATTTCACACTTTTCTTCACTCTTCTTCCCCAACAGTCATTTCCCACTGACCAGCTTCTGAAGTTTATGTCGCAGGTGGATCCAAAGTAAGTCATCATGCCTCTAGAAAATGTCCATTACAAGACATCAAACACCTATGAGCTGTTAATTTGTTGGATGACCCTCCAGTGTGTTCTAATTAAGCAATAAGGCCTGAGGAGGTGTGTTATATAGCCAATATACCACGCCTAAGGGCTGTTTTTGTGCATGGAGGGCCTAGATACAGCGCTTAGCAGATGTATATTGGCTATATACCACACCTCCTCATACCACAAACCCGAGGTGCCTTATTGCTTTGTAAACCGTTTGCTAACATACATATGACAGTAAACAAGTAGCTTTGTGTCATACCCTTAGTATATGGTCTGATATACACTCGGCTGGAATGCTGTTTCAGCCTATCAGCATCTCGGACCCAAACTACCCGGTTTATAATCCCCACTAAATAATATCCTCTTCTTCAGAATGAACCACATGGGTGTAGGGATGAACATGAACATCAACATGAATCCGGGCCTGAAGGCAGACTCCTCCAACAAAGAGATAGAAGAGGCCATGAAGAGGGTCAGAGAGGCTCAGTCACTCATCTCTGCTGCCATCGAGCCTGGGAGTGAGTAGCCCAAGCCTTGCATCTCCAAAGGATATATTATATCTGATAAATTACTGGTAGCCCTAGCTATAAGCTATTATTTGCTCTGCCAAAGTAATTTCATGTTTTGTTTGTGCAGACAAGGAGAGCAAGAGGAAGCACTCGCGTTCCAGGTCCAGGTCTAGACGCAGAAGGTCCCGTTCTCGCTCCAGACACAGGTGAACACAAACTCTATTCCCCTGACAAATCATTTGGATTGTGTTAAAAGTAAAGGTAGTACGTTTTTTTTTTTTTCATATTAAGGGGAGAGACTAATGTTGTGTTTGTGATCTGCAGGCGTTCAAAGAGCAGGTCAAGGCGACGCTCGCACTCCAGGAACAGGAGGCGCTCCAAGAGCCCCCGAAGGAGGAGTGGGAGGTCCCACTCCAAAGACCGGAGCAGACCATCACCAAGCAAGTCCAGGTGAGCCACAGAGCACAGACTTGACCCATTCTTAATCCTCAAGCTGCACGATCTGAACTTCTGAGACCGCCCTGCGATTACTCTCTACCTCGTTATCACAACTCTAATCCCAATATACAGTAAGAAATGTTGATCAGATGTAATTAACTTGTCTCCGATCCACAGGGATAGGAAGAAGGAGGAGCGGGATAAAAAGCGCTCCAAAACACCTCCGAAAAGCTACAGTACTGCCAGGAGGTCTCGCAGTATCGATCGGTTAGTGCTGCTTTCATTGGTCAGAGTCACATGTCTGACTTGTGGCTCTGTTTCACCATGCTGTCCCAACATGTTGTTGATTGGTCAGATATTTACAACATTTTTTTTTTCATGCTGTTGGGTATAGAAGGCGGAGAAGGAGTCGCAGTGCCAGCCGATCTCCTAAGAAATCCCCCAAGAGGAAAGTCTCCAGGACTCCCTCTCCTCGAAGGTTGGTGTTTTGGAGTTCTCGATTCTCATAGAACAAGAGAATTTCCTTAGTGAACACATGTTCAATATGCTGCCAGTGGTATTTCATTGCTATTTTGAGACTGAAAATGACGAGACATTTTGTTTACAAAGTGTAACTGTAAATGCCCTGAGAACACTCACTCAAATAATTTATTTAGATTCAAATTTAAAGGTTTCTTTAAGGTAACCTGGAAATAAGCCATTTTAGACAGTCAACCACTACACTTCTCTTTGGATTTAAGCTTTTAACTTTCCTCTCCCTACAGACATAAGAAGGAGAAGAAGAGGGACAAGGAAAGAGAGAAGGACCGTGAGCGCAGGAGCGATAAAGACCGCAGTCGGGATGAAAGGAAGGAAAAGAAAGAAAGGAGTAAAGACAAAGAAAAGGAAAGGGAGAAAACTGACGGGGAGAAAGGAGATGTAAAGGTCAGCACCAATGACTGAATGATTTCTTGTGTTATACACCTCATGTAAGATGTGTAGGATGTCCGTGTTCATTTTCTTTCTTTCTTCCTTCTGTATTCTGACCTCTGTTAGAGATCCAGCGTTTTACTCGCCCTAATGAAAGAATAACAAGTAATATGAAATGAACGTCCGATATATTAAACTTAGTCATTTCAAATTTCCTTAGACGTCTTTGCAGGTCACCAGAGACTATGATGAGGAAGAGCAGGGCTACGACAGTGAGAAGGAGAGGGAGAGGCTGGACAAGAAAGATTCCGACCAGGACTCCGGAGCCCAGTCTCCTCACTCGGTGGAAGGCAATGGCACTGGGCTTTCCAAAGTCAACGGAGGCGACCACCGTGAAGAGGACGACATGGATGTCAGTGATTGAGTCACCCAATAATAGAGACCGATGTATAGACCTCTATGTACCCAACCCTCCATTGTACCAAAACCTCCATGCCCCACCGAGCTTACTGTATTCGGGCTTCATTCAACTCAACTCGATCCTTCTTTATCTCAGTTGAATTGTTAGTTTTCCTTTTGGATTGACTAGACAAAATAGATCAAGTAGAAGATGAACTGAAAGATTAACCTTCAGATTTTTCTGTATGTATTATAATTATTTGGTCCTATTTTGATGGTGAAAATGTGAAAGGGGTGGGGTTGGTTGAAACTTTTTATTGCTGTAATTTGAAAGTGGATTCTATTTGGCAAAGTGTGCGACCTGATTTTCTTTTTTCAAGCATAGAGCTTACATGATGATGATGGCTTTTGTGTATTTTTTGTTTAAATCTAGTTTCTACACATTGCTAGGAGCGGAAGCAGCCAGTTACACTGCTTGACAAGTTCACCGTATGTCCATTTTCATCAGACAACATGGCTGCTACATAGAACAGCGCTGTGGACTTAGCTTTTTAGTATTGAGCTTCTGTACGGAAGTCGCCTCAATAAATTCACCATCTATTTTCTGTCACTCCTATACGTGGTATATTGTGTTTATATCCCATCCGTTATTATACGGAAGATGTATACTTATACTGGGTCTTGTGGCGCCAAAATAATCTGTCCTATCTCTCACCTATTCACAATACCCAGTAGATCTGATGCTCGTAATTCTTAGAAGTTTGTATTGTTTTATCAGTCATTTTTTTTTTATATACAATAAAAACCTGGGGAAAGATTTGATTTATTTTGTTTTAAACTTCAGGTGCTCATTTTAGGTTTAGGGCAAAGTTTTAACATGGGCCCTTGTATGACCCTGTATTAAATGCTGAGCTGAGGTCTGAATAGTATGGTTGATCAATAGAGCATTAGGCCAGGGGCTCTAATCAATCTGTATCGTGGACGTTCAGTGTGATTTAATTTTAAAGGCAATGGTGTTGTGTTAGTGGAGGCTGCGTTCACGGTATATAGCCTACACTTTCTCATTAACTTGTAACATGGGTAGGGTATAAGGGTGGGTGTGGTTTTGTGACAATGACCACAAGAGCAGCAATTCACCAAATTTGACAGCTACAACGTAGTTACACCGCCGACAAAAGCGGTCGGCTACTATGGGTTATCGCTGATCGGATTGACTCCAAATTACACTCCCATTGGATTATGGCCAATGTCTTGGAGGCTTGACTCCATGGATTCAGAGACACCTAGCTCCAGTCTGCTGGAGACTACAATTAAAATACCACTGAATAAAATACAAAGAAACAGACAGTGCTGAGACATGATGGTGCTGGTGCTTTATTTAAAGGGATGGGAAGTTGGAAAGCTGCAGTACATTTAGAAATACCAGTAGGCCCGAAGCCAGATACACATCTGATTTCAAAGACCATACGGATCTTACATTTTAATGAGCTTATACAGTCCAACTGTAAGCTCATTGAAATGTAATGAAATAGTACAGAAAAGTAAAGTAATATGGACAGGTATACTCAATGAAAGTTGCAGTTAATGCTTAAACCACCTAAGTACATTTGACCAAAGGGATTTTAGTGTGATTACAATATTTATACGGTAGAAGTTAGTCTTCCTGAATAATCAGAAAGGATAGGGAGATGGTAGCAGGTATAACAAGTGTAGGAAATATACGCTCAAGAGTATACAAGGAATCCAATTGGGTCAATGTAGCATGCGATTAAATATACTTAATGTCAGTGCAGTATCAAACTAGAACAGCTTTCCTGATACCCCATCTGGGTTCACTCACACAATCTCACACACACACACAACACCCTTTAAAGTCCTCTCTCACACACAAAACAGATTAAATTCACAGTCACTTGAAACAGACAGTGATAGCCGGGAGGTAAGATAGATGAGCTAACCTGCACTAGAGAGAAAAGGCTTGGGTGTTGATATCTTTGAAAGAATGCAGTTTTACACCATACTTTCCTCCCAGCTGGTTTAAAAAAACATTCTTATGTACTGGAAATGTATTGCTACACAGTGTTGCTCCTTTGACATACATACAGTATGTTTGGTACATCATTTTCTCAGTTCAGTTATGACATCTTCATATTTCTGACACTTCCATTTATACCATAGTCATTTACAGGCAATGAATGTCCAAGGGTACTTAAACATGTTGAGAAAGGGGCAGTCCCCAAAGGGCAGACGCTAGATAAACTGGGCGCAGTGAGTGCTAAACCTGGAGAAGTGCACGGTTAAGATGTCACAGATGAAGCCAACTCCATGACGTTTCACAGGAGCTGGTTTGCAGTACAAAGCAGTGATCACGTAGTCGGTGAACAATAAGCTGTTACGGAGATGACATCAAATATTTTTTCAAACTCCTCATCCCCTCAATTCTTCTCTTCTGGAGTTTGACCTCGTGCTGTTGTTGCTACACAGCTGAAAATGGTTGATTTGTGTTTGCTATAAGGAAATATCTACAAAATAAAAAACAAAAAAAACTCAGGGCCAAGAGATAATTCCCCCTTTTCATCAGAACACACAGACAGATATCAAATAATACATTGGCATCCTCTTATTTAATCTCAACTGTCGTTAGTTGGTTCTTTTCCTTTTAATAGTGTAGGTAGGTAGAGTTTGTTTCTCTGTCAGTTTCCGAATGGGCGTGGCCGGGGAAACCTCTGGTTGCTACGACAACCAGGTCAGAGGTCAGGGAAGCGACTGGGATCCTCCTTGTAGTCCGCTGGGATGGAGAAGATGGACTCCTCAAAGTCATCATAGCGGAACTCCTGGAAGGTGACCGTAGCTGTGATAGTGGGGAACACAGGGATGTCTGGCACACAGAAATAGGAGAGGATATTTAGAGTGTTTAATATTTGTCAATTTCTTCATTATTTCACTTTATTTTTTAACTTTCAAATAAAATTGTCCATGTGGCCACACAATGTACAGTAGATGCATACCAAGTTTGACTGGGAACCCAGGAGGAAGCTTCAATTGAACAAATTCTCTGAGTTTGTTGAAGTGCTTAAATGGGGCTATGACCTCCAACACGTTCAGTAACCTGGAAGACCGTAGAAAAAGGGGAAACGTTAAATCATTAGGGTCGGGGTTAATTCAAAAATGTTCTTACAGTACATTATTTGATGAGGTCCCATTTAAACAATAAAACCAATAAGTAATAAAACATTTTAAAAAAGAGGCCTTTGAAAGGCATTAGCTAGACACAAATCTGCAACAGCCTAATACACATTGAACTAGAACCTGTGTGCACAACAGTGATCAATACATGGACGTTTCCAATAGCACTGCAGTCAGCGATGAGGCTGACCAGAGAATATTAGCCAATAAGAGGAAGGATTCTACTCACGACTCAATGCCCAAAGGGAAGTCCTGGCTCATGGCTACGTTCGCTTTGAAGTTCTTCTTGCTCTCCTTACACACAAGCTCTCTCCCAAGATGAGGTGCCCTAGGGATGAACACACTGGCTAAGTCAGCATCATTGGCGTATACATTTGTAGGATTAACAGTAAGCCACTGCTAGTAATGATCTTCAATGCACCGACTTGTCAATAACTCAATAATGAACACAGTTACTTGAAATTCCTCCGGACAGTAGTGTCATCTGTGACCTTTCTTAAAAGGAATTATGCAGGGCTTACTTTCCGTGCTCTGCAGAGATGTACTCCTCCCAGGAGATAGTGTTAGGACCTGGAGCCATGAGGGACAGCCTTCTCTGAGGCTGAGGGAAAGACCGCGAGGGAGAGGATCACATGTAGGCTTACTTTAATATCCATCTAATGTGCACCACACCACAACCACCACGGAAGAAGAGACTAAAGACCCAAAGCCTCCCTCCATCCCTCACCTCATAGTTCTGCTCCACCAGGTTCCCTCCTTTGCTCAGGCTCTCCACGATGGCCTTGTTCCTCAGAATGTCCTCCTCACTCAGGTGCTCCCTGCGCTTCCTGGACTCCAGCACCAGGCCGTTCACAGAGTAAAAGTCTGCCAGGAAGTTACCAACCCTCTCCTTCAGGGACAGACACAAGACATATGTATAATACACACTGGCTGAGTTAGGACACCCTATTCTCCATACAGTACACAGATTATGAGATCCATTGTATTACAAGCTTTATATTCCAGTGACTGGCCTGGTTTGACCACAGGGTCGTATTCAGTAGGACACACAGTGGGGAAATGTTTTGCAACCGGTCAAACAAATCAGTGTTCTTATTGGACAACTCCAGGTAGATCCCATCCCCATTTCAAAACATTTTGCCCCCCTCTGAACAGGACCCAGGACGGGGAGGGGTGCTTACCGTCTTGTCCTCCCTGAAGAGCCAGCCGATCTGACTGCGGGAGAAGGTGATGGACTTGGTGGACAGGGTGGCAGAATAGACGTCACTGCTCATCAGGATGTCCACCTCCTCCTCAGTCTCCATCTCAGACTCCTGCAGGGACACAACAGGCAGTCAGCCAGATAGTATCACGCTGGATGGTGACATGACTTCTGCACAATATTGAATCCGTGCAATTGTTAATTTTACTGTGACCCCCTGCAGATCTTTCAGTCAATACAAGCATTTGCAATACAAGCAGTTCTGTAAGAGCGGTTGGCTTGGAGGATGGTGATGTTAAATGCAGACCAGATAGCTCACCTCGTGGTGAATACGCTGGTACACCTTCTGCTCATTGTCCAGAACATAGAAGGACTTGGCAGGCGGAGCGTCTCCATTGAAGATGAAGCTGAGGTCTCCTCTCTGACACTTCATATCTGTGAAGTCTACCAGAGTGGTGTCCAGTCTGTCAGTGGTGAGAGGGGAGAGAAAGTGTGTACAGGGTTAACTCTGGAAGGTGAGTGGTTACAGACGCCAGCTATACTCCTCACAACTTGTGAGGAGTACAGCTGGCGTCTGTGTCAGACGTGTATTTGATGCCTTACCTGATGTTGATCCCCTGCTTGTAGATCTTGCAGTTATCAGATGGCAGAATCCGGGAGAGCAATGGCACTATGAGACGGGAGAAAGAGAAAGTAATGATCGACAGCATTTGATTCATAAGATTAACTAAGAAACTGAAGAGATAATACGTGGTATCATTACGTGGTTTATAAATGAACACGGCCGTGGCTAGGCGCTGAATCCCTGAGCCAAGAGACAGAGAGCCCCAAACCCACTGAGCAACTAACACGTCACACTAACAGCCAGGATAAAATGGGAACAAAACGCTAATTAGATTGGAGAATGAATTGACTTGACTAAGGTGTCCTCCACCAAGAATAACAATGAATGGAGACAGAGCGTGTGAAAGGAGATGTTGGCCCATCGCTTTAGCTTATTTTAACGTATTGCAATATGATGTAGAGCCGACTCACCCCAACTTTGAAAGTCCCAGTGAAGCTCCAAGTAGAAGTCCCCAAGCTATGAAAAAAAAAAAAAAAGTTGTAAATTATTATCTTGTCATGCAAGCCACAAAACACCAAAACAAAATCCACCCATACTTTTTCTTTATAGCTGGAGGAATAACTTGTTAGAGCATTTTAATAAGGGAAAGAGCGTGTTTTGGTGAGCGGTAGGGGCGGTTACATTGGACAGATGCTAATGTTGGAGAAAAGGGGTAAAGGTATAGCAAGATAGTAATTGTAAACCGAAACTCGGTATGGAGTGGACCAGACCTGCCTCAAATGCATATCAAATCCGTCCAAATACTTTTGGGACTATTCCATTTATTCCACTGTACCGGCCAAACTAAATCAAGTGCAATGCAGCTCAAGTATTTGACATATGTATATAGAGTGCAAATATCCTATTTCTAACCAGATACTGTAGTAGTCCCTAGTCTAGTCGGCTGTCAGAACCTCACCTCTTTCAGTGCTCTTAGCAGTTTGGGCCTCTTGTCCTCCACACTCTCTCTGGACTGCTGCTTCAGCTTCCGCAGTAGAGCCGTAACTGAGGAGGGGAGAGGAGGGAGATAAACAAAGCCTTAACAAAGCACACCACCACACAAAAGAGACAATATATTCCATAGCCCTAGACATTCTATATGTGTATGTTTCTACACACAGCAGAAGGGATTACACGGTCACATGATCTTTCAAAAAGCAACAGGGCGGCAGGGTAGCCTAGTGGTTAGAGCGTTGGACTAGTAACCGGAAGGTTGCGAGTTCAAACCCCCGAGCTGACAAGGTACAAATCTGTCGTTCTGCCCCTGAACAGGCAGTTAACCCACTGTTCCCAGGCCGTCATTGAAAATAAGAATTTGTTCTTAACTGACTTGCCTGGTTAAATAAAGGTAAAAAAAAAAAAAAAAAAAAAAAAAAAAAAAAAAAAAAAAAGCAACAAAAAGCAAAAAGTGAAAAGTGAACTTAGCAAACCCACACTTCAATGACAGTGAAAGTCATGAGCAATAAATCATTCAACCAAGTGATATACTGTAACAGTAATCCGATGGGGTTTAGGACGATACTACTGACACCGACAGTGTAAGTGAGTGGTAAGGTGACCCCAGCTCTTCTCTCCAAAGCGTGTCACGTCGCTGCATATCATCATGAAACACACGTGTGTGACTGTTACAAGACATGAAGGCTCAACACTGACGCAGCCAGCAATCTGGACCATGGCTTGTTGATGCAGTAGAGTTTTCAGGGGAGGCTACGCATGACATGAGTCACCTTACACACGGCTCGTTCTAATATGCAATTTAATACAGGCTGAACCTCAGTTATATAACCCCACTTAGGACTTGTGAGTTTTCGGACAGATTGCTAAGTGTGTGCTCTCTTGCAATGAATTATAATTGGGGTGATCTTCTATCCAGTAATCTTGACCAGTGAGAAACATTAGAGTGGGGATTTTGAGTGTGAGGAAGTGCTGACAAAGCAAGCACTCGCTGCAGGGGCAGAGCAGTGTTGCATGGCAGATATGGACACCTAGCGTGAGCTGCTGTCGCAGTGCGTGTGTGTGAGAGAGATGAAAGCCTCGTTACTTTGACATTATTTGATCTTATGCAATTGAAAAAGAAGGGGGGGGGGGGAATCAAGGCTCCATCTATACGAGATTACCTTCTTTCTCTTCTCGCCGTAGGCCTCCCTCTCTGTATCCCTCTCAATAATAAACCATAGCACAGTACCCCCAACATAACACATTTTTGTTGTGGGCCTGGACAAAAAACACCAGATTCAACTCGTGGAGGGCCTGGTGATTAGTTGACAAGTAGAATCAGGTGTGATTGTCCGGGGCTACAGTAAAATGTGTACTGTTGGGGGCACTCGAGGACTGGAGTTGGGAAGCTCTGCCCTAGTATACGCTGCATTATTTTCATTTTACCACTACTAGTACTGACCCAGTCACTGGCCAGTTTGGCTGCCTTTGCGTGTCCTTGCTGTACTGTGTGGCTAGAGCCATGCTGTCCTTTCCTCTGATCCCTGCCCCCCACACCCCTCACTGAGATCTGACCTTCCCATGCCTGACCTCTGTGTCCCCAGTCTGCCAAATCATCCCTGCTGCAGGCCTGGAGCTGCATACTAATGCATGCTAGGGTGACAGGGTCATAGTGCTAACCCGCTCAACATATATCAGGGAATTTAATAGGAGGGAAATAAAGATTTGTATACTGAACAAAAATATAAAAAACATTTAAAGTGTTGGTCCCATATTTCATGAGCTGAAATACAAGATCCCAGAAACGGTCCATATGCAAAGAAATGTATTTCTCTCAAATTGTGTGCACAAATTAGTTGACATCTCCGTTAATGAGCATTTATCCTTTTCCAAGGTATATCAAGAATCTGATTAAATAGCATGATCATTACACAGGTGCACATTGTGCTGAAGACAATAAAATGGTACTTTAAAAATGTGCAGTTTGTCACACAACACAATGCCACAGATGTCTCAAGGCAAGGGAGTGTGCAATTGGCATGCTGACTGCAGGAATGCACTATTGTCAGAGAATTTAATGTTAATTTCTCCACCATAAACCACCTCCAACGTTGTTTTAGAGAATTTGGCAGTACGTCCAACCGCAGACCACGTGTAACCACGCCAGCCCGGGTCCTCCACATCCGGCTTCTTCACCTGCGGGAAGCTAATGACAGCTGAGCAAACTGAGTATTTGTCTGTAATAAAGCTCTTGTGGGGCAAAACTCATTCTGATTGGCTGGGCCTGGCTCCCCAGTGGTTGGGCCTGGCTCCCAAGTGGGTTGGCCTATGCCCGCCCATGGCTGCGCCCCTGCCCAGTCATGTGAAATCAATAGATTAGGGCCTCATTTATTTATTTCAATTGACTGATTTCCTTATATGAACTAACGCTGTAAAATAATTTGAATTGTTGCATTGTTCAGTGTACATTACCAGTATCTTAAAGTATTATTTGAGTAAAATTATTTGCCCAATCTTAACTACTCACATGGAATATTCTTGTCCTTTATAATATTATTTTATATTTTGCAGGTTGATTTTTTTTGCTAACAAGGCATTAAAACAGATAAAAACATTAAGCTAGTAAAGCCCATGGGGAAAACATGGCATTGGATTCAACCTTCTCTACACTACTCCCACCATTTAAAAAAAACACTCCACTTAACTGGCATTCCTTACAAACATTCAAATAATCAATACACATAAAACATATATTGTGGCCTTTAGTTTACAGTGCTGTGTTAAAAGCATTAGGATGGGGCATTAAATGTGAACAGACAGAGAGGAAGCCAGCCAGCTGTAAAGCTGCTCAGTGCCCTCGCAGTCACACTAAGCCCTTGGCCAGGCTGTGTTCCAGGCCGTATGGATGTGGATAGAGTGCTCAGAGAAAATCCCCTGCATGGCTTTGGCTGGCTAGGGCAACCTACAACCCAACCTCAGCATCAGAGAGTAAACAGAGTTAGTCTACAGCCGGACAGCCCAGGAAGGATCCAATTAGGATCAAACAAATAGAGGGAGGACCATGAACTTGAGAGAACCTGAGTGTAAATGTGTAGACTTAAATACAGGATAAACTAAAATATATGTAAAGAAAAAACAGGATGGAACATCACTGTTCAATGATGCAGTATCTATAATATAAAATAATAGCTTAAATATAAAATATCCCATATCCTTACTCATCTGTCGGTCTCCATAGCTGATGGCCTCTGCCAGGGGACTCCAGCCCTGTGCATTCTTCACTTTCACAGGGGCATTATGGGCCAGGAGCAGGAGGGCACACTCTGTAGCACAAAAAAAAAAAAAAAAAAGAATTTAACAAACATCAAGCTACTTTTAAGATGATTTTTTTTGGGCTAAGCCTACTACCCGTCTCCATAGCCTTTGTACTTGGACAGTGGATTCTCATTACCATAGTTAATTATGTTACCAGTATATTACATTTTGACAGTTCATTTACCGTGTCTATGACCTTCACATAAGAGAGATGCTGCTTTGCATTTGAGTCAAACTAATCAACGGGATTAAGGGATCCTGTGGACCTGTCCCACCCATGGGACCAGCCGCTGCCATGCTGCTATGAGACGACTAGACTATGTAACACACTGCAGTCGGCAGAGGTCAGCCAGGATAAGCTCAGTACGGCAGAACAGAAAGGGAATTTTATCCCAGAAAAAAAAAAAAAAAAGGCATACGGAGGATTTACTGAAGGAGAGCTGGAAAACATGGTGATTATGTTATGTGAATGGCAAAACCCCTGGCTGGGGTTAGGTTTAGGCCAGAGACGAGAATATGAGGCAAAACATCCCGTCAAACTCTGGCGATATGTGATGTTTAGAGGAAAGTAGTACAGATGTACTGGTCAGTCTGCTCCCAATGGGAAACAAGGCTGTTTGCATGTCTCTGTCCTGCCTATGTAGCTGTTATTCTCCATATCAGATATTGTTGATTTACAAAAGTCAAAGCCCTTACCTTTGTGGCCCATCATCACAGCTAAGTGAAGAGGTGTGTTTCCTGGAAAGATAGACAGATAACTTATGAGATCATTTGTCAGAGCTGGTGCACAAGGACAATGTTTGTGTAAATCAATGTACTTGTTGTGAGCAAGCACTGACTATGTTGGTCACATGATTGTCAGGTAAGATTTCATGGATCCAGAAGTGATAGCCTAGCTATGTGATTTCCTAGCTCAATTACATGTACTAAGTTTGGGTTACCTAGATTTTGAAAACCCTTCTTATCTGCAGGGTTTTCAGCAGTTATCTCCCAGTTGGCTGCATGTTAACTCCAATTCTGACTGTGTTTTAACGTTTAGAAACGGTTTAGAAACAATTTAAAACATATGCTTGATATGCCCTTTATCTTTTATATCAGCTAGAGATAATCTTAAAAAAAATCAAAAAAAACACACAGCAGTGTTGCATAGATTCATACGCTGTGTGCCTCAAGTTGACAAACTACACTTCCTCCCCAGTTATGCGTACACACAGGTGTTCAGAGGATGCTAGACAGCTGAAGCCCAAGTGGCTGCCAATGTCTTCCATAAACATGCGCTGTAACATGGAAATATGGCTGTATGGGAACACTACCCTTATAAAAAAGTAGTGTGTAGTAATTTAACCTTTTGTTTTTTGACAATTATTTCCTGCTTATATGAAACCCGTTTTAACGAGCGTTCGGGCCTTATCAAAACAACCCCTGACAGAAGGTACTAGCTATCATCAATAGGCGCTAAAGGTAGTTAGCGTCTATAAATGGGTAAGGGTTACCATGCACTCACCATGTACATCTTTCTGGGAGATGTTCTGGGTCCGAATGAGTGAGGACAAGCGACGCACATCTCCTTTGAACACACATTCGTGAACAGGGAATTCCAAATTGAAGCCCTCATTGCCATTGGTCAGAAGGATTGGGTTCTTGTTATTGTCATCGATGATGCTGACAACTGATTGATTGCCATTGATATTGTTTGCATTGATATTCGACAACTGCTGCAGTACCAAAGGTTTTACCGTCTTGTTATAATTCTTGTTTGATTTGTACGTGATGGTGGTACCGTTGGGGGTTGGAGATGATATTGTCCCATTTGTAGATTCATCATAGGTTTCCATTATATCCCCATCCTTACTGGGCTTGTTGTTATGGTCTTTCCGCAACGTGCGAATCTTTTCCCCGGTCATGATTTAACGTAACTAACCAGCAAGCAGACTACCTAAAATAAATGTATTAATGATGTTGACTAATTGCCAACGACACCTGCAATTGCTACCTTAACAGTTAGTATTTAGCTAACCTAGTTAGCAGTTTTGCTAGCATAGAATGGATGTGGGTAGAGGTGAGGTGTTGACAACAGCAGAAACAACACACACGTAAAAACAATGCAGATGGAAAATATACTCTCACTGTTGTAACAATCGATTAAGAATGGAAATACCAATTTTTTTCGGCTACATCCTTGATAACACTTGTTTCAAAAAAATTGCCCGTTGCAGCTTGAGGTGCGGTTGTTTGCTTGCCTTGGTTAACTAACTAGCTAGAAAACAAGACTACCGAGTGAAAAGACCATCTGCCATTTTCCGCTTAGTATCTCACCAGAATGACAAACATCAGACCACGTTCCCTTAGATATCGCGATAATTAGGTATGCATAATCTATTTAGAAATGCAAAATATTTTTTAAGGCACACAAAATATATTGTTGTAAACTCGTGATGATACATGCAATGTAAAAGTACCAGCTTTGGGTATAATTTACAGTATTTGTTCTCAAACTTAAATCTGGCAATATGTTTGACGCCAACTATGGGTCCTGAATGAAGACAGTGTTTTTTTCTTTGCCAAGGTTTCTGAAATTTGGTTTGAAACTCAATGAAAGAATGCCTCCAAAAAATAAGCAGAAGAAAGTGATACATCAAGATGAACTGCGACGGTTAATGAGAGAGAAACAAAGGCAAACGATAGATAAGAAGCGTGTCGAATCCCCATATGCCAAGTACAACAGTCTCGATCACCTTAGCTGCGTACTCTGCAACGAGCGAGTAAAGAATGAACTATTGTGGCAGACTCACATTCTTGGAAAACAGCACAAGGAGAAACTTTCCGAGCTCAAGGGGTCTAAACAAAGTTCTACAAGTCAAGGACCCCAGCCTCTGCTTAAAAGGAAAGCTTCTGAAGACACGAAAGGGAAGAAGTTTAAACCAGTGGCAGGTACAGATCAGTTGTCTACGCCAGGGCTACCTGATGATTTCTTTGCTAAACCTGCCCCGCCGGGGCCGAAGAAACTACCAGGAATATTGAAAAAAACGACATCTGCTGGGCTGAGTCTTTTGGCCGGAGTCGATGATGAAGACCGTGATGAAGAGGAGGCTGGTGACCAGGGGGCAGATTCTAGCTTGGGTGTGCAGAAGGGGGCACCTGCCTCAGGACTCCCATCTGATTTCTTCGACAACAGCACCATTCCAGCTGTCCCAGCTGCTTCTCATTCAGGGTCTATCCTCAAACCAGATGAAACTGAGAAGAGTGTGGAGAAGAAGGGAAATACACCTGAAGCTCTACCAGAAGGCTTCTTTGACGACCCAGTGAGAGATGCCAAAGTCCGTAATGTCGATGCTCCCAAAGATCAAATGGATAAGGAGTGGGAAGAGTTCCAAAAGGAAATGAGGCAGGTGAACACCAAATCAGAGGCCATTGTAGCAGAGGATGACGAGGAGGGTCGTCTTGAGCGTCAGATTGATGAAATCGATGAGCAAATTGAATGTTACCGGAGGGTTGAGGTATTGAGAGATAAGCAAGATGTGGTGAAGAAGGTTGTGAAGGAGAAAACAGAAGACCAGGAAGACTCCAGCAGAAGTGATGAGGATGAAGAAGAGCTGCTCCACTTGTTGTCAAGGGATTGGAGGGCCAAAGGGGCCCTTGCTTAAAATTCCCAGGGCATTTTGACCCTAACTTGATCAAAAGGTTTCTCCAGATTATAAATAAGAGCGAAGTTGCATAGGAAGCCACTTCTTTCCTCCCTCCATGTCAATGACAAACATTTGTTGAGGATATTGAATGTCTATATAACATGATTTTGTGGTAAATACTGTCAGACTGTCGCACACTTGCGGAAATACTGTACTATCAGCATTCATTAAAAAAAAATGAACAGGAGCCAAATCCTAAATTCTCATTCCTGGAGCCCTTACACACAGCTCAGACACATAATAAAATGCACACTCATTGTGTTTCCTCTGTGGTTGCACAACAAATATACAATCACAGCTAATACAAACAAAACATATTAAATTTACACCCCATGTGTTCATTATTGGAACCTGGTGCATACTAGTACATGATACACTGCATTCCAAAACAAAAACTAGAGTCCTTTATGAGAACCTTGACTTGAATACCGTCTAATGTTTGAAAAAGTATGGAAACTACAGACTGTCAAATCCTGTTAATCCGCATGTTCATTTATTCATTAGTGCTCGCACAAAACAATAAAATTCCCAAAGCACACATCTTTGTAGGGACAATATTCCTGTCGGAAATCTAAATGACAATTCAGAATCTGTTTTACCTAATTGAGTTACAGAATTCCACACCATTACCCTGCAAACCAAAATTACGTTCAAACAGTCCTTTATGTTAATTTGATAAATTACACATTTATTCATGTTACATTGAAAAACATGCAAAGCACAACTTCAAAACTATTTCCGTTACAATGCTGAGGATTATCTACAGTCCTCTAGCTATACAAAGCAGCCCAAGTCCCCCCCATACAAGTCAATCTTACATGATGCCATATAAAACAATTCTACCATATTTACATCATACGACAGTGTTGAGGGATTTCACATGTCCTGATTTGTACATTTGCATTTCATTATGTAAAGTCCCACACAAAATGACAATCAAGTAAAGAGGGATCAGTGCTTCTCTCACTATCAGCCAGGTGTGCTTACTTTTGTCTTTCTTCTGTACTACACACAACACTTACAGTACCAGTCAAAAGTTTGGACACACCTACTCATTCCAGGGTTTTTCTTAATTTTTTTTACTATTGTCTACATTGTAGAGTCATAGTGAAGACAGCAAAACTATGAAATAACACATATGGAATCATGTAGTAACCCAAAAAGTGTGAAACAAATCAAAATGTATTTTATATATTTGAGGTTCTTCAAAGTCACCACCCTTTGCCTTGATGACAGCTTTTCACACTCTTGCTATTCTCTCAACCAGCTTCATGAGGTAGTCACCTGGAATGCATTTCAATTAACAGGTGTGCCTTGTTAAGTTCATTTGTGGAATTTCTAACCTTATTGCATTTGAGTCAAATCAGTTGTTGTGACAAGGTAGGGGTGGTATACAGAAGATAGCCCTATTTGGTAAAAAGACAAAGTCCATATTATGGCAAGAACAGCTCAAATAAGCAAAGCGAAACGACAGTCCATCATTACTTTAAGACATGAAGGTCAGTCAATACCGAACATTTCAAGAACTTTGAAAGTTTCTTCAAGTGCAGGCACAAAAACCATCAAGCACTATGATGAAACTGGCTCTTATGAGGACCGCCACAGGAAAGGAAGACCCAGAGTTACCTCTGCTGCAGAGGATAAGTTCATTAGAGTTACCAGCCTCAGAAATTGCAGCCCAAATAAATGCTGCAGAGTAGAAGTAACAGACGCATTTCAACAACTGTTCAGAGGAGACTGCGTGAATCAGGTCTTCCTGGCCAAATTTCTGCAAAGAAACCACTACTAAAGGACAACAATAAGAAGAAGAGACTTGCTTGGGCCAAGAAACACGAGCAATGGACATTAGACTGGTGGAAATCTGTCCTTTGGTCTGATGAGTCCAAATTTGCGATTTTTGACTCAAACCGCTGTCTTTGTGAAACGCAGAGTAGGTTAACGGATGATCTCCGCATATGTAGTTCCCTCCGCGAAGCATGGTGGTGGTGCGGGGGTGCTTTGCTGGGGACACTGTCAGTGATTTATTTAGAATTCAAGGCACACTTAACCAGCATGGCTACCACAGCATTCTGCAGCGATACGTCATCCCATCTGGTTTGCGCTTAGTGGGACTATAATTTGTTTTTCAACAGAACACTGACCCAAAACACCTCCAGGCTGTGTAAGGGCTATTTGACAAAGGCGAGTGAAGGAGTGCTGCATCAGATGACCTGGCCTCCACAATCACCCGACCTCAACCCAATTGAGATGGGTTGGGATGAGTTGGGACGCAGAGTGAAGGAAAAGCAGTCAACAAGTGTTCAGCATATGTGGGAACTCCTTCAAGACTGTTGGAAAAGCATTCCAGGTTAAGCTGGTTGGAGAAAAGGCAAAGCTGTCGAAGGCAAAGGGTTGCTACTTTGAAGAATCTAAAATATATTTGTTTAACACTTTTTTGGTTACTACATGATTCCATATGTGTTTCATAGTTTGTGTCTTCACTATGACTTTACAATGTATAAAATAGTAAAAATAAAGAAAAACCCTTGAATGAGTAGGTGTCCAAACTTTTGACTGGTACTGTATATATACTGCAAATTGAAGTGATCACTATAGTCCGTTAGTATAAGCTCATTTACATTGTATTATTGCTACATATGCTTTAGGAGTTAATATTTCAACATGATTCATTCTGAACTAGTTAAAAGTGTGTGTTTATAGCCCTTCAAATATTGCAGACTTAAAAACAACTTAAAAATAAACTATGGTTGGGTTAAGGATATGTCTACAGTCTCTGTGTTACATTAAAATCCAAATAAGAATGCAGAAAATAACTCAAGACTTACAACAAAACATGTATAAAGAAGACAGAAAATAAGCAAAGACGATCTGAACTTATCTAAAATGGGAGTGTGTGTGTGTGGTAGGAACTACATTATAATAGGTGATATTTTGACCCTTCTCAACAATTCATTTGACATCAACTGGTCATAAATGAATAAAACAAATATTTCTGAAAAGTACAATTTTGTAAACTGTTTTGGAAAATAATATAGAAATATCAAAGCTTGGATCTGAGTTGCTTACTCTAGCTTAGGCGTGTAGGACCAGTAAGGTGTGGAGGGGGGGGCTAGCCAGTGCTACCGTTCAACATTCAGTTTGTTATTAAATACTCAGTTCAATAAAAGTGCAACCATCTTCACTGTGAGGCACTCCACACACACCAGAGACCACTTCTCCTTCCATTGTTGCCTCTGCCACTCCTCTTCTCACAGACCTGCAGCAGCTTTCATTTCAGCCAGTGAGAACCTCTGGTCCCCGTCTTTGTCGTAGCGTTCCAGGCTTTGGGGATCTGGCGTTGCTGTGTCAAATAATTTCTTCAGGACTTGGTAAGACATCCCCT
This sequence comes from Oncorhynchus mykiss, assembly GCF_057628025.1. Taxonomy (NCBI): domain Eukaryota; kingdom Metazoa; phylum Chordata; class Actinopteri; order Salmoniformes; family Salmonidae; genus Oncorhynchus; species Oncorhynchus mykiss. The sequence goes on from NC_143049.1 coordinate 15,395,370, forward strand.
GAGTGGTGGGGTCGGTACCCGAGCGCTCAAAGAGCTCTTTGAGATCTATTGGAAGTAGAAGAGAGGTTTCAGGCAATTGTTAATTGGCCACAAAATAAAATGCAATCTGACTTTTACAGATTTGTGTATGCAGGATACTCTGTAAACAAGCACGTTTCCATCCACAGTTTTTATGTGAGTAAAGTCATGCAGTATAAAATAAAATGACAGGCATGATGGAAACAGGAAGTGTCGGTACAATGTCAAATGTCGAGAGAATTTGTTCGTTCGACATCTTTGTGTCGGTAAAATCATTATGCATCAATTGTCTTAAACTCCTTTATGTGCAAATATTGATATCATAAACCATGTTGAAGAAAACTTGGAGTCACAGGATGAAATACTACGTTGTACTACCACTACAACGTGAAACGCATTAAGAGTTTATAGACAGATTCAATAAAATGAACTTCATGGTGGTTAATGATGGACGGTGATAAAATGCAATTGTGTTCGTTGTCCATTCCTTATGCCTGCCTATACCATAACCCACTGCCGACATGGGGCACTCGGTTCACAACTTTGACATTGGCAAACCGCTCACCCACACGACACTGTCTGCCATCTGCCCAGTAAAGTTGAAAACAGGATTAATCCATGAAGAGCACACTTCTCCAGTGTGCCAGTTGCCATCGAAGGTGAGCATTTGCCCACTTAAGTCAGTTACGACGGCACACTGCAGTCAGGTCAAGACCCTTGTGAGGACGACGAGCACACATGAGCTTCCCTGAGACGGATTCTGAAAGTTTGTGCACAAGTTCATCGGTTGTGCAAACCCACAGTTTCATCAGCTGTCCGATTGGCTGGCTTCAGACGATCCCACAGGTGAAGAAGCGGGATGTGGAGGTCCTGGACTGGCATGGTTACATGTGGTCTGCGGCTGTGAGGCCAGTTGGACGTACTGCCAAATTCTCTAAAATGACGTTGGAGGCGGCTTATGGTAGAGAAATGAACATTACATTCTCTGGCAACAGCTCTGGTGAACATTCTTGCAGTCAGCATGCCAATTGCACTCTCCCTCAAAACTTGAGGCATTTGTGACATTGTGTTGTGTGACAAAACTGCACATGTTAGAGTGGCCTTTAATTCTCCCCAGCACAAGGTGCACCATTGTAATGATAATGCCGTTTAATCAGGTTCTTAATATGCCACACCGGTTCGGTGGATTATCTTTTACTTTTCACACCATACATTTTCCTTAACAGCCAAAAGTACTCATTTAGTTTTGAATGCTAAACAGGATAGGAAAATGCAACTTATACACTCAAGAGAACATACCTGGTCATCCCTACTACCGCTGATCTATCGGACTCACTAAACACAAATACGTTTTCAATTATGCGTTGGAGTGGCTAAAAAAAAACAAGGTGCCGTCTGGTTTTCTTAATATAAGGACATTTAAAAGTATACCTTTAATTTGGACACTTAAGTATATTTAAAACCAAATACTTTTAGACTTTTACTCAAGTAGTATTTTACTGGGTAACTTTCACTTGAGTCATTTTCTATTAAAAATCCATTAGCAGTCTAAGTCCTGTCTAATCCATTCTTGAATGGAAGAAGGTTGGATCACCAAGAATCTTCCTAGAGCTGGCCGCCCGGCCAAACTGAGCAATCGGGGGAGAAGTTCCTTGGTCAGGGAGGTGACCAAGAACCCGATGGTCACTCTGACAGAGCTCCAGAATTACTCTGTGGAGATGGGAGAACCTTCTAGGACAAACATCGCTGCAGCACTCACCAATCAGGCCTTTATGGAAGAGTAGGCAGATGGGAAGCCACACCTCTGTAAAAGGCACATGACAGCACGCTTAGAGTTTACCAAAAGATACCTAAATACCCTCAGACCATTCTTTGGCCTGAATGCCAAGCGTCACGTCAGGAGGAAACCTGAAACCATCCCTACGGTGAAGCATGGTGGTGGCAGCATCATGCTGCGGGTATGTTTTTCAGCTGATAGGACTGGGATACTAGTAAGGATCAAGGGAAAGATGTAGGGAGCAAAGTACAGAGAGATCCTTGATGAAAACCTGTTCCAAAGCACTCAGGACCTCAGACTGGGGTGAAGGTTCACCTTCCAACTGGACAACAACCCTAAGCACACAGCCAAGACAACGCAAGAGGGGCTTCGGGACAAGTCTCTGAATGTCCTTGAGTGGCTCAGCCATAGCCCGGACATGAACCCGATCGAACATCTCTGGAGAGACCTGAAAATAGCTGTGCAGCGACGCTCCCCATCCAACCTGACAGAGCTTGAAAGGATCTGCAGATAAGCATGGGAGAAACTCCCCACCTACAGGTGTGCCAAGCTTGTAGTGTCACACTCAAGAAGACTCGAGGCGGTAATTGCTGCCGAAGGTGCTTCAACAATGTACTGAGTAAAGGGTCTGAATACTTATGTAAATATAATTTCCTTTTATTAATTTTTTTTAATTAATTTGCAAAAATGTCTAAAAAAACATTTTTTGCTTTGTCTTTATGGGGAATTATGTGTAGATTGAATTTAATCCATTTTAGAATAAGGCTGTAACGTAACAAAATGTGGAACAAGTCAAGGGGTCGGAATACTTTCCGAATGCAATGTAAATACAAAAGTATGTGGACACCCTTTCAAATTAGTGGATTAGGTTATTTCAGCCACTCGTTGCTGACGCGTGTATAAAATCGAACACACAGCCATAGACAAACACTGGCAGTAGAATGGCCTTACTGAAGAGCTCAGTGACTTTCGATGTACCGTCATAGGATGCCACCTTTCCAACAAGTCAGTTAGTCAAATTTCTGCCCTGCTAGAGCTGCCACAGTCAACTTTAAGTATTGTTATTGTGAAGTGGAAACGTCTAGGAGCAACAACGGTTCAGCTGCAAAGTGGTAGGCAACACAAGCTTACAGAATGGGACCACTGTGTGCTGAAACACGTATCACGAAAAAAATCTTCTGTCCTCGGTTGCAACACTCACTACTGAGTTTCAAACTGACCCTGGAAGCAACGTCAGCACAAGAACTGTTCGTTGGGAGCTTCATGAATTGGGTTTCCATGGCAGATTAGCCACACACCAGCCTAAGATCACCATGAGCAATACCAAGCATTGTTTGGTGGAGGAATTATAGTCTGGGGCTGTTTTTCATGGTTTGGGATAGGCCCCTTAGTTCCAGTAAAGGGAAATATTAATGCTACAGCATACAATGACATTCTAGATGATTCTGTGCTTCCAACTTTGTGGCAACAGTTTGGGGAAGGCCCTTTCCTGTTTCAGCATGAAATGCCCCCATGCATAAAAAGAGGTCCATACAGAAATGGTTTGTTGTGATCGGTGGCCAGAACTTGACTGGCCTGCACAGAGCCCTGACCTCAACCACCTTTGGGATGAATTGGAAAGCCGACTGCGAGCCTGGCACAATCACCCAACATCAGTGCCCGACTTCACTAATGCTTGTGGCTGAATGGAAGCAAGTCCCCACAGCAATGTTCCAACATCTAGTGGAAAGCCTTTCCAAAAGAGTGGAGGCTGTTACAGCAACAAAGAGGGAATCAACTCCATATTAATGCCAATGATTTTGGAATGAGATGTTCGACAAGCAGGTGTCCACATATTTTTAAGAAAGATCAGGAAACATGTTTTTAATTCTGATTATTTTTGGCACTAAACTATCTCCATATATACATCCATACATTTTTTCAACTGGTACCGGGGGACCTTTAGACAAGTCTTGTGAGGCCTGTGGGAGCCTCACCTTTCCACAGAGGGTTCAAATTAGTGTGTAGCCAAAACTGTTCGGATGCAACAGACAGAAGTTGGCAGATTTGCTGTTCCCGACTTCAGACAAGTGCCAAAACGCTTTGTGGGGGTTGTAGAGCAAAACAGAGAACACCATCTTGTTCGTAATAGTTTGTAGGCCAAACCGTTCGGACACTACATACAATTTTGTGAGAAAACCGATTTTCGGGACGTCTCATGGTCTGACAAACACTGCTCTTGCTTCGTCACCTTTCACTCCAGATGTGGAAGTGCAACATTGGTGGATGCAGTGGATTGCGACGCATCCAGTTGTTGGGGTTCTGAGAATATGAAAATATACTTATTCATGTCACTGATGGACTGCTGAGGTTTAGAGGGTCTACACCAGAAGTTAATGGATATAGGAGGAAGGTATATAGTGTGCTCAACTAAGCTTGGAATGTGTTGAGTGCAGTGAAGCGATTATATGTGGCAGGCATTGATAAGGGGAGAGAGCCATGGATTGGTGATCAAATCAAATTTTATTGGTCACATACACATGGTTAGCCAGTGTTAATGCGAGTGTAGCGAAATGCTTGTACTTCTAGTTCTGACCATGCAGTAATATCTAACAAGTAATCTAACAATTTCACAACAACTACCTTTTACACACAAGTGTAAAGGAATGAATAAGAATATGTACATATAAATATATGGATGAGCGATGGCCGAACGGCATAGACCAGATGCAGTAGATGATATAGAGTACAGTATATACATATGAGACAAGTAATGTAGGGTATGTAAACATTATATAAAGTGGCATTGTTTAAAGTGACTAGTGATACATTTATTACATCAATTTTTCCATTATTAAAGTGGCTGGAGTTGAGTCAGTATGTTGGCAGCAGCCACTCAATGTTGGTGATGGCTGTTTAACAGTCTGATGGCCTTGAGATAGAAGCTGTTTTTTAGTCTCTTGGTCCCAGCTTTGATGCACCTGTACTGACCTCGCCTTCTGGATGATAGCGGGGTGAACAGGCAGTGGCTCGCTCGGGTGGTTGTTGTCCTTGATTATCTTTTTGGCCTTTCTGTGATATCGGGTGTTGTAGGTGTCCTGGAGGGCAGGTAGTTTGCCCCCGGTGATGCGTTGTGCAGACCTCCTCACTACCCTCTGGAGAGCCTTACGGTTGTGGGTGGAGCAGTTGCCGTACCAGGCGGTGATACAGCCCAACAGGATGCTCTCGATTGTGCATCTGTAAAAGTTTGTGAGTGTTTTTGGTGACAAGCCAAATTTCTTCAGCCTCCTGAGTTTGAAGAGGGGCTGTTGCACCTTCTTCACCACGCTGTCTGTGTGGGCGGACCATTTCAGTTTGTCCGTGATGGGTATGCCGAGGAACTTAAAATTTCCACCTTCTCCACTACTGTCCCGTCGATGTGGATAGGGGGGTGCTCCCTCTGCTGTTCCCTGAAGTCCATGATCATCTCCTTTGTTTTGTTGACATTGAGTGAGAGGTTATTTTCCTGACACCACACTCAGAGGGCCTTCACCTCCTCCCTGTAGGCCGTCTCGTCGTTGTTGGTAATCAAGCCTACCACTGTAGTGTCGTCTGCAAACTTGATGATTGAGTTGGAGGCGTGCATGGCCCCGCAGTCATGGGTGAACAGGAGGTACAGGAGAGGGTTGAGAATGCACCCTTGTGGGGCCCCAGTGTTGAGGATCAGTGGGGTGGAGTTGTTGTTTCCTACGCTCACCACCTGGGGGCGTCCCATCAGAAAGTCCACCACCCACTTGCACAGGGCGGGGACGAGACACAGGGTCTCGAGCTTAATGACAAGTTTGGAGGGTACTATGGTGTTAAATGCTGAGCCATAGTCGATGAACAGCATTCTTACATAGGTATTCCTCTTGTCCAGATAGGTTATGGCAGTGTGCAGTGTGATTGCGTCGTCTGCGGAACTATTGGGGCCGTAAGCAAATTGGAGTGGATCTAGGGTGTCAGGTAGGGTGGAGGTCATATGATCCTTGACTAGTCTCTCAAAGCACGCTATGATGACGGAAGTGAGTTGTTTAGCTCAATTACCTTAGCTTTCTTGGGAACAGGAACAATGGTGGCCCTCTTGAAGCATGTGGGAACAGCAGACTGGGATAGGGATTGACTGAATATGTCCGTAAACACACCAGCCAGCTGGTCTGCGCATGCTCTGAGGACGCGGCTAGGGATAATGTCTGGGCCGGCAGCCTTGCGAGGGTTAACACGTTTAAATGTTTTACTCACGTTGGCTGCGGTGAAGGAGAGCCCGCAGGTTTTGGTAGCGGGCCGTGTCGGTGGCATTGTATTGTCCTCAAAGAGAGCAAAGAAGTTGTTTAGTTTGTCTGGAAGCAAGACATCGGGGTCCGCAACGAGGCTGGTTTTCTTTTTGTAGTCCGTGATTGACTGTAGACCCTGCCAAATACCTCTCGTGTCTGAGCCATTGAATTGCGACTCCACTTTGTCTCTATACTGAGGCTTAGCTTGTTTGATTGCCTTGTGGAGGGAATAGCTACACTGTTTGTATTCGGCAATGTTTCCGGTCGCCTTGCCCTGATTCAAAGCAGTTGGGTTCGTGCTTTCAGTTTTGCGCGAATGCTGCCATCAATCCACGGTTTCTGGTTGGGGAAGGTTTTAATAGTCGCCGTGGGTACAACCTCACCGATGCACTTACTAATAAACTCGCTCATCAAAACAGCGTATACATCAATGTTGTTGATGGGAGAAATAAAAGTTTATGGCCCATATTTTTTTTTTTTTTTTTTTATTTTACCTTTATTTAACCAGGCAAGTCAGTTAAGAACAAATTCTTATTTTCAATGACGGCCTGGGAACAGTGGGTTAACTGCCTGTTCAGGGGCAGAACGACAGATTTGTACCTTGTCAGCTCGGGGGTTTGAACTCACAACCTTCCGGTTACTAGTCCAACGCTCTAACCACTAGGCTACCCTGCCTATCACTAGTGTCCTGCCTAGCAGTAAATAACGATGTTTGTTCAGATGTGTAGGAGGAGACTCGGCATTAAAGGAACGGATAAATATCTGTGCTTGTGTGGAAAAACAACAGATCTCTCTAGCTTAAACTGACAGATTTTTATGGGGATTTAAAAATATATGCGCTAATTAGACTTCCGTGGGGGCACAGACATCGACTCTGGGGGTTAAGGTATGTATACTTTTACTCCAGTACAGCGGTGAAAGTAGATTTAATTTCTTACCGGTACGGGACACCCAAGTGCGCGTACACTTTTTTTAATACTACAAAAATGACTGGATAGCCTACTCTGCCGACATTGACAACAAAAAAAAACCAGATGAATAAAAACAATGTCTGATCCATATAATCGGCCTACGAAAAGGGGAGACGCAAATACAATATAACGTCCATCTAACCTGGAGGAAATTATTGTCCAAAAACAAACAAAAGTGGCACTGACCCAATGATAAAGACAGTGAATATGCACACTCACCGGCAATATGGCCAATGTTCTCCGCTGGTGCCAATAAGATGTTCGCTCAATTAAGTTACGAATTTTGATAACTAAAAGACAGATTGGAGTATTTTCATTGTCATCTCTTTACAGCAATAGCCATTTGCTTTCCAAACTGTTTTTCCACGATGGTATTTTTAAATATTGCTATATGCCTGGCCGGATTGCTCTGCTTTCACTGACAGTCGCAACTCAACAACATATTTGGTATCTGCAGTGAGCCCTGCACAAATTGTAGGCCCTTCCAACTGTAGGCTATGAGATTAAAACAATCCACTACTTTTTTGTTGTTGTTAGAAGCTAATGATCCTCTGTGATCAAATCCTTTTTTTCTGGTGTAGTAGCCTATTTTGAATGATTTGATTTCTTTCTGTATAGACAGTAAGCTAATTTTGGCTATTTAATTATATTTACTTTAGGGAAAGCTTAGCTTCCCCTAGCCTTATAAACACCCCGCCTATGCCTTTTAATGTGGCGTAAACACAACCAGTCATGTTTTCATCCGATTGTCAAACAATCACTTAAAGGTACTCCTGTAGGCTACATTCTGCGATAGTCATTAGGCCTGGACTTGTAACATGAATTGATGCATCCACTGTTGTCCACGCACGCCTCGGTCTTGGCCACTCATCTCCGACTTGACAAAATGTAAGTGTTCTCCTCGAACCACAACTCAATTTACAGGGTATACCACACGGTTTCCAGTTAATTCACTAACTTTTCCATGCGGCTGACATACAGTAATGCTAACTAATAGGGTAATAGCCTATAGTTTATTGAGCATGTTGTATTAATTGCAATAGGCTCATGTTTTACCGGGACGGAGTACCCCCACTATTTATTTTGCCGGGACGCCATATGACAATTTGGTACTTTTTTCCACCACTGCGTATGACTGAGATTGTGATGTATGATCACAGATATTACTGACTAAAAATGTATCCAATACCTTTCAGAGAGCTGACTCCAGGGAATGACACAGTCTTTGGGCTTTCTGTTCCAGACTCTCTCTTGGTGCGGTTTGGAGTCAAAAACCATGGACGCCTCGTTGGCTTTGAACCTGTGGATTTTTCTGGAGAAAGAACAGGCCAAAGTCATCCAAAGGTAACATTGTACATCACTGTACTTATTTTTTTAATGAAAATGTAATAGACAATTAAGCTTTCTTGTCTTATTTATACCATGTGTAGCTTCTGAAGTTGCTGCTTTAAGTCCATCTGCATTGGTGTCCCTCTCTGTGACCAGGTCCTTCACTGGTTCTGTTGCATCTCCACTGACAGGCAATTGTTCAACTACCTCCACAAGGTCCTTAGAGGTTGAAATGTAAATTTTGTTTTATACACCGTACATCCGGAAAGTATTCAGACCCCTTCCCTTTCTCCACATTTTGTTACGTTACAGCCGTATTCTAAAATTGATTAAATATATTTTTCAATTCTCTGAATGTTCTTGAGGCCCCAGCAAGAGCCCAGACTTGAACCCGATCGAACATCTCTGGAGACCTGAAAATAGCTGTGCAGCGACTCTCCCAATCCAATTTCACAGCACTTGAGAGGATCTGCAGAGAAGAATGAGAGAAACTCCCCAAATACAGGTGTGCCAAGCTTGTAGCGTCATACCCAAGACTCAAGGCTGTAATCGCTGCCAAGATGCTTCAACAAAGTACTGAGTGAAGGGTCTGAACACTTTTTTTTTTGTAAAAAAGAAAAAAAACAAAAAACGTTTTGCTTTGTCATAAAGGGGTATTGTGTGTAGATTGATGAGGGGGAAAAAACAATTGAATCTATTTTAGAATAAGGCTGTAACGTAACACGATGTGGAAAAAGTCAAGGGGTCTGAATACTTTCCGAATGCACTGTAGATATATATATATATTTTTTTTACATTTAAGTGATCATAGCATAATTGATGGTGTTTTGATACATGCGAGCACAACTATAAAATCATGAACGCTCCAATTTGAAATGCAGCTCAACTCCAGTGCAGTAAGAACAGTACATCTTATCTGGGGAAAAAGCCACTGAGTGGCAAGCAGCTCTTTCTACAGCTCATTCTGAATCTGTATCTTATCGGTCTGTGTGCCATAACAGGACTATATAATCTGAACCATCTGTAACAGGAATTTCAAGGTGAACCAAAAGGAGAGCAATCATTGATAAACTCAATCATAAATAAATCCGGTTTATTCCAAGTTGCAACAGAGAGACACCTACAGAACAGAACCAGATTTTTTTTTAACGGGCCTCTTGGAGACAGGCCCTTTACATTCTAATCAGAAAGTGACAAATGTCCTCTAAACCTCAGCCGGAGAAGCTTGAACCATGTACAAAGTCAAAACAAAAGATAATGACTTTGCCAGCTGCTACAAACGATATGGGGCGATTCCACGGCAGGAAGGCCCAGAAATATTTTCTGCCTCTCAGATTGTTGTTCTCAAGTCTCACATTGAGAGGAAGGCTATTTGATATGCTTTTTACATTTGTATCACAAACCATATGAGAAAATCATGATGAAAGTGGCCATTTTAGGCCCCTTTTAGACCTATACATGCCTTCTGTAAGAACCTATGATCCGTGAACCGTACATGATACAGACATCGTGGTGTCATTATACTCATTATAGATGTGCTCTAAAATATGGAGCAAGTCTAGATTCTGAAATACAATTTTTCACATAAATGTATTTTACATTAGTGAAAATGTGTATGAATATCTCAAAAGTACCCTTTATGATTTTGTACATTTTTAGACATGTACTTTAAACAATACTCTACAAGTACATCAAATTATCAGAGTGGGTACTCTGTTACAGTACTTCTGAAGTCATGATACATTTTATGAGTACCACCACAGTGAATGGGAAAATGGATTCAAAGAGAACTCCTTCTACTGGTGATTTGTTGATGACCTAGAAATATACATTTCTATGATGTAGTTTCTTTCCAAAACGCTATATAAATATCCATGTTCAGAAATGTTTATTGTTTAAAGAAACTAAAGAGATTGGTGTGTTTTTTCACCATCTAATCATGGCATGGGATGGTGTACTTGTTTGAAATCTATCATTGATGGTTTCATTTCAGAGACAAAAAAATAATAAAAAATGCAAAACGCTATATAAATAAGTAGTACTGCTAGGTTTTACAGTCAAATGTAACACAACTAAATTTTGAATAAAGCACTGCACAAATGATACATTTGGCATCAATATTATTATACATGTTGTATTATTATCATCATCAATTACAGTTTAAGACATTTTATTCATTTAACAGATGCTCTTATCCAGAGGGACTTAGTTTGTGCATTCATCTTAAGATAGCTAGCTGAGACAACTAAATATCACAGTCAAATATACAAATATTCCATTCCAGCTAAACAATGGATATATAGCGTATATAGCGCAATAATTTCTGGTAAAAAAAAAAGTGAAAAATTGGTGGATATAGCGTTTTAGAAATAAACTCATCATGTATAAAATGGATCACATCTTCAAAAGTAGCAGAGCACCCACTCTGGAAATGTGACACGTTGAGAGAGTACTGTAATGTTCCACATAACATAAAACATCAAAAATAAGATCAACCAAAAAGGGTACTTTGAGATATTCATATAAATATTTTTAATGTTGAATACATTTTGAAGTCTTAAATTACTGAATATTTATTAATCGTAAATATTCCCATTACTCACACTGTGTGGTGTTGTCTGAGGAGAGCCCTGCTCCATGGAAGACACCCTGTGAGTGAGGTTGGACACAGCGGTTTGGAGATTCTGGATTTGGTCACCAGTCCAGGAGTGGTACAGCCCTTGGGTCTTGTTAACTTCGCTCACAACCTCTCTCAGGTGAGTTACATCCTGTAAGAATACAACACAAACAAACAAATATATATTATTTCTTAATCTGATTGATGGACATATGTGTTAAAAATGAATTTTTGATTAAGGAACTGATCAGCACTACCATCAGTCCAGTTTGATTAGATAAATATGTAAGAAACTGACTTTGTAAAATCAGATTAAATGAACCACGCTCTATTTTATCCCAACAAATTACTTTTGTGTGAGAAAATGAATCCATGAGAAGAATAGTCAGTATTCTACCCTTCATAAATGGAATGCTTTGAAAGGGTATGAGAATGAAATTGATCAACAGTAAGAGTAGTGTACCAATACCTGGTTTTGAGCTAATGTTGATGAGCGGTTGCTTGTTTCTTTTTCAACTGAGGCTGTCGATTTCACATTTGATTCTTTAGCCTCGGCATCCTATTTTGCCCACAGAGAATAAAATAGCAAGTATTTAGTTGATCTGACAGAAACTGACCCAGATTCACTTTGCAGGCTGGCTTGTGCCAAAAAAGGGATCAGCACTTGTGCGGATACTGTTAGATTGTTTTATGTAAAGTGGATGACGCACGCACACACAGATAATCCCATCCATGTTACACATTGAACATAGGGCCCCATGTTTAATTTACCTATAATCTGCCACAACATTCAAAAGGTGCACAACAAATCAGTGTGGAGAGTTGCTAGTTCTGCCAGCTATATAAAAATAAAAATAAATTGTAGCTAGTTCAAGGATAGATTAGTGTACTGACCTCAGTTACTTCTTTCTACTGGTCTAGATGTTGTATAATCTGTCATCTAGTTCATTCTGCAGCTCATGCATTTGGATATTGGTACCGCTAACTGGCTCAGACAAACTAAAAGCAGGCATAGGTTCAAGCTGAAAAGAGCAGAGTGTAAAGGAAGTCAGTATTTTTATGTTCTTTACCATGGTCCTCTTGAGGTCGTCTGTTTCTTTCTTCTGGTCCTCAAGGGCCGTCTGTATTGTCTTGACATCATGCTGCACACTGGTTAAAGTGCTGCCGATTGAAGCCACACTCTGCAAATGAAAACATTTAAGCCTCAGATCCAGATGCATAAACTTTTTTTCATGGCAATATGACAACCCAATAGACCGTGGGTGAATACCGAGCAATATTGATGGCAATAATTGCAAACAAACATGGCAAATACTTCTGAATATACAGTTGAAGTCAGAAGTTTACATACACCTTAGCCAAACACATTTAAACTCAGTAATTCACAATTCCTGACATTTAATCCTAGTAAAAATTCCCTGTCTTGGGTCAGTTAGGGTCACCACTTTATTTTAAGAATGTAAAATGTCAGAATAATAGTAGAGAATGCTTTATTTAATATTTTATTTATTTCTTCACATTCCTAGTGGATCAGAAGTTTACATAATCAATTAGTATTTGGTAGCATTGCCTTTCAATTGTTTAACTTGGGTCAAACGTTTCAGGTAGCCTTCCACAAGCTTCCCACATACAGTTGGGTAAATTTTGGCCCATTCCTCCTGACAGAGCTGGTGTAACTGAGTCAGGTTTGTAGGCCTCCTTGCTCCCACACACTTTTTCAGTTCTGCCCACAAATTTTCTATGGGATTGAGGTCAGGGCTTTGTGATGGCCACTCCAATACCTTGACTTTGTTGTCCTTAAGCCATTTTGCCACAACTTTGGAAGTATGCTTGGGGTCATTGTCCATTTGGAAGATCCATTTGCGACCAAGCATTAACTGATGTCTTGAGATGTTGCTTCAATATATCTACGTAATTTTCCTGCCTCATGATGCCATCTATTTTATGAAGTGCACCAGTCCCTCCTGCAGCAAAGTACCCCCACAACATGATGCCGCCACCCCGTGCTTCACGGTTAGGATGGTGTTCTTCGGCTTGCAAGCCTCCCTATTTTTTCTCCAAACATAACAATGGTCATTATGGTCAAACAGTTCTATATTTGTTTCATCAGACCATTTCTCCAAAAAGTACGATCTTTGTCCCCATGTGCAGTTGCAAACCGTAGTCTGGCTTTTTTATTGCGGTTTTGGAGCAGTGGCTTCTTCCTTGCTGAGCGGCCTTTCAGGTTATGTCGATATAGGACTTGTTTTACAGTGGATATAGATACTTTTGTACCTGTTTTCTCCAGAATCTTCACAAGGTCATTTGCTGTTGTTCTGGGATTGATTTGCAGTTTTTACACCAAAGTACGTTCATCTCTAGGAGACAGAACGTGTCTCCTTCCTGAGCGGTATGAAGGCTACGTGGTCCCATGGGGTTTATACTTGCGTACTATTATTTGTACAGATGAAAGTGGTACCTTCAGGCATTTGGAAATTGCTCCCAAGGATGAACCAGACTTGTGGAGGTCAACAATTTTTTTCTGAGGTCTTGGCTGATTTCTTTTCATTTTCCCATGATGTCAAGCAAAGAGGTACTGAGTTTGAAGGTAGGCCTTGAAATACATCCACAGGTACACCTCCAATTGACTCAAATTATGTCAATTAACCTATCAGAAGCTTCTAAAGCCATGACATTTTCGGGAATTTTCCAAACTGTTTAAAGGCACAGTCAATTTAGTGTATGTAAACTTCTGATCCACTGGAATTGTGATACAGTGAATTATAAGTGAAATAATCTGTTTGCAAACAATTGTTGGAAAAATGACTTGTGTCATGCACAAAGTAGATGTCCTAACCGACTTGCCAAAACTATAGTTTGTTAACAAGACATTTGTGGAGTGGTTGAAAAACGAGTTTTAATGACTTCAAGTGTATGTAAACTTCCGACTTCAACTGTACATATGAGAAACCTTACTCGTCTCTCTTTTGCGTCTCAATTATGCTTTTTGTATATCTCACAGAAGTGATCAAGTTTAGATCTACCTTTTGGAGCTCTTCAACTGTAGTCGGAAGGTTGATTAAGTCTGAGGCTGATTTGATGTTGGCCTTTAGATGGTTCACCGCAGTGTCCAGAAAACTGATCTAATGAGAGAGAAGCATTCCAGAACACAGAACATTCAATTACACGTGGCAAACAGACTTCCCTTTCACTCTACCTTGTTTTAACCTTGATTTAACCTGCCATGGTGTGAGAGGTTTCACAACAATGGGGCTGACGGACGACAAAACAAGACAGTTCTACAGATAACATCACTTTCCTTTAAGCACTGTACCTTTCTGTTAATCTCTGTAAGGTTGGACCACAGTTTGTTCAGACCCTTGTCTCCATTTTCAATGTCCTCCAGTTTTCTCTGCTTTGTCTTCAGATCTTCACTTAGTTTTGGTATTTCATGTGACGAAACCTTCTGGCCGGATTCCACTGTAGAGAAAATATGCAGTAAAAAAAAACAAAAAAACCCAATGTACTAAAACTGTAGTTACTGGGCTGTATGATTGTAAAACTCAGCCATAAGCAATTGATGTGCAAAGGTTAGCCTACTATTTATTGCGAAGTAAAGTGGGATAGTGTGTACTATTGTGGCTGAACTCATGCTTGAACCTGATGGCCTTTTCTAAAGATTGACATGGGACAAATGACAGGTTGCAGTGTTTGTCTGATGGCTTACTTGTATGCAGCTTTTCTTTGAGGGAGTCTAGATCTTCTTTCAGGGCAATCTGCATCCATATCAGTCCGGCACAAGCCGTAACACAGGCAGCCAGTATGATGAACAGGAACAAGGGATAGCAGACATTGCAGCACTTCACGTAACTTCTTCTATGATGAATGAGAAAGTTTTTATTAATATTTTACATTCACAAGCTTTATGCACCATAGCAAAATAATGGACTAAAGGAGCCTAACGTTACTCCTTATAGTCCAAGGACCGTACACGTTCTGTTCAGAGATGAATTGGCTCCATCAGCCAAAACAGCCAAATACTCCATCTAAACGTGAATGGATTCTCAAGTCCAATATGGTTCTAGAAACATAAATCCCTCTACTTTCATATCACATCAAAATAATTTCACAAATGCAAAATACACACTTACTGTACACTGTTTTAACACAGTGACAACATGCTTGTGGCGTCCATCTTCCATTCGGAGACACAGATAGCTCATTAGCATAGTATATGCCTCCATTGTCAATGGAGCACTGTCAACGCTATGTTGGAGGTGCCGCACTATGCCATGTCTACCAGATGCGCATGCGTTTTGCCATATGTTGTTTTTGCCGGATGTCTAGCCCGTATTTTCCTGTACTTAATGCACAGGTGCTTCGCAGAGCTGCAGAACAGTTTGCAGCACGAAGTATATAATTTTCGCCCTGTTCGACCAATCAAGCTACTGGTTTCATATACTGTAGGGCTACCAACAGACTGGTCAATCAAATGTATTTATAAACCCCTTCTTACATCAGCTGATGTCACAAAGTGCTATACAGAAACCCAGCCTAAAACCCCAAACAGCAAGCAATGCAGGTGTAGAAGCACGGTGGCTAGGAAAAACTCCTAGGCCAGAACCTAGGAAGCAACCTAGAGAGGAAACAGGCTATGAGGGGTGGCCAGTCCTCTTCTGGCTGTGCCAGGTGGAGATTATAACAGAACATGGCTAAGATGTTCAAATGTTCATAGATGACCTACAGGGTCATATAATAATAATCACAGTGGTTGTCGAAGTGTGCACAAGGGCGCATTACAACAATTAATCTAGTTTGTTTCTATTCTTCAGTCACCCATCTCTAGCAACATCAATAAATTGAACTGGTTGTTCCCATATAGACTACTGATTTCAAAACACTAGCTTGCTAAATTACGTATTCATTTTGCATGCCATTCTTGTTGGCTAGTTTTGTGAAAACTAGCTCACTAAGCAAGTGTAGTAATGACAAATTGTCCTAGCGTCATTCTTAACTGAGACAAATTTCCAGTCGTTCAGCTGGTATTTTCTCACAATAGTCATTATCATTTGGCCTCTGTATGGTGCCACCCCATTGGAACTTTTACGAACTTCCGTTTGTACCACTGCATGGCAATGCAACTCACAACTTGAAAGTATTGAACGCTTGCGGTACACTGAACCCACCGTAACCTAGTGCGGCATCCCTAACTTTGCAGACTGCTCCATTGACAACTCGTGCGTTGTTTTCCCGAGCGGTGGTACTATCGGAAGTACACAGACTCCAACTACTGTAGCTAGCTTGAAGCACATGAGCATCAAGTAAGGAAAATGCTGACTAGACATCCGGCAAAAGAAAACGCATATGGTGGACAACGGCATAGTCCACTCTGCCCTCTGTCTGTTTCTGTAAACAAGCACTGTAACATGGAAATATGACCGTGTGGGAACCTTAACCCTATAAAAATGTATATATCAATTTAGCCTTTTTAAACATTTGTTTTATTATTTCTCACCGATATTAAAAATAAGGTCCGCAAGCGATACGTGTTAATCTTCAGACCGAGAGTCAGGGCTCTTAGCAAAACTTCCCCATAGGGAAGAAGCCTTCGTCCAATGACTTGTGTAATGTAAATGGAACTAAGAGTCATGATCAAGTAAGGCTACATGCATCATTGATAGACATATGTGACCCGTTTCAAGAAGCTTGGCGTATGTTTTTTGGGGCAAAAATGCTTTCTGGAACATGTTAACTTTCATCTGCCTTAATAACAAACTTGTATGCCATCTGGTAATACGAATAAAACAGAATTACGAGCCTAGTTGGTTTAGCCACAGAAAAAAGACAGGAACCTTCCCGCTAGCCATGATTGGCTGAGAAAATGGATGGGCTTGGACATGCCGAAAGAGGAGTTTGGATTGGTCTGCCACGTAGCACGCTTCTGTCTATAACATGAGGTACTCAGCATGTGTAGATAATCCTTGCTAATGTGGCCTTTTTGAAAGATATAACGTTAGCCATGGAGAACTGCAAAAGTGTTGCTATGGATCAACTGCCCAGAATTTAGCAGGCACTATCGACAAAGATCAGTGGGAAAAGATTGTGATGGACTACTTTTTGCACACAGCCAGTGTCAACCGGAGTGACTTGACACAACGGGCCAAACAAGCTGTAGCTAGCTACAAAACAAACGGAAAGACACGCTGCTGTGGAGCGTTCATCCATGTATACGGGTAAGAGTCTAGCTACATTTCATATATTTTACATTTCTAATTTTGTCAGAAAGTTGTTTTCATTGAAAATTAAAGCGTACCGTTTACCGTTTACGTTAACGTTAGCTAGCGAGCCAGCAAGCTAAGTGTATGATCCGTGTAGTAATACTAGTCGTATCTCAGTAAGCCATTTGCATTTCTAATAATTGCCTAATGTTAACTAGCTAGCTAACATTGAACTTAGCTAACCAACTAAAGTCAGAATGTACATTAGTTTCATGTTTTTGCCCTACCCTTGCCACACTTGTTAGATATTATACACATTCACAGCTTGATATCAAATGTCCTCGCCATGTGATTTATCATAGTTGCAGGAAGCAGCAATCTAAATGATCAGACTGAAAACATGCAAGGAAAAGTGATCGGTGAAATTATGAAGCGAGTGGGACAGGACAAATACAGCTTAATTCTATCCAATCAGAGCAGCAGGATCAATGTACAGCCCACCCTTCTCTTTGAAAACAGGCAAAGTAGACAGTTGAGTTTTGACCACGCACATGACTGACTCAAAAGACAGTACAGTATGGTTTAGAAAGTCTGACTGACACGAGAAACATGCTTGCTGGCACCCACATTTTTAAAATATTTTATCATAGATAATAAAAAATATATATACTTGGATCATAACCGTATCCAGAAAATTGTACACATCCATTACGATACTCGTTTTGTCTGACTACTCAGCACACCCTTAGTGTCTGGGTAAGCATCATCTAATCATGATACAATATTTTTATCTGGACAATTTCTATTTTTGATATTGCTACTATGCAAATAACCATTTCACTATACTGTATCCTATGTGACAAATAAACTTGAGAAGAACATGACCTGCACCAAAGTCAGATTAGGATATAGGACTAGAAAAAGTGTATTTTTACCTGGAGTTTTTCCTCATTGTAAGCTACTACTTTCACCACTTTTAGTCTTGAAATCTTTGGTTGTTTATTACACTACCTTACTCACTCTATTTAGTACATGGCCTCACATGTGATTCCCTAAAGAGATAGGTGGGGCTTAGGCTTTCGAGGGTGTGAACTAGAAGTCGACCGATTATGATTTTTCAACGCCGATACCGATACCAATTATTGGAGGACCAAAAAAATCCGATACCGATTAATCGGCCAATTTTTATTTATTTGTAATAAATTACAATTACAACAATATTGAATGAACAATGAACACTTAAATTAACTTAATATAAATACAGAAATAAAATCAATTTAGTCTCATAAATAATGAAACATGTTCAATTTGGTTTAAATAATGCAAAAACAGTGTTGGCAAAGAAAGTAAAAGTGCAATGTGCCATGCAAAAAAAGCTAACGTTTAAAATTCCTTGCTCAGAACATGAGAACATATGGAAGCTGGTGGTTCCTTTTAACATGAGTCTTCAATATTCCCAGTTAAGAAGTTTTAGGTTGTAGTTATAGGAATTATAGGACTATTTCTCTCTATACCATTTGTATTTCATACACCTTTGACTATTGGATGTTCTTATAGGAGCTTTAGTATTGCCAAGCCTATCAACTCCCGAAATTAGGCTGAAGTCATAAACAGCGCTGTGCATCCCAGCATTGCTAAGAGCTGCTGTTTGAATGAATGCTTACAAGCCTGCTGCTGCCTACCACCGCTCAGTCAGACTGCTCTATCAAATAACAAATCATATACTTAATTATAATATAATAAACACACAGAAATACAAGCCTTTGGTCATTAATATGGTCAAATCTGGAAACAAAAGGTTTATTCTTCCAGTGAAAAACAGAACCGCTCCGTATTTTATCGAACGGGTGGCAACCTAAGTCTATATATTACTGTTTCATTGCACAACCTTCAATGTTATGTCATAATTAAGTAAAATTCTGGCAAATTAATTACGGTCTTTGTTAGGAATGAATGGTCTTTCAACAGTTCACAAGCCAGGTGGCCCAAACTGCTGCATATACCCTTACCCTGCTTGCACTGAACATAAGATAAGTGACACAATTTCCCTAGTTAATACTGCCTGCTAACATGAATTTCTTTTAACTACATATGCAGGTTAAAAAATATACTTGTGTATTGATTTTAAGAAATGCATTGATGTTTATGGTTAGGTACATTTGTGCAACGAATGTGCTTTTTTCGTGAATGCGCTTTTGTTAAATCATCAAGTTGAAGTAGGCTGTGATTCAATGATAAATTAGCAGGCGCCTCATTGATTATATGCAATGCAGAACAAGCTAGTTAACCTAGTAATATCATCAACCATGTGTAGCTAACTAGTGATTATGTGAAAATGTATTGTTTTTTAAGATAAGTTTAATGCTAGCTAGCAACTTACCTTGGCTCCTTGTAGCCACAAGGTCTTTTTGATGCTGCACTCACGTAAAAAGTGGTCAAGTCTGCCACGCAGTCTCCTCGTGGATTGCAATGTAATCCACGAGGATTATGAAGATCCTATGTAAACTTGAAATCGGCACTAATTAATAGGCCATGCCGATTAATCGGTCAACCTCGTGTGAACGATGCTGAGTAGGTGTAGACAAAGAGCTCCTTTTTTTATTTAACCTTTATTTAACTAGGCATATCAGTTAACAACTAATTCTAAATGTACCATTTTTTATTTTTTTTATTTCACCAGGTAGGCTTGTTGAGAACAAGGTTCTCATTTACAACTGCGACCTGGCCAAGATAAAGCAGAGCAGTGTGACACAGACAACAACAGAGTTACACATGGAATAACATGGAATAAACAATAAACAAGTCAATGACACAGTATAAAAAAGAAAGTCTATATACAGTGTGTGCAAAAGGCACAAGGTAGGCAATAAATAGGTCATAGTAGCGAAGAATTACAATTTAGCAGATTAACACTGGAGTGATAAATGAGCAAATGATGAAGTGCAAGTAGAGATACTGGTGTGCAAAGGAGCAGAAAAGTAAATAAAAACAGTATGAGGTTGAGGTAGGTAGATTGGGTGAGCTATTTACAGATGGACTATGTACAGCTGCAGCGATCGGTTAGCTGCTCAGATAGCTGATGTTTAAAGTTGGTGAGGGAAATATAAGTCTCCAACTTCAGCGATTCTTGCAATTCGTTCCAGTCACTGGCAGCAGAGAACTGGAAGGAAAGGCGGCCAAATGAGGTGTTGGCTTTGGGGATGATCAGTAAGATATACCTGCTGGAACGTGTGCTACGGGTGGGTGTTGTTATCGTGACCAGTGAACTGAGATAAGGCAGAGCTTTACCTAGCATAGACTTATAGATGACCTGGAGCCAGTGGGTCTGGCAACGAATATGTAGCGAGGGCCAGCCGACGAGAGCATACAGGTCGCAGTGGTGGGTGGTATAAGGTGATTTGGTAACAAAACGAATGGCACTGTGATAGACTGCATCCAGTTTGCTGAGTAGCGTATTGGAAGCTATTTTGTAGATGACATCCCCGAAGTTGAGGATCGGAGGGATAGTCCGTTTTACTAGGGTAAGTTGGGCGGTGTGAGTGAAGCAGGCTTTGTTGCGAAATAGAAAGCCGATTCAAGATTTGGTTTTGGATGGGAGATGTTTAATATGAGTCTGGAAGGAGAGTTCACAGTCTAGCCAGACACCTAGGTACAATAACGGCCTACCCCGGCCAAACCCTAACAACTTTGTGCCGCCCTAAGGGACTCCCAATCACGGCCAGGTGTGATATAGCCTGGAATCAAACCAGGGTCTGTAGTGACGCCTCTAGCACCGAGATTTGGTGCCTTTGACCGCTGTGCCACTAGTAGGTGTACCAACACATCTAAGGGCCATTTTCACAAAAGTGGGGTTACAAGTTTATCAACTTTCAAAGCAGAATTACTTTCCCATTGTTCCTCAACTGCAGTGTATTATTACATATCATGTTGTAGCTCTGAGTCTCTACTTTTATCATATGTAAAAATAAAAAAAAAAACTATTTAAAATGTTGCTACATAAGACCAAAGTGAGGCACGTCAGTCACATATTTGGAATGGACGTTGTGTCAGCGGAAAATACACAGGGGCTAAGTAGCTAGATCGATCACTTACTTTCCAAAAGCAGCGACAGTAGCAAGGTTGCTGAATTCATCATCATCTGAACTTGATTCGGATTCTGAGTCTAGTGGAGGCTCGGTTCTGAGGAGCCTGTGCCCGGACCCCTTTTTGGTTTTCTTCCTTTTACTGTCCCCAAGTCCGATTAATGCATCGAGTTCCTTCCTCTTCTTCATCCTCTTCTGTGGGGTCAGCGAACCCGCTGAGCCCGACTTAAAACCGACCAAATCCAACGTTTTATCCAGTTTGGTTATTGTATAAAGTCCTCTAGGTAGCTAGCCAGTACCACAAGCTACAGTTGATTATCTGATAAGGCTTGTTGTTAGCCAACTAGATAGTCGCTTGGCTAACTAGCTACCTGGCTAACGTCGTAATTTGAAACTACTACCATGAGCTACCAAGCATGTAGCCAAGCTTGTTAGACAGCTAGCATGATATTTTAAAAGCTCGTTGTACTGGGTTAACGTCTAAAATAGTGAGCAACCCAGCTAGCAACTATTTTGACACTGGCCGCTCAACCCACCGCCCAAGGCACAACCAGAAGGTAAAATGGCGATTTTGAGATAGCTATTGAGCGAAAGACGGTAAACAGTATAAGCTATACATCAGGTTACTTTTAGTAGCACTTCCAATACAGTATACATCTAACCAAAATTGTTTAAATGTCAGTGCAGTCGTAAATGCATCTGACGCGCTAATAATGTTGTTTTGATGTTGAACATCTGATAGAGCCGCCCACACTAGCAGCTTCCTTGATGTTCTTCTTTGCTATCATTCCGTTCGCACATTTCGTTGTGCATGCCGCCACCTACTGTGTCGGAGTGTGTGGTCAATCACGTTGCATTTTGCGATAACAAAAATAAAGGGGAAAGGCATAAATTGCACCACCAATTTACCCTACGCCTATATACCACCATTTAACCCTTGTGTGGTGTTCATGTTTTGTTATTCACCCAATGTTCGCGGGTCTGATGGACCCACAACATTATTGGGTTTTTAAAACAATACAGCCATAACAATTTACGTAAAAATACTTAGTACTTAGATGTTGACTTACATCAATTACAAGCAATATAGGCAGCTTACATTGTTAATATGTGCCATTTACCTTTGCTAGATCACATTTATCAATAAAAGCAATGTTTGTTTGCTTTGATAAAATGTGATTTTTGTAAACAACATTTTTTTTCACCTCTATTTAACCAGGTAGGCTAATTGAGAACAAGTTCTCATTTGCAACTGCGACCTGGCCAAGATAAAGCAAAGCAGTTCGACACATACAACAACACTGAGTTACACATGGAATAAACAATCACACAATCAATAATACGGTAGAAAAATCTATATACAGCATGTGTAAATGAGGTAAGATAAGAGAGGTAAGGCAATAAATAGGCCGTGGTGGCAAAGTAATTACAAATAACAATTAAATACTGGAATGGAAGAATGTGCAGAAGATGAATGTGCAAGTAGAGATATTGGAGTGCAAAGGAGCAAGATAAATAAATAAATACAGTATGAGGATGAGGTAGATTGGATGGGCTACTTACATATGAGCTATGTACAGGTGCAGTGATCTGTGAGCTGCTCTGACAGCTGGTGCTTAAAGCTAGTGAGGGAGGTAAGAGTGTCCAGCTTTAGTGATTTTTGAAGTTCGTTCCAGTCATTGGCAGCAGAGAACTGGAAGGAGAGGCGGCCAAAGGAAGAATTGGCGTTGGGGGTGACCAGTAAGATATACCTGCTGGAGCGCAGGCTACGGGTGGGTGCTGCTACGGTGACCAGAGCTGAGATAAGGTGGGGCTTTACCTAGCAGAGACTTGTAGATGACCTGGAGCCACTGGGTTTGGAGCGAGGGCCAACCAACGAGAGCGTACAGTTTGCAGTGGTGGGTAGAGTATGGGGCTTTGGTGACAAAACGGATGGCACTGTGATAGACTGCATCCAATTTGTTGAGTAGAGTGTTGGAGGCTATTTTGTAAATGACATCGCCGAAGTCGAGGATCAGTAGGATTGTCTGTTTTACGAGGGTATGTTTGGCAGCATGAGTGAAGGATGCTTTGTTGCGAAATAGGAAGCCGATTCTAGATTTAATTTTGGATTGGAGATGTTTAATGTGAGTCTGGAAGGAGAGTTTACAGTCTAACCAGACACCTAGGTATTTGTAGTTGTCCACATATTCTATGTCAGAACCGTCCAGAGTAGTGATGCTGGACGGGCGGGCAGGTGCGGGCAGCGATCGGTTGAAGAGCATGCATTTAGTTTTACTTGCATTTAAGAGCAGTTGGAGGCCACGGAAGGAGATTTGTATGACATTGAAGCTCATCTGGAGGTTAGTTAACACAGTGTCCAAAGAAGGGCCAGAGGTATACAGAATGGTGTCGTCTGCATAGAGGTGGGTCAAAGAATCGCCAGCAGCAAGAGCGACATCATTGATGTATACAGAGAAGAGAGTCGGCCCGAGAATTGAACCCTGTGGCACCCCCATAGAGACTGCCAGAGGTCCGGACAACAGGCCCTCCGATTTGACATACTGAACTCTATCCGAGAAAGTAGTTGGTGAACCAGGCGAGGCAATCATTTGAGAAACCAAGGCTTTTGAGTCTGCCAATAAGAATGTTGTGATTGACAGAGTCGAAAGCCTTAGCCAGGTCGATGAATACGGCTGCACAGTAATGTCTCTTATCAATGGCGGTTATGATATCGTTTATAACCTTGAGCGTGGCTGAGGTGCACCCATGACCAGCTCTGAAACCAGATTGCATAGCGGAGAAGGTACGGTGGGATTCGAAATGGTCGGTAATCTGTTTGTTAACTTGGCTTTCGAAGTCTTTAGAAAGGCAGGGTAGACTAAATATAGGTCTGTAGCAGTTTGGGTCTAGAGTGTCTCCCCTTTGAAGAGGGGGATGACCGCAGCATCTTTCCAATCTATGGGAATCTCAGACGATACGAGAGGATGAACAGGCTAGTAATAGGGGTTGCGACAATTTTGGCAGATAATTTTAGAAAGAGAGGGTCCAGATTGTCTAGCCCGGCTGATTTGTAGGGGTCCAGATTTGGCAGCTCTTTCAGAACATCAGCTATCTGGATTTGGGTGAAGGAGAAGTGGGGAAGGTTTGAGCAAGTTGCTGTGGGGAGCGCAGGGCTGTTGACCAGGGTAGGGGTAGCCAGGTGGAAAGCATGGCCAGCCGTAAAAAAACGCTTATTGAAATTCTGAATTATAGTGGATTTATCAGTGGTAACAGTGTTTCCTAGCCTCAGTGCAGTGTGCAGCTTTGAGGAGGTGCTCTTATTCTCCATGGACTTTACAGTGTCCCAGAACTTTTTTGAGTTTGTGCTACAGGATGCAAATTTCTGCTTGAAAAAGCTAGTCTTAGCTTTCCTAACTGCCTGTGTATATTTGTTCCTAACTTCCCTGAAAAGTTGCATATCACGGGGGCTGTTCGATGCTAATAATCAAGACATGGGTGGAGTAAATCATGTTTATCTTGAACAAATATAAATGAAACAAGGTTTTCATTACTATGGATGTTTATTGCTTTGAACTGAACAAATTGGAAGGACAAATTTTACATATAGTATTTTATGGAAATTATAAATGAGCCCCATTAAACACAAATTAAGGCAGGTCTACACACCACATGATGGACCGAGTTTGACTGTGTTTGTTGCAAATGTATTTTTGCACTTGATGCATGTGTACTGTGTCTTTCTGACCTTCTTGGGTCCACACACATCGCAGCGCATCTTCTTGTTGCTACTGGGGATGCAATCTAGAATGTTAAAAACTAGGGATGCACGTTATATCGGTCAATTTATCGGAATCAGACGATATTAGCTAAAAATGCCAACATAGGCATCGGCCCGATGTCTAGTTTAACACCGATGTGCAAAACCAATGTCTAAGCTGATGTGCATACCTATATAACGTAGGTACATGACGTAATGACGCCACATAACGCCACAGCTCCTCCACCTGGCTTCCCTGTATACACTTCCAAGTTCCACGCATATGATGAAACAGCATCACAGGCAGCCCAGATCTTGATTCCAAATTTTGCGGGTTTAGACGGTATGTACTGCCTGAAGGTGCATCAACAGTTACAGTACATACATACATACATACATACATACATACATACATACACATAGATACACAAATACAGTGCCTTGCAAAGGTATTAATCCCCCTTAAATGGAAAAAATAACTTGTTTAAAAAAAAAAAAGACAAAAACAAAACGGAAAAGTAATGCATGCGTATGTATTTACCCCCTTTGCTATGAAGTCCCTAAATAAGATCTGGTGCACCCAATTACCTTCAGAATTTAAAAAAAGTCCACCTGTGTGCACTCTAAGTGTCACATGATCTGTCACATGATCTCAGTATATATACACCTGTTCTGAAAGGTCGCAGAGTCAGCAACACCGCTCAGCAAGGGGCACCACCAAGCAAGCGGCACCATGAAGACCAAGTAACTCCTCGAACAGGTCAGGGACAAAGTTTTGGGGAAGTACAGATGAGGGTTGGGTTATAAAAAAATATCAGAAACTTTGAACATCTCACAGAGCACCATTGAATCCATTATTTAAAAATTTAAAGAATATGGCACCACAACAAACCTGCTAAGAGAGTGCCGCCCACTAAAACTCACGGACCAGGCAAGCAGGGCATTAATCAGAGGCAACAAAGAGACCAAAGATAACCCTGAAGGAGCTGCAAAGCTCCACAGCAGAGATTGGAGTATCTGTCCATAGGACCACCTTAAGTTATACACTCCACAGAGCTGGGTTTTACAGAAAAGTGGACAGAAAAAAAGCCATTGCTTAAAGAAATAAATATCATGTCTCGCCAATTCTTCGGTAACGGAGTTGATCTTTATGTTGACCTCGGTGGCGAGAATTGCTATTTGTGTGGATAGGTCAGTGGATAATGACTCCACCTTTGCCATCACAGTCTGTTCAGATTTAATGATAGCTGCCATTACCTTGGCTCGGTCGGGGGGAGTCCGTGTCAGGTGAGTCCGTGTCAGGTGAGTCCGTGTCAGGTGAGCCCGTGTCAGGTGAGCCCGTGTCAGGTGAGCCCGTGTCAGGTGAGCCCGTGTCAGGTGGGCCCGAGGCTTCAACAGAAGCCTGCTCCTTTGTGGCCCGCGGCTGTTGTCTCGACATTTTACCATTAAAAGGACAACATTTTCAGACAAAAAAGCCAGAATAGTAAATTGGGTTTGATTCCAAAGGAAATGTTACAAAATGAACACGGTGGGGGAGGTGTTGATCAAGTATTAATAGTAAATTGTTCGCCTTGGATAGGAGCACCAAGAAAACGCATCTTCACATGTTGCTGCTCACCACCCCCCCCCCCCCCCCCCCCCCCCCCCCCCCCAAACTGAGAAACTTTAATGCAAGGGTGAAAACGTATTCATAAAATTCCCCCAAAAACTGAAATCAAAGAGGCAACAAAAAACCTCAGTCTTATTCATGTCTACTCAGATCCCTACAAAGGCTCTGGGGCCTGAGAGGAGGGGGGGGGGGGGGGGGACTTATTCTGAGAGTATTCCCTGCAACGTCTTTTGGCTGTGAAGTCCTTGAGATCCAAAAACCTTTTACCTGCATTCACAATGATATCCCGTTTCTTAGATGTCTTGTTAGTTTGGCCAGTATAATTTATCATCTGCGCAATAAATGCAAAAAGTCCACTTTCTTCACGATCAGTGTTTCAGGATTCCTTAACGTCTGAACAACATTCTCAGCATACTGCAGGGACATACACAGCCATGTCTTCCTCATCTCCATTCCATCCTTCAACTATTTCCACGGCTTACTTCTTACACTTGCAACATTGTAGTGGGTTTTGCACATACACTTTCAAACGTCATGATACAGCACTAAAACCAATAGGCTTTCATCCCTTTTCCCGTCCACAATACGAGCCAAATGACGCTTCCTTGTGTTGATACTAGGGATACTTTAAGTAACTTGTTGAAGTATCCCTGTTGATACTGCCCCCAAAAGGTATGTTTAGTCAGTGCACAGAATTATGTCTCAGAGCCATCTGTACATTGTTCATAATTTGTCTGCATGAGGAAATATCACTCATCTCAATGAATACCAAAGATTGTACATTTACTACCATCTATTTGAATACATTCACTGACATAAACAATTCCTTAAATTGAACAATTTCTTGAATTTGAAATCATATGGTTTTGGGCACATGTTTAGCAATTAACACTGGAACTTCCATGGTTGAAGTATTCTTCACCTTTCTTCTGGTACTTAAATGGTTTAACACTTTTGCTGTTTAATGTTACTGTCTCTGATGTACCCTTCTCCATTTATCTTCCTAGACATAGCATCAGTGGGGAGCCATCAGTTCCTGACAGAGCTGAGCTGAAGCTGCCAAGGCCCTGTTGAGTGAACTTTGAACTTGGCCTGACCTATCTCCTCTGGGGTGGAACCCCACTGTGAACCTCCTGGCTGGAATTGCCCTGACCTTTTTGCACTTGACCCTTCGGCCTGTATTGACTACTGCACTATAGGCTACATTGCACGTGCTTATTAGATCATAAATAAAAGTGAAATAAAAAAATATTGCCCCAATGCATATCTTTATTCTATCAACTCACTAATTTCACTCACATTCCTACTTAAGTGATTAATACCGCTACCACAAGGTTCTCTCTGTACACCAAACCGGCAAAGGTCGGGGGTAAGAGGCCACTAAGTTCCAGTGAAGGGAAATCTTAACGCTACAGCATACAATGACATTCTAAACAATTCTGTGCTTCCAACTTTGTGGCAACAGTTTGGGGTAGGCCCTTTCCTGTTTCAGCATGACAATGCCCCCGTGCACAAAGCGAGGTCCATACATAAATAGTTTGTCGAGACCGGTGTGGAAGAACTTGACTGGCCTGCACAGATCCCTGACCTCAACCCCATCGAACACCTTTGGGATGAATTGGAACGCCGACTGCGAGCCACGCCTAATTGCTCCATATCAGTGCCAGACCTCACTAATGCTTTTGTGGCTGAATGGAAACAAGTCTCTGCAGCAATGTTCCAACATCTAGAAAGCCTTCCCAGAAGAGTGGAGGCTGTTATAGCAGCAAAGGGGGAACTAACTCCATATCAATGACCATTATTTTAGAATGAGATGTTTGACGAGCAGGTGTCCACATACTTTTGGTCATATAGTGTACTATGATACTCTGCCTTTGTGCTGCAATGGGAATGAACAGGATATAAACTATTGTGCTCAAGCAAATACATCCAGTATAGCAGTAGAGGCATGTAGGTGGTAGAGTAAAAATTTAATCAGAGGCTCACCTCTACTTAGAACACCTGGTGAGGGGACATGCGTCACGCTGTGGGTCTTTGCTAAACCCTCAGCATGACGCTCCAATTCAAAGCATCGGGGGATGTTTCATCTCTTCGCCGGATTTTTCACTTTTTCATCTCGGGGTTAAGACTGAAAAGGATGGCATTTTAACATGCCGCCTAGTCACAGCCATGAAGCAGGGATTGGGTGGTATTACCAGTCTACCGTACTCTTGATTACAATAAAACACTTGTTTGCACACTTTGTTCACAGTAGGGGTCCCCCTATTCTCATCAGGACTGATCCCCGCCAACGCAACTGTCTGTCAGGCAGCAATCTCTCTCGTGCGTTGAGTGAGAATGTAAATTGTTGGCATGATGGGAGATACTGCATAGAATTGACTACTAATTGGATGCTTTCATCTGACATGGCAGCCTGCTCGAATACAGATTAACAGCGTCAGTTTGTGGAAGGGCCGCTCCTGGAATACTGATTCTGCTCACTCGGGGCCTATGTTACCCATTTATTGTGGTCCATGGACCTTCATGTTTAATAGCTGTATCCATACATCTCCATCAGGAATTATATTTGAGATGGTCCTATTGTCTGTGATGCAAGGCCTAAGGCTAAAACAGTACGTGGTACTCAGTTGAAGAAGAGCTACGCTGAACAAAAATATGGAACGCAACATGCAACAATTTCAAAGATTTCACTGAGTTTCAATTCATACCAGGAAATCAGTCAACTGAAATAAAAATTAATTAGGCCCTAATCTATGGATTTCACATGACTGGGAATGTGCATCTGTTGGTCACAGATACCTTAAAAAACAGTAGGGGCGTGGATCAGAAAAGCAGTCAGTATCTGGTGTGACCACCATTTGCCTCATGCAGCGCGACACTTCTCGTACACATAGAGTTGATCAGGCTGTTGGTTGTGGCCTGTGGAATGTTGATCAGGCTGTTTGAAGTTGCTGGATATTGGCGGGAACTGGAACACGCTGTTGTACACGTCGATCCAGAGCATCCCAAACACACTCAATCGGTGACATGTCTGGTGAGTATGCAGGCCATTGAAGAACGGGGAAATGTTCAGCTTCCAGGAATTGTGTACAGATCCTTGTGACATGGGGCCATGCATTATCATGAATGGCACGACAATGGGCCTTAGGATCTCGTCAAGGTATCTTTGTCCATTCAAGTTGCCATTGGTAAAATGCAAATTGTGTTCATTGTCCGTAGCTTATGCCTGCCCATACCATAACCCCACCGCCACCATGGGGCACTCTGTTCACAACGTTGACATCAGCAAACCGCTCGCACACACAACACCATACACACTGTCTGCCATCTGCCCGGTACAGTTGAAACCGGGATTCATCCGTGAAGAGTACACTTCTCCAGCGTGCCAGTGGCCATCGAAGGTGAGCATTTGTCCACTGAAGTTGGTTACAACGCCGAACCTCCGTCGGGTCAAGACCCTGCTGAGGACGACAAGCACGAGATGAGCTTCCCTGAGATGGTTTCTGACAGTTTGTGCAGAAATTCCTCGGCTGTCTAAACCCACAGTTTCATCAGCTGTCCAGGTGGCTCGTCTCAAACCATCCCGCAGATGAAGAAGCCAGATGTGTAGGTCCTGGGCTGGCGTGGTTACACGTGGTCTGCGGTTGTGAGGTCAAATTCTCTGAAAAGACAGTGATTTATGGTAGAGAAATTAACATTAAATTCTCTAGCAACAGCTCTGGTGGACATTCCTTCAGTCAGCATGCCAATTACACATCCCTCAAAACGTGAGACATCTGTAGGATTGTGTTGTGTGACAAAACTGCACATTTTAGAGTGGTGTTTTAATGTCCCGAGCACAAGCTGCACCTATCTAATGATCATGCTGTTTAATCCTCAAGAGTCTAGTGACACACCCGTGTGTCAATTTAAGTAACATAATAAAAAAATCCCTATCAAAATCCGTCAGTTTAAGATAGAGATATCCCCTCCACCCCTACTAACCCCTCCACCCCTACTATGGGGGGGGGGGATAATAGGGGTGGAGGGGATATTAGGGGTGGAGGGGATATTAGGGGTGGAGGCGATGGTAGCAATAGAGGGGATATCGCTAGCGTTTTCATGGGCTGTGTCTCAATCTGCCGCCTCCGCCTATGGCGACCTTCCGCATCTGCGGTGGAAGGTGGCCGAGCTAGAGCGGTGTTTGTCAGACCATGAGACATCCCGAAAATCGATCTTCTCACGAAAACGCCTGTAGCGTCCTAAAAGTTTGGCCTATTGACAAATATGACCCCACAAACACGATGGTGTTCTCCACAATTGTCACAGGACTCATCTGAAGGTAACCCATACAAACAAATATGTATGAAAAAAAATACAAAAGATAAATACCATCATTTCCTGAGCTTTCTTATACCTCCTAGATATAGGACATTTTTCAAAATCGTATTCCTTCTGATTTAATTTCTGACTGCCTTTTTTACCATTTATGAATGTGTAATTCAATGCGCTTCAATTTTTCTAGTATACCTTAAGGGTTCCTAAAATTCAAAATCAAATAGCTAAATGATCCATGGTATTACCATCTTAAAACAATTCCATATGTTAGCTTAGTACTCCCCCCCCCCCCCCCCCCCCCAACAGCTTAGATTTTGATTATAATCAGCTTCTTGACATATGTTGCCTGTCAGGTGGATGGATTATCATAGCCTACTCACTAACAGGGATGTAAACAAATTTATGCACAACATTTGAGAGAAATTAGCTTTTTGTGCATTTGGAACATTTCTGTGATATTTTATTTCAGCTCAGGATACATGAGCCCAACATTTTACATGTTGCTTTGATTTTTTTGGCTCAGTGTATGTCAGGTCTATAAGAAATATATCTATTAAGATCATTGGTCTCTACACAGTATGCTTCAAGCTACTTTTTTTTCTCAGAATGAGCTGGTGTCTATGCTATTGATCATTCATTGGCATTCATCCGTGTACTGCACATTGTTGGTTCAGCAAAGATTTAGCCTCATGAGACATTTGAGACATCCAATTGGAGTTCACTAAATGGAATATTAGAAACCAGTACATGGAAGTTTCGTCCTATACCAGAGCTATTCAATCACAACATTTAAGGATCACATCACTACTGGTTTTTATTCTTTCCTTAAGGTTCCCAGTGTGAAATAATGCTGTGTTGATAACCCATCCACTTAACCCGGAAGCCAGCCACACCAATATGTCAGAGGAAACACAGTTCAACTGACAACCGAAGTCAGCCTGAAGGTGCCCGGCCCGTCAAAAGGAGTCGCTAAAGCGCGATGCGCCCCCCCCCCCCCCGCCAAACCCTACCCTAAAAATGTTGGGCCAATTGTGCGAAGCCCCAAGTGACTCCCGATCACAGCCGGTTGTGACACAGCCTGGGATCAAACCCAGGCCTGTAGTGATGCCTCAAGAACTGCAATGTGATGCAGTGCCTTAGACCGCTGCTCCATTCGGGAGGTAGTGACTCTTCTGTTTTTTATAGTATTTGCTTGTGTATATCAGCAGGGGGCAATGTTCTCATATAATACAACTGACTCCTACCATGCCTGTCAGATAGAGGCAGAGAGTTTGTGTGCAGTGCAGAGTTGACGACCCAGCAAAAAAAAGGTCAAGCTAGCAGATGGAAGTATTGTTATTGAGGTGTCAGCAAAATTATATGTCAGTTTGATATTCATTTTATTTCAATCATGTGGTCATCAATAATGAATTTGCATATTAGTTGATGATCAATGGCATATTGATCATTAAATATTTACATATCTGTCAGTGCGTCTGTAGTTTGAACATACGGTACCTGTCAAAAGTTTGGACACACCTACTCATTCAGGGGATTTTCTTAATTTAAAAAAATATTTTCTACATTGTAGAATAATAGTGAAGACATCAAAACTATGAAATAACACATATTGAATCATGTAGTAACCAAAAAAGTGTTAAACAAATCAAAATATATTTTTGATTTTAGATTCTTCAAAGTAGCGACCCTTTGCCTTGATGACAACTTTGCGCACTCTTGGCATTCTCTAAACCAGCTTCACCTGGAATGCTTTTCCAACAGTCTTGAAGGAGATCGCACATATGCTGTGCACTTGTTGGCTGCTTTTCCAATACTCTGCAGTTGAGGTCAGGTGATTATGGAGGCCAGGTCATCTGATGCAGCACTCCATCAATCTCCTTCTTGGTCAAATAGCCCTTACACAGCCTGGAAGTGTGTTGGGTCATTGTCCTGTTGACAAACAAATGATAGTCCCAATAAGTGCAAACCAGATGGGATGGCGTATCGCTGCAGAATGCTGTGGTAGCCATGCTGGTTAAGTGTGCATTGAATTCAAAATAAATGACTGACAGTGTAACCAGCAAAGCACCCCCACACCATCACATCTCCTCTTCCATTCTTCACTGTTGGAACCATACATGCGGAGATCATCCATTCACCTATTTGGCATCTCACAAAGACACGGCAGTCAGAACCAGAAATCTCAAATTTGGACTCATCAGACCAAAGGACAGATTTCCACTGGTTTAATGTCCATTGCTTGTGTTTCTTGGCTCAAGCAAGTCTCTTCTTTTTATTGGTGTTCTTTAGTAGTGGTTCCTTTGCAGCAATTCGACCATGAAGGCCTGATTCACGCAGTCTCCTCTGAACAGTTGATGTTGAGATGTATCTGTTACTTGAACTCCGTAAAGCATTTACTTGAATTCTGTGAATAATTTTTAGGGGCTGCAATCTGAGGTGCAGTTAACTCTAATGAACGTATCCTTTGCAAATCAAATCAAATCAAAGTTTATTTGTCATGTGCGCCGAATACAACAAGTGTAGACCTTACAGTGAAATGCTTACTTACAGGCTCTAACCAATAGTGCAAAAAAAGGTGTTAGGTGAACAATAGGTAAAGAAATAAAACAACAGTAAAAAGACAGGCTATATACAGAAGCGAGGCTATAAATGTAGGGAGGCTACATACAGACACCAGTTAGTCAGGCTGATTGAGGTAGTATGTACATGTAGATATGGTAAAGTGACTATGCATATATGATGAACAGAGAGTAGCAGTAGTGTAAAAGAGGGGTTGTCGGGTGGTGAGTGGCGGGTGGCGGGACACAATGCAGATAGCCCGGTTAGCCAATGTGTGGGAGCACTGGTTAGTCGGTCCAATTGAGGTAGTATGTATATGAATGTATAGTTAAAGTGACTATGCATATATGATAAACAGAGAGTAGCAGCAGCATAAAAAGAGGGGTGGGAGGGGGGGGGGGGAAACAATGCAAATAGTCCGGGTAGCCATTTGATTACCTGTTCAGGAGTCTTATGGCTTGGGGGTAAAACCTGTTGAGAAGCCTTTTTGTCCGAGACTTGGCACTCCGGTACCTCTTGCCATGCGGCAGTAGAGAGAACAGTCTATGACTGGGGTGGCTGGGGTTTTTGACAATTTTTAGGGCCTTACTCTGACACCGCCTGGTGTAGAGGTCCTGGATGGCAGGCAGCTTAGCCCCAGTGATGTACTGGGCCGTACACACTACCCTCTGTAGTGCCTTGCGGTCAGAGGCCGAGCAATTGCCGTACCAAGCAGTGATGCTCTCGATGTTGCAGCTGTAGAACCTTTTGAGGTTCTCAAGACCCATGCCAAATCTTTTAAGTTTCCTGAGGGGGAATAGACTTTGTCATGCCCTCTTCACGACTGTCTTGGTGTGTTTGGACCATTCTAGTTGTTGTTGATGTGGATACCAAGGAACTTGAAGCTCTCAACCTGCTCCACTACAGCCCCCTCAATGAGAATGATGGCGTGCTCGGTCCTCTTTTTCCGGTAGTCCACAATCATCTCCTTAGTCTTGGTTACGTTGAGGAATAGGTTGTTATTCTGGCACCACCCGGCCAGGTCTCTGACCCTATAGGCTGTTTTGTCGTTGTCGGTGATCAGACCTACCACTGTTGTGTCGTCTGCAAACTTAATGATGGTGTTGGAGTTGTGCCTGCCATGCAGTCGTGGGTGAACAGGGAGTACAAGAGGGGACTGAGCACGCACCCCTGTGGAGCTCCAGTGTTGAGGATCAGCGTGGCAAATGTGTTGCTACCTACCCTCACCATCTGGGGGCGGCCAGTCAGGAAGTCCAGGATCCAGTTGCAGAGGGTGGTGTTTAGTCCCAGGATCCTTAGCTTAGTGATGAGCTTTGAGGGCACTATGGTGTTGAAAGCTGAGCTGTCGTCAATGAATAGCATTCTCACATAAGTGTTCCTTTTGTCCAGGTGGGAAAGGGCAGTGTGGAGTGCAATAGAGATTGCATCATCTGTGGATCTTTTGGGCGGTATGCAAATTGGAGTGGGTCTAGGGTTTCTGGGATAATGGTGTTGATGTGAGCCATTACCAACCTTTCAAAGAACTTCATGGCTATGGACGTAGGGTCTGTAGTCATTTAGGCAGGTTGCCTTTGTTTTCTTGGGCACAGGGACTATGGGGGTCTGCTTGAAACATGTTGGTATTACAGACTCAATCAGGTACATGTTGAAAATATCAGTGAAGACACCTGCCAGTTGGTCAGCACATGCCGGGAGCACACGTCCTGGTAATCCATCTGGCCCCGCAGCTCTGGTAGGCTCGTGTCACTGAGCAGCTCACGGTTGTGATTCCCTTTGTAGTCTGTAATAGTTTGCAAGCCCTGCCACATAAGACGAGCATCGGAGCCGGTGTAGTATGATTCAATCTTAGCCCTGTATTGATGCTTTGCCTGTTTGATGGTCGCAGGGCATAGCAGGATTTCTTGTAAGCTTCCGTGTTAAAGTCAGTGACTGATGTGGTGTACTCCTCAATGCCATCGGAAGAATCCCGGAACATGTTGCAGTCTGTGATAGCAAAACAGTCCTGTAGTTTAGCATCTGCTTCATCTGACCACTTTTTTATGGTGCTTCCTGCTTTAATTTTTTGTTTGTACGCAGGAATCAGGAGGATAAAGTTGTGGTCGAATTTACTTATTTAAAACTCTCTAGGCAAGTAGTGTGGCCTGCAATTCATCACAAAATACTCTACTTAAGGCGAGCAAAATCTAGAGACTTCCTTAGATTTCGTGCACCAGCTGTCGTTTACAAATATGCACAGACCGCCACCCCTCGTCTTCCCGGAGTGTGCTGTTCTATCTTGCCGGTGCAGCGTATATCCCGCTAGCGGAATATCCATGTCGTCATTCAGCCACGATTCCGTGAAACATAGGATATTACAGTTTTTGATGTCCCGTTGGTAGGATATTCGTGATCGTACCTCGTCTAATTTATTGTCCAATGATTACACGTTGGCGAGTAGTATTGACGGTAATGGCAGCTTTCCACCCGCCTTTTTCGGGTCCTGACCAGGCATCCTGCTCTTTGTCCTCTGTACCTGCGTTGCTTCCTCTTGCAAATAACGGGGATGTCGGCCCTGTGGGGTGTTTGGAGAATGTCTGGTGCGTTGTCTAATCCGAGGTGAGTGATCGCTGTCCTGATATCCAGAAGCTCTTTTCTGCCGTAAGATACGGTTGCATAAACATTATGTACAAAATAAGTTACAAATAACGCGAAAAACCCCCACACAATAGCACAATTTTTTGGGCGCCAGTAAAACTGCTGCCATTTCTTCCAACGCCATTTTCTGGGTGAACAGAGGTAACTCTGAGTCTTCTTTTCCTGTAGCGGTCGTCATGAGAGCCAGTTTCATCATAGCGCTTGATGGTTTTTGCGACTGCACTTGAAGAAACTTTTCAAGTTCTTGAAATTTTCCAGAGTGACTGACCTTCATGTCTTAAAGTAATGATGGACTGTCATTTCTCTTTGCTTATTTTAGCTGTTCTTGCCATAATATGGACTTGGTCTTTTACCAACACTTTTTTTGGTTACTACATGATTCCATATGTGTTATTTCATAGTTTTTATGTCTTCACTATTGTGATGTAAACAATGTAAAAAATATATATCTATATATATATTATTCTACAATGTAGAAAATAGTAAAACAAAGAAAAACCCTTGAATGAGTATGTCACGTTGTTCGTCGTAATGATGAGACCAAGGCGCAGAGCGCATAGAGTTCCACATATTTTTTATAAACTGAATCTCACCAAACAAAACAATGAAGAACAAACGAAACGTGTAGCTACTGGTGTGCACATAGGCACCTATCTGTAGACAAGATCCCACACCAGGAAGTGGGAAAAAGGGCTGCCTAAATATGATCCCCAATCAGAGACAACAATAAACAGCTGTCTCTGATTGAGAACCATATCAGGCCAACATAGAATGCCCACCCCAAATCACACCCTGACCTAACCAAATAGAGAAATAAAACGGCTCTCTAAGGTCAGGGTGTGACAGAGTAGGTGTCCAAACTTTTGACTGGTACTGTATAAGTACCATGGTTTTCTGATCCACGCCCCTACGTCTTTTTTATGTATCGGTGACCAATTTATTTCAGTTGACTGATTTCCTTATATGAACTGTAACTAATTCATATTTTTGTTCAGTTTATTTAATTACTACCAATGATATATTGTTTAAAGTGTTGCATACTCAAAGAACTTTATCATTCCTGGCTACTCATATTACAAACTAGTTACATTTTAGACAAAAAAAACGTGTGTCCGAGTGGATGTTTCTGATTACCATTCTTCAAGTTCCTGTACAAAGTAATTTATAATTTTTTTATTAAAATGTTTTGTTTTGTTTTACCCATAACGCATTACTAAGAAGAGAAGATCAACGATGGCTACAAGGTAAGCTAGCGTTTTCGTTTTGTAATACTTGATGTTTGAGCAAAATTATTGATTCAACTATTTACAGTATAATAGATTAGAAATAGCATGAATTGATTATGTATTTTTTTTCTGCCGTAATGGCTTCTGAAATTGTTAGCTACGTTTGCTTTATAAAGCCCTTCTTACATCAGCTGATATCTCAAAGTGCTGTACAGAAACCCAGCCTAATACCCAAACAGCAAGCAACGCAGGTGTAGAAGCACAGTGACTAGGAAAAACCCCTAGGCCAGAACCTAGGAAGAAACCTAGAGAGGAACCAGGCTAATAGCAGTGGCCAGTCCTCTTCTGGCTGTACCGGGTGGAGATTATAATAGAACATGGCCAAGATGTTCAAATGTTCATAGATGAACAGCAGTGTCATATAATAATAATCACAGTGGTTGTCAAGGGTGCAACAGGTCAGCACCTCAGGAATACATGTCAGTTGGCTTTTCATAGCCGATCATTCAGAGTATTAGAAAGGTGTGACAGTGTGAAAACCTGAAGAAAAAATCTGAACAACCGCCACCCCTTCCCCCTTTCACGGCCTTTTCAGTACCACCACTGCTAGAGAAAATATACTGTAGGGGCCACACTGAGTTACCATTTATAATTAGGCTTTTTAAAGGCACATTACACTTACAAATCTAAAGTTTGTCTGTTTTCAGAACGCAGAAGTGGTCTTCTGTCAACAAATGTTCCCATCCTACACCATCTGTTTTGTAGATCCAGCTGTTTGCAAACAATCCAAAACGAATGGAAAAAATGACCCCCAAATAATTTCCAGATTTGTTGTGCTCATCTTTTACACTAACAACTAAAGTTCTTGGTGTTCTATTAGATTGTACACTGTCACGTTAAAAGCATATTGATTCTATTGTTGTAAACGATGGGGAGAGGTTTGTCGGTGATAAAGAAATGCTCTGCTTTTTTTAACATCACATGCGACTCAACAAGTCCTGCAGTGCTCAGGTTTTGTCGCGTCTTGATTACCTTCCAGTTGTATGGTCAGGTGTGGCAAAATAGGA
Organism: Oncorhynchus mykiss; assembly: GCF_057628025.1. NCBI lineage: Eukaryota > Metazoa > Chordata > Actinopteri > Salmoniformes > Salmonidae > Oncorhynchus > Oncorhynchus mykiss. Next base: position 15,433,783 of record NC_143049.1, read on the forward strand.
CTCAGAAAAGCTGCAGCTGGCCCCGAACAGAGCAGCACGTCTGGCTCTCAAATGTACACAGAGGGCCAACGTCAATAACATGCAGGTTAGTCTTTACTTGTTTAAGGTGGTAGAGAGATTGACTGCATCACTACTGGTCTTTGTTATAAGTATTGACATGCTGAAAGTACCAAATTGTCTGTTCAGCCAGTTAATTATTCGTAGTTTAAATTTCTGTTTCATGTTCCTGTCCATTAGTGTTCTGTATTTGATCTGTTTTATGTGTTCTGTGGACCCCAAGAAGAATAGCTGTTGCTTCTTCAACAGCTAATGGGGATCCAAATAAAAAATAAATACAATTATTAATTTGGGGCGGAGGCATATAGCACGATGTTCTAATTGTTTGCATGCGTAGTGGACTCTTGACATTGTGCTACTTTTGAGATCTGAAAACACCTGACAAACTTTGATGTAAACTGTTGAAGGGGCGTTACACACTCAAACGTCAAAAGATCAATTGTCAGATTGAGTACAAGAAGGTTGACGAAACGGTGGTTTACCCATAGACATTACTGGGAGCTTATACATAGTGTGTGACTATCTTTATTTTATAGCTTACTCATCGTTAATCAGCACCTCTACTAACTTTTATGCAAATTGATTGTGTAGAGCCAGCTGTATGCCTCAACACCAACAGGAAAAAAAAGGAACGCCATATGATTTCCATATCTTATTTGCTGCTTATCTTTTCTTATTCATGTGGGGTTTTTTGCATAGAGGTGTGTCTACACAATTAATGCCCTGGGATGTGGACGTAAACACACAAATGACATATCAGTTTCCCTACCCTCTCAGCAGTCTATGAACAACATAAGACAGCAATCCATGCTTGGGTTTTGTTTACCTGGTCACTGTCTCCTTTTTAGCTTTCAGAGCACAAAACCAATGCAAGTGAAAATCCCTGATATTAGCATTTTTCGCTTTTCATTTCCAAATCATCTTGAGGCAACTTTATTGAGGCAATCAATTGTTGACACCTTTGGGATGATTTGGACTTGGAATGTGAAAATGCTTATATTGAGGATAACCCCCTTGCATTGGTTTTGTGCTATAAAATGCTAAACAAAACCAAAGCAGAGAATGCGGTCTTACCTTGTCCAATGACTGCTTACAGGTTAAGGAAACCGATGTACCAATGATGCAATCTGGATGAACTATCCCCATAAGTCTACTTTTCAGGTATCAAAACATCCGACAGACTCAAAATGTAGGGGTTGTGTAGTGATGTAGTAGTCTAATAAACAGAACAATTGTGTTAATCTAAACGTCTTGTTGTTAAGATTGGCAGATAAGGAAAGAGGGCTGCATCAGAAGCCAGGGTGGAAAAGCATAGATAGTAACTGTACATGAATCTAGAGCTTCTTGAGGAGTACAGAAGAAAGGAAAAGAGGTATATAGAGAAAGGTTGCAGACAAGAGTGTTATTGCCGACTCCCTTGTCCTTACAGAAGTGTTTGGTAACAATGCACAACGTTGCTTTCATGCCTGTGTTGTAATAATAATGATTTAATAACAATAATAATAATACTTTTTGAATAATGTTCAATGGTAACACTGTTTTACATTGGTAGAAATGTTAGGAGCACCACATACAATTTAGAAGCACCAGAAAAATAGATTTTTAAATTGATTGAGATTTGGCCTACATTGGGCCAATGTGAATCCCTACTTACGTTTGAAGCTCATCTCCTGAAGAAGATAGTCATTTTCCTTTCTTTCTGTGCCACCAAATGTTTGCATATACTGTCACCAAGTTGTTAGTAGGGCTGCTCGATATGGGCCCAAAAACATCTTATTGCTATTTTTCAACCAAAGATTGCGATTTGACCTGCGCTATAGATCAGAACACTTGGGTTAACTGTTTTAATCACAGAAATATATTAGTTATTCTAATTCTATGGTTGGTGCTGTTTGGCATGACAACAAATGAAAAAGCCAGGTAGGAGTTATGGTAGGGTAGGAACCAAAGTGTTGGCTGATGTTTCCCAGGGGACCCTAATCACATTTGAATAGCATTTAAACAAAGATTTTAGAATAGGCTGATTCAGAACATGCCATTGCACAAACAACATGCTGATCTAGATTGTAGCACCACCACTTGTAGCAACCTGTATTAGAGCTAATGTTTGCTTTGCCCTAGCTAGTGCATTTAGCTAAATGGCATTTAGCTAGCCAGCTAGCTAGTTAGCGATTAGCATTCTTTTAGGCGTTGGTTGTAACATTGTAAGTCTACACTAGTAAAACTGTAATCATGTTATTGCATTGTAATTGCATGCTAATAGAGTTTAGATGTGTAATGTAATTACACAAGAGGAATAGGGAGGAGCTGGGCAGTGGTGGGGAGTTAATGATTCCTTTGTTGTGATGATTAAAGCATTGCTTAATGCTTCAGATTGTTACTATGTTTAAAAATGATATATTTTTTGCTCTTGATGAAGCACTGTTTGCTCATTTGCTCATTACCATAATGCAGTCTCTCATCTACTGTAACATGGATCTCATTACCAAAATGCAACATCAATGATCAAATATTCCTAGAATATTATTACAGAATTCAAAATATTTGAGCTGTGCATAAAATGATTTGCTCTCTATATTTGGGTACTTTTGAAACAATAATTATAATAATTGTTTAAAACATAAATAATAAACCATCCAGGTTATGAACATGCCACACGTTACAGTAATGAGAACGGATTCAAATGGAAATATATTTAAAATCAAAATGTAATTTTATCAAACGTATATTTTTGAAACTCTCCAGATTTTATTTAAAAAAAATTTTTTTTTACATTTCCACCTTCCTATGTTTTTTGTTTGTTTTTACTTTACAAGTGTTACGGAAATGAGATTTTCTTGTGCATGGTCTTGGAAAATGTGTAAAAAATCATTCAATCTGAACAGTTAAGATTATTAATTTAACATGGACAATAATTACAGATGGTATTTAATCCATTACAAAACATGCCATTTTTGTCTTTGTGTTTTCAAAATGTACCAAGAGTAATATCAAGTAAAGTAAAAGACCATCGATGGAGTTTTAGGAGTAGATGACCACAGTACGGTGACACTTTCTGTAGACTGCAATTACACTGATACAGCAAAGGTTGGATAACATCTCAGATGGATGAAAGAGAATAGATGAATACATTTAGTAAATGAAAGAGTGCAGGGAGATCGAGCAAGAGGCATTTGATTCATGGCAAATAAATGTATTTAATAAGCCTATCAGCCCCCTGATGTATTGCATTTAAACTTTTATTTGGTGAATAATTTCATAAATTATGCTCTTAATTCATCACTCAGTTAGACATTTAAATATACAAGACATTTAACACACATAGCGAATTGCCTGCTGAGAAACAACACCACGGTAATTTTGTGTGGTACTAATTCAAAGGTATGCTTGAGGATCCACAGGTAAAACACACAGAGAGAGTCAAAGACTGAGCATGTGTAATCAATATAGGGATCAATAGTTCATAGAAATACAGATGTTATTGAGACAACTTCTACCAATAAAAAAAACGTTATAATTTTGACAATAATACATTAATATCAAAATGAATGAATTCTTATGCAATGGTAAAAAAAAAAAAAAAAAAAACGACATTAATTCTGACGTTTTAGATACAATCTGCAAGCCACTGAAAAATGAAAAAGGAGTATTAATACTTGCTATTATGTGCAAGGTTTATTTTTTTGCTTATAGCTCACGCCTTGTTGAATAGGATTTGTAATTCTATTGTTGTGGTAAAGAAAGAGGCGTCCCTGTTTGGGTCTTCCTGTGTTTGACTGTATTCATGTACTGAGGTTGATCAGGGATTCTCTTTGTATAGGCTTCTCTCCCTGCACAACTTAACAGGCCAGACACAAAGAGAGAGAGAGAGAGAGAGAGAGAGAGAGAAAGAAAGAAAGAAAGAAAGAAAGAGAGAGAGGGAGAGAGAATGAACCCTTGATGAGGTGCAGAAGAGGGAAACCAGCACATTCATTCGGCTATAACCAACCTTTTTCAAAGCATTCTCAGGGAACTGGATCATATTTGCTCCAGCTAGAGGCATGGAAAACAGCCACACTGCACATTGGGAAAGTGAAATGCCATATTTTGTCATCATATTTTGTGTGTTAGGACTAAGATCTAGTGTTACTCTCAACAATATGAGTGTGAAACTGCGGCAGAGAGCCAATCTAAATAGAATAATATATCTGCTGCTAATGAGACCAAGGGCAAATGAGAAAGGTATATTTACAGGAGAAAAGGAGGAAGAGAGAGGATTAGGAGTGGATTTATATGTAGCCTCCCACTAAGGCAAGCATGTCCTGCTGTGGAGTGCCCTGTAGATGGCAGGGCAGGGGGTGGAGAGGACTGAGGAGTTCCCTGTGGATGGCAGGGCAGGGGACAAGGGATTAGTCTAACATGGGTCTGTTCAGAATGGAAGTGACTGACAGGCAAAGACAAAAAGTTGTAGGGAGAACACATGCAAAATGTCAACTATTGTTGTGATGGCGACAGTGATGTTGATGGATAGCGGTGATGCTGATGATAGTAGTGAGGGTGAGCGGGATGATGATGAGGATGATGATGATGATGATGATGATAGTCTTGGTGGCTGGCTTTATGCTGCTGTAGGCTACTGAAAGTGTGTTCTATTTAACCTGTGTTTGTGTGTCACAGGAAAACATTTATTATGAGAGGCTTCATTCCATATTCTGAAAACAATTGGCTTTGATGTTCAACAGAATAACACTCAAGGCAGTTCAGATGGTTCTTTCAACTCACTAATAAGAGATGACGAAGTTAAGACTTTGCCCTTCTGGGAAATTGCAGCAAAGAAACCTAGCTAGCAGCCTCATGCATATTCATGAGGTGTTGATGGTTATCAAGTCATCACAATCAAAACAAACATCCAGGGCCATCGTTATTGGTTTCTAAATTACACCGCACCAGGAAATAGGACCCAAACAGCTCGGCACCAGATGGAATCCTCAAAGCACTGTGAAATTTGACAAGGAAAACCATGTTGTGTTTTTATTGGAGAAACTATGCATTGGTCCGTGTTGATCAGACAAATATATATATTACTGATGAGAACGGACAAAATCTTTGCAGGATGTGTTGTTTAGGGGTCCAAATGTCTGGTTTAGAGATGATAGCAAGTATTTCTTTCTCAGCATGGCAATTTAATTGAATCGAGTTAATGGGATAACAAATAGAAAAACAACAACTCAAAATATCAAGAAAACTTCATATGAAAATTGAAATGACTAAATAGTAATAGCAGTGTATTTCAAGGTTTTGACATGCATCAACATTGATCTAAATTTGACCCAATTGGACTACAAAAGTATGATTCGAAAGGCCATTGTTGTTACAATGGTTACAGATAATGCCGCACATGAACCAGAAACAAGCAGAAGTGGTATAATACCCCAGCATTCTTCCTACTGAACTAGTAGGTGTTTAGATCTGAAGTCTAACTTTCCTAATTGGAGCAATTACTACGCTGAAGGGAACACAGTTTGGCTGGCTTTGAAACAGGTCCAGAGATGTAAAACCATATCCTTATCATCCAATCAATTACTACGCTGAAGGGAACACAGTTTGGGCTGCTTTGAAACAGGTACAGAGATGTAAAACCATATCCTTATCATCCAATCAATTACTACGCTGAAGGGAACACAGTTTGGGCTGCTTTGAAACAGGTCCAGAGAGTAAAACCATATCCTTATCATCCAATCAAGGTACTAACAGGCTTGATTGATATTGGCAATGCGAATATGAACGATTTTATGGAAAGTAATGATAGTATACGATACACGATTTGCCTATTTTCCCACATGGAATATAGGCAATTCAAAGGACAGTTACTTATTGAAAGTACACTTATTGATTTTGTCCAAGGCCAGTACTGCTGTCCGGGAAATAGTACAGTGAATAAATAAATAAATAAAATGACTGAAAATCCATTATTTCTGTGTGTGGAGGTTTTACAGTGGAATAGTGGTGACATCATTGTTCCAACATACTGTAAAATCTGCCTCACTATGCCTCTAAGAGCTCCTTAAATCGTATCAGTCAGACCATTTAGGTTTTTCCCTGCAATCTTCAAACGCTTATCGGGTTGACCACCCTACCAATTACTGCTCAGCCATGCTGCAGGGCCTCATACACCAACACCACACAGAGCACATCGTAGAGTCAGAAACACATTCAGAAATACACACTCCACTCAAGACATACAGTGACAGTTTTTTTTACTAACACGGGTCTTAAATCACAGTTCCATTTGGATAACACAAAATGATCATGCATGGACTTCACTGCATGCAATATAATCACGTCACATTGGTAGTTACATTGGTAGTGAAGGGAAGTGGCTCATCCAGGTTAAAGGTATGCTACAGTAAATGTGTTCAACTCATACATTGTCTTCTTATAAAGTCAGAGCTATTTAATCAAGCTAAATATGAAACGGGAGGATTCTGCACAGTGTGCAAAGTGAGTAGGAAGATACTTCTCATGATAAAATATGCCATTTTCAATTAACCAAAACCACCTGTGAAACAGTCTGTTTGGCTGGATAATGAAACAAATCGCCATGGTGACACAGGCAATGAGGATGAAGGAGGAGGATCTGCACTGTTTCCCTCACTGTCTACCAGTGTGTGTATGTTTCAGTGTGTGGGTTTCAGTGTGTGTACAGTCTCCTCAGTTACCCAGAGGGATTACCAAGGGAGAGGAACACTTATACCATCCAATTCCTGTTTCATAAATTACTGCTTCTTGGGTTATTTCCAGGAGGAAAAATAGGCCTGTGTCGTGATTAATTCTCCTATAGTACCTTCAGAAATAGAGAATCTCTTCCCAAGCAGGATCCCAGCTCACCTTTTTTTTGACAGTCTGTAAGAACAATTACTAGAAAACTTTTACCAACTTCCACTCTGGGCTGTTTTCAATCAAATTCGCACTGCAGACAAATCTGATAATTTCCATTTACATCAAAATGTGTTTTGTTTTATTTTAAATTGCCTGAGCTCCACCAGTTTGATTGAAACCCAACCTGTAAGCAGCTCAATTAATTAAATCCAACTGGTATTGCAATTTTGACACAGTAGCTCAACCTTCATCACAGAGTGGTTTTGGGTAATATAAAACTCTAACATGTGTATATTTCAAATTATGAAGACAGTTTTTTGCTCATTAAGATGAGTTTTGAAATTAAATTCAAATAAAATAAGTGTCATGAATATTGGCTTAGAGGGACATTTCAGAATATTTCTACTTAATATTCATCAACTCAAGCACCACCCCAACATCAACAAATGGCATGTTTCTACAGCACCAGTCAAAAGTTGACACACACCTACTCTTTATTTTTAATATTTTCTACATTGTAGAATAACAGTGAAGACATCAAAACTATGAAATTATACATATGGAATAATGTAGTAAGAAAAAAAGTGTTAAACAAATCTAAATACATTTTAGATTTTAGATTATTCAAAGTAGCCACCCTTTGCCTTGATGACAGATTTGCACACTCCTGGCATTCTCTCAACCAGCTTCACCTGGAATGCTTTTAAACAGTCTTGAAGGAGTTCCCACATATCCTGAGCACTTGTTAGCTGCTTTTCCTTCACTCTACGGTCCAACTCATCCCAAGCCATCTCAATTTGGTTGAGGTCAGGTGAATATGGAGGCCAGGTCATCTGATGCAGCACTCCATCACTCTCCTTCTTGGTCAAATAGCCTTTACATAGCCTAGAAGTGTGTTGGGTCATTGCCCTGTGGAAAAACAAATGATAGTCCCACTAAGCTTAAACCAGATGGGATGGCACATCGCTGTGGAATACTGTGGTAGCCATGCTGGTTAAGTTTGCCTTGAATTCTAAATAAATAACAGACATTGTCACCAGCAAAGCACCCCCACACCATCACACCTCCTCTTCCATGCTTCACGGTGGGAACCACACATGAGATCATCCGTTCACCTGCTCTGTGTCTCACAAAGACACAGCTGTTAGAACCAAACATCTCATTTGGACTCATTAGACCAAAGGACAGATTTACACCGGTCTAATGTTCATTGCTCGTGTTTCTTGGCCCAAGCAAGTCTCTTCTTCTTATTGGTGTTGTTTAGTAGTGGTTTCTTTGCAGCAATTAGACCATGAACAGATCTGAACAGATGATATTGAGATGTCTCTGTTACTTGAGCTCTGAATAATTGATTTGGTCTACAATATCTGAGGCTGGTAACTCTAATGAGCTTATCCTCTGCAGCAGAGGTAACTCTATGAGTCTTCCCTTCCTGTGGCGGTTCTCACAAGAGACAGTTTCATCATAGCGCTTGATGGTTTTTGTGACTGCCCTTTAAGAAATTTTTGAAGTTCTTGAAATGTTCCTTACCTACTGACCTTCACGTCTGAAAGAAATTATGAACTGTCTGTCACGACTTCTGCCGAAGTCGTTGCCTCTATTCGGGCGGTGCTCGGCGTTCGACGTCACCGGTCTTCTAGCCATCATTGATCCATTTTTCATTTTCCATTGGTTTTGTCTTGTCTTCCCACACACCTGTTTTCAATCCCATTCATTACCTGTTGTGTATTTAACCCTCTGTTTCCCCTCATGTCTTTGTCAGAGATTGTTTATTGTCAGTGTAGTGTTTTTTGTATAGGTGTGCGACGGGTCTTCGTACCCATATTTGTTTATATTCATTTTTCATTTTAGTGTTATGGAGCATGTTACTTGGACATTTATTAAAAGACTAAATTTTACACTCCGTTTGACTCTCCTGCGCCTGACTTCCCTGCCACCTATACACATATCTCTGACACTGTCGTTTCTCTTTGCTTATTTGAGCTGTTCTTGCCATAATATGGACTTGTTTTTTTTAACCAAATAGGGCTATCTCCTGTATACCACCCCTACCTTGTCACAACACAATTGATTGGCTCAAACGCATTAAGAAAGAAATTCCACAAATAAATGTTTAACAAGGAACACCTGTTAATTGAAATGCATTCCAGGTGACTAACTCATGAAGCTGGTTGATAGAATGCCAAGAGTGTGCAAAGCTGCCATCCAGGCAAAGGGTGGCTACTTTGAGAATACAAATTATATTCTGATTTATTTAACACTTTTTTGGTTACTACATGATTCCATGTGTTATTTCATAGTTTTGATGTACTCATTATTATTCTACAATGTAGAAAATAGTAAAAATAAAGAAAAATTGAATGAGTAGGTGTGTCCAAATGTTTGACTGGTACTGTATGTTCTGTGGATAAACAGATAGAGGAAGATACGTTTTTCTAATGACATCAGTGTGCATCAAATAATTTTAACCAATTATGAGTAGACATTGCCTACTAATTGCTTCCTTGCCTGCTAACCAATTAATTGCCTACTAATTGGTTGATGATGTCATTGGAAACACTTATCTTCCTCTATCTATTTTGAAATTTCCTGTAACGGATTTCCTCCCGTGTCTGAGGAGGAGTAAGGATCGGACCAAAACGCAGCGTGGTAAGTGTCCATATTGATTTATTCAAAAACAACTGAACACTGGAACAAAATAATAAACATGAAATATACAAAACCGAAACAGTACCGTGTAGCCCAAACACACACACGAAAACAAACACCCACAAACCAAAAGTGAAACACAGGCTACCTAAGTATGATTCTCAATCAGAGACAACTAACGACACCTGCCTCTGATTGAGAACCATACTAGGCTGAACACAAAAACCCATATAGAAAAACAAACAGACTGCCCACCCTAACTCACGCCCTGACCATACTAAAACAAAGACAAAAACAATGGAACTAAGGTCAGAACGTGACATTTCCCTTTAAATATAACAGCTGTGGATGGATTATTTAATCATTTATATTCACTTGTATCCTTGATTATTCCAGTCACAACACAAAATATGTTGACTTCAGATTCATCATAACCAAAGGTAAAATATTCAAATAATAACGCAAGTTATTCAATTATAAAATGCCAAATTTGAACAAATTGGGAAGTTCTTAGTTTGGATGCTGAAGTTTTTGTTGATGCTGAAATGTAATTCCTCTGAATTTGTTAATGACTTTCATATGTCATTGAGCTGTTCTCAGAGTCATGGGACAATTCTCTATAGCTCCATGGTCGTAGAATTGAGAGCCCAACCTTCTCACATAACATGGTTTATATACGGATGTGAGGTCACTTTTCCATCCTTGAATGAGACAGTGACTATACCCAAAGGGATTTTTAAAACTCTGTAGGAAGGCTGCATGGAAAGACAGTCTCTCAGGTGTCATGTCAATCATAGCAGGGATCATGGTCTGACATCCATTTGACGTGCGTTTGCATTTTCTCAATTTCCCTCCATTTTGGAGAGCAGATCTACTCTATGATAATGTCCTGGAGTCAAACTCTAATACCCTTGGTGCCCATAGATTCATCCGGTGAACTACAATTTATATATAGTGTGACAGGAAAGTCCTCATTTATTTTTGTCCAATAGCTGTGCACAGTTGAAGCACGCAATAATAATAGTATTAATAAATAACTAACTTCATCAATATTATTTCAGTAATTATAACACCAAACTAAGAGTCCAGACTAATTTGTGCAAAACATGTAATTATAGAGGCATTATTTCAGGGTAACTATAAGGGAAAGGATTTATGTCATTACAATGTAGCTGTCACGTTCGTCGTATAGAGGAGACCAAGGCGCAGCGTGATATGAATACATTCCTCTTTTAATAAAGAAAGAACACTAAACAAACGTGACGCTATATAGAACGAGTGCTGACACGCAACTACACACAGACAATAACCCACCAAACCAAAATGGCAACCTAAATAGGATCCCCAATCAGAGACAACGATAAACAGCTGCCTCTGATTGGGAACCAATTCAGGCCACCATAGACCTACATTACCTAGACATACAAACCCCCCATAGAATGTACAAAAAACCCTAGACAAGACAAAAACACACATACCACCCTCGTCACACCCTGACCTAACCAAAATAATAAAGAAAACAAAGATAACTAAGGTCAGGGCGTGACAGTACCAGGCATCTTAGAATAGTTTGTAGCATAATACCTGGCTAATTTCTAACTAAATCCAAACATATGAGATCCAAATACATCCACAAATGTAACTTATTACCAGCTTGTTACAGTAAGTACAAAGGTTATTCATCTGCAGTTACTCAGCTATAAGTCAACATAGTTGAACTCTGCCTAATTTTTGCTAAATATTTAGATCAACAACAAATATTTTATTTTATCCGTTGGACAGAGAGCCATGTGAAAACTTAAGATGTTTCATATTGATATTTCATATGAAAACCCTATTCATATCGAGAGGTTTAAGGTCTGAACCTTGCTTCAGCATACACTCGGCAGATAAATGTGTATCCTTCACACTGGAGAAGCTCTCAGTGGTAGGAGTCAAGGTTCATTACTTTTTCATTCCCATACAGTTGTCTCCTCTACAGAGGCCAACATATGATATATGCCGCACTCTTCTTTGATTCCCCGTAAGCATAGAAGTTGGTAATAATTTATTGCACAGTTTAACTCTTAAAAGGCAGAAAAGAAGGAGACACAACTGTGGTAAGCCAGCCAAAGAAAGGAACACACTATCTGTCTGAAAGTGACACACTAGAGACAATTGAAAACAATTATTTTCTGACAGAAAACCATTGGGAATATCAGGTAATATCAAGACCTTTCCTTTTGAGACTATATGGTTTTGATATATCATCATGGCTGCAATTATTTTTTTTTTAAAGGACGTCATGTATGACATTTATATAAAGCAATTATTTTATAATGTACTGTATAAAGAAAACCATGCCATGGATTCAAATTTGTGTGCTGTGCATAGACATCATGATTTTCTTTCTCTGTCTCTGACAATTTCTCTCTAGCAAGCACCTGCCATGAAACAAAAGACAGTATTTCAGCCCCCAATAAGTGCTTCTCTGCATTTACAGTGAGGTCTGAAATTATTGACACCTTGGATAATGATGAGAAAAAATGACCGTATAAAATAACAAATTATAATACAGCCGCACACAGGCCTAAGATCACCAAGCGTCCGCTGGAGTGGTGTAAAGCTCGCTGCCATTGGACTCTGGGGCAGTGGAAACGAGTTCTCTGGAGTGATGAATCACGCTTCACCATCTGTCAGTCTGACAGACTAATTTGGGTTTGGTGGATACCAGGAAAACGCTACCTGCCCCAATGCATAGTACAACTGTAAAATTTGGTGGAGGAGGAATAATGGTCTGGGGCTGTTTTTCATGGTTCGGGCTAGGCCTTCTTAGGCCCAGTGAAGGGAAATCTTAATGCTATATACTTTTGGTAATGCAGTGTATATTGTATGCACAACAAAAATAATAGGGGAAATCTATTTTTTTATACTAATCCAAGTATAACATTTTTTTAAAGGTAGTGGTCAAAATGATAGACACCCTCTTTTCAATATCTCACCTTGTGAAGATAAGGCACTGGGCCTTTTTCCAAAATGTTTTATGAGTTGGTGAATCCTTCCAGATGATTTGATATCCTTCGTCTGTGCTTGTGGACTGCCCTCTTCAATTCATAACCCAGGTTTCAAGTCCGGAGACTGAGATGGCCATTGCAAAATGTTGATTTTTGTTGCCAATTAACATTTTCTTCATGGATTTTGATGTGTGCTTGGGGTTATTGTCTTGCTGGAAGATTCACTTTTTCTAAAACACCCTGCGGGGCTAATCAGGATGGCCTACTTTTCCTGTCTTCCTTTTTAAGTCCTCCTGATGGATTTTTTACAATTTTATTCTAATCCTCTGAATTTTCATGAGGAGTGAGGAGACCGAGACAGGTCTTTAAATGAAGGTGTATTTTGGCAACAATGTGCATATTTTAAAGAACACACACTGAGATTTACGTATACACAACCAGTAAGAAGTTGGATGATCTCATGAACAAGCTGACCAATTATTTGGTCTGTGTAGGTACATTTTTCAGGGGCAAGTCCAGGACATATTTTGCCATGCTTTTAAATAATTTGGTCTGTGTGGGTGGCAAACCAAACCGATATTATCTATTATATGGGGGGGCACTGTCTTTTAAATCTTGTTGATCTCAATTCTGGAATTCTGTGGAATCCCAATTTTTATTCAATTGTGTCAATAATTTGAAATAATAAGATCCCTGGGAGCTATTGCAACAATGACCAAACCACAGTAATTGTGACTCAAATCCTTTTTGACACTCATCTTGTGTTTAAGGCCAGTCCCAGAAAGCATATTCCTTGGGTGTATAATTCCCCCTACACTCTGCCAGCACAATGTTCTGTGTCGTGCTCATCACGACACAACGCATTTGTCAGACACTCTCCACCTCGTTTCCTCCATCCATCAGCCTGTGTTTGTGTAAACATTCAGAGTGGCCAGGCACATGGACATACAGCTGTCAATGGACTACAATTACAGTTACAGCGTACACAACAGCAGTTTACACAATGACAACTCCACTCAAAACAGAACAAGTTTGCTAAGCCAAGAGAGATAAACTGTTGCCACTGGGAAGTTGGACAGTAAAACGAAAGGAGGATGCCATAACAAGATATCCAATTGACTGACATTAGTGTCAGGTCGTATGTGAAGGCTGTTGGGCACACAGTTACAGAAATGTCACGTAGTGCACAATACTTTACATGGTTACATGGTGCCAGAACATGTCCAGTACACAAGAGCAACATTTGTATAATAGCTGCTAGCTCTGGGTGACTGGTGCACTCACTATAACCATTGATAGATGGCTTCAAATCAAATCAAATTGTACGTCACATGCACCGAATACAACTAGTGTAGAATTCACCATCAAATGCTTGCTTACGAGCCCTTCCCAAAATGCAGAGGAATAAAATAAAATACACAAGAAAGGAGCTATATACTGGGAGTACCAGTACCAGGAGTATCGATAGTTAATTTGGAATTATATCAAATCCATGTTGACTGAACAATCAATTATTCTGAAACACAAAATACTGGAATAAGCCATTCCATGGAACTAACTTATCATATTATATTTGTATACACTATGCCAATATAAATAGACAGACCATCAGCAACAGGACAATGCGAGTGTAGATATCATGACCAACTAGTGAGCTGCTGTCTTTGGGAATATGACATAATATGAAGGCACAGGGCTGGCATTATGGGTGGGCCTTAAGGGGCCTGGTCCGCCCTACCGTACGTCCTTGCCCGTCCAAATAAAATATGAATAACGTATTTGACACACTGAGACACACCCATAAAGCTGTCATCAAAGCAAAGGGTGACTATTTGAAGAAACTCAAATATAAAATATATTTTGATTTGTTAAACACTTTTTTGTTTACTACATGATTCCATATATGTTATTACATAGTTTTGATGTCTCCACTATTATTTTACAATGTAGAAAATAGAAAAAAACGAAGAAAAACCCTTGAATGAGTAGGTATTCTAAAACATTTGACCGGTAGTGTAAGTTAAATGCATTGGATACAAAACAAACACTGGTATATTATAACGGAGAATATATCCAATGTAATTATATTGATTCATATCAAGCAAGAAAATACAGCGCATTCAGAAAAGTATTCAGACCCCTTCCTTTTTTCCACATTTTGTTACGTTACAACCTTATTCTGAAATGGTTTAAACCGTTTTCCCCCTCCTCAACCTACATAATGACAAAGCAAAAACAGGTTTTTAGACATTTTTGTAAATTTATAAAAAATAAAAACAGAAATACCGATTTTTTTTTTTACCCCTTTTTCTCCCCAATTTCGTGGTATCCAATTGTTGTAGTAGCTACTATCTTGTCTCATCGCTACAACTCCCGTACGGGCTCGGGAGAGCCGAAGGTTGAAAGTCATGCGTCCTCCGATACACAACCCAACCAAGCCGCACTGCTTCTTAACACAGCACGCATCCAACCCGGAAGCCAGCCGCACCAATGCGCCGGAGGAAACACCGTGCACCTGGCCACCTTGGTTAGCGCACACTGCACCCAGCCCGCCACAGGAGTCGCTGGTGCGCGATGAGACAAGGACACCCCTACTGACCAAGCCCTCCCTAACCCGGGCGACGCTAGGCCAATTGTGCGTCGCCCCACGGACCTCCCGGTCGTGGCCGGTTACGACAGAGCCTGGGCGCGAACCCAGGAACTCTGATGGCACAGCTGGCGCTGCAGTACAGCACCCTTAACCACTGTGCCACCGGGAGGCCAGAAATACCGATTTTACATAAGTATTTAGTAATGTAAAATTCAAAATTGAGCTCAGGTGCATCCTAGAGATGTTTCTACAACCAGATTGGAGTCATCCTGTGGTAAATTCAAATGATTGGACATGATTTGGGAAGGCACACAGCTGTCCATATAAGGTCCCACAGTTGACAGTGCATGTCAGAGCAAAAACCAAGCCATGAGGTCAAAGGAATTGTCCGTAGAGCTTTGAGACAGGATTATTGTGAGACACAGATTTGGGGATGAGTACCAAGACTCTTCCTAGAGCTGGCCGCCCAGCCAAACTGAGCAAACGGGGGAAAGGGACCTTGGTTAGGGAGGAGACCAAGAACCCAATGGTCACTCTGACAGAGCTCCAGAGATCCTCTTTGGAGATGGGATAACCTTCCAGAAGACCAACCATGGCTGCAGCACTCCACCAATTAGGCCTTTATGGTAGAGTGGTCAGACGGAAGACACACCTCAATAAAAGGCATATGACAGACCGCTTGGAGTTTGCCAAATGCACCTAAATGACTCTCAGACCATGAGAAACAAGATTCTCTGGTCTGATGAAACCAAGATTGAACTCCTTGCCCTGAATGCCAAGAATCAGGTCTGGAGGAAACCAGGCACTGCTCATCACCTGGCAAATACCATCCCTAAGGTGAAGCATGGTGGTGGCAGCATCATGCTGTTATGATGTTTTTCAGCAGCAGGGACTGACAGACTAGTCAGAATCGAGGGAAAGATGAACGCAGCAGAGTGGGGAGAAGGTTCTCCTTTCAACAGGACAACGACCCTAAGCACACAGCCAAGACAACGTAGGAGTGGGTTCGGGACAAGTCTCTCAATGTCCTTGAGTGGCCCAACCAGAGCCTGGACTTGAACATCTCTGGAGAGACCTGGAAATAGCTGGGCAGCGACGCTCCAAATCCAACGTGATAGAGCTTGAGAGGATCTGCAGAGAAGAATGGGAGAAACTCCCCAAGAAGGCTCAATGCTTTAATCGCTGCCAAATGTAACAAAATGTGAAAAATGTCAAGGGGTCTGAATATTTTCCGAATGCACTGTATATTCAGTTAAATTAATACAGCATTGTAATATTATGAATGCCTTTCTCTCTCCTTGCAGGGGATTAGACAGAGCCTCAAAACCAGAACCCTGGGGAGACATGAACACTTCTCATGTTTAATAAATATGAACACTTTTATTGTTTTCCCAGTATCTGTGCATTAATCCTTAGAACACAGTCCATTGTACAAAATAAGTCAAGTTTCAAGTTTTATTAGTCGTATGTACAGGATATACATGGTCCAACGAAATGCTTACTTGCAGGTTCCTTCTCGACAATTCAACAACAATAAGAAATAATAAAAGATAAGAATATGAACATAAAGTAAATGGCTCAGTAGAATAAACATTTTAGCATGCTCATGTGAGGGACATCAAGGAGATTAACATTTGAAAGCTTGTTCAGCACATGATGGCAAACCAGAGGTTTTTTGTACACTGGACAAGAGCTCACAGGTTTTTGTTCCAACCAATTACTAACACCTCATTCAACTAATTGTGCTCTAAATTGTAGACAATTAATAGTTGATCATGGTGTTTGCTCGGCAGGAATAAAAACTTGCACAGAGCAGTACCCTGGGGCAGAAATCACCCACGTCTATTATCTTCTTTACATCTGTTTGGGTGATGGGGTGGGATGTGCTTCAAACTGAGGAGAACAGAGCAGAAACATAAGGCCAAGGGAGGAGAAATTAACCTCACTGCTCAAAAATTAATATGCTCGGAAGCGGTGGACAGTGTGCTCGCCTTCTGAGTCTACCAGTAGGCCGCTCCGTCTGCCTCTCCTGCAGCGACCGCGTTGTTTTGTGTCAGCCTCTGGGATAAGATCCCATGTCCAGGATGGAGGTCCGAACAAACTTATTCCTGGTCGCAATATTGGTAAATTGACATCGCTTTTATATCCAATAGTTCTTCCCGGCTGTATGTAATATCACTTGAGATTTTCTGGGCTAACAATGTAAGAAATAATACATCAAAAAACAAATAAATGCATTGTTTCCTAAGGACCTGAAGCGAGGCGACCACCTCTGTCAACATCATGTTATACAAATAAGATTGTGATTGTAAAATTAATCAGCTGATGCATTGGTCTTGGTGGAGAGTCAGGCGGAGAATGACTCGTTGAAGAGGGCGAGGAACGAGATGGAGTCACAATCCATGCCAGGCACACCTGTGAGCTCTGGAACTCCACCTCCTGTTTGTGGACTCTGCAAACAATGTGACCTTGATGAAAATACCTGTTTATTTGTGGAAAAATCCCCCTGATTAACTCTTTAGTCATATCACAGTTAACCTATTTGCTTATGGTTTTGCCTACACCTAGCGACCTGTTTAAATTATTTGAGCAAAAAACATATTTTATTTAGAATGGAAACCAGACAAAATTAAAAGGGCCTATTGTATTATCCAATGTTCAAGAATGGCCTTTTTCCCTTTATGCAGATTACAACGGCTCACTTTTGGTTATTTAAAAACAAAATAATCTCCAAAATATCGCTCATCTATCGGTAGTCTAAAATGTGGCACAAATTGACTATCTGTTTGTAAATTACTGGAGGTGTTTTCATATTGAATAATCAGATGCGTGTTGAACTTTAAACAGTTGGATAATAAAACATTTAAAGACTGACATTTTGTCACATCCTGACCTTAGTTCTTTTTTTATGTCTCTATTTTAGTTTGGTCAGGGCGTGAGTTGGGGTGGGCATTCCATGTTTTGTTCTGTGTGTTAGATTTCTATGTGTTTGGCCTGGTATGGTTCCCAATCAGAGAAAGCTGTCAATCGTTGTCTCTGATTGAGAACCATACTTAGGCAGCCTGGTTTCCCACTATGGGTTGTGGGTTGTTTTCTGTTTTGTGTGTATTGCACCTTGCAGAACTGTTCGTTTGTCGTTTTTCTGTTCAAGTATTCGTATGTATTAAAAGTATGTTGAATACTTACCACACTGCACCTTGGTCCTCTTCTCCTTCTCCCGACGACAATCGTTACACATTTGTTGATTTTAATACTTCTGACAGCCAAAATTCTAACCCATAACTTTTGGACTTTTAAACATTCCCAGAAGGCATGGATTATTATAACCTGCTGCAGGCCTAAAAACCTACGGGTGCAAACGTTTCTATGATGGGCTATTAGCAGTACAATACACTCCTATCAAAAGGATAGCTCGGCTAAGTGTGAATAAAAATCCCTCCAACTTGCAATGTGTTAAGTACTCTAAAGTTTTACATTTCTAACTCCAAACCTCATGCAACCGCAACATGTAGGATGAAGCATATACTGTACAGTATTTCTTCATCAACATCTTTATGCTTTCTTTAAAAAAAAAGTAATGATAAAAAAAAATACTCTTTCAAGATGCAGATGTTGATTTCAATTATCAGCAGGATAATAGACTCTTGCCAAGTTTAGGGACTTAAAAGTATATTAATGGAACAAATGACTATGGTAAGAAATCACTGGATGACATGGGGACTGGTCTTGATATATCAATCAGATTTTTATTTGGAAATGTTCTTCACTATCACAATATTAAAAACATTCAAATGCATTCATGAATTAAATCGCTTTAGCTGACATGTTGCAGTACATCTGATGAAGGTGCACACGGGCCTATTTATATAATGAATATGAATTCCAGGGGCAGAAAAGATTAAATATTAAAGCATTAGACCTCTCAATAAAGGTGTCAGTCATACAAAAGTTATACTTAAATCCGAACTGGTTCTCTAGCAAATTAGTAAGAATGTCTCACCCCATGTTCAAGTTATGTCACACATGCAGCTAACACAAATATATGGAAATGTCTGCTCTACACAAAATTACAACCAACTAATTGCAGCATTACCGCAAAAATGGAAGAGGCAAGTGGAAGGGGGAGAAGGTAAGGAACTTGTCTGTCGGCCCTGGAGGCATTCTGAAAACATGCTTGTTTTTCACAAGGGCTATTAGCAGGACAATAGACACGATGTGGTCCCAAAAACACCTCTCTGACAGGGTCCAGCATATATTTTGATGATGTCATTGAATGTCTCGCCAGCCATGATCCATGCCTGGGCCTGCAGCAAGCAAATGTCTTTGTTGGTCAGACCAATCATTGGGTCGAAACTACAGAATAGTACAAAACAAGAGAACACACATGTTTAATGTTCTGGATTTTTTTTTAAATATATATATATAACATGTCTTACAGAGCCTTTCCATAAGTCCACTCAAATTCCTTCAACTGTCTTCTGACTGCGATTAGAGCGATGCTGATGTTGTGCTGTGATGCCAGCAGATTCCAAATTGCCTTTGCTGATTGCTCATCATCTTCAACCATTAGTGAGTTGATGGCTTGAATGGTCTCGCTGGAAATGGAATACAATGTCAAAATGTGCAGCATACAGTAAAGACCAGCAGTAGATTTATTTAAGCATTATTTTTTTGCATTATTAGGCCTACTTTACAGTATTGTAGCCTACTGTACCTGTTAATTTTCCTGGGCTTTCGCATTCGGCATAACACAGGCAAATGGCACTGTCCGTGACCATAATCCCCAAGGTCACACACACCTCCAACTCAATCATCAAGTTTGCACACGACACAACAGTAGTAGGCATGATTACCAACAATGATGAGAGAGTCTACAGGGAGGAGGTGAGGGCCCTGGCAGAGTGGTACCAGGAAAATACCCTCTCCTTCAACATCAACAAAACAAAGGAGCTGATCATGGACTTCAGGAGACTGCAGGGGGAGCACGCAACTATCCACATCAAGACCACAGGCGAGAAGTTCATTCAGAGACTTGTCTCGAAGCCACTCCTGCGTTGTCTTGGCTACGTGCTTGGCTATGGGTCGTTGTTCTGTTGGAAGGTGAACCATCATCCCAGTCTGAGGTCCTGAGCCCCCTGGAGCATGTTTTGATCAAGGATCTCTCTGTACTTTGCTCCGTTCACTTTTCCCTTGAACCCGACTAGTCTCCCAGTCCCTGCCGCAGAAAACATCCCCACAGCATGATGCTGCCACCACCATGCTTCACCGTAGGGATGGTGCCAGGTTTCCTCCAGAAGTGACGCTTGGTATTCAGGCCAAAGAGTTCAATCTTGGTTTCATCAGATTAGAGAATCTTGTTTCTCATTGTCAAAGTCATTTAGGTGCCTTTTGGTAAACTCCAAGTGGGCTGTCATGTGCCTTTTACTGAGGTGTGGCTTCCGCCTGGCCACTCTATCTTAAAAGGCCTGATTGGTGGAGTGCTGCAGAGATGGTTGTCCTTCTGGAAAGTTCTCCCATATCCACAGAGGATCTCTGGAGCTCTTGGTTTCTTGGTCACCTCCCTGACCAAGGCCCTTCTCCCCCGATTGCTCAGTTTGGCAGGGCGGCCAGCTCTATTTAGAGTCTTGGTGGTTCCAAACTTCTTCCATTGAAGAATGATGGAGGCCACTCTGTTCTTGCACCTTCAATGCTGCAGAAATGTTGTGGTACCCTTCCCCACATCTGTGTCTCGACACAATCCTGTCTCGGAGCTCTGTGGACAATTCCTTCGACCTCATGGCTTGGTTTTTGCTTTGACATGCACTGTCAACTGTGGGATCTTATAAAGACAGGTGTGTGCTTTTCCAAATCGTGTCCAATCAATTGAATTTACCACCGGTGGACTCCAATCAAGTTGTAGAAACATCTCAAGGATGATCAATGGAAACAGTTGCACCTGAGCTCTATTTTGAGTTTCATAGCAAAGGGTCTTAATACTTATGTAAATAAGGAAATTCAGTTTATAATTTGTCATAAATTTGCAAACATTTCTAAAAAATAATTTAGTCCATTTTAGAAAAAGGCTGTAACATAACAAAATGTGGAAAAGGAGAGAGGGTCTGAATACTTTCAGAATGCCCTGTAGATTCAGACTACTGATGGAGCTAGGAACACAAACATTTCACTACACCTGCAATAACATCTGCTAAATATGTGTACTTGATCACTAAATGTAGATTTGATGTGATCATTTGGCAATGTCTGATTTCTGATTGTCTTAACTCACCACATCCACCAAGTCTAACTTCTCAGTAATTGTTTCTTCACATCACACATTGTAAAATAAGTATTTTTTTTATTTTTTTTACATCCATTATAAATTGTAGTTATTCTGTATTTTAAATCCTTTTCCAACACTCCCTGCCTCGATAATAACCAATCCTCGGTGTGATTGAGCAATATTTCCAGTGGAGCTCACTGGCACGCAAAGCTTCGTGGGCCCGGAATATTCTAGTTGATGCAAGTTCGCAAGCAACAGCTTCAGGCTGAATCCAGTTGATAATTTAACACAAATGTTGCACTTCACTAGCAATAGATCAAGTCAAGACAGATAGAAAGGGAGGCTGACAGGCAGATAGAGAGATGAAGGTGATTGTAAAGAACCAGAATTTTCATCAAGATATTGTCTACTGTTTTTATTTATCGGCTTTAGGCCTATGTATTTTACTTAGTGAGTTGACAATGGAGACCTACTGCTATCTCTGTGTTGCATAAGCTCAGTTCTTTAGCTGCTAATGGATCACGGTGTATCAATGTGTCCATATGGCAGAGGATGGTGCTCTCTCCTTAGATTTGAAATGTGAAATGATTTTTATAATTTCACTTCAGATATTTACGATTAACCACGTGACAGTGATTTTGAGAAACTAAAGTTATTATTGAAATGAAACTGTTCCACGAAAATGCGCGTATAAAAATAACTTACACTACAGATCGGTAGAAATGGTCGGATAAATTGTAAGCTTCACCAAACTTGAAACTCACAAGCTGCCTATGGCCTTTACTATAGCGCAAGCGCGTGCACACACAGGAGGTCCCGTGAAAGAAAAGTGCCCCCCTCTGGATATCAAAGTCCCGTCCAACTGATTCGTTCTGGCCCTGGGAAGGTAGTATGAGGAGCAAACTACCTGATAATCCCTAGCACATTAAATCCAAAAGTAATACGAAAATAGCCTGCCATAAAAAGTCAGTGGGGAGTCGAGTGGGAAGAGAAAATACAGTAATAATAAATGGTGGAGGACCTGTACTGGACAGTCGGACAAGAAAACACAACACCTAATCAGATACATGTCATTGAGAATTGAGTCCTGAAATAGAGTGAACTTGTTTATGCTTGTTTATGTCACAGAAAAATTATAACCGTGTAATTTGGATTTAAAGACATTATACAATTCCAGGAGGGTCTGGTCCATGCTTAACTTTCAATCAGATATGGGGAATATATATATCCTAACCACAAGAGATAACCAAGGCAACATATTTTGTAGAGTGGTCACTCTTCGATAGCGTCTAGCAATGGACATATTTGTTGATTTGAAACATTGATGGACAAAATCAGATATGTTTCCATTCCCAGCAGCATTCCCGAAAAATGTATGAATCTACCAGGGTTCTCAATGTCAGGAGTAAAGTTCATTCTGCTAGAGCACTTCCATTCTTTAAAACGGGTTTAACCTATACAATAATATACATATTACTTTATTCCTAGCCTATATAAACTCAGCACTCAGCACTAAACTCAGCACCTCTCACTGTCAACTGCATTTATTTTCATCAAACTTAACATGTGTAAATATTTGTATGAACATAAGATTCAACAACTGAGACATAAACTGAACAAGTTCCACAGACATGTGACTAACAGAAATGGAATAATGTGTCCCTGAACATAGGGGGAGTCAAAATGAGAAGTAACTGTCAGTATGTGGTGTGGCCAAAGCTGCATTAAGTACTGCAGTGAATCTCCTCCTCATGGACTGCACCAGATTTGCCAGTTCTTGCTGTGAGATGTTAACCCATTCTTCCACCAAGGCACTTGCAAGTTCACAGACATTTCTGGGGGGAATGGCCCTAGCCTTCATCCTCCGATCCTACAGGTCCCAGATGTGCTCAATGGGATTGAGTTCCGGGCCCTTCGCTGGCCATGGCAGAACACTGACATTCCTGTCTTGCAGGAAATTACGCATAGAATGAGCAGTATGGCAGGTGGCATTGTCATGCTAGAGGGTCATGTCAGGATGAGCCTGCAGGAAGGGTACCACATGAGGTAGGAGGATGTCTTCCCTGTAACGCATAGCGTTGAGATTGCCTGCAATGACAACAAGCTCAGTCCGATGATGCTGTGACACATCTCCCCAGACCATGACGGACCCTCCACCTCCAAATCGATCCCGCCCCAGAGTACAGGTCTCGGTGTAACGCTCATTCCTTCGACGATAAACGCGAATCAGACCATCACCCCTGGTGAGACAAACCTGCGACTCGTCAGTGAAGAGCACTTTTGCCAGTCCTGTCGGGTCCAGCGACGATGGGTTTGTGCCTATAGGCGACGTTGTTGCCGGTGATTTCTGGAGAGGACCTGCCTTACAACAGGCCGCTCAGCAAGGATGATGCCAACCGCTCCAAAACGGCCATAAAAAAGCTAGACTACGGTTTGCAACTGCACATGGGGACAAATATCATACATTTTGGAGAAATGTCCTTTGGTCTAAAAATAGAATTGTTTGGCCATAATGACCATCATTATGTTTGGAGAAAAAAGGGGGGAGTCGGGGGGTGGCAGCATCATCTTGTGGTGGTGCTTTGCTGCAGGAGGGACTGGTGCACATCACAAAATAAATGGCATCATGAGGAAGGGAAATTATGTGGATATATTGAAGCAACATCTCAAGACATCAGTCAGGAAGTTGAAGCTTGGTCGCAAATGGGTCTTCCAAATGGACAATGACCCCAAGCATACTTCCAAAGTTATGGCAAAATGGCTTAAGGACAACAAAGTCAAGGTATTGGAGTGGCCATCACAAAGCTCTGAACTCAATCCTATAGAAAATTTGTGGGCAGAACTGAAAAAGCGTGTGCGAGCAAAGAGGCCTACAAACCTGACTCAGTTACACCAGCTCTGTCAGGAGGAATGGGCCAAAATTCACCCAACTTATTGTGGGAAGCTTGTGGAAGGCTACCCGAAATGTTAAACAATTTAAAGGTAATGCTACCAAATACTAATTGAGTGTATGTAAACTTCTGACCCACTGGGAATGTGATGAAAGAAATAAAAGATTAAATAAATCATACTCACTAATATTATTCTGACATTTCACATTCTTAAAATAAAGTGGTGATCCTAACAGACCTAAGGCAGGGAATTTTTATTGGATTAAATGTCAGGAATTGTGAAAAACTGAGTTTAAATGTATTTGGCTAAGGTGTATGTAAACTTCCGACTTCAACTGTAGGTATTGCTCTTTTTTTAGGTGGGCAGTGTGGAGTGCAATTGAGATTGCGTCTGCGGATCTGTTGGGACAGTATGCAAATTGGAGTGGGTCCAGGGTGTCTGGTATGATGGAGTTGATGTGTGGCACGATCAGCCTTTCAAAGCATTTAATTTTTACAGATGTGTGCTAGAGGGCAGTAGTCATTGTGGCAGGAGGCCTTAGAGTTTTTGGGAACAGGAAGGATGGTAGTCAGCTTGAAACATGTGGGGATTACAGACTTGGACAAGGAGAGATTGAAAATGTCTGAAAATGCCTGTCAGCTGATCAGCACATGACCTGAGATCATCGACTTGGTCTGCCCTTATAAATTCGTATGCCCACATATGGTAGTAAGTCACACCAAAGATTTTACGGCACATATCAATAGCCAAGATACTCTGCTTTTCGCAGACAGATAGGAGCTACCATTCTCATACCAGACTGAATTGAATAAAAAAATCAAATAGGGTCCCCAAATATGGGGACTTTACATTTAAAAGGTTAAAATCATTGAATTAGGCTGGTAGAGAGGCAACATTGGGCAGATCACGGCAAGGGCTTCCTTTGTAGTCTGTAATTTACTGTAGCCCCTGCCACGTGTCGAGCATCGGAGCCGGTATATTAGTATTAGATTCTGATATTGTCCTTTTGCCAGTTTGATGGCTTTGGGGAAGTCGTATCAGCACTTCTTGTACGCATTAGTGTCCTCAGCCATAGCCGTTAGCTGTGAGTGGTAGATCGGTTCGTTAGCTTAGCACGCACCTTGTGTTAATCCAAGGTATTTCATTGGGGAAGCAGCGAACCTTCACTGTGGGGATAACATCACCGATGCATTTCCTGATGAAGCTAGTGACGGAGGTGTTGCTGCTTTGGTAGACCATGGGGACTGGGACTCTGCCGATAGTGTCGACTAGCTAACCATCTGTCACCGGCATCATCAGGAAATGCATCACTGACGTCATCCCCACAGTGAAGGTTTGCTGCTTCCTCAATCAAAAGCTCTGGATTGGCACCTCACCTCTTTCCTCTGGCTGGCTGGAATCACTGCATATAGTCATCTAACTCTCACCGCTCCTTCTTTCGCGTCCATATCACTACGTTGAATGAGCTATGCTAGTACATCTGTCTTCTTACAGTCAAAGGAGAACGTTTTGCTAGCAGTCTTAATGTGGTTGTTGCTCCATTCACCTCCACCCATCCTGTGAAGGGGATGGCTGTCTGATTAATCTTTTTAACTGTCCCAGATCCCAGGATCTCTTCTGTGCTGCACACCATTGTGTGTGGGAGGTGGTCTTGTCTCCATTCCTCGTTGAGGAGACTGACCTGCGACCCTGTATCCCACAATGCTTGAGTCGCAACTCCATTGTAGAAACAGCACCATACACTTTTTCCCAATCAGGTTCAGTAGCTTTGAGTGACGCAGTATGGAGAAATGGCTTACATAGGTGGACCCCTCCAACTTACTCCCTGGCCCCTATTGACTCCGCTTTGCAGCCTCACTAGCCTCTAACTCTCTGATTCTATCACACAGAAGCTCATGACCATTGTCACATTGTTCTTCTTGGCTCTGAGATAATACGTTTGGCGGTGACAGTGTGGCCTGCTACGTTCACCTGATCAGTTTTTCCCTCTGGCTTCCTTTGTGCTCTACAGGCCTTTGAGAAGTTCCCAGGTTGTCCACACTTAAAGCAGTGTTCACACCGATCACCTGTATCATTTTCCTGACAGACTCGGCATCCTCTCTTTCCATTCCATCTAGGCTGATGAGCAGGCGCAGGGGGTTGTGTATACTTTTCTGCATTTCCTCCACTTCCTCCTTCAGTTTCTTCACCATTTCATAAAACTCAGCATCCATTTGACTAGCTGCTGCTGGTGGTTTGCAACTCTTACAACTTGAGAATGGTGATCTTGGACCCCTAACATTGTCTCTGCGCCACTATTACTTTGCTGCTGGATCTGCACCTTAGGTCTGTAGTTCACTCATTTTGGTTACTGTACTGCTTGTGTTCTTTCTCAGATTGCTTCGTCTTTCGTACTCAAAGCTGGCCGTTTCATTAATCTTGTCAATTAACATATCGTCTGTCACTCTTTAAAACTCTTTTGGGATAGGGGGCAGCATTTTCACTTTTGGGCATTTTCACTTTTGCCCAGAGTGCTCTGTCCCAGATGCTAATATATGCATATTATTAGTATTGGATAGAAAACACTAAAGTTTCTAAAACTGTTTGAAGAATGTGAGTATAACAGAACTCATATGGCAGGCGAAAACCTGAGAAAAAGCCAAGTGGGACAGTTTGTAGTTTTTCAAAGCTTGGCCTACCGAATACGCAGTGTGATATGAATAAATGTGCACTTCCTACGGCTTCCTACTTCCTACGGATGTCAACTGTCTTTAGAAACTTTTTTTATTTTTTTTATTTTACCCCTTTTTCTCCCCAATTTCGTAGTATCCAATTGTTGTAGTAGCTACTATCTTGTCTCATCGCTACAACTCCCGTACGGGCTCGGGAGAGACAAAGGTTGAAAGTCATGCGTCCTCCGATACACAACCAACCAAGCCGCTGCTTCTTTAACACAGCGCACATCCAACCCGGAAGCCAGCCGCACCAATGCACCGGAGGAAACACCTGGCCACCTTGGTTAGCGTACACTGCGCCCAGCCCGCCACAGGAGTTGCTGGTGCGCGTTGAGACAGAGTTACCTCTCGTTCCAGTGCTTTTCTTCAGACATAGGAATTCTCCGGTTGGAGGCTTATTGATGTTTCATGTTAAAAACATCCTAAATATTGATTCCATACATCGTTTGACTTGTTTCTACGACCTGTAACAGAACTTTTCGAGTTTTTGTCTGGACGAAGTGCTTGTGCCTCATGAAGATGGATTACTGGGCTGAACACACTAACAACAAGTGGCTATTTGGACATAATTAATGGACTTTATGGAACAAATCAGTCATTTATTGTCGAACTGGGATTCCTGGGAGTGCCTTCTGATGAAGATCATCAAAGGTAAGTGAATATTTATGGTGTTATTTCTAACTTCTGTTGACTCCAAAATGGCGGATATTTCTCTGGCTGGATTGGGCTCTGAGCGCCGTTCTCAGATGATGCTTTTTCCGTAAAGTTGTTTTGAAATCTGACACAGCGGTTGCATTAAGGAGAAGTCTATCTTTAATTCTGTGAATAACAATTGTATCTTTTATCAATGTTTATGAGTATTTCTGCAAAATTACCGGATGTTTTGGAATCAAAACATTACTGCACGTAACGCGCCAATGTAAACTGAGATTTTTTGGATATAAATATGCACATTATTGAACAAAATATACATGTGTTGCGTAACATGATGTCCTATGAGTGTCATCTGATGAAGATCATCAAAGGTTGGTGATTAATTGTATCTATATTTCTGCTTTTTGTGACTCCTATCTTTGCCTGGAATAATTGCAGTTTTTTTGACTTGGCGGTGATCTAACATAATCATATGTTGTGCTTTCACAGTAAAGCATTTTTTAAATCGGACATGATGGGTAGATTAACAAGAAGTTTCTTTAATTTGATGTATTGGACTTGCTAATGTGTGAAAGTTACATATTTCTAAAAGATCTTTTTGAATTCCGCGCGCTGCCTTTTCAGCGGAATGTTGTCGAGGGGTTCCACTAGTGGAACGCCTGCCCTTGAATTAATCATCAAGGTAATGTTTCAGTTGAAACTTATTGTGATCACTCAACAGCTCTGTACTAACTGACCTGAATAATTTATTCTGTATGAGCTCTGGACTGTACTTCTCACTTGAACCTGCCTCTCTGGCAGAAACCTCTCTTACAACTTAATTGTTCTGAACAGAATGTTCTGTGGGAACTCACGACTGTCTTGGGTTATATTTACTGGCCTGTGGTACTGGTCATTGTAACTGTCGCCCTTGAAATGCCCCTTTAAGATTTCCCCGTATGGCTCAGTTGGTAGAGCCTGGCACTTGCTATGCCAGGGTTGTGGATTTGATTCCTATTGGGGACCAGTATGAACAGATATGAACAATATGCACTCACTACTGTAAGTTGCTCTGGATAAGAGTGGCTGTTAAATGTATTTATTTGTATTTATTTAACCCTTATTTTACCAGGTAAGTTGACTGAGAACACATGCTCATTTACAGCAATGACCTGGGGAGTAGTTACAGGGGAGAGGAGGGGGGATGAATGAGTCAATTGTAAGCTGGAGATGATTAGGTGACTGTAATGCTATGAGTATCATGACACTAGGGGAGACCCAAATGCAGACACAGGAGGCAGATGGTTGGAGTTTAAGATGTTTAAAAAATCCCAAGGGAATAGGCAAGAGAATGGTCGTGGACAGGCAAAGGGTCATAACCAGATCAGAGTCCAGGAGGTACAGAGTGGCAGGCAGGCTCGAGGTCAGGGCAGGCAGAATGGTCAGGCAACTGGGTACAGAGTTCAGAACAAGAAAGGGTCAAAATCGGGAGGACTAGAAAACTGAGAAAAGGCCGCAGGAAACCGGGAAAAAACACTGGTAGGCTTGGAAATACAAGACAAACTGGCTCAGAGAGACAGGAAACACAGGAATAAATACACTGGGGAAAACAAGCGACACCTGGGGGGAGGGGGTGGAGACAATAAGGAGGACAGGTGAAATAGATCAGGGTGTGACAATGAGAGAGTTTAAATGACTCGAATGTTAATGGAAGGGTGAAGTCACTTTTTATTTCAAGCATATCATGTATGGCCTTCACTACAGCTTCAATGACTTCAGCTTCACTGTGTCCCTTGTTCAGTCCCATGTCAATCTGATGCATCAGATGTGTGCATGAGAGTTTGTTTTTTTGTCTCCTCTTCCCAATCTGTCCACAAATCTTGAACTGTCTGCTTAACGTCACTTCAGCTAATCGATTTGACTGTGGATGTAGCACACTGTTTCACTGGCCCTGGGCTGTGTCCTGTGTGTCCCACTTTCTCAAGAAACCTCTTTGATTTTCAAAGCTAAGGCCTGGGTAGCTGACTAAAAACTCAACTGGAGATCTGAGTATTGTTTTTTTTCTATCACTTTGCTTTAGCTGGTCTGTTAATAATTCAGATACTGCTTGGCTACATCCCAATCTTCTTTTACAAATAACTTCCAGTGAAAGTGCAGGGCGCCAAATTCAAAACAACAGAAATCCCCTAATTAAAATTCCTCAAACATACAAGTATTTCACACCATTTTAAAGATAAACTTGTTGTAAATCCAGCCACAGTGTCCGATTACAAAAAGGCTTTACGATGAAAGCACACCAAACGATTATGTTAGGTCACAGAAAAACACAGCCATTTTTCCAGCCAAAGAGATGAGTCACAAAAAGCAGAAATAGAGATAGAATTAATCACTAACCTTTGATGATCTTCATCAGATGACACTCATAGGACTTCATGTTACACACTACATGTATGTTTTGTTCGATAAAGTTCATATTTATATCCAAAAATCTCAGTTTACATTGGCACGTTACGTTCAGTAGTTCCAAAACATCCAGTGATTTTGCAGAGCCACATCAATTTACAGAAATACTCATAATAAACATTGCTAAAAGATACAAGTGTTGTGCATGGAATTTTAGATCCACTTCTCCTTAATGCAACCGCTGTGTCAGATTTAAAAAAAGCTTTACCGAAAAAGCACACCGTGCAATAATCTGAGTACAGTGCTCAGACAACAAAGCAAGACATACAGATATCCGCCATGTTGTGGAGTCAACAAAGTCAGAAATAGCATTATAAATCTTTACTTACCTTTTGATGATCTTTATCAGAATGCACTCCCAGGAATCCCAGTTCGACAATAAATGTTTGATGTGTTCGATAAAGTCCATCAATTATGTCCAAATACCTCCGTTTTGTTTGCGCGTTTAGTACACAATTCAAACTCATGATGCGCAGGCAAGTCCAGGTGAAAGTTCAGACAAAAAATCATATTACAGTTCGTAGAAACATGTCAAACGAAGTATGTCTGTAGAAATGCGATGGAACTCAGCTAACTCTCACGTGAGCGAGCGTGACCAGCTCATGCCACTCTGGCAGACCTCTGACTAATTCAGCTCCCATTCCCCCCTCTATCACAGTAGAAGCATCAAACAAGGATCTAAAGACTGTTGACATCTAGTGGAAGCCTTAGGATGTGCAATATGACCCAATTTCCACTGTATCTTGGATAGTCAAAGAGTTGAATAACTACAAACCTCAGATTTCCCACTTCCTGGTTGGATTCTTTTCTCAGGTTTTTGCATGCCATATGAGTTCTGTTATACTCACAGACATCATTCAAACAGTTTTAGAAACTTCAGTGTTTTCTATCCAGATCCACTAATTATATGCATATTCTAGCTTTTAGGACTGAGATCATGCAGTTTACTCTGGGCACCTTTTAATCCAAGCTACTCAATACTGCCCCCCTGCAGTATTGAGAAGTTAACGTTTGCCTGTCTCTTTCAGCTGGGACTTTAACATGAACACACGCTTCTTTTAGCTGTTCCAGACTCAGGCGCAGTAGTTTCTCACTCATCGTATATTGGCACTGTTCCAGCGCCATACTCTCTGGCCATGTCTAGACTTGACTGTTCATGCAGCTTTAGTATTCTGATTATAGAGTTCTGATCATGGAATTTCGAACGCGCCATGCATCTACGCCTACATTTAAATGTGTCTACCGTGTCCACAGTGTGTCCAGATTGCCTTTCCCGCACTATATTCAAATGCCAGTATGCATTCTACAAATGGTGGAATAGGCAAAATATGATAACACAACATCTGACGACAGTAGCTAACTACTGTAGCCAACTAGCCAGCTAACCTCTGTGGCTAGCCAGCAAGCTGGTAAGCAATACTAAAGGGTTTGCAAATGGGTTACCATAACTTTACCCAAGCAAAATACAGTGCCTTGCGAAAGTATTCGGCCCCCTTGAACTTTGCGACCTTTTGCCACATTGCAGGCTTCAAACATAAAGATATAAAACTGTATTTTTTTGTGAAGAATCAACAACAAGTGGGACACAATCATGAAGTGGAACGACATTTATTGGATATTTCAAACTTTTTTAACAAATCAAAAACTGAAAAATTGGGCGTGCAAAATTATTCAGCCCCTTTACTTTCAGTGCAGCAAACTCTCTCCAGAAGTTCAGTGAGGATCTCTGAATGATCCAATGTTGACCTAAATGACTAATGATGATAAATACAATCCACCTGTGTGTAATCAAGTCTCCGTATAAATGCACCTGCACTGTGATAGTCTCAGAGGTCCGTTAAAAGCGCAGAGAGCATCATGAAGAACAAGGAACACACCAGGCAGGTCCGAGATACTGTTGTGAAGAAGTTTAAAGCCGGATTTGGATACAAAAAGATTTCCCAAGCTTTAAACATCCCAAGGAGCACTGTGCAAGCGATACTATTGAAATGGAAGGAGTATCAGACCACTGCAAATCTACCAAGACCTGGCCGTCCCTCTAAACTTTCAGCTCATACAAGGAGAAGACTGATCAGAGATGCAGCCAAGAGGCCCATGATCACTCTGGATGAACTGCAGAGATCTACAGCTGAGGTGGGAGACTCTGTCCATAGGACAACAATCAGTCGTATATTGCACAAATCTGGCCTTTATGGAAGAGTGGCAAGAAGAAAGCCATTTCTTAAAGATATCCATAAAAAGTGTTGTTTATAGTTTGCCACAGGCCACCTGGGAGACGCACCAAACATGTGGAAGAAGGTGCTCTGGTCAGATGAAACCAAAATTGAACTTTTTGGCAACAATGCAAAACGTTATGTTTGGCGTAAAAGTAACACAGCTCATCACTCTGAACACACCATCCCCACTGTCAAACATGGTGGTGGCAGCATCATGGTTTGGGCCTGCTTTTCTTCAGCAGGGACAGGGAAGATGGTTAAAATTGATGGGAAGATGGATGGAGCCAAATACAGGACCATTCTGGAAGAAATCCTGATGGAGTCTGCAAAAGACCTGAGACTGGGACGGAGATTTGTCTTCGAACAAGACAATGATCCAAAACATAAAGCAAAATCTACAATGGAATGGTTAAAAAATAAACATATCCAGGTGTTAGAATGGCCAAGTCAAAGTCCAGATCTGAATCCAATCGAGAATCTGTGGAAAGAACTGAAAACTGCTGTTCACAAATGCTCTCCATCCAACCTCACTGAGCTCGAGCTGTTTTGCAAGGAGGAATGGGAAAAAAATTCAGTCTCTCAATGTGCAAAACTGATAGAGACATACCCCAAGCGACTTACAGCTGTAATCGCAGCAAAAGGTGGTGCTACAAAGTATTAACTTAAGGGGGCTGAATAATTTTGCACGCCCAATTTTTCAGTTTTTGATTTGTTAAAAAAGTTTGAAATATCCAATAAATGTCGTTCCACTTCATGATTGTGTCCCACTTGTTGTTGATTCTTCACAAAAAAAATACAGTTTTATATCTTTATGTTTGAAGCCTGAAATGTGGCAAAAGGTCGCAAAGTTCAAGGGGGCCGAATACTTTCGCAAGGCACTGTAAGTATTTGTCTAAATATTAGCTAGCTGGCTAGCATTTATGAGGCCAGTAAACACATTCTTCACACGCTAGAAACATATTTCCCCCAACGTTATAATGAAAAGGTGCCTCTCTGTCCCAAAACCAAAACACAATTTTTCTGGAGACTTGTGGGAGGAGTGCTGATGACGTCGCCCAGTGAATGGCTTTCGGTAGCCTGATTGTGTCCATACTTAGGAGAAATCCACAAACAATGCATCCCTGACCACGTCCTGACGTGGTCAGCCAGATCTGAACACCCGTCTTTTCAATGCGATCTTCAATTCTGATTGCAGAAGTCGCATGTAAGTGGCAAGTGTAGACACAACCCCTGTGTATGCTGCCTCTCTTCCCGCAGAGCTCGCTCGACCTCTGTCAATCGAGGTCCGGTTCTATTTTTAGCCGCGTCACCCACGCCGTGGCACAATGTTTTCCCTGGCTAGCTCGCCAATTTTATTGCACAATGTAATAATGACGACTTTCAAGCGTGCAGGAGATGAGAACGTTTACTTTTCTTTTCTGAAATCACATGACATACATGCACATCAGACATGCTGCCTGTATCACCACTCGCTCTCTTTCACTGATGGCCAATATATCTCTATCTCAAATATGTACATTTTCATTCTGTTAAAGGATATAAACTTATACAAAACACCTTTCTAACATGAACAAACATAGCGAAATACTGGTAATATGGACACATTCACATTTCCGTATTCTCTGTTACATATGGCTAATTTCATATGTCATCTAGCCAATTGGCTAGCTAGGCACTCGGTTAGCATACGACACAGTAGGTATATTTCTCTATATCTGGAAAACTTTTACGCACACCTCATTTGTTTCCCTGATACCCTTACTGTGGTATACATTCACTTAACATGTGCAAAATAAAAAAATTATGCACTTCAGGACTTCTTTGCTCACCTGAAATCACAACACGACAAATCAGACAGACTGTATCATCACTAGATCTCCTTCTACTGATGGTCAATCATCTAAGACCCGTAAGACCTCTGAGATCTCTTAGCTGGTCTAACAGTGCCTGACATTGAGCATTATTAAGTAATTACCACAACAACCATCTCATGTCCTTAATATACTAGTCTGCTTTACAGTACCGTGTGAATGAGCCACATGTCTAAAGATATTATGAAAAAGGGGGGTCTATTCCTTATGCCTAATGTAAACAATAGAGTCCCACATAAAAGCTCCACACCTAAGGATAAAGTACATTGGCGCAAACACTCCAAGTCAACTAACAAAATAAAAAGGACTGACATGAAACAGTTGAACGTGTATGAAGCCGGCGATGACGTCCCTGAGCAATGATGCTCTTTTCATGCCACACACTACTTGTCTATCCTTGTTTTTTTTGTGCCTTGGAAACCCATCAACTGAATATGAACAGCCCTGGTGGGTATTGCTGATGCTTACCCACCAGGGCCGATTCAGATGACACCAAAATGAGTATGGGTGCCGTGGCTGCACTGTATCATTCTTTTGAGCTCTTAATTACAACTTGTGTATAAAAAAAGGTGATTTCATAAGTATTGTCACAAGCACTCTGAGGGCACCTTGCTCAGGAGGGGGGGACAGGCCTGTCAAGATGCTCACTTCAGGGCATCAGACAGAGTTGCTTTTTTCCACCAATATTGTACACGTTCCCGGGGAATATTTGACAGCCATATTGCTTTTTAAACTGTGGTTACAGTAATTACATAGAGCTGCTTTTCAGGAGAAGCTGAGGCCAGCTTTGAACGAACCGCTGGAATTTAAATCAGACTCATACCCAACAAGGATATTTCTCTATAATTTCTCCCCCTAAACTCTCGCTGACCATCCAATCTCAGAATCTACCACTTCAATGGACCATGCATTCTCAGAATCTAGCAATTCAATGGATACATCATGTAAAAGGCATGAGCTCTTGAATGCAGTCTCATGGACTGTTAGCACAGGCATTCCTCATTGTTAATTAAAGGCGTGGCCTCTAGAAAAATGGTTAGCTGTCAGTTCAATCAGGGGATCCGGTTGAGCTGTGTACCAAAAGAGAGCTCTGAAGGTATTCCACCACGACGGGTGTAGAACACAGTTGAGTTTGGGGTTTGTTTTTCTGTGTGTGGCCACTGCTCATGCTCTCCGGGCCACCAGCAAAGTTGGAAGAAGAGGAATATTTGGACAGGGACACAGAAAGATGGATTTCTGAGGTGGGATGGAGGAGAAAAAAGAGGAAGAAGAGGTCAAAGGTTGGATTTGAATTTGAGGAAGATGGCGATAAGAATAGAGATGGGGTGTCGAAGAAGATTGGTGTCAAGTGCAAACTGAGTGGGCCGTGCGCCAGACTGAGTTCTGGAGGCGAAAATGAAGTGAAGTTAGGTGGAAGGAGTGGTAAAGAGCTCGGAACCAAAGCCTGGCATCAAAGGACATGATAAAGAAGAATCTGTTCCAGTAGGAGTGACATGATTTCAAGAAAGTGGATAGCTGCCTTTTGGTGGATTCCTTTGTGATTTTTGGGTGGGTTGGAAAGGAGTTGGGTGCAGTTGAATCAGTGAAGGTAATCTGTAGTGGACTTGAGATATTTGTTTGTGTTTCTTCTGACCAGAGGGAGTGAACGGTCCGTGTCACGTAACTTGGGCCATGATCTGTTTCTTGCTATGCTCTTAGGAACAGGGCACTATTGAAATTAGTGATTTCTGGGGCAGAGTTAAGTGTGGAGGTGGAACATTTGAAGTTTAAAATTCATGGTGTTTGTTGTGCCTGCCCTTTGGTGCGACACAGACACAATGGCGAGCGTGATGAAACAGAGGAGTCTTTGTCAGTTCTTTTGAGTTTTGAGTCAGTCTTTACTCGACAAAATCATATTAGGATATATCAGTCATCCTGTTAGAGCTTTTGTGCCGAATCCAATGGGGTGTTTCAGGTGCAACGTTTATGGTCAAGTTGCAGTAGTTTGTAGGAGGGAGATTCCAAGATAAGGGAAGTGTGCAGGAGGGCATGGGATAGAGGATTGTGTAGTTTTGCTGGATAAAGTTTGTGCGTGTCAACTGTAGGGGTGCCCATGTTGCGAAAGAGGCAGGTTGAGGTGGAAGAGTCAGAGTAGTGCAGAAGATGTTGTCTGCTGAAGCAGTAAAGAAAGTAGAGGAGGATGGGTCAAGGGTGATGGATCCTGAGAGGATCCCTGTGAATAGTAGATATGTGCCAGCACAGAGGGATAGGCTAACGAGTGATATATGCTTCAGTAAGGTTGGCTTCTTAGTGTTCATAGCAGTGGTTATCAACTGTATCGCACAAATGGAACGTAAATAACAGAAAATAGATGTCGTGGTGGCACCAGAGAAGTATTTGGGTATATGAGATTTGACACCAGAAGAGTTACAGGGTGTGTTGGGTGGTGGTGTCTGTCCTCCCAGGCCATTTGCATTTTCAGGTCAAAGTAGTGGAATCAGGTAGTGGGTTTTTAATGAGTGTAGGGTTAATTGGAGGGTGTTTTTGATTTGATTTTTTAATTGTAGTTATATATTATTTTTTTGTTGTATCACAACTGTAATGGATTTATATTATAGACCAGTGGTAATGCAACATCTTGGATGCCAACCGCTGTCAAACCCCAAAGAAGAAGAAGTCAGGGGATCCCCTTTGTGTTGGTTGGAGTGCTCTGGGAGGACAGGAGGTGTGATGGGTGTTTTGTACCCTCTGAAAGTAAATATAGTCAATTTAAAAGTAGTTTTATGGCAATGCTCTTAGTCCACCTAGAACCATTATCCTTCTCCCTGGGCACACCTTCCAGTAAGTGTTGCAACATTATTACATTCACATACGCACAGTAACTCATATCCCTCTTAAGGTCTTATTTGGGATAAGCTGTTTACATGCAAATTTGATATCCCACTCACGAGTATCCCTGTAGCCATGAATAAACAGAATATTCCTCATTTAAGTGGATTAAATGGAATTGTAAGTGAAATATGGACACTGACAGTAGGCCTAAAACTCTCGCATGTAGCGTAATATAATATTAACTCCTGCGGAATTATGCATTTATTTCAGTAAATTTATACAACAGGAGTGGGGAACAGGAGAAATATGATTTCTTTCTTTCAGCATCTCTTGAGAAAATTTGACTGTGCATGTAATGTGTAATCTTTGACACTTACGCTAGCAGAGAGTATTTCAACCACATTAAATATGCACAAAAGATGAACTGAAGACTTTTTTTTTAGTTTTCTCAGCTTTTCATTTCCTTTAAACCGTTCAAACTGATGACATTTGGACATTTTGCACAGGACCAATCCTTCCACTGTTTTGGAGTTATTGCGTTTTCTCCCAGTCACCAACCAAAACAAACAACTTTACCGGTGTTAACTAGATTAGATTAACTAGAACCTTTTTTCTGAACACCTCCAAAACAAAGGTCATGTGGTTTGGTGAGAAGAATACTCCTCTCCCCACAGGTGTGATTACTACTTCTGAGGGTTTAGAGCTTGAGGTAGTCATCTCATACAAGTACTTGGAAAGCACATATCAAAGCTGCAGGCTAAAGTTAAATCTGGACTTGGTTTCCTCTATCGTAATCACTCCTCTTTGACCCCAGCTGCCAAACTAACCATCCTACCAATGCTAGATTACGGAGATGTAATTTATTGATCGACAGGTAAGGGTGCTCTCGAGCGGCTAGATGTTCTTTCCCATTCGGCCATCAGATTTTCCACCAATGCTCCTCATACGACACATCACTGCAATCTATACTCCTCTGTAAACTGGTCATCTCTGTATACCTGTCCCCCCGTCACAAGACCCACTGGTTGATGCTTATTTATATAACCCTCTTAGGCCTCACTCCCCCCTATCTGAGATATCTACTGCAGCTCTCATCCTCCACATACAACACCCGTTCTGCCAGTCACATTTTGTTATGGTCCCCAAAGCACACACATCCCTGGGTCGCTCGTCTTTTTAGCTCGCTGCAGCTAGCGACGTGAACGACCTGCAATAGACACTCAAACTGGACAGTTTTATCTCAGTCTCCTCATTCAAAGACTCAGTCATGGACACTCTTACTGACAGTTGTGGCTGCTTTGCGTGATGTATTGTTGTCTCTAACCTTCTTGCCCTTTGTGCTGTCATCTGTGCCCAATAATGTTTGTACCCTGTTTTGTGCTGCTACCATGTTTTGCTGTTGCCATGTTGTGTTACTACCGTGTTGTGTTGCTACCATGCTGTCTTGTTATGTGTTGCTGCCATGCTATGTTGTCGTCTTAGGTTTCTCTTTATATAGTGTGGTGTTGTCTCTCTTGTCATGATGTGTGTTTTGTCCTAGATTTGTATTTCATTCATTTGTATTTTTAATCCCAGCCCCCGTCCCCACAGGAGGCCTTTTGCCTTTTGGTAGCCCGTCATTGTAAATAAGAATTTGTTCTTAACTGACTTGCCTAGTTAAATAAAGGTTCAATAACAAGATAATAAAAGATTACTAATGCATCCATTGTATTGATGTAAGACATTATTCTGGGGAGCACTACTCTTATTTACTCTTCTGGGGCAACAAGTTATGACAGAAGAGAAGCTGCATCTAACTATAGTGGACAAAGAACTGGCTGGCTAAATGTCGGAAATGATATGGCCTCCCAAATATTGGAAATTATTATCAGGAACTTAGGGGTGAAAGTACCCAGTAGGCTATGTGGTCCAGTACAGAATATCAGAAAAATTAATTAGAATGTTGGATGGAAATGCGCAGGTAGGCTTAGTGATTTATTTGACAATCAGATGAAAACATTATACAACACCCATGATATGCAAAACTGATTCTGCGCAGACCGCGGAAAACGACAGTAAACAGGATAAGATGTTTACCTGCCACAGTATCCCATCGAAGATATCCCAGGCATCTAATCCGGGTTTCTCATAACCGGGATACAAGCTTTATCAGGTTATTGTAAACTGGATATGTTTAAATGCGTCAACTCAAAAACAGAAAACTTGAGTATCCCAAATGATAATAGGATATCGGTGTGCATGTAAACATGGTCCCTGTCTTGTTTTGATTGAAACAAATCTATATTGGCAGCAACTCTAAACTGAATCACTGTCTGTAGTACAGCATGGAGCTCGTATTGATTATCTGATTATTGTGCATTTGTGAACTACGAGAAGCAGAAAATAAATTGTTACACTTTCTTCGTTTTTATTCTCAGGCTCCACCCTTGATGTACAATAAGATGTTGTACCTTGGTATTGTTTAGTTGTATTTAGTTGTTTAGCAGAGGACCTCACCTCTTTAAACCAGGGGGTGTAGATTGGCTACAATCATCCATGGTGCTACAATCCCTTTTTCCATGACATGAATGGAATTGAATAAGACCAACGTCCCTAAGTGGAAAGAAAGCAAAATAAAAATAATTAAAGATACATTAATCTCTATGAAATTGAACCTGCATCAAAGCAAATTAGTTGTACAGTACATGTTGACTTGGAATATTAAAAACCTTGCCTCGCTGAAAAAGGCATCTGGCTGGAAGGAGATGAAAGAACAGTTTCATACATGCATGTGATGATCATTTGTTCACTGTGCAATTTGAAATGGTATGGGAGCAGAGAAGGAAAGATTGCTAGCCTACTCACACCTGCTGTAGTGAGACTCCCACACACAAATCCTAACCCCCTAACAGTTTGCAATACAAAAATCACTTACACATAAGTAAAAAGTGTGGCTGGAATTATAATTCGGTAAGTGGTGGTAGTTGTACTAAAGGTAGCAGAAGTAGTAGTGGTAGGTATAATAGATGCAGTGGTATAACATGTTATTGAATGTGAAATAAATGGCTGAAATAAGAGTTGCTGATGCTAGGCTGTCTCCCAGCCCAGGAGAGAAGCCCAGGGATTAGCCTGTAGCAATGTTGCAGAGGAAAGCAAAGGATGGCCTGGGGAGAGGCTGGGACTAACACTATACAACTGGACTCTCTAGGCTGCATCACACTGCAGTGGTTTAGTACACCATGTGTCACACTGCGATATGTAGGTGTCACAAACAAGAAGTCTGTTCTGCACACTGTCAAGAAGGCCTTCACATAGAAGAATGAAAGACAGCCGGGAGAGTGAGTGGGAGCGATTAAAAAATGTGAAAGAAAGTACAAAATTCTCAACAGATTTTTAGCACCTCTTGAGAGAAGGTTAGTAAAGTTGTGAAATTTGCTGGGGTAGAGAATATATATTTCTTGTCCTTCTTGTCAGAATTTGAAAGAGTTGGTGGGATAATATAATTGGTTCCAGGAGTGTGAGAGCAGGAGGAGGAGGAAGGGAGTACTTATACAGACCCCAACAATCTGACAGTACATACAGAAAAAAGAAATGCTAAATAAACGTAAGTTGACAGGCAAAATGGGGACAGTTAGGCTTAGTGTTATTACCATGACAAAGAGTAAAAGAGTGTTGTGTCTACTCCCTGCATGGAGGGTGAAGGGGTTTAAGGGCAGAGCAGCAGGAGAGGAGGAAATGGGATGCCTGTGTGTGTGTGTGTGTGTGTGTGTGTGTGCGTGCGCGCGCGTGTGTGTGTGCGTGTGTGTGTCTATTACTTCTTTCACATAGGATTCACAGTATGTTGCCTGGAAAAACAATTGGGCAATGTTTATATGATCCCTTTTCAAAAAGCTCAGTCTTTACCGCTCTTGTCATCATGCACCTTTTATATTGCCATTGATTTGACGGCAACCGAGCAGGAGATTAAACTTTGACCCTGTTGTAGCCACCGTTGTCATGGTAACCTGACACAGCAAGCAACAGTTATCAAGTTCTAAATTCCTTGATTGGACGAAATGCAATGCACTGCTTTAATTTCTTCACATTCACAACACTAAGTTAACAGCTCACCATATATGTAAATAATTACCTTGTAATGTGTTAATTTTCCTCTTATGGTGAATAAAAGTTGGCTACAGTTAAACTCAAAACAGTGTCAGATATGTTCTGGTATTTACTTGAGCTGGCTAGCCAACTAGATCACTTTAACAGGGTGGACTGAGAGACAAGGGGTTAATTTGAGTCAAGAGATTTGTGATATTTCTATTGGATAGTTTGAACTGTGAATGCTGTTGCTAATTGTCTGTTGCTTTGACTGTTTTCAGGTGTGCATCTACCTGCCCTTGGAAAAACAGATTGCAGTCAGAGTGCATGATAACTGCAGTATGCTGCAAATACTGCATACAAAATAATATATTTTTTTACTGCAGTAATTTTGCACTGTTACTGTTACAAATTGTTACAAATTGTATTAGTCACATGCGCCAAATACGAGCTCCTAACCAACATTTAAAAAAAATTGGATAAGAATAAGAGATAAAAGTATAGCAAGTAATTAAAGAGCAGCAGTAAAATAACAATAGCAAGACTATATACAGGGGGCTACCGATACAGAGTTATTAAAGTGACTATGCATAGCTAAGAGCACAGTCTATGACTAGGGTGGCTGGAGTCTGTGAAAAATTTTAGGGCCTTCCTTTGACACCGC
Source organism: Oncorhynchus mykiss (assembly GCF_057628025.1). NCBI lineage: Eukaryota > Metazoa > Chordata > Actinopteri > Salmoniformes > Salmonidae > Oncorhynchus > Oncorhynchus mykiss. Next base: position 15,475,515 of record NC_143049.1, read on the forward strand.
CAGGTATAGAGGTCCTGGATGGCAGGAAGCTTGGCCCCAGTGATGTGATGCAATCAGTCAGGCAGGATGCTCTTGATGGTGCAGCTGTAGAACATTTTGAGGTTCTGAAGATCCATGCCAAATCTTTTCAGTCTCCTGAGGGGGAATAGGTTTTGTCATGTCCTCTTCACAACTGTTGTGGTAGGCTTGGACCATGTTAGTTTGTTGGTGATGTGGACACTGAGAAACTTGAAGCTCTCAACCTGCTCCACTGCAGCCCCGTCGATTAGAATGGGGGCGTGCTCGGTCCTCTTTTTCCTGTAGTCCACGATCATCTCCTTTGTCTTAATCACGTTGGGGGAGAGGTTATTGTCCTGGCACCACTTGGCCAGGTATTGACCTCCTCCCTATAGGCTGTCTCATCGTTGTCGGTGGTCAGGCCTACCACTGTTGTGTCATCGGCAAATTTAACGATGGTGTTGGATTCATGCCTGGCCGTGCAGTCATGAGTGAAGAAGGAGTACAGGAGGGGACTGAGAATGCACCCCTGAGGGGCCCTTGTGTTGAGGATCAGCATGACGGGTGTGTTGCTACCTACCCTTACCACCTGGGGAAGTCCAGGATCCAGTTACAGAGGGAGGTGTTTAGTCCCCGGGTCCTTAGCTTATTGATGAACTATGAGGGCACTATGGTGTTCAATACTGAGCTGTAGTCAATGAATAGCATTCTCACATAGGTGTTCCTTTTGTCCTGGTGGGAAAGGGCAGTGTGGAGTGCAATAGAGATTGCATCATCTGTGGATCTGTTGGGGCTGTATGCAAACTGGAGTGGGTCTAGGGTTTTTGGGATGATGGTGTTGATGTGAGCAATGACCAGCCTTTCAACGCTATTCATGGCTACAGACGTGAGTGCTATGGGTCGGTAGTAATTTAGGCAGGTTACATTAGTGTTGGTATCACAGGCTCGGACAGGGAGAGGTTGAAAATATCTGTGAAGACACTTGCCAGTTGGTCAGCGCATGCTCGCAGTACCCGTCCTGGTAATCTGTGGGGCCCTGCGACCTTGTGAATGTTGACCTGTTTAAAGGTCTTACTCATATCGGCTGCAGAGAGCGTGATCACACAGTCTTCCGGAACAGCTGATGCTCTCATGCACGTTTCAGTGTTATTTGCCTCGAAACGAGCATAGAAGTAGTTTAGCTCGTCTGTTAGGTTCGTGTCACTGGGCAGCTCTCGGCTGTGCTTCCCTTTATAATTTATAATGGTTTGTAAGCCCTGCCACATCTGATGAGCGTCAGAGCCGGTGAAGTACGATTCGAGTCCTGTATTGACGCTTTGCCTGTTTGAGGGTTCGGTAGAGGGCATAGTGGGATGGCTTATAAGCTTCCGGGTTATAGCCCTGCTCCTTGGAGCGGCAGCTCTAGCCTTTAGCTCAAGGCGGATGCTGCCTGTTATCCATGGCTTCTGGTTGGGGTGTGTACTTCTGGTTGGGTCACTGTGGGGACGACATCATTGATGCACTTATTGATGAAGCCAATGACTGATGTGGCGTACTCCTCATTGCCATCGGAGGAATCCTTGAACATATTCCGGTCTGTGCTAGCTACAGCATTCCTGTAGCTTAGCATCTGCTTCATCTGACCACTTTTTTATTGATCTAGTCACTGGTGCTTCCTGCTTTAATTGTTGCTTTGTAAGCAGGAATCAGGAGGATAGAATTATGCTCAGATTTGCCAAATGGAGGGCGAGGTAGAGCTTTGTATGCATCTCTGTGTTATGAGTAAAGGTGGTGCAGAGTTCTTTTTCCTCTGGTGGCACATTTAACATGCTGATAGAAATTTGGTAAAACAGATTTAAGTTTCACTGCATTTAACTCCCCGGCTACTAAGAGTGCCACCTCTGGGTGAGCGTTTTCTTGTTTGCTTATAGCGGAATACAGCTCATTAAATGCTGTCTTAGTGCCAGCCTCTGACTGTGATGATATGTAAACAGCTACGAAGAATACAGATTAAAACTCTCTCGTAGGTAGTGGGGTCTACAGCTTTTCATGATATACTCTACCTCACGCGAGCATAGCTCGAGACTTCCTTAGATATCATGCACCTGCTGTTATTCACAAAAATATATAGTCCGCCGCCCCTTGTCTACCAGACGTCGCTGTTCTATCCTGCCGGTACATCGTATAACCAGCCAGCTGTATGTTGATATTGTCGTCGTTCAGCCACGACTCCATGAAGCATAAGATGTTACAGTTTTTAATGTCCCGTTGGTAGTGTAACTTACGTGTAACTCGTTGATTTTTTTCTCCAAGGATTGCACGTTTGCTAGCAGAATGGAGGGAAGTGGGGGTTTATTCGATCAAATTCTCAGAAGGCAGCCCGCCCTTCGGCCCCTCTTTCTCCACCTCCTCTTCACGCAGATCGCGTAGCCTTTTCGTTGGCCTCTTCAGAGTCGTGAAAGGAAAAAAAGGATTCTGCTAGTCCGTGGTGAGTAATCGCAGTCCTGATGTCTAGAAGTTATTTTCGGTCATAAGAGACGGTAGCGGCAACATTACGTACAAAATAAGTAAAAAAAATAAGTTACAAACAGCGCAAATAAACAAAGAGAAAACACAATCGGCTGGGGTCACGTAAAACGTCTGCCTTCTTCTCCAGCGCCATTAGTAAGACTAATGGCACTGCAGTTATTGCAATTACTGCGTCTAAAATACCAGTCGACTGCAGTTACAAAACAGCAATCATTTTTGTAATGGTGGGGTTTAATTAAAAGGGTTGTGTATTTCCCGTTCTGGAGAATTAAGGGAAAGACAGGGACAGCAGTTGTTTTTTCCAAATCTACATGCTGCGCTTAACAAAGAAGAAAAGTTTGGTGTCTACTGTTTGCACTGTCACACCCTGACCTTAGTTCCTTTTTTATGTCTCTATTTTGGTTTGGTTGGGGCGTGAGTTGGGGTGGGCATTATATGTTGTTGTTCTATGTTTTCTTGTGTTTGGCCTGGTATGGTTCCCAATCAGAGGCAGCTATCGTTGTCTCTGATTGAGAACCATAATTAGGTAGCCTTTTCCCACCTGGTGTTTGTGGGTAGTTGTTTCCTGTTTTGTGTTGTAACACCTTTCAGGACTGTTATGATTTTCGTTGTTTCACTTTGTTATTTTGTATTTCGTGTTCAGTTATATTAAATTAGCATGGACACTTACCACGCTGCGCTTTGGTCCGATCTTTCCTGTTCCTCAGATGAAGGAGATTGTTACATTACACATTTCTCTGCATTCAGGGCCAGTCCGGGCCGTTCTGCCTCCCTAAGCGAGACCAAAAAAATTGCCACAGTCCGAAAGGTGTCGGCCCATGCTTGCTGAGGTATAGCCTACAGTGTCGCCTGAAATGTAATTTTAGGAATGCCCATCTATGTGGTAGGCCCACCATTTGTAAAACATATTGTTGCATTGGCTTTATTAGTCATGATTCGGTTATTTAAGCTCTGAATATTAGCTACCCAACTTTATCAGGAAGAGTTATCCTTAGACTATTTGCAATGTGTTAACACAGCGGAAAATGCAGAAGTATTTTATTTTTTGCTATGATCAGCTCGTTAAAAATGTAAGGATAGAAACCACTGATCATGACAATTTAGCCCAAGGGATGAAACTCCTGGACCCCAGTTGTTAGTAGCCTACAGTAATTGTCCATTTTACTTTGACCTGTCCTGTTTTTAGGATAGGCTATGTTTTCAAAATGGCCAGAAACAAAGTCCTTTCTTCTGAAACTCGTCAGTCTATTCTTGTTCTGAGAAATGAAGGCTATTCCAAGAAACTGAAGATCTTGTACAATGCTGTGTTCTACTCCGTTCACAGAACAGAGCAAACGGGCTCTAACCAGAATAGCTGGAGGAGTGGGAGGCCCCGGTGCACAACTGAGCAAGAGGACAAGTACATTAGAGTGTCTTCTCTGATCCAGTATTCAGTTTAGGCCTTTATTGGCTTTTAGTTAGCCACCAAGCCAGCAACACACTAAAGTCGAGTGGTACAGCGGTCTAAGGCACTGTATCACAATGCTAGAGGCGTCACTACAGACCCGGGTTTGATCCTGGGATGTATCACAACCGGCTGTGATCAGAAGTCCCATAGAGTGGCGCACAACTGGCCCAGCATTGTCTGAGTTAGTGAGGGTTTGGCCAAGGATTGTCGTCATTGTAAATAAGAATTTGTTCTTAACTGACTTGCCTAGTCAAATAAAATAAAAAATAAAAAATAAATCTTTCTTTGTCTAGAAAGATTACTTTATTTTTTGTGTAAAAAATAGCAGGCAATGTTGTTATTTGTACCAGAATGCTGCATGCAGAATAGACTTGTTTATGCTTTTTCATAATGACAAGGCCAACAATAGAATGTTCTTAATGAGTGCCAAGGCCTGTAAGATGAAAGTGAACGTTTATACTGTGAAGTTGGCAGGACTTTTAAAGATACCGCAATCATGACTCGGTCAGTTGGCAGAAATTAAAGTATGGGAGAGTGGGGCAAGTTGAGCCACCCTTGTTTCTAGGAAACACACACAAAATGTATAATTTGACCTATACTTAGAAAAGGTCATTTCATGGAGTTTGAAGGAAAAAAAACACAGTGGAAAGACAAGTTGGCGAGTTTCACCAAGTCAAATGAATTTGTTAGAGGTTTCATGATTCTTGTCTCGAAACCAAAGCTGACCATTTCAAGATCGTTTTATACATCATTTGGGGTCTCTATACGCTTCAATAGGAGGTCCTAAATCTAGCATTGAAATGCATCCTTGTAGCTGTGGGCTAATGAAGTCAATGTTTGCGTTGGGTAACTAACGCAAGGCATTATTGCTGGGATATGTGGTAACAAGGCCTGGCCTATGTTAAAAGTGATTTAAAAAGTACTAGTGTTAAGCTTGTTTAAAAAATTATGAAAATACAAAAGTGTTGAATTGTTTGGGAAATAAAGAAAACATTTTTTAAGGTAGGGGTAATATTTAATTCAGAACAGAAATTTGTAGGTGGCAGGAATTACCCTGTCCCTGGTCAGCTCTCGACCTTTGCCTCTCCTGAGTCCGTAAGTAGTTGCAGCGATGGGAAAAGACTATAACTACCAATTGGATATCACGAAATTGGGGAGAAAAACTTACCCCATGCCTGGTTCGTGCCAAGATATTTTTTTTGTGACAAGCTATGTCTTCTAAACTGTTTACATGAATTCTGATTATTTCCAATGAAACATCCTGAAACATGTACAGTACCAGTCAAAGGCTTGGACGCAACTACTCATTCCAGGGTTTTTCTTTATTTTGACTATTTTCTACATTGTAGAATAATAGTGAATACATCAAAACTACTAAATAACGCATATGGAATGATGTAGTAACCAAAAAAGTGTTAAACTGTCAGTGATTTATTTAAACTCAAGAAACACTTAACCAGCATGGCTACCGAAAATAGTAAAAATAAAGAAAAACCCTGGAATGAGTACTTTGGAATGAGTACCAAACTTTTGATTGGTACTGAAGATATCTTTGTTAGAAAGAATACTATTTCCCTTGATGGAGTGATGCTGAATGTTAAAAAAAATCTCAATTTACTCCACTGTCCCCTACGGGCTTTGTTGTCGGCAATACCTTTCAGATTAAGAAGTCTGCAAAAGCGTATTGTTTGCGGCAAAACGTATTGGATTGAAAGGTGTACGTGTCTAAGCTTCTCTCCTATTTAGGCCTACAAAGTTTAACTTCTGCATGTAGAAGTTTGTCCCTTTCAATATCACATGACATCTGCACTTTGAACACAGACTTAGAAAGCCTCCCGGTGCGCACTGGTTTTAATTACTAATATTAAATGATTAAGTATGTTTGTTATTTCTACATAGAAGACGAAGTGGTGTTAGTCAGCTGGAAGAGAGATTAAAAGCCTGGTCCCACCTCAGGGGCCCCTCAGGCAAAACAAGAGACAAATTACTCTTCTGCAAGGCAATAAGTGATATCATTCTTGGCTGGGAAATGTTATGAAGAGAACTTGCAATAGACTAGAGTCCTCAAAGTCAACTCAGGACCTCAAAGCCAGTTTCACTGCTTTTTTTTCACCTGGTGGGTACAGTTGAGTATCAGGTAAAACCGAAAACCAGCAGGCTCTGGGCCCCTGGACTAGAGCATGCCTCACATAGGTAGACCACATACATGAGTATATAGACTGGGGATTCGTGTGCGTACGTGTGCACAGTGCACCTTGCCCCTGAACATCAAAGAGCATAGGCCTGCATTTGTTAATTTCTCCCTGTGGTATTATGGCGGTACAGTGCCTTGCAAAAGTATTCATCCCCCTTGCCGTTTTTCCTATTTTCTTGTGTTACAACCTGTAACTTCAATTGAATTTAATTTGGATTTCAAGTAATGGACATACAAAAAAATTACTTGTTTAAAAAAAAAAAAAAACGGAAAAGTGGTGCGTGTATACAGTGGGGAGAACAAGTATTTGATACACTGCCGATTTTGCAGGTTTTCCTACTTACAAAGCATGTAGAGGTCTGTAATTTTTTATCATAGGTACACTTCAACTGTGAGAGAACGGAATCTAAAACAAAAATCCAGAAAATCACATTGTATGATTTTTAAGTAATTAATTTGCATTGTATTGCATGACATAAGTATTTGATACATCAGAAAAGCAGAACTTAATATTTGGTACAGAAACCTTTGTTTGCAATTACATAGATCATACATTTCCTGTAGTTCTTGACCAGGTTTGCACACACTGCAGCAGGGATTTTGGCCCACTCCTCCATACAGACCTTCTCCAGATCCTTCAGGTTTCGGGGCTGTCGCTGGGCAATACGGACTTTCAGCTCCCTCCAAAGATGTTATTTTTGGGTTCAGGTCTGGAGACTGGCTAGGCCACTCCAGGACCTTGAGATGCTTCTTACGGAGCCACTCCTTAGTTGCCCTGGCTGTGTGTTTCGAGTCGTTGTCATGCTGGAAGACCCAGCCACGACCAATCTTCAATGCTCTTACTGAGGGAAGGAGGTTGTTGGCCAAGATCTTGCGATACATGGCCCCATCCATCCTCCCCTCAATATGGTGCAGTCGTCCTGTCCCCTTTGCAGAAAAGCATCCCCAAAGAATGATATTTCCACCTCCATGCTTCACGGTTGGGATGGTGTTCTTGGGGTTGTACTCATCCTTCTTCTTCCTCCAAACACAGCGAGTTTAGACCAAAAAGCTATATTTTTGTCTCATCAGACCACATGACCTTCTCCCATTCCTGCTCTGGATCATCCAGATGGTCATTGGCAAACTTCAGACGGGACTGGACATGCGCTGGCTTGAGCAGGGGGACCTTGCGTGCGCTGCAGGATTTTAATCCATAACGGTGTAGTGTGTTACTAATGGTTTTCTTTGAGACTGTGGTCCCAGCTCTCTTCAGGTCATTGACCAGGTCATGCATGTAGTTCTGGGCTGATCCCTCACCTTCCTCATGATCATTGATGCCCAAGAGGTGAGATCTTGCATGGAGCCCCAGACCGAGGGTGATTGACCGTCATCTTGAACTTCTTCCATTTTCTAATAATTGCGCCAACAGTTGTTGCCTTCTCACCATGCTGCTTGCCTATTGTCCTGTAGCCCATCCCAGCCTTGTGCAGGTCTACAATTTAACCCTGATGTCCTTACACAGCTCTCTGGTCTTGGCCATTGTGGAGAAGTTGGAGTCTGTTTGATTGAGTGTGTGGACAGTTGTCTTTTATACAGGTAACGAGTTCAAACAGGTGCAGTTAATACAGGTAATGAGTGGAGAACAGGAGGGATTCTTAAAGAAAAACTAACAGGTCTGTGAGAGCCGGAATTCTTACTGGTTGGTAGGTGATCAAATACTTATGTCATGCAATAAAATGCAAATTAATTACTTAAAAATCATACAATGTGATTTTCTGGATTTTTTTTTTAGATTCCGTCTCTCACTGTTGAAGTGTACCAATGATAAAAAATTACAGACCTCTACATGCTTTGTAAGTAGGAAAACCTGCAAAATCGGCAGTGTATCAAATACTTGTTCTCCCCACTGTATGTATTCACCAACTTTGCTATGAAGAACCTAAATAAGATCTGGTGCAACCAATTACCTTCAGAAGTCACATAATTAGTAAACTAAAGTCCACCTGTGTGCAATCTAAGTGTCACATGATCTCAGTATATATACACCTGTTCGGAAAGATCCCAGAGTCTGTAACACCACTAAGCAAGGGGCACCACCAAGAAAGCGGCACCATGAAGACCAAGGAGATCTTCAAACAGGTCAGGGACAAAGTTGTGGAGAAGTACAGATCAGAAACTTTGAACATCCCACGGAGCACCATTAAATCCATTATAAAACATGGAAAGAATATGGCACCACAACAAACCTGCCAAGAGAGGGCCGCCCACCAAAACTCATGGACCAGGCAAGGAATGCATTAATCAGAGAGGCAACAAAGAGACCAAAGATAACCCTGAAGGATCACCTTAAGCTATACACTCCACAGAACTGGGCTTTACAGAAGAAGGGCCAAAAAAAAGCCATTGTTTAAAGAAAAAAATAAACAAACACATTTGGTGTTCGCCAAAAGGCATGTGGGAGACTCCCCAAACATTTGGAAGAAGGTACTCTGGTCAGATGAGACTAAAATGTTGCTTTTTGGCCATCAAGGAAAACGCTAAGTCTGGCGCAAACCCAACACCTCTCATCACTCCGAGAACACCCTCCCATGTTTTTCATCGGCAGGGACTGGAAAACTTGTCATAATTGAAGGAATGATGGATGGCACTAAATAAAGGGAAATTCTTGAGGGAAACCTGTCTCAGTCTTCCAGAGATTTGAGACGAGGATGGAGGTTCACCTTCCAGCAGGACAATGACCCTAAGTGTACTGCTAAAGCAACACTCAAGTGGTTTAAGGGGAAACATTTAAATGTTTTGGAATGGCCCTGTCAAAGCCCAGACCTCAATCCAATTGAGAATCTGTGGTATGACTTAAAGATTGCTGTACACCAGCGGAACCCATCCAACTTGAATGAGCTGGAGCAGTTTTGCCTTGAAGAATGGACAAAAATCCCAGTGGCTAGATGTGCTAAGCTTACCACAAGACATACCACAAGAGACTTGCAGCTGTAATTTCTGTAAAAAGTGGCTCTACAAAGAATTGACTTTGGTGGTGGTGAATAGTTATGCACGCTCAAGTTTTCATTTTTTTGTCTTATTTCTTGTTTGCTTCACAATAAAAAATATTGTGTATCTTCAAAGTGGTAGGCATGTTGTGTAAATAAAATGATACAAACTCCCCAAAAAATCCATTTTAATTCCAGGTTGTAAGGCAACAAAATAGGAAAAATGCCAAGGGGGTGAATACATTTGCAAGCCACTGTATATCTCCCACCGCATTTAATCATGGAAAGAGGGGAATATGGCCAGATATAAAGAGTGTAGTTATTCCCCCCCGCAAGGCAATCAAACAAGTGAAATGTCGGTTTAGGGACAAAGTGGAGTTCAATTCAACTGCTCAGACACAAAACGTATATAGCAGGGTCTTCAGGCAATCACGGACTACAAAAATAAAACCAGCCACGTCACGGACACCAACGTCTCGCTTCCAGACAAACACCTTCTTTGCCTGCTTTGAGGATAATACAGTGCCACCGTCGCAAGGACAAGGAATCCAGCACCCCTCTCTCCTTTTCCGTGGCCAACGTGAGTAAGACAATTAAACGTGTTAACTCTCGCAAGGCTGCTGACCCAGACGGCATCCCTAGCCGCGTCATCAGAGCATGCACAGACCAGCTGGCTGGTGTGTTTGCGGAAATATTCAATAGCTCACGATTCCAGTCTACTGTCCCCACATGCTTCAAAATAGCCCCCGTTGTTCCTGTACCCAAGAAGGCAAAGATAACTGAACTAAATAATTAATTACTTCTGTCATCATGAAGTGCTTTGAGAGACTATTCAAGGATCATATCACCCTCACCTTACCTGCCACCATAGACCCACTTCAGATTGCATACCGCCCCAACAAGTCCACAGAGGATGCAATCGCCATCACACTGCACACTGCCCTATCCCATCTGGACAAGAGGAATACCTATGTAAGAATGCTGTTCATTGACTACAGCTCAGCATTCAATACTACAGTACCCTCCAAGCTCATCATTAAGCTGGAGGCCCTGGGTCTCAACCCCACCATGTGCAATTGGGTCCTGGACTTTCTAACGGGCCGCTCCCAAGTGGTGAAGGTAGGAAACAACATCTCTCCACTTCGCTGATCCAATTTCTTGGGCTCTATACCTATTTTGCCAATTGGACTTGGGCCCCTCTGCTACTGGGAACCCTACTAATCCATCACGACTGGTCTACCGACGTCACCGCACATGGAGACATCCCTCTAAGGCCCTTCTGCTAGCTTGCTAGCCCCAGTCTGCTAGCCTGCTAGCCCCGGTCTTCTAGCTGTCTGAATCGCCTTGTCTCCAGTCAGCCCAACCACTTGTTGAACCCCTATTGATCATCCGGCTACGCATGCCTAATATCACTATGCCTTGTCCATTACTGTCCTGGTTAGTGATTATTGTCTTATTTCACTGTAGAGCCTCTAGCCCTGCTCAATATGCCTTAACCTACCATTTAGTTCCACCTCCTATATATGCGGAGACATCACCTGGTTTAAACGTCTCTAGAGACAATATCTCTCTCATCATTACTCAATGCCTAGGTTTACCTCCAATGTACTCACATCCTACCATACCTCTGTCTGTACATTATGCCTTGAATCTATTCTCTTACGCCCAGAAACCTGCTCTTTTACCTCTCTGCTCTGAACGCACTAAACGACCAGTCCTGATAGCCTTTAGCCGTACCCTCATCCTACTCCCCTTCTGTTCCTCTGGTGATGTAGAGGTTAATCCAGGCCCTGCAGTGCCTAGCTCCACTCCTACTCCCTAGGTGCTCTCATTTGTTGACTTCTGTAACCGTAAAAGCCTTGGTTTCATGCATGTTAACATTAGAAGCCTCCTCCCTAAGTTTGTTTTATTCACTGCTTTAGCACACTCTGCCAACCCGGATGTCCTAGCCGTGTCTGAATCCTGGCTTAGGAAGTCCACCAAAAACCCTGACATTTCCATCCCTAACTATAACATTTCCTGACAAGATAGAACTGCCAAAGGGGGCCATGTTGCAATCGACTGCAGAGAGAGCCTGCAGAATTCTGTCTTACTATCCAGGTCTGTACCTGAACAATTCAAACTTCTATTTTTAAAAATCAATCTTTCCAGAAACAAGTCTCTCACTGTTGCCTCTTGCTATAGACCACCCTCCGCCCCCAGCTGTGCCCTGGACACCATATGTGAATTGATTGCCCCCCATCTATCTTCATAGCTCGTGCTGCTTGGTGACCTAAACTGTGACATGCTTACCACCCCGGCCATCCTACAATCTAAGCTTGATGCCCTCAATCTCACACAAATTATTAATGAACCCACCAGGTACAACCCCAAATCTGTAAACACGGGCACCGTCATAGATATCATCCTAACCAACTTGCCCTCCAAATACACCTCTGCTGTTTTCAACCAAGATCTCAGCGAACACTGCCTCATTGCCTGCATCCGTAATGGGTCTGCGGTCAAACGACCACCCCTCATCACTGTCAAACGCTCCCTAAAACACTTCAGCGAGCAGGTCTTTCTAATCGACCTGGCCCGGGTATCCTGAAAGGACATTCATCTCATCCCGTCAGTAGAGGATACCTGGTTATTCTTTAAAAGTGCCTTCCTCACCATCTTAAATAATTTTTGCCCCATGTAAAAAATGTAGAACCAGGAACAGATATAGCCCTTGGTTCTCTCCAGACCTGACTGCCCTTGACCAGCACAAAAACATCCTGTAGCGTTCTGCATTAGCATCGAACAGCCCCCGTGATATGCAACTTTTCAGGGAAGTTAGGAACAAATATACACAGGCAGTTAGGAAAGGTAAGGCTAGCTTTTTCAAGCAGAAATTTGCATCCTGTAGCACAAACTCAAAAAAGTTTGGGGACACTGTAAAGTCCATGGAGAATAAGAACACCTCCTCCTAGATGCCCACTGCACTGAGGCTAGGAAACACTGTTACCACTTATAAATCCACTGTAATTGAGAATTTCAATAAGCATTTTTCTACGGCTGGCCATACTTTCCCACCTGGCTACCCCTACCCCGGTCAACAGCCCTGCGCTCCCCACAGCAACTCGCCCAAACCTCCCCCATTTCTCCTTCACCCAAATCCACATAGCTGATGTTCTGAAAGAGCTGCCAAATCTGGACCCCAACAAATCAGCCGGGCTAGACAATCTGGACCCTTTCTTTCTAAAATGATCTGCCAAAATTGTTGCAACCCCTATTACTAGCCTGTTCAACCTCTCTTTCGTATCGCCTGAGATTCACATAGATTGGAAAGCTGACACGGTCATCCCGTCCTTCTAAGGGGGAGACACTCTAGACCCAAACTGCTACAGACCTATATCTATTCTACCCTGCCTTTCTAAGGTCCTCGAAAGCCAAGTTAACAAACAGATTACCAACCATTTCGAATCCCACCGTACCTTCTCCGCTATGCAATCTGGTTTCAGAGCTGGTCATGGGTGCACCTCAGCCACACTCAAGGTCCTAAACGATATCATAACCGCCAAGAGACATTACTGTGCAGCTGTATTCAACGACCTGGCTAAGGCTTTAAACTCTGTCAATCACAACATTCTTATTGGCAGACTCAACAGCCTTGGTTTCTCAAATGATTGCCTCGCCTGGTTCACCAACTACTTCTCTGATAGAGTTCAGTATGTCAAATCGGAGGGCCTGTTGTCCGGACCTCTGGCAGTCTCTATGTGGGTGCCACAGGGTTCAATTCTCGGGCCGACTCTCTTCTCTGTATACATCAATGATATCGCTCTTGCTGCTGGTGATTCTTTGATCCACCTCTATGCAGTTGACACCATTCTGTATACCTCTGGCCCTTCTTTAGACACTGTGTTAACTAACCTCCAGATGAGCTTCAGTGCCATACAACTCTCCTTCCGTGGCCTCCAACTGCTCTTAAATGCAAGTAAAACTAAATTCATGCTCTTCAATCAATCGCTGCCCGCACCTGCCCGCCCGTCCAGCATCACCACTCTGGACGGTTCTGACTTAGAATATGTGGACAACTACAAATACCTAGGTGTCTGGTTAGACTGTAAACTTTCCTTCCAGACTCACATTAACCATCTCCAATCCCAAATTAAATCTAGAATCAGCTTCCTATTTTGCAACAAAGCATCCTTTACTCATGCTGTCAAACATACCCTCGTAAAACTGACCATCCTACCGATCCACGACTTCGCCGATGTCATTTACAAAATTGCCTCCAACACTCTACTCAACAATTTGGATGCAGTCTATCACAGTGCCATCTGTTTTGTCACCAAAGCCCCATATACTATCCACCACTGCAACCTGTATACTCTCGTTGGCTGTCCCTCGCTTCATACTCGTCACCAAACCCACTGGCTCCAGGTCATCTACAAGTCTCTGCTAGGTAAAGCCCCGCCTTATCTCAGCTTACTGGTCACCATAGCAGCACCCACCTGTAGCACACGCTCCAGCAGATATATCTCACTGGTCACCCCCAAAGCCAATTCTTCCTTTGGCCGCCTCTCCTTCCAGTTCTCTGCTGCCAATGACTGGAACAAACTGCAAAAATCACTAAAGCTGGAGTCTCTAACCTCCCTCACTAGCTTTAAGCACCAACTGTAGCTCATCTGTAAATAGCCCATCCAATCTACCTCATCCCCATTCTGCATTTATTAATTTATCTTGCACCTTTGCACCCAGTATCTCTACACGTTCATCTTCTGCACGTTCTACCATTCCAGTGTTTAATTGCTATATTGTAATTACTTTGCCACCATGTCCTATTTATTGCCATACCTCTCTTATTCTACCTCATTTGCACATGCTGTATATAGATTTTTCTGCTGTATTATTGACTGTAAGTTTGTTTATTCCATGTGTAACTCTGTGTTGTATGTGTTGAACTGCTTTGCTTTATCTTGGCCAGGTCGCAGTTGAATATGAGAACTTGTATTCAACTAGCCTACCTGGTTAAATAAAGGTGAAATAATAATAAATAAAAAAATTAACTCAACACTGGCACTCGGAGTGTGGTGTCAGGAAAACAACCTTTCACTCAACGTCAACAAAACAAAGGAGATGATCGTGGACTTCAGGAAACAGCAGAGGGAGCACCCCACATCCACATCAAAGGGACAGTAGTGGAGAAGGTGAAAAGTTTCTCGGCGTACACATCACAGACACACTGAAATGGTCCACCCACACAGACAGTGTGGTGAAGAAGGCGCAACAGCTGAGGAGGCTGAAGAAATGTGGCTTGTCACCTAAAACCCTGACAAACTTTTACAGATGCACAATCGAGAGCATCCTGTCTGGCTGTATCACATCCTGGCACGGCAACTGCACCTCCCTCAACCGCAAGGCTCTCCAGTAGGGGGTGTGGTCTGCACAACGCATCACCGGGGGCAAACTACCTGCCCTCCAGGACACCTACACCACCCAATGTCACAAGAAGGACAAAAAGATCATCAAGGACAAAAACCACCCGAGCCACTGCCTGTTCACCCCGCTACCATCCAGAAGGCGAAGTCAGTACAGGTGCATCAAAGCTGGGACCGAGAGCCTGAAAAACAGCTTCTATCCCAAGGCCATCAGACTGCTAAAACAGCCATCACTAACTCAGAACCTGCTGCCTACATAGAGGCTCAAATCACTGGCCACTTTAATAAATGGATCACTAGTCACTTTAAACAATGCCACTTTAATAATGTTAACATATCTTACATTACTAATTTCATATGTATATACTGTACCTTATACTACTATATACTGTACTAATGCTTATGTACAGTATATATTGGAAACGTACTGTACTCTTTATTTGTGTGCAATTACCCTTATTGCTATTCTGACACCTAGTGGCCACCTTTTGGGTTTACCTGCAGGCTAGCATATTGGGGTTATGGGTAAAGATGGCGGTAGAGGTGACTCAGCACGTCTGTCACTAGCAGCAGGAACCGCAATGAAACGTGGCTGAAGCGGATGTTCTGTTCGAAACTGATGGGTCATTGAGTGGAGATGGAATAGATTACAGTGGTGAACAACATAGCAAAGGAGAAGTAAAGTGGTTGTGAAATCTAGTAAATCCTAGTATAGTTCTGACAGTTTTTGACATCTCTGTGAAAATCATAGGTGCATTGGATGAGGTCGCGTCAGTGATAATAAGAAGCTTATTTTGGATTTACGTGTGTCCGTAGAGCAGAAGGAGCTTGCTTTGCGTCTCAAAAAGTTATTGGATTGTAATGTGTGTGGATCTTCGAAGCAGGGCACCTATGAAGGGGGTTATCCCTGGCATGGCGCTAGAAAGGAATGCACAGGATATAACTGAAGAAATAGATGGAGTGGTTGGTGCACCCCGACTGACCTGTATCCATTCTATTGTTCTTTGAAGAAGGGGTCGCTCCCTTCTCACGTATTTTGGGGTTATGTGAGATACCCTGTAAGAGCCTTTGTGCCCAAACCCATGAATTGTGGGTATATTTGTACATCGTATGCCAGCTGAGGTTAAATGCTGCAACGGTGGTGAACATACGCCCAAATTCCTTAAGTGCCCTGTTGGGGTGAAGGAGACCGTGGCAAGAATAAGCGGTGTCCAGTGCGCCTCCTAGGCGGTGAGAAGAGTGTAAGAAGGAAGTAATGTTGAAGAAACAATGATAGTAGGATTAGAAGCACCAGTGGAAGATGCAACAGAGTGCCAACAGAGTGATCCTGACATGTTGCATGTTGAAGGTGCAATCAGTAGTTGCTACATCCATTTTTGGAAAATGAATGATATGTACCCATTGAGCCTTGAAGAATACAACTTAGAAATGCCTTATGAGCTTAGCCCACTGGAAACCAAAATATTAACATGTTTTACTCCAATGTTTGTAAACAAAGTAAATGAAAAACAAATACTCTATAGCCTAAAAACTTAGTTAAAACTATCATGGTCAGTCCTTGCATCCATAGCACTGCCTTTGAATTTAAGAGTTGTTACTTTTCTCCATGATGGCAGCCATAGAAGGCAGGTATTCATCAAGTCGAGGTAACAGCAACAGACAGGCTTTCTCCGCTTTTTATGGTGGCCAGGAGATGATTTCAGTCAGAGCCTTACTGAGTACATAATTACTGTGCATTCCAATCCCCCATCCAGTTATGCTAGTCATGCCCTGAAGAATACTGCAGAGGACAACAAGAGCAGCTTCTCAGCTGAGGAAATTGACACCATCATTGACAACTTCTATGTAGATGACTGTTGAAGTCTGTACCAAATGAAAGGCAAGCCATAGCGCTGTGTGAAGAACTCAGGACTGTCTATGCAAAGGGTTGTTTTCTCTTGACAAAATGGATCAGCAAAAGACTAGCTGGGTTGGCCTTGATTCCAGGCAGAAAGAGAAAAGGAGGTGAAGGACCTCGACTTGGACAAAGAACACCTATCTTTAGAAGGAGCCATGGGGGTTTTAGTGGTGTGTGTGGAAGAGATTACGCCAAGTTTCAAATGTCCATGAAGAATCAATCCTTTATCAGGAGAGGTATTTTGTCTACTGTTAGTTGTGTGTAAGATCCCCTTGGATTTCTTGCTTCATTCAAATTCACTGAAAAAGCACATCCTGCAGGAGTTATCCCAGCTTAACCATGGCAAAGGTGGCTGGTAAGGCTACAGCAGATGGAGGGCTTCAGCATCAACAGGTGCATCAAGTCAAAGAACTTTGGAAAGATCAAGTAAGCCCTACTGCAACATTTCTGTGATGCAAGTGAATCGGGGTACGGCATCGTAAGCTACTTAAGACTGACAACGTCTGAAGATCAGGTGCACTTAGCTTTCATAATGGGAAAGGCAAGAGTAGCACCGCTGCAGCAGTGCTGAGTGTTGAAAGGATGCCGGCTACAGAGCTACAGCTTCCACTGGAGGAATCTACAATTTGGACAGATGGTGAATCTGTCTTGAAGTACATCAAGAATGAGACCAAAAGATGTCAGACATTTGTGGCAAACAGGGTAAGCACCATCAGAGAAGCGTCAGATGTCACGCATGTTAACACAAAGGTCAACCCTGCAGACCATGTCTGACAGCTCAAGACTTTGGGACTATAAGGTTCTATCTGACATTTTTGTCAAAATTGAGTTGGTCAAATAATTGACAGTTAGATGATTCTACATTTGATTCTCTGAACAGCATATTGTTAGAATGAACAGAAGTCCAACTGGTTATTGGGACAGACATGAATGCCAATCTGGACGTGTGGGACAAGTCTAATAAGACCAACTACAATCCACAGGCAGCCGAGGCTGTTCAACATATATTCTCTGATGACAACCTAATTGATGCCTAGTGAGCTCATAACACTAAAGTTAAAGAGTACACCATCTATTCAAACAGGCACAAAACATTCTCCCGAATCGAGTTTGTGCTATTATCTACTCCTCTATTTTCTTTTAATCAAGAAAATAGAAATTCGACATATTGTCAGATACAAATGTCAGAATCTCCTAAAAGAGCCACAAGATGGTGCTTTAAAGGTTTCCTTACTAAAAAATTCTACTCTCTGTGAACAATTTGAAACTGAGTTGAATGAATTCATAATCATTAACAAAAATTCAGTCAACGGTCTTCTGATTATATGGGACGCCATTAAAGGTTTTATTAAAAATAATGCAACTGCATTTGCATCCGGGCTAAATAAATCACACTAAAAAAAAGTTGTTTACGACATTAGAGCGACTACTCTACTACCAGGTAGCGACTACTCTCTTCAAAGTCAAGACTGAACCAAATACATTAAGGCAGAGCATAATTTGCCATCCATCGAGTTAGACCATTACTTCCATGGTAATCGACCCAGTCGTCTACTGACTAACAAGCCTCGCAGTAATGATATTTCAACTATTAAATCTGAATCGGATGAATTATTATTATCTTTATTATTATCTTGATTCTATATAGAATTGTGCAGCTCTGACTGTAAATCCACATCAAGTGAGAACGACTCCTTTAAAAAGAATATGAACTCCTCTTCTTTCAACTCAGGAAGCCGGCTTGTTGGGAACCCAAATCTCTCTCCATGAACTCAAAAGGGCATTGGATAACATGAATAAAGGCAAATCACCTGGTTGTGACGGTATTCCTTCTGAGATCTATTTAATATTTTGGAACCAATTATGTTCACTTTCAGTTGAAATGAGCCTTTCACAAAGGTTACTTGGAAAGGATTTAACATACAGCACTAATTTAGCTTTTTTTTTTTTTTTTTAGAGGTAAGGATGCCAGCCAGTGCTCTCACTATCACCCTCTATCTTTGATAAACACAGATATTAAACTATTTTCAAAAATGTTGTCATCCTGTCTCGAAATTCACCTAAATTGGTACATCTGGACCAAAGCGGGTTTGTTAAAAAAACGATTATCCTCAGATAAGCTCTGTCTATTACGTATCTAACATGCTTCATCAGAAACCAAAGCTCTTTTGGCAGATCTATCTCTGGACACAGAACAAGCTTTTGATAGACAAGAATGGTCATATCGTTGATCGGTTTTGGAATGTATGGGATTCCAATTTCATTATATGATTACAATACTATACTCCAATTCCTCAGCCATAGTAATAACAGGTAATACCTGCTTTTTTTTTGTTCAGAAAAAAACTAAAAGTAGCAGGCAAGGTGATCCCATCTCACCTCTGTAATATTTGTCACTGGAGGCCCTGGCAATTCGACAATCGAAAGAAATTACACCCATATCTCTCAATTCTACATATCACGTCATCTCATTATACAATGACAATATCTTACTTTATTTAGACAATGTATCCCAATCCCTCCCAAAAGCTTTGGAAGATCAGACAAATTCACCTCCATCTCAATTTATAAAATGCATCTAACCAAATCTGCCCTATTGCCTCAATACTTATGGAATCCCACTCGTTTCCCATTTTAAATATCTGGTAATAGAAAAAACCAGTGCCTGAAACTTTAACAGAACAGACTAATATCCCAGTTGTTTTAAGGAGCAGAATATCTATTGTCAAAATGAATATATTGCCACGACTGAATTTCTGTAGTTCAATGCTTTCCATGTTTCCCCCTTCAGGCTATTGGGATAAAATCCATAGTGTGCATAAGAAATGTATATGGCAAGGTAAGCGAGCCCAGATAAAATTAACAAACTTGCAAAGTGGGAAAGACTTAGGAGGACTATCCGTACCAAACTTTAAATTGTATTTCCAGGCACTAAAATTTCATCCCATCCTGAATTGGTTTAGACACGATTCTTCCGCCCCCTGACTAAGTATAGAGAGAAATATGGCATCTCCTATTGCCCTGGAAGATGTGGTCTTCACTGATATATCCCTTAAACAATAACGCTTTGGTCCTTTTATTGCTCACATAATTTCTATTTGGCGCAAAATTGAAAAAGATTGTAACTGGGAATCAAAATGGCATGCCCATACTCAGTCTCCATACCCTAGCTCAACACCAACAATTTAAAATAAGCTATTAAAATCATTCCAATCCCTATTAAAAGGCAAATACGGTTTAGCGGTATTAAAGGGATGACTTTGGGATGATGCAGATGCCTGGGAGCGGGAGGGAAGGCTGTTTGAATGGCTGACTGGCTTTATGGAGAGTAGAGATCTGTATAGAATGATGAAAAGATGGGAGTGCAAAATAAGACCATTGAAACACATAGGTCTTATTTTTGACAGATTTTGGCGAGTGAAACCTCTCACGTCGCCTTTTCCTCTCTGTGGAGAACACATTGACGCAGCTGCAGGAAACAGCAGGACTTTTTCCAACTCATTACAGACGTAAAGATGGCTGTAGTAGATGGTTTTCGCTTAGTAACTGCTGTATGATTTGACATGAAACTAGAATTGTAATCCCGGTGCTGAGCTAGTGCGTATCAAGCAGCAAATTTTGGTATGTCACTTTGATTTGGCCTACTATGTCAGCTTTGTTGCTATTGCACTGTGTGAGAAGCCTCTAAATAAAAAATAAAAAATGGCAGCCTACGGGTACATGTTTTATAAACTTATAATTTGAAATGGATAATATACCTGTAACTGCTCCTCCCCCCTCCAAAACAAATTATAATTTTGAAGTGTGGCTAACCCAAATTGACATTTCAGAGTCACAAGTTTATATCTGCGATTGAACCCCCCTAAAAAAGGATTTAAAAATGTCTCAGGATTTTGATACTCTGTACTTTAGGCACCTTTAAGGTGATGGATGACCTTATGAAAGAAGATATGAAAGAAGAATTCACTACAAAAAAGTTCTGAGATCTGGGATGTGACAACTTTGATGCTCCATATCTCAGAACTGTGCTTTGTGGAGATAGAACCTTATAGTCCCAAGGTCATGAGCTGATGTCTTCCTGAAGTGTGAGATTGTCATGGTTCCACCTGTCACCAGAGGGTGGCAGATACCATCCTAGAGACAATTATGACACTCAGGTGTGTTCTATTACTCATTAGAATTTCCCTGTTAAATAAGTATGTTTTCTGTTATGCTTTGCAGAAGTTTGAATTGTTTACTATTTGGTTACTGAGTCAGTGTTTGAGATGTAGTGTTTGTTGGTTTGCCTCAAGTTTACTCTGATCCTACAGTTACTGTTCTTAGTGAAGTATTATGTTTACCCTTAACCACTGATTCCTCGTCTGGTCTCTTCTCTGCACCTGGGTCCAACCTCACCATGTCACAGAAATTTGGAGCAGTGGCACGATCCACTCTCCAAACAGCGAATAGGAATGGCACGATCCACTCTCCCCAATATGCCCAGATGATTTTGAGGTCAAGATGAGCAAAGTGACTGTGAACACAATCTTTCCCTTGACTTCACTCCCCTCTGACCTCCAATGGATTTTGAGGAAGCGGCAAGGAGAAAGGACGTGAGGAGTATGCAATTTAGATTCTCCCAGGAAGTGTTACAATTGCAGACAGTCTGTGTTTACCTATCTAGAGGTGAGAGCGTGCCATGCGGGTGCACAGCCGGGTAATCCATATTTGAATTAGATTGGAGTGGGTGAGCCATGGAGGGAGCATCAAACAATAGGATGTACTGTAATACTTACTTGGGTACTGCTAGGTGATGCAAACAACAATGTTTCAATCAGAACAGTCAAACAATTACGGTTACCGTCCAACGCGAGACATGTGCTTCTAAAACAGTTAGTCATTGGCCAAGTACTAATCTCAGCAATGGCTGAAGATGGAACATTACTGTTATTAAAATAACTGTAATTGCTGTTATAACTTTATATGTGACTGAGAGCCTTTTAAGGCAAACAACTGCAAGACTTTGGTTAGTATGCATGCATTATGTGCATGTACTTCTGTCTTGTGCCTTTGGTGATGAGCAATCCAATCTTCATTGCCAAACACAGCCCAGTGGGCACACCACGTCATTTCAATGTGAAGAATTGGGTGATTTTTGGTAGATACGTCGATCAATGATATTCCAACATATTTTCACCCACTCAAAAAGACAATGTGCTATCAGTATGCTTTCAACCATCTAAAAGCACATCCAAATTCCGATAAATCTGTCAGATGTTTTGTTTGTCACATAAATGTACTATTACTGCACTTTCAACCAATTAAAAGCACCAAGTTTAAATGAGACTACAATGTCAGATATTACACTTATTTATTTATACAACAACTTAATGTGTTAGCACTGGCTTCATCTAATGGCACAACCAAATTATATTGATTGCAGTTGAGGTTCCATTAAAGTTATTGTACATGGTGCAAGTGATCAATTCGGTTTGAGATTCTGTGCAGATTATCATAGCAATTGTGAAGAATTCCACAGAACTGCGACCCTGAACATAGATTCTTTCTTTGATTGCAGAAGAATACATTTGTTAAAGTATCCTCTAAATGTGGCCATGGATGTTATTCATTTTAAGGTTGATTATCAGTTAAAGAATAGGACTAAATAAAATCAAACTTTAAATGCACTTTAAATAAAGTCTGATTTGATTTAATCCTATTCTTTAGTTTAGCTTTTTGATTGAGATGGAGAGGTGAATTCAACATATGTAATGTTAACTTTTATTCCATTTGAAATTAACCAAGGCCTAAATAGCATAATTGCTGATATTTAATTGATAAAGTATGGTTATATTTCATTTGGAATGACTACGATAGCCACAGTAAATCTATTAAATGGAGGTCCTCACCAGTCATTCTCACAATAGCACATTGGTTATAGTCAAGTAAAAGATACCAAAGCTAAGCAGTGAAGGGTTTGGTTAAACACTCCAATAGGAGGTGCTTTCCAGTCTATGGATTTTTCTTATAGTGGATATTATGTTGAATCTCTGATATTGTTTCAAAAAGTTACAAATTCAAAATATTTAATAAGTTTGTCTACGTCAAGAACTGTGGTGGAAGTTTCAACCTCAAAACAACAATTTAGGTTGACTTTTTTCAAATTCAATATTTTCCAGATTCCAGATATTGAAAAATTAGGTTTGAAACGACACTGATTTAACCAGTTTGTGACCAGTTGGAGAGATGCGTTTTGAAGTCAGTTTAATAATTCTTTCCTGTGGATATTTTGTCTCAAATTTCAACTATCTGAAGGACCAACCCCACAGACAATAATCTCAAATGTATAGGCTCAGTCTGAAACACAAATAAAACACAAACAAATATCTGTTTTGGTACAATGTGTTTGTCCTCCAATAAAAGTAAATGTTGAGTTCAGTCTCAAAATCCAGTAAGAAATCCAGAAGTAAGCAAAAATCCAATAATTCAGCTCTGAGAAAAGAAAAAGGCTTAATTTTACAGTTCATGTTACGGTGCGTGAATGAGGACCCAAAAGCGAATTAACGTAAACAGAGCTTCTTTAATGACAAAACATAGGTAGGCTCAGATGGACCGGCAGATTCCGACAGGACAGGACAAGGTTGCAGCAAACATGACGATAGTCTGGTTCAGGCATGAATAACACAAACAAGAATCCGACAAAGACAGGAGCAAAAACAGAGAGAGATATAGAGGACTAATCAGAGGGAAAAAGGGAACAGGTGGGAAAAGGGGTGACGAGGTAGTTAGGAGGAGACAAGGAACAGCTGGGGGAAAGAGGGGGAGAAAAGGTAACCTAATAACGACCAGCAGAGGGAGACAGGGTGAAGGGAAAGGACAGAAACAAGACACAACATGACAATACATGACAGTTCAGTTGTACAGTTGAGTATCATAATCCAAAAGAAAATAGTCCACTGTGCAAAATTTCCAAAATATATAAGTAGGCCTTTCACAAATTGGTCAAGGATCAGACCCTTTTTTTCAATTTTCACCTAAAATGACATACCCAAATCTATCTGCCTGTAGCCCAAGACCTGAAGCACGGATATGCATATTATTGATACCATTTGAAAGGAAACACGGAAATGTGAAATTAATGTAGGAGAATGCTACACATTAGATCTGGATAAAGATAATACAAAGAAAAAAACATTTTTTTATATTTTTTTGTACCTTCATCTTTGAAATGCAAGAGAAAGGCCATAATGTATTATTCCAGCTCATTAATCTAACTGCACTGTACAATTTACAGTAGCTATTACAGTGAAAGAATATCATGCTATTGATTGAAGAGAGAGCAGTTATGAATTTGAAAATGTATCAATAAACCAAGTAGGCACATTTTGGCAGACTTGATACAACATTTTGAACAGTCATGCAATGGTTCATTGGATCAGTCTAAAGCTTTGCACATACACTGCATACACACAAAATCTAAATTGTGCCTAAACTAGAATAATACATTGTGGCCTTTCTCTTGCATTTCAAAGATGAAGATGTATTATCTTTTACCAGATGAATGTGTTATATTCTCCTATATTAATTTCACATTTCCACAAATTTGAAAATTGAAAAAAAATGGTCCGATCCTTATAAGGATTTTTTTTGTTTTGACTTTGACTTTGACTTTTGATACTTAAGTATATTTTAGTAATTACATGTACTTTTGATACTTAAGTATATTTTAAACCAAATACTTTTAGACTTTTACTCAAGTTGAATTGTACTGAGTTACTTTTACTTGAGTCATTTTCTATTATTAAGGTATCTTTACTTTTACTCAAGTATGGCAATTGGGTACTTTTTCCACCACCGCTAACTGCAAGTGTTGCAAAGCAATCACTATTTTGCGTGTGGTCCAAGTCTGGATTTAAGGGTCTCTTTTCCAAACTTAAAAGGATAAACATTTACACGCAACACCATTGGCCAGAAAAGGTTCAATACATTGGCCATGCTGTCAATCCAGCATGACTTCTGCCACATTCAAAACAACTGGAAACTCGGAACTGGGAAATTTTAGACTTCCATGAGTTCAAGACAACTGAGAACTCCGACTGGGAAAATACGTCTTTTAACGGTCATCTAACTCGAAATTCCAAGTCGGAAACTTGGGCCTGAAGATGGCTGATGTCATGATTCAATTTAGTTTTTTTTCCAGAGTTCCCAGTTGTCTTGGAAGCACTTTAAATCAGGTGAATGCCAGACTTTGATGACAAAGTTTCATGACAAAATTTGCCCACAATAAGGACTGCCGTGCCACCTTCCTGTTCAAGTGGGCAAAGCACAATGGTGAGTCCAAAAATATATTGTACTGTATGCTGCTGCATAAATTATGTAATACACCAGGTTCTGACTTGGTGTACAGGGAGAATACTGTAAGAACGGCCCATGTTCTGAATTCTGTTGCTGTACATTTCAAAATTGCTGAACAAATAGTTATATTGACTACGTCCGTCTTAGCTCAGTCATTGTCTTAATCAAAATTACGGATGGCCTCTTATACTCTCATCTTTATTCCCTTATGCCATAGTTTGTACATCAGTAGAAACCACATTTGTTTAAGCAAGTCAGCCATATCAGCTATGTTTTTTAAAAAGGCAGAAAATTAGGCTGAATGAACTGTTTTGCTGCCAGACAATACTGCGCTGATAGCCAGGTGTAGCGGTGGTAAGGATTCACTCCATGGTGCTGAAAAGCTCTGCCGTTGGGACAGCTTTATGTAGGCCGTAACAGTTTGTGGGCACAATTGTCATGTCATAGCTTGCATTAATTATTATTTTGAGGAAATCAGAATTTAGCTTCTAACATCGTTACAAGTTACTAGGATATTCCTTCTTAATTGGCTCGATAGCGTTATGGAAAAATTGGGCTAGTTTTCAGGCCTTTTGGGCGGGTTTTGTGTGGTCATTGGGTTAGACATTTTTGCTTGACCTGGCAACACGGGTGTAGGCAGTGGGGAGGAGGGAGATAGAGCAGCAACCAAGCCAAATCACAATAGTTACTAACTTCTAGCTGCTAAATCTAGGTTATTTATCATCCAATCCGATCACGTAATACTTCTTTTGACTGCATCAAACCGTGAAGAGAAGCTAGTTATGCTATCTAGCTACACAATTACAACAACTCCATATTAAGTAGCCTACCTGTTTGTGATTGGTCATTGTAACCAGAGTGCGAATTATACCGTGACAACCGGGGGTCTCTACTTTTTTTTGTACCCTCACACACACACACACACACACACACACACACACACACACACACACACACACACACACACACACGGTAATAATTGTTGTGCTATTATGTAATTAATTGTGCGACTACATTTATTTTTTGGTAATTTAGAAGACACTCACAGGTTAAGTGCCTTTCTCACGGCACATTAACATTTTTTTTCTGCTTCGCCTAGTCGGCCAAGGGATTCAAACCTTTCGGTTACTGGATCAACACTCTTAACCACTAGCCTAACTTCTAACCAGATGACAAATTATACTGTTTTGAGATATGTATTCTAAGTGGCACATGTTCTGGCCTGGATTACCAATCATAAATGACATGTTAGGCCTACAACGTGTTCACGACCAAGATAAACCAATATCATGTGTATTTAAGGATACTCAATATATGGACTTCGATACAGATCCTGGTAGAGAACACGTTGTAGACTTGTTTGAAAAATGTTGCCCTGTTTTGGTGGGAAGAAGTATTGGCCTTCCATGGCGACATTACCATGCGGTAAATGAATTAATAGTCCAATAAGAAAGAGACTTCCAAACCTCTCTGCCAATAATAGCTCATTTAATTTTTCCCCTTCCCACTCAAACACTCCATGACAGTCCTATCAAAACTCTTGAGAATTTGTTAAGAAGCTATTTTTGTTTCTATTTGACCATTTTAATTGAAAACAATCCCAGTAAGATACTAAACTGTTACCCAGAAATGACTTGATATTGACATAAAAAGGGCTGCATTGGACCTTTAACTTTTAATTCCTTAATTTTCATTCCATCATCCAATGACCTCCTTACTTGCTTGCCAGGGTACACACAGAGCCAGAGCCTAGTGCCGCTTTGATAACTTGTCATTGGCCCAAGACAACAAGCTATAGGCGCCACACTCCTTGGTATTTGGTATTTCTTAGGATCCCCATTAGCCACTATAAAAGCATCATCAACAGTTGAAGTCGGAAGTTTAAATACACCTTAGCCAAATACAGTTAAACTCAGCATTTCACAATTCCTGACAGTCAATCCGAATAAAAATTCCCTTTCTTAGGTCAGTTAGGATCACCACTTTATTTTAAGAATGTGAAATGTCTGAATAATAGTAGTGAGTATGATTTATTTCAGCTTTTATTTCTTTCATCACATTCCCAGTGGGTCAGAAGTTTACATACACTCAATTAGTATTTGGTAGCATTGCCTTAAACAATTTAATCTTGGGTCAAACTTTTCGGGTAGCCTACCACAAGCTTCCCACAATATGTTGGGTGAATTTTAGCCCATTCCTCCTGACAGAGCTGGTGTAACTGAGTCAGGTTTGTAGGCCTCTTTGCTCCCACACGCTTTTTCAGTTCTGCCCACACATTTTATATAGGATTGAGGTCAGGGCTTTGTGAAGGCCACTCCAAAACCTTGACTTTGTTGTCCTTAAGCTATTTTGCCACAACTTTGGAAGTATGCTTGGGGTCATTGTCCATTTTGAAGACCCATTTGCGACCAAGCTTCAACTTCCTGATTAATGTCTTGAGATGTTGCTTCAATATATCCACATAATTTTCCTACCTCATGAAGCCATCTATTTTGTGA
Source organism: Oncorhynchus mykiss (assembly GCF_057628025.1). Classification (NCBI taxonomy): domain Eukaryota; kingdom Metazoa; phylum Chordata; class Actinopteri; order Salmoniformes; family Salmonidae; genus Oncorhynchus; species Oncorhynchus mykiss. The sequence goes on from NC_143049.1 coordinate 15,502,764, forward strand.
TGTGCACCAGTCACTCCTGCAGCAAAGTACCCCCACAACATGATGCTGCCATCCCCGTGCTTCACGGTTGGGTTGGTGTTCTTCAGCTTGCAAGCATCCCCATTTTTCCTCCAAACATAATGATGGTCGTTATGGCCAAACAGTTCTATTTTTGTTTAATCATACCAGAGGACATTTCTCCAAAAAGTGCGATCTTTGTCCCCATGTGCATTTGCAAACCGTAGTCTGTCTTTTTTATGGTGGTTTTGGAGTGGTAGTTTCTTCCTTGCTGAGCGGCCTTTCAGGTTATGTCGACATAGGACTCATTTGACTGTGGATACAGATACTTGTGTGCATCTTTCCTCCAGCATCTTCACAAGGTCCTTTGCTGTTGTTCTGGGATTGATTCACACTTCTCTCACCAAAGTACGTTCATCTCTAGGAGACAGAACGCTTCTCCTTCCTGAGCGGTATGAAGGCTGCGTGGTCCCATGGTGTTTATACTTGTATACTATTGTTTGTACAGATGAACGTGTTACCTGCAGGTGTTTGGAAATTGCTCCCAAGGATGAACCAGACCTGTGGAGGTCTACAATGTTTGTTCTGGGGTCTTGGCTGATTTCTTTTGATTTTACCATGATGTCAAGCAAAGAGGCACTGACTTTGAAGGTAGGCCTTGACATCCACAGGTACACCTCCAATTGATGTCCAAATGATGTCAATTAGCCTATCAGAAGCTTCTAAAGCCGTGACATCATTTTCTGGAATTTTCCAAGCTGTTTAAAAGGCACAGTCAACTTAGTGTATGTAAACTTCTGACCCACTGGAATTGTGATTAAGTGAAATAATCTCTGTAAACAATTGTTGGAAAAATGATGTTCTAACCGACTTGCCAAAACTATAGTTTGTTAACAAGACATTTGTGGAGTGGTTGAAAAACGAGTTTTAATGACTCCAACCTAAGTGTATGTTAACTTCTGACTTCAACTCTATATATTACGATTGGTATATTACCATAAGTATTGATATATTCCTGCTACCAGTCACTTTTTGTCCCTTTTCGTTTTACATATATTTTCGCCTATCTTGTCTACACTGAAACTCTTGCACACTCACACACTCCACTGACACCCACACACTTACACTGACATGCGCACACTAACCACCACGCACACACTCACCCACCACTTACAGTATGCTACTCCAATACTGTTTACTATTATTATTATTATTTATCCTGTTGCCAGTCACTTTCTCCTCATCTCTGCCTACAATGAATGACAATGAATGAATGAATTACATTTTATTCGCGAGTTGGCAACCCATCTTTTATGGGATTAATAGACACAAACAAACATTACAATAATTCACAGTGATAATCGTTCCAGTGTTCTCTGCAGTACGCATCACATTAAGAATAAAAAGTAAATCAATACATAATAGTAAATAAGGATATCCAAACAATAATTATATCCCTAGAGCAGTACAAATGGCCTTACTGAAAAGCTCAGTGACTTTCAACGTGGCACCGTCATAGGATGCCACCTTTCCAATAAGTCAGTTTGTCAAATTTCTGCCTTGACTGTAACTGCTGTTATTGTGAAGTGGAAATGTTTAAAAGCAACAACGGCTCAGCCACGAAGTGGTAAGCAACACAAGCTCACAGAACGAGACCGCCGAGTGCCGAAGCCCGCAGCCTGTAAAAATCAAAAACAAAACAGCTGATAAAACAAAACAAAATTAAAAACACTTACAAATAATGAAATATGTAGCTACGTGTACAGTGTAGTCGTAAAGTATTCAGACCCCTTCCGTTTTACCACATTTTGTTACGTTACAGCCTTATTCTAAAATGTATTAAATAAAAAATGTTCCTCATCAATCTACACACAATACACCATGATGACAAAGCGGAAACAGGTTTTTAGATTTTTTTGCATATGTATTAAATATCAAAAACTGAAAAAAAACTGAAACTTTAAGTATTCAGACCCTTTGCTATGAGACTACAAATTGAGCTCAGGTGCATCCTGTTTCCATTGATCATCCTTGAGATGTTTCTACAACTTGATTGGAGTCACAACCTGATCTGTTTCACCTGTCTTTGTGCTTGTCTCCTCCCACCTCCAGGTGTTGCCCATCTTCCCCATTATCCCCATTGTATTTATACCTGTGTTCTTTGTTTGTCTGTTGCCAGTTCGTTTTGTTCATCAAGCCTCCCAGTGGTTTTCCCCTTGCTCCTTTCTTTTTCTAGTTCCTTTTTTTTGACCATTTCTGCCTGCCCTGACCCTGAGCCTGCCTGCTGTTCTATACCTTATGGACTCTGATCTGGATTACTGACAGTCTGCCCTTGACCTGTCGTTTTGCCTGCCCCTGTTCTAGTAATGCACTTTTGTCACTTCGACACGGTCTGTATTGAGATCATCTGAGTCTTCTCCTGAAACGTGATAACCTGTGGTAAATTCAATTGATTGGACATGATTTGGAAAGGCACACACAGAGGCATCGATCTGGGGAAGGGTGCCAAAACATTTCTGCAGCATTGAAGGTCCCCAAGAATACTGTGGCATCCATCATTCCTAAATGGAAGAAGTTTGTAACCACCAAGACTCTTCCTAGACCTGGCCTCCCAGCCAAACTGAGCAATCGGGGGAGAAGGGCCTTGGTCAGGCAGGTGAATAAGGCTGTAACGTAACAAAATTAAGAAAAAGTCAAGGTGTCTGAAAACTTTCCGAATGCACATGCATCTACAGGAGCTCTCTGCATGGGCTGCTACTTCGAGCACCATGGCAACTATAGAAGTGTGCAATATTTGCATTGAGGCACTCCACATCACTCATGTTTTTAGTGTATAGATTCCATTGATCAAAATCATTTTCACACAACAAAACATATAACTGCAAGATATTTATGTGATGCTTGGATTTATACTACGTCTGTCTTCAATAATAACTATGTTGAGCTATAATGCAATAAGCTGGATAGCTTTCCTCAGAGAAAGCTCAGGAAAATTGAGATAATGTTGTTGGGCTTTGTGATCCTGTCGTATAGCGGGAGCTATAGGCAAGATTAAACACAGCCCCCATGCCATACATTAGAGGATGTCTCTTCATATCAAAATACCAACGGCGACCCTGACAAACATAGCCTGCCACAAGCCATAGAAAATTCACAGCTGTGTGCCTTTAAGGGGCCATTAATCCCAAGCTATGGCTGCTGAAAGATGAAACGGCTGGCCATAAACCATTGTGACAAACTTGTGCAACGTGAAATGAAAAGGAGCCTGTCGACCTTCGTTAGTCCCGTCTTTTGTTTGAGAGATTTAATTTCCTCTATCATCTAGCTGTATTACATCTCTTTACCACCACCACCACTCCTCCTCCTACACCACAATTTATGGCAAAGGGTATGAGGACATTTTATGTTCTCAATGATGATTCACTTGACTGTTCATTGAGATCTCTGAAGGACATTACGGGTTGTTCTGTATGCCAGAGGGGAAGAGACTGCAAAACAAGCCAAAATGTTTGGTGCACTTACTGCTGGTGTTGTCAAAAACCAAACTATCGGGCATGGTTGTAACTAAAAAATGCACACTAAATGCAATATCTGTATCTATACAGTGCACCTGTGTAGTATCACTGGAATAACTATAGTAACAACATTGTATTATGATGTTGTTACATTGTACTTGAGTAACTTGTATTTGAGAATTAGGCATAATATTTTTTTTGAACAAGTGGAATAAGGAACAGTCCCTTTTAAATTAATGCATTTACTGTTTTATCAAAAGGAACTCTGTAAATGTCACGACTTCTGCCGGAGTCGGTTCCGCTCCTTGTTCGGGCGGTGTTCGGCCGTCGACGTCACCGGTCTAGCCCTCGCCGATCCATTTTTCATATTCCATTTGTTTTGTCTTGTTTTTCCACACACACGGTTTTCATTCCCTCATTACGTGTTGTGTATTTAACCGTATGTTCCCCCCATGTCTTTGTGTGGTATTGTTTGTTGTAAGTGCTTGTACACATGTTGACTGGTGCGCGTCGGGTTTTGTACCCATGTTGTTATTTTCTTGATGCCGTCGGTTTTGGTATTAAACTGCTCCGGCTATTACCTAGTTCTGCTCTCATGCGTTTGACTTCCCTGCCACCAGTTACGCACCCATTAGAGTAAATGTATTTCACTAGAATTGTATGTAGATGATCACTCAAAAACATTAAATAATTATTGAATAAATACTTGAAGTAAACAGAAGAGTGGCCTTGATGTTTTCCCCCACCAGTCTGTGAACCATCCTCTAGGTGGCAGTAAAGACATCACCACACCCTTTCATCTCCTCTCCTGGCTGCTCCAAGGGAAGGGAAGGAAGGGAAGGGGGCAAGGTCAGAGGGGATTTAAGCTTGGCTTACCACCACATGTTTCTCTGCTAGCCCAGTCTTGCTTTAAGGCACAGATTATCCCCACACACTGGCTACTGTTACAACAAACCTTTGTGTCTGTGTGGCACAACAGCTCCTTGCTAACACACCGAGATCCGATTGGCCACCTCGCCTATACTATTTCTATCCTACCTAGTCTTGCATGTTGATGTAACCGCTGCCTTTTTTCCTGATCATCAAACAACATCAACGGGGAGAGGATTAAAAATGAGCAACTTACTCGAAGCTGGATTTAGCGACAAGACGCGGGCTGGCAGGCATATGGCCAGTCACCTCTTCCAAGGGCCTGGAGTGAGAAAAGATTAAGAATAACCAGAATACGTTTTTTTAAATTTTTTTACATGCACATTCTTTGAATGCCTAGCCAGTTGCCTATACATATGGGCCATACTGTTTAAATTGAACAATCATGTCAAAAACATGGCACTGGTCTTGTCTTGTCTCCAAGTGGCTCGGCCAATGAGGCAGGAGAGTATGAGCGTGTAGCCTAATTCTGTTAATGATTTGGCTCTGTAGAAACCCAGGCAGGCAGATATACAGTGCGGAAAGTATTCAGACACCACATTTTGCTACATTACTGCCTTTTCTAAAATGGATTTTATTGTTTTTCCCCCCGCTCATCAATCTACACACAATACCCCATTTTGACAGAACTAAAACAGGTTTTTAGACATTTTTGCAAATGTATATATATAAAAAATATATATGGCAAAGGGTATGAGGACACTGTAGGGATGGTGCCAGGTTTCCTACAGACGTGACGCTTGGCATTCAAGCCAAAGAGTTCAATCTTGGTTTCATCAGACCAGAGAATCTTGTTTCTCATGGTCTGAATCCTTTAGGTGCCTTTTGGCAAACTCCAAGCAGGCTGTCATGTGCCTTTTACCGAGGAGTGGCTTTCATCTGGCCACTCTACCATAAAAGCCTGATTGGTGAGTGCTGAAGTTTCTCCCATCCCCACAGAGGAACTGTGCTCTGTCAGAGTGACAATCAGGTTCTTGGTATTTCTATTTGTATTTCTTATGGCAGCAGCTACTCTTCCTGGGGTCCAGCAAAATTAAGGCTGTTTATACCATTTAAAAACATTACAATACATTCACAGATTTCACAACACACTGTGTGCCCTCAGGCCGCTACTCCACCGCTACCACATATCTACAGTACAAATCCATGCGTGTGTGTGTGTGTGTGTGTGTGTGTGTGTCTCTGCTTATGTTTATGTCTCTGCTTATGTTTGTGTTGCTTCACAGTCCTCGCTGTTCCATAAGGTGTTTTTTTATCTGTTTTTAAATCAATTTTTACTGCTTGCATCAGTTACTTGATGTGGAACAGAGTTCCACGTAGTCATGGCTCTATGTAGTACTGTGCGCCTCCCACAGTCTGTTCTGGACTGTGAAGAGACCTCCTGGTCACCTCCCTGACCAAGGCCCTTCCTCCACGATTGCTCAGTTTGGCCAGGCGGCCAGCTCTAGGAAGAGTCTTGGTGGTTCCAAACTTCTTCCATTTAGGAATAATGGAGGCCACTGTGTTCTTGGGGACCTTCAATGCTGCAGAAATGTTTGATATCCTTCACCAGATCTGTACCTCGACACAATCCTGTCTTGGAGCTCTAAGGACAATTCCTTTCACCTCATCGCTTGATTTTTGCTCTGACATACACTGCCAACAGGTGTGTGCCTTTCCAAATCATGTCCAATCAATTGAATTGACCACAGGTGGACTCCAGACCAGTTGTAGAATCATCTCAAGGAATGATCAATGGAATCAGGATGCACCTGAGCTCAATTTCGAGTCTCATAGCAAAGGGTCTGAAATACTTATGTAATAAGGTATTTCTGTTTAGCATTTTTTATAAATGAGCAAAAATGTTGTTTTTTTTAACTGTTTTTGCTTTGTCATTATGGGGTATTGTGTGTAGATTGATGAGGAAAAAATCAAATTTAATCCGTTTTAGAATAAGGCTGTAATGTAATGAAATGTGGTAAAAGCGGCGGGGGTCTGAACACTTTCCGAATGCACTGTAACATAGGCTAGGCTCAGGCTGAGAGAGAAAGCTTCTATTGCATGAAAATCAAGGCCACTTAAGTTACCAGTAGAATGCAGGGGAAGAGAAGGAAGAAAATAAATTACCATGCCTGGCATGGCTTTTTTTTTTTTTTTAAACCTTAGACTGCTATTTCTTTTTAAACTAATTACACTTGACTCGTCTCAGTGTGAATACTACACCACTTATGAATTCATAACTTCTGTTCTTCCTTTGAAAAGCAGCATGGCAGTAAGGAACACTTGCGCAAAGAGTACAAACAAACCGATTTATGAAGGAGTCGGTGTAAATCTTTGTATTCATAGACAACACTTCAGGCAGTTACATTAACTTTGTTGTTTTAAAATAATACTAATCAGTGTTGTCTCTGGAACATGTTCAGGTCAGGCACGGATGTTTCTGTCTTCATTTTCCATTTTCCAATTTAGACAGACATAATAAGGAAGCTCCAACACAATTGCATATCAACAAATGACAAACATTATCCACATATTAGCCTAGTGGTTAGTGTTGGGCCAGTTGGGCCAAAGGTTTGCTAGATCGAATCCCCGAGCTGACAAGGAAAAAATCTGTCGTTCTGCCCCTGAACAAGGCAGTTAACCCACTGTTCCTAGGCCGCCATTGTAAATAAGAGTTTGTTCATGACTGACTTGCTTAGTTAAATAAGAAATATTTTGGGACGGATGAGTAGACAGAAAAAACACCCCTTGGCCTTGCAACAACTCTGCTATTGTTCTATAAGTTGGGTTGATGGAGATAGACAGGGAGAGAAGTCTCGGGAGGGCCCCAAGAGGCCTGGACTGTTAGTCCCATGCATGCAGTTGAACTGGCTTGGGTGGAAGTCATACAGCAGTGGCCTCCATCTGGCATGTTACCCAGAGCACATCCTGTGGGAGCTTTGGAGAGGGCTGCGCGGCCACATCAAACAATGGCTTCTTGTTGTAAACAAAGCCAGGGCAGCTTGCCTGGGGCTCTCTCTTTCTCCCTCTCTCCCGGCCCGGATCCAGTCTGCCCACTATAATTCTGGAGTCCACATTTACTGAAATGTTATTCAAATTTTCCACACCTGACTAGGCATACTGGATATTGGGTAAAGTCTCAGCAGTGTTGGAGAATAGTGAACTACATGTAGTGCAACTAGTAATTTAACTACATTTTGCAGTAGCTTGGTTGTAGTTGAACAAAATTGTAATCTTGGTAGTGTTTCCAATAGTTAAAAACTTTATTTTGCCATGTAGCGGTGTAACTAACTACTGGAACTACACACTACTTTTTTTGCAAAAAGAAAAGAAAATATGGGTAGTCAATAAGTAGTCAATCATTTCCTTTATTTTTCGGCATCAGACCTGCCTAATTCTCACTTGAAACAAAGGTATTGTGTTTAATAGGCTAAATTACCCATTCTGTTAACATCTGACTCCAGAGTGATCTGAGTGGGCAATTCCTCGATAACATACTGACTTTTAAAGCATGCCAAACAAAAACCATTGATTGCAAAGTTAAACAATTTTGTAGCAGAATGACACATTATTAATCACAAATCGTTATCAGTAAAAACTAATTGGTGTGTCTATCTTTACTTGTTACTTCTGTGAACTTTAATTATTGTCCCTCCTCATGAGAGAAAGACATTTAAAAATATCTAAAAGATATGATGGGTTTTGGTAACAGAATGACACTACGCAATATTTAAAATACAGTATATGTTGATATTAGTTGGCAGGGGTCTTTAGTTCAACATTATTGTGTTTTGATGTATTTCTTTAAGACTTTTTCTGCTAGATGTTTTTCTAATACCCTTTTCAATCGATTTGACCAGAAATCAAGGCCTTTGCTTATTACAAAAATGTATATCTGCCTTAATTTCTCAAAAATAGTCTTAGCTGTCATTTGACATTACATTTCTATGAAGTTCACATGTACGTAGAGCTTTTTACCTGGAAACTCCTTCTTGCAATTTGTAGACTAGGACATTTCAGATTTAGATATGATAATTTATCACAAAATAGTTGGGATGTAGTGAGCTACTTTTTCAAACTAACTTTAGTTTAGTAAAGTATATTTTTCATAAGGTTAGCTTAAGTGCATCTTAACTTCTTCCACTGTGAAGTAATTGATCGCTTGGTAAACTATATTTTCAGTGTAGCTTCCTCAACACCGAGTCTGTCCTTGAGTTATTTCTGTGGTACTATTACACTCATTGGCGACGCGTGTTTCAGGACAGTTGGGGCCGAGCCAAACCTGTTTTGAGCCGCACCTGTTTAGCTTTAAAAAAAATATATATATATACAGTACTAGTCAAAAGTTCGGACACACCTACTCATTAAAGTTTTTTTTTTAATTTGTACTATTTTCTAAATTGTAGAATAATAGTGAAGACATCAAAACTATGAAATCATGTACAGTAGTAACCAAAAAACGGTTAAACAAATCAACATATATTTTATATTTGAGATTCTTCAAAGTAGGCTCTCTTTGCCTTGAAGACAGCTTTGCACACTCTTGGCTTTTGATGACATGCATACACATTTTTGTCTGTTTGCCCCACCAAGAATTACATACTAAATTGCCACTGATTACACTGCTCATTTTTTACCAGTGACACACTGAAGCCCCGTTTCCATTGGCACTTTGAAGTCAACCCAGGTTGGAATGGCCTTGGTGGGCTAGCTCAAATTGTGTTTCCTCTGCCTCCAGAAATGAGAAATTATGTCATGTTGCTAGGTAGTCAATATGTGACTGCAGCTGGCTTTGCTAATGTTGCTGGCTAGCTAGCTAGCAATATGTTGGAAAATGTAATTCACCCTCACCATGCTGTAACTAACGTTACCCCATACTCCTGCTAGTGCCAGCCATACTCAGATGTATATATTTAGCTTGCTGACATTAGCTAGCTAGCTAAATGGTCAGCATCGTCACTAGCATAACAGGCTAGCTGGCTGGCTTAATTTCTACCTTGGATGCCATAGCATTTGCTATTAGCTAGTTAGCTAACCAAGCAAATCAGACGATAGGTTTAATATGATGTAGCTAGCTTTCAATATAACCTGGCTAGCTAAAATTTCTGCATGTTAGCTAAGTAACTGATTTGTAAGCTAACATTACGTAGCTAGCATTCGAGGGCTGACTGTTCTCATAAAAGTTTGTGTAGTGCAAAAATGAATGAAGGATCCAGCTATGCTTGACCATGTGCCCAGCTCGAATTTGGCCCTAATTTTAAGCAGTGGTGTAAAGTACTGAAGTAAAAATACTTTAAAGGACTACTTAAGTACTACTTCTGTACTTTACAATTTATATTTTTGACTACTTTTACTTTTGCTTCACTACCTTCCTGAAGAAAATAATGTACATTTTACTCCATACATATTCCCTGACACCCAAAAGTACTTGAAACATTTTGAACGCTTAGCAAGACTGGAAAATTATCCAATGCATGCACTTACCAAGAGAACATCCCTGGTCATCCATACTGCCTCTGATCTGGCAGACTCAATTAGCACAAATGCTTAATTTGGAAATTGTGTCTGAGTATCGGAGTGTGCCCTTGGCTATCAATACATTTAAAAAACAAGAAAATTGTGCCTTCTGGTTTCTTTAATATAAGGGATTTGAAATTATTAATACTTTTGCTTTTGATACTTAATTATATTTTAGCAATTACATTTGCTTTTGGTACTTAAGTATATTTAAAACCAAATACTTAAAAAAACTTTTGCTCAAGTAGTATTTTACTCTGTGACTTTCATTTTTACTCGAGTCATTTACTATTAAGGTATCTTTACTTTTACTCAAGTATGACTATTGGGTACTTCTTCCACCACTGATTTTAAGTGCCAGTGGAAACAGGGCTTGAGAGCAGTTACATAAACTTTTTTGCAATAAAGTCTGTCTACTCTGAAATGACAGTCAGGGATTTAGACTTTCACTATGGTGGCTTAGAATGCTCCGTGTCCACTATGACTAGTATGCTCAGAACAGGCTTTTGAAACAAAAGCTAAACGCTACAACAAACTGCATCCCGCTGTTTCAGCTCAGTGCCACCAGCATTTCCTGCTGCTCATGTGGCTGGGTGGTAGGGACTCAAAGGTGACAATGTGATATGTTTTCACAGTATGGCACTCCAGCTTATCCCATGATTAGCGCCACATTGCCGCTAGGAGTGCTGCATGAAGCTCAGCTGGTATACAGTAGGAGATCAACACTTTAGGAATGATAACGAGAGACTTAAACTCCCAGCTCATCGGGATGTTGTTTCAAGGCAGCAGCTGGTAGGCCTATGTATGCTTAGCCATTATCACCCCTAATGGTTTTGATGGGAAGGGGAAACAGGAGGGCCCATCGGTCTCTACTTGGGGCCCCGGAATCGCACAAAGTTTATTAAGACTCAGTGTTGTTCCGTTATGGTACCTATCTACATTTCCCTCCTACTTATTCTGTAATTCTGTGGCGCAACAGCAGACTGCATAATGATTTGGGAAGTTAGTTAATGTTTAGGCATTACTGATAATTGTTTAATTATGGCAAGCTGGATTCTATTGTTCTGTCCAGGGCCTGTGGGTCCTAGTGTGCAGAGAGCCAGGGAGTGGTTTTATAGGAGAGGGAAATGGAAAGGTCTGGTTCGCTGCCCCACCAATCCCGGGGGATTCTGCTCGTTTTTCTTTCCATCATAACCAGTGTATCAGGGGCATTCCCCTTTCCAGGTACTCTATCCGAAAACTAAAATAGGTCATAATGCCAGAAACTCTGGAGAAGGCAATGAAGTAGGGGATCCGGTGTGGAGTCCCATTTTTACTCTGCTGCTACTCTCTGTTTGTTGTCTATGCATAGTCACTTTACATCTACCTACATGTATATACCTCAATTACCTCGACTAACCTGTTCCCCCGCGCATCGCCAAAGTTATTTTATTGTTGCTCTTAAATTATTTGTTATTTTTCTATTTTCTTCTTTTAAATTTTAAATGTAATTTTTTTAAACTTCAGTTTATTTTAGTAAATACTTTCTTAACACTTATTTTTCTTAAAGTTGCATTGTTGGTTAAGGGCTTGTAAGCATTTCACTGAAACAAATACAATTTGATTTGGTCATACTCTTCTCTCTCTAGAATACGGCATGCTAGAATACAGGATTCAGTGTTCCAAAATCTGCTGTCAGTTGATTGGTTTTTGTATTCCATCCAGGGAAAGGGGATTAACCAAGATGTCATTTATATTCAGATACATTTTTGCATGAATGAGCTGTAAATGATAATTGACTGAATCATGGCCAAGTATTTTAATATTAACAATTGCAAGATACACACTGCATCAGCTATTTGAGAAGCCACATGCTGTTCTTCTCTCTGTCAGGGGAAGAGGCTATCGTTGACTGGATTTGAATCCATTTGTGAGCACATGTTAAAAGCTTTACATAGGAAACAGGAGGGGGGGGGGGGGGGGGGCTGTGGAGTGTGGAGATTGAGAGCCAGGCTCGAGAGCAGAGGCTAGGAGCTCTGTGGCTATGTGGGGCACTGCTGTGTGTCTTTGAGTAAGAGTCTAAATCTGATTTGCCTCAGTACACCTCCAGCTGGGGACTTTGTTAAATCAATGAGCCACCTTTATATTTGCAAGCTGAAGTTAGCGCCTCCTGCTACTACTGGTTCTGCTACTGGTAGTGTGCTACTTCTTCTTTCACTTATACCCAGTGCAATCATTATGAGTGATCGTGGGTTTTGATTGGAAAGTCCCCATGTGTTCATGTAGGTAAGCCCATGTGGAGTAAATCCAATGATGTGGTGTATTGGGGTTGTGCCGCAAAGCGTCATGGGGGTTCTATGTGTTGAGATGAGCACGTTCCAGATAAATAGTTGAATTAATTCCTGTCTCCCGTCTCATCATTATTGAATTGTTATAAAGACATGGCTATGAAACCCACGAGACATAACGGGAACTATTCTGTCCGGAGGAAGTCATTTTTTACCATTTTGAAACAATGTATTGCTAGCAGAGGCAAGTGCATAGTTGAGTTAGCTAAGAAAGAGAGTTACCATCCTCATGGATGGCATAAAAGCATTCAAGACGGACGTTGGAGCAGAAAAACGGCGTGATTAAAAAGGAAGGAATATACAATGAGTAAAGGAAAGGACATTTATTCAACTGTGAAGACAAACTTTGGAAATTAAAAACTGCTACATGAAAGAATTTAAGGATGAAATGTCAGTGAGTGAAGTGAATGAAGATCACGTGACTGAGGAAAATACTGCAGTTGTTGAGGAAAATATTGAAGTTAGTGACAATCAGGAGCCTATTGATGAATGAAAAAATGGCTTGGAATTGTTGGAAACATTGAACAGTTTGATGAAAGTGTTGAGTAGTGGAGCTCATATACAGAGCGGTTTGAATATTTTATTCTCGTAAATTACATTCATGAGGACAAAGTTGTGCCTACAACTTTTTGTATAATTGGGCCAAATACATTTTATTTACAACACAGCCTACTACAGCCAGACAGGCCAGGTAATAAGATGGGGATATTGTGGAAATACTGAAAGGACACTTTTCACCAAAACCACTAGTTACTGCTGAAAGGTTTAGGTTCCACGGAAGAAATCAAGGAGAGAAAGAATCAGTGACAATGTTTGCTGCTGAATTACATAAACTATCAGAGCACTGTTAGTTTAATGATGATCTAAATGACACTGTTGGAGACAGACTTGTATGTGGGCTACAGAGCGAAGCTACAAAAAAGAGACTATTGACAAAGTAATCTGACCTGGGCAACGGCTATTGAAGTCAGTGTGTCCAAGGTTCAACAGGAAAAGTTGCAACTGAAAATCAGAGACAGGGATATCAAGGCACATGCTTCATCTGTAGCAAAGTGGGATATCAGGCATCTACGTGTTGGAATAAGGACATGTATTTGTCTAGGGAAAAAAGGGCCACATCGAATGAGCCTGCAGAAACAAAAAGAGCTCAGAGTAATCGTTGAAGACTAAAAACAAGAAAGACATCCCAATGAAAGAAAATGACTTTCACACTGTTGAGCAAGAGAACACAGAGGTAAGTGACTCATCAGACGAGGAATTCACACTGAATATGATGACTGTTGCTGGGGGGAGGGAACGCACGGCTACTATGTCTCTCCCTTACTAGACGGGCAGCCGGTCCATATGGAGGTTGACACGGGCAGCTGTATCTCTTATGTCAGACACAGTCTACAAAAAGACATTGAAACACCTATCACTTCAGCCAGCGCACATCATGTTCAAGATTTACACAGGTGAATCTGTCACCGTGAGACATCACTGAGGTCACAGTTCAGTTAAACGGGCAAGCTAAAACGCTGCCACTCTAAGTCGTGAAAGAAGACTATCTATTACTACTGGGACATTCGTGGCTAGAGAAAATCCCACTGGACTGGTCATCAGTGCGTACAATGACACATGGAGACACAAGCCTACCTGCCATCTTAAAAAAACATGGAGAAGTTTTTAATGGAGAGCTGGGTAGTATGAAATACACTACAGTAAAGCTTAGCATTAAGCCAGATTGCAAACCAAAGTTTATGAAAGCACAATCCAAAACGTATGCTATCAGACCAAAAGTCAAGGCTGACTTGGATGTTTTAGTCAAGAACAGTACTGGAGTCGATAAGAGTGAATAGGAAAAACCCATCGTACCAGTCCTCTAGAAGTATGGTGTATCAGGATGCCTGTATGTAGAAGTATGGTATCAGGATGCCTGTATGTTGAGACTTTAAAAAGTCACAGTTAACCCTGTGTTATCCGCTGAGCAGTGTCCCCTACCACACAGCAACAACATTTTCACGGATTTAGCTGGGGGTCAAAGTTCAGCAAAAAGACCTCTGCCAGCAGTAACACAACAAAATGTAGAATAAGTCAAGGGATATGAATACTTTCTGAAGGCACTGTATCATTGTACCCCTGGCAATCCACTCAAAATCTGGTCCATTGTCCTCTGGAACAGCACTGGCGCAGCCTTTGACTTATAATTTACGTGCATCTTCAAGTTTTAGGATATTGTCCTGCTGAAAGGTGAATTTGTCTCCCAGTGACTGTAGGAAAGCAAACTGAACCAGGTTTTCCTGTAGGATTCTGCCTGTACTTAGTTCTATTCCGTTTCTTTTTATTAAAAAAAAAACTTCATAGTCCTTGCTGATGACAAGGATACTCATAACAAGATGCAGCCACCAGATTCAGCGACCACCATGAAGACCACACATTGTATACAGTGCATAAAGTTAATTTATTTTCCAAATGTTTTCAGTTTTGCTTTAGTGTCTTATTGCAAACATAATCCATGTTTTGGACAATTTTTAGTCTGTGCAGAATTCCTTCGTTTCACTCTATCATTTAGGTTAGTATTTTGGAGTAAGTACATTCTTGTTGATTCATCCTCAGTTTTCATCTATCACATACTTTAAACTCTGTAACTGTTTTAATGTCACCTTCGGCATCATGGGGAAAACCCTGAGCGGTTTCCTTCCTCTCCGGCAGTTAGGAAGGACGCCTGTATCTTTGTAGTGACTGGGTGCATTGATACACCATCCAAAGTGTGATTAATAACTTCACATTGCTCCAAAGGATATTCAATATCAGCTTCTTATTTTTTTACCCATCTACCAATAGGTGCCATTCTTTGCGAGTCATTGGAAAACCTCCCTGGTCTTTGTGGTTGAATCTGTGTTTGAAATTCACTGCTCGACTGAGAGACCTTACAGATAATTGTGTGGGGGGTACAGAGATGAGGTAGGCATTCAAAAATCATGTTAAGGAGCCCATGCAACTTATTATGTGACTTGTTATTAAGCACATTTTTACTCCTGCCCCTATTCAGGCATGCCATGAAAAAAGGGGTTTAATTCTTATTGACTCAAGACATTTCAGCTTTGAATTTTGTATTAATTTGTAAACATTTTGAAAAGCTATTGTGTGTAGGCTGTAACACAACAAAATGTGGAAAAAGTCAAAGGGT
Organism: Oncorhynchus mykiss; assembly: GCF_057628025.1. Taxonomy (NCBI): domain Eukaryota; kingdom Metazoa; phylum Chordata; class Actinopteri; order Salmoniformes; family Salmonidae; genus Oncorhynchus; species Oncorhynchus mykiss. The sequence goes on from NC_143049.1 coordinate 15,518,198, forward strand.
GTGAATACTTTCTTAAGGCGCTGTACTTGGATGACGTCCTCGTTACTGAAAAGGACGAAGAAGACCATCTCCAGAACTTGGATGCAACCTTTCAGAGGTTTAAGGACCACAAACTGCGAGTTCATAAGGAAAAATATCCATTCCTCCAATCTTTGGTTGAATACCTCGGACATACACAAGTCTCCGTCCAAAGTCAATGCTATTTTGGATGCCCAAGCTCCTCAGAATGGAGCTATCCGTGTTCTTTCCTGGGGTTATTGAATTACTACAGATATTTTATTCAGAGTCTAGCAACTAAACTGAAGCCACTGCATCAGTTGCTTTGTCAGGACAAAAAATGGAAAGGGACAGAACAATGCGAGGACGCATTTGTGAAAACCAAGGAGACACTCCTGTAATCTGAGGCATTGACTGACTTCGATCCACCATCCAAGTAGCTTGTGATGCTAGTCCCTATGGTGTGGGAGCAGTCGTGTCCCATATCATGCCTTCTTGTGAAGAGAAGCCAATCTCTTTCATATTGAGGACATTGAACCAAGTAGAAAGTAACAACGTACAGAAATAACAAAAAGCCCTGTTCATCGTTGTTAGAGTTTGTAAGTTTCACCAGTGTCTGTAAGGGAGGACGTTCACCCTTCTTACAGATCATCGCCCGCTGACAAGAATCTTTGGACCGCATACTGGAATTCCTTCACTTGCGGCAAGCAGAATACAAAGGTGGGCTTTTGTCAGTACACACCTATGACATCAAGTACTGCAAGTCAGAACTGCACTGCAGTACAGATGGACTTTACAGGTTGCCAATACCTGTGGTCAAGCCAGTCACAAAAAGTGGAGATATTCTACTTCAGACAAGTGGGACACAGGAACACACCTCATGCAACCACCAAGGCTTTGCCTACATCGCCACTCATGAAGAGAGAGCCTAAGCACAAGCTTCCACCTACTCAAACCTCAAAACGCAAAGGACGTGCAACGTCAACAGGAGATTTATGTCAAACGTTGTGAACTGAGAGCAAACAACAGAGCTTTCAATCATGCCATAAACTGCTAAAAAGTTAGTCCTGGTAGCTATGTGGTTATTTAACTATCTGCATTGATCTTTTTTGCACTAACTTTTTTTGACTCATCACATACGCTGCTGCTACTGTTTTATTATCTGTCACTTTATTCTTATTTATATGTACACATCTACCTCAATTACCTCGTACACCTGCACATCAACCCGGTACTGGTACCCTGTATATATAGCAAGTTATCATCACTCATTGTGTATTTATTATTACTTGTATTATTATGTATTTTACCTTTCTATCTTTTCTCTATTTTTTTCTTCTCTGCGTTGACGGGAAGGGTCCGTCAGCATTTCACCGTTAGTCTACACCTGTTGTTTTTGAAGCATGTGACAAATACAATTGTATTTGAGGGAGATACTGTCTTGGCTAGGAACTACCTCAAAGGACCAAAGTGAGTTCTTGCTACGGTCATTGCTCATACTGGTCCTGTGTCCTACACTGTCCAGACTGCAGAGGAGGTCATCTGGAAAAGGCACACAGATCAGTTACTGTTGAGTAAAGAAACACAGACAGAAACACCAGTCATGAGTGGTCCAGAACTGTTTCACCCTGACCCATTAGTCTTCACCTTGGGCCTCACAGTCACCTGCTCAGCACTGTTGTTCATAATGGGGACACTTTATGTAGAAGAGGAGATGTGGCATATTGGGGTGGTGCCAGATCATCAGGGGGGGATCTAGGTGTTAAGATGAGCACATTCCAGATACATAGTTGAACTAATTCCTGCCTCTCATCATTATTGAATTGTTACAAAGATGTGGTTATTAAACCCATGACACAGAAAACGACACATTCTATTTCTGGTTCTGACTTTTGGTATTGTCTTGAACAGTATTTTCTTGCTGAATGAATTAACTCCAAATGAAATAATATTTTTTCCTCCCAGGTTTCTGTTCCTAAAACAAACAGCATGCGTATTCATTTTTATATTCATCCGCAGTTACTCCAAATAGAGAACAAGCCTGTCCCTTCACAGAAAGGCTCAGAATACATCCAGCTTTGAATCCCACTGTGGAATGCTGCCGGCTGCTGCTGGTGGGTTCAAGGAATCCTACATGCTATGCTGCAGCCTTAGACCATTGGTAGGGTAGGGAGTCTGAGAGAGAAGAAACAACAATCCTCACTCATTGCTGGTGGCTGTTGCCTTGAACTGCAAAAACAAGTTAGTGAGTTGAAGCAAGCGCCTCTGAAAAAAAAAACAATTTATTCAAATGAAATGAGGTCCGGCAGATGGTGTGAGAGGGGCCATGGGCTTGCGGCAGAAAGCTCCTGCTCTCTACCTCCATGACTCCGCCTACAAAGAAAAGTTCAAAGGGAATCGACGATCGTGACGGATCTCATTATCATATTCCAAATGAGGGACTTTTAGAGGCAGAGAGAGAGGGAAAGAAATATTCCTCACAGGAACAAATCAATGTAGGCCTATGCTGTGTACACACAATGCAGCTGGCTGTTTCACCAACACGATGCTTCATTTCCACTACATAGGAAGTAAAGGAAGATAGCTCAGTTAGGAAAATGCTAGTGTCTCATGAATATATTTGTAATTCAAAATATACAGACATACAGAGAGCTATTCCTTCCATTCAATTTTTCATTTGGTCTCCAAGAAAGTTGAGCTGCAGAGTACAGCATTGACTTGGATTTAAAGGCCCCAGAGAACAAAAATACATGTCACATTACACAACATAGATGGAATGGGTTTCACGTGACAAATGAACTCCATTCATCCATTGTATGAACACAAGTGCATAATGAAGCTGAGAGTTGGAGACACATCTCACATACCACGTGCCAGAGCGCTGTAAAATAGAGACATGTGCTGGGTGAATCCAGCAGAAAATCCAGCCTTGTAAAAGTGCTGAGAGCTCTAAAGCTTCCCTCCAGACGCATAAGACCTCTGCACCTGTCCAGGGGTCATTCATGTGTTGGGCTGAAGCCATTGGCACCCAGAAACATGTGCTGTATCCAACTGATCTGATGCTGTCTGTCTCTCTACCTCTGTTTGGTTTCCCTTTACTTCTCTAATGTTTAAAAAAAAAATATTCCTACAAGGAGATCTCTTCCTAATCCTCTTGGTCTTCTCCCATGGAGCCTAGCTACAGCACCACCCCTTCTCTGATTTGACATATTGGACTGAGAAATAGTCTGTTCCCCCAGGCAGGGACTGTATTTCAAAAACTGAAATCTGAGTGAATTTTTCTGAAGTTCCCTGTGGTGCTGTTCTTTTGGGCCACAACAGGCCACAAATCTGGCAGTGGTTGCTGCCTCTCTGAGTACAACTATAGAGGAACATTCTACCCATTAAAATGCAAGAGCAATCTGGTTAGGGATGGAATGCAATAAAGTATATAAAAAAAGCCAAATTTGACTTTACACAAATGACCTCAAAACATCTAAGAACCTAAAAAGAGATATATGGGAACAACTGGATCAGAGGAAGCATTTATTTATGGAATATGACAGAATAATCCCTTCCATATCCGTTGGAAGGTTTTACACATAATCATAGAAAACATTTCTTTATAATGGAAAAAAAAAAAATGACTTGCATTTCTTGTGATTACCATGCACACAATTGAATGGCAACAGGACAAACTTCCTCGTCGGCCATTGGATTATTCCAGAAGAATAGAAAAGATTTGGGAAATAACGTATCTAGTTCATTAGTTAATTGTGCATTGAGTACCAACTCTCTTAATTAAATGAATTGCCATTTATTTACAAATAATGACAAATAATTATTCTGCTTAACTAACAGAATGGAATGGAATGTTTCTCTTGTACCCTCTCCGTACTCACTTGTCCCATTAACAAAAAGCTAAGACTTGAGTAGACAATCATGCATTTAAGTCTGTTAAACAGGAACAGTTGAATCTGACTTGGCAACAGATTATATCTTTGTTCTACGTAGTATGAAAAATAGCCCTCTGTACATTTGAAGAAAAGACCACTATAGAAGAAAAATACCATGGTTGCAAAAAATAGCAACTCCTACTTTCTTGGCAGCAATCCCCCTTTTTTCCCTATTATTCACGTTTTTTCAGGATTAATGACAACTGTGTTCTAAAAGAAAGAGAGAGAGAAGGAACGAGAAAGAAAGAGAGAGACACTATTATTTTTCCGTTGATCAGAAAAGGGGAATGAGGGAGGGGTTATGGACCTGGAGAGACCAGTTTGAAAACCAGGATGTAAAAAGTCCAGAAAATTATAATACTGAAAGTATTCACTGTTTTAGTATTGTATCCATTATATTTGCTGGAGAGCAGATAAGCTGCTTATAAGAAGTCAAAACTGGTCCTAGTTTGAGTTTTATCCAACTGCATCATGATCATGATCCAGAGGGAATCACTGTCATACTGTGCCACCGGCCGACTGAACTAGCACAGACCTAGACAACAGTTTCATATTCCTGTCAGTTTGTGACTCGTATAGTAATTCTCAACGGAAGTTTTAAGGATTACATTTAAGAGGTGCGTCCCAGGCTTGCCTTGTAAATTCTACCTTCCCACTTTACAGAAGGTACTCCACAGTGTTTTAGTGGTGTAAAAGGGGAAAAGGAAGCTGGGACCACTAATATGTGAGAACAATATTAATTGTGAACAAATGTTTCATTTTGTTGTTATAATAATGTTGGTAGCAGGACTTGAAAATCGTTGTGGAATCACAATGCAATGCTCTCTCAAAGCACTGTCTCGCTAGCTAGCTACACTACATGGCCAAATGTATGTGGACACGTGCTCGTCGAACATCTCATTACAAAACCATGGGCGTTAATATGGAGTTGCCCTCCCCCCTGCTGCTATAACAGCCTCCACTCCTCTGGGAAGGCTTTCCACTAGATGTTAGAACATTGCTGCAAGAACATTAGTGAGGTCAGGCACTGATGCTGGCCAATTAGGCCTGGCTCATAGTCGGTGTTCCAATTCATCCCAAAGGTGTTCGATAGGGTTGAGGTCAGGAGCTTAGCCCGAACCATGAAAAACAGCCCCAGACCGTTATTCCTCCTCCACCAAACTTTACAGTTGGCATTATGCATTCGGGCAGGTAGTGTTCTCCTGGTATCCGCCAAACCCAGATTCGTCAGTCGGACTACCAGATGGTGAAGCGTGATTCATCACTCCAGAGAAAGCATTTCCACTGCTCCAGAGTTCAATGGTGGTGAGCTTTACACCACTCCAGCTGATGCTTGGCATTGTGCATGGTGATCTTAGGCTTGTGTGCGGCTGCTCGGCCATTGAAACCCATTTCATGAATCTCCCGACAAAGAGTTCTTGTGCTGACGTTGCTTCCAGAGGCAGTTTGGAACTCGGTAGTGTGTATTGCAACTGAGGACAGACAATTTTTACGTGCTATGCACTTCAGCACTCAACGGTCCCATTCTGTGAGCTTGTGTGGCCTACCACTTTGCGTCTGAGCCATTGTTGCTCCTAGATGTTTCCACTTCACTATAACTGCACTTATAGTTGACCGGGGCAGCTCTAGCAGGGGTGAAATTTGACGAACTGACTTTTTAGAAAGGTGGCATCCTATGACGGTGCAACGTTGAAAGTCACTGAGCTCTACAGTAAGGCCATTCTACTGCCAATGTTTGTCGATGGAAATAGCATGGCAGTGTGCTTGGTTTTATGCACCTGTCAGCAATGAGTGTGGCTGAAATAGCAAATTCCAATCATTTGAATGGGTGTCCACATACTTTTGGCCAAGTCGTGTAGGTTGCTAGCAAACGTAACTACACACAATAATACCAAAGGCCATATCAGTGCACCTGTCAGCAATGATTGTGGCTGAAATAGCCAAATCCACTCATTTGAATGGGTGTCCACATACTTTTGGCCAAGTTGTGTAGGTTGCTAGCAAACGTAACTACACACAATAATACCAAAGGCCATATCAGCATGTGAAGTAAATAGTTAGCTGTAAAATCGCATAAACAAACTGCACTAGCAATTTAGGAGTCTACAATCTCACCATGTTCAGCCTGCAGATCGATGTGCCTCGCAGAGTGGAGTCTGACATTCGCAACGGACATACAACGGCACTACCTCAGATACACATGAAAACATGAAATGACCCTGGGAATCGATAGAACAGCGTTCAGAGATGCACAAAAACAATACAACATAATTACAGCAGGCCCCCCCCTCCCACCGACTTGCCAAATCCCTTCTTCATTTTGACTTGTGAACTAGAACAGAATAGAAGTGTCAAAGTGATATTGACAAGGCCACTGGGCCTGCTATGGGTAGGTAGGGAGAGAGGGTCCCAGGCCCAGTCAGGCCCACCCTAGCTGGGATGGGTGAGGAGGATGACCACCCTGGGTGACTGGCCCAATTTACAGTTACAGCAGCAGCCTCACCCCCACCAGCTGATTGCAGGGCAGCAGGAGGTGTCGGCGAGTGAGGGTGTCAGACACAGGGAGGGTATGATCCAATGTCACACTGCTCACCTGCTCTCTGCAGGTTTCTGGCAATGCAATGTACAAAGCTTTGTGCTGTACGGCGGGGGCATGTTCAACAACACCTCCCCTGTTGTTATCAAGGGGATCACAGCACGAGGGCAAATTATACAATGTTAACAACAACAACAACACAAACTACAGCGACAACCTTGACAATACTGATAATTAGGGCTGGTCGATTTTGACCTGACCAGGAAAAACTCAGGATAAATAACTCAAGATAAATAATAATAATAATTAATAATAACAAAATTCTCTGGGCAATATTTCTGAATTATATTACATTTTGTTGGGCTTTAAAAAATGGAGACTAACAAGAAGCACCCATCAAGTCTGAATAAAAGCAATGAAAATGAGAACGAATGAAGCCGAAGATGTGGCATGATCCACAGCAGATTCTCCATAAGGCATTGTGGAGCGGCTCTCCAGACTCTCTCCAGTTCCTCTGCCTGTACTGTTAACAAGCTTCTTCTGTGACCGGGGGAGAAATCTGCTGTGGATTAAGCTCAAACAAGGTAGGGGTAACCTCCCTCCCTTGTGCCCTCCCTTATTCCCTTCCTCCCTCCCACTTCGGGGGAGGTACTAGCATGCTGATCTTCACTGGAGGGCCAGGGTAAAAAAAACACTGGGGAGCAAATGGGCCCCCCACCCTTGGCTCACTTTTTTAACCAGTCAGGCAGGCCTCTGCAGCACAACCCAGTGTGCAGCAAGCCAAAATAGATCATGAGGAATGTTAGCCTAGAAAATGAAAATCACCACTACCAAGACCAAGCTGTTCCGGAGCACTGGTCCAGCATTTACATTCCACAGCAACCTGGAGTGATTTATTGCAACAAAAAAAGACAAGTCTTCCAGAAAAGACATTTAGCTACCACAGCTGGTTAACGCCAACTGGTTGTGACTGCTGATGAGTAATGACATCCCTTTGAATTAGAGACTTTGTTCTTGCGTGTCTAAATGATGGATCACTCCTTTGAAATTATTTTTCAAGATGTGCTAGATAATCCATTTCATAATTTCTTCCTGCAAGATAAAAAATAACAAATAAAACAATGTGATGTATTTCCTTTCTCCAGTGGGGTCGGTCGGGTGGTGTTATCACATTTCCTGGGCGGTCGGCAGAACTGGAGAAAGTCTCAATCCTCCTCAGCGCAGCACAGTGTGCTGCTCCCCAACAGTAGACCCAGGGTCCATACAAACCCAATTAAGAATCAATTTCAGCCAGTGTCAGACAGTCTGGCGCCCAGAGAGGGGTAAATGCTTTTGATATGAACATTTTATCGTTGTCTCACAGTCTTCCATTGTCTGAAAGTCTGGCATGTGTAAAGTATCTGTCATGAGGTCTAACGCCTGAGCACTACCGCACTACCACCAAGTCAAACAGCTCAGCCTGCTTCCCCGTCTCCAGTCCACACATGGTATGCATACAAAAGGGAACACTGAAATCCAACAGTGGAGAAATATTAATATGCTAAGCGATATATCCGATTGAAAGGCACAAAAGGCACACAATAGTCAAGTACAATGAGGTTTTGAGAGATTGTTTATTGGTCAATAGCGACCATATTGTTTTAGGTACTAGTCTGGAAAAAAGTTGCGTTGAGAGACCTTTTTCCATAGATGCCACATATCAAGTTTTATTCAGATTGGTCATTCCGTGCCAGCAGAGTAGCGTTTTTAAAATAAATCCACAAAATTCAAAATGGCCGAAAATACATAATGGCGGACCTAAAGGGTACCAGAAGTAAATTTACATAGGAAAGGGACCTATGTACTGAATTTCATGACTTTAGGTCAAATGGAGTGAGGGGTTTGCATTTTCAATCACTTGTTATAGCGCCACCATCTGGTCAGTCAGTGTAATTTTGTAAGTTTCATCATACTCAGGCCAGTGCTGTCTGAGATATTGCGTGTGACGAACGTACGAACATATTAACAGACGGAGACAGATCCACAGCCCCTCCCCGATATAAATGTGTGGGACAAATGAAGAAAACAGCCAGCACTAAACACATGGGGAAATAACTGGGCTGACCAATAAAACCCCACGGACACCTTGGTAAATACTATTGCAGCTTTCATAAATGACAATAAAAATGCACATTTGCACATTCACATTTGCCATCCCGGGCAATTTTGAAGGCCATATGCTATTAGAATAATAACGGATTGGATTCATTCAGGCTTTTCCAAGGAGTTAAAAGTGCTTCATATTGTCAAGGGAGAATCACCTCGTCCGCTACCAGTACACAATATGCAATCACATACATGCAATACATGCCTACAGTGAAGTGTTTATCTCTACTCATGTTATTCATTTGTCTGTCACTATGAGCCTCCACGCACAGGAAAAGAAAGGACACTATAATAACATTAGGCCTACACCCAAGCACAGTTCTGCAGGTTCCAACAAAGACAACTACAGATAATGACTAAATAACCATGTAGTAACATGCTAATACAATATTGTAACTATAGTAATAACTGTGTTATTACACAGGTAGGCTATAAGGGCAACTTCACATAAAGTGTTACCATAGGCATTATATAACTGGACATAGGCATTTGCTGAAGAATAGAGCATTAAATAACTGGATTTCCACACATATTTCCAATTCGTATCAATGTAGCACTTGTTAAGATAAATTCAAAGACAGAATCTATAGCACACATACCTTGAACTGTACATATAAAAAAAGAAAAACTTAGATCTGGGTCTCTGCACACTTCTGACAGGTAGGGAGGAAATGACATATTGATTCCTAGCAGTTGAGATGAGAGCCTGCACTTACAGTACATTACTCCCTACAGAGTTTTGTCATCTGCACTCCTCTGACATCCCCCATTGTACAGTTCTATTTGTGTTTCTATACTGTAGAGGTTGAGAAATATAACGGCTGTCCTTTACAGAAGCAGAGCTCCCGCACAAAAGGAAACATTTACTCAGTCTTCCATAGGAGCTGTAACAGACAGGGCTCAAGGCTGTGCACACAGGAGAATGAGCGGGAGATGAGAGCCATAATCATATAAAATATAAAAGGTGCTAAAGTCAGTGGAGGGCATTGAAGTTGTTGGCGTTGTTATTGATTAAACTATTGGCGTCACTTTTAGAAGGCTTAGACATAGAGTCAGTCAAGTAAAAAGACATAGCAACAAGGAGGGAAAGAAAATCGAATGCCCATAAATTCTCAAATAATTGTGATAAAAACATCACTAACATAATTATATTTGAGGATCTGTAGAAAATCTCTGCAGAATGGTTGAACCAATATTTTTTTTAAGAATACAATTATGTATTCATTCCCTCATAAACATTTGCACATGAGGGGTCTCATGTGCAAATGGAAGTGCAGGATCAATTTATGGGCTGTTTAAGTTATTTCAGTTCGCATGAAATGTTTTTGGTTTCATTACATTCTATAAGGAAAGTATAAAATGACAGAGATACTTACACCTATGATTTACAAGCCTTGTATACTTCAGTTGACATTTTTTTTTCTTCTGATTTTGTTTCCGAGTCAATTCTCTCACTCTATTTACATTAAAGGAGCTTATTAGCATTTCAAATGACTGACTCGTTTAAGTCATGAGAACATAGTGTTTGCCTCTATGTCTGGTGTTTGGTTTTAGGATTTATTGTTTCTGTGTGTCATGGCTAAAATATATGGTATGCTTGTATGGAACTCCAGGTGCTAAAATTAGAGACAGTCCCTGAGCCTAGAGCTCCGCCTTGAGTAACAACAGATTCCTTTTTCGGTGGCATGCGAAGATGATCCATTTCCTGGTTCCTAAAAAGTGAAACGTTAATCAGGCTACAACGTTCTGATGGCTGGTAACAATGCTCTAAGAATTGTGTGTGCGTGTGCGTGTGAGATAATTACGATTTATCCATATTTTTTGTGGAAGCCCATAGTAGCACACGCTAATGCACTGTTGAATGGAACTGTTAGACACTGTAAATCAATCAAATCAATTTTTTCTTTTTTTCTTCCTTTCTCTCTCTTTCTTTCACTGGCGCGAGGGGCATCTGTTTCCATTTAGCTGCATGTGCTTGGGGAGAGAGAGAGAAAAAAAAAAAAGAGATCAGACTCACAACAATCAAACCTTGACACCATCGCACTCTCCTGAACCAAGGCACATAACAAAACCTCACACAAGTAAATAAAAAACCTAGCAAGGAAAGTAACATTGCAATGTCTGCAAGTCAATAGTTTACACAGAAAAAAAACGGTCAACTATTTTCAACTTGTTAAAATGTGGTCTTAAGTGATTTTTTTGTTGTTGTTGATACACGCGGCATAGATTATTATATCAACAAAGATCAGGGACATATTCAGTGATCAGAATGTTGATATTTAAAGTACAGCCCAAATGATTGAAAGATAGCAAATGTTTTCCCAGTTTATTTGCATTCTCTATAACATTTCACTTACGTCCGAAACATTTTTGGATGACAGAGGGAAGGAAAAGTTCTGTGAGCCAAGGAAGGTCTTCAGAGTGGACAAATCTGGGTCCATGTTGCTTGTCAGATGTAATCCGATGTGGAGGCCTGGATTCTTTTTCTATTCTTGATCTAACGTGTGTCATCTGGGCTGCCTGGCTGGCTGCAGTCAGAGGAAGTCCTATGAGAATAGAGGAGGAAGCCTAGACATGGGTTTCAGAAAAGGAGAGTTATCAGTATAGCTGTGCGCTTTTGAAATACGAAAACAAATAGAGTGTTGTAGAGTGTTGCAAGTTCCACAATTCACTTGATGATTTAAATTCAGTCAGATCTAAGATTGAACATTTGATTTTGAATGTGGAACTTGTTGCCCTGTATTGTGAATTAGAATGACTTCATCATGAACAAGATGACGAACATAATTACCACACAATTTACTGATACAATAACATTTTCCCTAACATTGCCAATTTAGAAAAACTGACAGGCGGTTTCTCTTCTTTGCGGTCCAAAATTAGCTTGCCTTTCAGGTGGTTTTATCCTTGAGCTTTATGGGAACATGTTTGGTACCACGTGACAACAATGAGACTTAAAGAGATGCACACAAATATGTGGTGAAATGGAAATGGCGTCGCCTGAACACAGACTGAGAACAGCAGTGAGTGTTTATTGTCTGAACGGAACAAGCATTTATCGAATGCCAGAGCAAATCCCTCAAACCTTCTTCTAGAATATTTGTATTCTTTCAATATATGTTCTTTTCCCTCTCTCACTTCAGATTGCCTTTGAATGTTGGGGCTTTTGATCATAATGAGTAAAACCACTGAATAATGACTCAAGACATATTTACCACAACACTCTCTTGTACCCTCTTATTAACAGCGTTAAGGTTTGTTGAAACGGTCCACAATCCTGCATGAGGTTTTGACAATAATCTGAACAACACATTTGGGGGAAAACAGATCCATGGGAAGCTAAATCAAAGAAAATATGTAGGGGTGGAGGAATGGGAGACGTCACATGGGACTTTTTTGGGGGTCTTTTTCCGACAGCCCCCAAAAAAGGCAACATAAAAGGTAGTTCTCAAAGACTTAAGCATAGTATCTGAAGACAACCAGTACTGGTGCAGAGGCAGCAAAGATTGAACTAATCCTCAGATCATTTTTCAAAAATATAAAAAACTGTATAGTATATTTACTTCTTACAGGCTACAAAAGTGTTAAAAGGTTCATCTCAATGTGCTGTGTTTGTTATACACTTTAGTAGAAGAAAATGTGCACTGTGAAATTGTGAAATGTGTCGTGCAGATGTTTCACTGAAATGCAGTCAAATTATAAATAACCTTGCCTGAGACAACTCAAAATCAAATCAAATCCATTGTTATTTGTCACATGCTTCATAAACAACAGGTGTTGACTAACAGCGAAATGCTTATTTACGTGTCCTTCCCAACAATGCAGAGAGAGAGAAAATAGAGAAAAAATAGAAATGTAAAAGAGGTAATAACACAAGTAATAATAAATACACAATGAGTAATGATAACTATATATACACTGGGTACCAGTATCAAGTCGATGTGCAGGGGTACGAGGTAACTGAGGTAGATATGTACATATAACTAGGAATAAAGTGACAACAGGATAGATAATAAACAGTAGCAATAGCATACAGTATGTGATGGGCAAAAAGGGTCAATGCAGATAGGTAAATAGTTCACTTAATAGCTACATGGACTAACTATTTAGCAGTCTCATGGCTGTCATGGAAATTCTAACCAGAAAGGAGAGAGACTGTTGATTATTCAACAACCTTTTTTAAATTAAGATTTGCAAAAATGAGACCGGTCAAACATCACCTCAATGGTGTATGGTTGAGAGCCCAACAAAGAGGAGTTGTGTCTCAGTTTATATACACTACCGGTCAAAAGTTTTAGAACACCTACTCATTCCAGGGATTTTCTTAATGTTTTACGATTTTCTACATTGTAGAATAATAATGAAAAGTGGGTGAGGTTAAATCCTTCCTGTTTGGCCCTGTCCGGGGGTGTCCTTGGATGGGGCCACAGTGTCTCCTGACCCCTCCTGTCTCAGCCTCCAGTATTTATGCTGCAGTAGTTTATGTGTCGGGGGGCTAGTGTCAGTTTGTTATATGTGGAGTACTTCTCCTGTCCTATCCGGTGTCCTGTGTGAATTTAAGTATGCCCTCTCGAATTCTCTCTTTATTTCTTTCTCTCTCTCAGAGGACCTGAGCCCTAGGACCATGCCTCAGGACTACCTGACATGATGACTTCTTGCTGTCCCCAGTCCACCTGGCCGTGCTGCTGCTCCAGTTTCAACTGTTCTGCCTGTGATTATTATTATTTGACCATGCTGGTCATTTATGAACATCTTGGCCATGTTCTGTTATAATCTCCACCCGGCACAGCCAGAAGAGGACTGGCCACCCCACATAGCCTGGTTCCTCTCTAGGATTCTTCCTAGGTTTTGGCCTTTCTAGGGAGTTTTTCCTAGCCACCGTGCTTCTACACCTGCATTGCTTGCTGTTTGGGGTATTAGGCTGGGTTTCTGTACAGCACTTTGAGATATCAGCTGATGTACGAAGTGCTATATAAATACATTTGATTTGATTTTGATTTGATTTGAGTTGTGTTGTGACAAGGTAGGGGTGAAATACAGAAGATAGCCCTATTTGGTACAACACCAAGTCCATATTATGGCAAGAACAGCTCAAATAAGCACATAGAAATTACAGTCCATCATTACTTTAAGACATGAAGGTCAGTCAATATGAAACATTTCAACAACTTTCAAAGTTTCTTCATGTGCAGTCGCAAAAACCATCAAGCGCTATGATGAAACTGGCTCTCATGAGGACCGCCACAGGAATGGAAAACCCAGAGATACTTCTGCTGCAGAGGATAAGTTCATTAGAGTTACCATCCTCAGAAATTGCAGACCAAATAAATGCTTCACGGAGTTCAAGTAACAGACACATCTGTTCAGAGGAGATCGTGTGAATCAGGTCTTCAAGGTCGAATTGCTGCAAAGAAACCACTACTATAGGACACCAATAAGAAGAAGAGACTTGCTTGGGCCAAGAAACATGAGCAATGGAAATCTGTCCTTTGGTCTGAAGTCCAAATTGGAGATTTTTGTTTCCAACCGCCGTGTCATATTTTTTTTTGCAGTGTGGCTGAATGGATGATCTCCGCATGTGTATTTCCCACCGTAAAGCACAGAGCAGGAGGTGTTATGGTGTGGGGGTGCTTTGCTGGTGACACTGTCTGTGATTAATTTAGAATTCAAGGCACACTTAACCAGCATGGCTACCACAACATTCTGCAGCGAAATGCCATCCCATCTGGTTTGCGCTTAGTGGGACTATCATTTGTTTTTCAACAGGACAATCACCCAACACACCTCCAGGCTGTGTAAGGGCTATTTGACCAAGAAGGAGAGTGATGGAGTGCTGCATTAGATGACCTGGCCTCCACAATCACCTAACCTCAACCCAATTGAGATGGTTTGGGATGAGTCGGACCACAGAGTATAGGAAAAGCAGCCAACAAGTGCTCAGCATATGTGGGAACTCCATCAAGACTGTTGGAAAAGCATTCCAGGTGAAGCTGGTTGAGAGAATGCCAAGAGTGGTCAAAGCTGTCATCAAGGCAAATGGTGACAACTTTGAAGAATCTCAAATCTAAAATATATTTGGATTTGTTTAACACTTTTTTGGTTACTATATGATTCCATGTGTTATTTCATAGTTTTGATGTCTTCGCTATTATTCTACAATGTAGAAAATAGTAAAAATAAAGAAAAACCCTTGAATGAGTAGGTGTGTCCAAACCTTCGACTGGTAATGACTAATGAAACAAATACCAAAAGTTTTTGTGTGGAATTTTCCTTTAATAATGGTGTTGAAGTTGTGGGTGAACAGGTAGTACAGGAGGGGACTGAGCACACACCCCTGAGGGGCCCCCATGTTGAGGGTCAGTGTGGCGAATGTGTTGTTGCCTACTCTTACCACCTGGAGGTTGGCCCATCAGGAAGTCCAGGATCCAGTTGCAGAGGGAGGTGTTCAGTCTCAGAATCCTTAGCTTACTGATGAGCTTGGAGGGCACTATGGTGTTGAACGCTGAGCTGTAATCAATTAACAGCATTCTCACATAGGTGTTACTCTTGCCCAGGTGGGAGAGGGCTTTGTGGAGTGCAATAGAGATTGTGTCATCTGTGGAACTGTTGGGGTGGTATGCTAATTGCAGTGGGTCTAGGGTGGCTGGGATGATGGTGTTGATGTGATCTATGACCTTTTAAAGTACTTCATGTGGTGCCATGGGGCGATATTCATTTAGAGAGGTTACCTTGGCATTCTTTGGCACAGGGACTATGGTGGTCTGCTTGAAACATGTACAGTGCCTTCAGAAAGTATTCCCACCCCTTTACTTTTTCCACATTTTGTTGTGTTACAGCCTGAATTATAAACTGATTAAAATTGGATTTTGTGTCACTGACACAGTACCCCATAATGTCAACGGGAAATTTTGTTTGTAAGAATTTTTCTAAATTAATAAAAAACGTAAAGCGGAAATGTCTTGAGACAATTAGTATTCAACTCCTCTGTTATGGAACCCCTAAATAAGTTCAGGAGTCAAAATGTGCTTAACAAATCGTATAATAACTTGCATGGACTCATTCTGTGTTCAATATTAGTGGTTAACATCATTTTTTGAATGACTTCCTCATCTCTGTACCCCACACATACAATTAATTGTAAGCTCCCTCAATCGAGTGGTGACTATCAAGCACAGATTCAACCTCAAAAGACCTGGGAGGTTTTTCAACGCCTTGCAAAGAAGGGCACCGATTAGTGGATATCTAAAAAAAAGAAAAGAAAAAGCAGACACTGAATATCCCATTGAGCATGGTGAACTTTTATTTTGGCTTTGGATGGTGTATCAATAAACCCAGTCACTACAAAGATACAGGCATCTTTCCTAACTCCTTTGCCGGAAAGGAAGGAAACTGTTCAGGGATTTCAGCATGAGGCCAATGGTGACTTTAAAACAGTTACAGAGTTTAATGGCTGTGATAGGAGAAAACTGAGGATGGATCAACAACCTTGTGGGGCGGCAGGGTAGCCTAGTGGTTAGAGTGTTGGACTAGTAACCGGAAGTTCAAACCCTCGAGCTGACAAGGTACAAATCTGTCGTTCTGCCCCTGAACAGGCAGTTAACCCACTGTTCCTAGGCCGTCATTGAAAATAAGAATTTGTTCTTAACTGATTTGCCTGGTTAAATAAAGGTTAAATTAAAAATAAATAAAAAACTGTAGTTACTCCACAATACAAACCTAAATGACAGAGTGAAGAGAAGGAAGCCTGTACAGAATAAAAAATATTCCAAAACATGCATCCTGTTTGCAACAAAACACTACACAATACCCCATCATTAACATACAGTGCCTTGCGAAAGTATTCGACCCCCTTGAACTTTGCGACCTTTTGCCACATTTCAGGCTTCAAACATAAAGATATAAAACTGTATTTTTTTGTGAAGAATCAACAACAAGTGGGACACAATCATGAAGTGGAACGACATTTATTGGATATTTCAAACTTTTTAAACAAATCAAAAACTGAAAAATTGGGCGTGCAAAATTATTCAGCCCCTTTACTTTCAGTGCAGCAAACTCTCTCCAGAAGTTCAGTGAGGATCTCTGAATGATCCAATGTTGACCTAAATGACTAATGATGATAAATACAATCCACCTGTGTGTAATCAAGTCTCCGTATAAATGCACCTGCACTGTGATAGTCTCAGAGGTCCGTTAAAAGCGCAGAGAGCATCATGAAGAACAAGGAACACACCAGGCAGGTCCGAGATACTGTTGTGAAGAAGTTTAAAGCCGGATTTGGATACAAAAAGATTTCCCAAGCTTTAAACATCCCAAGGAGCACTGTGCAAACGATAATATTGAAATGGAAGGAGTGTCAGACCACTGCAAATCTACCAAGACCTGGCCGTCCCTCTAAACTTTCAGCTCATACAAGGAGAAGACTGATCAGAGATGCAGCCAAGAGGCCCATGATCACTCTGGATGAACTGCAGAGATCTACAGCTGAGGTGGGAGACTCTGTCCATAGGACAACAATCAGTCGTATATTGCACAAATATGGCCTTTATGGAAGAGTGGCAAGAAGAAAGCCATTTCTTAAAGATATCCATAAAAAGTGTTGTTTAAAGTTTGCCACAAGCCACATGGGAGACACACCAAACATGTGGAAGAAGGTGCTCTGGTCAGATGAAACCAAAATTGAACTTTTTGGCAACAATGCAAAACGTTATGTTTGTGCGTAAAAGCAACACAGCTGAACACACCATCCCCACTGTCAAACATGGTGGTGGCAGCATCATGGTTTGGGCCTGCTTTTCTTCAGCAGGGACAGGGAAGATGGTTAAAATTGATGGGAAGATGGATGGAGCAAAATACAGGACCATTCTGGAGGAAAACCTGATGGAGTCTGCAAAAGACCTGAGACTGGGACGGAGATTTGTCTTCCAACAAGACAATGATCCAAAACATAAAGCAAAATCTACAATGGAATGGTTCAAAAATAAACATATCCAGGTGTTAGAATGGCCAAGTCAAAGTCCAGACCTGAATCCAATCGAGAATCTGTGGAAAGAACTGAAAACTGCTGTTCACAAATGCTCTCCATCCAACCTCACTGAGCTCGAGCTGTTTTGCAAGGAGGAATGGGAAAAAATGTCAGTCTCTCAATGTGCAAAACTGATAGACATACCCCAAGCGACTTACAGCTGTAATCGCAGCAAAAGGTGGCGCTACAAAGTATTAACTTAAGGGTGCTGAATAAT
Source organism: Oncorhynchus mykiss (assembly GCF_057628025.1). NCBI lineage: Eukaryota > Metazoa > Chordata > Actinopteri > Salmoniformes > Salmonidae > Oncorhynchus > Oncorhynchus mykiss. The sequence goes on from NC_143049.1 coordinate 15,536,053, forward strand.
TTTGCACGCCCAATTTTTCAGTTTTTGATTTGTTAAAAAAGTTTGAAATATCCAATAAATGTCGTTCCACTTCATGATTGTGTCCCACTTGTTGTTGATTCTTCACAAAAAAATACAGTTTTATATCTTTATTGTCACGGTCGTCCTCCTCTTCGTCTGAAGAGGAGAGGCGAGAAGGATCAGAGGACCAATATGCGGCGTGGTAAGTGTCCATGGTAAAATCTTTAATAAAGAAAGACTGAACACTATACAAAAGAGTAACAAAAACAATAAACCAAATTCGACCGTGAAGCTACAAAATGAGACCTGTGCTGACACAAGCCACTAACATAGACAATCACCCACAAACAAACAGTGCAACCCAGGCTACCTAAGTATGATTCTCAATCAGAGACAACTAATGACACCTGCCTCTGATTGAGAACCATACTAGGCCGAAAACATAGAAATGAACAAACATAGACTGCCCACCCAACTCACGCCCTGACCATACTAAATAAATACAAAACAACGGAAATAGAGGTCAGAACGTGACATTTATGTTTGAAGCCTGAAATGTGGCAAAAGGTCGCAAAGTTCAAGGGGGCCGAATACTTTCGCAAGGCACTGTATGTGAAATGGCGCATTTCTATGTTTTGTTGTCAAAAAGAGAGGAAGATAAGTGTTTCCAATTACATCATCAACCAATTAGTGGACAATTAATAACTGGTTAAAAATCACATGATGCACACCGATGATGACTTTGGAAATAAATCTTCCTCTATATTTGTTAATACAAAACATAGAGATGTACAATTTTCACATATGTTGATGTAGGGGTGATGCTGGAGATGATGAATATGAAATAGAATGTGTTTTACATTTCCCTTTAAGTAATACTGCAAGAAATGTGGGAAAGAAACAAACTTTTTCGTCCTCAATATAAAATCCTTATGTTTGTGGAAAATCGAACACAACACATCACTGAGTACCACTCTTCATATTTTCAAGCATGGTGGTGGCTGCATCATGTTATGCATATGCTTGCCATCAGTAAGGACAAGGGAGTTTTTTGAGGGGATAATAAGAAACGGAATACAGCTATAAGTACAGGTTAAATCCAAGAGGAAAACCTGTTTCAGTCTGCTTTCCAACAAACACTTTCAGCAGCATAATAACCTAAAACACAAGGCCAAATATACACTGGAGTTGCTTAACATAGAATGTTCCTGAGTGGCCTAGTTACAGTTTTGACTTAAATCATCTTAAAAATCTATGGCTCTCTAGCAATGATCAACAGTCAATTTGACAGAGCTTGAATAATATTTTAAAGAATAATGGCAAATATTGTACAATCCAGGTGTGCAAAGCTCATAGAGACTTACGCAAGAAGACTCACAGCTGTAATCGCCACCAAAGGTGCTTCTATAAAGTATTGACTCAGGGGTGTGAATACTTATGTAAATTAGACATTCTCAATACATTTGCCAAAATGTCTAAAAACATGTTTACACTTTGTCACTAAGGCTATTGTGTGTAGATGGGTAATTTTTATTTTATCCATTTTGAAATCAGGCTGTAACACAACAAAATGGGAAATATGTCAGGAGGTATGAATACTTTCTGAAGGCACTGTAAGTATTACAGAGGGAGAGGTTGAAAATGTCAGTGAAGGTACTTGTCAGCTGATCAGCACATGCTCTGAGTACGCGTCATGGTAATCCATTTGGCCCTGCGGCCTTGCGAATGTTAACCTGTTTAAAGGTCTTACTCACATCGGCTACTGTCGCCCGGTAACAATCACTGCGCTCATGCATGGTTCAGTGTTGCTTGCCTCGAAGCGAGCATGGAAGACATTTAGCTTATCTGGTAGGCCCTTTTCACTGGGAAGCTTGTGGCCTGGTTTCCCTTTGTAATCCATGATAGTTTGCAAGCCCTGCCACATCCGATGAGCATCATCTGCATAGTAGGATTCGATCTTAGGCCTGTATTGACGCTTTGCCTGTTTAGTGGCTCATTGGAGGTCGAAACAGGATTTCTTATAAGCGTCTGCGTTAGTTTTCCACTCCTTGAAAGCGGCAGTTCTAGCCTTTAGCTCAGTGCGGATATTGCCTGTCATCCATGGCTTCTGGTTGGGAAAAGTATGTACGTCACTGTGGGGACGACGTTGATGCACTTATTAATGAAGCCGGTGACTGATGTGGTAAACTCCTCAATACCATCAGATGAATCCCAGAACATATTCCAGTCTGTACTACCGAAGTGCAGGATCGGTTTGTAGTAGGAAAGGAGGACTGTCTTAAGTACTTCAATATGAGATCCTGTTATTGTTGGTTTCTTTCTTTCACCCATTTTAAGGCTTCATTACTCAGAAAAACGGGGAAACCTGACAATCTTGAGAAAGAATCCAGGGTGAGGTGATGCATATGTATGGGTTGGAGCTTTTCTTCACAGGCTCACACCAACAAAAAAAATGTAAACAAAATGGACTGAAACGTCAGCCCCACATTGAGTAAGGGCAACAATGCGAGGCTACAGTGAAATGGCAAGAATAAGCATTTTCTGAGAGCACCATAAGTGTTCTGAAAACACAGGGAAGGGGCTACTTGTGTGTCTTTTGGACATATATGGGATTTACCACAAGCCCCGAAAGAGTAAAACACACAAATATTTCAGGAACTTCGCAGTTCAGTTCAAATAAAGAAGAGTGTTTATACTTTCAGTAGTACTCTATACATAAACATTATTTCTCTAAATAGGAATATGTGCCAGCGGATTACCATCATTACATCTGTTTTCTCTTACTGCACTATTCTTTATTTTGTAAAATTATTCCTCGAAAAACATGAGCTCCTCACTAATCCTCTCACTTTCCACCTGGTGAATTTGACCCAAATTCACATTTCCCCTGTGCGGCCAGGAGACTGGCTTTTTATTGAAGCCTACGTGTAACAGAGCCCACTGACCTTGCAATGTACTTTGACTTGGGAGAGAAAAAGAGGGTCAATTCATCTTCATTCAGGACAATAACTTTTCTTCAAACTTTGCTGTTGTGTTTTCTGTCTTTTCTTTTTGATATAATAGGGTACTTATTGTTTAGGGTAATAATAAAATAAAAAAAATCTGTAACTAGGCAAGTCAGTTGAGAACAAATTCTTATGTACCACGAAACCCGGACGACGCTGGGCAAATTGTGCGCCGCCCGATGGGACTCCCAATCACAGCCGGTTGTGGCACAGCCTAGATTCAAACCAGGGTGTCTGTAGTGATGCCTCAAGCACTGAGATGCAGTACCTTAGACCGCTGCACCAGAGTGGTGTTTTAACAAACATTATTTCTATAAATAGTGGAAAGTAATGGTGCATAAACTGTACAGTATATTACTAATAGGCCGTGTGATACTATGGTCAAAGGGAAACATACCTGGGAATTCTGGGAAACTGAAGAAAATTACTATAAAGCTGCCGAGCTCAATCCAGCTGACGGATATAATTTCCCCTCCAGTGCATCCATTGTTGTCCATAATGACAACAAGACATATACAGTTCACATTTGATGTTCCCACATAACAAGGTCATAAAACAAAAGGGAATTACAATTACTTGCCTGTAATCCAAAACGACATGTTGTCACCAGGGGACTTGCTCTGGGGGTTATGCATTGCAGTGACTCTGTGGTCATGTTGATAGTGTATACATACACAGCTGGTAAATTTATATAAACAGGTAGACAAACAGTTCCTATTGGCAGGTGGATTACTAGAGGGATGCTTTTTGGTTTGTGTTTAAGTTGGACGTGTTTAGATGTGATGGCTTCTTGTGCTTGGCGGGCTTATGTAACGGAGTTAGGAACCTGCTGTAAGATCACTCCACAGCTAGCTTGAAATGTCGCTGATAGAGCCATCCAATCGGCACCTTTTGTATAGCTCATTTGGTTTGCACGTTGTCAAGAAGGGCAGTCACGTGTGCTGCAAGGGAGAGGATCACTGGTTTGAGCCCTGTGTGGAGACAGGGACAGTGGAGGACGCTAAACTGTCAGCAGCACATTGATGTCGTTAACACGTACGTTTTCCCATGAGCAGTGGCCCCATACAATCTTATTAAAGGTGGACTACGCGATATGACGTACATGCAGAAAGTAAACAGCATAGTGGGTCCATTTCTGCAACAACTAAGAGCGTTGAGGTGCGAGGCTCAACTTCGCTGTTTTGGTCCCCTGGTTCCACACTACATTTTGCAACTCATCTCAACTCATCTCAATATCTGCGGTGCTGCTCGTAAACGCCATTTTGCTGAGTCTGCCTTTAACTTCCTGGTGTGGCTTTTTCACCTTTATCCAGGAGGTCCAGCTGATAATATAATAACAGAGCTGCATTTTCCCTTACCCTGTTTTTCTTTAGTGAGAATGAGTACGAATCTACTGAGTCCCGTGTTAATAGCCCACATTGAAATGAATGACATATTTCACAGACCTATTTATTATGCACTGTGTTTAGATGCATCTTGCAATCTGTGGGCTATTTGACAGTCCCTGTTATCACTATCAATATCCAGCTACCAGCTCCTGCCTTTAGGGGCCCTATTCTTCATAGACAAATCCGATAGAAAACGGCTGAAAGCACCAGACACCAGTCCCTCCCTGCCTTTTGCATGATCCGCGCCAGGTTTTAGGGTGGCCCATTGAAAGCCAGCTGTTGCAGAGCGGGGAGCCGGCCCAACGTTTCTCCTCGTATTTTTTGGTTTAGGAGTCCGACTGGCGCTGGCAGATCGGTGTGTGATTGGAGCAGCGCAGAGATTGCCTGGAGCACAAGCCCGACGCACAGACACAGGCCCCCCGAACTATAGTCGCATTGTAGACTGTTTCAGCATTGTGTTGGCGACTTCCCGAAAGGCTTGACATCGTCGTGGAATACGACTGCATGTTTTAATTTTAGGATATGTGCTGATATGCTTCTCATTCGCCTCTTTTAGGCTACAATAACATTGGAGCCGTGCAGTTTTTTTAATTCATTGTGTCCAATCGAAGGGAAAATGTGGATGCGTGCGAGGGGGATATGGGAAAAAACTATTGATTAATAGTTCCCGAACGGCATCTCGCTAAGGAACAGTTTGTCCGGTCCTTGGGGACGCATGGACTTGGAGAGAGAGATACCTGCCACAAGAAACAACACGATCTGTCCCTCGTAATTGGAGCATGCATCGGAACCACGGACGTCTTTGTGTTGCCCGCTGCATATTCCGAGTTTGAGGGGGGCCTCTAGCCTGCTGAAGGGGTGACCACTCTCTCCGTGTTCCTTCAATGCCAAACTGAACTATTCGTCAAACACCATTTAGGACTGTTCACCTCAAATGTAAGTATTCAAACATTGGCATAGCATGCCATCATCGCGCCTGTACGCTTGTGAGCCTGCTTGTGAGAAAGGTGGGAGTTTAGACGTTAAGTTGAGAAAACCATTCCTTACGATATCGGTGTGGTACAAGTCACTAACTGACATTTGACCGAATTTCACTCCATTTTAAAAACACTTACAGATTGCTTGGCATTGACATCGCTTGAAAATAAACCAGTCTCTTTGAAAATGAGGTCTGTCTGCTACTGCATTCTATAACATACCAGCCTAAAGATTGTACATTCTGAATAAATGAAATAATTGCATTTTTACCAGACATCAGTGCTTCTCACATTAAGCGACTCCGGGCCATGGGTTATATGTATATATAAAAAAAGTTGCATGAGGCTTATCCAGATGTGGTTTCTTCAACGGTCATTTTTGCTCTGAATTGGATTCAATTCAAACTATGAATGAGAGAAAAAAAAATCTAGGCTAGTTATACAATGACATGCAATTAATTAATGGATGGATAACAGGGCTACTAACTGAAATATAGTATTATGTGTTTTATTATGTCTGTCTCGGAATGAGGCGTTCGTTCTTCTTCTCTCGGTTTTGATCATTAGAATAGATCTCACCTGTGATGCTGAGGTGTTGGGCGAGTCACTGTAAAAGAGACAGTAGCATAGTCACCTTGGATTTGAAAGAAAATTACAATTTATGTGCATTATGGTGGCTTGGCTATAATTATTTTTCTAGGTAACTCGCTTTCAATTACAGAAGTGCAGTGATGCCGTCAAAATAAATGTAACCTCGCCCATTACATGTAATCCTGTTGACACAACGACCTAAGTCAGGTGCTGTCTTCATCGACCTCTCAACTCCACGGCTGTAACATGAGATCATTTCACTGAACATGTATAATTCACAGATATCTAAGCCAACCATGTGTGATGATACGCACACACACGCCAGCTCAGCATCTCAGGGCTTGTAAGTAAGCATTTCACTGTAAGGTCCACACCGTTGTATTCGGAGCATGTGACAAAAAAAATTGATTTGATGTGCTGCGGTGCTGCGGTGAATAGGGAGGCCTAGACTACTAAGGCATCAAATGCAGCATTCATTTAAGGGACAGGTCGAAATTTAGTTGGGGGGGGGGGGGGGGTGTTGTTGGCCCAACTCAAGGTGTCATAAAAAAAATGCGCCCCCCCCAACATTACACATATTTTCACATGACCCTCCCCTTGTACTGTAAAATTATTATATGAGGAGGGGAGGCTGTGCAATTGAACTCAAGATAATGTTTACTACCGCAAATAACAGTAACTCTAGCGACCCTGTTTATTAACCTGAATATTGACTTTGCCACATCAGCATGCACGGAGGAGTTCACTCTCCCTGCCTGTTTCACACACTACGATCAGAGCCGGCTGCAGACAATTATCAGCTAGGGGGAAATCAGATTTTCAACATTTTGATGCCATATTTATAATTATATAGAATATATGCAACACATTTTCCACCAATAGGTTTCTGTGCCAATGCACTACACAACCAATGTACAAAGCATTCCGATGTTGGGCACTTCAATATAATGTTTCACTTGTTCAACACCACAATAAGCAGACTATTCCAATCACGACAAACATAACATTTATCTCTCCCTACCTTGTAGGCTGACCCAGTATCGAAGGTTTGACAATCTCCGAGTGTCATTCAACTTTCTGGTGTTCTGTAACAGATGTCTCTTTCCATTCACCAAATGGCCACTGCACAGTTTGGATTTTTTATTTCATTATTTATCCTTTATTTAACTAAGCAAGTCAGTTAAGAACAAATTCTTATTTACATTGACGGCCTGCACCGGCCTAACCCTAAAGACACTGGGCCAATTGTGCGCCGCCCTAAGGGACTCCCAATCACGGCCAGGTGAGGTACAACCTGGAATCGATCCAGGGTCTGTAGTGACGCCTCTAACACTGAGATGCAGTGCCTTAGACTGCGCCACTCGGGTTGATTTTGTCAGTACATTTAAAAAAAAAAATGCACAGTACAAAAAAGTCATCTGGATTGAACAATAAAGTCGGGAACTTATTTCCATTGTGGTCTATTTTTTTAAAACATAAATACATATACAATTACAGAGATGCAGACAAAAAAAAATGCTCAACCTCCAGATGAGTATGAGGGGGGATTTTTAAGTACGATTCTTACAAGCTTGTTTTGGTTGGCCTGTAGCTTGTTCTTTAGATGTTTAGGGATGCTGGTGAGCCATGATGTGCAGGCATAATCAAAGTGACACTGAACTAGCGCACTTGCCAGAGTCTTTAGGGTGTGTAGCTGGGTTTCCATCCGATTTTGACAGATTTTAATGTGAATATTCTAAGAATCTGCATAGAAGCAATATATATGCACAAGAAAATAGCCACTCGGTAGGATAATTGTATTGTCCCCTAAACAAGATCAAAAGCAGAGCTTTTTAAGCTGAATGTCCCATGTCTTGAATGATGCACCTGCCCTCTCTGCTGCCTCTCAACTATTCCTATTTGTTCTTGTGGATTCATATTGAAAATTGATGTGGCTTTTATGTGTGGTATGATTGCTAGTTAGCCTATTGCACATCTGGACAAATGATCTACCAACCACTATTGTCACTATGAATGATGGATAGACAAGTGAACTATACTTACCTATAGTATAGTAAAAGGTAGCGTGTGGAAAACCGTAGTTTATAAATGATTATTCTAATAAACTATATATAACACAGGTGATGCAGTAGCTTACAACACTAAACAGACACAACACTAAACTCACTACAGGGAGTAAATGTTGTTTGTGTTGGCCCATTCCATTCTCGACACTGGTGACGTGGCCTGTTTAACTTAGTCAAATCAGAACGGGGAATGTACTTGAAAATCTAAGCATTTTTAACCAGGTTATTTGATCAAATACTGGAATGGCCTATAATGGATGGTAAAATCGAAATCCTTGTCTTAATTTGTTTTGAATACCGGTTTGGAAACGGCAGGAGCATCATTTACTCATGTCAGAGTTGGGATGGGGAATTCACTGGGACAAATGTCCCGTTGCCCCCCTTCTCCCTACTCCTCCGCTCCCCCGCCCCAGACGCTATCTCTGTAGGTTGGTCCATTTGTCCAGGCCCGGGGTCTCCAGGGGAAGTGCCATCTCATCTCACATCGGCTCGAGTGCAAATGGCTTCAATGTATGCTAGTGTGATTTCTCGTGGGTTTTTTTTCTTCTCGTAACTATCAATTTACATATCAAAGTGGCTGCATTTCAATGGCAAGAACTTGAGCTACCTTCCCCCAACCAGTTTTGTCCGGAGAGGGGACGGGCGGCGGTGTGCTACAGAATAAGAATGGTGTTGTTTATTGCAGACAACTGTACAACATCAATATTCTGTGTGTGTGTGTTCTTGTGTTTCGATTGCAAATGCAGATTTAGTTAGGATTGACAGAGTTGGTAGGCCGCCATAATTCAATCCAAAATCCCCAAAGTAAGTAGCAAAAATGGAAAACTACTCATTGCCGTGTTCCCTTGGGGATTTTGGTAGGAGCTTATTTAAATATGTTGACGTGTGATTCATTTTTGCAAAAATGTTCAAACTAGAACATGGTTTAAATGAGTTTAACCCTTTACAGCTCAATTTTAGTTTGCTATTGCCTAACATAATACAAGTATGAAGTAGGGCTATACTTGGGATAAACACCAGAACCCTTCCCCTCAGCTCTTTTATAAAGATAACTCAAGGTGAAACTACACAATAGACCTACAATCTTTAAGTGGCATGTTGTGTAATTAGTTTTGTAAAAAAAATATATAATTATAATAATTCAAGCTAAAAGGTCAATAGATTTATATTTACGGGCTGCTGTGTAACGAAACACAGTTTTTGTTAATTACACGTTTTACCGTAAATCAATACAGGTTTCTGGATGCCTCTTCGAGAGGTTTTTGTAAAGCACTGTTTTGAGCAACCAATGGCCTCTAATGTTTCTCTGTTAAAGAGATAATGTTTATTTTCAATGCAATGCAGCTGTTCTGCTCTTCTGTGAAAGAATGCCTTGCTGAGTGTGGTCTTGCTGTGTTTATTTAAAGAAAAAAATGTTTCTTTAATATCTTATCAAACATTACCTAATAGGGATGTCGAACACAATTAAATTGGAAGGATTCAGCACACACACACACACACACAACACACACACACACACACACACACACACACACACACACACACACACACACACACACACACACACACACACACACACACCTCCTCACAGATGGATAACAATATATGGCAGTCAAGAAAGAGGAAAAGCCTCTTCCCCTCCCTCATTCTTTCATTTTCTTTCTATTTCTTCTGGAATTTACATAGCTCAAACGCATTATTTGCAGATCAGGTTGCTATAAATCAGGGTGGCCTATGGAGGAAGAAAGGTCCTAAAAATGGACCCAACTCGTGTATCAAATCAAATATACCCTTCTCTCAGCTACCGCACGGTGAGCGGTGCCGATGCACCAGGTCTGGAACCAACAGGACCCTGAACAGCTTCTACCTCCAAGCCATAAGACTTGTAAATATATAGTAAGTCTCGGTAGCTCTTTTGTTAACTGTTTAACTGTCTGCATTGACCGTTTTCTTGCACTAACTTTTATGTCTCATCACATACGCTGCTGCTACTCTTTTATCTGTCACTTTATTCCTAGTTATACTGAACACAAAACAAACTCAACATGCAGACAGAAATACCCCGACATACACACACAACCCTCAGACAAACGCGCAGGTGAAGTAGCCGGATGTGGAGGTCCTGGGGTGGTGCGGTTACTCGTGATCTGTGGTTGTGAGGCCGGTTGGACATACTGCCAAATTCTCTGAAACCAAGTTGGAGGCAGCTTGTCATAGAGAAATTAACATAAAATTCTCTGGCAACAGCTCTGGTGGAAATTCCTGCAGTCGGCATGCCAATTTCATGCTCCCTCAAAACTTGAGACATCTGTGGCATTGTATTGTGTGGCAAAACTGCACATTTTTAAAGTGGCCTTTTATTGTCCCCAGCACAAGGTGCACCTGTTTGATGATCACGCTGTTTAATCAGCTTCTTGATATCCCACACCTGTCAGGTGGATGGATTATCTTGGCAAAGGAGAAATGCTCACTAATAGGGATGTAAACAAATTTGTGCACAGCATTTGAGAGTATAAGCTTTTTGGGATTTTTTTTATTTCAGTCCATGAAACGTGGTACCAACACTTTACATGTTACGTTTATTCAGTGTTTATGTACATACCTAACTCAATTACCTCGTACCCCTGCACATCGACTCTGTACTGGTAACCTGTGTACATAGCCATGTTGCTCATTGTGTGTTTATTACTTTTATTATAACACGTTTTACTTTTTATATTATTTCTCAATTTTCTTTCTCTCTGCATTGTTAGGGAAGGCCTGTAAGTCAGCATTTCACTGTTAGTCTACTCCTGTTGTTTACCAAGCATGTGACAAATACCGTTTGATTTGATTGATAGGACCTCAATCGGCAGTTGCTGCGACCATTTTTTCCCACTTATAAATGAATGATATGTACCCATTGATTCATGAAGAATATAATGTATGAATGCATCATTAGCTTAGTTCAATTGTCGTACTACATCAGTACCCAAAATATAAGCTTGTTTTACTCCAATGTTTGTAAATGTGAAGAAACACTATATACAGTGCCTTCAGAAGGTATTCACACCACTTGACTTTTTACACATTTTGTTGTGTTAGACGGAATTTAAAATGGATTAAATTGACTTTGTGTTACTTGCCTACACATAACACCCCATAATATCAAAGTGGAATTATATTTTTTGAATTTGTTTACACATTAATTCAAATGAAAAGCTGAAAAAGTCTTGAGTCAATAAGTATTCAACCTGTTTATTATGGCAAGCCTAAATCAGTTCAGGAATAAAAATGTGCTGATCAGGTCACATAATAGGTTGCATGGACTCGCTCTGTGTGCAATAATAGTGTTCAACATGATTTTTGAATGACTATTTCATCTCTGTACCCCACAAATACAATTATCTGTAAGGTCCCTCAGTTGAGCAGTGGATTTCAAACACAGATTCAACCACAAACACCAGAAAGGTTTTCCAATGCCTCGCAAAGAAGGGTGCCTATTGGTAGATGGGTTAAAAAATAAAATGCAGACTTTAAATATCCCTTTGAGCCTGGTGGAGTTATTAATTACACTTTGGATGGTGTATCAATACACCCAGTCACTACAAAGATGCAGGCTTCCTTCCTAACTCAGTTGCCGGAGATGAAAGAAACCGCTCAGGGAGTTTAATGGCTGTGATAGAAGAAAACTGAGGATGGATCAACAACATTGTAGTTAATCCACAATACTCACCTAAATGACAGCCGGAAAAGATGGAAGCCTGTCAGAATCAAAATATGCATCATTTTTGCATTAAGGCACTAAAGGCATTAAAACTGCAAAAAATGGGGCAAAGAAAATGCTTTGTCCTGAATACAAAGTGTTATGTTTGGGGCAAATCCAACACAATAAATGGAATAGAGCTAAGCACAGGCAAAATCCTAGAAGACAAACAGGTTCGGTCTGCTTTCCAACGAACACTGAGACAAATTCACCTTTCAGCAGGACAATAACCTAAAACACATGGCCAAATATACACTGGAATTGCTTACCAAGATGACATTAAATGTATGGCTGTCTAGCAATGATGAACTACCAACTTGACAGAGTTTGAAGCATATAAAAAAAAGTATCTTAGAGACTTACCGGGGGATGTAATTGCTGCCAAAGGTGATTTCTAACAGATATGAATGCATTCTGAAGACACTGTAGCCTCAACATGGTTAACACTATACTTTTGATATCATGTATGGTCATTCCTTGCTTCCATCATTGCATCCATAGATTTGTCTATGAATTTGAGAGTGGTTAGCTTTTTACAGAAACAGGGGCGGGGGATTTCACCTTCTTGTTTCAACTGCTGATTGCCAGTTTAATAGTGAAGAAGCCTTGCTGTCTGTTGCTCTGTGTGCCTGTTGTTGTGGCTTGTCACAGAGACCCTGGTTAAGTCCCAAATGGCATCATATTCTCTATAGAGTGTACTACTTTTGACCAGGGCCTATAGACCCTAGGCAATTAAGGTCACAGTTATGAAAACTTAGGACACTAAAGAGGCCTTTCTACTGACTTGGAGATGGGACGGACAGCTGATCGTGCTCGCAGTGGCAGACCACGTGTAACAACACCTGCATAGGATCGGTACATCTGAACATCACACCTGCGGGACAGGTACAGGATGGCAACAACAACTGCCCGAGTTACACCAGGAACTCACAATCCTTCCATCAGTGCTCAGAGTGTCCACAATAGGCTGAGAGAGGCTGGACTGAGGGCTTGCAGGCTTGTTGTAAGGGAAGTCCTCACCAGACATCACTGGCAACAACATCACCTATGGGCACAAACCCACCGTCGCTGGACCAGACAGAACTAGAAAAAAGTGCTCTTCACTGACGAGTCGCGGTTTTGTCTCACCGGGGGTGATGATACCTAACCATAAACATCAATGCCTTTCTTGAAATCAATACACGGAAGTATATTTTTTTAAACCTGCATATTTAGTTAAAATAAATGCATGTTAGCAGGCAATATTAACTAGGGAAATTGTGTCACTGTTCTGGTGTTCAGTGCAAGCAGAGTCAGGGTATATGCAACAGTTTAGGATGCCTGGCTCATTGCGAACGGTGTTTCTTCCTAACAAAGACCGTAATACATTTTCCAGAATTGACCCTAATTATGACGTAACATTGAAGGTTGTGCAAAGTAACAGCAATATTTAGACTTAGGGATGCCAGCCTTTCGACAAAATACGGAATGGTTCCGTATTTCACTGAAAGAATAAACGTTTTGTTTTCGAAATGATAGTTTCCGGATTTGACCATATTAATGACCAAAGGCTGAGTGTTTATTATAATTAAGTCTATGATTTGATATTTGATAGAGCAGTCTGACTGAGCGGTGGTAGGCAGCAGGCGGCTCGTAATCATTCATTCAAACAGCACTTTACTGCGTTTGCGAGCAGCTCTTAGCAATGCTTGAAGCACAGCGCTGTTTATCAACTCCCGAGATTAGGCTGGCAATACAAAAAGTGCCTGTAGGAACATCCAATAGTCAAAGGTATATGAAATACAAATGGTATAGAGAGAAATAGTTGATGCGTCATAATTCCTATAATAATTACAACCTAAAACTTCTTAACTGGGAATACTGAAGAACTGGGAATATTGAACCACCAGCTTTCATATGTTCTCATAATCTGGTCAAGGAACCTAAACGTTGTCTTTTTTACATGGCACATATTGCACTTTTACTTTCTTCTCCAACAATGTGTTTTTGCATTATTTAAACCAAATTGAACATGTTTCATTATTTATTTGTGACTAAATAGATTTTTAAAAATGTATTATATTAAGTTAAAATAAAAGGGTTCATTGTTCATTCAGTATTGTTGTAATTGTCATTATTACAAATATATATATAAAATCGGCAGATTAATCGGTATCGGATTTGTTTGGTCCTCCAATAATCAGTATCGTCGTTGAAAAACCCTATTCGGTCGACCTCTAGTTTATATAGAGAGTAGCAAGCCATTTGGGACACACCTCCAGAGGCAGTGGATGTAAATGCCAGGGGTGGCGTATAAAGCGGTGCGTCTGTTTAGGGGTCAGTGGCCCTGATCATCCTGCCTCCCGGTCGTAAAGTGAGCGCAGTACTCCACACACAGAGAGAGAGAGAAACTCACCTGCCATCTTCAATCACAAGGGGCCAGTTTGACAGCTGTCTTGTTATGTTTCTCTGACACACTCACTGTCAAAAGCTAGGAACAAACAGATGGAGACTGAGCAAACGGGAGGAAATGAAGGAGAGAGGGGTGTGAGGAAGAGGAGGAAGCTGGGTTTGTTTGATCAGTATTTAGTCTTAATCGCGAATGCCCATCATAGCTTTTTCATCATCCGTCTTCCTCCTTTTTATATCCACTTAGATAAATGGACTGAGACTGGAACAAATTGCATTGTGTTAGGTTAGCTGACCAATTGGATTTAATGTATCCCTTTGGTATTTCTATTGAGAACAGGGCACCGGAAAGGGTCAAAATCTCCCTCACCGCCCTCTGTGCTTTAAATGACAGTTAACTTTCCCCCACTGCTTCTTAAATGGATGTTAAATGATATGTTGAGACCCTGGAGCTGAGCTATAGAGCCAATCAGCCCTGGATATGTTCACACCAAACAGCTCCCTCCTTACTTACCCTACCTAGTCCTTTCAATACGGAATGCTTTCCCCACGGTTAAGAAAGCAAACCCCCCTTGGTGTTGTCAAAGTCCCCGTCTTCCAGAGGGGAGCGGAGGGGCTGGTAGTCTTTTGAGTGATGGATGATTTTTTTGGGGTCCGTGTTGAACCCTTTGGAGTGTGTAAAGCTGTCCCAGTGGGATACGTGTCGCTGGGGTGTAATGGATGGGCAGGTGTCCAGAGGCTCCAACTATCAAGAGATTAGCAGTGACCTTGTGAGTTGCCTGGACCACCTTCAGAGATGCTCTGTGATGCTCTACTACCACTGGACTGGAGGGCATTAGAATAAGAAGACACTGCTCTGAGACTTGTCTCAGGGGGAATGGACACACGGTGTGATTTATTTTGGTGGTCTGACATACCTTCAGGTCACAGGAAGTGTGGCGCTTATAGAGGTCAGGTGGTATGCTTTTGTCTTGGTAGAGTGGATTAGGCTGAGGCAGATCTGAGGCCTGCTACGAATTATGTTTTTTTTGTTGTCAATGGTTTCTAGAAATGGCAAGTTTAGAATATGCAGGTCCCACACAATTGGAGTCATGTTTCCCTTTCCTTTTTGAAGGATTGTTCATTTGATTGAACAGACAGACTTACATACAGCTGGACTTAAAGTGTCTTAACGTGTCTTAAAGGACTCTGCATGATTATCTTTGTTCATTTTGGCCATCGCCATCGTTCTTTGCCATCACCATCCGCACAGGTTTTAACATGCATCATAACTGGAAATTAGTCTTGCATTGATATGAACATGTATGCATAAATCATTAGCATAAGTTCTCTCATCGCATGAAGGTTTGTATTTTAATATTTGCATACAAGTAAGACAAATAATTTGCTTATCTGAGAGCCATTCACACTCCATCAAACCAATGTTATTCCTTTGAATTCATCTCTGGGGCTTGTTCTCGTGATAGACACATTGAATTTCTATGTAAAATTGTTTCAGAGGATTTGAGCAAATAGCTGTCGGACTATAATTTTTTAAACAGACGCCATGGGCTTTCTGGTCACTGATGACACACCACCATAATCCAAATTCAGATATAATTATTTTTGGGGTCGGTTTATAATTTTAGTTGTTATTTTAATTGTTGCGCTTCATTCACACATTGCATAATAAACTCAGCAAGAAAAGAAACATCCTCTCACTGTCAACTGTGTTTATTTTCAGCAAACCTAACATGTGTAAATATTTGTATGAACATAAGATTCAACAACTGAGACATAAACTGAACAAGTTCCACAGACATGTGACTAACAAATGGAATAATGTGTCCCTGAACAAAGGGGGTGTCCAAATCAAAAACAACAGTCAGTATCTGGTGTGGCCACCAGCTGCATTAAGTACTGGTGTGTGTCTCCTCCTCATGGACTGCACCAGATTTGCCAGTTCTTGCTGTGAGATGTTACCCCACACTTCCACCAAGGCACCTGAAAGTTCCCATATATTTCTGGGGGGAATGGCCCTAGATCTCACCCTTCGATCCATCAGGTCCCAGACGTGCTCAATGGGATTGAGATCCGGGCTATTTGTTGGCCATGGCAGAACACTGACATTCCTGTCTTGCAGGAAATCAGGCACAGAACCAGCAGTATGGCTGGTGGCATTGTCATGCTGGAGGGTCATGTCAGGATGAGCCTGCAGGAAGGGTACCACATGAGGGAGGAGGATGTCTTCCCTGTAACGCACAGCGTTGAGATTGCCTGCAATGACAACAAGCTCAGTCCGGTGATGCTGTGACACACCGCTCCAGACCATGACGGACCATTCACCTCCAAATCGGTGTAATGCTCATTCCTTTGACGAAAAACCTGAATCCAACCATCACCCCTGGTGAGACAAAACCGCGACTCGTCAGTGAAGAGCACTTTTTGCCAGTCCTGTCTGGTCCAGCGACGGTGGGTTTGCGCCCATAGGCGACGTTGTTGCCGGTGATGTCTGGTAAGAACCTGCCTTACAATAGGCCTTCAAGCCTCTCTTAGCCTATTGCGGACAGTCTGAGCACTGATGGAGGGATTGTGCGTTCCTGGTGTAACTCGGGTAGTTGTTGTTGCCATGCTGTACCTGTCCCGCAGGTGTGATGTTCGGATGTACCGGTCCTTTGCAGGTGTTATTACACGTGGTCTGCCACTGTGAGGACGATCAGCTGCCCGTCCTGTCTCCCTGTAGGGCTGTCTTAGGTGTCTCACAGTACGCACATTGCAATTTATTGCCCTGGCCACATCTGCAGTCCTCATGCCTCCTTGCAGCATGCCTAAGGCACGTTCACACAGATGAGCAGGGACCCTGGGCATCTTTATTTAGATGTTTTTCAGAGTCAGTAGAAAGGCCTCTTTAGTGTCCTAAGTTTTCGTAACGGTGACCTTAATTGCCTACCGTCTGTAAGCTGTTAGTGTCTTAACAACCGTTCCACAGGTGCATGCTCGTTAGTTGTTTATGTTTCATTGAACAAGCATGGGAATCAGTGTTTAAACCCTTTATAATGAAGATCTGTGAAGTTATTTGGATTTTTACGAATTATCTTTGAAAGACAGGGTCTTGAAGAAGGGACATTTATTTTTTTGCTGAGTTTATAAGCAGAGAGAACTATTTTTCTATACCTTGTAGGTTGAGCGGAAGCTTATTTACTCTGTGTGTGTATTGTCCAAGTCCCGAACATAAATGTCAAGATATTGCTGGCATTTGACGTGAGGAATTTTTTTCCCATCAGAAGACTGTTATTGCCAATTTCAAATATATTTTTTGGGGGGTGGAAAACAATGCTTCCATAGACACAGCATCACTATCACCTGTGGTCTTCAGAACCCCCCCTTTCCTCTCCCCCACCATGTCTAATGTCCATTTTGCTGTCTGTTTGTGCCACACATGGGGCTCGAGATGGAACCATTATGTTTCCAATGTGAGGAAGCCATTGTCAACGTCCTGGAACATTTGATTGGCAGCCCCCTGTCTGTCACCCAAATCTGAGATACTATGAGCACCAGGAAATGATGGGAAGGCAACAAATGGTAGCGATTATCCAGCTGGCGAGTTCACACTTCCAGTCTTTCATACGGCTCTGTCCATTTTTTCTGTCTTTTACACGGCTCTGTCTATCTTGGTCCATGATAGTGGTTGTTAGCCTGCACTGCACTGAACTAGAAGGGCCTGATAGACAGGTCTCTCACTGGATATTTATTGAGTGAATGTTGTTCACTGCCCAGGTTTTCTGTGTTTGTGTTAATCCAAGGACTGTTTTTGAGAGAGATCTCTGCAACCATTACAGCCAACAATCAGATGATATCATCTATCTTATTTTGCACTGATTATTTCCTGTGGGTTGTTGTGGCCTGACTGGCCTCATAACAAAGAATTGACTCTTAATTCTATGTACTTGTCTCTGCGTCTGCATCTGCATGATGTTTGGGAAGAATAACATCCCGACCCAAATGGCATACTGAACAAACCGAACAAACCAAAGCAATTCTCCCATTCAGAGTCAGAGCCAGACTCCTTCATTCCCCCCCCCCCCCCCCTTTTCTCTTCCTTGAGTTGTGATGATTTGTTCCATTTCAAAAGCGTCCTGAAGACCGAGAGGCTGCAGGCAGAGAGAGAGATGAGAGGGGAAAATGAAAGAGAGAGGTGGTAGAGAGAGAGAGAGACAGAAAGAAAGGGAGGGAGAGAAAGAAAGAAAGAGCTAGCGAGAGCAGGGCTCTGTTGTTGATCAGCCAAGCAAATCAGATCTTGATGATATTTGGAGAGCAGAGTTGTGATTGCTGATTGCTCTGGCAGTTTTAATTAGAGAGTCGTAAGCAGCCTGTCTTCTCTCTGCTGAACACAGTTAACTATCAAACATACTTAAATGGAACAAATAATTACTTTGTTGATGGTTAGAGTAACAGAAAAAAGTGGAAATGTTTTTTGGCTGTAGGACCTAATTAAATATTTAATTTTATGTGATTGCAAACAGGATTTTGTTTAAGGTTTTGAGTAGATGATGTACTTGATGTACAGTATATGCTATTTACCTCATGGTGCATCTAACCCTACCCATCTTAATGAGGGAAATAATGTCATATCAAGCAGGGAAAAAAACGATGTGAAGAAACATGAAAAGATTCCTTTGAAGTTTAGCGTACCATACAACATGCCTATAGGAAACCCGAGCTGAATCTTAAACCCAAACCCTTTCCAACCAATCCCTGCTTGCTATAGATTGAACAAGGCTTATTTTCAGCATGCAGGTTTGTGTCATGCGCTCCTGGACCTTTTGTCAAGACATTTTAATTACAGCCGAGCCTGGGTGTAATTGATCTGGGCTTAAAGGGATTTCTCTTTTCACTGAGAAAGGCCTAGTTGTTAATACAGGCCAGTGAATGCTTCCACCTCCACTTACAGCCTATACTTCAACTGTTATGGTGCAAACAAAGAGATGCACCGCAATAGGCTGATCTTTCATTCTCTTCCAGTGCCGTTATTTAGTTTAATTTAGTTACTCCTCCAGTGGGTAGCTAGCTTAGCAGTTAAACCAGACTGAAGGCTGCGTAGTGTATAGCAGGCTAGCACATCAGAGTACATTCACTTTACAGTTGTTTAGTAAGGCAGATTCTGTACTTGATGTGTAATGAGTAAATTGGCCTCGGAGGAGTAGGTAACCCATCAGAGTACTGTTGGAAGTGAGACTTCGTCTTCGCCCAGTCCATCTTTAACTGCAGCAGTGTCACATCTGTTAAGAATGAACGTCCTCCTCCTTTGCCACCTGCAGTGTCCTCCTCTTGCGTTCCTTCTCTTACGGCGCACTTCTTCACGCTTTCCGTGTTGTCGCCCACCATTTTAAATGTTTTATCAGCCTGTTAGATAATGCTTCCCGATGACTGTGAATTATTGATGGCCTTGTTCCTATGAGTGAGACAGGGCAGGCTTTTAACTCTCTGAGCTGCCTGCCTGCCGCTGCCGACCTGCTGGGTGTCTTCAGAGGTAACTAAGGGACACTATACAAACACCCAAAGGAATGATGTAGGCCTAATGGAGGAGGAGGAGAAAAAAGAAAAACCTGAAGAGGGTGGGGGCGGGCTGAAAATAAAATAAAAAGAGGGCAGGGCGTCTTCTGTTCCAGACCCAGTCTTCTATTACAGTATTGGGCTTAGCTACAGGATAAGGCACATTTTGCAGCGAAGGAAAATCTGAATCCCCTGCAGGTCTCTTGCTTTGTTTGAAGCATTGAGAAGGTCTATAGCTGTTTCCTATTTCTCGATTTTGTCTGTTGTCTGAATGGAAGACAAGTTACATTTTTTTGAGATTCAAAACATTGGTGTGTGTGTGTGTGTGTGTGTGTGTGTGTGTGTGTGTGTGTGTGTGTGTGTGTGTGTGTTTGTGTGTTTGTGTGTTTGTGTGTTGTGTGTTGTGTGTTGTGTGTTGTGTGTTGTGTGTTGTGTGTTGTGTGTTGTGTGTGTGTGGACTCAACTTACCATAAAAAATGTCCATAAGAAAATGGGCTGGTTTAAGAATGACCCAGCGGTCTCTTGTAGGAATCTCTTTGAAAGCGAGAATTAAATTATTAGCCAACAGACAACAGAGTAAACAGGCCAAACCAGTTTCTTATTTCCTCTGGGAAATGCATATGTTTTATACAGGAGGGTTCAGGATTGGAAATGAAATACAGTAGCTCTACCCTTTCCCTCCCTTAGCTAACTAGCTAGCACCAGTGATACTAGTTTACATTCAAAAGTTTGGACACACCTACTCGTTCCAGGGTTTTCTTTATTTTTTCTATTGTATACATTGTAGAATAATAATGAATATATCAAAACTATGAAATAACACATGGAATCATGTATTAACCAAAAAAGTGTTTATTTTTATATTTGAGATTCTTTGCCTTGATGACAGCCATGATTTGTTTTTGGTTACTACATGATTCCATAAGTGTTATTTCATATTTTTGATGTCTTCACTATTATTCTACAATGTAGAAAATAGTAAAAATAAAGAAAACCCCTTGAATGAGTAGGTGTATCCTAACTTTTGACTGGTACTTGGGCTTACATACTCCTTTTGGCACACACTACATTCTACCTCACTGAGAGTGTAGATCAGGGATAATCAACTAGATTCAGCCACATGCCAAACATTTATTTTTCTTGAGTGGAACATAATTACAAATCATTTGTAGACTGTAAATTGACCGCAAGAAGCCGAAACAGATATGTTAGACTATAACATAATAATTTCAAACCTTGCTTACATTTGTATAGGATCAAATGTCTCTTTAGTATGAGTGGGAACAGATTAAAAAAAAAAAAATTAAGATCACTTGGAGAGTATTTCCTTGTGTTTTTAATCTTTCATGTCCAACAAAAATAAACAAAACACATTGCGGGTCACCAGTTGGGGAACCCTGGTGTAGATAGATAGGTAGAGGCACAGGTGTGCTGCTACAGAGCATGTCTACAGCAGCGTGTGATACAGCGCCTTCAGAAAGTATTCACACCCCTTGACTTATTTCACTTGTTGCTGTGTTACAGCCTAAACTGAACATGTATTCTTTATTCTAACATGTATTCTCATCTACACACAATACCTCCTAATGACAAAGTGAAAGCATGTGTTTTGGAATATGTTTTTATTCTGTACAGGCTTCTTTCTCTTCACTCTGTCATTTAGTTGAGTATTGTGGAGTAACTACAATGTTGTTGATCCATCCTCAGTTTTCTCCTATCATAGCCATTAAACTCTGTAACTGTTTTAAAGTCACCATTGGCCTCATGGTGAAATCCCATAGTGGTTTCATTCCTCTCTGGCAACTGAGTTAGGAAGGACACCTGCATATTTTGTATTGACTGGGTGTATCGATACAACATCCAAAGTGGAATTAATAACTTCACCATGCTCAGGTTCTTTTCGAGTCGTTTGAAACTCTCCCTGGTCTTTGTGGTTGAATCTGTGGTTGAAATTCACTGCTTGACTGAGGGACATTACAGATAATTGTATGTGTTTGGTACAGAGATGAGGTAGTTTTTCAAAAACACTTTAAACATTATTATTGCACACAGCGTGAGTCCACGCAACTTATTATGTTACTTGTTACAGAAATGTTTACTCCTGAACTTATTTAGGCTCGCCATAACAAAGGGGTTGAATACTTAATTGACTCGAGATGTTTCGGTTTTTGGTTTTGAATTCATTTGTAGAAGATTGAAAAACAGAATTCCACTTTGACATTATGGGGTGTCTAAGGCCAGTGACACACATGTAATCCATATTGAATTCCGGCTGTAACGCAACAAAAGGTGGAACAAGTCAAGAGGTGTGAATACGTTCTGACGGCAGTGTGTATTTAACCTTGGTAGGTGTGAAGTTCCTACCACCTTACCTGCAGGGGAATCGATCTGTTCGTGTCCTGCAGCCAATGTTCTCACCACGTTTTCACATTTAGCAAACGATTGTTTGTGTGTGTACGTGTGCATGTGCGTTAATGCCCGCGATCCGTGCGTATGTGGAGGAGTGCGTGAGCGAGAGAAGGAGAACAAGGCGTGGAGGAGGAGGGTGTATATTAGTGTGAGTATATGAAGAACTGACTGATTGAAAAGAAGAGCTCTGTGTGACATTTCAGGGGTTGAGATGCTGCTCCTCTGACCGTCACTGTTTAACTCACTGTGGGAAGGTCAGCCTGTTAATTTCACTACCAAGCTGGAGAGGGAAGGGGGGGGGGGGGATCTAGTATTGGATAATGAAACTGACATTTAAAGACTTTTTCAACTTTTTGATTCTGATTATTTTGATTCTGATTCTTCATGGAACAGAAAGAGGGGTGTAGTATTGGTTATGGAAACCATAGAATTAGAATACTGGAATGGACTTGAACTTTCTTATGATGGTTCAAAGGTCAACCACGGTTTGCCAGTGCTCTGATAAGATATTGTGTAAAACAATGAATGTGAAGAATTTATCTGCACTGTATGTGTGTTAGCTAGCTAGCCAAACAGTTTTAGATGAATGATTCCAAATGAACTACCAATATGCCAACATTCCATTCAAACAATGTGGTCAATTCACAGCCATACACTGGTTCAAATCAGTTGATGATAGGACATAGACAAGTTGTAAATGCAACAAGTACTGAAATTGTATCATATAATAGCACTCAAAGCTTTCCAAGAAAACAAAATCTGAGACATGTGTGGTCTGTTTAAATATATTTTAGAGGCTATAGAAAATTGGTATATAACCCGTATAAACTGTATTTCTAATTATATTATAATTTCATTACACAATTTCCGATACATCACATGCCTTACTTTTATTTTGCTGCATACGTAAAATCAGGAAATGCATCACCTATGCCTCTACTGCCATTCATTCCAATTAGACTATTTTAGAATTTCTCCCTGGCCAAGATGGCTGCCATTTTCGCCCCATTATGGAACTTTGAGGGTTAATGACATATGCCCCTCTAGTAATTTAATAGAATCTCTATGAATGAAACTGACATTTAAAGGCTTTTCCCTCTTCTGATTATTCTTTTTCTTCTTCAAATTCGTAGATTACATTGGGCTCATTAAGCCCCTGTAACCTTTTATAAATGGGTCTGGATGAGAAGCTAAAGGCTAAAGATGAGGAGGAATATTTTTAACAGGACATTTTTAAATGTAACATAAGTCGATGTAATGTCAAGACAGGTTCCGAACTTAGTAATTAGGCAATGATAATTCTGCTGGGGAAATATTGTAGTGGTGATGGTGGAAATTATGATGATGAGGATAGTTTTGATGGACTTTTTACAGTTCCCACAATTGTTTCTGCTCATTTAGTACAATACAATTCATACTCCTCTCTGCCTTTCGTACATCAATTTCCCACTCCTATTTCTGCCAATTAATTTTAATTTGTCCACTTTCTGCTAACCACAATATTTGACTTGTTTTCTCTATTCTAGTCGTTTTCTAAAGGCTACCTCTCTCCTCCCTCTCAATTTTGCCATCCTTCCCTCAATTTCACCATCCTTCTCACCATCCTTCTCACCAATCTTTCTCTCTCTCTCTCTCTCTCTCTTTCACTCTCTGTGCCCGTTGGCACTCTTTATCTATCATTTCAATCTGTTGGCAGAGAGCCTTGAAATTCACCAACCAACTGTCGTCGACCCTATGAATACCATGCAGCTACCTGTTCATGTTTTCCCCCGCTCCCCCCTTCCTGCCCCTGCCCCTGTCCCAAAAATATCTTATCAGCTCCATAGTGCTGAACCCTCCTCCCACCTGACTGTCATGCCTGACGAGCGCCTATCTCCATCACTGGCAGCCATGACAAGTGCTCTGTCTGCACCACTGACAGAGCTAAGGAAGTGACATAATTTCCCTAAGGAGAGGGGGGAGGGGTGGGGGTAGTGGGGGGGGGAGGGGGGCGCAGCCCTAACCCTGACAGACAGAGACAGTGAAGACAAAGTGTTCCTGGGTAGCGTTGGGGTGCATAGAGGACAAATAATTATCTGGGGGGGGGGGGGGGGGGGGGCTTTATTTTATCAGTCAGTTCCTGTAGATCCCAACTAGAACACACCCTAACCTAGTGTTGTCACGATACCAGAATTTTGACTTCTATACCGTTACCAGGGTTAGTATCATGATACTCAATACCAAAATGATACCACTGCATAAAAGAAGGCATATTAGCCAAAGTCACAAAATGGCAGTTGATCCAGATTGATGTTTTGAGTTCAATATCATTACATTTTTAAATGTTTGATTTTTGAATGTGCCCATTAATTAAGCAATTATAAATTCATGCAATCACTTTGACTTGTCTAGCAATCTAACTACATAACATAATGGTAATCATTTATTTGAATGGTAAATCTCTTGATAAATTGGGTACATCAAGATGTAGCCTATAGGCCTTTTTACAAAGCATATTCAGTAGGCGTGTAGGTGTGTGTGTGCATGTCTTGAGTTATTGAGATTGTTTTTGGCTGATTCCATGGGGCTATAGATGAAAAACAATCTGTTTTCCTTCCATTTGGGACCGATTCTGCGTTTGGTTAATGATGTTTGTCCCCCATGAGACACTGTAGACGCGGAAGCCTATTTCACTTCCTCAAAATCCCCAGAATTAATCTAAGATAACTCAAGAAATCTGTAGTTCATTTTGACGTTTTGGCCGAGGATGTTTTAGTTGCACAATTTTATATCTAACTAAGGTTTTTGGTGAAGTATTTCTCAAGTAAAAAAATGTGCCACATGTTTTCTTATGTAAACAGTCGGAGCTGCAGGGCAGGCCTGTCTCACTGCTATTGGATAGAGAGCAATCACCATAGCTCTTCACCCCATGTTCGTGGGCAAATGGACATCGTCTAATCAAAACCTAACCCAAATTTTGCATGGTGTGACCCACCCACGGGTGTTCCAAACTCTGCTTTAGAAAAAAAATGACTTTAAGACCCAAATGATCCTATTTACAATTTGTAGTATAACATTTTGACATTAGAATAACTGTTTCGGACTCATACCGATGCCCCATAGGCCGTTTTCAAAGGGATTTGTGGCTTTTTGAAGTCAGTCCCTCTTTAAGACTCAGCAGAATACCACTGCTGGCTTGCATCTGAAGCTAAGCAGGGTTGGTCCTAATCAGTCCCTGGATGAGACTAGATGCCAGTAGGAGGCACTCTTTCCTCTGTTCTAAAAACAAAAATATCCCAATGCCCCAGGGCAGAGATTGGGGACATTGCCCTGTATAGGGTGCCATCTTTCGGATGGAATGTTAAACGGGTGTCCTGACTCTGGTCACTAAAGACCTCATGGCACTAGGGCCTTCTGAGTGGCGCAGCGGTCTAGGGCACTGCATCGCAGTGCTAGAGACGTCACTACAGAACCCGGGTTTGATCCCGGGCTGTATCACAATCGGCAGTGATCGAGAGGCCCATAGGGCGGAGCACAATTGGCCCGGTATTGTCTGGGTTAGGGGAGCGTTTGGCCAGGGGGTGGGCTTTACTTGGCTCATCACGCTCTAGCGACTCCTTGTGACAGGCTGAGCACCTGCAGGCTGACCTCGGTCGTCAGGTGAACAGTGTTTCCTCTGACACATCACTTAAGCAGCGCGGTTTGCCAAGTCATGTTTCGCCACCCGAGCCCGTTGGGGTGTTACAGCGACCAGACAAGATCAAAATTGTGGAGAAAAAGGGGGCAGGGGTGTTAACTCTGGTGTCCTGGCTATATTCCCAATCTGGCCCTCATACCATCATGGCCTCCAAATCATCCCCAGCTTCCAATTGGCTCATTCATCCCCCTCCGCTCCCCTGTAACTATTCCCCAGGTCGTTGCTGTAAATGAGAATGTGTTCTCAGCCAACTTACCTGGTAAAATAAGTGTCAAATAAAAAAGAAGAAAAAAATACCCATGACTTCACTCACAGTCAGTTCAAGGTTCAACCAAAGATGATCTTGACTGGGAGAGATGTGAGGCAGGGGAGACTAAGTGAATTAATTACGTTTTTGGTGACAATCAGTTTTGAAATGGTTTGCATATTATCATACAAAAAAGTACTGGGTAGTGAATTGTTAACTTCAGCTGTAAACTAGCAAGCAAAGTTAGCCTACAAAGCTGGAATATTCCGGTGTCTTCTAGCAATGTAAAGTGTTCTAGCCTATAATGAACATTATTTTGCAAACAGTAATTAACCGTTTCAACATTTGCCGTGCTGCATTAGTCAAGTGTGTAAACTTCTGTGCAGTACAAGTGGTGATGTAGCCCAGACTCCCAGTGAGACTTGATCCTCTCTCAATCAATAGACGACGTGAGACACATTTGAAGTACCAAAAGTAACAACAATTCTAGTTCCACACCATTTGTCATGTTCTTGTTTATAAAAAAGTACCGAAGTTTCAGGTATACCTGCAACACTACCCAACCCAAAGCACCCCCTCTCCCACCATCTTCACGTTGTTATTTCTTTCTTGAGTGTAGGCTGTTGTTGTGGGGTGGACAGTTCCCCAAATTAGTTAGTCAGAGAGGGCTAAAGGACTGAAGCATTGTGCCTGTGAGGTCCAGACTGGAACACAGACAGAACACACATGCCCACATCTTTATTTCAACTGAAAGCTTCAAGCTTACACCAGTCCAGGACTACTTACGTGCTCTAGTTGTGTCCCAGTCTCACTTGATATGTATATATGCACTCTTTATTTCTCTCCCCTTCCCTGGCACTAACAATTGAAAATAAATTAACATTCCTGCGGCTTTATTTTGTCCTTCTCTAAGCCTGTTGAGAGTACTGGGGGGCGAACCCAGCAGGTCAAGCCATACTCACAAGCTGTCAATCATTCCCAGTGACCCTCCCGCCCATTTCTTTTTCCTCCCTTCCCATTCTTCTCTCCCTCTCCTCTTGCTCTCTCTCTCTCATCTATTCAGTTACTACCTTCTTAGAAAACCCTGGACCCCCACTCTCGCTCTCTCTAGATTCTCTCTTTTGCTATCTTTCGCTCTCTCTCTCTATCTCTCTCTCTCTCTCTCTCTCTCTCTCTTTCGCTCTCTTTCTCTCTATCTCTCTCTCTCTATCTCTCTCTCTCTCTCTCTCTCTCTCTCTCTCTCTCTCTCTTTCACTCTCTCTCTCTCTCTCACTCTCTCTCTTTCTCTCTCTCTCTTTCGCTCTGTCTCTCTCTCTCGCTCTCTCTCTCTCGCTCTCTCTCGCTCTCTCTCTCTCTCTTTCGCTCTCTCTCGCTCTCTCTCGCTCTCTCTCTTTCGCTCTCTTTCTCTCTATCTCTCTCTCTCTTTCTCTCTTTCTCTCTCTCTCTCTTTCATTCTCTCTCTTTCTCTCTCTCTCTTTCTCTCTCTCTCTTTCTCTCTCTCTCTTTCTCTCTCTCTCTTTCGCTCTCTCTCTCTCTCTCTCTCTCTTTCTCTCGTTCTCTCTCTCTCTTTCTCTCTCTCTCTCTCTCTTTCACTCTCTCTCTCTCTCTCTTTCGCTCTCTCTCTCTCTTTCTCTCTTTCTCTTTCGCTCTCTCTCTCTCTCGCTCTCTCTCTCTCTCTCTCTTTCGCTCTCTCTCGCTCTCTCTCTCTCTCTCTCTCTTTCACTCTCTCTCTCTCTCTTTCTCTCTCTCTCTCTCTCTCTCTCGCACTCTCTTTCACTCTCTCTCTCGCTCTCTCTCTCTCTCTCTCGCTCTCTCTCTCTCTGTCTGGCTCTTTCTCTCTCTCTCTCTCTCTCTCTCTCTGGGCTACTCTTTTGCCGGTCGCCTCCAGCTTGAGGCAGCCACAAGCTTTGTCAAAGAAGTTTCACATTCATTCAGCCTGCTGCTGCCCCAAACAGCCTCGTATTTCATGCTAGGACATGTGGCCTGTCTCTTTCCATCCATTTATTCTAATTACATTTTAATTGCTTGCCTTCCCCCTTTTGAAATGCTTGCTTGTTTTTTTCTCCCTATCATTCCTCTGATAACATGAAACATTTGTTTGCACTGTGGTGTTTTTTTTTCTCGATCCTCCAGACTGATGATACATTTGTCTCCTCGCTCTTCTTGCTGTCTTATGGGTGGGAGAGAAAGAAAAACAGATGTTCTAGATGTTTGCACGTCATTTTTCATCCCCTGTGATGGATTCTGGGTGTCTGGGATGATATACTGTTAATAGAAAGAGCAAATACAGGAATAGATTAATTCCTGTAGTTCCTTTATGGGGGAACATTGAGCAAAAAGTACAGCTGATGAGTTAATAACATCTAATGATTCTAGAAGATTTCAGGATTATTATTAAAGTCGGTTAAGGTTAATGTAGCTGGTGACAGTAAGTCATAACTGGGTCTGGTATACAAGTGTTACTATAGCTGCTGCCATGGCGATGGTGGTATTAGAACGAGATGTGATAATTCCTTCCTGGTCGAGTAACAAGTAACCTCAATAATTCCCTTGCTGCTTGGAGGAACTGTGCTGTAGATCATTTGTCCACATAAACACACCATCTCCCAGGGGTTAACTATGCCTCACTTACCTCTTTAAGTCATTTTCTGCTTGAGGAAGCTACCCGGCACCTACCACAATCTTCCCTTCCTTCCCCGACGTAAAACTATGATACGTCTGTCAGCACTCGCAAAAAAACGTCTTCATGTTAATCTGCTAATCCTTTTTTTATCTCAAGTCTGACCAAATCCTGTCCAGAAACCCCGCCAAACAAAACGGCTGGTTGGGGAGGGGGGAGGGGGGGGTGAGCTCCTCCGCAAGCTTAAGGGAGAAAGGGAACATGTTACTCAGCGGGGCGACGGTGCGGGTGGGTCTGAGTAGTACCGAGTACTGTGCAGGAGGAGAAAGGGGCCCCGGGGCAGGCTGTGCGGGAGGCAGGGGGGGAACCCCAGGCCCCGCAGGCCCCTCGCCCCCTGGTGTCTAGTTGGGATCAGCGGTTGAGCCAGCCCAGCAGGGCAGAGGGGTTAGTGGGTAGGGGGTATTGGGGAGGGGTGTATCCTCTACCCCATAAACCCCCTGTCTCTCCAGTCTCCACCGGTCAACCACCATGCGTCTTCCATTAAAGCCCCCCTTCCTTAAACCCCCTGCCCCCAGGACTCATATTTGTGGATGATAAATGTGTAAAGCGCTGGGGGAGGGCGGCACAGTCACGTGTGGCCTCGGTTGGAGGGGGGGCTATGGGGGGGGGAACTGAATGGTAACCATTTTTCTGGTCTCCTGCCTTAAATGCATCTGCAGGGTGACAGGACAGGCCTCACACGTCACTCAGACACCAGAGTACCAGCGATTATTAGCGAGGCTCACGTTGTCTTGGGCCGCTCTGAGAGGGAGTAGCGTTTTCACTGCCGCTCCACTGTGTTATCTGATCTGGTGGCCTACTGCGGCTGGATAAGTCATTTCCGGACAAATAATCACATCTCACTCTCTCTGTCTCTGTCTCTGTGTCTGAAAGCACCACCTATCTTCTAACTGATATATCATCATAGCCTCGCGTGTGTTAGCTTGGCGCCGCACAGTACAACAGTTTGTGGCAGATTTGACCTCGAAGCAAGATGAATTACCCTTGGGTCTGTAGACTATGTGCACTATGTTTAGTTAGCCTGTTAAAAACAGGACTCTCCAGCCACCCATAGAGCCATTTTAAAGACTGAATCCATAATGGAGATTTAAATGATGACTCTGTATGCTAATGCATATAGAAGTTCCCACAACACAATGCTTTTTGTGTGTGTGCTGCCATAAATATATCTTAGCAGTGCATTAGTGGAGCCCAGAGAGTGATCAGAACCGAGTGCTGCCCTGCTCAAATTTAGGTTCATTATAAAATAATCAGGGTAGTTGATGAGTGTCTCTGGAGAGGAGAACACAGAAACACAAATGATCCTCTCGTGGCGTCCTCCACACTCCTCCACACTTCAAAGTGTAAAATGCTGCGTACTGTGTTCATGATGACATGTCTTCATGGACAAGGTCACATTGTGGAAGTTAAATATAGGTAGGACATCATGAACTAGGTTAAGTCATGTGTACTGGATAGTAGTCTCTTTGGTGTGTTTGTTTTGTTTTTGGGCAGGTCAAGGTGTGTGTATGTGTATTTGCTTGCATGCGTGTGTGTGTGTGTGTGTGTGTGTTCTTGTTTGCTAACATGTACACTAACGTTCAAAAGTTTGGGGTCACTTAGAAATGTCCTTGTTTTTTTTTGTTGTTTTTTTGTCTATTTAAAATAACATCAACTTGATCAGAAATACATTGTTAATGTTGTAAATGACTATTGTAGCTGGAAACAGCTGATTTTTAATGGAATATCTACATAGGGGTACAGAGGCCCATTATCAGCAACCATCAACGTGTTCCAATGGCACGTTGTGTTAGCTAATCCAAGTTTATCATTTTAAAAGGCTAATTAAATTACAGGCTCAAATTGTCAGGAAACAAAGAACTTTCTTCTGAAACTATTCAGTCTATTCTTGTTCTGAGAAATGAAGGCTATTCCATGTAATCGAACCCACAACTGCTGGTGCTCCAGATACTTAACTAGTCTAAAGTAGGCCAGTTTAATTTCTTCTTTAATCAGAACAACAGTTTTCAGCTGAGCTAACATAATTGCAAAATGGTTTTCTAACGATCAATTAGCCATTAAAATGATAAACTTGGATTAGCTAACACAACGTGCCATTGGAACACAGGAGTGATGATTGCTGATAATGGGCCTCTGTACGCCTATATAGATATTCCATAAAACATTTGCCGTTTCCAGCTACAATAGTCATTTACAACATTTACCACGTCTACACTGTATTTCTGATCAATTTGATGTTATTTTAATGGACAAAAAATGTGCTTTTCCTTCAAAAACAAGAATATTTCTAAATGACCACAAACTTTTGAACGGTAATGTATATGTGACATGACCTCCATCTGGCGTATTTGACTTGTATTCTAACAAGTCTCTCTGGTGTGTGGAGTGCGTCTTCTGGGAGTTGAGCCTAACCTTAGCCGAGGCAGACAAAGCTGGCTGGGCTGTTTGTGGTTCCCTTCAAGATAAGGAAGAAGCAGACAAAAGTACCTCACAAAGAAGCTGTGTCTCTAATGGTGTCCTGTCTGAGTCTGTGTGAGTGCGTTGCCTGAGCAACAGGGTCCTCTCTTGTGGGTATAAGGCAGTAGAGCTCTGGGGAGGAGATTGAGGGAGGCAGGGAGTGGAGGGATAAACGAGGTGAAGGTAGTCAGTGTAAACACTAATTCGCTACATGGAAAAGATGAGCCTATAGCCCAGGGATGAGTGCTCTGTCATCCTCTCTTCTACCCAAGAGTATTTCCTGTCAGAAGCGAATAATAAACACTAACGGTAGTCTTGATAGACTGAATAGCTCCAGTATTTCGTCAAACCTCTCCATTTGCCTGTCTGCATGGACTGAATATCTCACTATCTGACTGGTTTGACTGATGAATGTTTGTGGTCATTTTGGCAGATGCATATATCCGAAGTGACTTACTGTTATCACACATTTTCAGTATACATTTGTCTCGCCATGAATATTCACCATTTGTACTGTGTGTTGAATATTTATGGTAATGCATCGCTCAAACCCATCTTGAAAGATGGCAGCAGTGATGACATAGGCTTTGTGATGATGATGTTGTCTCGATTTGCAGCAGTACCCCCCCCCCCCCCCCCCTCCTTTTCACCCCAATCTTCCTCTCTGTATTTTCAGATGAGAAGATGACTGGTGAGGCTTCTCCTAAAACCACAGATCGCTGACTACTCCAAGACTCCTCTGCTTTTTCGATTCTATATCCTACAACCACAGTTGTTAACTAGAGGGCATCTGGAGACCTCTCCACACTCAGCAACAATGGCTCCTGCAGCGTGGAGGTGTTTAGTTCTCCATTGTCTACTGCTCACCCTAATTCATTTCCATTGTTCAGAAGGTAAGTCCTTACTTGTCTGGATTTGAGTCCGATACAGGGTGTGTGTGTGTGTGTGTGTGTGTGTTCACTGAATGTGATTGTGTTCCATGAAAGTATGTTTGCAGTCTTCTAATGGGAGTGAAGAGTTGTGTAATATGGTGAATTCACTTCCAAGATATTTTATCATTGAAGGTTCACAATAGCACAGGGACTGACTGAGTTGTTGATCTGAGTGCAGTGCACCGAGGCTTTTGTAATTCAGAAAACCCCATTCGTTTTTATATGCAACTTGATAGGATGATTCTGTTCAGTCCTTGCACCTGGAGGCTTCAATCAAAGGAGATGGCGTTTTGCCTAACAGAAGAGTTTTTGGAAAGAACTACTAGTGTTTTTTTGTGTTTGTTTTTCATGCTACCCAAAGGCATCTTGTGATTATTTTTTTATTTTCTTTCCCATGCCTTACTTTAGATTAGTACGTTTGGCTGTCATTACAAGTTTGTCAAACTATTCTCTCTGATATGTTCCCATCGGAGGCATTAATATCGGTTGGTTGGTATTTCTGCTTAATGACAATCATTACATGTCTGTTCGGTTTTACTCTCATTGTACTCAAATCACATGCTAGCGTGCCAAACATTGATTACAGCCAAACGTCAAAGCGTATCAACTCCTGAGATTTCTTTTGAATTAAATATCTCTTTGTCATGTTTCTATTTCACACTTTCATAGATTTCAATAGTTTTTTTGTTGTTTTATATTTAAATCTGACTGTGAAAGAGGATTTGTTAACTAAAAAGAGATGGGGAATGGAACAGTCGAAGCAGGCACAAACATTCAGAAGGAGATAGACTCACTTTGTAGATGTATAGCATTTGAATACGATACTAAATAACTCAAATCTTTTTCCCAAGAAAACAAACGACCTCAGAAAAGTTTGAAGAATGGGGCTTCTGATTTGAGCTGCGAGATGGTCTGGGCTGAACGGTCCCGGTGATTTTCTTTTCAGGGCGAGTTCCTGCTTTGGTATGCAGAAAGTCAAGGTTTTGGGTTTCACTTGACGAAGGCGAGGGCTCTCAGGCCTATGAATGCAAATTTGCCCATTTTTTTATCAAAGAAGGAATGTGTGTGGGTTTTCACATTGAAAACTATGTCGGATCCATTCGTACGCCACTCACCTTCACCCTGTGTGTGTGTGTGTGCCATTTTTTGAAGCATAAACCACATTTCCATGGATGTCCGACCTACAAAAGGCCCCCTCTTAAAAACGACTTCCTCTTTTCGGTGAGGAGGAGATAGTACTATGACGTGACCATGTACACCCAAAACAAAAACATTCCTTTATTTTTGAAAATCTTTAATGACAGATGTATTTTTTTTTTTTTTTTTTTTAAATCTTGTTTTTGGGTTATTGAATGCTTATTCTAGGTTTTTGTAACTAGAGGAATGGAGTCGGCACAAATACTTGTGACTGTCCCCTCATTCCATCGAGTTAATTAACGCTTATGAAAAATGCCATTTGGTGGGTTTTCTTATTAGCATAATAGGGACATCATTGGAAACCATGCTTCAGTGCATGTGGTTTTTATATTCAAATATAGCTCTCTGATTCTCTCTCTGTTTATGCGCACTGCTTTTTAAAAAGTTCTAGTAATGACTTCCGTTCTATGTTTGCACTCGTGTCTTTTTATTGCTGCCTTTTCAAATCATTGTCTAACTTATATATTGACTAAGTATATCATTCCTGGAGCAGCAAACTGGGTCAGGGATGGTATCATGTTACTCAAGGGTGGTTTTAGACCGCCCAGCCTGTAGATATGAAGATAGAAGGTGACAACCAGATTCAGACCTAGCCAAGCAGCCAACCCTGCAAAGGTAGGGCCGAGTTCCTCTCACAATGGCAGTTATTATGAACTTCAAAGAAAAGGGGGGACGGGGGGGGGGGATTATGGTCTGCAGTTTATTTTGTGTAGATATTGTGTAGTCGTCGTTCTGTTGTTAATACCAGGAGTGGAATAGGCCCCTCAACCGAAACATCCAAACGTGTATGAAACAGAAAGAGGAAGATAAAAGTTATCTTCTTTGTCTGTGTCATCTCTTTGTGTAGATGGGGATTAAGTATAATTTAGGAAACACTGTTTGTTTTGTTCCCAACAAGTGTTTGGATTGCAGGCGATATTCAGTTTCTACACCAGGTTCTGTCTATTTGACAAGCACATTAAACTGAGGTGTCAATGTTTTGTCTATTCAAATACCAGCCTTTGTGAAAAGTGCCGAAGGGCTAAAGCAGACAGTGGTGTAATTATTTTTGACCTAGTTTATTCACATGACCCCTGTACATATTGAGAGTTAGACTAACTTTTTCAGTCAGTGAAAATTGCCAAAATGCAGGCACTCTCATTCACTCCTAGTAGACATGGAGGGCTTCCAATTTTACTTAAACTATTTGCACATCATTTGAAATTTCACATGCATTGGACTGCATTGCTTTCAATAGCAGATCTTGCCTAAAAGTTATTATATTATTCTATCAACTCCCATACTTGAGTGATTTTTTTCTATCAAGATGGTTATAAGGGTCAACTATAGGTCTCAACTCATCAAAAATGATTGGACTCGAGCCATAAGAAAGCCATGGCTGTGTATTGATGGAATGGCCTCCCATGTGCCACACTGGTATTTCCAGTTGTCAGAGTGGAATGAATGGAAAGAAAGCAGCGAGCCTCGATTCTCCACACTGGCCTCCAGCCATTAACGTCCAGTCTGTCATCTGACTGATATGCTTGGTTTGGTGTTTTTATAATTCATATCTGAACGGTGCGGGTCTATGGCAGGGCTATCATGAATTATCAGTCGAGCCCTGGGAGATTCACAGATGACTGGCGAGACGGCGTGCTGTGAACATGCACACAGAACGCCCTCTGATTTATCCCTTTCCCACGGCACGTTCTGGCCCAAATGGAAGTCTTCCGTGAAACAAGACAGGTTTTATCGCTAGGACTTTCATCTAGGCATGACCGCATGGGGGGGTGTCGCTGAGAGATGGATCTTAACCGTCACATTCACATTCTCAAAATGTTTATTATACTGCAGTCATCATTATAATTCAGTCAGTATTGGCTACAGCATATGTAGCGATGCTTTCCCCACACAATCCTTTCCCTCACAATGCTTTCTCACCATGTCCATCTTTAAGATGAAATGTGTCTTTTTGAATGTAACCTTGCAGAATTTCCCATGAATAGGAGAAGCCGGTAAACCTAGATACGATTTGTCCAGAAAAATGTAATTATTATGGTAAAAAGCTGTATTGAACAGCACAGGATTCAGCATTTCATTCTGCGAAAACAAAACACAATATCACCCTTGATGGGGTAATTTAGATTAGCAGTGATTTCCTGAGTGGGTCTTGGGAAACCAAGAGCAGCAACAAGAATGTTCCGGTCTGTCCGTACGCACAGCTATGATTTAAGAGTGCAGGCCTTTGGGAGAGGAGAGGCCTAGCTTGCTTTTATTGTGTATTTAGATGTGATTGTAAAACTCCCTGTTATATGGCCCTATGATGAACAGACACTCAATCTATTAGGTTGGAAGTTAAGCCTCCTGACAGGTTGATTTCATTTGCTTAGCATGCCCCTAAATCTTGTTTGCTGGCAGCGACACAACCCAGCTCAATTCACACCCCTCCAACGTCTCAAGTGGATATAAACACACGGGACCAGACCCCAGCCTAACTTTTTTTCCCACTCAAATGTGAGATCTACAGTTAAAGTAAATGGAAGTTCCTCAGACTCAAACAACCCAACTCGAATAATGGTGGTGGCAAAGTAATATTGTTCCCTGTGGTGTATACAATAGAGAGGAGTTTCAGTTTAATTGAACACCCCTGCTTGAATGTAAATTCTTGGAGTTGGTTTTCACAAGTCACTTCCTTCCCAGGGCTTACAAATGTCATGACAAAGTCATGCATTTAATCAAACGTTCATGTCTGCAAAAACACGTAGGCTGTCTTTAAAAAAAAATATTCCGCATTAATCATGTATGGGACTTTAGAATAAGGAAGATGATTGAAGGTAATAGCAATATGTCCGATTTTATTACAGTATAATTTCCAGTTCAAATGGTAATATTTAAATAGAGATGAATTGAAGCCAAGAGTATGTCACATTGAATCAACAATACACACAACATATAGCAAATACTAGACAACAAATAAGAACAAAGAAGATTTATTACAGGTGAGACCAAAGACAAGAATAGCGAAGATCAGTGTAAACAATGCAATCTGTCGTATTGCGGCATGACTCTTTCTACCTGCGCTATTGAATATTTTAACTTGGCATTGTCAGCAATGTTCTCCTTCATCATGACATAGATTTTAATGTGTCCGGGACATCATGTTTTTAAAAAACAATTCTCTTAAGGCGCTTGTTTGATGGGGGTGGCGCCGGAGAGGAAGGCAGCCGTCTTATCGGCTCTTAACTAACCATGCTATTTTGTTAGTTTTTTTTGCGTTGTTCGTAACTTGTTTTGTACATAATGTTGCTGCTACCGTCTCTTATGACTGAAAAGAGCTTCTGGACATCAGAACTGCGATTGCTCACCTCAAACTGGACAAAGAGTTCTTCTTCAGTGAGTCAGACGGGAGGGATATAATACAGACACCCTACCAGGCCCAGATCCCTGTTATTCGCTGGAGAAGGAAACTGAGATTTAGTGGAAAGAGATCCGGGTGCCTTGTGAGGATCAGGCGATGAGTGGCTAATCTGCCCTTGCCTTCCATCCTGCTAGCTAATGCTAATCGCTGGAAAATAAAAGGGACGAACTGAAAGCACGTTTATCCTACCACGGGACATTAAAAACTGTAATATCTTATGTTTCGCAGAGTGGCCGACCAACAACTTTAAGAACATACAGCTGGCACTCATACACTATCTGCAGGACAGAACAGCAGCTTCTGGTAAGACACGGGTCGGGGGCCTATGCATTTATGTAAACAACAGCTGGTGCACGATATCTAAGGACGTCTCGAGATTTTGCTCACCTGAGGTAGAAGTATCTCATGATAAGCTCTAGACCACACTATCTACCAAGAGAGTTTTCATCTGTATTGTTCATAGCTGTCAACATACCACCACAGACCGATGATGTGACTGTACGTACATACCCCAACCAGAAGCCATGGATTACAGGCAACATTCACACTGAGCTAAAGGGAAGAGCTACCGCTTTCAAGGAGCAGGACTCTAACCCAGAAGCTTATAAGAAATCCCGCTATGCCCTCCGACGAACCTCCGACGAACCAAAGCATCAGTACAGGACTAAGATCGAATCGTACTACACCTGCTCCGACACTCGTCGGATGTGGCAGGGCCTGCAAACTATTACAGACACAATCCTACCAGACGAGCTAAATAACTTCTATGCTCGCTTCAAGGCAAGTAACACTGAAACATGCATGAGAGCATCAGCTGTTCTGGACGTCTGTGTGATCAAGCTCTCCGCAGCCGATGTAAAACCTTTAAACAGGTCAACATTCACAAGACCGCAGGGCCAGACGGATTACCAGGACGTGTACTCCAAGCATGCACTGACCAACTGGCAAGTGTCTTCACTGACATTTTCAATCTCTCCCTGTCTGATTCTGTAATACCAACATGTTTCAAGCAGACCACCATAGTCCTTGTGCCCAAGAACACTAAGGTAACCTGCCTAAATGACTACCGACCCATAGCACTCACGTCTGTAGCCATGAAATGCTTTAAATGGCTGGTCATGGCTCACATAAACACCATCTTCCCAGAAACCCTAGACCCACTCCAATTTGCATACTGAACCAACAGATCCACAGGAAAAGGAGGACAGTGCACGCCCCCATTCTCATCGACGGGGCTGCAGTGGAGCAGGTTGAGAGCTTCAAGTTGCTGATCTATGCATAGTCACTTTAATAAGTCTACCTACATGTACATATTACCTCAATTACCTCGACACCAGTGCCCCCGCACATTGACTCTGTACCAGTACCCCCTGTATATAGCCCCGCTATTGTTATTTCACCCCCCTCTTCAAAGGGGATGACGCTCTAGACACAAACAGTTATAGACCTATATCCATCCTGCCCTGCCTTTCTAAAGTCTTCGAAAGCCAAGTTAATAAACAGATCACTGACCATTTTGAATCCCACCGTACCTTCTCCGCTGTGTAATCCGGTTTCCAAGCTGGTCACGGGTGCACCTTGGCCATGCTCAAGGTACTAAACGATATCAATCGATAAAAGACTGTACTGTGCAGCCTTCTTCATCGACCTGGCCAAAGCTTCCGACTGTCAATCACAACATTCTTATTGGCAGACTCAACAGCCTTGGTTTCTCAAATGACTGCCTTGCCTGGTTCACCAACTACTTCTCAGACAGAGTTCAGTGTGTCAAATCGGAGGGCCCATTGTCCGGACCTCAGGCAGTCTCTTTGGGGGTACCACAGGGTTAAATTCTCGGGCCGACTCTTTTCTCTGTATATATCAATGATGTCGCTCTTGCTGCGGGTGATTCCCTGATCCACCTCTACGCAGACGACACCATTATGTATACATCTGGCCCTTCCTTGGACACTGTGTTAACTAACCTCCAAACGAGCTTCAATGCCATACAACACTCCTTCCGTGGCCTCCAACTGCTCTTA
This sequence comes from Oncorhynchus mykiss, assembly GCF_057628025.1. Taxonomy (NCBI): domain Eukaryota; kingdom Metazoa; phylum Chordata; class Actinopteri; order Salmoniformes; family Salmonidae; genus Oncorhynchus; species Oncorhynchus mykiss. Next base: position 15,574,761 of record NC_143049.1, read on the forward strand.
AACGCTAGTAAAATAAATGCATGCTTTTCAACCGTTCGCTGCCCGCACCCGCCCGCCCGACTAGCATCACTGCTCTGGACGGTTCTAACTTAGAATATGTGGACAACTACAAATACCTAGGTGTCTGGCTAGACTGTAAACTCTCCTTCCAGACTCATATTAAACATCTCCAATCTAAAACTAAATCTAGAATCTGCTTCCTATTTCGCAACAAAGCCTCCTTCACTCACGCCGCCAAACACACCCTCGTAAAACTGACTATCCTACCGATCCTCGACTTCAGCAATGTCATTTACAAAATAGCTTCCAACACTCTACTCAGCAAACTGGATGCAGTCTATCACAGTGCTATCCATTGTGTTACCAAAGCCCCCTATACCACCCACCACTGCGATCTGTATGCTCTAGTCGGCTGGCCCTCGCTACATTTTCGTTGCCAGACCCACTGGCTCCAGGTCATCTATAAGTCGATGCTAGGTAAAGCTCTGCCTTGTCTGCTAGGTAAAGCTATCTCATCATCAGCTCACTGGTCACGATAACAACACCCACCCGTAGCATGCGCACTAGCAGGTATCTCTCACGGGTCATCCCCAAGCCAACACGTCCTTTGGCCACCTTTCCTTACAGTTCTCTGCTGCCAATGACTGGAACAAATCACACTAAATCACTGAAGCTGGAGACTTATATTTCCCCTACTAACTTTAAACATCAGCTATCTGAGCAGCTAACTGATCGCTGCAGCTGTACATAGCCCATCTGTAAATAGCCCACCCAATCTACCTACCTCATCCCGATATTGTTTTTATTTACTTTTCGGCTATTTTGCACACCAGTATTTCTACTTACACATCATCTGCTCATCTATCACTCCAATGTTAATTTGCTAAATTGTAATTACATCGCTACTATGGCCTATTTATTGCCTTACCTCCTCACGCCATTTGCACACACTGTATATAGACTTACATTTTTCCCTATTGTGTTATTGACTGTACTCTTGTTTATTCCATGTGTAACTCTGTGTTGTTGTTTGTGTCGCACTGCTTTGCTTTATCTTGGCCAGGTTGCAGTTGTAAATGAGAACTTGTTCTCAACTAGTTTACCTGGGTAAATAAAGGTGAAATAAAATACAAATAAAACATGTACTGCTGCTCTTTAAACATTTGTTATTCTTATCTCTTACTTTTTAAAGGTGTTTTCTTAAGTCTGCACGGTTGGTTAAGGGCTTGTAAGTAAGCATTTCACTGTAAGGTTGTATTCAGCACATGTGACAAATCAAATTAAATGAGATTTTATAGGATGAAAGGGGATCTTGGCTCTATCAATGGGAAAGTAGTCTCATATATTGCATCCGTAGTGTCTGTGAAGAAAATGATTGCTATTTAGAGAAGAATTTGTTGCTGACGTTGACTTTACACTGCAGTCGATTTTGTAGGAGTTTATAATAAAAAAAATTGCCAGCATTGAATATGATATACACCCCAGATGTTAATTATAAAAAAAGAAAATGATATACAAATAAAAAGGAGTGAAGCAATTCAAAAATGAATTACGATAGTGTGTGTGTGTGTGTGTGTGTGTGTTTGTGTGTGTGTGTGTGTGCATGCGTGTTTGCTTGCATATTTCTGTCAGTGGTGTATTTGTGTGATAGGTTAGTCTACATACTGATTACTATTCTGTGTGTGTGTGTATTTGTGTCTCATTGGGCTTGGTTTATTTCCACTATGTTTTATTAGCAGCAGCACTCTTGTTTGTGTACCTCTGTCTGCTAGGACTGTATACTCTAGATGGTGAACGAACACCACTCTGTAGCATGTAATAGTAAATCCCCCAAGGCTAGGGAGGCTGTGCCATGGTGCATGACCACATTTTCTGTCCAGGAATTAAATGTCACCTCGGGGTGGGTCACCTGCAAACAAAAGGGCTGCTGGGCGATTTGCAGGTATAAACAGCCCAAGATAAGGAACCCTTCTACTGCTGTGCAGGAAATTGAATAAGTGTGGTTAGAGAGGGAATAAAGTCCCCCGAAACAGGGGTCTGAGAAACAGAGAGACTGAGAGAGAGAGGCACAAAGAGCGTTTTTGTTTGCCTGGTACGTTATCAGCATATTCCTCCGTTGAGTGCACAGGGCTGCCAGCCCGCAATGGCTCCTCATCGAAATGAAGGAGGGGGGCAGGGAACCAGGAAGCTGTCTGTCATCAAGGTCTCCCCATCTGGCCAATCTCTTATCAGTGGCCAGGCTGCTTGTTGCTCGTATTGACCGGTGGAGGAGTGGAGGGGGCAAGGTCATCACAGTCATCACACTCTAGTCAATCAGTGGTCAGTCAGACAGTGTTCCAGAGAATGTCCGCCTGTTGGGTTGGGCTACTGCATTGGAATGTGTCTGGATTCTGTTTGTCTCTCACTTCATTGACCAAGCTCTAAAAGGGTCACCTACAACGACCGTATATGGGATGTTGGAATGTGATTTCTATAAAATGATTATACAACTGGTGGGTCTAATCCGGAATTCTGATTGGTTAAAAGTGCATTCCAGCCGGTGTCTATTGCACAAGTTACCACTGGCTAAATCTATGACGTTAAAATACCTATTTACTCTGTTCCATCTGACTGTGCATCTCATCAGCCCAGGCAGGGATGTTATCCTCTACAGGATTGATGGGTCCCCCTCGGGACGGTTGAGCTAATGTAGGCTAATGCGATTAGCATGAGGTTGTAAGTAGCAAGAACGTTTCCCAGGACATAGACATATCTGATATTGGCAGAAGCTTAAATTCTTGTTCATCTATCTACACTGTACAATTTACAGTAGCTAATACAGTGAAATAATACCATGCTATTGTTTGAAGAGAGTGCACAGTTATGAACTTGAAAAGTTATTAACAAACCAATTAGGCACATTTGGGCAGTCTTGATACAGCATTTTGAACATAAATGCAATGGTTCGTTGGATCAGTCTAAAACTTAGCACATACACTGCTAAATTGCACCTGGGCTGGAATAATACATTAGGGTCTTTCTCTTGCATTTCAAAGATGATGGTACAATTATTTTTTAAACAGTTTTTTATTTGTATTATCTTTTACCAGATCTGAAATGTTATATTCTCCAACATTCATTTCACATTTCTACAAACTTCAAAGTGTTTCCTTTCAAATAATATCAATAATATGCATATCATTGCATCAGGTCCTGAGCTACAGGCAGTTAGATTTGGGTATGTCATTTTAGGTGAAAATTGGAAAAAAAGTGGAGGATCCTTAAGAGGTTTTGAAAACTTGATCTCCACTATAAAAACCATCTAGACATTATCTCACATGTCTTTTAGACAAACATTTAGTTTTCAACAGTGGAGAATTGTATAAACCTTGCTGTCTGTCTCTCAGACATTTGCAACAATGTTTCAATATTCAAATTCAATCTCCAACTATCCCATAGTAATGAACGTGTGGGGTTCGGGAGACGAGAGAGAGACGCAGGCAGAGTTTCTCAGCCAGTCGAAATCATGAATCGGCTGACATCATTTTATGGATATATACAAAGAAATGTAAATTGAAAAAAAGGTAAAACGAAGCGAAGTGCAGCTAGTTTGTAGTTTTTCCAGCTTCAATTTGAAGTTATTGTGTTAGCTGTGTTGTTGCCTAGCTCCTCTGAACAACAGTGTCCTAACGAGAGAGCAAATGTTCTATGCCAGGCGAAATCGTGCCTCATTAGCTCCTTGTTATGGATGTATCCAAATATGTCACTAGAAAACAGCTTAAACAAATACAGCTACTGTTGTTATTCTGGCTGCACTGTTTGATGTGACTGTAAGTTAGCCGTAGTTGGCTTGCTAGCATGCAAGGGATAAGAACGTTGCCAGCCAGTATGGCAATGAAACATTTAGAACGAACGACTGGGTCTTGTCTCTGGCAACCGAACCAATTTAACGAACGACAAGCCGGCTTGGGTAGCAACCCTAGATTTGTTTCGGGACTATATCTTGTAGAAGGATGAAATGGTATGAATAAATTCATCAAAATAAAGTTTTTAATGAAAATATGTACAGTTGAAGTCGGAAGTTTACATACACCTTAGCCAAATACATTTAAACTCAGTTTTTCACAATTCCTCACACTTATTCCAAGTAAGAATTCCCTGTCTTAGGTCAGTTAGGATCACCACTTTATTTTAAGAATGTGAAATGTCAGAATAATAGTTGAGAGAATGATTTATTTCAGTTTTATTTCTTTCATCACATTCCCAGTGGGTCAGAAGTTTACATACAGTCAGTTAGTATTTGGTAGCATTGCCTTTCAATTGTTTCACTTGGGTCAAACTTTTCGGGTAGCCTTCCACAAGCTTCCCACAATATGTTGGGTGAATTTTGGCCCATTCCTCCTGACAGCTGGTGTGACTGAATCAGGTTTGTAGGCCTCCTCGCTCGCACACACTTTTTCAGTTCTGCCCATCCTTTCTATAGGATTGAGAACAGGGCTTTGTGATGGCCACTCCAATATGTTTACTTTGTTGTCCTTAAGCCATTTTTCCACAACTTTGGAAGTATGCTTGGGGTCATTGTCCATTTGGAAGACCCATTTGCGACCAAGCTTTAACTTCCTGACTGATGTCTTGAGATGTTGCTTCAATATATCCGCATCATTTTCCGTCTTCATGATGCTATCGATTTTGTTAAGTGCACTAGTCCCTCCTGCAGCAAAGCACCCCCACAATATGATGCTGCCACCCCCGTGCTTCACGGTTGGGAGAGTGTTCTTTGGCTTGCAAGCCTCCCTCTTTTTCCTCCAAACATAACAATGGCAATTATGGTCAAACAGTTCTATTTTTGTTTCATCAGACCAGAGGACATTTCTCCAAAAAGTACGATCTTTGTCCTTATAGTCTGTTTCTTTCATGGCGGTTTTGGAGCAGTGGCTTCTTCCTTTCAGCGACCTTTCAGGTAAAGTCGATATTGGACATGTATTACTGTGGATATAGATACTTTTGAATCTGTTTCCTCCAGCATCTTCACAAGGTCCTTTGCTGTTGTTCTGGGCTTGATTTGCACTTTTCGCACCAAAGTGCGTTCATCTCTAGGAGACAGAACGCGTCTCCTTCCTGAGTGGTATGACCGCTGCGTGGTCCCATGGTGTTTATACTTGCATACTATTGTTTGTACAGATGAACATTTTACCTTCAGGCGTTTGGAAATTGCTCCCAAGGATAAACCAGACTTGTGGACATCTACAATTTATTTTCTGGGGTCTTGGCTGATTTCTTTTGATTTTCCCTTAATGTCAAGCAAAGAGGCACTGAGTTTGAAGGTAGCCCTTGAAATACATCCACAGGTACACCTCCAATTGACTCAAATGATGTCAATCAGAAGCTTCTAAAGCCATGACATCATTTTCTGGAATTTTCCAGGCTGTTTAAAGGCACAGTCAACTTCGTGTATGTAAACTTCTGACCCACTGGAATTATGATGCAGTGAATTATAAGTGAAATAATATGTCTGTAAACAATTGCTGGACAAATTACTTGTGTCATGCACAAAGTAGATGTCCTAACCGACTTGCCAAAACTATAGTTTGTTAACGAGACATTTGTGGAGTGGTTGAAAAACAAGCTTTAATGACTCCAACCTCAGTGTATGTAAACTTCTGACTTCAACTGTAAATCATTATTTGAATATGTTGGTAAACCGTTGTATAGAAGTGAAAATGCCCTCGAAGCCGGTGTTTGGAGGATATGCCTAACAACACCCGTGCCAATATATCCTCCAAACACCAGCTTCGAGGGCATTATCACTTAACTGTACTCTGTCAGGAGTTGATTGTAACATGATTGTATTGTATGTCAGGACTCGAATTGGACCTTCACTGTTATAATATTCTAACACATTAGTATTTGTTATCATTAATATATAGTGTAAGGCTTTCACAGCTGTGTTTTTGCATGTATGTGCATGTGGCGTATTTGTGTGAGCGTGTGCTTGCGGCGTGCATGAGAGTGTTCCCCTATCATCTGTGTCCTTTCCTTATCCAGCGAGTGACGCACAGAAGTGGGTTGAGGGCCTTGCTCAAGGGCACATTGGCAGATGTTTCACTTAGTTGGCTCTGGGATTCGTACCAGAGACCTTTCGGTTACTGGCCCAACACTTTTAACCGCTTGGCTACTCGTAGTCCTCCGGTTCTGGTTGGTCCCCAGTCAGCCCTACTGTTCCAGCCTCATTATTAAGAACCGATTTAATCCCTGTTCCAGTCACAGTTCCTCCTGACATACTCTGTCAATGTGCCGTACTGAGGGAGCCTCCTGGGCCGGGCTCAGAACACACAAACACACACACGTACGCACACACGCATGCAGGGCCATGTGATGAGGAGGGGACCCCCCTTAGGGAAGCACCTGACTGGTTCCGGGACTTGAAGCAGAAAGCCCAGCTGGGGTTTAAATGTGAGGGGTTAGGAACGGGGCTTTGGCTTTGAGGACATTTTAAGGATGCAGCACAATCATTCAGGGGAGATAAAGAAACTGCGCCCTTGCTACACACAGGGGAGATTTTCCTTCTATATTCTCCTCTTTCTGTGTGTTTCATCAACTCCGTGGAAAACACATGCAATAATATGCTAGGCCAGCTTGCAGCAGTTAACTAATTATTGATTCTCTCCCTTGTGTATACTCAATAGGTTTTTCATAAACTCTCAACCAAAGCCTTTTGTGATTTTAATGTTTATTAACGCCTGTGACACATATTTGTGTCTTTGGACGCTGAGACTCTTTGGACGCTGAGACTCTTTGGACGCTGAGACTCTTTGGACGCTGAGACTCTTTGGACGCTGAGACTCTTTGGACGCTGAGACTCTTTGGACGCTGAGACCACACTTTAAATTGTATACCAAACAAAAACCCTTGATTTCAAAGTTTGACAAACCATCACTCTATGCACAAGGATTACTTTTAACAATTTCCACTGAACATTTTACAAAAACACGTTTACAGATAGAACTGTGCAGATAGAAAGTTTGGTAACAGAATTAAACGGAGGGAGATTTTATCGTAATTATGTTACTAAAATGTGCATCATTGCATCTACATGTTTTATTTATTTACTGTGTAAATGTTTCAACGTTGTCATTAAACTTTGAAATCCATGGTTTTTGTTCGGCACACTGTTTAAAATGGAAAAAAAAACGGGAGCCTCAGTGTAATTCTGTCACTGTGGAATTGCCCATTTCTATTTCCTTAACAAACAAACAAAAAAAACGTTTGATTTGCCAAGCTCTAATAATCCAACACGCGTTTGGTTTGGATAAAGATGGACGAAAGGAGACATTTTTCTAAGACATGTTTTTAACATGGTGTCGTCCCTGTCATGAAGAGCTTAATTAATGGGTGACCCTGCGTTGGCCTCAGAGGATTAAATGCGTTAGCTGTGTAATGATGTTGCTCCCCATTCTTAAATGGCTTCCTTTTGATGTGTCTTAAAGGTCAGAGGTCAGGGCAGTCCCATTGACAGAAGATGACCTCAGTTTAAACAGGGCATGTTAGATTGTTAGTTATAAACATAGAAATAGAATTTCACCCATCACAGACCCATTGGCTTGATTGGGAATTCCCATTCTTGTGATTTTAGTTCTATGGTTATACTCTTTCGCTTTCCCTCAGAGCTTGGAAAATCAGATGTCATCGAGGGATGTCTTTAGCTTGAGTTGAGCCTGCTGCTGTCTTTGAAGAACCAAAACAGTCTTTCGCCTAGACGCTACATTGAATTTGTAAATTGTCTGGAACTGTCATGTTTTGCCATTGCTGACTTTGAAGACAACAACAAGATCAGGTTAAGCACTAAAGGGCGCTTGGTGTAAAAATAAGGACAATAGGAGCATCACTCACTCGTGCGTCACTTTTGAAGTGGATTTGAGGTTTAGGTTGGGATTTAAAGGAGGCTTGCAAGTTAGCATGCCTGGAGCACCTGGGCTTGTGAACAGGAGAGAGAAAATAGGGTTGAGGGGAAATGGGGATGAGAAATGCCACCTGAGCGTCTGCCGTGACAGGGTCTCTCAGCCACACACATGTACACACGCCCATACAATATCTCCAATATCTCCAATATTTCCAAGCGCTTAAGAGATGCCACGGGGGGGGCCTGACTCTATCATGCTTTAGTCCCAGTGATATGACAAATCCTTCCCCTTTAGTTCTCCAGAATGAGACACGCATCAACATGCCGCGCGTGTAATGCTCTCCTGCTCTCCTGCAATGCCCACCCACTGTTTCCAGAGGGAAAAAATATAGAAAACACAGTCTAGGAGATGAATGGCCACGGTCATGAATACCAAGAGTGATTTTTGGAACCTGAAGCACCACCATTGTATTTCAGCCATATTAAAGAGAGAAATTCCTGAGAGGATGGCTTTCACCACAAATGGACTAAGTGACTTATCCGGTTCTATTTTAGAATGCTTACGGTATATCGGAACCTGGAGGTGTTTGATAGCAGTTATTTGTCTGGGAAAGTAGCGTTTAGCCTTTGGGGTCTGCTTTGCGGTCTTGTCTGACATTGCCTTTAGAAACGATTCCCAGCAAGCTAGAACAGAGACGGAAAGAGAGAGAGGGGGTGAGTGTCATGGGAGATGGTGCCATATGTCCTTGTCGATTGTATTATTGCAGTTTTCGTGGTTGTAATGAAATATGGGCCTGTTGTAGCGGGGTCATGCCTGTACAGAGTATCTCCTGTGCAGATGTTATTTTGCAACTCCCCAAATCTCCTTCCTCATCTCTCAACTCACTCCCATGTGTTTTAATGTGTGTCTTCCTTTTGGATAGCATTTGTGAGATTGTATCACAGATAGAAAATGGCAGACACCAGCAGCTATGCTATTTATTGTATGCTACCAGACACTAGCAGCTATGCTATTTATTGTATGCTACCAGACACCAGCAGCTATGCTATTTATTGTATGCTACCAGACACTAGCAGCTATGCTATTTATTGTATGCTACCAGACACTAGCAGCTATGCTATTTATTGTATGCTACCAGACACCAGCAGCTATGCTATTTATTGTATGCTACCAGACACCAGCAGCTATGCTATTTATTGTATGCTACCAGACACTAGCAGCTATGCTATTTATTGTATGCTACCAGACACCAGCAGCTATGCTATTTATTGTATGCTACCAGACACTAGCAGCTATGCTATTTATTGTATGCTACCAGACACCAGCAGCTATGCTATTTATTGTATGCTACTGAGGGCTATGAAAAGAGACTTGTATGAAATATTTATACAAAATATAATAATTTTCTGTCAGCTTAAGAATGTTGTGTTTACAATTTGAGACTAGTATTATTTAATAAAGAAGGGGTTAATTGCAAGTGCCCTTTAGAAGCCACCGTGATTTTCTTCATACAAGTACTTTATTTCCAAATGAATTCAGCCTATTGTTTTTTAAATCCTTCCTTGGCCTGCAATCAACAACTTCCATTGAACAGATTAGAAATACTGCAGAGGAGTACAAAGAGAGCAGAATTTGTAAAAAAAAACCAACATGTAGCCGCTTTGTTCACACTTGTTAAGTATTCAAATATGCTTTGGATTTTTTTTCCTTTTTCTTAATTCCCTTTGGAAAATCGTGACTTCATCTTTGGAAAACATACTGTATGCTCGCTTGCCCTATACTCTTGCTCCGGATATTAGATTATGGAGGCATCCAGCACAGTTGGGAGGAATGCTTGACTTTGGAAGATTCCCTCTTTCTTCCCGAGACATAGGCTACCAGTAATATTGAAGAATAAAACGACCAAAAAAGGCAAACAATTTTGAAGGACTCACGCTGTGTCAGCGGTGGGGCCACTCTTATTCTTCTAAAGGGCTACACCCTGCTTTATCCTGTGGAGAAAGCGTCCCTGTCAAGCCTAGGCCCAGAACAATGGGGGCCAGCCTGGGGGAACAGGTCCATTTGCATGCAGCTGTTTGACGTTTCCACGACCACAAAGACCAATCAAAGAGGCCTTAATGGAGGATGACAAGCGTCAACCAACGCCTAGCTGTGCTCTGTCTGTCTGTCTGTGAAGGCTCTTGCGGCCCTCGCCACTCTGTCTGTATCCCCCCCCCCCAAAACTGGCCCACTTTTTGCCAGACTGATCAAACATTCCGGTACTCTTGCGGCTCCTCAGTCTGAGTCTGAAGTCCTCGTGGAGAGCAGAGGAGGGGAGTTTTGGGGGTTAAAGGTTGTATAGGATAGGCCTCTTAAAGGACAAAACAATCCTGGGAAAATGAGGGGTTAGGATGAGGGGCTAAACATAACTGTGACTGTGTGTCATGGTCTGGTGCTCTGGCCAAAGCCAATAGCTTTATATCAAACCTCAATTGTCTTTTTATTTTTTTTCTCTCTTTTTTTTCTCATGGGTTTAAAAGCATCAGACGATGGCAGCGCGCCACTGGCTGGGCCTGTATTTTTCAGATGCACCCATCTGCGCTGTGGTGCCACTTTCAATTTCAAGGGTGTTGATAGAAAACAAAATATGTATTATGGAAAGGATTGTTGCCAGTGAATTATAGGCTGTGTACCCGAAAAAAGGAGAAGAGACTCCACACTTCCATAATACAACACATTGTGAGTCCGTATTGGCCCCCCGTCTGCCTACTCTGTGCTCACTTGAGCTCAAATAGCAGGCTTACCGTTGGCTGGCCAGGGGGAGGAATCTGAAAAGCCTATTTTCTTTCCCCCAGTCAGTCAGTCAGTCAGTCACTGACCAGAATGCCTGATAAGGCGTCGCCGTGTCAACAGGGCCAGGAATAGGGGATCATAGCCAATTACGGCACAGAGAAAATGTATACAGCGATTTCCATGGCAATTCAATTGCGCATTCTATTGAGTATATTATATATTGGCCTGCTGGTTGCAGCCGTAGGATTAAGACTGTGGCGTATATGGAATTTAAATACATAATTGTATTTTTGTTTGTTTTGAGCTTGTAATGTATCATAATGCATCTTTGAAAAATATCTACGACACCCCATCTAAAATATGTATAGGTTTGGCTGCTTGTAACTTTTGGAAAAGAAGCTTCTTCCGACTATGCTCGTAAAATGATTGCAATTTTACCCTTTTCATGTAAAAAATAATAATTGCTATTGGGTAACCTATCTACTTGAAAATAAAGTTGAATCCCTACCCCCTCTTAAAATAAACGGATTAAGGCGATTATGATTTTAAAAAATTGTTCACGTTATTGTTAATAATTCTTGACCTTGGGACTAGAAGGTTATATCTGACATTTTGGTCAAAATTGTGTCATTAACACAGTTGCTCTTTAGGTGGTCCTTTACATGTGAGATATGTCAGATAAAAATAAATAATATAGTTTATAATGTAATTTTTTTGTAAATTATCTGAATGTTCTATCTGCACAAACACCTTTTAACTTGCTGCTATATGGTTCGATCTGCAGTCCAATCACACAATGATGGATAGTCAATCAAAAATAATTGAATGGAGGGTGATATACTTATTGTCATGAAAGAGGAAGACATCACAAAAACAGTTCTGAGATCTGGGACTTAAAAAAAATAAAATGATTATCTCAAAACCATATATTTTGCAGATATAACCTTGGGACTCCCAAGTACTTGATTATTCATATCATAGGTTCTGGTCCTCTTTTTCAATTACTTTGATTTTTTTCCCACAATTTTTCTGAAGAATGGCTCTTTACAGTCAAAAATAAATAAATACAGGTGCCTTAGAGCATGTTTAAGGTCCTTAGAGAGACATTGCTGTTTTTGACTAGTTCTATAGCGATATGAAAACCTCCATGGAAGGGTTATTTTACTAAAATTACAAATGTTTTATTGATGACTAGCAAGTAGTTTACATACTTTGGGTGTCAGACACCAGAAAAATATATCAGTTTTAGTCATCCGGAGCTAAGCTTTAGCAATGCTGCTAGTTCTCCATAGGATATAGTGTATTTGACATCTTCGCTTTAACAAATGTGTGATGGACATGAATTCATATATTTGAATTCATATATGTGACTAGAAAGAAGGGTGTTCTCTTGATTTAATCATTACATTTTTTTTGTTGTACTTTTCTATTGACATAAATGTAACATACTGTGCCGGATAGAATCTTATGGCTGAAGCCAGATTGACATTTCAGAGCCACAAGGTTCTAGCTGTGATTGCACCCTATTAAAAAATAAAAAGATTTTCAAATGTCTTAGGATTTCGATGCTCTGCACTTCAGGTACATTTAGGGTGAGGACCAGAATGGATGATCAAAAGAATAATTCACTAGAAAACAGTTCTGAGATCTGGAATGTGAAAACTTTATTGCTCAATATCTCAGAACTATGCTTTGGGCAATTCATTATCGGTTACGCGATTATACGGTTATTGTGCCAGCCTTATGTAGGATGATTTAATGTTAGTCTGAAGGAGCGATGAAGAGAGAGGTAGTCTTGCTCCGTTCTTTTATTTATTTGTTTCACACACAAACACACACACACACACACACACACACACACGATGTGCTATGGATTTTCCCTCCTGTTTTCTGAACTGTTCTGAACTGCAGCTGGCTGCCCGACATGCTTGTGTCCTGTGGCAGTTTCTATTCCTACCACTGCAAAGTTGGAACAGAGAAGTCAAACAAAGTTACACAGAGCCATGAGATGAAAAGCTTTTCACACTTCCTCAAGACATTGACACTCATGCGCACACAAAAATGTTTCTCCCCCCTGCGTAAACCTCTCTGCCCCATTTAACTTTTAATAAAAGTCTCCAACATTCACAGTGATGTTCCCAAAACAAATCTAAGTGGGTACATTGTAAATGTGTCATGCCCGAGTGGCACAGTGGTCTAAGGCACTGCATCTCAGTGCTAAAGGCATCACTACAGACACCCTGGTTCAAATCCAGGCTGTATCACAACCGGCCGTGATTGGGCCCAGCGTCGTCCGGGTTTGATCAGTGTAGGCTGTCGTTGTAAATAAAAATGTGGTCTTAACTGACTTGTCTAGTTAAATTAAGGTTAAATAAAAATTTGAAATAAAGTACCTGTGTTTTCCATTCTGTTCACATCTGTTCACTTCATTGACACAGGCAGACCAATTCTTTACACTAATTGGTCTTTTGACAAATCAGATCAGCTCTGAAAAATATCTGATGTGAAAAGAATTAAGCTACCTGTGTAAATGCAGCCAAAGAGGTAAGAATGCTTTGAACTAATGGTTATTGAAAGAACATGATGTGCAGTCTTCAAACAGAACGAAATGGCTTTTTACTTCATTCTATTATTTAGGAAATTCATTCTATTGTAAGGAAACAAAACAAGATTTTCTCAAAACATTACAACTTTTTTTCAAGGGATTTTTCATGATACGTATCCAATTACCGAGAGGTAAGTGAGTCTTTAATGAGATCCATGCTATCTGAAGGGAGTGGAGAGACCAGGCAATTTGTCCTTGTGTGCGCCCATAACAGTCAAGATACTCCCCCTTAATTGATATACTGTTGCCCTATGGCCAGATGGATCTATACTGTATTGGGGAAGAGGAGGCAGGCGAGCCCCAGGCTTAATCAATTGCTAGGCCTCAATTGACAGCAGCTGTGTGTGATCAGACCATACAGTAAACTGTAGTTCCTTGATAGATGGCCCATAGCTAACTGTTGGACGGAAGGGAAAGGAGGGAGGGGAAGTTACAGTGAGCTACAGTCCACTCTAAAGGACAGTTTTTCCATTGAGAAACTTTACAACCCCATGAAAATGATTCTCTCTGTCTGCTTTCTATAGCCTCTGCCTGTGTGATAAAGCTGTCACTCCCTCCGTGAGGAATGGCCATGAAACCCGTTCATTAGTTGTTGTGGTGAAGTTGAAGCCGCACGGGGTAGTTACAGTAGTTATAGCAGTTCGTTGGACTACGGCACATACATCTCAACGAAGCAGAATCCACAGACCAATTAGCATACATATTTATCATTAGTATATTCATGAATGCACATATATTGTAATCTGAAGTGGTCTCATAGCATTCTGTTGTTAAATGGTTCATGCATAAAAAAGCATTTCCTATTGAGAGCTTGTTTGGTGGCTCATGCTTCCAGTCGAGTCTCAGAAAAACTCTCATCTCTTGGCTTACAGGTGCTTTATATCCACGTTGGTATCCAAACCTTTGTCGACACTCGCCAGTGTTTGTCTGCGACATTTGTAGAACCTACACAGAATACCATTATAATAGAGCAGGGCCATGGTACCACTACAGGCTAGAATGACAAGCAAATAGACAGACATGTGAGCCGAGGTCGAGGTCTCAGGGTAGTAGGAGTTTCGAGCCGAAATCACTTCAACTTTGAGCCATTCGTTCAAACAATTGCCAATTGCGTCATGCCCTGGCTGTCAAGTTGTGTATGGTTGCAATTAGCAGGCGGGTGCAAAGCAAACCCGGGGTGGTTAGTGTTATTACTTGACAATGCAGAGGAGCCAATGGGAGCGCTGAGAAGGTAACAGGCTGAAAAGAGCGACTAATTAGCAGAGTAGTGCAGTGGCAGAAAACACAAATGGCAGCTGAGCTGGCCTCTCAGAGAGGCAGACTGTTGCCGCGGACAACAGTGATTATTGACAGCTCATGCAGTGCTACTGCCTTGCACTTAGTCCTTTAACGGAACACCATTTGCATTTCTGGAACTTGAGGTGTTTTCTTAGGGATTGGTCTCGAAATAAACTGCACACCTGTTCGTTTTTTTTTCTTTCTTTCCTTCCTATTTTCTTTCTTTAATTGATCTATTTCTTTCTTTCTCTCTCCTCTGCTTTCTTTTAATATCTCTTTATATGCATTTCCATGGTATTTATGCCTTGACGTTTTATTGCTTTTCGGGGGAAAAAGAGAGTAAAAAAACAACCTTTTCAATATACTTTGTTGATGGGAGGAACAAAAACTGATCAAAATAGTTAATTCCCCCAAAGCACAGATATTTGGCTGGTGTTCACATCTGCTGAGCTCCGCATATACATTTTTCCTTTTCTGTGGATTTTTCCTCTTCAGTGTCTTCTATCATCGACACTGTAAAATGGATTAAATTACATTCCATGCTGCTGCTGGGAGATTCCGGCTCTTTTCTGCCTCTTGCTCTACTGGTAGAAAAGCTAAACGAGTGAAACAAAAAACAAATGAGGGAGCTTGTACCCCCTTGTCGAAACGAACCATTCAAACTTAATCGAACCATGGTCCCGAAGGAGGAATTGAGAGTTTGGGATTTTGAGTTCTATAGTATTGTGTTTAGGTGTATTTGAATTTGTTTCCTGGGTTGTTACATGGACTTTTATACAATGACTATACAAATGTCTTTGCCAGAAACAAAGAGACCTTAGAGAAATTGGTCATTCAATTTAACTGTCTTTCTCCTCATCCTTGTTGTACTGTATGTTATGATTCTTCTGTTTTAAACCGTTGTAAACATTGGGCGAGTCATCTGCAGTTACTAATTAAATGGATTGTCTTTTGATGCTCTGCAGTCTGTACTACCTCCTAAGATATCAAATGACTCCATCTTATTGGGTACTTTTGGCTCCTCTTGGCTCCCATTCCTATGAATGCAGTATACTATAGCAGTTTTGTACAGCACTTTACCTAATATCTCTTTTTACTTTCTCTCCCTCCCCCCTCTCTCTCATCTCTCTATCCCTCCCTCCCTTCCGCCCAGGGTTCGGTCGTGCGGCCCTGCCGTTTGGCCTGGTCAGGAGAGAGCTCTCCTGCGAAGGATACGCCATCGATCTCCGCTGCCCCGGTGCTGATGTCATCATGATCGAGACGGCGAACTACGGCCGCACCGACGACAAGATCTGCGACGCCGACCCGTTCCAGATGGAGAACGTCAACTGTTACCTCCCCGACGCCTACAAGATCATATCACAAAGGTAAGAGTCAACTGCTACCTCACCCAAGGCCTACAAGATTGTATCTCAAAGGTAATAGAGCAGAAAGGTCTCGTTACACAATATAACCTGGAGTTAGTTAGGGATGTGTGGTATGTGATTCTAGAGTCCAGTCTAGTGATTCTGGATCCACTAGTTTTCTATCAAAACAAAGTGGTTTGGTTTGGGTGGTAACCTTAATATTACTAGACTAGCATTTGTGTTACCTTTTCAACTGACCAAAAACAGACAATTTACCCACACTTCCTTGACTTTTTAATAATCAGATGTTTTTGTGGGTATTGTTGTGGAACTCTAGACCGTAAAAACTGGACAGGGGGTCATTAGTAGCAACCCTAGACCATATGCTCTATGCATCCCTGCACCAGGACCACTGCAGCTGCTCAACCAGCCAGCCAGCCAGTCTGTCCGTCTCAAAAGAGTCACATGAACCTCCTTCTTAATCCCTCTGTTTCCAACATTAGTTTTTTGTTCCAACACTCGTACTGCATTGACACAGCCCAGCACCCAGCCCTGTGCAATGCCTCTACCCCCCTCATAATACCATTCATATTAGTAACACTCTCCCAGGACATTTTGCTGCAATACTACCACTAGGCTGCACGCACCACTTTAAATTGACTGCTTTGCCGGCCCCGGCCCGGAAGTGTGTATTTAAAGGACCCCAGATTAACGTTTCATAAGTCAGCAAGAACCCCGGCTCACCTACCGAAACACGCCGCTACCCTGCCCTGACATGTGTGCTACTGAGTGTATGTAGTCATCCACCTTAAGAAATAGGTCCTGCCTGCTGCCTTATCCATCCGGCATCCACAAAAATTCCCATGAGCTCTTGAATAGATAATAAAGATGTCCCATATTTAGCTTGTCACGCTACATTTACTGCGGTGTTTGTCTCAGCAGTTGCACACAGACCAGACAGAGACAAAGACATAGAATGCTCACCGTGTCCCTTGATTTGCCTGTTAGTGCTCACGTGCTGGTTTAGCCAACCTGGGTTCAAACACTATGTGGTATCTTTCAAATGCTTTGAGCATTTTCTCTGGCCTGCTTTGAGGTCCAGATGGGTGGTTTTGCAACAATTCTATTGGTTCTACTACATCAGACAAGTTCAATCGAGCCCAGATAAAGTGTTTGGAATTATATCAAATAGTATTTTATCCCATGTCTGCATTGTTGCCTGGGCTAGAACCCACTGAACTCCACTTCAAACTAATCTGTTAACAAAGGCTTTTAGGAGAGTCAGTGGAGGTGGTAAAGAGCCCAGAGCCCGATCTTGCTCTACACCACTAAACCTACTGTAGCTTGTGTGCGTTATTCTAATGTAGTAGATCAGAGGAAATGAGACATGACAATAATGAGTATTGATACAATAACCCTGGGTGGTTCAGGCAGCAGGTCTACGCCACAGAACAGCCAGCCCGATGATGCGCTAGTCTGAAGCCTGGTTATAATGGATGTCGGCTTAAACAATGGAGATAAATACACGCCATAAAATGAGAAATAGGCTGGTGGAGGATTTGTCTGTTACCATGGATGTCACCGTGGGTTTATATGTTAAATATTTGCTTGTCTTTTAGCAGACAATCTTATCCAGAGCGACCCCGTGAGAATCAAACCCACAACCATGGCGTTGCAAGCGCCGTGCTCTACTGAGCCAAATGGGATAACTGAGCCACGCGGGATTACTAAGCATTTAAATCATTTCAAAGACGCCATCAACCCATTGGTCATAAGCGGGAAAACATACAAATATGATTAACACAAAATGATGATAGGTGAAATTATCACTGTTTCAGTGGACAGAAATCAGTGTTAACACATTATGGAGGTAATGAGTCATTTCTGGTGTCATTGGAGTAAAAAAAATCACAAGACTGTAGCTAGCTAACAGATTAATTGCAGGGATTTGGAATGAAGGGGAAGTTCTGGAGAGTTTTTCTCACCCTTTCCCATGCAGCACTAATCTCTTCCCTCAGAGTAGGACAGGGTAATAGCCCTGGGCAGGGGATAATGACATTTTTCTTCATTATTATTTTCTGACGAAGGGAAGTGGATAAGTGTAGCTCACATAACAGACATCGCTGTCTGTCTGCCTCCCAGACAACCTCCTCTAAAGTCATTGTAATAGTGGTGATGATGGTGACGATGACGATGATGTGCCGGCTGCAATTGTGCATTTGATGATGGGGACAAACAATGAGACAAACAATGGGACGAAATAGGAGAAAGAATATGATTAGTCTACCGACCGACCGTACATTAGTTGGAAGTAATTGTCCAATATCTCAATGCAAATCGCATACTTATATGCAGGTTGTAATAGGCAGCAAGTGACTGGTTAATGAACACTGCACTTTACGCATGTGTGTCTTATCTGTACGTAATTGTATTACACATGGATTTTCTACAAGGTCACGGGGTCACGGCAAAGTTTTGTGGCAGGTCTGATAACAACCTCATTTGTTCATGGCTGTCACACTAAACGCTGTCCTTTTCGGCTTTTGAGGGACAGCTAGGCTCTTTGCTTCGGCGGTGATTCTGTGAGAGATCTGTCCAACTTGCACGACTTTGCATTTGACCTTCTCAAATATTTATCACTAAACCGGCCTGCAAATTGTTAAGTCGCTATTTTGTTTGGCTTTTTTTTATGTATTTTTTTTAAAACTTGTCATGGATAACTGTTTGCTTCTGCTGTTGTTGCTGCCGTCTCAATCCTTCAGTCTCAAGAGAGCTTGATTGAAGTGGGGACAATTTCATCCTATATTTATACAAAATCAGTTATTCTATTTCCCTCCCTTTCCCCCTCCATCTCTCACTCTGTTGCACTCGCAAAACACAAACACACACAATTGAAACCGTTTTAATTTAAGGGTAGCACATTCTACTTCATAGCCAAGGTCAACTCAAGTTATGAGGCAAATAACTAACTCCCATAGCAAAGGCTCGGGAGCCTCCCATAGCAAATAATGGTGAGCGTTCTGTGTTTTTGGTGGACCCGCTTGAAACAGCCAATTACCCTGCCTGTTGTGTACAATTTAAATTGTTCTCTGTGTGGGTGAGTGGTCTCAGTGGGTACATGGCTCTGATAAGGTGACATTCTCATCAACATCGCATAATATACTCCAGACCGGTCTTCAGCTCTTCACGCAGTTCTTCCACTCTTTATTTTTTTTTACGTCTGTGTGTGTGTGTGTGTGTGTGTCTCTCTCTCTCTTTATATCTATTTACTGTTTCTCTCTTTTATTTATTCCCCCCAAATGATTCTTCTCTTCCTCCCTCAACGTGTTACGTTGGCGTCGACAGTACAGCACATTGAATCAAGGCCCTACTCTGATGAATAGGATTTTTTTTACATCCTTCACCACAGCAATGCTGCAAACCTGATTTGAATAAGTGTGTGGAGGGAAGAGGGAAGTGCCTATGTATTATTCATGTGTCTCTCTCACCCTAATACCACTCCTGGGATGTTATAGTAGTTTGTGTCATTGCTGAATTGTTTGTGATCCATCTTTTCCCCAGGTGCAATAACCGTACCCAGTGTGTGGTTGTGACTGGCTCCGATGTGTTCCCTGACCCCTGCCCTGGTACCTACAAGTATCTAGAGGTTCAGTATGAGTGTGTCCCATACAGTAAGTATTCGCCCTTTTAATTATGCAGTGCTACTATGTGATGTTTCTTCAACGAATTGCTAGGTTTATTACAACCATTACTTATTTAGTGGGATCCTGTTGGGGGGGGTGTATGTGTTATCTTGTGTGTAACGTTTGTTTGTAGCCTATTATTAAACAATATACAGTTGATACCAAAACATATGTCATATTGACTTATTTTTTCCTTTAAAAATCAGACTCTTGTAACATGCAACCTTTTTTCTGTTATGTAATTCAGTGGAGATGTATTTTCTGAAATAATATTTTTGCTTTACCTCTTCGTTTCTCATCACATGTTCCGTCCTCTCTGGTATCTTTTCCAAATGAACCTCTATGCTTTCTCTCCTTCTACGTTTCAGTCATTCTTGTTCCTCAGTTGTCTCACTAGGATCTTTCCCTCTTCCGTTTGCTGTTGCACTGCTTTAATGAAGGAACTCAATATTGTTCACTTGCAATTGTATTTTTTGGCTCATTAGGGAAATTTCGCCTGTAACATTAGCAACAAGTTATGTTCTGTGGTTGGCCGAAGCAGACTCTGGAATTTAGTTTAGATTTGTGTCCATGAAGTTTTTGTGTAAATACTGCTCCATTCAATACTGCCAAAAATAACTACATTGCTGTTTCTCTAAGAATTTAATCTGATTTTAAACTGAATAGCGATTTCAGAAACGCTACAATGTTTCTTTATGTCAAACAACTCATTTGAAAGTACTGTGGCCTGATTATTACCGATGCGGTCAATGACCAGGTGAAAACATATTATTTTGATGGCAAGAAAAGCATGGAATCGTGATCTGTTAAACAGTGTTTGACTCCAGCCCTAACCTGACTGCTTTCATATTATAGGGCCTGATAATGTCCTATTTATTTCCCCCAGTCTTTTTCTTGTTCCCCCAAAACAGGCATCTCTTGGTCCTCTATCGATCATATCCTCTAACCTTCTCTACTCGTGTACCTGGTAGTTGACTCACGATAACCTTTCTCTCCCTCTTGCACTCTTTCTTTTTTGCTTTCTTTCTTTTCCAATGCCTAAAATAGAAGTGGAACAAAAAGGTAAATGAGTGGTCCAGTCTTACCCCCCGTCCCCCCCCCCCCGTCCCCCCTCAGACCCCTGTTATGTGGTGTTCAATACAACCCCTCCCTCTTGTCTCCTCTCTTCTGATTGCCTCTCTAGTCAAAACACCCGCCCCAAACCCCGATAGGGTGTTGATTGCTACTCTGGGAGACAATTAGAATTTCAAAGGCAATTTTTTTTTAAAGCAGTCTAGAGGATTGAAAGATATTTATGGTCCAGACATGAATACATGACATCTTATCAGAGCGATCATCGCTGACTCATGAGTTGGATTACATTAGGAATGATACCCCCCGCTTACCTACTTAAGTATGAGAGTCATTATTATTTTATTTTTTAAAATAAAGTTTTGAATTTTCTTCTGGCTTAGTCTTGTTCTGCTTGGCAATACCCTTCGATCGCACCCCATAGCACGTGATGGTCTTTCTCATCTAAAACCAATCCATAGGATTCCAATGGGACACTTGCCATGGCCTCCCTCTCACCCATCAAAGGTTTCTTTTTTTGTTGTTGTCTGTTATGACGTAGAGTTCCAGCCTCTACTGTTGTCGTCCTGTCTTCTCCCAAAAGCTCCACCCTCGTCATTTTATCCCAGCTTTGCTGCCACCTCCATCCAGAATATGTCATTTGGTCTCTCCACAAGACGTGAAGTCTTTATCATTTTGTCTTCTGTGTGCTTTTTCAGTAAGCATGTGCAGTTTGACCATTTACACCGCCAGTGTCACAAGTTGGAAGTAAAACCAGTTCCAGTATACACTTCAGACCTAGCTACCTCTCCCACCCCTTACATGTCTTGCATTTACAGGTTTTTTTCCTCCTTTTGTTTAACTTTTTTTTTGTCCCACACAGTCAACGACTCCATAAAGAAGCAAGTCCTTTATCCACTCCTGCACTTTTATTTTTCCCCTCTATTCACAAGCAATGGCACTAGTTCAATGACAGTGCCACACGTCTTTGTCCCACACTCTACTCAGACAGCAGCGAAAACTATACTCACTGCAACACCTTGAAGAAATGTTTGTGTTGATACTCTGCGTGTTTTCTTTGCTTAAACCCATCTTTCTGTCTCCCTCACAAGTTTTCATTTGTCCCGGGACCCTGATGGAGGTGGGGGAGCCCACGTTTGTGTTTGAGGCAGAGCAACAGGCGGGGTCGTGGTGTAAAGACCCCCTGCAGGCCAGAGACAAGGTCTTCTTCATGCCCTGGACGCCGTACCGCACCGACACTCTGATTGAGTACAACTCCCTGGAGGACTTAAAAAATGGCCGCCAGACTACCACCTATAAACTCCCACATCGAGTCGACGGCACCGGCTTCGTGGCCTACGACGGAGCCATCTTCTTCAACAAGGAGCGCACGCGCAACATCGTGAAATTTGACCTCCGCACGCGCATCAAGAGCGGTGAAGCCATCGTGGCCAACGCCAACTATCACGACACTTCGCCGTACCGCTGGGGCGGCAAGACGGACATAGACCTCGCTGTCGATGAGCGGGGGTTGTGGGTAATCTACGCCACGGAGCAGAACAACGGGCGCATCGTGGTCTCACAGCTCAACCCATACACGCTCCGCTTCGAGGCCACCTGGGAGACGGCGTACGACAAGAGATCCGCCTCCAATGCCTTCATGGTGTGCGGCGTGCTGCACGTGGTGCGGTCCACCTACGAGGAGAACGAGAGCGAGGCGCCCAAGAGCCACATCGACTACATCTACAACACCAAGCTGAGCCAGGGAGAGTACACGGACATCCTCTTCCCCAACCAGTACCAGTACATCGCTGCTGTGGATTACAACCCCAGAGATAACCAGCTGTACGTGTGGAATAACTTTTACATCCTGCGCTACGACCTGGAGTTTGACGCGGAGAAAGACCCTGCTGACGGTACGTCTCAGTCACAGTGTGGCCTGTTTCAGATGAATCCTTACTTGAGATCTGCATGTGTACATTTAATTCCACAAACCTAATTTCAATAGATGATTGCTGTACAGTTACAAACACATATTTCAGTTTAGTATACAGCCCTTTGTGTTGTGTTTCTGTCAGGTGCTGAACATATTCATGTGTGTGTGTGTGTGTGTGTGTGTGTGTGTGTGTGTGGGGGGGGGGGGGGAGTATATAAGTCTCATGATGACAGATTTGTTTATTTTGAACACAATACAGGTGTGATTCAGAGAATAGTGGGGTTTGGTTGGTCCTGGGGAAAGGCCTCATTAGTAAACAGAAAATGACAGTTATACCTTGGAACGAGGTATAACTCCCTTAGGGGGCTTCGCAGTCTGGCACAAGGCATCCGCTGGAAAGCCTTGCTTCCGTTATTACCATAAGGCAAGCTCAAGCACTCCCTCTCCACTTGGACCCTATCAAATTCTCTAATCTCAGGTCTTATCCCAATCCATTATGAGCAGTGGCCTTGTGAACTTCCCTTTAATGCCCCGGAATGGGATTCTGAAATATTGCACACGGTATGACAGAAGGTTATCCCATCCCCACTTTCCTTTCCATGCCTTTGGATCTGATTCGGACATCTGTTGCTATGGCTACCCGATCAACCGTGTTGTTGACGGCCCCTCATTTACCCGTGGATTGAGACAATCTCCATCATTTTGTGGGGGTTGGTGTTAAAACCCAGAGTTAAGGTGCTGTGTGGCTAGGTGGCGGTAAGGCCGGTGAATCATGGCCCGGATGACGAGGTTAGAATAGTGACTTGAGCGCTGTTGAAGAAAAACATTTTTATAAAGGACCATCCGCCGAAATTGATATCTATCAGACGGTGTAGGGTTTTAAATGAATCTGTGAAGTGTCTGAGGAGAGACAGACGTGCGTGTCATCAGACAGGGCTCCTACATCACGCTGTGTGATAATGTGCCTAATTACCTGCCTGAAGCCTCCTTATCCCTAAAAACTAGGCTAAGTCCCCACTAACGCACTGCACTCGACACGGAACGATCAACTCTATACCATGCTGGCGTGACATTGGGATGCAGCTTCCTCCTTATCACTGAGAGCTCGGCTAAGTCCCCACTAAAGCACTGTGTAAGTCACTGTAGGGGGAACATGCTACCAGGCTGACGTCGGGGGGTTCAAGTTGGAGTAAAACGATATTGAAAACAAAGTGATATTCGGTGAGTGAGGGTCCCAGGCTAGATTAACGTTAAGGTTGTGAAATCTGATCCCCGACCTCTTGTGTCTAAGGGCAACGTATCCATGGACACGCTGACCACCTGTCAACACATCTGTTTGTTTTCCCTTTGCTCCCTCTACATGTATATCTGCCCAGACAGACAGACAGGCAGACAGACAGGCAGACAGACAGACAGACAGGCAGGCAGGCAGGCAGACAGACAGACAGACAGACAGACAGACAGACAGACAGACAGACAGACAGACAGACAGACATACAGACAGACAGGCAGGCAGGCAGGCAGACAGACAGACAGTGACCGTGAGCTCTTGCCATGAAGGTCAGAGGTTGAGTCTCTCTGTGTGCCCAACCCAACCAAAGCACTCAATTAAGTAGACCGTGTAGAATAGAACAGAATAAATAGTAGAATTCTAATGAGCTAGTTCTCCATGGCCGAACTGTCATGTATGTACATGCAAACGGCCCGTTTTGGATGCTCAGGGTAAGATGAATGTAAATGTCATTACCCAACTGAATTATCATTAACAACCCTCAATGTCTTATAACAGCCACACGGAAAAAGAGAAGAGGAGTCCGCATGGCAGGGCATTTCCAATCAAGGGGCTTCACCGTGTTCTGTTGTCACAGCTAATGCTACAGAAAAACGCAAAGACCAGAGAGCCAGACGAGCAAACAAACTCGCTGGCTCAGCTGCATCATTGCGATAGACGTAATGATGAGAACAACCACACAGTACCTACACAGTTTTTGATTATTTGACCCTTTTTAGTTTAAGAACCCTTGCTTGAGCTACAGTTCTGCTACTGGAATTGAAACGTATATATTTGCATTCATAACTGGCCTCTGCATATCATTAAGTGGGGGGGGGGGGGGGCAGGGTAGCCTAGTGGTTAGAGCGTTGGACTAGTAACCGAAAGGTTGCAAGAACGAATCCCCGAGCTGACAAGGTAAAAATCTGTCATTCTGCCCCTGAACAAGGCAGTTAACCCACTGTTCCTAGGCCGTCAAGTAAGAGTTTGTTCTCAACTGACTTGCCTAGTTAAATAAAGGTACAATGAATACATAATTTTATGAAACCATTGAACTGCGCATAGAGGAAGGCAGATAGAGAAGCAAGGCTATGCCAGCTGCAAGATCCCACTAGGCTTTTGTGAATGGCACAGGTAGGCACATGAGAGTAAATGGTTCATGTTTAGTACAGAGAGGAATTAAACAACCTGTTCTGCAGGGTGATGGTGTGGTGCTAAAATAACGACTCTCTCTCTCTCTCTCTCACTGATACCAACAAGCACTTGAGGTGCAGAGAGAGAGAACTAATTGTGTCCATTAAAGGAAAAATCCACAAATTACTATGATTTACTATGTTAAATAACACTGTGAACAAGTGTTTCATTTTGTCGTTATAATAAGGTTGGTAGCAACATGTGATTATTGTGGAAATCAGTTGCATCTCAAGTCGACTACAAAACACACAATGCTCTTTCTGTGGGCTGGCCGGCTAGCTAGGGGATACCTTGCACAAATGAATGCATTTAACCAAAAATGTGTCTTCTGCTTTTAACCCAACCGAATCAGAGAGGTGGGGGAGGCATGCCTTAATCGGTGGAGCATTTGTTGGGTGTTAACTGCCTTGCTCAAGGGCAGAACGGTAGATTGTTCCATCTTGCGTATTCAAACCAGCGACCTTTCGGTTAATGGCCTATTGCTGTTAACCACTAGGCTACCTGCCGCCCTAGCAAACATAGCTTCACACAATAATACGAAAGTCAATATCAGCATGTGAAGGAGCGAGTTCACTGTAAAATCGCCTAAACAAACTGCACTATCAATTTAGTAGTCTACAATCTCACCATGTTCAACCTGCAGATCGATGTGCCTTGCAGAGTGAAGTCTGACATTCGCAACGGCAATGCAATGCACCCTGGACTGAAGAGGCAGACTAATAGGAGAAATGTGGTAGACCCTCTGTTAAATTACACATTTATCGAGGTAGGAATATCGCAAAAATATGATCAATGGCTCATTTAAGAGAAGACAACCTCCCACGTAATGACATCGGCCAGTATTGAAATCTGACATGTATGATAGATGTGATAGGCAATTTGAAAGTCATATTCCTATTAACTTCTAGTGCGGTGAGGTAGGATTTATTGCAATGCTACGTCATACCAGCTGAATTTCTCCCTGCTTGAATGGCAATAGCTCAGATGTACATGAAAACATTAAATTAACCTGGGAATTGATATAACCCAGAGATGCAATAAAACAATATAACATTCAAAATGGAATTATTTTTCCCATATATACAGTTCAAGTCGGAAGTTTACATACACCTTAGCCAACTACATTTACGCTTCAGTTTTTCACAATTCCTGACATTTAATCCTAGTAACAATTCCCTGCATTTAGGTCAGATAGGATCACCACTTTATTTTAAGAATGTGAAATATCAGAATAATAGGAGAGATAATGATTTATTTCAGGTTTTGTTCCTTTCATCACTGGGTCAGTTTACAGTTTACGTACACTCAAATAGTTTTTGGTAGCATTGCCTTTAAATTGTTTAACTTGGGTCAAACGTTTCGGGTAGCCTTCCACATGCTTCCCACAATGAGTTGGGTGAATTTTGGCCCATTCCTCCTGACAGAGCTTGTGTAACTGATTCAGGTTTGTAAACCCTCCTTGCTCGCACACGCCTTTTCAGTTCTGCCCACAAATATTCTATAGGATTGAGGTCAGGGCTTTGTGACGATCATTCCAATACCTTGACTTTGTTGTCCTTAAGCCATTTTGCCACAACTTTGGAAGTATGCTTGCTGTTTAAAGGCACAGTCAACTTAGTGTATGTTAACTTCTGACCCACTGGAATTGTGATACAGTGAATTATAAGTGAAATAATCTGTCTGTAAACAATTGTTGGAAAAAATATCTGTGTCATGTAGATATCCTAACCGACTTGCCAAAACTATAGTTTGTTAACAAGAAATTTGTGGAGTGGTTGAAAAAATAGTTTTAATGACTCCAACCTAAGTGTATGTAAACTTCCGACTTCAACTGTAGACACACCCTATGTGTTTTATGCTTTGACCTTGTCTGATGCTTTCAGCACTCTATTTGATGAAATAAGGCACAAAAGTAACTTCTATTGGCATTTCCAACTATGTAAAAAAAATAGCCTACATGAAACCAACAAATAAATACATTGCAGCCTGCAGGTAGAAAAGAAATATCCTATGAATCACATTGGCTATGCATGGCCTGTCTGCAATGAACTTAAAACATTGTATCAACTGTTATCTTGGGTTTGGCCTGAAGCTTGCTCTTGCAAACTTGCCTCATTGTATAGAATATCAATATGGAACTGGTCAGATGACGCGGATGCTAAGCTACAGGACTGTTTTGCTAGCACCGACTGGAATATGTTCCGGGATTCATCCAATGGCATTGAGGAATACACTACCTCAGTCATTGGCTTCATCAATAAGTGCATCGATGACATCGTCCCCACAGTGACTGTACATACATATCCCAACCAGAAGCCATGGATTACAGGCAACATCCGCATATTTGCACAAGGGATAAGAAGTAATCAGGTAGGCCTATTTTGTGACGTTTCCACGGGATCAGAGCACGCTGAGTGGTTATGGAAAGGGAGAGAGGTGGAAAGATCTTTCAGATACATAGAGGAACTATTGTCATTCTCAATGGATGTAAAAACAGACTTTGTTTACCTGAGGTGACGAAAACATTACTTTGAGAAGCTCCACAGGTCATTAGTGGTGGTGCGTTAAGCCAATCAGAAATACTACCAAATCCCCAAATGTGCACATTTATATGCCTACATTTGCACGCAGGACATGTAGCTTATAGGCCTACTTCTATGCGTAATCAGGTGCATGTCTTTACAAAATTCACAAATTGAATGAAATTAACCAAAACTTGTTTCTCACAAGTGTAGCATAGGTTGTGCGCTCTGCAAACAACGTATCCACGCCGACAATGAGAACGGTAAAGACCTGAATAAGAATATAAGCTATTGAATGCTTTAACAGAAATTACCGTAAGCAAAAAAATTAATAATAGGAATTAACTGTAAATGCACTACTGATGACATACACAGTATATACAAAAGTATGTGGACACCCCTTCAAATGAGTGGATTTGGCTATTTCAGCCACACCCGTTGCTGAGATGTTTATCAAACATTGGCAGTAGAATGGCCTTACTGAAGAGCTCAGTGACTTTCAACGTGGCACTATCATAGAATGCCACCTTTCCAACAAGTCAGTTCGACAAATTTCTGCCCTGCTAGAGCTGCCCGGGTCAACTGTAAGTGCTGTTATTGTGAAGTGGAAGAGAAACAACGGCTCAGCCGCAAAGTGGTAGGCCACGCAAGCTCACAGAACGGGACAGCGTAGCGCGTAAAAATAACCTGTTCTCAGTTGCAAACTACACACTGGAAGCAATGTCAGCACAATAACTGTTAGTCGGGAGCTTCATGAAATGGGTTTCCATGGCCGAGCAGCCGCACACAAGCTTAAGATCACCATGCACAATGCCAAGCGTTGGCTGGAGTGGTGTAAAGCTTGCCGTCATTGGACTCTGGAGCAGTGGAAACACGTTCTCTGGAGTGATGAATCACGCTTCACCATCAGGCAGTCCCACGGGCAAATCTGGGTTTGGAACCAACTCTATATTAATGCCCATGGTTTTGTAATGAGATGTTAGACGAGCAGGTGTCCACATTCTTTTGGTCATGTAGTGTATGTAGTGGGGAACTAACAATGAAAGGCAAACAATTCACACAATGAATTATGAAACAATGAATGTGCACAAATTGGCAGGATGGGGTGCATTCTGGAGCGAGATATGCATTGTGCATCTTAGCCAAACTCCTTCGTCTTGGACTGTGCCATCCCCACGGCCTCTGCAATGGATTAGTCTCAGCCTCCGCAATGGATTAGTTCACTGAGATGGCCGCGAATAAGACAGGTGTCTTTTGCCATAAAAAATAGAGATATATTTGCTACTGCTCGACTAAAAACAATCTTGGTCGACAGCCTATCGACCAGACGATTGACCAGTCGACTAATTGGTGTCAGCCCCATTTAAGATTCATGGGGCCCCACGGTAAAAGTTGTCAGTTGAACCGAATCACTACGATTCTCTGCTTTTTACAGAGCTTGGTAGTCAGTATATTACCGCGACTGTGTCTTCTCCTACTATGCCAACAACCTTTGCATCCACCCTTTTAGAAAAGCTCATCCTACGGGAGCCAGATAAAGCCGATTTATATGTCTACACTAGGTGTTTTAGGGGATAAGACAGAAACCAAAACAAATGGACCAGAATGTTTCCAGATGTATATTTTGTGTGCATATATAACTGTATTTGATACCTGTATAATTCCTAAGATATATTCCAAACTCCAAGGATTCATTTGAATATACTACAGGGGGTGTGAGTTTCAGAACACATACATGTGTTGAAGAGTGAAACTCCTCGAATGCTTTCCGAACACACAGACACCGGTGATCAAGACGTTGATAGTCCACCTCTTAAGAAGGCTCACTATTTAAGAGATCGTACTGCTCCGACGTGACAATAAAATGTGCCCCTAAGTGCCACCTGTTACAAAATGTGTAGGGACACACTTGCAAGAGTATTGTCTGAGATTCCTCAAAGACATCGACTCGGGTCTTGGTCTAATTAATTCCAAAGACTAATCAGGGGAGCCAATAATTGCCAGGAGCATTTCAAAGTAACGAGGGGAGAAGGGAGAAAATGTATTTGCCTTCGAGGTAGCATTGATCTGAGGAGTAAAAAAGAGGAGTGTTAAGTGAATGCCTTCACAGAGAGGAACTGGGCCAATGGAGAACTGTGGGGTTTAGCCACATGGAGAGATCCAACAACCCAAGGAGAAGAAAGGCACAGCTGAGTCGCCGACCATGCCACTGCACACATGGAAAAGGCTAGTTAGTGAGATTCTAATCGACTAGATCTCCTTCTGCCTCACAAAACGTGCTAATGTCCTAAAGCGCCTCGTCTTGCCTCGCTCTATCGACGTTCTGCTCATTCAATTTGGCTGCTTATAAAACTCAGTTATGCATATTTATTTGAATGCTTTTTAAACTTTGCATCGACGTGTAGCACGATGAAGAAGCACTTGCTGGGCTCATTAATAAATAGTATCGTGACTGACACACAGTGAGGCTTTATACTCTTTGAAGCAGAGAAACAAAGGGAATATTTACCAGATCACGTGAGTCCTTGCCGCTTAGTGGATCAGAAGGAATTAACACATCAGCAAGGAGAGTCATGCAGACCGGAGTCAAGGGTGTGTGTGTGTGTGCGTGTGTGCGTGTCAGAGGTCAAGGTGCCAGGCGGAGAGTTGGAACGCCTCCATTTGTTCCTCTTGTTGCCATGGCACAAGTCTTCATGAGTCTGACTTCCTGATTGGTGGATTGGAATGTGTGACTTCAAGTGGACATTTTAAAGAACTGGAAGAGAGAGTGTTCATAGCTGCACAGTATATTTTGTGCTAGCTACCTTTCTCTCTCAAAGTGGCTCTATGGCCTGGTGTTCCCTTTGGTAGTAATGAGGTGGCCCCAGTGTTCAGTTTCAGCTCTCGTAAATCAGATCACATGGATCCAAATCCTGCCTGGCATTGGCAGAGCTTTTTCTGTCTCTTGATCTTTAAGAACAACTGTCAATAACGCCCACAGCAATGCCACAGCAATGCCACAGCAATGCTTGATGTGGTAATCGCCCTGGTCCAGTAAATACAGGTAATAAGAACACATTAGGAGTAAAACAACCTACGGCTTTTCAGTTATTTACTTCGTCCACTGTGTGATGGCAGTGGTTTCTGCCTTTTTCTGCCAGAAAGACCCATGAGTTATTCCAAGTTGTACTAAAGGCAAAGCCAGGAAAAACCTGTCTTCCCAGGGCAGAAAGGGCTGTGTGACCTGAGGGTTCTCTTAGACCCATTACGGGAGCTACTAGCTACACGGAACTGATGTTCACATCAGCACGTCACACGGGCTCACGCAGAGCAGGATGAGACTGTATAAAAACAAGCGAGTGTAATATTCATGTCTTCTGGGTTTTGTTGTTTCTCTCTGTCATTAGCTACTGGTCTGGCGTAGGGATCTTCAAAAAAGCAACACCACAGTTGTGGCTCACCAGCATCGCTGTTTGCTCCCTTTTTAAGTTTGAGACATTCAGAGAGAGAGGGAGACTGTCTGGCTGACTGGAAATGGCTAAGCTTAAAACGCACGGATGGATGCACACACACACACACACACACACGTTGACACTCGCAGACTCGCAGACACACATACATTCTCACACACACACACACACACACACACACTCACTCACCCTCACACCATTCGTTATTCATGGCGTTGCAGTGTAGGCTGGTGGTGCGTTGGTTGTGTCGCGTCCAACAGTTTGGTACAGGCTGTTTTGGCCTCTTATTG
This sequence comes from Oncorhynchus mykiss, assembly GCF_057628025.1. Lineage (NCBI taxonomy): Eukaryota > Metazoa > Chordata > Actinopteri > Salmoniformes > Salmonidae > Oncorhynchus > Oncorhynchus mykiss. Next base: position 15,606,036 of record NC_143049.1, read on the forward strand.
CAGTCCTCGTTAGATGGCCAGATTCACACTTTGAAAAACACTGTGTGAATTAAGAGAATGTAACACCGCCACCAGGTTTTTGGAGGACTCTGACATTTGGAAGTTCACTGAGACGTTGCTTAATTATTGAATCTATTGTTAACGCCGATGTAGTGGACACTCAGCATTTTTTGACATTTTCATTCAGTCGATCGAGTATTTAATCAACCCTTTCATTTCGACAATCATTGATTTCCAAACAAACCTTGAGTTGCCGTAGAGGCTGAAACGGCTTCTTTCTGCAGAGAGAGCGAGAGTCACACGACATCTGCTTCTTCCACGCCACAGACACACTGATGGCCTGTTATTATGTTGCTTCCCTGTCAAACTTTCCTAAACAACCGTTTCATGTCGAATCCTCAATTCTTCAGAGACAATGGCAAAGCGTGTCCTTTCCAGAGGCGTGAGAAGTCTGGCTTTTCGGGAGTTGGGACTTGGCCTTCAACCAATAGGGCTAGCTTAGACAAACAGCATACAGTAGCTATGCCTCTGATCATCTTATTAGTATTTCATTTTTGGAGAGTAAGAAAAGTGCCCTGCGGTGATGTTAAAATATAGAACTCTAGCTTCATCTTTATTTATCATTAGTGGAGAGTATTGCTTAACCCTTTCCTCACTCCCTTGAAGTGCCCCATTACTTGCTGGCGATTTGCGTATAGTTCATTCTATTTCGTTTTTGCATGTTCCGACATACATTTTTTTAGTGCACAGTGTGTTGCCTAACCATTTATTTGCTTTCTCAATGGCCCCCATTCCACTGCTGTCGATTCCATTATATCTAGTTCATTCTATTCAGTTTTCAAAAGTTCCCGAAACTCCCAACACCGTGCATTTTTCAGAGTGCTACTCAACCTCTGAGCACCTCGTGTTATTTATAACAGACATCACTCAACATATGCCACCCAGAGTGTCCTAGCCGTCTGCCTCCCCCACCCAGAGGGACTTTAACTAGCTCTTGAGTGAAATGACAGCTAATTGAGGTGGCCCCTCTCTGGCCTGAGTGCTGGCAGAGGACCCACTGTTTTCAACCACCATCTGTGAAATGACTCGTCATAATCAAAAGAAAATGACAGAGTGCGGGAGGGCGGTGGATGGCGACATCAAGAGAAATGTAGCGGGAAGATGGTCCTCTTTGACAAGTGGTTTAGGTTTGGTATGTTTATTTATTTATCTGCCGCTGCGGAGAGGAAGCGGCCAAGAGGTCAAGTTCAGGCGCTAGCAAACTACAACTAGACCAGGATTCCAGTGCTTATCAGTAGCTATGATTGTCTCCTTAGAATGGTGACTCTGGTTTGAGTATTTTTCTCTCAGTATGGTGTTTCGTAGATTCCCTTTTAAGTCTTTATTCTCTCACAGCCTCTTGCGTGTCCACAGGGAGAGCGGGAGAGAGTACACCACCACACAACCTGCTGCAGCATGAATGTCAAATATTCATAGGAGACCTCCTCTCAACATCTGTTCACACAACAATAAACTGGACATATGTCAGACGCTCATTTGCATCCATGCTCAGTGCTCAGAAACGTGAGTGAGTGAGTAGCTGACCGACAGATGGACGCACAATGACGGAATGAGTACAGCCCAATTAAACACTGCTCCTGCCAGGGGAGAAAAGGTCATTGAATGAAATGTCATAACACAACAACATTGCAACAAGGCTGGTTGATCCTGGCTGTGATTTTTATTTTTTTTATCCGAAATGTGTCGCTGTCTGGGCCACTTTTTCCCTCCCCATTTTTCTGAGAACCGCGGTGTCCGGCTAGATTTAATGCATTGTTGTGTATGCACCCTTGAGGTCTTTTTTGAAAAGCCTGTCGTAAACACAGACAGACACAGACAGGGCTTTGTAATGAACTTCCAGATTTCACTGAAATGGAAACACAAAACAAAGACAACCAGTCTCCTGATGGTCTGATTAGCTCCAGAGCTCAGACTCTAAATGTGGGCATTCTCACCATTCAGGTCGGGGGGGAAATGGAGATATGTGTTTGATGATGGGGTGTCAGATAGCATGATATTGCCTTTTCCCTGAAGCACCGTGGGCCTCTGAAGACGGCACTGCGGGACTTTCACAGTAGCAGACCTCATTCTGGGAAGCTGCCTCTTATCAGCGCCAGCGATCGTGTGGCCGTGGATATAATATAAGATCAGTAAGGCAAGAGGCAACCAGTGTAGTCATGCACACAGTCACTGCCTCATATACGCGGGCTGCAAAGCACACCCAAGCATGCACGATAAACTGTTTTCTCTGTAGCCTTTTTATATCTATTTTCCTATTTGCCTCTTTCATTCAAATAGACGTCTACTGTACATTCACAGTTCTGTGATCACACAAATGGGTAGAGACTGTGATTTTTTTTTTTTAAAGGCTACAGACTACCCCTTCTTGGTTACTACACACACCTACACAGATTGTCTTTATAGCTGTGCATTGAATACATCAGCAGAGCATTATCGCTGAGGTATGGTTTTTGCCCACGCCGGCTTTATCAAAGAGAGAGATGAAACGAACAAGAAAAAAGTCAAATGCAGGCAGGCTTTGTCTTCCCTGTTGACATTTAATCAGCCACTCCCAGGAGAGCCAGGCAGATGCTGCTACACGACCTGACCTCTCGTTATTTTGGGGATTGGGTAAAAGTAAAAATAGTCTGAGATAGTGTAGTGCAGGGTTTCCCCTGGGTGCTGGGGTCGCCCCTGGGTGCTGGGGTCGCCCCTGGGCGCACGTGTTGGTTTTTGACCCAGCACTACACTACTGATTCAAATAACCAAAGCTTGTTTGTTATTTGAATCAATTGTGTAGTTCAGGTGGGGCCCCAGGACCGGGTTTTTGTGAAACCCTGGTGTAGCGTTTGCAGGCTTCCTCCTCCTGACTTTGTGCTTCCTGTGCTGGAGCAGAAACAGAACAGAGAGAGGTCGAGTAATACCCGAGTGCTGCAGTAGACTCTGTGTCTCCAGGAATGTATGGGCCGTCTCCAGTTGATGTGTGGAGTAGAGCAACCACCCCTTCTGGTGGTGTGGAACTTAAACAGTGAAACTACCTTGAACTTTCCCTGCTGACTGATGTATCTGATGTACGTCTGAAATGTATGAAGGGAGTTCAAGGTAAGGCTGGGTTTTTTATGAAAGCTATAACCACCACTCTTCCCTCTCATCCTCTCCTAGTGCCAACTACAAAAGATGTCTCCCTCTCATCAGCCCTGCCTGAGACCACCACTCTCATCACCACCACCACGTCCACAGTCAAAGGCCCAGTTAACACCACGATTCCGGCTGACCCCAGGGATGGGAGAGAGAGAGAGGCGGGTAACCCAGCGGAGGAACCCCATGGGACGGCTGACCCCACCGCCCCAGAGATCCCCCCCACCCCCAGGCGCTTCTGTGAGGGAACAACGAAGAGAGGCATTTCCTGGCCCCAGACACACACTGGAGTCACCGTGGAGAGACCCTGCCCCAAAGGAACCAGAGGTACTATCGGGAACCAGGATGGTGGGGGGGAAGGAGGGTGGGTGGGGGGAAGGAAGGTGTGTGTGTAGTCCTCTGTGTATGAATGTGTTTGTGCTTATTAGTGTGTTTAGACATTGTCTTTCACATAGCCTACCTTACATTGGACAAGGTCCCAAAATGTGATATTCATTACCTACAATATGCTAATAGGGCCAAACAGACAATATAGGAAGATAAAATAAACAGTAAGATAATGTACAATGTGGTGGCGTAAGGGGATGTATATTATCATTGTTTTTTCAATAATATGGAATGCAGACATGCAGGGCATCAAGGCTTACAAAGAATTCAGTAATATATACGGTACAGAGCAGTGGCGGTCAATGCAGTTTAAGATGAGGGAGGATGATTTTCTTTTCATGAGCATTGCCTTATTTCTATTACAGCACGTTGGATGACTCTCATTCATATCCCATTCACCCAGTTCAATGTAACAGCGATAGGTTTAGGCTACTACATGATACTGAATGTCCCCTATACCCCTCACAGTCTTGAATGCATCTAGCTGATATAGGGTGTAATCATTAGCCCAACATCTGCAAGTGTTAGTGTTTCTGTTGGACATATTCAGGTATGTTTTGTTCCATTTGGTTTTTTTCAACAGAACTGGCTAAATGAATACATCCCTGATCACGTGTAAACATAGTTCACTTTCATAGCAGCCACATTTTTATTCCCTCTCGCATCTATGCACTCTCCTTCTCTAACCTTTTCCCTTCGCTTGTGGACTTCAATGCACAACACATGACCAGCTGTGTGTGACCAGGTGGAAAAATCTTTACAAGCCAAACCATATCATAACAGCTATACACAGCCTACATCGTTGTCACCATATTAGCTAAAGTAACATCGTAGTCAATTAACCTACAATTGTGCAGTGATGTTAGTGTAAGCAGTTTAGCACTTACACAGGAAGGCCCTGCTGGTAATAAATGAGTAATACCAAATGCTTACCTTAACTTGGAAGAGTTCCAGTGTTGTGTTGGATAGTCATAGCCAGCTAACTAACATAGCATCCCTCTGTTTGAGTAGGCTAAACTAGCAAGCTGCATTTGCTAGCTAAGTGAATCTGAAAGGGAAAAAAAGGACTCTCTTTTGCTTCTCCTTCATTTTGGAAGCAATGAATTTGTTCAAAACTGGTAAAGTATTGTCTTTCTCTCTCTTTGAGTCAACGACTCACCACATTTTATGCACTGCAGTGCTAGCTAGCTGTAGGCTATGCTTTCAGTACTAGATTAATTATCTGATTCTTTGATTGGGTGGACAACATGTCTGTTCATGCTGCAAGAGCTCTGATCGGTTCGAGGACGTCTTCCAAAAGTCATAATTGCTGTGTAAGTCTATGGAAGGTGATGAGAACCATGAGTCTCCTAGGTTTTGTATTGAAGTCGATGGCTGTCCTCTGACTACACCATGGTGCTACCCTATGGTGCTACCCTACAGTGCTGTTGAAGCTACTGTAGGCCTTCATTGCAAAATAGCGTGTTTTTATAAATCATTTGGTGATGTGATTATATTTAGTATTGTTTTATCTAAAAAGGATAACTTTGTAAATGTTTTAATTTTTATTTATTTTATCAAATTCAATAAGGAGGATGGTCCTCCTCTTCCTCCTCTGAGGAGCCTCCACTGGTAATGGCAACGTTATTAATTGACAACCAGCAATTAGACCTGTGGTACCTTTTCAACAGGGAACCCATTTTTTACTGATGGAATTTCTGGGGACCCCAAGAATTTCTCGCGACCACACCCTAATCCCAAATATAATTACACAACCTTTTAAAATCTGTAAAATGTATGTAGATTTTTACATCAACAAATAACCTTAAATTCATTTAATTTTCAAAAGAAAGCAATCAATAAATGTACTTAATACATTTTATTTTTAAAAAGAATTTGGGGGGGCCTCACTGCAGTTCATAACCCCAACTTTGGATACCACTGAATTAGACTATAAGAAGACAGACAATGATTCCTACAGTATAAAGATGAACTGTATGAGAATATCTCACTGTTCAGTGTCCGCTTTTAGACAGTACAAAACTGGCAACCTTTTTGGTTCCTACTGGTCAGCCACTTTTTGCATCATTGCTTTTTTGACCGCGGCTGACCTCAGTTGTTTGTTTTTCCTGAGAAACTTATTGAGAGGAGGACAGGAATGGTAGGAGGGTGAAGAGTTGGCCTAACCTCTGTAAATACATTTTTATTGAACCTTTATTTAAACAGGCTGTACTCATTGTGATGCAATTTCTTTTGATAGAGAGAACTGTTCAAGATGGCAGTGGTCAGCAACGTTACAGAAATGTACACAAACAAATGCACACATACATTAAAAACAGACAATAGGGTTGTGTAATGGTTGTCTTTGTTGTGCGTTTCTCCAGGCATTGCCTCCTACCTCTGCACGGTGGCAGGGGGGACCTGGAACCCAAAGGGACCTGACCTCAGCAACTGTACCTCCCACTGGGTCACTCAAGTGGCACAAAAGGTTGGTCAACAATGTCCCCCCATGGCTCTGGTGACAGCGATGGAAGGAACAAAACACATCAGCTTTCCTCTTCTACTTTATCTGAAAGGGCACCGTGTATCTGTCATTTTATCGCACCTGGTTGGTTTCAACACTAAATAAGGGGCTTGCCCATACATATACTGTATTCCACTGAATGCCTTATAGATGTAAACAAAATACACATTTAATGCACATTTGTTTATATTTTTCTTGCACACTGTGGATTGCTTTCTGTGGGCTATAGCTTGCAGCGTTAATATTGATTTGATTTGAAATCAGTATGTGATACATTACCTTGTACCTTACCTGACTCTGTGATGCCTATCATCCAAAGATGTTTCACCAATGACCATGAGCCTTTTCCTGCTCTGCTGTTTTCTTCCTTTATCCACATTAAATCAGTATTATAAACTGGGTGGTTCAACCTCTGAATGCTGATTGGCTGACAGCCGTGGTATATCAGACCGTATACCACGGGTATGACAAAACATCTATTTTCACTGCTCTAATTACTTTGGTAACCAGTTTATAATAGCAATAAGGCACGAAGGTTTGTGGTATATGGCCAATATACCACGGCTAAGGACTGTGTCCAGGCACTGCGCGTTGCGTCGTGCAAAAGAACAGCCCTTAGCCGAGGTATATTGGCCATATACTACACCCCCTCTTGACTTATTGCTTAAGTATCCATTATATCCTTAAGTATCCAGCACATAGTTAACATACCACATACCAGGTACAGTATTTAGGAGGAAACAAGTAATTAAAAGCTTAAACCGGACCTTTAATATTGCAGTTTTTCCTCCAACTCCAGATCCGTAGTGGGGAGAATGCGGCTAACCTAGCCAATGAGCTGGCCCACCACACACAGGGTCCAGTGTTCGCCGGTGACATCAGCTCGTCAGTGCGTCTCATGGAGCAGCTGGTGGACATCCTGGACGCTCAGCTCCAGGAGCTATGCGAAAAGGACTCAGCTGGGCGTAGCTTCAACAAGGTAATATAAAACAATTTATGTCATTTAGCAGACGATTTGAGTTCATAAATCTGAGTATATGTGACCTCAGGTAGGCTAGTTAGTACGAGAGCCGTACATTGTATAAACATACATATATCTCTGGGTGGGTAGTATTTCCTCCTCTCCTGCCCTCGCTTTGCTCCACCTTTTGACTCTACATAGGTTACCCCCACTCATTAGCCCTCCCCACACTTCTCCTTCCAGGTGAGGTTAGGGGGATGAGGGGGAGGAGAGGCCGGCCCAGCCCAGCCCATAGGGGGAGCTGTGGCTGTGGAGAGGGAGGAAGCTCATTCTTCCAGCCCCACCTCTTCTTAGTAATTACTGGGTTCTGAAACACAGCCTTCTCACCTGGCAGCTCTGACTTAGAGCTGATGGATTGCAGCCCCTCGCTAGCCAACACAAATAATAACTCCTGTCCACCATCACCAACTTCTAAAACCAAAGTTGCGCCCCTGGCGACAGTCATATGGAGAAATGAATTCCGGTTTTACAGTACTATTCAGAACCTAAAAGTGAAATGAATTCTGGTTTTACAGTACTATTCAGAACCTAAAAGTGAAATGAATTCCGGTTTTACAGTACTATTCAGAACCTAAAAGTGAAATGAATTCCGGTTTTACAGTACTATTCAGAACCTAAAAGTGAAATGAATTACGGTTTTACAGTACTATTCAGAACCTAAAAGTGAAATGAATTCCGGTTTTACAGTACTATTCAGAACCTAAAAGTGAAATGAATTCCGGTTTTACAGTACTATTCAGAACCTAAAAGTGAAATGAATTCCGGTTTTACAGTACTATTCAGAACCTAAAAGTGAAATTAATTACGGTTTTACAGTACTATTCAGAACCTAAAAGTGAAATTAATTCCGGTTTTACAGTACTATTCAGAACCTAAAAGTGAAATGATTTGGACCAAAAGGCACCAGGGTAGCGTTGTCTTGGTTACTTTTGGGTTAGCTAGTCCTAGACTGAATCTTTCGGTCTATGTTCTGGCTGTACTCTCTTAAAACTGCACAGTACTATACTCCTGCAGCCACGATGTAGCTAGCTGTGGGAATAATGAAGCAGTTTCCTTTGATTGAGACGGAGACCATTCAACAAAAGGCTCGACAATAAAACCCAAAGCCGGCATACTGTTATAACCTCAGTGCCGTGGAATCCAAATGACCATCTCCTGCTTAGTTTATTTTCTCAGTGCTTTATAAAACATCGTTAATGCAAAACGTAGGAATTTTATCTCAGCGATTCCCCATCTATGCTGTGCAGCTCTGTCTTGGCCGGCCACGCCCTTGTCGTTATGTAAGCTAGATACAGCTTCCCGAAACACATTTTAGAATGTGTTGCATAATACACAGTGAGCTTCTTATTTCATCTACCTAACATAAGGTTTATATATGATCATTTCCATCCTGATGGGTAAGTGGTGTATTTTAGGATATCTGTTTTCTAAAGACATAGACTAACCTCCTTTTCCCTCCGAGCTCTTTTGCTTCCTAATAGTATGCCTCTTGTTCTTAATCCTCACTTTGTGTTAAAAAGCTTCAAAAGAGAGAGAGGACTTGCAGGGCATATATGAAGGTACTGTATGTCTGCTGGTTCCACAAAGGTGGACCTATCCACAATATGCTCAGTAGCATGAAACATTGGTGTCTTGTCTGTCTGTCTGTGATTATCTGCTGGCTTGTCTGTATGCAAAACACATCTGCTTCTCCACCTGTCTCCCTGCTTGTGCATCTGCCAGCCTGTCTATTTGCCTGTGTGTCTGCTAGCCTAATGGTATGTCCATCTATCTCTCTACCCCTCAACTCACCTGTCTGTCTGGTCTTTCGATCTGCCTGCCTGTCTGTCTGTCAATATCGCTGCCTGTCTGTCTGTAAGTCAATATCTCTCCTATCTCTTATCTCTCTCTATTCCCCTCCCTCTTTGTGCGTTGTATGAGTAATTGCCTTCCCACGGCCGTAATTGTAGCTCCCTGTCAGCCAGAAGTTTGATCAAAGTGGCAGTGTACTCAGTTTTTCACTTTACCATTTCCAGCCTCTCCTTGTTCCTCCTCTCGCTGACAAAAGTGCCAATTTTTGTGTTTGTTTGATGGATTCATTTTCAGTCCCATTAATGTGTTTGTGTTCATATAGGATTTGTTGGGTCTTTTCATTCCTTTCTCTCTTCATGCCATTTTCCTTTCCTCAGAGTTTATAATCTGAGAGCAGGTCCTGTTGAAAGAAGCGGTTCTGGCGTAAACACAGTGGGCCTGCCTTGCACGAAACGAACCAGCCTCCTCAGACCTCTGTCTCTCTCTTCAGTCTCTATGTTTGACTGGTGGGAGCATTCTTCACCATGAGTTAGGGCTGTTTTTACTGAGGTCTCTTTTACTGTGAGAAATTGGGATACACTGCGTGTCACCGTCAACTTGATTTACGGGTGTCTTCTTTATTCATCAATAGGCAATGTAAGTGAAGTCAGCACCACCACCACCACCCAAGCGTTTCCTGCTCACTGTAGGGCATCTTGGGTAACACCCTTTGTGATTGGTGTGTGGTGGGGCCGCCACCCAGGCGAGAATTATATAAATTAAAGAGGACTCAATCAGAACAGAGTTTTTTTTTTCTTCTTTGTTCTAATGCTGCCGCAAATTAAAGACAGCGATTATTTGTATTTCTTTTTTTGTTCCTCATTCTTCATGCCTACAAGGACGGGGGTACACACCAGGAGGGTAGACCATTGAGTTTTGATTTGTTTGTCTGAGGTGTAACGGCCCTAGCCCTGAAATCACTACTGCTACTCTGACTCCTTCACTCTCTTCCTATCCTATCCAACTCTGACTGGGCTTGTAGGCATACCATAGCTCTAGGTAATAATGGTAGCCATCCGTGTGGTTGGTTTACTTGTTGTGTTGATTGGTTAATCATCAGTCTGGTGTGATAGCGAGGGACTACAGTGTTTATTCGCCCCACTGGTTAATCCAGACAAAAGGGTAATTGTGCCTATGGTCAATTAGTGTGTGTGTGTGGATGATAATCACAGCTTTGCACTAATTGGTACATTGAGTGACTGTTGTTATTGGCTAATTACCACTATAGTGTAGCCTGGGCCTCTGCTGTGGTTAATGTCACCTGTGGTTAAATTGTCACTGGTTTATCGGGTCATGGGGTTGATATGGATTTGTGGGGAAATTATGCTGATGGATATGTTTATCTGTAGGGATAGCGCTGCTGTGTGGGTATGGATATCAGCTATATGGGAGTCATCAATGGGCTAGCGTTAGCGCTGCTGTGTGGGTATGGATATCAGCTATATGGGATTCATCAATGGGCTAGCGTTAGCGCTGCTGTGTGGGTATGGATATCAGCTATATGGGATTCATCAATGGGCTAGCGTAAGCGCTGCTGTGTGGGTATGGATATCAGCTAACTAACTAGCCATTTCACATCGGTTACACCAGCCTAATCTCAGGAGTTGATAGGCTTGAAGTCATAAACAGCGCAATGCGCTGTTGGAAAAACGCACGAAAGTGCTGTTTGAATGAATGCTTACGAGCCTGCTGGTGCCTACCATCGCTCAGTCAGACTGCTCTATCAAATCATAGACTTAATTATAACATAATAACACACAGAAATACTAGCCTTAGGTCATTAATATGGTCGAATCTGGAAACTATAATTTTGAAAACAAAACGTTTATTCTTTCAGTGAGATACGGAACCGTTCCGTATTTTATCTATTGGATGGCATCCCTAAGTCTAAATATTGCTGTTACATTGCACAACCTTCAATGATTTGTCATAATTACGTAAAATTCTGGCAAATTAGTTTGCAATGAGCCAGGCAGCCAAAACTGTTGCATATACCCTGACTCGAGACGTGACAATTTCACCTGGTTAATATTGCCTGCTAACCTTTCTTTTAGCTAAATATTCAGGTTAAAAAAAAACATACTTCTGTGTACTGATTTTAAGAAAGGCATTGATGTTTATGGTTAGGTACACGTTGGAGCAACGACAGTCCTTTTTCGCGAATGCGCACCGCATCGATTATATGCAACGCAGGACACGCTAGATAAACTAGTAATATCATCAACCATGTGTTGATAGTTATAACTAGTGATTATGATTGATTGATTGTTTTTTATAAGATAAGTTTAATGCTAGCTGGCAACTTACCTTGGCTTCTTACTGCATTCGCGTAACAGGCAGGCTCCTCGTAAGGCAGGTGGTTAGAGCGTTGGACTAGTTGTAAGGTTGCAAGATTTAATCCCTGAGCTGACAAGGAAAAAGTCTGTCGTTCTGCCCCTGAACAAGGCAGTTAACCCACCGTTCCTAGGCCATCATTGAAAATAAGAATGTGTTCTTAACTGACTTGCCTCGTTAAATAAAGTTGTAAAAAAAAATAATAATTATCGGCAAAATCGGCGTCCAAAAATACCGATTTCCGATTGTTATGAAAACTTGAAATCGGCCCAAATTAATCGGCCATTTCGATTAATCGGTCGACCTCTAGTTCAGACCCCTTTTTCCACATTCTGCTACGTTACAGCCTTATTCTAAAATCGCAACAAAACATTATCCCTCATCAATATAACCACAATACCCCATAATGGCAAGCAAAAAATTGTTTTTTTATTTTAGCAAATGTAAAAAAATATATATAAAAAAACGGATCACTTTTACATAAGTATTCAGCCCATTTACTCAGTACTTTGTTGAAGCACCGTTGGCAGCGATTACAACCTTGAGTCTTCTTGGGTATGATGCTACAAGCTTGGCACACCTGTATTTGAGGACTCTTCCATTCTTCTCTGCAGAACCTCTCAAACTCTGTCAGGTTGGATCTAGAGCATTGCTGCACAGCTATTTTCAGGTCTCTCCAGAGATGTTCGATCGGGTTCAAGTCCAGGCTCTGGCTGGGCCACTCAAGGACATTAAGAGACTTGTCCTGAAGCCACTCGTGCGTTGTTTTGGCTGTGTGCTTATGGTCGTTGTCCTGTTGGAAGGTGAACCTTCGCCCCAGTCTGAGGTCCTGAGCGCTTTGGAGCAGGTTTTTATTAAGGATCTCTCTGTACTGTGCTCTGTTCATCTTTCCCTTGGTCCCGACTAGTCTTCCATTCCCTACCGCTGAAAAACATCCCCACAGCATGATGCTGCCACCACCATGCTTCACCATAGGGATGGTGCCAGGTTTCCTCTAGACGTCACGCTTGACGTTCAGGTGAAAGAGTTCAATCTTGGTTTCATCAGACTAGAGAATCTTGTTTCTCATGGTCTGAGAGTCCTTTGATGCATTTTGGCAAACTTCAAGCGGGCTGTCACGTTCCTTCTGGACACTCTACCATCAAGGCCTGATTGGTGGAGTGCTGCAGAGATAGTTGTCCTTCTGGAAGGTTCTCCCGTCTCCACAGAGAAAGTCTAGAACTCAGAGTGACCATCGGGTTATTGGTCAACTCCCTGACCCAGGACCTTCTCCCCCGATTGTTCAGTTTGGCCGGGCGGCCAGCTCTAGGAAGAGTTTTAGTGGTTGCAAACTTCTTCAATTTAAGAATGATGGAGGCCACTTTGTTCTTGGGGACCTTCAATGCTGCATAAATGTTTTGATACCCTTCCCCAGATATGTGCCTTGACATAATCCTGTCTTGGAGCTCTACAGACAATTCCTTCAACCTCATCGCTTGGTTTTTGCTCTGACATGCACTGTCAACTGTGGGACCTTATATAGACAGGTCAAATTATGTCCAATTAATTGAATTTACTGCAGGTGGACTCCAATCAAGTTGTAGAAATATCTCAAGAATGATCAATCAAAAGAGGATGCACCTGAGCTAAACACCTATTCATTCAAGAGTTTTTCTTTTTTTTATACTATTTTCTACATTGTAGAATAATAGTGAAGACATCAAAACTACGAAATAATGCAAATGGAACCAAAAAAAGAGTTAAACAATTCAAAATATATTTTAGATTCTTCAAAGTAGCCACCCTTTGTCTTGATGACAGTTTTGCACAGTCTTAGCATTCTCTCAACCAGCTTTACCTGGAATGATTTTCCGACAGTCTTGAAGGAGTTCGCACATATGCTGTGCACTTGTTGGCTGCTTCTCCTTCACTCTGCGATCCAACTCATCCCAAACGATCTCAATTGAGTTGAGGTCAGATGATTGTAGAGGCCAGGTCATCTGATGCAGCATTCCATCACTCTCCTTCTTGGTCAAATAGCCCTTACTCAGCCTGGAGGTGTGCTGGGCCATTGTCCTGTTGAAAAACAAATGATAGTCCCACTTAGCGCAAACCAAAAGGAGGGATGGCGTATCACTGCAGAATGCTGTGGTAGCCATGCTGGTTAAGTGTGCCTTGAATTCAAAATAAATCACTGACAGTGTCACCAGCAAAGCACCCCTACACCATCACACCTCCTCCTCCATGCTTCACGGTAGGAACTACTTATGCGGAGATCATCTGCTCACCTACTCTGCGTCTCACAAAGACACGGCGGTTGGAACCAAAAATCTCACATTTGGACTCATCAGACCAAAAGACAGATTTCCACTGGTCTAATGTCCATTGCTTGTGTTTCTTGGACCAAGCAAGTCTCTTCTTATTATTGTTGTCCTTTAGTAGTGGTTTCTTTGCAGCAATTTGACCATGAAGGCCTGATTTGCGCAGTCTCCTCTGAACATTTGATGTTGAGATGTGTCTGTCACTTGAACTCTGTGAAGCATTTATTTGGGCTGCAATCTGAGGTTCAGTTAACTCTAATGAACGTATCCTCTGCAGCAGAAGTAACTCTGGTTCTTCCTTTCCTGTGGCGGTCCTCATGAGAGCCAGGTTCATCATAGCGCTTGATGGTTTTTGCGCCTGCACTTGAAGAAACTTTAAAAGTTCTTGAAATGTTCTGTATTGACTAACCTTCATATCTTAAAGTAATGATGGACTGTCGTTTCTCTTTTCTTATTTGAGCTGTTCTTGCCAAATAGTGTTATCTTCTCTATACCACCCCTACCTTGTCACAACAATTTTTGTTTTAATTTAACTAGGCAAGTCCGTTCAGAACAAATTATTATTTACAATGACAGCCTACCCCGGCAATGCTGGGCCAATTGCTCGCCACCCTATAGGACTCCCATTCACGGCTGGATGTGATACAGCCTGGATTCAAACCTGGGACTGTAGTGACTCTAGTGCCTCTTGCACTGAAATGCAGTGCCTTAGACCGCTGCGCCACTCAGGAGCCCTATATAACACAACTGATGGTCATTAAGAAGGAAAGATATTCCACAAATTCACTTTTAAGAAGGCACACCTGTTAAGTGAAATGCATTCCAGGTGACTACCTCATGAGAGAATGCCAAGAATGTGCAAAGCTGTCATCAAAGCAAAGGGTGGCTTCAAATATATCTCAAAAATAACATATATTTGTTTAACACTTTTTTGCTTACTACATGATTCCCTATTTCATCATTATTTCTTAGTTTTTATGTCTTCACTATTATTCTACAATGTGGAAAATAGTAAAAATAAAGAAAACCCCTGGAATGAGTAGGTGTGTCCAAACTTTTGACTTGTACTGTATGTAAATAAGGTATCTGTTTTTTATTTTGAATAAATGTAGCAAATTTGTCTAAAAACCTGTTTTTGCTTTGTCATTATGAGGTATTGAGTGTTGATTGATAACAAACAAAAAATATTTAATCCATTTTAGAATAAAGCTGTGACGTAAGAAAATGTGGAAAAAGGGAAGGGGTCTGTATACTTTCCGAATGCACTGTAGATAAGCTACATGGGAGTCATCAATGGGGCTAGCGTTAGCGCTGCTGTGTGGATATGGATATAGATAGATATGTTAAGGTACATGGAAGTTGTGAACTCTCCTGCACAGGGTCACAGTGACCTCCATTTTGATCAACATGTGATACTTTTTCTCGTGAGGGTTTGGAATGTTTTGCTTACTTACTGCTTATCAGCCAAGCAGGAAATGAAAGGATTGCCATTGAAAACAAGCAGAATTATGCCCTTCTTTACTTTGACTGCTACCCATGAAACAAATGGATTCATTTTCTTGATAACATTTTCCCCTCTAGGAAGGAAAAGCTGCACATTTCAAGGCCATAATGACCAGATCCTGTTATGGAATATATTTATTGTTAGCGAAGAGGAAGATAATTGCTCTTTGGGAAAAATCAGATGCTAAAGAACAGGAACCGAGCGAGTACTATTGTGGAAGAACTGCTCCATTCATTTGAAAAACATTTGGTTTGTGTTTGAACTTCCCCTCTGGCACAGTTTTGTTATTCAAAAGAAAATAAATGGGTCTAAACCAGGGAAGTGGGGAGACAACATCCTGTAGTTTTCATTCTGTGACCACCATGCCATCTTTAAGTGATGTTTTAATTTGAATGAATCTTCATATCATCTTGATTTTTTATGGGTTGTCGCTTGTCCTTACTTGCCGTCAGCATCATATGCTTTTCTTGCCCCCGTTTCTGCCTGTATGCTGCAGGTTTTAGTAGAAGTTATGAGGGATCACATGTTTCTTTTTTTTCTTTTCTTTTTTTAAGTGACAAAGGTCTGACATTTGACTTGTTTCCACGGATACAGGCCATTGTGGATACGGTTGACAACCTCCTGAGGCCGGAAGCCCTGAAGTCCTGGGAAGACATGAATTCCACGGAGCAAACGCACGCCGCCACCATGTTACTGGATACCCTGGAGGAAGGAGCCTTCATCCTTGCCGACAACCTGATTGAGCCCGCTGTAGTCAAAGTGCCTGCAGACAACATAAGTATGTTTGTTTTTTCTACCCCCCCCTGCCCATCACTCATAAAAAGGAAAAACTAGACAGACACGTCTGCCAGTTACAATCCACAGTTTTAATGATTATTTTCCTTTGTATTATCTCCCCCTGTCTTGGAAGAAAATTACTTTGACCTCAGTACTAAAATTGCCTTTTTTTTCTACAGTTTGTTATGTTCAAGGAAGTGGAAGTTAACATTCACAACCATTCTGTAGAAACATACTTCTGCTAGGCCCCAGGGCTTCTTTTCCATGGGCTTATTCATTCTAGACAAGAACCTGGACAGCTATTCCTCCAGGAGAGAGGCAAAGTGGTTTTTAGAAAGACCAAATTTAGTTGAAGTCACAGTAGGAGGTTTGATGTCTCGCTCAGCGCCAGGCAAGCTAATATGTTCTCACAGGCAGTTTATTAGCAATGTGATCTCATTCATTTAAGTCAGCTTTGTGCAGTGAACTGTCATTTTCCCTACACAAGCCTCTTTGTTGCTATGGTTATGAGTTCCCCGCTGCCTTTTTCTTGCATAGTTAAGTAGGGGCATTGAATTTGTTCTGCAAGATGAACTGTCTGGTCCTCTCATGGAAAATCAATTGAATCATTTGATACACTACATGACCAAAAGTATGTGGACACCTGCACGTCGAGCATCTCATTCCAAAATCATGAGCAGTCGGCGTTCCAATTCATCCCAAAGGTGTTCGATGGGGTTGAGGTCAGGGCTCTGTGCAAGCCAGTCAAGTTTTTCCACACTGATCTCGGCAAACCATTTCTGTATGGACCTCGCATTGTGCACGGGGGCATTGTTATGCTGAAAGAGGAAAGGGCCTTCCCCAAACTGTTGCCACAAAGTTGGAAGTACAGAATTGTCTAGAATGTCATTGTGTGTTGTAAAATTAAGATTTCCCTTCACTGGAACTAAAGGGCCTAGCCCGAACCATGAAAACAACCCCAGACCATTTTTTCTCATCCACTAAACTTTAAAGTTTGCGCTATGCATTGGGGCAAGTAGTGTTCTCCTGTAATCCGCCAAACACAGATTTGTCCGTCGGACTGCCAGATGGTGAAGCGTGATTAATCACTCTAGAGAACGCATTTCCACTGCTCCAGTCCAAAGGCGACGAGCTTTACACCACTCCGATGCTTGGCATCGCGCATGGTGATGTTAGGCTTGTGTGCGGCTGCTCGGCCACCGAAACCCATTTTATGAAGCTCCCGACTAACAGTTATAGTGCTGACGTCGCTTCCAGAGGACGTTTGGAACTTGGTAGTGAGTGTCGCAGACCATTTTTACGTGCTACACACTTCAGCACTCGGCGGTCCCGCTCTGTGAGCTTGTGTGGCCTACCATTTCGCGGCTGAGCCGTTGTTGCACATAGGCGTTTCCACTTCACAATAACAGCACTTACAGTGGACCGTGGCAGCTCTAGCAGGGCAGAAATTTGACAAACGGACTTGTTGGAAAGGTGGCATCCTATGACGGTGCCACGTTGCAAGTCACTGAGCTCTTCAGTAAGGCCTTTCTACTGCCAATGTTTGTCTATGGAGATAGCATGGCTGTGTGCTCGATTTTATACACCTGTCAGCAACGGGTGTGGCTGAAATGGCCGACTCCACTAATTTGAAGGGGGTGTCCACATACTTTTGTATATATAGTGCATTCTATACGGTAGCTATGTCCTCTAACCCTGCCTCAACCCTTTGTCGGTAAATGGTAATTACAAGCGGATAACAAAAACCAGATGTACTGCAGCCAGCTAATGCAAAATGTAATCATTTGCCTATACACGCCATGTATAGTTAATCGTTGCGAACAGGCTCTGTTTATGTGCTTTTAGCACACAGGGCCTCAACAACAGATTTTAAAAAATATACATATATATTTCTACTAGTAGTAATATAACTAGTAGAACTATCCCAATCTCTGACAATGCTACGTGAGGACTGAGGCCCCGGGACAGTCTTCTCTGCAGCTCGCCTGATGAGCAGCAGGAGATAAGCCCAAAAGGATCCCTACTCCTAATTAACATAGTTTCCTGATTCAGGCTGAAACACAAATGGCACCTTGAGGCGAACGTCAAGGGCAGGAGGAGAGAAAAGGGAGGGGTAAGTGGTGGGGGTGGGGCGGGGGGGGGCGTTTAGGATAGAGGGAAAGAGAGAAAGAAGGAAGGAAGCGAAGGAAAGGAGAATAAATGTCAGAGGGAGAACAATTCCTCATCTCTGAGTGTCAAAAGCGATCTGTGGTGAGGAAGTTGAGGCTGGTTCTGACAGGAGGGAGTGTGCTGATACGTGCGTCCTCCTGACCCCTCCGTAATTCCAAACATCAAAGAGAGAGAGAGAGAGAGAGAGCCATCCGGCAGCTGGCACAGCACAGCAGAGAGGAGAGCAAGAGAGAGAGGGAGGGATAGAGGGAGCGAGAGAGAGGGCAGGGGGTTTGCTGCAGGAATCTAGCAGGCTTTCCAGAGATTTGCTCGCTGGCGAGGCCAGAGTTATCTGAACCCACAGGGGGAAGAAAAAGCCCAATGATATTTTTTATCTTATGAATATTTGACATTCATGCTTCAGCAGGTTGGGTGGTGCTGTGCTCTCTCTCTCTCCATCTCTCTCCATAAGGAGCTCTGTAGGCCAGGGTTGCGGGGAACAGCTCAGATCCTTTTTTTTTTACAGTAAATAGTGCCGGATGGGATATTGACAATGAGTTTGGATTCTCTAGCTGGAACACTTGATCTGGTTCCTCCCTTCTTTCACACTTCCCAACCTTTATATCAACGCTCTATTAAACTCTGCGTGTTGCTATTGAAACGTGACCTGTCAGTAATGTATACTACTACCGTTCTCTTCCTCCCCTCTCCTCCTCTTCCCGCTCTCTCCGTCTCCTCCTGCTCCTCTCCCGCTACCTCCCCCTCTCCTCCTCTTCCCCCTCTCTCCGTCTCCTCCTGCTCCTCTCCCGCTACCTCCCCCTCTCCTCCTCTTCCCCCTCTCTCCGTCTCCTCCTGCTCCTCTCCCGCTACCTCCCCCTTTTCTCGTCCTCTTTTAGTGCTGGATGTGTATGTGCTCAGTACTGATGGCCAGATGCAGGACTTCAGGTTCCCCCAGACCAGCAAGGGTGGAGCCTCCATTCAGCTGTCTGCAAACACAGTCAAAGTCAACAGTAAAAACGGTAACAAAGGGGGGGGGGGGGGGTGTATGAATAAAAATGAATGAATGTGATCACGCTGAAGGAGCATTGCCCTGGCCCAGCGGCCAAAGTATAGAAATTAGAAGCAATTTTATACATTCACAATGCCACCATAAATCTTATTCTACCGTGTTTTTTTCCCCAGGTGTGGCCAAGCTGGTTTTTGTCCTCTATAAGCACCTGGGCCGGTTCCTCAGTACAGAGAACGCCACTCTCCGAGGAGGAGGAGGACGTAACCTTTCAGACCTGACCGTCAACTCACACATCCTGGCCGCCTCCATCACCAAGGAGTCCAGCCGCGTGTTTGTGTCCGACCCCGTCATCTTCACCCTGGAGCACCTCGACGTGAGTCCCCCTTCCCCTTGGAAAAACCCGGGGGCTCTAGAGTCAGGCCGTGGTGTGGTTCAGTGCAGGGGGAAATAGTGGGAAAGAGGAATGGCTGTGTGGTCTTTAGTAGCTGTGGAGGATAAATGCCAATTTCATAGGATACAGCTAGCACGGCTGTAAAATATAAGTAGGTGTCAGATCGGGAACTCCCACGGTATGTACGCTTCTGTTAGTTTACATGGAAAAGCTATCGTGTTTGTCATGCTATGATATGTCAATATGCTGGAATGGTTTATAATTGCACTTGACACGACAGACAAGGTGGGATCCATCCATAGGCCTAAGCAGGCTAACTTGAGTGCTATCTTGTGTATTCCAGTACTTAGCTTTTTGCTACCATAGTTATTTGCCATGGCAGGCTCGTCTGCCTGCTGTTATTGACCCCTGATGGAAAATGACATAGGCACATAGTACGCATATGTACTCTAAAGTCATCTGTTAATTGTTTCCTTGTTTTGTTTTGTTTTGCTTATTGAGAACTAGTACAACCCAAACTTTTAGCTAGTGGTTTAAAATCAATGTCTATGTTTTTGTTATTTTGTTATTTTTCTTTCTGTAGAAGGAGCACTACTACAACCCCAACTGCTCATTCTGGAACTACTCTGAGAGGAGTATGATGGGCTACTGGTCCACTCAGGGCTGTAAGCTCCTGGACACCAACAAGAGCCACACCACCTGTTCCTGTAGTCACCTGACCAACTTCGCCATCCTCATGGCCCATCGAGGAAATGTGGTGAGTGGCCTTCTGTGGGTTTTCTCATGCTGTGTGGTTGGACTCTACTGTATGTATGTATGTATGTATGTATGTATGTATGTATGTATGTATGTATGTATGTATGTATGTATGTATGTATGTATGTATGTATGTATGTATGTATGTATGTATGTGTGTATGTATGTGTGTGTGTGTGTGTGTGTCTGTCTCATCTAGGGAACATGGTGAGTGGGTGGTTCTGATTTAAACTGAATCCCAAATCAACCCCTAGCTAGCCCCTAACCCCCAAGACACTTGTGTAGATTGGAGATGTGTAAGAAATATGGTGGAATTTCCCCAATACTCTGTGGAATTGTAACCATATTGCGGACACCTATCCAATCCTCTCAGATCTCCATAAGGAGCTAGGGGTTGATTTGGGATTCAAGGACACTCGTAGTGGCTCTGCCCCACCTATCCAATCCTCTCAGATCTCCATAAGGAGCTAGGGGTTATTTTTGGGATTCAAGGACACTCGTAGTGGCTCTGCCCCACCTATCCAATCCTTTCAGATCTCCATAAGGAGCTAGGGGTTGATTTGGGATTCAAGGACACTCGTAGTGGCTCTGCCCCAATTCCTCCCCCACTGTATGTATTTTATGTACGTAAATATGGCTAGAGTAAGATAGTCAACTCAGAGGCTGATTAGATTTGAGGTGGGGGGGGGGGGGGGGGGGGGGGGGTGAGGAGAGGAATGCTGTTAATGTATGTGGAGAGAAACAGAAGGAGGCTGTCACTTACTTTTCCGGGAGTAAAATGCAAGAGATGGCAGACACAAGATAGTGAAAGTTAGCTCTGCCATTATTGGAAATAAAGGACATTTTACCTATGTTCCGTGACTAATAGCACTCACGCACATCCTACACGGGGAAACGTACACGGTGGCCCGGTGTCGTGCTTCTTTATTTTCCATTTCCACTCGACGACGTGAAGTGGGTGAGATCCATTCGCAAGCAAAATGCAATTACAATCCAATTACATGATAAATATCATGTGCTGTGAGCATCCTACCCAGTAATAAACGTGGAACATAAGTTTGTGGTGTATATAATAACATGTCCCGACTCATGAACTCTTCCCGCGTCTTCCCCTCGCAAACCCCGAACCTTAAAACCCTTCACCACAAGGAAAAACCAGAGCCTGTGGTTTAAGCCATCCCTCAGTCACACCAACCCAACTACTCACCTCAACTACAACTCCTCCTGGCCTGCCCTTAATAAAAATTAGTCATGTCACGGAACGGATTACCTCATGTTCAGACCACGATCCCTGAGTGATATTCTGTATGGTTGAAGGCTTCTGTCTTATAGCCTACATGTCCACATTGTAATGTGTTCATTTTCCTGGGTTGTGACACACACTGCAATCAACTCTTCACCCAGCGACGATACAGAGCTCTGTGACAGCTTACTAATGACTTTTTTTTTTACATTGGCCCGGCACATGTACACGGATCTAAAGACATGTCATCTGTTTCCTACAGTAGATGTTGAGTGAAATCCCTCAGTGAGTCAGGGCGTCGTGTTATGTCAAGGTTCATTGATGGGGACATGAAGTCTGTCATGTTTTAGGTCTCCCGGCAGGTGATTTAAGTGTAAACCCTCTCTGCTGGGCTGCTGTGTGTTTCTCATTGGTTAACTAGAGGTTGAGTTAAATCTCTGTACTGTGTCATATTAGCTCCAAGTTTACTTCAGATTATATACTGATACATATTGATACATGTTGGGAACGGCATTTGTACAAAGTGGCCTGAGTCAGGAAGTTGGCGGCTGTTCTGTGCTAGATACTGTTGTCTCTGTCTTCCTACTCATTGTATTCCCTGACCATCTGAATACAATAAAAAGGTGATCACAACAAAAAAAAAGCTTTTGGGGTCTAACCATGTCATGTTAGGTCCTCGATTCGCCAGGTTCTTGGTTCTAACCCCCTCTGTGTGTCTCTGTCCTGTCCACCAGGTGGAGGGGAGCGTCCACGAGCTGCTGCTGACGGTGATAACGCGGATGGGCATCGCTGTGTCTCTGGTGTGTCTGGCCATCAGCCTGTTCACCTTCTGCTTCTTCAGGGGCCTGCAGAGTGACCGCAACACCATCCACAAGAACCTCTGCCTCAACCTCTTCGTCGCCGAGCTTGTCTTCCTCGTGGGCATCAACATGACTGAACCCAAGGTAAGGAGCATGGGCACCCCGTCAAGTATCCGAGTGGGCTTAGATGCACCATTGTTTTGTTCCCAGGGGAATATGCTCCAGTTATCTATTCTTACTCTTCCATTGAATCAATGCAGTTTCAGTGCCACTGTCCTTTTACCTCTGTGTGTGTGTAACCTCTAAATGTGTCCCCGGCTCCCAGCTGGTGTGCTCCATCATCGCGGGCGTTCTTCATTTCTTCTTTCTGGCGGCGTTTGCCTGGATGTGCCTGGAGGGCGTGCAGCTCTACCTCATGCTGGTTGAGGTGTTTGAAAGCGAGTTCTCCCGCAGGAAGTACTATTACGTCTCCGGATACCTCTTTCCCGCCGCGGTGGTGGGAATCTCGGCCGCCATCGACTACCGCAGCTACGGGACACAGAAGGCGTAAGTAACACTAGATGTCATCTTTAGGCAGGGTCTTTTGTGATCTTTCTTGACTCCGAATGCAGTAGTTTATGTTTCTGCTAGGGCTGTCAAACGCTACAAAACATTGTATTGAGTTAATTGCAGGATTTGCTGTGATTAATCGTCATTTCAGAATTTGCTCGAATTGAGCTGTAATTTGAAAACATTTTATACAAATGCATTACAAGATATTGACGTCTCGATTTTGTCCAAAGGAATGATAAGCAAAATCAAGTAGATTGATAAAGCACACTTTCTTTAACCTAAATGTCAACTTATTTTGACATCGCATTGTCGTTTTTAGCTGTATAGATGATGTATTTTGGTTGTTTTCAGTGTATTTTTAATGCTTTCAGACAACACGATTTAATTAAAAAAATCATTTAAAAAAAAAATTGCACTAAAATTACAAATAGTTAGCGCAAGTTAACTGATTTACTCTGACAACCCTATTTTACGCACGTCCAGTAACCTTCAGGTGCAGGGTACGAAAAGTTGAGTCAGAGGAAGACCTTGAAGTGGAAACGTTACACAATAAAACTGTGGGAGCATTCAACAGTATCTATCTTCCTTTCTTTGTGCAGAGAGCATCAGGTCTCCCAGGCCAGCCAGCTCCATATCAAGATTCCTTTTCTTCCCCACAGTGCTAATGAGAACTACATCACAGGCCCTAGTCTCCCTCTGCCTCCTGGCAAATTTATACCCTGTCAGAGAGGAAAGAGAAAAGCTGTGAGCAAAACCACTACATTAATGAATTCTCTGGCTGGTTGGTTGTGCTGGTCTGGTATTTTCTCGGAGCTTTTTTTCTCTCTTGCCTTTGCGCCTTCAAACTTTTATTCTTCAGTGGCCGTTATCCAAGAACAAGCCTTATGATTTGTCGTAAGCCTTCCTTAAATAGGGTGTTTTTTTTTTTTTTTTACATTTTTGTGGCTGTAGCGCAACAGTCCCTGAATTTGAATCAACATCTCCTCTGATGATACATACAGTAGCTTCAGCACAACACATTTTGTTGAAACTGTTTGTGACCACGTTTTGACTGTTTAGAGTCTAACGTAGAGCCAGACTGCTCTCTCAATTGTAGACATTGGTAGCCTCTGAAGTCGTGCAGGCAATACCAGTGCTGTTGTGTGGCTCGCAGCCAGAATGTGCTCAAGGTCAGGTTCTCTCTCTTCTTTGGTCACGAAGGTAAATAAATCACTGTTGTATTGCTGTAGAAGCTATATAATCATGCCATCTATCTCGTCTAGAAGCCAGGCTGGTTAGTGATCAGTAGGATACGATGTAACAACTGCCGCTGTGTTCTTAGAATGTAATTGCAGAGATGTTACAGTCACAGTGGGAGAGCCAGAATAGCTCATTTGCTCTTGAGGGATGGCTATCACCTGATCACATGACCATGTCCCATTGCAGCTGCTGGCTGAGGGTGGATAACCACTTCATTTGGAGCTTCATAGGACCTGTCACCTTCATTATCATGGTAAGCCATGTGTGTGTGTGTGTGTGTGTGTGTGTGTGTGTGTGTGTGTGTGTGTGTGTGTGTGTGTGTGTGTGTGTGAATGTAAATCCGGTGTGTGTGTATGTTTCACACAGTATGCCTGCGTCTCTGTTTTAATATGTCTATCTATCCAAAAAATGTTTTCCTCAAAGAAATGTGCAGTGGGAAAAAAATACATGTATTTTTTAATATATTTTTTTTCTCGTCTGGTCACTTATCTCTTGCTTTCGCTGATCAATTTGCGTGAAAGGAAAGTGGTCCATTATATCTGACATGAGGACATCAGCAGCCATTCAGCTGTAAAGTCCTATGAAATCAGTCTAGTCAAGTGAGCAGCAGTCAACAGCTTAGCAGTTTTTTTTTGTGGAAAGAGTTGCGCATTGTGGCAGAATTCCTCCCTTTCACACACTCAGTCGAGGAGGAGGAGGATAAGAGACAATCTCAGGCATGAAGGTCATTTGCTCAGTTAGACAGAGGGGGTTGAGGGAGATGGGGAGAGACGGATGAACATGGAAGTAATGAGTGGGTGGGCCAGACAGCCATTACCCACAACCCCCTGGCCCTGCCGAGGATCATGACGCATCTGCAGCCAATCCCTGTTCCACGGACATCTCCGTCTTCACCTCTTAATATTTCACACAGGCTGCATGGAGTTCACACACACATACATACATTTGTATTATTCGCACAGAAGACAAGTGTAAATGTGTACATACTGTGTTTATACAGCACATGCCGTGCATAGATACCCAAGAAAAAGTGTGTTCTGGTTTCTGTAGATAGTGGGATGCGGGGGGAATTAAGGACATGTACAGTTCGGTGCCTCCCTGCCTGCCTCTATGCCTGCCTACCTACCTGCCTGCCTGTCTCATCAGATCTGTGTCGACACTGGTGGCTGTGTTAATGCATCTCCAACAACTCGACTCATGCGGACCTAAATCGGCCCTAGTGGCTAGGAGACAAAACTCCACATCTCTCTGATCTTAAACCCCCTTATTTGTATTTTCTCCTCTCCCTCTATGCCTCTCTGTCTCTGCCCTCTTTCTGTCTTTCTTCACACGTTATTGGTTTATTTTTTTTAAAGGGAAGTACATAGCTACGGCTCTACTGGACTGGTGTATTCATGTTCTAGAGTGAACAGCTTTCATAAAATTCTGCCCACAAATATATTGTATTTAATAAACTTGGGACCGTATCTCTACTAGAACAGTATTGCTTTGTGTTCTCGCAAACCCATGAAGTTTTTGTCATTTATTTTCTTTCAGAAAGATTGGTCAGGTTTCAGAATAAATAGGCTGGGGGGGGCAGATTATGGTGAAGATTTGAATAATTTATAATTGAAGATATGTTTTTTTTTTATAGAAGTATAAAAATAATATATAGTATTTACTGAATATTTACTGAATAGTTTTTTTGGTGAGGTTTTAATGTGGTAGTGACTGAGCCAAATTTAAGTCTCCCCCCGCTCATAGAAAAAAACATCCTGAAGTCATGGAAACCTCTCTGAATGTATAGCTTAGAATATGGAGCTGTTTTTCCTGGCTCTAGACGTTTGTTTAAAAAATATGGCGCTCTGCTCTGTCTTTTCCACCCTCTCTCTGTTCTGTTCTGTTCTGGCCGTATTAGATTTACACTCTCGCTCTCTCTTTCTCTCTCGGTGAGGAATAACACTCTGCGTTTGGCACCCGCCTGCTTGGCTAAGTAAGGCCTGAGGTTGTGCGTTGCATCAGCCATGGGAGTGGGAAGGGGCTTCCCAAGGCACTTTATCATAGCCAGTTTTAGTGGGGCTGGAGACCGAAGCTAAGCCACAAACCTCTCTATTCTCACTTTTGGGAGGCAGTCTGTTTTACCATTTACACGGGAGCTTGAATGTTTCATATCCCTCTTGGTAAGACGTCCTAACTTTGGACGCTTGCGATTGTGCCACAATCACTACAGGTTAAGCATAATTACCATGCATGATCTCATAAAGTCACTAAAACGTGCAGGGGACATGCTGCCAGTTACATTTCGGAGAGTTTGTCCTGTTTCTGTGTGCAAATCACCCTTTTTGCAGTTTTAAGTTGCATCGAAATGTAGGCGACATGCTTTGCTGCGCCAACCATGGAATGAATGCCACGCCCCAGTGTGATGCGCTAAGCTCGCTGTGCCTCTGTTTTGACAGCTCAACCTCATCATCCTGGTGGTGACCATGTACAAGATGGTGAAGCACTCCACTTCCATGAAACCCGACTCGACCCGGCTGGGCGGTATCAGGTGAGGGGGGGGGGGGTCTCTGGAGGTGATGTGAAAGCTGGTGTTACTGGTTGTGTCAGCTCAGTTTTGTGTGCTGTCCTATTCCCAGCCATGGCCTTGTTTGTGCAATGTTAAAGGGTGAATTTGGTGTATTTGACCTTTAGAATTACATCTCAGTTACCCATAACTGGAGTGGACAAATATATATTTACTTCAGATTCTATCCTCACGTGTTGCCTTTTTAGTTGGTGTTTATGAGGGCCGTGTTTGCGCAATGCAGGGTTTATTATTGCCTCTTTTATTTATTCAGAACTGCAACCCTGACCTCTTGTATTAGTCGCTCCTGTGTTGGCATCATTTTCAGGTTCCTCTGGAACCCTAGCTCAAATATATATGATTTAAGGGTGATGGGGGAGGAACTGGAGCTGTGCCCACATCTTTATTCAAACATCCACTCAATCCAGAGAATTGGATAAAAGAAAAGTCCCTAGCCAGTTTCTGTCCTAAAATACTTGTCAAACAATAACTGTGAGACAGAATGACATGTGCCATTCCTGTGTTGTGTTTTGGACTTCATGTAATCCCCAAAAAAATATTCATTTTGTTTTTTCGGCTTTTAATACCAGCAAAATTGTTTAATTGACCTCTGAGCCGTGCTATCCTGGTTAAGAATGTAATTTAAAGAGAGCCTGCGTTCAAAGATAGTGGCTAATTCAAACAAATCATTTATTCAAAGGACCCAAAACTCATTAACTGTCATTAATTGGAGTCCACCTCTAATCGACCACTTATTTAGTCCCGCAAAGTTAGATTTGGTAACTTTCCACAAGACATTGAAATGATCAGTTAGTTGACTTTCAACAACCATAAAGAGCCAGCGTTTTTCAAATAGCGAAAAATGTACACAATGACACAAAAGCACAACTAATCTGCAGCATCTTTCTCTTTAAGGCTTGCATTTTCTTCTGTCCTTGGACTCTCTCTGAAACTCAAAGATGTGGTACAGTGTCTGGTTTTCACTTGTCTCTTTTCTCTTTCTTGTCCAGGGTTGCTCACTCTTTTTTCTCCTGTGCATCGATGGCTCCCTGTGCCAGCCGTCGGCCAGAGGGAACTCACCATTGGTTATCTGATTCCCTCTAGGCTTCTCCTGGACCTCCTGTGAGAAACCTGCTGTGTTTGCTGTTTCTGTTTAACCAGCCAACCCCGAGGAAGGCCAAGGAAACATAGTTATTTAGACTCTGTCAGAGACTCTGTGGAAGTTCTCATTCAAAAATCTACGTATCAGCTTTTATGAGTTGCTCTGTATATACTGTATAACGTGTCCAGAAGGAGAAATAGAGAGGGATAATATTACAGCCTCCTTCTTTCCCCACAGAACAAATCCGTAGGAACCGAACAGAGAGAAACTTCAAGTCAATGAAAGATGAAATTAGGGAAGTTACCTAGTTTATTATTAATGATTGGGAACAATATTGTGTGTGTGTGTGTGTGTGTGTGTGTTTTTTTTTCAGATCCTGGGTGCTTGGGGCGTTTGCCCTGCTCTTCCTCCTGGGTCTGACCTGGTCGTTTGGCCTGTTCTTCCTCAACGAATCCTCCGTGGTCATGGCGTACCTCTTCACCATCTTCAACACTCTGCAAGGGATGTTCATCTTTATCTTCCACTGCCTCCTCCAGAAAAAGGTAAGGATTTAATACATATGACATATATACGAAGATAATGCGACAACATTTTGTACATCAATGTTTGACTATAAGTTTTCCTCACCAGAGGTGGGAAATAACCTTCTTTTTTTATGTCTAGTTTCCCAAAGAAGTAAGATAACAGAAGGTATCTGTGTGTACAGAAGTCCAATGCAAAATGTATACTTTTCAGTCTGCTGTCTACTGTCTCTTGACATTTAAGACCATCTCTGATAGAAGTAACACCTTCCGTGTCGTATTTGTCCCCCCCTCCTTATGGTGGTATTTGAATGTGTCATCGTGGTAGCTGTGATAGCCCTATCTCCAAAGACACGCCATTTGAACTGCTGCTGTCGGCTCGGTGGCATTTGATAAATATATTTATTTTGTGGCTCTTTGTTGCAGGACCGAGGCAGCTTCCTCTCTTTTTCGCTCTCTGGAGTCGACTGTCACGGTTGTGGTGTCTCTGAGTTCACTGTGTCTCTGTCGCTCTGCCCTGATCCTGTGCCCGCTGCAGGTCCGTAAAGAGTACAGCAAATGCTTCCGCCAGTCCCAGTGCTGCGGAGGTCTGCCTTCTGAAGGGTCCCACAGCTCGGCCAAGGCGGCCACGTCTCGATCCACCGCACGCTACTCCTCCGCCACACAGGTACAGTACATACTAGGTACAGTACAGCAGCGGGAAGTTGAATTATATATATACCTTTTTTTTCTGTCCTTTCTTGCTTTTGAGAGTGAAAGGAGAGTTCTTTTCCTGTTTTTTTTCCCCCCTCCTTCTCCTATTGCATGCTAGCACGTCGAGGAGCAGCATGAACACTGGAATACACACACTCTCTCTCTCTCAACCCTTTCTTTCCATTGAGAGCAGTACTGTAGTGTACTTCAGTATAGCTTTTTAGTCCCCGGGGGAAATTGGTTTGCGGCATAGAAGGGAAAGGCTTTTTTTTTCTTTTTTCTGTTGCATGCTAACATAGAGGGGAGAGTGTTAGTGTTGAGTTAAAGGTGGACAGTCCAATCCCCTTGTGTGAAATAGCCTTCCTTTCTTTCCCCCTGAGAATGAAAGGGAGCGCCTACGCCTTGTTGTCCTGTTGCATGCTAGCATGTAGAGGTGACACGGAAGGACATCAGTGTTGAAGGTCATTTCAATACACTGTGGGTGTGTCTGAAATGGCACTCTATTCCCTATATAGTGCACTACTTTTGTAAAAAAAAAAAAAAAAAAAAAGATGAAAAAAAAGTGAATAGGGTGTCATTTCGGATGCATCCATTTTGTTTCCTGCGTCAGTCTTGGAAGTGGTTCTTGTAATCCGTTGTGTTTGCTTGATGCCTCCATAGTGTTGTGCTCTTTTTCTGTTGCATGGAACTGACGTCGGTGTTGACAGTTGTTCTCATACGATGCGTGTGTTGTTTACCTCCTCCGCAGAGTCGTATCAGGAGGATGTGGAACGACACGGTGAGGAAGCAGTCCGAATCCTCCTTCATCTCCGGAGACATCAACAGCACCTCCACCCTGAACCAGGGTAAGACACCGCCCCCTCTGTCCACACGGTCTCTGTTTACACGTGTTGTACTCTCTCTGTTATGTGACCTTGAATAGACAACAAGTGCCGGAATAAATCTGGCAGATGCAGATTTCATTTGTGTGCATTTAACTTGACCAAGTCACTGATGGATGATCCTCCACATTCAAAGAGGCTGCGTTTTGATAAACTGATCATTGTTTACTCAATATGGTCTAGTGCTCGTATCCGTCCTGATTTAAATAAACCATGAATAACAAATGAAATATATTATTTTGAACGGGTAAATAAATACACGCTAAAAATATTTTTAAATGAGTCAAAGTTCACTTCAAACATGTCGTTTGATGGTCGACCTGCACAACTGCTACTTGTTGGATGGGAGAAGTGTTATGTAGCTATTTAGTCTGGCTTCAAGTGTTAGTGATGAGAAGCTGGTGTCTGCTTGTGTGTTCAACTCTGGGAGACCCTGGCTGGCTACAGGAACTGGCTGGCTGCACTGACTCATCCTCACCCTGACCTGATCCTGCTGATTTTCAGCCATGAGATGGGGGGGGGGGGGGGGATAAGGAGAGATACAGAGAGAGAGAGAGATGCAGAGAGAGAGATGGGATAAGAAGAGAGATACAGAGAGAGAGATGGGATAAGGAGAGAGATACAGAGAGAGAGAGATGCAGAGAGAGAGAGATTGGATAAGGAGAGAGATACAGAGAGAGAGATGGGATAAGGAGAGAGATACAGAGAGAGAGATGGGATAAGGAGAGAGATACAGAGAGAGAGGTGCAGAGAGAGAGAGATGGGATAAGGAGCGAGATACAGAGAGAGAGATGGGATAAGGAGAGAGATACAGAGAGAGAGAGAGAGAGAAACAGATAGACAGGATAAGGAGAGAGCTACAGAAAGAGAGAAAGATACAGAGAGAGATGGGATAAGGAGAGAGATTGTATCTCTGTATCTCTCTCCTTATCCCATCTCTCTCTCTGTATCTCTCTCCTTATCCAATCTCTCTCTCTGTATCTCTCTCCTTATCCCATCTCTCTCTCTGCATCTCTCTCTCTCTCTGTATCTCTCCTTATAAGTTTTCCTCACCAGAGGTGGGAAGATACAGAGATACAGAGAGAGAGACGGGATAAGGAGAGAGATACAGAGATGGAGAGATGGGATAAGGAGAGAGAGAGAGATACAGAGAGAGAGAGAGAGCGAGAGACGGGATAAGGAGAGAGATACAGAGAGGGAGAGATGGGATAAGGAGAGAGATAGAGAAAAAGCTTGGGAGAGACGGAGAGAGAGAGAGACGGGGGAAGGAGAGAGACAGGGGGGGGGGGGGGGTCGCAGTGAGGTTTAACACTACACAGCTCCGTTTTTTTCAACTTTCCCCCTTATCAGTGTGTGCCATCAGCAAAAAGATAACTCCTAATCGCTCCTGATAAGAGATGAGATATAAGAGATTAGTTTTCAATGACGGGACATTATACTTTTATACAACACATGGGTCTAATCCTGAATGCTGATTCGTTAAAACCACATTCCAGCCGGTGTCTATACTTATGTATACTATATACATTTTGGAGCAGAGTGATGTCACTAGATACCGATGTGTAGTCCCCACATCATCAGTGTGGTTGTATTGACTATATTATGTCTGCTGACTGCAGAGTGGATACTCGCAATTACTTGTTTTATATGGCTACTGTAATCATACTGAATATTTTGACCATGAATGGCTAATCATACTGAATCATTTGACTCCCACTTTATAACCCACTGTTGTGTTTATTTATTAGTCAAATATTTGTTTAACAGAGAAACTATTTGGCAATGTTGTGAGTATTGTACCGGAGTTTTTGGCACTATCTGGTGGTAAAGCAAGTGGCTTTGTTTACAACAGACGACCGACCCACTTGTTGCGGATGGTATTTAGTGCCTGCTGTTCTGTGAAATGAAGTCTGGAGAACGCGGTGTGCAGACATTATTTAAACATCAGCTACTCAACTAACTAGCACGTTGTATTTACTGACTGAAACTCCTACACACACGTCCCTGTTTCCTCTGGTCTCATCTTCTTCTTTTTCTCTTCTTTACTCTCCTGCCTCATCCTTTCTATAATAATGTTACAAAACTGTATAATAATATAAATAGCCTTTCGCCTCCCTCGCTCACATCTTCTCTCTCTCTCTCTGTGTTTCTTGCAGGATTGACTGACAACTACCTCCTAAGTAACCCTCTCTTTATCTCCTCTCTTCCTCACTCTCCTGCCTCGTCTTTCCTTCTCTCTCTCACAGGGATGACTGGCAACTACCTCCTAACTAACCCTCTGCTCCGAGCCCACGACCCTAACAACCCCTATAACAACCTGCTGGCTGAGACGGTGGTGTGCAACACCCCCTCCCCTCCAGCCTTTCACTCACCAGGTGCATGGTGACCTCTAACCTTTCAATGTAGATCTGTGTTTGAAATGGCACCATAGTTCCACCATGGTGCCACCTTGACAAATTTGACTCGGTTAGTGCACTATATAGGGAATAGGGTGCCATTTGGACAAACATTTGTTTTGTTTTTGTGTGTGTTTGAAACTAATTGAAATAGCGGTACTTTGTGGGGTTGTGGGCCCCTACACAGCATGAATTGTTGAGAAGCCTTACTCTGTTTTAGAATTGCTCTCTCTCCCTCTCCTCTCTCTCTCTCTCTCTCTCTCTCTCTCTCTCTCTCTCTCTCTCTCTCTCTCTCTCTCTCTCTCTCTCTCTCTCTCTCTCTCTCTCTCTCTAGCTAGTATGCAAGCTGCGCTTTGTAACACAGCATGAGATAAGGTTGAGAATGGTCAATGCTATCTTATCGAGACTACTCCAACATTCATTTATAGGAAATCGAGATTAATTTATTCAGTTTATATATTATATCCTATTATTTACCATTCTCCTCCTTCGCCCTTCGATGATACCATTTTGAGCAGGTTCAATGGCATTCTTTATTTATTTCTTGACTACAAACCCCGAATCCCCATTTATTTGAATGCTGTCATTGTCTGTGTAGCGTGACCCAGATACCCTCTCTGTCAGACTAAAGGAGGAAGCCAAGCAAAGGAACAGAGAAACACGGGAGCACATGACGCAATGCAGGCAGAATTATATACCCCTCAGATATGCAGAGGCATTTGATGATGAAAGAGGAGCGGATGGAAGGAAAGGAGGCAGCACCAGGATGAATGTGTGTGTGGGGGGGGGGGGGGGGGGGGGGGGGGGAGAAGGATACAGGAGAATATACAGAAACTGCAGTCGCTCGCTCTGATTTGGCAGGTCGCCGAGTTCACTCGCTTCACAATGAGAACACTGAGAACACTTTTAAGTCACATTTTCTGCCTTTTTCCCCCCTGGATGAGGTTGGAAAGAGTTTGGGAACCTAACGAACCGATTTATGTGACAATCACACATTATGATTTAATTACCGTCGTGATATCAATGAAATACCAGTATGATCAAAACACCACAAATGTAAGTGGAATCTACAAATACCCCTGCTATGTAGCAAGCAGACAATGCTTTTGAGACATTTTTTTTTCACGATAGGATAATTACAGTCTACGCTAACTTATTCTAGTTGAGCAGTGGTGGTGAATGAAGTGACGGTCTAATTAAGCGTTTATTGTCTGCGTCAGTGTCATCATCCCTTAACCTGCCGAGACACATCATCAGTCAGTCAGTCCTCCCTACAGGCAGATTAGTCATGTGGAAATACACGTGAGAGACACACAGCCACGAGGGAGATACTCCTTAAACTTGCATCCTCACACATCACAGAAACTATCGTTGGCGACTCACAGTTGAAGAAGATGGAAGCACTCAAACATTATGAGTGACTAATTGAAGAACATGAAAAGCTGAAGAATTGACCGAATAGATGTTGACTGGTTTGGGTGCAACTCTCTTAACAGACAGATGTCAAGTAGTGTTATATGATGATGAATCACCCGAGTGTAAAGTGTTTGAAGAGGCTCAAGTTGAAAATGCTCGAGTCGTTCTAGATGAGCCTCCTCACCCGGAAGTGTATTCATTTGAAGGTAATACAGTGCAGATGTTAATTTGATGCAGTAACGATAAAGAGAACATCTTGGGCAAATCTCAGTTGGAATCTTTCCCAGAATGCAGCTGTCTGGCTCCGGCTGTGTCCAGTTAAATTCTGTTCACATCACTTACCCCCCTCCCAGTAGACAATACACAGCAAATTGGCCGGTGTTGATTTCGCTGTGTACCATTTCTAGTGTGGATTCAGGAGTTAAAGAGCAACTGCCCCTAAAAACTGACTTCTCGTTCAGAAAACAGGCTGTGGCATCAATATGAGTCAGAAACATGTATTATGTTGTCAAAATGTACTACAAAGTGCCAATAGGATACATTTAGGTCATAAAGGCAATCTAGTCCAAAACAGAGTATTGCGAGACTTGTAGTCGTGACTGCAGCACCAGCAACAGCTGACAGCACAAGTAATCATCAGTTTGTAGTGAAGCAGCACACGACTCTAACTGCCTGTCGTACATTTGGGTTGACTTTGGATATCCCTATGGGGCTAGTTAGGGACCGTCAGTAAATTGCACAATGTACATGGGACAATATGTTAAAATTCCAATATCTTCAAAGTTCAATGATTTAAACCCCTCAAACTAACTATAAATTGTAGAAATAGGCTATCCAAAGTCAAACCAATTTTGTCCCAATCAATTGATTGATTAATCTTGTGCTACACAAAGACAAATAATATACATTTTCTTAACTAATCCAATCAGTTGGTAAGATTTATTGCACTCGTTACTGAAATGTTTGTTCCAGTTTAAATGGTAGTATTTTCTGTCAAGTTTCCTAACCCTGACAGTCATTCTGAATGCAGGTTGCGGTGAATAAAAATGACTTGCAGTCCTGATGTTGCCTGTAAACCAGGAGTTTCCTAACACCACTGTGTTAGGGTCAAACTAGGCCATCAAAGTTAAGCCTTAATATATACAGTATGTAATGTATTGTCATACAGTTGAATTGTAATAACATTCACCTAGGTGAAAGCCACATTCCTTTAAAGGGAAAGAATTCAACAACCATGTCATTAACAAATACAGTCATGGGGCATAACTCTACAATTCACTCAAAGAAAAGGCACCATGGGAAATATGCAAACTTGGCTTTACACAAGGGATCATCAACTAGATTCACCCGCGGGCCAATTTGTTCTTGAGCGGATGGTCAGGGTACCAGAACATAATTACAGATAACTTGTAGAATGCAAAGTGACCGCAAGAAGCTCAGACGTGTATCATATTTGACTAAAACAGAGTCATTTCAAACCCTGCTTACATTTGTATACGATCACATAAATCTCTCTATAATGCCAGGGAATACTTTGGAACAGATGTCCAAAATTAAAATCTCTTGGGAGTTTATTTGCTTTAAAGTCTTTTATGTCCAAACAATAAAAAATAAAAATGTGTGGGCCAAATAAGGCCGCCAGTGGGGGACCCCTGCGTTCCACCATATTCACCCCAAACGACTCACTGTAACAGTGTTTTTCTTTAACACTAATGGGCGTTAATTCTATTCACTGTGAGTGTTAATTCTCGTTTACATGTGAATAACACTGGCAAGTGTGTTGGATTAACACTCAAAATGCAACACTCTAATCAGAGTAACTTTTACACTCTGTAGAGTGGGACCGTATATACTCTTAAGACAGTGCTTAAAATGAACTCCTTTTAAGTGTTGATTTAAAACTGCCAAATTTACTGCGTACCTGTCTGCATTCAAATGACTGCCCATACATAAACAAATGCAAAACCTGCAATGGGGCTTTTCACGCTATTTCCGAATTTGTCCATATTCTCCCTTTCTTTGCCCTCACACTTCATCCCTCCCTCTGTCTTCCCACCTTCCACTCTTTATCAAAATTCTTTGATGTCTGTTTTCACACTCTTTTCTCTCCACCAAAGAGAGAGAAGAGATGCTCCTCATCTCCACGGCAGTGTGTGTCACAGCTCAGCTCCGATTGTATTCCTCCGCCTCCCAGTCAGGTCTATTCAGACTCATTTAACTGAAATCTAAAACTTCAATCTCACCCTTTTTTTGCAGAGCTTGAAGCAAAGCAGTAACTCATCTGCAAAATACATCTTTGCCTCTTTTTTTTTCTTCTCCATCCTTCTTATTCTCCCTCTTCTTCATCTTCTGCCGACTTTCTTCTAGCCAGTCTTTGGTCTTCACAAGAGGTTATCAATGTGGTCTATTGTGTACAAAGTAGTTCCTTCCCATCTGGGAGAAGTAGATAGATAGAAACCTGTTAAATCAAATTACCCCCCCCCCCCCCATCACATTCTAAGCAGAGAGAGAAAGTAAGAGATATGATAGTGTACCTGCCATTTTAGACTTTAAGAGGCTGTGATTGCTTGCTGCTGAAACCCCTCCACCTGCCAAGTCCTGGATTCAGTTGTTCACAGGATTTGTTCTCTATAGCTTTCTGAAACGTTTTCAAATGATTTCAAATTCATCTGTAAAATGAGAGTTGTACTCAAATAAATCAGTCACTTTTTGCGGGCACCCATATCTGAGACAGACCGACTGAATCCAGGCCTGATTTTCGAAGCCTCCTCCTCGTTCCTCTTTTGTGTTATTTCAAGTAATTATTTTTTATTTTTTTTAAGCCGCAATAAAAAAGCATATGTTTTACTTTTTTTTTTTTGCATATCAGCAGTTCTTAGGCAAGATAGCCTGAGCAGACACACTTGATGTGAGTGGTGGTAAAGTGAGTCTTTGCACCGTGCCTGTGTGTCGTGGTGGTGTTGGGGGCTGTGCTTGAGATGGCCGTAAAGTC
The DNA here is from genome assembly GCF_057628025.1 of Oncorhynchus mykiss. Taxonomy (NCBI): domain Eukaryota; kingdom Metazoa; phylum Chordata; class Actinopteri; order Salmoniformes; family Salmonidae; genus Oncorhynchus; species Oncorhynchus mykiss. Next base: position 15,642,550 of record NC_143049.1, read on the forward strand.
TTTGTTCGACATTACTCTTTTCTTTTGTTTTTTTTTTTAAGTGTGGAATGAATGTTTTAGTCATTGTCACTTCTTTCTTTTTTTTACCTCCACCTCCCCCACAGCTTTTCCCTCTCATGACTTCGGTGTTATGATGTCATGTTGATCTTGCATTGTCGTTGTTACCTGGCTAGCTACATTATCTGTGTGTTGTGTTGCTGTAATGTTCCATTTTTTTTTAAAGTTTTTCTTTTCTCTCATTTGTGAAATATTGTTCAGGATATCTTCTGTGTTGTCTATGATGTTCAGACATGATGATGCTAGATGGAGACACATATGATAGAAAACTACAGTTAAAAACTACAGTTACGGTCAAATTTGAAGTACAGTAAGCGTCAAAGTATTGGGTAAGCGACAATAATGCATGGTGAATAATGTGTTGTGTGATTTTGGAGTCACTTTTGTCGTAAATAAGAATAGAACGTTTTTCTAAAAGTTGTCTACATTAATGCGGATGCTACCATGATTACGGATCGTCCTGAATGAATTGTGAATAATGGTGAGAAAGTTACACGCACAAAGATCATACCCCCAAGACATGCGAACCTCTCACCATTACAATAACAGGGGAGGTTAGCATTTTTTTTGGGGGGGGGGGGATGATATTTATGCCTCTGTAATTTTCTCACTCATCATTATTCATGATTAATTCAGTACTATCCATAATCATGGTATCCTCCACATTAATGTAGAAGTGTTTAGAAACGTATTCTATTCTTATTTACAATAAAAGTGACTCCTAAATCACAATACATTATTTACCATTTATTTCTATTGGGCACAAAATAATCTGACACAAGCAAAACAAACAGCAGATGCATCCAACACGTTTGTAGAGTCGCAAGCTTGATGGAGGCATTGCGTGCTAGGAATATGGGACCAAATACTACACTTTTGGCCACTTTAATACACATAAGTGAATTTGTCCCAATACTTTTGGTCCCCTAAAATGGGGGCACCATGTACTAAAAGTGCTGTCATTTCTAAACGCTTCACCTGAAATGAATGAAAATACCCTTCAATTAAAACTGACAGTCTGCACCTAACCGTCATTGTATCATTTTAAAGTCAAGTGTTCTGGAGTACAGAGCCAAAACAATAAATAATGTCACTGTCCCAATACTTTTGGAACTCACTGTACTTGAACCTCTTTAATTGTATATTTTATGAACATATAAATATGATTTAAATCAATGTAAAATATCCAGATAGCAAAGGTTACAAACACTTAACAGTGAGGTGTCCTGAGCAGTATCAAACTGTATTGTATTGTATTATTGATTTGATATTGATTCTTAACTTTAAAACAGGGATATCTAATCCAGGTATCGTGCTTCTCGTTGCAGGGCAGCATTCTCTGACCCACAGCAGGGACATCAGTGCCATGGACACCCTACCCCTCAACGGAAACTTTAACAACAGCTACTCCCTGCGTGACCAGGAAGACAACCAGGAAGACGACTATGAGGACATTGTGGGCGTGGTCGGGGGCGTGGTCCACGGCCCGGGGGACCTGGGGGGCCTCAGCCTGGATGACGCCGCCTTCGAGAAGATGATCATCTCTGAGCTGGTGCACAACAACCTGAGGCCCCGCGGGGCCCCCAAGGGCCACAACCCCCATAGGGATAGCAGGGACAGGGACCAGGCCCCTCTCCAGACCAGGGTGACTGTGGACAGGGATAGGGGTTGTGGGGGTGGAAGCAGCAGCGAAGATGATGCCGTAGTGGTGGACCACGCTGAGGCTTCGTCCCCCCAGAGAGGCAGTATAGTCGGGGTAGTAGGTGGAGGTCAACCCACCCTAGAGTTGCTGCTGCATCCCCACCATAAGGAGGCATTAGAGGCCCCACTCCTGCCCCAGAGGACTCACTCCCTGCTCTACAGCGCCCACAAGGCCCCCAGGAGGGCTGTGGAGGGCCCTGGGTGCCACGGCTCAGAGACAGTGGGGGCAACAGGGGACGGGGATTCCCAGTCACCCAACAACAACAGGGACTCCCTGTACACCAGCATGCCCAACCTGAGAGACTCTCCCTCAGACTCCCCCTCAGCCTCATCCTACCCCCCCGATGAAGACGATAACCTGTCACATTCCCCCAGAAGCGAGGGGGAGGACCTGTACCATAAAAGCATGCCTGAGCTGGGCGACGGGCCCCAGCCCCTGTCCTACTACCACATAAACCGGGGCACCAGCAATGGGTGCATCGTATCCCCCAGCGCTGAGGACTGTGTACCCGAGGGAGAGGGCCCCCGGGACGGACAGATGCAGCTCATTACCAGCCTCTGAGCAGATGGGTGGAGGAAGGAGAGGAAGCACTTCTCTGGTGTTTTTGCACAGGTTTGAACATATGTATGTGTGTGGGCTTTGGTTGATGTCAAGACTATTGCCAGCCCTCATCGGTTCTCCCAGCCCTCCATCTCTGCACTCCTAATGACCCGTCGGAGCGGGAAGTGAAATGTTTGTGAGTGGTAGGGAGGAAGGAGATGGATTACTTTTTCACACAAACTCGGTCACACACACACAAATATCCTCTGAAACCGTCTGTCTGTCTGTGGACTTGAACTGCTCTGCTCTGCTGTGGGACTTCAGAGAGGTAAATGCGTAGACCACTACAAGTGTCAGAGAGAGGTCTGTCTGGCGCCATTCCTGTCCAGCCTGCATTTGTATTATATTGAAGAAGAGAAAAAAACAATGGTTTAGAACTCCAGGTTTAGAACACTGGTGAAGTGTTCCTGGAGGGGATTCCAGAATGAATGAGGATGAGTATCTGTTGGGTCCTGGACTCTAGAATGTTCTAGAGTCATTCCACTAAATAGTGAGGACTGTCAAACAAAGAACCACTAATTCAGACTCAGGCCTTATATTTTCTCTATTGCACATTTAACTGTTGTCAGAGTAATAGCTAAAAGAAAATATATTTTGCTGTACCACAAGTGTAAAAAAAAAAAAAAATATGAAAAAAATGTTATGGCAACCAATTATACAACATTTCAATGTTGAGAAGATTATTCTCGAAGCAGGTTGCTCAAATCTGTTTTTTCCTCTCACTTGACTCATTGTGGTATGTTTGAACATAAAAAAAAATTGAATAAAAAAATCATTTTTTAAAAATCCCATAATAAACCATACATCTTCATTTGTGAAGTGCTTTTTGCTTTCATGAATCAAGAGCTTTGCCAGTAATATTTTGTGTTAACACCATGCCAAGCACAGATTTGGCGTGAATTTGGTCGTTGTGTAATTTATTTTACTTGAAAGAAATTGTCAGGTTTCAAAAAATGTGTCAACGCGATATTTCAAGTTTTACAAGCATATTTCAGCCTTTGACACTAATTAATTTATTAACAGTTATTGAAAATTTGAAAAAGTAAAATGGTTGGGAAGTGTGACTTGTTTCAGCACTGTTTAGGTTCATATCATTTATTTTGTACGATCCCATTGTCAGCTTATATAAAAATTCAACTCTTGTTTGATATCAAATAAATGTGAGACTTTTTCTTGTTTGCAAATGTCTGACTATTCTTTCTTTCAAGTCCAGACATGGCTCATGATGATGACTGTAAGCTTCTGTTTAGACCTGCAGCCATGGAGAGAAATGGCAACGGGAGAGTCATCAGATTTATCCTGCTCAATAACTTTCATTCAAATGTTATTGCCTAGTAAGGTCTTGCAGCAAGCAGGTAGGTCCTGGTTCGAACTGGCCACCCAGTTGTTGTTAGTAGACGACGTACGTCTGCTCAGTTCAGAATTTAACTGTGACATACACTTCATTAGACGATGTGAGATGCCAATTCTCTGTCAGACTGCGGAGGGAGAGAGAGGGAGAGCAAAGCGGAGGCCCGAGGCCAAGGCAGAGCAGAGTTGAGCTGCTAAGTCCACCGTGGCTCCCTGCCGCGGTGTTTGAAAGTCAGCCTCTGCGTTTACATAGAGCCATCCAGATCCAACAGGCCCGGGGCCGGGAGACATTGAACAGGTCTGTTATATTATATGGAAACTTGGCTTCACGTTTGCTTATAAATCAGATGAAATCCAAAAGCTGATGACCAGGACCCATGCATACAGTAGTACAGTCAGGCTCTCTCGGAAACGCAGTTCATTTGGACCATGTCTTGTCCGTAGAGGCAGCTTTATCGTAAACCGTTAAATCCGAGTGGCACGCAATCAAATCCCCCTTTCTGACACCAACAACAACACAACCGGGGTACAAGACGTGGCGGTGTCATTTTTGTGTCTGAATCCCCCCATCTATCTGTGTGTTCCTAGCTCAGGCAAAATAATGATGAATGAAAAATCTGTGCCTCCCTTCTCTCGCAAGGCTTTAGGGGTTGTTTTTTTGTTGCATATATATTGGTTCATTATCTCTTAAGTAATCTGTCTGATAAATTATCTTTCTCACCTTATCACCTTCAAGACAAGTGCTTTGTAATATCAACCAATATACTGGTGATCATGTTTTTCCCCCGATGTTGAGTGGGAGGAAGGCTTTTGAGGGGAGCATGGGTAATGCTGTAATATACACTTGTGCACGAGGGGGAGGGGTAGGGAGCGGCTCCATTTTCCATTGGGACACAGTCACATGCCATTGACGAAAGAACAAGGACCCTCAATGATGTCACCATTCACGCTCCTAGCCATCAATCGTCCCAGCTTTCCCACCACGTATTACCTTGGATTAGACGATATATATCAGCGATGACACACTATTCGTGAAGCAAATGAGAAGTTGTCGAAGTTTGGTAGAGATGAAAGAACTTTACTAATCAACCCATCTTTAATCTATAATCAGACAATCCTGGAGCTTAGTTTCCACAGGGCCCGGTCGCAAATGAAGGCATAATAAGGCAGAGTCCGAACAGACATGGTGTTTTCATTTGGGTCCGTTTGATGTTGTTCCCGCTGGTGATTTGGACATTATTTCATGTCCATCTTCAAAAGACATCAAACAAGATGCTTCATTCAAACTCAGATCACAGACCCTTTATGGTGTGTGTGTGTATGTGTGTGTGTGTGTGTGCATCCTAAACGTGCTATAAATGAAAATGAACATTCTGTCTATGCCAACACTTTAAAAAAAAATAATTTGACCATTTCACTTCGGTCTTGCTGGGAGAAAAACACAAAGAAACGGTCATATTAGGATGAAAAAAAGGCGTTCTTGCGGACAAACGTTTGTTAGTGAGGGATAGCAAACTTTAGCCAAAGCGGGAACTATGCATAATCACATTAGTACAGACACAAGCAGAAGGAGTATTATATTACCTCAGGGCCCCTGTAAATGCACAGCTTACATTCCTCTACATTTCACTCTGCAGCAAAAAGATAAAGAACATCTGAATGTGACTCTCTGCGTCATTCCATCCCTGCCATCACACTCCTGCTACACTGCATTCTGCGTGTGGTGTATGCTATATTTATACAACCAAAACTGTAGGCTTCTTTGAAGGAAAATAATTGATAGTTAACACAAACTGTAAAACACATGGATATTTCCTTTGGTCACATTTCTGTTGTGGTGAAGACTTCTCGGTATATGTATTGTGGGTATTGAAATGTATTTGTAAGCCTTGTTTTTATCTGATTGAACAAAAGAAAAATGCTTGGTCTGGACCAAAAACCCGCGGCTCCCACGCTTAGTCTCAATGATTAAGGAAAACGGTATTAAGTAACAATAACCTTATTGAATCATACCCAGCCTGCTTCTCTGCCTGGTAACCTAAGAATAATGCTGAGTTATGTGAAGTTAATGTTGTGTCTTTGTGTTATTTCATGTTCCGCTAATGCATAGCTTTTATCAAGTACCTTTTATTCATTTTAATTGTATTTTGCTGCTTCGAGGATACCGTGGCCAGAGCTTGACCCTCTAAAACAGAGACAGACAGGAGGTACAGACACAGAGACAGATAGAGAAAAACACGAGATGAGGAGAGCGAGCGAGCAAGGGTGGATAGAACAGGATTGTAGACTCTTCCACACAGAAGCCTATTATAGGAAATGATGATCATTTTTGACTGAGTGTGTACCCAGCAAACCAAAATGAGTTCTGTGAAAGTTCCCAGAACGTCCATTAGGTCCCGGTCCATATTCTCATAACACAAAAACTGTCCATCCGTGCTGATGAGTATAGAAAGTTTGTATAAAGCATTTACCTAATGTTGCAGGAATGTTCTTAGAACACACTATTAGAAACATTATAGAATCATCTGCAAATAAACACAATTTTTGTGTTTTGGGAACACGGCTTGTGTTGATTTAATGTTTCTTTTAGGGTGCAAAAAAACATTCACCTGATGTTACAAGAACGTTCCCAGAACACATTTCTTCTGTTCTATAAAGGTTCCCAGAGTGTTTCTGTAGGTTGTGGGAACATTATGGGGATATAAACAGGAGATATGTTCGAAAAACACTAAGACTATCCAGGTGTGCTGACATTCAGATAATGTTTGTATCAGGGTGCACAAAACATACCTTTGATGTTGCAAGAATGTAGACAGAACAGCCTTTGAGTTCTTTAACGGTTCCCAGAACATTAAATTAGGTTGTGGGATCAGTGTGGGTACATTACAAGAGAGAGGTTCCCAAAACACAAAAATATCCTTGGTTTTGATGAAATTCATGCAGTGTTTACGATAGGTTGCAGAGGACATTCCTATAATGTTCTAAGAATGTTGACAGAAGACCTGGTCTAAGTTCTTTAAAGGTTCCCAGGACATTTGATTAAGTAATGGGAGTAGTTTGGGATGCTGTAAGAATATTTGTGTGATATTCACATAGGTTGCATAGAACATTCCCACAACATTGCACAATGTTCCACAATTTCCAGGTAAGTCAGTTTTATGACGTTCATACGCGTTTTAGGTTTAACATAATATTTTATTGATGTTCACGCAATATACAGTTTACCTTGTCCTGGAGGTCCTCGGGACATTTAAAAAAACATTTAGAGAATGTCTTATTTAAGTTGTTCCTAATATTAGCACAACATTCTTAGCATGAAAAAGCATAAGAAAGCAGATTGGAATACATCCATCCCCATTACACGGAACCCAACCCGGCTGCGGCGGGGGACCATCGTGCATAAATGTATTTTGTCCCCCCACACCAAACGCGATCACGACACGCAGGTTAAAATATCAAAACAAACTCTGAACCAATTACATTAATTTGGGGACAGGTCGAAAAGCATTCAACATTTATGGCAATTTAGCTAGTTAGCTTGCACTTTCTAGCTAATTTGTCCTATTTAGCTAGCTTGCTGTTGCTAGTTAATTTTTCCTGGGATACAAACTTTGAGTTGTTATTTTACCTGAAATGCACAAGGTCCTCTACTCCGCCAATTAATCCACACAAAAAAAAGGTCAACCGAATAGTTTCTAGTCATCTCTCCTCCTTCCAGGCTTTTTCTTCTCTGGACTTGCGATTGGCAACTTTCATAAATTAGGTGCATTATCGCCACTGACCTCGTTCGTCTTTACCCACCTGGGTATAACCAATGAGGAGAGGGCACATGGGTACATGCTTCTATAAACCAATGAGGAAATGGGAGAGGCAGGACTTGCAGCACGATCTGCGTCACAAACAGAACTGACTTCTATTTTAGCCTTTGGCAACGCAGACGCTCTTTGGTGCGCGCGAGCAGTGTGGGTGCAATAATTGAATAATATAGATTTCTAAATGTATTTTGCAACGCTCATGCATGCGAGCGGTGTTGTCAGCCTGTTACACATTTTTACACAATGTGTTTTATTTTTTTTATTTTTTATTTTACCGCTTTTTCTCCCCAATTTCGTGGTATCCAAATGTTTTAGTAGCTACTATCTTGTCTCATCGCTACAACTCCCGTACGGGCTCGGGAGAGATCATGCGTCCTCCGATACACAACCCAACCAAGCCGCACTGCTTCTTAACACAGTGCGCATCCAACCCGGAAGCCAGCCGCACCAATGTGCCAGAGGAAACACCGTGCACCTGATGATCTGCTGCTACTCTGTGCTGTACTCCACTCAATATTTACTTTTGGCTTATTAACTACACTGCTTGTAATGACTATATGCTGTCAACTTATACATGTACCACCTAATAGAATTTAGTTTTATTTTGTGTATGTGTGAGTTAAGTTTTGTTTTGTCCTATAAATTCATTGTACTCTTGAAATAACATTCAAGAGTACAATGAATGTCAATGTTTGTATCGATGTCTTTTTAAATTGATATTTTATTGGAAAATAATAAACATATGATAAAAATACAGAAATAATGCCACTTTAATAATGTTTACATATCTTGCATTACTCATCTCAAATGTATATACTGTATTTTATTCCATCTGTTGCATCTTGCCTATGCCGTTCGGTCATTGCTCATCCATATATTTATATGTATATATTCTTATTCCATTCCTTTACTTAGATTTGTGTTTATTAGGTAGTTGTTGTGGAATTGTTAGATTACTTGTTAGATTTTGCTGTACTATTGGAACTAGAAGCACAAGCATTTCGCCACACTCGCAATAACATCTGCTAACACTGTGTATCACGACTTCCACCGAAGGTGGCTCCTCTCCCTGTTCGGGCGGCGCTCGGCGTTGCCGGTCTACTAGCTGCTACCGATCCTTTTTCCTTTTCTTTTGGTTATGTCTGTTTTGTGTTTCACCTGGTTTCATTTTGGTTAATTAGGGGGGGGTATTTATCTCGACATTCTTGTGCGGGATTGTTTTCGTGTGACTGTCAGTTTGGGTTGCGTTTTCGTTAGTTCATGTTTAACAGGTGGTTTTTCCCTGGACTGTGTCTGAGTGGGGTTTCATGGCTACTGCTGTAGTCCGGTGTCCTGTGATTTTTGAGCTGGTTTATTGAACACCCTTTTCATTCGGAACTTGTTTCTCCTGCGCCTGACTACACAACCACATATCCTTGGGGAGTTCTGACAGTATGTGACCAATACAATTTGATTTGTTGAGGTAGTCACCTGGAATGCATTTCAATTAACAGGTGTGCCTTCTTAAAAGTTCATTTGTGGAATTTCTTTCTTTAATGCGTTTGAGCCAATCAGTTGTGTTGTGATCAGGTACTGGGGTATACAGAAGATAGCCCTATTTGGTAAAAGACCAAGTCCATATTATGGCAAGAACAGCTCAAATAAGCAAAGAGAAATGACAGTCCATCATTACTTTAAGACATGAAGGTCAGTCAATACGGAACATTTCAAGAACTTTGAAAGTTTCTTCATGTACAGTCACAAAAACCATCAAGCGCTATGATGAAACTGTCTCTCATGAGGACCACCACAGCAAAGGATGACCCAGAGATACCTCTGCTGCAGAGGATAAATTCATTATAGTTACCAGTCTCAAAAATTGCAGCCCAAATAAATGTTTCACAGAGTTCAAGAAACAGACACAGCTCATACTGTTCAGAGGAGATTGTGTGAATCAGTCCTTCATGGTCGAATTGCTGCAAAGAAACCACTTCTAAAGGACACCAATAAGAAGAAAATACTTGCTTGGGCAAAGAAAAATGAGCAATGGACATTAAACTGGTTGAAATTTACCATTTGGTCTGGAGTCCAAATTTGAGATTTTGGGTTACAACCGCCATGTCTTTGTGAGACGCGTGTGGCTGAATGGATGATCTCCGCATGTGTATTTCCCACCGTGAAGCATGGAGGAGGAGGTGTTATGGTGCTATGTTGATGACACTGTCAGTGTGTTAACCAGCATGGCTACCACAGCATTCTGCAGCGATACACCATCCCATCTGGTTTGCGCTTAGTGGGACTATCATGTGTTTTTCAACAGGACAATGACCCAACACACCTCCAGGCTGTGTAAGGGCTATTTGACCAAGAAGGGGAGTGATGGAGTGCTGCATCAGATGACTAGCCCTCCACAATCCCCCGACCTCAACCAACTGAGATGGTTTGGGATGAGTCAGAGCGCAGAGTGAAGGAAAAGCAGCCAACAAGTGTTCAGCATATGTGGGAACTCTTTCAAAACTGTTGGAAAAGCATTCCAGGTGAAGCTGGTTGAGAGAATTCCAAGAATGTGCAAAGCTGTCATCAAGGCAAAGGCTGGCTACATTGAGAATCTCAAATATATTTGGATTTGTTTACCACTTTTTGGGTTACTAGATGATTCCATATGTGTTATTTCATAGTTTTGATGTCGTCACTATTTTTCTACATTGTAGAAAATAGTCAAAATAAAGAAAAACCCTGGAACGAGTAGGTGTGTCCAAACTATTGAATAGAGACCTACCCAGAAAGCCTTACTTTCAAACCCGTTGACTTATCCAAATGTTTGCAGATTTATTGAAAATTAAATACAGAAATATCTGGAATGTACATTATAATTGTTTTGTTCTTCTAAAGAAATTCTAAAAACAGGTTTTCACTTCATCCGTATTGGGTATAGATCCATTGAATCCATTTTGAATTCAGGTTGTAACATATCAAAATGTGGAATAAGTCAAGGGGTATGAATACTTTCTTCTGAAAGGCACTGTATGTGTGAGCCTGCCTGTGCATTGTGTCATCTGTCATAAACCATCCTAGTTCGTGCACAAAACAATTGTAAAACTGTCAGCCCTCATATCAAACATTTCCTTTGACTTAGAAACAGGTCTACAGTTACCTGTCAAACTGATTGCTCTGTAAACACTGCACACGGGTGCGTGTTTTCGTTAGGCTCTACATTTGTGTGTGTGTGTGTGTGTGTGTGTGTGTGTGTGTGTGTGTGTGTGTGTGTGTCCATGTGTATGTGTTTTGTTGGGCTTTACCCATGAAGTGTGATGGAGGAAATGCAATCCCCTGAGCCAAGGACATGATAGCACATTACACATCTTATACCAAAGCTAATACAGCCACACCAGCAGCCGTCATACAGGCAAGGCCAACTGTGGGGTATTTATTTTCTGAAATGTGATAACATTTGCCTCCAAACTATAGGTATTTGATGCAACTGTGAAAATGGAGAAGAAAACATGGACTCTATTTCTGTTTGAAACAGAGAAGAAAATGTTAAATAAATTGTTGTATTACTAATAAAAGTTGAAATAGTGTGTGGTAAAATAAATTGTGAAGCACAACATGATAAACACACTGGCAAAAAATCTCCCGCTTCTGCTTCATTTTATATGTGGAATATTGTAAGGGGAAAAAGTGTATTTGATAAGAAGAGCCTGGACGATGTGGAGTGACTTCAAACTTATATGAAAAACACATTTGAAGTTTAAATATGACTCATTTCCTTCTCACTTCACAGCACTTTAAACAATGACATCTCAGAGGATATGTAGTTGTCAAACGTATCACCGAGGAGAAAAAGGACATTTGACATAGGAGGGATGCATTTTTACATTTTAGCTGAATTGTCCACCAAGTTGTTATATGGTTTTATATTTTAGTCAATTAAAATTGGTTAGTTCATATTTATGATGCAGTTCTTTCTAATGGTTATTTATGATTGATTTTCAGGGTTAGGGTTAGAGCTAACCCTAACCCGGGCTAACCCTAACCCGGGCTAACCCTAACACCAACTAGTGATTCTGATGTACTAGTCTACAGAGCCTTCAGAAAGTATTCAGACCCCTTGACTTTTTTCCACATTTTGTTACGTTACAGCCTTACTCTAAAATCGATTTAAAAAATGTTCACCCTCATCAATCTACACACAATACCCCATAATGACAAAGCAAAAACAGGTTTTTAAACTCAGCAACAAAAAAAAACGTCCCTTTTTCACGACTGTCTTTCAAAGATAATTCGTAAAAATCCAAATAACTTCACAGATCTTCATTGTTAAGGGTTTAAACACTGTTTCCCATGCTTGTTCAATGAACCATGAATTAATGAACATGCACCTGTGGAACGGTCGTTAAAACACTAACAGCTTACAGACGGTAGGCAATTAAGGTCACAGTTATGACAACTTAGGACACTAAAGAGGCCTTTCTACTTACTCCGAAAAACACCAAAAGAAAGATGCCCAATTTTTTATTATTAAAGTGGCTAGAGATTTGAGTCAGTATGCTGGCAGCAGCCACTCAATGTTAGTGATGGTTGTTTAACTGATGTTTATTAAGTCTGATGGCCTTGAGATAGAAGAGATCTTCCACTGCAAATATACCATGCCAGTGTTTTACTTGCTATATTGTATTTACTTTGCCACCATGGCCTTTTTTGCCTTTACCTCCCTTATCTCACCTCATTTGCTCACATCGTATATAGACTTGTTCCTACTGTATTGACTGTATGTTTGTTTTACTCCATGTGTAACTCTGTGTCGTTGTATGTGTCGAACTGCTTTGCGTTATCTTGGCCAGGTTGCAATTGTAAATGAGAACTTGTTCTCAACTTGCCTACCCGGTTAAATAAAAGGTGAAATAAAAAAATTAAAAGAAGCTGTTTTTCAGTCTCTCGGTCCCAGCACCTGTACTGACCTCGCCTTCTGGATGATAGCGGGGTGAACAGGCAGTGGCTCGGGTGGTTGTTGTCCTTGATGATCTTTATGGCCTTCCTGTGACATTGGGTGTTGTAGGTGTCCTGGAGGGCAGGTAGTTTGCCCCCGGTGATGCGTTGTGCAGACCTCACTACCCTCTGGAGAGCCTTACGGTTGTGGGCGGAGCACTTGCCGTACCAGGCGGTGATACAGCCCGACAGGATGCTCTCGATTGTGCATCTGTAAAAGTTTGTGAGTGTTTTTGGTGACAAGCCAAATTTCTTCAGCCTCCTGAGTTTGAAGAGGGGCTGTTGCGCCTTCTTCACCACGCTGTCTGTGTGGGTGGACCATTTCAGTTTGTCTGTGATGTGTACCGAGGATTCTTAAAACTTTCCACCTTCTCCACTACTGTCCCGTTGATGTGAATAGGGGGGTGCTCCCTCTGCTGTTTCCAGAAGTCCACGATCATCTCCTTTGTTTTGTTGACGTTGAGTGTGAGGTTATTTTCCTGACACCACACTCCGAGGGCCCTCACCTCCTCCCTGTAGGCAGTCTTGTCGTTGTTGGTAATCAAGCCTACCACTGTGGTGTCTTCTGCAAACTTGATGATTGAGTTGGAGGCGTGCATGGCCACGCAGTCACAGGCCCGTGTTGAGGATCAGTGGGGTGGAGATGTTGTTTCCTACCCTCACCACCTGGGGGCGTCCCATCAGAAAGTCCAGGACCCAGTTGCACAGGGCAGCGTACAGACCCAGGGCCTCGAGATGATATGATCATTGACTAGTCTCTCAAAGCACTGGTTTTCTTTTTGTAATCCGTGATTGACTGTAGACCCTGCCACATATCTCTCGTGTCTGAGCCATAGAAATTGCAACTCTACTTTGTCTCTATACTGATGCTTAGCTTGTTTGATTGCCTTAGAGGGAATAGCTGCACTGTTTGTATTCGGTCATGTTTTAGGTCGCCTTGCCCTGATTAAAAGCAGTGGTTCCCGCTTTCAGGCCACACTTTCCCCATCTGCTTCTGTTTATGTCACATTTCCTGTGATTGGTGGATTGTTGCTCACCACCGCCAACACTTGGTCTGGAATGTCATTAAATGCTAGCATGGCTAGTGAATCATGTTAGCCAGCTTGAGATAGATACCGAGCTAGCCTACGAACTCGGTAGCAGAGTAGATCCTCCATATGACGTTGAGAAAAAGTGTATTGTGGGTAGTTTAGAAGATATCCCGAACTAAGTTAATAAATAATAACCCCAATGCATAACTATGTTTGTCCTTACAGGTAACCAGATTGTGACTTATCTAAGTTATTAAGACTACACACAGCTATCCAGCAGCTATTTTCAAAACAAAGTGAATTGTCTGGGCTGACATACACATAGATGTTAAACGTGTGTATGTTTGTATACACATGTATGTTGTTCTACTGTATCTGTTAGTGTATAGAACAGATAGAGAAGCATGCAGAGCATAATGTACCATACAAAAGCCAATCCTCGTAAGTTCACATCATGAAGGCTTGTTGTCCTGCTACAGTAGAGTATAATAAAATACAGTTGATGTTGGCTATACAGTCCAGGGTCAAATTACAGTAGCATATCCTATTGCTTTAACAGTGACTGCCTTTATAGCCTGCCACCGTGATCTTGAAACCCTTGTGACTCAATAAAGGAACATTGTTTGGAGTCGGCCTAGGCTTGGAAAGCAATAGCTCCTCACCAGAACATTGATTTCCCAAGCTTGGCGATTATCTCCACGCGGTTTTGACTGTACTGTACTGTATTTTGGGGGGGCGAGGTCTCAGTACGTGGTTGAAACTATTGTAAGTAAATTAGCTGTGAATAAGTCCCTGTAAAAAGTGGAGAATGACTCAAAGGTATCCCGCTGCTAAGGGGCTGTGAACTCTTTTCATTGATCCAGTGGAGTCTAAGAAAAGAGAAAAAAAAGACGCTGTCATCATAATTATTTATTTAAAAAAATCTGTCCACTGTATTTTGTGGAGGGGGCACACTGGCTGGACCAGGCAAAGAGTCCGCCCCCCCACCCCTGCACGCACTCGGCAGGAGGTATGTTTGTAAATTCATTTGATCAAGATATGTATCTTCCTGATTCCTTCTCGATTAATAAATACATCAAAAACGTTTTTGTTCCTCTGTTATACTAACCACCGAGCCATTTTATGAAGTTTGCTTTAGCGAGCCAGCTAGCTGGTTCCCAATCTTCCAACCTCATAACTAGCCACCTAGCCATTTCAGGATATCAATCAAGTTGGAGTAGCTTGTCTTAACTATCTAAGTTGGCATGCCTGTTGGAAAATCAAGCAGTTACTAAATGTACTGAATAAAACTCACATTACTTTCAGTATTCAACCCAGATTTTAGCTGAGATGCAGAGAAGCATATTTAGTTTATAAAAAAAATTAAAAAAACATCAGTAAGGAGCATAGTATGCTTAGACATGAAGGATACAAAATGTGTAAATGTAATCTGGCACCTTATGATATTAATTAATACACAAATATCCTGATATTATGATGCCAGATGATATGTGCCTGCATTGATGATGTGTGTTATGATCCCATGTACTGTGTTGTAATTTGCATGTAATATCCTAGGTGGGTTAGTTCAGTATATTGAGATGTGTGATTTACAACAGTCAGAATAACACCCTCATTAAAATGACCATTAAACAGGTAAAGAGGTATGTTAGATAACCTTTGTAGAATTTCTATTAGCTTTTTAAATAGAATTAGGCATCATGATTATGGCTCTTCGAAACCACCCCGCCTCCATCTTTATGCCCCTTCCAAAATAATGGGTGTGCACACCCGCACGCACACACACACACGTCACTTTATTTTTTTAGCTCCGTAACATGAGGGAATATGTTTGTTTTGATAAACCTTTTACAGCTACAAAGCCAGAAGTTATTGTGAGATTCCTCCTCTGATCCACTCATTTCCCTAAGAATGCATGTCCTGAAAAAAAATGTAGTAAGGTTGGTCAAATTCATGTCAGTAATGCCGGGTCTGTGCTTATATTCAGATATGGATCAATACAAGCCAGAAAATCTAAGACGAGAAATTAAATTGAGTGCAGGTGCATCCTGTTTCCATTTATCATCCTTGAGATGTTTCTACAACTTGATTAGAGTCCACCTGTGGTAAATTCAATTGATTGGACATGACTTGGAAAGGCACACAGCTGTCAATATAAGGTCCCACAGTTGACAGAGCATGTCAGAGCAAAAACCAAGCCATGATTGTCAGGGTTGTGCCAGTCTTGGTCCTAGATACGTGCTTTTTGACCCTTTTGTTTTCCCTTGCTCCCAGTTATTATTTGCACCTGTGCCTCATTTCCCTTGATTGTATTTAAACCCTTAGTTTTCCTCAGTTCTTTGCTCTGTGTTTCTGTCAGGACCGGGTTACGAACCCAGGTCTCCGGTGTGAGAAACAGTCCCTTAGCAAACTGAGCCACGAATAGTCGGCAGAAGCCAGAAGATGAGGCAGACGCAGCAGTACTTGAGACAGTGTTTTAATAAAGTAAAAGGAAAGTTTTTCAGGCAAAAATATAAATCCACAACGTCAAAAGTAATTCCAAGAGAACAAAGGTAATCCTCCAAGAAAAAAAGGTAAATCCACAAGGTGGTAGGTACAGCAGAAAAGCCTCAAAAGATAATCAAAAATAAATAAACAAGAACAAAAACAGAGTACCACAAGAGAGTCCAACTGGCGCAATAAATGTTCACAGCATCACTGGGGCTGGGTACCAACATTCAAACACAGAGCAAACTTAACATGTGTAGATATTTGTATGAACATAACAAGATTCCACAATTGAGACAAACTGAACACGTTCCACAGATATGAAATGTGTCCCTGAACAAAGATGGGCTCAAAATCAAAGGTAACAGTCAGTATCTGGTGTGGCCACCAGCTGCATTAAGTACTGCAAATCTTGCATAGAACCAGCAGTATGGCTGGTGGCATTGTCATGCTGGAGGGTCATGTCAGGATGAGCCTGCAGGAAGGGTAACACATGAGGGAGGAGGATATCTTCCCTGTAATACACAGCGTTGATATTGCCTGCTATGACAACAAGCTCAGTCCGATGATGCTGTAACACACCGCCCCAGACCATGACAGACCCTCCACCTCCAAATCGATCCCGCTCCAGAGTACAGGCCTCGGTGTAACGCTCATTCCTTCGACGATAAATGCGTATTAGACCATCACCCCATGTGAGACAAATCCGCGACTCGTCAGTGAAGAGCACTTTTTGCCAGTCCTGTCTGGGTCCAGCGTCGGTGGGTTTGTGCCCATAGGCGACGTTGTTGCCGGTGATGTCTGGTGAGGACCTGCCTTACAACAGGCCTACAAGTCCTCACTCCAGCCTCTCAGCCTATTGCAGACAGTCTGAGCACTGATGGAGGGATTGTGCGTTCCTGGTGTAACTCGGACAGTTGTTGTTGCCATCCTGTACCTGTCCCATAGGTGTGATGTTCAGATGTGCCGATCCTGTACAGATGTTGTTACATGTGGTCTGCCACTGCAAAACGATCAGCTGTCCATCCTGTCTCCTTGTAGCTCTGTCTTCGGCATCTCACAGTACTGACATTGCAATTTATTGCCCTGGCCACATCTGCAGTCCTCATGCCTCCTTGCAGCATGCCTAAGGCATGTTCATGCAGATAACAAAAGAGTTGATCGTGGACTTCAGGAAACAGCAGAAGGAGCACCCCCCTATCCACATCAACGGGACAGTAGTGGAGAAGGTGGAAAGTTAAGTTCCTCAGTGTACACATCACGGACAAACTGAAATGGTCCACCCAACAGCCCCTCTTCAACCTCAGGAGGCTGAAGAAATTTGGCTTGTCACCAAAAACACTCAAACTTTTACAGATGCACAATTGAGAGCATCCTGTTGGGCTGTATCACCGCCTGGTATGGCAACTGCTCCGCCCACAACCGTAAGGCTCTCCAGAGGGTAGTGAGGTCTGCACAACGCACCAACGGGGGCAAACTACCTGCCCTCCAGGACACCTACACCACCCAATGTCACAGGAAGGCCAAACAGGTCATCAAGGACAACAACCACCCGAGCCACTGCCTGTTCACCCCGCTATCACCCAGAAGGCGAGGTCAGTACAGGTGCATCAAAGCTGGGACCGAGAAACAGCTTCTATCTCAAGGCCATCAGACTGTTAAACAGCCTTCACTAACATTGAGTGGCTGCTGCTGACATACGGACTCAAATCTCTAGCCACTTTAATAATACAAAATTTGATGTAATAAATGTATCACTAGTCACTTTAAACAATGCCCCTTTATATAATGTTTACATACCCTACATTACTCATCTCATATGTACAGTGCCTTGCGAAAGTATTCGGCCCCCTTGAACTTTGCGACCTTTTGCCACATTTCAGGCTTCAAACATAAAGATATAAAACTGTATTTTTTTGTGAAGAATCAACAACAAGTGGGACACAATCATGAAGTGGAACGACATTTATTGGATATTTCAAACTTTTTTAACAAATCAAAAACTGAAAAATTGGGCGTGCAAAATTATTCAAAATTATTAATTGACAAAGCATATTGCATGTAACAAACCATGTGGCTGCATGGTCAAGCAAGTTAATGTTTCCAACATTTTCGAACTACTAAATAACTTGATTTAGAACCATGGAGAGTTACTGCAAGTTGCAAAGATAACAGGAGCTGCCTCCACTATTCCAGCACCTTTTCAAATTGAACATTTTATCACCTATAATTAGTGTAATACAACGACAACTAAAAGATACCAAAAACTATTGAGTCCAATCAGAGTAAGCTAAATATGATGTGAACATCCATGGTTCTGATTTGTGTGTGTGTGTGTGTGTGCTGCTGACTCACCCTACTTGTAGAGAAACGCCGATGCCATTGTCCTTTCTTTCATGTTGACGAAACAGTCTATGACTCTGTCATGCAGTACACACTTTTAGTTTGTTGTCCTAGGCTACCTGGTTAAAATACTTGCTAACTAGCCTAACTTCCTTTCATGGGCAACATTACCCTTCTGCATCTATCTACATATTGAACATCCATCCTCTCAGGCTAGGGGCAAAATGGGTGAATTTACAATTGAAGTCAAAGTTTACATACACTTAGGTTGGAGTCATTAATGTAGCTGTATCTAGGTGTTGATCGCAACTGGCTGACTCATGTACTGCTAACTTAATGTTAGCAGGGTGGTAGGGCTAACGTTAGCAGGCTAGTAGGGTTAACGTTAGCAGGCTAGTAGGGCTAACGTTAGCAGGCTAGTTGGCTATCAACCTTGCAAGTTGATATGTAGCAACAAATTCATAATGTATTTGCTTGTACGTTGGCTGACTATGAAATTGAAACCAGTTGTCACGAGTACAAACTATGTGGTTTAATTTGCAGTTATACATTTGAAGGTATTTCTGTTGGAGTTTACATTATAGGGAATAGAATAGCTTGCCGGGTCCTCCATGTTACATCACCCACCCCAGATTTTTTTTACATATGTGTAATAACTTGAACAAATGGAAAGTGAGTTGTAACTTTGCATTAGGACTTTTGCTGTGTATACTAATGCAAATTCATATGTTACATGTGGTTACATTTATGCTGCCCTTTCAGAGGTTCAGCTTGTCTCTAACCTTGAGTGGAGCCTTTCCCATGAACCAGAGGGCGAGGGAGGGAGGGAGGAGGAAGAAAATATGTTGATTGAACTGCATTAGTTCGTTTCTTGTTACGTTACCTGGCAACAGGTGATGGCAGACAAACAGTCACGGCAGAGCGTCAGTCAGTGTCATCAAGGCCAATAGTCAATAGTCTTTGTCAAACTGCGACCATGTTGTTGATTCTAGTTTAACGTACCTGACTCAGAAATATATGGTTCTCCTTTCTCCTGGCCTTTAGGTCATTTCAGGTGAAGCTGGTTGAGAGAATGCCAAGAGTGTGCAAAGCTATCATCAAGGCAAAGGGTGGCTATTTATTTCACAGTTGATGTCTTCACTATTATTCTACAATGTAGAAAATAGTAAAAATAAAGAAAAAACGTTGAATGAGTAGATCTTCTAAAACTTTTGACCGGCAGTCTATTATGTGGACTTTGCTAAATATTTGTATAATTTAATTATGTCACCCTTTTACTTTTATTCTAGGCTTCATAAAACAATTCTGCTCACTGAAATACACAATGGCCCCAACAAAAATACAGTTTCTCCTCATCGTTAAGCCACATAATGTCACGACTTCCGCCGAGGTCGGTCCCTCTCCTTGTTCGGGCGGCGTTCGGCGGTCGACGTCACCAGTCTTCTTAGCCATTGCCGATCCACCTTTCATTTTCCATTTGTTTTGTCTTGTTTTCCCGCACACCTGGTTTGCATACCCTCATTACTCGTCTTGCATATAACCCTCTGTTCCCCCCCCCCATGTCTGTGTGTGGAATTGTTATGTGTAAATGTATGTGTACTCCAGGCTGGTTTGCGCCGGGTTTATTGTAACCCGTGTGTGTTTAGTTTTCTGCGTGTTTAGTTTTCTGAGTGCCGTGTTTTGTTCGCCTCAATAAAGGGCTCCGTTTGCTACGCATTTCTGCTCTCCTGCGCCTGACTTCCCTGCAGCCAGTTACTCACTCCTTTACACATAATGCCAGGGTCTACTTGATCTGGTGGGCTTTCTGGAATAAGGACAAGCCTATATCGTGAATCCAATGAAACCTTATGAAACCAAAGGGTTTACTTTAACATCTACTGTTTTTCCCTTATGGAGTTCTTACCTAACACAATGTGGATGTTTATTTTTCATTTAAAATAAATATCTGGTACCATGATAATGCCCACTGTGTCATGCACAGAACAGACAGAAAAACATTTAGAATGTTGCACCGTGATGCATTGATGTATCACTGCTTTTGTGCAGGATATTGGTCAAGTCATATTTCCGTGGCAACTACCTGCCATGAGAAAAAAAAATGAGGGAAGAAAAAAATGGAGTCAGGGAACAGCAGGGGAGGTGTAGATACTTGCTATTTTCTTTAAGAGGAGAGTCAGTGTGAACTCCAGTAATCTGTTTATCTTGTGTTAGAAAAGAAGGAAGAAAAACACCCCGCAAAACAGTTAGCACTTTCTCTATTATACCCACTGTACACTGTACAAACATTCCTCAACTTTCCCCAACTTATATCTCCTTATGACCAAGCAAACTTCTATACTGTGCTTTGAAAAAACTGTTGACAGCCCCTCACTTTGTGTATATAAATGTTATTAGTGCATTTGTGTGAACCTTTTCCATAATACAGTCACCTTCATTTTACAGAATAAGACGTGGCTTTTAATGTTACATTATTTTCCCCACAACGCTTTTTTCTAAGTGTTCTTTTTGTTAGTCAGTGTCTCCTACAGGGCTGAAATGTATTGATTCAAGGCTGTGCGTGGTATTAACATTGCAATATGTCTTGAAAAACAGGCCCGAATAGCCCTTTATGATGTTCATTCTCATCTTAAAATGAAAAGCTGTTCTTTGAGTGCATCATTCCAAGCTGTAGCCTACTTTCAATAGGTAGTCAGGGTTCTTCATCCATAGAAGAGGGAGCTGTGTTATTGTGGTGTAAAGGTAGACTGGCCGTGTTTCAGTGCTCTCAGAGCAATACGCTTTATCGTTCCAGTCGCTGTCATAGGCTACCAACCACAATATGACCAGATGTAACATCTAGCACTAAAACCACGGCTGCTTGCTCATCCTTATCCGTCTAGTACACAGTGGTCCTGTAGCAGATAATCTGTCTGGGGCAGGGGAAATTACAGCACATATGTTTAGTATAATACTGCACACTCATTATATAATACAATATCGCAATAGAGTTACAATGACTTATCTTCATGATGACTCTCATCATCTAATAGCAGAAAACAAACACGTTTGAAATTTTTTTGGGCTCCCTATTTATTTAATTGAAGTGTCCAAATCAAATCAAATCAAATGTATTTATAAAGCCCTTCGTACATCAGCTGATATCTCAAAGTGCTGTACAGAAACCCAGCCTAAAACCCCCAAACAGCAAGCAATGCAGGTGTAGAAGCACGGTGGCTAGGAAAAACTCCCTAGAAAGGCCAGAACCTAGGAAGAAACCTAGAGAGGAACCAGGCTATGAGGGGTGGCCAGTCCTCTTCTGGCTGTGCCATATCCAATATTTCTAGGTTGTAACTATTTTGCATAAGTGAATAAAAAACATTGTTTTGTATTTGTATGTGATGTATGACTATTTGTGATCTATTAGTGTCGATCTATGTACACCTAAAAAATTACACATATGAAAAAAAAGAGAATTGAGTAGCAGGATTGTCCTTGACCCCACTTGATGCTCAAAGAGCAGTCCATGTTTTCCCGGGTGACTTTTAGGGTTTACTGGATTTTATTGTGCCATTTAAGAATGGCAGCTGGTAAAGTGAACAGGAACATGTTTAACAACCTCAAAAGAGCCCCTAAAGCTGGGTCTGTCTCTGAGTCTCTGACCACCTCATGCAAACACATAAACACACACACACACACACACACACACACACACACACACACACACTTCTTCTTCTTAACCCCCTACCCAGTGTTTGCCGTAGACTATTTGATTATGGATCATTTGTCGTACATTGTGTCTCGTTAATTATTGATTGAGGCAACGTTAAAAAAAACATAAATTATATCATAATAGAAGGGCTTGAGTCAGGGGATTACTCTGTGAAAAGTTGCACTCCAGCATCATAGTGTCCAGTAGTTGAGGATAGCCATGGGTAAGATGTGGCCCCTTTCTACAGTATTGTAGCATCAATGATGAAAATACAGTACATCAATTGTCCTACATGTTTTGGACATAGGCCTATATATTTTGCACAGGAAGAACAAATCTTAAAGGAGTAGTCATAAGTATTCCGAGAAGATTCATTTTGTCGTAAAGAGGACATAGAGCTCTCCTCTACGAGTCTGCTCTCCGCAGATGTGTGCATGTCTGTAAAATGTATGTCTGTTGAGGATGTTGTCCTAGTTGTCCTTGAGATACACACAGAAATATTCACATGAACACACACGCATAGGCTTCTGCACACTCACATACTGTACATACTATACACTATAGATCCTCTCGCCTAGACACACTCAGTAAACAACACACACAGACACACACAGACACACGCAATGACCCACACACACACAAACAAACATAGACAAACACACACCCAAACACAAACACTTTTGGGACTGTGTGTGTGTGTGTGTGTGTGTGTGTGTGTGTGTGTGTGTGTGTGTGTGTGTGTGTGTGTGTGTGTGTGTGTGTGTGTGTGTGTGTGTGTGTGTGTGTGTGTGTGTGTGTGTGTGTGTGTGTGTGTGTCTGTGTTTTCACGTGCGTGCGTCTGTGTTATTGCGTCTGTGTTCATATGTGTGTGAGTCATCAAAGCTGACAGCTGGGTAAGTGACACAACCTGGGGCCCTACCATCCAGATTAGACTGCGGCCCAAGGGGCCGCATATTGTCTAATAAGTTTAGCATTAATTGCTTCCCTTGGGGACGTTTAATCTTGAATTAATGAGTTAGCAGGGAACCTGAACACTGGATTAGCTGGGAGGAGCAGAGGAACATTTTCTGTGACACATAACTCCTGCTCATAGCATGATAGGACTTGTCTCTGACTGTGTCAGCACTGCAGATGTAAACTTAAAGTGTCAAAGTGTCAAACTTGCCATGAATGTGACAGTAACTTACAGGCAGCAAATTGGCAAGTAAGTTACTGTATTTCCTATTGCAGTACACCTATTGTAATCGTATTACAGAATCAAAGCAAGTGCTGTGTAATGACACAGTACAATACTATCGAATTTCCAGAAATAACGTTGCATGGAATTTTTCAAGCTCTATCAACTTTTCATTTCAAGCTATCGTAACTTACACCAAATTCACTTTGACTAATCAAAGAAAGTTAAGTCAACTTTGCAGTTTGTCAGTCAAATATACTATTTATAGTTTAATCAATTTAGGTTTCAGTAGAGATAACTAGCCTCCATTTACAAATTACTCCTTATTTTCAATTAATATAACTTACTATCAAGTTGAGTAGACTATATACACAACAAGTGTACAAAACATTAGGAACACCTGCTCTTTCCATGACATAGACTGACCAGGTGAATCCAGGTGAAGCTAAAGCTATGATCCCTTATTGATGTCACTTGTTAAATCCACTTAATCAGTTTAGGATTAAGGGAGGAGACAAGTTAAAGAAGGATTTTTAAGCCTTGAGACAATTGAGACATGGATTGTGTATGTGTGCCATTCAGAGGGTGAATAGGCAAGACAAAGGATTTTAGTGCCTTTGATCGGGGTATGTTCGCAGGTGCCAGGCTCATCGGCTTGAGTGTGTCAAGAACTGCAACGCTGCTGGGTTTTTCCACATTCAACAGTTTCCCGTGTGTATCAAGAATGTTCCACCACCCAGTTGACACAACAGTGGAAGGCATTGAAGTCGACATGGGCCAGCATCCCTGTGGAATGCTTTTGACACCTTGTAGAGTCCATGCCCCGACGAATTGAGGCTGTTCTGAGGGCAAAAGGGAATGCAACTAAATATTAGGAAGAAGTTCCTGATGTTTTGTACACTAAACAAACCTAAACTGTAAAAAAATCACGTTTTTTTTTTTACAGTAACTTACTGGCACCTGTAAATTACTGTAAAAAATATTTTTTTAAACTATAGTGTAGCAATGATATAATGAAGATTTCAGCAGGGACCTTTATGCTCCCATCTGTCTCTTGCTCGTGTAAGCTTTTTCACCAGTTTCAAAACTGCCAGTGCACTCAGTGATGTCAACCAACCAACATAACACTTTAACTATAATGACATTCTCAGTGCTGTTACAGAAACGTTTTACTTGTAACTTTTTATGCACGGACTAATTGAAGTCGCTCTAGATAAAAGCGTCAGCTAAATTACCAACATGTAAATGTAACAATTAACGATTGCAAACCATTCTGGGTATTATTCAAATAAGCTCTGCCCCCCCCCCCCCACAAAATAAGTTGAAGTCATCTGAACTTGACATTTTTAGTCAATACAGCTGTTATGTTGTTTCAGTTGATTTGACTTTTTGGTTGTGAATTTCTAAATTGTAAACACATTGATCTTTGTTGATTCAACTTAATTATAAAAATAGACAATTAGACAAGTTGAAGTCATCTTAACTTGACATGTTAACTCAACACAGCTGTTATGTTGCTTCAGTAGATTGTTGTTGTGAATGTATAAGTTGAGTAAACATGTAGTTCTTAGGTTCTTAGGTGAATTTGATAAGTTCTGGTTATAAGAACTTGATGTTTTTTTGTCAACGCAAAACTTTATGGTTGTGAATTTCTAATTTGATAAACACGCAGTTTTTTTGGTGACTTGATTTAATACATTTGGACATTTTGAGTGAGTTGAAGGCAACTCAACTTAAAAATCATTGTCAACTCAACAAATTTTGCAAATGTAGTTTACTTCGCTACATAAAATGAGTAATTTTGACTGAATCTCAATACATCGATTTTTTACAGGGCAGTATGAGTCTTTCACAGTATGTTACTGTTGATAATACCCCAAATGACCATATACATTCATTTTCCATTGCAGTGTAGTATTCAGCCACCATGTGAACAACGTTTGGTCACTAAATCATCAGAGTTACATAGGCTAATGGAATCTTGTATGTCTTGTATGGACATTTGTGGTAAAAATCCAACAGAATCAATAACTCAAGTGTTCCTCCTCTTTAACATGTATTGTTCTGCTTGACCTTTTGCCATTACACGCACGCACATGCAAGCAAGGACACACACACACACACACACACACACACACACACACACACACACACACACACACACACACACACACACACACACTAGACAAAACGCCCTGCTGACTTTGAAGCCCTGCGACCGTCTTGTCCATCCTTTCAAAGAACTGTCCAGAGCGGCGAAAAAGCCCGGCCATCAGCTCTCCTCTCAGAACCTGTCCATCACTGTCAACGTAGATCAGTGGTGCAGAACTCTGCCTGTCTCTCCTACAGTGCTAGTCCCTGCCTGCCCGACTGGACTTGTGCAGTCCAGCCCTCATATCGCTGTCAGGAGGCAATGCCTGACACCCCGCTGCTGCAGCTGATTCCAGTTTGTATCCATGGATCGATGCCAATGATCTGCCGTTGTCTGTGGTAGTGTGCTGGGAGTGCAGTACTAGGAAGAAAAAGTGGAAGACAGTGGAGAATGGAGTGGTGCAGCACTCGAGGTATGTGTCATAATGCGTGTACGATGGCAAGCTATCATAATCGTGATATCAGATGCAGGCTATCATGGCTTTTCATAACCGACAATGACAGATGACGTGACAGTATACAGGAATACCATTCCCCCTGAGAGAGACGGGGGGACGTGAGTCACACACACAACAAGCAGTGAGGCTCTTGACTTCTCCCAGTTGAATGGGCAGGACAGAGGACCATACATGATTCTATTCTATGATTCCATGATTCTGCCTGTACTGACTGAGCATAGAGGGGCCCACCGCTGTTGCACCACATGTGCGAATTCCATCGTTATAGCAGGGGTTTCCAGAGAACTCTTCCAGAGAGCTTTCAAACAAACCACAACAGGCGGCAATCCCAACTTCTCAACCTCCCACTGAGAGAGCAGGGGACGGCCAGTGGAGAACTGAGAGCTGGGATTGGAATTTAATTATAGCCTGAAAGCCCTCTCTCTACTTCGCTCCGAGTCCAATATGGGAGAGAAGGATGAGGGATAGACTAGACCTGGGGGCTGCCTCTGTTTGTGTGACGGATACGAAGGCCGGGGGAAACCACTCAAAACAGACCACTGAGACGCTCAGCCTGCTAAATGGTGTTTGAAAATCTTGACAGACTGATAACCTGCTTGACAGGCAGACAGACTGACTCATTCAATTCAGTCCAGATTTATTTCATTAACTCGTTCAATCATAATTCCAAACGAGTGCAAAATCCACTCACTGGATTTCTTAGTTATAACAGTCTGTTCAGTAGCTTGAGTAGTAACATGAGTTTGATTCTGGAATATGTTTGGCACTATAGAAATAGCCTGCCTACATGTATGGCATTATTCCGATCATTATGTTAGATTCATTGCTTTTTTACTGATAAGAAAATGCACATGGACTCTCTTGATTCCCTAGATCTGTCTGGGAAGTAGTGTGAGTAATAGCATGAGTTTGACGGTGCATTCTGGAAGATGTACAGAAGACACTTGACTGTATTGTGTAGCAAAAAAATATTCAATCACCATTTTAGATTTTGTGCATTTTAACTAGAAAATGCACAAAATGGACCCTCTTCTTTCCTATGAGTTTTTACCATGAGTTTGAGTGTTTGACTGAAAGATATGTACTCGGCAGGAATTGTGTGGGAATAGATGATGGTGGCTTTATTCCATCACCATATTAGATTCAGTGCTTTTTAACTGATAAGAACAATTCACAAAGATCGTGATAAACAACTGTCAGCCGTAGTGTGCGAGCCGAAGGAGTAAATTGTTATCTCCTCAGATTAACTACCGTATAGATTTACCGGACAATTTATCAGTTTTTCTCTGCTGAAATACATCACTGAGGGACCTGAGATTTGTGGCGAAAAATCAATCTGTCTTTTTCCACATTGCTGACCATAAACGCAATTCCCTAGTGTCCCCTCTCCAGGAACAGGGATGGACTATTACAGGGGGAACCTATGGCCTTATGATTGGATTCAAAGCTGCTCTGGCTGACACATCAAGGGAAGTTCTGCGCAGCATATTGGGCCAGACTGGCGGCAGAGCATGGAATCTGCAAAGTGAGTTAAAAGTCAAAGTCATGGGCCTGCTCCCAATCCATTGTGTACAGAGCTAGGGCAGGGCAGCTGACTGACTTGACTGAGGATGAAAACCAGACTGGGCTCTCTGTGGTCCCATATGGCTGCTGAAGAGAGAACCCAATCTGTTGGACTGCTGGCTGTTCTCCGTTGCATCACTCTTCTCTTCGGGGATACAGGAAGCGTCTGCAGAGTTCCCCTCCAAAGATAGGCACGATAGAAACATCGAAGGGCATACATTTGGAATGTTGAGGGTTGGGGGGTGTTGGTGTTACTGACAGAGGAAGAGAGCTGCTTCTGAATGAGTTTCAGGCTTTGGTTCTGTATGGGGCTCCTTTCAAGGAGGAGGTGGGCTTTCAAGGAGGGTGGGGGGGTGGGGCACCCGCTAGCACACAAATCTAGATGGAGGTCACTGCCAAAAAATTCCAAAATCCCGATCTGCTGGCCTTCAGGAAGGCTGCAAAACTTTCCCCATGTAAATAATGTCAGCAAATCACCCCCCTGTACAACGCTTTTATAAAAATCTGGATGTGTTTAGACTAAGACAGGCATGAGAATATGGTCTGCATGTCTTTTTCTGTTAGGGTTCCTTAAATCACCTCAGCACTGTTAAAACAAAATACCAGAGTCTGTTCTGTCAGGTACAAGGCAAACAATGGGGGATGACGTCCACTGGGGGTGGGGACTAACCTGTCAAGCCTTGATTGGATCGGCATCAAGCGTCATGCTAATATAACTTTCCAAGCCGTTTTCCTAACAAATTGTTAACATAATTTCAAAATTCTATGGATTCTATGGATTTGGACAGTGCTGTGGTGTTGAACTTTTCACCTCGATTCTTCACTGTCAAACATACTGGACCCTAGCCAGTAGACTTGATGAATAGGTTTTAATGCTTCGCAGCATGGGTTCTATGGTCGGACTTGCATGGGCCAGTGGCCCATTGCCACGGACCACAACTAGCTGGGAACCCAGTATAGAAGGCTGTTGGCTGAGAAGGTCAATGTAAATTCCAACTAAGGTGGATTCTCTTCTTTGCCAATCCCAAAATTAAACTCTCTTCGCTGTACTGAAAGATGGCTGCGAAAAATACCTGTAAGGGACTAATGTTGCTGACATGTATAGTCTCCCAGTGTTAAAGACGACTTCACCTGTTTTCTATTCATTTGTGTAATCACACTCCTCCAAGTGTTACATTCCACCCCGTTTTCAGTTCCGGCTCAATTCCACCATTCCTCATATCCAATTTTATGACACATGCAATCTCTTTCCTTTGAGCATGATGACTCCCCCCCCCCCCCCCCAGGAAAAGTGTTATCCACCAGATGTTTCATCTTCACTCCTTTCGCATCGCCGTTTTGGTTTTGAGATGTAGCTTCTAAAGATGTTGTCAGAGTGTAGCAATGTAAAGTGATGTTGGGGGAAATGCAGAGGTGTTCAGAACCCGGAGAACGTTCCACATAAGACTGGCTAGCAGAGCGGCCACTGTCTTTGCCTTTTAGTCCTACTACAATATGGCTGCTTCTACATCTGCAACTACATAGAACTGGAACTGTTTTGTACTATAGCCAGATTACAAGCCAATGTAATAGACCAACATGGGTGGCCCTTTTTCCACCTCCTGGGTCTTGATTTAGTGTTCAAAAGAAGCATGAGTTATTGTGTGTATTGTGTATCCAAACTCCTCCTCTTCCCCCACTTCTGCCTTCTCCGTCTCTACAAATCTCTGTGTCCAAATAACTGAACTGATACCCCCTATAAATAACTTACAGTATAAAAGACAACACTAGTAAAAACCTTGGAATATAAAACAATGAGATTAGTGTTTAAGAGTGAATACATGGCACTACATTGTAGCTCTTTCAAATAGATTAAATCATTTCATGTTACCAAGACATTTTTGGCATATCATGAACATCCTGCTCAAATATGGTTGAGGAATCTTGAGTCATACAATACAGTCTTGTTTGGCCTAATTATACAAATGGCTTTTAGTATGTTTGCAAAACATTATGGCAACTCACCAAGTTCACGTACATACTTTTCATTGATGAAAATACCCTGTGAGTTCAGCTCTAAACAAAGTGTAAACAAAGGGGGCCAGTACACAGATGACATGTAGGGGCTGTGACATGTCATCATGAATGCTAGTATTTATCCCGGCACTCATTGCGACTGACTGGGCCGGCCTGGACTGCCGTGGCAGTCGCTAAGTTTAATTAACTATCTGGAAACTATTTCAACCCTGCCAAGTTTCTGTCACTTCAGGTATGTCTCCATTTAACTCTGTCTTCCATTCTATGTATAGTGGGCTGGCATGGAGTCAGAATGCATTTCCGCGGTGAGTAATTATAATGACAGACAGTGCCAGGGGATGTAATAACAAGGCAAGGTGAAAAAATAAGGAGATTTCTCTGAGCTAGTTCTTGGAAACATTGTATGTTTTTGGCTCATGAACGGTGCCATGACAAGCACTGTCAACAAGGGCATCCATGTGCTGGAGGCTACAACTGGGTCACGCCTTCTTATCCAGTAGCCTGTGAGGATAGGCTATACAATTCTCCCACTTCTTCAACCTACATAAGTTCCAGTTAAAATGTTATCAGTATTTGTCAGGCCTATTGGTTCAAATATTATAATTTTCCCAAACACTTTGGGCATTAGATTGAGCCTGCATTGAGTGCCAGATGGGCTCGGGTTTGAACATTTGGGACTATTCCATTGGTTCAATTGCACCAGAAAAGCTCAATCAAGCACACATCAAGTATTCCAAAAGAGAAAAAATACTATTTGAACCCAGGTTTTATATTTGTTGACATTATCACCAGGCTCTGTAAGCACAGCTTTCCAATTTCATCACCTTCTTCAAGAGTGTAAATTATATTTCTGTTGCCATGTTTTCATTGTTACCAATCCTTTGTCTCCGGAAAAACCGTGCCACACCACAAAGACATTGACTGTGCTTTACTGTGGCTTCCTGCCTTCCTTCACAGACCTTCTTCTTCGTTTGTCTTATTAGCATAATCAAACATTCATGTTTGAAATACAACTGTCATATCACTGTTATGTATTGTTCATGCGTTCCATGTGTAGATGTTACCACATCTGTTGAGGCACTGTCATTTTGCGGCATAATTCATTGGGGACATCAAAAGCTTTTGTTCTCTATGTTAAACAGGGCAATGTTGCTCTCCACAGCCGTTTCATATCCAACTCTGTTAATTGGCACTTCAAGATGGATACAAGGAAATATGCCACCAGCCGACACAATGCATGGAGATGTCATATTGTCCAATTCATCAACAAATATACATGTATGTAAATATTACATTTTTTTATTTTCTAACTTCATCTTGATAAAGTGCAATGCAAAAACATGTTTCATAGTGGTATTAAATAGTGATGTAATGTTTATTTCATTCTATTTACATGTTGTATGTAAGTTGGGTATCAATTATTATTTCATCTTTAATTTGTGGTTAATAACATTTGAGTAGATGAGAGATACAAAGTATATTGAAAGCAGGTGCTTCCACACAGGTGTGGTTCCTGAGCTAATTAAGCAATTAACATCCCATCGTGCTTAGGGTCATCTATAAAAATGTTGGGCAAGCCTAGTTGCCTATTATATTGGCTACCATGACTATGCTCCCATAGGATGACAATGCTCCCAACCACAGGGCAAGAGTGGTCACTGAATGGTTTGAAAAGCATGAAAATGATATAAACCATATGCTTTCTCAGTCACCAGATCTCAACCCAAATGAAAACTTATGGGAGATTCTGGAGCAGAGCCTGAGACTGCGTTTTCCACCACCATCAACGAAACACCAAACTATTGAATTACTTGTGGAAGAATGGTGTCGCATCCCTCCAATAGAGTTCTGAAAACTTATCAACAGGAATTCTGAGGTTGGCAACATTACATAAACCTATTTGTCTGTTGTGCAGCAAGTCTTGGCATGGGTGGTTTTTATTAGACAATAATATTATTATCGCTACATTCGACTACAGAAATTAAAATAATTAGCACAATGCATATTTTAGTACACATCACTGGCCTCCCAGATACAAAACATGAGTTCAACAAGATGGGGCCTAGGGCCATAAGTCTGTACATGCAGAACACTGTAGGTGGGGGCTTGTGGTACGGAGTTAGTTTGGTATATGGGGTGGAATTGATTACTGCCATTAAATTCCAAAATCAAAAATAATTTTTCAAAGTGAGTGAGTACAGTACTGCGTGTGAAGCATTAGTCATGTTGACTGCAGAGTCATAAATAATATTTTATAGCTGCGAGGAGACGTGTGTCCGTTAGCATGACATCTGGGTTTTAATTCTGAGAGGAAAAAGCCTCATATCTGCATGATCCTACTAACACAAACCATCTGAGGAGAATACAGACGTGTGTCTTTCTCGTTAAACCTCCTCGAACAGCATAGCAAGGCAACGCTCTGTAACCCATCTATTTCAATGCTCTAACCTTTGTTGATTAAACATGTGTTTTCTTAGCTCTGTTTATACGTAGTTCTAACATGCATCCTTAGTCCTGAACTTGTCCACATTCTGATTGTGCCCACATTTTTTGACAGGTGTAGACAATTAAAGGACGCATTCTGAACAGATTTTTGACTTAGATCAGTGTAAACGGCAAGATCAGGACGAAGCACGCATGTCTGCATTTCTGGTCAAAGCCATGCCGTGAGTCCGTGTGGTCTACATTGTGTATCTACTGAGCACCTACAAGGGTGCTGGACTGTAAAAACAAGGGGCCGGATTCAAGTCATTTCAAAACCTTGGCCTGGATTCAATCTGTAACGCAAAAGAGTCGCAGAAGATTCACATTAAAATTCAAAGGTAATTTCCGATTGAGCCGACATATGCAGAGTTAACCGTGAATACAGTCTCCGTGAACGATGGAACATTGACATGTAAAGACAATCGAGCTATAGCGCAGAATTTCAGCTATACTTCTGCGATACGGACTGAATCCAGCACAAGGTTTAGAAATGACTGTAAACAATTTCAAATGATTTGAAATCAGTAATAAATAAACACATTTCACACACCTATGAAGAAATGAAATGGAAATGAGAGGTATAAAAAGAACAGTAAAATGTGGCTTCTTAGAAAAGATTGATATGTCAGTTCTGATGAATGTGGTGTGCGTGTGTATGTGTGTGTGTGTTTGCACATGTGACTGTACGTCTGTGTGTGTGTGTGCGTGTGCGCGCGTGCGTGTGTGTGTGTGTGCGTGCGTGTGTGCGTGCGAGTGTGTGCGTGTGTGTGTGCGTGTGTGTGTGGGGAATAAGTAACTATGTGGAGTGCAGTCAATTCAGAGGAGAGATGAGGGCTAGGATTGATAGGATGTATATTCAGCCGATGCGTGTGTATCTGTGACTCGAGACGACTTCACTGCACGATCATGGGATCTTTGGGACTTATTATCATCACTCATTTTAATGAGGTAGCAAGCGATAGGGCATCTAGAGCGCAAAGGGTAATGTGTCACAGCGAGAGTGTACAGAGCGCCACAACATGGTTTGTTCCGGAATTACAGCTACTTCTAACAAGACTGCTAAAAAGACCCACTCAACACAGCCTGAGTGAGAGAAGAAATGTGCAACATACTCTTTCATACAACTGTCATTGCCTGGGTTACCAATCCAACTCCAGGGCCCTAGCAAAAAGGAAGGATGGAAAAATACCAACGGCTCAATATCCTGTGTATGCAGTATTCCCATTAAAATGAGCTTCCATTATTATCAGTACCTACATTAGATTTGAAGGTTTTGCACAAATGGCATGAGCATTATTCTTTAATACGTTACAGTATAATATCCACGGGTGGTTCTGTGGGCCAAGCTAATGGGGAGGATATGTAGCGAGCAGTGGGATGCACTTCTCTTCTGTCCTTCATAACCCAAGGCACTACTGACACCAAGCGTTACTTGTTCAAGGCACAATCGGAACATGAGGAGATATAATATACCCTCTATAGCATGATATCGGTTTCATTTCACATAAAACCCTGGGTTGGGGTCTTTGAATCAGTTGGTAACAATGGAAATTGCTAAAAAAAAAAAAGACATACCTGTTCGGTTATCATTAGGCCCATCACTCCTCGGGGCTGCTTAAAACCCCTCTATGTGCCTGAAAGGGAACAAAAGGAATATAAATTAAGGGTGTAACTGAGCTCTGCATTGGCTGGTCTCAGCGGTGCCTTCGTTCGGGGTCTTTCATCTGATTCCTGTCTCTGAATACTTTCTTTTAATTACAATGGGTAAAGGCAGAGCGGTGTGGACTTGAAAAAAAAAGAAAGACATTAGGCACAGGAGGCAGAGCTGCAATAAAACGAAAAGCCAGAGACAGTAGACACCTACTGTCATGGTCTGTCTGGTGTCCATTGGAGACAGACTGTACGACTTTTCAGAGAGAAAGAGAGGGGTTGAAAACACTCCTGCAATGTGCTGAGACTAAAATAATGAGAGACAGCCAGTCAGCCATATTGTGACCTTTTGCCTGCACTCTATGATGTTACCAGTGTTTTCTCTGTCAAACACAGCAGCACTAATACACTTTTGGCCTCTCATCTCAAATGACAAAAAAGAGAAAGGTAAAAAAAAAACACACAAAAAACACCTACAACATTCTTACCATTTAAAACTCGGATAATCTGAGTGGTGTTTGTGAAAGGTCAGTCCATAGTCACATCTTGTTTAGTGAAACGTTATGCAGGTTATGCAGGTTATGCAGGTTATGCAGGTTATGCAGAGGAATGCCAGATCACAATGGCCAGATATCGAGAGCAGAAGCTGAGGCAGTGGTCGTTTTATTTGCTTGGAGTCCGCCAGCACACTCCGCCGCACTGACACCACTGAGGGATTCTCCTAGAGTATGCTGAGATCTGGATGTGCTGAGAACTAGGAGACACAAACAGTGGAAAAGCATTATATTCAAACAGTAATTGCAGCTGTCAAAGACTACAATCGTACAAATGAAGGTGCAAGTTGGAACCAAATAAGGTTCTTGAGAACAACGCCATAGGGGAACCATTTTATGGCCTCTGAAGAACCATAAATGGGATGGTTCTTTGAAGAACCATACAAAAATCCCAAACCAGAAACCTAGTCGGCCCTCCAGGACCGGAATTGAATAGCCCTGCTGTAGGATTTTAAGCCTTATTTGCATATTTCCCAGGATGACTTTAGAGTGAATTTTAGAGTTACAGTATACCCCATGACTGTGCTTGCTAGTGACAGAGACATGGCTGTTGCATTCATTCATTTTTAGCCCTGTTGTCGTCACCATTAGATCCTAAGTGAATATGTTGTCATTAAAATTACATTATTTAAAACCATTAAATTCCTGTTGCGTATTTTGAGGGCCTAGTTTTACATTAATACTTTGGCCTGAAACTCATAGTAAACATGCCACATCAGGCATGCAAGTCACATTATGTTGGCTTGCAAAGGAATGTGTAATTCCAATTGGAATCCAGCCAGTGGGGATATCCACAACCTGATTCAGAATGACTACTAGGGTTGAGAAGACTAAGATACACTACATGACCAAAAGTATGTAGACACCTGCTTGTCGAATGTCTCATTCCAAAATCATAGGCATTAAAATGGAGTAGGTACCCATTTTGCTGCTCTAACAGCCTCCACTCTTCTGGGAAGGCTTTTCACTAGATGTTGGAACATTGCTACAGGGACTTGCTTCCATTCAGCCATAAGAGCTTTAGTGAGGTCGGGCACGGATGTTATGCCATTAGGCCTGGCTTGCAGTCGGCATTCCAATTCTTCCCAAAGGTGTTCGATGTGGTTGAGGTCAGGGCTCTGTGCAGACAAATCAAGTTTTTCCACACCGATTTCGACAAACAATTTCTGTGTGGACCTCGCTTTGTGCGCTGCATTGTCATGATGAAACAGGAAAGGGCCTTCCCCAAACTGTTTCCACAAAGTTCGAAGCACAGGATCATCTAGATTGTCATTGTATGCTGTAGCGTTAAGATTTCCCTTCACTGGAACTAAGGGGCATAGCCATAAACCATGAAAACCAGCCCAAGACCACTATTCCTACTCCATCAAACTTGACAGTTGGCACTATGCATTGGGGCAGGTAGTGTTCTCCTGGCATCCGCTAAACCCAGATTCGTCCGTCGGTCTGCCAGAAGCGTGATTCATCACTCCAGAGAACACGTTTCCACTGCTCCAGTGTCCAAGCTTTACACCACTCCAGCCGACGCTTGGCATTGCGCATGCTGAACTTAGGCTTGTGTGCAGCTGCCTGGCCATTGAAACCCATATTCTTGAAGATTCTGACGAACAGTTCTTGTGCTGTGTTGCTTCCAGAGGCAGTTTGGTAGTGAGTGTTGCAACCGAGGACAGACAATTTTTATGCACTACGTGCTTCAGCACTTCGCGGCTGAAACGTTGTTGCGCCTAGAGGCTTCACAATAACAGCACTTGCATTTTACCTGGACAGCTCATGCAGGGCTGAAATTTGACAAACTGACTTGTTGAAAAGGTGGCATCCTATGAAGGTGCAACACTGAAAGTCAATACAATCTTCAGTATGACCATTCTACTACCGATGCTTGTCTATGGAAATTGCATGGCCCTAGAGTTCTGTGGAGATGGAAAAATCTTCCAGAAGGAAAACCATCTCTGCAGCACTCCACCAATCAGGCCTTTATGGTAGAGTGGCCGGACAGAAGTCACTCCTCAGTAAAAGGCACATGACAGCCCGCTTGGAGTTTGCCAAAAGGCAACTAAAAACTCTCAGACCGTGAGAAACAAGATTCTCTGGTCTGATGAAACCAAGATTCAACTCTTTGGCCTGAATGCCAAGCGTCACATCTGGAGGAAACCTGGAAACATTTTCTACGGTAAAGCATGGTGGTGGCAGCATCATGCTGTGAGGATGTTTTTCAGCGGCAGGGACTGGGACACTAGTCAGGATTGAGGGAAAGATGAACGGAGCAGGGTAGAGAGAACCTTCATGAAAACCTGCTCCAGAGCACTCAGGACCTCAGACTGGGGCGACGGTTCACCTTCCAACAGGACAACAACCTTAAGCATACAGCCAAGACAACGCAAGAGTGGCTTCGGGACAAGTCTCTGAATGTCCTTGAGTGACCCAGTCAGAGCCCGGACTTGAACCCAATCAAACAACTCTGGAGAGACCTGAAAATAGCTGTGTAGCAACGCTCACCATCCAACCTGACAGAGCTTGAGAGGATCTGCAGAGAAGAATGGGAGAAACTCCCCAAATACAGGTGTGCCAAGCTTGTAACGTCAGACCCAAGAAGATTCAATGCTGTAATTGCTGCCAAAGCTGCTTCGACAATGTGCTGTGTTAAAGGTCTGAATACTTATGTTAATGGGACATTTTTGTTTTTTATTTTTAGATTAGCAAACATTTCTATAAACCTGTTTTTGCTTTGTCATTTTAGGGTATTGTGTGTAGATTCATGAGGGAAAAAACGATTTAATATAATTTAGAATAAGGCTGTAAACTAACAAATTGTGGAAAAAGTCAAGGGGTCTGAATCCTTTCCGAAGGCACCGTATAGTGTAGGAGACTAAAACATCTAAACTGGAACAGCCATTTAATTAAAAGGTGCAATAATTTCAAATAACAGATTGGAATAGTTAAAAAAAATGTTATTTATATTTGAGCAGCATAAGATTAATTAATCAATTCATGTTTAAGCAAAAACATTGAATATAACAATTTTTTTTAAATCTGCCTGCAATAGAGCATACTTGAAAATATGATAATGATGGGCTTGGTTTTGGTTCAACTCTGGATATTAACATCAACACTTTTTTTTTTTTTTTACATCAATTAGTGCTCATTTAACTCCTGAATCACCACTAGAAATGTTACACTGAAATTAAACACTAGTTAACACTGGCCATTTTGCCATTTGCTATGAAAGAGACACGTCTGCAGGCTTCCATACGTTTCAAGAACCATTAAGAATTCTAAAAGAACCGTAGATGCTACGTCGAGAACTCTTAACTTAACTCAAAGGTTTTTTTATTGGGCAAAAGTTCTCCAAGGAACCTTAAGAGCTAAGGAATAACTTGTTTTTCCGTGTATGAAATAGCTAACTACAGGTGACATTAGGTTACCATGATTGGACAAATGACATTGACCGAAAGAAGGAAGCAATAACTCAGAGAGAGAGAGAGAGAGGGAGAGAGAGAGAGAGAGAGAAAAGAGAGAGAGAAAGAGAAAAAAAGAGAGAAAGAAAAAGAAAAAAGAGAAAGAGAGAAAGACAGAATTGAATGGATCTATTAACTCAAGTGTGGTGGGGGTGTTTTTCAATAGAAAACCCTGTACCTTTGTGTGCATATGAAACAGTTCTAGAAAGTCATCAGAAGTATTCCAACCAATTAACATCAACAGTGGTTAAAGAAAGGTAAGCCTACGTTGCTCAAGGACAGCGTATCCTATCTGCCACTTCCACTTGCCTTAGTACAGTAGTATAAGTATGACTTGTACTTTGTGAAGCGTTTACTGTATGTGGCGTTTATGAATACCACCGTATCCATACCAGCTTTGCACATTCTTGCACTATTCTAAAACCAGCAGCAAACCAAACACCTTCTAATCCAACAGCATAGATAGAGAGGACAATACAGATTTTTCATAATGAGGTGCTGTTCTATATTCATGTGTATAATTGTCTATAGGGACTACTGAGGACATAATGTAACTGCTATGACTCATACAAACCAAGCACTAGCCCACTGCGAAAGAGAAAGGGGGGGGGGGGGGGGGGGAGAGAGAAAAGCTTCAAAAGGCTTGATGAAATGTAGCATCATCAAAGTGAGGATTCGTCCCCTGAGGAGGTTCATCCTCACTATCTCCACAGACATCATAAGTGCTCGGAGAGCTGCTGTCTGTAGGAAGTGACAAGCGTTGTCGGGTTAGGGGGGGGGGGGGGGGGGGTTGATCTCAATCATTATCACACAGGTTTGTTCTGCCGCAGTATGACCGTCCAGAAGTCCAGGCAGTGAAGGCAGCGCTGTGTCTGTGTCTGTTTTTATCTGGTCCTCTCAGGAAGGAGGAGGAAGTGGTGACCACACCTAGAGACTAGTTATACCACTGTACCTGCCCTTCTCACTATGGTCAATGAGGTGAAATCAAAAGCCTGAGACAGGGGTGTCGAACATGTGGCCTGTTAGTCATGATGGCCTCAGGCCCACAATCTGATCCAATCTCCCCCACACAAGACATCCCAACACTAGCCTCAGATTAGTAGGAAAGAAAATGATTGGAGGGAAATGATTCACATAACAGATCATGTAAAGTTAATGCTGTTTAGGGAAATCAATTGCTACACTATGAGCATGTATCTACACAGGTGTCTAAGAGATTTGCCTTCACTTGGATTCAGATGGCCCCTTCAGCAAAATGAGATTGACACCCCTTCACCTAATAACAGAGACAATATGGAACTCAAGAATAGAATTATGGATGACTCAATGGACAACAGAAGGAGAGTCATTTGACAGCTCCCGATAGGCTATTGAAATTCTGTTGAGATTCCACGTGGAGTTCTCAGGCAGGGTAACACTTCTCCAGCTGAACTTCCTGTCAGAGCTGCCCTGTGAGACAACATCTTGCTTAGTTTCTATCTCAACCCCCTGCATGAGTAATGACAAGCCATTTGTCATCATATATATCCCATCATAAATGGTTAGGACCTGTGTCATGTCATATCTATATTAGCATTACATAGGCTTCACGACATTGCCGTTCAGCGGAGCATTTACCGGGGTGTTTGCATTCCTTTTGAAGGAT
This sequence comes from Oncorhynchus mykiss, assembly GCF_057628025.1. Taxonomy (NCBI): domain Eukaryota; kingdom Metazoa; phylum Chordata; class Actinopteri; order Salmoniformes; family Salmonidae; genus Oncorhynchus; species Oncorhynchus mykiss. Next base: position 15,681,744 of record NC_143049.1, read on the forward strand.
TTATGTCTGAGCCACTTACTGTGCAATGTCCAGTCTTCATGCAAAAGGGGCCTCCAAGAGTATGTGAGCCTCTCTCCGAGAAGTTGATCATTTGGGTATGGAAACAGTTGAAGAGAGTGATGTAACAGTCAGTGTGGGTGGGGTATTGGAGGCAGACATTTAAAAAGGAGCTTACTGGGGCTGGAGCACTCACTCTGGCTTTCATTGTCTCTGCTTTGATCTGGCTCAGACGGCCATGTTGTATGCAGTACTATCCTCCCATAATCTTTGCTCCGTCTCCAAAATGTGGCAGTAGACTGCGTAGCTGAGACTGGGTCTCTCTGCATCTTTGCACTGCCTCTAATGTCAAGCTTGAATGTCCTCCTGTAAACTGTAACTATTTGGAGTTGGTTGTTCAGAGGAGAGTATGATTTCATTTCTTACCAATTGAAAGATATATTCTCCTCTCTGGGTAAAATAAACAAAACGCACTAGAGAAAGCAAGCATTTCGCTACACCCGCAATAACATCTGCGAAACATGTGTATATGACCAATAAAATTTGGATTTGATTTGAAACAACATCACAAGTATCATCATCTTTTCCTTCTTTCATTCATTAGGCTACTTAACAACACTGCACATACCAACACAAATGTAATGCTTGGGTGACTTGAGGACAGTCAGTGGTGTCACAAAAAAAGGACTGTAGTATCCTTTTCATGTTCTGTAAGTACCAGGGAAGATTCTGAGCTGTATAACTCTGAAGCAGCACTTCAAAGGCAGATTGGCCATCTATCTCAAATGAGTTGCTTGTTCAACCGTCTGAGCACTCTGGAGCCATCCTCTGTTCTGAAAAGTAAATTAGCTCTATCTCTCTCATAATAGTCTGTGTAGGGGAAATTACAACCATTTATGTTGCAGACACTAGAGAGTCCAGCCATGCAGGGTTCATTCTATAGAAGCATAAAACAGCAGCACAGGCTTTCTCTCTGCAGCCAGACAGCCATAACCCACAATGGGACAAAGAGATCTGGTACAGTGAGTGAAACAAAATAGACACGAACCCTACTACACCTTATGGTTTTCAAATCAACATTCCCAGACAAATACAGACTAAGGGCACCCTGCTCTTCTGGGACAGAGTGCCCAGACCCGACCAGTCGAGAGGTGGCAGAGGGGGCACTAAACGGTAAATCTCCTGGATCAAATCCTTGACACTCAGGAGAGTAGAGAGTTACAAAGGTACAACTGTGTGGCGCTGGGAAAAAAAATGGAAGAGCTGGAATAAACCTGGTAGAGCTGGAATAAACCTGGTAGAGCTGGAATAAACCTGGTAGAGCTAGAATAAACCTGGTAGAGCTGGAATAAACCTGGTAGAGCTGGAATAAACCTGGTAGAGCTGGAATAAACCTGGTAGAGCTGGGGAAAACCTGGTAGATCTGGGGAAAACCTGGTAGAGCTGGAAAAAACTGGTAGAGCTGGGAAAAAAACTGGTAGAGCTGGAGAAAACCTGGCAGAGCTGGAAAAAAACTGGTAGAGCTGGGGAAAACCTGGCAGAGCTGGAAAAAAACTGGTAGAGCTGGGGAAAACCTGGTAGATCTGGGGAAAACCTGGTAGAGCTGGAAAAAACCTGGTGGAGCTGGGGAAAACCTGGTGGATCCCGGGAAAACCTGGTAGAGCTGGAGAAAACCTGGTAGAGCTGGGGAAAACCTGGTAGAGCTGGAAAAAACCTGGTAGAGCTGGAGAAAACCTGGTAGAGCTGGGGAAAACCTGGTAGAGCTGGGGAAAACCTGGTAGAGCTGGAAAAAACCTGGTAGAGCTGGAAAAAACCTGGTAGAGCTGGAAAAAACCTGGTGTAACTAAGACATGAAGGCTGCTTGTCAGTTGCCTCTACTGTATAGCCAATCTATGTTGTGTTGAGCTCAGGACTCGATGACATTTTCAAACAAAATAATTAATGCTCTGCTCTTGGAAGAGAAATGGCTGCATCAAAGGAGAAAAGGCTGCATCTTTGCAATAGACTGTATCAAAAACATACACTGCCTTCGGAAAGAATCCAGACCCTTTGACTTTTTACACATTTTGCCTTACTCTAAAATGGATTAAATAAATGCAAATCATCAGCAAGGCACTGTACATAATACACTCGCTCCACGTATACAACACGTTGTTTGAGCTTGTCAGTGCCAAAAGTACATTGTCAGTGGAACGAAGGGGTCAGTGCTCAAGACTACACTGTTGACATGCTATTGGAATGTCTTCTGACTGCAGCACATGGCTTATATCACCTGCACATCATTAGACCATGAACTGTACTTTTCAGCACTCACTCAATGAGTGGCAAACAAAGCCAAGAACTATATCCCAATGAAATACCAGATCAGTCCTCAGCTGATGAGAACAGAAAGAGAAAAAGATCTTTCTTTGGCTCAGATTTTCTCTGTTTTAATTACATAAACAAATGTGTGATTGGGGCTTGCCTGCTGTTGTATTTCGGGCCCGGCACCAGCTGTTTGAGACAGGCAGACACAGCTGTATACATGTGTCTTTGCACACTAAATCAAATGTCCCCTTGTGCTCATCTGGAGTGAATTAGGATGGAGGGGGGGGGGGGGGGGGGGGGGGGGGCTCTGATATACAGGGGAGGAAATGGGTAATGTCCTGGAACCACATGCAACATCCTAATAGGAGCTAGTGATTGATAATAAAGAGATTGCCAGATCATCTCTCTCTGTCTCTCTCTCCCTCTCTGTGTGTCCTCAGTCCTCCCTCTCTCTTCTCCTATCCCTATAACCGTCTCATAACTTCTAAATTAGTCTCACTCTAACCACCTCACAGAACAGTGATAACTTTCCCATGATAAAAAACACAGGAGGATTTTATTTTCAACATGTGGTGACCCCACACATTGGCAAAGCACAAACACAGGTGTTTGGCCATAGACTACAGTACATGACCTGGCCGGCGTACCACCACCACAGTGAAATGAAAGGCAGGTAGGGAATGGACATCCCATGCAAGGGGAGTCTCTCCAATTCAATTCCTTTTTGGAGGTCAGTGAACATGTGCAAGATAAATAATGCAAAACTAAAACTATGGGACAGGGTTACTGTACATTAGTCATAACAGTGATGGGAAAATATGTGGCCTCTCATTCAATCATTTGAGAACATCAATCTGCATTCCCTTTGACCCTGCTTTGCAAAGAACATAAAACGGAAAGCAAGAAAGGCAATATGGAGAGCAGCTGGTTCTTTGGGATGAACATGACATGCTGTTTGTTGGTGAGAGGAATGGGAAAATAGAGGGAATGAAAAGAGTGAAAACAGACTCACTTTCACATTTAATATCCATGTGTCTTCGCATTATTGCACACAGTCTGACTTTAAAATGCGTTCTCTTTGGATTAGAATGATCTAGCTGTACATGCATTTGGTGCAAGAATGACAATCTACTTCTTACTAGAACAAGTTAGTCAAACTCACTTAAATCGTTTCCTGCAAATTTGAGGCTGCTAAAAGTGGTCCTCAAGCAAAGGCTCAATGCTTACAAGTTAGTATACTATATAAGGCTTCATTTTCCGAAGTTGAATCAACAGTTTACTTCACAGAGTAATGCTTCCCCCTGCTGGATATTGTATGTACTGTTAGGTCAATTTGAAACCATATATGGTATGTGCTTGAGAAAATCTAGGGTAAAAAGTCCATGTTATCTCAATAGGAAAAGATCAGGGTGTCTGTACTTTGAAGACCCTTTAACCAACCTCAAATACTTTGGACTTATAAACAGTGAGATATAGTCAATGTTTACATTTATTTCTTAATTTCATCACATGAAGTTTGACTGTTAGAATTAATAAAAAATATGTGTAAGGAATCAGATATGAACATTATATACAAAATAAATATCAATGCAATTGTTGAAAGAGCTATATGGCTATTGTATTTGAAACTATTGAGGTGAATTAAATCTACAGTATGTCACACATTTCCACTAGATGGAGGCCTAGTCTTACTTAAATATATATAAATATATTTTAAGAGCAGGAAGCTGTTCCTCCTCAAGCACATTAAACGTTTCTCTGTAGCTACAGCAGGCCTACTGTTCATCTACGTGGGCTACATAAGATCAGTTCTGGAGTGTGCTGTCCCTGCCTGGCCTCAAACCCTGACTGCTCAGCTGGAACATGTCCAGAAGAGAGCCTGCAGAATAATTCTGGACAGGTTATACACCTGCTACCAGGAAACCCTCGAAACCCTCGTAATCATGTCCTTGGAGAGCAGGATGGGCATCCTGCAACAGCCAAAAACGTAACACTCCCATGACACGCACAGGCTGTTATCAGAACTCTCCCATCCCATTCCACACTAAACTGATCAATGCTCGTTCCATATAGCCCAGAAGCCTTAGAAATGCCTCCCTAAGGACTCTAAAGATGTATTTTCTAAAGCTGTCACCCAAACCTTGTCGTTGTAATAATGTTGTTTTCTATATATTGCACATTTTAGGATTTTACTATTTGATAATTATATGTGATCGATGTCATGACTGTAAATTGGTGTACAATTCAGTCTATAACTGCGAGAAACCAATAAAACCTACTACAGCTACTACTACTCTTGCTACTACTACATTTATGACCAAAGGGAAAGAATCACTCAATGACAGTCAGAGATGGGCTGATGAATTGCTCATAACTTCAGCTTTTTCAATGTTTATGTTCAAATCAAATTGTGGAAGGAGCTTGGAATATTGAAATATGAGGTGACAGCTGATCACAAAAAGTGATATATGAGTGACAAATAACAACTTGAATTCAAGGACTTCCCTCCCCATTATGACATTACACATTTGACTGCTCTAGAATGTTCAAATGGATCACTTTCTGCTCTGTGTTCTGTCTGTTATTCTGTCCGAATTTATTTGCAAATTATGGTGGAAAATAGGTATTTTGTCACCTACAAACAAGCAAGATGGCAAGAGGCTCCTCTGTCCTCCACTCATTACCTGTATTAATGGCACCTGTTTGAACTTGTTATCAGTATAAAAGACGCCTGTCCACAACCTCAAACAGTCACACTCCAAACTCCACTATGGCCAAGACCAAAGAGCTGTCAAAGGACACCACAAACAAAATTGTAGACCTGCACCAGGCTGGGAAGACTGAATCTGCAATAGGTAAGCAGCTTGGTTTGAAGAAATCAACTGTGGGAGCAATTAATCTCCCTCGATCTGGGGCTCCACGCAAGATCTCACCCCGTGGGGTCAAAATGATCACAAGAACGATGAGCAAAAATCCCAGAACCACACGGGGGGACCTAGTGAATGACCTGCAGAGAGCTGGGACCAAAGTAACAAAGCCTACCATCAGTAACACACTACGCTGCCAGGGACTCAAATCCTGCAGTGCCAGACGTGTCCCCCTGCTTAAGCCAGTACATGTCCAGGCCCGTCTGAAGTTTGCTAGAGAGCATTTGGATGTTCCAGAAGAAGATTGGGAGAATGTAATTTGGTCAGATGAAACCAAAATATAACTTTTTGGTAAAAACTCAACTCATCGTGTTTGGAGGACAAAGAATGCTGAGTTGCATCCAAAGAACACCATACCTACTGTGAAGCATGGGGGTGGACACATCATGCCTTGGGGCTGTTTTTCTGCAAAGGGACCAGGACGACTGATTCGTGTAAAGGAAAGAATGAATGGGGCCATGTATCGTGATATTTTGAGTGAAAACCTCCTTCCATCAGCAAGGGCATTGAAGATGAAACGTGGCTGGGTCTTTCAGCATGACAATGATCCCAAACACACCGCCCGGGCAACAAAGGAGTGGCTTCGTAAGAAGCATTTCAAGGTCCTGGAGTGGCCTAGCCAGTCTCTAGATCTCAACCCCATAGAAAATCTTTGGAGGGAGTTGAAAGTCTGTGTTGCCCAGCAACAGCCCCAAAACATCACTGCTCTAGAGGAGATCTGCATGGAGGAATGGGCCAAAATACCACCAACAGTGTGTGAAAACCTTGTGAAGACTTACAGAAAACGTTTGACCTCTGTCATTGCCAACAAAGGGTATATAACAAAGTATTGAGATAAACTTTTGTTATTGACCAAATACTTATTTTCCACCATAATTTGCAAATAAATTCATAAAAATCTACAATGTGATTTTCTGGATTTTTTTTTCTCAATTTGTCTGTCATAGTTGAAGTGTACCTATGATGAAAATTACAGGCCTCTCTCATCTTTTTAAGTAAGAGAACTTGCACAATTGGTGGCTGACTAAATACTTTTTTGCCCCACTGTATGTATAGTACAATATCAAAATGCGCCACAGCACAAATTCTGTTTTGTGTAAATGCATAAAATTTGGTGTCAACATCGTTCAAGTGTCTAGACAGGTCAAATTGAAATATTAAGATTGCAATGATCTATCATACTTACAGTGTCAATCAAAGTTGGGATTTTGAGAACATTTGAAAGAATCATTCAAATTACTTCACCATCCAGTACCAGTCAAAAGTTTGGACAGACCTATTCATTCAAGGGTTTTTCTTAATTGTTTACTATTTTCTACATTGTAGAATAATAGTGAAGACATCAAAACTATTATATAACACATATGGAATCATATCTAGTAACCCAAAAAGTGTTAAACAAATAAAATATAGCCACCCTTTGCCTTGATGACACACTCTTGGCATTCTCTCAACCAGCTTCACCTGGAATGCTTCACATATGCTGAGCACTTGTTGGCTGAATTTTCTTCACTCTGTGGTCCAACTCATCCCAAAACATCTCAATTGAGTTGAGGTCGGGTGATTGTGGAGGCTAGGTCATCTGATGCAGCACTCCATCACTCTCCTTCTTGGTCAAATAAGCCTTACAAAGCCTGGAACTGTGTTGGGTCATTGTCCTGTTGAAAAACAAATGATAGTCCCACTAAGCGCAAACGAGATGGTATGGCGTATCGCTGCAGAATGCTGTGGTAGCCATGCTGGTTAAGTGTGCCTTGAATTCTAAATAAATCACCAACAGTGTCACCAGCAAAGCACCCCCACACCATTACACCTCCTCCTCCATGCTTCACGGTGGGAACTACACATGCAGAGATTATCCGTTCACCTACTCTGCGTCTCACAAAGACCAAAAATCTCAAATTTGGACTCATCAGACCAAAGGACAGATTTTCACTGGTCTAATATCTTCACTATTATTCTAAAATGTAGAAAATAGTTCAAATAAAGAAAAACCCTTGAATGAGTATGTGTGTACAAACCTTTGACTGGTACCATATCTATTTTGAAATAAAGCTTATTAAAGAGCAGTGATACTATCAAGAGCGGTGTGCAGGTTTCTTCTTTTTTTTTCAGAATTAAACTGTTTAAAATGTATAGTATTGTTACCTATATGATCAACTCAATGTTGTTTGTGAAATACATCCCTTTCTGTATGGTACTATATTTAGTCTTTGGATGCATTTACACATTTAAATACATGTTCAAATGATCAGATCTTAATATTTGTTGGTATGCAGACCAAATTATATATAGACAATATCTAAAGAAATCCACACAGTCTCTCTCACACACTCCCATAGAGTATATGCAGTATAATCAAATCCATTGCAAGTCAATGGAGACTGAAGAGTGAGTTAATTTGCAACATTTTTACTCTTTCTCAGATCTTTATCATGTTCAGATCTTAATACTTTTTGTTATATAGAATGTCTTGCCAATACAGTGAATATTTTCTGTACATGCAAAAATGACCTTACTGAAGAGCTCAGTGACTTTCAAAGTGGCACCGTCATAGGATGCCACCTTTCCAACTGGTCAGTTCGTCAAATTTCTGCCCTGCTAGAGCTGCCCTGTCAACTGTAAGTGCTGTTATTTTCAAGTGACATTAATTAGGAGCCACAACGGCTCACCCGCAAAATGGCAGGCCACACAAGCACACAGAACGGGACCGCCAAGTGAAAATCGTCTGTCCTCGGTTGCAACACTCACTACCGAGTTCTAAGCTGCCTCTGGAAGCAACGTCAGCACAAGAACTGTTCATTGGGAGCTTCATGAAATGGGTTTCCATGGCCCGAGCAGCCGCACACAAGCCTAAAATCACAATGTGCAATGTCAAGCATTGGCTGAAGTGATGTAAAGCTTGTCTCCATTGGAATCTGTAGCAGTGAAAATGCATTCTCTGGAGTGATGAATCACGCTTCACCATCTGGCAATCCGACAGACGGATCTGGGTTTGGTAGATGCCAGGAGATAGCTACCTGCCCCAATGCATAGTGCCAACTGTAAAGTTTGGTGGAGGAGGAATAATGGTCTGGGGCTGTTTTTCATGGTTCGGGCTAGGCCCTTTAGTTCCAGTGAAGGGATATCTTAACGCTATAGCATACAATGACATTTTAGGCAATGCTGTGCTTCCAACTTTGTGGCAACAGTTTGGGGAAGGCCCTTTCCTGTTTTAGCATGACAATGCCCATGTGCACCAAGCAAGGTCCATACAGAAATGGTTTGTTGAGATTGGTGTGGAAGAATTTGGCTGGCCTGCACAGAGCCCTGACCTCAACCCCATCGAACACCTTTGGGATTAATTGGAATGCTGACTGTGAGCCAGGCCTAATTGCCCAACATCAGTGGGCGACCTCACTAAGGCATTTTTTTTAACCTTTATTTAACTAGACAAGTCAGATAAAAACAAATTCTTATTTACAATGACGGCCTATCCTTGCCAAACCTGGACGACGCTGGGCCAATTGTGCGCCGCCCTATTGGACTCCCAATCACGGCCGGATTTGATACGGCCTGGATTCGAACCAGGGACTGTAGTGAATGAATGGAAGCAAGTCCCTGCAGCAATGTTCCAACATCTAGGGGCAAGCCTTCCCAGAAGAGTGGAGGCTGTTATATGAACAAAGGGGGGGACCAATTCCATAATATTGCCCATGATTTTGGAATGAGATGTTCGACGAGTAGGTGTCCACATACTTTTGCCCATGTATTGTAGTTACCACAACTATTTAGCTAAAGGGTTAGCTGTATTTGATCATATGGTGGTCCTTGCTATATGAGCCACGTAACCAAAGGTAATTTAATAATTTAGAAAAGTTACAATTCCCACCAAGTGGGTGGTTAAACCCTTATTATCAGAGCAATGTTGAAGGTGATGTTGAAGTCAGACCAGGGTACTGCAGGCTGCCATTAGCAACTTAATTATCGTTATAACGTCTTCTGTGGGAGATTTCTTTTATAATTAGTTCACGGACATACATCTGGTGTATGTTTGTATTTACACGAAGATTGACCAAGAAGATTGAGAATGCAATTTTTACATTCACTATAATGGGGGATCCTGTTTCGTGCAAACGATGCCTGCAGTACCGCGTCGGCCTTGAATTTCTGTGGCTTCAGTGAGAGGGGGCAGTCGTTCTCCCCTGGACCAACTCACAAGCCTCTAATTTAAGCCTTTAGTAAAGGCGGAAGCAGATTGAGTGCGATATCCCATCTCTTCACATATAGAAAGTCTTTGACCAAGCAATCAACAGTGAACGCTTGGGTGGGGGTGGGGGGGGGAAGTGTGAGAGCAGTGACCGCTAGCTGCATGTCAGCGAGATATAGAAGAGCCAGGAAGGGGAGTATCTAAAGAAGGGGGGTGGTGAACAGGGATTTGGGCTCCTTCTTTCATATTTGGCTGTAACGTTATCAATTGAATTTCTCTATATTGTTCCAAATTAACGATTTTGCCTACAAGGGGAACGCCACTCAACAACAGCTGTAGCTAGCTACCGCCATCTCCCGCAGTCTGAGCGATCGCCGTGTCTTCCATAAGATGGGAAACGCTGCTACGGCCAAGAAAGGCAACGAGCTGGAGAGCGGTGAGTTGGGGCGGTCGTGTAGCATTATCTTTACTAGCTAAAGTTAGCTAACTACCCAGTTAGTATGCGAACATTGTCACGTTTGACTTTTTTTTTTAAATGGACAACATCGGGAGGGCGCACACGCAAATGTATCCCTGATGTTGTAAACATTTACATGAATTACACCCTCGCCCCTATATTTGGCTATCGACGATCATTTATAGTAAATGGTTTGTGCATTAATCCCAGCTAGATCACCAGTACAAGGGATGCGTAACTAAATAGTTACAACCTGGTCCAGAGGCCTAGCTAACCATTAACATTAGCTAGCTAGCGGGTTGTTTTAGCACTTTCGCTATGATGTTGTCTACCTAGCTAACGTCAGTGAGAGCTAGCTGTATATCAGCGTTAGTGAGCCACCGCCAGGCCCGTGAGACATCACCAAGCCAGAGTAATGTTCAATGCCAGCTACGGTACTGTAGCATTGCAAAGTCTAGACTATCTGACGTGTGTTGGTCTCATAGCCTATGAGGCCTGTTGTTTTGACATTGCGTTTGTAGATTCGAGTTGTTTTAGCTAGCTAATTTGTAATCTTACAAGTGTGATAGATCGTTAGCAACCAGAAGTTCACTCTACTCCTAAACTATTTACAATTGTCATGTTAGATTAATCACACCTAAGGATAAGTTGTTTAAGTATGGGGTTTCAATTATCAGACTGCCTCCACATCAGTCTTGAGGCGCTGTATGTGTATATATATATATATATATATATATCACACACACACACACACACACACAGCTTTCCCTCTACAGTACTCTCTAGCGCTCCTCTAAACAGTGACCAAATATGGTGAAGAAATGACAAATGCCCACTTGCCATTCATAAAACCAGGCCCGTAATGCAACCTTCCCAAGTGATTTATCTCACAAGTCATTTTGGTTTAGAGTCTGTTTAATCTTAGTGATGTGCAGTTCTACATGCACACACATACAGCACAGTTTGTCATTGACTGGGACAGCTTGTCACCAGACCTTCGTAAGAGGATAAGGGGAATTACAAGCTTTGACGCAACTAGCCCTGGGACTGTATTAATTTGCAGTGGTACACTTTGACATATGTATGCTGATAATCAATGCACTGCATGACTTGATACATTTTGAAATGTTTCCCCATGAAGTCCTATACAGTCAGGAATATTGACGCATTGGTTTGTGTCCAGATCTGAATGTGTGTGAACTGCTTGCAAACTAATCTTACTCAAGTTAGTCTGGGAAATGCCACTGGCTTGTGAGTGTGCATATATGCTGTTCCATCTACTTCACTTTTGATAAAAATATACGGACAAATTTGAACATTTATGGTAGGTAGTAATGTATCTAGGTCATTTAAAAGCTTTGTCACTTTACAATGCTGTTAATCTGTTCATATGACATTTACTGAAGTGTTGGAAGAGACCAGGCAGAGGCACAGGAACCTGGTCAGCCACAGGTATCTTTCCAGTTTCAGGAAGCAAGCGGTGTTCTTTGATCTGATCAGTGAAACCAAAAGCCTGTGCTGTGCTGTCTGTTTTCCTGTCTGTTTTGACATAACATGAGCCCCAGTCTCTCAACCTTCTGGTGTTAAACCTGTCTAAGCCACAGTGCCCTCAACTGCTGCTGCTACAGATTTGTCTGCCCTGTTGCTGTTTACAGGTCTGGCAACCTGGTTCCTGATAATAGCTCTTTGTTTGGCTCTCAGTTTGACAGGGAGGTAGGGAGGTAGGCTAATTCTGACACTGAATTCTGAGCCTTGTTTCACTGTTCCATATCAACCTTCCATGTTGTTAAACATGTTAGGCACATTTAAAAAAATAAAAAAATAAAAAACCAACCATGTTCTAAAAATATGAACTTAGTGGTGCTCATCTCTAAAAACTGTACTGAGGTGAACATTGTTCTACTGTACAATGGACACCTAGCTTATGTCTTTTAAAAGTGATCACATTCAGTACAGTTAACCATAACCAGCTCTGATTATGTAAACATTTACATTAGCTAGGTGGTCATACAGTGCATTCGGAAAGTATTGAGACCCCTTGACTTTTTCCACATTTTGTTACGTTACAGCCTTATTCTAAAATGTATTAAACAAATAAAAAAATCCTCAATTCAAACACACCTCATAATGACAAAGTTAAAACAGGTATATTAAAAATAAAAAAAACATATCTTATTTACACAAGTATTCAGACCCATTGCTATGAGACTTGAAATTGAGCTCAGGTGCATCCAGTTTCCATTGGTCATCCTTGAGATGTTTCTACAACTTGATTGGAGTCCACCTGTGGAAAATTCAATTGATTGGACATTATTTGGAAAAGCGCACACCTGTCTATATAGGGTTCCACAGTTGACAGTGCATGTCAGAGCAAAAACCAAGCCATGAGGTCGAAGGAATTGTCCGTAGAGCTCAGAGACAGGATTATGTCGAGCCACAGATCTGGGGAAGGGTACCAAAAGTTTTTCAGCGGAAGTGACTGGGAGACAAGTCAGGATCGAGGGAATGATGTACAGAGAGGTCCTTGATGAAAACCTGCTCCAGAGCGCTCAGGACCTCCGACTGGGGTGGCAAAGGTTCACCTTCCAACAGGACAAAGACGCTAAGCACACAGCCAAGACAACTCAGGAGTGGCTTTGGGACAAGTCTCTGGAGAGACCTGAAAATAGCTGTGCAGCAACGCTCCCCATCCAATCTGACAGAGCTTGAGAGGAACTGCAGAGAAGAATGGGGGAAACTCCCCGGGTACAGGTGTGCCAAGAAGACTTGAGGCTGTAACCGTTGCCAAAGGTGCTTCAACAATGTACTGAGTAAAGGGTCTGAATACTTATGTAAATGTGTTAATTTTTTTAATATATATTTTATCATATACAGCATAGTCTACTTGTCAGGCCAGGGTAATGTGGGATTTTTAGTGGTTCAACACACTGTAGCCTATATAAAGAACTGCATGATTATTGAAGCCTTTTTCTGTTTGCTACATCTTTGTATTTGTACATAATTTGCCATCCTAGTCATGTCTGTTTAAACTTTCTTACCCACAGGAGTCATTAACAAACATTGTAATTAGTCATCTTGTGTTTTTCTTTGCCAAACTGAATTCCAGAAGAAGAATGACAACTCTTTCTCTCTCTCTAATAGTGTCTTTTTCTTTCCTTTGTTGTCATCTTCTATTGTTCTTCACTGCATGTGGTCCATGTTTGTTGATCTGATATACTTGTTAGATTTATGCATTCTCTCTCTCTTTTTCTTCCACATCATCCCTTCCACATTGTTCCTGCAAATCCTTGGGTGATCTATAGAGACATTTGGTATGCCCATTCTTCCACTAGATTCCCAAAATGACAGAAGTCCGAAACCTTGCACGCGTTGATTCTATTGTAAATGAACCCAAGCTTGGCTTGTAGTAGTGGTTCAGTATATGCTTCCATCTAGGTTCTGCCAAAACCATTACCTAAACCTCTGTGTTTTTGTCATCTGCATTCTGTCATTCTGGATATCTCATGTCTGCTGTGTTCTTCCATGTGTTTTGGTTTGTCCTTGTTCGTCAAAAACAATTCTGAAAATAATACTCTGTGTTAAAGCCTTCCCATGAACAGTATTGGGCCCTAATGCACAGTCGGTGCAGAAAGAAAGTGATGCACAAGAGTTCTGCATGCTTCGAGAGAGCCCAGCCTCTTCACCTGTCTTAGTGAATTCGTACATCCCCCTATCTTATTTAAAGAAAAAATACAAATGGAGCTCTTGGCATCACTTCTTACTTAGACTGCCCGTCTTGGTTGGTGTGTTTTTTTTAATGTATCACTAGAAAAAAACGTTTTGATGTTGTCGCCCCCCCCCCCCCCCTTCTCCGTACATGCATTTTGTTAATGTAAAATGCAGATAGGAGTTTGGTTAGTTAGACCTTACCAGTCTTTGTCTCCATTGAATTCCATTTCATACTGATTTTGTTACAGTTGATACCCGGTCACTGTTCAAGAATTTCCACATAAGATTCCATTAAGATTTCCTTTGTACTTTGTTGCCCACTCCGTGCAAATCAAATCCCAGGTCAATAAATAGGAATGCATCATGGGTTGACAGACAATTCCTTCCTGTTAGCTAATTGTGCCTGTGTATATCTTTCTTCCATACAGTGAAAGAGTTCCTAGCCAAAGCCAAAGAAGACTTCTTACGGAAATGGGAATGTCCACCACAGGTGAGATGTTTTCAATGCTCTTAAGGTTGGAACTACAAATCCAGGGTTTGGGGACTCTCATTTTATTATTTCTGTGATTCCTCACATCCTATCTCTTTGCCTTCTTCCCAACCGAATTGGTGAGAAGGTCCAAAGTCCTTCACCAATGTGTATAGAAAAGGAGACGTGGATGTGGGGAATATTTAAATTGAACTGAGTAAAACCTGGGACTGCTGCTGTGGTATGTCCATTAGGTAATCCACACCCTGTGTTTTGTGTGACCCCATTCTAGAGCACGACGGGCCTAGATGACTTTGACAGGCTAAAGACCCTGGGTACAGGCTCGTTTGGAAGAGTCATGCTGGTCAAACATAAAGGAACAGAGCAGTTCTTCGCCATGAAAATACTGGACAAGCAAAAGGTTGGTTCCCAGTGGAAAACAGCTGGCCTTTCCAAGGACGTGTAGCCCATGTATGAGCTGACAAGGCAATGTATCGCCTTGCTATGGGAAGAGGATGAAGAGATGCTATTTTAGGGCATCAAACGGGGCAACAAGTGCAAAGCCTTGGTCGAGTGGGTATCACTCCAGGCAGCAAGCACATGCATGCCTCCCTTACTCTCATCCCAGCTGTTTGTACCCGTCTAAATAAAGCATCAAAAATACAGTAAAGATAATGTGCAATTCCACTCTCCAATAAAATAATATCAAACAAAAAATGGGGCAAGAATTAAATAACACTGTAGATCAGTCGTATTCAAACTTTTCCAGCGGGACCCCATTTCTTTCCGCCAGAATTTCTGGGGAACCCATTTTTTTCCGCCAGAAGTTCTGGGGAACCCATTTTTTTCCAAATGTAATGACACGACTTTAAAAATCGGTACATTTAAGATTTTTACATCATTACACTTTCATCTCTTATCAAAATTAAAGAAAACAAATACAATTTTTATTGAGTAAATGTATTTATTTGAATTATCTTTCTCAAATGTATGTTGTGACTTGTTCCATACAATAACATGTACTCAAATATTTGTAATTTTTTATTGTGCAAACTCCACTGCAAGGTTGCGACCCCAACTTTGAATACCACTGCTGTAGATGTTATCTGGTGGCATAACATAAGTATGATTGTGTAATGTTAGTACCGGCCGGCCGGCAGTAATGTCTGCCAGTGGTTCCTCATCACATGCACGGACGGATATGATCGGACCTGTTAGTGTCTGGATTATAATACCTTAGTCTCTTTCCAACCTCTCCCTCAATGTGAGCAAGACAAAGGAGCTGATCGTGGACTACAGGTAAATGAGGGCTGAACATTGACGGGGCTGTAGTGGAGCGGGTCGAGAGTTGGAGCGGGTCGAGAGTTTCAAGCTCCTTGGTGTCCACATCACCCACAAACTATCCTGGTCCAAACATACCAAGACAGTCGTGAAGAGGGCATGACAACACCTTTTCCCCCTCAGGAGACTGAAAAGATTTGGCATGGGTCCCCAGATCATCAAAGTTCTACGGCTGCACCATCGAGAGCATCCTGACCGGTTGCATCACCGCCTGGTATGGCAACTGGTTGGCATCCGACCGCAAGGCGTTACAGAGGCTATTGCGTATGGCCCAGTACATCACTAGGGCCAAGCTTCCTGCCACCCAGGACCTATATACTAGGCGGTGTCAGAGGAAGGGACAAAAAATTGTCAAGCCCCCCTCCCCTTTGTTTTTACACTGCTGCTGCTCGCTGTTTATATATGCATAGTCACTTTACCCCTATGTACAAATTACCTCGACTAACCTGTACCCCCACACGTTGACTCTCTACCGGTACCCCCTGTATATAGCCTCGTTATTGTAACGTATTTTTATTTAGCAAATATTTTCATTACTCTTTTTTTTAACTGCATTGTTGGTTAAGGGCTTGTAAGTAAGCATTTCTACAGCTGTTGTATTTGGCGCAAGTGACAAAAATGTGATTACTGGAATGCAATCTAAAAGCTGTCCTAGCCACACAAGCCTCATGATCTCGCGAGCTAACATAAATGGTCTGCTACCTCAGTCTGGTAATTACGAGACTAAAGCTGTCCTGCCCCCCCCCCCCCCCCCCCCCCCCACCAAAAAAAAAACCTCTACAACTTTGTCATGCCATCATTAAACTGTAATTGAACTGTCGGTCAAGACTGTCTGATGATCACTTCTTTGTCTGGTAGGTGGTGAAACTCAAGCAAATAGAACACACGTTAAATGAGAAGAGAATATTGCAGGCCGTGTCTTTTCCCTTCCTCGTCAGACTTGATTATGCCTTCAAGGTACAGTTCATTTTTTTTTCCCCCTTCTGCATACAGTGTTTTTAATCTGGACATTGAGATCAGAGGCTATGAATCAAGCGTCTCAAACTAGGAGTGCTGATTTAGGGCTGGTTTCTCCTTTTGATCATAATGAATTTGATTTAAATGGGGGCGGGGGGGGGCTGATCCCAGCACTATGAGACGCTTCATACATATGGCCTTTATTATTATTCAGTTTCCTCAGTATCTGACTGGATTTGTTTATGTCGGTCTGTGTCCCTCCACAGGACAACTCCAATTTGTACATGGTGATGGAGTATGTTCCAGGAGGAGAGATGTTTTCACATCTAAGACGAATCGGAAGGTTCAGGTGAGCGTCTGTCTGAACGTTCTGCTCGTCAATACAATATCTGGTTGATTATAAGTTGTTTATTGATTTTCCATTTGTTGATTGAAAATTATTTTGGGAAACTTTTTTTTTTTATACCTACATTCATCTATGTATTATTTTTTTTTGGACAGTGAATTTACAACATTTTAATTTGGCTTTGTTCTCCAGAATTGGATTTCAGATCAAAAGTTCTGAGGTGACAGTACAGAATGTCCCCTTTCATTTGAGGGTATTTTCCCAATTTAGACTTGAATGCACTTTATGTATCTAGTCTCTCCATTTTGAAGGTTGTTGGAAGTGTTTAGAAAATTCAGTTTTAAAAGTTTAAAAGTTGAGTATAAAGGTCCCATATTCCCAGCACGCAATGACTACATCACGACTACGTCACGTGAATCAACAATGTTGTTGGATGGCGTTTTCAGTTTGTTTTGGTTGTGTTTCAGATTATTTTGTACCCAACAGAAATGAATTATAAATAACGTGTTATTTTGGAGTTACGTTAATTTTAAATAAGGCTGAAACGCAATGATTATCCGTAATCATGGTAGCATCCACAGTATTGTAGAAGTGTTCAGAAACATATTCTATTCTTATTTACAATTAAAATGACTCCAAAATGACACAATACGTTATTTCTCATTCATTTCTATTGAGAAAGGGAAAGGGGATACCAGTTGTACAACTGAATGTAGTCAACATAAATGTGTCTTCCGCATTTAACCCAACTCCTCTGAGTCAGAGAGGTGCCGGTAGCTTCGATCCAGCAATCTTTTGGTTACCGGCCCAACGCTCCTACCCACCAGGCTACCTACCACACGACACAATCCTGCAAATGCATCCAACAAGTTTGTAGAGTCACAACCTTGACGTAGTCATTGCATGCTGGGAATATGGGACCAAATAGTCAACTTTCGTACCTTTTTTTGTAACTTTTGTACCAACAGAATACACTACAACAGAAATCCAAATACTTATGACGCCTTCAAATGGGGGGGACAAGATACAGTGCATTAAATGTTTTCGCTTCACTGTCCAAATAAATACAGAGGGGGGGTCTGTGTGTTTATTTTAAATTCAGTGCTCATATAGCTGGTAGTTAATTACAACTCCAATTACATTTTTGTGCTTACTATGTGATCAGTTAAACAGATTCTCCTACTTTTCCTTCACAGTGAACCCCACGCACGGTTTTACGCGGCCCAGATAGTACTGACATTTGAGTACCTCCATTCACTAGACCTTATCTACAGAGATCTGAAGCCTGAGAACCTTCTAATCGATCAGCATGGCTACATCCAGGTATGCGTGACCAATGCTTCAAGTGGATCATTTTCATTGTACAGCACCAGGGTTCTTATTTTAGAGCCAATGTTGCATAAAGGATGCCAGTAGGCCTACTGACAGGGATGCAAACCTGTCTCTTTTCGGGAGATATTCACCGTTTTGATTTCAAAATAGCCCATCCAAGTGAATCGTGTAGATCCGAAGAGAAAAAGGGGAAGGGGTCTGTGTCTCATATTGAAATCATTGACTGAGAACAGGAAGTTAAAGGTATTGAACTCATAATTCCTGAAAATAATGCATCAGTGATGTGTATTTCCTGCAACGTCCTGAAGTTGTAAAACTTCTGTGTGTGTTGTGTAGCCAGTTAGTATGCGGAAACATTTCTAAAGGTTTTCCCCCAAAAAACCTTCCCAATTAAATGTTGTCTGCAAAGTAGGCTTACCTGGCTGGCAAAATGATATGATAACTTTTGTACCAATCAGGTTCACATGAAACACCGCTACAGAAACACTGCTACTAGCCAAACACAATAGGCTCTTGCTGGTGCACAATTGAATTAAAGGGCAACTACACTCTCCCACATAGATTAATAAATTTTTTGACATCAAATGTGGTCTCCTAACTGTGTTTTTAAAGCATTGTTGTGGACTTAGAACATAACATTTAGTTGGTTTTCTATCAGTAAAAGGGGGTGATTTTGACAGAATTCTGAAACCTGGAAAAGCTAAACCAAGAACAGAATTTGGCAAGTAAAACAGATTTTAGATAGCTATCTGGGGAGGCAGATTATCATTATCTGTCATGATCAACCTTAAACTAGACCAAAGAGCCCAACTCCCCCCTACCCCAGGACACAATTTTGTCTGTCTATTGTGGTTTGTAAAGTTAGGAGTGTTGCGATTATTCAAATGTGTATTTATTACTTGTTATTATCTGAAAATAAGCCAATTTTCTTGCTCCTCACACAGATTTTTCATGTATCCAAGTGAATTTTTGTGTTACCATTTTGGGCCCTCGCCAGTTTGCATCCTTGTTCTCAAGCAGTAGAACATTTGAGGTGCCAGTACTGTGTACCGGTGAGCACCGGCCCAACTGGAGCACTGTGCGTGACACATCACTGCCTATGGCGTACACTGCAATGTCAAATCAAATGTATTTCTAAAGCCCTTCTTACATCAGCTGATATCTCAAAGTGCTGTACAGAAATGATGGGTTATGTTTTCTCTGCTAAGTTGCTTTACCGACTGTACGTGTTCTTGGTGGTCAGGTGACAGACTTTGGATTTGCCAAGAGGGTAAAAGGCAGAACCTGGACGTTGTGTGGAACTCCAGAGTACCTGGCGCCCGAGATCATCCTCAGCAAGGTGAGAGTCCTGTCTGACTCTCACTCACTCTCACTCACTCACTCACTCTCACACACACAGTGCATTAAATTACTACATTTGAAGACATGGAACATTAGTTTGTTGCCATGAATTTAGATTACATATGTGTATGTGAACTACATTTGTCATTGTGCTGTGTGTAGGGCTACAACAAAGCAGTGGACTGGTGGGCCCTGGGGGTCCTTATATATGAGATGGCTGCTGGATACCCTCCCTTCTTCGCTGACCAGCCTATTCAGATCTATGAGAAGATTGTGTCTGGAAAGGTATGGACAAGTCCATTTTTACATTAAGCATGTCTGAAATGGCCTACCTATTTAACCTCTAGTTTTAACACATTTTGAACACCTGTCATGTTCTCATGGAGTAAGTTTAACTCAGTAGGTTTTAACTGCCCAATGAATGCTTGGCTTGCTTTTGGCTTAGCCTCTTCTGTCTTTAATCACTTACTATACAGTTACAACTAGGAGCAAATTGACATTTCTCAATACATGACCATTTAGACAAATCTCTGTGTCCCCCCCTGTAGGTCCGCTTCCCATCCCACTTCAGCTCTGACCTGAAGGACCTGCTGAGGAACCTGCTGCAGGTGGACCTGACCAAACGCTATGGCAACCTGAAGAACGGCGTCAACGACATCAAAGGACACAAGTGGTTCGCTACAACGGACTGGATTGCCATCTACGAGAGGAAGGTACATACAAGGCGGTGTCGGAGGATGAGGACAATCAATGCGAACTTGAATTGCTCTTTATAGCACCTAACTTTTATGAAACACATTGGCCAAATTCTTACCTACTAATTACTAACACGACATACTGTGTATTAATCATACTACATACTATTTCAGCAACAAATATCAACATTACTACTCAGCCATACTGAAAGGCGTAATCTACATGCACAATCTCTCTTGTTCCACGCCATTCGTACATTTCTGCAGAGCATGTCCCCTATTCTGATTATTAGCTGTTGTCATACAGACGTGGGTCTGAAAAGACTTACTCTCTTCCTCAGTAGTGTGCAGTGAATTCTAAATGAAATGCTGAAATGAGTATGACATCCTGGGATTTAAAGTATACTATGTTTTTAAAATGTCACATTCTATAAAACTTTATATTTTTGCATCACCAAAAATCCTAACACAAGTACAGGTATTCAGACAAGGCCTCTGTATTTTATTAGTGTCCAGTAGTGCTTTTCCTGTGTATTATCATCTTAGAACAACAGTCTTTATATGGTGTCATAAAGTTTTCTATTTGACTTACTAGAATGACTTCATAATGCATTTTGCTGACAGGACGTATTGCCTAGGCATCTGGAAATTCTTGCAGTATTAGAATCTCATTGAAGTACTAGCTTGGTCTCCTCTTAAGGCACACTCTAACTCCGCTCCTGGTTATCCTGCTGTCTGTGTTGTCAGGTGGAAGCCCCGTTCATACCAAAGTGTCGAGGCGCTGGCGACACGAGCAACTTTGACGACTACGAGGAGGAGGAGATCCGCGTTTCCGTAACGGAAAAATGCGCAAAGGAGTTTTCCGAGTTTTAGGACGTGCACACGTGGATATATCAGGGCTAAAACACACATGAAAAATAAGGGGATCTTTGCACTCTTCTAAAGACTTGGGGTTGGAGCAGAGACCATTGTTCAACTATTACTACGTAGTTCCTTCATTCCACAAGGCTGAATGAGGTCGCCATGATCCTTGGGTGCCAATGATAACACCTTCACTGTCACACATACCTGCGTATTAAAGCAGACACACCACTTTTTTTTTTTAATCCCCTCTACCCACTCTGTTTTTGAACTTTGAAGCAGTTGTTGTCTTGGATGTTGTGCTCCCCTTTACAGATGTGATATTTTTCGATTTAGGAGGAAAACCAGAGAGGGTAACTATACAAGAGAGGCCAATTTCATATAAGTCCACACAGTGTAACTTCAAACCGACTTGTCTGTGGCAGTATCACACATGGTTGTGTGGTTTTGTAGGGCAGTGCCTCCAGTCGTCAACAGTTTCGATTTTATGGTCTGTTACAAATCTGATGCTTTTCAATAGAAAATTATTCTCACCCTCTACTAGGACCATGTTTTGGCCAGCTTTCAGAAATAGTATTTGTCCTTTTTGTATATTTTGTCACGAAGACGCATTAAACACCATTGAGTGCTAAGAGCATGACCAAAATACAACTAATTGGGTGACCGAGGAAGAGAAGTCCCTTTCTTTGCCTTTGTCTGTAGAACCCTTTAGACCAATTCCAACGGCCCCACAAAGCGTCCATTCTCTGGCCCATTGGTATTCTAGCCCAGTAATGGGGAAGTCATTGCAGGGAATGGCGAACCCAACTACAAACAGAAAATAACAAAACAGTGGTCAGAAAAATTCTAGAAAATGTTGAATTTGTATTCTCCTTTTTATTTAACATTTTAATACATGGTTTTTTGTTCCGTAAGATTTCAGGTCCGCTCATAAAAAAGGACACTTTTAAATGAATTTGTGGAGCTGCGGAGCTCCTGATGCGTTAAAGTGAAATCAAGTCCTTTTGAGGTGCGCTCTTTAAATTGATCAGTTCAGTGTGTATTGTGTTGTGGCTTTTGCCTCAACATTGTTAGTAAAACCAGTATACACTTCATAACAATATATTGATGCTAAGCAGTCTTGCAAACTCCTCAAAAGAAATTGCAAAACACCATTTTTCCCCATGTTTTTCCCTATTGCTGTTCTTGACTTCCCTCCTTTCCTTGTTTGTTTCATTCTTATGACAGAATGTAGTGTTGCAACTTATAGGTATGCATAGTTTGAAATGCTTGATTAAGGTACATTTAGTTTTTTTCTCACAGACATACACTGGCAAAAAAACAAACAAGACTGCTCCTTGACCTTTGTATCACATATAATCCAGTCATTGTTCAGCTCATTACATAAGTATATGCATTGTTTCATATGTTTTTATTTATACACATTAGAGATGCTAATACATTTTATTTTTTAAAGTGTCAACGTTTGGAAAGTTCTTTTTTGTGATCTTGTAAATAACGGCATACTGCTCTAGGAGTGTTCATGTGTGGGCCTTATATTTGTCAAACTATATAAAGCAGGATAACATCTGAGAGACCAGGCTTCATCACACATCATGACTGAAATGTTCATGTACTTGTTAAAAAAAAATGGATCACTTTCGCACATGTCATAGGTTTTGTTTGGCATGTCCACTTCTCTCAGTTAAATCATTTCTTCATTTCCCAGTCAAATGAAATGGCTTTGGCATTACAACAGCAATCATTTCAATGAGTTTGGCTGTAATTGAAGTCATTCAGGAAATTCCATCAATATTTGACTGTTTACAATTCACAAATGATTACATTTCCTGAAGAAAATGTGTTTTTCTTCGCTGTCTTAAAATATTTGTATGGCAGTGGAAGATGTGTTAAATGTGGAATCCAAGCTCTTAAGAAGCTGAAGCGGTTCAATATAGTAAGAATAGGTCTGATTTACTAGTAGACTGCTATATATGAAAAAAATGGCAGTTTGCCTCCAAAATGAAATGTGCCTAAAACTCGTCAGGGATGTGATATCCTACTCCTGACACCAATGTAGTTTAATCAGGAGTTACCCTGAACGGACCTTAAACCCTCTTCCCTGTGACTCATTCCAAAATCATTATGTCAAAAGTCTTAAATGGGTGGTTCACTTTTATTTTGTACCAAATCTATGTTTTTATGTAAATGTAATGTTATAAGTGTCCAGAAATTTTTTTCCTTTAGATTTCACTTGCTTTTGTGAAACTTACCGCACCAGCAATATACTTCCTCATTGCTCCTTCTGCTTTAGTATGGGAGCCACTAGCCCTCCACCATGACTCTCAGTTCTATTACATTAGTCAATTTATTGAACAAAGGCGTCTTCTGTACGGGGGAGTTTAATTAACGCTCAGTCTGAACATTAACACGCATCGCTTGCGGTACATTTTTTGTTAGCATAATACTTATCTTTCATATCAGCGAGGGGGGGGAAAAAAAAATTGATACACACCTTTTAATAGGGTTAGTGTTCCCACACGGCCATATCCATGTTACAGCGCGTGTTTACGGATGACAGAGGGACCACCTGTGCTAATCAGCTATCTAGCATGTTTTCGAACACCTGTACGTAACGGAAGGCCGCCAGAAACGTATTGTCACTGAGGAAAAACACTGCTGCAACTGTGATAAAGCAGGGTAAAACAGTGTACAGTTAGTGTATATTTAGCGTTTGTAAAATTGTTTTTATGTGATATGAAAGTAAAAGGCTTTACGTTTCTAGAACCGCATTGCAACTGAGGATCTACGCACGTTTGTATGGAGTATTTGGCTGTTTTGGCTGCCATAGCCAGTCTACCTCTGAAATAAGGTCCTTGAACCTTAAGTATTAACGTACGGTAACTTTAGGCTCCTTAAAAGCTTTTACTGCGGCGGGCTAAATCAGGGTCACAGTGTTTGTTGGTCTTAAACAAATCTACTTTGAAACAAAACTCTATACGTCACACACATGGTTATGGGCTTAAAAAAAGGAGACTGGTACCATATCAGATACAGAGTTCAAACGTATTCCAATTTGAGTTTGCATCCAAATATGACACTATATACAGCACATACGAATTATAACAAACACAATTTTCTGTAAAAAAAATGATGTTGATTAATTATGAAAAATAATAACATTACACCCATGAGGACACTGGGTATTTTGACTGCAGGAAAGAGCTACAAGTACATATTCGGCTAGAGGGCCATGGATAAACACAAAGACACACAAAAAAAATCATTTTGTAAATAGCAATGCTCTCTGTACAGTGATGCAGGTCTATAGAGGTTGTACACATGAAATGGTGTATTTTCTTTATCCACAACCTTATTCCATTTTGTTGGACTCAAGCGATACTTATGAGTACGAGCTTGTGGTGATACTACAAATGAGAAAGCACGCGCATGCTCGTAAAATAGTGAATGGAAAATTGTTATATTTCCATGCAATTTACATCAAACAGAGATTTGGTTAATAAAAAGTTAATCACTACTTTAAATGTATTTGGATAGGTCGCCACACGGTATTTGGTTTAGTTATAGGTTAGTGATGGGAAGTTCGGCTCTTTTTACTGACTTGGATCTGTTCGACTCGTTCAGTCAGAAGAACGAATCTTTCGACTAATTTCGTTCATTTGATTCAGTAATACTCAGAGCACGCAGGACCCCCCCTAATCAGCGAAAGATGAACTGAAAACTCGAGTCGATGACCATAGGGGGTATATTGGAGCTATCATTTGTGACAAGACTTGTAAACGTGTGCTTTAAACAATGTACATGTGTTGATTTCTAGGCATACAAATAATAGTATTTATTGATACATTTGAAACGAGGTCTAGTTGTGGCGCAACAAAACTATATTGTGAACAACTCTTGGCGGAATGCATTGCTTGTTGTGAGGGTGATAAGCACAGTCCCAAACGAATCGTTCTCGAGGTCGAGTAATTTGAGCAGAGGCTGTGCATGTTTTGGTTGTACAAAGCTGTGTCCATAACGTTCAATAATCAATTAATTGCGCTCATTCTTGCATCATGTGAATAATTATCCGTTCTAAACATGTATTGTTCTTCTCTATGCTTATTTCATGAGTGGTTGGAGCATATCTCTGGGGCCGCAGAGCCGTAGGAGCGTGTATTAATCCTGCTGTTTGTCTCATTACAACCAGCACTAGTAGGTCAAACGAACGACTGAAATGAATGAGTCACTCAGAAAAACGAAAAATCGAGTCAGTGAAAAGATTCGTTCGCGAACTGTACATCACTATTTCGGTTGCCTAAAGCCACCGTATCTACTCCAGTGGGCGTGTGGGTAATGTAGTGTATAACACACGTGCGTAGTTTTTTTTTTTTAAATCGCCAGTTCGTTCAAACGTTGAAATATGGCAGGCCTGGAGTTATTGTCGGATCAAGGATATCGTCTTGATGGAAGAAAAGCTGCTGAACTGCGGAAAGTACAAGCTCGTATGGGTGTATTTGCCCAAGCTGACGGGTCTGCGTACATAGAACAGGGAAATACCAAAGCGCTGGCAGTTGTGTATGGTCCTCATGAAGTAAGTTTCTTGCTAAAATAGCGTGTTAGCAAGATACCTTGTTAGCTAACGTTACATAGATAACACGCTAGCTAACATACAACTGAGATTAATTAGCTATGGAAATTGCTTCAGCTCGGCTAGCATTTCAGATCAGTTTGTTTATCCAACTTGTAATTTTTCCAACATAGCTAACGTTAATGTTCAGCCCCCTGGTTCTAGTCTAGAGAGCTAAACTAGCCACCCTGCACACTTCCACCTGTGCCTCGGGTCCAGACCTCTTAGTAGATGTGGTAGTATACATAGGGAGACTACACTTTCCCACCTATGGCCCAAGATAACGTGAGGGTGTATTACTGCTGCCACCAATGCAGTGATTGAGAAGGAACAGTTGGCGCAATACTTGAAGAATCAGTGAGACTGCAGTTAGGGGTTTCTAGAGGATAGCATTTAAAATCAAATGTACTCTGTTCTCCAGGTGCGAGGTTCCCGCAGCAAGACCCTCCATGACCGTGCTGTCATCAACTGCCAATACAGCATGGCTACCTTCAGTACAGCTGAAAGGAAGAGAAGACCCCACGGGGACCGCAAGTCCACAGAGATGAGCCTTCACCTCAAGCAGACTTTCGAGGCAGCAGTGTTGACTAATCTGTACCCACGCTCTCAAATAGACATTTATGTCAAGGTACCACACTATTTCAGATATGAATGAACTATAACATGGGTTGTGGTGGAGTCTGATGCTATTCATAAAATGGTGAAATTAAAATGGTTGTATATCCTGTCTTTGGGATTTGGAACCAATTAAGTTTTGTTTGGTTAGTTTCATGTTTTCAGGTATAGAGATTTCTTCATCAATTTGAACCCTGAAACATGGGGTTTAAAAAAACAACCTAACTTGAATTGAAACATTTCACACTCCCTCTTCCCTCTCAGATCTTGCAGTCAGATGGAGGAAACTACAGCGCGTGTGTGAACGCCGCTACTCTGGCAGTAGTCGATGCGGGCATCCCCATGCGTGACTATGTGTGCGCCTGCACTGCAGGCTTTGTGGATGAGACCCCATTGGCAGACCTGTGCCATGCTGAAGAGAGTGGAGGGGGCACATCACTGGCCCTGGCATTGTTGCCTCGTGGCGGGCACATTGCCCTGCTACAGATGGACGCCCGACTCCACCAGGACCACCTAGAGACACTGATGGAGGCTGCAATGACGGCCTGTAAGGGCGTCAGCAAAGTGTTGGACGAGGTGGTGAGGCAGCATCTACAGGAGGTGTCTGCGCTGACTGGAGAGTGATGTAGCTTGGACTTTGGGGTAGATTGGTCTGTGTGAAAGGCAGGGGAGGTAAGGGAGCAGATGGAGTATTTTTTTTTTATTGTACAATCGTGTTATGCTTTTGTATGAAATGCTTTATTAAAAAATTAAATCTAAACCCATTGATGTCTTCTGTCTGTGTTTTGAATGATCCATAAACTTGACTGAGATTGGTTGAAAGAGAGCCATAGATACGGGTCTACATCAGATAAATCAATCAGCAAAAATAAAACTAATGATTTGTAGCATCACCTGATGCTGTTTTTTTTGTTAAGGTCATCTTCCAAACCATCAGGGAGAGCCAGTCATAAATGGCAATACTGTGATCTATATTTATGTATACTGAACAAAATATAAACGTAACATGTAAAGTGTGTTTTTTGCTAAAGCGAGAGTTGAGTTGGTCCGTCACACAATAGTCCGGTAAGAAACGAGGAAAAACATGTTGCGTAGTATGGCCTATCTGCACCTGTCATCTTGGGTGTTACCCTTACTGTGCCCCTAGAGGTAGGCTCTGGTTTACAACTACACATTTGTAAAGTTATTAAGACGCATTGTCTGGTTGAAAATAAACACAGTTTCGGTATTTGCGCGTTCAACGTAGCTGGTTCTATGACGCCAGCTAACACATCTTCCCAATCAATATTGGGTTAGCAGGTACGTTAGCTAGCTAGTTTAACGATGTTGAGCGCTAAAGCTAACGCAACATTATTGAATATTATTGTGTGAGTCTTAGTTTCCTAGGGTCCAGCTGAGCCAGTGTGAGTGGTACAAGGCAACAATATGGGACTGCTGTCTGACCCAAACCAAAGGCGAGCCCTGACCGACCTTCTCACCTGTTTCAATGCACCAATTTGGTGAGTCCTTGTAGAATCCTGAGGGAGAATCCGTTGGGGAATGGAATGGAACTGGGCATCCTCTTGATGTACCCAATCCACTTTTTTTTGTAGGGTATCATTTAAACTGTTCCCCTATAAAAGTAGGGTGAGTCAGCCTGATAAGCCTTCTTCCTATAGCATATCACTAGTGTAAGGAAAAAAGATCTGCCCTTCCTATCACTAACCCCAATTTTGACATTCAGTCCTTAATTTACCTATCACAATTCCAGCTGTAAGAATGATATAATCCCCCTGTCCTCTCCCATAATATTCCTTCTGCATTTCTCTCCTCTCTTCTTTGTAGTGGGATGCCAGTGGATTGGCTGGTGTATACAATGCAGTCTCAAGGGCTGGAAGTGTTTACTCAGAGCTTCACCTGCAAACTTCCCTTCCCCGATGAAAACAAAGATATGAGAGATATGCGAGTGTGTGCTAAGACAAAGATGTCTAAACATGCATTTAATTTGATCCCAGTGCGCACACACTTTCACACAGACGCATTCTTTCCTCTCAGGCTTTAATTTCTTCTCTTTCTCTCACTCATCCTTTTCTCTGTTTGTCTGTCAGTCTCGGTCAGATGGTGCATGGCACTAACATTTATGGGATCCTGCGGGCCCCCAGAGCCCCTCATACTGATGCCCTGGTGCTGGGCGCCCCCTGTGGTGAGGGAAACAACGACAACCAGTACTTCAGGAGTAAGCATACTACTTACACAGACCATTGGAGAAGCACCACACAAGCATACACTCCTACCTCCTTTCTTTAATTAATCAGTCAATGATTCGGTCTCTTCTCAGGTCAGATCCACTGGGCTAAGGATACCTTTCTGGTGAATGAACATGACCTGATCGGCATGCAGGCCTGGCTCGAGGGATACCACCACACCAACACCAATGGTCAGTACCTGCATCTCTGTAATGATGTAACCCTGTAATGCACCAGTCGTAGAGACACCATTATGGACTCTGTATGTATTCTAAATGTCTCTGTACCATCAACCCCAAACCTGCCACCACTGTGCCTCACTCTGGGTCCCCCAGGTGGTGACTGGTCTCTGCTGCAGGGGAGAGGTGGCTCCATCCAGGAAGCACTGTCTTTGGAGCAGAGCAGTGACATCATCACCAGTCTGCACCTGGTTCTGGAGGGGCTCAATGGCCAGCTGCCAAACCTGGACCGGGCCAACCTTTTCTAAGCCTTCTGCCAGAAGATAGTGTACCTGTGTACCATCCAGGGCAAGGTAAGGAGGAAGTCCAAATGCCAGCAGTTACTTCAGTGAGTAATTTATTTGATATACTTGCAGAGGTACTTTGATTTAAAAAAAAGTCTAATAATAGCACACTACAAACATTTCAGCTTGTCCCTTCCTCTGTATTTGTGTCAGGTAAGGACGAGCCAGTAGTAACACGTTTAATTATCCGACTGCCCAGCTACAGAGGAATGACTGGGACAGTACGTTGGGCTACATCCACGCGGCCCAGACCATGATGGTGTTGAAGCAGGCCAGCGGGCGGCCCTGGGGGAACCACGGCCCATTCCTTAGATACCATATAGAGACTGCTACCGTCAGGGGCATCAACACCTTCAGACAGTACAAGACCGACACCACCACCATCGGCAGGTCAGCTACTGACGTCCAAGCTTCAATTCAGATGATCAGAAAACATTTAACATTTTTGTATTTTCTATGGGGACATTTTCACTCTTTAAAATTCTATGCAAATAAACCTGTGTGTCCCCCTCATCCTCAGGCTCCTGAAGGGGATATACCGGAAGCTGAACAACCTCCTGGAGCATCTGCACCAGTCCTACTTCTCATGCCCTCACTCTCTCGCTTTGCCTCCAGTGGTTATTACATGCCCGCCTTCGGCCAGCTGGCTGTCATCATGCTGCTGCATGTGTCTATCGACCTCTGGGACCTTGGGGATTCTAGTTTTATTGAATCATTATTTAACCAGGTAGTCCAATTGATGTCAGATTACCTTTTTCCAAAGGGAGACTTGGACAAGAGGGGAGGATGGTTGGAATTGGCCAAGAGGGGAGGATGGGTTGGAATACTTTCTCCCCTGTCCTCCAGCCCAGGGATCCTGTCTATACTGACTCCAGTAGTGATCAGTCATATGACAGGGGTAGCTCTGTACACCCTCCCCATCCTCTCTCAGCAGATGGCTGTGCAACACTTCCCTGTGTCCGAGACTGAAATTGTGGTCCTCACTGCTATTGTCATCTACACAGCTTATTGTTTTTTGGCACATTCATTTATTTTCCTTTGCAATTTGTATACAGCCACGAAGTGCTGGCGCAAAGGCTTACTCTGATTAGATTGAGGAACAGCAAGCTTGACTGGTTTATAAATGGTGTGGAACTGACTGAATAAAGGTGATCTCATATCCTTTACATTCATAAATCATACAATGTAGTTATGTCTATGATATCACATTGGTACAAGTAAACTAAAGTTCTCATTTGTATTTTTGATATGAAGTCCATCAGGACTTGCTAGACAGTGATGTTAAAGTGATTGACTCATCAGTTGCACACTGGTAGACTTTTTGGCTGTTATCTGCAGGAACAATAGGTAGGCTAGTGGAGCGACACTCTCACACTGGTCCAAAATATGATAAAAGAAAACGGATTGAATTGTTGTAAAAGCTAATGATACTTCTATGGTATTTTCAAAGATATTGATACAGGTCTACTGATTTAATCAACATGTTGACAATGGAGTAGTTAACTGCTGCTTTCTGTGTATCAAAGCCCATGATTAATACTTCCTTCATTCTTCAATCATACCTGTAGTGCAGATAGCTAAGAAAATGCCTCTTTAAAAGGAAGCTTGAAGCCTGTTGAAGTCAGCAGACTTACAAGATTCTTAAATTCATCTGTGGGTCAGATGTTAAAGTATTTTTTTTGTTTGAATAAATGACATACTGCAATTCACAGAGTTGCAAACACAAATTTAACACAAATTTGTCGTTTTCTCTTCTCTTAACATGTATGGACCCAGAACTTAATTGTGCATCTATTCTGTTTATTTGAGAGACCTATTTTTCCATTTGTAAAAGTGCTCATCACACAATTCGTTTGATCTTAAATTGAACCTTTAATAAAAAAAAATAACTATTTGGGCTATTTACTTCCATTTCTGTTTTAATTTGAAGAACAAACATTGTGGCAACATATCTTGCAGTAAAATACTTTAATCTCAAGAGAAGACAGGTTAAATGTTAAAAAATGTTTAATGTTCCCTTACTTTGAAAATACTCCTGATCATATAGGCCTAGACAATATCCCCAAAAACAAACAATACACTGAAAAGTATTCAATAATTTCGTTGTGTGGCTGGCTACTCTTTCTATGTCTGGCTACTCAATGTGCTTGTTGAAAAAAAACTGCACAACCTGCATAGCTATCTTATCTCACACGCTAAAAATATGCATCTATGCCAGGTTTTCCCCAATTATCACACACACCTTGAAGTTACTGTGGCTGCAGTAAATTATTTAATTTCACCATGTCCCTTTTTGTAACTCCAGCCTCAGTAACACCTTGTTCTAACATGAGTATTGTGATATGATCTAATCACTATCTGATCAAGGTTTGTTGCATCCAGGGGTGAAAGTAGATTTAATTTCTTACTGGTGCGGGACTCCCTGTGTGCACACATGTTTTAATAGCCTAGGTGTAATCATAGAATGAAATATAGAAGGGCTTTCTGAGTGGCGCAGCGGTTACTAAACAACTAGATGTGTAACCTAATCACATGTAGTCTGAATTTATGCGTCCACTGCTGTCTGGACGCGTCTCGTTATCGGCCACTAATCTCTGCCTAAACCGATCCGGCAAAATAAATAGTGGGGGTACGCCTTACCAGTAAAAGTTGAGCGTATTACTAATTAACACAATGCCAAAAAAAACAATACCGTTATTTAACATTACCACGTGTCAGCCGCATGCTAAATGGGTGAGATATGTTCCAAATTGCGTTGAGGTTCGACGGATAACACTTACATTTTCATTTCACCCTTCTACACATTGTATTAAAATGGATCCCTTATCCCTCCATTGTGTCTGAATTTTCATCAGATTAGCTGGTGCCTCCCTGTATGCACATTTTAAATATATTGTTTAAAATTAAAATGAATTTCTTTATCTTAAGTCAGTATTGTGCTATCTGTCAATGATTTTAGTGGCTGGTATAATGATTATTTCAATGGTTTGACCATCCAGATCGGTTTACACTTTATTGATAATGTTAGCACCAAGTATAAACAGGGCTTTTGTCTACTCTCTCCCTCTAGGCAAGGACAGGTCACAGAGCAGGGCTGGAGGATGCTGAAGCTGGTAGCTCTACTATACCTGGCCGTTTTACTGGGCTGCACTGCCCTAATCAACTTCTCCCTGGGCTTCATCGTGGCTCTGTCCCTGGTGCCCATCACTGCCTTCATCACACCACACACGCCCAAGTAATACTCTCACCCACAAGTTTCTCCCTGTGCTTCTCAGTATGTGTCTTCTCATTGATGTTGCACTCTAGTTGAATGTCTAAGGGCTTGATTCAATCCGTAGCTCTGTAGATCAGCGTTGTAGCGCTATTGAAATTGAAAGGTTATTTTCCGATTGGGCCGACATATGCAGTGTTTACCCGTGAACTCAGTCTCCGCGAACATTGCCTTTGCATTTATATTGCGCTGTAGTGCAGGTCTTCTGTGCTACGGATTGAATCGAGCCCTAAGGGAACAATGCAGTGTTAGTTCCACTGTTCCTTGAGTGCGAGGATATTGTGTACATGTAATGTTTCACTCCCTCCTTCACTGTCGACAGTCATGGTGCTCCACTGTTAAGTTTCCCTACCAGAGTTCTGTAGTATTGTCTTTACCCTCTCTCCGTCTGCAGCCAACATGGTGCTGCTGAGCCCGGCTGCACTCTGCTCTACTGCGTCTCCCTGCAAGACGGTTGGATGCTCTTTCTGTCCGTCATCTCATAGAGCATTCTGGACCACGCCCTCTACGACTCATTGGTCTATCTGCTCCTGGCTCTGCCGATCTACCCCTGCTGGCTGCTGCTCTGGAACATCCTCTTCTGGAAGTAACAGGGGGAAGACTGGTCCCAGACCTGTCTTTATGGGAACTCCACCTATCCTGAAGTATGACATGGGTTCTAGACCTGCATTTATGGAATGAACTGAGGTGTGCTCAGGTCTGACCTTTCACCAAGGATTAAGACTGACTGACATGCCCCGGAGTGGTTAAGTGCATTAGGTTGGGCTTGTGTGGCAGAATTACAACTATAAGGTTGTATTGGGTTCAGGCTTGTGTGCATGGGATTGTTTTGGTTTATCATACCCAAATATATACCTGCAACTGTTTTGGATGTTTCTTGCTTATGTTAGTGAATATTCTGCTAGTTGATCAAACTGAACAACAGTACCACTGACATTGGAAGGGACAAAAGAGAATGTTAAGGAGGCAGCACCATCCGACTGCCAACCTCATGGTAAATAAAGCCCTCCAGAAAACATCCATAATTGCATCTACTGTATGAACTAAGAATTGTCTTTACTTTCAAATGTTTAGAAAAAAAAGTATTTGAACTCATTTATAAATGCTCAAATAAAAACTTAATTCAAACTTGATTAACTTACGTTTATTCAGTTAACACCATTTTATACAGTCATGTTTCTGACAAAACAAAACATTCACTATCACAGTCCGGACAGAAACTTATTGGAAAGTAGGTGAAACGCATTACACATCAACATTAACATTGCCAAACATTCTGTTAAACACTAAATACAATGTTATAAAAATAAAAGCACTTTAAAACCCTGTCACTTCCACAGCCTCCTAGCAAGCAATTCCTCTCCTATAAAACAATATGGCACCAACCAATGACAGACAAGACCTGGGCCTGTATTCACACTGAGGGTGCCTGATTAAGCTGAACCATGAACAGGCAAAAGCGGTGAGAGAGAAGCGCCAATCTCAAATCAAACAGCAATCTGCGCCGCTCGGTCATGTCGTCAACAAGGCATCCTGATGCATCGTTCAGAAACATCTTTTACATAAAATACCAGTTTGAATTTAACTCGTTTTCATTGTCAGTGTTTTTTATCCACGCAATCATGTTTGCATGTGAAAACACAGAAGCCTACTCATTACCCCACCTGCTTAACCTACATCATGGTTGCTTTGAGCTGACTTCACTGTCAAAAGCAGGGCACCTGGCTCACGCTTGGTTCCAACACGAACGCAATCAACTCTTACCTGGTTCACCGGGGGCATTAATCAAATCCCCTCATTGTCTCAGAGTAGGAGTGCTGATCTAGGATCAGGTCCCCCATGTTGATTTAATTATGATCTAATCTGATTAGGGCTCACCCTAATCAGGCTCACCCCATTTAGTCAACTGGTCGATTGTTTGGGCGACCAAGATTTTAGTCGAGCAGTCAAATGTATTTTTTATGGCAAACAAGACCTGTCTGATTCGCGCCTGTCTCAATGTACAGATCCATTGGAGGCCGCGAGGATGGCACACCCGTATCACCAGTAGTACATTTACCATTAATTGATTTATGGTAGTTTCTGTGAATGCATTCATTATTATTAGTCTTTTACTGTTCTCATTGTCAAAGTGGACACTGTTTGCAGAGCGCACAACCTATGCTACACTTGTGAGAAACAAGTTTTGGTTTATTTCATTCCATTTTTTAGTTGTCAATTTACTCAGTCTTTTTGTTTGGAGCACTCAATGTTGAGTAAAGACATGCACCTGATTACGCATAGAAGTCGACCAAGGCTACCTGTCAGCGCCATTAAAAGCAGCAGACAAGCTCAGTGAAAATAGTTGATTTTATTAAAACACATAGGGTGTGTCTATATATGGATTTTTTTTCTTTTTTTACCAATCGATTGGTTAAAAGAACAGACTACTTTCGGTCAACCAATATTTTTTGGGGGGGTTGGGACAGCCAGCACTCCTACTCTGAGACTGTTTGAATACAGGCCCTGGTTTTAAAAACAGCTTTTTTCAGCTTTCAAAGTATAAACTTTCACAGTTGGCCAACTTCAAATATATATAATATTATCTCATCTGAGATATATCAGGTAGAGGGATGAGAGAAGCACCACCCACCCCTCTAAAATAAATATTGGACTAGTCCCCCCCCCCCCCATCCCTTATGTAAAATAAATAAATGGTAAAGTCTGCCACAAGGCAAAGGATGCTGACTCATGTCCACAGAGTCAAAAGCCAGCTCATTGACTATACAGGTAGTTCCTTTTGCGAGCCTCAGCAAGTGGAGTTCCATGTCTGTGCTGCAGCGTCCAGAGGTTTGTCATCATAGTATGTCAGTAGTGGTGGTGGGTTTGTAGCTCTAAGTTGGTGTGTGAGTGATCAGTCTTCCAGGTTA
This sequence comes from Oncorhynchus mykiss, assembly GCF_057628025.1. Taxonomy (NCBI): domain Eukaryota; kingdom Metazoa; phylum Chordata; class Actinopteri; order Salmoniformes; family Salmonidae; genus Oncorhynchus; species Oncorhynchus mykiss. The sequence goes on from NC_143049.1 coordinate 15,716,823, forward strand.
TTGTATAGGTTACGGTTGAGGCAGTTAACTGCTCAATGCACTGATCTGCTCCTCTCTTCTTCCTTTCTCCTTTATCACACATATGAGAATAAAGAAAATACTGTAGTTTACTAAAGGGAGAATAAACAGTGATGTGTGCCATCTGTCTGTAGGCATGCCATAGATACAGTACCTGTTGTATGCGGCTGTGCTTGCGTGAGTCAGGTCTGGCTGTACTGCAGATCTCACAGCCTGGTCGGGTAGGCTTGTTGATGAAGGTGCAGGAGGGACACGCCCATTCGGTCTGCAGATCAGAAGGACAGAGAGGATGTGTGTGAGAGTAGGAACTTTCTATTAGTGTATCACAACCAGTGAAATTCAGCGGTATACCAGCTACATGGAACTATCAAGTAAAGGAAGAGTAGGCGCTCAACTCGATCATCTTGCGTAAAAAACGTCAATCACAAATTTAAACATCGGGGTTGACCTGTGTTTTACTGGCTTTGCTGGGCTTATCAGGTTTATCTTTAAGATGCAGCGTCTCCAGGTTGAGGGCGTCTCGGATCTCGCTCGTACCCAACCTCTCGGCCCCACTTCCGGTGCTCCCTACAGCCAAGCACAACAATGAAAAAGGAGTTCAGTCATGCGTGAGCATGTGCGCAAGTGCATGCCAAGAGGTAAACTTACCCTGGGTGTTGTGGCTAAGCCTGGAGGGCAGGGTGCTGTAGCCCCTCCAGTCCTGGGAAAGAGGCCCGTTGCTGGTAGGCGGAGGTGGGGTGAGGTGGGCACCCTCCTGGTCCTGCTGGAATAGCTGGCGGGTGAGGCGGGCATGGCGGGCTGAGACCAAGTAAAGGTAGGCCGTATCCCCATCCCTCTGGACCCCATACGAGGCCAGGGACCTAGGCTCTGTGCACAGGCATTGTCCAATCACCCAGCGCTGCACGCGAGGGTGAAAGCCATACTCCAAAAACACCTGAGAGAGAGCAATGACAGAGGAGAGAAAGATTTGTGGACAGTTTCATTTGCCGGATGTAGCCCAAGTACTCTAGCAAACAGAGACAGAAATGTATCTGACCTGCTGCTTGAGTGCTGCGACAGTCATGTGGGGAAATACTTTCACTGTGACGCAACAGGAAGAGGAGATGTCTTCCACTGCCACAGACAAACTGCAAGAGACATGAAACTTCATTAGCACAAATTATCCATGTTCTTTTGGACTACTCCCAAGCTACTGCCTGTTATTTCTCACCTTATCTCTCCTTCGGCGTAACTCTTCTCAGACAGTTGGATAGTGAGCACTGCCTTCTGACGAGCTAGAGCAGACGCGTGCTGAGCAGCACCCTGGCTGTCACCTGCCTCGATCGCCCGGGCAAGCTCCAAGCACAGCTCCTCTTCAGAGAGAGAACAGGTTCACTCGCACACAGAAAAATGTACCCTGTGTAGTCTTGCAAATGTGGTAGAAAGAGAGAGTGGGGGAATCGTGTGGTGAGGGTACTCACCAGTGAGTGGTAAGGAGGCTGTGCTGCGCTGTTCTAGAGCTGCTGCTTCGTGCTGCTGTCGGTCATCCATAGGATGTGGGGAACTATTTACAGCAACTGCAGTGAGGGAGAGAGTGGTCAATTGTGCTAGCCATAGTATGGTATACTAGGAAGACACTCTTCTAATACACAATGGCATGAATGCATCTAAGCAAGCAGACAAGAGGAAAAAGACTGCCATGCCCTCTGACCTCTGTGTGCCTCTCTTAGTGATGACATCACCACAGTGGCCCACTGCTCAGCCTCCAGGTCACAGCGGAAGTTGAAGCGGATACAGTCATGGGGGGGCGTGGCCAAGCGCATCTCGTGAAGGCATGGGGACTTGACCTCATACTGCACAGAGCGCAGGTCAAACTCAGCAATGAACTGGGAGAAAGAAATGAAGAGAATAATTTGCTTAGATCTCTTATCTTTGTGGACTTCGTGGATATGGACCTACTTCACCTTAGAGGGACAAACTGTAACCCCAGTGGCAATGTGCTAACTTTGATGTTTAGTTGTTTACATGCTGGAATAATCTTCCATAAAGAAAATCTTGTCTTCCCTTGTACAGACAAACACAAGGACCGATAAGTAAACTGTAATCACCACAAGACATCGGTTCCCACCAATGGGATTACTGTAGTATCTGATTAAACAAGATTCCAATTCAGTGACTACTGTATTTTCTGTAAAAAGATATTGCTCCAACAAACAAACAAACGTGTGCAATTTCTCATGTCAACGCATGAAATGTATTGCATGGCTTTACATCAGGGGTCGAGATACACTGCTCTGTAACGTCTAGATCTACTGTATCTTACCACACTACGGCCGCTTCCGCTAATGTCCCTCAGTGCTAGCCGAAACTCTCCAGCTTTGCTGGGGTCCATGCTAAGTTGAAGACGGAGAGCCTCATCGCCAGCTCCAGGGAGGCAAAGCGGTCGAATACCCGAATGGCAAACCGACACCCGTACCGACATCAAAACTGTATTGCAGTTAGCCAGCGCGGGCCCGCCATGTACAGACTGGGACGGGGCTGGTACAGTCGGTTTACCCCAACCGCCAGAACTCAGTGCCATATCCCACAAGCACAAAAACAGTTGGAACCTCCAAAGCACAACGGTAGTTATGTCGGTATCGCTAGTTGTATCAGTCTTGTTTTTTAACAGCCTACATGTTAGTAAAGTGTTAGCGTTTCATTGCAGATATCTATCTGGCTTGTATCTATCCTAGCTACGATAGCGAAACGAAACGGCCCCTCCAAAAAAAATATCAAAACAGGAAGTAGCTTGGTTCGTTCTTTATTTACCTCCGATGGAAACCGGTCTTAATAAACATGGTCCGCGATCGAGATGGAAAAAAACAACATATTTTGCACACCGTGTTAATTAATGCAACGTTAATGAATGCTGTATTCGGTATTATAATAATATTTTTAATGACAAATAAGTATATTATTGATAATGAGGAGGAAAACAATCAATTATACTTAAAGTGAGTCTAATACAATAATAACGCGTTCACTAGCGATATTGAGTCGTGTCATCTTACCGTCCAAATGGAATCTATGCAACTGGCTATACACAAGATGGACCACAGCCTGCCGTTTCCAACGGGAACAAATTAGTCATAGTGGGCAGAACAAACAATGGCATTTAAAAAAAGTTTTGCCAAGTTGTAAAGTCTACAAAACTTAGTCCACTCTGTTCATAACATATTCTAGTTTTGAGAACAGAACTGTATTGAGATCAAATGTTTCATCGATGACAACATTTGGGGAATGTCGGCCAAAATCCATCTCGTTCCATCTTCTCCCACTGCTGGCCAGTGGGCTTCCACTCACAACCATATTTGGTAGTGAGGGGAACGCCAAGTGGATGCTTCACATTTATACATCCGGTGAAATATCTGTCTCATTGTTCTATCTGTGCTCATATCCCCCATGGACTGGTTTGTACATAAAATATTCTCCATTCATGCTGCAAAGTGGAGTTCTGCTACCCGACATTAAACTTCACGTTAGGGGTGGGTAAGGCCTGTTTTTAATCCATAACTAAGGTACGGGCAGGGCTCGGGTATCACTAAATTGATCACTAACATTTTGAAGCTGAGCCATTTGCTCATGCTCTGCTGCGCAATACAGTCATATCTGACTACGATCTGAACCAGAATATGGCTTTACAGGATACATGGAATATGGCGATTCTCCTTAAGCCCAGGAAGCAACCGTTCAACTTGCCATTCACCAGCTTTTCAAGCTTAAAGGGGAATTTCACCCTTGCTCTGCCACGGCATATAGTCATTACTATATTAAAAACATGACCTTTTTTATCTTAAACATTATCCAAACCGCAAGCTAGAACTAGCACATTTTAATTTCACTGGTAGAATCGTGAAGTTTTGACTTCCTGTACATTCGTCTGCTCATAATGAACCACAAAGTCCGTCATTAATAGCAAATGCAGAAACTGCCCACTAAGGTAGATGGGGCATGCTCACAAACTTGGACAATGGCATTGTGCACTTCAAACGAACAACATCCAGCAATCTCAGAACTTCTGTGGGACCACAGAGCACCTTTCAGACCGTGTAATCAATTTAATACTCAGGTTATCTGGAGTCATTCCACACAACCTACTGAAAAATACCCCAAAGCGGCTGCATTTTGGGTACAAAAGCATGAGGGAGCAGGCACACTGCGATTATGGAGCACAAGATTGTGGGACAGAAACCAGCAGGGGACACTGAAAGGTGTAAAATCAAGACTCCAACAGTAATGACAGCACCACATTCGTCTCTCTGCAGATTCTCAAAACACAATAAAAAGACATGTCTACAAAAAGCCCCTGCAAAGGGCTACTATTGACAAGAATGATCTGTCTAAGTCAATGGGCTGGGGGAGGTTTAAAGACAGTACTTTTAACTGAGGCAAGTTTTTTGGGGGTTGTGCTTAGACCAGCATTTCCCAAACTTGGGTACCCCAAGGGGTGCACGTTTTGGTTTTTGCCCTAGCACTACACAGCTGATTCAAATAATGAACTCTTCATCAAGCTTTGATTATTTGAATCAGCTAGGGCATAAAACCAAAATGTGGACCCCTTGGGGTCCCCAGGACTGAGTTTGAGAAACGCTGGGTTAGACAGTAAATGTTGGCTTAGACAGTAAATGTGTTGTTGTATATGAGAGCGATTGAGGTGCCATTTATCCTCAATCTAAAATACACGACAATTCATACTGTGTAAGAACTGCACTCCTAAGACTTTTCACACCTTCAGCCACCCAGCCCATTCACTTTGTTGACTGATCTTTCCTCTCAAAAGCCGCTCCCAATGTCCTTGTCCCTGAACAATACGCTAGCCAATCCCATTTGGTTGACAGCTTACCAACAAAGACGTGTTGCCCTACGTCCCTTCCACAAAATGTGTAAAATACTAACACCACAACCATTTCTTTCCAGGAGACATGCAGTACCAGCAAATCTTCTGCAAGAGGTCCAAAAAAGTTGGTGGTTAAGAAGACCTACACCGCATTCGGTAGAGTGTTATCCAGCTGGCCGTTCACCGCAGACAGGACAAGACCATTCGCCATAAGCACAAAGAGTCTCAGCTTCCCCAGCCCACCATGCCAAACATCATTGCCAGTGTACCGAAGCCGGATAAAGGACTATCGCTGCGTTTACACAAGCAGCCAAATTCTGATATTTTTTTGTGACTAATTGGTATTTTGACCAATTAGATCGGTTCTGAAAAATATCTGATGTGATTAAGACCAATTAGTGGGAAAAAGATCAGAATTAGGCTGCCTGTGTAAACAAAGCCAGTATTGCTCAGCATAAGACCGTGTAGAACCACCATCAAATAAATATGGTATTTTCTATCAATCTTCGAAATTTGTCTGTCTTTATAGATTCACAGAATATATTTCTTTAACCTGTACAGGGCTCTGGAGTATCAAACAAATGTTAGACATTATGATATCTGAATAATGTTTATTTGTCCAAATGTAAAATACAGGGGAGTGTACACTATTTAATGCTAACTCTAGAGAACTGGGTATTTTACAAAGAATGTTATATGGTAAATTAAACATACATTTGTTGTATGAACAGTGTAATACACTTCACTGTGTCTCATGTATTGAGACACACAAGTGCAGAGAACTGTAGCTACAGATTGTTACAACAGATAATGTCATTTACCAATATCTTGTCTATTTCAAGTCTTCTCTCATTGGTCGAGACCGGTGGGTGTCCACCCCAAAGTGCTGTGTCATGATTTAAACATTTTTTCTAGGCAAGTCAGTTAAGAACAAATTCTTATTTATAATGACGGCCTACCCCAGACAACACTGGGCCAATTGTGTGCCGCCCTATGGGACTCCCACTCACAGCTGGTTGTGATACAGCCTGGAATCGAACTAGGGTCTGTAATGGCACCTCTAGCGCTGAGATGCAATGCCTCAGACTGCTGCGCCACTCGGTGCCCCCATGATGACAGATACCCGTCTCGATCAATGAGAGAAGACTTGAAAGAACAAGATGACATTGTACACATTGTTGGATTACTTAAACGGAGCAGTAAAATAAAGGTTAAATAAAACCTTTTTTTTAATTAAATGGAGCAAAAAGAGTAATGTAGCATTTTCCAAATTCAAACTGACCCCCTGCAACTGGACACGGACATTTTATGTTTACCCGAATCGAGGACGAAGATGGCATCGCCAAGGTTGGTAGAACATTCTCTGTGCTACAGCAAACAGTATTTATCCTGTAATTTCGAGGAATGGATACCAACATTTTTGGTTAAATCACATTATCTGGTGTAACAATCTGTAGCTAAGAGAGCTGTTGGTCATGAACGAAATTACTATTCACAAAGAAACATACAGTATGATCAGGGAATACGTGTAAAGCTGTGGGAGGAGTGTTGTTATGATCAAACTGCCATTCAGCTCCTCATTAGTCATCTGCTTGAAGTCCAGCATAAAGTCTCATCCCTAGAGAGGGATTCAGTTCACGGGATACGGTTCTGCTGCAATGAGACACAGGCAAAGTCATTCTGTTTGTGTCTAGAATCCACCCCAGGAAGAAGCCAGGCACCACGGTATTGTCTAATACAAACAAATTAAATAAATGACTCTGTTGTAGTTTGAACAACAGTTGAACTGTGCCAACATAAAAGTCATAGAGACTACATTTACAACAATATTTCGCCTTAATAGAAATAAATATGGCATAACCTTCAACTTTTGCACAGTGACCAGAACATGTCTGCCTAGGTGCATAGGTAGGCAGACAGTATTCTACCTACAGACATGTCTATCAGGCATGCTAAGGCAAATATTTTTTATAGTAAAACCAACTTCAGTTTGATCAATTGTTGTATTATTGTTAATCCTCACTGTTTGCTAGTAAATCTAGCTTTCTAGATATACAATATGTGTTATTTAATCTGTTTGGCAGTGGTGGAAAAAGTACCCAATTGTCATACTTGAGTAAAAGTAAAGATACCTTGATAGAAAATGACTCAAATAAAAGTGAAAGTCAACCAGGTAACTACTACTTAAATAAAAGTTGATTTTAAATATACTTAAGTATAAAAGTAAAAGTATAAGTCATTTTAAATGTCTTATATTAAGCAAATCAGATGGCACAGTTCTTATTTTGTATTTATTTATAGATAGCCAGGGGCACACTCCAACACGTAGACATAACTTACAAATGAAGCATTTGTGTTTAGTGTGTCCATCAGATCAGAGGCAATAGGGTAGACCTGGGATGTTTTCTTGATAGGTGCGTGAATTGGACCATTTTCCTGTCCTGCTAAGCATTCAAAATGTAACGAGTACTTTTGGGTGTCAAGGAAAGTGTGTGGAGTAAGAAGTACATATTATTTTTTAGGAATGTAGAGTGAAGTAAATAATAAATAATAAAACAAATGTATTTGTTTTATTATTTATTTTATTTATTTTTTACTTCACTACATTCCTAAATAAATATATATATATATATATATATATATATATATATATATATATATATATATATATATATATATATATATACATACATACATACATTCATTCAGTTGAAGTCGGAAGTTTACATACACCTTAGCCAATTACATTTAAACTCAGTTTTTCATAATTACCGACATTTAATCCTAGTAAAAATTCCCTGTCTTAGGTCAGTTAGGATCACCACTTTATTTTAAGAATGTGAAATGTCAGAATAATAGTAGAGAGAATGATTTATTTCATATTTTATTTCTTTCATCACAATCCCAGTGGGTCAGAAGTTTACATACACTCAATTAGTATTTGGTTGCATTGCCTTTCAATTGTTTAACTTGGGTCAAATGTTTCAGGTAGCCTTCCACAAGCTTCCCACAACAAGTTGGGTGAATTTTGGCCAATTCCTCCTGACAGAGCTGATGTGATTGGGTCAGGTTTTTAGGCCACCTTGCTCGCACATGCTTTATCAGTTCTGCCCACACATTTTCTATAGGGTTGAGGTCAGGGCTTTGTGATGGCCACTCCAATACCTTGACTTTGTTGTCCTTATTAAGCCATTTTGCCACAACTTTGGAAGTATGCTTGGGGTCATTGTCCATTTGGAAGACCCATTTGCGACCAAGCTTTAACTTCCTGACTGATGTCTTGAGATGTTGCTTCAATATATCCACATACTTTTCCTTGCTCATGATGTCATCTATTTTGTGAAGTGCACCAGTCCCTCCTGCAGCAAAACACCCCCACAACATGATGCTGCCACCCCCGTGCTTCACGGTGGTACCTTCAGGTGTTTGGAACTTGCTCCCAAGGATGAACCAGACTTGTGGAGGTCTACAATTTTTTTCTGAGGTCTTGGCTGATTTCTTTTGATTTTCCCATGATTTCAAGGAAAGAGACACTGAGTTTGAAGGTAGCTCTTGAAATACATCCACATGTATACTTCCAATTGACTAAAAATAATGTCAATTATCAGAAACTTCTAAAGCCATTACATCATTTTCTGGAATTTTCCAAGCTGTTTAAAGGCACAGTACACTTCTGACCCACTGGAATTGTGATACAGGGAATTATGAGTGAAATAATCTGTCTGTAAACAATTGTTGTAAAAATGACTTGTGTCATGCACAAAGTAGATGTCCTAACAGACTTGCCAAAACTAGTTTGTTATCAAGAAATTTGCGGAGTGGTTGAAAAACGAGTTAATGACTCCAACCTAAGTGTATGTAAACTTCCGACTTCAACTGTATTTATTTTATTTAACCTTTATTTAACTAGGCAACTCAGTTAAAGAGAAAAATCCTATTTACAACGATGGCCTATGAAAAGGCAAAAGGCCTCCTGCGGGGACGGGGTCCGGGAATAAAAATGAAAATAAACGTAACAAAAATATAGGACAAAACACACATCACGACAAGAGAGACAAAACAACACTACATAAAGAGAGACCTAAGACCACATAGCATAGCAGCAACACATGACAACACAGCATGGTAGCAACACAACATGGCAGCAGCATAACATGATAGCAGCACAAAACAGGGTACAAACAGTATTTGACACAGACAACAGCACAAAGGGCAAGAAGGTAGAGACAACAATACATCACGCAAAGCAGCCACAACTGTCACTAAGAGTGTCTATGATTTAGTCTTTGAAGGAAGAGATTGAGATAAAACTGTCCAGTTTGAGTGTTTCTTGCAGCTCGTTCCAGTCGCTAGCTGCAGCGAAGTGAAAAGATAAGAGAACCAGGGGTGTGTGTGCTTTGGGGACCTTTAACAGAATGTGACTGGCAGAACAGGTGTTATGTGGAGGATGAGGACTGAAGTAGTCATCTCAGATAGGGGGGAGTGAGGCCTAAGGTTTTTTTTTAATAAAGAATCATCAACCAGTGGGTCTTGTGACGGGTATACAGAGATAACCAGTTAACAGAGGAGTATAGAGTGCAGTGATGTGTCCTATGAGCATTGGTGGCAAATCTGATGGCCGAATGGTAAAGAACATCTAGCCATTCGAGAGCACTCTTACCTGCCGATCTATAAATGATGTCTCCGTAATCTAGCATGGGTAGGATGGTCATCTGAATCAGGGTTAGTTTGGCAGCTGGGGTGAAAGAGGAGCGATTATGATAGAGGAAACGAAGTCTAGATTTATCTTTAGCCTGCAGCTTTGATATGCACTGAGAGAAGGACAGTGTACCATCTAGCCATACTCCCAAGTACATGTATGAATGCCTTAAGCTCTAAACCCTCAGAGATAGTAATCACACCTGTGGGGAGAGGGGACTTCTTCTTACCAAACCACATGACCTTTGCTTTGGAGGTGTTCAGAACAAGTTTAAGGGCAGAGAAGGCTTGTTGGACACAAAGAAAGCTTAGAGTGTTTAACACAAAATCCGGGGAGGGGCCAGATGAGTGTAAGACTGTATCATCTGCATATAAATGGATGAGAGAGCTTTCTACTGCCCGAGCTATGTTGTTGATGTAAATTGGGAAGAGCGTGGGGCCTAGGATCAAGCCTTGGAGTACACCCTTGGTGACAGTGGCTGAGACAGCAGATGTTCTGACTTCATACACTGCACTCTTTGAGAGAGGTGTACATATACAGTTGAAGTCGGAAGTTTACATACACTTAGGTTTGAGTCATTAAAACTTGTTTTTCAACCACTCCACCAATTTCTTGTTAACAAACTATAGTTTTGGCAAGTCGGTTAGGACATCTACTTTGTGCATGACAAGTAGTTTTTCCAACAATTGTTTACAGACAGATTATTTCACTTCTAATTCACTGTATCACAATTCCAGTGGGTCAGAAGTTTACATACACTAAGTTTTATCAAAGTTTTTAAACCCAAAGGCGCAACATTGCTAGACTTCTGGGAACGCTTGCGAAATGGACCAAGCAGACCAGACCAGGGTTTGGGGTTTGAGAAGTCAATGAGAGAAGTAAAAAATTCTTCCTTTTAGTTGTACATTTTCTCAAAATCTAAAGGCACAACCTAGATTCGAGCCAATGTCTTAAGTAGTTGAACATGTTATTACGCCAACCGCATGAATGTGACAAACTGACACGTTTTCATTTTTTTCTAAAACAACTTTATTTGGAAGTGGCGCCTTTGATTTGATGGCCTGCACATGCACAGTACTAAGCGAGACGACTATTAGACCCAATGACGTGTTTCTGGGCATGAGCTTAGCTTGCCAGCGTAGCCATGACATCGCCTACAAGTGTGATCAGGGTTATGTTGCACTATATTAGATCTCTCCAATATGGTATCCTTCCACTCGGCAGGATACGTTCCGAGTAAGAATTTCAGATTAGTCTCGTGTACCGGGTAGTGCTGCGGCCAGCCTCCGTTAATCAGCTGCCGCCGTACCACTCCTACCTCTTATTTTTCTTGTTTCATTCCAGAGAGGATTCGCTTGGTAAGAGCTCTATGTTAGAGTGCATAAGCACAACTATTCAATAGCTTGGAGCAGCTAGCGAGCCTCTCCATCTGGCTGCTCTGCTGTCGCCCCACTTGGTTTGGCTTGTGCCATCTCGTTTGGGTTTTGTCCTTGTTGTGACAGTATTCCAACCTGGGCGATACTTGGTTTGGTAGACCAGTATTGCGGCACTGAGGGTTTGTCCTAGTTGTCTATGTCTTGTTTATCTACCAGAACCCTCCCAATTAGCCTTCGGGTTCATGGACCGCGCCTACCTTCGCAAGATCGGGAGTCTGTGTATGTTTTGCTCTGGTGGGCTTGCAGCTCTCCCCGGAGAGTGATTCACATGTCGTTAGGCGTGCCACTCTTATCTCACACAGGATACAGCCATCTTACTTAGACTCTTGCGTGTTCCACGGTGAACGAGCTATGCAGTAGCTAGTTTAACGAGAGTAGATCACTGCAGGACTAAGCACACTCCTTACATCCTGCCAACACCCCCACGTATAGTAGAATAAGCTACAAACGTGGCGTGAGTTACAGCCGACCCACACGCATAAGCTAGGATTGCGCTAAACGTGTGTGAGTTTGTGTTCTCTGCCCCTCCCCCATGGTCAGGCAGTTCACACCCCATTCATGTCTCCTTTCTTTCAGATATTGTATGAGACTAAGGCTGGTACTGTCGGTCGGTAGTATTTGAACTATTACAGTATTGCACAGTGTATACTATAGAAGCATAGTAATATTACATAGTGGAGCCCCAAGGTATCTGCATCCATTAGGTGAATAGTGGAGCAAGATTGAAGTGTGCTTCTGTTGCGACAACCAGACCAGGCCACGGACTCTCCTAATGGATGCAGATACCTTGGGGCCAGATCACTATCCAGTAATGGATGACATGGTGGCTGCCGTTATCCTCCCTGACAAGAAGATCGTTTGCAAGGTGCCTCGACTCAAACCAGGACCTGAAAGAGTAAGCGATGAATGGCTGCAAAGTACTTTCGGGACCCTCTCCATTATGGTGAGCCTCGTAAATGCGCCTTTAATGCTGCAATCCTGTCTCGGCCCTACTGATCACTTGCCTCCCAGGGGCTGGTGGGAAGCTTCTTAAATGGGCTACAGAGGTCTCAGGGCTGCTCACTATGCTCCAGACGGACATGGCACGTGTCAACGGAAAGGCTTTGGCTTCAGTGGGGACTTCACGCCACCATCTCTGGCTGACACAGTCTAAACTGCCACCGCCAGTTCAGAAAATATTCTTGGTGCTCCCCTTCACACCAGATTCCACCTTTTGGCCAGGGGTTGACAACATCATACAGCAGACTACAAAACTGCACAAAGACAGAGAGACTTTGCAGGAGTCCTCAGCAACTGTGCGCCTTACCGTCGCTCCTCAGAGGAACTGGAAAACAGGGCAGAATGTCTCGAGGGCGCTCCAGCAACGTATTGGTGCCCCTCCTCCCCCACCAAGACAGCAGGGGAAGAGAAATGGGAACCAGCATTTTACACCTGACAGCACAAGTACAGGCATCGTGACCACCCTTACAAGCAGCAGCACGTGGCTTAGAAGGATGTCCTCCTGAGGTGCTGGCGGTCATCTTTGGCCGTCTCTCCCAGGCCCAAAGGACAAACTGTGAGAGGCAGGTGGATTCTCCCTGGGTACTGGACACACTCCTGGGGGGATACAAATTCCAGTTCCGATGCTGACCACCACCCTAATTGGGCATCTGGGTCACCTCGTGGCAGATGAGGTGAGGAAGGAGGTGAGGAAGGAGGTGCTCCGGTTGAATAAGGACATAATCAGGAAGGTAGAATGCTAGAATGGCTAAGTAGGTTCTACTCTACGTATTTCATGGTTGCGAAAAAGGACTGCAGCTTCTGGCCGATCCTGGACCTGTGAGGCCTCAACAAATGTTTAAAGGAGGTCCAGTTGAAGATGCTCTCGCCAGCATGGGTGTTGCAAGCAATCTCAAGCGGCCAACATTTCACCATGCTCAACCTGAAGGATGCGTACTTCATTATTCCTGTTCATTGAGATCACCTCGCACTCCATTTCGTAAATCTGATCACAATTCTATTCTCCTGATTCCTGCTTACAAGCACAAATTAAAGCAGGAAGCACCAGTGACCCACTCTATAAAAAGGTGGTCAGATGAAGCACATGCTAAACTATAGGACTGTTTTGCTATCACAGACTGGAACATGTTCCGGGATTCTTCCGATGGAATTGAGGAGTACACCACATCAGTCACTGGCTTTATCAATGAGTGCATCGAGGACCTCATTTCCACAGTTACCGTACGTACATACCCCAACCAGAAGCCATGGATTACAGGCAACATTCACACTGAGTTAAAGGGTAGAGCTGCCTCTTTCAAGGTGTGCGGGACTCTAACCTGGAAGCTTATAAGAAATCCTGCTATGCCCTTCGACAAACCATCAAACAGGCAAAACATCAATACAGGGCTAAGATTGAATCGTATTACACCGGCTCCGACGCTCATCTTACGTGGCAGGGCTTGCAAACTATTACAGACTACAAAAGGGAAGCACAGATGCGAGCTGCCCAGTGACACAAGCCAACCAGACAAGCTAAATCACTTCTATGCTCGCTTCGAGGCAAGCAACCCTGAGGCATGCATGAGAGCATCAGCTGTTCCGGACAACTGTGTGATCACGCTCTCCGTAGCTGACGTGAGTAAGACCTTTAAACAGGTCAACATTCACAAGGCCACGGGGCCAGATGGATTACCAGGACGTGTGCTCCGGGTATGTGCTGACCAACTGGCAGGTGTCCTCACTGACATTTCATGTCCCTGATTGAGACTGTAATACCAACATGTTTCAAGCAGACCACCATAGTCCCTGTGCCCAAAAACACGAAGGCAACCTGCCTAAAAGACTACAGACCCGTAGCACTCACATCCATACCATGAAGTGCTTTGAAAGGCTGGTAATGGCTCACATCAACACCATTATCCCAGAAACACAAGACCCACTCTAATTTGCATACTGCCCAAACAGATCCACAGATGATGCAATCTCTATTGCCATCTGGCGCCCTTTGGGCTATGACTTCACTACAGATCCAGCAAAGAAAGAAACAAAAATACAGAAACCTGGACTTTTCCACCAGACTGTGCCCTTAGGGCAGGATGTCACTGTCTCAAATTTCCTGCAGTAACTGACCTTATACTGTTTTACTTATTTATAGACCTGAAATGGTTATGTGTTGGTCTCCATTCACTACTGCAATATTGCTTTCTTGCTTAATTCCCATGGATTTTAAAAGCCTTTTTTTGTACTATTTATTTGTGTCTGGAAAGAAGATGGTGGGAATAAAGATTGATGATGTTTGTGATGACAGGTAGCAGGAAAAATGAACAAAGTTGGAATGAGAGTTGGAATGAGAATGAGGCGGCAGGTTAGCATTTTAAATTTACAAGACCTTTGGAAAAGCAATGGGAAACCCATTAGCTCCGAACTATGCAAATCTCGTCATGGGGAAATTACAATTTTATTTATGAAAATAATCCTTAAAGATCATGTTAAATATTGGACCCACTATATAGACAATTGCTTTTACAATTGCAATTGTTTCCGAAATTAAACATTTTAATTAAACACATTTCTTCATTAACTACATTAACTCTAGAGAACAATCAATATCCTTCACTACGGAAAAGAACATTAACTCTATACATTTCTAAAACGTGCTTGTTACAAAGAAGGGACAATCTCTAAGTACTACAGTTGACAGAAAACCTACAGATAACTATCAGCTGCCAGTTTAGTATTTTTATCAACCTCTCCCCCTAAAAATTGGTTTACCAGTCAGCCAACTTCATAGACTGGGTTGCATCAGTGACACAGAGGAAGAATATGATAGACAATGAAAATCTCTCGTTGAGCGTTTCTGCTTGAGAAAATACCCAAATACCTGGCTTGATAAAGCTCAAACACAAGTTAAAACCTTGAACAGAAGCCAGTTACTTAACTCCCAACAAAAACAGAATAAAACAGTTTGTAAAATATATACTTACTTTCAATGATAGCTGTAACCAAATCAAATCCAATTTTATTGGTCACATACACATGGCTAGCAGATGTTAATCCGAGTGTAGCGAAATGCTTGTGCTTCTAGTTCTGACTATGCAGTAATATCTAACAAGTAATCTAATAAATTCAAAACAACAACCTTATACACACAAATGTAAAGGGATGAATAAGTGTCACGCCCTGACCTTAGAAATCTGTTTTCTATATATTTTGGTTTAGGTCAGGGTGTGACTAGGGTGGGTACTCTAAGTTTTTGTATGTCTAGGGGTTTTGTACGTCTATGTTGGCCTGATATGTTTCCCAATCAGAGACAGCTGTTTATCGTTGTTTTCGATTGGGGATCATATTTAGGCAGCCCTTTTTCCCACTTTCTGTTGTGGGATCTTGTCTACAGTCAGGTGCCTGTGTGCACACCAGCAGCGTCACGTTTCGTTTGGTTGGTTGTTTTGTTGAGTTTCAGTTCATTAAAAATATGTGGAACTGTATTCACGCTGCGCCTTGGTCTCACTCATACGACGAACGTGACAATAAGTATATCTACATATAAATATATGGATGAGCGATGGCGTGCGGCATAGGCAAGTTGCAGTAGATGGTGTAGAATACAGCATATACATATGAGTAATATAGGATACGTTAACATTCTTTTAAAGTGCTGTTATTTAAAGTAACTAGTGATACCTCTATGTAAACATTATTATAGTGGTGATATTTAAAATGACTTGTGACACCTTTATTAAGTCCATTTATTGAAGTGGCCAGAGATTTGAGTCTGTTGGCAGCAGCCTCTCTATGTTAGTGATGACTTTTTAACAGTCTGATGGCCTTGAGATAAGAAGCTGTTTTTCAGTCTCTCGGTCCCAGCTTTGATGCACCTGTACTGACTTCGCCTTCTGGATGTTTCCTGAAGTCCACGATCATCTCCTTTGTTTTGTTGACGTTGAGTGAGAGGTTATACTCCTGACACCACACTCCGAGGGCCCTCACCTCCTCCCTGTAGGCTGTCTCGTCGTTGTTGGTAATCAGAACTACCACTGTAGTGTCGTAGACTTGATGATTGAGTTGGAAGTGTGCATGTCCACGCAGTCATGTGTGAACAGGAAGTACAGGAGATGGCTGAGAACGCATCCTTGTGGGGCCCCCGTGTTGAGGATCAGCGGGGGATGTTGTTTCCTACCTTCAACACCTGGGGGCGGCCCGTCAGAAAGTCCAGGACCCAGTTGCACAGGGCGGGTTTGAGACCCAGGGTCTCGAGCTTAATGACGAGTTTGGAGGGTACTATGGTGTTAAATGCTGAGCTGTAGTCAATGAATAGTATTCTTACATGGGTATTCCTCTTGTCCAGATGGGATAGGGCAGTGTGCAGTGTGATTTCCGAACGGGAAAGACGTATTCCTGGTCATAATGTTGGTAAGTTGACATCACTTTTATATCCAATAGCTCTTCCAGACTGTATGTAATAACACTTGAGATTTTCTGGGCTAACAATGTAAGAAATTATACATAAAAAACAAATGGCATCATCAACTCCTCTGTTAGGCTGATAGGCAAACTGAAATGGGTCGAGAAGCTTCTGGGTGACGCTGAGAATATGACTTTTCACAAGTTTCTCAAGGCATTTCATTACTAAAGATGTCAAGGCGACAGGGCGGTAGTCATTCAGCACAGAGGGATTAGATGCTTTAGGAATTGGTATAATTATTGAGTTTTTCCACAATACTGGCACGTGTTGCTGGTCGAGTGATGATTGGAAAATGTCTGTAAAAACACCAGCCAGTTGTTCAGCACATGTCCACTTATTTAGTCTGGTCCTGGGCTTTTGTGTGCGTTACATCCCCTGAACAACTTTTAAACATCAGACTGTTGAACAACAACTCTCTCAAACATTTGTAATGATGCTTCCAGTTGTTTTACCTCAGACAAAGTTGTCTGATTCAAATCTTGAGAAGAAAACGTTCAGTTCATTAGCCATGTTCTGGCCCTCATATCTCCCAAGGTCAGCACTGTTTTTTCCCCCTGCCTATGTGGGGGGCACTAGCCATGGATTTAATCCCTTGCCAGGCCACCCTTGCGTTTCCTGAGGAGAGGCTCCTCTCCACTGTTGTATGGCTCCTTGTCCACCAGTATCTATCTTTTGATCTCACATTGTACATCTCTTAAAGCCTGTCTATCACCCTCAGCATAAACGGCCTTCTTCCTATCAAGTAGTGATTTTAGATGTTTTGATACCCATTGTTAGGGAAGATTATTGTTAGGGAAGATTTTACAAGTTTTAGTAGGCACAACTGACTCAACACAGACTCAACACAGTTTATATAGTCTGAAACAACATCTGTGAGTTCATCAAGATCAGAGCTGCTGTCCTCAAATACCTCCCACATAGTACAGTCAAAACAGCCCTGGAGACAAAATACCTCCCACACAGTACAGTCAACACACCCTTGGAGACCAAATACCTCCCACATAGTACAGTCAACACACCCCTGGAGACAAGTGATACTGTGGTCCTTCCAGATCCGAACAGTTTTAAATATGGATTTCTCCCTCTCCAGGACCCGACAGGCCTGAGGTAGACCACATTGTGGTCTGATGTCCCCAGAGGAGGTCTGGTGGTGGCAGAAAACAAACAGGCCTCCCGATATTTGTGACAGCTCGTCCGCTTTCCCCCTCAGTGACCTGGCATTAATCAGTAAGGGAAGTTTGTTCTTACAGTTTTTAAGTCTTTGTCTGATTCCCCCGCGTTTCCCACATTTGCATTTGGGTTTGTAGTCCACTCGCAGACAATCACGGATTAGATGGGCCATTGGGATATCCATCGCGTTTGAGTTGCATTGTAGTAAGAACTCCCTGCTGTATTGGATTCCGCTGCCAGCATTGTTTTTATAATTTAGTCCGTATGTAGCGGGTATGTACACAATCAACAAGATCAGTCCAACACCCCACCACTGTGAATCCATTGTTGGCAGATTGTTTACAAACAAAGTGTGCAAATTAAAAACATTGTGCCGCGCCCCCAATTAACAGAGATACCAGTTAACAGCAGTATTGAACCTCTGGAGGCGGAATAAAATTGGTTTGGCCCCTAAGACCCTCATAAACTTCTACAGATGCACCATAGAGAGCATTCTGTCAGGCTGTATCACCTCCTGGTACAGCAACTGCACTGCCCGCAACCACAGGGCTCTCCAGAGGGTGGTGCGTTCAGCCCAACGCATCTCTGGGGGCACACTGCCTGCCCTATAGGGCATCTACAGCACCCTATGTCACAGGAAGGTCAAGGAAATCATCAAGGACCTCCGCCACCCGAGCCACAGCCTTTTCACCCTGCTTCCATCTATAGTCAGTGAAGGTGCATCAACGCTGAGGATGAAAAACAGCTTCTTTCTCCATGTCAACGGACTGTTAAACAGCCATCACTAGCCGTACTCCACCTGGTACCCGGCCCTGCACCTTAAACACTAGCCGGCTACCACCCGTTACTCTATCTTAGAGGCGGCACCTTAGAGACTTCTGCCCTATGTACATTGAACACTGGCTATTCGACTGGCTTCTTGCACCCCTTTTACCAATGTGGAATTTAACTGTATAATTCCACTCTCAATTGACATTGGTATTGATAAAGCTACTGAGGCCCTCAACGACATGTGTTAAGTGTCACTGCAAGTGTATGTGCAGTAGTTGGTGAATGGTGATTTCTCTACAGTACCAATAGTTTCTAATGCCACTCAGGAACCATAAAGTTGTACTGATGTTGTGGTAATTGAATTGTACCTCTCTGTGATGTCACAGTCGATTAGCAGCAATAGGGCGAGGGGGTGGGCTGCTGAGGAGTCTCTGATGAACATGTTACCGTTGGACTCAATTGCACCGAAGAAGAACTGCTCCTCTCCCCTGGAACAAGACCGGAATGGGTACACACACACACACACACACACAGAGAACGCATAGAATACAGGGATGGTTAATCGGTTCCCTGACGAAAATGCATTTGACCAGCCATGCTTATCGTTCAATAGGTTAATTAGCTTTTCATTGCTTCAGACCTGGAGAGAGAGTTCTTGCTCGGAACCGCCGGCAAAGGTCCAAAGTGGAAACCAACAACAGTGGTCACACAAAAGGGCTCTTTGTCCTACACATTTCACAGACCAGAGAACATCATCTGGAAGAGACACTTGGATCAACTGTTGCCAGGAACCGACCTCAGAGATTACTCTTTTCAAATGACAAACCAAGATCAGCTACTGGAGACCTACCATGACTATGAGCCATCACCTGAACATTCACTGCAGCAACCTACAAATTTGGAAAGTGCTACAGACTCACCTGAACCAGCCAGAGTGTCTACTCAGGGTACTGTTGCACCCCAGTGTGGGCATACACCATCACCACTCAGACTCAGAGACAATGTGACTGTAGACTCACCTGTACAACGTCATTACCCTTCAAGAGAAAGACGACCCCCTGAAAGGTTGACTATTTCGTTCAGACTAACCTCCGACATTGGGGCAGAATACACCCCAGGGTTAAGTTTGGGAACTCAGGTAGTCTACCGTCTTTCCCTAGCTCAGTAAAGGTTATTCTGAAAACGTCCTTTATTTACATTAAGAGAAAAAAGGAAAATAATATGCAAAACAGTGAATATTTACTTTTACTTTACTTTTTTTTCTTCATCAAAAGTAAAGGGGGAGGAATATGTTGTATTGATATTCTAGTTTGTCCCTTTAGGGCACCTGTAGTACCCCCCCCTGCTTACGTACATTGGAATGCTTGGAATGTTTTGTCCTGTGAAACGCATTAAACAATGCCCCCATTAGTTTTTACTCCCGTCTCTGCAGCACGCCACCAATCAGAACTTTATGTTACTCTTTGGGCTGTATGCCAAGCGACACATCTGGAGGAAAGGGATGTTTTTCAGTGGCAGGGACTGTGAGAATAGTCAGGATCGAGGGAAAGATGAACGGAGCAAAGTACAGAAAGATCCTTGATGAAAACCTGATTCAGATCGGTCAGGACCTCAGACTGGGGGCGAAGGTTCACCTTCCAATAGGACAACGACCCTAAGCACACAGCCAAGACAAAAGCAGGACTGGCTTCGGGACAAGTCTGAACATCTCTGGAGAGACCTGAAAATGGCTGTGCAGCGACTCTCCCCATCCAGCCTGACAGAGTTTCTGTAAAACTGGGGGAAAACTCCCCAAATACAGGTGTGCCAAGCTGGTAGCGTCATAACCAAGAAGACTCGAGGCTGTAATCACTGCCAAAGGTGCTTCAACAAAGTACAGGGTCTGAATACTCATGTAAATGTCATATTTCAGTGCAAAAAAAACTGTAAGCTGTTTTTGCTTTGTCTTTATGTGGTATTGTGTGTAGATTGATGAGGATTTTTTTAAATTCCATTTTAGAACAAGGCTGTAACTTAACAAAATATGGAAAAAGTCAAGGGGTCTGAATACTTTCCGAATGCACTGTTTAACATGACTTTGTCAGATATTGAGTCAAAAGGACTGACAGTGACTCCTCTGTTTCACCACGCTCCCCACCGGGTCTGCGACACAGCAGACACACCAGAAATCATCACATCACCAGAAATCTTCAACTTCCATTGCTCCACCTCCACACTTAACTCTAACCCAGAAATCACTCCTTTCAATAGTGCCATGTCTCGCACTTCCGTAGTGACAACACAAAATAACGAATGACAGTGCATACACTGACACCTTCTGTCGTGGAGCGATAAGGTACCACTCCACAATTATTGCTACTGTAGGGTGATTTTTTTTTAGCATGTTGACATTTATTGTCATGAGTCTTGACTCCCGCTTAAGTCAGCTGCAAAATGTTCTATGTAGTAAAAAAGTATGGGAAAAAATTGTCTAAGGCGTGGGCATTAGGATTAGCAGTGTGGTTAAGTTTAGATTTCAAATCAGATTGTATGACTTTGTGGCTGTGCCAGCTAGTGACCATTCTGCAGAGCTGTCTCCATGGCAAAAAAAACCCGTTAACCTGCCATTTTTTAGATGAAAAAAAGGTACTTTTAAAGTACAGTTTGTATTCATTAACTGAATGGATTTATTTGACCAGACAAGTTCCTCCAGAAGACCCCTCTATAACTACTACTTGTGCACAATAGTTCATGATTAATGAATAATACATCACAATTGTCTTTAAATCCATAAATGCCTATATGCTATTATTATAATAGTTAGAAAATTACAGTAGGACGTCAATCGTTTTTCAATGCCACCTGTCACAAACTGATCAGCAGGTGGAGAGTGGGTGGTCTGATCCCAGGCAGGTCTAGTGATAAGAGGTTGTCCTGGGTATATAATGGTCTATGAGCTCATACAGCATGACCTTGGCTTGGGGTGAAGGAGAATTGAGAAGTTATGGAACTGGCATTTGTTTTGGTGCTAGCATGTGAGTGTGCATTAGAATGATCTTTTTCAATTGTTTTTTCTAAAAGCTATGACAGAAAAGTGGGGAAAAAAGGGTCACTGAAATGATAGAATCCTAGGTGGTTTACAAAACATGGATTGTAGCTCATTAAATAGGGCATATGTGGATTTTCTCACTACCCGTAATGAACCTGAGCGGACGCCATTTTGTGATGCTGTTTTTTGAGAGACCACTTACACTGCCAGTCATTATCTCTGCATGTATCCATTAGTCTCAGGTTGTGGCAGGGTTGTGAATGGGGAAGAAGCTCAGCCCTACAGCTGGTCATGGCAGGTAAGACTGGGAATTACAGTATGAATAAGAGTACAGCGTAATGGTAAGCTTACATTGATTGCGTTGTTAATGAGTTATTACAAATAGTTTACAATAAAAAGTGTCATACTGTAAATAGACAAATTGTTGTAACACACGGTTTTGGAGACATACGTAGACACACAGTATTTTAGCATAATTTCACAAATGGCCCCAGTCATGAACTAATTATACCACACATTTTGACCTACAAGTCCCTTTATATGACCTGAATTGCTGATTAGGGACCCGCCTGTTTTTCGATTTGTAACTTTCCCGATGAGAGCACATAATACATACTTTTCATTCCTGGTTTATTAATATAGACTCACACGCACACATGCACACATTTATGTTACTGTTTAGACCCATGTATGGGTTTGCCATTTATTTAGGTTTCTCTGGAGTCGTTCTTCCCCACCTGCAGAGGTATGCTCATCGCTGAGAACTGGGTCATGACGGCTGCACACTGCATTACGCGAGTCCAGCATACAATATGCCATGCAACTGGCTGTATGATTCTATCAAATATAGCTAGTATCATAATAGGCATCCAATAAGTAAATAGGGCTGGGGTATGACAGAAACATCGAACACCTTTATATATAGTCTATCCTGCTGCTCTATGAAACCCTGCCAAAAACTGCTCCCATAATGTTCCCCGAGAAGCTCTCTTACATACTCCTTAGCCATCCCCAAACTAGGGCATAACACTGATACTCTTTCTGCCCTGCCAGCATGTGGCACTGTAAGACCAAATGCTGCACTCGTCAGTGGAGTAAAACACTCTTTCACCTATAGCCTAGTCGCCCAAGGCCTGTTTGTGCTGTATAGAGAACTAAGGCTGTTGGGAGCTGGCTATACAGCACAAACAGATCTGGGCCGACCAGGTTACTTCACCTGTATTGCTGCATATTTTTCACCCGTGTTCTTCCCTCTGATCAGATCCAGGTTCCACACATGCAGAGTGGTCGTGGCAGAGCATGACAAAAATGATGAGTCAGTATGAGCTGTCACAGGCCAAAGTAAGTGTTCCCTGGGATGATACTAAATATATAAATATGCTAGATCATGTTTGTTGAGTCAATTTGGTAAAGTATAACTAAAGTAGTTCTTGACCAACTTGGCTTGTGTCAGCAAAAGTGAGACGTTCTCTATTTCCCCTTGCCTTTTTAAAAGCACATCCTCATCTTATACATTTACATTAATGTGGTTGCTACCATGATTACGGATAATCCTGAATGAATTATGAATAATGATGAGTGAGAAAGTTAGACGCACAAATATCATACCCCCAAGACATGCTTAATTCTCACCAGTTGTAATGGCTGTTGGAAGGAGAGGACCAAGATGCAGCGTGGTACGTGTTCATGATTTTATTTAAACTGAACACTGAAATAACAAAAATAACGAGAAAGAACGAAACAGTTCTGCCTGGTGCAGACACAAACTACCCACAAAACACTGGTGGGAAAAGGCTACTTAAGTATGGTTCTCAATCAGAGACAACGATAGACCGCTGCCTCTGATTGAGAACCACACCCGGCCAAACACAGAAATAGAAAACACAGAACAAAAACATTGAATGCCCACCCCAACTCACACCCTGACCAAACCAAAATAGACACATAAAAAGGATCTCTAAGGTCAGGGCGTGATAGTTTCTCTCCCCCCCCCCCCCCAAAGGTGCGGACTCCGGCCGCAAAACCTAACCCTATTGGGGAGGGCCTGGGTGGGCATCTATCCGCAGTGGCGGCTCTGGTGCGGGATGTGGGCCCCACTCCACCTTAAGCTTGGCCCACTTAGATGGCGCCGCCGACCCCGGACAGGAGGGCGACTCTGGCAGCCCCGGACAGGAGGGCGACTCTGGCAGCCCCGGACAGGAGGGCGACTCTGGCAGCCCCGGACAGGAGGGCGACTCTGGCAGCCCCGGACAGGAGGGCGACTCTGGCAGCCCCGGACAGGAGGGCGACTCTGGCAGCCCCGGACAGGAGGGCGACTCTGGCAGCCCCGGACAGGAGGGCGACTCTGGCAGCCCCGGACAGGAGGGCGACTCTGGCAGCCCCGGACAGGAGGGCGACTCTGGCAGCCCCGGACAGGAGGGCGACTCTGGCAGCCCCGGACAGGAGGGCGACTCTGGCAGCCCCGGACAGGACTCACCAGGCTGGGGAGACATACAGGCACGCGCCGCCTTGGCAAGGCACTGGACACACTGGGCCATGGAGGCGCACTGGCGGTCTCGAGCACAGAGCTGGCCCCACCCGTTCTGGCTGGATGCCAGCTTCCACCCGGCAAATGCGGAACGCTGACACCGAGCACACCGGCCTGTGAATGCTCGGCCGAGACACAGTGCGCATCACCCCATAGCACGGGGCCTGACAAGTGACATGCTCGCCCCGGTAAGCACGGGGAGTGGGCTCAGGTCTCCAACCTGACTTCCCTCATACCACTGGTTCTTTTCTCCTGCTGCCTCCACTCTCCTGGCTGCCTCCACCTGTTCCCATGGGAGGCAATCCCTTCCAGCCAGGATCTCCTCCCATGTGTAGGATCCATTGCCGTCCAGAATGTCCTCCCATGTCCAGTCCTCTCTTCCATGCTGCTTGGTCCTTTGGTGGTGGGTAGTTCTGTAACGGCTGTTGGAAGGAGAGGACCAAGATGCAGCGTGGTAAGTGTTCATGATTTTATTTAAACTGAACACTGAAATAACAACGAGAACGACCGAAACAGTTCTGTCTGGTGCAGACACAAAAACAGAAAACAACTACCCACAAAAACCCAGTGGGAAAAGGCTACCTAAGTATGGTTCTCAATCAGAGACAACGATAGACAGCTGCCTCTGATTGTGAACCACACCTCGGGCCAAACACACAGAAATAGAAAACATAGACCACAAAAACATAGAATGCCCACCCCAACTCACACACTGACCTTAGAGATCCTTTTTTTTTCTCTATTTTGGTTTGGTCAGGGCGTGACAACATTACATTAACAGGGGAGGTTAGCATTATGTCAAAGTATTAATGCCTCTGTAACTTTCTCACTCATCATTATTCACGATTCAATAAGTACTATCCATAATCATGGTAGCATCCACATTAATGTAGAAGTGTTTAGAAACATATTCTATTCTTATTTACAATAAAAGTGACTCCTAAATCACAATACATTATTTACCATTTATTTCTATTGGGCATAAAATAATCTGAAACAACCAAACCAAACAGCAAATGCATCCAACAAACGTGTAGTCACAAGCTTGATGTAGTCATTGCATGCTACGTATGAATATGGACCAAATACTTAACTTTTGACTACTTTAATACACATATACTTTTTTCTCTTAAAATGGTGGGAATATGTACAAAAAGTGCAGTAATTTCTACATGGTCACCAATATGTATAAAAATACCCTCAAATTAAAGCTGACAGTCTGCACTTTAACAACATAGTCATTTGTATCATGTCAAATCCAAAGTGCTGGAGTACAGAGCCAAAACAACAACAAAACATGTCCCTGTCCCAATACTTTTGGAGCTCATGGGGTCTCATGGGGTCTAACAATTCAAAATCAAATAGCAAAATTATTCTATGGACAGATCATTCTATATCCTTGGACAGATCATTGTCAAGGTGGCATGTCATCACCATTTTTTTTGTGACACCAAACCCCCTAGGCCAATTCCCGACGTCATCACACACATATCCGTTTCATTAGTCAAGCTGAGGGGAAATTTCATCACCCCTGGTAAAGCCCCATAGAGATGCAGGGTACAGTAAATCTCTGCCCTGCCCCCTGACTGACCAACAGCTGAATCTCATTAAAGGGCCAGTGGAAGGAATGTTAATGTCTTTTAGTTTTATGTTTCTCCCTGGCGTAGTGGACCTTGTTTGAAATAGTATTCCTTTTCTTTGAAAGCAGCGCATTATTGGAGTTTTCCTGGCGCAATGAAGCCGATGGAATAGTTCTAAAAATACAAACTCTACCGGCTGTCAAAGTATCTGAGAGAAAACAATTACTGTTTGAACCCAGGTTTGTTCCCTTGTGATCCATGTGAGGGGGGTGTGTGTTGCCAAGCTGTCCCTACTGTTTTCCATCCATCCCCCTTCAATCCACACCCATTCTTCATCCATCTGAAACACAGAGATAGCCTGTACTCATTGTGACATGAGGCCTAAATTGTCCAGAGCTTCACTGGCGGCTTTCCAAGGCGAAGAGCAATAAACAGAGGTTACTGGCTAACTGTAGAGGGCTTAGAAACAAATGTAGGTTAGTGTTTATTGGGCTGAATCTTGTCCTGGAGGCAAAGCGATTTCTACTAGATCTGCCAGGGGCAAAGTCAAAATTGGAGTAATATCGGGAAAAATCTATGAAAACAAAAATTCACTTTTTCTTCTAGGGTTAGGCATAAGGTTAGCATTGCGGTTAAGGTTAGGTTTAAAATAAATCAGATTGTATGTCTTTGTTGCTATGTCAGCTAATGACTACCCTGCAGAGCTGCCTTCGGCACATGAGTCATCCCAATAAATGCCAAACTGCGAAACAAATCCAGACAAAAGCTTGGTTGACCAAAGTCGCTTGTTTTTAGTTTCATATTTAAAAAAATAGCTTCATTTAAATATCCTTCACACTAACAACACTTAATAGAGCAGTATCCGATTGTGTTCAGCCATGTTTTTGTCATGACAAAACATTAAATACACTACATTTACCATTAGGGCTATAGATGGTAAAAACATCCTTCCTGCATTGTCTTGCAGGTTGTGAGATAAAAGTCGAGCTGCTGCAGAGCTGGGTCTAGGCTACGTTTGTGTTCCTGTTGTTAAGCTAAGATATTTAAATACTTTCTGGGGCGCCTTCCGAGGAAAGTCTAGCTCTTTTAACTCCATAGGCTAACTTAAGATCTGGATTCTTTTGAGGACCTCAGTCAGTACCCCAGCACCCCCAGCCTAATGAACCCACCGTTGTGATGACGTTCTAGCCTAGTCCCTGGTCTGTTTTTCCTGCCTTATCAACATGTTATGGTGTGACAATGACCATATAAGTTGGCAAGACAACACAAAACAGCTCTGGGACCAGGCTAGCAGGGTTGGGGTCCATTTCAATTCGAGTCAGTTCAGAAAGTAAGCCAAATTACAACTTCAATTTCAAAGCATTAAAGATAATTGGAATTTCAATGTACAGGGATGCGAAACCATTCTTCCATGAGAAATTCCATAATTTGGTGTTTTGCTGATTCTGGTGGAAAACGCTGTATCAATTGCCGCTCCAGAATCTCCCATAAGTGTTCAATTGGGTTGAGATCTGGTGACTGAGACACACACGCACACACACGCACACACCCTTTAAACCCCCTATGTGCCTTTGAGACCTCTCTTTCAAAGACACTGAGATCTCTCCTTATGACCATGGTAGACAAAATGATGGGCAATTGGGCATTGTTATACTATACATGAGCCTAAGTATGATGGGATGTTAATTGCTTAATTAACTCAGGAACCACACCTGTGTGGAAGCACCCACTTTCAAAATACTTTGTATCTCTCATTTACTCAAGTGTTTCCTTTATTTTGTCAGTTACCTGTACTTCCTGAATTCACTGGAATGTCATTGGAATTGACCCCAGCCCTGCAGGCAAGTGAGGGTCTATCCCCTGCCTCCAGTCGGCCCCATGCCGTGACAAAATCCCATTATGAGACAGCCGTCCTCTAATCTGGACCAACGCGGCTCATTTGTCACTCAGGGTGCCCCTCTCTCCCATCTGTCCAAGATGGATGACTCCCCCGCCTCACCAACCCTCCATATCCAAGCCCAAATCATAAGGCATTAGTGTGTTGACACAGCTATTTTGGATAGGGCTTCAAAATAGGGGGTGGAGGCATTTTGTAATATCCGCCAGGCCATGGAGGATGATGGATGTCAGGGGCTCTGATAATAAACTCCCATGCCAGCTGGAAAACACTTGTCATGGTGCATGGCAGACAGGGGCATCCCTCTGTCATCAGGATTCCCTCCAAAACTCAATGATCCTTTCTTGTTGTATGCCTTGTTTGTAGTGTTGGATTGACTTACTAAGTGAAATCATGACAGGGTGTTATGCACTGAGAACTAAAATACTAGGAATATTGAGAACAGACACTCGGAATGGTCATCCGACCCCATATCCATCCCCAACTGAGGTTGACAGAAAAAGTAAAGCTGAGAACCAGATCTTAAAAGGATCAAGTCCCCTCACGTTCCCTTTTCAGACACTAATGCATATAATATAAGTGTAATGGCGGGTACCATATACTATAGCCTATGACCACTAGTGATGGGGGGAAAAAATCGGTCCAGTTACATATCACAATATTATTGTCACGCCCTGACCTTAAAGAGACGTTTAATTTATCTATTTGGTTAGGTCAGGGTGTGATGTGGGTTGGGCATTCTATGTTTTGTTTTCTATGTTTCTTTATTTCTATGTTTTGGCTGGGTATGGTTCTCAATCAGGGACAGCTGTCTATCGTTGTCTCTGATTGGGAATCATACTTAGGTAGCCCTTTTTTTTTCCCCTCCTTTCAGTATGGGTAGTTGACTTTTGTTAGTGGCACAATAGCACAATGCATTTCAATTAACAAGTGTGCCTTGTTAAAAGTTAATTTGTGAAATTTCTTTCCTTCTTAATGCTTTTGAGCCAATCAGTTGTGTTGTGACAAGAAAGGGGTGGTATACAGAAGATAGCCCTATTTGGTAAAAGACCAAGTCCATATTATGGCAAGAACAGCTCAAATAAGCAAAGAGAAATGACAGTATATCATCATTTGAAGACATGAAGGTCAGTCATTTCAAGAACTTTGAAAGTTTCTTCAAGTGCTTTCGCAACAGCCTCTCATGAGGACCGCCACAGGAAAGGAAGACCCAGAGTTACCTCTGCTGCAGAAGATAAGTTCATTAGAGTTACCAGCCTCAGAAATTGCAGCCCAAATAAATGCTTCACAGAGTTCAAGTAACAGACACATCTCAACATCAACTGTTCAGAGGAGACTGCGTGAATCAGGCCTTCATGGTCGAATTGCAGAAAAGAAACCGGTGGTATGGTGAATGTGCTGTTGGGTCCACAGAAGTAACTTTCCTTTGCTCTGATTCTAAGAGAGTCAGTCAGATCCAGCGAAGGAACACAGTGCGTTCTAGCATGTACAGTGGGGGTGGCAGGTAGCATTGTGGTTAGAGCGCTGGGCCAGTAACCGAAAGGTTGCTAGATTGAATCCCCGAGCTGACAAGGTAAAAATCTGTTGTTCTGCCCCTGAACAAGGCAGTTGTTCATTGGCTGTCATTTTAAATAAGAATTTGTTCGTAACTGACTTGCCTAGTTAAAAAAAAAACACTATTAAAGGACACCAATAATAAGAAGAGACCTGCTTGGGCCAAGAAACTCAAGTAATGGACATTAGAATGGTGGAAATCTCTCCTTTGGTCTGATGAGTCCAAATATGAGATTTTTGGTTTCAACCGCTGTGTAGGTGAACGGATGATCTCCGCATATGTGGTTCCCACCATGAAGCATGGAGGAGGAGGTGTGATGGTGTGGGGGTGCTTTGCTGGTGACACTGTCTGTGATTTATTTAGAATTCAAGGCCCACCGCATTCTGCAGCGATTCGCCATCCTATCGGAATTGCGCTTAGCGGGACTATAGTTAGTTTTTCAACAGGACATTGACCCAACACACCCCCAGGCTGTGTAAGGGCAATTTGACCAAGAAGGAGAGTGATGGAGTGCTGCATCAGATGACCTGGCCTCCACAATCACCCGACCTCAAACCAATTAAGATGGTTTTGGATGAGTTGGACCGCAGAGTGAAGGAAAAGCAGCCAACAAGTGCTCAGCATATGTGGGAACTCCTTCAAGACTGTTGGAAAAGCATTCCAGGTGAAGCTGGTTGAGAGAATTCAAAGAGTGTGCACATCTGTCATCATGGCAAAGGGTCGCTACTTTGAAGAATCTAACAACTAAAATATATTTTGATTTGTTTAAAACTTTTTTGTTACTACATGATTCCATATGTGTTATTTCATAAAATAGTAAAAATAAAGAAAAACCTTTGAATGAGTATGTGTGTCCAAACTTTTGACTGGTACTGTATATATATATATATATATATATATATATATATATATATATATATATATATATATATATATATATATATATATATATATATATATAATTAATATTTTTGGTAGGTAGTGTTAGCTTGCGCTAGTCGGCTGTACCTGCACCAAAACTCTGGTATTTTCATCCTATAGCCTTTTCTCCATCTTCTTTTTCAATAGTGAGCCAGCAAAATATTTTCAGCACTTTTATTCCATGACTGATCAAAACAAATGTTCTCTTGTGCTCTCGTCTCTCTGAAGCAGACATATAGTGAGCAATATGTTTGGAACATCAAATCGCAATAAAATCGCAGTATCGAATCGCAATAGAATTGTGAGAATCGCAATACATATCACATCGGCACCTAAGTATCATAATAATATTGTCTTGTGAGATCCCTGGCAATTCCCAGCCCTAATGACCACTCCAAAGAATCTACTAATTTCCTAAGTGTCTGACTAAGGTATTCTGGTTATTCATTGATTCCAGGAAGATGACAGTGACAACAATCAGCCCATGCTTCCAAAGCACCAATAAAGGGCAGTTGGCACCATAGCGCCTAGCAGGCTGACACCACATTGACATCACTGATACAGTCACTGTGTGAGGACTTGAACCTAATTAGCGCCAGCCGCTTGGCCTGGCCTGATTCAGCTAATGCATGGTATATTGAAAGAGGATACTGTACGTGCTAGAACGCACTGTGTTCCTTGGCTGGATCTGACTGCATCTCTTAGAATCAGAGCAAAGAGAAAGTTACTTCTCTGGACACAACAGCACATTCACCATACCACCATAGACCTCTGAAACACAACTAAACTATTCACAGGTTTATTCTGCTATCCATTCCCATGGGCTGAGAGACAGACTGCTTGGGTCATTCTTTCTGGGCAGCTGCTGTGAAGGCAACCAGACAGGATGTCGCCACATCATTTGACAACATCATGACAACATAATTTGTTATCTAAATGTCTGTGTCATTCCAGTTCAGGAGCAGTGCAGAAGTACAACATAAAACGTCCACGTCCACTGACTGCAGATGAATCAATAGAATACAATGTATTCTAATGTTATGGTTGAACCATTGTGGAGCATCAAGATCATCAGTGTGCTGGAACTTCAATTTAGTGTACAGTTGTTTTCTATGTACCTGGATAATAATATAGCTATGCGACTAGTTATACTTTTTTTTCTATTGAATCATTTAGCTCACCTGCTTTACGTAGACATAGAGGATGTCGGACCTCTGAAGGTCCTCCTTCACGTGCTCCTCCTAAGGCCTGATGTCCCAAGGAGGGTCTCTGCCTGGTGCTGATTGGCCAGGACGGGCTGCACCCACCTGGGCATGGACAGCTAACTGGAGCCTGTTGAGCCCCCCCCGGGCGTCGCCGTCACACAGGAAGGCTATGATGTCCAGAGCCTTCTGCTCAATATAGACCTTTGGCTTACAGAACATGAAAACAGTAACAGATTAAATTATAGTCCCCAAATCCAGAACAAATTCAAGAAAGCAGTACAGTATTATATATGGCCAATATTGCATGGAACTCCCTTCCATCTCATATTGCTCAAATGAACAGCAGAACTGGTTTTAAAGATAAAGCAACATCACAGCACAAGGCCTCTCCCCTATTTGACCGAGATACATTACCTTTAAAGGGGCACTTAAGGATTTTGGCAATGATGCCCTTTATCTACATCCCCATAGTCAGATGAACTTGTGGAACTGCTAGCATGCTAGGAGATACTTACTGTATAGACTTCCAGTCATTACCCTAATGGTAGTTAGTATTGGCTCGTGAAACTACCTCTAATTTCCTTCATACTGGACACAGAGACATAGAAATGTTATCCACAAGTCCATCTGACTCTGGAGGAGTAGATAAAGGGAAAATGAGTTGCCAAAATCCCAAAGTATCCCTTTAAAGGCAAATTAGTCAACTATGCAAATTTCAAAGCCATTTAAGGTATTCTCTGTCATCCAAAGGTATTCTCTGTAATCTCAAATAAATAGGGTCTCCAACACAAGTACACATCAGAGATTTGTTCCACTTGGCCATGAAGGTGACAAATACAATTTCAACCCCCTTACCAAAAACAACTTTATGGAGTCAGCAGGAGTCAGATTTCCACTTGACATCGATACAGGGGAGCATCTTTAACAGGCCTGGGTGACAATGTCATTGGAAAAGCTGGAGAGAAGTTAGCCTTGATACTGATGGTTCTTCTTGCCTGTGTGTCAGGTGAGACGACAGACATACAGGACAGTGTTGAGCTGACAGTGTCGTGTCGGCGGTGACACCATGAGACTGAGCGGGGAGTGTTGAAAACGGCCCCTGGTCCCGGGAATGATGCACACGCACTCCATCAGCTCCTAGTGAGTCAGGACATGTCAACTTCTCTTGTCACCAATACCGACCCCTTTAATATGAACTCTCACTTAACCCACCATGCCAAGGACTTCCCATCTGAAAAATGCATCATTTTTGAAGACAGGGTCAGAGTATTTATTCACTTACCTCCAGGAATAAGGGCTTATCAAAATCTCTTTTGGCATCTATCAGAGTCTACTTGTGCAATCATCTTTCAAGTTGATGTATGCAGTTCTTCTTTTTAATTAAAAATAATTTAAGGTATCAGTATGCTGATTCTGATTTATGTGTCTAAATAAAACAATCCATCTACACTGAGTGTGCAAAGCATTAGGAACACCTGCTCTTTCCATGACCAGGTATACTGACCAGGTAAATCCAAGCTACGATCCCTTATTGATGTCACTTGTTAAATCCACTTCTATCCGTGTAGATTAACGAGAGGAGACAGGTTAAAGAAGGATTATTAAGCCTTGAGACAATTGAGACATGGATGTTGTATGTGTGCCGCTCAGAGGGTGAATGGGCAAGACAAAAGATTCAAGTGCCTTTGAATGGGGGATGGTAGTAGGTGCCAGGTGCACTGATTTGAGTGTGTGTGGGTTTTTAACACTCAACAGTTTCCCATGTGTATCAAGAATGGTCCACCACCCAAAGGACATCCAGCCAACTTGACACAACTGTGGGAAGCATTGGAGTCAACATGGGCAAGCATCCCTGTGGAACGCCTTCAACACCTTGTAGAGTCCATACCCTGAAGAATTGAGGCTGTTCTGAGGGAAAAAGGGGGTGCAACTCAATTTTAGGCATTCCTAATATTTTTGTACACTCAATGTATATGTGGTTAGATAAATAACCTATACTGTTTACATTCAATCCACTTGACATCTGAACTGCATTCCGTTGCTTTGTGATCCT
Organism: Oncorhynchus mykiss; assembly: GCF_057628025.1. Lineage (NCBI taxonomy): Eukaryota > Metazoa > Chordata > Actinopteri > Salmoniformes > Salmonidae > Oncorhynchus > Oncorhynchus mykiss. The sequence continues at coordinate 15,749,984 of NC_143049.1, forward strand.
AACAACTCATTACATTTCCTACCATCCTTTAAATTATATGAATTACTTTTAGAAAAGGGGGGGCCGATCAAATGAGAAGGTGTCAGGAGGGTAGTAAGGGAGGGCACGTGCTATACAAAAGGAACATGTACTAAGGGAACTCATCTGGCTGTCCCAAATGATAGACCCTTTTTAATTTGATAGGGATGAGAAATAGCAGCTAGGGCTGACACCACTTTTTGCTGATGCGGTGTGGAAAATGTCCCTTGGAACATATCATTGTGTGAAAAAATTTGACAGAGCCTCATATCGGCCCTCCCAGAAAAATAAAAAAGATCTAAACAGGGTAAGTTGTAACGATGAGATGCAATAGAGAAGGTTGGTCCACCTGAGCAGAGAGATCTGTACACAACCAAAGAGCATTTCACTCCATGGCTTCTCACCCTTACTGCACCAGCACCACCATCTTTAAACACTAATATCACTACGAGCTCAATCAACTCCACCACTCACTAACACCCACTTTGACCATGAATACTCCCTGCCATATACAGTGCCTTGCGAAAGTATTCGGCCCCCTTGAACTTTGCGACCTTTTGCCACATTTCAGGCTTCAAACATAAAGGAATAAAACTGTATTTTTTTGTGAAGAATCAACAACAAGTGGGACACAATCATGAAGTGGAACGACATTTATTGGATATTTCAAACTTTTTTAACAAATCAAAAACTGAAAAATTGGGCGCCCTTAAGTTAAATTCAGCCCCCTTAAGTTAATACTTTGTAGCGCCACCTTTTGCTGCGATTACAGCTGTAAGTCGCTTGGGGTATGTCTCTATCAGTTTTGCACATCGAGAGACTGAATTTTTTTCCCATTCCTCCTTGCAAAACAGCTCGAGCTCAGTGAGGTTGGATGGAGAGCATTTGTGAACAGCAGTTTTCAGTTCTTTCCACAGATTCTCGATTGGATTCAGGTCTGGACTTTGACTTGGCCATTCTAACACCTGGATATGTTTATTTTTGAACCATTCCATTGTAGATTTTGCTTTATGTTTTGGATCATTGTCTTGTTGGAAGACGAATCTCCATCCCAGTCTCAGGTCTTTTGCAGACTCCATCAGGTTTTCTTCCAGAATGGTCCTGTATTTGGCTCCATCCATCTTCCCATCAATTTTAACCATCTTCCCTGTCCCTGCTGAAGAAAAGCAGGCCCAAACCATGATGCTGCCACCACCATGTTTGACAGTGGGGATGGTGTGTTCAGCTGTGTTGCTTTTACGCCAAACATAACGTTTTGCATTGTTGCCAAAAAGTTCAATTTTGGTTTCATCTGACCAGAGCACCTTCTTCCACATGTTTGGTGTGTCTCCCAGGTGGCTTGTGGCAAACTTTAAACAACACTTTTTATGGATATCTTTAAGAAATGGCTTTCTTCTTGCCACTCTTCCATAAAGGCCAGATTTGTGCAATATACGACTGATTGTTGTCCTATGGACAGAGTCTCCCACCTCAGCTGTAGATCTCTGCAGTTCATCCAGAGTGATCATGGGCCTCTTGGCTTCATCTCTGATCAGTCTTCTCCTTGTATGAGCTGAAAGTTTAGAGGGACGGCCAGGTCTTGGTAGATTTGCAGTGGTCTGATACTCCTTCCATTTCAATATTATCGCTTGCACAGTGCTCCTTGGGATGTTTAAAGCTTGGGAAATCTTTTTGTATCCAAATCCGGCTTTAAACTTCTTCACAACAGTATCTCGGACCTGCCTGGTGTGTTCCTTGTTCTTCATGATGCTCTCTGCGCTTTTAACGGACCTCTGAGACTATCACAGTGCAGGTGCATTTATACGGAGACTTGATTACACACAGGTGGATTGTATTTATCATCATTAGTCATTTAGGTCAACATTGGATCATTCAGAGATCCTCACTGAACTTCTGGAGAGAGTTTGCTGCACTGAAAGTAAAGGGGCTGAATAATTTTGCACGCCCAATTTTTCAGTTTTTGATTTGTTAAAAAAGTTTGAAATATCCAATAAATGTCGTTCCACTTCATGATTGTGTCCCACTTGTTGTTGATTCTTCACAAAAAAATACAGTTTTATATCTTTATGTTTGAAGCCTGAAATGTGGCAAAAGGTCGCAAAATTCAAGGGGGCCGAATACTTTCGCAAGGCACTGTATCTAGCAGACTGTTATAACGGAGCCCACATCCGCTGACAGCAGTCGACAGCTGTCTCTCTTAAACAGGCTACGCTATACACACACACACGCGCATGCACGCACGCACGCACTCACACACACACACACACACACACACACACACACACACACACACACACACACACACACACACACACACACACACACACACACACACACACACACACACTCCTCCATCACTGTCAACAGATAGAGAGAGAGAGAGAAAGAGAGAACACAACTGCCAGGGCTGTCTGCCTATAGACAGCCCATAAATGACCTAAAGGAAAACATTTTAAGGTAGGCACAGAGGAGAGAGAGGTCCTCACCCTCGACCAATCAGGTTTCAGGAATCTGAGACTTTTAGATGACGTGTCCCCGTGGAATCCGGCACGCTCCGTGATAACAAGGGACGCATTCCCGGAGGAGACGGCATTATCTACTTACTCGGATCCGAGCTCGGCTGAGTCTAACTCGTCTTGATCCATGAGTTCGCTGAGATCTTCTCCAGTACGCTGATCCCCAGCGCCTCCACAGACAGCTTGTCCAGAACCAGGACCCTGCACCTTCTCAGCAGAGCTGCGTTCACCTGGAACAAAGGGTTCTCCGTGGTCGTCCCCATCAGAGTCCCTGTCCCACACTCCATATGAGGGAGGACGGTATCCCACATACAGACAGACAACAAGAGACGGAGACAGAGAGATTAAAAAAGAAAAGAAAAGAGAGACATGGGAGGAAAATAAGTGCTTGAGCATCCTTAAAGTGACTCAATATGAAAGGTAGGTCATAGTGCTTAAAATGACCTGCAAATGAAATACCATTGGCACTATCCCTCATTGTACATTGGTTTGTAATGTAGCTGTGTAAAAGCATTATAGGGTACATGGTTAAAGGACAAAGCTATCTCGTGCATGCTATGATGTCTGTGTTTTGCGTTTTAGCACCTCTTTAGCCGAGCAGGGTGTAGAGGGCCGGCCCTGCTCTAACTACCTGTTCATTTTGATCAGGATTTACACAGACAGGAATTAAGCGTAGTTCTGTGCCACAATGAAGAGCGATCATATCACATTATACTACACAAAATGTAGATAGGAACAATAAATATCCTTATTATCAGTTGTTATCGGAGTGATGCTATGTTATTACTACTGTAGTTTGTTCAACTTTGTATGAATGTTAAAACAATCATGGCATGCTGTAAGATTTTTGTATATTTTGGATCAAATATGTTTTTGTCGATATGTACTGGTCAGTGGTAAAGATGTTGTTCTTTGTCCCAGATAACATAACACTTAGTACAACAAAAACCTTGATCCAAAAGAGCGAGTATTATTTTTACAATGGTGTGTGGGCACTGTCACACAATGGTGTTGAGCTGTGAAAGGAGATAATGGCCATTAACATTCAACATAAATCTATGGAGTTGTCTTGGTTATTTGGGTGATATAATACCAGATTCCCCATTCTAATAGTAGAATTATGAGAAAAATCTATCTCTCAAATGGCATCATTGAATCAGATTGAGATTCCACACTCAAAATGAATGTATCATTCCAGGAATCTGAGGTAGATGCAAAGTGTGTATGGGTGGGTATTGGGTATTGCTTCTGAGTGAACTCGCCACGTGTTCTCTTTTACATTTATTATTGCAGGTATCATTTTTTACAATCTCTCTTCATATTTCTTGAGTTCTCTTGCAACATGTGAGCCACTTGTGTCTTCAGTTTAGGGGTGTCACATTTCTTTCGCATGATTATGGGATGTGTAGTTTATAGCTCTGCAGAGAGTGGGATTCTGGGCTAGATGCAATGTGGAACAGGTGAAGTAAATCAACTCTTATTTTCCCCATTATCCAAATGTATATCAACATCTGTGTGTCAGGAGCAACGTATTCTGTTGCAACTACATGCATTTTTGACTGTCTATATTTGATCTCTCTTCAGCTCAGACAAGAGGCCCAGCAGCCATGAGAGACAGGCACCAGAGGTCCCCCTGCAGAGGACAGAGGACGCCCACCGTGGTTGAGTGTCTCCCCCAGCCAAGGTGGCCAAGCTGAAGGTGGGCCGCCAGCACACTGACAGCCAGAACAACATAGCCAAGCTGGCGTTCTTCTGCTCCCTGGAGAGGGTGGAGACCATGCGCTGCTTCTGGGAGCTGAAGCACATCCAGCTGGAGGGAGGTTTGGAGGAGGTGGGCATAATATATATGGCAGATTTCATGTGTCCTTTTACTGTGCCACTCCCATGAATTTACTGGTTGACTGGCACCATCTAGTGTTAAAGTCCCTTCCCTGCAGCATGCTGCAATCTCCAGTCCAGAGATCTTTTCACCCCTCCTCAGGGGGACCCTTGGCCATTTCACAATTTTGTTGTTGCCCTGAACTAGCTAACTTGTTCCACAAAATCAACAGCTTGATAACTAGTTGACAAATTGAATCAGGTGTGCCAGCTCTTGAATAGTTGAAATACATGTATGGGCTGGGGGTCCTCGAGGAGTCTACTGAGCTCTAGTTTACTGAGTTCCCCAAGAGAGGGCTGTAACTCGAACCCCCAAAACCATAAATCTATGGAATTAAAGAACAGAACCAAGATGTAGTCAGTTTTTCAGCCACTGGGTGGCATCGCTCTCAACTTTGAGAAAGAAGACATTATATTGACTCAACACCCTGCTCTGCTGCACTCTAACTTGGACTTGATAAGAATCATTATGCAGCGCCCCCCTAGAGTAGGCCTTGTCAAAAATGTGGGGCTGTCGGAGGGAAAGTTGCGTAGGCAAACAAACTATGAAGGAAAAGAAGTGGCTACAATTTACACTTATTTTGTTATTTAATGAAAATAATGGTCCGTTTTTTCCATGTACTGGGGTAACTGCGATTAAGCCTGACTCGGCGTTCCAATGCATTCAAAATACTTTGGGGAAGGCCCTTCCACACCGTTCTCAACAAACCATTTATGGACCTCGCTTTGTGCACGGGGTCAATGTCATGCTGAAATAGGAAAGGGCCTTCTCCAAACTGTTGCCACAAAGTTATAAGCACAGAATCGTCTAGAATGTCATTGTGTGCTGTAGCGTTAAGATTTCCCATCTATGGGGCCTAGGCCGAACCACGAAAAACAGCCCCAGACCATCATTCCTCCTCCACACAGTTGGCACTACGAAACTCCCGACGGGCAGTTCTTGTGCTTACGTTGCTTCCAGAGGTAGTTTGGGACACAGTAGTGTTGCAACCAAGGGACAGATGATTTTTACCTACGCGCTTCAGCGCTCGGCAGTCCCGTTCTGTGAGCTTGTGAGGCCTACCGCTTTGCAGCTGAACCATTGTTGCTCCTAGACGTTTCCACTTACAGTTGCCCGGGGCAGCTCTAGCAGGGCAGAACTTTGACAAACTGACTTGTTGAAAAGGTGGCATCTTATGACGGTTCCACGTTGAAATCCACTGAGCTCTTCAGTAAGGCCATTCTACTACCAATGTTTTTCTACGGAGATAGCATGGCTGTGTGCTCGATTTAATACACCTGTCATCAACAGGTGTGGCTGAAATAGGAGAATCCACTAATTTGAAGGGGTGTCCACACACCTTTGTATATATGGTGTATATATTTTACATTTAAAACATTTGTAGAAATAACTTAATCAGATGATATACATATAGCTGTTTCAAAATAGTTGACCAGCTTACCATAGAAATGTTTTGTTAAAGTGGTTTCTGTAATTATTACGGGGGGCTTGTTACCCCACGTCACCCTGGTCTACGTTCTATAACTAGTCAAAGACCAGTGGTGTGGTTCACAAGTCTACAGTACCAAAGTATTTTAGAGCAACACTTACGTTTGTACAGTTGTGCAGGGTAGGTTGCTATTCACCAGACCTGTGAACTCATCACTCTGCCTGGCAGAGCCTGTGGCGTTGCCAAGGGAAATCCAGGGTCCTTTTCAGACATGCCAAACATTTGCCACTGTTGTTTTGGTATCTCTGTTACCATGCTGCCTCCCAGAGTGTCAAGCTGGCACCGTGAGCCAGATTTTATTTGACTTATTTCGCCAGATGATGTGTTGCCAGTCGCCAGCCGCCAGGGACAGTATGTCCTTTCACAGCCCAAATGTTTAATTGTTGAGCAGTTCTGCTCTGCTGAAGCATCACATTATCGAGAGGACCTTAATTAAGGAACATTTTAAGTACTGTTGACATACCGGTAGACACCACAGGAGAGAAACAATGCCTTAAGCATTAATTCTGCATTTTAAATACAGTGAATTTTTTAACGATACGCAATTTAGTGTACATTACAAATGCTCAACCATTGATGCGCAGCATGAATCCAATAGTACTGGCTATTTACACTCCGTTCCAAGTCTCCAAACTTGCTGGCAGTCTATAGAAACCCCTGTTATCACAAATACCCTTTCTTGTATGTCATGAACTCTTGGTAGTTTTAAGAGTTACTATTCGGAGTTCGGAGACATGTTGTTTTTATCCATTAATCATTAGGGCCGGGAATTGTCAGGAACCTCACGATACTTAGGTGCCGATACGATATGTATTGCGATTCCCACCATTCTGTTATGTATTGCAATTCAATACTGTGATTTTATTGCGATTTAATGTTGTTAACATATTGCTCACCAAATGTCTGCTGCAGAGGGACAAGAGAGAGCCATGAGCCTATTTAAAAATAGATAATAAGATGGAGAACAAGCGACGAAGGAAAAATACTTGAGGTTTGGTGCAGCCAAATACCGCAAAAACAATACTGCAATATCCAGACTTTCCAGACTCACATCAAACATCTCCAATCCAAAGTTAAATCTAGAATTGGCTTCCTATTTCACAACAAAGCCTCCTTCACTCATGCTGCCAAACATACCCTTGTAAAACTGACCATCCTACTGATCCTCAACTTCGGCGATGTGGTTTACAAAACAGCCTCCAATACCCTACTCAATCAATTGGATGCAGTCTAGCACAGTGCCATCCGTTTTGTCACCAAAGCCCCATATACTACCCACCACTGAGACCTGTACGCTCTCGTTGGCTGGCCCTCGCTTCATACTCGTCGCCAAACCCACTGGCTCCAGGTATATCTCTCTGGTCACCCCCAAAACCAATTCTTCATTTGGCCGCCTCTCCTTCCAGTTCTCTGCTGCCAATGACTGGAACGAACTACAAAAATCTCTGAAACTGGAAACACTTATCTCCCTTTAAGCACCAGCTGTCAGAGCAGCTCACAGATTACTGCACCTGTACATAGCCCATCTATAATTTAGCCCAAACAACTACCTCTCCCCGTACTGTATTTATTTATTTATTTTGCTCCTTTTTACCCTTGCAAACCAAGGTGCTAAGTACGTATTCTGACGTTCTTAGCACCGACCTCTCAGTAGGTCTGTCTCTTAGACACCATTTGCTGACAAACCCACCTGTCCTTTGAACCCCATGGAGCTGATGGGCTGAGGAGTGGGGATTGACAGAGTTTACAAAGTTTGAGCATTGGAGCAGAGGTAATTGTGCAGTAATGTTTGGGCGTTGCTAACCCTGGAAACTGGGCACACTCTCTCTGCTAATCAGCATTCTGCTATCTGTCTAAACCTTCCTCTCTGAAGCCTTTGAATCCTCTCTCTGAGGTTCGAGAGGACCCTGTTGGACACTGAGATTAAAGACAGAGCGGAGAGTGGGTAAAGCCACAGGTAACTTATTCAAGGGCAGGGACAATTGGCTAGTGAGCAGTATGTGTCTGATGGCTTCGTAACTCTGGCGCAGACTCTGGGATTTACTCTGCTACAGGAAGGAGTAAGCCCACAGAATCCATCCCCCTCCAACATGCAGTTAGAAAATAAGTATTTTTGATGTCTTGTAAATAAGAGAAGCGTGTAGTCTGCTTTATGCCAATGGGTGTTGTGAAAATGATTGCAATCTCCCAAAGCACGGGACAGCATGCAGCACCTGGTTCATGTGACCTAGGACCTTAGTTAGAAAGGCATGGCTTTGAAACTTAGCTTTTTTCATTAGTGTTTCAGTTTGTTCATTCAGGATGGCATGCTGTTACTGTTGCTTTAAAACACTATAAAACCCGACAGTTCTGGCACAGGTGTGATGTTCCATTGGATACAAGTTTGAAGTAGAACATAGCCCACCGATACTTGTCAGCACCTTAGTAAGATATGAGAAGGCCTTAGGCATTGGACCCTTTACACTTAAAATGACCATGTGCTGTTTCACCAGTTTGTTTCCACTGAAGAACTTGCCAGCAATTATGTGATAGTTGTAGATTTTCACTTTCAACACAAACTTAAATGTATGAAACATATTTAGGGGACAAGACAAGCATGTTTTTATAATGCCATAGATGTCTCAAGTTTTGAGGGAACGTACAATTGGTGTGCTGATTACAGGAATGTCCAACAGAGCTGTTGCCAGAGAATTGAATGTTCGCTTCTCTACCATAAGCCACCTCCAATGTCGTTTTAGAGAATTTGGCAGTACCTCCAACCAGCCTCACAACCGTAACCACGCCAGCCCAGGATCTCCACATCTGGCTTCTTCACATGTGAGATTGTCTGAGGGTGTGCTGAGGCGTATTTCTGTCTGCAATAAAGCCCTTTTGTAGGGAAAAAGTCATTCTGATTGGCTGGGCTTGGCTCCCCAGTGGGTCATGTATACAGATCATGTACAGGGAATTCGGAAAGTATTCAGACCCCTTCACTTTTTCCACATTTTGTAACGTTACAGCCTTATTCTAAAATTGCAACAAACAAAAACATGTTTATCAATCTACACACAATGCCCCATAATGACAAATCACATTTTTGCTAATTTATAATAAAAAACCACTGAAATATTAAATTTACATAAGTATGATTACAGCCTCGAGTATTCTTGGGTATGACGCTACAAGCTTGGCACACCTGTATTTGGGGAGTTTCTTCCATTCTTCTCTGCAGAGCCTCTCAAACTCTGTCAGGTTGGATGGGGAGCGTCGCTGCACAGTAATTTTCAGGTCTCTCCAGAGATGTTCAATCGGGTTCAAGTCCGGGCTCTGGCTGGGCCACTCAAAGACATTCAGAGACTTGTCCCGAAGCCACTCCTGCGTTGTCTTGGCTGTGTGCTTAGGGTCATTGTCCTGTTGGAAGGTGAACCTTCGCCCTAGTCTGAGGTCCTGAGCGCTCTGGAACAGGTTTTCATCAAGGATCTCTCTGTACTCTGTTCATCTTTCCCTCAATACAGGCCAGTCTCCCAGTCCCTGCCGCTGAAAAACATTTACCACAGCATAATGCTGCCACCACCATGCTTCACCATAGGGATGGTATTGGCCAGTTGATAAGCAGTGCCTGGTTTCCTCCAGACATGACGCATGACATTCAGGCCAAAGAGTTCAATCCCGGTTTCATCAGACCATAGAATCTTGTTTTTCATGGTCTGAGAGTCCTTTGGGTTCCTGTTGGAAAACTCCAAGCGGGCTGTCATGTGCCTTTTACTGAGGACTGGCTTCCATCTGGCCACTCTACCATAATAGTCTGATTGGTGGAGTGCTGCAGAGATTGTTTTCCTTCTGGAAGGTTCTCCCTTCTCCAAACTCTGGAGCTCTGTCAGAGTGACCATCGGGTTCTTGGTCACCTCCCCGACCAAGGCCCTTCTTCCCCAATTGCTCAGTTTGGCCGGAAAGCTAGCTCTAGGAAGAGTCTTGCTGGTTCCAAACTTCTTCAATTTAAGAATGATGGAGACCACTGTGTTCTTGGGGACCTTCAATGCTGCAGACATTTTTTGGTACCCTTCCCCAGATCTGTGTCTCGACACAATCATGTCTTGGAGCTCTACAGACAATTCCTGCGACCTCGTGGCTTGGTTTTTGCTCTGACATGCACTGTGGGACCTTATATAGACGGTTGTGTGCCTTTCCAAATCATGTCCAATCAATTGAATTTATCACAGGTGGAATCGCCCAAAAAGTAACACAATGTGGCAAAAGTGAAGGGGTCTGACAACTTTCTGAATGCACTGAACAAAAATATAAACTCAACATGCAACAATTTCAACGATTTTGCTGAGTTACAGTTCATATAAGGAAATCAGTCAATTTAAATAAATTCAATAGGCCCTAATCACATGACTAACGGTGTAACGGTGCAGCCATGGGTGGGCCTGAGAGGGCATAGGCCCACCCACTTGGGAGGCAGGCCCATCCATGGCTATGCCCTTGCCCAATCATGTGAAATCCTATTGAATTTATATCAAATGACTGATTTCCTTATATGAACTGTATCTCAGTAATCTCATTGAAATCTACATTTTTTTGTTCAGTATACAGGATCTGTGGTGTCCCCGCTATGTAACAGTGCAACTGAACTAAATATGCCCCTCAACTGGCCTCATTTGTACACTGTAGGTGGGGAATATATGGTGTGATGTCTTTAACGTTATGGACATAACCATTAAGGTAAATGGGGGATTTGGAAGAGAAAAAGACTATGCGAAAGAGAGAAGCCTACAGTTGTTTCTCTGTCTCTCCCTCTCTCTTTCCGTCTCTCTCTGAGAGGCATCTAGAGCAGTACAAATCAGTGAGTAACAGTACAGTTTAATAGCGTCTGTTAGAACCTGGCATCACGTTATGATGTGACAGATTTTTACTGTGGGGTGGCTAGACAAGCCAACTGAGGCTGGCATGTTTTTGAACTAGCAGCGTCATTATTGACGTCAAACGAAATTGCAGGACACTGTGTGACAGTACAGAGATGCTTGCTGAAATTGTTCTCTCATACCCACCAGGTACCCATATTTGTACAGCCACCCCTTCTGTTGATTGATGTAATGAGACATCTCCATTTTGGTACTGGACCAGGACAGTAGTGTCACAGTTGTCACAATAGTAAACACAAGGTCACAAATCCGCAGTGGGTTTGGACCACTCGGGTGAGGGGTCAGGTAGGGGGGGACTTGGAGACATAAGCAGTTCATCACTCATTAGCTCTTTATAAGTTTCCTCAATGTGTTTCCTCAAAACATAAGTGGTTTCTCCCTTTAGAGTATGTTAGTTTGAGGAGGAAATGGCATGTTGGTCACCACGTGGACATGTAGTCAGAGAGGCGCCTGTCAAATGGGGGTTGCATGCAGTGGCGTGTCCAGAACACTTTACTATGGGGTGGCCAAGCTGGGGCACGGACCCAGTTTAAGGGGACCATAACATTTTGAACCTCTATATAATTATGATAGTTTAATGCATTAAATGCTTCAGCTTAGGTTTGGTACAGTTCCCTGTTCAAATAAATCAGAAATCAATTCCAAATGTCTTGTTACAGTGTTTGCATTCAAGGTCCGGATTTGACTGTATATAAGCGTATTAGCATACAGAAGTAAATTCAATTGAGAAGTCCATCCAGAGTGCAAATTGCACCATGGCATTCGGTAGGGTCTTCATTTTTTCATGGGACCTACTATGTATGCACGCGCTTGTCATACTCTTTTTGGCCAGACAGCATTAGATACATGGGATTCACCTCCTAAGACAGAGAGGTGCTGTTTCGCTCGCTCGGATGCTTTCTCCAGTGAGATTGATGAGTCTTGCTGTTGGTGCGTGTCTTGTTCAAAATTCTCAATATATTGAGAAACGACCTATCAGATCTCAGAATTTCCGGGGTAGGGGCACTGGGGTGGCCAATCAGATTTCAGAGGGTGTTGTGACCACCCCCTGGACATGGCGTTGGTTAGCGTGGGTAGCCTGTGAAGCCTTGGAGATCACCCAATTTGATTCAGTTGGGGAGAAAGGACGCTGTGCACCGAGGGGAACTACGGATAGAGCATGTGACTTATTATAGCATCAGGTGTTGTGATACAGTGCAGACAAAGGGTACTGCACTGTCCATCAGTAGATAAGGAATTTTATGGCAGCAGGGAACGGTTTTCTTTTTGAATCACCCTATCATAATCACAGTACTCTACCGCAAGACAGTTGCCATCCAGCCACCAAGAATCTTCACGTACAGTACCGTTTCCATTGTCCTGAAATGGCCAGGGTAGACAATATTTTTCATTGTCAACCCAAGTCAATATCAATATTCCCTGATGTTGTCCTGATCCCATCTCTGATACCACAGGTAACCATCACAGCTCTACCGGCTGTATTATCTCCTGGAACATGATGTGCTTTAGCTTAATGTCACATTCAATTCAATTACTGAGCTCAACACATGGAATGGGGATTACAGTATGTGTGGTAGTGTTGAAGAGTCACGTGAGTCGAGGATCCCAGCAGTGAATGATTTTGAAGCTGCCTCACTGTATAATATTGAGGATGTTTTGACGAATACAGAATTCATGGCTTCCATAGTCTGAGACAAGCATTAACGTGTGGAAAAGAACACCCTTTTCACAAGTTGGATCGTTTTCATTGCAAAGATGGGGATATCTTGATTACAACAGAGGTATGGGATCTGTACAGCACTATACACTGTAGACACTGTAGACAGGCCTTTGGCACACTGTGAGCAGCGCACTGAACAAATAGGTCAGCGGGTTATTAGGTTCAAAGAACTGCTGACTACGGATGAGTCATTGTTAATCTTGGCTTTGGTTTAGAAGTTGAGCAATGATGTGTTCCATCAGTAAAGCGTGTTCCATCAGTAAAGCTCCAAAGACAAGATGATCTATCACCTTCTCCTGTTCCCCTCTCTGTCGTGGTATCTGGTAAGATCTGCAGCACTATTAATACATGGGGCTTAGCTTTCCATTTGTAACTCGGGACATCGAGTCGACTTGCTATTTACACGAGATTGCAACACAGTACATGTACAGTATGCAACAATATGGCGTCCTCCATGGAAGATGCCCTTACATTTCAGACTAATTTGCCATTATGTAAGTGTTATAATACACAGTAAGGATCTTGCTCGTGTTGTACTGAAAAAGTATATAAACGCAACATGCAACAATTTCAACGATTGTGGTCTGTGGTTGTGAGGCCAGTTGGACTTACTACAAAAATTCTCTAAAATGACATTGGAGGCAGCTCGGGCTCTCAAGGGGTGCAGCGGTCTAAGGCAACGCATCTCAGTGCTATTGGCGTCGCTACAGAGACCCTGGTTCGAAACCAGGCTGTAACACAACCAACCGTGATTAGGAGTCCCACAAGGTGGCGTACAATTGGCCCAGCGTTGTCTGGGTTTGGCTGGTGTAGGCCGTCATTGTAAATATAAAAAGCAAGACAGCAAGATAAATCAATGAATTAAAGTTAATCTTCATTTTAGCCTGCTACTTCTCAGGAATGTACTTGAGGAAATGGTACCTACATAATAATTATCTAATGAATAACACAAACTCTTGTTACCCAATCAAAAAAACGTTTTATTAACTGATATGCAAAAACATACTAGCGCGCACACATGTTTCTTTAATTCCATTTATTTTAACAGTAAATTCAGTTAAACTTGGTACTCATCTTGTCTCACAAACACTGGCCTAGTGTTCCATCCCACAAAGTTCCGTAAAGAAAACTAGTGAATATGGGGGTGATGGGGGGGGGGGGGGGGGGGCTTCTAAGCTGTTAACAGCTGTTAAGTTTCTTAGCTGCCACGTGTTAGTTTTTTCCCCTTACTTTCCAAGAGACCACCAGGACCGGTAAAGAGTTGGCAGGCTAGGCGGTGTGATGGGGGGGACGGGGCTAGGGGACAGTAGGGGGATAGGTGTCCAACCTCAGCCCCCCCCCCAGCAGGCAGCACACGACCCTGGAGCATCCCAGAGCTGCGTGTTCCGGGTGAGAGAGGCAGAGGTCCATTTATAACAGCGTAGGTTGTCTCCTTGACAAAACTGACAAACTTGACAAACGCCCCTCTAATACCACACAGTACACTCCCCCGGCAGAGACTGTATATCCTGTTCAGAATAAGACACGGTTAAAGTTAACGCAGACATTAGCATTATAAAGATGTGTGTGTGGGAGTATGCATGCAAGGGTGCTGTCACTCATGCAATAGTAGTGGCATGGCAAATGTGCTACAGTACTTGCTAATACTCACTATCAAGGGGTGTGATGTGATTTAGCAACAGTAGGTGAACGTTATTTCCTTTCTGCATTTAACAATAGCCTGTCTTTTGAGGGACTTGGTTTACAGTTTCTTATTATTCCATGATTAGGTGTTCCACACCTACAGGGTCACACACGTTCAAACATGCACGCACGTCTTGTACAAGACTTGTACACACAGTCTTGTATAGCTAACCTTGTGGGGACACACAATTCAGTCCCATTAAAAATCCTATTTTCCCTAACCTTAACCTTAACCCAAAAACCTAACCTAACCTTAACCCTAATCCTAAAACCTTGCTCCTATCCCTATCCCTAAACCTTAACGTAATTCTAACCCTAACTCTAATTCTAACCTTAACCCTAAATCCCCTAGAAATTTGACCTTGTGGGGACAAACAAAATTTCCCCAGTTGTTTGTTTACTATTCTCGTGGGGACTTCTCGCGGCCACAAGAATAGTTAAACACACACACACACACACACACACACAAATAAAATAACGTTTTGATCATGCTATTCCTTTGCTGCCTGCAACCCCCCTGTGTGTGTGTGTGTGTGTGTGTGGCTGAAGTTGTAAATGCTCCACACATACTATATTGAGAGGGTGGGTAGGGAGGGACTTGAGTTTGGGCTCTCTGACAGCCACTGCTCCAGTTTCACTTTAAAGTGTTGGTGATATAAACTCGACCTCTGGTTTATGTAATCAGCCCCACTACTGAAGCATGTTTATTCCTCCCGGTCTTATCCACAGTTTAATCGTCTTACAGTTCCCCCCAGCCGGCCCACAGCAATGTAGCGTAATATGAACCTCTATTAAACGCATTGACTTTCGAGGTAGATGTGAACATTTTAGCCCATATCTGGGGAAGCTTTCACAGTTGTGCTCAGAGTTTTGTGGCCTGCTACTTAGAGCTGCAGTTTATAGCTCCAAGGCCTCTATTGGAGGACATAAATATTCAGGTAAATAGATATCTGCTGTAGTATTCTTTAGAGCACTATATTTTCGGATCTGTACCACTGAGTGCAACCGTTGATCAGCCAATGTTCAATTGAATTAGTAGTAATTGAATTAGTAGTAGTGTGAGTATTTAAGCTCAATGTTGATTTATGAGCGTCATTTGTGTGCAATGATCCTCTGAGGCAGCCCACCTTGACTTTCCTTTCCCCTCGCTCAATGGAACATTTTTATTCCATGAAAATAATTGCATGCGTAAGGTAACCCTCTGCGCCTATGAAAGTGACACAAGCTAAGCCTACGTTGTTGAATGACCTCCGTTGTTGAAATTGCCATTCTGTCACCTGTTGGTACCCAAGGACTGCATATTCTGTATGCAACATTTCTCCAATATGTTTTTGGCTCCAAAGTGTCTGTGGAAAACCGTATATCTCAATGTGAATTAACCCATTCCCTTGTTCAGGGGCAATAAGCAGTGTTTGTATTGATGACGCATATGTCTCTTATTACACTTTCCATTGATGCAAAGCACATAGAGTTCCAGTCAAAAGTTTGGACACACCTACTCATTCAAGAGTTTTTCTTTATTTGTACTATTTTCGACATTGTAGAATAATATTGAAGACATCAAAACTATGAAATAACACATATGGAACCATGTAGTAACCAAAAAAGTGTTATACAATTCAAAACATATTTTATATTTGAGATTCTTCACAGCCATTCTTGGCCTTGATGACAGCTTTGTACACTCTTGGCATTCCCTCAACCAGCTTCATTAGGATTTTCTTTACAACAGTCTTGAAGGAGTTCCCACATATGCTAAGAACTTGTTGACTGCTTTTCCTTCACTTTGCGGTCCATCCCAAACTCATCCCAAACCATCTCAATTGGGTTGAGTTTGAGTGATTGTGGTGGCCAGGTCATCTGATGCAGCACTCCATCCCTCTCCTTCTTGGTCAAATAGCCCTTACACAGCCTGGAGGTGTGTTTTGGGTCATTGTCCTGTTGATAAATAAATGACAGTCCCACTCAGCGCAAACCAGATAGTAAAGTGTGCCTTGAATTCTAAATTAATCATCGACAGTGTCACCAGCAAAGCGCCCCACACCATCACACCTCCTCCTCCATGCTTCACGGTGGGAACCACATATGCTGAGCTCATCCGTTCACCTACTCTGTCTCACAAAGACACGGCAGTTGGAACCAAAGATCTCAAATTTGGACTCATCAGACCAAAGGACAGATTTCCACTGGTGTAATGTCCATTGCTTGTATTTCTTGGCCCAACCAAGTCTCTTCTTCTTATTGGTGTCCTTTAGTAGTGGTTTCTTTGCAGCAATTTGACGATAAAGAACTGATTCACGCAGTCTCCTCTGAACAGTTGATGTTGAGATGTGTCTGTTATTTGAACTGTGAAGCATTTATTTGGTCTGCAATTTCTGAGGCCGGTAACTCTAATGAACTTATCCTCTGCAGCAGAGGTAACTCTGGGTCTTCCTTTCCTGTGGCAGTCCTCATGAGAGTCAGTCATCATAACGCTTAATGGTTATTGCAACTGCACTTGAAGAAACTTTCAAAGTTCTTTAAATTTTCCAGATTGACTGACCTTCATGTCTTAAAGTAATGATGGACTGTCGTTTCTCTTTACTTATTTGAGCTGTTGTTGCTATAATATGGACTTGAATATGGACTTTTACCAAATAGGGCTATCTTCTGTATATTACCAATACCTTGTCACAACACACCTGATTGGCTGAAACGCATTAAGAAGGAAAGAAATTTCACAAATGAACTTTTAACAAGGCACCTGTTAATTACAATTCATTCCAGGTGACTACCTCATGAAGCTGGTTGAGAAAATGCCAAGCGTGTGCAAAGCTGTCATCGAGGCAATGGGTGGCTATTTTGAAGAATCTCAAATATAACATATATTTAGATTTGTTTAACACTTTTTTGATTACTACATGATTCCATTTGTATTATTTCATAGTTTTGATGTCTTTACTAGAAAATAGTAAAAATAAAGAAAAACCTTTGAATGAGTCGGTGTACAAGATTTTGACTAGTACTGTATGTCCCAGATGGACCACTGCATCAAGCACATGTTGATAGGCTTATAGAGTACACTGTTGAGGGGTCCAATTACCAGGCCCTAAGTAAAACAAATTGTAACTGTCTTATCTGTCTATGAGCAGGCTAAGCGTGTGTGATGGTGTGGGAAAGATCTGACTGGATGTTCTTGTGAGAGAGAGACAGTATTAATCATGGCTGTCACCCCCTCTCCAATTTCAGCACAGAGGCTAAAGACCTTAAGTGCTTTCTCAGCCAGGGGACTACAGGCTACAACCTGAACCTGCCTTGATTTTCTCTTGCTCGCTCACTGGGTGGGCGCTCGTTACAGCTGTTTCGCAGCCAGCGAAGAGATTTCCGTAGCAACGTACATGACTGTCTTAAATACTGAAAATCAGGGCTCACATGCTGTTATCACAACCATTATTTTTTAGCCTCTCATAAACACTTCTAAGATGTGAATTGCTCCACCTGTCATTAATAAGGATCTTTTTTAAATGTTTTTTTTTTTTGGCAAACACAGCTGTTCTTTGTGAGTGGATCTTTTAACAATTGTTTGATATTTTGAGTTGACCTAAAAACGTCCCCTACCGGTTATAAATAAAACTTGTCAGTGTCCCTCCTCCTTTCCCCTCCCCATCTATGACACCTGTTCAGCCTAATCATTGTGAAACCACCAAGTCAGACTGAAAAGTCTACTAATTCACATGCAAATAAAGTCAAAGAAACCCAAAGCGTTTAAGCATCATCCCAGACAACTTTTCACTTTGCCTCAGAGAGCGGGACTGTGTACACTGGCCATTTTGAAACTTGGTAGGCGGGCCAGCGACTGATGACGGTCGTGGGCATTTGTCTGACAGCCCCTCCAGAGCCGAACCCCTGCCCGTCACAGCCACCCACAGCCCTCCGCCCCCATTGCTGCTCCCCTGCTGACGTTGGCTGTTCTGTTTACATTTAGGGAGGTCAGCTTATTCCATTCTTAATACCACCTCCAGTAGGGAGAAGTGCAGAGGTGTCAAACTGTGGGTGAGCGACATAGGGGCATAGGGACAATCTCACAGATTACCGTGACCATTACTAGCTGTATCTTTCTGTTTTACTCTTCATGGATTTGAATTAATTTTTCATCGAGATATTGGCATTTCATTCCCGTTTCTGTCATTAGATCAGCTTGTCTGTACACTTGAAGATGAGCACAGGGGGATAAGGCTGGCTACATTTTCCAAAAAAGGTTCCCCGTCTGTCTCACGGACATTGGTCACCAACCTTTCCGTGACCGTTTTTCTGTTTCGATTGGGCGTTCTAGTGATTCTATCATGAGTTCCAAGGTAGTGAACTATAACTCAACCTCAAGAAAGCCAAGCACGATGGATAACGTAACCGATTGCAATGGTGCCGGCTTGGTCCTCATTCAGAATCACATTGAGTCTCTGAACAGTAAGATGGACAAACTCATCAACATCCAGGAGAAGGTCCTCAACCGGCTGGATGGAATGTCCCAGGACATTGACAGTATAGAGAGGGACATGGAAACACTGAAGGTGGATAAGGAAGAGATCCATATCCCTGCCAGAGCCCGAACTCTACCACCGGCCCTGGCTCAAACCCAGGGCATGGGCATGGGGGGCGAGGTGAGAGAGATGTGTCAGGAGATGAGCTCCATCATGACAGTTCTGGACCAGCGCTCGGAGAAGCAGGCTGAGAAGCTGGACGGGATGGAAAAGCTGGTCCTCAGCATCCATCAGGTCATCATATTCATTGGGGAGACGATGAAGAGCCCCCGGGTTATGGAGATGATGTTTATGGGTCCGGCAGCACACAAGGCCTCCAAGTCAAAAGACCTCAAGATGGCTATTAAGAGGCAATCGTCCGCAGAAAAGAGCAAGAGCTCAGTTACTAAGAAGACCGACAAGGTGAGACTGGGAGTTCTAACTGCTGTCATGTCTTTGGCTATGCCAGATTATGTGATATGACTTGCTATTCTACAAAATAATTTCTCTGTAATTAATATCACCTGATTGAGCTAATCATGTAAATGTAATTAACTAGAGAATCGGGCACCCCAAAATAATATTTATAGAGCTGTTATCTTCCAAATAAACTCTTAAAGACCTAGTAATATTTTACATCCATAGCAGTCAACATTAATCTTCATCTTACTTCAGTCTCATCTGAAAGTTGTACATTCTTGGTTATCTGCAAGAACCCTGGCTAACAATTTGAATCAGCAATACAAAATTGGGTTTAATCATTTACTTACTAAATACCTAACTAATCACACATAATTCACATACACATAATTAAATCATAACTTGATTACAAATTACGTCATAGGAAAACGTCCCTAGCGGGCGGAATAGATATGACGACTTGTTACACAACGGAAAAGTGGCTGGGTTGAGTGAAAGAGCGGGAAGACAGGAACAAAGGCGAAGCTGTGCTATCGTAAATACAGTATCTTATGCATTCTAAATTACCGGCCATTTGGAAAAGGAAAACGCAATAAATATTTTCTCTGAGCTGTGCTTCAGTAGGTTGGTGGCAAATTGAAGGCCGTGTGGCCAAACCGAGTCCTCTGTCCTTTGAAGAATGTCTCTGGTTGTCAATTGAATACATTGTAGTAACGTCGTTGATAGACGGAATACTCTGTCTGTTCCTTCCTAACCTGCATTTGCAGCTGCAGTCGCTAACTCAACAGCTAGGAGGTATCACTTCTGTAGTGAATAAGAGTTCAAAGTTCATACCATTCGCAACCAAAGCTCCTGCTGATGTTGGCTTCGTCATGTAGTTATTTTCTGAACCATTCTGACATAGGATCGTCATCCTACCTCATCGGAACAGGAAGTTCTATTGTCGTCAAGGGCTTATATAGGAAGGGAGAAAAGGGGTGTGTTTCATAGTTTACAACCTCTGTCTCTTCACGTGGGCGGGCCACTGAGTGAGCAGCCCTAACTTATGAAAACCCACTTCTCACTTTCTAGAAGCTAAAATCACATTTCATCCCATCACAAAAAAATTCATATTCAAACATTTAAATTGAACTAATATTCCATGTGAATCCAATAACTCTGATGTGTAGACTTTCCACTGTAGAGTTTGTCATCTTATCATCAATGAGAATGTCTCAGATGACAACCGAACTGACATCATATTCATTAACTTAAGTATCACTGCATATGTTCAATCGTTCGGATTACCAGAATATAGTTCATTTCCCCCCACATACTGATGTTCCCAGAATCTCTATGTTAACCAAGGTTTTTTAAAAATGTAACCTCAGTAGGTTGGAGAAGGGAAAAGGGGGGAAGAGGTATTTATGACTGTCTTAAACCTATCCCCCAGGCCAACGTCATGACACTGCGCTAACCAAAGAGGTGTGTTTTTGCAGGTCTATGTAGACTATATAAAGGTTGCTTTATTAAGGCACTTGGATACGTTAATGTGAACTGCGTTCATATTTTTAGAATGGATTGACGATATGGATGTGACGGGAACTTAGGTTAGATGAATTGCTGGGTTCACTGTTCCCTCATGGACCTGCAAGTTACATGTCCTTAAACAAATTTGCACAGTTGTATATAGGTTCGGAGGTAGACACGGCGTTCCATGTTGTCATGTTTGGTTTATGATTTGATTTCGTTTTATGACTTTGCCACTGCAGAGGAAAATTATCAGAGCAGCAAAGCTGACTAGTCAAGTTGAGTTTTGTTTCCTAAGGAAGGATTGTGGCTTTGCTCATGCTACTTTTCCTCAGGCAGTGCTGGACGATGTGTCAAACCAATATGACTTATATAGCGATCTCCACTGGTTTATAGCAATATTCACTGGTTTTATAGCGCCATGCATAGTATGCCATACTGTATGGAAGGTGCCAAAGCCTATACACAGTGGTAAAATTGATGGGGAACTTTCCACCACTAGGCTTGTTACTGTGACTGTATTACCACCAGACCGGCGGTCACGAGTTGTGATGGCAGTTTAATTCCACGTGACCGTTTCGTCATGGTAATTAGGCTTCTCCAAGCTCTGATTCAGGGCAACCCCCCATGTACATTGTTTACCTCCCGCCATAGTAACAGTGTCGAACAGCCATTGATCTAAATGTCTCTACTTAACACTGTATGATACATGTCACAGAGGTTGGCACTTCTTCAGATTTGAGTGGCTCAAAATAGGAAGAAGAGGATGGACCTGTATAGGGGAGAGTTTTTAATAGTGGAGTGGTTCTATATCGTTCTATTCTATATTTTTTTGAAACTGCACTGTCGGTTAGGGGCTCGTAAGTAAGCATGTCACTGTAAGGTACCTGTTGTATTCTACGCACGTGACTAATACAATTTGATTTGATTTCAGTTGCTATATGCTGTAGGTGCTGTTTTCAGATTCATGGTATTGCTTGGGGATGGAGTGCTGGACCGGTAGAATGTATTTGCCTTTGTACTAGAAGCAGGCATGTGGCTTAAATAGGGATCTAACTTAAGGACTCATTGGCAACAGGTGGCAACAGGTAGCGACAGGGGTGAGAGAGAGCCTAGTGGTTAGAGCATTGGGCCAGTAGCTGATAGGTTGCTGGTTCAAATACCTGAGATGACAAGGTGAAAATCTGTTGATTTACCCTTGAACAAAGCACTTAACCCTACTTTACTTCATTGATGCTGTACTACTATGGCTGAAGCGTAGACAAATATGAATGCTCATAAAACATGTCAAAAAAAATATTTAAAAAACAACTGACATGGTGAGAGAAGACCAGAAAGATCTCTGTATGTGACAATAAATATATTTGTTTATCTTAGGGAAGTTAGTATAAGCATTTGGTTGACTAGATTTGGTACTGGACTGAATAGATAACAGAAAGAGAGGAATTTGATTCATACTGTCTACTGGACGGGGTTACACAATGTGTGGCACTGTTTGTGTTGTGGAAGATTAACTTTACACCCAATTCCTCTGAGCTTAATGGGCAGTCACTTCCAACTTCAACAAGCACTTGAAATTGTTGATACAATGTGAATAGCAGTAACACGCGGAGGGGTGGTCTTAGGCACAGACACTGAAAGTCAATGGGTAGTAGTGTTTGGCATTAAAGCCTTATAACAGGTTATAGGTACCCCATCACTCTCCATCATTGGCACAAGGGTGGATGCCAGGCAGATATCTGTTTTCATGCCCAGGGTATATTACCTGCAGGATCTATTTTATTTTTTAAATCAAATCAAGCATAGACAGTGTAGCGTACGAGTTTCCACATTTCATGGTGAAGAGTAGTGTGAAGTAGATGAACTAGGGTATAAGGAAAGGGGTACTGTAAATAGGTATTGGTATCGGAACATTTTAATGTAGTCAGACCCTTATTTGGTTCGATGAGGGTCCTTCCATTTCAACACAGTTCCAGCACAAAACAGACTCATTTGATACAGACATAACCTTTTCAGCTTGATTTGAGGTTAGAACTCAAACAGCAACTCGGAGGTAATGTAAGTCCTGACCTAACGTAGCAGGTGTAAGAGAAACGTCTGAGCGGGTCCCTACAATCCGGTTTTCATGGGAAAAGGAAGCTATGTTGAATATACTGTATCATTGAAAACCAGATGTTTACTGTTTATAAGTCCACATGTTATGGCAGCATCCATACCTCTGTGATTGGCTATTGGCTACTGTATGACTGAATTC
Source organism: Oncorhynchus mykiss (assembly GCF_057628025.1). Lineage (NCBI taxonomy): Eukaryota > Metazoa > Chordata > Actinopteri > Salmoniformes > Salmonidae > Oncorhynchus > Oncorhynchus mykiss. Next base: position 15,772,872 of record NC_143049.1, read on the forward strand.
TCGCTGTCGTCAGAGCTTTCGTCAGGTTCTACCTTCAGCCTCTGGCCAGCTCCCATCAACTCAAGGTATGAGATGTCTGTCCACCACAGACATCTGTCACTTTAGCCCCCCCCCCCTCCCCCTCCCCACACACACACACACCACACACACACACACACACTGTACTCAACCCCCCTATCCTTAGATTTGTCCTTCAGGAAGAAACACTGCTGTCACTGTGGAAACCCTCTCCTCAAAATATCTTCTCTGCCTTACTACTGAGCAGTGCTTACCTCACAACCAACAACTAAGAGGCCCTCAAGAGACATTTTTTAAGATGTTGATCTGCTCATAAAAGGACTGGAGCGTTTTCTGTGGTACTAGTGAGCCCCGCCTTACTGAAGTCTGTTTGAGAAGACTTGTTTGGTTGGTTGCGCGAAATGTTTCCGCTCAGGGTTGGCATTGCATGCCATTACTCACTATGCCGGGTGATATGCTATAAATTCGCAGCCTCGTACGTATGTAACACCCTATCCATTCATCTGCTGTGTGCAATCAACAGCATGCTTTGACTGAAACAAATGTTGATGCATATTAACGCAGTATCAGAGTGCTGCCCTGAATAAAACAACTGATAAGTTATATGTTATATGTTTGACGGTCACTTTAATGTAATTCTTCCTTACTCTTTCATGTCTTGTTTCCAATTTTCTTGTTCAGTTGTACCTTACACCACCCCTCACCCTTCCTCCTTACCCTTCCTCCTTACCCTTCCTCCTTACCCTTCCTAACTGTGTCTTTATCCATCTCATGTTGCATGCCATTCACCCTGTCCAACTAACATTGCCATGCTGTCGGTCTTCTTAACAGAAAACTACCTCTACTAAAGCCACTAAAGGTACTCAAGGGATGATAAACCCTGCATGTGAACGCAGCCCAGCTCCCCGGAGACCACTCACAGTCACAAGACAACAACGCTCCACAGACCAAAGAATTTCCTTGCAAACAGCAAACCCACCGCACACTTTGTACGTGTTCAATTGCTCAAAGAAAACATGTTTTCATGACGTTTCTGAGCAGTAGATATTGTAATTGCATTCTGGTAGTGGTTTAAGGGAAATATACATACCTGACCTCATTTGAAGGAATGTTGACATGCAGACCAAATGCAGAGCGCGATGATCTTATATCGCGTTCTTCCCTTCCTTTAGCCAAAAGATCACAAGAAGAAGGATGGGAAGGAGAAGTCGGGTCTGAGCCCGAAGGGTCTGAAAGCACAGAAAAAGAAGAAGCCCCCAGACACAGCAGGTGCTCACATCACAGCACATTCAAATGTGTCAACAATACATCACAGCCATACACCACTCACACACACAGTGACCTTTATTAGTCAAAACAACCTAAATCCCACACAGCAGCACTCACAACATGTAACATGTGAGATGTAAACAACACCTGTTCTGAAAGCTTCGAGAGCGAGAGAAGAAAAATTGATACTTTCTTTTTAGCCAAAGGAAAGGGAACAGGCAAGTCACGACACTCTTCCTGTCAGACGTAAACAACAGTATTGTACTAACAAGTATATCATGACACAGAAACATCAAAGAGCTCAAAAGTTCAGACAGAAACATCAGACAACCACTTGCCGTCCTCTTAGGAGGGTACCAGGAGTGTGTTGACATTCTGAGGCATTGTGCAATTGTCTGATTAAAGTTACCAAAGTGACGTTCAGGCAGGTGGTTGAATTAATTTGAACTGTATACCCTCTGACATTCTGTTTGTTCCTCTGCAGATACGATCTCCCTTAGGAAGCAGGTGTTGCTACTAGAGGTGGTTCAGAAGCTCAACAGGGAGAATGCAGAGAGATCATCATCATCATCAGGTCACCAGCAGCAGCAGCACCTCACCCCTGATGGCTTCCTGGACCTGGAGGCTGGGTCTGGAGGGGCCTCAGAGGGTTCCCTCAGCACAAACCTGCTGGACCTTATCCTCGAGGGCTCCAAGGCCCCTGTGACTGAAGAGGAGTCATTGTCTGAGGAGGAGGCTGCAGGAGATGGACTAAAAGTGGAAGAGAGGAAGGAGGAGGAGGTTGTAAAAAAGGAGAAGGAAGACCACCTTGTTAATGAATCTAAGGAAGAGGAGAGAAAGGAGGAGCTGTTGAAAATCACAGAGAAGCCCGAGGAGGATGGAAGACTAGAGGAAAAAGAGGGGGAGAAGGAGAAAGAGGGGGACACTACACTCTCTAAAGGCCCATCGGAAGCTGTTGATATGTCGGTAAAGGATATCCCTTCTCTCCCAACCTCAGCTGAAGCTCCAGGAGACACCAACTCCATTCCCGAGAGGTACAGTATCTCCTCTACCCTCACTCTCTTCCTATTTCTATCTTTCTCTCTCTTTGTCCCCCTTTTCACACGATCTTACTCTACCTTTCTCTCACCCTACTTCAATGGTGCTTTATGTGCTGATCCCTCTCTTCCACGTATACACACACATGCGAAACAGCATTCCACATTTTCTGAAACATTTCTAAAACATGCCCGTCTGTTCCAGCTGTGAAGACCACAACAAAAGTACTTCATCTGTGTCTCTGGAGGCAGCAAAACAGGACCAGGTGGAGGAGGGCAGCACCGGCAGTAAGCGTCGGGTGATGGAGGAAGACCTGGGAGTAGAGGACCACAAGAAGAGTCGGGTAGAGGACGGAGAGGAGGAGGAGAGGGAGGGGGAGAGGAAGGAGGAGGAAGAAGCAGAGAGACCAGAGGATGAGGATGAGGGATGGGGCGTCTTCAAGGCAGACGGGGTGGATATCAGTGTGGAGCGGAAGAAGAGGCTGGGGAAAGATCAGGCCACAGAAGTCAAGCAGTCTACTGGGGAAACGTTCTTCATTGGTGAGGACCAGCATCTTTATGGGGTACCGTGGCTTTAAGTCTGGCGCAAGGGTGGTAAGTGGGCGGAATCTTATTCATTTGAAATGTGCACACGATTCCATAAGTCACACATTGATCTCAGTGGAAGACTGGAATTACGCAAACAAATCTTAGGATTCGGGCCTAATATGAAATCCAACAGATTGCTGATATGGTGGCAATTATCTCTTTCTGTAGAAAATATTCATACCCTTATTGGATTTGGATAGAAAAGCATGCTCTCTCGGAGTAGCAAAGTACGAGAGAACTGAAGTTTGCATAACCAACCTTGTATCTTCTGTCATGTTTACCACAGGGTGTGAGTAAGCACAGGGTGATAATTTGATTATGACAATCCTGAGGTACCATTACAAGAGCACATGTTAACTGATTGACAATACAGCTTATATTTCCCCTCCATGCTACTGTTTGCCAGGGCTCACTTGATATCAATCTCAAAATGACTTCACTGGTTAAATGAAGGATAAATAAATAAGAATATATTTGTATGTATTTCATACCTCCCTTTAGACAAAAGTCCTCCTCCACCAGCTCCATTCAACCATCGGATAGTGTCGGCCAAACCCAACCAGATCAACAACTTCTACACCATCAACAGAGTTGAGATTCTAGGAGGGTAAGTGTTCCAACCTGAGCATTACTAGTATCAAATCCTAGATGCCATTGTGTCCGTGAGCATTTTTATTTGTTTAACCTTTATTTAACTAGGCAAGTCAGTTAAGAACAAATTCTTATTTTCAATGACGGCCTAGGAACAGTGGGCTAACAGTGGGTTAACTGCCTGTTCAGGGGCAGAATGTTCAGGTGTGTAACTCTCCTCTCTTCTTCTCTCCCCTGGTTCATAGCTTCAAATTTATATTATAGGAGAAATCAATACAAAATACAATACCTTCACAAAATGATATTACTTTACTGTATTGGAAGAGATCTGATTTTGTATTTGAGGACATACTGATAAAATAGTTCTGATAGTTCAAGTTCTGACCGTGAGATCCCAATCAATTCAGGGGATGTGTTATCTTGATGTGTAACATTATATGATTTGTGACTTGCAGGTGATAGTTTTGGCAAGTCTTTCTGACCCCTGTCGAGGGAGTATGGTTGCGTTGAAACGTTCCCATTATAAATCATAAAACGACACAGACAGGTGTAACTCAGAAACGTTGAACTGATGACACTTTACTTATCTTTGCTCTCTCCTAGGGGTCGTTTTGGCCAGGTGCACAAATGCATGGAAAACTCCTCAGGTCTCACGCTAGCTTCCAAAATCATCAAAGCCCGGAGTCAGAAAGAAAAGGTACAAAGTCAACTTTTTTTTTTAGACATGATTTGCATGCATGTAAAAACCTCCACACATCCTTGTAGCTTCCTTGAAAACTACTTTTTGAAGGCGGACCCACTTGGCTTCATATTCAAAATGTGGAAGTAGACATCGGAACATAATGCTCTAAGTCCACTTCAGTCTACGTGGATGGGGGATGTATTTCCTCAGATGTTTTTAATTTGACCCAGAAAAGAGCCTTGCCTTGCCTGCTAGCTGTGAGTGAACATTTGACACTTCTCATTGTGTGGTTGGTGTGTGTTCGGCATGCAGGAGGTGGTCAAGAATGAGATCATGGTCATGAACCAGTTGGACCACGCCAACCTGATCCAGCTCTACGCCGCCTACGAGTCCAGGAATGATATCATCCTGGTGCTGGAATAGTACGTTCCCTCCACAGAATTAAATGGAACGTTATCAGCATTATACTGAATCTCTATGGTTTTCAACCTTGCTGTATCTTCCTTCTCATAATGTTTTCTCAACCCACATCTTTAAAGGACCAGTGCAGTCAAAAATGTGATTTTTTTCTGTGTTTTATATACATTTCTACACTATGAGGTTTCAATAACACCGTGAAATTGTGAAAATGATAATGCCCTTTTAGTGTAAGAGCTGTTTTTTACTGCCTGGTGACATCACCAGGTGGTAAATTTGATTGATAGATATTATTTGCCAGTTAAATAAACACACACAACAGATACATTTTTTTAAAGTGTCAGGCATATCACAAAAAAGTCTGACTTATTTCCATTGTAATCCCTAAATTCCATGGTGCGAAAGCATTACAACATTACATAAATAAAGACATATTACATAAAGACTTGAAAAAGATATATATTGCTCGATCATCAGCCAGCTTTTGACATTCTTTTTTAAACGAGATTGGGGTCGGCATGGCTTTAAGTTGCTGGGGTAGTTTGTTCCACTCAACAGCAACGGTATATAAAAAGGTGTTCTTACCAGATAGACTCTTGAATTTAAAAACAGGCGATATCAGGCTCTGGTGGGCATCTCTAATATAAGTAAATGATTTGATAGGTACCTAGGGGCTGAGGCAGTAATGATTCTATGGACCAGAGCAAGTGGAATTAATTTGACCTTTTTCTCTAGCTGATGAAAATGCTTGACCTCCAGATGAGTGGGGGGATTTTAAGTAAAAACCTCACCAGTTTGTTTTTGGCTGGTCTGTCTGTATTCTTTAGATGTTTAGGGATGCTGGTGAGCCATGATGTGCAGGCATAATCAAAGTGACACTGAACTAGCGCACTTGCCAGAGTCTTTAGGGTGTCACATCAATATATTTTGAGGTCCAGGAATTTAGTTTTGTGGTTTATCTTTGTTAAAACCTTCCATAGTCATAGTCTCACCAGGGAGGTACGTATCCAATTCACACCCAAGGTGAAACTGATGTTTTTGGTGTAACCACTGAGTTGCCTACTTTGAAACTAAAACCAGTGGACCTTGACAGCTTTTACTCTGGAACCAAATAAGATGGATTCTGTTTTTCATGATGCAGATGAAATGTGTTATCTGAATGTGATTTACTGATATTGGGTAACTGTACTAAGGATCTCTTCTAGGCTTTGCTCTAATGGGACACCAGTAGAGCAGAGTCATCCACATACAAAAGCAATTTACAATGTAGCAAAGAGCTGCTGTTTTTAGGAGTGAGATCATGTCTAAGTTTTAATCAGCACTTTCAAAACTGTTTTTTATTCAACACTATTACAAAAAATAAAACGCGCTTCTCTTTACTTACACTCGCCCTGCAATAAATGAGTAGCCAAGTGTATCGATAGCCCTGCATTTTTATTATTATTAGCAGCTATTTTAATTAGCAGTATATTTTAATATCGAGGAGTATTTCACTTTCTCTGGTCATATGAACAACATGAATTTGTGCCTGAGGCAGATGCGGTGCAACTCTTATTTCTTCATCAGGTGTAAAACTGTGTCCCCTCTCTCTGGTCAGTCGCACCGGAGAAAAGGAATACTTCTGAGACTAATGCTGTGTTCAAAACAAAATCTCTGACTTTTGACTTCAGTGTGTTTAAGACAATTGGGATCTCTGAGGGAAAAAAACGAGATCCGATTGGGGAAAACCATTTTTCCGAGGTCACAGTTAAAAGCACCATGACCATGAGATGCAGGTACCATCAGTCCAGTAAAATAAAAAGCTGTGCCTTGCAAGTGCCACACCAACTGATCTATTTTGTTATCAAAGCTTGAATATTGAAATATAATATGGTCTGAAAATAACACTATTGGCAGGCCAGGTATATAGCCAATATGCTGTGATAATGTATTAGACCTACTGCACAAACCTCATTCCGACAGAACTGTTTTTATTAGGCTAATGTTTAAAAAAAATGTAAGTCATGTTTAAAAAAAATCTCGACTTGTTTTTTGGCTGTGAAAGTAATCTTGACTCACAAAAGATCGGTGACCACTGCACTAGAAAGTTTTCATTAACATCCACCATTTTGTCTCTACTTGATAAATAGGATCTAACCGAGTCAATGGCCCTGCTGTTAAAACCAAAAGCATGGTACTATGATCAACCTTGTCAAATGCCATCTGCAGATCCAGCATTATCATTCCACAGAAAAGTCCTGATAAAGTCAGTTGAAAACAATAGACTTGTCAGTGGAGTGGGACTTTCATAAACCAGACTGTAATTTGTATCAAACTTTTTCCAGCACTTTAGACACCACACTCAAAAATAGATACAGGTCTATAGTTCCCATGTGAGTTTTGCTGCCCTTCTTGTGGATAGGATCACTCTATTATGTTTTGTATGTGTGGAAACTCTTCCCTGCTAAATAGGTGACAAAGGGGGCAATAAATTCAGCAGCATATCTTAAAAACCTGTCAGGGATATTGTCGAGGCCTGTAGCTTTAGAGCAGTTTAGTTTAAACAGTCTCTTGCCAACTCAAGCCGGGGACACTGCTGTAAAGGAAAATGCATCAGCTTGTACAATCATCTTGGAGTAATGGCCTGGGTCCCGACCCTCCCCATACACTCCAGTACAACCAGGTATCCTCTAAATGAAATCTGAGGCAACTGTTGTGAAAAAGGCATAAAGATTTTTTAGCTGCCACTTCCTTGTCAAACGTAATTTGTCCTTTGACCTCAAGACCCAAGATTTTGCCATTTGTTTCTGTTTATCACTATATGCCAACTGTTTTAGGGAATTCCACAACTACCTAGGATTATTCCTTTTCTCAGAAATGTTGCAATTAAAATATGATTTTTTGGCATCTTCAATCATCTGACTATCTTTGTTCCTTGGGGTTCTGTGTCTAGGGAAAGCATCGTCCTCTTTGCTTCTGTTACATTCTCAAAATGTGGTATTCCGTGATTTAATGGCCTCAAGGATTTCTTGATTCATCCAGGGTTCAGTTTTTTGTTTAATTCTTACAGTTTTCCATAGAGCCACTTTATCCACAATGCTTAAGAAACAGTTGAAACAGTCCCATGCTTTATCCATATCTAGACATATAAGTACCGGTTCCCAATTAACTTTACTCAAGTGATCAATAAATGCATGTTTGTTAAAACGTTTCAGAGATCTAACAGTTACTGTGTTGTGAAAGTTGAACAGTTAGTTTTCATTTTTTCCTTCACCACTCTGAGAAAGACTTCAGAACATGCAGCGGACATGCTCAAACTTTAACTAATATAACCATTGACCATAACCATAACATAACCATAGGTACAACACTTCCACTCACGGGTGGGCAAAAATAACTGATAGCCATGCCTCCACTAAGCTACGCCTCCAGTGATTGTCCCTTTTTATATAAAAAATATTGGATACAAAAATGTACCATTATACTAGATTATCTGCACTTGTACCCTAAAAGGTACTGAACAGCACCATGTGAGATCATATGTGTACCTCTGAAGGTACATTATGCGTATTTTGATATTTTTGTACCCCAGAGAATAATACTGTACCCTAACCATACCCTTTTTTTCTGCGAGTGTACAATGTCTTTGTGTGTGTGTGATCGCAGTGTGGATGGTGGGGAGCTCTTTGACCGGATCATCGACGAGAACTACACTCTGATGGAGCTGGACACGGTCATGTTCATCAGGCAGATCTGTGAGGGCCTTCAGCACATGCACAAGATGTACATCCTTCATCTGGACCTCAAGGTAAACAACCACACTGTATTTGACAGGGGCAGTGATGTTATTGAGAGCAGGGCAATACACAGATTGTGCACAACAGATAACCACTTGTCTACCTGTGTCTTGATATTTTTTCACCTTGAAGGGTTTCCTTTTTTGTTGTCTTTCAGCCGGAGAATATTCTATGTGTGAGCAGAGTCACAAATAAAATCAAGATCATTGACTTTGGACTTGCCAGAAAGTAGGTTTCAAATTCACATTGATCTTTGTTTCATTCATATAATTTTAGATGATATGATGTATCACTGAATGCAGTATTATAACATGGTATTTGTATTGATAGATTCCTCTTCAAAATGAACATGTATTCCTCCCAGATACATGCCCAGAGAGAAGTTGCGAGTGAATTTCGGCACCCCAGAGTTCCTGGCCCCAGAAGTTGTCAACTACGACTTTGTGTCATTCAACACCGATATGTGGAGTCTGGGAGTCATTACATATATGCTGTAAGCGCGCACACACACACACACACACACACACACACACACACACACACACACACACACACACACACACACACACACACACACACACACACACACACACACACTCTCATTCTGAAGGCTCTTCCTCTCCTTCTACAGTCTCAGCGGTCTGTGTCCTTTCCTGGGCGACAATAACCCTGAGACTCTGAACAACATCCTTGCTTGCCAGTGGAACTTTGACGAGGAAGAATTTACAGACATCTCAGAGGAAGCCAAAGATTTCATCTCTAAACTACTCATCGTCAATAAAAGGTATCATACATCCAGGGGTGAAAGTAGATTTAATTTCTTCCTGGTACGGGACCTCCAATATGCGCACGCACATGCACACCAAACATTTATGGACCTGGAGTGGCTCTGGACGTTCTGCTGCACCGAGACAAAAAATTGCCACAACCCCTCCTATCCCTGCTAAACTAGAATACTGTACAGCAGGGGTTTGCAAGAGGTTTGGCCTTGGGCTAATTTTCTTCTCAGCTAATAGTCGGTAGAACAGAACATAATAGCAGGCCAATTCATAGGCCTATGCTACAAATTAAACAAAATGTTTAACACATCTGGTTAGTAGCTATATAATCAGTTCAATGTCAATAACGTATCCTAATATTTTCACTCTGATTAGACTTATAAAATCACCAATGTCTCTATTAAATTTGTTTTTATATTTATTTGTGCGTTGATTGGGGAAAAACACCTTGCAATCAAGAGAAAACATCTCAAAAAAGGTGGATAATAAATAGAAGTTTCAGGCAAGAATGGACAGAGAAATAGGCATTCTTACCATATTTCTCCATTGTCAAACCAGGGTCTTGTTGGAAACAAATCGGTTGATTTTTGCAAATAGTTCAATATGAGACATCCGTATGAATCTAAGAATATCAATTTCAAAAGTTACCTTTCCACCCAGACAGAGACTCAACCGAGGCAGTAAATCTCAATATTCAACTGCTGGCTACTCAGCCGTTGCAAACTTCTTCGGGATCGGTGTTCCTTCCACGGGACGGTTGAGCTAACGTAGGCTAATGCGATTAGCATGAGGTTGTAAGTAACAAGAACATTTCCCAGGACACAGACATATCTGATATTGGCAGAAAGCTTAAATTATTGTTAATTGAACTGCACTGTCCAATTTACAGTAACAATTACAGTGAAATAATACCATGCTATTGTTTGAGGAGAGTGTACAATTTTGAACATGAACAGTTATTAATAAACAAATTAGGCACATTTGGGCAATCTTGATACACATTTTTTAACAGAAATGCAATGGTTAATTGGATCAGTCTAACACTTTGCACACACACTGCTGCCATCTAGTGGACAAAATCTAGATTGCACCTGGACTGGAATAATACCTTTTGACCTTTCTCTTGTATTTCAAAGATGATGGTACAAAGAAATACAAAACAACGGTTGGTTTGTCCTTTGTATTATCTTTTACCAGATCTATTGTGTTATATTCTCCTACATTCCTTTCACATTTCAACAAACTTCCAAGTGTTTCCTTTCAAAATGGTACCACGAATATGCATATCCTTGCTTTAGGGCCTGAGCTACAGGCAGTTAGATTTGGGTATGTCATTTTAGGCAAACATTTTAAAAAAAGGGGAGGATCCTTTTAACCCAACAACAGAAGCGCTTCCCTAAAGCTGCCTGGGTTTAAACATCTCTTTTCCGACAGTGAAAGGCTCAAATAATAGGGACAGAATAGGAAAGTAAATGTTTTATCTCCTTGAATATTGCATGCCACAGCTCAGCATTCAGAATGTCATCACAGTCACATCTTTTGTGGGCATTTTAACGCTTGGTTCTAGAATAAGGCATCATGAAGTTGTTATGGAACACTTTATATTATCTGGATACTTTTTATTTATTCATTTCAAAATTTAAAGCTGACAATAGGTATCCTTTTTGCCCTTTTCTTTAACAAAGGGTATGGCATACAGTGCCTTGCAAAAGTATTCACCCCTCTTGGCATTTTTCCTATTTTGTTGCCTTACAACCTGTAATTTAAATTTATTTTTTATTTGGATTTCATGTAATGGACATACACAAAATAGTCAAAATTGATGAAGTGAAACGAAAAAAATAACTTGTTTAAAAAATTTCAAAAAAATAAAAAAATGGAAAAGTGGTGTGTGCATATGTATTCACCAACTTTGCTATGAAGCCCCGAAATAAGATCTGGTGCAACCAATTACCTTCAGAAGTCACATAATTAGTTAGATTGCACACAGGGGGACTTTATTTAAGTGTCACATGATCTGTTACATGATCTCAGTATACATACACCTGTTCTGAAAGGCCCCAGAGTCGCAACACCACAGAGCAAGGGGCACCACCAAGCAAGCAGCACTATGAACACCAAGGAGCTCTCCAAACAGGTCAGGGACAAAGTTGTGGAGAGGTACAAATCAGGGTTGGGATATAAAAAAGTATCCAAAACTTTGAACATCCCACAGAGCACCATTAAATCTATTTAAAAATGGAAAGAATATGGCACCACAACAAACCTGCCAAGAGAGGGCCGCCCACAAAAACTCACGGACCAGGCAAGGAGGGCATTAATCAGAGAGACAAAAAAGAGACCAAAGATAACCCTGAAGGAGCTGCAAAGCTCCACAGCGGAGATTGGAATATCTGTCCATAGGACCACCTTAAGCCGTACACTCCACAGAGCTGGGCTTTGCGGAAGAGGGGCCAAAAAAAAACCAATGCCTAAAGAAAAAAATAAGCAAACAAAAAGGCATGTGGGAGACTCCCCAAACATATGGAAGAAGGCACTCTGGTCAGATGAGACTAAAATTGAGCTTTTTGGCCATCATGGAAAACGCTATGTCTAGCGCAAACCCAACACCTCTCACCACCCGAGAACACCATCCCCACAGTGAAGCATGGTGGTGGCAGCATCGTGCTGTGGGGATGTTTTTCATCAGCAGGGACTGGGAAACTGGTTAGAATTGAAGGAATGCTAAATGCAGGGAAATTCTTGAGGGAAACCTGTTTCAGTCTTTCAGAGATTTGAGACTGGGACGGAGGTTCACCTTCCAGCAGGACAATGGCCCTAAGCATACTGCTAAAGCAACACTCGAGTGGTTTAAGGGGAAACATTTACATGTCTTGGAATGGCCTAGTCAAAGCCCAGACCTCAATCCAATTGAGAATCTGTGGTATGACTTAAAGATTGCTGTACACCATCGGAACCCATCCAACTTGAAGGAGCTGGAGCAGTTTTGCCTTGAAGAATGGGCAAAAATCCCAGTGGCTAGATGTGCCAAGCTTATAGAGACATACCCCAAGGTGGCTCTACAAAGTATTGACTTTGGGGGGGATGAATAGTTATGCATGCTCAAGTTTTCTGTTTTTTTTTGTCTTATTTCTTGTTTGTTTCACAATGAAAAATATTTTGTAACTTCAAATGATACAACCCCCGCAAAAAAATCCATTATCATTCCAGGTTGTAAGGCAACAAAACAGGAAAAATGCCAAGGGGGGTGAATACTTTCACAAGCCACTGTACCCTCACTAAATTAAAGCCCTGGTTTTAACCAAACCCACCAAGCCCTTCCCAGACACGGAGGTATTTAAGGAATGCATGGTGACGGTATTGGATGATTTGGCTATACTGATAAATCTAAGGACAGCATAATTACGCCTGTCAATCAGGTAGGCTTACCTCTTTTTACATAGGAAAATAGACTCTAGCAAAGCCCTATTGTTGTTAGTGAAGTCAAATTAAATGAAGACAATTGTTAAAATTAATTACTTTCATCTCCGTTTGCTGTCCACCGCTGTTTGATTATGTCGCAGCCAATCCAAAACTGCCTTTTTCTTTGACTTCCTCATTAATTAGTTAATGATTTAAAAAGTGTCTGTCTCATGACATTGTTATACATTTGGTCTCCAGTCTATGAGCTACAGAAAAACCACATAGGCTACTACTCTTTCCACTGTAGGCTACATCATTCATGTAAAATGAATCTGATGGAGCGTTGATGGAGCACCGCAGCGCTGCGTCTCTTTAACAGCACCCTGGAGAGGCGCGCTGGGCATGGACAAAGTGGACACTGATTATCATGGGGCGGCATCAGCGCTCACCTAAATAGCCCTCATGCCACTGGGTGAGAGACGTTATCATTGTTTTTAGACAGAGTAATGTGAGGTGTTATGTGTTGTTGGAGGTGCGTCTTGGTCAGTTTAGCTCGGAAAAGGCCTCCCTCGTCAAACTGCAGCTCTAGGCGGCTGCCTAATCCTACCTAACGTGACGTGGGGACCTAATCAAAGAATTACATTTAGAATCCCTATAAATTCTATAGCATCTCGATGGTCCTAATTATAAAGATTTTTCATTTAACTTTTACAACGTGTTAGCTTTTCTTGTGGCATAAACACAACCAGTCATGATGTTTTCATCTGATTGTCAAACAATCAAGTCAAAGGGCTCACAGTATTTATTTTGCCAGGACGCCGTACTGGACCGTACCACCTTACTTTCTCCCCTGCATACACCTGCCTCATTCCAGAATATATTGCTTAACACATAAAGTACATTTTGCAATATATTAAAATCTATCTCTCAGGGGAATGTCTGCCAAGAGACAGAGCTTTACATCTGTTTCTACATTTATCTCACAGCTTGTGTTTGTGTATGTGTGTTATTGTGCAGTTGGAGGATAGGTGCCTCTGAAGCATTGAGGCATCCTTGGCTCTCTGACCCAGTCCTCCATCACCGACTTCATGAAAAGGTACAGGACACCTACTCACTCCTTATAGAGAACAATAGCATCAACCTTTTATTTCTGCACTGTCTCTATGCACACTTACAGGACACCTACTCACTCCTTATAGAGAACAATAGCATCAACCTTTTATCTCTGCACTGTCTCTATGCACACTTACAGGACACCTACTCACTCCTTATAGAGAACAATAGCATCAACCTTTTATCTCTGCACTGTCTCTATGCACACTTACAGGACACCTACTCACTCCTTATAGAGAACAATAGCATCAACCTTTTATCTCTGCACTGTCTCTATGCACACTTACAGGACACCTACTCACTCCTTATAGAGAACAATAGCATCGACCTTTTATTTCTGCACTGTCTCTATGCACACTTACAGGGCCCTACACACTCACTCCATCATCTGATCACTTAATATGCACATACATTTATACGGACTTTACACACACGCACACCCACTCACATACAGTGCATTCGGAAAGTATTCAGAACCCTTGACACGTTTTGTTAGGTTACAGCCATATTCTAAAATTGATACAATTATTTCCCCCCTTCATCAATCTATAAAACAATACCCTATAATGACAAAGCAAAAGCAGGTTTCTAGATATTTTTGCTAATTTATTACAATTTTATTTTTTTTAAAATGTTATTTACGTAAGTATTCAGACCCTTTACTCACTACCTTGTTGAAGCACCTTTGGCAGCGATTACAGCCTCAAGTATTCTTGAGTATAACGCTGCAAGCTTGGCACACCTGTATTTATGGAGTGGCAGGAAGCCTAGTGGTTAGAGTGTTGGACTAGTAACCGAAAGGTTGCAAGTTTGAATGCCCGAGCTGACAAGGTAAAAATCTGTCGTTCTGCCCCTGAACAAGGCAGTTAACCCACTGTTCCTAGGCCGTCATTGAAAATAAGAATTTGTTCTTAACTGACTTGCCTAGTTAAATAAAGGTAACATTTTGGCAGTTTCTCCCATTCTTCTCTGTAGATTCTCTCAAGCTCTGTCATTGGATGGGGAGCATTACTGCACAGCTATTTTCAGGTCTCTCCAGAGATGTTCGATCGGGTTCAAGTACGGGCTCTGGCTGGGCCACTCAAGGACATTCAGAGACTTCTCCACAAGCCACTCCTGCATTGTTCTGGCTGTGTGCTTGGGGTTGTTGTCTTGTTGGAAGGTGAACCTTCGCACCAGTCTGAGGTCCTGAGCGCTCCGGAGCAGATTTTCATCAAGGATCTATCCGTTCATCTTTCCCTCGATTCTGATCAATCTCCCAGTCCCTGCCACTGAAAAGCACCCCCACAGAATGATGCTGCCACCACGATGCTTCACCGTAGGGATGGTCCCTGGTTTCCTCCAGACAAGACGTTTGGCATTCAGGCGAAAGAGTTCCATCTTGATTCCATCTGACCAGAGAATCTTGTTTGTCATGGTCTGAGAGTCTTCAGGTGCCTTTTGGCAAACTCCAAGGGGGCTGTCATGTGCCTTTTACTGAGGACTGGCTTCTGTCTTGCCACTCTACCATAATCATCTCATTGGTGGAGTGCTGCAGAGATGAACCTGGAAGGTTCTCCCATCTCCACATTGGAACTCTAGAGCTCTTGCCTAGACCATCGGGTTCTAGGTAACCTTCCTGACCAAGGCCCTTCTGCCCGAATTGTTTAGTTTGGCCTGGCCGGCCAGCTATAGGAAGTGTCTTGGTGGTTCCAAACTTCATTCATTTAAGTATGATGGATTCCACTGTGTTCTTAGGGGACCTTCAATGCTGCAGACATTTTTTGGTACCTTTCCCCAGATCTGTACCTCGGCACAATCCTGTCTCGGAGCGCTACGGACAATTCCTAAGACCTCATTGCTTGGTTTTTGCTCTGACATGCACTGTCAGCTGTGGGACCTTATATAGACGGTTGTGTGCCTTTCCAAATCATGTCCAATCAATTGAATTTAGCACAGGTGTACTCCAATCAAGATGTAGAAACATCTCAAGGATGATCAATGGAAACAGGATGCACCAGTGCTCAATTCGAGACTCATAGCAAAGGGTCTGAATAAAATGTAAATAAGTCATTTCAGTTTCAAAAAAGATTTGCAACAGTTTCTAAAAACCTGTTTTCACTTTGTAATTATGTGGCATTGTATGCTGATTGCTGAGATGTTTTATTTCTTTAATCAATTTTTAGAAGAGGGCTGTAACGCAACAAAATGTGGACCAAGTGAAGGGGTCTGAATACTTTCCGAAGGCACTGTGCGAGCTGCTTCTACTCTGTTAATCTTATATCCTGTTGCCTAGTCCTTATCCCTATAGATATCTACCTCCATCACTCCAGTATCCCTGCACATTGTAAATATGGTATTGGAACTGTCCCTATATGTCAGGGGTCGGCAACCTTTTTTGTTTGGAGTGCCACTTTACTATTTATCTTAACATGTCTAGCGATCTGTGTGCTAGTAGTGATTTTCAAATGTGCATTACAACTAATTGTGTCTGTTGAATATCCACAAAAGTAAGAATTCCATAGCTCGCTTAACAGAGGCGCTTTCCATTAGCCCCGCAGGCTTGATCTTGGAACACAGATTCTCTTGGTGAATTATATAGTGACATTTAAACACAGGGTGGCCAATCTTATCTTCGGTCAGCTTTCCGAATCCTGTTTCCCCACCATAGCTGGGTGTAATAGCGAATGTGTTTTTGATATCGACACCTCTCTCTCCTCAAAATGATCTGTGATCTGGTTTATAGACCAAGCAGCTCCTCACGTACCTGCTCTGAGTCACCGTATGTTGCAACAACTGCCAGACGTGGAATGTCAATCACATCCAAACTCTCAAGAGCCACACAGGTGCGTCTTTTGACGCTACAGTTTGCTGCTCCTATACATTTTCAACCATCTCGGTAACGCGCCTTTCAACAGTTCTGGCAGACACAGGCGTGTCTTTTATCTTTGAGATGATTGTGTCTTTCGAGTCCTTCAGTCTTGTCCGCCTCATCCTTAAAGTTTTTCTCATGTCTCGTTCCAAAAATGATGCCGCACACTTGATGTCCGACAAAACAACAGTTTTACAACAAAGAGAGCAAATAGACCGGTGCATCAGTAAAACGAATCATTATTCATTTGTCCAAGAGGCAATAAATGAGTGGACATCTGCCTTGTTTTTCTTTGCTGATGACATTTTGTGCCCTGCACTTTTTGAAATAAGAAAAGAAGGCTTGCTTGCTGCTAGCCATGTGAAAACGAATCTCTCATCTTCAGTGCTGCCTTGGTTTTGAATTTTGTGGGAGAGGTGAGGTGGGTTGTCTTGCACTGAACTAATGGTATGAAACTCCTGCAAAATCATGAAAGCCCATTGGCTAATCAGGATTGACATACCTTGGAAACTACGACATTGCATTGAATACAAACGCACATTTGAAATCAATGTATGGAAGGCTGGCACACGTGCCTTAGGTTGCCGACCCCTGCTGTGTATAGTAGGCTTACGTATTGTGTTCTTCATATTTCTTATTTCTCGTGTGTTTATTTTCTTCTAGAATTGCATTGTTATTGATTATTGCATTGTTGGGTTTTTGAGTTTTCAAAAAAGGCATTTCACCGTAACTTGTGCACGTGACCTAAAAACTTGATACAGCTTACAACCTTAGAGAATATTGCTATACTATGAAGTGGTGTAGTTCTATTTTTAAAACAGACACTGATTGGTTTGCTGAGGTTAGGAAGTGTTTTTGTTTCTAATTGTTATCGAGTATTGACTTAACTTTGTGTTTTATAGAAGAACATGTGTCACTGTTCCCGGCGATCTTCATGCGTACCCATTACAGAGAGTTGAGGTAAGACGCTAAACCTTCCTCATCACAAATTCTATCTACTTCCTACTGCATATTTATTTTTACATTTGTGTAAACACCCTACACAGTTTAATGGAATATTTTCCCCAAAATGCACGTGCTACGTCTCAAGTCAGGATTCAACTCTCAATCTCCACAATAAAGTAATGTCCTCCTAGGAACCACCAGGGGGAAGCATTTTCTCAATGTTTGTGCATAAAGGCAGTAAGACATTCAGATTAGAGCCAAACAGCCCAAAAATGTTGACATTGCTGAAACTGCACTGTTTCCCATCCTGTTCTGTTTTGAGCAGCATGATGACTAGACGGCGCCAGCTGTGGCCACCTGGACCAAGCCTGCTGTACACCTGCACGTTTACCAGCGCTTACCTATCTAAACACCTGTAGAAGTACACCTGTAGAACTACTGGAGCTTACCTGTCTGTACACCAGTAGAACTACAGCCTGCAAAACTACAACCTGTAGAATTACTGGAGCTTACCTGTCTGTACACCTGTAGAACTACAACCTGCAAAACTACAACCTGTTGAATTACTGGAGCTTACCTGTCTGTACACCTGTAGAACTACAGCCTGCAAAACTACAACCTGTTGAATTACTGGAGCTTACCTGTCTGTACACCTGTAGAACTACAACCTGCAAAACTACAACCTGTAGAATTACTGGAGCTTACCTGTCTGTACACCTGTAGAACTACAGCCTGCAAAACTACAACTTGTAGAATTACTGGAGCTTACCTGTCTGTACACCTGTAGAACTACAACCTGCAAAACTACAACCTGTAGAATTACTGGAGCTTACCTGTCTGTACACCTGTAGAACTACAGCCTGCAAAACTACAACTTGTAGAATTACTGGAACTTACCTGTCTGTACACCTGTAGAACTACAACCTGCAAAACTACAACCTGTATAATTACTGGAGCTTACCTGTCTGTACACCTGTAGAACTACAGCCTGCAAAACTACAACCTGTAGAATTACTGGAGCTTACCTGTCTGTACACCTATAAAACTACAACCTGTAGAATTACTGGAGCTTACCTGTCTGTACACCTGTAGAACTACAACCTATAGAACTACAACCTGTAGAACTACAACCTGTAGAACTACCGTAGCTGTGTGATGGTTGGACGATACATGTTACCTGAACAACTGTTAGCTCACTAGATATGCTGTTTTGTTGGTTTTAGTACGTATATCCAAGGATAGGTCAAAAATTAGACAAAAACAAGGACTTGGTTTTAGTGGAAACATTACCTGACAGTCATACTGTACTTTTTTGAGTGGGTTGTCATGTACTGTAAAAGTGCTATTTCAGTGTGATGCCAAAAGCTTAGAAGACTGGAGGGTGTCGTGAAAGATAGTATGCTAGGTACAGTATGTGAATTTAGTAGGGTTAGTATGACATAACACCAAACTCTAACCTCGTATCTTGTAAATACTTTTACTATTTTGTCAGACAAACTAGATTCCAGATTTTAAAAAATGTTTACTTTTAGCCAATGTTGTTTCCCTGTCGTACAGTTGTACTGTTCTCTTCCCTCGTGTGTGAATCCATTTTGATTAGCTTTATTTCCATCTCAGTTATCCACAATGCCTCTCAACGTTTATGCTGTGATGCTGTTCTCCATTTCATCTCATTTTCTGTTCATGTAAAAGAGTTCCGTGTTGAGTACTGTACCCCACTTTTCCTCGAACTGTGTGTGTATTTATCAAACCAAAGGATTTTTCCGTTTAACTTGACTGATAGACAGACAAATGTCATGTGTTCGCTGTTTGTTTTGTGCTCTCTTGATGTTGGGTGTAAATAGATCAAATGTGTAGATGTTTGCTTAAACTTTTAATGCAGACCTGGGGTACTTAGTGAGTCTGGGAAAGCATTGTTATACCGTTTTCATTTTCTTGAAATCATTCGATCCATTATAGAATTATAGAATATAAATTGCTGTTTTTACAATCTATATTGTATTTTGGAAAAATATGTACTTTCAGTAAAGAAAATGGAAATTGTTGCGCAGGAATACTCATTTTTTTGATTTCACACAGACAGAACAAAAAAGGCCTGAGTTCAAGCAAGGATATTAATACATTTAAATCTAAAATAATCTGACAATGTTCGGGATGTTTTATCTATGTTCTAGTATATTTGTAAATCTACAGTATGAAAAGGGTTGAATGGATCTGGTCAGGTTTTATAAGCTCTAGGATGTGCACTTTAAATAGTTATTTGTTTAAATCAGATGAATTTATAAAAACTAATCCTGGCACTTAAGAGAAAATACCATGTTTAGAAATGATGTTTTTATGCCTGTAGTCATACCCTGCATTATTTCATTATATTTTGTTAATGTGTGTGTGTGTGTGTGTATATATATATATATATCCCCAAAAGCTTTACTTTATATTCAAATAATCTTATCTTATTAGTATTTTCTTTGTTTCCTTTGGATTTTTTAAAATGTTGCCTTTGTTACTTTTTATTTAATGAAAGCATGCTTTTTGCTTTCATGTGCTCAGTAAAACCAATTATAGTGCATACATGACACATTCTACATCATTATTTCAATGTGTAGGGTTGTGCACACATGTTTCCATAGCTACTATTGTTACTTGTTCAAACTTTTTCTCAATGCTTGTCCACATGTTATTATTTTGTAATTAAAAATAAAACTACTTTATTACCTTCCATGAATGTTGGCTATTGGAAAGTATACCAGCTATTAGAATTAAATATGGCTAGTATTTCATATATTACACTTTTCCTCTATGGTGTATATCTATCTTAGGTTTACAGTTGTTTAAACAGTAAAACTGCTGTCTTTTTGGTCCGTTGGACATTGATTGTCATTTTGTCGTTTTGAAGGATAGAGTATAATATAAAATCCAATAATAATCTGATCTCAGCAATGGAGTCAAACACATTTTGAATTCAATGTGTCTTTTGAAGTTTTGGAGCATTAAAACTTAAATAAATATTACAGCGAAAGAGAAAACACCTTTATTATCATTTAAGTTTTGTATTTTTGTATCTAACCTTTTATTTAACTGAGGCAAGTCAGTTAAGGACAAATTCTTATTTAAAATGACGGCCTACATTATCACAAGTGTCTTTTCATTGAAATTCTATTTAAAACGTATTCAAATTGTGTTGTATTTCCAACATAAAGTAAGAATAAATCTTTAGTTCTGAGTTTCTGTCAATCAGTGTTGGTGTTTTGTTGGTTTCCTGGCTGTAGCTCCTGTAGCTTCGAGGTTCAACCAATCCCAATGGGTTTTTAATTCCATTGACCACATGTGTCCAGTAGAGGGCAGTAAAACTAGGAAAGAAGTCCGTACACTACTCAGGATTTCAATGTATATATATATATATATATTGAGTGGACAAAACATTAGGAACACCTGCTGTTTCCATGACAAACTGCCCAGGTGAATCCAGGTGAAAGCTATTGTACCTTGTTGATGTCACTTTTTAAATACACTTCAATCGGTGCAGATAAAGTGGACGAGACAGGGTAAAGAAGGATTTGTGAGACTTGGAATGTGAATATGAGCCGTTTCAGCAGGTAAAGACAAAATATTTAGGTGCCTTTTATACGGGGTATGGTAGTAGGTGCCAGACACACCGGTTTGAGTGTGTCAAGAACTGCAACGCTGCACAGCTTCCCATGGGTATCAAGAATGGGCCACCAACCAAAGGACAACCAGCCAACTTGACACAACTGTGGGAAGCATTGGAGTCAACATGGACCAGCATCCCTGTGGAGTGCTTTTTGCACCCCGTAGGGTCCATGCCCCGACTAATTGAGGCTGTTCTGAGGGCAAAAGTGGGTGCCACGAAATATTAAGAATGGTGTTCCTAATGTTTTGTACACTCAGTGTAGGTCTACTCAGTCATGCTCATTAGGCTCTCCTTTTAAACAAAAGCAATGTTCAAAAGTTGCAGCAGGTGGGTCGTTCAACCAATTTGGTGTCTTTTGAGCAGTGTAATTTAGTCGACCTAATTTTAACATTCAGTCCTAAATAAATTCACAAAAAAACATTTTTTTTTATTTGGTGAAAAAAAAAAAATGACTATAGCAAGTACCAAATCAGTGCCAAATAAAGTAACAGGGTTGACGATTTGTTCTTAAAATCATCCATAAATTCCCTTGTTACAGGGAGAATGGAAGATTGTTGTCAGCAACAGTGAGTGGCAATTGAATGCAAATTCAATTCAAACATTGCTAGCCTGTCTATCCGTGTGAAACAGGGTTGATGTTTTACGCCCAACCCACTCAGTTTTCACCACCACAAAACATCAGAAAATGGCCAAAAAGAATAGAACCAGCTTACCTGGTTTGACTCTATGATTTGACTCTTAAATGTTCAATGTTTCTTTAGAATAATAAAATAAAGGAATAGTTCCACCATATTAAAATGAGAGTTCAGTTCACGTATAGATAGGGTTAAACTTAAAATGATGTACAGGCGTAAATGATTCACGAATCACATTACATAACGAATCATCTTCAGAAATGGCTACAACATAACTAGTGCTTTGATTGTGAAACTTGGATACATGTTGTGATTAAGTGGGTTAAAATCGTCCTAGAAGTGACGCAGGGTTGACAGAGGGATTTATTGAATTCTCAGTGTGGTCTATATTAAAGGATACTTCAATGAATATAACAAGCTCTTAAAAATGCAATATCGGTGCACAATTTCTACTTAAAATATCAAAGGCACTCTTTTCATGGAACGACCCAGCTACTTTTAAGACCAGGTCTGATGGTACAGTATATCTCCTTGGTTTAATGGGTTGTCAATAGCCATTTGCTGCAAGTGTTCATGGCATGGCTGTAGCTGCTGTAGCATTTGTCGATCTGCCTCTTCATTATCAAGTTTTCAAATTGAGTTTGTCATTTTTTTTCAGAAGGTGGTTACAGATACAGGTAGAACATTCAACATCATTTTAATTCAGATATATTCATACATTCAGTTATGATATTTGTAGTTCATATAATCCACTTTCCTGTTCCTGTGGGCTGCCACCTGAAAGAATAATTTAAGAAACAATCAAAGAAATGCATACAAAGACAAAAGAGCCGCATCAACAGAAATATTCTGCATGCAAGGAAAAGGCTCCCCCTTCCCAAGCCAGTCCCCCCCCAACCCCCTCAGTCCCCATCCACCCGCCCGCACCCTCCACCCCCACCCGAAAACCATGTTCCCCACCCCTTCCCACCATGCCTAGCTCCCCTCCTCCCGCATCTTCATCTTCATCTCCCCTACCCCCCACATCCCGACCCAAAGAAAGCATGCCTCCCACCCCGTCCTGTCCCACCAGGCAACCGAGGTTGCTTATCAGTCCCCCTCCCACCCATCCATACCCTGAGTTTCCCCTTATATTCCCCCTAATCAACCCCCCCCCCCCCCCTCCAAGGACCAGAGTCTCATTAAATATACAGTATATCGTTGGTTTGTATGTTGAGGCTTTAGTTGACATAGTTTTTTTTTTACAGAGTTAAGTATATTTGTCAATGCCTCAATTGTTTCTTGACTAGCACCATTCATTCTCGTTGTCGATAATTCTAATGTTATTATTTCTAATAGTAACTGTATCCACTGGTTAAATGGGAGCGAGTGAGGTGGCTGCCATCTTAGAGCCCCAACATGTTTTGCAGCAGTGCTGCCTGCCAGCAGTAATCTTCTCTGATTAAATGAGAGATTCAAAGGGCTGTTATCATTAAGTAACATAACGGCAGGAGAGCTTTTAATATTTACATTCATTCTCTTTGAAATGAATTTTGTAACTTTGTCCCAAAAGCATTTAACTGCAGGGCACTCCCACATCATATGAAGGAATGTCCCTACCTGATTTAGGGGACACAATGAACATTTGGAAGTTGGGGTCAATTTCATTATGAAACGTTTCTTGGGTGTTAGATAAAATCTCTGAACAAATATGAAATTGATGGTTTGGATCATGGGATCATTCCTGAGTTTTAATTATATGACTAGGATTGTTATTGGGTAGCGCATAAAAATAAATTTCGTGAATAAGCATGAACAAATCATTTTTTAAGCATGACCAGGTATTTAATTATATGTAAACATGTTTAATTAAGAATGGCCTCATGAAAGTTCATGTAAAATATAACTCATTGTTGTTTTGATGCCATTCAGTTGACTTCTCTGAGGTTTGCAAGCGATAGCTACACACAGAGAATGCCACCACAGCCTGGTCTTATAGACTAAACGTGACATAATACATTTAAATACGGGACACTCTAATTAGTATGATATGTTACATTTTTTTTACGGTTACATAAGGCAGATGGTTACTTAAAGCAAAAAAACGACCGTAGGATGGGTGGGTGGATAACGAGAACATCTAGCAACCCAAGGGACGCGAGTTCGAATCTCATCTCGGACAACTTTAGAATTGAGTTAATTAGCACGTTTTCTACTTAAAATATAAACAATACTTGTTACTTTGCAACTACTTAGCATGTTAGCTAACCCTTCCCCTGACCCTAATCGTAACCCTTTAACCTAACTCCTAAACGTAACCCTAACCTTAACCCCTAACTCCTAGCCTAGCTAACATATGATATGAATTGTAATTCTTAAAAACATATCATATGAAATGGGCGATGGACATCCACAAATGAATACCTACTGTACAATACGAAACGCAATCTATCATCCTAGATGGAGTGACTCTGATTTACGTACAGAATAATACGAATTGCTCTGAGACCAGGTTGGCCACCATGGTCAAACCATGTCCTCCTGAACTCTCAACCTAACCTTAGGCCTAGTAATGCTTTGGCCAAGAAAATCAAGGGTCATGGCCCTTTATAGATGAATGATATTGGATGGTGTGGATTAGCCTAACACCTTTGCCCCATAATACCCTAGGGCAGACCCCAGTAAGTGAAGTCCATCTATGGTCTCTCGCATTAGAAGCTTAGGCGAAAGCAATCCTTGAGTGAGATCTGTTTCGATTTAGGGTTGGAATGAAAACAGCCTTGTTGTTTGTGATGTGAGTTTTCAGGCTTTGCAAGGTTGTATTTGAGGGGGTGAAAAAGTGTCAGAAGGACTAATGCACCCACAGAGAGACAACATGCACATCTCTATTACGTA